>NC_140591.1:184311635-186711635 GCF_964204655.1 Triturus cristatus | reverse complement strand
TATATTTATCAATTTTTCAAAAGTATTAGTACATGTTGCATTTGTTAGATATAACTTTAAATGAAAACATATCAAATATGCTTGAGGGGTGGTCATTCTGTATGTGGCAAAGATAAGTGAGATGATATGTTTATCATCTACTATGCAAGATATATATTTGGACATTCCTGCAATGTGTACTGTGTTTTGTCTGGAATACTGTCTGACGCATTTTAGAAATCAATTTATTACTCAAAGAAATAAAAATTGCTGTATTTACAATGATTTACTTTGAAAAGACCTACACAGTACAACTCCAAAAGGAAAGGGAAGGTACGTGAAGCCACAATTAAAAGAAAAAAAAAGAAAAAAATGTAAGGGTATAACTTCATCAAACATGGAATATATAGCGCCAGAAAGCTGACAGTGACATAGAAATATTTCCCTTGTATTTCACAGGTAAAAGATAGCGCAAGCAACTCTTATCTGACAGCACGTAAGTTCCCTTTTTAAACCAGCCTTTTAATAAAGCAATTAAGTGAATGCTCAGAAAATTAATAGAGTACACTTAAAAACCACTTAAATATCACATTCCTTTATGACAAAAATATATTATTGATTTTTTCAGAAAAAGATGTCCCATGGAATAATAATCAAGCCCTGATGAAGACCTTAGAAAGGCAATAAAAAGGTCCATAGCAGGAAAGGTCGAAACGCGTCGGCTAACAGAACATGAAAATATATTGGGGATAAAACCATACAATAACGCCCCGTGAAGAGCCAAACTCAAATATCTAGTCAACGCTCTCTAGCTTCAATTTGGGAAAATATATTTTTCTCTAATTACATTCTAGGACCGAATCAATCATATAACGTGGAGGCAATAATGACTTTATATGCCACTCTATCTAACAAAGAGGATATCTGAGTACTGTTTCGATTTATGTATCAATTTTTCACATTTAGGTACGTCGTTATAATGTTTTGTTGGAAAAGTGAAATTCATTTCATTGTCACACTGAGAAATTTATATTTGTGATATATATGTGTTTTGTGTTCACACTGTATTGTCGAAAAAGTGAATATTTGGAGATTTATGTTTGTCACATTGAGAAAGTGTTCACTAAGTCAACTAAATATATGAAATTACATTCAACCCACAGTCAATAAATAGATCTGCGGGAGGAGGAGCCTAGCGCGCAACCAAGATGGCCGCGTAGGTGCGAGGCTCCCGAGGACCTCCGCGACCTCCTGAATTAATCCTGGCGATATCCTGTCCTTGTTGAGGGGACTGTGTTGGGGAACCGGAGCTGAGGCGCCACCTGCTTTTTGGGCTCGAATCGGACCCCGAACGCCGGTGGGAGCATCGATTGAAGGTTGCGGCCTTCTCCTCGCCGGCCCCCCGGATTGGAGTAGTGGGGCGATCCGGGGACAAAGTGAATAACAGCGGCGAGCGGGGCTGGGCGACTCGCGTACCCCGCACTTTCACTTTCGCTTTTGCGCCCTCCTAGCTCTCAAGCGGGGTCGGGCGGCGGAGCGGGGTGCGGTGGTGTGGCCTTGTCCGGGAGCCCGGTTGACCCGCCGGAGGTGGGTTGACCCGCGGTTCGGTGGTCGCCCCCGCCCCCCCCCCCTGGCACCCGTGATTTGGTATAGCGGCCCGTTTGGGGAGCTTGGCACGACGGTGGAGAAGCCAGCATGTCCACCAAACAAGATGGCGACCGGGCGAAGGTGAAGACGACCCGCCGTGGCACGGCGCACCAGGCTAACAGTATGGACCGCTACACGCTCCAGAAGGGTTCTCCGGAGACATCGCGTGCATCCCCGGTGGGCCCGACGGAGGCATCTGCTCATCCGGTGGATCTGACCCTCCGGGACGTCATGGGCGCCATCGCAGAGATGAAGGCCTCGGTGGACCAGCGTTTCGACACCTTAGCGCAAAAAATAGACTCGGTCCTGGTGGATGTGAGCCTTGTGAGGGCAGACTTGTCCAAAACAAACGACCGAGTCGACTCCCTGGCCCACACCACAACGAGCCTCACGACAGACGTGGTGGCCCTCCAGAAGGAGGTGCGCCGGCTTGGCCAGGCGAGCGCCCTGATGGACCGGCGACTGGAGGATTCCGAGGGTCGGGCCCGGAGGAATAATGTCCGTATTGTGGGGGTGCCGGAGGGACGAGAGGCGGAGGCGGCGGATCTTTTCGTGGAAGAGTTGATCCAGACCCATCTCCAGCCCCGGGGGCTGAGTAAGTTTTTTGCGGTGGAGCGTGCTCACCGGGTCCCCGGGGGCAGACCTAAGACTGGTGCCCCGCCGCGGCCTCTCATTGCCCGGCTTTTTAATTTTCGGGACAGGGATGCTATTCTCCAGACCTCCAGACAACAGGGACCGGTCAAGCTTGACAACATGGAGATACATTTCTACCCGGACTTTACTCCGGCGGTCCAGAAGCAGCGACAGAGCTTTCTTGGTGTTAAACGTCGCCTAAGGGACCTTAACCTCAAGTACTCAATGCTCTTTCCAGCTAAGCTGAGGGTAGAGGTGGATGGTCGCACGCACTTCTTCGACCGGCCTGAGGCGGCTGGGGACTGGCTGGACACTCTGCCTGGAGATCGGGGCCGGGGGGGGCGGGGGGGGCGCGGCTGGCGAGGAGGGCCCGCCGGATCAGAATTGAGGGGTGACTGAATAGGCCTTGCTCTGGACGTTGTTCCTTCACCATTTATTGATTGCGTATGTTCCCCTCCTATGGAGGTCGTGTGGGGTCTGTTGGGGGCTTCCCTCCTCCTCTGGGGGACTAGTTAGTATTTAGCTATGGGGCGACAGGCACACTGCACTTTGGGGGGGCTGTCTGGGCTCATGCAGGGGTGCAGGGAGGGGGGAGTTCTGTTGGGATGGGGGGGTGGGGGGGGTGTGTTGTTTGTTTGCACCGCAAGGCAAACCCGCTACTATATTGTTGTTTTTAAGATGCTCTGTGGGGGACGACCGATTGTTTCGACGTATGATGGGGGGTAGGGATTTGACTGTGTTGTCATGGAATGTTAACGGCCTGGGGGATAGGATTAAGCGTGGTGTGGTCCTGCAGTACTTAAAACGTATTTCACCAGATGTTGTCTTCCTGCAGGAGACGCACCTTATAGGTAACTCCTTTCATGCAATGAATCGGCGGGGTTATCGTTTGGCGGCCCATTCCGGCTTCACTTCGGGCTCGCGGGGGGTGGGTATTATGATCAAGAACTCGCTCCCGTTGGAGATTGATGAGGTGCGCCATGATGAGAGGGGACGCTACACGGTTCTAGTGGGAAGAATGGAGGGCAGAGTGTTTATCTTTGTATCAGTGTACGTCCCGCCTGGGTTACAAGCCACCACATTCGCGGACCTGGGGCGCCTCCTCCTGGACCTTCCGAGTGGCCTGCTGGTGGTTGGAGGGGACTTTAATGCGGTAGCCTCTGGGTCAGTGGATCGCCATCCCCCTAGGGACCTCCCCCGGGCACAGGCGTGGCTGCCCGGCCTTCTGGACACGCTGGGCCTGGTGGATTGCTGGCGATTAAAGCATCCCGCATTGCGACAGTACACTTTCCACTCGGGTGCCCATGGTAGCCTCTCGCGGCTTGATTACATCCTTGTCCCGGCGGCCCATGCGGGGAGGGTGGGGGAGGTGCGCCATCTGGCGCGGGGTATCTCAGACCACTCCCCATTGTTGTTGCATTTCGATGTCTTCCCGAGGGGGGATGGCAGGGTGGCCCCAATCAATGCATGGTATTTGCGCGACCCCACCATTCGTGCCGATTTGATCAAATCCTTACAGCGATATTTCGACGAGAATGTGGGGTCGGTCTCTTCGGCCATCTCCCTGTGGGAGGCTTTCAAGGTAGTCCTTAGAGGGGAGGCCCTCTCCTTTATCTCCCATGCCCGGCGGCGCGAGCGGGAGGAGGTGACCCGGGTAGAGGCCGAGATTGCAGAACTGGAGGGTGACCTGGGGAGCGGGGTGACAGACGCCAAGTTGCATGTTCTACACCTAAAGCAGGCGGCCTATCGGGCCCTCGTCACGGAGGCGGCCAGGGGCCTCAGTAGAGAGCAGCAGGGGCGATTGTATGATGTGGGTGATAAGGCTGGCAAATTGATTGCGTGGTTGGATAAGAGGGAGAGAGCGAGCCGCGTGGTGCCTTTGATTGAGAGTGTGGATGGTGCGTGTGTCACTGAGCCGGAAGCCATTGTCTCCTGCTTCGCGGATTATTTCCGCGAAGTCTACTCCCCGGTTTCCCCCTGCTCGGAGGAAGATTCCCATGCCCTGCTTCGGGACATCGCACTGCCCTCCCTTACGGTGGAGGACAGGGATTCGCTGGACGCCCCTCCCACCTCGGACGAAATTGCCTTGGCTATTCGCTCGGTTGCATCCGGCAAGGCCATGGGCCCCAATGGTATTCCCATTGAGCTATACAAGCTACGCCCGGATGTGTTGGCGCCCCACCTGCGCGCGATGTTCCTGGCGGCCCACTCGCAGGGTTCCCTCCCGCCGGACCAGCGTCTGGCCACAATTGTGGTGATCCACAAGGAGGGGAAGCCCCGTGAACGGGTCACATCCTATAGGCCGATTTCGCTCTTGAACGCGGAGCCCAAAATCCTCGCCAAGGTGTTGGCCAACCGGTTGGTTGGCGTGGTGGGCGATTTGGTCCACCAAGACCAATCTGGCTTTATACCGCACCGCAACACGGCGCTCAATCTGCGGCGCTTACACGGGGTGCTCGCGCGTGTCCCATTTGTGCGGGAGCCGGCCATCTTGGCGTCCTTGGACGCCACCATGGCGTTTGATACGCTTGAATGGCCATACATCTGGGCGATGCTGGCGAAATTCGGGTTCGGCCCGGGTTTCATTAGCTGGGTCAAATTGCTATACTCGGGCCCATTGGCGCAGGTGGTAGTGAATGGGCGAGTCTCGGCCCCATTCGCGCTGGGGCGGGGTACGCGACAGGGTTGCCCCCTGTCGCCTCTCCTGTTTGCCCTGGCCCTGGAGCCCCTGGCGGAGTGGCTGCGGTGGCACCCTTCTATCCGTGGTCTCCGCTGGACCCCCGAGCATGAGGACCGTGTGTCCCTCTATGCTGACGATATCCTTCTGTATCTCGCCTCCCCGCGTAAATCACTGATCGTCCTGGTTGATGTTTTGCGCTCATTCGGTCGCAACTCAGGCCTGGTCATCAACTGGGCGAAATCCTGTGTCTACGTGCTTTCCGGGGAGGCTCCGGTCCTACCACGGGACTGTCCGATCCAGATTGCCTCTCAAGGTTTTCGGTACCTGGGTATCTATATCACTCTTGACCCGGAGGCCCGCTATGAGCGGAATTTGCTGCCCCCCCTCCAGCGCTTGAAGGAGGACGTGGTGCGCTGGCGGCGTCTGCCGCTCTCGCCGCTCGGCCGAGTGGCCTTGTTTAAAATGATGTCCCTGCCGCGCTTCCTCTACGCCCTCCAGAATACTATGGACTTGGTCCCGGCACGCTATTTCCGTGAGGTGGAGGGCCTCCAGCGGCGCCTGTTCTGGGACGGGAGGCCGCGCATTGCTCTGGCTAAATTGACGCTCCCGTGGTACGATGGGGGGGTCGCCCTCCCGGACATTAAACGGTATTACTGGGCCTCCCAACTAGCTGCAATTAATCATGGCCTTTACGGGCCCGCCTTGAACCCGGCATTTGAGATGGATAAGATGCTCCTACCCGGTGGCGATTACAATCGTGCGCTCTACTCGGGCGCGCCCGACTCCCGTTTGACGGGACCGACGCGTGTCATGGTGCGTGTCTGGCACGCGGCTAATGCAGCTATGGGGTGGAAGGACCGTTTGACCCGGGCGTCACCGCTGTATGCGTCTGAGAGGTTGGGCTCCCTGTGGACGTCGAAGGGCTTCGCGAAGTGGGACACGATCGGAATCAGCACGGTGGGAGATCTCTGGACGAGGGGGGGATTCAAAACTTTTGAGACGCTGCAGGCGGAGTTTCAGCTGCAAGGCAGTGAGTACTTTCGGTACCTACAAGTCCGCCACGCGCTGGGCTCCGTCTTCCCGGATGTCGCATCCATTCCGGAGTCTTCCCCCCTGGAGGACAGAGTGCTGGATGGCCATGTACCGGACAGCACGATCTCCCTCATATATAAAAAACTGATCAACGATAGATCGTGCCTGCTGACTAGTCTCCGCGAGGCCTGGGTTGCCGACGGGCTGGAGCTGGACGACGAGGATTGGATTTCCGCGGTGGCCTCTCCGAAAGAGGTGGCCATCCCGGCTCGCCTTCGTTTCGTCCAGCTCAAGATCCTTCACCGGGTGTACGTGACGGGGCCAAGGCTTCTGCGTATGGGTTTTGCTGGTGACGGAATGTGTAAGCGTGGCTGTGGCGCGTTGGCGACTTTCATGCATATACTGTGGGAGTGCCCGAAGGTGGAGCGATTCTGGCGTGGTGTGCATGAGGTCCTGCGTGTGGTGACGCGTGTCACGCTGCTGCCTGAAGCGAGGAGATGCTTGCTGAATGTATGGGAACCGAATGACTATTCGGTCCCGCAGACGCGGTGGGTGACTCTGGGATACATGATAGCTAAGCGTGACATTGCTCAATTGTGGGGATCCCAGAGGCCCCCTGCGGTGTCGGCCTGGAAAGAGCATATGGATTGGTGTATGTTTCGTGAAAAGGTGGTGTATGTGGCGAGGGGTAAGCCTGGGGCGTGGGTGAAACTCTGGGGCCCCTGGAACGCCTACCGCGGGGGTATTTGTGAGCCGCCACTGCTACCGGCTGCCTCGCCTGCTCCGTCTCCCTAGACTGCCCCCCTCCCTCGGCCGCGGGCGCGCGGTCCCCCAGTCCCTGATCTACTCCCATTCCCCTCCTCAGAGTTCTGCTGCTGGTTTGGATCCCCCACTTATGGAGCACGTGCTGTCACTTTGGATCGCGGGTTGCCTTGCGGGTGTGGTTTTTTGGTGTTGTTTTGTTTTAAGAAAATGGAACCGTACTGTGGGCTTGGAGCTGTGTGGCCTGCACCATTGACTACTCCTGTTTCACTGCTCTGCACTGCTGAGAGACTTTTATTGTATCTATGCAATATGCTTTTGCCATTCTAGCGGCCGGCCGGGTGGTTGTAGGCCCATACCTGTAACTTTTGCAAACTGCAATAAACGGTTTCAAAAAAAAAAATAAAAAAATAAATAAATAAATAGATCTGCTGAGATCAAAGTGATATTGTGATCCATGGTGTCAGAGGTATTCATTGTTATATAAGTATTACTTTGAAAAGAAGCATGTCATTTCATGTAAATGTTCACTTTCATAAACATTTCTCAAGAATTCTTTTCACAAAGCCCTCTCTCCCTCTGTAGCTATATCATGAGACATGAGCATGTCCAGGACCATTGTCAACATTGTCCTGAGAAGTTGTTCAATGATCTCTAAATTGCTGTTGAGTGGCGTTGCACCACACACTGCCACATTGCAGAGAATGCCACATGTGGCTGTCTTGTTACATATACTAAAGTTGGAATGTTGGTTGTTACAGGAGTTTACCTTCAGTCGAGTTTAGACAATGGAATCTTGATTTCAGGATGCCAAAAGAGCATTCTATTGATCCTCCAGTCCTTTTGTGTGAGGCATTGGAGGCTTCATCAGCTTTTGTTTTTTGATTACTTATTAGTGTCATTGACAATGGTTTTAGTGTATATCTGTCGTAGCCTAGAAGTGTTCATGAAAGAAACATTCATTACAATTGATTGAATTTGAATTTACAACCTTTAATTTTGGGTATATTAGTAACACTACAGTTAGGTCCCAGTATCGATCCAAAAACCCTCTTGACTAATTAGAATGTTCTATGTTTTTTTAATTTGCAGCACCACAGGAGTACAGGGGTACTCCTGCAGGACCAATCGTCCAGATATTGCAATAATCTAAATGCTAATTTCCTCAAAAACAACTGAACAGTTTTGCACCAAAACACAAAAAGCACCTTCTTGGTAAAGATCTAGCTTTCTGCCAAATCTGGTGTAATCCTGTTCAGCCGTTTGATCCGTATTGCTTCCTAAACTTTCTATGGGAATTAACATGAGAAAAATGTGTTTTTTGACCCCTCCTTTTTTCTCAGCCCACTTTTGACAAATCACCCTAAATCTTTCCAGGAACATGCTGAGGTGGATGATTTTTTGGCTGGGAAAGTTTTGTGAAGGTTTGTCAAACAGCACCAAAGTTATTAGCAAAACAAACACTCTTCCTATGGAAATTGCTACCTAATGTATACCTACAAAGTGGTAACCATCAATTTGTCCAAAGGCTCTGCTGATATGTAAAATGTTGCAGTTTTGCATCGGAAAGATGATTGACACAGACAGATGGGCAGGTTCGCGTTGTGATGCATTGCACGAGTGCCAGCCCAAGACAAGTAAATTTGGGACATTATTTCTTTCTTGGCCTTATGTTGATATTATGCTCACACTTCAAAATAACCATTTGTTTGCTCATTTCTTGATTTCTTAAATGTAAATTTTCATTAATCAAGTACATGTTGCATGTTTTCTACATATGATCCTTCTAAAGATGTATATGCATTTCTTCAGCCAGCTTGTGTCCTTTCGTGATCAAGTGCCAGAGTTAGGTATGATTCTCTTTTTCTGAGCCGTGCTTCTGTATTATTTTCTATTTTGGGAGGTTATACACCAAATGTAACATTTTCCAAGCTGGTATTATATTTCAAAGCGAGTGACATGGGATATTACCTGTCCTTCTTGACAACAGCTTTTATGTTCTGTAAAATTCTAAGGTTTTGCTTCTTTGTGGGCTGCGAATGCACAATTATTCACACCAAAATTGTAATGTATACACTATATACATCATTTTGCACCTCATCAGTATCTTAACTACTTTTTGTGGACCAAATTCACTGATGTTTCTTTGTATTATATAAGGACATGCTTTGCACTTACAACATTTCCTAAACCCTTTATTGGGCGCTCCTAGTCAGTTAGTGATTTTCTGGTCTCTTCTAGTGAAACTATGGATGATCCTTCCTAACATTTATATTTTATAATAGATGTGTGATAATCCAACTTGATTTTCATTTCTTTGACTGTTGTTAACACTGCCCAATGGTTTGAAAAAAAAATTTGGCTTTGTCTTCTTGGTGATTTGTTAAGGTGCATATGATTGTGGCATGAGCTGGGGAAAAGGCCATTTAGATGCATCTGAGAAAGGCTCCTCTGGGTCTTCGAAAATCCTTTAGCATTCTACTGTGCATTCTGCACCAAGCCTTGTAAGAAAATGATGTTAATAGTAAATGTGTTGGTCCGCTAGATAATTTCTGTAACATCTTGCAGATGTGATAGAATCATGAGATAAGAGAAGCCTCAACATGGACAATAAAGATAGGGTTGCACAGCCCAATATCACCCATGTCCTGGCTTGGCAAAGAGTGCTCTTGCTGTCTTACAGTACTTAGGGAAAGGCATAGAATTCATGACACAGACCCAGATGTGGAGCTTTGCAGCAGAATTGTCCAGGCCTGTTGTGGGGAGGCTTTCTTGAGAGGAGAAGCTGGAAAGAGATGTGCAAAATATCAACTGGACTCTGTTGGCAGCCTCAGTCAGCACACCACCCTTTTGCATGAAAATCTGGGATAGGGAGGGAAAAGGAATATCACAAACCTTCATGGCGTTATTTAAGATAAGGAGAGTTGGAAATGACCATCTTTTGTGTGGTGCCACCCCAGATGTTTGCCTTGGCTGCTTTAGCTGGCTGTAAGACTGTGCACTTCACCCGTGCTTACCAGTGGTAAAGTGCTTTTGCTCGCCCTTTCTACATGATGATGTTGGTATATCTCTAATTTGCATACTTAGCTTACCTATAAGTCCCTAGTATATGGTGCACAGAGTGTACCCAGGGAATGTAAGTTAAATGTCACCAATGGGCTGCTGCACCCATCATGCCACCCAGAGGTATCAGTGCTAATTGACCTGATTCATGATTTATCTAACTCCCACACTAGACTCTTGGTATTGGGAGATTTCAATCTATGGCCAGATGGTCCAACGGATTCCGCTTTTAAAGATCTGGAGCAGGCCTGTAGTAACATACAGTTGCAACAGCTAGTATCCTTGCCGACCCATTCAAAAGGTCATATTTTGGATCTGATTTTTGCAGATATGGGGAAAGTAGCTATACAGAACATTCAACCTCAATGTTGGACAGACCATGCGTTGGTTCACTTCACCCTTTCACTCCCCGCAGCCTTTACGAAGAAAGGTAGCCTAGGTGCTACTAGGGTGAGTAGACAATGGTCCAAGCTCTTGAAGCAGTCCACCCTGCCTGCCTTGCTTCCGATGGGTTTTTCTTTGGGAGATAGTGTGGATGCGAGTTACGAAACCCTTAGCCAGCGAATTGTGGCTTCATTTGACTCATTAGCTCCACTGCGAAAAACTAGAGATAGGTCCACTTATGCTATGCCGTGGTTTTCAGAGGAACTGCTTCAATCCAAACTCCAGTGCAAGAGGGCGGAGCGTGCCTGGAGAAAACAGTACCGGGAATCAGATAGAGCCTGTTTTAGGCAAACTTTGGCAACTTATAAAGCACAGATTAGATGTGCTAAAGCTAAATTCCTAGAGGACTCCCTATTGTCGGCGGCGAACAAATCTCAGGCGCTGTTTAAAATTGTTAAAGACCTATCGCGTCCTGCCTGTATTGCAAACGATGTCCCTGTATCTCAATCTTTGTGCGACTCGTTGGCACAGGCCTTCGAGGAGAAGATTGCCACCATTTTGAGCAACCTTGCTGTTTCGTCGGGCTCAGGCACCCAGTCTTTGCCCACTCCTGCCTTGGCATCTGTCATGGAGGGAGATGTTGGTTTAGCATGCCTGAATAGTTTCCCGGTTCCATCTTTCGAGGAATTTAGTGCACTGGCTAATAGCGTCTCCTCGGGCTCGCCCCTTGATCCACTCCCTCACAAATTTTGGAAGCTATTTCGGGAAGAACTCTTTCCGCCATTATTTGCGACCTGCTGTCAATCCCTCAGGTCTGCACGAGTACCGTACTGCTGGAAGTTGGCAGTGGTGTCTCCACTTCTTAAGAAGGAAACTTTGGATCCTTCTTGCCCTGTCAATTACAGGCCCATTTCCCTTCTCCCTTTTCCAATCAAAATCTTGGAGAAATGGGCTACAAAACATCTTTCCAGCTATCTGGAGACCAATGCATGCCTGGATGTGGCCCAATTTGGTTTTAGACCAGCCCATGGGACAGAGTCAGCACTGGTGACTGTGCTAGATGACCTCAGGACGCGTGCCGACCAAGGACGGGCAGCCTTTTTAGTGCTGCTCGACATGTCGGCCGCGTTCGACACGGTCAGCCACACGATCTTGATCAGGAGGTTGGAGGAAGTGGGGGTGACTGGCTTGGCCCTTGATTGGCTGGTGTCTTATCTGGATAACAGACACCAGGTAGTGGCCCTGCCACCGTTCAAATCCACCATCAGAAGGGTTGGGCAGGGCGTGCCTCAGGGGTCAGCCATCAATCCTATCCTTTTCAATCTTTACCTCCGCCCCCTGATCAAGCTGATAAAATCTTTTTGCATCGCAGTCACCAACTATGCGGACGACACCCAACTTATCTTCTCGTTTGAGGGTAAGGAGGCGTTGTCGCAAGAGGTCTTCCACCGTTGCATGACCTCTACGGAAGATTGGTTATGCCACAACTCCCTACAATTCAACAGTTCCAAAACGGAGGTTTTACACTGTTCAATAGACCGTACTCCCAGGCCTCTTCCGTCAGACTTTTGGCCCCCTTCCTTCCAGGGCACTAGTGCACCGGCAGACTGTGTGCGGAATTTGGGAGTATTTTTCGGCTCCAATCTTCAATTGGATGTATCCGTTAACAAAACAGTGGCAACGTGCATGGCTTTGCTTCGCACACTGAGGAAGATCCTACCACTGCTCCCAGCACAGGCTAGACCAGAGGTAGTGCGGAGTACCATCTTAAGTAGACTTGACTACTGTAACGCACTACTTCTGGGAGCCCCGGTGACTCTGGTGGGAAAATTGCAGCGCGTGCAGAATTTTGCTGCTAAATTGGCCCTGTCACGCCGGCATGCTGTTTCCTCTACCATTGCGCTCAGGGACCTCCACTGGCTGCCAGTCCCTCAGCGGATCGAATTTAAAGCCCTCTGCATAGTTTTTAGGGCCCTTCATGAACAAGGTCCCATCCCTTTGCAGAACATGTTCTCGTGGTACACTCCGTCTAGATCTCTCCGCTCTGCCACAGCCTGCTTGGTGGTAGTCCCTAAAATCCTGAGGACTCGGTTGGGAGGCCGGTCTTTCAGGTTCTTAGCAGCAACTTTGTGGAACTCTTTACCGCTGGCTTTGAGGAGTGTGGGAGATCTTCCTTCTTTTCAGAAAGCTTTGAAAACACATCTCTTCCCAAGAGTGGCGTAAATCATACAGTGGTTGATAACATCGTGCAGGTTCCATCAAAAGTCTAAGCGCCAGGATGCCCGTTGGGTGACAGTTAATGCGCTATACAAGTATACCTATACATACATACATACATACATTGCCATGTATTGCCTTGTTGTGCAAATTCGACCTGTCATAAGAACACCTTTTGACAGGTCTGCATTTTCCTTTTAAATATTAATAATGCACATATAAGTAGGTTTTCTGCCCAAAAGGCAGGGTGTATAGTATTTAAAAGTAAGACATGTAGATGTTTAATGTTAAACATGTCCTTACAGGGAAAAGCCCTTATAGCAATGTCCACTGTACCAGGCTTGGCTGTTCCATAGGAAAGCATTGGGAAATGTTAAAATTCATTGATGGTACATCTGCCTAGGAAACAGCTACACAGTTCATTCATGGACTTTTAAAAATATTTATTACAGGTCCAATTCATTGGTAAAGTCGGATTTGTAATAAATGTTTTAGAATCGGTCCTGTTACCTGCCTAACGCCTCTAAAAGTCAATTTGCATGAGCTTCCAACTGTCACCCTGGAGCTGAACAGCTGATTTGATGAGGTGTAAACTTGCTCCCAGACCTGAGGCAAAGACCTTGGGTGTGAGGAGGTGTTCTGTTCCTCTGGCAGGCTGACCATGTAGGATGTGGCCAGGAACGTAATTAACTTCAAGGAGGCCTACACTTCACAGGCAGATGTAGCTGACACCTGGGCCTGCCTCCCTTTTGTCCTCTTAACCAATCAGGCACCAGGCCCAGTGGGAGAGGAACTGCCCCCAAAACTGGCATAGAGTGACAACAGAGGAGGGGGCTGCTCATTTGCCTGGCCACACCTGTGGGGTGGGCAATGGAGCTTTGCACAGTAGAAGAAAGGTTCTGTCATATTGATTTGGGGAATAGAGGGACACTGTAGGATTATTTACACTACAATACACAGGAAGTGCTACAAGGATTGGGCAGGGTCCCTCCTGGGAGCTGTTACTCCATTGGTTAGGGAGTGGCCAGGATTTTGTACCACCAGAGGCTACCACTGGGCATAAATGCATGCCCAAATGCATGCCCAATATCCTCATCTGAACACTTTCTGGACCTATGGAAGAACAGAAGAGGACTTGATCTGCTGTGTGTGACCTGAGAAGAGCCCTGAATACTGGACTTGCTGGCCCACGTGTACCCAAGACAAAGAAGTTGACTCCAAGGGTAATAAGGCTGACCTCCTGTTTGAGATTAAGGGACACAACAAGCTTCCAGAGGACTTTTTCCTGCATTCCCACCTGAGGATTTCCAACTGGAACTACACTAGAACCTGCTGTGGTCTCTGCTGGAGTGAGTCTTGACCCTCATGTGCTGTCCCCAAGGTTCTGGACCCTTTACTGGTGTCGAAGTGTACTCCTCCTTACAAACCATAAAACCTGGCCAACTTTTTGCTCTGAGAACTGGCAGGGTACAGGGACCAAACTGCCAAGTCGATCTAATAAAGATGCATTGTTGCGGGGCTAAAGATCCCTGTAGCTCTTGCTCTGTTCTTCTCCGCAGCAGCAAATCCAATTAAGCAGAATGTCGGGGAGAATGTTTCAGGCCTTGGGGAGTCCTCTTTGGCTACAGCAAGCAGCCTTGCCCTGCTGGAAGAATCCACATTTCAAAAAGTAACTAACTTGAAGATTGATATGTTCACCAGGTGAAGATGCAAAAAGTATCCTGCCAGCGAGGGACATTCACTGGGTGTGAAATTCAGATTTCTCCCACTCTGAGCTTTCCCACAAAACCTGAACAGCTTAACAGAGACCTCATCCAGTGGCTATCTGACTATGTGAATCCCTCTTCGGCCATAGCCTTTTTGCCTTGCCCCGCTGAGGATTTTTGACTTCCAATCCAGGGCCTGATTTATATATTGGTGGAATGTATATTTTGTCCCAACTGTGACAGAGTATACATACCGCCAAGGTAATGGTCCAAATTTATATGTGACTTGACCTTGGGTTTAATCATGGCAGAAACTACTCCGCCTCCGCTGTTATTAAACCCCTCCAAAAGCCCTGTGGAGTAAAGACCATCAGAGGCAGGCCTGCAATTACGCCCATCTAATTTAGGTCGGGGACTTACAGGACAGTTTCACTGCCCAACCCCGCCAAGAACACTCTGGCAGCAAGGGGCAGTGAAAACTCCTAAATGCTCCCCTCACCATGAGGACTTCCAAAGCGAGGGGAGTATTTTCATTTTTATTTTCAAAAAGAAAACCCAGTTTCGGGACTTTCTGGTTTTTAAGGCCCTTAACCAGCAACTTATTTTCTAAGAATCATTTTAACTGGTATCTTTCCAGCAGGCAGTTGAGATTGGCTGGTCATAGGAGAATAACTGTTCCCCATTTTAGGAAGGCGAGATGTGGTGAGCGTTTATTTTCTGTAGCAGCTGCTAAGTTATGGTACTCGCTCCCTGTACAAATCGCTAGCATTACTTCTTATTCTGTGTTTTGAAACAAAGTGAAGACTTGGCTTTTCTCACAACTATAATTGCCTCTCTCCCCCCCCCCCCCCCCCTATGCTCCTGACGGTTATAGGCCTTCGATGCCTTATAGTTTTATGTGCTTTACAAATATACATTTTTAATTACACTTACAAAATAAAAACAGAAAATTGTTTGGTGAAGGGATCCATCCTCCTGCAAGAGCCCTGCACTCAACAATGAAATGCATTGACAGGAACGGCTGTGATGTTGGTTTCTACCAATGCTTTATAAATGACCGCTACCTTAGAGACCCGCCAAGGAAGTTACCATGGTCCAAGAGGATGCTCAGTCTAAGGGTGACACTTCAGAACATACAGGGAAAGACATTGCTGTCTTTGGGGACCTGGCAGAGCCAGCTGGGTGGCAAGCTGCAGGAGGACTGTTCTAGGCAGAGTTCTGCAAAGTGCAGAAGGAGTGACCCACTCTTAAGGGCCTATGGTGGCAGCTCAAGGCCCAGGCAAATGGTAACACCTCTGGTGAGCGCCATATCAATTGGAAAAATGATCTTCTATATACTGAGCCTAAGGTCCCTGAGCCTTGGGCAATCAGAGTGTTAATGGGGCTTCCTACTGGAGCTGGTGTCGTGTAGTTCCTATATTACCTATACAGGATCTGAACATTTGGATACCATAAACTGTAGGACTGCTGGCAGACTGACTCTGAGCACCCCCACCGAGTATGTGAGCCTTTCTGTTTTAGCTAGCTCACAGTGCCACTAGATTCTCCTCTTATCAGGGAGAGGTTAGTTTTGGCAACCTCAGAACATGACAACCCTGATCCCTAAGAATCGTGGAAACAATGTACTACCTTTCGCTCAGTCACTCGTGCTCACTTATCGGTCTCAGAGAGTTACAAAGAAGAAACAGTCCAATAATCCCAAAACCCTGCAAGCCTCCTCTGGACTGCTCATCCTATCGACCAATTTCGCTGCTGAATGCAGAAGCCAAAATATTAGCTAAGGCGCTGTCTGCCAGGCTCCAACCTCACCTTAAAACCCTAGTGCACCCGGACCAATCAGGTTTTACGCCGGGCCGTAATACAGCGCTTAACCTAAGAAGACTTCACAGTGTAATGGCCCGTGCGCCTAGTATCCAGGAGGAGGCAGTTATACTCTCCTTGAATGCATGCATGACTTTCGACCTAGTTGAATATCCCTTTCTCTTTGCTGTACTGCAACACTTGGGCTTTGGGCCCAAATTCTGTGCCTGGATCCGCCTTCTTTACACGTAACCTCTGGCTCATGTGGTGGTAAATGGGCGAGTCTCCGCCGACTTTCCTGGAACCGCTGGCGGCCTGGATTAGTAGAGATCCCATCATACGCTGGCTTAAATGGACAGAGGGATGGGAGGATCGCTTTTCTCTGTATGCGGACGACATCCTCCTATATCTGGCATCACCTCGGCGATCAATTAGCAGTCTGTTGGACATCTGTGCATCCTACGGTAGGGTCTCCGGCTACACTATAAATTGAGCCAAGTCTGTTCTCTACGTGCTCAGCAGCGCGCCTCTGCGGCTGCCACCGGACTGCCCGCTACAAGTTACAGATAGGAGGTTGAAATATCTAGGAATACATATCCTTTCCCAACCTGCATAATTTGTTAAGAAAAACCTCTCGGAACCCCTGAAAAGACTCAGCCGCGACGTCAAACACTGGCACTCCCTGCCACTGTCGCTCTTGGGTCGTGCCGCCTGGTTTAAAATGATGGCACTCCCTAGGTTTCTGTACGCCCTGCAGAACACTCCATTCCCGGTCTCCCAATCCTACTTTAAAGTGATTGATGCTGAAGTTAGTCACCTCCTCTGGGAGGGGAAACCCGCCCGCATAGCCCAGCTCAAATTGGTACGGGGCTGGTACGATGGCGGAATCGCCCTACCCATTATCAAAACATATTATTGGGCTTCGCGGCTCATCGTGATAAATCAGTGGCTTCATGCCCCCACAGGACGAACCTGCATTCCACTTGGACAGACACACTTCTGGAACCGAGGGGGTTTTGGGTGCACTATATAATAATCTCGGAAACACACGCTATTGGGACCCACTGCACATACTGTCCATATCTGGTTTACGGCGCTCCGTGCAATCGACTGGGAGGGGGTCTTAACCCCACATACACCACTTTGGGCTACCCAGCACTTGGGAAGACTCTGTAATAGCAGGGGCTTCACTAGGTGGGACCTAATAGGTATATCGCGAGGGTGGGAGACCTGTGGAAAAGAGGTGAGATCATCTCCTTCTCCCAATTGCAAGAAACCTACAAGATGGCCTTAACAGAATACTACTGCTACCTACAAACTGGATGTAACAGACTGGCAGGAGGCCCTTGCATCTCCACGGGAAGTAGCCATACCCTCCAAACTACAACTAGTACAACTTAAGATATTGCATCGCACGTATTGCACACGACTAACACTATACAGGGTGGGACGGGCTGATAGTCCGGCGTGCATGAGGGGTTGTGGGTCATCGGGTACTTTCTACCACACACTGTGGGATTGCCCCAAAATTAAGCAATACTGGGAGACCATCATGGACACCATCACACAGGTTTGTGGTCCTACAGTCCCCCCAGAGGACAAGCGATGTCTTCTCAACATTTGGGAGCCAACTGACCTCAATCATGCGGCTCAGGACTGGGCGACCTTGGGCATGATGCTGGCTAAACACAATATAGCTCAGCACTGGGGGGTGCAGATAGTCCCCACACACAGGCAATGGTGTAGAGACATGGATAGTGCAATGGTGGCAGAAAAGGTAGCCTTTATTCACATAAAATGCCCCAAGAAATGGACGCGGGTGTGGGGCAAGTGGAATGCCTGCAGAGGAAACATCTGCACCCCGCCACTTGAAGATTCGGACCTAAGTGACTAATGGACATTATCTCTAACAGTGTACTTTATGACAGCTCTGTATTTATTGTGTACACAGATGGGGTTGCGGGCGGGCAAAACATACTTCTGATGTTGTTAGTTGCGTGTCGACACGGCTGTGCTTACTGTGTATATTTATGGCTTTTAGATTTCTGTAATCAGCACCAATTAATGCGGAACAATAATAAAAATGTTTTTAAAAGAAGAAGAAACAGTCGGGCATGTTACAATAAGAATTTATTGCACAGTTGTCCTTCTAGTGTAAAATAGATGTGCTGCAACAACTGTTAGACAGTAGCAGATATATATGATTAGCAATACAGTGAAAATAAAAGGATAGTACAGTTCTACCATCTTGCAATAATCATGAATACATACAGGAATATAAAATGCATGATAAAAAGTGCACATACTCCTACAATGCCTATCCAGATGTAACTAAGTGTACATAGCATGTGGTTAGGTGTGAAGCCAAGAATCCCTCTAGGATTTAGTCTAACCTCACTACCTGAAGTGAGAGAGTGTGGGACACCATCCTGGTATTGAGTTGGACACCCATGCAGGGGATGTGTTAGACCACTGTCAACTGGAGCGTCTGCATGCAGGACCCTCTGCCTCTCTGGTCAGTGTGTCGGTCTGGAAGTCTCAATCTCCTCTCTTAACCCTTGCAAGATGTGCTTTATTTATACAAAAAGTATCTAGGGTTTCTTTGTCCCTTGTTTCTTGTATTAGCCATTGTTGGATTTAAGGATGATGTCTGGGATGAACCTTGTACGTAAATATTATGCAGGTGGTGTAGCCTCCGCCTGGTTTCCAAGAACCCTAATGAATATTCATGCATACTGTATGAGTCCATTGATGAAGTTATTGGACGCTATCGTTCAGGGAAAAACCCTCCTTCTGTGCCCAGGACTAGAAATAGGTAAAGGTTCAATCCTAAAGGCTCGTTACTGTGTAGTATAAGGGAGATAATGTAGGTGAAGGTGTATGATATTATCTGGGCCTATATTAGGGTACCTATATGAAACATAACACCCACTCCTCTTCCGAACAGTCAACAATGATAAAAATGTCAGTGAACTACTCTTTTTACTAGGTAGCAATGCATAAAACTATCAGTGAGCTTCATGACATATTTAAAACGATTTAAAAAATAGTCTAATGGGGGGAACTTATTTTCTAAAGTTAGTATTGGAATGTCACTTTAAGCCAAAGTCCCAGTCGAGTTTGTTTATATAAATAGAACCATTACAAGCGTCAGAAGGCCATGCTTTCCCAGCGAGAGTATCAATTTAAAGGATATGTTCCAAATTTAGTTGAGTTTAAAAAAAAAAAAAAAAATCTGAATTCTTTCCCAGCACACGATGAGCTAATTATAGATTAAGTGTCCTGGCTGGGAGACGTAACATCGTAGTTGCTCGCAGTGGCAGAGCACGTCAATTGAGCATAGATGATACTCAGAACTGCCAATAACTGGTGCAGAGGCAGCTGGTGCTGTAGTCGATGCCTGAGAGCTAGTGGAAGAGCTGATGCTCAACCCAGTTGTAGCAAAATACACCTGCGGGTTCTCGAGGAATGCAACCATCAAGATAGGAATACGCTGGGGACATTGCCGAGCATGGACCCTCACCGGTCCTAGCATGGTATTCATGTCCGGTGGCGTTGCCGATGGAAGTGTCAGACAGAGATCTAACACGCATTCTTCTCCACAAAACAGGCATGGAAGAACAGGTAAGATGCAGTCCATCCAGACTGGTCTAAACAATAGAAACCAAGAGGCGCTCTGTTCCCGCAGGCGAGGTGTGCCCAGATGTTGTATCATGCGTTCACGGTATTTACGCTCCAGGAGCACTTTTGCCATCTCATTGGTGATTGGGCCATCCATTGCATAGCAGAAAAGTAATAATCAGGATACCTGCTATTGAGAGCAGGATCAGCGGAAGACCTCCAAAAATGCTTCCCAATACGGAGTGTATAAAGTTTGGAATAACTCCAAGGACTGTCTGGAAGGTGCTTAGAAATCCTGACCCTATGGTCTTAAATAGGTGTACAATATCACTCGTATCAGACATATTAAAGATATGTCCCACCACTTCTGTGAAATGAGAGTGGCAGTTTGTATGTATGAGTGCCAGTATCTCAGCCGAGGTCCTTGTGATTTGAAGATCAAGGGTCTCCCGGGTGGAGGTTAAGGGCACAGTTTGCTGTAAAAGCATGGCTTTCATTCTGCTCAAAGTATCAAATTGTATAAAGGAAACATTTAGCGAAGGCCATAGCGGCGCCTCCCTGACTGTAGTTGTTGGGGGACACAATACTTGCATACAGCAAGTAACTCTGGAGTTCACCGTGACCAGATAGGCAATCCCCGGAAGCATCCCACAATAACCTTGATCATTCAGCATCAAGTAACTCCCATTCGAGAGCAGCTTGAATACCGGTGTAATCATGGATGCTGGAGTCCCTTTCAAGTGGCAGGACAAGTTTGTTACTGAACCATTACAAACTCAGTGTAGTAAAATATCCTGACACATGAGAGAACCACTCAAAGCGTTCTTGAAGTTTGTACCCCTTAGAAACACTTCTCAATCCCCACTCCGGCGTCGAAATCTGTACAGCAATTCCCAATATTCCTTAATGTATAAATTACCCATTTTTTCATATTTGCCTGCCTGCTTTTGCTTGAAACTGAAAACTAGTGACCGGTGGAGTTATGTGGCCATGGATTAGCCATTCCTTGAATGGTGATTCCCTTACCATAAATGGTAATCTATCCAGTTTGTCAATACGAAGCATTGTATATTATGCTCCCCTTTGTGCTATTTCTACCTGTATATCGGTTAGATTATATTCAGAAAACAAAGACGTACTGTTGATAAAATGCCAAGACACATAGACTGCACGCAAAGATTGCAATGTCCAGCTTAACAACATAATAGAACGTAACTGAGATTGCCCATGCTGTAATATGGCCAAATCTTGTTCCAGTATGTTTATTGCAGAAGATACAATGTTGCCTAAGGAATATATCCTTGAGGTCAAAGTTGTTAACCCATTATCTACTACCGCTAATGCCTTCTCTAAGTTAATACGGCATATTTCCCGTATTCTCTCTGCAGCCTCTTGTTGGGATATTTTCCGAATTTCATTGTAGGCAGCATATATGCCAGCATATATGAAACGTTTCTGACGTGATTTCCTGGGACCCAGTAAAAAATCCCTAAGATCCATGTCATGTGTGAGTAAGGATAAGTGCGTTTTCACTTCTGTGAGTGTTCAGGTTTCTAGCCAGTCATGGCACAACTTCCCAAACACTGTAGGATGTCACTACCCCTGGATGTTACCTTTGTACATAGCGTGGGTCTGGCCTATGGATACTGAACCATTCGGTGTTACCCCAGAATCTTAGCTGACATCTGTTTGTGTCTATGGGCCAAACCAACTAACCTTTCTAATTAGAATCTGATCTATTGTATCGTAAAATGTCATCTGCTTCTACCCCTTCCTGTGAAGTTGAATTTTGCCCCCGTCCATCTGTGATGGTTTTAGAAACCGAGGTGTGTTCAGGTCCTTGTTTTTGGCTAGTCCAAGACAGCATGTCTGTTGCACAGTGTCATTTAGAAATATCATCTGCTGTGGAATGAGGCATGCTCTAAATAGCGCTTCTGTTCCCTGGACTTGCCAGTCTCTAGAACCCCAGACTGATTTTAAGTCTATTGTGTCCTTCAATAGGTGAAAACCCTGTGCAGACAAACGGGCAATAAAGGAAGCAGAGTAAATCTGTTTGGTGTTAGTCAACATAATTTTCTGTGCTGATGTGGATGCGACTTTATAATAAAATGACGTCGGGTCAGAAGTCTTAAACCCTGAAAAATATGAAATTTCTGTGCAAATGTTTTCAAACTACTTCTTGGTGGTGTAGGGCAATGTTCTCACTGGTGGTACTCAAAAACATGTCTAGGTGTTATAGATTTATGTAAGAAATGATGACCATAATGTTGGTAACAATACGAAGTGTCATAGTTTGAAGTACCTTCTAGCATTTAATTGTTTGTAAATGCGGCATTTTTCTCTAAATCAGACAACATGTTATTAACAGTTTCAGAGTCCCAGTCAGCAGAAAGTGTACTGGAGGTAATGATATCACTCAATGACATTTTTTATACATGAGAAATTTTTAAAAGTTCAGTAGGACCGAATATATCGAAATCAATCTTGTCCCGAACTATACCGTCCGGTATAGGAACTGCTGTAATGTTCACTGATGACAAGTCTCTTTGTTGACGATGAGAAGATTGATGTGGCTTCAGAATCAAATTTACTTTTCCGGCTGCAGGTCTTTTTTGAAGGTATCATCCATTAAAAAGCATGCTAAAAGTTATAACTAAAAGCCTAGCCAGAAAAGAAAGAACAGTATCCCAGTAATTACCCAGAGTTCTACCCAAGGCGATACCAGGTAAGTCTTTTTGAGAAAGTTCAGAAAGTCCGTAATCTGCTGCTTGCGTGTTTGTTGGGCTGGCGTCATTTCTGGTTCATTTGGATCCAAAGAAAACGTATCAAAGTCAATGAAGTAGCCAGGTGCAATTCGATCAATCTTCGGTATTTCTGCAGGTTTTGTGGAATGTTGATGTAGACATCACTGTTTGGTCGAATTGATATTTGAGTTTCATTTCCATTTTGAATTATTATTTCTTTTTCAAGTGGAACGAGCTCCATAGCAGTGTTGCTTAGTCCTTCATTCCTTTGAGAGGACTCTTCAAACATGATGAGTCTTTCTGTTTGAACTTCTTAGATTGTACTTAGAGGAGGGCGTCTGTTACAGCGGAGTCCAAATGGCCTACTGTTCAGTATCGGCCACATAGTGTGGTTTGATTAAGTCGATTGAGACAAATAGTTTCTCCTTTTTTCCGGCAAGAGGCGGTAGAAGTACAGTTTTTGTTCCTTGAATTGCTAGGACAGGTACAGGCTTTCTGTATGATGGCCCAAATTCTTTTTTATCCGCTATTTTCTCTCTGACCAGATCCCTGACTTTTGGGATCCAGACAGGTCTTTCCGTGACTGTTTGACTTCCCCAGTGACTGTTCTTTTCACCTGCACATTGCTGTGCAAGGCTCTGGCTTCATTTAATTCCTGTAAGATAGCCAAAGTTATGGACGTAAAAAGGTTTTTCATCCGCCACTGTGCCTTCACAATCAAGATCAGGTACCCACATTTTTGTCCCAAATAGGACCTCGTAAGGATTGACATCCCCTAGAGAACATCTTGGCTGGTTATTGAGAGCTCACTGTACCCCATTGCCTAATACCCTAGCTGTAAAAGATTGCTTTAGGTCCCGGTTTTTCCTTTCCACAACCGAATTTCCCTCAGGGTGGTACGGAGAGGAGTACCGCAATGCTACGCCCAATCTTTCCATGGCCTCTTTGTAAGCCTGAGAGCTAAATACCGGGCCACTGCCAGAATGTAACATGCCAACTGCGTATGTCCCTATAAAGACTCGCAAATCTTTGATAACAGTTCGAGCGTCAGCCGAGCGCTGAAGCCAAACCCATAGGAATCTTGAGCATGAATCCACTGCAACCATGATATACTTGTAGACCTCATCTGATTGTAAGGGGCCGCAGTGGTCCAGATACACGCAAGAGAGAGGTTTGTCTGATTTCAATAACAGTGTCTGTGTCAGGCATGTTATGGTGGAGCCTTTCATCTGCTGGCAGATGTCACATTTAACAACATAGTCTTTAGTTTGCTTTGTTAGACCTGGCCACCAGTAGTGCTGTTTCAACAATGAAATAGTCGCTGTGACGCCTGTATGCGCAGAGCGCAAACCCTCGTGTGCTGCAATAATCAATCCTTGCCTACGATCCATACTTGGTATTACTCTGTCCCCCACTCCAGGAAACTGAGCATATGGAATAATGTTTGCATCTAACTTTTAGGAGTAGTTGAGTGGACATTTCTTTGGTACTGCTGAGCTGCCTTTGTGTGAAGCAATGACAGCAACCATAATCTTATCGTCTATCCTTGTTTTAGAATGAGTGATTGCAGCTACGGAAGCTGTGCGTACAGCCCCCTTTGCCGCTTCATCAGCCATTGAATTCCCTTCAACGTGAACGCCATCACGTTGATGACTCAGTGTAAGAATCACGTGAGCCTGTGGTAGTTCGTTTCTCAATCAACTACCTGTTCCCATAGCATTTTATGCTTAATTGTGCCACCTTTTGCATCTCTGCACCGGTTTTTTTCCCAATGATGTAAATTATCATTATATGATTGCACACAGTAAAAAGAATCATACACTATCAGTGTGAGGAATTTGTGAGCCGTGTTTATCAGTGCCATTATTAATGCTTTTAACTCTGCCAACTGTGCCGTGCAGTCTTCTAGAGATTGCGTTTTGGTGCAACTTGGATGGAACTTTCCATCCCACAAGCGACCTTTAACAATAGCACATGCTACGCTGTATTGTTGCTTACTCCCTATGGCCGGTTGAGCAGTTCTGTCAGTGTAAATAATATATTCATACTGATCTAGAGGCAAGATTTCATTCGGTAGAGGGTACTCTTGTTCGTATTGCAGAAATGCTTGTGTTTTTAGACTTGGATCAAATCTGTATTTAACATCCGTTGCAGTAAAAGAATTAGCCCCATGTATCCATCTCGGATGTAAGGCTTTTGCATTTGGAGTGCTAGCCTTTGTACCAGCTTCTAAAGCTGGAACTGGTGTTACGGCAATTCTGCGTTTTCCTTGAGCCAGTGCTCTTTCTCTTGCTACAGCGCTCTGAACTGCTGTCAGGATTTTTTCTGTTGAAGTGAAACGCATTTCTGCATTTGTGTACAGGTGTGATTTGTAAGCGATTGGTACTGTTTCATCTTCATTTAAGGTTAAGTAAGTGTACCCGTATTGACCCGCTATTACACGGATCACTAAGTTGCGTATGTTTACCTGCGTCTGTAAATGTTTTGAAGCTATCAAGTCTTCTTGTAGTGAACGTAGGATGTTTGTGTTTTCCTGTGCTATTGTCTAGCTAAAAAGTCAGGTTTTATTAAGTTGTAGAAAGGTTTTACTCTTTCCGCGTAATCCAAAATGTATGTTCTGCTGAAATTTAGGAATCCCAGTATTGATTGTAAATTTTTTAATTGATTTTGGAGGTTTGAGCAGCACACACTTTTCTTAAACGTTAGCTGCCAGACTTTTCCCTACACTTGAAAGCTCATATCCTAAAAACAGGACATTGAGGTGGGCGATTTGTGATTTTTTTAAATTATTTTGTAGCCCTCAGAGGTGAATCTCATAATTATGGTGCTCACCCTGGTCAAGTGCCTTTTTAAGTTGTGATCGTTAGATAAATATCATCCACATAGGACAATGCTTCCTCATCAACATTTTGGAGTAAGTAAATAAATAAACCCGGGCTATTCTTATACCCTCGGGGGAGACGACAAAATTGTCAGTGGGGCCCCAACTCTGAGAATGCGATCAAATACCTGCTTCCAGGTGCTATATTTTGGCAGAAAAATCTATTTGAGATTTCAAGTGTAGTTTTATATTTTTTTCGCACAATGTTATTCATTAATGCAGCATTGTGTGCATTTTGAACAGTGAATGTCTTGGTGCATGTGTTTAAATGTCTGTAATCTAAAACTAGACGATATGAGTTGACCGGTTTCATTACGGAAAACAAAGAATTGTTCATTGATAAGGTGCAATTTGCGATCAAGTTGATCTAAGATCTCCTTGACCTGTTTTTTAGCTTCTTGCTTTATTGGATATTGTCTCTGTGCATTTGGCGAAACTTTTAACGGGATCGCGTGGTGGGTTGAATACTCATCCCATTCGGCATGATTTTTGTACAATACTGGACCTAGGGCAACTGCTAACTCCCGTGCATATGTGTGTTTAAAATGAATGGGAACGGGGTCGGAGAAGGCTGGAAAAATTACTGTTTCTCCCCTAAGGCACTCTATAACAAATGCTGGCGGCCAATCTTGTTCAGCTAATAGGATGTCATAACTAGATGACAGATTCTCCCAAAAGAGACCTTTAACTTTCCTGGGCTTGCCCCCATCCATTTGGAGTGTTATTTCATATAAATTATTTGGGACGCTTACCCTCGTATCTGGTGTTTCCACCGTGATGTAATCATTCAAGTCCGCTGTCACCAGAAATTCCATCAGGTTCTGGCGAGCTATTGTTACTTCTGTCGCACTGTCTAGCATTGTCTGAGCCCATTCCCTGTTCAGAAGTTGTGTCCTCAGCATTCTGGGCATGTCTGATCTTCAAGCCTACAACTTTCTTCTTTTTAAACTGAGGTTTTGATATTATTTTTTCTTCTTTTTTGGAAGTATAGTCTTGAGCATGCTGTTTGTCTCTGGACTTTGTATGCTCGTCTTTGTGTTCTGACAGTTCTTCTCTCTCTGAGTTTTTCTTCGAGCCCTGAAAGGAACAAGAGGAATGTGTATCAGTATAAACATACATATCAGGTTTCCTAATATTATCCCTATTCCTGAGGTTGTGCCTCCTTTTGGAGGGCTCCTGTGGAGAAGATCCACCTCCGGATTGAGATCCCTTTTCTCTGTTGTTTTGTTATTTATTATTATTATCCCACTTCTTTTTAGGAGAAGCAGGTGTCTGCTTAGAAATCTCCTTTGCAGGACTGCTCCTTAATTGTGGTTTCAAAGCTTTTCCACCCAAACTGTCTCTGCCTAATTCAGCATATACAGTTTCTATAATTTTGGGTAATTCACGTTCCTGTTGTGAAGGACCAAACTCCCGTAGGCGTTGGCGGATTGCCACTGATGCTGCCTCTCCTTTAGTATTTCTAATAATATTGCTGATACCTGAGCGTAATTACCTAGTAATTTCATCCCTATGTTCAGAGCAGGTTCTGCCCCGTACTCATTTTGTATTTGTCTTAATACATCTGGGACCACAGCTAAAAATGGTATACCATGTGTTCTGGTATAAATGGCAGCGAAGACTGTACCCCAAGAGGTACAATTCTCTATTTGTGGTGTAATCCCCATGGGCAAGCAGATTGTCAGCATTATGTGTTTTTCATAATGGGTAGTATTCGGTAATACTGCTTCTAAATGTGTTATTTTCTTAGCTACCCAGAATGGTATTTGCTCATGTTTTGTGGGCATTTTGCCCATTACTGCGTGTAATGTTTGCGGAGTAATTTTTGTTGCTGTACTTTGTGTAGGAGCTGTATTTGTTGTAACTACTGCTGGTTGGACTGTAAGTGTCCTGATGACAAATAGCATCATGTTTCTGTAAAGTTTTATCAACTCCTTGTGTTGTTCGAGTAACTCATCTTGTGGCATTGTGTCAATGTCAGGATGTGGTGTACAGGCTGCTAATATCGGCCATGTTGCTCCTGGTCTTCCTAGTGGACTGAGCCTTACTCTGCTTCTTGTATGAGGGAGGGCGCCTTTAAACCAGTATTCATGTTCCTGGTACGTTAGTGGAATTTCAATTTCCTCATACATAATGTATTCCACTGGTATGTTATCTTGTGTGTAATAATAAAACGTCTTTGTTCTTCCATTTGCTGTTGAGAATGTAACCCATGGAAATCTTTGTGCGCCTCTATCACGAATACTACTATACCACCTCTGGCTGTTAAACCATGTTTAAGTAGTTTAAGGGTGAGTGTGTGTCTAACATTTGATGAACCTGTATTCCATTCAGATCTTCCTCCTCGACTGAGTGAGGCCTTTGTTATGTTAACCCATCTAATGCTCCTTCCTCGTTTGTCATTGTGTTTTAGAACACGGAATAGGTTTTCAAGGAACAAAGATAAGGTTTTTGCACAATTTAGGAACAAAATGTCCTTCAAGATTGATTAACCATCAGCCAATAAATAGGATATTTCGCATACTCAGCTGTGGCCGAGTTTTGTGCCCATCCACTCCAGACGTCTCCGGTGTTTTGTGAGTAGGGGTCTCTGAGAATTAGCAGGACTGAACTACTCAGATTCTACTGTTAAATAAGTACCCAACCAATGTTGGGCGTCATGTCGTGTAGTTCCTATATTACCTATACAGGATCTGCGTGTTTGGATAACATAAACTGTAGGATTGGTGGCAGACTGACTCTGAGCACCCCCTACGAGAAGGTTAGACTTTCTGTTTTATCTAGCTCACAGTGTCACTAGATTCTCCTCTTATCAGGGAGAGGTTAGTTTTGGCAACCTCAGAACATGACAACCCTGATCCCTCAGAATCGTGGAAACAATGTACTACCTTTCGCTCAGTCACTCGTGCTCACTTATTCGGTCTCAGAGAGTTACACAGAAGAAACAGTTGGGCGTGTTACAATAAGAATTTATTGCACAGTTGTCCTTCTAGTGTAAAATAGATGGGCTGCAACAACCGTTAGACAGTAGCAGATGTATATGATTAGCAGTACAGTGAAAATAAAAGGATAGTACAGTTCTACCATCTTGCAATAATCAAGAATACATTCCTGAATATAAAATGCATGATAAAAAGTGAGCGTACTCCTATGATGCCTATATAGATGTACCTAAGTGTACCTAGCATGTGGGTAGGTGTGAAGCCAAGAATCCCTCTAGGATTTAGTCTAACCTCATTAACTGAAGTGAGAGAGTTTGTGGAACCCCGTCCTGGTCTCGAGTTGGACACCCTGCGAGGGATGTGTTAGACCACTGTCAACTGGAGCGTCTGCATGCAGGAGCCTCCGCGTCTCTGGTCAGTGTGTCGGCCTGGAAGGCTCGATCTCCTCTCTCAACCCTAACAAGATGTGCTGTATTTATACAAAAAGTATCTAGGGTTTCTTTGTCCCTTGTTTCTTGTATTAGCCATTGTTGGATTTGAGGATGACGTATGAGATGAACCTTGTACATAGATATTATACAGGTGGTGTAGCCTCTGCCTGGTTTTCAAAAACCCTCATGAAAATTCATTCATACTGTATGAGTCCATTGATGAAGTTATAGGACGCTATTGTTCAGGGAAAACCCCTCCTTCTGTGCCCAGGACTAGAACTAGGTAAAGGTTCAATCCTAAAGGCTCGTTACTGTTTAGTATAAGGGAGATAATGTAGGTGAAGGTGTATGATATTACCCGGTCCTATATTAGGGTACCTATGTGAAACAAAACACTGGCTCATGAGATAAACCTGGCAGGACATCCGGGGCGGTCAAAACCCTTGACCACCTGGTCACCCACTTCTATAAGAGCCCGATTTATATCACAGCAGGCAACCTGTTGTTCCGCTATGGAGACGGAGTAAAGTGCTCCATCTCCATGACTGACAGACGACCCACCAAATTTATAAATGACTACCAAGCAGGCGGTCATTTATAAAGGCATTAGCAGGAACCCCCATCACTGCGGTTCCTGTCAATGCATTTTACTCTTTGGTTCAGTTTTGCATCAGCAGAACAAAGCCATGTAGCAAACAGTAATCTTTTTTTATCTTTTTGAAAAGAAACCATATAATGCTCCCCTTGCCATGTGAGTCTTCTGCCCTGGCAGGGGGAAATTGATAACAATGTTACTGTTCCTTACTGCCAGACTTTACCTGGTGGTAAGCAACAGTAAAATACGACTACATGTCCACCCATCCAATTGGGCAGGTGAAGATGTAGCCATTTGTCTGACGGCCCTTACTCCTCAGGTCCATCGGAGAATTTTGGCCACAGTAGAGACAGAGTAGTCTCCACCATGGCCAAACTGAAGATCCATTCAGGAATAATGGCCCGCAAGTTAGCGGGTCAAGGCAGGTTGCACAGCCGTATACACATTGGTATTTCAAAGTAATACACATCCACCAGAGTAATCTATTTTTATCCATTTTATTTTCTTCATTTTTCATCATTATTTCTCCACTTATTTATCCATCACGTCAAAAGCTGTGAAATTCGTTGAAAAACTTTAAGCATGTAACTTGTTCTATGTATTGCCCATCCAGGCCTATGCATGAACGTGTTCCGAATTTCCTCCATAACATTCAATTCACATCCTACTCAATGCATTTCGGTTGAAAAACCTTCTTCAGGAGTATCTACAAATTGTAAAAATATGTATGTCAGTCACATTACATTTCTGTCCCACCAGATATAAAATAATTGTCACCAAAATTTCCCATACCTCTTTGATACCGACTAATTTTTACAAAGGTACCCGTATCCCAATTCCATACCACCGTAACATAACTCCCACCTCACTCAGCACCTACAAAGCATTCCATGTGACCCACGAATTAAACCCCTAACGTAAACATTCATCCTAATTTTTAATCTGTGCGCCCTAATAGTTTCCTAACATCAAACCCCTTTAAACCGTAATCTACCTCTGAAACTCCTACATTATTGCCTAGTATTGAGTTTGTCACTTTATCGTACCCCCATGAATACCTGATGTGAAATTCGCAGCGCTTCAAACACCTCTTACGTGCTCCAAGTATCTTAATGACGGCCATGCTAAACATCCTCAATTTAAATGAATATCACCCGCCCACCTCTACGATCATTGGTGCAAAATGTCACGTGATCCCACCATCTCCCACATTTCAAACCCTAATCTAATTGGCCGCACTCTGCTCGTCCTACCAGCGTGTTACCCCAAAGCATTGTGGTCCATGAAGTCATCGTCGGCGGGTACGCCTCTGCCCAAGTCTTAAGTGAAAGTAAGTGTTGCGTTAGCCATCCCTGGACACGTGTTTCGAGGTAGTTGCCTCTCGTCAGCAGGGAGTAGGTGAGTGTATAGGGTTGCTGCGTAGGCTGCCAAAAAAAGTTTTCTCAGTTAAAGTACCCCTCGTGGCGCGCAGGTGCGTATCCATGAGCTCGTCAGCTCCACCAGCTCAAGGGAGCCTGAATATTAACAAAAATCTAATTGGCCGCACTCTGCTCGTCCTACCAGCGTGTTACCCCAAAGCATTGTGGTCCATGAAGTCAGCGTCGGCGGGTACGCCTCTGCCCAAGTCTTAAGTGAAAGTAAGTGTTGCGTTAGCCATCCCTGGACACGTGTTTCGAGGTAGTTGCCTCTCGTCAGCAGGGAGTAGGTGAGTGTATAGGGTTGCTGCGTAGGCTGCCAAAAAAAGTTTTCTCAGTTAAAGTACCCCTCGTGGCACGCAGGTGCGTATCCATGAGCTCGTCAGCTCCACCAGCTCAAGGGAGCCTGAATATTAACAAAAATCTAATTGGCCGCACTCTGCTCGTCCTACCAGCGTGTTACCCCAAAGCATTGTGGTCCATGAAGTCAGCGTCGGCGGGTACGCCTCTGCCCAAGTCTTAAGTGAAAGTAAGTGTTGCGTTAGCCATCCCTGGACACGTGTTTCGAGGTAGTTGCCTCTCGTCAGCAGGGAGTAGGTGAGTGTATAGGGTTGCTGCGTAGGCTGCCAAAAAAAGTTTTCTCAGTTAAAGTACCCCTCGTGGCGCGCAGGTGCGTATCCATGAGCTCGTCAGCTCCACCAGCTCAAGGGAGCCTGAATATTAACAAAAATCTAATTGGCCGCACTCTGCTCGTCCTACCAGCGTGTTACCCCAAAGCATTGTGGTCCATGAAGTCAGCGTCGGCGGGTACGCCTCTGCCCAAGTCTTAAGTGAAAGTAAGTGTTGCGTTAGCCATCCCTGGACACGTGTTTCGAGGTAGTTGCCTCTCGTCAGCAGGGAGTAGGTGAGTGTATAGGGTTGCTGCGTAGGCTGCCAAAAAAAGTTTTCTCAGTTAAAGTACCCCTCGTGGCGCGCAGGTGCGTATCCATGAGCTCGTCAGCTCCACCAGCTCAAGGGAGCCTGAATATTAACAAAAATCTAATTGGCCGCACTCTGCTCGTCCTACCAGCGTGTTACCCCAAAGCATTGTGGTCCATGAAGTCAGCGTCGGCGGGTACGCCTCTGCCCAAGTCTTAAGTGAAAATAAGTGTTGCGTTAGCCATCCCTGGACACGTGTTTCGAGGTAGTTGCCTCTCGTCAGCAGGGAGTAGGTGAGTGTATAGGGTTGCTGCGTAGGCTGCCAAAAAAAGTTTTCTCAGGTAAAGTACCCCTCGTGGCGCGCAGGTGCGTATCCATGAGCTCGTCAGCTCCACCGGCTCGAGGGAGCCTGAATATTAACAAAAATCTAATTGGCCGCACTCTGCTCGTCCTACCAGCGTGTTACCCCAAAGCATTGTGGTCCATGAAGTCAGCGTCGGCGGGTACGCCTCTGCCCAAGTCTTAAGTGAAAGTAAGTGTTGCGTTAGCCATCCCTGGACACGTGTTTTGAGGTAGTTGCCTCTCGTCAGCAGGGAGTAGGTGAGTGTATAGGGTTGCTGCGTAGGCTGCCCAAAAAAGTTTTCTCAGGTAAATTACCCCTCGTGGCGCGCAGGTGCGTATCCATGAGCTCGTCAGCTCCACCGGCTCGAGGGAGCCTGAATATTAACAAAAATCTAATTGGCCGCACTCTGCTCGTCCTACCAGCGTGTTACCCCAAAGCATTGTGGTCCATGAAGTCAGCGTCGGCGGGTACGCCTCTGCCCAAGTCTTAAGTGAAAGTTTCAAACCCTGTCAACGTTTTGTGTACTCACTACATTAACCACAATCCTTTGAAAATCAAACCTCAAACCCAAACCCCCTCTATTATATCAGTGCATATTTAAAAACATAAACATCTAACACTGTGCCAAGTAAACATTCTGTATGTGAGCAGTCCATACTAATCCGTGATCCGAACGTAGTGAACTGCTTTTGACGTGAAGCACACTGTTGTCTCGTAATCTCATTTTGTCATCCTCACTTATATCGGGTGCTACCAGGTGGTGAAACGGCTTGTATGACGACAAAACAGAAAATCTCCCGAAGCACACCCGTATTATTCTTAATTATGTTTCATGTTATCTTCCTTTTTTATCGTTTGGCGTGCAGCACCCGTGTGAGTGCGCCGTTCCTTTCGCACTTGAGCATAATTCATGCAATCTACCTTAACCCGCTAACTTGCGGGCCATTATTCCTGAATGAATTATGCTCAAGTGTGAAAGGAACGGCGCACTCACACGGGTGCTGCACGCCAAACGATAAAAAAGGAAGATAACATGAAACATAATTAAGAATAATACGGGTGTGCTTCGGGACATTTTCTGTTTTGTCGTCAAACTGAAGATCCGCCAGCATCTAAATTGGGCAGGCGGATCTTCAAATTCGTGGCATATATACTCCATCGCCATTTCAACGGAGTATACATACTGACAATATATAAATCGGACCCTTATACTGATGCATTCTGCAGGTCCTATGATACTTGCCAGGCTAGTATTAAGTGAGTGGTAAGTCACAAGGCTCCGTGCTAACTTTGCCCCATGGTGGGAACACACTTTTAGTAGATGGTAATTTATATTGTTGGGTCTCTGGGCCCCACGACTGCTTTAGGCAATAGCTTTATCCTGATCTTGGTGGATCATGCCACAAGATATCCCAAGGTCAGTGAATGTGTCAATGGAGGCAAGGGCACTGATGGGGATCTTTGTCCTGAATGGGTTTCCCCAAGCAGGTTGTGTCTGAAACAGGCACCAACTTCATGTCTGCCTACATTATGTCCATGTGGAAAAGTGTGGGGTATCCTACATGTTCTGCACTCCATACCACCCTCAGATCAATGGGCTTGTTGAAAGGTTCCACAAGACCCTGAAGGGCATGCTTATGGACCTGCCAGAGCCTAGAAGGTATAAGTGGGACTTTGTGTTACCATGCCTCCTCTTTTCTGACAGGAAGACGTCCCAGGAGGGAGTTGGTTTTAGCCCCGTTGAGCTTCTGTTTTGGTGCCATGTGAGGTGACCTCTCAGTCTTGTCAAGGAGAAAAAAAGTGAGGTCACCTACTTGGTGGGTCTCCAGACATCCAGGAGCCAGCCCATTAGGAGTACTGCACTTGAATTGCCTCAAGCTACACTTTGAGAGGTCTGAGTTAACTATGCTCATGGTGACACATGGTTGTGAGGAGGAATAAAGTGAATCCTTCGCTGCTTTACTGTCTTCCAAGAAGAAAGATGGGCCAGTAGAGGGAGTTGCCCTCTCCCCCACACTGACAGCGGAGCAATAGAAAGACTGTCATCAATTATTGGGACACCTCTCATCTATTTTCTCATTTACCCCAGCGGTCACCAATTAGCAAACCCATAATATTGATACAGGGGACAGCATGCCTGTCAAAAACAAAATTGACAGGCTTTCTGACAAAGTAAGAACCTTATATCAAATATGTACCATCAAATATGATGTTTTAAGATGCTGGATTTAGGGGTGATTGAGCCCGGATGTATTCCCTAGTCCAGCCCAGTGGTTTTGGTTCCAAAGGCTGCCCTCCTCCCAGGTGCCACCACATAACTTAGGTTCGGTATAAAATGCAAGGGCCTCAACTCAGTCACCAAGACTTATTCTCACCCTAGTCCCAGAGCTGCTAAGCTCACTGATCGTTTGGGAGCTGCCAAGTTCCTGGGTACATTTGATTTGACATCAGGGTACTGGCAGATTGCCCTACCTGAGGGGGCCAATGAGAGGTTGGAATTCTCCACCCCAGTGAAGTACTTTCAATTTAAAGGGATGCCCTTTTGGTTAATGAAGGCCCCTGCCACTGGGTCTTGGCTGGACTGGAGAATTTCAGCATAACCTACCTGGATGGTATTGCTATTTTCAGCTCCTAGTGGAATGACTACCTGTACCACCTCAAAGACGTGCATTAGGCTCTGCAGAAAGCATGCCTGACTATCAAGGCAAGTAAGTGCAATATAGGGCAGGGCTCAGTGGTGTACTTGGACCAAAAAGTTGGTTGAGGCCATGTGCAATCTCTCTAGACTAGGATAAAGACTATCATGGTTTGGGGCCCTCTCAAGACCCAGACTGTAGTGTGAGTCTTCACAGCCTCACTGCATGTGACAGGGGCTTTATCAAGGAGTATGGCACCATTTTGCCCACTTGACTGAGCTGACTGTGAAGAAGCAACCAAAGAAGGGGATCTGGGCAGAGGCATGCCAGAAAGCTATTGAAACCCTGAAGGAAGCCATGTGTTCAACAGTAGTGCTCAAGGAACCTGAGTTCTCAGAAGAGTTCCTTGTGTAGACAGATGCTTAAGACATAGGGTATGGGCTTTCCTGTCACAACTGAATGATGAGGGCCTGGACAAACCTGTAGCCTTCATCAGCAGGTGGCTAATTCCCTAGGAACAAAGCTAGTGTGCAATTGAGAATGAGGTGTTTGCAGTGGTCTGGGCACGGAAGAAGAGACTGAGACCACACATGCTTAGAGTTCATTTCTGGGTTCAGACAGACCACAGACCCCTCAGGTGGCTGGTGCAAAGGGAGGGGGGTCCTGAATTGTTGAGGGGGTCTATCTCCCTACAGGGTATGGACTTAATGGTGGAATATCGCGTTGGGACTGACCATCCCAGTGCTAATGGTCTTTATAGGTTTTTCCACCTTAACAATGAGAATTCCCATGTGAACATCTTTTGCATGGTGCCGCCCCAGATTTATTCCTTGACTGCTTTTACTGGATGTAGAACTCTGTACACTTTACCCCTGCTAACCAGGGGTAGAGTGTTTATGTTCCTCCTTTCAACATGACAAAACTGGAATGCCCCTAATTGGCATATTTACCTAACCTATAAGTTCCTAGTATATGGTGCCCATAATGTACTCAGAAACTGTAAGTTAAATGTCACCCGTGGGCTGCAGCCACCCGCTGCAGTGAAAGTGCAAACATGACCGTAGGCCTACCATATGTAGCCTTGCTGACGCAGTTTTAAGCTGCAATTCTGACCTGTCAAAATAACCGCTTTTTACAGGGCTAAACCTTCCTTTTAAATATGATGTCACAATAAGAAGGCATTACTTCCCAAAAGGCAGGGTGCATGGTAATTAAAAGGGGGACAGACATGTAAAGGTTTAATGTTACACAGGTCCTTACAGTGAAAAGGCCATAAAAGCTAGTTTCACTGTAGCAAGACTGGCAGTTCAATAGGAAAACAGAGGGATGTGTAATACTAATACTATATCTTGGAATTGGGACTGGCTAGAAAAATAATCAAATTACTATTTTGAAAAGTTATTAAAACCGAATTCAGTGGTGATGTTGGGTTTTTCCTCAATATTAAGGAAATGTAACTTTAAGAAAGCTGCCTTTCCCTACCTGAAGTTCCTGTAGACTAATCTGCATTTTACTCCCCCACTTCTGCCATCCAGTAATTAGTATTTGAATAGGTGTGAATGGGTGTGTATAGACTGACCTAAATGGACCAACAAAATATGCAGGGTACTGCTATGAGCATTCTTTTTGACATTCAAATGTGAAAGTGGACCTGGACTGGCCCCTGCTGTTGGCTTCTGCCTGACACGTAGTGAGTCTCTATGCGCCTTCCCTGACATCCTGGGGAGCTTTACAAGTGTACTCCTGTGGTGGATTGGGGCTTAATGGACTATGGCAGAAAATAATATCTTTTGGCCTGTATGAGCCTGGTTGATGTATAAATTCCATGCTCCATCCCAGTCAGCGTCCAATTGCATCTATTGACTATCATTAGCACGGTGTGCTTCTTGGCGCTATTCCTACTTAAAACTTTAAAAATTCATATCTCCTATTCACCTTATAGCATTTTTGTCATCATGGTGTCTTTTCGATTATGAAATTTTGCACAATTTTTTTTATTTGTTTTGGAATATTTATTGTTTTACATTTTGACTATATTACTGTTTTGATTCTGTATAAATACTTCACACATTGCCTCTAAGTAAGCCCTGTCCGCTCTGTACCATGGATAACAGGGTGTTGAACTTGGGTTTATTTAGTGACTTTTGTGATTCACCCCAACAAGGACTGTAGTCGTTGCTTGAGGTAGGCACCTGACCCCATACTCCGAAATAATAATCCAACTGCTAATATCGGGACTTAGCATTTTGTATGTATGATTTCTGCTAGTGTTACTTTGATTCATGGAGCACAAGAACCTAGCTACAACTGCACATTTGCAGCTCTATTTTGCATAGAAAGATCATGTCCTACCTATGCAGATAAAAAACAAGAGTGGCTGAGGATGGCGGATCCAGATAGGTAAGTAACTCACATTTTTAAAAAGTACTCAATCTTTTTGTCTGGGAGTTCACTACTCTGCCCAGAGACTTGCAAATCCACGGATTTAAAAAATAGATGTTTTTAAAGGGCAGTTGCTCATAGCAAAAGGCAAAGTGAAATAAGATCTATGGACATGTAGGTTGGGCTCATGGCTTGGCACACTCTTGTTTAGGGCTGAGAGCTAGCAGCACTGAGTTATGAAGTGTTTGACAAAACTGAAACTGAATACAACATAGCGAAGGCTCCCAGTTTTCTGTTTTTACAGATTTTTATAGATAAATACAGTCAGAAAACAATGTTTTTCCTGTCTGCATTTATTTTTCAAAGTGGAGAAATACAGAAAATGGTGCTCCATGGGAGTGACTCTAAGCTGTCCTTTATGAAATCCAGGCCAGCAGATGAGCAGGTAGGCATCTTGGGCAGGTGAAAAATAGAACGAGATTTCTTTAAATACAGGCATATGTTTAAATATATTTGTGTATTATGCTAATATTTATTTGTGTGTGTAGTGTTTTGTAATATTTGGCTACTTAATTTGCTAATCGTGTCATGCATCAAAGTATGAGAACATGTTTATCAGTGCAATACATGTCGAAATATTACATTTTACAAATGTATTTATTCTCAAAACACAAAATACATTTGGATATATACCAATAAGATGCTCAAAAAATAAATATCGATAAATGCAGACAGAAAATGTGGAAAAAATGACACCATAAAACTGGAGCCCTAAGATACGTAGCATATCACTTTTTGTCTGCCTCTAACACGCATATCACTCTTAATTAAGTTTATGAACACCATCCTATTTTTAAAAAGTTAGATGTTCACAGACATCTACCAGATTAAACAAAATCCAAACTCGGGATAGCCTCAGCCACCGCAAGAGCCGAACATCTATTAGTATTTTTTATTTTTTTGTTGCTATTTTTACTGTGTTCTTAACGGTGGCTATCAGCCTTTTGAAAAAGAAGTTTTGCAATTTTACAAGAGATGCTCGTTTGTAAAGGTTTTAATTAACTGTACAATAAATATCACTTACTTAAAAAAACACAATGACATTTCCTGAAAACAATTAAGTTACCGGTTGAGGTACGGGTGCAGAAGGCTAATAGTGTCTGGAGAACAAAGGCCCAATACGATGCAAATTAAAATTGGCTATCAAAGACCATCATACATGGTCATATAGGGTGCATGCTGTAACATACGCTTTCACAACATGACCAAAACAACAAAGTAGGCAACCATGCCTCGAGTGACCAATGTTTTCACAAAATAGCCAAGGCATCAGGGACAAATTAATCAAATAAGTCATCCTGCAGTTCACTGTTTCAATTCAGTGTCACTTCAGCTACACAATCATACAAACTCTTACACACTCATCAACTCCATCTGTCTTCCATTTACATATCATTTCCACCTTCCACAACTCATGGATGGGGTTGGAGTTACAGAGAGAGCATGGAGGGTGGGAGCAAAAGTTAAGGGGCTCCTTTAACTTGTAGATGTACTTTCCCTTTTTAGGTTTCGCCTGATCCAGCGCTTGCGCTGATCTGGCCGAGACATTTTGTATACAGGCTTTTTCAAAGTGCTGCCTGGCCTAAAGCTACAGTGCACGTGAACGTGCACGCGCGCAGCGCCATGTGTCTTTCCTCCGTAGCACGCGATCACTTTCACTTTCACTTGCCAAAGCTTGTTTCATCTTGGACATCTATTAGAGTCTCCGTTTTCAGTATTTTCATTTCAACTTGTTGACTGTATTATTTGCTTCATCTATTTTGAATTCTTTGTACGGACTGTGTGCCTTGTTTAAACCGATATCATCTATCTATCGGCTTCATTAGTGCTTTACTTGGGTCCCTGTTCATTTAATTTTTGGCTGCCATTACGTGCTCCCAGATTCCCTTTCCGGATACCTTCGAAGTAGCCTGTCCCTCCGGTTCTATTTAAACCTCCGGTTTTCCCGAGTATGTTTTGCCTCGGTTACTAGCAGGCGTTGTTGGACGGCTTTATCGAGGGGTCATCTCACGGACTTTCAAGTGTTTGGTTATCTGGTAAGAATTCTGAGCTAGAGCACCATTACGTGTTCTTAATCTAGCACTTGTCCATTTTCAATCTTTTTTATAGCTCTCGTTTACTTTTCAGGAGCTTTAAAATGGAACTTTAAGATTACCCTCACCCGGTAGGCTCCAGTTCACGGAACTCGTTAACCTACATAATCAACATGCTGCGCTTCCTTAAAGCAGATTTTTAATCCCAATCCGACCCTGTCCATGCCCCTTTTACTCTCGCTCTCTCCTACCCCTCTTTTTCTCTTCTAAACCTCCCATCCCACCGAACTCCCACCTCTCTCTCCTCACCGGACTCCCCCCTGGCTCCGGTCCCAGCTCTGACAGGAAAATGAAACTGAAAGAGAAGGCATGTCTCTCCTCCCTCCTGGGCTCTGCCCGCCTTGGGTTTCCCCTTCAGTCATCAAACGCTGCGAAGCCCAGGAGGCAGGAGCTGGTGAGCACCGAGGCGCTGTAGATGCCCCGGGACAGGAGCTGGTGAGCAGCGAGGTGCTGTACATACCCCAGGGCGGGAGCTGGTGAGCAGTAAGGGGCTGTAGATACCCCTGGGCAGGAGCGAGTAAGAATTGAGGGGCTCTCTGCCCCAATTATTGTGCCCCCTACTGTTGTCACCTTTGCCTCACTGTCTACCCACAGTCTTCTGTCCTTTGTGCTCTACCTCTCCACCCATGTTCACTTCTACCTCTCACTTTTCTGTGCTCTCTGCCCTATCCTGACTTCTGACTGTACTCTCGTGCTCTCTCCCCTATCCTGACTTCTGACAGTACTCTCGTGCTCTCTGCCCTTCTGCTACCTGCCCTTTAATCTTTGTGCGCCCTCTGCTCCTTGCCTACTGTCACATTCACCCTCAAGCCATCTGTCTCCTTCGATCTCTGCTGCCCCTTCTCTCTCTGTCCTCTGCTCAATGCCCGCTCCTCCCTGTTCTCCTTGTTTATTCTGCACTCGGAGTCTCTTGCATCTTCTCTCTCTGCTCACTGTCCCTGGCCTGTCTGCCCTCCCCCTGTCCTACGTGCCTGCTCTACCCTTGGGGTTTCTTCCACCTCTCCTCTCTGCCTCCACCCTTTATACCCTCGGGGTTCACTGTCCCTTCATGTGCTCTCTGCCTCTGCTCACTGTCCCTGTCCTGTCTGCCCTCCTCCTGTCCTCCGTGCCTGTTCTACCCTTGGGGTCTCTTCTACCTCTCCTCTCTGCCCCGTGGCTCTCTGCCTCTACCCTTTATACCCTTGGGGTTCATCGTCCACTGTCCCTTCATGTGCTCCCTGCCTCCCGCACTTCCTGTCATATTCACCTTCACGCTGCCCTAGGTTTCTTCCTTTCCTCCCAGAATTAATGCCCCGACCCCTCTCTGGCACCAGTGGCACTTTGGGGCCCCGGCGCATATTTTCCTCATCCTCAGAGTTTGACTCTCAGCAAGAGAGAGACCAAGCATTTGCAATGCAATAGATCTCGCATTTATGCGAGGTTGAGCTATTAATGTCAATGCCTTTTATTTATGTTTTAAAAATGAAAACAAAAATAAAAGGCATTGTCATTTGCAAGGTCAATCGCTCAAACTCGCGTAAATGCGAGACCTATTGCATTGCAAATGCTTGTTGGTTTTGTGCTGTAGCCACAGTTAAAACCTTGTCAACCAATTTCCCCTTTAGGCCTCGATTCCTTGTAGGCCAAAAAAGGGTGAGGTATTAACTGCACACAGAAAAAAACATTATCTTGGAGTGGGGTCTTTTCCCCCAAAATCCCTGGAATTGTGTTTTTAAATGCCTCGATTTATTTACAAAGCCCAGTAAGTGCCGTTTAGACCAATGTTTTCACTTTGTAAGGAAGCAGAACAAGTTACATCAGTATTTAGCACAGCAAATTCTGAATAGTTTGTCCTTTTTGGCAGCTTTTTCCAGTACATTTCGGTAGGTTACACCTTCTGGAATCTCTCAGGGTAAAACAGCGAGGAGTGATGATTATTGCACAATTCAGAATGGGATCAAATAATCCCCCCGCCCACCCCCAGCTTATAATCAGGGCGGTAATGTCAATTTCTTCAGTTGATGTATGTGAGTGCGCATTAATGTGCACTTCCATGTGTGGGTGGTAGCGCGCGCGCAAGTGTGTTGGGGCAGTAAAGCTCATCCATGGGACATCGATCAGGTCCTGCAGGAAGTGATGCTTGGAAGGTCCTTGCAGGAAAAGGTCCACTCGCTGACCAGAAGGGCTACTGCAAGTGCTCCTAGAAGTATTGATAAGTTTCTCTGCCCACATTTCAAGAAAGCTGACGAGGTCTCGGTCTTCGGTGGGGATTGCAAGAGAGTTTGGTTGCCACAGGGTACATCCCCCAAAAATCCATGGAAATAGGTTTTTAAAAAAGAGGTTTCTGTCCTAAAACCACCCCACCTCGAAAAGTTATATGCACCCTCTAATACATCAGGATAGTTATTTAGGCTCTAGTGAGCAACACTTAGGCAGGTCCCACTCCAACTTAATGGGGTCCTTCTTGTCAAAGCCAATAAGCAGTGCTTTATTGTAGGAAAAACACATGGTTAGTAGTTGTGTCTAAAAACTGCAAAATTCCCATAGAGATTGATTGGGAAAAAGTGTTTTGGGAGCCCCCTTTTTCTCTGCCCCCACTTCACGAATCACCCCTAAACTTTCCATACAGCAGCTCAACTAACATGCTTACTAGTTTTAAAAATGTTGTAAAGATTCGTCAAACTGTGCCAAAGTTATTAGCAACACAAAAACTGCTTCATCTATGGGAAAGTTAGTCCTAACTATAACTAGCTGCTACCGCCAGTGGGTAATATATACATATACACTTACCTGATATATTCTTAGCATTTCGTAGTAAAGGCGTGCATGGGAAAGACCTGGGTGGTAAAGGATGCATGGTGAATGCTTTGGTATAAAGGCTGGTTCCTTTTATTCAATAGTTTACTGATAAAAGCTGTTGATTTATTGAGTAAAGCCTGCACAGTGTTGCCTGCGGTTTGATTTATGTTTTCACGTGTAGTAATTAGCTGTGAGTAGAAAAGTTATTTTTTCTTTTTAAAATAATAGCGTTGTTGATTGTTACTGTTGCTTCTGCTGATGTTTGAGGTTCCAGCCGACACCACCTTCCCAAGCAAGCGTGGGGGTGCCCTGCCTTGCTATCTCCGGATAGAGGCCTGCATTAGGGGCTCAGACTTGGACGTCCTTGTAACGAGGATAAACCAGATTGGTCGCACACTGCTACACCTACCAGGCGTGTTCCCCCAATGAAAATGGTCCCTGAAGGTCAGCGTCGGCGGATACACCTATGCTCGAGTGTGAATGCAAGTATGCGTGGCATGTGCCATCCCTGGACACGTGTTTCGAGGTAGTTGCCTCTCGTCAGCAGGGAGTAGGAAAATGTGTGGGGTTGCTGTGTAAGCTGCTAAAATCGTATCAGGTCTAGTACCTCTCGTAGCGCGCAGGTGCGTAACCATGAGTCCGTCGACTCCACCGGCTCAAGGGAGCCTGAATGTAAAGTTAAACCAGATTGGTCGCACACTGCTACACCTACCAGGCGTGTTCCCCCAATGAAAATGGTCCCTGAAGGTCAGCGTCGGCGGATACACCTATGCTCGAGTGTGAATGCAAGTATGCGTGGCATGTGCCATCCCTGGACACGTGTTTCGAGGTAGTTGCCTCTCGTCAGCAGGGAGTAGGAAAATGTGTGGGGTTGCTGTGTAAGCTGCTAAAATCGTATCAGGTCTAGTACCTCTCGTAGCGCGCAGGTGCGTAACCATGAGTCCGTCGACTCCACCGGCTCAAGGGAGCCTGAATATAAAGTTAAACCAGATTGGTCGCACACTGCTACACCTACCAGGCGTGTTCCCCCAATGAAAATGGTCCCTGAAGGTCAGCGTCGGCGGATACACCTATGCTCGAGTGTGAATGCAAGTATGCGTGGCATGTGCCATCCCTGGACACGTGTTTCGAGGTAGTTGCCTCTCGTCAGCAGGGAGTAGGAAAATGTGTGGGGTTGCTGTGTAAGCTGCTAAAATCGTATCAGGTCTAGTACCTCTCGTAGCGCGCAGGTGCGTAACCATGAGTCCGTCGACTCCACCGGCTCAAGGGAGCCTGAATATAAAGTTAAACCAGATTGGTCGCACACTGCTACACCTACCAGGCGTGTTCCCCCAATGAAAATGGTCCCTGAAGGTCAGCGTCGGCGGATACACCTATGCTCGAGTGTGAATGCAAGTATGCGTGGCATGTGCCATCCCTGGACACGTGTTTCGAGGTAGTTGCCTCTCGTCAGCAGGGAGTAGGAAAATGTGTGGGGTTGCTGTGTAAGCTGCTAAAATCGTATCAGGTCTAGTACCTCTCGTAGCGCGCAGGTGCGTAACCATGAGTCCGTCGACTCCACCGGCTCAAGGGAGCCTGAATATAAAGTTAAACCAGATTGGTCGCACACTGCTACACCTACCAGGCGTGTTCCCCCAATGAAAATGGTCCCTGAAGGTCAGCGTCGGCGGATACACCTATGCTCGAGTGTGAATGCAAGTATGCGTGGCATGTGCCATCCCTGGACACGTGTTTCGAGGTAGTTGCCTCTCGTCAGCAGGGAGTAGGAAAATGTGTGGGGTTGCTGTGTAAGCTGCTAAAATCGTATCAGGTCTAGTACCTCTCGTAGCGCGCAGGTGCGTAACCATGAGTCCGTCGACTCCACCGGCTCAAGGGAGCCTGAATATAAAGTTAAACCAGATTGGTCGCACACTGCTACACCTACCAGGCGCGCCTGGCATGTGCCATCCCTGGACACGTGTTTCGAGGTAGTTGCCTCTCGTCAGCAGGGAGTAGGAAAATGTGTGGGGTTGCTGTGTAAGCTGCTAAAATCGTATCAGGTCTAGTACCTCTCGTAGCGCGCAGGTGCGTAACCATGAGTCCGTCGACTCCACCGGCTCAAGGGAGCCTGAATATAAAGTTAAACCAGATTGGTCGCACACTGCTACACCTACCAGGCTCTAGTGAGCAACACTTAGGCAGGTCCCACTCCAACTTAATGGGGTCCTTCTTGTCAAAGCCAATAAGCAGTGCTTTATTGTAGGAAAAACACATGGTTAGTAGTTGTGTCTAAAAACTGCAAAATTCCCATAGAGATTGATTGGGAAAAAGTGTTTTGGGACCCCCCTTTTTCTCTGCCCCCACTTCACGAATCACCCCTAAACTTTCCATACAGCAGCTCAACTAACATGCTTACTAGTTTTAAAAATGTTGTAAAGATTCGTCAAACTGTGCCAAAGTTATTAGCAACACAAAAACTGCTTCATCTATGGGAAAGTTAGTCCTAACTATAACTAGCTGCTACCGCCAGTGGGTAATATATACATATACACTTACCTGATATATTCTTAGCATTTCGTAGTAAAGGCGTGCATGGGAAAGACCTGGGTGGTAAAGGATGCATGGTGAATGCTTTGGTATAAAGGCTGGTTCCTTTTATTCAATAGTTTACTGATAAAAGCTGTTGATTTATTGAGTAAAGCCTGCACAGTGTTGCCTGCGGTTTGATTTATGTTTTCACGTGTAGTAATTAGCTGTGAGTAGAAAAGTTATTTTTTCTTTTTAAAATAATAGCGTTGTTGATTGTTACTGTTGCTTCTGCTGATGTTTGAGGTTCCAGCCGACACCACCTTCCCAAGCAAGCGTGGGGGTGCCCTGCCTTGCTATCTCCGGAGAGAGGCCTGCATTAGGGGCTCAGACTTGGACGTCCTTGGAACGAGGACCCAGGACACCACCGTTGCAAGGTTCCAATTGGTACAACTGACGCCCAGTGGCCCCCGACTGACCTGGGGCCCAATTAATAGTGTCAATTCTCAAGCAACCATCTCTTATAATTGTAGATACAATGTAATTAGGCTCAATTCACACCATTATATAGGAAAATATCAAAAATTGATATATTTTATTGATGGTCTCCACAACATGCAATATCTATATACATATAAAAAAAAATCTAACAAACTCTTACACCATTAATTCATTCATGCATACCATTCATAACACCTGACCTGTGACCCAGTTCCTCGATTCCTAAAGTGTGTGTGCACATGCACTGTGCTGTTCTCCTCAATATCTCGTCTCTCTCTCTCTCTCTTCCTTCTCCTGGGCTCTTTCGATCCAGGCCTCGCGTCTTCCAACCCTGCCAGCATCCCTCTGTCACGGGCGTGCTTCACTTTGCTTTCACTTTCAGTTCTGTCAGGTGCTTGTGTGCAAACCTCTTCAGAAGCAGCCACTTGAGAACGCGCAGTCAGCGAACGCCCGCTGTGGGCCCTGTTTCCGTCGCCCTCGGTTTGGGGAGTCAGAACACCGGCGCACACGTCACTCGAGGAGTGAGTGAGAGGCCTCCCCTTCTCCCTCCCTCCCTCCCTGCTGGGACTCTGGTTGCTTTCTCGAGTGAGAGAACGAGCGGAGAGATGAACTGAAATCGAAATTAAGATGACACGCGAGCGCACGCCTCCCCTGGACATGGCTCTCGAAGGCTGGAGGGCAGGGTGCCCGCGGGTGCCCTGGAGATAGCACCACTGCGGATGGAAACGAGACCCGCAGCTGGGTGCTGCCAGGTGGACATCTCTCCCCCCTAGTCCAGGCTCTTTGTCCGCACGTGTGCCCTCTTTCTCCAATTAGCCCGAAGCTCCACGGGGACTCATAGCAGCACTGGGGGCAGCTGGGTGTGACTGGCCTGAAACGTCACCTTAAGGGCCACATTGGAGCAAGGTCACCCCACAGGCCCCCCACCTTGCCACAGCTCCAGCCCCCGACAAGGGGTGTCCCGGAGAATTCCTGTCTGCCACGGACGGTACCTCTGGCCAGTGGTGGCCGTGCCACAAATCTCAGCGCAGGACCACGTGGTGGGTACGACCCGCGCTGCCAGCACCCGAGGAGTCGGAGGGCGCCCCTGCTCAGCAGCCGCCGCCGGGGGGGGCGGGCAGCCCGGCTATTTTTAGACCTGAATGTTGGTTCTGCCTGCAAGGTGAGGAGGGCGCGGGACTGGGCTCGGTGCCTCCCCCTCGCTGTGTATCTGTGAGGGAGTGTGAGAGGGGGTCCCTCACTCGGAGTGCACAGACTGAGCTCAAGCCGAGCGCAGGGGAGAAGGGGGCTCCTCCGTGTGGACACCGGACGAGGTGACTAGAAACGGGGAGTGAAACCCGTCCACCTCACCTTACAGCGCACGGAGAGTCAGCGGGACATCTCTCCTCCAGCGAGACATCTCTCCTCAGCTCTCCTCCAGTGGGACATCTCTACTCCAGCGGGACATCTCTCTCTCAGTGGCACAGCTCTCCTCCGGTGCGACATCTCTCCGCCAGTGGCACAGCTCTCCTCCAGTGGGGCATCTCTCCTCTGGTGGGGCATCTCTCTTCCGGTGGGACATCTCTGCTCCTGGCACAAACGGAACCATCTCTACTCCAGCGAGACTCGTCTTCTGGCAAAGTGGACACCTATGGGACAGTTTTCCCAAGAAACGTTTCCCCCAAAAGGAGAGTCGCGCATCCTGTGAGAAATCTCTGCTCCTACGAGTCGTGTTTGGGATGTCACCAACCAGGAAACATGTCCGAAAATGGGTCGTCTCGCCTCTGAAGAGACGCTATCCTTCCTGGAATATCTAATCTCGTGCGAAGGGGGGACTCTTTGCAGGACGCCCCTTCTGTGAGACATATCTCTTCCTTTAGGACACCTTTTATCCCGTGCGCATCTCTCCTTTCGAAAAAGATATTTTCCTCACAGACGCATCTCCCCTCCTGGCTGGGAAGAATCTTTCAGGATATCTATATTTCTGCGGCACTGAACTGTGGGAGAGCCCTCCCACACTGGGATATCTCCCTCCTGTGTGGCATCTCCCCTCCTCTTGCAAGGCAGCGCTCTTGGTGTGGCGCATCTTCCCTCGTGTGTGACGTCTCTCTCACAGAAGTACACCAGTTCCCCTATTGAGGAGGGTTGACCGTGGGACATCTGGGGATAAACTGAGCTGTGTGCTGGGGAGGGCACAGGAGCTGAAACCCGCTGCCCGTGAATCCCTCACTCTTTTCGGAAGACTTCACCCCAGCGTCCCGAGGCTGAGCACCAACACCTGCTCTCCCTTCTAAAGCGCCCTGAAGCCCACCCCCTGGTCCATCATGCCCAGACCCTTTCCCCTGTGCCCATTACGCTACCACATTGGACCTTGACCCCCAGCTCCGGTCCCCATTGCTTTTTCCGGCTACCGGCTCAGCCTCTGACTTGGCAGTGGTCCTCGGCTGCTAACTCTGTCTCTCTATCAGGAGCCTTCGGCCTCCTTTCCATCAGTTCCCGGCGCAGGCTCCGAGTCGGCTCCGGTCCAGAGCCCTGGCCTCCTTCTCACCCGCTCCCGGCTCCTGCACTGACAAGGCACTGGTCCTCGGCCGCTGACTCGGCCCCCCATGCCCCTGCCCTCGGCCAGTCCCGGGTCTATTATGCCAGTGCCGCCCGCCCCGGGCCTGTGCAGTCGCCGTCGGATCCCCAGCCCGGGCCGCCCCCGCCATGAAGGAGAAGTCCAAGAACGCGGCCAAGAGCCGGCGGGAGAAGGAGAACGGCGAGTTCTATGAGCTGGCCAAGCTGCTGCCCCTGCCGGCCGCCATCACGGCGCAGCTGGACAAGGCGTCCATCATCCGCCTCACCACCAGCTACCTCAAGATGCGGGCCGTCTTTCCCGAAGGTAAGGGGGGCCCTGCTGCGCGCGGGGGTAAATGTGCGAGCGGCCGAGGTGTGCGGGAGCTGCGTGCGTGTGTGTGCAGGATGCAAGTGTGTGTGCAAGGTGCAGACGTGCGTGAAAGCTGCAGAGGTGCGTGCAAACAGCATGTGTGTGCCAACCTGCTGAGATGTGCCTGTGTGTGCACCCTGCAAGTGAGCGCGTGTGCAGGCTGCAAGTGTGTGTGTGCAAGGTGACGATGTGGGTGAAAGCTGCAGAGGTGCGTGCATGCAGCATGTGTGGGCCAAGCTGCTAAGATGTGTGCAAGCAGAAAGTGTGCGTGCAGGCTACTGAGGTGTCTTCAAGCCGCCCTGTGAGGGTTGCCGAGGCGTGTGCAAACTGCAGGTGCGTGTGTAAACTGCCGTGTGCGGGCTGCGGATGAGTGTGCACTCTGTTGAGCTGTGTATACAAAATTGCTCGCTTTTGCGAGAAGCCTGCGGGGGACTGTGTGTCACCTGCCAGGGTGTGTGTGAAATCTGCTGGACACTTTATATAATTCTGGAGTCGCCATGCATCACCTGCTCCGGTCAGCGTGTTGCCCGCGTGGGTCTGGGTGCTACATGTGGGGTGTGTGAGCTCCTTGGGTCACAGTGAGTAACTTGGTGGGGTCCGTGTACCACCATCAGAGAGTGTGCAATCTGCTCGGGTACAGTGCCACCGGCTTTGGTCCGTGTGAAACCCACCGGGTGTGTGCGAACCTCTCTGGGCTGTGTGGGTGACCTCCCGGCGAGTGTGCATGGCTGGTATGGGATCCGCCGACCCGTGTCTATCAGTATGACCTGCCGGTGACTGAGTGCAATGTGCTAGGGGTGTCCACATAGCTGTGCGCTCTCAGAGCAGCTTTCCGGGGTGTGTGGAACCTATCGGCGTGTGTGCAACTTCACCTGGTGCAGATTCAACCTACCAATGTGTGTGCAACTTCACCCGGTGCAGATTGAACCTACCGGGGATTGTGCACATTTCTGGGCCGGTCTGCGAACTGCAGGGCTCTGCGTGTGACCTGCTCACGAGAGCCCGCGTGCCACCTCCAGAGGCCTGTGTGCAAATCCTGAGCTCCGTACGTGAGTCTCGGAGCAGTGCAAGTCCGAGGAGGCAGGAGGCAGGTCATTGTTTTGTATGCTTAGCAGTAGTAGTATTTTTTATTGTTTTCATGATTGTTTATTAATGCGCCGAGTCCTGCAGGCAGGCCGCGCAGTCCCCAGCTCAGGCCCGGCCATGCCCCGTCTACCGAGCCCGTCCTTCCCCCGATCACAAGGCCCATGGGCCGGAAGTGAGAGGGTATAAACGGCACCCTCGGGTAGAGCCGCACGTCGCCAGGTTACTCCTGGAAGCTCACTCATGAAGAAACAGACACATCTATAATAATAAAATAACAAAAGCAATAGAAGGGATGTTAGTAATTATTAATGATTATTTTAATTTTAATAGAACGTTTCCCCAGCGAAGACCACAGCATGGACTCAGGCGGGAGTTAAATAAATCAAATCCCCCGCTGCCCCTCACACGGTGGTTTTTTTAATGTCCAGAGCAGCAGGCTGGGGACGCATCCTTAAATGACATGGACCGCTCTTACCACAAATTCCAGCCTAGAGGGCAGGCGCCTGTTTTTTTTGTTTTGTTTTATAAAACATTGTTTTACTCTTGAACACTACTAGTAAGTAGTGCTTTGCCCACGGCTGTAGCATCTCAAGACGCTGAATATCTACGGTCTCCGAGAGACTCGGATAAATGTTTTTCTCGCCGCAGGTCGGCATTTCTTTTTTGGGCGCTAAGACTCTCTTCTATACCTTTAGGCGCTACCCGGAGCACGTACATCAAGAACAATTAAAAACGTGACTGGTTGTATGAAAAAATCATCTCTGTTTACGACTGCAATGTGCAATGTGTGTCTGCACTGTCGCACACTGCGTATATGCACGAGTTTAAATATGGGCGTTCAGACGTGCAAACAGAAGTTCATTTTCAGACAGTGTGGCGCATGTAAACACGAATACACAGTTTAGACAATATGTGCCCGAATAAAGCTGAATTCATATTTCTGAGTTCACAAATAAGGTGGACACATACTTCAGCCAGCATGTGCTCGTATTTCAGATAGCATGCAGCGCTATAAACATGAATTCACATTTCATTAAGTGCACATGTGACATGCATTTATGTTTCAGATACTGTACACATATGACACGAACTCGTGGTTCTGATAGCATGTGCAATTATGAACACATTCTATTTCAGAAAACACGAGTTCCTAAGTAAAACGGCATGTGCATATTTAAACATGAATTTATATGTTCGATACAAACATTATAAATACACATTATTTTACATTTCACAGTATGTGCACATTTAAATCAGAATATGTAGTTCAGACAATATATGCATGTATTTCAGAATTTCAGACAGCATGTGCAGATATAAACACAAATTCATATTTCAGACGTATGTGTACACATACACATACATTTATGTTTCAGAAAGTGTTCACATATAAACACGGCGTTATTGTTCAAACAGTTTCTACAAATATACCAAGTTTCACATTTCATAGAATATATGCACATTTAAATACGTATTCGTATTACAGACGATATGTGTGCTTAGAAACCTGAAATCATATGTTCGCAGTGTCTGCACGTATAATCAGGAGTTCACATATGAGACCCCACGTGCACGTCACACGAATCCACATTTATTGCACATGTAAACGTGAGTTGGCATTTCAGGCAATATATTGCCGTCGAGACCCACGTTCATCACGGCCCGTGTCTTAGTCTGATAAACAGGGCGACACAATCTTGAATTACTGTTTTTTATTTTGTATTGTAATTAGTCGAGCCTGTTTTTTCAGCACATGCGTACGAACACACACAAACATCCTCTGGCATATGTTCCACGTTGGCGGGTGTATCCATGGGCCGACGCCTAACAGATGCACAGTTTGTTCACGTTTGTGAGTAATATACACACTAGTGTTAGGCGGTGCACTACCACTGGCCGTGAGCAGAGGGCCGCCGGCCTCTTCCAGACCTAAGAGGCGAACAGAAGTCGAGATTTAATATTAATCGTAATGTATGTAGAACTTTAAATATGCACAAACGTATATAGAGATACATTATCCAGAAATAAGTGTAACCACACAGTCACGCAGCCATACTCACACTCAGGCAGGCTCAAGAAGATATGTTATACTCCAGCATTTTCATTATCTACACCATGTATGTTTTTGTGCACAGTGTGGGATCATTTGCATGTAGTTTAAACAAATATGTTAGCGCCTATAGGCTATAATGAGATACAACTTAGTGCCTTATTAAGCGAAGGAACTAAACTGCACACAGACTAAAACAAAAGAAGAAATAATCAGAGACACATAAATACATAAACAGATGGACATGGGTACGCGCGCAAAAAGCGCACAAAACCCGGCACGTGCAGGTACGCACGCGCAAGTGGTTTAAAGTCGTGCACTTTATTTGTGATCAACTTATTTAGCGCCGTGGGTGTGTCCTGGGGCAGAGATTTGGAGGGTTAGTAAGTCAATGAATATATACTAGTTATAGCCAGACACAGCCCCAAGCCCATAGTGGCACAAAACCCACATAAAATAAAAAGACGGAGAGAGGCATGTAGGTAAACAGACCCATCAACTCATGTACGTGCAGCACACCAGCACGCGCAAACAGGCGTTGCCTAACGGTGCCCTCGGTGTTCACTCTCATCAGCAAAGAGTGGCGGAACACACGCACCGACGTAAACAGACCCACGAGACTGAGGCACGCATATATAAACAAACACATTGACACACACAAAGGAGTATTGTGGCGCGCCCAGCACACAGCCAGTTTATTTCCAAAGCTGTACACACACACACACACACACACAAACACATACACGCCAGTCTTAGCTGCTCCTAGTACATGGCGTCCTTAATTGCAAAGCTGCACACACACACGCACCCGGAGACATCCATGTGTGTCCATTGGTCTATATAGAAGCATACACACCCACACACATACTCATAAACACAGCCACACACTAGTCTAAAGGCGCTCCTAGCACACAGCCTTCTTAGTTTCAGCCACAGACACATACACATTCACACTGAGACACACGTGAACAGCCACACAGGGCTATATAGAGGCCTGCGCTCACACACACAAGCTAGTCTTACGGTGCTCCTGGCCCTAATTCCAAGCCTGTGCTCTTGACACACACACTGACACACACATGTGAACAGACATATAGGCCCACACGGACATACCTGCACAGACACAATCGAACACTCGTCTAACAGTGCCCCAGGTACACTGCTTTTTAGTTTGAAAGCGGCACACACACAGATGCACACTGCAGCACACACGTGTAACCAGAAGCAAAGATCAAGGCAGACGTGCAAACACACCGACCCGCACACTGTTTACTAATGTTCTAATGCACGCCCGCCTTTGCTCGGGTTCAAAGCTGCACACGCGGCGTGTGAAACGTTATTACATTATTACACCGAATGCGGGCTGTCCGTCGGGAGGGCGCAGGGCCTATACTGGGAGTTACAATGCCCCTTGACCGGTGACAGCGCCGGGGCCTCTCAGGCTGGCGGGGCAGGGACAGGGCCGTGGGGCCATCGGGTGTGAGACGTGGGCCGCCCGAGAGCGAGCGGAGGCTGTGTATCTGCTGGGGCTCGGAGCAGTAATCCTGGCCCGTCCTGCAGCCTTGCACCCCCGGTCCGCCCTGGCAGACTCTGGCGCAGGCAATGCGACCCCCCAACCCCCCCCCCCCACACACACACACACACAGGGCGGGCACGTGTCCCGCCACGGTCTGTGGAGGCAGGGGCCCGACCGCAGACCCCACGCACGACGCGGAATATCGAACACCGTGTGAAGTGGCCCAGTGCGTTATAACGTATACAAGACCAGTAATTCCATCTATTGCTTTCCATAGGACGAAGCCAAACAATCTACTATTCCTGGCCACGGTGTCGTATGATTGTACTAAAAAACGGGCCCATTACAGCGTGCGTATGTAGGGCAGTGTGTGTGTGTCCGCCTGTGCGTGTGTATGTCAGTGAGTGTTTTTGTCTGCGTGTTAGTTTTTAAGTATTTCTGTATTTGTTTCAGTTTGTGAGCGTGTTGCCTGTGTGTGCATGTTAGTGTGTGGGCTACCAAATCTATCTATCTATCTATCTATCTATCTATCTATCTATCTATCTATCTATCTATCTATCTATCTATCTATCTATCTATCTACCTATCTATCTATCATGAATATTTATCAATCGCCATATCTTTGTGACATATGTATTTATAATGCTATGTATTAATATATTTATATCTATACATAGAGATATATAAAGAGATTAAATAGCTATCTATCTATGATGAATATTTACAAATCTCCATATCTGAGAGATATGTGTATTCATGTATATGTATGTAGCGAACTGTCTCTCTTTTATATGTACGTAACATCTATCTATCTCCATACACTTATATATTAGTGTTGTGTATTTAACACTCTATCTTTATATATGTGCGTGTGTGTCTGAGACATATGTGTATTCATGTATCTGTAGAGAACAGTCTCTCTATAGACATATTATATATGTATATATAAGACTGAGAAATATGCAATATCTATCTATCTATCTATCTATCTATCTATCTATCTATCTATCTATCTATCTATCTATCTATCTATCTATCTATCTTTCTATATATATACCTATCCATCTATCACCACCTGTGTATTAGAAATGTGTGCTTAACAGTCTATCTTAAAGTTCTCAATATATATGTGTGTGTGTGTGTGTGCATTAATGCGCACACACACATATGAAGGGTGCATGTACTGGCCTAGCTTAGACCAGCATGGATAGGGAATATACGAGCAGGGTGGGCCTCTCGGGTTGATACTTGGCCTCTCCGTGTCCCTGTGCGATCGCCGAGGTGATTCCCTCCTTCAGAGCCCTGAGGTCTCGCGGGCGCAGCGCGTGCGCGTCTGTGCGCCGAGGAGCCCGTTACAAGTTTCATACCTGCTGTAACACACATGAAACACAGTGCCCTGAACCAGGCAATTAAAGTAACACTCCCGAGCCTCCATAAGCGCCTCTAAGGACAGAGAGCGCTCCATGTATATACTCATGTTAATCAGTTGCTGCATTACGTATAGGGGCGCGGCCACTCGGTAGGATCCCTTGGCGTGTCAGTAGATACAGACCGCGCGCATACACAGGTACTTGTGCGAACAGCCTGGAAGGGCAGGGGTTTACTATCCACGTATACACTGAAATAGAGCGCAGAGACGCATGTACAAACACGAATAAACGATGGACATGGATGCAAGAATGCACAGATATAGACCGCCCCATACTTACACCGTGTAGACACAGGCGTACAGTTATACACAGTGCAGCTATACACAAAAGCATACACAGTGCAGATATAGACACCGATATACACAGCGCAGGTGCACATACGAATATACACAGTGCAGACACACACACTGATATATACAGTAGACACAGGCGTACAGTTATACACAGTGCAGCTATACATACAGGTATACACAGTGCAGATATAGACACCGATATACACAGCGCAGGTGCACATACACATATACACAGTGCAGACACACACACTGATATATACAGTAGACACAGGCGTACAGTTATACACAGTGCAGCTATACATACAGGTATACACAGTGCAGGTACACACAGCTATACACAGTTCAGCTATACATACTGGTATGCACAGTGCAGATATACACAGTGCAGCTTAATACAGGTATACACAGTGCAATTACACGTACATATACACACAGTGCAGCTATACATATAGATATACACAGTACAGCTATACATATATGTATACACAGTGCAGGTATACATAGAGGTATACATAGTGCACACATTCAGATATACACAGTGCATCTATACATACAGCGATAAAGGCACCACAGCCAGCTATACGTGCATACATATACCGACAGAGAGAGTGCAGATACTCATACAGACAGACCTTAGACGAACACACAATGGCACACAGATATAGACGGTTCAACACACAGCTACAAATAAAGAAAAGGGGCCGATTCACAAAGTTAAACTTAACTTAGACCAAACGTCTAAGTTTCCCTTTGTTAATCGGGCCAAGGTGGCTACACGTGAATAAATAAACAAAGTGCAAACATTTGAGATGCGCATACAAAGGTAAACATATACACAAGGCAGAAACACAGACACAGAGATAAAAACAGCGAAGATGCATGCACAGAGATAAAGGTAAAGGTATCGCAGATACACATGCCCAGCTTTACAGACGCAAATAGTACAGAGACACATATACACAGTGCTTAATTTGAGCCGGTGGGGTGCTTATTTTTCCACCGAGTGCAAGAGAGGGAAAACAAGGAGACTGGAAAGAGGGCGGTAGAGAAAGAAGCCAAAACCGTCACAAAGGGAGAAAGCAGGAACCTGCGAGTGCGAGAAAAGAGGTCTGGTAGTGGATTAAAGACGACTGGTATTCGGCACGCCGATGTTTAATGCATCGGCCGCAGGCTTCTGAGCAGAGCTGCGCACCAGCACTCTTCCTTTCACACATGAAGCACTGCATATGCAGAGCCGGGCAGTGCATTAACATACATATATAGATATCACTGAAAAACACAGGTATGGGTCTAGCTCAAATGTGCAAAGTCATTGAATGCACAAAGGTGTCAATAACTCGCCATCCAGCATGTTTTAAGCTAGTCTGTCTGTTGTTCCTATGTCACTGCCAAAGGGGGGTACTCAGCATGACAGGCTGCTTGAGGTATGGCATGCGTTGTGTGTATGTTTAACCATAACAAGCACATTTCAGTAGTTTTGCAGGTTTGAGCCAGAACCACAATACCCTTTTTAACTTTTTTGTTCAGTAAATTTCCAGTACTTTTTAATAATTCAATTTATTGTCAACCTCGGCTGGCTACGGCCTTTGGCCACGCACAGCGGGGGTTCGCTGCAAGGACACGCTCTGCAACCAAACAGATGCTGGCTGCCAACCCCCGTTGGGCAGAGCCTTTGACTGTGCACACAGGGTTTAGCCAAACCTACTGTGAGTGCCAAGCCGCTGCGGCATGAGGTCTTCCACTGTGCAAGGTTGGCGCTGACCTTCGGGCTTGGTTGCACCAACCTGGAGTGGGCTGCCAACACCTGCTGTTGAGGGCCAAATTCCATGCACAGCATGGGTTGGGGCTACACCAAACACGTCATGAGTGGGCAATCCCTGCTTCATACAGTCTTCAGCCATGTGCGGGGGTTACCTGCTGGGCCTGGCAGTGGGATAGGTTCAATGAGCAACCAGCCACAAGCTACCAACCCCTGATGTGCATGCACGAAAGACACACAAATGATGGACAGAATGCCGAACAAATAAAACACTCACCCCCAGTCAAGAGATCTGGGTTTAATCCATTGTTCTTTTGCTCCCCATGCCAACCCAGTTTGGACCTGGCCATACGCAAATCAGTCTTGACCCTGCTCCTCATGGGAACAGTCCAGCCGAACTGCCAAGCCAGGTCCTACCTGGACCGGAAACAAGCATTGCCATGCACAGCAAGAGCTGTCTCGTTGGCAGGTCATTAGCCAGCCCCACTGCTTTGTGCACGTCCATTGTGGTTTGCCAACCTGCACATGTTTGTCCATGCAAGCAGCCAACCCCTGCTATACAGCAAGTTATTTTTCACTATTTTTTTAAATATGAAAATTACTTTCCCATATTTTTCATAAAAATACAAGATTTTAATGAAAATCGCTTTATTCAGCATAACATTTTGCCTTTTATGGTGCTCACAAAAATGGAAGCCACAAGATCGTGATTTTCATTAAAATTGCAATTTAATAAAATCAGCAAAACCATTTTTTTGGTACAGAAATTTTTATGCACCTTTTAAGTACCCAGCAGCACTCCTTTGGGATTGGGTACCTCTCATGGTGCCCGCACATGGCTGTAGTTTTTTTTTAATGACAGGAAAACAAATGAATCCCCTTCATTAGCCAGTCATATTTGATAAAAAATTCAAATGTGGTTCAGAGGATTGAACATTTTCTAAATTGCGATTGTAAAAGGCACAAATTTACAAAAGTGTTAATCTTTAAAGCCTGCTTGCAATTTTTAAAAACACTTATGTCTCTAAAACTACTGAACGGATTTATATCAAACTAAAAAAAGCACGCTTTCAGAGTAAAAGTCTATTTTTATATCAGGTCTGGCATAAATCTGTTCATCATGTTCTACTTTAGGTGGCAGCAACATTTTCTATGGTAGCTAAAATGAAAAAAACTGTAATTTTTTGCCACCACTTTCACTTATTTTTTTCCCATGCATGGATCTTCACAACAAGTGGCATGCCAGCCCTTAGATGACTATGCCACTGGGTTTGCTAATTTTGGTGCAAATCCATTCATGTGGTCTCAAAAGTTATAGACAACTAAAAAGGCCTTTCAATGGAAAGTGTGTCTGTACCATTGTGAATGTGTAATACAGACCTAAACAAGACAGATTCGCAAACACAAATATAGGTGACCCTACTAACGAGAAGGGTCTGAGTCTAATGGACGCATGGTCCTTAATGCTATATGCAGGTAAGACTCTGGGATTTCAATAATGTCAAGAGGTCAGACACAGTTCATAAGTGGGTGCATAATTCACCTCCTAAAACCCTTTAATAGAAACACTGACAGATACATGGGTGGGACAGGTGGCACTTGTCAGCCGCCCAGTATTCAGAACCTCGAAGGTCTGTCTAATTACGGTGTGCTGTCACAAAGGCCAGTACAGTCGGGGAGGAATGGAAATCCGACCCCCCCTTCCTGGTATGCCAGAGTCATACTTCACCAGCTTACTCAGGACTGAGACACTCAACACTCACTTCAGCATACTCCTGCCATCTAGGAAACAGCAAGCAGGCACACTGTGAATCACTGAGCCACCACAGGAAACCTACATTACCTACAGCGAGCAAGTAACTCCTCACAGACACAGTGGGAGCTCCCAGCCTCAGTAGCGGTCCGTGGAGGGAGTTCCGTGGGGCGGAGGCGGGGGAGGGGCAGGATGGGGAAATGTAAACACCGGAATATGGATGAACGGAGGTAAGTACACATTTAAATAAATAAAACAAATTCCTTTGCACGCGCTGCATCGCAAAATGCGATGCAGCGCGCACAACGAAATTCGTTTTATTTATTTAAATGTGTACTTACCTCCGTTCATCCATATTCCGGTGTTTACATTTCCCTGCCCCGCCTCACCGCCCCACAGAACTCCCTCCACGGATCGCTACTAGCCAGCCTTGCATTCAGCGCTGGACTGGGAACCACAACCGGCCCTGGCAAAGTGCTCGTCCGCACCCCCACCCCCCCTTCCCCTCCTGGGGTATGGCCGAGCTCTTTGCCTTGGCCGGTTTTTGGTCGATTTTGTTACAGGGTCGATTTTGAAGCTATGCTGCAAACACGGCCCTGTAACCAAAACGGCCCCAGGGGCCCAAAACCGGCCTCCACCCGTGCGGCCCACCGGGGGATTGCCCGGTGCCCGCTACGGCCAGTCCAGCCCTGCTTGCATTACAAAGGAAACGACCTCAAAATCAAAGCACCCGCTCATGATGTGGCAAGTTCGCTCTCGTTTACCAGATTCTAGTGCTATACAATGGACTATGCATTTAGGGGCGTAGCTTCAGAGGGGGTGTTTGGGGTGTTACACCTCCCTAAATAATGTATTCTGGAGCCAATAGTTGGGTACAGGTGCTTTCAGTCGGGTATGGTGAGGTGTCTGTCGGATTTCACCCTGGATTTTAACATGCACGCACAAACAAACAAAAAGCACGTGCACACTCTACCTTTCTCATCTCTGCCTTAAAACTCGGTTAGTTTGAAAATGATTGTGTTTTAAGTACCCCTAACAAGCCGCACTCCTCCTCTCCCTGGTGTCCTGCCTCTCATGAGGCATTTTAACAAGATATCCCAGCATGATTGTTGGAGAATCTGAAGCTTATACCCCCCAATCTTACTGACCAAGCCACGCCCCTGTATGCGATACTCTTTCCAGATCACGCACCTTTAGGATTGGTCGCTTTACTGCTCAGTAGTTATGCAGCCAACTAGTACAATGAACCCGCTCGGTCACATATTGCTGGCATGCCCTGAGGCCAGGCTCCTCTCATGCAGGACTACTAATCTCTCAAGAGGCCCTCCTTAATATAACATTATATATGCATATAAAGTCGCTCTGGCATGGAGAATAGTGAGCTACTACTAGGATGCACACATCCCCCAAAACCAAGACACGGTCCACAACCATTAGATCAATAACTTAAAAGCACGGCTCACAGGTGTTCCATTTTACTGATTTGAACAGATAAAAAAAGAGAGAAAACCATCTATTTTTCCCTCTGTATTTATTTTTAAGGATGAAAGAATACAGAAAAAAGCTTTTCTTCTGGATGATTCTCAGTACTGCCAATCACACATGCTAGGTCAATAACTGTGCAGATTGACAAGTAGGGGAGTTAAAAACAAAAAATAATCATAAAGAATCTTGAATAACTGAAGCAGTAGAACTGTTTAAGCTGTTCTACAAAACAAATTATTTCAGAAGGTATTGTACCGTAAATTGCTAAAAAGTATTCGGTATGCAAACATTTGTTGGCTAAATAAACGTGGAAATATAACCATTGCAGCTTCATTTTTTACACTAAGCACAAAAAATATGGATGAATACATATAAAATTAGCCAAAAAATAAATATGGATAAATACATATGGAAATATAAAAAACAAATACATAATACAGAGAGACCTATTTATAAGCAATCCTTTCACACACACCCAACACACTTCTGATAGTCCATATCTGGCATTGTTGGATATCCAACAGTCCTTTCCACTCAACACAAACACTACACATCATCGTTCCAGACATTACTACCATAGGCCATTCTCAACCAACACATGCTAAACAGAAGCCTTTCACCTCCATGCCCATAAAATAGTACCTGAGTCATGTTGATGGCAGAGGAATGCCCATATCAACTGCACTGTCCTGCATCACACAACATGCATCTTAGAGCTACTCATAAAAAAGGCATAAAAATAACACAGACCGTCAATGCGAACAAAACCTCACTGTCTACTTGGACTGTGATTGATATATAGAGGTAAAACTTCATAGTTTTCACTATGGACAATCAACGGCCCAACTGAAAAGAAAATGGAAAAGTTCTTTAGCACATCCAACCATAAGCATGATACACTACAGAGATCTTTACATAGATCAAATTCACTTTATTTTTCATGAACATGCAGAAACTTCTTTTAAGATAAACATTCAATAGACATTCTTCTGAACTTATGCATAAAAGCACTAACAAACAACACAAACAATATAAAGATGGCATTCCCAGAAATGCAGAAAAGGGCATTCTGAATATGAATTTTTCGCACCATGCTAATGAGAAACCACCGTTAAATCCCTTAACACATCATGTTAAGATATATAGATGTAGAAAGTGCAGGCACATATACACAGATATACCTATATAAATGGTGCATTTATAAAGATATAGAATCTGGAGATGCGCATAACAAAGAGCAGAATTATGATTGAGTTGCTTTAAACACAAAAAAAACATTTTTTGCTCAATTATAACTGTCAATGCATGAGAAATCTATATGGAATATTGAAAAAAAAGAATACTATTATGAAGTTTTGAGGAAATTGGCCACAGGAGGAAACTTTTAAGGTGGGACCTAAATTTGGGTTACCCTTAAAATTTCACTCATTAATTGTTTCTCAAGTATATAGAAAATATCATTCTACAAATTTACACCAACTGTTGGCTAGAAGGTAGTTCTCGGTCTCAACCGACAAGCCATTCTTGGTTTGATGAAAATTCATGCAGAAGTTTTTGAAATATTGACAAAATATTTTCTTACAATGTGCTAACATTTGGGCTTGTGAACCCACTCACCAAATACAATTTAAATCTAAACTCAAATTTGATTGGCTGGGACATTTTTGACCCATCAGCAATTTGTACATTGTAAAATTAAATTTACTTGGCCAGTGTGGGGGAATGGCACACCCAAAACCTGCGGGGAATACAGCTCATGCCAGACATTTTGAAAATGCTGTTTGTCACTGGAAAAATAACCATGTGGGTTTGTGAAGTTGTATGTATTCTGGATGAGGACAGCTAGTTGGCAGCAGTGGTACTTTAGCATTCTATCACTATGCAATCTCTAGGAAGACATCTGTTTGGTGTGAGTACCACCTTCTTTCTGTATACACTTTCCTTGAGCACCTTTAGCTGTGGACATTTGAGCTGAATTCTTTAATCTGCATGTAGTCTGTATGGGGATGTCTATTCTGTCGAAGTGTAGCTATTGCCTTCCTCTGGGATGTCTAGGAGGATGTGTTGGTTGTTAATATACTGTAGTCATTTATCTCTATGTAATGTAAAATGTGATGCCACATTAGTGATATGAGTGTAGATTTCTATAATTTGCGATTGGAAGTGTAGCAGCCTCTTTTCTTCCACAAAGAAGCGCTATAGAAATGCTACGATACTAAACAATACAATATAGACTTAGTGGGGACATTTAAGTGCTCAAAGTGACAGACTTTACTTTCTATTACATTTCTATATGTACATCTGTTCTGTGGAATTGCAAACTTCCCTCTTCGTATTATGTTGATGACAACATCTATTTATCATTATATGTTAAATCATGTGTGATGTAGAGTATGTAACCAATAGTATTATTTGTGACATCATCAATGATTTCATGCGTGTGTTCTATGGTAGGTCATGGTTTAATTATTTTGCAAACTATAATTGAGGAATTCCATTTTTTTAAAGTATTTGATTACAACCAGTATATGTCTCTAACTGAGATTTTTTTAAGGAATTACATAAATATTATACATGACAGGTAACTGCCAAATTGGCAATGCAGCTCGCAATGTAATTTGTTTTATTTTTTTATTTCTTTACTCAACTCCGTTTGGCCCAATTCCGGAGTTTACTACCCCGTCCCTTCCCCTCCCCCGCACCGCCACACCACCCGCAGCACTCCCTCGAGGAGCCACTACTGGGAGAGTGTGCAAGCTATAGTTACTTCATTTAACTATCACTGGTGAATTTCAGTGTATTTGTCTATAAAATATGGCACTTGAACTTACATTTTCACTTTAACCGTTAGTTTTAAAGTTTTTTCCAGTGGATTTATTGGCTTTTTTCACGATAAATAAATATGTTATCCTTCTCCCCTTCGGGTGGCCGACCCCCTTGTGTGTCTGTGTGTATATATATATATATATATATATTGGGTTTCAACTTGCTTCTGCAACCCACCACCTCCTGAACGCAAGGCGCGTCGCGTTAATGGACCTCCGAAGCCCGGTCCAGTAACTCCAAAGAAATGGAATGTCGACGCCGTGTCGTTTGGAAAAATAGTTTTTATGTCAGCTGTTAAGAGTCGGACGCGTTTCGCCTGCCCAGCAGGCTTGCTCACCAACAACTCAAATAAAGTTTTTTGCCTCCATTTAAACTCGTGAATCAGTTCCGTGTCACATGGTAAACTACAACCATAAGCAGTGAAGACATACTCGTAGTTTTTTACATACATTCGGATCTTTTGCGTTTTTCTCTAATGTTGTTAACTTTATAGCTCATACATATCATGATAGCATAACGGATGGCATATTTCATTTTATCCAACACTGCTCATTAATTAAAATAACATATATCTCCAGTGAGAATAATGATCGGCGTACGTATTAAGATAACACTTCTCAATCGTGTGCCCTACCAAAATAGTGGATTCAGAGACACAAATTGTTCCCGATAACAATTAAAAGGGCGCATATGCGCCCTTTTAATTGTTATCGGGAACAATTTGTGTCTCTGAATCCACTATTTTGGTAGGGCACACGATTGAGAAGTGTTATCTTAATACGTACGCCGATCATTATTCTCACTGGAGATATATGTTATTTTAATTAATGAGCAGTGTTGGATAAAATGAAATATGCCATCCGTTATGCTATCATGATATGTATGAGCTATAAAGTTAACAACATTAGAGAAAAACGCAAAAGATCCGAATGTATGTAAAAAACTACGAGTATGTCTTCACTGCTTATGGTTGTAGTTTACCATGTGACACGGAACTGATTCACGAGTTTAAATGGAGGCAAAAAACTTTATTTGAGTTGTTGGTGAGCAAGCCTGCTGGGCAGGCGAAACGCGTCCGACTCTTAACAGCTGACATAAAAACTATTTTTCCAAACGACACGGCGTCGACATTCCATTTCTTTGGAGTTTGTATTATATATATATATATATATATATATATATATATATATATATATATATATTGCTCCAGCTCTCTCCAAAGAAAGAAAATAGGTCGCACTCCGGCAAGTCAATTTCAAAGCTTGAATCGATGTTTATTTCGTCATTTCAGCCATAGTAGGAAACAAAAACCAACGCGTTTCGATCTTCCCTCAGATCTTGATCACGGTCCCGCCCCTCATGAACGTATCACATATTTAAACACAAGTGTTTACCTCATTTCCTGTTTCAAATCAAGAGGTGCATTGTGGAACATGTAGTTTATATTTTTTACAATGTTTCATTTTAAATATTAATTAACGAGTTGAAATCAAAGGTTAAATGTTACTTTTACTCATTTTTGATACCAAATGAGTATGTATTGGAGATATTCAGGGTGATCTTATTTTGTCTCACCTCATTCAAAAGATTAATGCCTCTGGTGGCTTTTTGATCTCCAATACAAATTTACCCCATCAAAAAGTTATAATCTCAAATAATTGCCCTATGGCAAATTATAAATTTGTTATTGATTCAGTTTACTTTATATACAAGAAAGGCTCAAAAGAAAAAGTCATCATTTCAAATCAAAAGTTTTTAGTCTTGTCTTTGTATTGCTATTTCACTACTCCATTTTCTTTTTGTACACTACAGATGTGTATAAAATTCTTCACTTTGGTTCAATCCATGCGGTGTTAAAGAGCGTAAATTCAATATATATCTTGATTCCTTTTGTCTCCGTTTTTTCTCTCTATCACCGCCTCGTTCGTGTTTTTTAACCATGTCAATGCCATAGAATGTTAGATTTTTCCAGTTGCTGTTATGATTCAATTCCATGTGTTTTGCAACTGCATTCATCCTATCTTTGTGGATAGTTGCCCTTACATGTTCTAAAATGCGTTTTTTAAGTTCACATTTCGTGCTACCTACGTATTTTAGTTCACATGGGCACTCTATTACGTACACGACGTATTGGCTTTTGCATGTAATTAGATCTTGTATCATGCACATTTTCCCATCTGCCAATTTGATTTCCTGAGTGTTTCTCGCAATTTGACATACTTTACAGTTATGACATTTTTTGAAGCCTTTACTTTGTAACCATGATTTCCTTTTTTCTTTATGGAAATGACTTTGTGTGATCCGATCTTTTAGATTTACTGCCCGTCGATATGTAATGTTGGGTGCATTGCCCATAATAGATCTCACTGTCGTGTCTAATTTCAGGATTTTCCAATTTCTTTTCACTTCAAATGTCTGTCTTTCTAGAAGCCTTTTCCTTTTACCCAGAGTTCCCGATTTCTTTATTAAAAATGTGTATGCACCTCCTTAATCCTGAAATGGCATTTTTTGGATTTGTACTGGGTGCTCCCTTGTGTCTCTACAAAGCTATGGCTCTCTGACAAGCCTATCAATAGCGAAACATGTGTTGGGAGCTGCGTTTTCTTATTCTCATCGGCTTTGATGGTATTTTATCAATCCAAAACGGTAATAGTGTGCCCCGAATAGTAAAAAGCCTTTTTCATTTTTTTGCTTGGTGTGGATAACATTTACTAATCCTACACTTAAAGACAGTGCCAAAAATTGGTTAAAGGCTTTGTCACTTTTCTACCTCAGCATGGATGGCATAGGGCTTATTCTATGCTTAAATATTCTGCAACAAACAAATATTTGTGTTGAGCAGATTACGAATGTGCATCTGTAAACAGTGTTCCTCTAATTAACATGTTATTGGGCCACATTTATTTTCACTATAGTTCTATATGTGTGTGTGTGTGTGTCTGTATATATACATGCAGATGTGCAGTGTGATATGGTATTTATTGTTGCTGAGTGTGGAAAGAGGCGATGACTCACGAAAGATGAAGCCTCAAGTGGATCATGATGCCCCTCACCTCCCTCAACATTGGTAATAAAAAGGTTCATATACTTTGCTCATCTGCATGTGTGGGTTATGCCCTGGCATATTTACATGTGTTTTGGTTTTAACAAAAGGTATTTGAACAAAGCCAACATCATTACATTTATGCAGAGAGGTAAAACCACATTAAAGAGGCCTTGTTCCTATAAGACAATTTGTTTCCGTTGTAAAGTAATTGTAGTATGGAACCTGTAAGGCAGTAAAAATGACTTTCTCGAGTGAATTACACACTTCTGTGGCAATAAACTGAACTTTGATATTTACTCTGTAGTAATAAATATATGAATGTGAGTTTAATAGTACAGTTGCTCTAAATGACATGAATTAATGAACTATATTTATTTTCACGGCCATGCTATAAATATGTGTATTACATATCTTGGTGCACATTATTGGATAAAATACAACTATATAAAAAACCATGAGGGAACCAGAAATATCAAACATATTTCACTGTTGGTTGTGAAATATGGACTTCCTCATCATATTGCAAACCATTATGTACTGCTATAACATTGCCAGGGCTGCTACAATTATATAGCATGAAGGACTAAACCGGATTATGTGGCAAGGGTATCTAAATTCTAAATTATGAAACACCAGCACACTCTACTCCATGCCACTCTACGACACATCAATACACTCTATTGTACTTTACTCCACACTAAGTTACACCACTCGACTTTAGTACACTGTACAAGACTTTACCTCATTCTACGCTACTATACAACAATCCACCGTACACAGCTCCACTGTTTCACATACTAATGTACTTTACGCAACTCCATTCTATAACACTCTACTACACTGTATGCCACTCTCCTGTCTATACCCCTTCACTCCACCGTACAACACTGTACTATACTGTATGCCACTCTACTCCACTCTACTCTAGGAAACTCTAGTCCACTATACGACATTGTACACAGCTCTTTGTATGCCACTGCACCCGACTTTACTCCACTGTACTACATTTTTTACCACTCCACTCAATGCCGTTGTACTCTATAACACTCTATGTCAATCAACTGTATCACACTCTACAGAATTGTACTAGGTTCACTGACAAAATAATGACCCACAAAATATCTCCATACAAAAATATTGTGACATAAATAAATATCGATGTCAAAAAATCATCATGCTATACATGTAAATTACAAAAATATCCCCTAAAAAATGTTGTTACTAATGTCGTTGTCTAAAATATCGGTTTTTAACAAATATATATAAATTTGAATAGTAAACCGGAATATGGATAATTACAGGTAAGTAAACAATTAAATAAATAAAACAAATTTCGTAGCGCGCAAAATGCGATGCAGCGCGCGCTACGAAATTCGTTTTATTTATTTAATTGTTTACTTACCTGCAATTATCCATATTCCGGATTTTAGAAGCCCCCACCCTGCCCCTCCCCCGCCCCGCCTCACCGCCCCATGGAACTCCCTCCACGGGCCGCGGCTGCTCAGCAGGTTTGCATCCATTATTTATTTGCAGCAGACGCGTTTCAACAAGAAGTTGGCTTTTTCAATGCCCTGGTCCTTGAATGTTCACACAGTTATTGTTAATATTAGTCGACCCTCACTCTCATTGGTTGCTCTTGATCCAATGAATTTAAACTGCATGCACCAATCTTCATGGTCTTTAAGTAAGTATATATTATCTACTGGTGGTCGCCAGTAGATAGTTATAGTTAGGACCGTGTTTCAATAGGAAATCTCAAAATTCTATTTTGAATAACTTTGGCGCTGGTTGACGAATCTTCGCGAAATTTTCAAAACTAATGGGGCGCTCCGCTCAGCTCCTACCCTGAAAGTCTCGGGGGGATTCGTCAAGCGGAGGCCGAGAAAAAAGGGGGTCCCAAACGCGTTTTCCCCATGCATTTTCCCATAGGACCTTTAGTCAAAGGTACAGCCCGAACGGCTGAACAGAATTACTTGAAATTTGGCAGAGAGGTAGTCCTCAGGTCAGGGATGTGCCTTTTGCATATATGGAGTCAATCTGTTCAGTAGTTCCTGAGAAAATTGCAGTTAAAGCACATAAATATCTATAGCCGCGCACCCTAACGTGCGCGAGCGTAATTCTGATTGGTGGTTACATGTCAGTCAACGTTTGAATCGGTCGAAATCAGGAAGTGTCAGCCGCCATTTTGTTTGTTTTCAGTGCGAGAGTGAAAAAGGAAGGTGGCGAACGTGAAAAGGGGGCAGGGTAGTGAGTTCCTGACCCCCTAGCCTTTGTCAGGGGGTCCCTGAAGGACCCCGAAGGCAGAAAAAAACATTTTAATTTTTTTTTTTTTTAAATCGCGGGGGTGTGCACACCGTGCGCGCACGGTGAAAAACCATTAAAAAAAAAATAGATTAAAAAAAAATAATACATACATAACTTAGCATTTAAAGAACCGTACAAATTCACTGAAACAACCATAGGTTTCACACACGTTATAGTTAGGAATTAGCATTTAAAAAACCTTGCAAATTCACTTAAAAAACCATAGGTTTCACACATGTTATAGTTAGGTGGTTATTTCACTCGTAAAAAACCAATGAAATTCCCCCGTTATAGTTAGTTCAGATAACAATAACTCGCGCGACCGCCACTCTATCACAAGGATGATGTCATCAGTGATGTCATGAGTGATGCCACTGACCATGTCATGTGTGATGTAATATGTGACGTCATGAGCAGGATTGCGGGCGCGCGAGTTATAGTTATCTGAACTAACTATAACGGGGGAATTTCATTGGTTTTTTACGAGTGAAATATCCACCTAACTATAACATGTGTGAAACCTATGGTTTTTTAAGTGAATATATATATACATATATCTAATTAAAATATTATTAAACTAATAATTTTAATGTACTTTGTAATGTAATTTTTTTATTGTAATAACATAAAACGTAAATATATATATACATATATCCAATGACATAAACAATTTAAAAATCAAACCATTTTGATTACAAATAAAAAATTAAACAAAATAAAAAATTTAAATTTACTTAAAATATATTACATATTAACAGAATTAATAGTTATACATAATATAATAAAATAAATGTATGCAATATAAAGTACACTATAAAATGTTACAATTAATGCATATACTATACCTATTACAATTTACACAAGAGTAGGCAAAGTGTTGGACTCAGGAAGGATAAAATGTACTAGTCCCACTCCACACAGTGCAACAGTAGGAAAACTGTTGGATTACTCAGGCAAAAATAGACTATTTCCACTCCAGTTTGTGCAACAGTAGAGAAAGTATTGGATTGAGGAGGGTATGAAATTGACTGTTCTCACTCCAGTCAGTGCTACAGTAGGGAGAGTGTTGGAGTGCGGAGGATTTAAAATGTGCTATTACCACTCCAGCCAGTGCAAAATTAGGGAAAGTGTTGGATTGCGTGGAGGTAAAAGTTACCATTCCTACTCCAGTCAGTGCAACAGTAGGAACAGACTAATTAACTTGAACAAAACAAAATCATTTCAAAAACATACTAAATAAAAAATATAAAAATCTAACTATAAAAAAGATAGTTTGTTAAAATAAAATTCATATCCTAAATTACTACACATATTATAATTGAAATACAAAACAATATTCACAAAATAATATTAGCCAATAAATACAATGTTATTTACATTTAAAAAGCAGATCACAATTAACACATACAATAATAAATAACATAGGGGCTGATTACGATGGCGGGCGGACTCGTAGCGGGGATTGGGACCACCCGCCAGTCATGCAGCGGTCCCGCACTCCACATTAGGATGTGACCGCCACCATGGCGGTCGCATCCAGCACTTTGACACACTAACTATAACTCACCCCTCTACTAACATTGCAGCGGGTGCTGCTGGCTGCAGCACCCACCGCAATGGTAAATATGCATGTTCTGCATTTCACTGCACTACATGGCAGGCACCACGCGGTGCCTGCACTTGGTGTAGTGAAATGTAGGGGGGTACCCCCCAGTGCACCATCACCCCACCCCAACACAAAAAACAATCCCCGCCAGCCTTTCCATGGCGGTTCCACTGCCATGGAAGGGCTGGATACAGCCTGCATCGTAATTTGGCGGACGGTGCCTGCTAGGCACCGCCACCACTTTAGAGATTCATACCGCTCCGCCATCAGTACGATTGCCTGTAGTGGATCCATGGCGGGCACTCTTTGTACCCGTCGCGGTCCAATTCCCCCCACCATCCTCATTTGGTGGGCGGGGAATCGTCGTTCGATGGCGGAGGGCTCGCCACCGCGCGGCTGGTGGTGGCGGGCCTTCCGTCATCATAATCAGCCCCATAATTATAAAACATTAACTAACTATTTTTAAATGTATTATTACTTAAATAACTTTCTACCCTATATTTCTACAAAGTACACAAAACATATCTAAAATTAATTCTTTAAATGATGTTATATACACATGTTACATAACTAAATATTTATTAAAATATTATTAATAATGAACTATTAAAATAATTATATTTAATTACCTTCCCAACCTTTATCCATACAAAACAACCCACATATATAAGTTTAAAAAATATTAATTGCATCATTTTCATAATTAACTGTCAATTAAACAATTATTTTTAATTAATCATAAAAAATGTGGTTTATTTAACTGCCTACCCTTTACTCCTACAAATGCCACAGATCACACCTAATATATAACTAAAAGAATATCTTAATTACTTATTTTGCATATTTATTTATAATTTCAATAATTATTATAAATTAACATTAATTAATTATTATAATTAATTTCCTACATGCCTTTTACCCATACAAAAACAACACACATCAAAACAAATATATTGTATCACACAATTTACATAATTAATGATCAATTAAATAATGAATATTTAATTAACAATTAATTATTAGTTAATTATAATTAATTTACTTCTCATACTATACCCCTACAAAACACACACCCCACACCTCAAAGTCATTTTTTTAAAAAAAATTGTACAATTAACATAAATAATGATCATTTAAATAAAAGATATTAATTAAAAATTAATTATTAATTAATCATACTTAAGTTAATTTTCATCCTGTACCCCTATAAACCCACAACCTGCTATGGTACTACAAATATGAAAATATATATATATAGATAATTTTCAAAACTACTAATAATTAAAAATTATATTAAAAAACATTAACACCAGTTAGACAAATATTTTATAACATTTCCAATTAAAATACATAAAAATAATTTTAAAATGCTATTTTTAACAACTATATTCTAGTAGACTATATAAATTATTTTTATATTTTTCATTAGAGCTTAGATCTCTTAGATTAGCTTAGATCTCTAACTCTCTACCCTCAATTTCGGAAAAAGCTCAAAGCCTATCTATTTGCTAAATCCTTTAATTAGTTCACTTGCTTTTCGTTTTCTTATTATCATTTTCTGTCACCTCTACTCTAGGGATCTGTCTGTTTGCAGCGCCATGAAACCGCTGGTGAAAGTGCGCTATATAAATATTTTTAAACTCAAACTCAAATTATATTAATGAATTGGAAATTAATAAAATCGATATTTCTTATCTTAAAATCCATATTCTCAAGAACGATATTCTTGCAATCAATATTTCTGTGTGAAGATATTTCAGACGTGACATTTCTGTCAGACAATATTTTATTTTTTATATTTTGTCCGAACACAATTGTACTGTGCCACTCTACTCCACTCTATGCCCATCCACGCTACACCACTGTACTACACTGTATGGCACTCAATGACACACCATTCAACTTCTCTCTATGATATGCCACTGCACTATATGACATGGCACTCCACTCTACAACACTCTCCTCCACTGTACTCTACAACACTCCATTTGACAATGCTCCACTCTATGACACTCTACTTCACCCTACTCCACTCTAAAACACCCTACTCCGCTCTATGACAGTCTACTCTACTGTTTGACATACCATTCTACTGTACAACATTGTTGCTGCATTCTACCATACTTAACTCCACTATATCAGACACCATGTCACTACACTATATAACACTTGATTACACTGTACGATACTCTACTCCACTCGATTACAATACTCCAGTCTGTGACAACTACTTAACAACACTCTCCTCCACTATACTGTACGACTCCACTTGCGACACTGGACTCTATGATTTGAGACACATTTTTATTAACAATTAAAAAAAAATGAAATTCCATGAAAAAACAAAGGTTAAAGCTTGGTTATAGTTAGGAAAGCCTTTTTTCCGAATGCACACCAAGTTTAAACTACACAAACTTAAAAATTTCTAAAGTTATTGTTATAACTTTCAGTCACAATTTACCCACCACCTTCAAATTATTATAAGTAGTGGACCTCGTTACACACTCTTTTCAGCTCGCTAACTAGACAACACTAACCATAACTCACCCCTCTACTAATCACTGTGTTCTCATAAATAATGATATTCTACTGTACAACACTATACTGTACGAGACTCTCCGCCACTCTACTGCATGACACTACATTCTACAACACTGATCTATGTGGCCCTCTACTCCACTGAACTCCACTCCATGCCGCTACACTCTACAGCACTCTGCGCCTCTCTATGCCTCTCTATGACACTCAAGTCAACGACACTCCACTGTACAACACCCAGTTCTACTGTTCGACATGCCACTACACTGTACAACATCCTGATTCACTCTATGATTTTCCATGCCACGATACGATACACCATACCACTCGACTATGAAACATTTGACTGTACCCTATGTCAATCCACTCTAATCGCCTCCACTCTAATCCTCTTTACAATACTCCACTCAACGACACTAGACTCTTTGACACCCTCCTTCACTGTACTGTACTGCACTCCACTTTATGACACTCCAATAAATGATACTCTGCAATGTGATTTGAAACATATTTTTATTAAAAAATAAAAACTATTATCATACAATGCAAAACAACACAGGTTGGGGATAATTTATAGTTAGAAATACCTTATACATTCTTTCTATACAAATCCAACTTAAAATACACAAACATTAAAAACTGTAGTTATAATTAGGGTTCCCAGTTTTCCGTTTTTACTGATTTTTACAGATAAATACAGACAGAAAACTATTTATTTTCCTGTCTGTATTTATTTTTAAATACAGAAAAATACGGAAAATAGACCTTCTTTGGATATTTTTTCTACTGTCAATCATGAGTGCCAGGTCAGTAGTTGTACAGCTTGAGATGTAGGGGAGACGAAAAAAAGACAATAGATTTCTTAATTAAGTGCAGATCTACAGTTATGTATGCTATTCCACAAGGCAAGTGGTTTCAGATAATGGTTTTTCACTGTATACTGCTGAAACCTTTTGAACATTCAATTGCGAGTATACGTTTATCAGTCAAATAAATGTGGAAAAATACCCATTGCAGCTTCATTTATACAGAAAACACAAAATAAAAATTGATAAATACAGACGGAAATGTTGAAAAATTAAATACCATAAAACCGGGAGTCATAGTCATAATTATAACGTCAATTTATAATTTACGCACTGCCTTAAAATTACTATAAATCGCGCACCTCCGATCACAGGGGGTCATTGCGATGGTGGTCAGATGAGCGTCCAACTGCCATCGCAGCGGGAGTGGGACTGGCCGACAAGTAGTCAGCAGTCCCACCTGCCAGATTAGAATGCGACCGCTGTGTAGGCGGTCAGAAACCACCATTTTTCTATTGTGACTTGCGCTGCAGCCCAGGAAAAGTGCTGCAGCATGGGCCGCAATAGAAAAAGGTATGTTTGTAAACATCCATGCACCTTCTAGTGCCTGGCACACGGTGCATGGATGTTTGGGAGGGGGCACCACATGTGCCTCCCAGGCCACATAGCGGAGGCCCACAGGAGACGGGGACCTGCCAGGGCCCCCAAAGTCCCTCTCAGACAGCCTTTTCATGGTGATGGGACCGAAAAGCTGTGGAAAACAGAAATGGACATTGTAATCCCTACTGAGGTGCCTGCGCATGCACCGCCCCCGGTATGCCTGCGCAGACGCCATTTTTAAAGACTGATCCTAACAGCAACAACAACCATTTCCCAATGATAGCTTTATCCAAATATTGTCTTTCATAAATATTATCAACAATATGGATAACATAATAATATTATCTCACTACTTTCCCCATGCCAAAGACACATAGCCTACACCAAGTGCATACCCGTGAAAGGTACAATATATTTCCCTCATCCATCAAACATGAAATTAATGTTATTAATACATTTGAGCATTTGTTACATACGTTTTTTTAGAACATGAAATTCATTTGAAGTAGGTATCCTGGTCTGGTATTTTTGGTGCGACATTATTCCACACATATTCTGTAATCAAATTTCTCATGCTCATGCAGTAACTGGTGCTTGGTAGCAAGCCCAAGTGGGCATTTGGGCCCCTTTTCTGGATGTCAGAAAACTGCACCAAATACATAATTTCTTAAATCCTTTAAATCATTGTCCATGACACCAGCAGTAAAGCCTGTTAGCCGATTTCATGAAAATTATGCCAATTCCTCAGTCAATAATGCTCGTAAATCAATTTCAAGATAATTAATCAAATTTATAGTGCCACCTACAGAGTTAAAATCAAAAGTTAAAAATCAGAAAGTTGGGGGACGTGGCCAAGCGATCCAGCATGGTGGACGCCTTTTAGGCGAGCTCCGCTAAGCCCGTTGTAAACATCCTTTCATTATCTTGCATCGTCGGATACACTGCTGTGGAAAATCTCCCGTGCAGTGGCCAGTGGGGAATCGAGTGGAGGGGTCTCCGACCGGTGAAAGTGTCGGAATCCGAGAGTTTGAGGCGGTGGGGGCAGCGCGCGGCCTCAGAGGTCTGACGAGTGAGGAAGAGGCGGAGTGTCCCGCGGAGTGTCCCAGGCGCCGACCAGAGCCGAGATCGACGAGCGCGGCTGTGCTGTAGTGCCCTGGGGGCTGTGCTGATTTGGGTGGCTGGCGGGGTGTATACATTTGCGGCCAAGGTGGTGTCTATGGAGCCTGGAGGTTTCCAACGGTGATCCAGTGAGTGCGGCTGCTCCTCCCCACCCCTGCCCCCTCCATCGAGTCCGGCAGCCGGATCAGGCCGCATGGAGGGAGTCCAATAGTTTACCTGGGGGGCCGGAGTTGAGCAGTGCCCGCAGGGATCCTGCCTGCATGCTGAGACAACCTCGGACCCACACGGGGCACTGAGTCTTAAAGTGACGAATCGCGCTGGTTATCATGGCACAAGTCCTAAAAAAAGAAGTGGGGGGACGCTCCAAGTTAGGTGGTGTCTCCGGAAGTGACGTCACGGCAGGAAGTGTCGTCACGAAAGGTGAAGGGGGCAAGCTGCCACCAGCAAACCTCGGCGTTGTCATCACACTTCCTTCCTATTCCAAACCCGGGCCCCTTGAGAGCGCGCGCCGTTTCCTCTCTTGCCCCTCAATGCGGCCAGCTGTTGCGCAGGGGGGACTGCGTCCACCCGGTAAAATAAGTGGGGGGACGCCGTCCACCCGCGTGGTACCCCGACTCGAGCCCTGCTGGTTATACTTGCTGTGTGAAGACCGCAGCGGGAGCAACTGGGCCCTGCGGGCTGCATTTCTTCCAACGAGGGGCCGTTGTGGCTTCGTCCTGGGCCCTGGAACACGGTCCTCCTGATTGCGGAGGGGAGGCCCCCTTGGGAGACTGGAGGTGCGTGGCTGAGCACGGGCCCCCTAGCACGGTAACCCGCTGAGCTGTGTGGAGTGTTGCTTAGTGGAGTGCAGTATCATGTGGATGTTCCTGTCCTTTCCAATTGTGGTGCATGGTAGATCTACGACAAGAGGGCTGGCTTGTGTTCATTGGCCCCTATGAGACATTGATGCATATTTGGTAGTGGATCAGGCCTGAGCCACTATACACGGAATTGACCCAGAGGTAAGCTGTGAGCTATCATTGTGGTCAGCAGGAGGCAGCACCCAGGAGGATAGTGGGTCACCCAGTAGGGTGGGGAGACACGACTGTCCGCAGAGACAGCCGGGGCAGCTCTCGGTGTGGCTTGTGGTCAGGGGGTCTCCGCCCAAGTCCTGCTATTCCTGAAGCTGCGAAGTGGAGCCGGTTATTGATAGCTGAACCTTTGGGGAGAAGATACGCACACTGTGAGCCTTGCAGGCGTGGTTTGTTCTTGACACCCAGCAGGGGATATTCTGAGACCGTTGCCCAGAAGGGTGAGTGCCCGGTTTGCACTATGACAAGAGACAACACTGCAGGGAGCTGAGCCAAACCGAGTACGTTGGACCGTTACACTGGACCCGGAGCCTCGATGGCTGAGCAAGGAGGTGCGCAGGGCGGCATTCCAGATAATGCGGTGCTCATGGCAGCCATTACCCACGCCAGGGTCGCCTTGGAGGCAAAGATTGGTGAGGTGGGCTCAGATGTCACGCTCCTCAGACAGAATCTGCGGAATGTGGTAGAGCGCATTAACGAGACCGAGACCAGGATCTCCGGAGTAGAGGACTTGGTCATGACCTTACAGAAGAAGGTTGCATCACTGGAGACGATCACCAGGGGTCTGGCCTCGCGGGTGGAGGATGCGGATGGCATCAGATTCCTCGTCAAGTGATGCTATTCGCAGGCCACTCAAGCCCAAAATTAAAGGGACGAGGAGATCGAGATCTCAACGCCGTTCTAAATCCTGGAGTGACCCCAGCCGATCCACCGCTGTGGTTCAGCAGGACACTTCGGACTCATAGTCATGTCGAGACTCTCCACAATTTGAGACTGTTGCAGATTCTTCTTCAAGCCGATGAAGCATGAGTGGGGGCTAGTACCTTTGTCAGACTCTCCATAGCCGAGGGGGAACGCCTGTTGACTATGGGCAAGTCTTGGGGGAACCATTGGCGGGGCGGGCGGGGGGCTCCCGTTGGGGCCCACAATCCACCTTCGCCACAACAGATACTTCATCAGTTTTGAGGTATAGGGGGGGAGGGGGGAAGTTGGGGTACACATGTTTTGAGTTTACACCGGGTCACTACCGCACAAGCCACTACTCGCACACTGGATGTTAGTTGTCCCACACATCGACGCCCCAAGTCCCTTGGATGGCAGTTCATTTAGATAGGGCACGACTCCAGGTGGGGGACCTCCAAATAGTGAGTTGGAATATCAGAGGAGCGTTGGATAAAGTTAAAAGAGGGGCTATACTCCAGCAGGCCAAACGCTACCGTGCTGACGTCCTGATGCTGCAGGAGACACATCTGATGGGTACCAAAGCACTGTGTCTCCTCAGATAAGGCTATATTCAAGTTTATCACTCTGGCTTTACTAGGGGGTCACGATCTTAATTCATCGTAGAGTGCCTTATCAGCATACTCGGACATGGACGGACATCCAGAGGAGATACGTATTTATCAGAGGCACCATTTACGAGGAGCCAGTAGTATTAGGCTGTGTATATGCCCCTCGCTGCTGTCATGGGCATTAGTCGAGTGCCTTACGACTCTATGGGTGGATATTCCGGTAGGGTTGCGATAGTGGGGGGGACTGGAATGACGTGATGGACATGGCCATGGATAGATGGAGAACTGAGGGATATTCCAATGTGCATCAGGGGACTAAATTGAATTCTCTAGTGACGGGACTGGGATGGGTGGACCCATGGCAGCTATATAGCAAGGAACAGGGATACACATACTTCTCGACGACCCACGATTCGTTCTCCCGTATGACTATCTCTTCATGCTATTAGGTGCCGTTGGTAGGGTGAGGGAAGCTGAGATTCTCCCAAGAGGTTTATCCGATCACTCCCCGGTTGTTTTGTCCTTCCGCTTGGGCCCTGCGAAACGGCCCTTTCGGTGGCGTCTCTCTCAATGGCATTTACAAGATGAGAAGTACCGGGAGCATATGGGGCTGGCAGTTGAGCAGTATCTGGACCTAAACGTGGGGACAGTGGGAGAGGCTGAAACCCTGTGGGAGGCCATGAAACCCACTCTACAGGGGGTGGATATATCCTACTGCGCGGCAGTGCGTTGAACCCAACAGGAATTATTGCTGCAATCAGAGGCTCATATCATGGAACTGGAGCGTAGCACTAGGGAGGAGAGAGGCAACCAGGCGCGCCGACAGCTAGTGTTAGCCTGTCAGACATATGTCGGCACCTTGTTGGAGGAGGCACATCTTGCGTTGCTCGCATCCCGCAGCAGAATCTACCAGTGGGGCGATAAGTCCAGTAAATTACTACATAGACTGTGTCAAGGGGCCCTACGTACACAAGTTCTCCCTGATTTACCGGGTCTGGATGGGAGGGTCTGCGCAGCCCTGGGGGATTTGAACTCTGGTTAGGCGTCTGGACCAAATGGGTTCCCATGCAAATTAAAAAAAAGAGACATGCAGAAGTAGTAGTGTGCCACAAACCTGGCAGGCCACCAGACCAACACGCTTCATACCGCCCCATTTCACTTCTAAATGTTGAGGCAAAGATCTTAGCTATGGTCTTGGCCAATCGACTTAAACCCCACATAACTACCTTGGTCCATCCAGACCAGGCCGGTTTTATGCCACATAGGGTAACGTGTCATAACATCCGGCGAGCCCATACGGCCATTGCCACCATCCAAGGGAGGGGAGTACGGGCCGCCCTTGTGCTAGCAGACATGGACAGGGCATTCGACTCCCTTAGTTGGGTGTACTTGTTCGTGCTTCTAGACCGCCTCAACATGGGACCGCGCTTCCTGTCCTACTAAAAGTTGTTATACACGGATCTCACAGCGTCAGTGCGGATTGCGGGATCCACCTTCTTTATGTTTTCCATCGACAGGGGCACCCGTCAGGGGTGTCTCCTATCGCCATACCTTTTTGGTCTAGCTATGGAACCCTTGGCGGCGTGGGTGCGATTGGATGCACAGGTAGCAGGAGTTTAGTGGGCTTATGGGCTCTTGAACCACATCGCATTATATGCGGATGATGTCCTATTCTTCCTGATGGACATAAACAAGACGGGACCTAGGCTGCTTCGTATTATGCAAATCTTTGGGGAATCATCTAGACTCTTTATGAATCCACGTAAGTCCACTCTGTGGGTACTGGGGGGCACGGATGGCTTGGGCCGCGGGCATCGGCGGTACAGGTGACAACAGAGTGCGTGAAATACTTGGGAGTCTTCCTATTTGATGTGTCAAGAGTGGCTTGGGACAAAAATATTGTTCCGGTATGGGCACGGGTCCGAGAGGAGATAAAGATTTGGTCACATATGCCCCTCTCTATCTATGGCAGATCGGCTATTTTTAAAATGGTGTTGTTCCCTCGCTTGCTTTACCAGTTGCAGATTCACCCATATCCGATACTCCTGACGTGGTTTTGCCAGGTTAACGCGGCACTGGGCCCATTTTTGTGGGCAGGGTGGGGCTTCCAGAGTGGCACTGCGGACGTGCTTTCAGTCGACATACTGTGGGGGATTGGCTACATCGGATGTCCAGTCGTATTACATGGCATTGCATCTCTCAGTGCTGAATGAATGGTGGTATGGGGAAAGGATGGACCTCGCCTATGCAGTGGAGCGGAGGTGTATGGGTGAATCCACCTTGCACACTATATTGTACTCGGTGCCGCTGCACAACTCTCTACCGCCGGCTGCCCGGGTGGTGTTTCAGGTATGGAAACAGTCCCTCCGCAAGATGGGGTGGTGGAATAAGCTGACGAGGGAAACCCCACTGTGGTATAATGGCCGCTAGCCACAGCTGGCTGCGTTGTCCGGCTTCCGATGGTGGAAAACATAGGAATCTCAACGTTGGGGGATGTGATGCGAGGCTCCGTTTTGAAATCATTCCAAGACCTCCAACAGGATTACAAGATGCCTAAAACGCAATTCTATAGATACCTCCAATTTTGGTATGCCATCCGTTCTAGCATCTCGGACTTAGAGGCTCTCCCAGAATTCAGTCCAATAGAGGCCAAGGTATTTATGGGTGATCTGTGCGACCAAAAAATCTAAAAAATTTACCAGTCACTAGAGGCCAATAGCTCCACGACATTGGTTAAGCTTAGGGAGGCTTGGGTGGATGATCTTGCCCAGTAGATGAAGATGATTGTATGGATGCACTGGCCCCCCCACGGGGAGCAGCGATAGCAACACGGTTGAGTCTCATTCAATTTAAATACCTCCACCGAGTTTATTATACGAGGCTTAGGTTATGGAGAGCGGGAGGAAGGGTCCTTGATACATACGCTCTGGCATTGCACAGCACTCGTGAGATTCTGTTGGGGGTTCTGGCCGGTCTTGCAGACGTGCTGGGGTGGGGGCTCCCATCTCCCGCAAGATTAGCAATTCTGCATATTATGGAGGGTATTGGAGGCAATATATGTAAGAGACACCTGTTGCTGTTGGGGCTGACACTGGCTAAGAGGGATATAGCAAAGTTGTGGAAGGTACCGGCCCCACCCTCTCTTTAGGCATTGAAAAAGGGATTTGATTTCTGCATGGGGCTGGAGATCCCGATATTTGGGTCTAGGGATTGCCCGCAAAAGCACCCCAAGATCTGGAAAAAATGGGCAGATTATCGAGGTAACAACTTAGATCCGGTGCCTCCAGTGGATGCATAAATATCTATGTTGGTGTGTCGGCTTCTTGGGTAGGAGACTGGTTGCCTGATGATGGACAATATATGCTGGGGTGGGCGAAGTGGTGACAAATAAGATGTAGAGATGAAAAAGTGCAACGGGGGATTTAATGCGTTTATGTTGTATTGTTCAACTTTATTATGATAATGATACTGTATAACCTATTTGTCGATGTCAATAAGGTGCAATGTCTACTCTGGCAGATGTCTCCTGGGCTAAGGAGCTCTGCACTGTACTCGACCATTGACAAAATAACATTTGTTAAAAAAAAAAAATCAGAAAGTTAAAAAATGACGGTTAAGAATAAGCAGATAACATGGCTTTACAACTGCTGAAGTACACAGTACCTAGAATGTATTAGTCACCCAGGAAGTATGCCAGTTCTTCACTCACACTTAAACTTTCAGACTCTAGTGTTTGCATAGAAGTGGTGTATTTTGCTTTTAATCTCCTTAGGTCCAGAACTCTGTTGCGCCCTCTGATATTTTTCTCAAGCTGATCTATCACAAAATAGCTTAAATCGTTCACATTGATGTTATGATGCATCTGAAAATGTGGAACTACTGGATAAGTTACATCACCGTTAATGATTGCTCGCATGTAGTCCAATATTCTTTTGTATGCCAGAAGGATGGTACTTCCCACATACCTTTTGCAGCATTGGCACTGTGGTACATATACTGCAAATTCTGTTCTGCATGTCACAGCCTTTTTATTTTTTCGGTGTCAATGAAAATGGAATTTCACATTCCTTTTTATTCACTCCCAATTTACAGGCTTTGCATTTATCACACTTCTGGAATTCCTTGGATGATTCTGCCAATTCTGTACATTTACATTGTGAAGATGGCTTGAGGTTAAATTGTCTCTCAATTACCTAGGTTTTCTTAAAGTAATAATTAGTCTGTTACCCACATCTGGTCTATTACGGGATCTAATTGTAATAAATGCCAGTGTTTGACTTAAAATTCTCTTGATCTTTCAATGTTGTTGACTATATGTAGGTATTAACCTATTCAAGGTCTCTGCCTGCTTCTGATTCTGTTTGCCAAAGAGCAGCTTCTCTCTAATTTTCTGCATCCTCTTTTCTCTCTGCATCCCTCAAAATTATTTTAGTGTAGCCCCTTGCTTCACATCTAGAGATTATGGCCTCTTTTTCTATTAGACAACGATCAGACATACTGCAATTGCTGTAATGTAGTATGCTACTGCCATCAGATTCCTTTCTATAAGATGCAGTTTGTATTACACCCTATGACTTTCACATACAAGAATACTGTGGCCCTCATTACGATGTCGGACGGACGTGCGTCCGCCCGACATCGTTTCTGTGAGGGAACCACCCGACCTTAAGTCGGCTGTTCTGCACACTGAATTAGGATGCGACCGCACTTAGGGGTCGATTAGGATGGCGGAAGGACTGCCACCCAGGGCCGGCGGTGGCGGTCCTCCCGCCATCATACAGCGATTTTTCCACCGCTGAATTAGGATGGCGGTGGGAACCGTGGCGGACGCAAAGACTGTCCGCCACGGAACCGCCAAAGGCAATCGTTCCGATTGCCTGGCGGATGGTGCAGGGAGCATCAAATGGTGGGGGTGCCTAGCAGGCATCATCCACCAAATTATGATGCTGTTTTTGAAAAGGCCTATCCATGGCGGCGATGCCGCCATGGAAACGCTTGTGGAGATTTGCATTGGGGGCCCGTTGCGGGCCCCCTTTGTGTAGGGGGTGGTGAGGGTGCACTTAGGAGGTACCTGCCACGTAGTGCTGTGAAATGCGCAACATGCCATTTGCACTTCGCGGCGGGTGCTGCTTTCAGCAGCACCCGCCACAATGTTAAACATCAGAATGTGTCCTCCATGATGGCGGTCGCATCCTGATTTGTGCTGCGAAACCGCCGCATGTATGGCGGACGGTCCCGGTCTACACAGGGATGGCGGATGGACCCCAGTCTGTCCGCCATCCTAATGAGCCCCATAGTGCAGTCGCAAACTTCAATTTTTCAATGGGAGCTTGTGTGGCAGGCCGAAACTGCCCGCAGCACAAGTTCCCATTGAAAAATTGATGGTTTTACACATCCCTGCACCGTGTGGGAGGCACCTTACAGTGCATGCCACACAGTGCAGGGATGTCCCCAGGGCCACAACTGAAGGGCCAGGGGGAAGGGGGCCCTGCTAGGGCACCCAAAAGTCACTTTCCAACAGCCTTTCCATGTCATAAAGGATGACATGAAAAGACTGTCATAAACCGACATCATAATCCCGACGGCGGAAACGCCATCCTTAAGGCGATTATGAGCAGTTTCTGACTGGCCGACGGGCTCCTTGAGCTCTTCGGAACTGAGTCAGATTGACTGGCCGGTTCACACTCTGACCGCAGACATGGTAATTCGGTGGTCCGAATGTAAACCTACCATATCGGATCTGTTCCTCGTGATTAATATTTTTCGGGGGCTCCTGTTTTTACTGGTTCTTATCTTTCACCTATTATAACTCCTATTTTTCTTTATTGGTTTTGGGGGGCATTGGGTGACCTTCTTGTTGAGTCTTATCATCATGAGAAACTCCTCTAAAAAAGAGACCTGTTTAGTAACTAGTGGAAGAAATTTTCCCCTCAGATTGTCTCCTTGGAACTCACATCGGAACTGACCCCTGATTAGATTGAGTCTTGTCTGCTCTTTTGTGGTAATCCGATATAATTCATCCTTATATTATCAAATCTTTTCGCCAAGGTGTATATTCTCCCATTTTTATAATCCCTTTTTCTCTATGGAATGATCTCAATTTCCTTTCCTTGATCGATTGTTCTGATTTCATTAGCTTACCATCAATTTCTTTAAGTGTTTTTGTGTACAATTCTTGCAATACTTGGTTAGTGTGCCGTCTTTTCTGTTTGCAAATCATTGACAAATTTTCATTGTCTATATATAGGGCACTGAAAAAGGCAAGAAGCCAAAACGCCGAACATGTCATGAGTGATGTAATATGTGAGGACATAAGTAGTGCATTGCATGGGCGTAAGTTATAGTTATGTTTTGTTATGTTAGTGGTATTTATACAGCGCAGCTGTTACCCTGGGGTGTCCTGGAGCTAGTTACATCTCCTGTGACACAAGAAATGGAAATGGGGGAGATTTGTTGGACAGAAAGCCAGATCTTGAGGCTCTTCCTAAAGGCTAGAAGGTTCGTAATGCATCTTAGTTGGAAAGGCAGGTTATTCCAGGCTTTAGCCGCACTGTAGGTAAAGGTTCTGCCACCCCATCAAACTATTTTTATGCGTGGTACTGAGACAAGCCTAGCTCCTGATGAACGAAGTTGCCTTTCCGGTGTGTACCAATGAAAGTGCTGGTTTAAATAATTTGGTCCTGAGCCGTGCAGTGCTTTGAAAACTAAACAAAGGGCTTTGAAGCAAACTTGGTTCCTTACCGGAAGCCAGTGTAGTTTCTTAATTTCCTTGGTAATGGATACAAAACAAGGTGTGCCTGAGATTAGTCTGGCAGCTGCATTCTGTATTATTTGGAGTTTATTCAGGAGCCTTTGTTGAGCGTTAAGGTAAAAAATATTACAGTAGTCCAATCTCGACATTACGAGACATGTGACTACTGTTTGCCGGCTACTTAGGGGCGGGAACGGCAGTATTTTTCTGATTGTTTTTATCACATAGAAGGTTTTTGATACTACAGAATTAACCTGTTGACTAAAGGTAAAACCTTCATCCATTATCCCACCTTGGTTTTTCACCTTATTTGTGGACAAGGGGAGAGAGCCCATTAAAGCAGGCCAGCAATTTGGAGTCCAGAAGTTAGTATCGTTGCCAAACAACATAACCTCCGTTTTATCCGAGTTTTAGGCAGTTCTCTGCCATCCAACTCCCCACTGATAAAATGCATTCCTGGAATCAATTGACTAGTCCTGCCACGGTTCCAGGTAGCAAAGACACCACAATTTGGGTGTCATCTGCATATGATGTCAGGCCAAATCCAAACGCCCTGACTATCGGTGCCAACGAAGAAACATAAACATTAAAAAGCGTGGGGCTAAGGGAGGAGCCCTGGGCACCTCACAGGGCAGTACAGAAGGTTTAGACTGATAGTCTCCAAGAGCCACAACTTGTCTTCTACCTGATAGAAAGGATCTTAAAAGATCCCAGGCCTTCCCGAGGATCCCACATGCCTTTAGACGGTCCAGCAAGATATCATGATGAACCGTATCAAAGGCAGCGGACAAATCCAGCAACACCAATGCTGCCTTTCCCCCTTGATCCACAGTTCTCCTGATCTCATCTGTAGCTTTAATGAGGGCAGTCTCAGTACTATGGCCCTCCCTAAAAACATATTAGGAGGAATCCAAAGCTGTGTTTCTGCTAGAAAGGTACTGAGTTATGAGTTCATGTTTTTTTCTATTCGTTTTGCTGGAAGTGGAAGCCTAGAGATGGGGCGGAAGTTGTTTGGAGCCTTAGGATCCAGACTGGGTTTTTTCAATAGGGGCAGGATAGAGGCTAATTTCCAACATATAGGAAAATGCCCTGATTCATACATGCCCTTAAAAATTGATTGTAGCAGCGACGCAATAGGGATTGGAGCCAGCTTGGCCACTGCCACTGGGCATGGGTTGTAGGGTGACCCTGAGTTGGCTGCTATAAGGAGCTCTTGAATGTCTTCAAGGGACACTGGTATGAATTTTTCAAACGTGCAATTGGGAACTGTTGTTAATTTTAGTTCCTCGGCAGTTGCCTCAATTCCCCCCGTCCTTGATCCCCTGAAGGCACAGAAGATAGACTCTACTTTAGTCAAGAAGAGCTTGGCGATGTCTTCGCAAAGTTCCTGGCTGGGTTGAATTTTCGCTGGACTTGGTGAGGCCAGGTTGGAGACCGTTCTGAATAGCTCTTTCGCTGAGTTCTTTGCCAAATCAATGCGGATTGCAAAATACTTTTGTTTAGCGGCAAAGATAAGTTGTTTGTAATTTTGCCGACTGAGTTTAGCTCAGGCAACTGTAACTGCTGAATTTCACTGGTTTTGTATGAGTGAAATCTGAGTCTAACTTTAACGTCTCTGTAACCTTTGGTTTTTTCAGTGAATTTCTATGGTTTTTTAAATTCTATTTGCTTACTATAACATTCCTGTAACCTTTGGTTTTTAAAGTGAATATTTCTTTTTTTAACTAGTAGTCGAGTTTGCAGAGTGGCGAAGAAAGGGTTCAGGGCCTCTGACCAGCTCTCAGGAATCCTGCTGTGTCGCACTTACTAGAGGTAACAGAAGGGCTTCTGGGCCCCCAAGGACCCTCAGCATCCAAGGGAACTTCATCCCCAACCAACAGTGCTCCTGGAGGCATGCTTGCAGAGTGGTGGAGAAAGGGGGCATGGACTCCAGTGACTTGCAGGTCTTCTTTCATTTTTATTTTCTATTTATTGGGGAGGGGAGCTGTGTGGTCCCCCTTCATTGTGCCAATTTCGGCCCAGGGAACCCCATCCCCTGGACCAGGCCAATTTTTAATGGGGAAAGGGCCACATGGCCCCCTCCCTGGGCCGATTTTGGCTTCAGGGGCCCATCCCTCGGGGCCCTGCCGTCTTGTAAAAAATGTTTTTAACGTTAAGGGAGGGGGGCCGATCTCACTTGCTGAAAGCGAGTACAGTTTGCCATGGCTTGCCAAGCCATAGGAAACAGCTATGTCCCAGGGTGGGAACCTTGGGATATTGCAGGAGCCAGCCCTGGTGGGGTCGTGGTCTACACAGCCTTGGGGAGGTGATGGTACCTATGGCTGCGGGGGCCGTGCCGTCCCTGTCTTTAATTATAAAGAGTTCCCTTAGTGAGGTGGCAGCCCCCAGGGCTGGGAGGGTGGCCCGCGGATCCCTTGCACTAACTTCATTTTAGCCCTGGGGAGGTGGCAAACTCCGGGGTGGCAGGGGGGCGAGCCGGCCCCCGGCATTAATGTTGCATTTAGCCCCCACATCAACTTCACGTATTGCCCTGGGGAGGTAGTGGTCCCCAGGGCATTATTGATTTTGATTTAATTAAATGTATGTATGCATGTATGTGGTATTTCTATTGTGCGAACTAATCCAAAAATCAGCAGAGCACTGTATAAGGTCAAAGACAATCATTAAGTCAATGGGCGATAGGAGATGTAGTTCATTTGTGGACTGTTAATGCATTGTGAAATAGTGGTCTTTAAATAGGTACGTCCTCAACTCTTTCCTAAATTGGAGCAGCGTTGGGGCAGTCTTGATGGCTAAGAGGTTGTTGTTACAGATCTTGGGTGCATAGATTGAAAAGTTCTTTTGTGTGTGCATTTGTGTGGATATAGGTCAGTGTGTGTTTGCATCAGTATTGGCATGTGTCTTTGTGCCTGATTACAAGTTTTGTGGCAAAAGCGCAGGAATATTGTGCATGCTAATTAAAAATTCCACTGAGAAAAAATTGTGACATTCTGACTTTTTACTGCACCCCGCGGTATCGTTATTTAACAGGCGTGGAAATCATTCTACATGGTAAATATTGCACCTGATAAAAAGCCACAGTTTGTTATGTTCTGTATGCAATATCTTCCATATGTGGTAAATATCACAAGCAATAACTTACATGTGTTGGACCTGGCCCTTTCTGCTCTGCCAGCTCCAAACGTTTTGCCTTTACCCTCTGCTTTTTGCTAAATTCGTTTTTATTGGCCTTAGGACCTTACCATTGCTAACCAGTGCTAAATTGCTTGGGCTCTCTGCTTCAAACATGGTAACATTGGCTTATATCAAGAAACAAAAAGAGGGAGAGGGAGAGGATCACTCTTATTCCCCCTCAAAATACTAGTAGAAACAACAAAAGAGTGATTGATATAGAACTAGCAAAGCTAGCCAATAAAACAGCGTGGGAAAACAAAATTATTTTATAAAAGAACCCTCACTCATCAACCTGGTTGGTGACATGCTTCATCATAGGGTTCCCACCAGAGAGGCCGAGTGCCTCCCTGGTGTGCTTTGATGCCTGAGTTACAGCGGAGCAGGTTTTTTTGGGGGGAGTGATTGTGAAAATGTGGTGCAAGTATTAAAAGGTGGCTAGTTTTAACCCAAAAATGATTTATTCCAGGCAAACCAACAACCGTTTAAAAACAAGTGGAACGGACCTGAACTGGCTGGTTAGGATAACCAGAGTTGTCCGATTTTAAAATAAGTGGAAAGATATGGTCAACATGTTTCAGCTTGTGTTGCAAATTTGCTAAGCATTCTTCAGGACCAGGTGAGATTCCACGGCGGTATGCGCACGCTAAGGCGCACCCTAACCTGTGGAAACGTGCTAGTGGTAAAACTTATGGTTCTACCAATGTGGCCACCTGGGATTTCCTAGGCCACTGAATTCTGCAAGAAAAACAAACAGGACACACATAAACTTATAAATGTGAGACGATGGTCGACTGTTGTATACACATTCATTTAGTGCAGAATAAATTTGGTAATCCCGTGCTGTGAATAGGGAACAAGTGAATTACAAATTGAGCCACTGGTGCCCCTGAATCGGGCACTCGTGTGCAGTTTTTTACAGCCACTCCCGATCTGCATTTATTATGGAGGGGTCCGACTACAGGTCAATGCCTGTGATTTTTATTGATATTTCAATATGGACAATGTCAAGCATTAGTTTGCTAAATGGTGCCTTTGACCAGTGCTGTGCTCGTAATAGCGTACTCGTGGATGGAAGCACTGAGCATACACCCAAAGCGCTTGCGATGTCTATCAAGCGCTCGGGCATGTGTGCATGCGTGGTAGAACTTAAAAAAGTAAATAAAACAGTAGCATGGAAATAATGGTCGGCTTACTAGAAAATTATATGCGTTTTACTTCATGGGTCCGAGACCGTGAAGTTACAGTCTACATCCATCCTCCCAAAAGATTTATCCAGTGTTGCTATAAAGGATATATATCACCAGACTGGACCCCAGCAGGCAACATTAAGGCGTATTTCAGACCCTGAAGGTGAAGCAATTGCAGATGGTGTGGTACAGTACCGTGATCATATTTTAGGACACCTGATGCTAAAAACTCCTCCCAAGACCCACACCTGTGAAAGAGATCACTGACAGATGAACGCAGTATCATGATTTCTGCATGAGGTGGAGGAAGTAAAGAAATTTTACCAAGACCTTAAGAGACTGTTGCATGCAATTGTGGCAAGGAAGAAGAGGGATAGAAGGATGTCAGGGCAAATGGTGGGAATCCTCCAATGCAATACCCTTTAAAAACTTTGGGAAGATAAAGTACTTTCGCGAATGTTGCTATCATAAGGCATCAGTGGTGGATTAGAGGTTGGAGGCTACGACAATCCTGCAGGTATGTTTAATACAGTCATATGCCATTTTTAATAAACTTTTGATATATAGAAAAATGAATAGCAGTCATTGGGCACACAAATGGGGTATTCACATTGTGAGATGCAGACAGGGTCTTACCAATTTAATTCCTAATTTTGCCATATTGAATGTTGGATCATTTTAAACTGTTTATAATTTTTTACTTTGTAAAATGTGCATTTTTACATTATGCAGTAGAACTTTTTAAGGGCAGTATTATGTATTGTAGCTTATGGGACAGTGACGGCCCGTGTAGGGCGTTTTACCGGGGCGGTGACGTGGCGCAGAGGAGGGGCAGGGTGGGGGGGTTGCAAAATGCGGCAAACGGCCGATTTCAGGTAAGTTACGAAAAGAATTAATAAAACGAATTATGTTGCGCGCATTTGTCGATGCAGCGCGCGCAACGAAATTCGTTTTATTAATTTTTTTCGTAACTTACCTGAAATCGGCAGCAGTTCCCAGTATCCCTTTTATTCTTGGAACTGCTGGGGGTGATAATAAAATAAAGTTCAATGGTCAATGGGGATATTATGGTCCTAAGACCCTATAGCCAACATGTTTCAGTCCTATTTAGCCCCATGAAGGGTGCTGGACTTTCTTCAGGGCGGAATATAATGCCCCCTGGAATGGGTAGGGCAGAGGATTTCCCTGTACTACTGGGGATAAGGGCAACTAACGCTCCTTATCAATTCACGTAGACTAATTAGTCTTATATGTCACTCCATCTAAGTAGAGAAACAAAGAGAAAAAAAAGAAAGAAAAAGAGACCACACATTTTTATATATGGAGATCCAGGAATGTTCATATCTACAGGCGTACGTCTCAACTCATTAATGGTGAAACCAACAGACATATCGAGGTGGCGGGTGAAAAAGCACTCTGAGTTTCTCACATGCTCCTATTTGTGTGTTGCCCGGCTTGGTGGCAGCATTGTGCCGCATCCTATCACCTTTTGCTCTTAGGTGTATATCTACGCATATTGATCTAACACCTGTGTAATTCCCTCGTGGTAAAACACTATAAAAATAATAATCGCCGTGGTTTATTTACATATAACATGATCGCGTAATTGCATGCTCACCTTTCACGCTCATGCATACATCTACATATTTCACACACTCATTCTTACCCCGTTTTGGGAGGGGTATCGACTCCAAGTGGAAAACCACCATTTTTGGGGTAGCCCTGTAGTCAGACAGCCATCAAGGGTCCTGCCCCTCGTATCAACCTGTTCGGAGGTGGTTCCACTGCTTGGGGTACTGCTTCATCTCCTTGTGATGTTATAAGTACACCGTTTGCAATTGGATGTTAACCCGCCTACTTCCGCATCCCGTATCCGGCATGAACGAAGGACGATAGGAATCATGGGAGTTGTAGTGTTAATCGGAATGCGCGTCTAACTCCGCTTTTTAAGTTTTTATTTTAAAAAAACTAAGCTTTATCAATACGAAGAACAGACACTTATCTGATCCTAATACATATTACGGGCTAAGAATATCGCCGATCTGTTTGTAATGATCAATGCGATACCGGCAAAGACAGGAGGGGTTTGTTCTAAGCACGGTGTAGCAGTGTGACGATGTCGTGTGAAACAACAGGCTGTCAGTATTGTCCTATAACCGGCAGTCGGACTGGATGTCCAACAATTCAAAAAAGAGTGGTCACTAATCGCGTGGCGGTGCACCCGCGATTGGTTGATACTAATTATTAACACCGCCAAACGACTATCAGAAGCAATTCTTGTATAAATTAAAACAAGCGAAGATGCATTGATGACAGAAATTAAGATTACCCTGTATAAATAGAAACTAGAAGAGGTAAATAAAGAAATCAGTGAACATAAGGATTTCTTAATGCAAAGCAAGGTGAACAAGTTACAAAAAGATCTGAAGAAATTTTCCCATGAAAAAGTCTATCCGTATTTGAAAGAGGATTACAAAAGTCAAGACAACTCGGATTCAGGTTCCTCATATCAGGGGGACTCCAGCAACCCAGAAACTGATCAAGAAGGCTGGTCCAGTGATGACTCAAATAGAAGTTGGAGAGGTAGAGCAAGAAGACCAAGAAGGGGAAGATACAACCAAGGCTTCCAACCCCCACAGATGTACCCATGGCCAGGAACCTATGGCCCAATGCCTTATTAAGGACCACCATCATTCCAGGGGCCACAACACTTTCAGATGGGACCCTACTTCCAGCCGAATTTTAACCAGAACCGTTTTTTAGGTCAGGGCGGAAGAAGAGGGAAACGTGGCAGACGGAACAACGGAGGAAAACAGGTACAATGGGAAGACAGCAGCTCGACAATGAACACACGGAGCATGACGAAAGGACCAACAGCAGGGACAAGCACATCCCGGGATTAATAGTGAACCTCACCGACATTACCTTAACAACAGAAGAGAGTGAGGTTTTGAATAAAGGCCTGGGATTTGTACCTACTACAAATTTGGACAATTTCAAGATAAGATGCGAGTTGAGCGAATTCTTTCGAAAGATAAGATTAAAAACGTTCTTCGCGGGAACTGATCCACCGATTGAGGATCACAAGTACACATCTTTATGAGTGAAGTCCAGTTTCTTCCCTCCGTCCTCGATGATGCCCCCAGAAGTAATAGCCTTTGAGGATGCAGTGTCAAATGAGATCGAGAATTTACCCATTGGGGGAGAAGTTTTCGATAATATGAGCAAGAAAGAACGTGTGGCTCTTAAAGAACTTAGTACGAGACCTGATATGGTTATCAAACCAGCAGACAAGGGTGGAGCAACGGTGATACGGAGCACTACAGCTTATAGATCAGCCTGTATCAATCTGCTATCGGATATCAAATTCTACAAACCCATTCACAGAGACCCTACAGCTCGACTTAAAAAAACCATAAACACTTCAACAACAGAGGCACTGGAACAAAAATGGATAAATAAGAAGGAACATGAGTTCTTGAACTGTAGAGATCCAAGAACACCAATATTTTACACAATACCCAAAATCCATAAAGGAAGAGTACCACCACCAGGAAGACCCATCGTGTCCGGGATTGGTTCCCTTTTGGAACCACTGTCTAAATACACAGATTGGTTTCTCCGCCCTCTGGTGACTGAAATCAAGTCCTACATACAGGACACTAAACATCTGCTTAACGTCCTCCAGGATGTTACATACAATCCAGAACACAATATCTTTGTGTGTCTGGATGTGGAAGCACTATACACTAGCATCCCGCAGGACGAGAGCATCAGAGTGATTGAAACACTTCTACATCAAACAGAATGGACCTGGGACGCACCAATCAGTTGGATTGTCACACTCATGAGCCTGGCATTGAAAGAGAACTTTTTCAGATTCGAGGACCAACTGTACCTGCAAATACACGGTACAGCTATGGGGAGCACATTTTCTCCCAGTATAGCATGTCTTTACGTAGGACATCTAGAGGAGGAACACGTGTGGGCCACGAACCCTTATACCAATAACATCAAAGGGTGGTGGCGGTACATAGATGATATCCTGGTGATCTGGGAAGGTGATACAGGCACGCTGACCAACTTCTACACATGGGTCAACCAACTTAACCCACACTTGAAGTTCACCATGACATCTAACCAGGAACAGATATCGTTCTTGGATGTAAAATTGAGCGCAAGAAATGGGGGGATTACCAGTTCTTTATTTTCCAAACCAACTGATAAAAACAGTTTACTTCACTTCAACAGCGCACATCCCCGGGCACTTAGGGAGAATCTCCCGGTAGGCCAATTTTTACGTATTCGCAGGAACTGCGCTGACCTGGGAGAATACAAGATAGAAGCAGAAAATCTGGCCAGAAAGTTACATGAAAGATCGTACCCAAAAAAGATTATTGAAACAGCTAAAAAACGATCACGTAACACACCCAGAGAGGCCCTACTCGAAACACATCAAAAAGAAGAACCGGACGCTCTCATATGTGTTACCACTTTTAATGCATCATCAAATGTGATTAAGAAAATCATCAATAAAAAGTGGACAGTTCTTACTTCTAATCAACTCAAATTTGAGAAACCAATGTTCTCTTTTAAACGGAACAGAAGTCTGAGAGATTCCCTCATTCACACTGATTTCAGGAAACCAAAAACACAATCAAGAAATCAAATAACACTATGGAATTTACCAGTGGTCACCGGACATTACCCATGCGGGTCTTGCGTGGTGTGTCCATTTACAGAACAGACTAAGGAAATAGATCTTGGTATGCGATACGCGTGGGAACAGCGATCACATACAAATTGCAATACAGAGAAGGTCATTTACCTCATCAAATGTCCCTGTCAACTTATGTACGTAGAAATGACAGGAAGGAAAGTCAAAGTGCGTATAAGTGAGCATAGAAGCACGATTAGAAGGGCTATTGCATCCACAAAATTGACAGCACACTACATTGAGTACAAACACACAGATTCAGACTTGTGGTGGACAATCATTGAGAAAGTGAGTGGGGAGGGCGATATGTCCAGAATCCTACTAGAACGCGAACAACGATGGGTGTATAGACTCAAAACCAACATTGTAGGATTAAACGATTCAATACCATGGAACCAACTCAATAAGAGATAATTCTCGTGAGGATTAATAGACTGGAATATAAACAAATATCCCGACCCCGTAATTATTGTCCCAGGTATATGGTCGTGCCTGACCTATAAACAACTAAGACTAGCAAGTTTTCCGAAGGATTTATCCCATAAGTAATGTCTTTAAGTATTGTCTTAAAATAGCTACTAGCTACTGACCTATAAACTACTAAGACTAGCAAGTTTTTCGAAGGATATATCCCATAAGTAATGTCTTTAAGTATTGTCTTAAAATAGCTACTAGTTTTCAAAATACTCAGTGGCGGAGTACATATCAAAGACTACGCATACTTGACATCCAGTCCGACTGCCGGTTATAGGACAATACTGACAGCCTGCTGTTACACACAACATCTTCACACTGCTACACCGTGCTTAGAACAAACCCCTCCTGTCTTTGCCGGTATCGCATTGATCATTACAAACAGATCGGCGATATTCTTAGCCCGTAATATGTATTAGGATCAGATAAGTGTCTGTTCTTCGTATTGATAAAGCCTAGTTTTTTTAAAATAAAAACTTAAAAAGCGGAGTTAGACGCGCATTCAGATTAACACTACAACTCCCATGATTCCTATCGTCCTTCGTTCATGTCGGATACGGGATGCGGAAATAGGCGGGTTAACATCCAATTGCAAACGGTGTACTTATAACGTCACAAGGAGATGAAGCAGTACCCCAAGCAGTGGAACCACCTCCGAACAGGTTGATACGAGGGGCAGGACCCTTGATGGCTGTCTGACTACAGGGCTACCCCACAAATGGTGGTTTTCCACTTGGAGTCGATACCCCTCCCAAAACGGGGTAAGAATGAGTGTGTGAAATATGTAGATGTAAGCATGAGCGTGAAAGGTGAGCATGCAATTACGCGATCATGTTATATGTAAATAAACCACGGCGATTATTATTTTTATAGTGTTTTACCACGAGGGAATTACACGGGTGTTAGATCAATATGCGTAGATATACACCTAAGAGCAAAAGGTGATAGGATGCGGCGCAATGCCGCCACCAAGCCGGGCAACACACAAATAGGAGCATGTGAGAAACTCAGAGTGCTTTTTCACCCGCCACCTCGATATGTCTGTTGGTTTCACCATTAATGAGTTGAGACGTACGCCTGTAGATATGAACATTCCTGGATCTCCATATATAAAAATGTATGGTCTCTTTTTTCTTTCTTTTTTTTCTCTTTGTTTCTCTACTTAGATGGAGTGACATATAAGACTAATTAGTCTACGTGAATTGATAAGGAGCGTTAGTTGCCCTTATCCCCAGTAGTACAGGGAAATCCTCTGCCCTACCCATTCCAGGGGGCATTATATTCCGCCCTGAAGAAAGTCCAGCACCCTTCATGGGGCTAAATAGGACTGAAACATGTTGGCTATAGGGTCTTAGGACCATAATATCCCCATTGACCCTTGAACTTTATTTTATTATCACCCCCAGCAGTTCCAAGAATAAAAGGGATACCGGGAACTGCTGTCGGTTTTTAATCTTTATCCCCCTGGCCAAAAACATCTTCTCAAGAGCTCCCTGGAATATGGTCGAGCCCACCTCGACTTGTAGGCGTCGAGGTGTCCCAATGATGAAGCATGACACCACTAGGGTGTGTGAGGGAATATAAAACAAAAGGAGTTGCCTCCTTCCCCACTTAGTAGTGGTGTTCTGTCCTGACTTCACTTAGGGACCTCAACATCTGGGAGCTCTAGGTCTGTTCAAATACAACTCGCAATCTCATTATGAGTTGCTAGTGGGGAGTACTTCTGGTAAAATAGTGTAAAGACCCGGGAGGGTGTACTCCTCCCTTTAGTTCCTCTCAGCCCCCCTGTAAGTTTGGAACCCCTTCCTACTTACGTTTGTGCTTAACACACAAGCAACTCATCACCAGTAGGCTGGATTACGGCAACACACTCTATTCCAGATTCTCCAAACCACTCCTACATAGACTCCAGACCATCCAGAACACAGACACAAGACGCATACTTGACCTCCCATGCACACCCACATCACACCACACCTCAAGAAGCTTCACTGGCTCCCCATTCACAAGCACAGCTTATTCAAACTTCACAACACAGGAGCAGAATACCTTAACAGCCGCACACACTTTCACCAACCCACTAGACACCTATGCTCTGCCTCACTATCACTCGCACATATACTCTGCAAAAGCAAAACTGGAGGTTTCTAATTCTCCCACATCGCACCTAAGACATGGAACGAACTCCCTCCACATATCAGAGTCTCCTCCTCACGTATTGAGCTCCGCAAGACACTGAAGACCTGGCTCTTCCTATAGGCAACTTGGGATTACGCATCTACACACCTTGCCCAAGCGCCTGGATTCCCTCTTGGGTGATTAGTGCGCTATACAAATCAACATAACATAACACCCAATAAATGTATGCCATGATGTCATTATTTACCAGATGTGATGAGTATCACCTACACTTGTAATTGGGGTCAAAGTACAGTGGAGGGGAGGCAGCAGTCATGATGGAACATGAACATCAAGAAAGACCAAGAAATGAAAGAAGAACTAGGTCTGCACATGACAAAACTAGAACAAGCACATTTAATGAGCCGGTGGAGTCATACTCAGCCTTTCCTGAGATCAGAGACACCCTAAGGGAACAGCTGCAGCACAAGAACAGTCAGATATTAGATGCCTTCTGAGAGCTAACAACCGTGTCGTGAAATGCATGACAGCATCAAGCCTTACTTTCAGTGATCAGATGGTGGAAGGGCATACTTGTTCTGGGTCGGCTTTAAATACCCTGGTTCAGCTGCTGGAGGAACAAGAAATGACATTGTCACAAATGACATCATTTGCTTCTAGAGAAAGCACTCGTCCATCTGTCTCATGTACCAGCCCACCTCTCCACCCTTTCAATCATCTGCAGAGAGGACGGGGGGGGGGGGGGGTCAGCATGAACACAGCAGTATTTATTACCCCTTCAGGGGAGGCTGCTTCCAGAAAAATTAATACTGGCCCTATTTGAATTCTTAAATCTTCAGGTTAAAATTTGAATAAATGTTTGTTGTAATCATTCTGATAACTTTTTCTATTTTCAATATACAATGATTCGTAAAACATTTATCTGGAGTGTATTGATAGGAAAAGTAATACCTATCATCACATGTTGAAGATTGGAAACATTTATCAAAAACTGACTTTTCTAAGATATAAAGGGGCATGTGTACAAGCCCCTATCGCCAGGGGAACGTCACTTTTTGTGACGTTCCCGTGGCGAAAGGGGCCTTGCCTTATGTACAAGGCAACGTTAAGCCACTTTGCGTGGCTTAACGCTGCCTTGTACATTAGGCACCCTTTCACGCTATGGTTAGCGTGAAAGGGGCGTGCAGTGTTGTGGTGGGCGTTGCACCGCAACACCCCTTGTATTTGACACTGCCCCCTATGTACAAGGGTGGCGTACATAGGCTGCAGCGCCAAAAATAAGACCAAGAAAATCCTGGTCTTAAGTTGGGGAAACGAGAAGAAATGCATTATTTCTCCTCGTTTTTGCTTTTCCATGCCATGGTTTGTTTATGTACAACCTTTTAAAATAATGCAATTTTGTAACTTTCATGTGTGCTGCCTGAAGCAGCACATGTGAAAGCTACAAAATGGCATTTTAGGATTGTTTATGTGCAGGAAGGGACACCTTCCTACACATAACCAATCCTCCCCTGCACTGAGACACGCTTGCAGTCTGGTGCGAGGGTGCCTGCGTTGGTGTTAAGTTGTTAAACTTAGCGCCATCGCAGGTGGAAAGGCAAGGCAGCACCACATTCTTGTAAATATGGTGCAGCCTTGTGTTTCCGAAGCGGCGGAGTGTCTCGTTAAGCCCAGGAGGCTAACGACAGGCTCTGTCACTTCATTGTACATAACCCCCAAAATATTTTTGTTGCAAATTAAAACAAAAAAATTGAAATCATAACATAGAATCAATTTTCGTAAACATTTCAACTAAACAAATATATTTAATAGTACCTTGGGCGATATATGTAACCTAAATATGATTGCTGTAACAATGGAAAGTGCATTTTCTAAATGGATGCACCATCATGGCAGCATCCCTGCTGATGACAAATTTTAATTTGAAGATTATATACGATGCTCAATTTTTGGGGGGTTAATTTCCTTATTTTACAAAAACAAAATTTCAATTTACCATTAAGTAATGTGTTGTTGCTAAATTCCGATGATTGCAGAATAGTACTTCACTCCGAATGTCTTTTTAATTACCACATTATAAAATAGCGTATGCGAAAAATATCACGTGTGGTAAATATCATATGCAGAAATTGTCAGATGCGATAAATGTTAAACTATATTTTCCGGACATGTTATTTAACGCATGCAATTAACAATTTACAGGTGCCGACAGTTTAACGCATGTGTCTTTTACCGATACATGCGGTATTTTCGATTCCGCATTACTCGTAATGAATCATGCCATAGTTTGTGAGGGCGCACTTGTGTGCATATTTCTGCATTTGTGTGTGCACATCTGCGTGCCTTTCTGCATGTGTGTTTTCATGTGGAAACTCGTGTCTTTGCGCATAAGTCACGGTGCTCGTGGGCTATGTGTGTTTGTTCATGTGTCTGCACGGTTGTGTTTTTATGCATCCGTCTGTGTGCATATATTTTTATGTGTGTGCGTGTGTTTGCTTTCGTGTGTATATGTGTCCTTGTGTACGCTGACGGTGCACGTGTGCTTTGTGTGTTCACGTGTTTGCACACATGTTTTGTGCAAATGCTTGTGTGTGTGCAAGTACCCAGGTGTTGACAGGTCCATTGCATAACCGCACTGCAGACTTGCACACAGTCAGTTGCTCCCTCTGTGGAGGAGGGTCGGGGGTGTATGCACGTCTCTCCAGCGCTGAGCGTGCAGTTGTTTTACACCCAGGCTGTCATATATATTATTTGTAGGGGACATTCCACCCCAGGTCTTAAATCCGTGGCTTTCACCTCAGGCTGAAATGCGGACACAATCAGTGGGCGCGCGGATGTGCTCAGACGAGAGTCCTTTTGATCGAACCTGTCATAAACGTCCTGCAAGTGCGCTATCTTCACACGGCGAACCCTCGTATTCAGAAAAAGAGAGCGCGCGCCGCCCTTGCATGGTGGGTGTGGGGGGGGGGGGGGGGGGGGGTTGGCTCCATCCGCACACACATCCTCAAAGCTCGATGACAGACATAAGCTTAGGGTGGTGCCGGCACTGGGCGCTGACCTGTAGGGGGACGCCCTGTTTTGCAATAACGTTCGATTTAATAGCACCTCCTGCTTGTGCGTTCAGCTTTCGGGCAGCAATATAAATGTAATTGTAACTCTTGTGATTACTGTTCGTGCTAGAGGGAGATCGGAGTTTTGCATAGTGGCAGGTTTGACTAACTGCAAAGTAGCACAGAGGGTAAACATGGCCGCTCTAAAGAACAGAGATGTGTTTGTGTGGATAGCTGAGTGGAATAGTAAAGCCAGCCTTACCAGCGATTTAAAACATATGAAATGTATTTGAGAGAGGGGCTATGGAGAGATGAAGGACACTTTTGCCTGGTGGTAGTGTGGGAGTCCAAGGAGGAGGCCAAACAGGAGGGGGGCCCAAAAAAAGGTTGTTGCACAGGACACCACCAGCGCGAAAGTCGGCCCTGACAGACATTGAGGGAAGCCTTGGTTATCCCTGCACGCAAAAGTGCATGTGCATTGGCAGCACGCTTTCCCTCCCGCACACACACACTTTACATGAACACAATTTTATGTAAAATCCAGAGGCAACAGTGTCACATAACTCAGAAAGTGAGCTTTTTATATCCAGGATGCCTCCTTCCGAGGACATCGGTCCAGGGGGAAAAAATCTTCAAAATGTGGTCGTTTGCAATGTCTAGCACATTTTGAGGCAGGGCCGGCTTTAGCGCTGGTGGCGCCCTGTGCAACAATGTGTGTTGGCGCCCCTCAATGACCACCTCCGCCACAGACTCCCTCACCACCACCATTTAACAGCGCCGCTCAAAGCTCCATAACCACTCTCTCTCAGATGCATTTAATTAGATATACAGCGCCACTCATACCAATGTAGGTTGTCAGAACACTTTGCATCACGCACACATTCCACAGAGACAATCAATCATACGTGTAAAACCGTGTATTGGAAATGTTACATAAACTGGAGGACTACAAGGTGCAGGAGTCACATGTCATCCATACTGGTAGGCAGTATAGTTTAATAGTGCTTGGTCTGGAGAAGCACAAACTCGGAATAAAAAAAAGGAACACCATAGTTGGGGGTACTCTTTAATATTAAGAATAGAGTTCTACCGAAATGAACCCTTTTTGCAACATTAATCTATGCACTAATCTATACTTTGCAGTGTGAATTCAGTTTTTTGATGACAGTTAATAGATCACTGTTCTATATCAGGATTTGAACTTATAAACTGCAAATAACAAAGGATGTTTCTTACAAAAGCAGTAACCCACTGACCTATATGACCTGTGTGATCTGCATGGTACATGTTCTTTGCTGCAGGCACAGTAACCCTCTGCGCTACTTTATGATGAGTCAAAACCTCAACTAGACAAAACTCCAGTCTCTCTCCAGGAAGAACATGAATCAGGGGAGTTAACTTGACATTGTTATTGTTGCTTGGAAATTGCTGGAGGCCAGGAGCTCAGCAGGTGCTTTTAAAACCATAACAAACTTGAAAACACCAAGCCCCCCAAAGTCAGCGCCAGGTGCGGTGGCACCACCCTAGAGCCGGCCCTGTTTTGAGATTTCCTTTGCTGGAAGGTCAGTAATTGTGCACAGCTTGCAGCTTGTGCAGCCACTAGGGCAATGGACGGGGGTCTGTGCATGAGGCACTCTCAGAGTTGGCTGGTGCGGGACAGTGAGCAGTACTCACGCATAGGTCGCTACGTGAGAGCGAACAGCCTCACCAGGAGCACGGGTCTGGGCTATAAGCAGGTCTTTACGTTGGATGAAAAAACTGGGGGGTCTCTCAAAGAGGCATGGCCGATGTAATTAAGGGTCTGGCTTAAAAACACTTAAGCTAAAATCTGTGCTTAGCCCAACTGGTATTTTGCTGCTTCTGTCATTGCATCGAGATATATAATACAACAAGTAACATTTCACCTACAACAAGCCTGGCATATTGGTTTTTTCAGTGGTTGTTAGTTGCATAACACAAATAAGCAACAAGTATGGCTTCGTTGTATATAATATTGAAAATGCCCCAGTTTTTGTGGGCTAGATTGTAGCGTAGCGGCTGGAGCTGCTGACTTTGGAGCCCTGGAAGTAGGTTCGAGCTTTGGCGTTGGATAAGCATCCTGTGATTCACAAAATGAATATGTCCTTGTGTAATGTAACTGGTGGTCATGTTAAAGCACTCGAACACTTTCGGGTCGAGTTTGCGCTTTATAAAACTGCAAAAACACAAAGCTCTGACATGATGAGACTGTGAAAGAGTCTCTCTGAAGTTACATCAAAAGCAGTGAAGGGTAGTACTGCTGCAGACTTAAAAAATCATTTCTTAACTGTTTAGAGCTGCCGATGCGGAGCACCGGCAGGACCTGGCCCACTTAAAGCCCTGGCTACAAGGTGTGCCGGAACAATAAACACACACAGTCCTACATTTACACCTTTGTACAACTAAGTCCACAGCCGCTGCATATCTAGATGGAATTTAAATTATATTTATCACAAACAGATATATTTGAGGGCCCACCTGTCCCCAGGCCCCCCAAGCATGCGGCACTGTAGACATCCCCTCCACTGCGCTATTTGTCCCATAAGGATAATAATCTGCTGTGTGCTTCAGTTAAACTATTATAGTTGTCAGACTTTACCTCACATGAACAAAATTTCACAACATTTGGAAAGTATACAGGGTGACACCTCTTTAGTAAGGGCGTACAAAGCTGCAAAGTTTTTCCCCTCTGAACGTCAAGTGCTACTTGTAAAGCTACTTTAAAAAAGGCAGAGGGTTATACAATTCCATGTGGGTTGAGTTTTTTTAGAGAAAACTGGGACGCCTCGTGAGAATTTTTTACAGTTATGTAATTTATGATTAGTCACATGCGGGGTAACCAAAATGTGCATGTGCGCCCAACAGGTAAAGATACTCAAGGTGTGTGCTCAGAATATTTGCAAGATAAAGATAAACAAGTCATGTGCTTAGAACACTCAGCGGGATATTCACAAGGATCTATCGCCGAGTTAACGGCACTTTATCACAGCCAAAGGTACGATAAACTTATCGCCCCAATCACAAGCTGGTGTTAACATCCCACAGCACCAGTTTACCGGCGATAGCAGCCGCAAAAAACATCCCCATAGATGACCCCGCAACTATCGCTAATGAGATGCAGAGTAGGCGTTCCCGTGCCAAAAGCCACGACAACACCACTCCACAACATTCACAACGACCAGCCGCCATTGCGATAAGAACACAAAACAGGCGATAAGGCGCGTTAGCAGCAGGAAAATAACACCTGCAGTGACCTGGTGCAAAGTCAGACCACAACCTGCACCACAAAAGGGAGCACAACCCACAGCCACATTGGAAGGGCAACAGATGCCATGGAGCCACTGGTCATGCGGCCCGGACACCCAAGAGGGCTACAACACCCACCGCCACCACCCCAGGACCCCAACCCGGAACACCCCCCCCCCCGGACCACCACCGAGGCAGGGCAGACAGACAGCAGACCCCCAAGGAAACGCACCAGCCTGATCCAGATCCAACACCTGACAATGTCATTGCCCACTAAAGGCTCAAAAGGACAATCATTGTACGCATCCTGACCAACAACGCCCAACAGGCCGACGGCACAAACACAGCGGACAACCAACATCCCACCCCACACAAAGCTGCTGGCTGTGCTGCACCTGTTGGCCCCTGGTACCCCTCAACCAACACCCGCCAGAGTCGGAGGAGTCACACAGCCAGCCACATCCAAGTCCCTCACACCTGTGCTGGACATCACCATCAGCCTGGTACCCCAGTCCCTATACGTCCAACACAATGCACAGGATCCGCTGGAGACCAAGCAAGGACCATACGCCATAGCTGGATGCACGCACGTGTTGGGGGCAATCCACAGCACACGTCATACCTGTGCCCCCTGGTGACACAGAACACAATCACCGCAACAGAAAGCACACATCTCACATCAATGTGCAGGGAACAACCGAATACCATGGAACCTCCACCAATGTCGCCTCCAAATACCCATATAGTGTGCATGATTCCTTCATCCTCCGACAGTCCATCAGCAACCAGCGTTCCCAGGATGGCACCAAGGGAATTGCACAGCCCCTTGGCAAGTTCCAAATGAACACCCCACTCACCTCAACTCCACAACCATGCAACTCACAACTCTGGCAATGCACACGTCACAAAATCACAACCAACAAGCAAAACAACTTGCCCACACACCAGACACAACAGAACAACTCACAATGGTAACCTTGGCAAGCCGTGAACATGAGCCATCAATGGCATGGCACCTCAGCCACACACTAGCCGAATGTGGGGAGAGGTGGCAACCAGGCATGTGTGAAGGATGCATGAGAACCATGATTGGGAAAGTATACAATGCCAAGAGTGTCGGAGATGTGCTGGACAGACCGCAGTATGCCGAACACACCCATATCCATGGCGACATACACCACTGGTGCATGGAGTGTAGTGGACAGTGGACGCAACCATGTCACCCCAGCCAGCGGGGGAGTTCGCCGAAATGTTGCTTGTTACGTGCCCCCCGTAAGAGTGGGATGGCCCGACGTAAGCCAGGCCAGCGTAGGGGTGTGAATAAAAAGCATGTAGCCCTGGGCGTGGTCCACTTCCGGAAAGCCCAACGTCTCTGCCAAAGCCACAAGGCCGATGCCGTCCTCGTGAGCGGAGTTGCCTGTGATCCTGTGTGCCTGCCGTACCCCGGCCCGCTGGACCCCAAACCCGTCAGGCCCTCCCCTGCGCAGCCAGGCCACACTGATCACCTTCCAACACCGGCGTGTGTCAAGGAGGGCCCACCACGTGCCTGCGCAAGCTCCAAGCCTGAGGGCTGCGACCTTGGCAGCCTCTCAGACCATCACGGCCTCCACGACACAAGCCCGCTTTATTCCTTTCTCGTTGTGGTACTCTACTGCCGCCTCCGGCCTACACCACGGTCAAGTACGTCACACATTTGGAACTGAGTCTTGATCATACAATGTTCGTGTATGCACAAAAAGGAAGATTCTACTTCACTGTATTCCCTTTGGTCAGGTGGCAGCAACCATGTGCATAGCATCCCAACGACATGTGGCTGTGGGCCCTTGCTGACCACTGCCCCCGGCCTACACTGTGGTCGAAGAGGTCACACACACCTTTGAATTCAGCCTTGGTTTATTTATGGCAGACTTGATGTCATTGTACAGGCCTCATCACAGACTGCATCCCCTTTCAGCCCCGGTGCCACTATGTCGATTCCCCGAGACCCATGGACACTTTCTGGTTGGATTTTGGTGGCGTCTGAGACCATAGACTTGGAGTTGTCGTCGCCATCATGGCGGTGATACTGACTTTGTGGCGAAAACGAGGTCATGGCATTCCACCCCTCCATTTGCTGCTTCCGGACAGCTTCCACCCTCTGCATCATGCTCTGGAGGACACCTTCCACTGTCCCCCGCAACCCTCCACAACATACACCTCGTATGTTGATGAGGACCCGCTCAGGTCGCATGGCCCATCTGACTGCACCGTAAGTCACCGTCCCATGGCTGGGTGCGCTGTGCTGGCCGCAGTGCATCCGGGGCCACTAACTGTGTGCTGGTCATGTCTGGGACCCCTTCTTCTGAGATATTGGATGGCCTCTGAGGCGATGGCCTTAGGTTCATCAACGCCATGTGTCTATGGCCCTGTGCTGTCTGCTGCCTCCGGCCTCAGCTGCGGTCCACCAGGGCTCACACATCAAATCGAGTCCTGACCGGCCCGGACATCGCATCACCACAGGAGGCACATGCCACCACCGCCAGGACCACCTCCAACCGCCATCTGCCAGAGTCGAAACGGTGGTCCTGACAGACTTACGGAGTTGCTCACACCAGTCATGGATGCCATCATCAGACTGATACCCTGCTCGGCACTCCAGGTGCCACTGACTCAGTGCACTGCAAGCCATCGTCCGCTACTGATTGAGTTTTGTGTTGTTGAGAGGTTGCACAGCAATGTCGCCTCAAGCAGTGTGGGAGACCTGGGACATTGATGAGGAAGATGATGCAGGTCTAACACACCCCACTGCATCTGCATCAGGAATGTCTCGAAGGGACACAATCCGAGACTTTTTCTTCACATGGGCGCGCTCAGCTGTAGTGCCCCTACCTCAGTGCACTGCAACTCACGGACACCTCTGTTTGCATCTTGTGTGTCCTCTGGTCTTTCTCCGGCTCCCTCCATGTTGCTCAGCAGTTGACTCTGTTATGCAGGTTTTTTCAGTTTCTGTTGCACTGGTGTCCACTGTTCAAGTGGTTGCCAGCACCAAGCACTCCGTGCGGGCTGGCTTACACTCACCCCACACACATCCAGCACAGGCGTCACTGTACATGTGGCCCTGCCAATGAAGGGGCCGGGCGCACATGCCCATAGCCAGTACAACATAATATCTGCCTGTGTCCCTGTTGTATGCATGAGGGCCCTGGGCCCTACGACATTACATTGTGCTGTGTACAGCGGATGCCGACATGTTACCGCAGGCAGCGGGTTGGAGCTTGGACATGTAGCTTTGTCGTCACCCACTCAATTCGTAAGGGGAGTGGCCTGGGCCGTCGTACGCAGAGCCAACATGGGTGTGTGACTGCTATTTGTGTGCCCCTGTGCGTGGTTCTGTACTGTGAATATGCATCAGCATGTGTCTCTATGGCAGTGTGAGTCTCCTTCGTGGGGTGTAGGTGGTCCCTGAAGTGCAATGGACATCAACGTATGTGATCTAGTTCGCCTTCCATGGGTTCAGACCCCATCCACACCTGTTGGGCCACCTCCTTTTGGCGTGTTGACACATGGCATTAGGGTGCCATGTGTGGGTGTGGGAAGTGTCGTGAGCCAGCTGTGCTTGCGGGTGCTTCCTGCTTTGTGGTCTGTTGCATGGCTCTGTGCTCTCCTCAATGTAGCTTGGCTGCCCGGGTCCTGGTGGGGGGTTGTGTGGGATATCCATGGGCTGTTGTAGGGCATCGGTGTCGAAGGTGTGGTGGTCCTCTCCGGCATCACAGATGTTTTGTCTTCTGTGCTCTGCTGGAGGTGTTGTGTGCCCCTCTGCAATGTGAAGGGAAGATGCATGTTGACATTGTGTTGCCATGTATGTTGGCGCATTTTTCTGGTTTACATGCAGACTGTATGACAATGTACATTGTGACTGTTTGGGAGGTGCTGGATTCTTCTGCGGGACAGTGTACATTTGGACTACATGACGGATGTGAGGTTGTACGTGTACATTTCCATTTCACAGTTTCCAGCTCTGTCAGATGTAGTAGGCATGTTTCTGTGCATGTGGGGAGCCAGTTGTGTCCTCTGTTCTGCAGTGTCGGCTATGCGCATTTTACCATGTTGTCGTCAATGTGGGTGTGCTGTTCTTGCTATGTGTGTGTGCTGCAGTGTGCCAAGGGGATCAGGGACATGATCCTGGGTAATTGTGGGTGTGCAGTGTGCTACACCTCTTTGTGCACGTGTGCCATTGAGCCTATCCCCCCGTCGCCCAGTCCCTGTTCGTTACTCTCCCTGTTGATGTCGTGTAAGTTCCTCTCGAGCTGTGTCCGTACTCCCTACTCCTTGCACCGTCTCCACACTGATGACTGTGGCCTCGGTTTCCTCCAGCTCCTCCTGTAGCGCAGGACTGCCACCTCCTGTCGCCGTTGCTGCCTTCCTGTTGGCATCGGGTTTGTGCCTGGTTTAGGTTGTCACGTCATGCTGGCGCCTTTTGGCCTCCTCGATTGGCCTCCTTGGCATTCTGACTGCATTCCAGGTGGTCTGCTTGTGGGTCAGTTGCTGGTAGTGTTCTGTCACCTCCGTGACGCTGGTCTTGTTTTCCTGAGGTCTGCACCCCGTCTTCCGCTCCCTCTTCTCCTTGGCCGTCCCCGACCCCCGTTGTTCCTTGCTGGTGGTTTGTGGGGGTTGTGGGGTTCGCGTTGGCCTCTGGACTGGGTCAGGGTGCATCCATGTTGCTACGTGCTTTGGCTTGTTTCTGGTGTGTTATTTCTGGGGTTTTTATGGTGCATTTTCCCACCAGACGCGTGGGATTTGCAGGCCTGTAGCTGGTTTTCTCTACTTTTGTACCGCGATTGGCCTCATTGCATGATTTTTCGCGTTTCGCATTTTTGCAGTGTGGTGTTTAATTTTGCGTGGCCATTTGATTTTTCCCGCGATAGGCTGCGATGTTGAGAGTTGCGTTAAGCTACTCTTGCGGTAGTTATCACACGTTCTTGTGAATATACCCCTCACTAGGTAAAGGTAAACGAGGAGTGCATTCTGTCAGAACACTCATGAGGTAAAGATAAACAAGGCTGTGCTCAGAACACTCAAAGATAAGAATAAAGAAGGCGTGTATTCAGAACACTCGCAAGGTAAAGGTAAACAATGCTTCGCTCAGAACACTCGCGAGGTAAGAATACACAAGGCATGGTCTTAGAATATTAGTGAGACAAGGATATACAGGGTGTGCATTCAGAATACTCACGAGGTAAAGATAAACAATGCTGTGCTCAGAACACTTGCGAGGTAAAGATAAGCAAGGCTGATCTCAGAACACTCTCAAGGTAGTCAAGGCTGCGCTCAGAACTCTTGCGAGGTAAAGATAAACGAGGCATGCTCTTAGAACACTCCTGAGGTAAGAATAAAAGCAAGCTCTTAGACTACTTGTGAGACAAGGCTAAACAAGGTGTGCATTCAGAATACTCATGATGTAAGACTAAACAGGTGTGTACTTAGAATACTAACAAGATAAAGCTAAGTAAGGTGTGCGCTCATAATACTTGTGAGGTAAGGATAACCATGGCATGCACTCAGAATACGAGGTAAAGATACTGCGATATTAGGATAAACAAGGCTTGTTCTCAGAATACTCGTGAGGTAAAAGAAACAAGGCGTGCACGCAGAATAATTGCAAGGTACAGAGAAACAAGGCGAGAGCTCAGAATACTCATAAGATAAAAGTAAACAAAGCATGCACTCAGAATACTCATGAGGTAAAGATAAACAAGGCTTGCATGAAGAATAATCATGAGCTAAAGATAAACAAGGTGAGCAGTCTCAAGGTAAAAGATAAACATAAACAAGACATGTGCTCAGAATACTCGCGAGGTAAAGATAAACAATGCGTGCATTCAGAATAATCTCAAGGTAAAGATAAACATAAACAAGACGTGCTCAGAATACTCGCGAGGTAAAGATAAACAATGCGTGCATTCAGAATAATCTCAAGGTAAAGATAAACATAAACAAGTCGTGCTCAGAATACTCGTGGGGTAAATATAAACGAGGCGTGCTTTCAGAATACTCTCAAGGTAAAGATAAACAAGGCATGCTTTCAGAATACTCTCGAGGTAAAGATACACAAGGGGTGCTCTCAGAATACACATGAGGTAAAGATAAACACAGCATGCGTTCAGAATACTCGCAAGTTAAGGCTAAACAAGGCATGTGCTGAGAATACTCGTGAGCTAGAGATAACCAAGGCGTGCTTTCAGAATACTCTCAAGGTAAAGATAAACAAGGCGTGCTTTCAGAATACTCTTAAGGTAAAGATAAACAAGGCGTGCTTTCAGAATACTCTTAAGGTAAAGATAAACGAGGCGTGCTTTCAGAATACTCTCAAGGTAAAGATAAACAAGGCGTGCTTTCAGAATACTCTCAAGGTAAAGATAAACAAGGCATGCTTTCAGAATACTCTCAAGGGAAAGATAAACAAGGCGTGCTTTCAGAATACTCTTAAGGTAAAGATGAACAAGGCGTGCTTTCAGAATACTCTCAAGGTAAAGATAAACAAGGCGTGCTTTCAGAATACTCTCAAGGTTAAGATGAACAAGGCGTGCTTTCAGAATACTCTCAAGGTAAAGATAAACAAGGCATGCTTTCAGAATACTCTCAAGGTAAAGATAAATGAGGCGTGCTTTCAGAATACTCTCAAGGTAAAGATAAACGAGGCGTGCTTTCAGAATACTCTTAAGGTAAAGATAAACGAGGCATGCTTTCAGAATACTCTCAAGGTAAAGATAAACAAGGCGTGCTTTCAGAATACTCTTAAGGTAAAGATAAACAAGGCGTGCTTTCAGAATACTCTCAATGTAAAGATAAACGAGGCATGCTTTCAGAATACTCACAAGGTAAAGATAAACAAGGCGTGCTTTCAGAATACTCTCAAGGTAAAGATAAACAAGGCGTGCTTTTAACATACTCACGAGGTAAAGATAAACAAGGCTTGCATGCAGAATACTCTCGAGGTAAAGATACACAAGGGGTGCTCTCAGAATGCACATGAGGTAAAGATAAACACAGCATGCGTTCAGAATACTTGCAAGTTAAGGCTAAACAAGGCATGTGCTGAGAATACTCGTGAGGTAAAGATAAACAAGGCATGCTTTCAGAATACTCTCAATGTAAAGATAAACGAGGCATGCTTTCAGAATACTCTCAAGGTAAAGATAAACGAGGCATGCTTTCAGAATACTCTCAAGGTAAAGATAAATGAGGCGTGCTTTCAGAATACTCTCAAGGTAAAGATAAACAAGGCGTGCTTTCAGAATACTCTCAAGGTAAAGATAAACGAGGCGTGCTTTCAGAATACTCTTAAGGTAAAGATAAACGAGGCATGCTTTCAGAATACTCTCAAGGTAAAGATAAACGAGGCATGCTTTCAGAATACTCTCAAGGTAAAGATAAACGAGGCGTGCTTTCAGAATACTCTCAAGGTAAAGATAAACAAGGCGTGCTTTTAACATACTCACAAGGTAAAGATAAACAAGGCTTGCATGCAGAATACTCTCGAGGTAAAGAAACACAAGGAGTGCTCTCAGAATACACATGAGGTAAAGATAAACACAGCATGCGTTCAGAATACTCGCAAGTTAAGGCTAAACAAGGCATGTGCTGAGAATACTCGTGAGGTAAAGATGAACAAGTTGTACACCCAAAATAATCGCGAGGTAAAGATCAACAAGGCTTGTGCCCAGAATACTGAGGAAAAGATACACACATTAGCACTCAGAATACTCGTTAGGTAAAGATAAACAAGGGGTGCTCTCAGAATACTCACGAGGTAAAGATAAAAAGGCGGGTGCTCAGAATACTCACGAAGTTATGATAAACAAAGGGTGCGCTCAGAATACTCACGAGGTAAAGATAAAAGTGCATGCACTCAGAATGCTCACAAAGTAATGATAAACAAGTGGTGCGCTCAGAATACTCACGAGATAAAGATAAAAAGGCGTGCGCTCAGAATACTCACGAAGTAACGATAAACAAGTGGTGCGCTCAGAATACTCACGTGGTAAAGATAAAAAGGCGTGCGCTCAGAATACTCACGAAGTAATGATAAACAAGTGGTGCACTCAGAATACTCACCAGGTAAAGATAAAAAGGCGTGCGCTCAGAATACTCACGAAGTAATGATAAACAAGTGGTGCGCTCAGAATACTCACGAGATAAAGATAAAAAGGCGTGCGCTCAGAATACTCACGAAGTAACGATAAACAAGTGGTGCGCTCAGAATACTCACGAGGTAAAGATAAACAAAGTGTGCACTCCCAATACCCACAAGGAAAAGGTAAGCAAGGAGTGCGCTTAGAATATTTGCATGGTAAACATAAACATGGTGTGCGCTCAGAATAATTGGGAGGTAAACATAAATATGGCGTGAACACAGAACTCGTGAGATAAAGATTAACAAAGTGTGAACTCAGACTACTCACAAGGTGTACACTCAGAATACTCAATAGGTAAAGATAAACAAGGTGTGTGCTCAGAATTCGCAAGGTAAAGATAAAAAAAGTGTGCACTCAGAATACACCTGAGGTAAACACAAACAAGGCGTGCGCTCATGTACAAATGTTTGTGCTTTGTCAGTGCCTAACACTTGTGAGAGAAAACCACCGGCGTAAAACCATGCGGGAAAATGTGAGAAACTCTGTCAGCAATCTATGGTGATGTTGGGAATGTGAAACTCTGCAATAATACAAAGAAATGCAGGGAGCCATCAGAAGTCGCTTGACCAAGAAAATGCATTGATATAGGAAGGACATCAGTGTAAATGTATTAGGAAATATTTTACAATCCTTGAGTTTATGTAGATTTCCACAATTTACATGTATTATGTTGTAGAATGTGAAGTGTACATTTGCTGTGGTTTGAGGAAACCACAGTCAAATATTTGATTTTTAATTATTCGTTGAGGTTTAAGTACCCAGGAATGGGAGGGGGCTGTGACCCTTGACCCCGTTACTCTCCTCCTTTCCTTTGTGCTCGCATGGCCATACACCTCGGCTACTACTGCCAGTTGACACTTTTACTATGCTACATGCAAGCATTTGAATTTAGAAGTTACTAAGGATGGAATCGCTATTTGGAAATCGCTATTCCTAGTCTATGTACATCCGACCCCACGTTTCTTAACCATGAATACTAACTTACTGTGAGATTTAGTGCTCCAAAAAATACACTGAAATGGAAGACCAGCCCTCATCAGTGACAGCAGATGTATTTTTAAAAATCTGTACACGATTGCAACATTTAACAATTTGTGTCTATTTATAATGCTCCTTTATTCTATGCATATACATGCACATACATGCAGAATGGAGGCAAGACTGGTTCTTTTATTTTGTAAGACAACAATGTATCCCCCCCCAAAACATTTTGTGAATTGAGGGAAAAAAGGACGAAGGCTGCAAACAGTTTTGCTAAACTATTGTGCAATTTGTTTGCTGTCAAAATAAAGTTTACCAAAAAGGAATGTCAACTTGACAAAAGCGACGGCCGGAGACAGCTTTACTAAAGTATAGTGCATTTTTCAGCACAGCCTTAAATACCATTTCTCTAAAACATTGTCTAGTCAAAAATGTGTGTTGCGTGCTAAAAAGAAAATAAGGGAGCATCTACGTAAAGCTGACAATGGAACTGTAAAACCAATATGGGCTCCATTCTTCAAGAAAAACACAAAACTGCAGCTTCGGGACAATGACCTATGGCCACAGCAAAAGAGGCGTGTGGGTCCAAAGTCAAAGTGACATTATCATATTGTGGGAGGGAATCATCTCCATCATCTCCATTGTCCCCAAAAGCTGGTTGGATATGGTCAGAGTTCGATCCAACAAGGGGCTGCTCCTGGGTAAATGCGCTGTTTTGTCAGAATCAGAAGGAACTAGGGCCAAGTGGGTTGGAACTGCTCCAGGATGCAACCTCAGTCAAGGGCAAAACGAATTTGGCTTGGTGTTGTACAGGGCAATAGGAAAGGACTCCTCCTCTGCGGTATCGTGCCAGTGTCGAGATGGCAGGAACAGTCGTGGATCATGGCGCTGGACGTGAAGTCAGCTCCAGAGTCATAGCTGAACCCAAAACAGGTTCAGGAGGCACAGGCGGCGCCCAGGAAAGATCTGCCCGCAATAACCCGACCGAGGCCTCCGTGGATCTGTGGGGCCTGACAGTGCACCAGAGGGAGCCTGCAGGGGGCCAACAAATTTCAACATAGTATCTTTGAAAGCCTCAATCTGTTGTGACATCGCCAATGGCCCTGGAGGTTTGATGTGCATTGTGATCAGCTCTGGAATCAGCTCTTTGTTGGGGGGCCGGAAGCGAGACTGGGGGGGCACCTTGATGTCCTTATGACTTCACAGAAAGAGATTGGTGGGACTGGGATGAGCCCTGCGTCATGTGCTTCTTCTTAGACTTTGACTGGCACAAAGACTCGGGCCGCAACAAAGACCTGTTGTGGGAGCGGTCTGAGAGCAGGAACGGGTCTGCGCTCTCGACTTTGAGCGGAAGCAGGACTTGAATGACTTCCCATGATTTTTCACCAACATATAACTTGGCTTTGCAAACCCAGCTCGCCTTTGGATTCATAAGGGTACCCTCCACTCAGAACTTCGAGCTGTGGACCGAACTCAAACAGCAGAGACACACCTCATGGGGATCTGTCGCAGACATCTGCCCTCAACAGTCCCTACAAGGTTTAAAACCTGGAGCTTTAGGAAGGGACTTGTTCCCTTGCACACTGGAAAATAATTTTGAGAAAAAACTCATTAACTGATGAGAAAAAAGTTAAAGGAGCTGTTCCAGATTTGTGTAGGAAGGCACAGAAAGAAGGGAAGTGGCATCAACGTGCCTGGGTGGCGCTTGTGTGGGGCTCAAGCCGTCACTTCTGGGGCAGGGTAGACCTAAAGCGTCGCAGCGCTGTCTACTGGTGTGTGGGGGCTGTGCTGAGGAGTCCTCCGGATCAAGGCTGACAGCTGGGGATATTGTAAATGTGAGGAATCTGTAGTTAGAATTATCCATTAGAATAGTAATGTTAACTTCGGACCAAAAATCTTGGAACTAGTTACATTTTTATTTATATAGTGCAGCTGCATGAAACATTATTAGCACAATCTACATTAAAACAGCAATGCATAGAATTATGAAACAGATAACTTTTGGAATAAACTTTTATTTGATTGTGCTCTTTCCTCTGATTTCCGCAAGATCTTGATCACAGAGACTGGAAAAAAAAGTCAAAGCTACTCCAGCAGGGCAATGTATTTGCCCTGGATCAAGTGCTTTGCGACAAAGTGGCTACTTTGTTTCAGTCAAAGGTTCAAATAATATATGAGGAACTAGAGAGTCAGAGCTTCGACCCTCCCTACCCTCAGGCCCTACTCACAGAAGACGTGGCATCTATCACCTGCCACTTGACCAGTTTCTCCCTCTTTGCAGTCGACACAGTAAATGACCTACTACTGGCTACCAAGTCAGGATACCCAACCAAGCCGTGCCCTCCGGACATCATTCATTGTGTCTCGAATAAAGTTAATGCCCTTCTTGCCTCCTCCTGAACAATGTTATCAGCACTGGTGTCTTCCCGGTTTCCTGGAAGAAAGCTTGTATCAGACCCATTTGAAAGAAACCCTCCCTTGACCCGTTCGAAGTAACAAACTACAGTCTGATGTCCTGCCTGCCTTTAGCAGCCAAACTTTTGGAACAAGCCATTAATTCAGAGCTCATGGATTACCTAAGCACCAATAATCTTTTAGACTCAACACAACATGGGTTCCGATCAGGCCACTCTACTGAGTCGGCACTAATCATGGCCACTGAGGAAATACACTGGCAAATTTACAGGGGTGGCAGGGCTATCCTGATCCTACTTGACCTATCAACCGCTTTTGATACGGTTAATCACACTGTACTTACGTGACAGCTGGAGGCAGTAGGAATTGGAGAGACCGTGCTTACCTTTCTCACATCTTTCCTGTCAGCCAGAGAACAGAGGGTGTGCTGGGACACCCTAGTATCTGGCAAATTTTACCTCCCCGGGGGAGTTCCACAAGGGTCAGCACTCTCGCCAACATTGTTTAACATTTACATGACTCCACTGGCCAAACTAATCAGGGACCAAGGCTTCTTGTTAGTATCGTATGCCAATGATACTCAAATTATTATTTGCGGATGGATTCTACAGTTGTCTGGGCCACATCATGAAATGGATGCATAAGAACTATTTAAAATTAAATACGGACAAGACCGAGGTCATGGAATTTGGAGATGATCCTCCCATTTGGAACCAATCATGGTGGCAAGCAGTGGCAGGAGTCTGTCCGGTCCCTGTAGCCAAAATGAGAAACCTTGGTTTCTTATGTGATGTCCAGCTCAGCTTCTCAGGGCAGATCAACCAGGTGACATCAGCTTGCTATTTCCTTTTAAAAGTGCTTCGTAAAATTCTACCATTTCTACCTATGGAGCTGAGGAAAACGGTTGTGGTGGCTCTTTTTCCTGCCTTGACTACTGTAACGCCTTGCATTTAGGCATTGATAAATATCAGCTATCTAAACTGCAATCTTTACAGAATGCGGCAGCACGTACTCTGTTAAATAATTGAAAATATAATCACATCTCTGTTGCCATTAGAAATCTTCGCTGGTTTCCAGTTAGGCAGCGAACTAGACACCTCGGCATTCGGGCGCTTTATAAGCCCTTTACTTACTTTCTTACTTTTTACATTTAAGGATTGATGTCCAAATAGTTTCTGTTATTGTGTTTCCCTAAAGCTAATAGTAAGGAGGTGGTACCAGGTCAGCGCCACGAGTGCCCTGGCTTTAAGGGCTTCTGTTGCTAATCCTTTTTAGGCCGCATTGACCAGTCCTTCGAGGATAAGAAGGGAGGTTTCTTGCAACATCTACAGCAAGGAAGGTTTTACAGAACAGGGTGTTACATTGAGTATCTCTGCACCATGATTCATACCAGAAACTCATACGTTTGAAGCTTGAGGGGCAGTAAACATTTTTGGGTCTCGGAAGAAGAGCTCAATCACACTAGTCTTACAATAGACCCTGAATCAAAGCAGACAGCCACCCTCAAGCAAGCAGCAGCCTAGGTATCAATATCTCGCATAAAAAGTAATAAGAGGGGGCGGTTCCACCATCAGCAGCCAAGGTGGGGAGCTTCAGTATTTGTATCCCGCGTTCTCGCTCTGTGATGTGCTGGAGAGACCTTTGATCATAATTGGTTTTGGGAACTGTGGGGTGAAGAGTGGAGTTTTCATTTTCCTCAGGCTTTGAGAGAATTCAAGCCAGATGTTTGGGTGACTTTGCTGCTGCGGTGCATATTTCACTTACAGTGGGGAGTGACCGCCTTGTGTGAAAAGAAGGTGAGAGAAAGCTCCTAGTTATCATCTGAAGAAATAGAAACGTACTGGAGATGTTTTCTGATACAGAGAAAAGCTCCCAGTGGAAAAGTGAAACCTCTTCTGGAACTTGTAATAGTCAGCAAAGAGACATGCAACCAATAACACAGCAGCTGAATAGCCGGGTAATAGATGAGTTGACGTGGGCAGTTGTGGAGGATGGACACATTACATTAACTGAGTAGGAGACATTATAAACTCGCAGGGGATTTGGCTGATGATCCGAAGGCTATCTGGCCCAAAATATGGGAAGCCACTGTGAGGATGATGGACATACGTGCCTCTCAGAAGAGGAGGGGGGGCAGGAAAATGCCCTACAGGCGGACATAGGACCACATGAGGACAGGGCTCAAAGTATGTAAACAGAAACGGTTAACATAAGAATGGACACTGTTTCCAGAGATATTCCTGACACAAAAGATTTGTAGCTTACAGCTCCTGGATATAGATGACTGGTTATGTTTTAATGTAACATTGTTCACTCGCTTGTATTGTAACCTAGTGACTAGCACTAAATACAAGTATTAATTAGTCAAAAAAGAGTTTCAATGGAGGATGTTTATTTTAGCAGATATTTCTTTTTTACCAGACAGGTGATGTATTTGTGTGAAGTACATGATGCCTATTTTCACATTCAGTTCCATCTTCGTAGAAGGTTTTTCAGGTTTCTTTGGGGGAGGACACCTTATCAGTTCAGTCTTTCTATGAAGTATTTTCCAAGTATATGCATGTAGCTGTAAATCTTTGGGATACAAGGAATGTTTGTTTGCTTCATTTGAGGTCCAACTCACATGCACCAGCAACGCATTTCTTGCAGATCGCATGGTGAAGAGAACCAAAGGTCATATTGAGTGCCTGGTTCTGTACATGGGCTGGGAAAAAGTATTGTCCCTTTCCCATAAATAAGTTACTCTTTCTCAGTAGTGTCTTGTACACAGGCACATTTTTCCTCTCCAATTCAGAAATATAGCTATGGCGTTGGTATCTGACTTCAAGGAGTATACATTCCAGTGCCGGCCAGCTCGGATCAGAGGTAGGGGGGCGGCGGGAGCAAGAGTGGGGAGGACGCGTGGGGAAGCAGATATAAGAAAATAAGAAATTTAAAACGTATCTTCTCGCCGCGTCCCTCCTCCGGCATCCTCCCTCGCTCAGCCACAGGAAGCACACCCAGGCTCCCAGTCAGCCAATCACAATGCTGCCTTAGCAGGGTTGTGATTGGTCTGAGTGTCATGTTTCGGGATTCAGACACTGACTGGAGGCCTGGGCATGTTCTCCACGTAGGCTGTGATGCAGCCTGCATGGAGAACATGTGAAGTGTGCAAAACTGTTTTGGGCGGCCTGAGAGGGCCAGCCAAGCAGTCATTGCGCACTTCGGAGGGTGCGGCCTACCATTCCTCCCCTGACCCCTCACGCAAAGCTGCATAAGTAGGAGAAAATAAAATCATAATAACACAAGTTATTATCATTTTATTTTCCCTTTGATTCACTGCAAAAAAGCAGTGGGGCAACGCTCCGCCAACATAGTGGAAGAGCCAACCCTGATACATTCACTGTTAGGACCAGTGGCATTCTGCTTTTTCCTAGATCCGAATGCACATATATGGACAGCCCAACCAGCACCCAGCTTTCTATATCCAGGAAAGCTATGAAGGGCTGACCTGTGATTAGCCGGGGTATTATATGATAAAGTATGTATACCCTTGTGGACCGCAAAAGTACTACTACGATAATACTCAGCGGTCAGCCACCAACTATAGCTCAATCATCTTACACTTGCATAAGACATATATACTGCGGGTCTTGTCCATCACCAAGCACTGCACCAGCTAATACACCAGCCATCACCCACTGAACAGGCATCGATTAACTGAAGCGATCTGACACATACTGCTGGCCAACCAGATGACTCTAATGTAGTCCACCACTGCAGGTCCCAACTAGCGCTACACACTATGACTGCTTCTTTACATCATCCAGTGACACTCAGACATGGAATGAGAGTGCCAAAGCCCATTCCAACAGATCTCATCACAATTTCGCCTTCCAACCATGCCTGCTGAGGACCAAAGATTTTAAACAAAATATCAAGTTGGATAAACCAGAGCAGTAATCAGCAAAGTAGAATATGGTGATAAAGAAATGCCATAAAGGGACCTGCTAAGGGATCTGCTAAGATGGTTAAAGCTGCCAGCCTACTTATAACCATAAACTGAGCATCTCTTTCTCAACTTTGTCATCCACCACACTGCAGAGTTCTGCATCCCATAACACGACAATCACACCTCAATGTTTATCACACATGACATAGAAACACTTCCCATACAGCAACAAAAAACAAAGACAGCACCCTTCCAACCACAAACTGTACACAGCATAGCTTGTTGCCCATTTAGGCAAGCGCGTCTGTGTCCTACACAGGGGCAGTAGGCTCTATATAAATGCTGATATACAATTGTTGGGTTGGTTAAAGTCCCCTGCATGATGATGGGTGCGCACCCCTGCCCTGAGTGGCCAGGCTGCATTGATATTTGGATCCTAGGTACTGATGTTTCATTATGAGTGTACACAGATCATGTGGGTACACCATGACCTAGGCCTGTCTTATGGACTGCAGTCGTACTAGACCGGGAGGAGCGCATAAATGTTACCTTGGTAGTAGTAAAGGGCTACTGGCTTTACTCACAGTTAAGTACCACAAGTGCAGTGGTGGCAGCGTCCTCTTTTTCAATTAGTTATCAGAAGACTAAACAGTTTTTTTAACTGTGTCACTGCCTACTGGCCCACTCATGTAACGTGAGGCAGCTTTTGGCCCACCAAGCCTCTGGCTGAAAGCACTTTGGTGCTGAGACACTTTGACTTTTGAGAAGTCATTGTGTAACTTTGAAAGCATACTTCGTAGCAGGGACTAACTTAAGTTGTGCCTCACATGAATGCAGAATAATCACAGTCCTTAGGGAAGTGGGACTCAGGGACTTACCAGGACAACTCTAGAGTGTCGGGCTTATGGAGACTAAGGGCCTCATTTACAAGGTCATTGTGCTGCCGTTGCGTCACTTTTTACAAGGCCAGGTAAAGTCACCATGCGTGACATTTCATGGCCTTGTAAATATGGGCCCCCTTCACGCATTACTCTGCGTGAAAGGGGAGTTCCGTGGGTGTTGCTGTGGGTGTTCTCAAGCAACATCCATGAAACCTGATACATTTCCAGATTTACACATTTTTGTAAAGCTGGGAATATGTCAGAATCCAATGCCTCCCCGGGGAGGCATATGAGTGGCACAAAGAGGAGAAATACTTATATTTCTCCTTGTTTTTTCCTCTTACTATGCATGCTGAATTCTGCCGCATGCATAGAAAGAGATAAATGCCATCAATTATTGTTTTTGTGCAGGAAGGTGTCCCTTCCTGCACAAAAACAATCATACCCTCAACGCAGGCAGCCAATATGCGCCAGCGCTGGGGAAAGCAAACAGATGCGTTGTGTTGTTCTTAATATGATACATCCCTGTGCTTCCAAAATTACACAGCTTGACGCAGCAAAATATCTAGTAGGTGTATTATTTGTTGCCAGCTGGATTTCACTTTGTGTTTGCATGTAAATACTGTTTTTTTCAGAAAAGCAAGTATCTGGCAAGACATTCATTTACGGGGGTTTCCAAAGGTTTGGACTGTTCAACCCACGCTACCACTGAGAGTCAAGTGCTGATGGGATACTACTTGGTCCTGTTACTCAGACTGTATAGTAAGTTAAGGCCCGAAACAACCTGTGTAAAAGGCATCAACTCCTACGGTTGGGCCCAGTTGCTCCTGCTTTCCCTGTGGTGGTTTGAAAGGTGTTTTCACAACAATAAAATACAATGCATGTGCTCATTTTAAATACACTTTTCAGCACATGAAATAGTTGCACTGCGATATTCACATTTACTAGATTCTATTATATATGCATGTTGATATGTTGTGGTCACTTGCCCACCATACTTGCATTGGTTACCATAACCTGTTTAAGTGTGCTAGTTATATATGTTATTACATGTACTTTTCACAAAATGTTCATATATACTATTTGGTAGATAGCTGCATGCACTATTTAGTTTACAAGCTCAAATGTACATAATAATAGTTGCACGTTATGTAGGCATATTCACATATACTACTTAGATACACTATTTATATTAAACAGGACTTACTGTTTACTTCCACTTATACATGTAAAAATACCAAGTATATGCGTACATTTTTACATTGCAGTCTATTTTCTCTTTCTACATTTTGCTAATCATATATATACATGTTTACCTGCAGTACTTATTTCTAGTTTTCAATAACACATTTGCTTGACCTGACTGGAATATGAATGGAGCAAGCACTGGCAAAGTCGATAGGTCTGGCTTTAATTTGATAACACACGCAAACAAAGGCATGCCGAAATGCTGTTTGCATACGTTTGCCACAGTTAGGCCAGACCTAATGGCTTTGCAAATTCATTTTTCTTTTATTACTGATAGCAGAGAAACAGTGCCTCTCACATATATGCCCTCACCATCTTTGCTCTTACACACACACACACGCCCTCACCATCTTTACTCTTACACACACACACACACCCGCTGTGAACACACATTACTATTACACACACAAGAAGGTTGAGGTCGTAGTATTAGTGGTTATGGTGGTGGTCTCAATGATAATGTTGGTATCTGTGGTGGTAATGGAGGTTGTAGTGGTGGTAGCAGTGGTGGCAATGGCAGTGGTGGCAATGGCTGTGACAAAAGTGGTATTGGTGGAAGTAATGGCAGTGGTGGCGGGGGTGGTAGTAATGAGATTCTAAATTGTCAAGACCTCAAAAGGTTATGTATTAGCACTGTATGACCTTTTGATAAACATTGCCATGCAGGTTGGCTGCATGTCAAATGAGCGCCTCAGATGTGCTGCCAGACACTTATCATTGAAAACAAATGTGAAGTCCAGTAAGCATGCCAGAAAAGCTGCTAGGCCCTGTGCTGAAATCTGGAACTGGGGCAAGCTGCTACATATTGCGGGATGCGAGAGACAAAGAAGTACTGCAATGGACCGGGTTACAGTCATCTTTTTATTGGTTGTTGTAATAGGTCACTCACATGTAAGATGATAACTAATCATCTGAATGAATAGGTAATTAGGACCTAGAGGTGTGGACTATGTTTGAGTCCTTCAGTAGCAGAAGGTGCCGCAGATCTCTTTAAATAAAGCATGTACCTCCAATTAGTAATGAGTGGGTTGTTATATAGAGGGCTGGCTAGCTGGCTGGCTATAGACCAAATGGGAGACATCGATATTGCATAGTTTGAAAGCGGTGAATTGTGGCTACTCAATAAGTGAGGGTGGACTAGTGACTCTCGATCAGACACTTTACCTGTATCTGTCATCATGTTGTCCAGTGCTGGTTGCTGTGAGACAAAGGGCTGTGGTAGATACAGATTCCAACAGTTTGCCAGGACCACTAGCCGAGTGGTAATCCCAGAAACAGCAGATTTTCGCATCTTATCTTAACTTCATGTGCTACTGGATACTTAATATTTTGCTTGCAAAGGAGTTACCAAGTTTTGCTTTCTGGACTAAAAATATATCTTCATGGCATTACAATTGTCCTAACATCAAAATAATGACACCAGTGTGGGTGTATTATCTTGTAACCATTATGCTGTGACATCATATTAATCTCTTCTTGCATCATTCAGACCAACCCTGTCCACACTATATAATTCAATTTTAAAGTGTAGATAATTGATGGCTCTGTGTATATTTGCAGTGAGGAGGGTGATTGGAAAAACCTCGCCCCAACAAACAAAGCTTTTTGGGAATAATTAGAGAATGAACGAGGGGGTCTAAATTGTCAAAAAGCAGCTGCTCATCATCGGCGGTCAGAAACTGCTGTAAGAAGTGGTGACAATGACTGTCATTCAGTTTAGATCAAGAAGGACAATGCTTTATCATTTTTGATCAAAGTAAAATATACACAGAGGTCGTTTCTCTGTCCCACTGGGTAAGAATGAAAAGCAGCAATTTCCCACACTCAGCTCTGTAAAGCTGATTCCAATAACAATGCTCGTCGCAGAGATGAATATGCAGCCACACCAAGCTTCAGAAAGCTAACCCCATTGAGTTCTTGTATTACGCTGGATAAATTACCCCCAGCTCTAACATATCAGGTTGAATCAGCTACTTCGAGACTTGTGACATCACACAGCACCCAGTCATAGACTGGTATTTATACATACACATATATTTAAAATATATAAAATGGTACATATTTATTATTCAATAATTATTAAATAATAAGTATGTACTATTTTTGTATGTGTTAACATTCATTTAAATGTATTTATATTTTAAATAATGTAAATTAATGTAACATTATTTCCAAAGCAAGTCCCTACCTCTGTTATTTTCTATACAAGGGTGTTGCAGTACCTGTGGCTGAGCATGCGTAGTGCTGGATTTACTACCAAAGTCTAAAGTACTACAAAAGTGCATTTTACTACAAAAGTCCAGTCTGTGAACACCAAAAAGTAGTAAACATACTCAAAAGTGTAAACTTACTAAAAAAAAGCAGTTTGAGAAGAGAGAGAAAAGAATTGATGATACTCTGTGAGTGTGTGTGAGAGAGTGAAAGAGACACAGACAAAACCAAAGAGAATGATAGGGCCATACAGAGAGGAGGAGGAAGAGAAAGGGGCAGGTGTAGGTAGGTAGGTAGGTAGATAGATAGATAGATAGATAGATAGATAGATAGATAGATAGATAGATAGATAGATAGATAGATAGATAGATAGATAGATAGATAGATAGATAGATAGATAGATAGATCGATAGATAGATAGATAGAGTGGCGGCTCGTAGAGGTAACTCTATGGGTCAGTGAGGCGGGCGGGGGCGGTGCTGGGTGGGGAGTAGTGGAGTCCGACATACGACGGCAAAGGTGAACGTAAATAAATAAATAAATATCTGCCGTGGTATGTCGGACGCCTCTACCCCCCCCCCCCCCAACCCAACCCCGCCCTGCACCGCCCCACAGCGTTACCTCTGCAAGCTGCCACGAGATAGATAGCTAGATTACAAAAAGTACAAGTGCAATAGGGACCAGCGATTAAACACTGCAATGACAGCCCCAGGGCAAAAAAACACAATAATTTGAAATGTTTGTGTTCTGTTGTCAAGCGTTATACTAATCTGCCGTTGAGGAAAGTCTCGTGTCACTATGGCTCTAACTCTGGCTCTTAGCGCCTGGTGCCCAATTCGCTTGCACTGTCTGACGGGCCTCTGTATAGTGCCCCCGGGGTGCTCAGTACCCCCACAAATGGGAGCGTGAACCGCGAGCTGCCGCTGACGGCACCTCCGCAGGGACAGTTGCGCGTCCTCCCCCTTAAGGCTCCGTGAGCGCGTGATACTCGAAAGGATTATTTCCTGTTTTTAAAAAAACCCACTGGAAAATAGGTATCTACTCCGAAATATAGTGCCATGACGCACACACCGGCTCGTGTATTTCCAGGCGGTAGAGGTCGCATGAAGGGCGACCACAGCTGAAACGAAAGGGCAGAGCAGAAAGGGCGGAACTTGTATACGAGGTGCCCCAGGGAGGCGGCATTGACTCTGGGCATATGAAGCATACTTACCGCTGAGGAGAACTTACCCAGCAGCTTTGACTCGGTAATTTTTACTGATTTTTCTCAATTACATGACACACTAAACTGAACACGGCAAAGTACGCCAACTTCAAATAAATGTTCTTTTAATCCTGAGGTATGCTATGTCCATCTGGGGTTGGCATTGGACAGGGAGAGGCGCACTTGGCTTTTCTTTTGCAATCCCGGATTCCCCACTTAGTCAAAATGAGTGGTCTTGGGCACAACTAGTTACCCTTGGCTGTACCCCAGTGTTCTATGTTTCACTTGGGACTCGCTAAGTAAGCAACCTGTAGTATTAAAACTATGGGCATCTGCTAAATTCACGGCCTCCGCGCACACCTGGCATCCCTCTTTCACCCCCCCCCCCCCACCTTCCCCCCTCACACACTTCTCACAGATGGTTTGGTTTTATGTGTCTTGTACATTTGTTGTGGGGCTTCAGGTCTAAAAGCGCCATGAAAGGGCTATGCCCAGAAACAGCAGCAGACTGACCAGAGGACTCACACAAAATCTTCTTCGCCTTCACCTACAAGCGGACTAGGTCGGAATTTAAGGGGACCCTTCTCAACGGAGTCCCCCCCCCCCCCCTTTCTTCTTGGTACATTCGGGCCCGACCATCCCGTTTCCTAACGCCGACACAGTGGGTACACTGTGCTTGGAAGGAGGCTGTTCTGTAACCCCCACCTCAAGAATAACAGGTAGTATTATAAACGATTTGTACTCAATGCAACACGTTGATTAAAAATATTTTGAGCTGAATAGTTGTGTTAAAATTGTGAGCTGTACACTTATTAGTAACCGCGAAGAGAGAGTGGGATGGATGCAAGAAAAGGAGAAAGTAAAAAGAGAAAAGAAAGTGGCAAAGACAGATAAAAGAGAGGCATGAGAAATGTAAATGGAAGAGAAAAATATGTAAGGTTAACATTGAATGAAAAGATGAAAGAATTACAAAATACATTATACGAAAGAATTAATAAAGTACGGAAAGAACGAAAACGAAAAATGAGAGGTATAGCGGAAATAAGCACAAAAAGTAAAATAGCTAAAGAAATTAAGAAAGACAAGATTAAGGGAAAAGGAAGATATTTCTGGGAAACTCCAAAGTTCAAAGCTATGAAAAAGTATAAATGAAAGGAGGGCCCATAAAATTGAAAATAAAGAAAATAAAAAAACTGATAAGGGGGACGAAATAAATATAGGAAACACGGTAGAAACAAAGCAACACAGGATAAGTACAAAACAGATATTTGTCGGTTATTTTTTGGAAATGCTAATTTTAACTCTGACGCTATGCGGACATACTTCCTCGAATGACACAGAGCTATGCGTTCTAAAAATGTTTTTTGCCGGTCTGGTAAGACGTGCACACTGGCAGTTCAAAGTGCGAAGTCATCGAATCAACCTTGGGAGGATGCGGTGGTCCCAGAGCACCATCCATTGACCACTGTGATATGGTCCGGTGCGCGAGGAACCCAAAGCGCCAGAGTGCTCACAAGTGACAGACTATGCGAGGGTCTAGACGAGGCCCGAAAACTCCAACTGACACACTGTCATAAAGTCCACAATTCCAGGACCCAGGGCTCCGAACTGCCCTACTTGACAGACCATCAAGGAGTCCACAACTCATGGCCACAGGGGCGGGCTCTTGAGATTGTCCCATGTGACAGACTGCCACAGACTCCCCAGGGCAAAGACAGAGGGCCCTAGACTGTCCCACGTGCCAAACTATGACTGGATCCAAGTGGCAGTCTGTCATAGTAACTAGTGTGTGGAACAAACGCCACAGAGTGCCTTAAGTGAAGGTCTCCATAGAGTCCACTATGCGAGAGCCCAGGTCCCCAGAGTGCCCCAAGTCACAGACTATCATAGAGTCCACCGCAACAATAGGAGGAACAAGGGCCAGAGACTTCCTTAAGTGACAGTTTGTAACAAAGTCCACAGTGTGAGGGGTCCTGGAGTACTCAAAGCGGCACAGGGTCACAAGGTCACAATATTAGAGCTGGGGGGCTATAGAGAGCCTCAAGGACAGACAATCAGAGGGCGAGGACCGGTGTCCCAGACTCTCCCAAGTTATAGACTGTCATAGAGTGCACAGTGCGATCGCCCAGTGGCCTAGAGTACCGGAAATGACCCACTATGTGAGCGATTACCGTGCGAGGACGCGGGTCGCAGAGTCCCCCAACCGACAGACCGTCCCTCCTTAGTCTGGCGAACGATGTGTGAAATGATGCAAATGAATGCATGCGTGTGGAGAGCAGTGTTTAGGGAATAGCAACAGAGACAGAGGCCAATCGAGGCACTGTGACTCTACTACACCCAGCACTCACAGAGAATTTGCTGACATTTATTTCCGAATTACCAGAGATCACGATAAATGCTTTGCCAGGAACCAATGAAAGTCAAGTTGAAGAACGCGAGCGAGCCGGGGTGGATGATGGTAGACGCGATAGCTGACATTATATGGCGCGTTTACGGAGGAGACCTTGCGTGATTTATGGGCGTGAGAAAGAAAAAGAAGGAATGAACAAGAGGGAGTAGGACAGCGTGATATAGAAAAGAAAAAGAGTCCAAGGGGTAGAAGGAAAAAAGAAGAGACTGCGAGATGACAGGACAGCGAGCGAAGCGGACACGCAGAAAAAACAAAAGCGTGGAGATAAATACATGCCTAAATAGAGAGATGAGAGGGTAGAAAGAAAGAAATGGTAGAGGGAGGAAATGAAAACGAAAGAAAAACAGAACGAATTGAAGGGAGATGTAGGCGGACAAATAAAATAAATCAAGACACAAATGAGGAATGAGCGAGACAAAGAAAGCTAGACCTAGAAAGATAGCAACAAACGAAAGGAAGAACGATAAGAATGAGGGGTTACAAGAAGAAGAGACAACGAATGGACGAAAGCAGAAAGGAAATGCAAAAATATGGAATATGAAAGAAACAATCAAAGAAAACGAAAATAGTAAGAAAGAATGAGAACATAAATTAAGAATGGAAGAAAAAAGGAGAGAAAGAATGAAGAAAAAATTAATGAAGGAAGAAAGAGAGAAAACAGTGAAATGGAAAAAAACAGATCACAAAAAGAAAGAAGTACACGTATCGCATAATTTTTGTTGAAACGCATTCAGAAGGTATACCTTCTCAGGCAGCATTTTAAGTGAATGTTTGAAAATAGAATACTACTCACGTGAAAATTTTTACTTTAACGCATTTTGCCCTCTACGCCACCTTAATACAACTTAAATACACTCAACTTAATTATTAAACCGTCTGGACTGTGGTCCGCTTGATAACTTATTTAAAATATTCAAACTGTAATTAAATCGTGTTGATTCGCCGGTAGATATTGCTTTTAGCTTGTAGGAAGGTGTTAAAAATTAACAAAGCTCAACCCCTCAGTTCGGAGCACTGCGAGGATTTAGCAGCATTTCCCACCGAGCAAACTTTGAACACACAGCATCCCTCCTCTCTCGCCTGAACAGGAGCAAAAGTAACAGATGGAACCCCGAAGTTTCTCACTGATTTGTTGCACCAAAGTCACCCCTCTTCATTCAGTTATTGCACCACGGTCATCTGTCCTTATTCGATGGCGTGAAAAGACTCAACTGGACAAAGGCGCAGGCTCACCTCAAGGATGTATGCATTACATTTATTACCTTCCCAGGAGACCACGCATGAGCAGCGCTGGGCGGTAGTAGCATGCTCTGGGGCCTCAGTACAGCTGGACCCTAGATAACACACTGGGGCCTCATCAGCGCTGAACCGTAGATAACACACTCTGGAGCCTCAGAAGCGCTGGACGCTAGACAACACACTCCGGGGCCTCAGTAGAGCTGGACCGTAGATAACACACTCTGGAGCCTCAGAAGCGCTGGAAGCTAGACAACACACTCCAGGGCCTCAGTAGAGCTGGACCGTAGATAACACACTCTGGAGCCTCAGAAGCGCTGGAAGCTAGACAACACACTCCGGGGCCTCAGTAGAGCTGGACCGTAGATAACACACTCTGGAGCCTCAGAAGCGCTGGAAGCTAGACCACACACTCCAGGGCCTCAGCAGCGCTGGACGCTAGACAACACACTCGGGGGCCTCAGCAGCGCTGGACCCTAGATAACACACTCTGGGGCCTCAGAAGCACTGGACGCTAGACAACACACTCCGGGGCCTCAGCAGCGCTGGACGCTAGACAACACACTCGGGGGCCTCAGAACAGCTGGACCCTAGATAACACACTCTGGGGCCTCAGAAGCGCTGGACGCTAGACAACACACTCCGGGGCCTCAGCAGCGCTGGACGCTAGACAACACACTCCAGGGCCTCAGTAGAGCTGGACCGTAAATAACACACTCTGGAGCCTCAGAAGCACTGGAAGCTAGACAACACACTCCGGGGCCTCAGTAGAGCTGGACCGTAGATAACACACTCTGGAGCCTCAGAAGCGCTGGAAGCTAGACAACACACTCCGGGGCCTCAGCAGCGCTGGACGCTAGATAACACACTCCAGGGCCTCAGTAGAGCTGGACCGTAGAGAACACACTCTGGAGGCTCAGAAGAGCTGGAAGCTAGACAACACACTCCGGGGCCTCAGTAGAGCTGGACCATAGATAACATACTCTGGAGCCTCAGAAGCGCTGGAAGCTAGACCACACACTCCGGGGCCTCAGCAGCGCTGGACGCTAGACAACACACTCCGGGGCCTCAGTAGAGCTGGACCGTAGATAACACACTCTGGAGCCTCAGAAGCGCTGAAAGCTAGACAACACACTCCGGGGCCTCAGAACAGCTGGACCCTAGATAACACACTCTGGGGCCTCAGAAGCGCTGGACGCTAGACAACACACTCCGGGGCCTCAGCAGCGCTGGAGCTAGACAACACACTCCGGGGCCTCAGTAGAGCTGGACCGTAGATAACACACTCTGGAGCCTCAGAAGCGCTGGAAGCTAGACAACACACTCCAGGGCCTCAGTAGAGCTGGACCGTAGATAACACACTCTGGAGCCTCAGAAGCGCTGGAAGCTAGACAACACACTCCGGGGCCTCAGTAGAGCTGGACCGTAGATAACACACTCTGGAGCCTCAGAAGCGCTGGAAGCTAGACCACACACTCCAGGGCCTCAGCAGCGCTGGACGCTAGACAACACACTCGGGGGCCTCAGCAGCGCTGGACCCTAGATAACACACTCTGGGGCCTCAGAAGCACTGGACGCTAGACAACACACTCCGGGGCCTCAGCAGCGCTGGACGCTAGACAACACACTCGGGGGCCTCAGAACAGCTGGACCCTGGATAACACACTCTGGGGCCTCAGAAGCGCTGGACGCTAGACAACACACTCCGGGGCCTCAGCAGCGCTGGACGCTAGACAACACACTCCAGGGCCTCAGTAGAGCTGGACCGTAAATAACACACTCTGGAGCCTCAGAAGCACTGGAAGCTAGACAACACACTCCGGGGCCTCAGTAGAGCTGGACCGTAGATAACACACTCTGGAGCCTCAGAAGCGCTGGAAGCTAGACAACACACTCCGGGGCCTCAGCAGCGCTGGACGCTAGATAACACACTCCAGGGCCTCAGTAGAGCTGGACCGTAGAGAACACACTCTGGAGGCTCAGAAGAGCTGGAAGCTAGACAACACACTCCGGGGCCTCAGTAGAGCTGGACCATAGATAACATACTCTGGAGCCTCAGAAGCGCTGGAAGCTAGACCACACACTCCGGGGCCTCAGCAGCGCTGGACGCTAGACAACACACTCCGGGGCCTCAGTAGAGCTGGACCGTAGATAACACACTCTGGAGCCTCAGAAGCGCTGAAAGCTAGACAACACACTCCGGGGCCTCAGAACAGCTGGACCCTAGATAACACACTCTGGGGCCTCAGAAGCGCTGGACGCTAGACAACACACTCCGGGGCCTCAGCAGCGCTGGAGCTAGACAACACACTCCAGGGCCTCAGTAGAGCTGGACCGTAGATAACACATTCTGGAGCCTCAGCAGCGCTGGACGCTAGACAACACACTCCAGGGCCTCAGTAGAGCTGGACCGTAAATAACACACTCTGGAGCCTCAGAAGCGCTGAAAGCTAGACAACACACTCCGGGGCCACAGTAGAGCTGGACCGTAGATAACACACTCTGGAGCCTCAGAAGCGCTGGAAGCTGGACAACACACTCCGGGGCCTCAGCAGCGCTGGACGCTAGACAACACACTCGGGGGCCTCAGCAGCGCTGGATGCTAGACAACACACTCCAGGGCCTCAGAAGAGCTGGACCCCATATAACACACTCCTGGGCCTCAGCAGCGCTGGACACTAGACAACACACTCCGGGGCCTCAGTAGAGCTGGACCGTAGATAACACACTCTGGAGCCTCAGAAGCGCTGGAAGCTGGACAACACACCCGGGGGCCTCAGCAGCACTGGACGCTAGACAACACACTCGGGGGCCACAGCAGCGCTGGATGCGAGACAACACACTCCAGGGCCTCAGAAGAGCTGGACCCTAGAGAACACATTCCAGGGCCTCAGCAGCGCTGGACGCTAGACAACACAATCCGGGGCCTCAGTAGAGCTGGACCGTAGATAACACACTCTGGAGCCTCAGAAGCGCTGGAAGCTAGACCACACACTCCGGGGCCTCAGTAGAGCTGGACCGTAGATAACACACTCTGGAGCCTCAGAAGCGCTGGAAGCTAGACAACACACTCCGAGGCCTCAGCAGCGCTGGATGCTAGACAACACACTCCGGGGCCTCAGTAGAGCTGGACCGTAGATAACACATTCTGGAACCTCAGAAGCGCTGAAAGCTAGACAACACACTCCGGGGCCACAGTAGAGCTGGACCGTAGATAACACACTCTGGAACCTCAGAGGTGCTGGAAGCTAGACAACACACTCCGGGGCCTCAGCAGCGCTGGACGGTAGAAAACACACTCCGGGGCCTCAGCAGCGCTGGACTCTAGACAACACAGTCCGGGGCCTCAGAAGAGCTGGACCCTAGATAACACACTCTGGGGCCTCAGCAGCGCTGGACGCTACACAACACACTCCGGGCCTCAGTAGAGCTGGACCGTAGATAACACACTCTGGAGCCTCAGAAGCGCTGGAAGCTAGACAACACACTCCGGGGATCCAGCAGCGCTGGACACTAGACAACACACTCAGGGGCCTCAGCAGCGCTGGACATTAGACAACACACTCCGGGGCCTCAGCAGCGCTGGACACTAGACAATACACTCCGGGGCCTCTACAGCGCTGGACACTAGACAACAGACTCCGGGGCCTCAGCAGCGCTGGACACTAGATAACACACTCTGGGGCCTCAGTAGAGCTGGACCCTAGACAACACACTCCGGGGCCTCTGCAGCGCTGGACCTTAGATAACACACTCCGGGGCCTCAGCAGCGCTGGATGCTAGACAACACACTCCGGGGCCTAAGCAGCGCTGGACGCTACACAACACACTCCGGAGCCTAAGAAGGGCTGGAAGCTAGACAACATACTCCAGGGCCTCAGCAGCGCTGGACACTAGACAACACACTCTGGGTCCTCAGCAGCGCTGGACACTAGACAACACTCTCCGGGTCCTCAACAGCACCGGACACTAGATAACACATTTCAGGGTCTCAGCAGCGCTGGACACTAGACAACACACTCCGGGGCCTCAGCAGCGCTGGACACTAGACAACACACTCCGGGGCCTCAGCAGCACCGGACACTAGATAACACATTTTGGGGTCTCAGCAGCGCTGGACGCTAGACAACACACTCCGGAGCCTAAGAAGAGCTGGAAGCTAGACAACACACTCCGGGGCCTCAGCAGCGCTGGCCATCATGACTATACTTTTGAGAACTTATAGTAGGGCCGATCTACTGGCCCTTCGGGACCGATGTACACGCTGCGAGTTTTCGCCTGTAGTCCCGCTGTGTGGCCCATATCATTGTAGGTGTGGTGCTTGGTCATTGGAACCCCCCTCTAATATACACTCCTTGGGGCCTGTTATAAAGAGGATAGGTCAACGGGACCTGAGTATCTGGAGCTTAAACGTCAGATCTGTGGTAAAGCACCATCAGGAGGTTTACGACCTTCTTATTGATGGTTCGCCGGATGTGCTTTTTCTGACGGAAATGTGGCTCCAGGACTCTGACTCCTCGATAATTAACCTAGCCTTTCCCCCAGAGTATGCTATTTTCACATTAAATCGGACGACTAGAGGTGGAGGTATTGCGATGGCCACCAAACGGTGTTATCCCTGCGAGTGGAAAGCCGCTGAACTTTTGGGGTGTGAGGGTGCCCTATTTAAAATAGCGTTTAGTCACCAGTTTACCTTCTCTGGGCTATTAATTTATCGGCCTCCGGGCTGTGACTCTGGTTTTAGGGCTGCTCTTCCTGAGTATATTAGCATAGAGGCACTAGGATGCGCAAATTTTAATGTTGTGGGAGATCTTAATCTCCATTTGGACTGCCCTTCTTTACCCTCTATTAGGAGCTTTCTGGCGGATCTTGAGGCTTTACAGCTTTCGCAGATGATTACTTTCCCCACACATAAAGGTGGTCATATTCTTGACCCGTTCTTCACAAATCTAGAAGGACTCAGAGTTCTTGGTTCCTCCCAGTTGGTCTGGACAGACCACATGCTGGTGAAAACGGCATGCTCTTTGTCTGACTCTCCTTTTCTATCTCAGGATAGACTTGTTCTTAAACGACACTGGAACAAATTAAGACTGGAGGATTTTTACCATCAGCTCGAGAAGGTTCCTTTAGGTCCGCTCACTGAGGTCGATTGTGGATACGACTGCTTCTGTGAGTGGATATCTGGTGCCCTCGATTCTCTGATTCCTATGTGTTGGTCCAAGTGTCACCGGAAGGAGCCGAGCCCTTGGTATGACACTTCCTTGGCATCTCTTAAGAGGGCCTGTAGACAGGCCGAAAGATTATGGAGGAAGTCGTACGACCCAGATCTGAAAATATGTTATCTGGCCAAGGTCAAGATTTATCACAGGGCAGTGTGTCAAACTCGCGCTTCCTTTTATGCTCAACAGTTTCAGAACTCTGCCAATCCATCGAAACTTATTTTTAAAGTATTAAAGGACTTGATGGCGAAGAGAGCAACTGCAGTGGAAATATGCTCGGACTCACATTGTGAGGGTTTGGCCTCTTTCTTCCATGAAAAAGTGCAAGCCATCTATCGCACTTTCCCAACGGGTTCCCTGATGCTAGAGCAGGTTGGTCGCACCTTAGGTGAGGGGGAATGTCTTTCCATCTTACCCCCCTTATCTCTGGAGGTGTTTGACTTTCTCAGCGCCAAATCAAGTCTGGATCTCCGGCAGACCCGCTGAAACCGGCCCAACTTAAGACCCTGGCACCGGTTTGCCGTACCCCGGTGCTGTCCTTGATCAACCTGTCTCTCTCTTCTGGAGTGGTTCCCGTTAGATGGAAGCAGGCAGTAGTCACGCCAATTCTGAAGAAGGCGACCCTTAACCCCCTTAAACCTGAAAGCTACCGCCCTATCTCCCTTCTCCCTTGGGCCACGAAAATAGCGGAGGCCCATGTGAATGCCACTCTTACAGACCATCTTGGTAGGCTTAACATTCTCGACCCTACCCAGAACGGGTTCCGTGCGGGTCACAGCACGGAGACGGCCCTTCTCTCGATGGTCGAGCATCTGCGTTCCGTGCTGGATTCCGGTCGGACGGTGGCACTACTGTTATTAGATCTTAGTGCTGCCTTCGACACGGTCTCGCACGGGATTCTGATTCGGCGTCTTGAGGAGGTCGGCGTTTCTGGCTCCGCCTTGCACTGGTTTCGTTCCTTAATTACGGATAGGTCATTCCAGGTGGCGATCCCGCCCGGTAAGTCATCATCCTACCCGCTAGACCAGGGAGTCCCACAGGGGTCTTCACTGAGTCCCACCCTTTTCAATCTGTATGTGAGACCGTTGGCTGCGGTCGTCAAGCGGGGGGGCTTGACCATGGTCTCTTACGCAGATGACACGCAGCTGGCGGTCACACTGAGTGGGGATTCAGACCTGGAGGCTCCCAGGTTCTGTGATGGTCTGCGGGAAGTGGCTAACTGGATGAATTCCAACTATCTCCAGTTAAACACCAAGAAGACGGAGATTATGGTGGTTGGTAAACAGGTGGCTTTGTGGGATGACAAATGGTGGCCTTCGGAGTTGGGTGTGACTCCCCTCCCAGCGGCAGAGATAAAAAACTTGGGGGTGTGGCTTGATCCATCTCTGAGTTTCATCTGTCATACCAAGAAGGTGGCGGCTTCTTGCTATGGCATCATCAGAGGACTTCGACCCATCCTCAAATTCTTTGATGCACCCACAAGACAGCTGGTGGTCCAAGCATCAGTGCTGTCCAGGCTGGACTATGCCAGCTCCCTACTGGCGGGGATAAACCAGTCAGAATCTCTGCGGCTCCAGCGGGTTCAAAACGCTGCGGCCCGACTGGTGACAGGTCTGCCTAGGCGATGCTCGGTGTCCAATAATCTGCGCTCTCTCCACTGGCTCCCTGTGCAGCAGAGGATTAGATTTAAGGTTCTCTGCTTTGCATTTAAAATCCTAAAGGGTACTCCCCCACAAATCTTGGAGAAATTGCTGATCCCCTATGTCCCCTCTCGCACTCTTAGATCGCTAGGCCAGAACCTAGCAGTGGTCCCGCGTTTTAAGTTGAGCAGAATTGGTGGCCGCTCCTTTCGAGTCCTGGCAGCGAGTTGGTGGAATTCTCTTCCTCCACAAATCCGGGCCATCGATGAGCTCCTTCAGTTTAGACGGGCTATCAAGACCTTTTTATTTGTTTAGCTTATCTGTTGTGTCTCGTCTCCTTTTGTCCGCTTTTAGTGCTGTGTTGTGTTCACCTTCTCAAAGCGCCAGGACGCCCCTTTGCTGGGGCAGCTGTGCGCGGTACAAATAAAAATAACATAACATAACATAACTAGACAACACACTCCGGGGCCTCAGCAGCGCTGGACACTAGACAACACACTCCGAGGCCTGAGCAGCACCGGACACTAGATAACACATTTCGGGGTCTCAGCAGCGCTGGACTCTAAACAACACACTCTGGGGCCTCAGCAGCGCTGGACACTAGACAACACACTCCAGGGCCTCAGCAGCGCTGGATGCTAGACAACACACTCTGGGGCCCCAGCAGCGCTGGACACTAGACAACACACTCCGGGGCCTCAGCAGCACCGGACACTAGACAACACACTCTGGGGACTCAGCAGCACTGGACACTAGATAATACACTCCAGGGCCTCAGTAGAGCTGGACTCTAGATAACACACTCCGGGGCCTTAGCAGCGCCGGACGCTAGACAACATACTCTGGGGCCTCAGCAGCACCGTACACTAGATAACACACTCCGGGGCCTCAGCCGCACCTGACCCTAGATAACACACTCCGGGGCCTCAGCAGCGCTGGACACTAGAAAACACACTCCGGGGCCTCAGCAGCACCGGACCCTAGATAACACACTCCGGGGCCTCATTAGCGCTGGACACTAGACAACACACTCCGGGGCCTCAGCAGCGCTGGATGCTAGACAACACACTCCGGGGCCTCAGAAGCGCTGGACACTAGACAACACACTCCGGGGCCTCAGCAGCTCTGGACAGTAGATAACACACTCCGGGCCTCAGTAGAGCTGGACTCTAGATAACACACTCCGAGGCCTTAGCAGTGCTGGACGCTAGACAACATACTCTGAGACCTCAGCAGCACCGTACACTAGATAACACACTCCGGGGCCTCAGCAGCGCTGGACGCTAGACAACATACTCTGGGCCCTCAGCAGCACCGGACACTAGATAACACACTCTGAGGCCTCAGCAGCACTGGACACTAGATAACACACTCCGGGGCCTGAGCAGCAGTAGGCACTAGACAACACACTCTGCGGGCTCAGCAGCGCTGGACACTAGACAACACACTCTGGAGCCTCAGCAGCACTGGACGCTAGACAACACACTCTGGGGCCTCAGCAGCACCGGACACTAGATAGCATACTCTGGGCCCTCAGCAGCGCTGGACACTAGAGAATACACTCTGGAACCTCAGCAGCACCGGGCACTAGACAACACACTCTGGGGCCTCAGCAACACTGAACACTAGACAACACACTGCAGGCCTCAGCAGCGCTTGATGTTAGACAGCACACTGGAGCCTCAGCAGCGCTGGACAATAGACAACACACTCCGGGGCCTCAGAAGCGCTGGACACTAGACAACACACTCCGGGGCCTCAGCAGCTCTGGACACTAGATAACACATTCCGGGGCCTCAGTAGAGCTGGACCCTAGACAACACACTCCGGGCCCGCAGCAGCGCTGGACACTAGACAACACACTCTGGGGCCTCAGCAGCACCAGACACTAGATAAGACACTCTGGGGACTCAGCAGCGCTGGACACTAGACAACACACTTCGGGGCCTCAGCAGCACTGGACACTAGATAATACACTCCAGGGCCTCAGTAGAGCTGGACTCTAGATAACACACTCCAGGACCTAAACAGCGCTGGACGCTAGACAACATACTCTGGAGCCTCAGTAGCACTGGACACTAGACAACATACTCTGAGCCCTCAGCAGCACCGGGCACTGGATTACACACTCTGGGGCCTCAGCAGCACCGGACACTAGATAACACACTCCAGGGCCTGAGCAGCACTAGGCACTAGACAACACACTCTGCGGCCTCAGCAGCGCTGGACACTAGACAACACACTCTAGAGCCTCAGCAGCACTGGACGCTAGACAACACACTCTGGGGCCTCAGCAGCACCGGACACTAGACAACACACTCTGGAGACTCAGCAGCGCTGGACACTAGACAACACACTCCGGGGCCTCAGCAGCGCTGGACACTAGATAATACACTCCAGGGCCTCAGTAGAGCTGGACTCTAGATAACACACTCTGGGGCCTTAGCAGCGCTGGACGCTAGACAACATACTCTGGGGCCTCAGCAGCACCGTACACTAGATAACACACTCCGGGGCATCAGCAGCGCTGGACGCTAGAAAACACACTCCGGGGCCTCAGCAGTACCTGACCCTAGATAACACACTCCGGGGCCTCAGCAGCGCTGGACACTAGACAACACACTCCGGGGCCTCAGCAACGCTGGTCACTAGATAATACACTCCAGGGCCTCAGTAGAGCTGGACTCTAGATAACACACTCCGGGGCCTTAGCAGCGCTGGACGCTAGACAACATACTCTGGGACCTCAGCAGCACCGTACACTAGATAACACACTCCGGGGCCTCAGCAGCGCTGGCCGCTAGACAACATACTCTGGGCCCTCAGCAGCACCGGACACTAGATAACATACTCTGAGGCCTCAGCAGCACCGGACACTAGATAACACACTCCGGGGCCTGAGCAGCACTAGGCACTAGACAACACACTTTGCGGGCTCAGCTGCGCTGGACACTAGACAACACACTCTGGAGCCTCAGCAGCACTGGACGCTAGACAACACACTCTGGGGCCTCAGCAGCACCGGACACTAGATAGCATACTCTGGGCCCTCAGCAGCGCTGGACACTAGAGAATACACTCTGGAACCTCAGCAGCACTGGGCACTAGACAACACACTCTGTGGCCTCAGCAGCACTGAACACTAGACAACACACTGCAGGCCTCAGCAGCGCTTGATGTTAGACAGCACACTGGAGCCTCAGCAGCGCTGGACAATAGACAACACACTCCGGGGCCTCAGAAGCGCTCGACACTAGACAACACACTCCGGGGCCTCAGCAGCTCTGGACCCTAGACAACACACTCCGGGCCCCCAGCAGCGCTGGACACTAGACAACACACTCTGGGGCCTCAGCAGCACCAGACACTAGATAAGACACTCTGGGGACTCAGCAGCGCTGGACACTAGACAACACACTCCGGGGCCTCAGCAGCAATGGACACTAGATAATGCACTACAGGGCCTCAGTAGAGCTGGACTCTAGATAACACACTCCAGGGCCTTAACAGCGCTGGACGCTAGACAACATACTCTGGGGCCTCAGCAGCACCGTACACTAGATAATACACTCCGGGTCCTTAGCAGCGTTGGAAGCTAGACAACATACTCTGGAGCCTCAGTAGCACTGGACACTAGACAGCATACTCTGGGCCCTCAGCAGCACCGGACACTGGATTACACAGTCTGGGGCCTCAGCAGCACCGGACACTAGATAACACACTCCGGGGCCTGAGCAGCACTAGGCACTAGACAACACACTCTGGAGCCTCAGCAGCACTGGACGCTAGACAACACATTTTGGGGCCTCAGCAGCACCGGACACTAGATAGCATACTCTGGGCCCTCAGCAGCGCTGGACACTAGAGAATACACTCTGGAACCTCAGAAGCACCGGGCACTAGACAACACACTCTGGGGCCTCAGCAGCACTGAACACTAGACAACACACTGCAGGCCTCAGCAGCGCTTGATGTTAGACAGCACACTGGAGCCTCAGCAGCGCTGGACAATAGACAACACACTCTGGGGCCTCAGCAGCACTGGACTCTATAAAACACAATCTGGGGTCTCAGCAGTGCTGGACAAAAGACAACACACTGCTGGCCTCAGCAGCGCTTGACGTTAGACAGCACACTCTGGAGCCTCAGCAGTGCTGGACAATAGACAACACACTCTGGGGCCTCAGCAGCACTGGACACTAGACAACACAATCTGGGGCCTCAGCAGTGCTGGACACTAGACAACACACTGCTGGCCTCAGTAGCGCTGGGCACTAGACAACACACTGCGGGCCTCAGCAGCGCTGGACACTTGACAACACCAGTAGCGGCTCCTGGAGGGAGTGCTGCGGGGCAGTGGGGCAGGGTAGGGGAGGAGCAGGGTGGGGGGTAGTAAACTACGGCATACGGCCGAATAGTGGTAAGTAAACAAATAAATAAATAAAACAAATTTTGTTGCGCTGCATCGCATTTGGCTGGACGTTTTAATGACACAGAGAATGCATAGGAGACCCTACCTTGATGAATTAGCAGAACAGTACGATTCATAGAGGACAGAAATTAATTTGGAAATGAAATCTAGAATGGTCCAAAAAGACCCACATACTCTTTCTATGTCAAAGACTGAAAAAGCAAACTGCAAAAATGTTTTCTTAAAAATATAAACCACCAATATCTCTCCCCAACATAAATATCTCCTGACTAAAATTTCAACCTGCCTTGAATTCAACCAATCACACGTCCCACAACCTGATGACGATGACGTCCTCATGGTTAGCCAAGCACCTGTAATGTCATGCTTGGACTTAGCGTTGCCTGAGTCCAAGCATGACATTATCCCCTTAGGTGTTCACAAATGCATGTAGGGACCTTAAAACCCGACTGAAAGACTTATCTCTGGTTCAAAACAATTGACTACATCACACAGATCTTATGTGAGGCTGCCGTGGCTGCTCATATGTGCTAGAATCAAATACAAACTTGCTGGTATCTCGTTTAAAGAGACTCACTTTAAAAAACATTCTGCTAGTCATCCTTTTAAAAATGTCTGGTGGGAACAAAAGTCTCTGAAGTGTAAACGTTTTCAGACTTGAATCGTAGAAAGTCAGATCACACCTAGGCTATACCCAATGTTTTTCTGGTACTGCCCTCACTCTGTGGAACACTCTATCAGAAGATCTTAGACAACAAGAAACATCCAACGATTCCATAAAGAATTAAACCCCTATTTGTTATGACTTTACTTTGGTCTGTAACTTCTTTTTTGCCCCTCTTACTTTGGTTCATATTATCCTCAAGCTCCCCCTTTTTAAACTCTCACCTCTCTACCTCTCCCACCCCCTGCCCTTGCTTCCCTCCCCATGGCCTCGCCTATCCTGAACTCTCAATCAAGCCTCTCTTTCTTTCTTTCTTACTTTCTTTCTTTCTTGTCTTTCTTGACTACATTCCCTCTGGTTTTCTTTCCTTCACCATACCTGGACCACATTGGCTCTCCCTATTTGTTCCCCATCTCTTCTTTGTATTCTCCCATCCCTGCCTCCTCGTCTCACCCGGTTACCTCTTTGACCTGCTGCCCCTTCATGGGCTCCTGGCTGGTCACTTCTTTCTCATCGCCAGAGAATCCTGTGGCATATTTAAAGGGCATTGCGCCGCTGGGGTGTCACTTTTTGGAACGCTCCGGTGGTTTTGTGCCCTCTCCCTATTTACAAGGCGATGCTAAGTCACTTTTGCATGGCTTTAACGCAGCCTTGTAAATATGGTCCTCCTCACAACAGTTTTCTACTACAAAGGGGCATGCGATGGGTATTGCTGTGGGCATTCCTACACAACACCCATTGCTTTTTGACACTGCTCCACATTTACAAGGATCTCTGCAAATCTGAGACAGTGCCAGGCATAACAGTGGCCCAACATGGTGAAATATGTTTATTTCTCCTTGTTTTTCTGCTCTTTCTATGTGTGCTGCATTCTGCAGCCCACATAGAAGGAGCAAAACGCTATTGATTATTGTTTTTGTGCAGGAAGGTGTTCCTTCCTACACAACAGCAATCATCCCTGCAACGCAGGCTCTCTTGCACCATGGTGCAAGGGTACCTGCGCTAGCGCTAAGTTGCTTATTTTGCACCGGCGCAGGAGTGAGTACAGGAATGTGCCGTATTGTAAATACAGTGCATTCCTGTACCGTGAAACTGACGCAGCACGGTGCTGCAAGATTGCTTGCACCACCAAGCTATTTTCTTGTCAATATGCCCCCAGATCTACTAGGAGTTTCTGCTCCCTCCAGTTAGTTTGTCCTATCTCTCTGTCTATGCATATTATCGCTGGAGACGAAACCTTGGTACTGTGTACTAAATACTTTCCTGTATTGATTGACTCGTTTTCTTCTTCATTGTTTTGTGTAAAGAGATCTCTGATTTTCATGGCTCTGGTATTTGTAAATCACAATAACATCTGTTGCTACAGCTGTACAATATAAAAAATTGGGAATATATGCATTGTTATACAAGTGTTTGGAGCTGGTACAGATAGATCAGACAAAGGTATTCTAAGCAGCTGTGATATTGTCTTTCACGGAATCGCACAGCACTCTATCCAGTATTGGTAAATCACAAGAAGAAGTTAAAAAGAAATAAAAGGAGGTAGGGAAGGAATACTAAATCAAGTAAACAAATGTAGAAAGGTAGCTTGTAAAAAAAGCACCAAATAGAAAAAAAGAAGAATCAGGAATCAAATAGTGAACGGATAAAAAAAAGAAAGGATGCAAAAGTAAGATAGGACAAATAACAAAAGAACAAAAAAACAGAAAGAATAGAAAATCAGAATAATGTAGTAGGGAAAAGAGCAAAAATGAAAGCACAGTGAATTTAAAAAAATGGAAAGAAGAACTAGAAAGGAAAAATAAATTAAGGAGAGCTGAGGAAAAGTTGGAGTTAATGAAAGAGCAAGAGAGAAGGAAGAAATAAACAAAGAGAGAAAGAAAGGAAAAGAGAATAGAAGAAAGAGAGAAAATACAAAAAATAAACCATAAAATTAAGGGAGGGGGCAAAGAAGAAAACAATATAATTAAGAATAATTAAGAAAGAAGGGAAGAAAAATAAAAGGATTCGAGAATTGAAAATAAATACTAAGACGAAACAAAAATAGGAAGTAGAGCAGAGATAGGAAAGAAGGATAGAAAGAATGAAAGAGGAAAGAAAGGATGAAAGAAAGCAAAAAGACAGAAGAAAAAGGCAGGGGAAATAACAACAGAAACTAACGAACTAAAAGAGAGGAGAAAAACAAAATGACTGAAAGAAAAAGAAAGAAGGTAACAGAAAAGTGAAATGAAACAAAATCCGGAAGGATAAGCGATTAAAGTACAAAAAGTAAAGTAGTAAATGAAAAAAGAGGGACAAGAGAACACATCAGAGATATAAATAAAGAAAGAACACAGAAAAGAGAATCAGAGGCGATAAATTCTATTCTGTTGAGCAGATTCTTGGAAGAGCCTCTCTTCAGGGAACCTTGTTAGTAAACACTGCAAATCACCAGTCCAGGCCAGCCTGGGATCCTGCCTGTGGCACGCAGAGGCCGCGCAGTGCGTGTGTACAGACACACGGATTCGCGGCAGTTTCCAAGTATTCCGCGTGCACGGGCTGCTCTGCTTCTGTGGCCGAGACTGGAAATTCATAGAGGAGAAAACATACATTTTGAGCTGAGTGCGATGTATCGACGTGTGAGCTGACCACAAATGCCTATGTTTCAACTCGTGTAGAAGAAAGATTCGGAGAGTGTTACCACAGTAATAGTTTGATGTTCCGATGGACACAGATCCTGGGTCGCGACATAGGAAGACCGTGACAGTTACTCACCCACCGCATTTTACTCTTACAGTAAGAGAATAAGAAAATATTGCTTTGAAAGAAAGGAAGAAGTAAGTGTCATGGGTGCACATGCATCAGCATAGACAATAGCGATTCTTTAATTGCGATTATTAATGAATTGCTATTAAAGAATCGCTATTGCCTATGCATGTAGGAATCACAAAAAAAATTGCGATGCCTACAAATTCCTTAATTGCAACTCGCAAATTGCAACTCGCAATTAAGGAATTGATTCCCATTCATTCCAATGGGCCTAAGAAGCTCATAGTAATGAATGGGAATTGCATGCGCAATTTGTGAGTACCCAATAGGTACTCGCAAATTGCGCATGCAATTTTAAGGGTGCAAGGGTTCCAAAAGGATACCCTGTTGCACCCCTGAAATTACAATTTATCCACATGTTGCGCACACACATGCCCCAAGGGCATGTGTGTGTGTGTGTGTGTGTAACATGTGACTTTGAAAAATGCACTTTAGTGCATTTTTCAAAGAAATCGCAAATTACCATCAACTTTAGATTGACGTTAATTTGCCATTCATATTTGTGAAATAGCAATTTTTTTTTGTTTAATGCATTGCATTTGAGCAATCGCAAATTGTGATTCCTTAAATGCAATCGCAATTTAAGTAATCACAAATTTAGCGATTCCTTAAATTGCGATTTTTGCATTTGGGATGATGCATTCCAAATGCAAAAATACCAGTCGCAAAGGGGCAGTAATAACCGAAATCAAATCATTGCGATAAAAAACATTGTTGTTGATAAGAGAAAACCAATTATGAAAATTATAAAAGTGGCAAAAGAGGCCGTGATTTTAGATTAAACAACTACAGGTAATTTTGTGTGTAAAGGCCGAATTGTTAAAGTAGTTAAAAAGGAATGCAATAAATTGAAAAAATGGAGAAGAATGCAGGCAAAACTGACAAGGCCGACGCTATAGGAGAACAAAAGGGGATCAGTGCTCCATTCAGAAGATAGTCCTCAAAAAATAGTCTCGTTACGTTTTGGTCAAGAAAAAGAGGTGAAAAAAGGGGGCTTAATTATTTAATGAAATGACCCCAAGGGATATTTTTACTTAAGCCAAAAATGTGGTTTTGAGGCGGACCACCCATTGTTGCTCCCTTTCAAAAAGGTGTGCCTCTTGCTGCACCTGTTCTAGGATGACCCAATTGAAGTCGTTATAATGTAATTCTGTTCAATCTAATGAGATGACATTTTTGTGGTGGCTCGTTTGCATGGCAAGTTGCTATGGTGTTCTCCGATTCTTACTTTGACTTTCTTGCTGGTCATCCTGATGTAGTGTAAATTACATGAGCAGGTTATCATGTAAATCACACAATCCGACTTACAATCGGTGAAATGTCTCAGGTCCAAAGTGGTGTTGTCGTCAAAAGTGATGGTGCACGTTTTTGTGAGTGAGCAAATGCTGCAATTGCCACATGGGTGGTGACCTTGGACTGGAAACAGGCGCATTTGAGTCCCCCTTATATCATTGGTTTTTGGTTGTGTGTGTACTAAACCCTGGTGGCCAACTCTGCTCTGCCAGCGGATTTTTGCCAACTCTGTGTTCCGTTGCAAACGTGGCGGAGCGGAGTTAGCTCCTGCCCACGGCCCCACGCTCAAAAAATGGTTTAAAAAAAACATCACTTACCTGCTCTGGCGTCTCCGGGCTGCCTTCCTCCTGGTGGTGGTCTCTCCTCCTCGCTGGTCACAAACCCCTACGTTGTACGTCTTGCGAGGACTGCGCAAGACGTACAACGTAGGGGCTTGCGACCAGCAAGGACAGTGAGGAGTAGAGACCATGGCCCACCGGCGGACAGCCCAGAGCAGGTAAGTGTTTTAAAAAAAAGCTATTTTAAGTGTGGGAGGGTGAAGCGGAGCATAGTTCCACAGAGTTTTTTTAAACTCTGTTGAACTCCGCGTAGTGGCACTCCACCAATTCTGCCCAGGGTTAGTGTGTACTAGGATATCCCTGAGACTTTGCTCTCTTTTGTGGGAGAACATGGGTTTAGGAAACTGGAGGGTACCACTATTTAGGGTGCACCAAAGTTTGTTGATGATTTTGTTTATCTGATAGGAAGTTGTATTATGGGATGTTATGCAGATAGGGCATGCCACCAGTTCTTTTGGTTAAAGTATCTGAAGAAGGGCCTCTCTGTGATTGTTCTTCGCACTTTTCATTGTCTTAGAGATGATTATCTTCGGATAGTTCCTCACTTCCAATTTTGATGATAAAGTTTCAGCTTGTTGCTTATAGTCCTTTAAGTTAGAACAGTTTTGTCTTAGTCTTAAGAACTGTCCAAAAGGTAGATTCTCCTTCAGATGTCTTGGATGAAAACTATCAAACAGGAGGAGATAGTTCTTAGCCGTTGGCTTGATCAACAAAAACATTTTTATCCCAATGATTGGTTTTGGATATTAGTATTTCACTAAAGGATTATTTCTTCCTCCTCTATGACAAATAACTATTGCATACAAGAAGTGATTGCTACCGCCGTCACATCAGGAATTACTGCCACTGACAGCGGCCATTTTGGAAATCCATGCACTAGTCTCCTCAGACAAGAGGATGCTGACTCACAGCGGTCCTGAAGTAAAAAGAGCCTGCTACCGCAGGCTGTTTTACATCACCGGAGACATGGGCGGGTATTCACCTGAAGGCAAGGGTGTAGCCTTGAGGCAGTAAGTACGGAATAGCCGTCTCTGGTCAAAAACAATAAGTACCTAACAATCGTACCTCTAACTATAACGCATTCCAGATAGAGCTGACATTTTACGGGGTATTCTCTGATTTATTTCCTATACAGAGTGTGACTACAGGCGTCCCTTTCCCCATATTGTCTTATGCTGAAATGAAATGGCAACTGATAATGCAGGTTTTCTCCAGTTCACATCAGTCGTAATCATTTATGTTATTTGTCTGTATGTCTTGTGAGTGCCTCGTGTGTGCATTCTAATAGTGAGATGACCACTTATGGCAGCACTAGAAGTGATCACTTCATTGTGAAAAATATATCACATTTTTCTACACAGGTGTAGTGTAATTTATTGCTGGGGCACGGAATCAAGTGTGCCTCATGTGTTTTCCAGAACCTCTTTTTTCTTTTTCTTTCCCATGTAAGTAATACCAATCCATAAAGATAGAGACACCAAGGGGTGCTGTATATATCTATTATGATATTTACTAAAACTAAGAGTGGCACCAGGGAATTCTAATAATCTTTAGTCCTGAAGAATAGCCTTGGGGTAGGGTGAAAAACATGTCGACCATGGGAACCTAGGCACATTGTCTTCTTAAAGTTCCCATTTTCTTCCCCTTATTTTATCATACCGGTTAGAGGTATCACTAAAGATTCCTTTTCCTACTAGCAAAGTATTTTTAATTTTCCATTTGTTCCCCCACTCAGACCTCAACACTTCATCTACACATAGTACCAACTGTAAGTGCTCCCACATCTCCGTAGGTCGTACCATGCCCGTTCCAAAGCGGGATGGGAAGAACCGGATGATGAAGCATGCCACCAAGGGGCAACCCTGGTGGGTGAGGGTTATTTAAGAAAAACATCTTAGTGGAAAGAATAAAAGACTCTTCAATTAACAGAGGTGCTCTTTGATTAGTACGTATTTGAAATGCAGACTTCATGCTGCTCTTTCATATTGCCTTTTTTCTAATCTAGTAGTTTACTAAGATGCTGGCGATTGGAACCGCAAAAAATAGCACTAGCTCTGGAGTGAATTGTGGTGAGCCCCAAATCTATCTTTGACAAGATTTGATACTAGCCCCTTCCAAACCAATGTCAAACCTAACCCAGAAGGCACTATTCTGCATGCGCTTGCAAAATGTCACAACAACCAGTACCACAATGTGGAGCACAGTCAGCATCTCCCAGTAAATTCGCTCTCTGCCATGAAATCCACACAGAATTATTCTGGATCCAGGACACCTCCTAGGTGGCAGGATCCAGTCTGGCAATATGAACAGTCAGCATTGAAGGCAAGCTCACACCGTGACCCTGAATGCTGCATTCAGGGTTCTTGACTGCCCTATGTGTATCGTCCGTAGTCTGCCCTCATACTGCTATATAACTAGGTAGATGTCCCTGTAATTAAATTCTTCTTGTCTTCCTTCCAGAGATATTACACCAGTTTAACTGTCCTCAAGGCCATTTGGTCTGTGATTCACTGTTTTACACTGGAATGGGAAACTAATCATAGTCACTGAAGAAGGCAGGGACCTGGCAGAACCAGTTTAGGGACTGGACAGGTTCAGGAAAAGACTAACAACTTTTATCAGAATTTTGTTTGGAAGTATTTGCCAGAAATCACCACTTAAATAGATGTTTGATAAATATTGCATTAACTCCTTCCCTGCGGGGGGGGGGGGGGCGGTGCCGCTGTGCTCGTGACGAGCTTAGCTCGTCATGACTCACAGTGAAGCTGTGCTCATGACGAGCCGAGCTCGTCGCAATCCCGCCCACTCATTAATTCTCCCGCACAGGCAGGGAATCAATCGCGCGTGGGCGGGCCGCGGCAGTTATGACGAGCTCAGCTCGTCATGAGCACAGCTCCACTGTGACTCATGATGAGCTGAGCTCGTCATGAGCACTAAACTGGTTAATAAGGAAGTGTATTTTCTAGCCCTATCCTAAAGCAGCTTATGATAGTTTAACTTGTGTATGTACAGCAAGTTTTTATAAACAGGGATACAGTCACAGAAAAGGTAGCACGTGTGTAGAGACCACACTAAAGATGAATTGTCTTACACATTACATGCAGAATTTGCCATTTATTGTGGTGTAAAGTCTTTCTTCTCGATCTTTGCACAATGTTCCTTAACTTGTGCCATTAACACCCACTCTTGTTATACTACCATCTTTTTATTCCATTACTGTCTCTTGCTATAAATCGCTGAACTAAGAGTAAGGGTGGTCGCTGACCATATATTTAAGCCCCACATTTAGAGCACCACACCACATGCACCACAGAAATGTGAACCACTAAACCCAACAAAAAGATGTAAGCCATGTATCACAAACGCTTCCTCTTCTCTGTGCCATGATTTTAAAGCAAGCATATAGAGGCAAGCATTCATCTGTTTTAAGTGTGTTTATTGTGTGAGCCTTTTTCATGCTATATATTAGAACTAATGAATTGCTGTACATATACATCATATATATATATATATATATATATATATATATATATATATATATAGATAGATAGACAGATAGATAGATAGATAGATAGATAGATAGATAGATAGATAGATAGATAGATAGATAGATAGATAGATAGATAGATATAAATATATATATATTTTTTTTTGGGAAACAATTTGCTCTGCAGCAAGGACTCTCTCGACAGCAGACAGGTAAAACCATTATTTATTGCACATTTGGAAAGTGGCATTTCCTCCGTTATTAACATCCTTCATTGCCAACGCGTTTCAAAGCTGTATGCTTCTTCTTCCTGGGCAGAATGGCTGAGCAGTACTCTGTGGCTAACTCAGTCCCACGTGTGTTTCATTAATTCCTTGGCCTCCGGTGTGCCTGTTTTGTAGCATTTCTTTGCCGATGCACATTGGGACATGTAGTTTATTTCACCAAATGACACCCTCAGTGGGTTCCGCTCTCTGCCATTAAATATTAAAAGGTCACTTTGATTATTGTTCAAAATCCACAGTGAAAAGCAAGCCCTCCAGTGGGCCCCGGTATGAAAATACCACTTTCACTTAATTATATTATATATTATATATATATATATATACATACTAGTAAATACCTTTAGCTGACATAAAATATATTATATATTTTTTAGGTATTTTCATCTAAAGATTTTTGCAGTGATCAATGTATTTTTATCAGTATTACGTTTTTGTCTGCACACAAAAAAAATTTAGTCTGTTTTACACACTCTATGCTAGCGATCTATGGTTTTAATAGTGAACTGGCTAAGTATTTATTATTATTTATTTATCTTAGTTTTTGCACTGAGAAATATGCGATTTTGCACAAAGCTTTCTTACTCTTGCTCCTCAGGATTAAAGTAATTCTATGATTTTTACAGATAACATTGAGACTTATAATGCCAGATAGTCACTGGGCACTTGCCCTGCACTCGAAACTTTATCAAGTTTACAACTTAAGAAAGACAGTGTTAATTAACTTTATGGTTATTCACTGAATAACGTTCTGACATTGTCATGTGATCTTACATATTTTTTTTTTTTTTTTTTAAATAAGCATGTATGGCATTATTCATCATGTTATATGATACAAGGTTTCACTGAAAATGATTTGTACTCATTGATGTTCCCATCGGGAGTCTGTTTTTTAGTTCCGTGATTGTTGTAGGAGGAGTTTGCTTTACTCAAAAAATGTATTTATTGCACTAATTGGTCTTGACACGTCATGTGATCAAGCCCGGTTGAATCCGGGCGAAACGCGTCATGTTGTTGTGAGGGAGGAATAAACCTGCACTTTGAAACTACTTACCTGCGTGGTGGTCCGTTCCTGGTTGTGTTTTTACACGACTTCCTATCCAAGGATTGTGGTTGCATATATATATATATATATATATATATATATATATATATATATATATATATATATATATATATATATATATATATATATATTCCACAATTGCAGCTCCACGGAAATTCGTGTCAACGAAGAATGGAAGCCACGCAAATCCAAGTAAGGCACAGTTGTTTTACTTTATTAAAAGCCGAGTTTCACCAATCTGACGCGTTTCGGGCATCCGCCCTTGTTCACAGACAGTCAGTTAGTAAAAATAAAGCCCATTAAATACCATACGGTTTGCAATTGGTTAAATTGTTTTCTCTCATTTTCTCAACACTGTGTGACATTTAAAAAGTGAAGACACACTACTCAATATGAAACCCGTGTAGTCTGTTTTCCAAACATTTCTACAGAAGCCATAGTGTTTGTTATTTATGCATTGGTTAAAATCCAAAGACCACAAAGCGTAAGCTGAATGCTGAACTATAAATGTTTGCAAGACAAATTCATGAAACATGTTATATAATACCATGGTTTTTTTGCATATATTGCTAAAATCATCTTCAATTTGTCCAAGATCATTATTATATTGGTATCCATATCAAATTGACTGTGCAAATGACGCAATAAAGTGCAAGAAATAGTAAACATTAAAGACATATATATATAAATATCTTATGTTAAGATTCATTAAATCATTTCATTTATACATATATATGTAAAAATAGAATATAAAAAATATATATATGTATCACATAACATTCACTCAAACATATGACATTATAAATATCACTCAGTAAATATTTGTCCACACTGTATACTTTTATCACTTATTGGTAGCTGATATAATGAAAGGCAGGAGGTGCTCCTTGTTTAACTGTTTGGGGAAGGGCAGAGGTTCTTCTTAACTTTTTGATTGCTGGTATCCCCCACTGAGTCATCACTGGAATTTCAGGACCTCCACTTTGTCATTATTGGATGCCAAGGACCACCAGCCTAAGCAGTGTGTAGAAAAGTGCCCCTTTTTGCATAGTTACACCCTAACATTTTGCTAGATACCTGATGCCAACTTGAATGAGTGTGTGCTGGAGTCCTTCTAACCAGGCCCCAGCACCTGTGTTCTTTCCTGAAACTGTACCTTTGCACGCACAATTGGCAAACTTGTAAAAGGTAGCCTTGGTACCAAGGGCCTTGTGAACAGAGAGGGCATCTGAGGGCTGCAGCATGTATTAAGCCACCCTCAGAGACCCCTCACCTTAACACCCCCACCCTGCCAATGCAGACTGGGTGTTTTGGTGCAGACCAAACTAAAGAGTTGATATGACACACATCCCTGTGTGCCATGCCCATCAACACTGCCTGTGGCATGGGTAAGTCACCTCTCTAGCAGGCCTTACAGGCCTAAAGGCAGGGTGCACCGTGTCCAGGGGAGGGCATAGCTGCATGAGCAATATGCCCCTACAAGGTCTGTGCCATTCACAGACACTGTAAGTGCAGTTAAGCCATTTTGAGTACATGGGCTGGGAGTTTGTCAACATGAACACCACAGCTCCATGATGGCTTTACTGAAGTCTGGGAAGTTTGGTATCAAACTTCCCAGCACATTAAACCCACACTGATACCAGAGTTGGATTTAATGATAAATGCACACAGAGGGCATCTTAGAGATGCCCCCTGAAAAATGACCATCTCTGGTGTGGTTGCTGACTGGCTCCCAGCCATCTGCCACCATCAGACAGGTTTCTGGACCCCTGGGTAGAGAGCCCTCTGGGGCCAGGAACAAAGCACATCGTAGGCAGAGGGAGCTTCAAAGGCCTGCCACCTTTATTAGCTACCCCCAGCCTTTTGCTGCTATCAGCAACTGGCTCCCACTGGTTCTGACCCCTATTTTGGGCACCTGAACTGGCAGGAAAACCTAGCTAGGAAGGGAGGTGTGCCCACCTTTGCCAACCCCATTCTGAGGTGGAGAAGGCGAGGTGAAGCACACATCTTAGTCCCCACCATCTTGTAGCTGGAGGGACCCCTCCAATCATGAAGAGGCTTTTGCCCACCTCCCACTGGAGGGTGGCATACTAGGGGTTGTAGGTCCCAACCTGCTCACCATTTCTTTTCAGATTCAAAGTGACAAGAAGAAGAAGTACAGAAGAGCCGTGCTGCGGAAGAGGAGAACAACAATTGCTTTGGCCCCAGTCTTACCGGCATGTCTCCTGCTCTTAACCTCTGTGAGCTGAACCCAGCGTGTCCTGCATCCAGCAGCCTTCAAGAACCCCGGGGACCTGCCCTGCCTTCCATTAGAACTCCTATCTCCCGTGGACACCGGATTTGTCCAACACCAGCCCAAGCCAGGACTTGAGATCCAGCCCAATCCATGAGTCCTCTCCACTCTGCACCCGACGCCCACGGCCCGAGTCCGAGTGGCCCAACACCCCAGCGAGGTCCGCCCAGCGATCTTGACCTGAGTGCCAGTGTTGTACGACCTCCACCGGCCTTCTCCTCGAAGCCTGCAGCCTTATTCTGAAGCACCCCCCCAACAGCGACAGGAACCAGTGAGAAGAATCCGACACAAAAGGACACCCCTGCACCTGCAACTCCTGAGTCCTGAGGTGCCCAACAAACGGTGTCCAGCAACTCTTCATCTTCATCCTCCAGTCTTTCGTTCCCTTCATCCAGTCTTCTGGCTCCAGCCTGCAGACCTTTTCCATGACCGACATTCTCCATTGAAAAGCATTGAAAAGCTTCGGGCTCCCGACACCTCCTAAGCTCCTAAGCTCCCTGCAACCTGCCGCCCCTGCGCCGCTGGTGGTGTGGACTTGGTGCCAACCTGGGACCCACTTTGCCCTGACCTTACGCCAGGGAACTACGGTTCCCTGGCGTAGGAGCGGCGGTCAAAGGTCGCAATATTCTTGGCGGGACAGCCACGGTCCCACCTAACATTTTATGAGTTTCCTCTCAGCCAGGCATTTCATGGCAGTTCCACCACCATAAAAACCCTGGTGTAAAGAAAACAAAAGGTGGCCTACAGGGCCCCCCTGTGCCTCATACATATGTGGATGCACATAGGGGTGGCATAACATGCACAAAGGTTCCTGCACTGCATTGAATTTCGATGTCCATGCCTTGCAGGAACCTTGTAGTGCGGTCCCATTGTTTTGCCTTCTTTAATGGCATGGCTGCCTTTAAAAGAGGCCCCGCCATGGGACCGCCCGCCTGCGAGTCTAGTCAAAAGTCGTAATTGGGTGGGTAGTACAAACAATTGGTCTGGATTCAGTCTTTGAGGGAGTAAAATCATTTCTTGCCTGAGTGTGTACAAAAAATACTTTAACACTGCCCTCCTGATAAGCCTGACTGCTCAACCACACTACCACAAAAGAGAGTAAGGTATTATCTACTTTAGCCTCTGCTATACCTCTGGGGATCCACTGGACACTGTGCACACTATACCTTGCTTTGGTATAGTATATACAGAGCCAGCTTCCTACACAGTTTCTTTGATTTAAACCTCAAAACAAACACAAAAAGATGTATACACCAAACAAAAGCCCCAACATTGGAATATTTCGTTTTATTCATAAACAAATTTGTAAGTTTACAAATTTTTATTTTGTTTCGTTATTTGTATATACTTTATTCATTTAAATGTATTCATTGTGATATTATTTAATTTTGTAAAACCTCCGCAGACCCCCTAAAGAGGCATGGTGGACCCCCAGTGGTGCCCGGATCACAGGTTAAGAACCTCTGGGATAGGGTTTCAGTGTTCAGCGGCTTCACTGGCAATAAAGCTATCACCACAGTTTACCATTTGATCGACTCATGAAACAATGACAGCTGCAGTTAATAAATGGACAAATGAGCCGGCAAAGTATTTTGAAGTATTAATTTAGTAAACTCTTTAAATAGCCTGAGGCTGACTTTTAGAACAACATCTGTTTCTTGAGAAATACATGCATGTGCTTTAGAACTGAAATTTATTCTGAATGGATGCTGTTTGCTAGAGTGTTACCAACCTTTGACCATGTCCTGTGAAGACTACAATGTTGTGGAGCTGTGGGTAGAGGTTGAAAGGTTGGGCTATGACTGATGACTAAGGCCTCATTACGAGTTTGGAAGTGCAGGAGTGTGACCACATACTCCCGCACCGCCAAACCCATGGTTGAACCGCCCGCCAGATTAGAAGTTTTTTCCTGTCTGGCAGGTGATACTTTGGCGTTCCCACGGCTGCCTATGAAATAGGCACCGCAATGGGCACATCAAAATCAGTACCTGCACGGCATGGACTGCTGCAGTCATTGTTGTGCAGGTACTGGGGTGAATGCACACAGGGGGGCACACCAAGTGCCCCCCTGCATGCACACCATGGCCCTGAGGCAAAAGGGGACTTGGTAGGGCCCCCTTTGTTTCCTCTTCCCCATGTATTTCATGGCAGGCTCACTGCCATGAAAACCGTGGCAGAGAGGAAACTTGTAACATCCTTGGCGGGACAGCAGCTGTCCCACCAAGCATATTGTGGCCTCAAGACTACCGCACTGCCAATAGGGATTTTTGTTCCCTGGCTGTTACGGCAGTCCCATGGTAGCCCAACTGCCCTGATCGTAATAGGGCGGTCAGAAGACCGCCACCGCCCGCAAGTCTGGCGGTCCGTGGACCGCCAGACTCGTAATGAGGCCCTTCATATTTCTATTTCTCTTTGCAACGTGATGATCTGATTTGTTTCTTATTAATAGCAATATATATCCATATTTTTTCTATCATCGATCATGAAATGTATTTGACATTATCTAAAGTTTGACTACTAAATCTGTCCCGTTTTGTATGAGAGGGTGCTATGTCTACAATGCTATGTTTTTGGGGGCTAATGTATTTGTCACTATTGGCTTATTCTTCATTATTATTATTTTGGGCTGATATATCATCTGTGAAGGGACTTCACACTTGAACCTTGACTCTAGTTCTGGCTAGAGTATAAGTTGTTCTGTGGTGGCAATGGCTCCATTTTCATGATTATTGTCATTTCTTGGGAAGAGGTGTGGCGCAGCGGGCAGGGCGGCTGACTCAGGAACCTGGGGACTCACGGTTCGATCGCCTGCAGCAGATCAGCCCAGCACCATGTGGCTCTGAGCAATAGCTCGCTTAATCTTCCCGACGGCCCCCAGCGCCTTGACGCCCTCGGGCAATTATTCGTGCATTACAAATACTGGACATTTGCACATTTACATTCTTTGAATGAGGAGGATCAATGTTCTTGCATCTATCATTAGCTGGCTGAAAGTAGCTCCATGTTCATGATTCCAGGTTTTGACTAACTTGTCTATCACTCTTTTGTTGAAGTACTCCCTATTTGCGAATTTTTGGTTTGTTCCATTGCATCTCTAATTTTAGGATTTGTCCTCCCAATTCTTGCCTCCAGTTTTGGGCTAACACTTCTATAACTCTTGGTTTTAGGCTACCCTTCAGGTATATGCCAGGGGGTAAAGGGTGTCCATAAACATAATTGCATAGTTTTGGGCTAATATACCTATCCATCCTTTGCAAGGGAGGTCTTCACTTTCAGGATTCAAAAGTTGGCCAAACTTATATGTCACTTTTCGGGGCTGAGACCTCTGACACTCTTTGAGTGAGAAGGTTCAAAGCTCATGGATCCGATTGCCGGTAATGCATCTGTTGGTCTGTGGATAATCTAACTCCATGTTCATAACTTGCTAGGATCACATGTCTGTTCCACTTTGGGTAAAGGTGGGCTGTGTACTGCCATGCTCATGCTTTGGTTTTGGGTTATGGTATCTCTAACTGTGGATGGCATGCTACTAACCTTCAGTTATTTATTTCTGGTTAACAACCCTGTCCTTTTTGGGTATGAGAGCTCCATATTTGTGACTTCTGTTTTGGGACAATGTATCTTTCACTCTTCAGAGCGAAATACTCTGTTTTTGACTCTGAATGTGTATTAAGTCACTTTTCTGCACAGGGGTGGTTTCCTGCTTATTACGGTTTATTTTTTGAGTAACATATTTGCCATTTATGGGCAAAGACAATAAACAAGTGATGAATTGAAATGTCTGAATCAACCGTCAGCACTAGGAATTATTCTGAGTATCATTCCATTTCATCCAGTTTAGCTGTTCTTTGTAATTATAGAGGATGGTTGGTGGGTCATCCCTTTGTATGTGCTGAAAATGAGCTTCTACTCTTTGGGCGAGGGGGCTCAATGTTTGCAATTTCTTTATTTTGCCTGTACATATCTGTAACTTTTAGCATGAAATGTTTATTTTTTGAGAAATTTGGATGGGCTCCAGGGCGGTAGATATGTTGGCCAGGAGCCATTATTGCAAACCGCCCATTTGAGTTAATAGTCCCAGATCAAGTCCTTTGCAGGAAGCGAAGCTGACTCACATGTGCAGTCAGATGAATTCAAAGAAGGGGCTTGGGTTTCTTAAGATTTCTTCAAACAGACTTAGAAAAATTGATGGAAGTTGATTTTACACAGCATGGTGTATTAGAAGGCTGTATCCAGCGAGAAAGCTTGATTTCATGTCTCCTTGAACACCCGTCATCAAAAAGAAAACTCCAGAGCAGAGCTAGGCTGTGCGGCTAAGGAAAAAGGTTACAACTTTTTTAGACGCATGCTCCTGGGTCCCCAGTTCTTCCAAATACCCCAAATCGAGTTATTTGTCAGGTGAAAAGGGAAAATCCCCAGTCACCACCAAAATGTGAAGGTGTAAGACAAAATCAATATTACAATATGGTTTTTGTCTCAGGTTTCATCGGGACAGGATCCACTGAAATCAGTCCACTCGAAAAATGTTTTTGGAGGTTCACAGTACTGGAAACAAGTTAACCTTGGTTTCTTCAACCGACCCATAGCCTCCTATGTTCACAGGACCTCTTCACCGTACATGCAGGCTTTCAGGAGGCAAATTCCTCAACATGTTATAGTAGTCAACAGAAAACCAAACCGTCCCACACACCCAGCGCGGGCATGCAAGGTCCTTTTTCACTGCACTAATCTAGTTGTTATCCCCCCTGGCGAGAAGCTCCAATTTAGCTGGTTCCTTGTTTGTCATATGCACAGTGTCACCAGAAAGGTCTACCTTGAGAATGGAAATGAATCTATGATACACAAAAGAAATAGCTTCAACGTAGTCACAGGAAATACAACGATTCAAGGTTATGGAACAACAGGGACAAATGGAACTTGAGCTCGTGGTCCCAGTAGGGCAGAGGCAACAATGTAGGGCACAGATGTGATATCAGAAGCAGGACTAGCAAATTAGTCCCAGGATTCCGAAGGGAAAGTGATAAAAGTGAAATTCAGTGGAAGTGGGTGGGGGTTTCAGGTGATTAGGAGTTAACCTTTCACAGGGGCTTGCTTTGATCCTCTTGGAATTTTGTTTCTCCTGGAATCATTAAATTCCAGACTGTTCAGGATTAATTTTATGGTGAAGGAGGAAACTGGACCATCGAGAGGGATTTATACAGGGTCATGCAGTAGATGTACCTTTTACCGCTAGAAAGCTTATTGATTGGACTTTTGTGGACAATCACAGGGCAGGTCCAGCTGCCACTCCGCAGATGCCAACAGGGCATTTGGACACACTACGAGTTATACTTCAATTTACTGGCAATGAGATACCTCCACATAGGGACCACACAGATGGAGGCAGATCTTGGGGGGAGAAGGTAATGTGAAATTTTCCTGGTTGTGGCATTGAATCCTTCACCAAATTGAGGGGCCTATTTACAAAGAAGTGACGGAGCGCGGTGTTAGCCTTCTCAGCATAACACCATGCTCCGCACTTCTGAAACTCAGGGCTGCACCATATTTACCACAATACGGTTCAGCCCTGCGTTTCCTCCTGCGCTGGCGCTTATTACAGCTGCCTAGCACCAATGCAGACACCCTTGCACCATAGTGCAAAGGTGCCTGCGTTGGAGGGGATGATTGTTTATGTGCAGGAAGGGACACCTTCCTCTTAAATGGCAATTTGTAACTTTTTATGTGTGCTGCTTTTTGCAGCATACATAGAAGTTGCAACTCATTTTTTAAATTATTGTTCATGTGCAGGAAGGAACACCTTCTTGCACTTAAACAATCATGCATTGCATTTTGCCATTTCTGTGTATGCTGCACAATGCAGCACACATAGAGAAACAGCAACAACGAGGAGAAATAAAGCATTTCCCCTCGTTGTGCAGTTAGGACCAGGTGTTTTTGGTCTTAATTTTGGCGCTGCCCCATATTTATGCCACCCTCGTAAATATGGGGCAGCATCAGAATCAATGGGTGTTGCGTCAGAACGCCCACCCATTGCCCACCCCTTTCACGCTAATTATAGTGTGAAAGGGTGTCTTATTTAAAAGGCAGCGTTGAGCCATGTTAAGTGGCTGAAAACTGCTTTGTAAATAAGGCGATGACAATATCGCCACAGGAACGTCAAAAAAAGTGACGTTCCTGTGGCAATAGGGGCTTGTAAATATGCCCCTGAGTCTCATCTGGAACTCTGGGCTGCAAGGAATCTAGGATGGGCTGACTCAGGACCCGCAGCATTATTGGGCCCTGATAGACCATGTATGGGTGTCTTTTTTACTTCCTCATAGTGCGACCCTTCTCAGAAAGCATTCTTTTTTTATTTTACTTGCTGTGTATAGTGGGCGTTGCAAAAATAAACTGGAAGAGACTAGGAAAAGCTTCAAATGATTACTTATGGGCATTCAGTCAATTCTAGTAGAGGTTTAACCACACAGATGTTGCCAGTCCGTGAGGTTCAATATCAGATGTGGGAGGAAGTATGGAGAAGCATAATTCAACCGCGCTCCTGTTACCACCTCCATTTTGGAGTTTTCAGGCAAATTTACATAAACAATCTCAGAGCCAGATTGGCTATTCTGCCAATCTGGTGTTTTCCTGGTGGGCTGCAGGCTCTAGCCTGCAGCCCACCAGGAAAACACCAGATTGGCAGAATAGCCAAAGCGGGATGGGCTGCCATGACCATACTGGTCGAGGCATTGGGCCTCATGTAGGTAGCCCAATACCGGTCGGTAACGGCCGATTTTCGGTAAATATACCGTTACCGACCGGTATTTAGGCTTTTGAGATGTAGGGGGATCATTTCTGTATTCGGTAATTTACCGAATCGGTAATTTTACGATTCGGTAAATACCGAATACAGAAATGAGATGTAGGGGGGCTGTGTGGTGGGTGTGGGGATTCGTTATTTACCACCAACTAATAGTTGGTGGTAAATGATGAATATGTGTGAAAATGCATTTGTGTGCACTGTGAAGTGTGCAATGTGGCAGACATACATGCCCCTAGGGCATGTATGTGCGCCACATGTGCACACATGGACGAATCAGGGGTGCAACAGGGTGTCAATGTGACACCCTGCCACCCTTGAATGTGCTCCCCCCATTACCGAATCGGTATTTACCGATTCGGTAATGAGGCATACCTTCCCATTGATTGAATCAATGGGAAGGTATGCCTCATTACCGAATCGGTAAATACCGATTCGGTAATTACCGACTTACTCCGATTCGGTAACATTTACCGAATTATTACCTACATACACTTTACCGATTCTTAAATACCGAATCGGTACAATCCGGTATTTAAGAATCGGTAAAGTGTATGCCACCTACATATGGCCCATTGTGTACTGTGTGGCTGTTATAAGCATTTTTGTCAGGAATAATTTTGAAGGTGAATCTAGTAGCTGTCAAAGCCCCATTTAATCTATTGCCAAATTTAAATATGTCTTTAGGAGAGTTGATGCTACAGCAAGGATCTCAGCTCTTAACTTAGCACACAGGCCATTTGTAGTAACCACACAAAGACAGGTACTTGTCAGGTCAGCGCTTTATTGGCATCCAACTCCACAGCTTCCAAAGATCAACTGCCCCCCTTCAACTGTCAACCACCCAACCCATATTCCATTACAGAATGCTCTATGTCATAATGACTGACCGAGAGCTGAACCCAACCATAGAGTAGACTACACCATGTGAGGCACATGTGATTATCCTATTCCTTACTTACCCTTTTGTAAATGTAGACAGGTGGTCAGTAAAGTTAGCTTGCAATGTTACATAATATTTGGCACACCTCACTGTCACCTTGGTTGCCTAGCACTGTGAAAGGCCAATGTCACTTTAAGAGGAGCTTCGCTCAGAGTGAATGTAAAACCATTTGACATTTTGCTTGTAGCGGTTGAGGTTTGGTTTACAGGCCTCGGATTGCAGCAAGGGACCAAAACCTAAGGATCCGGAAAGAAAATATTGTGAACAGGTGGAATTTCTTACAGCGTCTTAGAACGCTCCAAGGTAAAACACACAGAATAAAAACTGCATGGCTGAATCCTGAGCCTGGGGAGCAGGCCACTGAGAAACATGATTGTCACTTAGGAGTCGAGGTTGCTACCCCTGGCTTGCTCCTTTCAGCCCCTGGCACTGCCTTTGCGACCAAGTCTCTCAGAGAAGGCAAAATCAGTGCCAGCTCTTCCTTATGAACATCGGCTGGAACTGCACTCTTTGTATTCTGTCAATTATTTTATTACACTAACAGTGGATAACATATGCACACACACACACGTTTATACACACATATATATATTTTCTCACTATTAGTGTAATAAAAATGGAGTTCAGTTAGCTGAAATATTTTTTTTTAAACATATTTTTATGTATCTTTCAATTGACACAGACACACATCATGTAAATTTCCATAGCAAGTTGCACTTAATGAGTGAGTGTTGGAACCAATGTACCAGTTACAATTATTTAAATGTGCAATGTTGAACATCATTTCTCCCACCCACTCTCTAACTCAAGCAGAAATGAAGGCCATGAAAATTAACCCCACAGAAAACATCATATTCATGACATTCACTCCTGTCATTATTTAACTTTAAACTAACTACCCGTAATATCCCCCTCCCATCCCTCCCCCCAGGCATGCCACTGCCATTTCTACATATAATTTGTGCAAAAGTGTATCTTCGCAACATACTAACAGTATTACGTCCAAGTAACATGGTCATCAGGTGAGGTAATACATTGCAACATTGCATTGGAATTATCACAATCGGTCCGATTCATGTGGAATCTATCTGGACTTTTACTACAGGGGCAGGCATTCTAGGACCTTCCTCGCTAACGTCGTCAGGGATTGTGAGAAGATCTACCAATGTTTCCCATGTCTTTGCCGCTTCTAGGGCCTTCTCGCTCCCCGCCCTCTTTGCCATTTGCATCCGAACAACACTCTCGCAGTCTGCCCATTTGATGAACCCTTTCTTCCAGTGATCTATGTTGGGGCCCCTCTGCGCTTTCCAATGTAGAGAGATCTCCCGCTTAGCTAATATTAGTCCCAAATCTATGAACTTGCAAGTGATTTTATTTTTAGCCATATGTGGAAACCAATGTAATGTGCACGGTCCCATGGCCGTTTCCAAGTCTCGGTCAGTGTGTGTATTAAGTAATGCCATCACTTCAGTCCAATATGTGTTCAAGTGTGTGCACCCCCAAAACATGTGGTAAAAAGCGTCCCCCTCCCTGCGGCAGCATGGACAGGTGTCGAAACCTAAGTTAAAATATTTGTTAAGTTTCACTGGAGTGGGGAGGAGCCAAGATGGCGGACGGACAGGACGTCTGAGCTCCCGGCTCCGCAGCCCGTCTGCTGTTTACATGACATCCTGATCTTTAATCCTGCCTACAGCGCGAGCAAATGTAACCACGAATGCGCTGACACTTTCCGCATTCCTCCGATGTCCCCGCCGGCTTTTTTGGTGGAGGATTCATAGAGTTTGCCGACTTTGGACTTTGCCCACGCACTCTGGCCCGACCACCGCCACCGGACACCGCTTATCACGTACGGTGAGACGACCTGGGGCCGGACCGGCGCCTGGGGAAATGTGACCGGCTGTGGAGTGGGCGGCTTGGCGGAGCCTTCTTCGCGACGGAGAGAATTCCTGTATGATTGGGTCCGGGCTGGCGAACCTTCCTTTGTCATGCTACCAGCGGTCAGAGCGGTATCCGTTTTAGAGCGCCCACCACCCGCATTGCTATACAGCCGAGGGCTCTCACATCGTGTGAGCCCCGTATAGCGAGCAGTATCTCTTCTTGCCTTAAATGCTATTCCTCCGTCCAATGGAGTCACCCTCACCTCTCCGATGTGGGCTGACTGCAAAAATGGTGGCGGTGCCGGTCTACCTCGCCGGAAAGACGGAAGCCTCCATATCCCTGACGCAGGCTGCCCTGCCTACTGTCGAGCTGGAGGGTGTCCCGGCGGCGCCTTTGCATACTGCCGACATGCTGAAGCGGGGAGCAGACCTGACCTATGGTGATATCCTTCTAGCCCTGGAAGACTTGAGGGCGACACTGTGGAAAAACACTCGAGAACTGGAGCGGAAGATCGATGTCGCTATGCCATCCAGGGAACTACTGCGGTTGTCTGACCCCCCAATGCCTCTCATTCCCTTCGAGGCGGATACAATGTGGCGACAGGGGGATACTGTGGAACGTCCTCTCCCTGGCTACAGTGTCGAGTGTTCTTTTAATGACAAAGTTGCAGATACAAAGCTCCCTTCCACTTTACAAGCTGAGACTCTGCCTCTGCAAGTGTTGCCACGGCTTCCTCAACATCGCCGGAGTGTGTGCCGTTCTGTGGGGAAAACTGTGTTGGTCACTATCGATGTGGTGATGGTCTATGATTGGGAACTCTCGCTTCCTCTTCCTCTGCGTCTTCTGTGCCGGGAGCGGCCATCTTGCTCCTTTGTTCTGCCTGAGGTACACTCCCAGCAGTGGCCATGCTTGGTGGGGTTTCAGCGTTCTGGCCAGGGCTGATGTTGCCTCCCTTGATGATCCTGCCTGACCGCCTGGCATGACCCGGACTAGAATATTTGTCTATGTATCTGATGTGCCGCATGCGTGTAATTTGCTATTGTTGATTGCGGGGGTGGATCTGTGGGGCCACTTAGGATCGGGCCAGGGCTGGGCGATTTCCTTTAGTTTGCTGTACGTATTGGCGGGCGGGGACTAGGATGGGACTGCTAATTATCTGATTTATTCGCACATTTGGAATGGAGTCTCCCCACCTGCTGCTTTGCTTGCTACTTCAGTTGTGCTGATGATATTCAGGGTGGGGGATGCTTATGGGGCTGGTGGTGACCGGGAGTATGTAAAATTTCCTCCTCCTGCCTTCTCTGGGAGTCGGAGACTGGGATGTTCTTTCCCACTCTCCAGACTCTCTTTCCCACTTGGGGTTCTTTTGGGGCGACAGGCATGCCTATTGGGGGGGGGGTGGGCCGTGGCCTTCCGCTGGTATGCAGGGTGGGGGGATGGGATGTGTTCTATGTCTTTTCTTTGTCTCTATGGCCCTCTTTCTCATTCTTTCTCTCTTCTTCTTCGGTTTCTTTCTCTTCTATGTTTCTTTGTTTCTTCGGGGTCGGGGTTCAGTGTTAGTAGGGAGTTTATTGTGTTCTATCATTCTGTGGTATAGCGTTTGCTCTTAGTTCCTGGATGGTGGCCACCTGTTTCCTTACAAATGCCTTCCTATATAACGCCTCCTTCTGGGTGCTCCGTGAACGGTGATGTCTCTCCTGGTCAGTGATCAGCTTCGACTCTTTTCGTAGTTCACTACATTGTACTCGACAAAATCATAAAATTAAACCTTTTCTTATCCTGACATTATTGTTCTATGTTCTACACGGTACTTTTCACTCAGAGATTGCTTTAACGGCGCTCTGCCCAATTGGTTTTTTTTTTTTTTTCTTTTTCTTTTATCCTTTTCTGATATGTCATAGCGGCCGGCCCCGAGGGGTTGTAGGCAGACGCTGTGTATTGTGCATTTACCAAAATAAAGGTTTTAAAAAAAAAAAAAAAAAAAAAAAAAAGTTTCACTGGAGTAAGGTAGGCCCTGTGCAGAATGTAAAATTGCACTAACTGGAAACGAGCATTGCTAGTACTTTTCCATGCCCTCACCACAATCTCAGCCCATGCCTTGTCTGGGATCTCCTCTCCCACATCTTTTTCCCATCTACTTCGCAACGTAGTTAGCGGCAGCAGCATCTCTTGTGTGAATCGTCTATATAGGCAAGTAACCGCTTTAAAGGTTCCTGCTGCTGTCACTAAATATTGACATCCCAGCGATGTTGCTGGTTCAATAAGGCCCTTCTTCCAATATCGCCGAATAGCTGCGGTAAGAGCTGCATGTAAGAGAAAGTCCCCCCCTAATAAGTCATACCTCTCCTGAAGATCGCTAAAGGGAATCATAGAGCCATCATCATATAAATCCCCTATTGTAGCCCAGCCATTCTCGTTCCAGCGTTCTAGTACGCGCCAGGCGCCCCCTTGAAGCAACACCTTACACATGGACAATGGGATATCCTGTGCATAGGGGGTCCCAATCCCTGCTCTCTTCAAACTTCTTCTCCAGTATTGTTGTGCTGTTCAGGGATCCTCAGGGAGGTCGTTGGCGCAGACAGGGAGGTCCAACACAATTCGTGATAGCACTCCTAGAGCTGGCACACCATCTCTCAGTTCTCCCAACCCCCTTAGTCTTGTTGCTATGTTTTGTGTGAGCCATTGTAATTGGGCTGCTAGGTAATAAGTTTCAAAATCAGGCACAGCCCATCTCCCCTCTGATCAGGGACGCATCATAACTGCTAGTGCTACTCTTCGTCTACTGGTGCCCCAGTTGAAATCTGTGCTCATGGTTTTAAGTAGTTTAAAATATGGGTTTGAATCCAGACTGGCAGAGTTTCCAAATAGTACAATAATCTCGGAAGGGCGACCATCTTGTGTAAGGCTACTTGCCCAGCCACCGATAACGGAAGTGTTTCCCAAAACTCAATACTACCCTTCAATCCTCTAATTGCTTTACCAGTATTACCCTCCAACAGATCCCCTGCGTGTGATATATTTTTGTGCCCAGATATTTAGGGCATCTATATTCCCTCTTCACCCCCGCAGTGACCTGTGGACCGATTATCTCTCCCATGGTCGGGAATAAACAGGACTTTGCCCAGTTCACTCGAAGCCCTGCTACTAGGCCAAGATCGCGGAGTAAAGCCTTCACTCCCTGTAGCGCTTCTCTTGGATTGGCAAGGAACATTAGCAAGACATCAGCATACAGGGCAATGTGATGGAGTCGCCCGTGGGCAGGCAGACCCGAGTAGTATCTGCCAGTCCTGGCCTTAGCCGCCAGGGGTTCCACTGCCAGGGCAAATAAAAGAGGGGACAGCGGACAACCCTACCTCGTACCCCTAGTGACTTCACAGGTATCAGATATCAGCCCACCTGTCTTAACTCTTGCTGTAGCGTATGCATATAAGAGGGCCGTCCATTGTATGAATTTGTCCCCTAGTCCAAATTCAGACATAACATAGAACAAATAAGGCCATTCAAGACTATCGAAGGCTTTTTCACTATCAACTGCAAAAACCGTAGCCTCTTTCTTTGGGTACGAATCAGCCTCTAGTATTTTTAATAAGCTGCGAAAATTCACAGCTGTGTTTCTGTTCGGAATGAACCCTGATTGATCCCTGTGCACTAAAATCGACATATAAGGGAGGAGCCGAGTAGCTAGGATACGGCTTAAGATTTTAAAATCTGTATTGAGCATGTATAGGGGGCGATATGCAGATATGTCACTGGGGGCTTTCTCAGGGTTAAGAAGGGGTATAATGACTGCCTCTCGCGTTGTTGCAGGTAGCCGACCTAGCTTTCTTGCCTCATTATATAGTTTAAGTAGTCTGGGCGCCAATTGATCAGTATAAGTGAGATAGAATTCTATCGGGAGGCCGTCTGTCCCTGGTGTTTTATTCCGCGCCATGTGCTTAATGGCCCCTCTCACTTCCCCAAGTTCAATGTCCCGCCCCAGTATTCCTGCTCGTTCTGCATCTAAGCGCAGCAGATGGATTTCTTACGTTGACTCAAGGAGGGCGTTCTCTGTCAGGTTCGATTTACTTTTGTAAAGGTCCGTATAATACTCAAGAAAAGCCTCATTTATACCCTGTTGAGTGCAATTTGCCTGCGCATGTTGGTCTCTGAGTTCTAAAATCGAGGAACCCCTTCGAGTTGGGTTAGCCAGCCATTACAAAAGAGCCCCAGATTTGTCTCTTTCCAAGTGAGCACGTACAATATACTTTTTATAATCAAAGCAGCGTAATCATTCTACTAAAGGCGCTACCTTCTCCTTTGTCTCCAGGAGCTCTCCCCACCTATCTGGCAGCCTAGGGAGATCCCTCTCCAGCTCACCAGTTGTTGTTCCGCTTCTTGCACTTCTCTCAATAGTACCTGGCGGACCGCGACTATTTCTGCTATACTGCGACCCCTGATAACAGTTTTAAAGGCTTCCCATTCTACTGAGGAAGACGTTGCAGTCCCAGCACTTTCTTGGAAATACTGGAGTATCGCGGTCCTGATTGTTTCCCGAAAGCCTTGGTCTTCTAGTGCCTCGGGCGCATACGCCACGTTGGTATTTGAGCTCTGATGCGAGACCCTTGGAGACTAATTAAAATGGGGTTATGATCCGATAGTGTTCTACTGAGATATTCGCTACCCTGTATTCCGGCATGCACATCAGAAGAAGACAGAAATGTATCCAGACGGACATGCAATGTATGTAATGCAGAGAAATAGGAGTAGTCGCAATCTCCTGGGTGCTGAGCTCTCCAATTGTCTATCAGACCCCATTGTTCTTGCCAGGTGCGCCTTGATGCCACTATTTTATGAATAGGTGTGCAGGGAGCGGCGGGTGGGAGCGGTCTAGGCGCACATCAGAGACACAGGTAAAATTCCCCCAAGTAGTTTCAGTTAGCTGAAATATGACCCTCCTTGGCAGCTGAGGCAAGTAAAAAATGCTGTTAAATGTATGTTGTCTGCATGCTTGCAAGTGAGTGTTTTTATTTGAGAGTGTGTGTGTGAATGAGTGTGTATGTGTAAGCATGTGTGTGAGTGAGTGAAAGTGTAGGTCAAAGGGCCAGTGATGTCACTTCCACTACCCCTGGCATTTTGGTGAATTGACGTGCATGTTGAGAAAGGGGAAAAGTGACATGTTTAGTTTTTCCAGAGATCCATACATGATTATGTCCAGTCCCCAGGATTGGAGATGGATTACGCCTTTATTTAAATTACACTAATCACATTTTCAAAATTGCTCAATTATGCATGTTGCTTGCTCACAAGAAAACTGGTTTGAACAGACAATACCTCACAGAGACATTTTCTGCTCAAACAATGCAGTCTCTTGCTGGTGTGCGGCAAGACTTTTTGTGCACGAAACAATGCACTTGTATGAAAAAAGTAATGCGAGATGCTTGCTAACCACATTTTGTGGTTTTCAATCACAAATGCTAATTATGAGTAGGTCCTCACAAGGATGGTAGCACGTGTTCAAGTTCCCACAAGGATGGTACAGTGCGCGCTATAAAATAACAATATAATTGCAAATTGGAAGCAGGATCCTGTATCATGAATTTTTTCTTAACATGTTTGCGTTAATTGTATACTTTAAAAACATAGGGAATAGTTGGTCCCCACTAGGCAGTTATTCACACATAGTCCCCACAAGGATGGTAACACATGTGTGTGTGTGTATGTGTAAGCATGTGTGTGAGTGAGTGAAATTGAAGGTCAAAGGGCCTGTGATGTCACTTTCACTCCCCCTGGCATTTTTGTAAATTGACATGCATGTTGAGAAAGGGGAAAAGCAACATGTTTCGTTTTTCCAGAGATCCATACATGATTGTGTCCAGTCCCCAGGATTGGGGAGGGATTACGCCTTAATTTAAATCACACTGCTCTCGTTTGTAAAATTTTCATATTTCGTGTAAGACGGAATTCAAGACGTTTCTAGAAATTTTGCATTGCTCAATTTTGCGTGTTTTTTGCTTGTAAGGAAACTGGTTTGAACAGACAATGCCTAACAGACATTTTCTGCTCAAACACGCAGTCTCTTTCTGGTGTGTGGCGAGACCTTTTGTACACAAAACTATGCACTTGTATGAAAAAAGTAATGCGAGATACTGGCTAACCACATTTTGTGATAAAAGCGTAATTTTGTGACATTTCCAAGATATGTCACAAAACAAATTACAACAGTTTTGCACACCCCTAGGATCTAATGGAAACCTGATGCATTCCTTTCATTTAAAAGTATCAGAGAAACATAGTATATATCTATAGGCTTTTAAATAGGACCTATCAATATATTTATCTAAAAGAGTGGCACACGTAATGCAACATATTGACACATTTGTGTCAAAGGAGTGTACATAATATACGCATCCAGGCTCTCCTAACGAGGAAGCGTACAAGAATTAGCGAACGATAGGGACAGGATGAGTATTAATATTTGTCCATCTAATTAATAAAACCTTGATTTCCAACGTATAAATAACATACTGGAAATATGTGTTTATGGTTTATATTACAAATGAAAAATTCAGCATCAATTCAAAGTCTCAACTCATGCTAAAGTTGCTTTAAAAAGGTCATATTTTGCTCTGAATATAGATGTAAACCAAGGAAGACTCCAACTCCTTGACATGTTCCTTTCAGTTTCTCTTTCCCAAGTGCATGCCCAGTTATTAGGCTTCACAGCTGTAGTGAGATGGTTGAACAATGATGGGGGAGCCAATAATTAAGAGCACATATCAGTGCTGAAGTTGAAAGAGTGAGTGGCCAAGAAATAATAACGAAGAAAGAGTGGGAGTCTCAGAAAAGATAAGGGCGAAACTAAGAGGTTCATCATTTTAAAAGGTGGAAAATGAATGGCCCCTCAGTGCCAAAGGCAGAATATGAAAGAGATCATCAGCGCTGGAGCTGGAAAATATTGGGGGTTCAGCATTGTTTAGGAGTGTTAACAGTGCTAGAAGACTGTTACCAAGAGGTGTGGTGAGAAAAGTGAGTGATGCTGAGTTTTGGACGTAGATGAGGAGATGGACTGTGTTGGTATTCAGACAAACTATTGGAAAAAGAAATTTCATCGATGAGCAGAAATATCAAGTTTGAAATATCGTGATGCACAAATATCGTGTGCAAAAATATCGTTGACAAGAATATCGATTTTAACGTAAGCACTAGCAATGTAAAAAATATTTATGTTGTCAATATCAACGTTGAAAATATCTATGTCAATATCGTTTCCCAAAATATTGTTGTAAATAATATAATTTTAGAATTTTTATGTTTTATTTTAGTATATATATTTAATGTAAATGTTATAAATTGTTTGTATAATTATTGTTAATGCTCTTTAATATAGTTTGTTTTTAATTTAAATTGAATAGTCTATATTTATTCTTAGCATTGTAGTGGGTTGTGGGGTTTATATGGGTACAGAGTGGGAAGCAAATTAATTATAATGAAATATTAATTGATATAAATTATTTAATTGATAATTAATGACGTTAGTTGTGTAATTACTTTTTAAAATTACATCAAGTTTTAAGTGCAGGTTGTGGAGTTTGTAGGGGCATAGGGTGGGAATTAATTTAATTATAATTATGTAATAATTAATTTTTAATTATGTAATTTATAATTAATTATGTAAATTGTGTAATTAATTTTTTCTAATTAATAGTTTTGTGTATGTTGTGATATTTGTAGGGTGAAGGGTGTGATGAAATTAATTATAATAGCTATTGTTAATTATTAATAATTATTTAATTGATAATGATGTACATTGGGTAATTACTTAAAAAAAAGTTATATATGAGGTGCAGTTTGTTGTGTTTGGGTAAATGGTGGGAAGGTAATTAAATATAATTAATTTATTATTAGTTAATTGTTATTAATTGTTTAATTGTAATTAGTTACGTATTTTATGTAATTAAGATTATTTTTAAATATATATTAGGTGCACATTGTTGTGTTTGTAGGGATAAAGGGTGGGAAGTTAATTACATATAAATATTTTATTAGTTAATTACTAGTAATTATTTAATTAATAATTATGTAAAACTTGAAATTATTATAATTTTAATATATATTTTAGGTGTGTGATATTCACTTTGTAGCGGTGTAGGATAGTAAGTTATTTAGGTAATAATAAACGCAAAAACTGTTATTTATAATTTAAAAAATGTGTATTTAGTAGGTTCTGGGTTAATTGTGCTATGCTTTTAAACTGTAAATAACATTATATTTGTTGGTTGTTATAATTGTGAAAATATAGTGTGGTATTTCAATTAAATATATATTTTTTGAAATTTAAAATGTTTTTTAAACAATAAAATAATATGTAATTGTTTTCATTTAAATAGTTATATTTGTTGTTATTTAATGTAGTTGTTAAAATATTTTATTTGTGTGAAGTGAACTACCCCCTCTCTGCTGTTGCACATACTGGAGTGGGAATAGTAAATGTTACCCCTCCGCTATCCAATGCTTTCTCTACTGTTGCACTGACTGGAGTAGGACTAGTAAATTGTTACCGCTCGTGAGTCCAGCTCTTTCCCTACTGTTGCACCAACTGGGGTGGGAGTAGTGCATTTTACCCCTCCGCAATCCAACACTTTCCCTACTGTTGCACAGACTGGAGTGGAAATAGTAAATTGGACCCCTCCTGAATCCAACACTTTCCCTACTGTTGCACCAACTGGATTGGGAATAGTAAATGTTACTCCTCTGTAGTCCAATACTTTCCCTACGGTTGCAGTGAATGGAGAGAGAATAGTAATTTGTACCCCTCCCGAGCCCAACCCTTTCCCTGCTGTGGCACAGACTGGAGTGTGAATAGTAAATTATACCCCTCCTGAGTCCAACAATTGTCCTACTGTTGCAGAGATTGGAGTGTGAATAGTATATGTATTATTCCTACAATTGTATAGCTTTGTTTATATTGTTTAGTTTATTATGATGTTTCTGTGTATTTCCCATTATAATATTTTTATGTATTAATGTTCGTAATATGTAATATATTTTAGTGAAATGTAAATTTTAGTTTTGTTGACTTTTTTTATGTGAAATTAAATTTATGTTTTTTAGAACTTTTTTCAGTTTATTTGTAACAGTTTGTAATTTGTGTGTGTGTGTGTGTATATATATATATATAAAGTTTACAAAAAATTTGTAAATTGTAACATACATTATAATTATTATTTTAATAAAAGTTTTAAATTGTATATGTTTAAATAAACATACACATATGTATATGAGTTTTTTGTAGTAAATATAAAATCATAATTTCAAATTATTTAAATAGATTTAATTTACATTATTTTACTGTTTAATGTTAATATATTTAATGTTTACTATGTTTAACGACGTTTATATTAAAAAACTATTTTTTGGTGTTTGATATTAGTGTATAATGATATGATTTTCTTTAGATATTTGTTATCTACATTATAAGTATAGGATAATGATATTTTTGTGCTTGATATTTTTGACACAATATTTATGTCTAATGATATTTGTGGTTTTGATATTTTGTCAGTGAACCACTGTGGATGAGGGACCTTGATGAATGATGGTGAGAAATTTGCTAGGTGATTAATGTGAGCATGGAAGTAGGAGCTCAGTAAATGAGAGTTCAATGATCGATGCATGATGAGTGGGAGTGTGGATGACAGAGTGCTATGAATGATGGTGAAATGATGATAGATAAGTGAGGAGTGCTATGCCTTTAGAAAATTCTGGCTACTTACAAATTGACACTAGCACATTGACAAAATGTGGGCTTCAAAAATGATTTTGGTTGTGAATATTTTATTATCTATAATCACTGCCAAAACCCGCTATTGAAGGACGGTATGGGGCTGTTTAAATGGAGAGTCTACTTTGGATTACATTTTCCCATCTTTCTCTTTTCATAATCTTTCCTGGGAAAGGACCTCCAACTGCATATCTGTCCCTAGAATTAGGCAGATGGCGGCTATCCGGACAAAAGACATACCACCTGCAGAGTCTCCTCAGGTGACTCTGCCAGAAATGGCAGTGCATGAACTCCCTGATCCACTCCCAGATCTAGAGTAGCTGAGTCCCCACCATATCTGGTATAAACACCTCCATTAAGGGCTACTACAGATAAAGTAGAGAAAGGTAAGCATGGTACTTCTAGCACTCTGGAAAACAGCCCCTTCCCCTCAGTATGCTTCAGAGACTACATATCGTGGCACTAACAATGTTGCTCCACTTTAGAGTGGGATCACCCTGATATTAATACCAGCTGATCTCCTGAAAATGGTTTCTACTGTATACATTTGTCCATATGCGGGATTGTGGACAAATGCACGGAAGATACCAGTTGCAGCTTTGAACGAGTGTCTTCTCAAGAGTATTAGTTTCAAGTAATATTTTTCTATTTATTTAATTACTGAGCTGCATATATGAGCTATCGATATATAATGAATTGACATTTACCATCTTCCTGTGAAGACTGCATGTAATCCTTTCATTTCGAAGTACCCATTTGAGAAGTGATTATATAATATAATCCAACTTCACATTTATGGGAGCGAAATGGGGTGTGCTGGGCATTCTACAGTGCATCTGATCATTTCTTTGGTGGCAGTCAGTAAAACCACCACTCCCCTAGTTCCATGGGAGGGAGACCTTTACCAAGGAAGTGCCTCTTAGATTACTCTTGCAACCCAGCTGGTCTTATGAAGAAATGCCAGTCCCTCAAAATTAATTCACAGAATTTAGATCAGCAAAATGAAGAGCAGCATTCTCTCTTGTAATAACAGATTATTATTATTATATTTTTTTGTCCTCATTCTGCCAACTCTCTTGCTGGCGATGCTCTTATTACGATTGCCTGGGCCTAGGGAAGAGCCATTCCAAACAAGAAAAACAGCTGTTTCCATTTCCAACCCCTTCACGGGAAGCCCCGAAACAGAGGGAGCTAGGACCGACAGCAATTTGGCTTAATCATCGGACCGGCTCGATCGCTGACTCCACTCCACCAGCAACATCCATACTTTCTCCTGGCTTCTAGGATCACAGGCGATATCTAGCTGACTTGTAGAGATTAAAATGTTCAAATAGTCAGAGAAGCAAGGTGGACTCCCAGATTTCCATAACCTGCAAATTTCCCGTCTTGCCAAAAGTATTGCGAAGAAAATAAACTTGGAAGCCACTGTCTTAGTTTGTGCAGGCCCATCTTGATAAAGCCCAAAATTATAAGTTTAGGGCTTACCTTGACTTGTTGCCCTGTTACCTCCGCAAGGAACTTACCAATCTTAGTCCAGTAACAGAAGATCTTCGGACACACCATAAACATGTGCATATCGTCCGCCGATGGAGACAAGCATCTCGGGCATACATACTGGTTTCCTGTAACTCTTGACAGCTTAGATGGAGACCAGTAGACTCTATAAGTAGTAAAAAGATGGTTGCGCTTGAACGAGGCAGGTTTCACCACTGCCCGAACAATAGCAAAAGAGTCATACCAAACATCGTTTAGATCTTCACCCCAAAGATCGTCTGCCCACAACTTAGAAATGTCTGAAATAGAGTTATCTTCGGCCTCCACCAGGACCCAGTACCACCGAAAAATTTCTTTTTTTAGCGGACCTACTCTCACTGCCTGATCCAGCCATGCATCCTCACCCTCATCTGCCCAGGTCTGTGTTTCCCACCAGGAAGAGAGCTGATAATATTTAAACCTAGTTAATTGACCCCTGGTGCAGTTATTCAAGACTTCTCAGCTCACTGGGCTTGATGCCATTTTAAGATCTCCCCAGTGGAGTAACCCTGCAGATTTCAGTGGCAAACTAAGTTGATCTCTCAGACATTCAGGAGTTTCGGGTGGTCCCCAAATCGGGGCCCGGGGCGAAGAATAAACTCCAAGCTTTTTCCAAAAATACACCCAGGTTCTTAAAGCTTCCTGCAGGGTCTTCAATCTGACTTTCTTGAAAATCTTTGGGTCTCCATACCTAAAAAGAAAGTGCCTCTGCCTTGGCCGCTCCACACTTAGCATTGCCCCAAAGAGTCGACCGAGGGGAGACATGTCCACCCTGCTAGCCAGCATACGAACATTCTTGAATTGAAATGCATGACAATATGCAACCAAGTACGGAAGGGCCAACCCCCCTGTTCCAACTTCCTTCTCAACTTCTTCCATGATATCCTAGACCCCTTGGAGGACCAAATAAAACTACCAATCTTCTCCTGAAGCTTTCCTATATCATCTTTACGGAAGGCAAAGGGTATTGTATTTTAAAAAAAGTAATTTTTGGAAGGACAATCATTTTGATAAGATTGACCCGTCTGTAAATGTTTAAAGGTAGATTTGCCCACCTGACCAAAAGACCCCCAATTTCCTGACCAACTTTTTTCCAATTAACCTTACAAATGTCTTCCAGCTTTTGTGTTATTGTAATGCCCAGGTATCGCATTTGGGCCTTAGCCGCTACACTTTGTGTTGCCTGATTCCATTCCATAATTTCAGTTTTGCCACTATTCACCTTATGACCTGAAATCATACCGAAACTTTGCTCCAAGGCCATTAAGCTAGGGATTGCCACCTCTGGATTAATGGTGTAAAGAATAAGATCATCTGCGTACAAAGCCACCTTCGCCTCTAACCCAGCCGATTTGAAGGAAAGGATGGTGGGATCCATTTGAATCAGGGATGCAAACAGCTCTATATAAAGACTGAACAATAACGGGGAGAGAGGACACCCCTGTCTAGTACCTCTTGTGATGTCGAACCAGTCGGACAACTCACCATTCACCAGCACCCTGGCTCTGGGCAAATATTATACATTTTGCATCGCCTCAATGATATTCTGTGGAAACCCAAAAATCTTAAAAGCCTCCCATAGGTAAGGCCAATGTACTTGGTCGAACGTCTTTGCGGCATCTACCGCTACTACTGACACAGGGAGGTTCTGGACTTCCGCCAAATCTATAACCCCAAGCATCAAAAAGGTAAGCTCATTAAGCTGTCTCCCAGGGATAAAACCTCTTTGGTCCTGATGGATAACTCTCTTGATCACCTGGACAACCCTAGAGGCTACTATCCCTGAGAAGATCTTATAATCAGAATTTTGAAGTGATATTGGCCTATAGGACTCCACTTCCAAGGGGTCTTTGTTTGGTTTCAAAATTAGGGTTATAGTGGCCTCAGCCCAGGATCACGGGACTGTTTTACCTTCCAAATATATTGCATTAAATAAAACTTTCAACACTGGAGCAATGATAGCAAGAAGTTGAGAATAAATCTCAATTGGGAGGCCATCTGGCCCAGCTGCCTTCTCCCTTGCCTTCCTAATTTGGGACCTGACCTCATCCTCCGTAATTTCCGCCTCTAAAAGTCCTTTTTGCTCGTTTGTTAATCGTGGGAGCTCAATCTTATCTAGCCAGGCCTCTATACTCTCTTTCCCAGGAGATATATCCTCACTATATAGCCTACTCATATATTTCCGAGCCTCACTACAAAGCTCTGAATTGGTGTTTAATAAGGCATCCGTCTCAACATCCCTTAAGTTTCGAATTACATTTCTGGCCTTATCTGTTTTTATTTTCCAGGCCAGAAGTGAACTACACCTCTCCCCATATGAGAAATGTTGCAGCTTGCTTACTTTCCACCTATCTAGTAGCCTCATATCCAATTGCCTCTGATATTCTGCCTGTAAGTGATCTATTTCTTTAATAAGCGCAAAGACTCTGTCCGAACCCTCCATTGATGCCTTCTGGAGGTCCCCTTCCTTAGCCTTGATCTCCTTGATTCTAACCTCGTCTTCCTGCTTCAGGGCACATGTCTTATCCACCATTAGGGAGCTAAGAATTCCTCTTAGATAGGCTTTGAAAGTGTCCCAAACGATTTGTATGGCCACTGAGCCACTATTGGCATGAAAGAAGACTGCTGTTGTATCTACTATATTTGCTACCACCCTCTGGTCTAACAGAATAGTCCTGTCCAAGGTCGACCTTTTCATACCTGATTTCTGATGATATCTGAGAGATAAAAAAACTGCCAAATGATCTGAGAGGATGGCAGGTACATGTTTGACTACTTCGACCACTGCTGATAACTCCTGGTCTACCAAGAAATAATCAATGCGTGAATGATGGCCGTACTTTTTACTATAAAAGGTATAGTCCCTTCTCCCCCTCTTACTTTGCCAGATATCAACCAAATTGAGCTCAAACATATTTTTCAAAATTATAGTTGTTCTAGGGGAGCTCACATATGTTACTTTAGAAGTTCTATCTAGAACCTTATTTTTAACTATATTGAAATCCCCTCCAAGAATCACTGAAGCGGTGGCCTCAAAGAGGCACAATGCCAACTTATACAAGGCTTCTGGGGAGTCACTGTTAGGACCATAATAATTGGCACACACTATTGGCATCCACTGAATCATCAGATTAACCACCAACCATCTAACAGAGGGGTCTGATTCACTACTAACCAGTTTAATACCAGAGTTATTACTGATAATTAATGCCATTCCTCTCGTACATCCTCTCTGGTCCAAGCAGACTGCCTCCTGGACCCAGCTCAGTTTACTAAAGAATGGCCTGCACTCCTTCTGCTCCAGATTGGTTTGCTGGAGCAAAATTATCTTCGCCTCGCTATTCTTAAGAAATTCAGTCACCCTGGCCAGTTTCTTCTTGGACCTCAGGCCGTTGACATTCTATGACAAGAAATGAACCAAACCCGAATTACTCATCTTCCAAATTCAGCCTATCGCTCCCCCTAACCACCTTCAGCATCACCTCATATTGAAGACACCAGCCTGATAATACGCGGAAGTCACTGTAGTTATTGCAAAACACCTGTAAGTCAGAAGTAGGACATATTTTTCTTTTTTTCTCCATGCTCCCATCACCCAGTGCACCCCACCACCCACCCACCTCGGAGAACCCCCCTTTCCTATCCCTAGGCGAAAACTCTGCCCTTTCGTGCCCCCCCCCCGAGTGAAGAGAGGAGATTTAAAAAAAAAGAAAAAGAAAAAAAGAAGGGGTTACTACACATTCAAATTAGGTTGGCAAATCTATGGTTATACAGCGCAAATAAGGCTCACCAGCGACTATCCATCTGAGCCAAAAAATCATCGACCTCCTCCGGGTTTCTGATAGTGTGCATTTTGTTACGCCACATTATTCTCAACATCGCAGGGAACTTAATTTGGACCTGGGCCCCCTTACTCCGTAGGTCATTCATTTTGGAGCCCAGCTCCCATTGTCTCTGCGCAGTTCTCTTGCCAATATCAGATCTAATTTGGTCATTGAAATCTTCAAACTTCAAAATGAGTTCTTTCAATGCACGTCCCAGGACTAACTCTTTAACTGCATCCGTAGGGAAATTTACTAAAAGTTCCTGGGAGTCTTTCTAGCAGGATTTAACTTGAAAGGGTCCCTATGAACTCTTTGGATCTCACTCTCCAAGTCAATATCCGGCCTATCCTGAAGTAATCCATCCTTCAGCAATCTACATATGAAACCTTTAATATCACTCTTTTCTAAACCTTCTGGTATGTTTAGAAGTCTCACGTTATTGCGCCTGTATTGTTTTCCCAACCTTACCATATCCTCCTGTAACTGCTTGTTTTGCGCTTTGAGATCCGCGATATCTCTTGAATTCCCAGACAGGGTGACTGACATGGACTTCACCTCGCTTTTCAAAACTAAGGTATGCTGGGTAAGGCCATCTAACTTCTCCTCCAATATCCCAGACTTCTCCTGAATACCCTTTTGGTTGCCCTCCGAGATTTCAAACTTTACAAGGATATCCTGCCACAAGTTAAATAGTAATTTTTAACCGGGTTCCCTGGGGTTAATCCACTTGATTTGATTTCTCTGTCTCGGACCCACCAAAAGCACCCTGAACCGCGCCTATGTCCAGAAAAATAGTTCCCGATTCCTGCGCAATTTGACCATCTTGGGCCAAATGAATATTGCCAGGATTATCTTCCAAGACGGAAAAGCGATTTTCTAACTGTAACAGCTGCCTCTGGGGGAGAGAGTGGGTTTCCTTACTCCCCCCCCCCTGTGCAGCAACATGCTCCATGATTTTAAAATATGACCTGAGAGAGGGGAGAGGTGTGGGGGTAAGTGCCCTTCCTTAGGTCCGCACCTCTTGATTTTTGCAGCCCCTTTGAAAACTGTTTTAGCAGAGGTTACTACAAGGGGCGCTTGGACTGTCAAGTCACTTACTTTCCTGTTAGAGCCTTTTCTTACTAGGGCTGAATGCAGATGGTACCTATTTCTTCTATGTGGAACGTGAGGCTCCCCCCCCAAAAGAGGCATTCCTGATTTTCGCACCCTCCTTGGATGCCCGCCCTGAAATACCTCCAGCAGCCTGCACAGAAATTCCTCACCAACTGGCTGAACCGACTCTGGCGCTTCACTCACAGAATTCATAAGTTGAAGAGGTACCTGCTTAGAAGGAACGTTTTCCACCCACTCCTGCTGAACCAGAAACCTCCTCAAGAGTTGCCCTTCACTCCCTAGTTGTATGGCGTCTGGGCGGAAACCTCTCCTCATACCAGGATGGCTTGACAATTCACTACCGAGGCTACCATTCCATTGCTTGCCCCCTGAGTGCAGTCGTCCTGTGCTAACTCTGCCAGATCCGATCCGGAATCCGGTGGAAGCTGTTGCAGAGCGAGACCTCCTCCACGGGGCCGCCGCCCAGCACCAGACCCCCCAGTATTCACGGATACCTTTGTCCATGCCCATGCACCTATTCAGGCTTCCCCCAGCAGGTAGGTCGTAAACCTTTGTGACTGCTTAGTCTTACAGCTGCCTCCAACCGCCTTCTCAACGCGCATTTCTCCTGCCCTCACTCGGGAACTCCCGATTCTTGACACAAAATGGCTGTCAGGGACCCACAGTGGAAGAGGGTGAATTCAACTACATGGCTCACACACAATGCACATGTCCACTCCTCATGGAGAATGCTCAGGAATAAACTTATGCTTTTTTCAGTGCTTTCACATTCTGGGCCTGATTACGGTGGTGGTCGGATCGTAACTAACGGCTCATCGGTTGTGGTCCAACCGCCTCTGCTGCTGTGGTCCAACTGACGTATCACAATGTGTGCGGTTGGAGGCAGCAGTCGGTGGGACCGTCAAGACACTTTCTGATGGGCTCAAGAAGCCCGTTGGTGCATTGGAAACAGTTCATAATCCCTTAATGTCAACAGCTCCACCATCGGGACTATGATGTCGGTTTTCGACAGCCATTCCAAAGAAAAACTGTCGGAAAGCGACATTGGGAGCCCCTAGCAGGTCCTCTTCCCTCCTGCCCTCCGCATTTGGATAGGTGCCCCCTAAACACCCCTACACCGCGTGACAGGCACTGTGAAAACATAAGTTTTCCAATGGAAGCTTGTGCTGCGGGCCTTTTCCGCCCATCGCAGAAGCTTCCATTGAAAAATTGATGTTTCCAACTGCCCTATGGGCGGTCACATCCATATTGGTATGTCGTAACTACCGACCTAAGGTCGGGTGGTTCCTTTCCCGCAACGGTCTCCCAACATCGTAATAAGGCCCTACTTGTTTAGCAAAAACACTGAATCCTCTGCTCTTTAGTGCCCAGTACCTCAGAGGGCAAAGGGCTAAAATGGCAGTGGCCTTGAATTCTAGAGCTAAAACATTTAAAGTATGACGATTTTTTGTGCACATGTACTATGTGTGGCACACGCTACCCTATGCTGTAGTCCCTGACTCTGGATTCATACCAGAGTAATCATAGAGGTATTTGGGTCATGAAAGTCCAAGTAATAAACCAATATGTCTTTAAATTTTATATTTATCCTGTCACATTTGCTGCAAAGACAGAGGTCAAATGTTGGACTATGTCTTCTGCTGCTTATTTTTTAACATGGAGATTGGTGTTTACCAGTACTTAATTTGAGCCGGTGGTTTCCAGGGCTTGACACTGGCATTTAATTATCAAAAACGGTGCTTGTGACAGTCTGCCACAAGGTGGCACTGTCTTGCTAATTTAGGGATGGCCACAACAACATTTAATTATTAATTCAATATACATGATGTCTTGTACCTGCCGTCCCAGCTATTCTTATAGCTGTGGGGGCCTGAGATAGTTCGAATTGTCACACTTGTACGAGTGTGATGGTTAGAAATTGTGTTGTTAATATCATCGGCAGCATAGCGGCAATGTGTGGTGCAAGGTGCAGTGGCCTCCAGACGAGAGCCATGGCAATTATGATTTTACAAATTAGGCATTGCTGTTTAAAAACTCCCCTCCCTTTGCAGTCAGAGAAAGAAAAGTGAATTATGTGACAGTCTTGCTGGGGTGCAAGAAGAGTGAAAGAAAAGTCTGCAGGATGCTTTTTTTTGTAAAGCACAACAACATTTTAAATAACTGTAAATGAACTGTACACATTCAGCAGTTAGAACAGCAAAACGAAAGCACCTTTTTTGCAATTCCTACGTGTGTTTGAACCAACGATGTCAATAGGATCAAAAGAAATTAAGACACTTCACATGGTGATGCACAAATGATAAATGTTCATTGAAACCTGGTTTTCACATGTTGTCATTTGTGTACAATGTAGTCCATTAGTAAAACTGCTTATCTATGCAAATCTAGTGGCCATGCGAATGGAAAATGTGCTGTCTGTAAATGACAGTGCGCTACCACATGATGCTATAGTTACAATAAAATAATTGACTGCCTCACACCCTTTAAAGTTAGGTGGTAATTATGCACAACATTTAAGGGCTCAACATTGTAAGAGACTCGACAATTCAATTTAACAAAACTCAAAGGGAGAGTTGGTGGTATAGTGACTGGCTTGTCACCTGTAGGAACAGGAGTCCTGAGGTCTAATCCCTAAAACTCTATTTATCACTGTGTGATCCTGGCAACTCCCTTCATCTCCCTGTGCTTCGGGTATCCTAGCTGGCACAGTTTAGGAGCGCTAGAAACAGGCTAATCTCTGGCATTAAGATACATAAAAAGTGGACATTCAGTAGCATTCATAAACAAGAAATAACAGGGCACGAAGCCACCCCCTGAAAGTGAAATGGGATAGCCCCACTTCCTGGCATCTAAATCTTTCAGCAGCATTGTAAAAAGCAAAACGGCGGCCTTTTATCTCTCTGTCACCCGCAAATACTCCAGACAGGTTATATTTAACTCCAATTTCGCCTGCCGGATTAAGGCCGTGTAAGAAGATAAGGTTGTTTAACGTGATAGCAGATGTAAACAGACCTCAGAGCCACCAATCAGAATGCGCGCATTTCCGGCAGCGCCAGTCCATAAATGTGCCACACGGTGTATCAGCTGCGTGTTTACAATCCGGCTAGAGTCAGAAATCCTCTATTAACAGGACAAGTAAAGCCTCACTGTTCCGCCAGCCTCCCCTTAACTTGCACACTGATCTGAAGGAGAACTTGGCTGAAGTAAGTGGGCTACAGGGAACAGCCAGATAGTGGCCAAAGCATTATAGCCCAGGTTTCGTAGCTATCAGTAGTGCAGCAGGCGCAGTGGCACCAGGGACTGGTGCTCGCATGAATTCCATGGCAACCTTTAAATGCCATTGATATAGAGAGGTTTAATCGGAAATCTTCCATTTTGTGTTAAAAATACAGCATCGTGTTTTGCAGTAAGAACTGCACTTAAAAAAAGAATACGCGTTCGGTTTACCTCAGCTATAGGCAGAGTATGGTGGGGACAAGTCAATCCTGGGAAAACGCCCCTCGACTAATAGTATTTTTTTCAGTTACCACTCAACTCTAAATCAGGCATTTTGTGGTATCCGGTGCTACTGTGTTGTGTCCTGATGAGGGATGTTATGTATACAGTAAAGCTATGCATTATGGTAATTTGTATCATGGTTTTTTTTCATTTATTTTTTTACTTTTACTACTAGGGATCAAGCTTTGTGGGGCATTTGAACTCTGCCCAAGGAGATGGAATCTTCCAAGTGCGGGTGGGTGGTTAATGATGGCACAAAATAATAAGTAGGGCTGGTGTGTCACTGTTTCCTGGTTGGCGGCGTGGAGCTGGTGCTGCCTGTTTGTTTTGCTTTCCCCGGGACTGGGCTTGGCTCCGCCCCTACAATCCCCAGAATACTCACCGGGGCTCTTCAGGATTCCGGTGTAGATCGGCCGGGCTTGGCTCCGCCGGACCACGATTCCCGCGATCCTCTGGGGCAGGACGCCTTGGAACAACGCGCCAGGAGGCGCTTAAAGCCGGGCTCGGTCCCTCGTCCCGCGAGGACGGGCGCGGGACGCGCCGGGCTAAGCCCGGGCAAAGGGCGGGCCGTCTTTGGCCGTCCGGGGCCGGCCGAGGCTGGGCTGGGCCACCCCCCTTGGCTGGACGTAATTCGTGTGAACGGTGTGGAGTTAAGATCCCATGGCAAACAGCTTACCCTTGAAAGGTGCGCCTAAGTGAGTGTGGGTACGGATATTTGCTGTTTATTCCGGGATTAGTATTTGATTTGACTGGTTGTGTTCCTAGTGTCACCCTCTATATATTAGTTATTGTTGTTGCAAATTGATTGCTGGTGTAGCTTTCGAAAATGGGAAAAAATATCCCTGAACAACCCCTTCCTAACACCAGGCAGAAAAAATCTACAACTAACCCTCTTCCTAATCTAACCGCCATAGACAAAATGTTACAGAAGACTATTGGGGTAGTTGCCACAGCGATAGAGAACACAGAGAGACGTCTTTCGCTCCCCATTGGCATGGCCCCACCTTTACAATCCGTAAACATATCTACAGTCATGGCCAATTCCTTTGACTCAATGTTAATGGCCTCATACGCTGGACTTCCAGGGGCAGATAAAAATTCTGAGATACCCATTATTCACCATAATCTGCCTCCTGATTTTTCCCCCTTGGCAAGCAGACTTTCAATTACACCTACATTGCAGGCGCCGGATATAAGTACAGAATTCCCTCTCTTAATTAATGATCCAATGGACTTCGAGGGTAATGATGCCCAATCGTTGATTAATATTGTATGTTCGGATAGGGTAAATACTGAAAGTCCATCTGTAAGAACTAGAGGGCAAAAAGCCAAGAGTAAACAAAATCACATAATTAAAGAGCAGCCTGTATATAAACATAGGGGTAAAGGCAGCCGAACTCACCATAAAACGGTACCGAACCCGTTGGGCCGAAAGGGGGGAAAGTGTGAGGGTCAGTCAAGTGTTGCAGATGTCCAGCTTAATGAAGAGAAGATTGAGGTTAGTGAAGAGGGTTTTTGGGAAAGAATGGAGACCCTGCTATCAACACTTTTAGGGCCAATTTGTGAGAAAATTAATGGTATTGAAGCTATGGTAGGTCTCATTGAACAACATATAACAAAAACCTCCTATTTAACTAAGATTACTCATGCTACAACACTTGCTTCCCCACCTGTATTTATTCCAAATGAAGTTGTGCCTGAATCTGCCCCATACACGACTAAGGGTGCTAAGGACAAGTCAGGGGGTACAGCTGTAGAGTGAACAGCTCCAAATAACTCAGCCAACATTATTAGGAACAACATTAGTAGCCACATTGATGGTGGAAGACGAGAACAAAGAGATAAACCATCGAGGGAAAATGGCGTAACTTTATTGGGAGGCAACGGGAAACGAGGGGATCAAACGATAGAACAGTTAAAGGGCCTACGTGTTCCAGAAGATCTTAAAGGTAACGCCATACCACCAGTAATAAATTTACCACCAGAATGTGGAGGGAAACATCGTTTACAACGCGGGGATTACATCGCGATGCCATTACATCGCGGTTTTTACAACGCAAGTTGTTACAACGACTTGCGCTAGATGGCGCTCTAGGACAAGGAATAGTATAATTTACTATCCAACACCTTCCCTACTGTACGTAGACTGGAGTTGGAATAGTAAATTATACTACTCCTAAGTCCTATTCCTTGTCCTAGAGAGCCATCTAGCGTTGTAAAAACCGCGATGTAGTGTACCGCGATGTAAATGTATGCGTTGTAACGTCATACATCCGAATGTGGAGCATATGTTACAGTTCTTTGCAATGACCCCAAATTACGGGAAGGGCAAACAGAAACTAATGAAACCCTCAAAAATAAAATCCTCCATTGGCTAACAAAGAATTGTGGTTTTCCAATATTAGGTGCAGAACAGATCATACTTACACAAAGAGTGGGATGGATAGGTCCCACAATGAAAACATTTGACGGGGACTGTGTCATAGTTAATTTTAGGTCACCAGATTGGGCACACAAAACTTTACTTAGTGCTCCCCCACCTTCATGTTGGGATTTCAACACAACTTTATTGCCACTTGCTTATTTCTATAGACACCTGTTGGTAAATAACTCAGTCACTGACCATATGACCCACCATCCTAGTAACAACTGGTTGCCCACGCTATCGGTAACCCGCCTAGTGCGACCCCCTTTACCACTGTATAATAGATTCCAGTGTTTGACCCAAATGGAGGACAATGATTGACATAAAGATGCAGTGGGGACCACCGATTTAGGGAGGATGGTAAGTCCCAGATTATCAAGAAGGAGAAGCGAAATAAGTAATATCCAATCTTTACATACGGACCCCATTATGATGGGTAAGAAAAATATAATCAAGGACACTGGCAACTTAACTGTTATAATATCTGCAGAGTCTTCAGTGGATGTGGATGTGCCCATAAATCCTAATAATTCCAAAGGAGTAAAAATGCAGGAAGGGTATACACTGACAACCTGGAATATCGCAGATCTTGGGAAAAAATTAGGTATGCCTTTTTGGCAGGACTTTATCACTTATGGTAGTGATATAATGTGTTTACAAGAAACGTGGAGCACAGACTATGTCACAGTCGAAGGCTATACATCCAATTGTTTAAATGCTATACCCTCTCCAATAGGTAGTGCAAAGGGTGGATTATTGATGCTTATATCCACTAAACTGATTCGGTGCAAAATCATAACTTATTCATCTATTGGCAATCATAGTCAAGTTTTGCGACTATCGTTTCCAAAGGGCAAGGATTTGGTGTTAATTAATCATTATAACAACAATTTCCATAAAGATAGGGGAGCTCCGTTAGATTCATTGGAAAAAGAGATAGATAGGGTACTGAAATTTTCTAGTAAACTTGCAGTTATTTTGTGGGCGGGCGATTTTAACATTCAAGTCTGCCCTGCTATATATACTAACTCATGTGGTTTTATGAAGGCCTATACTATTACAGTGGGGATCAAGGACGATATGCTACATTTTCCACATTGTGAATATGGTATGACTCTTAACACATTAATGGCAAAGTTTGACCTTGAGTTGTTAGACTGCTCCCGGAGAAAGGGCCATATCAAATGTCCAACATTTACTGGGAGGAACGGGAATAGTAATATAGACCATATCCTAATTTCGAAGAATAGTCTATATATGGACCTTTGGATATCAGAACAGGTGGTCAGCGACCACAATAGTATCTCTACAGTATTGCTAGATTGGGGCAACAGATTGACTAATACCGCTGATATAATCTTAGACATCCTCCCTGTTAGGCCAAACGGTATGAGAATTAAGTGGGATGGTGTGGACCCACATAAGATTCAAATGGATGTGGTCAGTATATGTAGAGAAAGTATCAACTACTGTCTTAGTGAAGAGGTTACCCCCGATATGTTACAAACTGAATTCTCTAATATAAATAACGTAATTAGGAGCATACTAACTAGAAATTCCAAAGGCCAGAAGCAGGATGGACCGAGGTGGTTTGATTCCGAATGTACCCAGGTATTACATAAATTGAAATTGGCACTGAGGACCAAGCCCCGTAACCAAATGCTTGTCCATGAGTTGCGAACTGACTATAAACAAGTTGTGTTGGCGCATAAAAAGGTGTTGAGATCAGACGCCTGGGATAAATTAAGTATGGCAAGTGAAACTAATAATACCAAACTTTTCTGGGAAATTGTAAACAGTCCTTTTTTAAAAGATATTCATATTCCTGAACTGACGTCTTATGTTAATTGTACGGAATGGATTGAACACTTTTCTAATATTTTTAACCCGGATAAGGTGCTCTTAAATTTTCCTTCAACTAATGATTTTACGTGGCCTACATTAGCACTGTCAATTAGTGTTGAAGAGGTGTGGGAAGGGATGGTAAATAGCAAAGGGGGTAAAGCACCGGGACCGGATGGTGTTCCGATTGATTTATACAAGGACGTAATGGACCTATGGGCACCAATTCTTACAAGGATTTTTAATATTGCTGCCTTGGGGAACTTTCCAACATCATGGGCCCAATCATTAATTGTCCCATTACATAAAAAGGGTTCGCGCTCCGAAGCATGCAACTATCGCCCAATATCACTACTGGACTCTTCAATAAAAGTGATGAGTAGGGTGCTTTTAAAAAGATTGAAAACATGGGCCGCAGATCTAAAAATACTAACTTCAGTTCAGTATGGTTTTAGGAAGGGCCTAGGGACCATTGAACAATGTTTAAATCTGGACCTACTTATTAATAAATATACAGTAGTGAAAGAGGGAAATTTGTTTTTATGCTTCGCAGATTTGAGTAGTGCGTTTGATTTAGTGGATCACTCCCTCCTTTGGACAGTACTGCTCGAATCGGGGGCCCCAAAAGAGATCGTGTTCTTTTTAGCAAGGGTATATGAGAAACTTTCCTGCAGCGTACGATATGGGCCTACTGGTGAGCGAACCCGTTTTTTTCTGTGCGAAGAGGTATTAGGCAAGGGTGCGTATTGGCACCTCTTTTATTCTCCCTTTTTATTAATCAAATAGCTATGGTTTTAAATAACATCCCGGCAGACGCACCAAAAATAGATAACACTGTTGTGTCGGTATTGTTGTATGCGGATGACGCTGTTTTAATTTCACGTACCTCTTTAGGCCTTCAACGGCTTATTGATGAATTTACTGATTTTATTAACGGTAGGAAACTTTTAATTAGTAAACTGAAGACATATACCATGATAAGTGGTAAGAAAATGAAGCCATCGCAGTCTTTCTTTTTAGAAGGCTCCAAGATTCAAGCTGTTAAGACTTTTTGTTATTTAGGCATTAGCTTTGATGGTAATGGCAAATGGATAGTGAGCAAGAAGACATCAGATACAAAATGACTAGGAATATTAATGGCATTTTTCGTTTTGCTACGAAAATAGGGGACCACAGAATAAAGGATATGGTAACTATATATAATGCAAGATGTGTTTTCTCAGCCTTGTATGGAGCTGGATTGTGGGGTTATTCCTCTACAGTCCAACTCCAAAAAGATGAAAATAGTTTCCTTAAACGGATGCTGTGTGCTCCGGCCTCATCATCAACTGACCTAATACATCAAGAAACTGGTCTTAAATATGTATCAGATTTGGCTGCTTTACGTCCTTTATTATTATGGCGTTCAATCTGGAATAAGAAGGAAACTGAGTTTACACAGTCCATAATTAGAGATTGCCTCAAACTAGATTACTGCTCCCGCATTCCATGGTTGAATTATATTATTCATTGGTATAGCATATTATTTGATTTTATTACTTCTAAGGAGTCAGATTACGCAATACCGTTCTCCAAAAAAGAAATAAAAGATTTGTTTCTGTCTTACAAGGGGGAAGAAAGAAACAAATTGCTTAGGACTCAAAAGACCTCTGTATTTTATAGGCAATTAGATCCCAAAAGTGGGCTCCAGATGTATTTGGTGGACGTGTCCAGACGTTCACATCGATTTGTATTAGTACGTTTAAGGTTGGGCATTGCCCACCCTCTTGTATCCTTCCCCACAATTGGGGCAGGTTCTAATACAAAATGCCCCTGTGACAATGTTTCCAAACAGAGTTGCCGTCATTTTTTGTTATTTTGCAAATTTTATGTATTTTTAAGGAAATTTTACTGGAAGCCTATCCTTTTAAAATATAATATTCACTTAACAGTTGATGCTATGAAATTATTATGTTCTCTCGAGAGCCCAGATGTTTGTTTTCATGTCGCACATTTTATATTGAAAAGTAGAGCTGCCAGGAAATCCATATTATTATGAAATACTGTGAAAATTGTGTTTGGTTATGGCCAAATTTGCACACATGCATAAGTCACCTTACTACAGTGAGGGAATACCCTACTTTGTTGAAAATCAAAGTTGATTGTGCTGTAACTAAAACAATGAAATTGTTACAGAATGGTAAAGAGATATATATTATAGTGATCATTTTATTTTATGGCCAAACATGCACTTACGCACAGGTCATTTTCTTTTTGCATCATATGTTATATTTAACTTTTAAATTGATATTGTAATAACTGTTTATTTATTGATGTATTTATGTATAATAGTGTATCACCATTTTTTTAAAGGCTGGTTCAAGAATAACTTCTTTTATAAACTGTTTAAGGTCATGCGAAATAATATTTTATTGTATTTTACTGTTTCGCTTATATGGTTGTATCACTACAAACCGAATAAAAGCTGTTTGAACTGAACTGAAATAAGTAGGGCTAGTGATCAGTCATGTTAAGTAAATTGTTTAAAAATGGTTATAATACCACCTAATGTGGCAAAGGCTACCATATATATGGCACATAGAGACTGATCAGGAATAGCACGATAACTAGATTTTGTACTACTGGGCTGGACATAGACATTACCATGCTATAGTCCCACAATTTGAACCATGTCATTGCATTCCTGAAATATATTTAAAGGTAATATTTGAGTGGTAGGTCATGCTGAATCTAGATGATTTACTTTCCTTGATATCAGAAACCTTTGATAATATAACTGTTATTTCATGACTTGTGTAGTGGCATTTCCCCATCTATAATGAGAGAACTTTATATGATATTATCATTACTGCCGGCTGCTGCCTGTGTATGTAAGACTGGTATAACCTGTCTGCCATCTGATCCTGCATGCTCTATGCAATAGCACTGATTAAGGGCAGCTTTGCTGATTTCAGCACGTGAATGTGAGATTTGGAAGCATTTTTATGTTTTTATACCCCATCCCTACCAAGTAGATTCTCTGTCATAACATATGACTGAGAATTTACTTTGAAGAGGACGGGTTGAATAAATGAAGGGTTAAATATGGTATATGCCTTTTGAAAAAGGACAGGGAGTAAAACATTGCATAACTAGATGTACCTGCCTGCGATATAGCTCTTTACTCAATTTTTAGTTCAATAATGAAAACTGCTGTCTCTGGATAAATGAAAAACAACAGTTGATGGACAGAATGCAGAACAATGTCATACATTCACCCCAGTACAGAGATCTGGGCCTAAATCTATCGTTTTTTTGCTCACCATGCCATTCCAGTTTGAACCCAGCCATATGCAAATCAGTCTTGACCCTGTACCTCATGGGAACAGTCCAGCCCGAACTGCCAAGCCAGGTCCGCCCTGGACTGGAAACAAGCATCCTAGGACCGGTTTTGGGGTTTCACCCCTCTTCAGCCAGGATAGCTTGATTCCAGTGGCATGGAGAGCACGGGACTCACGTCTGAGCATACCCGTCCCACTCGGGGTGACAAATGCAAAAACAACAGTTGATGGACAGAATGCAGAACAATGTCATACATTCACCCCGGTACAGAGATCTGGGCCTAAATCCATCGTTTTTTTGCTCACCATGCCATTCAAGTTTGAACCCAGCCATATGCAAATCAGTCTTGACCCTGTACCTCATGGGAACAGTCCAGCCTGAACTGCCAAGCCAGGTCCTCCCTGGACTGGAAACAAGCATCCTAGGATCGGTTTCGGGGTTTCACCCCTCTTCAGCCAGGATAGCTTGAATCCATTGGCACAGTGAGCCCGGGACCTACGTCTAGGCATACCCGGCGCACTTAGGGCGAGAAAGCAAAATACACACATTTGATGGACGGAATGCAGAACAAATCAAAACATTCTCCCCCAGTCAAAAGATCTGGGTTAAATCCATAATTCTTTTGCTCACCATGCCACCCCAGTTTAGACCTGGCCATATGCAAATTTGATATAACTCTACAATTTTGTACTGTAGAATTGTTATTTCTATCACAAGAGATAGCGTTTAATTGGTACCTGTTGTTTAAACATGAAGGTTATTATAGGGCTATATATCACACATGTGCACAGAAACTAGGCATCTCTGCATCAGACTCTGTCTGCCAGCTTATGTATATTACACTCGTAAAACTGAACAGGCACTGTCGTAGCCTCATCCAGAACCTTTTTAACATCCATAGCTATTCTGACATTTTAACCAGGCCTTCTCTGCCTTTTATTTGTGTTTATGTCACAGAGACAGTGTATTTCTGTTGCTTTTGTTCTCTCTCTTCGAGAGATGCGTCGAGATTTCGCTTTCTGTGCAAGCATGAAGACTTGCTCGCGGCTGCCGGTTAATGGCTGGATGCCGCACATGCGCATAAGATTGAGGCGTTCCTGTATCAGTATTGGTCCCTCTACACATGCGCACTTGAAATTGGAAACGGGACAGGCACTGACCTAGCCCCCTTTGATTATCCTCTCACCTGCAGCCACTTTGATTCCTCTGACTATAAAGAGAGCGAAGACCTCACCGTCTACACCTCCGGTCTTTACTCAAAGACCGCCCCGGGGTACCGACGGATAGGTAGGTGCTACAGCTGCTCTCGCTTCCCTGTTTCGAATATTTACCTTGATCTAAATATACTGCTACCAGCATACGAAGCAAGCTTTACAATAAGACTAGTATTTTTTCTTTTTCTTTGTTTGTTTACTATCACTAGTCTCTTTATTTTTCCTAATATTAGGAGTCTTATAAATTAAGTCTTAGAAATGTAGTAGTCTCCACATATTAGCGAGTCTACCTCTTTGCACGCTGCTTCTTCTTTTTTGCATTTATTGGACAGCCAGTGATTTCTTTTTAAATCGAGCATACCGTACCTCTAGACTATCACTGAGCCATGGTATATTTAATGCTCAGACCATGACCATTTTGCAGTTCACTTGTTTCACAGTACATGGGCTTTTCCTTGGTTTTAAGCTATGCTTTATGAGGAGGCATCATTCAGGTATGACAACCAGCGACCTGTTGTGTTTTTCTCTTCATTTTTTAACCAGAGCGGGGCCCCTTTCCCTGAGTTAGGACCAGGTTGAGGTGAGGGCAACACCCAATTCTTATGGGTAAGTGCATTTTGATTTATTAAATTAAATGCTTAAACAGCATTATTATATGCGTTTTTGAGTGTCATTCAAGAGTGATGACATATTGCAGAGTCTTTTCTAAACATCAGGTTGCTTGTATTTCTCAACTACTTTTTATGTCCCTAGGTACCCGGTTCTGATATCTCTTGAACTGACCGGTGCGGTAGGATTATTTGATTCACATAAAACTTTTTTCAATTTCTTTGTCACATTTTGTCACTGAACCACAGCAGTATCATAGGTCCTGATGAAAGCCCCGATACTTTTTGATCAGAAAAGGGCAGAAACATGTCGACCACATTGCTATGGACATTAGCATAATGACAACTTATTTGTGCTAGATTGCCATATTGCTTTTTAAACATGACAGGGGTACTCTACCGAATAAAGAACATTTGAGTGCCGCTAGCCATTTTTACTTACACTCTTATTATTTAGTACTGCTGACCTTAGGATCCCCTTCACTAATTTATGGGTATAATGTCATCTTTGACGAAATCTCTTTGAGATCTGACAATAACCCTCTTTGGTTGCATTTTCTCTGTACGTTACCAGATCGCTATTCCATGAACTGGTTCGTCATATTGAGATGCACAGACCCAAATGATGACAAACTCACCACCTTAAGTGATTGATGGGTCCTGTCTTAGAAGGGTTCTCTGTCAAAGAGATGTCGGAGTAAGGATAGAAATACTTTCGCTTGTTAGTTATTTTTGACTCAGCTTGAGACCCGGGTTGTTACAGTGTTTAGCATATGCAAATCAGTCTTGACCCTGTGCCTCATGGGAACAGTCCAGCCCGAACTGCCAAGCCAGGTCCTCCCTGGACCAGAAACAAGCATCCTAGGACGGGTTTCGGGGTTTCACCCCTCTTCAGCCAAGATAGCTTGAATCCAGTGGCACAGTGAGCCCAAGCCCGGGACCTTTGGTGGTTGTCACAAATCCCTGGCGGCAGCAGCGGTACCATGAAGGTCCGACCACCCAACTTGTTATAGAGTGGTTGGATCACCGTTAAGGGAGCAGCCACACCGCCACGGTGGGTTTGGTGGTCCATTGGACGGCCAAGCTCAATATAAGGTCCTAAATATATTTTCATAGGACCTTTTATGTCTCGCCTACCAGGCAGCTTATAGCTGTCTGTAGCAGGAAGGCTCTTAAAAAATGTAAGTGGGTATAGAGCCCATCCATTGCTGTCATTTGGTTGGTTTTATTGTCACTCTCATTTGCCTGTTTCTTACTTAATGGCTTGCCTTACTCTTCTTGTGTTTGTCCATTGAAGCAAAGCAACTATACAATTCTTTAGATAAGCTGACGTATCATTACGCCGCCCACATTTAGGATGCTACTTTTTTCTGTTTCATAATGCACTCTATGAGAGTGCATGTGTTTTCTTGCTCTCTCTCTCTTGTGCATCTTCCTCTCCCATCAATTACCCGCCACTGTTGATTCATCTACGTCTGCACCCCACTCACTTCTTTGTTACTCCCCCAACCCCTGGTGGTCCATTAAAAAATGTTTTAATGTGAATGTTTTTAGAGGGCCCAGCTTCTGCAATTTGCTGCCAGGTCACTCCTTACTCCAAAGTTATACTGGTGGTCACATCATCACTCCTTTTCTTTCTTTCTTTTTTTTTGCTGAAGCTGGACAACGTTGACAAAAAATATTGGCAGAGCAAATAGGTCAGCAAGGAGATAACTATTGGCTTTGCCATTGCTTGTTACTAAGGGCTCTATTACGAGTATGGTGGTTCGTAGGACTGCTGTTCTCGTGAGGGCGGTCCAACCACGATACACTTAGGGCCCACCAGCAGTATTACTAGTGTGGCAGGCGGACCAAAACAGGACCACTGCGACCACTGGGGATCCAGGATCCCACGGCAGATGCGCAGCAGTCAGAGACAGAAATATTCTGGTGGTGCCGCAGCGGCACCGCCGAGCATATTTCGAGGTGCCTCTCCACTGTCATTTCCATGGCAATGAGCCTGCCATAAAAAGCTAGGCGGAGAGGCAAGAAAGGGGGCCCAGATAGGGCCCTCTGCTGCTCATGGGCCTGGGGTGCATGCTGGGGGGCACATGTAGTGCCCCCATGGGTTTGCACCCTAAGTTCCTGCATGGTGTGGCATGTATGCTCTGACAGCAGCGGTCTGCATGTTAGTCTCCTCTAAAAGCCTAACAGACCACAGTTGTCAGACTGCCGCAACACCGCCCGCCAGAATAGGATTGAACTCCTAATCGGGCGGGCGGGCGCACCACGACTTTGGCAGTCCTGAAGTTGATCTCACTGCTGTAGGACTACCACAGTCGCAATCAGGCCCTTTAAGTTTTGGATCAGCATGTATTCACAAAATAGTGTGTACCCGAGTTACTCATTCATTGTCTGTCTAGCAAAGCTGCTATTCATGATTGCCTAATATATCTGAAAAATAAGTCATTGTAGAATTATAATGGAAATAAGTAAATGCAAGACTTATCCCAGATTCCGTAATGTTGGGTAAATATTGACATGTATTTAAGATTCCAAATATATCTATTACGCTTTGACCAAAAGGAACCTTATTGAAGTAGTTATAACATTTTTCATATGTGTTCAAATTTGGATAACAATAATCTCTGTCACTCAATTATTCCTCTGATACAGTTTGTTCTGCTTCAATAGAGGATCATGCAAAATGCATGCTGTAGGGGAATAAAGTGCTTCTGGCTCAGTCAGAGCATCCCTCGTGGTACCTGCAAAACAACAGATTGTGAGAGTTTATGATGCCAAAGCGATTGTAACGATAGTAATTATATTAAGAATCATAAAAAGAAGTTTATCAGCTCTATTGCGCATTGTGCTGTCACTCTCAAAAGTACCACTGCATTGTTTTATCCTCTTGCACTCAACAGGGAGTTTGAGATGGCTTTGTATCCATGCAGGATAGGTTGCAGTCAGCGGCGGCTGGTGACATTTGAAAGTGGTGTGGCGTAAAACAACTTAAGGGGGGATCAGGGGTTTATCCCCCGAGAAAAGTTTGAAAATAAGAGTGGACAAATGGTGCATTTTCAAGCAAACTTGAGGAAGCAGGAAGGTTAATAAAGCAATACGATTGAAATTTTTATCATTTAAGAAATTGCCAATTTTTATGAGTTATAGAGGACAATCTTTGTGTATTTTACCAGCAGTGTGCTCGTGCTTTTACTAAATGGCCTGTCAGCACTAAGTCTTCCCGTAACTGCTTTTCAACAAAGAAACTTCAGTCTGTTCTTGTTTTCCTCAGAAGATCCCTCAGTGTTCTGGTCTGTTTTAATGTAATTTCTAAACCATTTTAATATGCAAAGTGAGAGTTTCCCAATATGTATCTTATTTCATGGTTATAACTGCTTTATTAAATTCACAATAAAGGGTCACTCAAAGTCTCACATATATGGCCTTAAAATGTCACACATAAGCAAACCCAATCACTGGAAATGTCACACATAAGCAAACTGGAAACTTGGCAGCTATGAGCAGGCAAGGGGGGGCTTCTAGAGAAAGACGGAGAGAAAGAGAGGGGGGTAGAGAGAAGACAATCGGAGAGAGAGAATGAATGGATGGAGGGAGAGGGAGGCCGTTTGAAGGTCCTTGATATGTTCTTCCATCCCACAGAGGGCACTGGTCCATTGCCAAGTGGAAGCACCGAAACTAGCGAAGAGTACAGTAAGTGCACCTTCAGGGAATGTAGCGTTCAGCGCTCCTTCGTGCTTGTCTTTGTGTATAGTTAGATACGAGTTTGTTACTCAGGAAACTGAAATCAAACCATTCATGCGTGCAGCTCATAGAAACAATCTGCCGTATCGTGAAGAATAATAAAACGAGCAACACCTATATTAAAGTTGCACTAAACGAATCATGAACAAAAGACAAGATAAGACCACAATTAAACTCCACAACGACGGGCTGCCCATGGTAGTGGCTGAGGGGTTTCCTGTGCTCCAGGAAGAGCTAGGTGCGGCTGCTGCTGTATGTGGAAATGGAGTGTAGGCAGAAAGTAACTAGTGAGTGGGTGAAGGGAGAAAACACCAAAAGGTCAAGAGCGCAGAAGAAGCGCTCTTTCTGAGTGCCAGTCTGCCACATTTCCTGCCATTATGGCCGCCCGAAGCACTCTGGGCACGGTTTCTGCAAGTCAGTAAAGACATTATTACGACTATTTACTCAGCACGGACATTCCCAACTATTTGCTTAATATATAGCATTGCACTTGCCATAAAAACCTCTTGCGCTTAGAATCGGTCAGTGGACATCAAAGCATTCAGCAAAGCACAAATATATATAAATCAATAATATTGCACACTTCTGTTTGCGAATACACGAACACGTATACTGATACATATCTGTGTGCTCTACTTACACATGGATAGCTATGTAAGTGGTACACTTGCTGCTGAGCTGTGTGATGGTCTGTCGTTCACAAACTCGAACCTCGGCATGGTCGACTTAGCCTTCCACTCACGTGTGGTCTATAAATTGAGTATCATTAAGTTGGCAAAATAATAATATGTTTTATAGCGCTTTGGTGTGGTAGAAAATCGACGCGAAGCGCTGTATAAATGATTTTAAGTTCATTAATCCAGAGATATTTATTGATATGCCTTTACACACCTCTCGCCACACAACAGTTCACATACCTCAGGTATATTGCCACAGTCAGGCGCGCAACACCCGTTGGACTCGTGTGTGGCAGCCCGGGATGAGACAGCTTCCCGGGCACACACACAGCCGCACCCGAGCACTTCACAGGTCTTTAAAAGACCATTTGCATGTTAATCAGGCCTTGCTGTTGTTTCACCCCTTCCAAGAGCCCCTGCAGCTCCACTCTGCCTATTGCTTAAAGATTCAGCCCCCCCCCGAAATTTGGCTCTAGTTGCGCCTCTGACTACAGTATACAACCATTGTTGCGCAATTTTACACGGCGTTCCAATCCATGCATACAGAAACCCTGTAAACACAAAGATTTATCATCACTCAAGTTAATGTTTCTCATTTTATCAACAATGTAAAAAGCTTAAGTGGCCCTGTTGGATTCGAACTAGCGAAATGTATGTCACGCCGACCTTGGGCTGCAGAGGCATTAGACCGCTGAGCTACCGCTCCAGCATATACACGCACAGACGCTATACATATTTTAATAATACCGTTCTATGTTACCCTGCTCGAGAACACTGGTTTGGTGTATATTTGTGCGAGATGTGGTCACAGTAAGAAACATGAATGCACGGACTGCATAGCTTAAACTAACAGCTACGGAAAGGAGAGCAGCATAACAGGACTCTTGTGATCTTATTTAAAAAGAAAATTGAAAACTTAAACGCACAAATCTTTCTAAAAAATAATATGTCCAGCTAGGTCAAAGTCCGAATCTAAATGCAGCATCTGGAAATACGTCTGGTGGATAAATTGTCCATTGAGGCAGTGACAAGAGTTATGATTTCCTCAAACGGTGTGATCTGTGCCATATTTTTCCCTCCCTGGGTACAGGAAGCTTGGAATATCAGGTCTTAAGATGAATGCCAGTAAGTTAACGGTCTGTCGACATGTCCCTACAAAAGCTCACTGATAATACTTTGGGGAATCAGCATGGCACACCTGAAGGGCATGGGTCGAGGACTGTCAGATAAGCCTAGTACGGGGAAGAAGAAAATGAAAGAGAACTGTAATGTTGACAATGGGGGGAGGTGAAGAAAGACATGGTTGGGGGGGGCAAATAGAAGAAGGGAGCGAGAGAAGTAAGAAAGGAGATGTACGCAGGAGAAGGAAAAATGGGTAGGGAGAGAAAGATACAGAGGAATTGGAGGATTTAATGGTGAAAGTACTGGAAAAAGGAAACGTGGAGAAGGAAAGTTGGACGGAGTAAAGGTGCAAGAAAAAGTGGAAGGAAGAGTGCTAAAAGGAAGATGCAAAAAGGGTGAAAGGATGGACAAATCAACAGGAGAATTGAATAACTGAATGTACAATAAATGAATGAATGGAGGGGTGGTGGACTGAATTAAGTACGACGAAAGGGAAAGAAGAAAATGCTGGTGGATTGGACTCTTGTAGGGAGGCTCGAGCTTGCCTGTTTGATGCCATGATAGCCAAGGTTTATAACAAGGACCTAACCCAAGCACCTGCAGCGCAGGGTTACTCCCAACCCTGTGGGAGGCCACCAATCAGCCTAATGCCAATTAAAATCTGTGAAATACCACCCCTGTCTAACTGCCCTCTCAGGGGCCTCTCTCTCTTTCCACAGCGTGCAGCCTCCTGTCTAACTCCTCTCTCAGGGGCCTCTCTCTCCACAGTGTGCAGCCTTCTGTCTAACTCCTCTCTCAGGAGCCTCTCTCTCCACAGCGGGCCACCACGTGACCCTTCTTCATATTTTGCAGGGGCCCGATCATGTTACGTTACCAGTTCATAGCAGGGGTATTTTCATTTTCCAGCTATGCCCTTGCTGCAACCATTGTTTCCCACCCCAGCAGCACTAACCCCACGACATACCCCACAGTGTAACTGGCAGTGCGTAGATGTTAGCGAAGTGTACTAAGTGCGATCCCAGCAGGATACGGCACTTTATAATGAACTTGAGGGGACAGGACCCAGCCTCACCCACTCACAGCAGCCCTTGAGCTTTAGGATAATTTCAGAGACTATCAGTGGCAGTCCAGCTGAATGTATGTCAGCGCAGATGGGGGTGGGGGCCGAGGGAGAATAACATTTTGAAAACTTACCTGACCGCCTCTGCTCCTGGTCCGCGTTGGCACCTCTTCAGGAACAGCACTGCACTGGAGTGGCAACCCCTCAGCCAATCCTGGCGCTGCTGCAGCACCAGGTTTGGCTTAGGGCACGGTTATTCTTCGCCCGCCGCATGCCCATTAGGAGACCGAGGGGCTCCTAATGGGCATGCGCAAGCCAGTGCAAACACAGTGCGCATGACTGGGCACGGGCGAAAAATTCGCTCACCTTCCCCACTCATGCGCACTTGTGCTGCTGCCTGCCCCTGGCTGGTCTGACAATGCATGTCAGTCAACATGATGCAGGACCGCCCACCCCCTTCAGATTCTGAAGGGGTGGGCGGTCCGACGTCATGCTGACTAACATCATTGTCAGTTCTCCCTCGGCGTCTCTGAACTTAAGTAAACTGAGTCAGAGACGCTGAGGGAGCTGCGGGCGCGGGCGGGGGGCCACGCCCCAATGGACGCACCGCGCCTGGTTGCAGTCTTGTCTGAGTAGTTCTAAACAAGTCTAACAGTCTTGTAAACGGTCAAGCAAATTGAGGCAAAAACAAGAACGGCCTATTTGTAGTACTTCTAATCAAAAGTCAACTTTCAACCTTTCACAAATAGTTCTTTAAATGTCGTTCCCAAAAGTAACCACAACTATAAACAATATATTTTGTTCTTTGCTTAAACTACAAAACATTTTTGATTTGTGCAGCATTGAGATTGTGTTTGTGTGCGTACGTGCATGTAAGCATGCATGCACATACATGTGTGTATGCGTTGTAGCTACTTAGGTTGAACCGGTTAATCACAGAGGGGCTGATTACGATGTCGGACACTGTATCCGTCTGGAATCCCCCGACCATAGGTCGCGGTTCCCACCTCAAAATTTGGAGGTGACTGCCCATAGGGACGGTCGGAAACATCCTTTTCATTATGGCAGCTTGTGCGGTGGGCAGAAAAGGCCCGCAGCACCAGCTGCCATAGTGAACTGTATGTTTGAAAACATTCCTGCACCGTGTGGCAGGCACCTCATAGTGCCTGCCGCATTGTGCAGGGATGTTTAGGGGGGCACCAAAGGTGCCTCCAGGCCCCATGGCTAAGGGCCAGGGGGAAGGGGGCCCTGCTAGCAGCCCCTAAAGTCATTTTCCGACAGCCTTTCAATGTCCGAAAGGCCGACATGGAAAGGCTGTCAGAAAACGACATCATAATCCTGATGGTGGAACCACCGTCATTAGGGGATTATGTTATCTTTCTGATGCTCTGACGGGCTCAAGGAGCCCGTTGGAACAGCAGAAGATGGTCCCTCCGCCCCATACCTCCAACCCCGCATCATAATGCCGCAGGCGGACCACATGGGCAGATGTCGGTGGGTCAGACACAGACGGCACGTCATTGTCGGACCCACCAACATCGTAATCAGCCCCATAATGTTTGAAATGTGGGTTGTTTCCAATGGTGTTGTGGGTGTAAGTGCATCCGTTATTCATATCAGCTTCTGAGCCTCCCTTCCTCTGCACCAATGAGAACATGGCTCATGACTATCACAGAGGTAAATGCACACAGGAGACAGTTCAATGTAATTCCGTAGCTTTGGTGGGACTTAAAGGAAATACACAACTCAACCAAGCGGATGGAGGATCTGGCCTCCTGACATCCGGTTTTGTTCTTCTACTCATGTGATGGAAGCAACTGTGTAATAAACTATTGTGGAAGTATTGTTGAGACCATTACTTCATTATGCATGGAGGGCTAACCGCACATCACTTGCCCCTCATCCCGGCACTAGTTGGTCCCATTTGTGAATCAGCACCTGCATGTGGGGAAAAACCATCACAAATGTGTGTGTGGGAAAAACCACACACACATTTGTGATGAGTACTCTGCACTACTGCACCTAGCATAAAGTGGCTGTCTTGATCTAGGTCCTAGGACAACCAGAAGTTATTGGGCATATTTCTTGGTCAGTGCTAACCTTTATCACTGCTATGCCAGCAACCCGGGCACTATTGCACGCTGAATGGATAAACAAATAGGGCATGATTAAAAACATTTAGTTGTGACCATCTTGTAGTACTAATATCATACTCTTAGAATTCTGGTGTAAGGTAAGACTCCTGCAATTGTAAGTCACACCTACTCACAGCAAAATCCTTGTGAATCAGGCTTGTAATATCTTTGTACCCTAGCTCAAGATTTATTCCAGAAGGTGGTAATAGGATTGACTCTAACTTCAGTATAGCATAGCCTCAACACTCAATAATACCAATCCCTAGAAAGAACTATACCCTATCAAAATGAACAGATCTTTATTTACATGTAGAAAAGTAGGCCAGTTAAAAAAAAACTTGAAAATAATACAGAGGGCCCAAGCACCTTTTCTGGCTGAGATCAAACGCATGTCAAATAGTGCTATTCGACCCAGAGCTGTAACTCCCTTTTATGACATAATATTAAGATAAATAATATTGACATACAAAAATATTGTTAAATGTCAAGAACACAAATATCTCCATCCTATATAAAAAAACGGAAATACACAAATATCAACTACAAAAAATATAGCCATAAAAAATATATAAAAATATCATAGTATCGAAAACAAAACTAAAGAAATACTAAATATCATATACACAGTAAAACATAAGAAACATTACCAAAACAACAACAAAAATATTGTCAACAAGATAATCACTAAAATAATTCAAAGTATATGTTTCCTTGTTGTTCTCCAAAATTAAATAAACATATATATGGATTAAACATAGATGAATAGCAAAATAATAATTAGCATTTACCATATAAGGCACAAAAAAAAACAAAATGTAACTACTAACCCAGCAACCGATTAAATTAAACCAGAAAAACAATTAGAAACAATAAAGAAATAGAATAAAAAGCTAATATAAATGTGCAACTAACTGCTGCTGATGAAGATACCACGGCTGGAAAGCATCACTCTGCACAACTGAAGCTACAACCTAAAAGGCTGCAATGTCCTCCAAAAATAAAATCCTTACATTTGCAAAGTACACTCTGAATTATAACACAACAAAATTAACTACAGAAGAGTAAATATTTCAATACTCACAAATGAATAATAATTAAAATTATGAATCCAAAACACACGTATCAAGACTGCCAAAAAAGCACACCAAACAACGTAAAAAGAAAACCAACCCACAAATCTATTGCAAAATTAAATTACTGCAAAGACAAAATGAAATGTAAGTATAATAAAATGAAATACAGTTCCCAAAACAAATTAATAAATAACTATTTGTAAATTTAGAAGTTGCCAAAAATGTACAAACTAAATAAATAAATCAACTGCAATAACTACAATATTTCTCGTTCTCAACAGTACTATTAAAAAAGAAGAAAGAAAAAACAAGAAAAAGAACAGCCCCCAAATAACAGAGAGCCAAGCAATCTAAAAAAAGAAGCTCCAAAAATGTACATAATATAAAACATTTTGTTATAATGTCCTACAATTTTTAAATAAAATAATATATAAATAAAATTAACATATATTTCAGCAATTCTGTAATCCACAGTTATAATGCCGGAAACAGCAGCATGAAATGGCTATCTCCCTCCCATAAGTAATTAAAAACGACTAATAAGTAGATTACTAAAACAGGACTAAGAGCACCCAGAAAATATATAGAAATTATGGATTCCCCAACATTTAAAAATAATACACACTAACCCACATTTGGTAATGCCTGACAATAAAAATAACTGCAAAAAAATCTTTGGATATGCAGCAAAAAATAATTTACTAATACTAAGACAATGCAAAACATGGATAATGGGTGACGCATTTAAATTGTGCTAACCATCATTTACTGAAATGTACACTATTCACGGACAATACTAAGTGAAATCTAGAAAGAACTCATAACACTAATAAAAAAAATAATTACAATCCCCAGCAAATCTTTATGGATTTGGAACTAGCTATGATTTGAACTATCCTAAAAGTTTACCCACAGACAACAAAGTGCTTCTACCACTTCAACCAAAGTATATGGAAGCACATAGAAAAATCTACACTCAGTAAAGAATATGCCACAAATGAAGAATTTGCATATGAAGTAAAACAATGTCTTGAAATTAGCGTATGCCCCGATCACAGAAGTAAGCAGACACTACAATATTTTAATAGAATACCCGTACTACCAAAGAAATGAAAACAAACTCTCACCACTAATAAACCACCCAACCCTCTACCGATTTCTAGAAATACTCACTAGGAACGTAGCTACCAAGAACTAATATTAGTACAGTCCCTGATGTAACATTTTAGATTACCAATTTAAAAAATGTTGGTGAAAAAAATGAAACATTTTTTATGTCTGATACAAAATGTTAAAATAAACTCTATTTCAAAACAATGTTGAAACTTGAAAAATATTTTTAAAAACTCAATTAAGTATTAATATTTTGCATTGCAAAGAAACTAACGTAAACAAATTAAAAACAAATGGTGGAAATTACATTAACTAGTCCCACTTCAAACGTAACCACACTGGGGAAAGTGTTGGGCTTAGTGGGGGTTTGATTTGCTACTCCCACTCTAGGCTTAACCACATTGAAGAAAGTGTTGGAATATGTGGGAGGGCAGGATTTACTATTCCTACTCCAGATTTAACCAGATTGCGGAATGTATTGGACTTTGGGGGAGTAACATTTTCTATTACCACTCCAAACTTAACCACATTAGGGAAAGTGTTGGACTTTGGCGGGGCTGGAATTTGTATTCCCACTTCAAAATGTATCGCATTGGGAAAATCATAGATCACTATCCTATCATTAAGAACATTTGACAAACATATTTATAAAAAAAACATTATGGGCTTTATTATGACTTTGGTGGTCCTCCTGGAGAGCTCCATGACAGCGATGCGCAGGAGGACTGCCAAAGCCATGGTCACACTGCCCTCCAGATTCAGAGTTGAATCCTTGGCGGGTGGGCGGGCGGTGTTGTGGCTGTGTCACGGCGGTGCCTGTCTAAGGCTCATAGGGAAGCTTTGGACAAGCAGCACTGTGACACCGCTGCAGCACGTTCCTGCACAGTGCACTGGCTTGCAAATTTAAAGGGGGGCACACATGTGCCTCCCTGCATGTACCACCTGGCCCTGAGGCACAAGGGCACCCTATTAGGGCCCCCTTTGTTGCCTCACTGCCACCCTTTTCATGGTGGTCTCACTGTCATGAAAAGGGTGGCGAAGAGGACTCAAAATATGCTTGGCGGTGCATAATTCAGCCTCAGCCTCAGACAGCTGTGAGACCGCCACGGGATCCTTGATCCATGGCAGTCGCAGAGGTTTGGTGGCAGTCTGACCGCCACACTCTGAACACTGTGGACGGACCTGCAGTGTGGCGGTGGTTGGACCACCACCACAGGCTCGGCAGTCCTATGAACCGTTGAACTCGTGATAAGGCCCTATGTCTAAAAAATACAAAATTACATGAACAGAAATAAAGTATCAAATTAATTCATTACAAATTAATAAAAAAAATAATTTTTAAAAGAAAAGCAATATAGTAGAATTTAAACATTTGAAAATTAAAAAAACAATCTTACCTTTTTGAAAAAATAATAAATAACATTGCAATGAAGAAATATATTTAACAAAAAACAAACTCTATAAAAAAAAATTACAGAAAAATCAAATCCAAAAAAATCGAATACATTTATCAAAATATGTAGACTCAATTAATTAAATTCAATAAGTACAATTTAAACACAAAAAATGTAAAAACACGTCCCACCCTAATCTCCCATTTAAACATACAATCTGCTCCTATCCTAAAATATATACAATCAAAATCACATATATAAGATATTCACTAGAACAATTATACTAGCAGTTGCTTAAAATGTATATCAATAATAAAACATATACACCAATAAGGATAAACTCAATATTAAGTACAATTCTATTCAAAGGATATAAACAAAACTAAATTCTTATGTGTTATATAATATTTAACAATTTAAATGACATCAGAATTTTACAACAGCAATATTGAAAAGTGACAATATTTTTCACAATATATTAAGGTATAGCACCAGTAACTCTCGGTAGAATTTTGCTGCCTGCCATTATGATTAGCCTGATGGCTCTGGAATAATTAGTACCACAAATTCTGGACCAATTAATTCCAGGCTCAGAGACACTGCACCCAGATTCACCTTTGTGTATGTGCACCCCATGAAACTGCTGTGGGGACTGAGGACAGGAGCACAGTCCAGACACCTCTGCCCCCTGCAGCACCACAGAGAAAGTAGGCAACACTCCTCCAGTCATGACCTGTTGATTTAAAAACAAAAAAAACTTCCACTGGGCTTGTCCAAACATCTACAATTGGGGGAACAGATAACGTTCCCAAGGACGTGCCACTAACTTTGGCAGTCTGATCCCTTTCACTTTAAGAGATCACAATGGCGGCGTATTGTAGAAGAAAAGGCTGCAGCGGAAATGTGCTGTCCATTGCAGGACTCTAGGCTCCACTTTTTTACTGTGTACAATGAAGTGCACAGTTGCTTTCTATACAGTAACATTGATGAGGTTGGTTGAGTGTACCATTCTGTGTCCAGCCCTTTGCATAATCAGCAGATAGTAAATTGCTCATAGTGCAAAAGAGGAGGCTTCTAACAGCGGAACACAGGGGCACATTTCTCAATATTTCACCAGCGCAATGTAGCAAGCCAACTTGCTGCGCTGCATGAACGGGAAAGGGCAGGAATGTGCTGTATTTAACATCATTTGGAGCATTCCTGTCCTTTCTTTGCTTTAGCGCACTGTTGGCTGCCTAGTGCCAGCACAAGCACCCTTACACCAGGGTGCAAAGGTTCCTTAGTTGTAAGCGGGATTGTTTTTGTGCAGGAACAGCCACCTTCCTGCACAAAACCAATCCTCTGATGTATTTTCCTCTTTCTATGTGTGCTGCGGAATGCAACACACATAGAAAGAGATAAACTCAAGGAGAAATAAAGATATTTCTCCTTGTTATGTGTCACCTGGGGAGGTGTAGCATTTTGACATATTCCCAGGTCTACCAGTAATAATACATCTGAGAATGCACCAAAATCCAAGAGTGGATGCGAGGGAACACCCATGCTGTATCCATGGAACGTCTCCCTTGGGCCGAGTAACGCAAAGCAGCAATTTGCGCTCCATTAAGTTACTCTAGATTTATCAAGCCACGCAAGGTGGCCATGCGTGGCTTGATAAATCTGACTTAATAGTTGCGCTGGCCTTGCGCCCCCTTGCATGGAGTGAAGGCGAAGCAACTCAATGATAAATATGCCCCACAATGTTTGCACCCCTATCACACGCCCGGTAAATCAGGCCCTCCTTATATTATGCAATGGGGATTCAACATATATGCGGTCTATTGAGCTCTATCCTTATTTTGCTTAACTGTAGATTAACATGGTCTTTGTATAGCAACGTATGCAGTGAATGGCTTCACAGAAGTGATTAAACAACCCACCTCTGCATAGTTCTCCTCGTAGCTTACAATGTTTTCATCACACGAAATATATTTCCTTCTTGGAGAAGTTGAGAAAGGGTTTCTTTGTCTCTGCATCTGCATTTAATTAAGTTTTGATGGGAGATGCCAATCGTACTAAAGCCCTTTCCAACCACAAAGACAGATGTATATTAGGCTAATACTTATTCCATTTCGATAAATTTACTGACAAAGCTTACATGCCCTCTCAGCTCCATCTCACTAGCCCAGAGGAAGTGTAGAGTCATAACCCCTGGAGATGCGGCCTCATCAATCTCTGCGCCATTGATTATCGTAGCAGAAAGCTATTTGGCAAAAGAAAAATGACTGTTTCTTTATCCAAATTTGACGTTATATATCTGTATACCTCAACCATTAAAAGAAAAAAGACACTAAAGATGTAAAATTGGGTTGGTGGAGAGAGGTGTCCTATAGTGTACTTTCATTAAAAGCGTGGTTCTCAAAAGTTGGTCCCGGAGGGCCGAATCCATGCCAGATTTTTAGCAAAGCCCCATTTAGATAAATATAGTTATTGTAAAAATCTGGCATGAATCCGGGCCTCCAGGACCAACTTTGGAGAACCTCGATTAAGGAAAACAGAACGCACTTTACCCTGCGTAAAATGTATATTGCCAGGACGCCTTGGAGTTTCACTGAATTTATAAAGGAACTCAGCTTTCGACCTCTGTCCTTGAGTTGGTCATCACAAGCACTGCACCTCAGTCAGTTGTAAGTCTTAGAGTCTGTCTAATGTCGTTCTTCAGGCCATGCTGAACAGTACTGAGCACTCTGGATGCTAGTTGCAGCAACAGTAGTGTTAGTAGCAGTGATGAGAGGTAGTATTAATCATAAGTACTACCATGATTACTATAAATAATGACAACACCAATGTCTAGGTTAAAAGGTTCATAATCAAAATTATTATAATTAAATAGTAGCAATAAGAGTAACTAGTCTTTGTAGTATTTTAATAAAGATTATTTGTAAGGGCGAAAATGCTGCAATGATAATGACATTAATATCAAAAATAATAAAAAGAACAATTATAACTTAATATTATCATTATCAATTACAATCTGATACGATTATAATAACACCGATCTACGTTTTTATGAATCGTGCTAGTAATTCAAGCATGATCCAGGAAAGTACCTTTTGTTTAGTACAGAAGTGTCCAGTGCTCATTGTGCTTAGATTACTATCACTCCTGACTCTAGCTTCACCCTGAGCTGGCATCACCCCAGTTTGTTTCCAATGATGTAAATCTGATATTGTTAGTGTTTTTATGCAGGGTGTGCATGCACCGCTTCTCTTTCTAAGTGCATCACGGTGCTGGCCTCCAGGAGGTCAGGTCTCAGACCCACACCCAGGACCTCACACCAGCATCCCCCAAAGATGCCTGCTCTGTAATGATGGAGGCCCAGGTGTGGTCAAACTACTCTTGATGGCTGCTATAGAGAATGATCATTATCAAACTCATGCTGCTGGCCACAGAGATAGATTTGGTCATAATTGATCAGTTCTGTCCAATTGACAAACATTTCTGAAGGTCATTTACGTCTAATGTGCATGTAAGTGAAAGTGCATGGAATACAGAAAGAATGCTGATTTAACCTGTTCCCCTAATGCTGCCTATTCCTTTGTGGGTGGCTGCATGGCGCACTGGGGCACATGCAACGGCACCTCATTACGCAATATTAAGCACAGTGATACATCCTTCAGCGATGACAGAGATGTTATGACTGTTTATCAAATCTAAAGATGAGCTGAAGGCTGGATGGTGTCATAGCATTTCCTATTTTTCAGACAGGACTGTAAGGGCCAATAAAAAGTGTGTTGATATATTTCGGCCCTGAAGGTGAGAGTTGGAAAGGGGTTTCATAGTAGACAGCCTGCTAAACAGTTTCAAGTGTAGAGAGACGGGATGCTCTGTGTGAAGCAGACAGTGTATATTTTAGTTAAAACTGCAAGAGACATGGGCCTGATTATGAGTTGAGGCGTGAGTTATCTCTCTGATAAATAATGATACCACGGGGTGTGTTGTTTATCGGGTGCTATAAAAAACACATATTACAAGTTTATGGGGAATAACAGGAAGATTTTGGTTGTTTAACGAATTCAATTTCGCATGATATGGTAAATACCACATGTTGTCCCCTGTTAAATTTCAGCAGGTTTGACCTTCTCAAATGTAACTTATTTAACCATCCGATAAATATCAGATGCCTTAAATACCTTCAAACTCGTAATTCTGACCCATGTGTAAATGGGGGTAACGCATTGGGTTGGAATATTACAGCTACTCATAATGAGGCCTGAAGTATTTTATACCAACCACATATGGTATAAAATACTTTATAACAATCCTCTTGAGAGTAGGATGAGTCTACACGTTGTCACTGAAGATGTATTTGCTGTCTGTAGTGTTAGACTGTGGCATTGGCATTTTCCCCTTTTCTCTTCTATGTATGTACAAATAACGGAAGAACATATACGCATTTTAGTAAATGCCTTAATTCCATTTGAAAATGTACAGTTCTCTTTTTACTTGCTGAGCAATGTAGGTTACCTTAAGGGTGTGCCTCGTTTGGAGCATATAAATGCCTCTCATTTCACCCTCAGTGCATCAGGGACATTTACTACCTTTAATGTCTAGTCTCATGTACTTAATGCTGTCATAGACAAGTATAAGCTAGGCAGTAGCTGAACCCCATTGATTTTAACCTGTCTGATTCATTACATAAGGTGTTTGTGTGGTGTATATAAAGCATCTTTTTTTAATTTAATTTTTGGAAAATATTAGTGTAATACAAAGAGAGACGACCTAACCTTTCCCATACACCATAAAGGTACACATGATATTGGAAAAACTCTCTGTCAGGTGCATAGCTGTCAATCAGGCCCTGGTGCAGTAGCACCAGGGTCCAGGTCCAGAGGCGGGCATCTGAGTCATGATTATTGCTGGATTGTACTACCCAACACTCATGCACCAAGGCACTCATGCTATTACCATATGCCTGTGGCTAGGAGCACACATTTAAACTCCTACAGGATAGAAGTCTTTTAGTTTTCAGTGCTTGAAAGTATCACCTGTTTCTTTAGCACTCTCCAAGGGATACAGTCTTTATCCTGCAGGACATTACTACACAGGGAAGTAAAAAAGGGGAGCTTAAAGGTTAGGGAATCAGTAAGGGGTTAGGGTAGTAAGGGATGGTAGAGGTAAAGAGAGGTAAGTAGTTTTTAGGGTTCAGGAAGCGGTTGTTGTAAGAGGTTTTAGGGTTTAAGGGTGGGTAGAGGTAAAGGGAGATAAGAGTGTTTTAGCATTCAGGGGGCAGAGGTAAAATGAAGTATGGGGTTTTTAGGGTGAAGGGGATGGTACAGGTAAAGGAAGGTTCAGGATTTTAGGGTGGGCAGAGGTAAAGAAAGGTAAGAGAGTTTTCAGGCTCAGGGCCAGGTAGAGGTAGGTAAGGGTTTTTAGGGTATAGAGGTGGGTAGTTGTAATGACAGGTAAAGGGGTTTGTAGGGTTCATGGGTGGGTAGAGGTAAAGAATATATATATATATTTTGCAGATCCGTGCGGTTTCCGTCACCGCACTATCGAGCACCCGATCGAGAGTGAAAGGGAGGAGAGGCGGGGATTGAGCATGATATATATATATATATATATATATATACCACTACATCGGTTCGTTAAGCATGCGTGGTAAAGCTCTGTGTGGTGTGTGGTGTTACAACGTACTGTTATGATCAGCATATTGTGATGCCTGTGTGGTAAAGGCATGTGTTGTACACACATCCATGGTAAAGTTTGATATTCCTCTCAAACCATTCTCAGGGCAAGTGGGTATAATGCATATAATAGAATTGAATAGATTTTAAAAGTCAGCGAGTAGTTCTGTGCCACATAAATCTTAAAGCGTTATAGCTCTGGTTTTCTTCAACCTGAAATCCAAGGTGATTGTAATATCCTAATTTGATAGGGGTACAGTGTTTCATATAAAATCAAAGTGTGTGAATGTACATAGTTTTGCAGAACATGGACTGGCTTGCATACCTTTCTTATTGACCGAAAAATTACCTTCGAATGGTGCAGTTCTTATATTACTTTAATTTATTGTTGAAAACAGTGTCTCCATGTGTGAACAATGAAAGTGCACAGTTCTGTGGCTGTCAATGTAAGCCTCATTTGGAGTAACATTTTACTGTCACAGGGTCCTCTCTGCAGGTGGTATCATGTAAAGACGTGTGTGTGTGTGTCTGTCTGTCTGTCTCAGTGCTGGGTATAGATGGTGTCATTAGTCTGACTGTCTTCCACTAGGTGTGTTCCACTGCTGTCACCTCAGCCAGAAAGTACCCTGAGAATTGACTTAACATCATAGTTCCTTGATGGGATTCCATGTCAAAACATACACTCTTACAGATGTATGTCCATGCAAGCATTTCAACCAGTGTTTAAACCCTCAATCCAGCTGAACTAATTTCCCACAAACGTTAGCACTGGGATAAACTTACTACTTTAACGTCAGCATTAACAAATTTGGATGCAAGCAATTGCCAAATTTGTCAATTGTGGGACAAAATTTGAGTGGATGGGTATTTATGCAAGGATGTTGTTTTGGGAGTCCTTATTTAGGGTTCATGTTTTTCCTAAAGATGTTTTTGCAATCTTTGTTTTCATGCACTTACCCTTATGCATCATTTCACTGAGTACTTGTCCCATAGATGTCTATGGAGTAAAGCTACTTGAAGCAGACACCTTAAGTCCTAGGCTTCATTCATACACTTCCGTTTTTTCACTTTATTCTCCTTTCTGTTTTTTAGGTCTGGGAGACGCCTGGGGACAGCCAAGTCGTCTCGGTCCATTGGATAACGTGGCCAAAGAGCTGGGATCCCATCTACTCCAGGTACAAATACATCTGTTGTGTAAAAGGACACCACATGCAAAGTGTAATATGATATGATATGAGCACTGAGCCTGCCTGCACCCTTGACAGAAGAATGGTCATGAGAAGCCTGCACCCCAACATTAGATGTACTGTGTATTGTGTACCTAGAACCTCTCGCTAGTGATATTCATGACCGTTAGGGGTGCCGCAAACTGCGCATTTTATTATTTGTCTGACTCTCAAACACAGGGTTAAGTATTCCTACAAAAATTAATACCGGTTTTAAAATCTGGCTACAGGCAGGTTTAGTTGTCTGGAAGAGAGAGGAAGGAGAGGGAGAATGAAAGGGAGGAGAGGGGGTGGGAAGGGGATATATATTTATATATTTAGATCAGCCCCCTTCAGTTTTTAGTTGTCATGTGTTTCACAGTTTGCCATTGCTTGGACTGACTGTTCATCATGTATGGTTAGATTGTCCAACTTGGGTTCCCATGGTGCTTAAGTGGTTCTTTTTATTAGACTATAGCTAGTGTTCGCTCTTTAATGTATTTACTTGGCTGACACAACATTTAAATCACTGGTTCAGGATCTTTTTGTTAATAAATTGCTTCCTATTTGCATGCCTTAGCCTGCATTCACTAATCACCGTTGAGCTTTCATGTCTTTTACTCTGTTGTCATGATACCGTTTTAATGGAATTACAGCTTCTTTTGTTTACGCAGTAAAGGCGTCGTACAGATAGGCTTTCTTAAAAATGTAGCAATGTTACTGGACATTTGTCAAAGTACTGACTGTGCAATATTTTGCTGTGTGTGCCTTTTACGTTTACCATTTACAATGATTCCTTTTCATAACATTATTCTTGATATCGGTTAACTTTGCCAATGCAGTATGTCCAGGAATGGGACAGCTTTTTCCAGTGTCCATATATATTGTTCCAGCCAAGATGTTGCTTCTTTAAGGGATTTTATTTCTATGACCGCTTTAGCCAGCACACACAAAGTCACCCATCGATTACCAAACAAATACCTTAGCGAAATGCTACACCTATTGACTTTACATGTACTCGTTTATATTGTGTGACAAGGCGTATCAACATAATTTAAGGAAAAGTTTGAAATACTTCTGTTCTATTGATTCTTTAATTTCTCTTCTCTTGACGCTCTTATTTTCCGAGTTCAGTCTGTACATTTACATATTCGGAGATACTGCCTAACAGTGTATGAACAAATAACTATCTGGCACATGCATCAAGCAAAAATCACCTCGCAAAAATACCGAATCGCTAAAATCTCCCGTTAGCGAGTGGCAAACAACGAATCCCAATGCATCAACACCAATAACGAAAAAATAAAGAATCGCAAAAAAAATCCCCGTTAAAATAAAGAATCGCAAAAAATATCCTCGTAAAAATAAAGAATCACAAAATAAAGAATCGGCAATTCCGAAAATACAAATAGCGCCTGGCATTAGCGAATCGCAAATAAAGAATCGCTAATGAATGCATCAAAAGTCGCAAATACCGAAAATCTCAAAATTCGCTATTTTGCATGAGCAGATTAAGGGGAATCAGAACCAGGAGGTAAAGTTGCTGAAAAAAAAGTAATTCCGGAACAAATCACAAGTGTTCCACAGATGCAATCAATCAGAAAGCCATACAAATTGGGCCTGGAGACCCTGTTTCCTTTCATAAAATGGCAGCCCTCTACGTGCTTGCAAGGAGGATGAGAATAAATGCTGCAGCACAGCGCAGGAGAAGGATCCTGGAGAGAGTATTCAGAGTGCGCATTACATTGCTTGGCCAAAATGAGGATGAGATATACGACAAGTACCGTCTCAATCGTGCAATGATAATGCGCCTAATTGCTGACCTGGAACCACTACTGCAGCACCAGACACGTCGGACCAATGCCATTCCTGCACACGTCTAGGTCCTATGCAGCCTGCACCTACTGGCGTCTGGAAGTTTCCAGGGGGTCATAGCGGTAGCGGGAGGCGTATCACAAAGCGCACTATCACACTTCTTCCGTAAATTCATTGATGCCATGCTGACAATGATACATACCCACATCAGCTTCCCCACAACCCCACAGCAGATGGACCACACCAAACAGGAATTCTACCAGGTGGCCCAATTCCCCCATGTCATAGGATGCATTGACTGCACGCATGACCCCATCTGTCCACCCTCAGCCAATGAGTACATCTTCCGTAACAGGAAGTCCTATTACTCCATCAACGTGCAGGTCGTGTGCGATGCCAAGCACATCATCACGGACATAGTGGCACAATTTCCAGGGAGCACACACGACTCCTATATATTCAGACACAGTGGCATCCACAGGCGTCTGCTCAATGGAGAATTCGGAGAGGGACTCCTGCTTGGTACGTAAACATACCTATTCATAACATCTGTATCACACATGTATCATCATGACTGACGCTAAGCCTTTGCTTCCATCCTGTAGGTGACAGTGCATACGCCCTGCGGGAATATATCCTCACCCCCTACATCAACCCAGCTACACCACAGGAACAACGCTACAACGCGGCCCACATTAGCACCAGAAATGTGATTGAGAGGACATTCGGGATCCTGAAGAGTCGCTTCCAGGTCTTACATAAGACTGGTGGTGCTTTGCAATATAAACCAGACACCTGCTGCAGGATTGTAGCAGTATGTGCCATGCTGCACAACATTGCAACCAGAAGGGGGATACCCGTAGAGGTGGACAGGAATGACAACTACCGGGATGATCAACCACCCGCACAACACCGACAGTCACACGTTCCAAACACAGCTGAAGGTCAAAGGAGGCGGACATACATCACACAACATCATTTCAGAGCCAGGTAAGAATGAGCCATGACGATATCATTAGGAGTGCTACTGTTTACTTCACATGAGCACTTATGTAGGTAATGTTACACTAACATGCAAATTAGAGTTCCCCCACACATTGTGGGCAAAAACATGACTGTTGGCATCACGGGAGTGCTAATGCAAAATTAAAGTGGGCCATGGTTACCCCACCATGGTCAGGGATGCAGGACTGAATGTCTAGTGGCGCTTCCCACGAACACCCAGCCTCCTATCGCGTGTCTCCTCCACCTCACCACGCTGTGTCTCTGTGGCTGTGGAGCAGCGCGAACTGCGCCTCCTGGTGCAGGTCTCCAGCACCGACACGCTGCTCACACTGGATGCAGCCTCACTGCCATCCTCCCCTCCCAAGTTGCTGCCACAGAATGTCCCTGACTGCAAGTGTTCCACTGCAGTGGTCACCTGGCCTAAGGCCTTCGCCACGTCACCACAGTAATGTCCGAGGTCCACCTGCAGTGACACAGAGCGGCGGGACAACACAGCAGTGCTGTTGCAGAGCTTTGTGATGGCCCTGTTCGATGCTGTGGAACGGAGCAAGTTCTGCCTATGCCTCCGGCGCTCGCTGTGTTGTCCTGCTCGGATGGCACGGGTGAGCTCCTGGTCGTTCTGACTAATGTCCCTATTGCCCTCTGCCACAACTGTGGTCATGTGCCGCACAGCGTCAGTTAGAGTGCACATATGTTTGGCGAGTCGTGAAATATTGAGGTTCATTGTCCCCATGTGTCTCCCCTGCAGGCGCTGAACACGCAGCATCTGGGCCTCAACTCCACCATATATGTTCCTTGGCTGGTCGGCTCCCTCGGCAGTACTGCGCATGGACCTGCGCCGCTCCGTGACTCTGCCACGTGCTGGTGGTGGTGCTGGCGGTGTGACACCTGTATGACTTTGCCCACTTGTGGGTGCAGGACTCGGGCATGCATCCATCACCTGCAGGGAGGGGACATGTGCCCTGCGTCTTGGTGGTATTGTGGCTGGTGGTGGTGGTGGTGGTATTGTCGCTGGTGGTGCTGGTGGTGGTGGTATTGTCGCTGGTGGTGGTGGGGATTGACCTTCCTGCTGAGTTTCGCCATCGGCATCTGCCGGTGTTTCGGAGATGATGAGGCGATCACTGTCATCTGAATTCCCAGGAGATGCATCTGTGCATTGTTAGTTTATTTTGTGACTACATCTGTTTGTCATTCTGCATTTATTTCCTACAATGAATTACATGATTTGACTCTCTGTTGGCCCTGTACTGCTGATCTCATTTATTGTGCATTTGTGACTATACATGCACACTTTGCTGACATGACTACGACTCCCATGATGCAATACTGATGTGAGGGCATATGTGTTATGCACTTCTGCCTGCACACTGTGATTGACCTGGGGGGATGGGGATGGGTATACGATACGCAGCGTATGGGCGCAGGCATGCATCTTACCTTGTCATGTGGTGGCTGCGCCGGAGGTGTCCATCTGCGTTACTCCGACGACCGCCTCTGGCTCAATGGTCCCCACGACGAGCTCCTCCAGGGCAGTGTTTGCAGGTACTGTGGATGGCTTCCCTCCTGTGCCAGCTGCCTCCTTGAACCTTTCGGCAATTCTTTCCTTTGCCCTCTTCCTGAGGTCATACCACCTCTTCTTTAGGTCGTCGATGCTGCGGTGCGTCACTCCCACAGCATTCACCCTCTCCCTGATGCGAAGCCAAATTTTCCTCTTCTCAGCTTTGGGCACCTTGAGTGACAGCTTGCCAAACAGCTTGTCATGCTTGTTGCTCGCCCCCTCGATCAAGTGCTCAAGTTCCCTGTCAGAGAACTTTCTCTTCCTCTTCCTGGGCGTGTCTGCAGTGGCTGGTGCATCCTTGTCCATCCTGGATGAACTAGGGTGGATGGTTTCAGTGGGTGAATTCTCTTGCCTCAGCCTGTGTGCTCTGCCTCCTCCTGTGAGCTCCTCAGGGCAGTGAATGAGGGTGGGACTGGTTGACTTCCTGGTTGTGATGTCATCAGCCCGCTTCTAGAGCGACCCGTTTTTAGTGAATTCGCTAATACCAAACTCGGTAATACCGAATTCGGAAATTGCTATTCGTTATTTTCAGAAATCGCTATTGAGTATTCAGTAAATATTAGCGATTTTGAAGGAATCGCTGAGATTTACCGAATCTGTTAATGCATTCCGAAATGCGATTCCTTATTAGCTATTCTTTATTTTTCGCTATTAAGGAATCGCTTTTCGGGATGTTGATGCATGTGCACCCATATGACTTAAATTTGGAAAATACAAACCATTTCGTAATTTAAATCGTTCTCTGACGGCATGCCTAAATTACTCTAATTAAATGGATATATTCTTTTTAGGCCCATAAATGAATTTGAACTTGAGAGAAATGGTGCTCTGTGCTCCAGAGCAGAATGAAAGCTATCTTTCTAATGTACAATGTTTGTCTGGTTTGAAACCATTTTCCAGGACTGACTTTGGATCCTAGTCCGTCCCTGTTCAGCAGTGCAGATGGCCTAATGCCCTTAGTTCCTAAACTTACCACTGACTGTTATTCTGCACAATGTACTCTAGGCAGCCCTCCTTTATTTAACATGTAACCTTATGAAGATACCAGCCTTTACAGGGGACGGTTCCATACACTCTAATCCAAAAGACTGTTAAAGCCTACTGCAAATAAGGATTTGGAGGTGGATATTTCTCTTGGTCCTTTTGTGGGATTAATTAACAACACTGTGAGGGTTTGGGGGCAGAAGAGAGATGAGTGGATGGGAATAAACATTCTACCATAGTGGGTTTCTGTGATGAAATAGATTTTGCCTGAAAGCATACCCCTCCAGCATGACTGAGGACACTTTGAAGAAAGCCCTGGCAAGGGAAAGCCTGGAGATTTAGCTTTGATTCATTCAAGGCTTGTTGCACAATAACAAGCTGGTTGCACTATTTACATTACCCTGCTTGAACAACTCCAGGAAAAAAGAGGACTATAACAACAGTAAAAAGAAGATATCCCTGATTGCTACATTGAGAAAGTTCTGGCTGGCTGACATATCATTGTTAGAGAACGTTTTCTAGGTTTATCTTGAATCTCTGGAACTGGAAATAGTGACTAATATTACCCTCTTGATAAACTCAAAAAAACATAGCGGTCAAAGGTCCTGCAAGCAAAGCTTGTACATTCCCATGGGTAGTGACGGACAATGAAGAAGCTGCTGTGCCATAGAAAGTTGTGGTCTACCTAGAAGAAAACCAGTGGACCAATTACAATTGGTCATTTCTTCTACGTGCTCCTTTGACCCTTTTCCTGACAAGTTCAGAAGGCCCTGTGCCCAAAGAAAGCTGGTGCTGCTGCAGAGACATCCCATCAATAGGAATTAGACTGTAGCCTGGACTGGTGTTGTGAGGAGGTGTTCTGCAACTTGCAACTGTAGAAAGGTGTCTGAGTAACCAGCCCAGAAAGTCTGGAGACTTTTAGAGCCAAAACCTGATGTTACAGAACCGTTTCCAGGGTCGGGGCTTGGAAGAAATGTTATCTCAGGAGGAAACGGATAAGGTGCAAATACTACCCCAAAAATAGGCAAAACCTAAGTGGTTTCTTATCAGCACCTTTTCTTGCTCAGATCCTTTCAACTTGAACTTTTTGATACAACACTGAATCCCTTAATCTAATTTTGAAACCAGACCTCTGCCGCTCATTATGCTTTGTGAGACAAATGTAGGTCGTTTTTTTGTTCTGCTGTCTAGAAAAGGCTCAACTGGGAGGTATTTGAAAAATCTGTTAAAGCATCCTAACTGAGATGACCTGCAATCCTGACCAGAGCAGAGAGTACATTAGCCAGAGCCCACTTGAATGAATGTGTCTGTCCAGGAGCAGCTATGCAATGCAATATAGGCTCCCCGTTGTCCCAGTCCTTTCACCTTGTACTGCTATTTACACTTGTAACATACATGATCTGGAAAGCAGTGATAATCTAATTTCCTCCACAGGCTGAATTGCTTTGCCATGCTACAGACTGACAGTGGTAGCTCTACCAGAGGAGATTCTGGAGGTGAAATGTACACTGATTGAGAGAGTGATAATACCACTGTTTTTCAGAGGATGGCACATTACCACAATTTTCTGAATCAGTCCCTTTATGATTTTCTTGAAACGTAATGATTTATAAACATAAATATTCATTTTGCGGCCATAGTCCTGCATTTATTGGGTACTAAAGACTTTGGGGTCCATTAGGATGGAGGGCGAATGTCGTCCGCCAGGCGGGCGGTAGCAACCGCCCGACCGGCGGCAGACATCCGCCCGCCATCGAAGCCCTGAACACCGCCGGTCCGATTAGCATTGCGGTTGTGACCGCAGCGGTGTGATTTTCCGCCCGCCACTTTTCCGCCGGTTCCATTCCGCCCGCTTGCTTGGCGTGCGGAGCTGGACCGCTACAATTGTGGCGAATCAGGGCCAAGCACCGCCAGCACGATTATGATGCTGGCGGTAGCCAGCTTTTCGCTGCGGTGGAACCGCCATGAAAAGGCACGCGGAGAATGTCTCTGGGGGTCCATTGCGGACCCCCCTATGTGTTGGGGGGGTGTGTGGGTGCACTGGACACGTCCCTGTATCAGGTGACAGGCACTGTGCAGTGCCTGCAACACAGTGCAGGGACATGCAGGACATGCTTGTTTGGACATCGCGGCCGTGCTGCTGGCAGCACCACCCACCACAATGTTAACCGCCGCTATCCGACCGCCGCGGTCGGATTTCCACCATGGAGCATAATAATTGGACCGGTGGTTTTCCCGCGGTCCTGGTGGGCGGTGTTTTCCCGCTACCATGGCGGTCGGAGTGATTTTCCGCCCGCCATGCTAATAGACCCCTATGTTTATCCCAGCTGTGGGATTGTAATTTACTAACAGTGGCCCACTACCAACTCCCAAATGCAGCTATGTTCAACTAAGAAAAACAGGCTGCATTTAAAAAATGTTTGCTTTACTTAAAAGAGACATGGTGGTCGCTGACCCTGGGCCTCCACCTGTAGTGAGTCGCAACTTGCGACCTACCTCATGAAAATTGATTAGGTATGTCTGGCGTATATCTCTTTCGCCTTAAATTCCACAGCAGTAGGATCTGCATTGTTGCACATTTTTGTGCAGCATATACACAAGCTTCCTTCATGTGTTGTTTTTAACGTGTTGATAAGTCGAGGAAAGGCAATGTAAATATTTGTGAATAACCACAGCGTTTCAATCTAGTGGATGTTCAGCGTTTCAATCCAGTGGATGTTCAGCGTTTCAATCCAGTGGATGTTCACCTCAATTGCAAGGATCACACCTTTGATACTGGGAAAGCCAACAATGTGTTCATAGTGAGTAGTGAAAGTACCGAAACGTTGGCAGAAATTTCCCACTCGTGGCATCTTTACATGCAGAAATACATCAATCTATACTCTGTAAATCAGGGTGGGATTTGCATGCAGCTTTTCAAATTTTCTCAATGTGTATGTCAAACCTATGCAAAATTCTGTCTAACGCAACAGAACTCCGATATATCCTATGTATAGTTTAAATAATTTTATATACAGTATATGGTTTGACCATTTCAATAACTGGTAGTAGTTAGCAACGTATAGAAAGGGTGCACATTGACTTGGATCCCTTCTTCCACCTACAATCCCCAATGTGAGTGTTTCATCAAGTTAGTTAGTGTTGTCACCTTTTTAATTATGAAGGGTGGGACAGCGCCTAGATTAATCGCACACATTGAAATATCTCATTTTATAATGGGGTTTACTAATATTAATAATATATTAATATTTTTAATAATATAATAGATTTTTCATACTCACTGTCTATAGCTTGACTAAACAGGCATGTGAATGTCTGAAAATTGAACACAGAACTTAATATCTCTGCTACAGACCAGACCTTTTTCTAACAAATATCTTGGGAATTCCAGATCACATTGCAGAAGACCCTTCACCATTCCTTTTACATGAACAGCCATAACATAAAATGTAACAAAGTGAACATGTGGCTGAGTGAACCCAGTTACAAACATTTATGTAAAAGAAACTTGGCAAACTATAGCATATTTTAGAGTCTATTTATCTAAATTTATCTCTAAAATAATTGCAGTGCTTTGTCTGGTATCTGATGTTTATCACTCAATGTGTATTATTTTGACTTTCTCATTCCTGGACGCGCATGTACTTTTTATACTGAACACGTATTGCCTTACTTTGATTTTAATGCAACATGACTAACAGCATAATCTCATCTGGGCTTGAAATATCTGCCTCATAATCTGTTTTTGGAAGCATGAGTAATAGTTCTTGCACATAGATATTAATATGTAGAAAATTCAACTCAATTATACATTTTGGATATGCACATGTGTAAAATGTATCCTTTTAGTAAACAATTCATTGTCAAAACCAATTTTATAAACCTATACATTTAATTTGGGACTCTTTAGAATCAACCATCACCATTAGATATGATACAAGTCTCTAATTGGAAAATCAGTTACACAACATTTGAAAACACAAAAATGTTGATGTGCCAGATCCTGGGAGCATACTTAGAGATTGTCGACAGGTCTTTTCGTTTGTGCAGATTTTGTTTCCAGTTTGGCGATGTCTTGGTTTCTGATGCGGTGCTGTCCAACTGAGGTAGTACATTTTTCAATAGATTCTGGTGTTTGAAGGCTATGAGCTATGGTTTATAACTTACAAAATTAGGCCTTCCAGTTACGGAGCAGCAACATGACTCACTGCATCTCCAACACTTTGTATTCACAGCTTCTAAAATCTGTTCCTTAGCAAGTGCACTAGATGATTCAACACAAACGCAAGCAGCTTTGGTGATAGCTGGCAACTTTTATGCTTACCCCTCTGTGCCCCCTGGGCATTTGACTCCTCCTCTTCCATTTGGACTCTTGGATAACTGTAAATAAGTTGCATCCAGTTCTGTATACTCCACCCTTAGAACACAAAACCCATCTAACAGAGTAGAAAGTTTTGTCTGCACGTTCAAGCTCAACCTCCTCCATTATGTAAAAAAAAAAACTATCATAAATTTGCTGTGGGCTTCTTACCTGGGACAAATTCAAACTGATCCAAATGAACTAGCCTGCCCAACAATAGTTGTCGTCTCATTGCTATTTTACTGAGGATGATCTTCAGATCTGTAATCTGAAGAGAGGAATCTGAGTCAGGTCTTTATCTGGCTTCAGTAGAATCACTACCATTGCCTCACACAAGGCAGCTTGCAGGGAAACTTCTCGTCCTTGAGTATTTGTTTAAATGCTGCAACCATGAAGTTGGTGTATCGTGGTATCCTAAGTAAAACTCTACTGCTAGCCCATCTCAACCAGCATCTTCCGTCACTTCCTTAGACAAAGAGCTAATTTTGCTTTTTCTTCTTGGAAGCAGTTCTGTTTTACCTTCAATTTTCTTACCAGTCTGACGATCCTTGTTCTTCAAAAAGTTTAGAAATTTGTCTGAACCTAGATGAGGTGCTTGGGCGTTGGTGATCTTATAAATCTATTGGAACACTTTCACTGCCTGTTGTCTCTCTATGTGTTAATATTCCATCCCCAGTCCTAGTCTATACTTGCTGTCGGTCATCAAGGATACTCACCTTTAATGGACAAGGCTATCATTGTACCTGACCCATCCCTTTTTCATACTAGTTCTATATTTTTGTGCACCATTAACAATATGCAGAATATATTTTTACATTTGATTACACATGTATGCACTGAAATAGTACTGTTACCTTTTAAACAAATTCTCTATGATCTGTACAAGTGCGTTTTTCTGATATATGTTAGGTAAGCCGCAGTTTAGCTATAAATGCCATCTTTTCCAAGATGGAAGTCACCCGTCATTCATGCTTACACATCCCTTCTCCCCAAACATGTCTCTTGTCCCAAATTATGCAGCTCACAGTTCAGTAGAAATGTACTGCTTTATTTCCACTCTCATCGTTTATGCCAATCTTGATGAACCTTCCCCGACTCAGTCCCAAACTGCAATTGTAATTTCAAGGACCTTCCATTGGTTCACTGTGTCATATAACTTGTTATTGTTCATGTAACTAGTTTGTCCTAGCATCTCCAGGCAACATTAGCATGGAGGGTGCGGAATAAATTTCATGTAGTTGGCTAGTGACGGTGTTATGACATTTATTTTTCATTTGCTCAGATTTACTAATGAAATGGTACTTTGCTCAACCACAGGTGATACTGTGTTTTCTGTTAATTTCATATGAGCCCATATTGGGAAATGACCATCTATCATGTGGCAGTATATCTCTCCTTATTTGCTAGGACAGTTACCATATCTCTGCCCTTCTTTTGCTAGGACCATTAGCTCCCTGCTCACCTTCTCCCCCTTACCACACTCCCAGCCTTTAGGTTCTATCTGGGCCATCCATTTCAGGCAGCATAGTCCCTGACATGCTAACTCCTATCCATGCCTCCCCATTATCAAGCCTTCCTCCAACTGTTTAACTCTTAGGGGCTGATTCCGATTCCAGCCGCAAAACGAACCGACCGACACGGACCCGGACCGAATACCGACCGACACGGACCAGCGCCGTACGACCTGTGCAGTACGATGCAACGCGTGTGAATTACAACCGACACGTACGGAATACAAGCCGTATGACCGAGCCGTAGGGAGAATAGTGACCCGGACGGAAAACCGATGCGATTATCACTGACTGGCACGAACCCGGAATGAACCCGACCGACCCGTACCCGCGATGTACGATTTGCGCAGTACGATGCGTGTAAAACCAGACCGACTCGCACGGAGACCAAGCTGCACGACCGACACGCACAGACAACCCGGCACACAAGCAATTGAGACCGCCGCGGCCGACGCGTACCAAACACAGAAGATAGGCAGCGTGAACGAGGCGGAGAAGCCCGCATGAGACAACAGCAGCGTCCGTTTCCGTCACATGAACGTCTCCTTCATGCCTACAAAACCCAAAGGAAAAATGACAAAATAAGGACCAAATAAGCAATGACAAAGCCAATAAATACCCACAAAAAAACATGGGACAAAGACACACCCACAACTCCAACTATATAAAGGACTACAATCACTACCATCATCCCTTGCCAGTAGCAAACACCAGTACACAGCAACCACAGACACACTCACAACTCCCCCATCACACAACTCACACACCATCAGCACCTCATACAAAAGCACACACACATACACCCAGCAAAACCAACACCAACCCACCCTCACTTGCACCCTCACACACACATCCCTCACCACCACCACCCATCACCATGTCCCCAAAGAAGAATCCAAAGTTCACAGATAGTGAGTTAGAAGTGCTGGTAGACGAGATCATCAGAGTAGAGCCACATTTGTTTGGTACATTGTTCCAAAGGACCCCCATCTCACAGAAAACCAAGATGTGGGTGAGGATTGTGGACAAGGTGAACGCCCGAGCACCAACAAGGCGCACAAAGGACGATATCCAGAACAGGTGGTATGACGTGCGCAGGAGGGTTAAGAAACTCATCGAAAAAGATCACGCCCTGAGTCAGTGCACCGGCGGTGGCCCTCCTGCCAAACCAGTCTACTTCAGGACCTGGGAGTTGAAGGCGCGGGACATCCTACCTTCAGAGAGCGTCCATGGCCTAACAGACATCCCAGAGCCTGGTGAGTACACAAACAACATACCCAAGATTGTGTGGCAAGGGGACAGTGAAACCATGCACCGAAAGCAAAGCTACACTAACCAATAGATAATCAGCCCAAGATGTGTATGCCAGTCAGACAAACACAATACCTGCCATCTCAGAGTGACTGGTAACTGTGTCATGACATGCACCAACCTACAAACAAATAGAGCAAGCCAGTGGCACAAAGCCAAATAGACCCTGCCAGACAGTTTGCCACCACAAACACACCACCTCAGAGTGCAGCTGACAGTCAGGAAGGAATAGTGGGGATGCAGGCGAAGTGAGTGTATCCAAAAGCATGATGGGGCCTGTAGTCACAGATAATGCTCCCCCTCCTGATTGGCCCATCAAGACCTCTCTGAAACATGCCCACATCACAGGGAGTGGACAATGACTGACAAGATGGCTGACACTGGGTCCTGCTGTGGGGAGCACAAGGCCCTGCTCGGGGTTGTGTGCAAATCAGAAGCAGTACACCACTGACTGACATCCGGAAAGACAACTTGCACGCCCTACAATGGAAGCACGTTTCATGATGGGAAGGAGTACTGACAGCCCTGACCATACTTATCAGCATGGGGAGACACCCCACCCCTCAACTCAAACTCCATACAACTCACCGGGTACAACGCATTGACCCACACCTCATTGAAATATCAGCAAAAGATACCCCGTACTGGGTGCTGCTGTGTGAAGCACAGGGGCTCACTTTGGACTTGTAGCCAAACAAACACCAGGATTTCACAGTCAGTCATCTTTCCATTGCTGTCACACCCCCTCACAGGGAAGCAGAGTCAATAGGGAGGAAGTATAGGCATGCTGGGAAGGGGGTGTAGCCAAGAGTATGATGGGACTCGCAGTCACAGATAATCTACACCCACCCACATGGCCCAGCAAGATCAAACTGAACCATACTCGCCTCACAGGGAGTGGGAAGAGTCTGACAAGATGTCTGACACTGGGCTCTGTTGTGGGGAGCACAAGGCCATGATGGGAAATGGCCAACAACAAACATCAGGACATCACAGTCAGCCATCTTGCCATTGCTGTCACACCCCCTCACAGGGAAGCAGAGTCAAGAGGGAGTAAGTATGGGCATGCTGGGAAGGGGGGTGTAGCCAAGAGTATGATGGGACTCACAGTCACAGACAATCTACACCCACCCACATGGCCCAGCAAGATCAAACTGAACCATACTCGCCTCACAGGGAGTGGGAAGGGACTGACAAGATGTCTGACACTGGGCTCTGTTGTGGGGAGCACAAGGCCACGCTGGGAAATGGCCAACAACAATATCAAACTCTGTCCGTGACAAGCTGGGAAAAAGCAGTGTACAGGAAGGCATCTGTTCGAAAAGTAGAAAAAGTCATGTTTGTGAACCAACGATGCATGTGGAAACATAAATCACATTGTGTGTATCTTGCAAACACAGGTGGTGCTGGGCACCCAGCACCAAATGATGAGGATACCCAGTCCCAGACTCTGATGAACACTGAGCTCTCTGGTCTGACTCTCTCACTGTCCTCTTATGATGATGACGACCAACCTGGCCCCTCCGGTATGAGCCATCATGCAGCACCACCAGCATCAACATCTGCACCCCCTGTACCCACGCCTCCAGCATCTGGACACCGACAGGGCACCCCCGCCAACACGGACATTCCAAAACCAATCAACACCCACAGCACAGGGACACAGGATGCCCCGGAAGCTACAGCAAACACCACCAGCAACACGACCCAAGGGGTCCCAGTGTCACCTTTGCGTCCCGCCGCTGGTCCTGCCCGTGTGGAGAGGGGTGGTGTGAGGCATAGGGCGCGCCTTGCAGAGGGGTCTGGACTGCATGATGGCCCCCACCTGGCATGCATCTTAGATGCGTACCAGGATAGCACCGGAGGATTTGGCCAGGTAGTGGGGATCCTCAAGTACATGCAGCACGAGCAGGTCGCCCACCATGCCCGCATGGAGGCCAAGTGGGACGACATTACTGCGGTGCATCAGGACATACTCCAATGCCTCCGCCAGATCAACCCCAACCTGTCCACACCCCTCTGTGTGCCCACAACATCTGTCGCAACACCATCTGCCAGCGCCACAGGGAGGGAGGAGGACTCTGGCGGAGAGTCCCCTGCACCGCAGAGGCCTGCACATGAGGACCCCCCCCCCCCCCGGAAGAAGAGGGGTCGTCCGACGAAGGACATGTGAGAGGCAGATGTCCCAGCACATACCCCAAGGCCTCTAAACCTGTTCTGGACAATGTCCTTTGTGCGCAACCCGTTCACCTTGTCCAATCGCACACAACTCACCCACATGACATGGAGGGTTCATGTTGGGCCAATGTATCAGATGACTGTGGACTTTACTCTGGACATTTCATCTACCAGCACTTCCAACTCCAATGTAAACTTTGGATTCCCAAACCAATGTACGGCACTCACCATCCTGTGCACTTCCGTCACACATGTTTGTAAATAAACTCACCAGTACACCATACTTGCCTCTGTTGTGATTCCAACTTGTCATGTTCAGGGAGATGTTGATCTGCTACACAACACAGTGCATGCCAAATACTGCAACAATGTGACCAAAGTAAGGTGAGTCATGGGGATGTGACACATGTGAGGGAGACACGCCACTATGGCAGCACAAAACATACTCACCATGGCCATGTTACTTATCACACACAATGATGTTGACCGGAAACGCATTGGCATGCACAGACACAACACCAACCCCAGTCAGTGGTAACAAGTCCACAGGTGAGGTAAGCAGATGTCACTCAGATGTGGGAAGACAGACAACGCACATAACAAAGCGTAGCACAGGTTCATTACACATCAGCAACACGTCTATTCCACAATAGTTGCATGGTAATTCTACGTAACAGTGGACATGCGCTCTCAATGTGTTGGAGAATAGAAGTCTAGGGATGTGTGGTACATCAGTTGATGGGAATTGTCAACTTCCACACTGGTGTTGGCTTCTGGGTGTTGGGGGTCAGTGTTGACCAAACAACAGGCAAAGTACCCTGGGAAGGACAGACAAGATACAGTCAAAAGCACAGAAGAACAGGAGAGAAATGCAATACACATGCACAAAACATGTTGCAAGACACCTACACAAACACTAGTTAGCAGTACTACCCTATTGTGGAGTACACACCACCTGAATGGACACATCACAACACGCATCCAGGCAAGTGGCACACAGACACACTCAGACAGCAACAGAGCTGGCACAACACATTGCAGGCTACCTCCATACATTCACATAACAACCCTGGAAACTCACATTCAGGTGAAGAAGTTGTTGATGAGCTGTGAACGGACGTCACCATCATCTTCATCATCACTGGCATCTTGGCCCAGGCCGGGATCCTCCACAGGTGCCGGACGTTGGTCATGGTCATCGTCATCCTGGATGAGAGGCACCTCCTTCCGCACTGCCATGTTGTGTAGCATGCAGCAGACAAGGATTATTTTGCACACCTTTGCAGGCTCATATGGGAGGGTCCCTCCGGTCATGTCCAGGCAGCGAAAGCGGCTTTTCAGGAGGCCGAATGTCCGCTCAATCACCCTCCTGCTCCGACCATGTGCCTCATTGTAGCGCAGCTCGGCGGGTGTCACAGGGTTCCTGAGGGGGGGTCAGCAACCACGGCTTGTTGGGGTATCCGGAGTCACCTACACACAAAAAATGAACAAGTAGCTGAGTTTTGTAGGAGTGCGGAGAAACAGTCAATACACACCGACAAGCCAGGCATGCTGAGCTGGCATCTCTGACATCAGCGTTGCAATGCGACTACTCCTCATAATGTAGGCATCGTGCGCAGAACCAGGGAACTGTGCACACACATGTGTGATCGGCATGTCAGCAAGACAGAGCATTGATCGAATGGTAGTGCTTCCTGTTATGGTATGCCTGCTCATGTGCCTGTGGTGGTATCAGGGCAACATGTGTCCCATCAATAGATCCGATGACGTTCGGCATCCTCCCCAGTGTATAAAAGGCATCCTTTATTTCAGGAAGTTCAGCTGGGCTCGGGAACTTGATATACAGGTCGAGGAATTGCAACATCCCCTCCAAGACATCGCGTAGCACCCGACTAAACATCGTTTGCGACATCCCACCAGCAGTAGCCACAGTGTACTGGAAGGTACCAATAGCAAAGAAGTACAGGGCTGCCACCACCTTCACCTCTGGGGTCAGTGCTGTAGGTTATGTCCGGCCAGGTAGCAGATGTGGCGTCAACTGCTCCGCCAACTCCGCAATCAGTGGCCTGGTGAAGCGGTACCGTCTGATGCAGTCGCGTTCCTGCATGGTTGCAAGGTCTGGGAACGGCCGATGGACAGCTGGTGCCCTGCAGTACAGAGATGCACAAAGGAAGATTGTCAGTTCATTCACCCATGTGGTCATGACTACGATCAATATCACATGCTAGATCATGACATTACACAATGTACTGAGGTGTGTTCTGTTGGGCATGGACACATATGTCACCTACAAGACCACCACCTCACATCTCAATTCCACATGTCCACATGAGTCCCATGTAGTGCAATGGCCAATCATCTGGCTGTGTCACCCAACCTATGTGCTGCTGCAACGTTCCAAACACACACCACAGTTACAATTGAGGCCTCATGTCTCCCAGGCATCACAGATCTTTGCCATGCAGAAACCCAGGGTCCCTGTATTGCCACATCAATACAGCAATGGACATGGCATAGCACGTACACACCACAAGGCAAGCGTAAGTCCCACAGGTAGTGGCCACTGTTGTTCCTGCCGGCCCTACATGTACGTCTCTTAGACACACACCCCATCAAGGGTGATGCATATACCACATGGATGTGGAGACTGTTACCCATTGGACACATTTGATCAGACACATCTGAGACACAACATGCACACAGACTGTGGGTGCACATCAGTATTGTGGCTACAGGCCTCACTGTGACGTACATGCCATCACCCCGAGGACTCAGGGTGTATGTGACCTGTCCTAAACATATCCAACCTGACACTGTGTCCGTGACTCATGCCCATTACTGTCCAATTGCACATCACAGTGGTAATGTGCACAACACACAAAGGATTCTGCCCCCATGTACATGTGCACAGCCTGGGAGTGGCTGCACAAAGTGCCAGCTAAAAAAACAGATTTGGCCCCCCCAAACACCCAGGGAATGCAGCCTTACATGCCATGGGACACTGTGTGGCCAATGCTGTAGTGTGGAAGGTGTGCACAGGTGTCCCTGGCCAGTATATGTGTGTTGCATCCATATAATAGTCACACTAATGAGGTCCGACGCGGGTGACAATGCGTACGCATTGCACGGGTCATGTCCGAGCCGTGCGTACGCTTTGTCATTGAATGCAATGAGGACCGAAGTGGGTGACAATGCGTACGCATTGCACGGGTCATGTCCGAGCCGTGGGTACGCTTTGTCATTGAATGCAATGAGGTTCGACTATCATGCATACGCGTCGGACAGGCATGGTCCGAGACAGGCGTACGCCTTGCCCATTGAATCAAATGGAGACGGGTGCATGTGTATATTCAAAATACGCGTTGTACAAGTACAATCAGTTGAACGAGCCGGGCAAACCCATTGGCTCCGGACTGTCATGGAGACGGATGCGGATTCAAAACTTGTACGAGTTGTGCACTGGAAATTCAGTTGGATGCCTACAACAATGTTGCAATTTCAAGTGTTCCATGAAGGTGAAGATTTGAACGATGCGGAAGGCGTGTACGAGTCGTACTTTTAAATGGATTGGCCAGATTCATAGAATGCAACCGTGTTGGACCTATCACTTGGGACACATGGCACAGGTTCTGCCTCTGCAGCACAGATATAAGGCTGGCTGGCCCCCAGGGAGCTCACTTGCCGGCACTACATGCTACTGGACCACATCCCTGCTACCACTGCTGCTGTCTCTGCATCCTCTGGTTCCTGCTATGGCACATACTCTGGAGAGGGTCCCAGCCTTCACTGAGGAGGAGAACCAGGCCCTGCTGGACGGGCTCCTTCCACAGTACAGCAAGCTCTATGGGAAACCAGGGGAGCAGGTGAGTGTGCAGTCCACTGACTTCCTAATTATGCATGTTGTCTGACTAGCAGTACTAGCAGTGTGTACACCAGTGACAAGCATTCTCACTGACTACTTTCATCCCCCAAAGTGTGTAGGTACATGTAATGAATAGGTTTCCTGCTGCTAAAGTGCATTATTGCAAGGTTAAACTATCCAGGCATTGTTAACATGTCAGACATGCAGGTGATTTGTCCTTCCCCATGGTTGCACTACCTGTGTAATTCATTTCCCTTTGTGATGATGACAAGTATATCCAAATGTGTGCTGCACAAATCTGGGGCATGTGTGTTAATGTACTTTTCACTTCGTCATCCTCACAGGTTGATGCCCACCAGAAGCAGGAGATCTGGCTGACCATCGCCCGGGCTGTTCGTTCTGTGGGGGTCTACAAGCGCCGGATCCGCAACTGCCAGAAGAGGTGGCAGGACCTTCGGGGCTGGACCCAGAGGATAGCTAGAGTCCAGATGAAGCTGTCACCTCTACGCAGGAGGGGCGGACACCGGACCCTGACTCCCCACATGCTCCGGATACTGGCGGTGGTCTTCCCGGACCTGGATAGGCAGCTGAAGGCCAGACAGCAGCAGGAAGGGGGTAAGTCCATGCCTAATCTGTGTACTATGTCTGACATGCTAATAGCAGTCTTTTGGCCTGCTCACACTTCCACATTACGTAGGTCTTGTAGTCCAATAATCAGGTCCCTCAATTGTGTGATGCACCCTCCTCATCTGTTCCACATGTGTGGCCCCTACAGTCTGTTGCTTGGGTCACTAGGACACTGTGTCCCTGCAGTCAGCTATGCTTCAGCTTCCGGTCAGCATCTGTTCCCGTGACTCTGTTGTGTGTTTCATGGGTGGGTCAATTGTTTACACGATGCCTGAGATCCGACATGTGATCTGTGTGCGCCCTTGAGATGTGTACCAATTGCTGGTCTGACTCGCAACATGTGGCTGGGTTATTCCAAACAAACCCATGCAGCAGGGCACTCCAATTGTGGGGCCTCAGGAGTATGTATATCAAGCATGTCACACTTGCTTAGCCACCTGACTACTGTCCAGGGCCAAACACTGTTTCACGTAGACCTGGCCAGTCATGCCTCCTCAAGGGCATTTTGAAACACTCTGTAATCCCACTCGGTGTATGAAATTGCAGGTTGTGCTTAGTGACATGTGCCCTCAGGTGTCTGCCTCTGTGTCATTAGGGTGTGGCTTGTTGTTATGTACAACTGGGGTGTCCATGATTCAGAGGGTCAGCATGACATCTGATATGTGACTGTGAGAGACAAGACCTGTGTGACATATAGGTGTGTGATCATCTGACAGCGCACAATGGTGTATGCAACTGTGTCCTTCATGCAGCTGGGTTACATGCATGGTAGACAGTGATGTGTTAATGTACAGGGATTTTTGTTTGCAGAGACTCATATGTATGATTTGCATGATGTGGGGTCTTCTGGTTCCTGGATATGTTGTTTGCATGGAATGGGCAAGTGCGCCGGTCATCTGTAGAGTTAGCTTTACCCTGAGCTAGGATTGTGAGTCAGTGCATATTGTTGTTGTCTGGATGCCCTGCCCCTGTGACAGGAGACAGTGTTGACTGACTTACAGGGCATCCCAGTGCCATGGCATTTAATTTGCTATGAGTGATCCTGCATTGTGTTCAAGTGTGCACCATGTACCCCATTGTGGCATTGCCCATCAGGACATGAGTACATCATAGTGTGTGTTTCTGGCATGCATCACAAGCATGTGAAATGAGTCTCTGCCCATCCCTTCATCCGGACACCTGTACTGAGTCAGTAGCAAGAGATGTGCTGTGTGTATAGTGACATACTCCTACATGTTCACTTGCATGTACACCTAATGTGTGGGTGGTGCATGTTGGCACATTGGGGTGTTAGCATCCAACATGCAACGGACATATGTGTGAAAGTCAAGGAGGGATATGTGTGCCATGGTTGATGTTGAGAATGACAATTGACTTATTCTAAACAGTGTTGGCACTTTGAGCTGTGTTCAGCTGATGATGCCAGGGCTTGCCCTGTAATGTGATGTACTCACTGTGGTGTGTGCAGTCGGTGCAGGTGACTGATGTTGTTCTCTTACTTCCTATTCCTATCCAGATACATCCACGGCCACAGGAGGGTACAGCTCCACGGACCAGGAGGAGCCACAGAGCCTTACAGGGACAGAAGGAGAAGAGTCGGGTGGACCCAGTGGCACGGAGGGCGAGTGGAGCCACACAGAGGAGCACCATCCCCCCAGCTGAGGGCCACAGCAGCTCTGAGGATGACTCCCTTGTGGAGGCAGGTGTCAGGAGCCACCAAACCCCAGCTAGTGAGGCTGTCCCCACCACCACCACTCTCCCATCGGCTCCCATCTCAGAGGTCCCTGTAGGCTCCCATGTTCGTGAGCATGTCTCCTTTGTGCCAGGCACCGCACCCCCTGCCCCTGTGTCCCCTCCTGCCCTGCGTGAGGAGTCTGTGGACTTACTTAGACAGAGCCATGTAGGGCAAACATCGATGCTGAAGGTCCTCCATGCACACACAGGTCTGTTGACACAACTGGTGTCATTCATGGAGGGCATTTCCTTGGGCATGTCTGCCCTGCAGAGGACCAATCAGTCCGTGGCCTCCTCCCTGACGGCAGCAGTGTCCCTCCTCCAACAGTCCCGCACCCCTCCTACCCCTGCACCACCCATGATTCCTAGCACCCTACCTGTCCCAAGCACAGAAACCCCCAAACCAAGGTCTAGACGTGCACACAAGCAAGCGCAGGGGACTGATACCACACTCACAGGGGCTGGTTTGCAGACACACACACAGTCATCCACAACCACTCCGCAGTCCTCCGAGACCTCTCCCTCCCAGCCCCCTTCCCTTGCCTCACCCGCAACCCCATCTCCCCAGAAGCTCTTCCTCTGTGACCTTGGCCTCTTCCCCACCAACCCAGTAGATCCTGATTACAAGGGGAAGAGGAAGTCCCCACACACAGAGGGGAGTGCCCCTCACACCCGGACACCCTCCCCCAGGCGCAGTCAGACAGAGACCCCCACCCGCAAGTCCCCCCGGCGCCAGAAGAGCAAGACCCCCCCGCCACCACGCAGCTCCAAGGCAAAGTCTAGGTCCTCCATCCCCCAGGCCACCAATCCAGAGGTTCCCCCACAACTCCCTGCCCCGGGTTCCCCCACCCACAGATACACCATCCCCAAAATGCTAAGGCCATCCCCCCTAGCACTTGCTCCTCCACACCTGGTCAGACGGTTAGTGCCACTGATGTGGGGACCGTGTCCCCCCCCCTGCCCTGCCGACCTCACCTGCCCCCCATCCCGCTTCCATGGATGTAGGCACTGCATTGGAGTCCACGACCACCCCATCTGACTTGGGCACTGCAGTGGTGAGCCAATCCACTCCATCTGACCTGCCCACTGGAGTTGTGCCGGCACCCACCCCATCTGACTTGTGCCCTACAGTTGTGACTGCACCCACCACTTCAGTCAGCTCCACTGCAGTTGCAAGTGCCTCGCCTGCATCCACCACCTCTTCACTGCCTCCTTCTGCTGCGCCCTGATCCTGTCCATGCGGTGCCTGGCCTGCCCCCATGTATGCCCCTCCGAGGGAATGACCCCAGTCCTTAGCAGTGCAGGCAAGCAAGGTGTGACAGTTGTCACTCTACTTCACTCCTTGGCATTTGGACATGGACTGGCCATTGGCCTTTTGTTTGAACAGACGTTTAACTTTTAATATGCTGAATAAAGCTTTTTTCTTTATCCCTGTGAACTAGATTTAGCTGTACATTATGTTGATGATGTTTAACATGCCCTTGCACCTGTGATGCTTTGTTTACAATGTTGAATACTGATGTGTTGCTGTGAGGTACTCCTTGTGGTCCATGAGATATGTATCCTATTGCAGAAAGGATCTATGACTGATGACTACAGGGGAACGGGGTTCCAGAGCAGCGCTCCTTGGGTACATATAATGTGATAATCGATAGGCCTTAGGAACTGCTACCACGGGAGGGCACTAGTGTGGACCTGATGTTGTGGACACGAACAATTCTGGTGCCAACCACTCTGAGTGGCTGACTATACTTGGTGGCGTTTTTGGGGAGGGAGTTTGATGGGTATAAAAGCAGATACTATAATATGCTGTTGACCTGACATCTCTATGAGATGTTTGCCATGATACTCTGAGTCACTGTACTGGTACGCCGCCCGGCCCCCGGGCTGTGGGCTGAATGGCTGTGTGCATTTTTATAACGACGGCTGTGCTTTGAGATGACATGCGTGTACAGGTTGACTTAATGGATGCCTTGTTTATAACTCTGCAATAAAAACATGTTTAAAAAAAAAAAAAAAATGAGATATGTATCCTATTCTGGTGGGTATCCATGTCATCCTTTGCAGTGTGTCAGGATCAACTATTTGTGGACATCTCTCTGTGAGCATTTCATTTGCATGGTCACTTCTCTGGCTTGCACCCATGCACATATGATGTGCTTCCCATTGTCCAATTTGTCACTTCCACAGACTTTGTGCTCATCAACACTGGACCTACAGGTGTGGGCATCATTGGTATAGGAGCAACTGGGTCCTCTGGGCAACTTGCTAGACATATGTTTTGGGTATGTGCAGATGACGTAGGGGAGACTCACATACCCAGGCTGTTGTGACCAGAGCCTTCATTGTGTGGTAACTGATGGCTGAGTGACCAATTGTTCTGCAGACATGAGTGAGACTTGCGGTGAATATGTTTGGCACAGCTGGGCTTCCACAGGAGTTGGGTCCCCTCAAGTAAGTGTGGTGTTGAGTGACATAGCCTGGGCCCATGGTGTGTGTTGTATGAGCATGTGTGTGTGTCCACATCCCTGTTCATACACAGACAGTGTTCCCTTGATATGTTCCTGTTGTTGATGCTTGCTGAGTGGTACTGGGTTCATCCCACTACTTTTCCAATGGGCTACCAGATGTGTGGGTGCATGACACACTACTGTTAATCGGTGTATCATCATTGGGATTTGTCAGTTCTGAGTGGTGATGATGTTGTCAGACACAGATGGGACACAGTCAGGGTTCCTCAAGGCACCTGTGTATTTGCTAAATCATGTAGTTGTCCCTAGGTGGTAGTTTTCAGTGATTGAGACATTTGTATGTGTGTGTGACTGCTCCCACTTGTCGGGTTCATGGCTGTGATGCTGGCAGGTGTCAGCATGTGTGCCTTGTGGTTCTACTTGGCTTCTGCATTGTCCTGGGACTGTGGCAGGGATTCTGAAGGTTACGTGAGCTTTGAGGTCATGGCCATGTACCGCATACTGTGCAGTATGTCTGTCATTCCCCAAGGTTGTAAACTGTCCTTGTGTGATGTGTCTGTGCACCTTAGTTCCTCCCAACATTCCTGTGTTTGTCATGGGTGCATCTGCAATGTCACCTGTCCATGTGGGCTTCACAGATACACATTGTTGCAGTTCAGGGTGTGTGGTGTTGAGGGTGGACTGATGTGAATGTTTGCATGGATGGTCCCCTAGCTCCCGTTTGTCCATGGATGAGGGACCATGCTTAGTGATTTGTGTTTGTGTATGTGTGATGTACTTTTGTGGCACAGGACACATGTCTGGGTTTCCCAGTTTGTACGACATCTGTCTTTGTCAACACAGTGGAGGTGTCATGCATGCTTGTGTCACCCCAATGTCTGGTCCCTGGGGGTAGTGCTGTTGTGTGTCAGTCTCTTGCTGTGTTAGTTGGTTTACATTCCAGCTTGTGTCACATGTGTCTGTTGTGCTCCCTCTCATCGCCCAATACCTGATTGCCCACTGAGGGTGTCCCAATGATAGTTTACTTTTGTATGGCACTGTGGTTCTGCCCACCTCATGTGTTGTGTAGTTGCCTGGGGATACTGTGACACACACACACACATGCTGTGTCAGATGTGCAGTGTGAGTTTGCCTGTTTGTGTTTGTGCATCTGCACCAGTGCATTGATATTGCTGTTGTGGGCCTTTGTCTGGATGCTGGTTCTGTGATTTTGCCTGCTGTCCCTGTGAGTCATATCACATCATTGTGCACATTCATCCTGGTTGTTAGGTGCCATTGCTGGTATGGAATGTGAGTTTGTGAGCTGACACCTACAGTCTACATATGTTGTTTTGATTGGTGTGTCTATTTTCAAGATGTGTGCATGCTTGGTGATGGTCACTTCTGCTCTTGTGTTATTGTACACTGTATGCATTGTCATCCCCATGTGTGGTGCTTGTCTGCACATGGCTGAGAGTGTGTTATGTTTTTACAGCACTGTTAGCCTCACCACATCTCTATGTGTATGGGACACAACCACTAGTTTGCCCCAGAAGTGTTTAATGTGTTGGGAGCAGGGATCATACATGCTGTTTGTTATTTGCAGCTTTGACCATGATGACACTTACCTTTTGGTCACTGTGATGAGGGTAGGTTTAGTCCCCATCACCACAATGCTCGACATCTGCTGCATTTTGGAAGCCCACACTTAACTTCTGTTCTACACAGTGAGGGGGTGTTATTTTTACATTGCCACAATGCTATGGTGATGCTTGCCTTGTGTATGTCACACTCATGTGTTGGTCACACATGTGCTGTTACTTACATTGTATGTTCGTAGCCATAATCGCTGTTGTGGACATTTGTCACAGACTACTCACTGTTGACATAATGTTAGGGGGGATGTATTTTGCTGACATACCTGATGTTGGAATATGCTGGATGTGTTGCGCATCACCCATCCTATGGCTGGAGGTGGCAGTAGTGATGGGCAACATAAGCCCTATGGGTGGGGGTGGCAGGGGTGATGGGCAACATAAGCCCTATGGGTGGGGGTGGCAGTAGTGATGGGCAACATAAGCCCTATGGGTGGGGGTGGCAGGGGTGATGGGCAACATAAGCCCTATGGCTGGGGCTGGCAGTAGCGATGGGCAACATAAGCCCTATGGGTGGTGGTGGCAGGGGTGATGGGCAACAGGTCCCCTGTGAGTGGGGGTGGCAGGGGTGATGGGTAACATAAGCCCTATGGCTGGGGGTGGCAGTAGTGATGGGCAACAGGTCCCCTATGGGTGTGGGTGGCAGGGGTGATGGGCAACATAGGCCCTATGGCTGGGGGTGGCAGTAGTGATGGGCAACATAATCCCTATGGCTGGGGGTGGCAGTAGTGATGGGCAACATAAGCCCTATGGGTGGGGCTGGCGATGGGCAACAGGTCCCCTGTGAGTGGGGGTGGCAGGGGTGATGGGCAACATAAGCCCTATGGGTGGGGGTGGCAGTAGTGATGGGCAACAGGTCCCCTATGGGTGTGGGTGGCAGGGGTGATGGGCAGCATAAGCCCTATGGGTGGGGGTGTTAGTGGTGCTGGCCATGCAACCCCTATGGTAGGCTGTTGTTAGTGGCCAGGATGTGGATCCCCTGTGTGTGTGTGCCATTTTGCGGGTACGTGTCGTTTGTTTATGTGGTAGGTGTCTGACTTACCGCCTGCGCCCACGGCGTCAGGTCCTGAGCCGGTCATAGATGTAGAGTACTGGTATGACCTGCGCAATGGGATTCATGATGTGTTCGTGTCGTACATGCTGCTTGTTGCTCCGTCTCGTACCCGCTGCAAGCTGGTCCGTCTCGTAGCCGTGTATTGAGTTGTGGCGCGAATCGTAGCTGATATGCTTGTTTTCCGGATGCTGTGACGTCCCGTATGTGGCGAGCCGTCCGGCGCGTAGGAAGTACGCATCGTACTTGTCATGCCGGAAACTGCTATGGATACTGCTCGGACGGAGAATGGAGCTTGAATCACAGCCTACGTGTCGGTCGGGTTTTTGGCAGTTATGCGCTTCGTACTTACTCTACAGGACAGACCGGCTCCGGGTACGTGTCGGTTGCACGGTAAGGCTACGGACAGCTGTCCGACCGGCTATCGGAATCGGCCCCTTAATGTGAGAAAGAGGTTTATTAGCTGGGGTGGATTGGGGTCCACCACAAGTATCAAAGTCACTGTCCTGTCAGGGCCAGTCAAAAGTTTCAATAATTTAATAGTTAACAATATGAAGCACACGTGATTATATCATAGCTGAGTACAAAGTACGGTTTGTAAAACAAAGGAAGAAAGCTTTTCTTGTTGTCGTAGATTTATTTCTCGGTACTTCAACCTCTTCTTTATGAATTCTTATGAGCTTTAGCCAACACATGTTTTGTTGAATATGGGGGAGGTATCCCCAAAATTCATCAAGGCTAAAACAAATAGAGACTGCTACCGTTGCAATATTGTAAACAAATTTTACAGATAAATAATCATAAACCCCTGAATCAGTGACAGCAGTGTATAATATCTCCTCTTAGTATAAACATCAATCATCAGGTACAAATTTAAATTGAATCTGGTTTGTAGAAACCCATGAGTAAAAAACATTTTGGTATCTCATAGTACAGTTCATTGGGTACAGTGATTTGAAAAAATTGAACTGATTCCAATCTAGATATCGTATTTTGCATACATGTACTGTCAATATTATCTCATTTATATTATATCAAAAGTAGATATGCTGTAGTAACGAAGTCCAGGCTGGTTATTGTAGTACAGGAGGTTTTATTGTAGTTAGTTACATGTTCTGTAGATCAGCTCAGAAGTAGCCTCACCAGGAGCAGCCAGCATGCTGCTCATCCCCTCTCAACTGTGACTTTCCTCACAGACTCTCAACATTCCTAAGCGCATCATCACTGCAACATTCCACTGGCTGAACAAGAGGTGAAAATTGTATTTACATTTGCATAAACAGGATACTAGGATACTACATATGCGCAATGTGATTATCCATTGATTTGGTTGATATTAGTAATCGTTGTACCCCATTAGAAGCGTGTAGCTAATCAGGTTGATGAAGGCGTTAGCCGAAACGCGTCAGTGTTTGCACAAGTTTGTGCAATAAAAATGGATGCACTCACCCCCGCAAGTGCTTTTCCTTGCCAGGATTGGAGCGCTGATTTTCATTGTGGGTACACCCCTGCGACACAAAGCACCCGCCTGTGAGTGCGCAGGCAAAGGTGGAGAGGAGCGGTGAAAGATATATATCTATATATATGTATATATATATCACTGAAAAAACCATAGGTTTCACACATGTTATAGTTAGCTGTACATTTTACTGATAAAAAACCAATGAAATTCCCCCGTTATAGTTACTGTAGGCAACTATAACTCACGCGACCGCAATCCTCTGCTGATGCTAATACTGTATTTAGACACTTATTTGCCCATGTCTTCTTCCATTAAATTTTAGCTATAAATATATTACAAATATTTTTTTTTCATAAAGACACATATGTCATCAGCAGAGGATTACGGTCGCGTGAGTTATAGTTGCCTACAGTAACTATAACGGGGGAATTTCATTGGTTTTTTATCAGTAAAATGTACAGCTAACTATAACATGTGTGAAACCTATGGTTTTTTCAGTGAATTTGCAAGGTTTTTTAAATGCTAATTCCTAACTATAACGTGTGTGAAACCTATGGTTTTTTCAGTGAATTTGTACGGTTTTTTAAATGCTAACTTACTTTGCGCCATTCGTGGCGTGCGCGCCCACTTAACGCAGTTTGTTCCGTGCGCGCACGGTGCGCTTCGCGCACCGCGCGCCCACTTTACGCAGTTAGTGCCATGCACGCACGGTGGTCACGCGGTGCGCTGCGCGCACCGCGTGCCCACATTATGTGAGATGGGCCATGTACGCACGATGCGCTTCGCGCACCGTGCGCACATGGGGGACATATTATGCGCATCGTTGTGAAATGTTTTGTTTATTAATTTCAATTATTTCATAAGCCATGCACAAATGGTGCCCATCGGGCGCCATTTGCACATGGGGTGGGGAGAGTGTGGATACTTTTTTTTTTAAACATTTTTTTACCGTACGCGTACGGTAAGCGTAATCGGCGATTTTTCGAAAAAAAAAAAAAATTTTTTTTTGGCCTTGTGGGTTGTTTGGGGGCCCGTATATCATTGCTGGGTGATTATTATTTCAATATACTGCCCCTTTACCCATTTTTGGGCTTCATTTATGCTGCCCTACTCAGAGTGCGAGAGAGAAAATGGCGGCCGCCGCTTCCTGGTTTCGGCCGATTCGAATGTTTACTAAGATCTAAGAGCCAATCAGAATCGCGCTCGCGCACGTCACCGTACGTGTACGGTAAGCGCACCGTAAGCGCACCGTAAGCTGGCTCAGATATATATATTGATTTAAAGGCTATTTTCTCAGAATCTACTGAACAGATTTACACCAAACCTACAAAAGGCACTTCCTTGACCTGAGGACTACCTCTCTGCCAAATTTCAAGTAATTCTGTTCAGCCGTTCGGGCTGTAGCTGTGTCTAAAGGTCCTATGGAAAAATGCATGGGAAAAACGCGTTTTGGGACCCCCCTTTTATCTCAGCCCCCGCTTGAAGAAACCCCCCGAGACTTTCAGGGTAGGAGCGGAGCGTAGCGCCCCACCTATTTTGAAAAATTCGCGAGGATTCGTCGACCGGCGCAAAAGTTATTCAAAATAGAATGTTGCGGATTTCCTATGGAAACAGGGTCCTAACTATAACTACCTACTGGCGACCGCCAGTAGGTAATATATATATATATGAGTCCAACGCCTCCTCCAACTCAGGAAAAAGCACAGCACACTCCGGAATTCGAGGCAAGGACTTTATTGAAATAAAATGCGCGTAGTGCAGCAGTCCCAACAAACGCTAAGGCAGACGCGTTTCAAGCCTCCAATGGCTCTCATCAGTGCCTGTTCCTGGGTCTTCGCGCTCTCTGTGGTGTTCAACGAGGTGCAGGTGAGTTGAAAACCGCTCCCCTTTGTGATGTCATTACCTTCTCCTCCAATGGGTGACTCGCGCTTTCAGCCTGCCTGACTGAAGCATGCTGGTACATGCAGTCCTGAGGGGTGTTTGTTCAGTAACAGAAACACTCCACCATCAAGTGATGTCCCAAAATACTGGATCAGGGCCACACTCCAGATCAAGAGCCCTGCAGGATGACCAAAAGCCTTGCACCCTACTCCTTAATCAGGCGAAAATATCACCTCCTCTCTCCCCAAATGCAGTGTATCACACCATGTAGGCAGTCCAAACTGCTCGGGGGGGCTCCGTGTTTATGCAGTTCGTGCAATAATTCCAAGAGAGTTGCTGGTCTTAACACGGTGCACCAGACCGAGAGGGTGTGCTGTTAGTCAGCGACCTGCTGCTGACTAACATATATAACTATATAACTATATATAACTATATATTACCTACTGGCGGTCGCCAGTAGGTAGTTATAGTTAGGACCTATTTTCCATAGGAAATCCGCAACATTCTATTCCCAATAAGTCTGGCGCCGGTTGATGAATCTTCGCAAAATTTTCGGCCAGCTCCTGTCCGCTCATATCCTGAAAGTTTCGTGGTGATTCGTCAAGCGGGGGCTGAGAAAAAAGGGGCGTCCCAAAACGCGTTTTCCCCATGCAATTTCCCATAGGACCTGTTGACGCAGCTACAGCCCGAACTGCTGAACGGAATTACACCAAATTTGGCAGAAAGGTAGACCTTGGTTCAGAGTTGTGCCTTTTGCTTAAATGGTGTAAATCCGTTCAGTAGTTCCTGAGAAAATCAAAAGTAAAATCACATATATATCTGGGCGGAGCCTAACCACACATCTCATCGTGAGATCTGATTGGCTGTCAGCACTTCATCCAAGAAGTGTTGGCAGCCATCTTGGGACCAATATACATGATAGCACCTCATTAAAAAGCATTGCAGTTAATAGAAGGTTTTAAGACTTTAGTTACATTATAAATCATTTGTTGATGGTACCATACTCATTTTAGGAATTGTGGTATGTTCTAGGGTGATTTTACCATGTGAAAAAGCCTTCTGCTGGGATATCATGTTTGAGAGAAAACTATTTTCACATGCTTTTCCCACAGAGGTTTGGAAGGTGATCTATAAGCTAAACTGAGAGCATATTTTCTGTAAATTCACATTATCTTTCTTAGTCATGTGAGAATGAAGTCTGACATTCTCAGTAAAACATGTACATCCAACAAGGGCAGTGACTGTCAGTTGATTCCTTTGTTGTGTTCTACTGCAGCTTCCCAGAGTGTTCCAAAGAACAACTAGAGCGCTAACACTCCTACTTATGATAAACGTATGGCACACCTGAAGCCATCTTGATTGGAATAAAGTGGTAACTCTTAAAACATTTAATTTAAAAAGGAACAAAATGAGGGGGTTCCTTTTGCCATAAAATGTATGATTAGTGCTGCAGAAAGAAAAATTAGGGCACATTTTGAGTGACTTCTCAAATCCTCTTCTATTTCATTAAAGAATTCTGACATGCAGACTGAAACATGCACTTTCAATACCAGCAGCAGACTTCCCTGGTGAGCAGTAGCTTTACTACAGTGATCTAATGAGCAACTAGAGTGCTAACATTCTGAATTTATGGCAAATGTGTGACACATCTGAATGCCTTCTTGATGGAATGAAAGTAAAAAACCTGAAAGTATTTCCTACTGAGGAGACTGTAGTAAATGAGGAAATTAGGAAACTTCGTAACAAATAAGCCTCCCAAAATGGCCACCAGAGACAAAAGAGCCCAAATGTAGCACAAATATCACCGAGATGTAGCCCAAGTATAGCCCAATGACAGAAATCCCAGTGTTTTAAAGAACAACTAGAGCGCTAACAATCTTACTTATGACAAAAGTATGGCACACCTGAAGCCATCTTGATTGGAATAAAGTGGTAACACTTAAAACATTTAATTTGCAAAGGAACAACATGAGGGGGTTCCTTTTGCCATAAAATGTATGATTAGTGCTGCAGAAAGAAAAATTAGGGCACATTTTGACTTCTCAAAACCTCTTCTATTTCATTAAAAAGTTCTGACATGCAGACTGAAACATATACTTTGAATACCAGCAGCAGACTTCCCTGGTGAGCAGTAGCTTTACTACAGTGATCTAATGAGGAACTAGAGTGCTACCATTCAGAATTTATGGCAAATGTGTCACATCTGAATGCCTTCTTGATGGAACCAAAGTAAACAAGCATTGAAAATGCAATAGGTCTCGCCCTCGTTTAAGTTAAAGCAATTCTGTTTGTTATTAGGTGGCTTTTAAGCTTTGCTTTTATTAGTGTTTTTCAAAATTTCATGTACATAACATGCATATATGTATATGTATGCATGCATTTATATTTGTATTTATATAGATATGCAGATTGTATATATGTTTATATATGTATGTATATATATATACACATACATATATATAAATGCAAATGCATATATGTGCATATGTGCATATGTGTGCGTGTAGAGAGAGGTAGAGAGGTAGAGGTGTAGAGGTAGAGACGTAGAGGTAGAGAGGTAGAGGTAGAGAGTAGTAGAGAGAGAGGTAGAGAGTAGAGGATGAGTAATAGAGAGTAGAGAGAGAGTAGTAGAGAGTAGCAGAGAGTGAGTAGCAGAGAGTAGTAGAGTGAGTAGTAGAGAGTGAGTAGTAGAGAATAGTAGAGAGTGAGAAGTAGAGAGTAGTAGAGAGTAGTAAAGAGTGAGTAGTAGAGAGTAGTAAAGAGTGATTAGTAGAGAGTAGTAGAGAGTGAGTATTAGAGAGTGAGTAGTAGAGAGTAGTAGAGAGTGAGTAGTAGAGAGTGAGTAGTAGAGAGTAGTACAGAGTGAGTAGTAGAGAGTAGTACAGAGTGAGTAGTAGAGAGTAGTGGAGTAGTAGAGAGTGAGTAGTAGAGAGTAGTAGAGAGTGAGTAGTAGGGAGCAAGTAGTAGAGAGTGTGTAGTAGAGAGAGAGTAGTAGAGAGTAAGTAGTAGAGAGTAGTAGAGAGTGAGTAGCATAGAGAGTAGTAGAGTAGTAGAGAGTGAGTAGTAGAGTGAGTAGTAGAGTGAGTAGTAGAGAGTAGTAGAGAGCGAGTAGTAGAGAGTGAGTAGTAGAGAGTGAGTAGTAGAGTAGTAGAGAGTGAGTAGTAGAGTAGTAGAGAGTAAGTAGTAGAGAGTGAGTAGTAGAGTGAGTAGTAGAGAGTAGTAGAGAGCGAGTAGTAGAGAGTGAGTAGTAGAGAGTGAGTAGTAGAGTAGTAGAGAGTAAGTAGTAGAGAGAGAGTAGTAGAGTGAGTAGTAGAGAGTGAGTAGTAGAGAGAGAGTAATAGAGAGTAGTAGTGAGTGAGTAGTAGAGTAGTAGAGAGAGAGTGGTAGAGAGTAGTAGAGTGAGTAGTAGAGAGTAGTAGAGAGAGTAGTAGTAGAGAGAGTAGTAGAGAGTGAGTAGTTGAGAGTGAGTAGTTGAGAGTGAGTAGTAGAGAGTGAGTAGTAGAGAGTAGTAGAGAGTGAGTAGTAGAGAGTGAGTAGTAGAGAGTAGTAGAGTGAGAGTAGTAGAGTGAGAGTAGTAGAGAGAGAGTAGTAGAGAGTGAGTAGTAGAGTAGTAGAGAGTGAGTGGTAGAGAGTAGTAGAGAGCAGTAGAGTGAGTAGTAGAGAGTGAGTAGTAGAGAGTGAGTAGTAGAGAGTAGTAGTAGAGAGTAGTAGAGAGTAGTAGAGAGAGAGTAGTAGAAAGTAGTAGCGAGTGAGTAGTAGATAGTGAGTAGTTTAATTTAAAAGGAACATAATGAGGAGGTTCATTTTGCCATAGAAATTATGATTAGTGCGGAAAAAAGAAAATTGGGGCACATTTTAAGTGACTTCTCAAATCCTCTTCTATTTCATTAAAAAATTCTGACATGCAGACTGAAACATGCACTTTCAATACCAGCAGCAGACTTCCCTAGTGAGCAGTAGCTTTACTACAGTGATCTAATAAGCAACTAGAGTGCTAACATTCCGAATTTATGGCAAATGTGTGACACATCTGAATGCCTTCTTGATGGAATGAAAGTAAAAAACATGAAAGTATTCCCTACTGAGGAGACTGTTGTAAATGAGGAAATTAGGAAACTTCAAAACAAATAAGTCTCCCAAGATGGCCACCAGAGACAAAAGAGCCCAAATGTAGCACAAATATCACCGAGATGTAGCCCAAGTATAGCCCAATGACAGAATGTCCCAGAGTGTTTTAAAGAACAACTAGAGCGCTAACAGTCTTACTTATGACAAAAGTATGGCACACCTGATGCCATCTTGATTGGAATAAAGTGGTAACACTTAAAACATTTAATTTGCAAAGGAACAAAATGAGGGTGTTCATTTTGCCATAGAAATTATGATTAGTGCTGCAGAAAGAAAGATTAGGGCACATTTTGACTTCTCAAATCCTCTTCCATTTCATTAAAAAATTCTGACATGTAGACTGAAACATGCACTTTGAATACCAGCAGCAGACTTCCCTGGTGAGCAGTAGCTTTACTACAGTGATATAATGAGCAACTAGAGTGCTACCATTCAGAATTTATGGAAAATGTGTGACACATCTGAATGCCTTCTTGATGGAATCAAAGTAAACAAGCATTGAAAATGCAATAGGTCTCGCCCTCGTTTAAGTTAAAGCAATTCTGTTTGTAATTAGGTGGCTGTTTAGCTTTGCTTGTATTAGAGATTTTCAAACTTTCATGTACATACCATGCATATGTATGCATATATGTATATGTATATGTTTGCATGCATTTATATTTATATAGATATGCATATTATATTTATATGTTTATATATGTGTATATATATATATACACATGCATATATATAAATGCATATGCATATATATGCATATATATATGTGCATATGTGTGCATGTACAGAGAGGTAGAGAGGTAGAGGTGTATAGGTAGAGGTGTAGAGGTAGAGAGGTAGAGAGGTAGAGGTAGAGAGGTAGAGAGTAGTAGAGAGAGAGGTAGAAAGAGTTAGAGAGGTAGAGAGTAGAGAGCGAGTAATAGAGAGTAGAGAGTGAGTAGTAGAGAGTGAGTAGTATAGAGTGAGTAGTAGAGAATGAGTAGTAGAGAGTAGTGTAGAGTGAGTAGTTGAGAGTAGTAGAGAGTAGTAGTGAGTGAGTAGTAGAGTGAGTAGTAGACAGTGAGTAGTAGAGAGTAGTAGAGAGTGAGTAGCAGAGAGAGAGTATTAGAGAGTAGTAGAGAGTGAGTAGCAGAGTGAGTAGTAGAGAGTAGTAGAGAGAGAGTAGTAGAGAGTGAGTAGTAGAGAGTAGTAGAGAGTGAGTAGTAGAGAGAAGTAGAGAGAGAGTAGTAGAGAGTGAGTAGTAGAGAGTGAGTAGTAGAGAGAGAGTAGTAGAGAGTAGTGGAGTAGTAGAGAGTGAGTAGTAGAGAGTAGTAGAGAATGAGTAGTAGAGTGAGTACTAGAGAGTAGTAGAGAGCGAGTAGCAGAGAGCAAGTAGTAGAGAGTGAGTAGTAGAGAGTAGTAGAGAGTGAGTAGTAGAGAGAGAGTAGTAGAGAGTGAGAAGTAGAGAGTAGTAGAGTAGTAGAGAGTGAGTAGTAGAGAGTAGTTGAGAGCGAGTAGTAGAGAATGAGTAGTGGAGAGTGAGCAGTAGAGAGTAGTAGAGAGTGAGTAGTACAGAGTGAGTAGTAGAGAGTAGTAGAGAGTGAGTAGTAGAGTGAGTAGTAGAGAGTGAGTAGTAGAGAGAGAGTAGTAGAGAATGAGTAGTAGAGAGTGAGTAGTAGAGTAGTAGAGAGTGAGTGGTAGAGAGTAGGAGAGAGTAGTAGAGTGAGTAGTAGAGAATAGTAGAGAGTGAGTAGTAGAGAGAGTAGTAGAGAGTGAGTAGTAGAGAGTGAGTAGCAGAGAGAGTAGTAGAGAGTAGTAGAGAGTGAGTAGTAGAGAGTGAGTAGTAGAGAGTGAGTAGTAGAGAGCGAGTAGTAGAGAGTGAGTAGTGGAGAGTGAGTAGTAGAGAGCGAGTAGTAGAGTGAGTAGTAGAGAGTGAATAGTAGAGTGAGTAGTAGAGAGTGAGTAGTAGATAGAGAGTAGTAGAGTGAGTAGTAGAGAGTGAGTAGTAGAGAGTAGTAGAGAGAGAGTAGTAGAGAGTGAGTAGTAGAGAGAGAGTAGTAGAGAGAGAGTAGTAGAGTAGTAGAGAGTGAGTGGTAGAGAGCAGCAGAGAGTAGTAGAGTGAGTAGTAGAGAGTAGTAGAGAGTGAGTAGTAGAGAGTGAATAGTAGAGAGTAGTAGTAGGGAGTAGTAGAGAGAGAGTAGTAGAGAGTGTAGTAGAGAGTGAGTAGTAGAGAGTAGTAGCGAGTGAGTAGTAGAGAGTAGTAGTGAGTGAGTAGTAGAGTAGTAGAGTGTGAGTGGTAGAGAGTAGTAGAAAGTAGTAGAGTGAGTAGTAGAGAGTGAGTAGTAGAGAGTGAATAGTAGAGAGTAGTAGAGAGTGAGTAGTAGAGAGAGTAGTAGTAGACAGTGAGTAGTAGAGAAGAGTAGAGTGTGAGTAGTAGAGAGTGAGTAGTAGAGAGTATTAGCGAGTGAGTAGTCGAGAGTGAGTAGTAGAGTAGTAGAGAGTGAGTAGTTAAGAGTGAGTAGTAGAGAGTAGTAGAGTAGTACAGAGTGAGTAGTAGAGAGTAGTAGAGAGTGAGTAGTAGAGAATGAGTAGTAGAGAGTAGTAGAGAGTGAGTAGTAGAGAGTAGTAGAGTGAGTAGTAGAGAGTGAGTAGTAGAGAGTGAGTAGTAGAGTAGTAGAGAGTGAGTGGTAGAGAGTAGGAGAGAGTAGTAGAGTGAGTAGTAGAGAATAGTAGAGAGTGAGTAGTAGAGAGTGAATAGTAGAGAGTAGTAGTAGGGAGTAGTAGAGAGAGAGTAGTAGAGAGTGTAGTAGAGAGTGAGTAGTAGAGAGTAGTAGCGAGTGAGTAGTAGAGAGTAGTAGTGAGTGAGTAGTAGAGTAGTAGAGTGTGAGTGGTAGAGAGTAGTAGAAAGTAGTAGAGTGAGTAGTAGAGAGTGAGTAGTAGAGAGTGAATAGTAGAGAGTAGTAGAGAGTGAGTAGTAGAGAGAGTAGTAGTAGACAGTGAGTAGTAGAGAAGAGTAGAGCGTGAGTAGTAGAGAGAGAGTAGTAGAGAGTGAGTAGTAGAGAGAGAGTAGTAGAGAGAGAGTAGTAGAGTAGTAGAGAGTGAGTGGTAGAGAGCAGCAGAGAGTAGTAGAGTGAGTAGTAGAGAGTAGTAGAGAGTGAGTAGTAGAGAGTGAATAGTAGAGAGTAGTAGTAGGGAGTAGTAGAGAGAGAGTAGTAGAGAGTGTAGTAGAGAGTGAGTAGTAGAGAGTAGTAGCGAGTGAGTAGTAGAGAGTAGTAGTGAGTGAGTAGTAGAGTAGTAGAGTGTGAGTGGTAGAGAGTAGTAGAAAGTAGTAGAGAGTGAGTAGTAGAGAGTGAATAGTAGAGAGTAGTAGAGAGTGAGTAGTAGAGAGAGTAGTAGTAGACAGTGAGTAGTAGAGAAGAGTAGAGCGTGAGTAGTAGAGAGTGAGTAGTAGAGAGTATTAGCGAGTGAGTAGTCGAGAGTGAGTAGTAGAGTAGTAGAGAGTGAGTAGTTAAGAGTGAGTAGTAGAGAGTAGTAGAGTAGTACAGAGTGAGTAGTAGAGAGTGAGTAGTAGAGAATGAGTAGTAGAGAGTAGTAGAGAGTGAGTAGTAGAGAGTAGTAGAGTGAGTAGTAGAGAGTGAGTAGTAGAGTAGTAGAGAGTGAGTGGTAGAGAGTAGGAGAGAGTAGTAGAGTGAGTAGTAGAGAATAGTAGAGAGTGAGTAGCAGAGAGAGTAGTAGAGAGTGAGTAGTAGAGAGTGAGTAGTAGAGAGCGAGTAGTAGAGAGTGAGTAGTGGAGAGTGAGTAGTAGAGAGCGAGTAATAGAGAGTGAGTAGTAGAGAGTGAATAGTAGAGTGAGTAGTAGAGAGTGAGTAGTAGAGAGAGAGTAGTAGAGTGAGTAGTAGAGAGTGAGTAGTAGAGAGTAGTAGAGAGAGAGTAGTAGAGAGTGAGTAGTAGAGAGAGATTAGTAGAGGGAGAGTAGTAGATCAGTAGAGAGTGAGTGGTAGAGAGCAGCAGAGAGTAGTAGAGTGAGTAGTAGAGAGTAGTAGAGAGTGAGTAGTAGAGAGTGAATAGTAGAGAGTAGTAGTAGGGAGTAGTAGAGAGAGAGTAGTAGAGAGTGTAGTAGAGAGTGAGTAGTAGAGAGTAGTAGCGAGTGAGTAGTAGAGAGCGAGTAGTAGAGTAGTAGAGTGTGAGTGGTAGAGAGTAGTAGAAAGTAGTAGAGTGAGTAGTAGAGAGTGAGTAGTAGAGAGTAGGAGAGAGTAGTAGAGTGAGTAGTAGAGAATAGTAGAGAGTGAGTAGTAGAGAGAGTAGTAGAGTAGTAGAGAGTGAGTAGTAGAGAGTGAGTAGCAGAGAGAGTAGTAGAGAGTAGTAGTAGAGAGTAGTAGAGAGTGAGTAGTAGAGAGTGAGTAGTAGAGAGTGAGTAGTAGAGAGCGAGTAGTAGAGAGTGAGTAGTGGAGAGTGAGTAGTAGAGAGCGAGTAGTAGAGAGTGAGTAGTAGAGAGTGAATAGTAGAGTGAGTAGTAGAGAGTGAGTAGTAGATAGAGAGTAGTAGAGTGAGTAGTAGAGAGTGAGTAGTAGAGAGTAGTAGAGAGAGAGTAGTAGAGAGTGAGTAGTAGAGAGAGAGTAGTAGAGAAAGAGTAGTAGAGTAGTAGAGAGTGAGTGGTAGAGAGCAGCAGAGAGTAGTAGAGTGAGTAGTAGAGAGTAGTAGAGAGTGAGTAGTAGAGAGTGAATAGTAGAGAGTAGTAGTAGGGAGTAGTAGAGAGAGAGTAGTAGAGAGTGTAGTAGAGAGTGAGTAGTAGAGAGTAGTAGCGAGTGAGAAGTAGAGAGTAGTAGTGAGTGAGTAGTAGAGTAGTAGAGTGTGAGTGGTAGAGAGTAGTAGAAAGTAGTAGAGTGAGTAGTAGAGAGTGAGTAGTAGAGAGTGAATAGTAGAGAGTAGTAGAGAGTGAGTAGTAGAGAGAGTAGTAGTAGACAGTGAGTAGTAGAGAGTAGTAGAGCGTGAGTAGTAGAGAGTATAAGCGAGTGAGTAGTCGAGAGTGAGTAGTAGAGTAGTAGAGAGTGAGTAGTTAAGAGTGAGTAGTAGAGAGTGAGTAGTAGAGAGGGAGTAGTAGAGAGTAGTAGAGTAGTACAGAGTGAGTAGTATAGAGTAGTAGAGAGTGAGTAGTAGAGAGTGAGTAGTAGAGAATAGTAGAGAGTGAGTAGTAGAGAGTAGTAGAGTGAGTAGTAGAGAATGAGTAGTAGAGAGTGAGTAGTAGAGAGTGAGTAGTAGAGTAGTAGAGAGTGAGTGGTAGAGAGTAGGAGAGAGTAGTAGAGTGAGTAGTAGAGAGTGAGTAGTAGAGCGAGTAGTAGAGAGTAGTAGAGTAGTAGAGAGTGAGTAGTAGAGAGTGAGTAGCAGAGAGAGTAGTAGAGAGTGAGTAGTAGAGAGCGAGTAGTAGAGAGTGAGTAGTGGAGAGTGAGTAGTAGAGAGCGAGTAATAGAGAGTGAGTAGTAGAGTGAGTAGTAGAGAGTGAGTAGTAGAGAGAGAGTAGTAGAGTGAGTAGTAGAGAGTGAGTAGTAGAGAGTAGTAGAGAGAGAGTAGTAGAGAGTGAGTAGTAGAGAGAGAGTAGTAGAGGGAGAGTAGTAGATCAGTAGAGAGTGAGTGGTAGAGAGCAGCAGAGAGTAGTAGAGTGAGTAGTAGAGAGTAGTAGAGAGTGAGTAGTAGAGAGTGAATAGTAGAGAGTAGTAGAGAGAGAGTAGTAGAGAGTGTAGTAGAGAGTGAGTAGTAGAGAGTAGTAGCGAGTGAGTAGTAGAGAGTGAGTAGTAGAGTATGAGTGGTAGAGAGTAGTAGAAAGTAGTAGAGTGAGTAGTAGAGAGTGAGTAGTAGAGAGTGAATAGTGAGTAGTAGAGAGTGAGTAGTAGTAGACAGTGAGTAGTAGAGAGTAGTAGAGCGTGAGTAGTAGAGAGTGAGTAGTAGAGAGTATTAGCGAGTGAGTAGTAGAGAGTGAGTAGTAGAGAGTGAGTAGTTGAGAGTGAGTAGTAGAGAGTGAGTAGTAGAGAGTAGTAGAGTAGTAGAGAGTGAGTAGTAGAGAGTAGTAGAGAGTGAGTAGTAGAGAGTGAGTAGTAGAGAGTAGTAGAGAGTCAGTAGTAGAGTAGTAGAGAGTAGTCAGTCAGTGTCAGTCAGTGTCAGTCAGTCAGTGTCAATCAATCAGTGTCAGTCAGTGTCAGTCAATCAGTGTCAGTCAGTCAGTGTCAGTCAATCAGTGTCAGTCAGTCAGTCAGTCAGTGTCAGTCAATCAGTGTCAGTCAATCAGTGTCAGTCAGTGTCAGTCAATCTGTGTCAGTCAGTGTCAATCAGTCAGTGTCAGTCAGTCAGTGTCAGCTAGAGCAGCTCTGCTGACCTGGTTCTCTTGCTCTAAAGCAGCTCTGCTGACCTGGTTCTCTCTCTCTAAATCAGATCTGCTGACCTGGTTTCCCTGGCTCTACAGCAGCTCTGCTGACCTGGTTCTCTGGCTCTAGAGCAGCTCTGCTGACCTAGTTCTTATGCTACAGAGCAGCTCTGCTGATCTAGTTCTCTGGCTCTACAGCAGTTCTGCTGACCTGGTTTTCTGCACTCACGATGCACGCACCCGACTTCGTGAAAATATATTTAAAAATAATATAAGTTTATTATAAGTACAAATATATTATTTTGATGAATATCTTACATAATCTCTTGCCTTAATATGTATATTAAAGACACATACATATCATTTTGGAACATACATTTTTTTTTCGGGAGTCGCGCACCCAGCGCGCCCCAGCACGTATATGATGTCACGCGAGACCCGCAACCGCGCAAACATCTCGTACCGTAATGCGCATGTGCCGCGAATGCGTGGGAGCAGGAGTCGCAGACTGGTCGCATACCAATCGCGCATATCACGTGATATTAAATGTATATAATGTAACTGAAAAACACGCAGCCGTCGCACACCATACGCGGATCCTTCATGACTTTTCTAAAATGGTGGCTAGAATGCGCGCACCCACCGTGATGTGTACACTTTGAGTGCACGAACTTGATGTTTTTTAAAAAGAAAATAATATAAATATATTAAAATGAAAACAAGAAAATTAATCAATATTTCAGTTTTCATTAAAAAAAAATTTTGGTTGCAATTTTCAGAAAAATATATAATGTTATTTAATGAATAAAATATTTATAAATAAACAGTTAAAAAACTGTAGAAAATCAGTACAAAAAATAGATATAACTACTATCACACTTAAAAGTTAGCATTTAAAAAACCTTTGAAATTCACTGAAAAAAAACATAGGTTTCAGAGATGTTATAGTTAGAAATTAGCATTTAAAAAACCTTAGAAATTCACAGAAAAAACCATAGGTTTCAGGGGTGTTATAGTTAGCTGCCCATTTCACTCATACAAAACCATAGAAATTCCTCCATTATAGTTAGTTCTGCTAACTATAACTCACGCGCCCGCAATGCACTGCTGATGATGTCACATATTGCATCATTCCTGACATAGTCAGTGACATCACTGATGACATCACTGATGACATCATCCACTTGACAATCTGATACACCTCATCATACACTAGTATAACCTTTCATCACTCACTGTAAAATACAGAGTACCATATTTGAAACCATTGACACACCAATACCAGTTACTACATACCCACTCACTGATTCCTAAGTCTACACACACTCAACAACAGAATCATCTATACATGCAGTCATTAATTAATAGAACACTATCAAATGCACTTATACACATATATAGATATTGACACATCAGCAGTCATCTTAGTCGGTTATGCAGACATCCTACTCACTCATGAAAAAAATGTATTGCACTTAAATTTACTCACTTACACAATTATCCAACAACACCTCATTTATTCAAACACATAGTAACTCATCGTTAATATGTTAAAAAAGCACCATTACAATTATACACTCATTCATATAGTTACTCTCACAATCACTGACTCTTACACATACTTATTTATATACACCAACTCTCACATACAATGCCTTTTATTTTTTTACTTTGTTGAAGATGTACAACTAAAACATATATTCGCTCACCAACACACAAATAAATACACTCAGTCACCCAAACAACTGTTTCCACATGCACTCTTAAACCCATGTACCTAGTCAATCAACCATTCACACATCTATGCATAGAGTTACACACACCCCATCCAACCACACACAAACTCAGTGTCCCATACAAATACTCACCCAACTAATCAATAACTAATATACACACTCATGTAGTTAGTGACCAACTGATGCAGCATGTTATACAACAACAGAGACAGTACTGCACACATTCACATAGTTTAGTTACTAATCCATGTATTAAGTGAGACACTTTTAATTACTCACTTAAAGAGACAGTCAGACAGCTACTAAATCCTCCATCCAGACAGTTATATGTCCACTCAATCTTCAATACAGATTGGTATATATATAATACATATTTAAATTTCAAACTAAACCACATTCAGTGGATGATGTCATCAGTGATGTCATCAGTGATGTCATTTGAGATGTCATCAGTGATGTCATCAGTGATGTCACTGACCATGTCATGAATGATGCAATATGTGACATCATCAGCAGTGATCAATATATATATATTCACTGAAAAAACCATAGGTTTCATACACGTTATAGTTAGGAATTAGCATTTAAAAAACCTTGCAAATTCACTTAAAAAACCATAGATTTCACACATGTTATAGTTAGGTGGATATTTCACTCGTAAAAAAACAATGAAATTCCCCCGTTATAGTTAGTTCAGATAACTATAACTCGCGCGCCCGCAATGCACTGCTGATGACGTCACATATTACATCACTCATGACATGGTCAGTGACATCACTCATGACATCACTGATGACATCATCCTTGTGATAGAGTGGCGGTCGCGCGAGTTATAGTTATCTGAACTAACTATAACGGGGGATTTTCATTGGTTTTTTACGAGTGAAATATCCACCTAACTATAACATATGTGAAACCTATGGTTTTTTAAGTGAATTTGCAAGGTTTTTAAATGCTAATTCCTAACTATAACGTGTATGAAACCTATGGTTTTTTCAGTGAATTTGTACAGTTTTTTAAATGCTAAGTTATGTATGTATTATTTTTTTTTATATATATTTATTTTACAATAAACTACATATTAACCTTTTTTTTTTTTTTTTTTTTTGGTTTTTCACCGTGCGCGCACCCCCGCGATTAAAAAAAAAAAATTAAAAAATGTTTTCTGCCTTCGGGGTCCTTCAGGGACCCCCTGACAAAGGCTAGGGGGTCAGGAACTCTCTACCCTGCCCCCTTTTCACATTCGCCACCTTCCTTTTTCACTCTCGCACTGAAAACAAACAAAATGGCGGCCGACACTTCCTGATTTCGACCGATTAGAATGTTGATTAACATGTAACCACCAATCAGAATTACGCTCGCGCACGTTAGGGTGCTCGCACGGTGCTCGCACGGTACGCGCTTATAGATATTTATATGCTTTTAAATGCTATTTTCACAGGAACTACTGAACAGATTGACACCAGACCTGCAAAAGGCACTTCCCTGACCTGAGGACTACCTCTCTGCCAAATTTCAAGTAATTCTGTTCAGCCGTTCGGGCTGTACCTTCGACTAAAGGTCCTATGGGAAAATGCATGGGGAAAACGCGTTTTGGGACCCCCCTTTTTTCTCGGCCCCTGCTTGACGAATCGCCCCGAGACTTTCAGGGTAGGAGCTGAGCGGAGCGCCCCATTAGTTTTGAAAATTTCGCGAGGATTCGTCAACCGGCGCCAAAGTTATTCAAAATAGAATTTTCAGATTTCCTATGGAAACACGGTCCTAACTATAACTATCTACTGGTGACCGCCAGTAGATAATATATATATATATATATATATATATATATATATATATATATATATATATATATATATATATATATATATATATATATATATATATATATATATATATATACACACATATATATATATATATATATATATATATCTTCCATCCATCCAACCTCATGTCGAAAACAAGAAGAAGGGCACGCACTCAAGGTAGGTAAAATCTGAATCAAATTTTTAATGCCATGGGTCTCCGCAGCTTCGCACAGAAGAGAGACGCATTTCGGCAGGAAACCTGCCTTTATCAATCTAAGGGACGCCATGTTTAAAATGCCATTAAATACTGAAAAGAGGCTAGAAACTGACAAAATGCTACAATGCAAAAGCGCAATGAAAACGCCCCATCCCTTAAATACATTCAATTCCTCACTCAATGGTGTGTGAAAAGATATATATAACACAGAATGCATACAGCATAAATCACATATTGCCGAAATAAAGCGCATGAATACAATGCAGTTCATAGAGGTCACATAACTTTGCAGTGAAGTTCTTGTCTCTAGCATTGAATACTGCTTATTCACTCTCTTTACGGCCCGAATAGTTGAAGCCACCTGGGACGAATCAATGTAAACCATATGCGCGATTGAAAGTCAGTGTAGAAAAATCCTCTAATTTAAAAAGACTTAGCAGAATAACATCAGCACGTACATGTTATTAATGTTCTAATAGACGGCTCATAGCATTGCCCAATACCTCGCACTTGACCAAACTTAACCACCAACACGGTAATACCTTGATGGAAAGAAAAGGCATAGCGCCCATTAGTCACTGCTGGCCAAAACTACCAAGACCAGCATGCATCAGGTGAGGTGTATTGGGTTCAGGAGCCACCAATAACAGTATGATAATTGGCTGAATTGTGCAAAGTTCGAGGTGACCCATCCGCTCGAAAAACATGAATACTGTCCACCCACCTCACCGTATGGAGTGGCTTCTCCTACAGTGCCTAGTCACCAGAATGTTCCAGGACTACTGAGTGGGGGTCGTCGATCTGCTGCGAGTGCGCAAAGGTGGGGAGGAGCAGTGAGATATATATATATATATATATATTCACTGAAAAATCCATAGGTTTCACATACGTTATAGTTAGGAATTATCATTTACAAAACCTTGCAAATTCACTTAAAAAACCATAGGTTTCACACATGTTATAGTTAGCTGTACATTTCACTTGTAAAAAACCAATGAAATTCCATGTTATAGTTAGATCAGGTAACTATAACTTGCGCGCCCACAATAAACTGCTGATGACGTCACATATTACATCACTCATGACATGGTCAGTGACATCACTCATGACATCAATGATGACATCTGAAATTACACATTGTGGATTGCGGTCGCGCAAGTTATAGTTACCTGATCTAACTATAACGTGGAATTTCATTGTTTTTTTACGAGTGAAATGTACAGCTAACTATAACATGTGTGAAACCCATGGTTTTTTAAGTGAATTTGCAAGGTTTTGTAAATGATAATTCCTAACTATAACGTGTGTGAAACCTATGGTTTTTTCAGTGAATTTGTACGGTTTTTTAAATGCTAAGTTATGTATTTATTTTTTATTTTTTTTTCTGGTTTTTCACTATGCGCACACCCTGCGCACGGAGCGCGCTTACAGATATATATATTGATTTAAATGCTATTTTCTCAGGACCTACTGAACAGATTTACCCCAGACCTACAAAAGGCACATCCTTGACCTGAGGACTACCTCCCTGCCAAATTTCAAGTAATTCTGTTCAGCCGTTCGGGCTGTAGCTCGGACTAAAGGTCCTATGGGAAAATGCATGGGGAAAACGCGTTTTGGGACCCCCCTTTTTTCTCAGCCCCCGCTTGACGAATCCCCCCGAGACTTTCAGGGTAGGAGCGGAGCGTAGCGCCCCATTAGTTTTGAAAATTTCGCGAGGATTCGTCGACCGGCGCCAAAGTTATTCCAAATAGAATGTTGCGGATTTCCTATGGAAACACCGTCCTAACTATAACTATCTACTGGCGACCGCCAGTAGATTATATATATATATATATATATATATATATATATATATCTATATATATATATATAATATACATTTTTCCTCTCAGCCTTCATGCAAAAACGCCCTCCAATTCACCACATGTCTCGAGGACGAGCAGAAGAACGGCACAGATAAATCCTTCACAACGAGGTAATTTATTTATTGTTTCAGAATTGAATCAGCCTCCATTTGCCACGGGGTCATAACCAGCAAAGTGCAGGGGTGCATACAAACAAAGATGACCTACACGTTTCGGCTTGCGCCTTCTACTGGGTCATAGAGTGAAGTCAAGAGTGTCAATTTAAAGGGAAAACACTGCCCTCTCACCACCACCAATAAAAACAACATCAGCTTTAAGGGGGACACAACCACAAAATATCTCAGTTGGTTCATATTACTCCCAAAGGGAGTAAATTTCATAGAGAATATGTCTGCAGCATTGCAAACAAATAGATAATAAACATTTCAACCTTGTAAAGTACATGAAATCCGGGACCTCAAAATCAACATATTTAGAATAGAGCCTTTTCTGTAGTTTCTTCTGCCAAGAGGAGTGTGCTAAGGTTTAATAGAAAGTTATGCAAAATGATGGTGTCAGTCAACAATATAAAATATATATAGCATCGCACATATGACACGGATAGAGGTGAAACCCCAACATTTAAATGGAGATAAAGGATCCATCTCTACCTCAAAACAGAATAGCTCATCTGTAGCCAGAGACATTGTTAGAGAACAAGTTGGTTCATACTCTTAACCAGGTATACCGGATATATATGTTAGGCACATATTTATGGGGTATTGAGATGCACAAGACAGCAGATTAGTTCAGACTCATGGTCAGATGTGTATGATAAATATTAGGAACATGTATATGATATGTTATAGTGCACCGTGCATGCTTCCTGTCAAATAAAGACAAAACTCCTAGTTCCCTTAATCATACATCTGCATATTTACGAAAAGAAACAAAGTTTCAAGGTGCAAATAACTGCTCGTAAAGTGACTCATGCTAACGTAAACATTCTGAACAAAGTGCATTGTGCATAGTTCTTGTAAAGTATAGACAAGCCGGGGAAAAATTACTCTCGGTTCTGCCTTTAAAATTTTTGTTAAACATTAAGGGGTCTATTAGAACGGTGGGCGGATCGCCACCGCCCAAACGGCGGTGGCGATCTGCCCGCCATACTACACTGCCCGCATGCCAATTACCCCCGCCATATCAGTATGGTGGGGGGTACCGCGGCGGACAGGAAGGTTTAATATGGTGGCGGTGTCTACTAGATACCGCCATCCATATTAGTATGCAGGCGGAGAGCAGCCTTTCCGTGGCGGCAGAAAGGCATGCGTAGTTCACAGTTGGAGGCCTGTTGCGGGCCCCCAGGAAGTTGGGGGGGTGGGAGTGCACATGGGGTGTACCTATGGTACCCCCCTGCATTTGCATGCACAATGCGGCAGGCACTGCGCTGTGCCTGCCACTTTGTGTATGCAAATGCACAACATGCATTTTTATCATTGCGGTGGGTGCTGCTGAAAGGACTGCCCGCCGCAATGTTAAAAATGTGTGATGCGCCCGCCAGTGTGGCGGGCGCATCCTAATCTCCCCCACGGGACTGCCGCACATATGGCGGGCGGACGAAGTCCGCCCACCATCCTAATGATGCCCAAAGTCTATGCGTATAAAGTGCTCGGTATAATTGTCATCCTGAGAGGACAAGGAAAGGAGGCCAACAAATTAAACAACAATATGTTATATATATATAAATATGTCATGATGCCATATGTTAATCTTGAGTATATCACCCATAAAAAGAAGAATGGAACCTATTCGATTTCCGAAGTCCTTTCTAAATAGTCCTATGATGTAAAAGTAAATGAAGTTTCAGCCAACAATCCAGGATTTTACAATATTATTTGTGAGAAAAAATGAACCAGATTATGCCTACCTCAATCCTGGTTGTATTTTCCATCCCGAATATTATGATAATAGCTTCACAGTGTCCAAAATAATTGATAATGCTGGTCTCAATTGAGTCTTCAGCAACCCTGTTCTATTGTATTGCACTTATTAGAGAGTCCTCCCTATAAAATGAAAAGAAACACCATGCTATTAACCAGAATATATAAGGGCTACACATCTCAAAGCACATTAGCATTATTTAAAATGGCATGAAGGCTTGCCAAAAGGATATATCTTTTCCGTGATCAGGTGAGTAGCGTAGATCTGTAGTTTAATAATAATTGTAATTCTGCCATGTATTTTTGATGCATGCGGGAGAGTCCTCCCTAAAAAGTAAGAGCAGGTGAGACTAGTAATTGTCCCGCCAATGCATATAGTAACATTGCCAGAAAAGCACTTTGACCAGTATTTCACAGAAAAGCACTTTGACCAGTATTTCACTGGATTTGTCAAGTAGCTTACCTAAGGAATTCACGTTGATCACGTCCCACCCGGTCATGTCTGAGCTAAGTAATCGTTATTGCAATGAGCATGGACTCGGCCTAGCGGTTACCCGTGTCATGTGATTCGGCACATTATCATGGCCGCCATCTTAAACTGTATTCTTGTGGCTGAAAACCTGTCCATCTCCCTCCTGTCCTCTGTTTTCTAAGTCCATGTCCCTACTCTATTCCTCCTGCCCTCAGTGATCCAATGTACGCTTCTTGCCAAGATTTTGAATTGTATAAGATGGAGATTTTGAAAAACAAAACCGTGGGAATTGATTTTACCCATTGACTTACATTGCAAAGAGGAGATTGTAGGCAGGAGACAGGTAAAATAAATCCCTTTTGGGCTTAAAACATCAGGAGTCTCCTGCCTGAATTGGCTCTGTTGGCATGCCTCTCGTGCCTGTCCTGCATAATTGGTTTGAGGCCCCTGCCACGGCCCGACCGCCTGCCCAGCGTGGTCCAGTTGTTGCCTCTGCAACCTCCTCCTTGCCCTCAATTATCCGAGTCAGTGCCCCTGACATCTGCCTCCTCACAGTATTCTAATGAACTACTTGATTGCTAATATTCTATATGTATTACAAAAGTGTAGTCAAAACAGTCATACCTAAAGCATTTCCTTTAGAAATTATAAAAAAGAGATGATCTTATTCTCATAGAAATTATGATTAGTGCTCTAAAAAACAAAAATGAGGACATATTTTCTGGGTTCTAAAATAGCGACAAAGCACTTTTAAATTGTTTGCTATCTTGATGTAGTAAACTACTGATCACCAGGGAGTTAACTGGCAGTCTGCTGCTGGTGTTGAAAGTGTGTATTTCAGTCTACATGTCAGAATGTTTTAATGAAATAGAAGCAGAAGAAATTTGAGAAGTCATTTAAAACATGTCCTACAGCACTACCCATAATTTCTATTACAAAATGAAACCCCTCATTTTGTTCCTTTCAAAATTAAATGTTTTAAGTTTTACCAATTGATTCAATCAGATGGCTTCAGGTGTGCCACATGTTTGTCATAAGTAAGACTGTTAGCTCTCTAGTTGTACTTTAGAACACCCTGGGAGGCTACAGTAGAACACAAGGGAATCAACTGACAGGCTTCTTCTGTTGGAAGTACATGTTTTACTGTGAATGTCATAGGGCTGAGAAACAGTGTGAATCTACAGAAAATATGCTCTCATTTTAGCTTCTGGAGCACCTTCTACAACCTCTATGGGAAAATCATGAGAAAACTGTTTTCTCTCAAACATGATTCTTGAAATTCAAACAGAAGGTTTTTTCACAGGGTAAAATCACCTTATCAATAAATTATATTGTAACTAAATTATTTTACCACCCTTTATATGTTCTCCTTTTTGCGACCCTCAAGACCTGCCATTCACTACAGTGCATTTCAGTAGGGTACTATTATGTATATTGGTCCCAAGAGGGCTGCTGTCAGAAGTGCTGACTGGCTGTCCGCACTTCTGGTTAAAGTGCTAACAGCCAGTGAGATCTCACGATGAGATCTGTGCTTAGGCTCTGCCCAGATATACAAATTTGGATTTCCTTTATTATCCCGAAATCTACTGAACGTATTTACACCAAATAACATAAACCATGCTTTCTTGATCAAGAGCTACCTTCCTGCCAACTTTGGTGCAATTCCGTTCAGCCTTTCGGGCTGCAGTTGTGTCTCAAATCTCTATGGGAATTAATATGGGAACCATACTTTTTTTGTCCCCCACTTTTTCTCGGCCCCCACTTTACGGATCACCCCAAAACTTTCCATGCACACAAGAACCAACTTGACACTTTTTTTGGAACATTTCGTGAAAATTCGTCAAACGCGCCAGAGATATAGACAGGCCAAAAAACGTTTTTACTATGGAAACTAGGGGGCTCATTACGATGGCGTAACGATGGCCACCGCTATCCAACACTTTCCCTACTGTTGCACTCACAGGAGTAGGAAATTTAGGTTGAAAGATTTTTAAATAGTTTAATGTTGTAATTTATAATACAATGTTTTTTCAAAATAAATTTGATGTTATTGGTATATATATATATATTTATTTGTTACATTTTATTTCAATTTTAAAATGATAAAATAAATTAAAATTATTTGTTCATTAATTGTTTTAAAGTAAATCTATATGTATATATTAATTATTATATATGTGTTTAACTTTTTTAAATTAAGTTTATTTGTTAAAATGTATATTTAATAAAAAATATATTTATATATTATTATTTTTTTCACTGAAAACCCCGAAGGTTACAGGAACGTTATAGTTAGGTTCAGATTTTACACACACAAAACCATAAACATTCAGCTGTTTTAGCTATAGTTAACTCAAGTGACTATAACCCGTTCCCTAAAGTAACTATAACTCACACCCCCGCCATGCACAGTTTTCTCATCAATAATTTCACTGCAAATGTTGCAGTGATATTATCAATGATTTCATAAAAGATGTCATGAGTGATGTAATATATGGGGTAATTAGCAGTGCATGGCAAGGGTGTGAGTTATATTTACTTTATGAAACGAGTTATAATCGCTTGAGATAACTATAACTATAACTGCTGAATTTCTATGGGTTTTGTGTGTGTAAAATCTGAACTTAACTATTACGTCCCTGTAGCCTTTGGTTTTTTCTAGTGAATTTCTAAGCTTTTTAAAAATGTATTTCCTAACTATAACTTCCCTGTAACCTTTGCGTTTTTTCAGAAAAGTTCTATTTTTATAAGTGGTATTTCCTAGCTAAATGTCCCTGTAACCTGGGTGTTTGAGGGGTGTTTGATTGGGTGTGTGAGGTGTTGTATGGGTGTGTACATTGGTATGTGAGTGTGTGTGTGACTGGCTGTGTGGGTCTGGGAGTGGCTGTGTGTGTGAGTAGGTATGTGAGTGACTGTGCGGGTGTGTAAGTGGCTGTATGGGAGTGTGAGTGGCTATGTAAGGGAGTGTATGAGTGGGTGTTTTAAAGCTGTGTAGGTGTGTGAGTGGTTTCGAGGGTCTATGAGTGGAGGTGTGAGTGGGTGTGTCTGTTTGCATGGTGTGTAAGTGGGAGTGTGTGAGTGGGGGTGTGTGAAAACTGTGTGGGTCTGTGAGTGTGTGTGTAAATGGCTGTAGGGGTGTGTAAGTGGTTGGTGGGTAAGTGAGTCTGTGAGTAGGTGTGTCGGTCTGTGAGTGAGTGAATTTTCTTTTTAGTTGGGGTCTGGAATCGCAGATCCAGATCCACCCAAACCCGGTTAAAAGAATGGTTTTGGACAATTTCTTGCTGAAGAGGGGTCCCTCACAGACCCCTCCATTAGTCCCATGGGGTCAGGGTACCTCTTCCCTGACCCCTTCTATCACTTTTTAATTGTATTTTCCCCACTGGGAATTGACTCCCAATGAACAAAATGGCGACTGCACCTTTCCTCTCAGGTTGCGGCCAGCCAATCAGAGCATTGCTGTTGGTGCGGGATATCCGCCGCAAAAAGACAGGTGGAAAGGGATACCGTAATCCCTAAGGCGGTGTCTGCATGGCACCGCCGCAATGTTGCCCTTGTTCTGGGTTCCGCATGGTGGCCAGAAAAGGACCGCCTTGCGGACTTTCCGTCCGCCGCAGAACCATTGTTTTTCCCACCGCCATCCTAATTTGGCAGTGGGAATTTTCTGTATGATGATGGAAGGACCGCAACCGCCGGGCCGGCGAGGCGGTCCTTACGCCATCATAATGAGCCCCTTAGTGTAATTCCGTCCAGCAGTTCGGGCTGTAGTCGGGTTCAAAATCCTTTTCTAGTCCCCATTTGACGGATCATCCCAAAACTTTCTAGACAGCAGCTGAATATAGGCAAGTCAGAAAAACTATTTACCTATGGAAATATGGACCTACCTGTAACTATCTACGCGTCGGATTTAAAATCAACATGAACACTGCAAACATGCTTTTTCCTTTGAAATAAACCGTGAGGTCTCTTGAAAGTCGAGTGCGCTTCCGCTGCTTTGGGCACATTTGATGGAAAATATTTACGCGGCAGTCCTGTCGTGGGAAGCGGCACCATCTCCAACAATGAGGGGCTGGGAGTTGGAACCTTGCCATAATTCCTTAGCACTTCAAGAGAGGATTAATTATGCATGTGCAGCGCCATGACCTACAAAGGTAACAAAGGATTTTAATCAAATGCACGTAACTGAGCCTACTAAGGTATAAAAATAACTCTGATCTTGACTACAAGTTCCAGCCTGCTTTGAGAGAATGCCGTAATGAAGGAGGCCCCCTGGGGGCGCTTAAATGAAACAGGCTGTCAGAGATATCGGCGAAATGCATTTAATGATCCATGACTAAGAGGCAGGAGCCTCGAAACGCGTCGGATTTAAAATCAACATGAACACTGCAAACATGCTTTTTCCTTTGAAATAAACCGTGAGGTCTCTTGAAAGTCGAGTGCGCTTCCGCTGCTTTGGGCACATTTGATGGAAAATATTTACGCGGCAGTCCTGTCGTGGGAAGCGGCACCATCTCCAACAATGAGGGGCTGGGAGTTGGAACCTTGCCATAATTCCTTAGCACTTCAAGAGAGGATTAATTATGCATGTGCAGCGCCATGACCTACAAAGGTAACAAAGGATTTTAATCAAATGCACGTAACTGAGCCTACTAAGGTATAAAAATAACTCTGATCTTGACTACAAGTTCCAGCCTGCTTTGAGAGAATGCCGTAATGAAGGAGGCCCCCTGGGGGCGCTTAAATGAAACAGGCTGTCAGAGATATCGGCGAAATGCATTTAATGATCCATGACTAAGAGGCAGGAGCCTCGAAACGCGTCGGATTTAAAATCAACATGAACACTGCAAACATGCTTTTTCCTTTGAAATAAACCGTGAGGTCTCTTGAAAGTCGAGTGCGCTTCCGCTGCTTTGGGCACATTTGATGGAAAATATTTACGCGGCAGTCCTGTCGTGGGAAGCGGCACCATCTCCAACAATGAGGGGCTGGGAGTTGGAACCTTGCCATAATTCCTTAGCACTTCAAGAGAGGATTAATTATGCATGTGCAGCGCCATGACCTACAAAGGTAACAAAGGATTTTAATCAAATGCACGTAACTGAGCCTACTAAGGTATAAAAATAACTCTGATCTTGACTACAAGTTCCAGCCTGCTTTGAGAGAATGCCGTAATGAAGGAGGCCCCCTGGGGGCGCTTAAATGAAACAGGCTGTCAGAGATATCGGCGAAATGCATTTAATGATCCATGACTAAGAGGCAGGAGCCTCGAAACGCGTCGGATTTAAAATCAACATGAACACTGCAAACATGCTTTTTCCTTTGAAATAAACCGTGAGGTCTCTTGAAAGTCGAGTGCGCTTCCGCTGCTTTGGGCACATTTGATGGAAAATATATATTATCTACTGGCGGTCGCCAGTAGATAGTTATAGTTAGGACCCTGTTGCCATAGGAAATCCGCAACATTCTATTTGGAATAACTTTGGCGCCGGTCGATGAATCCTCGCGAAATTTTCAAAATAGGTGGGGCGCTACGCTCCGCTCCTACCCTGAAAGTCTCGGGGGGATTCGTCAAGCGGGGGCTGAGAAAAAAGGGGGGTCCCAAAACGCGTTTTTCCCATGCATTTTTCCATAGGACCTTTAGACACAGCTACAGCCCGAACGGCTGAACAGAGTTACTTGAAATTTGGCAGAGAGGTAGTCCTCAGGTCAAGGAAGTGCCTTTTGTAGGTCTGGTGTAAATCTGTTCAGTAGTTCCTGAGAAAATAGCATTTAAATCAATATATATATGTGGGCGGAGCCTAACCACACATCTCATCCTGAGATCTGATTGGCTGTCAGCACTTCATCCAAGAAGTGTTGGCAGCCATCTTGGGACCAATATACATGATAGCACCTCATTAAAAAGCATTGCAGTTAATAGAAGGTTTTAAGACTTTAGTTACATTATAAATCATTTGTTGATGGTACCATACTCATTTTAGGAATTGTGGTATGTTCTAAGGTGATTTCACCATGTGAAAAAGCCTTCTGCTGGGATATCATGATTGAGAGAAAAATATTTTCTCATGCTTTTACCACAGAGGTTTGGAAGGTGATCTATAAGCTAAACTGAGAGCTTATTTTCTGTAAATTCACATTATCTTTCTCAGTCATGTGAGAATGAAGTCTGACATTCTCAGTAAAACATGTACATCCAACAAGGGCAGAGACTGTCAGTTGATTCCTTTGTGGTCTACTGCAGCTTTCCAGAGTGTTCCAAAGAACTACTAGAGCGCTAACCGTCCTACTTATGATAAATGTATGGCACACCTGAAGCCATCTTGCTTGGATTAAAGTGGTAACTCTTAAAACATTTAATTTAAAAAGGAACAAAATGAGGGGGTTCATTTTTCCATAAAAAGTATGATTAGTGCTGCAGAAAGAAAAATTAGGGCACATTTTGAGTGACTTCTCAAATCCTCTTCTATTTCATTCAAAAATTCTGACATGCAGACTGAAACATGCACTTTCAATACCAGCAGCAGTTTTCCCTGGTGAGCAGTAGCTGTACTACAGTGATCTAATGAGCAAAAAGAGTGCTAACATTCTGATTTTATGGCAAATGTGTGACACATTTGAATGCCTTCTTGATGGAATCAAAGTAAAAAACTGAAAGTATTTCTTACTGAGGAGACTGCAGTAAATGAGGAAATTAGGAAACTTCATAACAAATAAGTCTCCCAAGATGGCCACCAGAGACAAAAGAGCCCAAATGTAGCCCAAATATCACCCAGATGTAGCCCAAGTATAGCCCAATGACAGAATGTCCAAGAATGTTCTTAAAAACAACTAGAGCACTTACTGTCTTCATTATGACAAAAGTATGGCACACCTGAAGCCATCTTGATTGGAATAAACTGGTAACACTTAAAACATTTAATTTAAAAAGGAACACAATGAGGGGGTTCATTTTGCCAAATAAATTATGATTAATGCTGAAGAAAGAAAATGAGGGCACATTTTGAGTGACTTCTCAAATCCTCTTCTATTTCATTAAAAAATTCTGACATGCAGACTGAAACATGCACTTTTAATACCAGGAGCAGACTTCCATGGTGAACAGTAGTTTTACTACAGTGATCTAATGAGCAACTAGAGTGCTAACATTCAGAATTTATGGCAAATGTGTGACATATCTGAATACCTTCATGATGGAATCAAAGTAAAAAACTGAAAGCATTTCCGACTGAGGAGACTGCAGTACATGAGGAAATTAGGAAACTTCATAACAAATAAATCTCCCAAGATGGCCACCGGAGACAAAAGAGCCCAAATGTAGCCCAAAATCACCCAGATATAGCCCAAATATAGCCCAATGACAGAAGTGTGAAAAACACTTATTATTTTGTGTTTTTGCAGTGTTATATAGTGCAGACTTGTCAGGTATTGGAGTGCTTTACATGAGCATTGGTTACATCACACAAGAACAAATTCATTTTGGTTGTAGACATGGGGAGACTAAGCGATTTGACCAGAATCACAGAATGTCGAGCTGAAGCAGAAACTTCAACCTGGTTCCCCAGTTGCAAAGTCTGCAGTTCTGGAAGTAACACCACATCCTCTCCCCTATGTGCAACATTTAATCAAGTTGTCAACTAGATAAAAAAACATAAAGATAACAAATAATTTAAAAGTGCTTTGTCGCTATTTGAAAACTCAGAAAATATGTCCTTATTTTAGTCTTTTAGAGCACTAACCATAATTTTGAAGCCAATAAGACCCTCTCATATATGTAATTTCTAAAGGAATGCTCTAGGTATTACAGTTGTGATTACATTAAGATGATGTCAGGCGTTCCACACTTTTGTAATAAATATAGATTGTTAGCAATCTAGTTGTTCATTAGGATACTGTTGAGAGGCAGAGGCCAGGGGCACGGACTCTGAAAATTGAAGGCAGGTAGGAGGGTGCAAAGGCAACAATTTAACCACACTGAGCAGGCAGGAAGGGCCGTGGAAGCACAACAGACTATGGAGGGCAGTGGAAAGGGGGGCAGGGGCAACAAACCAACAATACAGGACTTGCAAGAGAGGCTGTTGGAGGGAAGATCTATTACGGGTCAAGGAAGCTAGGGGCGGTCCCCAGAGCCCCGGGAGCCACCACAGAACTGAGCAGGAGAGTGAGTCAGGGACAAAAGGGGCACCTTAATTTGAGCCGGGGTGCCTAGGAACGCTTGCTCCAAAAATGAAGAAAACAGACATATGAGACATGGAATTGGAGGCAGAATACAATGGCAGTTTAATGAGAAGATGCAACTTCAAAGAAACCGCAGAATAGAGACATAAAGTACAAAATACAGAATCCAGATAATCATACAGCTGTCATGATATTCTCTGTATCTCAATTAATGGACTGACAGAGAGAGAGAGAAAACACATCTATAAATGCATCATGAGAAACAAGTTACACCAAGGAAAATGTTACCTAGGGACACTCACATTTACTCTTAGAGCAAGCATTCCTGCAATTACAATACAACATCTTTTAAATGCAAAAGTAAAGAGAACAATGGTTAAACATAACATGACATTTCATATAGGTAAAATAGAATAAGATACTTCAAGCAAAGCAGAGCAAGACATTTTAAGCAAAGGAAGACAAGAGCTCCCAGTTCTTGGGGAAAACCTGCACAGCCTGTTAACCTACATACAGACGGCGAGGTTGTCCGTCGATATCTGTGGGTGCTCCCTTTTTATATCATTTTGTGGGCTCCTTTGCACGCTACATCTACCTACGTATGCTACCCAAAAGCTTCGTCTGCAGATTTTACCAGACATTTCGTCATTTACCCACTTAATGCTGACAATGGACTGGGTGAAAAGGTCAGTCTCTCAGGCCAATCGCTTATCGTAAGTTCCATAGAGCAAGCAGAAAATAATGGGTATTGTACAGGAATTCAATATATTCATGTATAAAATCTCCTCAGTTCTCCTAACTTGACGCTCTGCGGTTGCCACTTCCTTAAAAGCGGGAAACCTGCCCAGGAAGCAAGTACCAGTCCAGGATGCAGCCTACTGTATGTCGACAGCTTCAGGGGGATGTTGAACTTTGATACCGAGCACAGAGCACTCGGGTAGGGTGGGGGCTACTAGTTTGGAGCAGAAGGCCTCGCAGACCTGCCTTCAGACTGCTATACACAAAAATTGCAGAGCTATGGTCAATTTAACAAAGAGGCCTACATATTGAACAGAAGGGCCTACACAGGCGTTTTATGCTGGCTGAGTGGTAAGGATGTCTCGGGATAATTATATAGCAACACAGGACCCGCTGGTCAATTTAATACGGCCTACAAATGCGGCTGGTAGGGCAAGGACAAGGGTCTCATACTTCAGGTGTGGACAGAACGGGCCAGGGGCCCCCTGTGATACAAAATCTACCCTCCTTCAAGGCTGTGGCAATGTAATAGACCATTGTGGGCAGAAGGAAGAGGCAATGGTAGTACAACCATACATTCCAACAGACCCGATACAGCCAGGAAACGTCCAATGTTTTTAAGCTCAAATGGGCTTTATTTGATCTGTCTCCTGTCTACAATATCCTCTTTTTCAATGTAACTCAAAGGGGAAAATCAATACCCCAGTTTTTTTTCAAAATCTCCCTCTTACCAAGTTCAAAATGTTCGCAAGTATGGTACATTGGATCATGGAAGGAAATGGGATAGGGACATGGACTTGGATAACAGAGGACAGGAGAGACATGGAGAGGTGCACCAAACTGACCCTGCAGGGCAGGCATCAGGGTTTGCAGCAGCACAATACACCACACAGGGCATGCAGGACGGGAGTGCAGCACAACAATCCATAGAAAGCAAGAGGGAGGGGACAGGACCATGCACATGGACAACAGAGAACAGAGGGGCAAGAGGCAATGGTAGCTAGCTGACCATAATGGACAGACAGGAGAGAAGGCTGCAGCATAACAGACCATAAAGGGAAGGAGGGACGGATCAGGGGCATTACAATGGAACAGACAAGCCAGGAGGGAGGGAGTAGGGGTCTGCACATGTAAACAGAGGGCTGGGGGCAAGGGGGCAGGGCAGGAGCAGCAAGATAGCCATGGAGGTCAGGCAGGATGGGCACTAGAAGCAAGACACAACATGAAGAGCAACAGTGAGACTGTGATGGCATACACACAGACCATGGAGGGAAGGTGGGAGGGGGTCAGGGGCAGCTAACTGACCACACAGGGAAGGTGGGAGGGGCCATGGCAGCACAGAAGACCATGCATGGCAAGTGGGAGTGTTAGTGGCAGCACAATGGCTATGATGGGCAAGAAGGAGGGTGCAGGGGCATGCACAAAGGACGATGGAGGATAGAAGGGAGGGTCAGGACCTGTGCACAGACAAGAAAGTTCAGGGGAAGGGGCCTCACAACAGACCACACGGGGCAGGCAGGAGGAGCAGTTGCAGCACAACAGACCAGGGAGGGCAGAAGGGTGTGGCAGTACAATGGACCATGTAGGACAGGAGGAAGAGGATAGAGGCATGGCATGTGGACAGGCAGGGTGGAGGTGGCAGGGACAGGTTACAGTCATCTGACAATGCTAGGCAGGTGGGAGGGGAGTGGCAGCTCAACAGAACACTCAGAGTAGATAGGAGTGGCAGGTCCATGGGACATGGTGGGCAAAAAGGATGGAGCAGGGGCATGCACAAAGACATCGGAGGGCAGGGGGAAGGAGAATAGGGGCAGCAAGCTAAGCACAGAGTTTAAGCAGGAGGTCAATGATGGGGCATAGAATTGGGCAATGGAGGGCAGGAGGAGTGGACTGGTACATCATACTAAATTGAGGGCAGTGGCAGCACATCAGACCATGCATGGCAGGAGGGAGGAGGCTAGTCCATGGATTCACACAACAGAGGATAGGGAGGAGGGGGATGGGGCAGCAAGCTAACTGTTCAGAGAAGGCGGGTATTAGAAACTTTATTGTTTTTAAAACATTTTGTCTGTGCAAACTACTTAAAATATGAACAAGTATGCAGCATAATCTCACTTTTATTCAGGAAGAAGAAGACGTTAGTGACTGTGACTCCGGGCTCACTTGGCAAAAACACCCCCTGACCCTCCACCCCCTATCGCAAAATGTAATGCCCGTGAAAAGGGTAGGTGAACACAGTGTTATATAGAACATAGTCCTGAGAGCACGATTGAAAATGAAAACTAGATATAGTGTATGGTATAAACTATGCACCAAAAAGTGTGATATAAGATGAACCAGGCGTGAAATATAATATGCAATACATTGTGCGCAATGACAGATTCATTGGAGAGCGCGAGATAGCACAGGCACTAGCGCGTGCTATGCGATATGCGCCTTGGAGTGTAATATGCACAGGGCAGTGTTGTGTAACCTAACTAGTCTCTAAAGTTGTAATATAAAATATGTGCTGGGGAGTGTAACGTTGCATATGCACTGTGACAAAGATATGGATCCCAAATTGTAATATGTATGGCATAGCACTGTGCGTTATAACATAGGCATCGAGGAAGGCACGTTAGATAGGGCAATATAACCCGTGCGAAGACAAGTGTGGCATGACATTTTCACGGGGTGGTGTTACAGTGCACATGGGCTAGAGAGTGTCATAGCATATGCACTAGCTAGTGGAATACAATACAGAGGTGTGTGGCACTCGGCAGGCAATGGTGGGTGTAACACAGCATTGGGCTCTGTCAGGAGTGCGCTGTGACTCGCAAGTGATGTTCGTCCCCTTTCCAGAGAGTAAAATAAAAAGTATTACACATCCGGCAGTGGATGTGTGTTTTATTAACTGTGAGGGGGGGTTCTTGCATTGTTTTGGTCGAATTTTTGTCGAATCCCCTTTGAATGGCTTAGTGTGCATGTGTATTAAATGTGCCCGTCAATAGCTACCCATGTTTGTATAAATAAACGACAAGGGTGTCTACCGGGATTAGGCACGGTAGAGCATCAGACATGTCAGAGCTTCACTAGTGGTGTAAATACATTCCACGTGGATTAATTGCATGCATAGTCGCCTTTTAATGAATATCACGCAAATCGTCATGGTGATAGGTACGTACGGTTTGTCCAGCATGTCCTAGGTGTGTCTATAAATATATATTTTTTAAAAATAATAAAAAACAGTGGCCGGCCCTGGGGATTGGGGTCAAAAAAATATAATTAGGAGACAGGCCCTGGGGGATGGGGTCATCAGGGCCAATAAATTAGAATAAGAAGGGGAACCACACAGCCCCCCTTCTTAAAAAAATAAAATAAATAAAAGACTGGCATCGTCCCGGAGGCCATGCCCCCTCCATGCAGCACTCTGCAAACGCGCCCCCAACAGGCATCTCCAGTATGCGCCAGGGAGCTGCGCTGCAGACAGGTGTTCTGAGGCCAAGCCCCTTTTTACACCTCTCTGCAACGCAGCTCTGTGGCGCTTACTGGAGGTACCTAGTGGTCTAGTGTGACCCTAGGGATCCTTAGGATTCAAGGGTACTTAATCTCTCAACTTAGAACAGCCACAGGGCGCGTTTACACAGTGGTGAAGGGAGGGGACGGGGCCTGAGGTGACGTGTGCAAACACGCACCATGGCACGTTTTAAATTGGGGATTAATTTCCCTTCAATACTGAGGGCCCCTGGGGGCTAACTAGCCCACCAAGTGCTTCCAGTAAGCGCCACTGAGCTGCATTGCAGAGAGGTGGTCCAGGCCGTGCCACGTTTTACACCTCTCTGCAACGCAGCTCTGTGGCACTTACTGGAGGTACCTAGTGGGCTAGTTGGACCCTAGGGACCCTCAGGACTCAAATGAACTTAATCTCCCAACTAAAAACGGACACAGGGCGTGTTTACACAATGGTGAAAGGAGGGGGCGGGGCCTGAGTTAACGTGTGCAAAAACGCCCTGTGGTCTGTTTTAAGAGGTAGTTTTAATCCCCATGCCCTATTATATACTAGGGGCTTATAGAGGAGGTAAGGCTAATCACAGGGGGACCCCAACGCATAATGTTCCCTAGTGTATGTAGGTGTTTTCACTGTATTCTAAGTGTCTTTGAACATAGCACTGGCTCTAGGACTGGTTAGTCAGACTCAGTTACCACCAGTATCCGTTAGAAAAAGTTGAGGGTACAGGATGATTTTGCAACAAGGCTTCTTTCTGCTCTTCTTTTTGTTCTTTCTGCACGTTATCCTTCTTCCTGCACTTATCTTCGTATTTGAGGACTTCTGTTGCTTCTTTCTGCACTTCTTTTGTTTCTTTCTGTGCACACATCCTATCTCTGTAGGCATAGTTAGAAATTAGCATTTAAAAAACCTTTGAAATTAACAGAAAAAACCATAGGTTTCAGGCACGTTATAGTTAGGAATTAGCATTTAAAAAACCTCAGAAATTCACTGAAAAAACCATAGGTTTCAGGGGTGTTATAGTTAGCTGGACTTTTCACTTGTACAAAACCATTGAAATTCCCCCGTTATAGTTAGTTCAGCTAACTATAACTCGCGCGCCCGCAATGCACTGCTGATGACGTTACATATTACATCACTCATGACATGGTCAGTGACATCACTCATGACATCACTGATGACATCTCAAATGACATCACTGATGACATCACTGATGACATCATCCTTGTGATAGAGTGGCAGACCTCCTCTCTCCCTAATATAACCTTTGATACACACATTCAAAAATAGAGACTAAAATTTTCAAAACAATGGACATACCAATACCAGTTACAACAACCTCTTCAGTAATTCTAAGATCCACATACACATCCACTCATTCACCAACAGTCCAATACAGTCACTCATACATGTACTCACTCATCATATGTACTCATACACCTATACATCCTGTTACACAATGCCACTCATCCATAGAGTTACTCACACACATAGTCACTCATGCTAATAAAGAATCAAACATACATTTACTTGCATATACAGTTATACACACACCACCACACTTACTTCTACGGAAACTTACACATACTTAGTCTTTTAAACAATCACTTATAGAAACACATACTTATTCATACAGGAACTCTTTCAATCTCTCACTCTCACATATACTCACATATATACACCAATGGTCACATATACTAGTTTAAAACATATGTAGTTACTCATAAAGACACTATTGAGACAGTCATTCACTCACTAACACACCCATACACACACTCATCCACCCATACAGTCCTGCACACATACTGTGTTCAACACATACAAACAGTGAGTCACTCATTCATGCACCTATGCACTACGTAATACCCCCCACCGAACCATGCAGACACTCAGACTGATACTCAAAAAACCAACTAATAACCTATATAGACACCCATGTAGCTACTCACCAACCCATGCAGCCACTTATACACAAAGTGAGAGACTGATACAGATATTTACATATTTAAACATTACTCACTAAGCCATGTATTCACTATGATACACTTAATCAGTCAGTTACACAATCAATTTTTCAAAAACAAATCATCCATTTAGACACTTATATACCCATTTATTCTTCCATCGACCTTGAGATATACATATATAAAACATATTTAATTTTCAGAATAACACACATTCACTGGATGATGTCATCAGTGATGTCATCAGTGATGTCATTTGAGATGTCATCAGTGATGTCATGAGTGATGTCACTGACCATGTCATGAGTGATGTAATATGTGACGTCATCAGCAGTGCATTGCGGGCGCGCGAGTTATAGTTAGCTGAACTAACTATAACGGGGGAATTTCAATGGTTTTGTACAAGTGAAAAGTCCAGCTAACTATAACACCCCTGAAACCTATGGTTTTTTCAGTGAATATATATATACATGTGATCAAGGGCTGTGGGCCCGAAACGCGTCATGGCGGCATTTCTTGCATCTAAATTAACAGCAACAGCACTAACTGGTGTCCGTTTCCTGCTTAAGAAGCTTCAACATATTTTGAAACTTTTTGACAAGTTGGAGTTTGGTTCATATATATATATATATATATATATATATATATATATATATATTATCTACTGGCGGTCGCCAGTAGATAGTTATAGTTAGGACCGTGTTTCCATAGGAAATCCGCAACATTCTATTTGGAATAACTTTGGCGCCGGTCGAAGAATCCTCGCGAAATTTTCAAAACTAATGGGGCGCTACGCTCCGCTCCTACCCTGAAAGTCTCGGGGGGATTCGTCAAGCGGGGGCTGAGAAAAAAGGGGGGTCCCAAAACGCGTTTTCCCCATGCATTTTTCCATAGGACCTTTAGATACAGCTACAGCCCGAACGGCTGAACAGAATTACTTGAAATTTGGCAGAGAGGTAGTCCTCAGGTCAAGGATGTGCCTTTTGTAGGTCTGGTGTAAATCTGTTCAGTAGGTCCTGAGAAAATAGCATTTAAATCAATATATATATCTGTAAGCGCGCTCCGTGCGCTTACCGTAAGCTTACCGTATGCGTACGGTGCCGTGCGCGAGCTCAATTCTGATTGGTGGTTACATGACTGTAAACATTCGAATCGGTCGAAATCAGGAAGTGTCGGCCGCCATTTTCTGTCTCTCGCACTGAGAAACAAAGGTGGGGAACGTGAAACGGGGGCAACGAAGAGAGTTGCAGACCCCCTAGTGTTTGTCAGGGGGTCCAAGAAGGACCCAAAAGTACGAAAAATAAATTTAATAATTTTAAAAAAAAATCGCGGGGTACGCGTACGGTAAGCTTACCGTACGCGCACGGCAAAAAAAAAAAAGAAAGAAGTAACAATCACATTTATTCATTTATTAAATAAATTAAAGGACCCACAAGGGAGAAAAAAACAAATGTTACTGCGTAAAAAAAGGCGAGGCGCGCACGGCATGGACTGCGCAACGTGGGCAAAAAAAATAAAAAATAAATACATAACTTAGCATTTAAAAAACCATACAAATTCACTTAAAAAACCATAGGTTTAACACACGTTATAGTTAGGAATTATCATTTACAAAACCTTGCAAATTCACTTAAAAAACCATAGGTTTCACACATGTTATAGTTAGCTGTACATTTCACTCGTAAAAAACCAATGAAATTCCACGTTATAGTTAGATCAGGTAACTATAACTTGCGCGACCGCAATCCACAATGTGTAATTTCAGATGTCATCATTGATGTCATGAGTGATGTCACTGACCATGTCATGAGTGATGTACTATGTGACGTCATCAGCAGTTTATTGTGGGCGCGCAAGTTATAGTTACCTGATCTAACTATAACGTGGAATTTCATTGGTTTTTTATCAGTAAAATGTCCAGCTAACTATAACATGTGTGAAACCTATGGTTTTTTAAGTGAATATATATATATATATATATTCACTGAAAAAACCATAGGTTTCACACATGTTATAGTTAGCTGCACATTTTACTGATAAAAAACCAATGAAATTCCCCCGTTATAGTTACTGTAGGCAACTATAACTCACGCGACCGTAATCCTCTGCTGATGCTAATACTGTATTTAGACACTTATTTGCCCATGTCTTCTTCCATTAAATTTTAGCTATACATATATTACAAATATTTTTTTTTCATAAAGACACATATGTCATCAGCAGAGGATTACGGTCGCGTGAGTTATAGTTGCCTTCAGTAACTATAACGGGGGAATTTCATTGGTTTTTTATCAGTAAAATGTCCAGCTAACTATAACATGTGGGAAACCTATGGTTTTTTCAGTGAATTTGCAAGGTTTTTTAAATGCTAATTCCTAACTATAACGTGTGTGAAACCTATGGTTTTTTCAGTGAATTTGTACGGTTTTTTAAATGCTAAGTTACTTTACGCCATTTGTGGCGTGCGCGCCCACTTAACGCAGTTCGTTCCATGCGCGCACCGTGCGCGCACAGTGAGCACGCGGTGCGCTTCGCGCACCGTGTGCCCACGTTACGCTAGATGGGCCATGAACGCACGATGCGCTTCGCGCACCGTGCGCACATGGAGGACATATGATGAGCATCGTTGTGACAGGTAAAATATATGTTTTGCATTTAATGTACTAAGACATGCACAAATGGTGCCCTGCGGGCACCATTTGCACACGGGGTGGGGAGAATGTGGATTTTTATTTTTTTTTTAATATTTATTACCGTGCGCGTACGGTAAGCGTAATCGGCGAAATTTTCGAAAAAATTAAAATTGCCTTTTTTCACTTGGGGGATCGTTGGGGACACCCTCGACATGGCTAGGTGCTTGGGAGCTGTCTAAACAGCCCCTTTATATGTTTTTGCTCTTTGAATTTCATCCCCCTGTCAGATTGCGAGTGAGAAAATGGCAGCCGCCGCTTCCTGGTTTCGACCGATTCGAATGTTTACTAAGATCTAAGAGCCAATCAGAATCGCGCTCGCGCACGTCACCGTACGCGTACGGTAAGCGCACCGTAAGCTGGCTCAGATATATATATTGATTTAAAGGCTATTTTCTCAGAATCTACTGAACAGATTTACACCAAACCTACAAAAGGCACTTCCTTGACCTGAGGACTACCTCTCTGCCAAATTTCAAGTAATTCTGTTCAGCCGTTCGGGCTGTAGCTGTGTCTAAAGGTCCTATGGAAAAATGCATGGGAAAAACGCGTTTTGGGACCCCCCTTTTATCTCAGCCCCCGCTTCACGAATCCCCCCGAGACTTTCAGGGTAGGAGCGGAGCGTAGCGCCCCACCTATTTTGAAAAATTCGCGAGGATTCGTCAACCGGCGCCAAAGTTATTCAAAATAGAATGTTGCGGATTTCCTATGGAAACGTGGTCCTAACTATAACTACCTACTGGCGACCGCCAGTAGGTAATATATATATATATATGAAACAGTCTCGTCTCACCAGTTTTTACAAACAACAAACGAGAGTGGACCCAAGATAAGTGCTGGTTTTCTATTTTATTTCTTTAGAATGTCGCCATGACGCGTTTCGACAGCTCCCTGCCTTGATCACATGATATATATATATATATATATATATATATCCTAAAACCAAGTTCCCCCACCGTCCAAACTCCGACGGAAAAAAAAGGTACGGACTCCTCTTTTCGTGCCAAACTTCTGTTTATTCTTTTTACCACTCCAGCTTGTTTTGACGCATTTCACATATACATATGTATGTACACATACAAACTTCCTTAATTTATAAACTGCAAATATATAAATAAAAAACACTGACACAGCAATCAGAGACAGATAATGGAAAGGCCTGACCTAGAAACTTCCACACCTTGAAAAACAGAAACTGCAGTCTCACCTCTTTTTTCATAATGTATGGGTACTCTGTGCCTGAATGAGTATTCTTTTGACTTACACTGGGTGTGCTCTTGTGTCTGGACAAAGCTAAAACTCTCTGAAGAGCTACAATGAAAACGAAACACGTGTCAGGGGTTGTTTTAATTCATTCCAGGTTGGCTTGGATGGTATTTTACCAATCCAAAGCTGTAATACAGTGCCTGGAGGGGTAAAAGGCTTTTGGCATTTTACAGCATGGCGTGGATGGCATTGCGCTAATCCTATGCTTAAAGACCTTGCTCTAGATACGGCAAAAGACTATCTCATTGTGGATGGCAAGGCGCTAATCCAATGCTTAAATGCTATGACAGACAGACATTTGAGGTGAGTAAATTCAGAGTGTCGCTGGTGTTGTAGGGTGCTCTGTACATGAGCCGCTCTCCACCTAAACTTAAGAACTACCCAGAGTTCTCCATTTCTTTTTTGCATAATGTATGTGGCACTCTGTGACTGAAAGGGTATTCTTTTGACTTACACTGGGTGCGCCCTTGTGTCTGGACAAAGCTAAACCTCTCTGAAGAGCTATAATGATAGCGAAACACGTGTCAGGGTTTGCAGTCCCACTTCTCACCCTTGCCATCTACCAAAAGGCAGTGCTTAGGAAGACTAATCTGCATCTTTGTTAAACAAAACACCTAATGGAATTTCTAAAGGCAGCCCAGTTATCCCTTCTCACATTTCAAATGTAACAAATGTATTGATTCCAACCTCGATAGAGATCAACACTGTAAAACCATGAGACAAACTACATAAAATATTAATTCCAGTCCCTGGTAACAAAGCATTTAAACAATTAAAAGATCTTCAGGAAAGATTTTACACCTTAAGAACGTTTCACCTTACAAGCGCATTCATTAAGTCATAAATACTTGTTAAATTAAATTTAAAATAGAAAGACTATGGTGATTTTGTGCATCTGCAATTGCAAGACAAATATAAATTGCATGTCGTAAATTTTGCTTCCCTCCCCAGCATGGATCTCATAGGCCAGCCTCATTTTTAGAATCAGACCACTGCCAATTATAAATATTTAATGATAAAATACCCAACCTAAGCAAAAGTATTACTCACCTTACGCTGTGTTCCAAGGAGAAAATAGGTACTTCTGAACCTACCTATTGCCTAAGATGTTTGAAAAGGATATATCCAATTTTCAATTCATACAGTGTGTGATATCCGAAGAATAGCTTAATTTTGAAATAGTTTTTTTTTTTTTAAATAATGTGGTCTGCGAGCGGTCCATGACTGCAAGTACTCTATTTTACATTCCAGTCTTTCTAATACAAAGGTAAGGTTTAACATGACAGTATAATCCTTATTAGTAGCTATAAATGTTTCATACTTATATATTTCTCTCAAGGGGCCTTCAGGAGCATGGATTAAGCAGTAGGCACAATGAACTATTTTCGCCATGGCTAAAGCAAAAGTGCTAGTTTTATGGCTAAGGTATTAGTTAATGCAGGACCAGGCCTATGTGGGGTGGAATTACGAATAATGTGATATCAGGTATGGAATTCAGGGCTCGAAGGCGCATTTGAGAGCTGGTGTCTAAGCCGATGTTTGGGTGGTCCTGCTGCTCTAGACTTGCTCTAATAAATGCATTCAAAGCATTAAGGACTTGTGTGCTCTTTCCTGGGGCACAGCGCAACACTTTTTGGCAACGAGGAGGGAGATGTGTTATGGCTAAGGTATTAGTCAATGCATGGTCATGCCTATGTGGGGTGGAATCTAGATTGATGTGACATCAGGTATGGAATTCAAGGTTTGAAGGAGCAGTTGAGAACTGGTGTCTGCGTTGATGGTTAAGGACGCCTGTGCTCTTTCCTGGGGCACAATGCAACACCTAGCCAGAGCATATTTCAGGCGCAATGCCTGCACAGATACTTCTGGGCCTACTATAGATACTTTTTTTTGTGAAGAATCTTTACTTCATATAGATTTAAAAATGGCCATTCATTAGGAGGGATATATTCAAGTGCATAGGTAAGTATTGGGGGAATTTCCACTTTGGAAATTTCCAATTAATACATAAAATGTCTCCTCCCTGAAGAGCTATAAAATGTATTGAATATGCCTGCGTGCACTAAAGCCCTGTTCCCTATATGCAACATATATGGTTTGTTATCAACATTCTGAGAGAGCACTCTGCCCAAATACATGTACTCTGCCCAAATACATGTATACCTTAGCCATTTCTAAGCTGACTCCACTCAGATTACATATATAGGATGGAAATGCTTTCTACCCTTAAAAGCCATCACTTTAGTTTTGGAAATATTCATTATCAAATACTTATTTTCAGCATACATTTTTAAAACATTCAAGGTATGTTGTAAACCAATTGGAGTAAGGTAAAAAATAATTACATCATCTGCGTACATCACCACATGAAAATTGTAAAAAGTGAAGCGTGGTGGGAAATTCATTGTATTTATAAACTGGGTAGGTAAGTCATAAAGGAATAGAGAAAAAAGGAGTGGTGCTAATATACATCCCTGTTTCAGACTGATCTTTGTTAGAATTTCCAGTGTTAAACCTTTTTTCTCTCCCATCAGAACTCTATACCATGTGGAGGAGGGTAATGAGATTATCAATCGAAAGGATACTAAGCTCAATCAGTTTCCTTTACAAAACCCATCCATCTCCTCTATCAAATGCTGTTGAAAAGTCAATGAATGAGGTTTAGAGACTTTGAGATTTTGATACTATGTATTTAGTTATCAAAGTTCGAACAATTGCAATATTATCTGTAACTGAATATTTGTGTCTGCAACCGGATTGATCAATTTGTATACACCCAATCCTACACATGTTCCAAGATTATTGTCCTAAAAATCTTTCCTGTAGTATTGAGAAGGGCAATTTCATGATAGTTACGTTGGATTGAAAGAGCCTTTCTTATGCAACAGAATCACAATGCTCTCATTCCAGGAATAAGAAAGCTGATGTTTTTTAGCAGTATGTAAAAGTGGAGACAAATGTTTAGCCCATGCTTCTGAATCTTCTTACAAGACCTTTACTGGAATTTGGTACAGGCCCATAGCTCTAGATGGTCTTGCTCTTTTTAGAAACTTCTAATCTGTTTACATGTCTGGGGCACTATCTCCTCGGCATCATGTATTAAATTTTGCGATAGAGCCGAGATGACTGCTTTGAAAACTGTACCTGATTAGGTAATTTATCCAGGCCAAGTTTGGGATTGAAACGATAGAAAGTGTTTTTTTTAAAAAAAAAATCCACTATTCAGTGTGATGCGATTCCAGAATAATTTAGAATCTTTATTACGTACTGCCTGAGGAAGGCCAAACTAGTTCTGGTCTGCCACTTTATTTTTTTTCCTGTTTTTCCCTTTTTTCCGCACAGCTTGAATTTTTTTATTTCTGAGTGCAATATATTGAATAAACTATTGCTTTGTAAGTTTGTTTATTTCTAAGGAGATTTTTCTGGCTGAGAAGTTTTTGGGACATTTTTGTTTTCTGTTTAGATGGATTACTGACAATCTCTAAATGATGGAGTACTTCCGACAATCAGTTCTCATTAACAGAGATGAAATTTTCACCAGACCCTGGAGGTAGTAATTGACTTATTAAACTGAATAGTGTTTAAAGCATCCCAAGTAGATTCTGCCTTGATTTTAGTCAAACACTGTTAGCCCATTACCAACCACTAACAACCAATTCAAGATTTGTAGCGGCTCTAGAGTCGTTTGAATAGTTGTATTATCACTTCCATGAGAGTATTGCACATACACTTCTGTACACTTCTAAAACTTTACTAAAAATGTCATAACTGGAAATTATGTAATGTATAATTGAAGATCCTGTGATTCCTCTTCTTGTATGTGTTGCCGCGATACCTGGGTCAATTCTTCCATTTATTATCACTTCATTGATAATAGAGAGAGATTCTAGTAACAGTCTACCACGTTTATCTGCTTTATATTTGGTTGGAAAGGTAGATTATTTAATGTCCCATGCTTCGTCAAACTCTTTGTTCCCATACGAACTCAACAGGGCATTTGAAATCTTAGCACTATAATCACCCAACATCATTTGGGAGTTTTGTTCATGTTCTAGTTTCAATATGATCAAAGATTTGGATTAATAGTGAGTTGTTTTGCTGTCCTGGAAAAATGTAGATATTGAAAAAGAGGAGAATATTTCCCTGGTGATTTTCTAAATTTGACAGATTAATGGGAATGCATTGTTTGCTTTTACAGGAGAAATATCAAAATCACAATAATAATCTATGGAAAGTAAGATGGCTAGACCTCCTCTAGTGTGGCCTTTACTAACAAGACTGAGCCAGCCCATCTGTTTCATAAAACGAGTCTGTGACAAATTTTTGAGTGGACCATGTCTGATATTTCATCTAGCAGACCTGTTAAATTCCAGGAGACCGAGGAAAAATGAATGCTAAAAGGGTAAATAAGAAAATGTGTTTGACTTATTTTCATTTATCTTCCCAGAAAGCAATGACATATATACTTCTTTATTAGCTGATGTGAGGGCAGATGCTCTAATTTGTTTGACCCTGAATTGACATGAATGAAAATTGAATTTGGAAATTCATACCCCTTGCTCCCTTCGGAGGCCATTAGAAAAGGCTCCATAACAGATACTGGGCTAGATTTACTCTTTGGGGGATTTAAATGGAAAATAGAACGCACATCAAAACCATTTTTCTGGAGAACATTGCAATGTTGCATAATTGTTGGTGGTACTAGATTGAACGAAAAGTCAACCCTCACAATTGATAATTCCTTTTTTGGGAAAATAGACTCATTTTATTTCTGCAGAGGAAAGAGATTGTAGTTGAGGATAGATAATCCAAAGAACATTTGTCTATTTAAAGGACTACTGTATTTAGGAAAAAGGTCTGTAATTTTAACTGTTGATGGAAAGTTAGGTTGATTGCTATCTTCAGCTACTGGGGTCAGTGATTCTGACTGACTAAACTTTGCTCAGAGAGGCTTTGGGAATATAGATTTAAATTCCTGTTCATGAGGATTTAGTGCACCTCAAGAAGCTTTTAAAAAGGAAAGATGAAACAGGAAATGATTGCAAGTCCTATGCTAAATATTTCTGATGTGTGGCAATTGCCTCTAAGCTGCTGGGAATGGTCGCATTATTTACGGATAGGTCTTTCTCCAGTGTTTCTAAGTGCAATCTAATGCACTTTGGGAGTGATTTAGCATTTTGCTTTTCTCCTTTTATGATATTTTTGAGTATTTCTAATCTATGCATTAGTTGGTTTTACCGGCGATACTTTATGTGCCGCTAATTGACTGTCTTCATCTCCTTTCCATGTTTAAATTTTGGGAATCAGGGAAGAGATTAGTTTGGAAGTGGCTGATGGTCTGATAGGTCGTCAGAGAACGGTTTGTGAAGAGAAAAGACATTCTCTATACTGGCAGTTTCCTGCTTTTTATTATCGCTCAAACTCACTCTCCCAGCTAGCGTGACGGTTGACCATTTTTGATTTTCACTTTCATTCTTTGACTTTTCAGCCACATTCAGACAACTAATTTGATTTTTAATCATTGACCATCAGTTGACTTTAAATATCCCATTTTGGATTGAAGGTGATTTTAGTATTGCTTTTAATATTTCAAGATTATGATCAAAGTTGGATGTTCTCTTTTCCAAGAGAATCAAAATGTATTCCAGATATCTCTGAAGTGCTTGAAATACCTCACAGAGGCGCACATAATCACCAAGAGGATGTGTTAAGATGTGTTTAAGGGGAATTCAGGAGAGCATGACAAATCCTCAGCAAGTGCAAGGCCATCACTGGAGTGCTATTCAAAAGTTTGAGTGTTTCTTTTGGTGCTCTAATCCTATTTATAGATGTTTGAGAACTAACGTCTAAATCAGTCAAGGTATAATCTACAGGATGCATAATTAATGCTTTCTCGTCAGAAGTTTTGATTTCATTCAGTTGGATTTCAGGATGAAAAAGATTGTTAATGGAGGACAGAGGGGGCTCGATCTTTGAAAGGTTTTCATTCTCCAAACAAGAAGCAACTTCCCGAATAGAGTAATGTATATAACCTTTACTCTTAGCTTTTTTTTTATTGCAATTTCTATTGCAGGAGCGTTTAATTTTTAAAAGAATTCTGGAATAGAAAGTAATCCTTCAAGCAACTCAATATGTATGAAGTGATTTTTTCTGCCTACCTTTTAATCTTTGGGCTGTCTGTTGTTTTGTCTAATAATTGGAATGATTTCTATGTTTTTTAATTGTTATAATAACTGTTACACATAAGTAATTTGCTGTTCTAACTTCAGTAAGTAGACAAATGTGCTTTGTGTGAAGAAGAGAGTTTAATTCCTAATTGCACTGCTGAGCACATGTACTCCAATACTCCGTGTGAAAAATTGGGCTGTTGGCTGCCAACGGTGTGAGCCCTGGTCAAGCAACAGGCACAATCTCTAGCAGGGTGAACTACCTAAAGTCACAAAATTAACCTGTGCTTAACCCTGGGTAGCTTGACACAAAAAGCAGTCAGGCTTAACTTAGAGGCAATGTGTAAAGTATTTATGCAGCACAGAAACAGTAATAAAGTGAAAACACAACACAAGAAAAATCCCAAACCAAGTTGGAAAAATAGAGACAATTTTAATAAATTATTTGACACTAAAACGACAAAAATCCAGTAATGGTACAAATTAAAAAAGATTTTAGTAAAAATAGTGCTAAAAAACCACAAAGTGCCAACTTGGGATATCTGGTCATGCTGGACCATGTTAAAGTCACATTTTTAGGTTAACCAAGATGGAGCGCATGTCGGATGCGGTCACCAGGTTAGGCCCGCTGAAGTTTATCTTCTCAAAGTCCGTGCCAAGAGTCACATTCGCATTGGAGGGGGCCACAAGGAGCAGGGAGAGCATTGCAGGAGGCTGCCGGCATAGCGCAAAGAGATGGCCTGGCGTTCTGGGCGGGTGTTGCTTGATCTTCGCGTTGGCGGTCCCTGCGAGCAGTCGTTGCTGCAGTATGAAGAAATACTAGCATTTGTAATACCAGCATTTGTAAAGCGCACAGCTACCTCCGAAGAGGTGTCCCGGCGCTGAGAGCCATCGGTAAGATTAAGCAAGCCATTGCCAAGAGTCACATGGTGCTGGGCTTACCTGCCGCCGGAGCCGGGGATCGAACCGTGAACCCTGTGGTCTGGAGTCTGGCACCCTGGCCGCTGCGCCACACCTCTTCCACGTTGGAGTCTGGCTAACGGAGCTTTGCGCTGAATCGCAGTGCGAGTGGCAAGGTCTCAGTGCAAACGGGCCCATTTGTGGTTGCAAAGAGCCCAAAAGCTTGATTTCAGCTCTCTGAGCCACACCAATGGTACAGGACCTGAGGGGCACTGCCTGGGAATCAGGAACTCACTTCAGTTGGATCTAGATGCTGGTTCAGGAAGTTGGGAGCCTTTTATGTCACTGAAGCTCAGATCAGGAGGCCAGCAGACTAACTCTTGGAGTTTCTCTGGTAGCCCAGGGTTCAAGATGAAGTAGCAGGTCCAGTTCTCCTTCCCCCAGTAAGAGGGCAACAGGGAAGAAAGGCAGCAACACAGCAATACAGCAGAAGGTCAACAGCCCAGTAGTGTGACAGTCCTTTCAGCAGCACAGCAGTCCTTCAGCTCCAGAAGTGTACTGAAGATATGGTGTGTGAGGTCCCCTTTTTATACCCTGGTGCACTGGTTCTGGAAGGTGGGAGAAGTTTCTAGACAGTGGCTTTGAAGTGTATTGAATTTCCTGTTGCCCCTGCCTGGCTCCAAGTTGGGTGCAGTAACAGTGTGGGGTTGTTAGGCTCTTTGTGTGAAGGCAGAGCACAGGCTATTCAGTTGTAAGTGGGGCAATGCTCAGCTACGCCCCCCATCGTGCCAGCAGATGGCCCATTCAAGCACACCTAATCCCTCAATTGCATGACTATCTGGGACAAAGTCTAACTGTCAGTGGTCCAAGGCAGGCTAAAGGCACAAAAGGGCTAAGTGCAGAAAAATGCATATACACAAGGTTTGCTGTGTTGTACTCATACGAGTGTGACAACTAACCAGAGATGCTCAGTCTAAAGAGACAGAACAGGTACCCACTGAGACTAGTGAGAGAGAAACTCAGATAGGAGATCTGGAGGATCAGATAGTTTGTTCATACATTGGTAAGATTATAGAGTCCATCAGCCCACCCTGAATGGCGGAGCCTCGTCATCTGGACCTATAGGAGAGCAGGATACCGGCCATAGTATAGAGCCAACAGACCCACCTGGGAACCTGACCCTGATACTCCAGTTGGAACTCTTAACCAAATGTATATCCGAACTATGTGGACTCCAAAGAAGTTGTATGTGAATATGTGTGCAGTGCTCTAGTGTGTGTGCTAGTTAAAAATGACTACTGGGGCAAAAAACTAGGTTTATTGTGAGTATGTCCAAGTGTCATATCTAAAATCACCTAATAGTCTTAAAATATGTAGACTAATTCCTGACTAGATGTAATTGTGGCCGACATGTTTCAGCCGGAAGGGTCACTTGACCCGGCTTTCTTCAGGACCTAGACAAATGTAAGGAATAAACAAAGAAATGGCTACTGCAAAAATAAACGCAGAAAGTGCAGGTGCGTACATAAAATAACTCTTATAACAAATAGTAGTGCATATACTGGTCCGAACAAGACTAGTGGCAATCGCCACCCTACCAGATGACTGGACCAAGTAGTAGGAAGGTGAAAATCACCTCTTCTTTCCTAAAAGAAAAAATCAAACTATCACAAACTTTCACCTCACAGAAAGTACCTGTTCATTAATGCCAATTTGTGCACTAATATATTACAAGAATAACCCTCAAGGTGGTCACATTTATCCAAAAATTCATTTGCAAAATATCGGACTTACCCAGCTTTGTGTGGGAGAACCGCCTCACCTCACCCGGCTGACTGCTCGGAGGAAGAGGCACCGCTCTGTTAGTAGGTAGAGTAAAAACAGAAAAGTTGCCAACAGCTTCTATTTCTGACTGCAAACTCCACCCAAGTATCAAACATTATTAAAACCCAGTAGGGGTCTTACACCCTCAAACAACAGCGCCCCAAATTAGCATGGCTACGCAGGACAAAAGCTTAGATGGGACCCAAAGGATGATGGGAATCATCATGAAAGAGTCTAACATTGAGAATACTGAAACCACAAGATCTCCAGGGCCCTGAAGCAACCTGTAGTATCTCAACCCTCATGCCTAAATGTTAAGAGCCAGTCAATATAAGCCAGGCATATCAATTCTACCCGCTTAAAAACTGCCACAAACCGCCATCACGCTAAGAATTGGCATGAGGGTAGGAACGAGACTAGGGAAAAAGAACACAACAAAACGGCTACTAACTTCACAGTGGATGTGCTAGGCTTACTCACCTATCCGTCGGTACCTCGAGCCAGGCTGCGAACAGTCTGGGAGGTGACGGTAGGCGGAAGGGCAGCTCTATTTAAACCCACCGTAATTAGTGCCGAAAAGCTCGATTGAATGCAGCTGCCGCTTTGAAGGATGTTAGTAGGCATGCGCCAGAGTGCTAGTAGTGCGCACATAGAAACACTATTGCAGACGCGTGCGCAGTAAATGCATTGAACTGTCCGTCAGCCCGTAATGCCGATACAGTCAGCGCATTAAAGGAACACTAATCATGACGCGTGCGCGCCGAGGCGGACTTGTTCGTTTGAAATATACAGTTATTTACGCATTGACCACAGAGGGTATGCCAATAGTGACAAGCCTCGACATGTCAATGATAAAAAAAGGGGGGCTTGTCAGGCTTACCACCCGGGCATCAGTGTGGAGAAAACATGTAAAAAACATGTGGAATAACACTCACGATGAGCATATGCAGCCGCAAATGTGGCGTAAGTGCTTGCAGAACAAAATACTTAATAATACCCACATCATATAGAGTACCATGGGAAATTATGAGAACATGAAAGGTTGACTGTGTCAAGGATGTATCAGGGGGAAAAACCCAGCGCGATGTGCATAGTGCTTGTCCCAAAGTGACAAGGCTGAGACAGTGAAACAGTCAATGCACAGAAAACCTCTGTGCCATGTTTAACCCTTAATTGGAATATGCTAAAACAGCAAAGCATGCATGGTAGTACGGGTATATCAAAGTGTATGATTCCTGGGCATTGTCTTTAAATTATGGTCGAGAAAAATCAATATGATGGTATATTACCACTAGGTAAATGAATAACACGTCTAAGCCTCGTTAAGACCCAAAACCGACAAAAAATACATAAGAACAATTAATAAGTCATATACTTATTATGTCAGTTCAGGATGTCTTACTAATTATGTTGTCTCAAAAAAAGGCACAGAGATCAAAACTTCAAATCAGAGACCAAGGAATACAGTCATTTAGACCCTGCGAATCCGTTTTCATTTTGAAAATCCATTTCTGTTCTTTAAGGAACAGAAATCTGGAAACATCTGGCACGTGTTTCGGGATCACCGGACGTTCAAGTACCACCCAACGTAAGTCGTCCGCTTTGTGATTTTGTGCAAGAAAATGATCAGTAAGACAAGTAGATTGCTTCTTGCACCGGATGGTACTCTTGTGCTCGCTAATACGTAGCTTGATTTTGCGTGTAGTGTAACCAATGTATTTGAGAGCACACGGACATGTAATCATGTAGATCACGCCGTCGGAGTTGCAGTTGGTGTGACGCTGCAGAATCCACGGGCGACTCGTACCTACATCTACTGATGTGGTTTTGGTTGTTTGGGGGCAGACACTACAAGTACCACATGGAAAATGGCCTCGTACCGGGCTCAAAGCCCACAATGTATTGACTTCACACGTGGGTTGTGATAGGGGTCGTGTATGGACCAAACTGTTCCGTAGGGTAGGTCCTCTTTTGAACGCAAACAGTGGGGGCAGGATGTTATCGGATGTGACATTAAGAATCCGCCAGTGTCTCCTCACTGTTTTCTGCAATTGGTTAGATAAGGTGCAGAAGGTGGTAACGAAAGTGAGCCTTTCATTCGCATTCTTGCCACGATTGTGGTCCAATAAGGCATCCCGATCCTTATTGGATGCTCTTTTAAGGGCTTGGCGTACCAGACGCTTCGGATAATCTCGCGCCCGCAATTGAAGAGCAAGTTCGCTGGCATGTTTGTCAAAAAGTGCTCGGGTAGAGCAGTTCCTTCGCACCCGGAGAAACTGGCCTACCGGAAGGTTCTCTCTGAGAGCCCTGGGGTGATGGCTATCGAAGGATAGCAAAGAGTTTCTGGCCATTGGTTTTTTAAAAAGTTCACAATGTAAAGTCCCTTCAGTTGGAAAGATGGAAATGTCTAGGAAGGAGAGTCGTTGATGACTATACTCAATCGTGAACTTCAAAAAAGTATTTTGGAGATTGAGCCAGGAATGAAAAGCCAACAAGTCAGGAGTGGTGCCTCGCCACACCACTAAGACATCGTCTATGTACCTCTTCCACAGCACCAGATGTTGTCGATAGGGGTTGCTGTGGTTCAGTACATAGTTCTGCTCGAAAAGATGAACATAGAGGTTGGCGAGGCTGGGTGCAAAAATGCTACCCATAGAGGTCCCGGAGACCTGGAGAAAAATTTGGTCCTCAAATCCAAAGAAGTTCTCCATCATTGCGATTCTAGCGCACTCCATAATGAAGTTAACAGGAGTTATGCTATCTAGATCGCGGGCCTCTAATAGTCCTTTAATGCACTCCAGAGTCTCTAGTTGGGGTATACAGGTATACAGAGACTCAACGTCAAAGCTGGCCAGGATGTCAGTATCGATGTTGAACTCGATCTCAGGTAAAAGCCGTAACACATCCGATGTATCTTTGAGATAGGTAGGCATTTCCATAACAATAGGTCTTAAGAAGAAGTCAACGAACTTGGACAAAGGCTCAAGTAATGAGCCTATCCCCGAAATGATGGGTCGTCCTGGTGGGGGTCGTTGACTTTTATGGATTTTCGGTATGCAATAAAAATAGGGCATTACCGGATTTGTATTGACCAAAAATCTGGCTTCATGTGGCGTGATCCACCCTTCTGCCTCTCCTTCCTCAACCAGATGTTGTATCTCCAAACTGATCCTTGGTGTGGGATCTGTGTGTAAGACTTGATATGATTTGGTATCATTAAGTTGTCTTAGGCACTCGGTCCGATAAGCCAGAGTGTCTTGAAGGACAGTGGCACCCCCTTTGTCCGCAGGCTTAATAACTACGGAGGCATCTCTTGTGAGCTGCTGGAGGGCCAGTTTGTCCTTGTTGGTAAAGTTACTGTAGTTAGTGAGACGTTTGTCGCATTGTGCCATCACCTCATGAGTAACAGCTTTTTCAAAGGTGGATACCTGGGGCGGGACCTGATGTGCCAAAGGTGTAAAATTGAATTTAGGACGTAAACCCGTATTGGCATCACTCAGGGACAATGGGTCTTGTATCTCTCTATCTTTAAAGAAGAAATGGAGTCGTATCTTTCTAAAGAACTTCTCCAGCTCACACCTCAAAGTGAAAGCATCACCCCCATACGTGGGTACAAAACCTAGACCCTTGTTCAGGACACTCAGTTCATCTGTTGTGAGTGTCCTGGAGCTAAGGTTGACCACCAGATCATTCAGTCCCCGGTCGGGTTCGGGGTCTGTTGCTGATTGCCCCTCCTGCTCCGAGTATTCGGGAAGGATTGATCTTCCTGCCAGTGGACCGACGGAGTGCCCCTCCGTTTGCCCCTGGGACGTCCTAGGCCCTGACCTAAAAAAGACTGATTCAGGTAGGGTTGTTGTTGTGGTGGAAACATCTGTATATGGGGCGGGAAAGGGGGCGGTTGATACCCCCAGGGAGCTGGTGGCCACCATTGTCCTTGGTTCTGAAAGAAGCCTTGTGCGCCCCTCCTTTGATTGTATCTGCGAGATTGGCCTCTACCTCGGCCTGGAGGGGTTCTGGCAGTAAAAGAGTCAGAGTCACTTGATTCTTGGTCGGACCCAGATGTTGAGTAGTTAGACCCATACCGTCTGCCCTTGCTGTTAAACACTGGGGCAACGTATGTGTCACTGGTGTAGGGATAGATCTTTTCCCAGGTAAAGCGAGCCAAATCCTTTTTAAATTTATCTATTTTATTTATCAGGATGTTGTCGCGATATTCCTTGTTGGTTTTGTTAGTCTCGTCAAGTTGTTTCTTGAAGGCAGTTGTTGAGAGGGTTGTTTTAATTTGACCCTCAAGAATTTGTATTTCAACCAGAATGGCATCAGCCTGGCGTTTCGCCGTGCTGATTATCAAAATAAGCCAGTCACGGGTACATCGCCAGGCGATAAGTGACCAATCTTTCATGAATTGTTTGTCCGTCAAGAATAGTCTCGGTGTGTTCGTCACGATAAGGCCAGTGGGGGCACATTTCCCACGCAAGTATTCAGCCATCACCAAACCATGGATGGCTGTTCGTGATTGTGTTCTTTTTAAAGTCAGTAAAGTGACCCAGTCATCTTTGGGACTCCCTGAGATTTCCGGTAGGGAGTCGAGAATGCTGGGATTGTCCGATAATATGGTACTTAAGGTTTCATCGTCAAAGGCTAGACCTGCAAAGTCAGCCATCATGAGGTAAGTGTAAGAGGGTAGAAGACCCAGGGGAGCGATAAAGAGCTTCACGCAAAAATCTGAAGCGTTATCAAAGACCCACAGCCAAAGCTGCTCTAATCACTAACAACAATCTATACAAAAGGGTCATAGGGAGAATAATAAAAGACTGAGTGATCTCAAATCCCCACTCAAAAACCTGACAACTAACCAGAGATGCTCAGTCTAAAGAGACAGAACAGGTACCCACTGAGACTAGTGAGAGAGAAACTCAGATAGGAGATCTGGAGGATCAGATAGTTTGTTCATACATTGGTAAGATTATAGAGTCCATCAGCCCACCCTGAATGGCGGAGCCTCGTCATCTGGACCTATAGGAGAGCAGGATACCGGCCATAGTATAGAGCCAACAGACCCACCTGGGAACCTGACCCTGATACTCCAGTTGGAACTCTTAACCAAATGTATATCCGAACTATGTGGACTCCAAAGAAGTTGTATGTGAATATGTGTGCAGTGCTCTAGTGTGTGTGCTAGTTAAAAATGACTACTGGGGCAAAAAACTAGGTTTATTGTGAGTATGTCCAAGTGTCATATCTAAAATCACCTAATAGTCTTAAAATATGTAGACTAATTCCTGACTAGATGTAATTGTGGTCGACATGCACTACTATTTGTTATAAGAGTTATTTTATGTACGCACCTGCACTTTCTGCGTTTATTTTTGCAGTAGCCATTTCTTTGTTTATTCCTTACATTTGTCTAGGTCCTGAAGAAAGCCGGGTCAAGTGACCCTTCCGGCTGAAACATGTCGACCACAATTACATCTAGTCAGGAATTAGTCTACATATTTTAAGACTATTAGGTGATTTTAGATATGACACTTGGACATACTCACAATAAACCTAGTTTTTTGCCCCAGTAGTCATTTTTAACTAGCACACACACTAGAGCACTGCACACATATTCACATACAACTTCTTTGGAGTCCACATAGTTCGGATATACATTTGGTTAAGAGTTCCAACTGGAGTATCAGGGTCAGGTTCCCAGGTGGGTCTGTTGGCTCTATACTATGGCCGGTATCCTGCTCTCCTATAGGTCCAGATGACGAGGCTCCGCCATTCAGGGTGGGCTGATGGACTCTATAATCTTACCAATGTATGAACAAACTATCTGATCCTCCAGATCTCCTATCTGAGTTTCTCTCTCACTAGTCTCAGTGGGTACCTGTTCTGTCTCTTCAGACTGAGCATCTCTGGTTAGTTGTCAGGTTTTTGAGTGGGGATTTGAGATCACTCAGTCTTTAATTATTCTCCCTATGACCCTTTTGTATAGATTGTTGTTAGTACTCATACGAGTCTCACGACGAACCAAAATCATTTCAATTATGGCTTGCAGTGTCCACTGATTTAGGGTGAATTTTAGCTTCTAAATGAAGCAAAATGTGAGGAATATCTGTTTCTGCTTGATGTGTTTGCAGGTTCCAAAAAACAACCGCACAGGTTTAATTTTTGCATTCCTTAGCGTATTGCAAGGTATGAGAGAAGGAGGAGCAGGGATACCTACAATAGATAAAGCACTGATGAAAGTTGTTGACCCGTTCACCTTACTGACCTAAGCACCTGTTGTGCGTTATTTTCTTGTAAGGGAGGTCGGGCTTAGGGTTTTGCCTCTCTCTTTTTGTGGATATTTATTTCAACCACTTGCCCACAACATGGGATACTAACATGGTGTGGGAGGTTGTTGGTTTTTGTATTTTCAGAAACAAAATCCCAAAGCGGGATTTTCTTTTGGTAAGACAAAAACATTTTTAAAGTTTGATGGACGATACTGTCATTTTGATGGTACCACCTGTCAAACTTTTAATACATTGATGGCGACAGTGGTTCCTGCTAGTGTTATGAGATGTCCCCTGGGCCAGTGGACATCTGTACATTTGGCAGGTGAAGAGCCCTCTATGTAGCAGGAGTAAAGTACTATTAAGCATTTTTCTCTTCAACAAGTAACCAAACAATATATTCCAGTCTTTACACACTGTTTCCAATAAATATTTCGAAGGTCAAAAAAGCACCTTTCTAAGTTTATTGGCACCAAAATAAAGAATGTACTAAATAATACTCAAACCTACTAGCTTTGTCAAAGTTTATTTTTGTTTTGGCTCACTTAACCTTCTATATAATCAGTTCTTTAGAAGAAAAGAACACTGGTTTAATAATACAGAGATTAAGGGCCATATGTAGGTAGCTAAATACCGGTCGGTAATGGCCGAAATTCGGTAAATATCCCGTTACCGACCGGTATTTAGGCAATTGAGATGTATGTGGCAGGATTTCAGGATTCGGTAATTTACCGAATTGGAATTTTAAGAAATCGGTAAAATACCAATTCGGTAAATTACCGAATCCTGAAATCCTATGTAGGGGGCACTCAAGTGAGTGCATTTTTTGTTTCTGGATTCGTTATTTACCACCAACTACAAGTTGATGGTAAATGACGAATACCTTTGAAAAAGCAATTTTGTGCTTTTTGGAAAGTGCCATGTGGCAGACATACATGCCCTTAGGGCATGTATGTGTGCCACATGTGCACACATGCACGATTCAGGGGTGCAACAGGGTGTCAATGTGACACCCTGCCACCCATGAATATGCTCCCCCTATTACCGATTCGGTATTTACCGAATCGGTAATAGTGAATAGCTTCCCATTCATTCCTATGGGCCTCCAGGTCCATAGGAATGAATGGGAAGGGATGCATTATTACCGAATCGGTAATTACCGATTCATAAATACCGAATATTACCGAATGGTTACCTACATTCTATTTACCGATTCATAAATACCGAATCGGTAAAATTCGGTATTTATGAATCGGTAAATATAAATTATCTACATATGGCCCTTAGTGTATATCCCTCCACAGGTTTAGGAGCAAATGATAGATTAACATAATCATTATCCATAAAAATGAATTTCATCTTCGAAATTTTGGTAATATTTTTGCAGGTGTTGAGGATGGTTAGTGCTCAGTATATCCAAAAAAAACACTGCTTAAATGGTCAAAGAGTGCCTGACTCGAATTTTAATAGTCAACGCGTAGTTATAACTTTGGGGCATCAGATTCACAAGCATATCCTCTCTGTCACTTTTTTCTTGATTAGGCTGGCCACATTTTCCCTTATTTTAATTACCCCAACTACCATAGTGCTGATTGTAATTTAACCATAATATTATAATAATGTGTCTTCAAACTTTTGATGAAATGATTGAAGTATATACAAATTATCTTTGTATCCATTATAATAAACATTAATTCAATATTGTATATGAAAAAGGAGTCTGTTCAGATTTTTCTTACTCATCCTGTAAAATAATACATAAATATTAGTAAAATGTTTGCCTCTGTATCCTGTGTTAAGTGATGGTCCTGTTTTGTTTTTGTGCTTGATAATATTTAATGATAAAGGTGCCAGGGTCACCTCCTGACTTCTTGAAGATTTGTGTCCAAAATGTGCCAAGACAGCGGGCGCAATAGAGTGAATCACTGAGTTGATGCAGATCTTTTTCTTTTCCAGACTCTCGATGGCTTTGTTTTCGTTGTGGCATCAGATGGCAAAATAATGTACATCTCAGAAACAGCTTCAGTGCATCTAGGATTGTCCCAGGTAAGAGGACCTACATGCGCCAGTCGCCAGTCGTTCAAGTCTTTGTTTGGCACCAGCAGGGGGTTAAGTGTTGTGAAGTCTTACTTTGAACTGTTCTGTTGTAGAAAGAGCAAGACCTTTTCTAAAAAAACTGTTGATATCCTTCATAGGTTGCAGAACATTAGAGGTTCACCTGCTAGGCGCTATTAGCATATATCTAATTTGGGGGGTGTCACACATTTGTTTCCTCGCGTGTCAAGGTGAATAGCCAAAAGATGAATCTTGAGAGCCCCCATGTTCATTGCCTGCATGCTCCTCTGTGTGTAGGTCACATGGGGTTATACTGAATAGTGAATGTTCCCTTGGCTAGGGTTTGCATAAGATCAACTGCTCACTGCTGCCAAGGAATTGTTAAATATTTGGTTTACAAAAGGCTTATAATTGTAATACGTGTTTGCACAACACCAGCGCCTTCTGAAGCTACTGTCTCTGATCTAGTGTATCATTCTTCCGCCCTGTGTGGAAATGCCCTCCACAGTACAGATCTTTCACTGGGAGGTTTGTAGACCTCATGATGCAGCTGGTGTTAAGAGCGTTTCCAGGCTGTTCCTCAAGACTTGGTGTGGCCTGCTTTGAGATATAACCATAAAATGGGAAGATATTGTATCCATTGCTACTGAGGAGATTTTATGTAACAGCACCAAATACACCTCAGGGAAGGCACCAGACGTTAGGCAAGTTTTCTCAATTTTGCATCGGCAGGACATTAAAATGCCGCTCATGCAGGTATGAAACCGGCCAGGTGGCAAGCCTAACAGCAAAACCTAGCAAACAATAGATAGTTCAAGGTGTTTAATGTTTTAGTAAATAATCAGAAAACAAAGCCCCATTCGTAGAACAATTAGGTTGTAACTTGCTAATAGAGGTACTTTACATCTGGCCATTCTAGCTTGTAAATTCTGGTCTACTCTAGAAATCTCATGAAAATCATGGTAAAGGTGCACAGGCCAAAACTGCACTTTATCGGTCTATTACTTTTATTATTCAGGCCCGCACAAAAGAGTAAAGTGTTCCAGTGAACGTAATGTCTGAATAAACCAGATTAGCGATCCTAAAAATATGTAAAATGCAAAAATCATAAAGAGAAATCGATTGAAATTATTTATTTCAACTGATCCTACTCAGGCACTTAGTAGGTCATATTTGAAGCATGCACACAGATGTATGGTAGCTAGTTTTGATAATTCCTGGCACTTTCATGAACTATTTATGACATGCATAAATTACACTTGCTTTACTCAGACAGTGAATTAGCCAAATTGGTGAGAATTATGATTGTATGTAAGCGTAATGTAAACTTCTCATACTTTACACTTTTGTTTTAGCAATTAGACCCTAGATTGGCACCAACACACAGAAAAGGCAGAATAAAGCATGACAACAGGGATTGGAGTTACATCCTATAGCTTACAAAATGGAGAATTCTCTTTGATTCCAAAGAGAATATCCCATCATGCAAAAATGCTCTTAGCTATCCTTTGTGTTACACAGATCAGAATTACTCAAATATCTTCAAGTTATTTAAAATGTGGAGTTCAGACTAGTAAAACTACATTTACCAATAAATACTCATTCAACCCCTTGTGCCAACTATGGTTCCTAGAAAAACAGATTATGTGTACAGAAGACAAGGGAAACCGAAGTGTGGCTGGCTTGAGGATCTAAGGATAATTCCTATAAGTAAATTGAAGGTGTCATTTGCTGACATATCATTTGAAAGGGGGACAGATATACTAGATCTTGCGTGACACTCTCTGTATATTTATGTTGAATAATGATAATGTTGTGGTGAATACTTTCTAAGTCTTTACAATAAAAATAGATGATAGTATGTATATAGGTGGTATGCAAAAATCTGCTTAAGAAGTGGATCACCACCAATTTTAAGATAGAAATATTTGCCTTAAATTGGGTTTCAACTGTTTAAATCAAAAGTAGTCGATATTGTGAAACAATTGTGTGTGAAATCTATGGTCTTCATGGTTATTACCCACGCCCCCATCTGGAATATAAAGAGAGTGTAGGGAAAGAAAGTGTGCACAACTTCTGCAATACTGTTTTGTTGCAGAAAGTGTTGAATACGAGGAACATTTCATTACATTTCAAATATTTATTTGGCTACAAGCCCAAAAAAGTATAATAAAACATGGTATAAAATGTTAAAACATTAAAATCCAAACAAGCATACACCAAAAGAGTGATAAAACCTATTTCTAACAGACAAGCATCATAAAAAGTTATTTGATAAAATCAATACAGCTAAAGCTTTTCATAAGCTTAGTAAATTGAGTCACAAAAATGAGCAAATAAGTGGAACACAATCATCATAAACTAACCAAATATAGGAATAATACTGGCAGTTGCAAACATTAAATTAGAAGTCATAAAGTTAATAGGATCCCAGAAAAATGTCTCCCGGTGCACACCTTTTGCACTCTTTGTATTTTGAAACAATGAAACTCTTTGTATCTATACATTGTCGCAATACAAAATCTTTGTTGCCGCCAATCGCTGCAGGTCTTGGATTTTGAGAGAGCTTGTATCAGTCTTTCCCTGAGGAGGGGGGAAAGGGATGATTTTAGTAAGCATTTTTTGTAGATTTTATTGTTCCTTGCTCAGGATTTTGATCTCATTGGTCAACGCATGCGTCTGTTTTCTTTATCTGATGAGTGGGTGAAATTCAATCCAAAGAATTCTTTATATTGTATGAAAAGCAAAAAATAAAAGTGCCTGACACTCCATGAGGTTTGAGAGGTTTCTCCAAGCCCTTGAGGGCCATTTACCCTATTTCCTGTGAAGGATCACCAGGATTTTCCTGGCGGTCCCAAACAGGAAAAGTAATATTGAAACCTCTTTCAATAGGGGCGGATGGTTGGGGTCCATTGATTGACAGCCCAATGTCCGTCAGGTCATCAAACATTTCCACCAGCAAAGCCAATTGAGACTCCACTAGTGGAAACATGGCAGTTCCCTCGACCCTAAATACAGCACAGGAACTACACTTTTTGTAGACAAGGTACACTTTTGTGTCTGCCAACCTTGAAGGTCCTAAATTAATTTTGTGTTTTTTTTAATATATGTTTCTTTATTTTTTCATAGAAACAAATGTTCTGGAATACTGCTCTAGATCAAATGTAAGGCTTATGAACAGGTGCAATGAACGCATAGAGAGGAGCAGCACAGAAAGCATTGCACCTACGAGTATTACAGTTGTTAAGCTGTTTTATATTTTATTTTTATGTGAATGCATTTCTCTTCTGGAAAAGAGACCCTTTTAAAAATTATTCTTAAGGTGGCTATTGACTACTTATTCCGAGAAATTTAAAATTGTCTTTTTACCTGTATTCATTCACTACTGATGAAGTGAGGTGCTCATTAGAAACTCTTCTACAGTTTTTTTGCCACACAAAATCATTAAGTTATGCTCACTTATACATACTTCTTCAAGAAGAATGAATTGGTGGCTAATAGCCATCTGAGGAAGTGATACAAAAGCAACGAAATTAGATTGTAAAGACAATCATGCAAATGTTTATTTTTATATTGCCTCAGCACATAAGGCCTAAGTTGGAGTAAGGTCGAAAGAGAGAATCCTTAACGCAAATTTGTGGACTTCATAGCCACATCACATCTCTGAGGACTGCTGTTCTATTAATGATACTGTATGTATGTATGTGGTATTTATATAGAGCGGACCTAGTCAAATGGCAGTATACTTTAGTATAGTAGATGATCTAATAAGTCTTTTCTAGGTGGTAAGAATGCCTATGGCAGCGACACTATTGGCTCTGCTGTCAGCTTCTTTAAGCTCATTGAATATACAACATAGTGGCAGAACAGCTGCTCAATCTAGGGCGACTTGTATGCCACCGTGCCTGGTGGAGGCAACAACATAAAAGACCAACATGGGAATGGGGGTCTTTTATCATGTTAGAGAGCCTACTACATGAATATTGATTGTAAACCCCCATTTTGGAAGACAATATCATCGCTCACATATGCTGGTGAACTTTCTGCTAACACAGACAATCATTGGTGGATTACCTATGACAACAAAGAGGCTCCCTGCCCATGGTGGATTTCGGCACTTTGAAAAAAAAACTCTTAACCCAGTGCCAGCAACCCCAAATATGGCAGATTTCTGCTTTTCATTAAAAATCACAGAACAAACTCTACAGCTAAGGCGAAAGCTTGGAGCCTGTAGTGGTTGCTTTAGACCAACAGTCAGTGCTAGATAACTGTAGGATCCCTATGTCTTTTCCATTATCGAAATCCAAGGTGAGCAAGGAGATACTACACCAATTATCTTGCTGAATGTGTGATATATATATATAATATATATTACCTACTGGCGGTCGCCAGTAGGTAGTTATAGTTAGGACCATGTTTCCATAGGAAATCCGCAACATTCTATTTTGAATAACTTTGGCGCCGGTCGACGAATCCTCGCGAATTTCTCAAAATAGGTGGGGCGCTACGCTCCGCTCCTACCCTGAAAGTCTCGGGGGGATTCGTCAAGCGGGGGCTGAGAGAAAAGGGGGGTCCCAAAACGCGTTTTTCCCATGCATTTTTCCATAGGACCTTTAGACAGGGCTATAGCCCGAACGGCTGAACAGAATTACTAAACATTTGGCAGAGAGGTAGTCCTCAGGTCAAGGAAGTGCCTTTTGTAGGTTTGGTGTAAATCTGTTCAGTAGATTCTGAGAAAATAGCCTTTAAATCAATATATATATCTGAGCCAGCTTACGGTACGCTTACCGTAAGCTTACCGTATGCGTACGGTGGCGTGCGCGAGCGCGATTCTGATTGGCTGTTACATCTAAGTAAACATTCGAATCGGCCGAAACCAGGAAGCGGCGGCCGCCATTTTCTCTCTCGCACTCTGAGGGGGGGGGCTGTAAACAAAGGCAAAAAACATATAAAGGGGCTGTTTAGACAGCGCCCATGCACATAGCCATGTTAGTTGAGTCCTCAAAGATCCCCCAAGGCCAAAAACGGTAAATTTTTATTTTTTGAAAATTTCGCCGATTACGCTTACCGTACGCGTACGGTGCGCTTACGCTAAAAATTTTAATTAAAAAAAAAAAACACTCTCTGTGCATGGCATATTATTGTCATCACTTACAAATTAAATTTAACAGATTACCTATCACAAGGAAGCGCATAATATGTCCTCCATGTGCGCACGGTGCGTAACGTGGGCACGCGGTGCGCGTAGCGCACTGCGTGCCCACCTTGCGTGTACGGCACTAACTGCGTAAAGTGGGCGCGCGGTGCGCGAAGCGCACCGCGTGCTCACTGTGCGCGCACGGTGCGTTAAGTGGGCGTGCACGCCACGAATGGCGTAAAGTAACTTAGCATTTAAAAAACCGTACAAATTCACTGAAAAAACCATAGGTTTCACACACGTTATAGTTAGGAATTAGCATTTAAAAAACCTTGCTAATTCAATGAAAAAACCATAGGTTTCACACATGTTATAGTTAGCTGGAAATTTTACTGATAAAAAACCAATGAAATTCCCCCATTATAGTTACTGTAGGCAACTATAACTCACGCGACCGCAATCCTCTGCTGATGACATATGTGTCTTTATGAAAAAAAAATATTTGTAATATATGTATAGCTAAAATTTAATGGAAGAAGACATGGGCAAATAAGTGTCTAAATACAGTATTAGCATCAGCAGAGGATTGCGGTCGCGTGAGTTATAGTTGCCTACAGTAACTATAACGGGGGAATTTCATTGGTCTTTTATCAGTAAAATTTCCAGCTAACTATAACATGTGTGAAACCTATGGTTTTTTCATTGAATATATATATATATATATTCACTAAAAAAACAAAGGATATAGGAACGTTATAGTTAGGCTGACATATCACATACAAAACCAGAGAAATTCAGCCGTTATAGTTAACTGAGTTAACTATAACTTGTGCCCCTGCAATGCACTGCTTCTGACCTCACATATTACATCACTTATGACATGGTTAGTGACATCACTGATGACATCTCAAATGACATCAGTGATGACATCATCCACATAATCTCTGATGCCCCCACTCACACCCCTATAGAATCTTTTAAACACCCACTGGCACTCCCGCACAACTGTTCACAAACCCATTGACAGAGCCTTTCCAGTACTTACACAGCCACTCACTTATTCATAGATCTATACACATATCCACATGCTCACCCATACACCTGCACAGTCACCAATACAGCCATTGACATATCCACTCATATACCCATACAGGCACTCACATACTGAGTGAGTAATCCATAGAACTACTCACACACCTACACACTCACCCATACAGTCAATCATATAGGTACGTACTTACCCAAACAGTTTCATACACATCCACTTAATTGCTCATACAAATAGTAACACATACTCATTCACCTATACAGTCACTGATAGAAGCATGTACTCATCCATATAGCCGCTCTTACATTCACTCACTCACGCATACAGTCACTCATATACCCGAGCACTGAATCACTGATACAGCCATACAGACACTCACTCACCCATACAGCTTCTCACACTTGCACTCACTACCCCATAAAGGCACTGACTCACCCACTCACTCATCCATAGAGGCAGTCACACATCTCCTCACCCACACACACACCCAGACAACCATAGAGATAGTCAACCAATCAATCACCTCTATAACCATTCACGTACCCACTAACACACTTATACACCCACTTATACATCAACTGACAGATACATTCACACAACCACTCACTCATCCATACATTCACTGAGACACCTAATCACTCACTTATACAGTCAGTCACACACCCACTCAGTCATCCAAACGGTCACTCATACACCCACTGATTCAACAATACACCTAGATATGTATATTTATATATTTAACACTCATAAACGTTTAAAAAAAGAACTCACAGTCACTGGATGACGTCATCAGTGATGTCACTGAGATGTCATCAGTGATGCAATATGTGAGATAATAAGCAGCGTATTGCGGGGGCGCAAGTTATAGTTAACTCAGCTAACTATCACGGCTGAATTTCTCTGGTTTTGTATGAGTGAAATGTCAGCCAAACTATAACGTCCCTGTAACCTTTGTGTTTTTTGAGTGAATTTCTAAGGTTTTTTAAATTTTATTTGCTAAATATAACGTCCCTGTAACCTTTGTTTTTGTGTGAATATGTGATGTTTTTTTAACTAGCAGTCATGTTTGCAGAGTGGTGGAGAAATGGGGCTGGGCCTCCAATCAGTTCTCAGGAATTCCGCTGCATAGGACATACAAAGAGGGCTTCTTGGCCCCCAAGGCCCCTCAGGAGTAAAGTGGACTTCATCCCCAACCAGTAGTGCACCAGGAGGCGTGTTTGCAGAGTGGTGGAGAAAGGGGGGGATGTGGCCTCCAAAGACCTCTTAGCAATCCCACTGTGTGCAACTTACTGGAGGTAACACAAGGGGTATTTGGCCCCCAAGGACATCCTTGGGGGCCAACTACCCCTCCTATTACCTCCAGTAAGTCCCACACAGCAGGGTTGCTGACTTCTGATAGCAGGCCACAACCCCTTTCTCCACCACTGTGCAAACGCGCCTCCTATTGTGCTCTTGTTTGGGGGATGAAGTCCCCTTTGCTGCTGAGGGTCCTTAGGGGCCAATTAGCCCACCTGTTACCTCCAGTAAGCCCCACACAGTGGGATTGCTGAGAGGTGGTCGCAGGCCATGCCCCTTTTTACACCACTCTGCAAACACGCCTCCTGGGGCACTACTATTTGGGGGATGAAGTCCCCTTGCCACATGAGGGTCGAAGGGGGCCAAGTAGCCCTCCTGTTACCTCCAGTAAGCCCCACACAGCTGGATTGCTGAGAGGTGGTTAGAGGCCACACCCAGTTTCTCCACCACTCTGCAAACTTGCCTCCTGGCGCACTGCTGCTTGGGAGATGAAGCCCACTTTACTCCTGAGGCCCTCAGGGGGCAAGAGGACCTCATCACCCCACCAGCAGTGCGCCGAGAGGCACGTTTGCAGAGTGGTGGAAAAAGGGGTGTGGCCTCCAACCACCTCTCAGCAGTCCCATTTTTTTAATTAATTTTTTTCAAAGGATGGGGGTTGGAGCGGCCCCCCTCCTGGGCCATTTTCGGCCCCGGGGACCCCATCCCCCAGGGCCAGGCCATTTCTATATTTTTTTTAACTTACATTGAAAGCAGGCGAGCCGCAGGCCCCCCCCTCTGATGAGGCCAATTTTGGCCCCGGGAACCCCATCCCCCAGGGCATGGCTACGTCATTGGGGACCGCATGGGGAGCCTCAAGGCCCCCACAGTCCCTGCCAGCTCCTTGTGGGAGCCAGCATTGCTTTTGGGCAGAGGGAGCTGGAAACATGCAGCTCCCTGTGCCCAAAAGCAATTCTGCTCCGCTTCTTGGAAGCAAGAGCATTTTCCATGCTCTCGCTTCCATGAAGCAAAGCAGAGTTTGCTATGGCTTGGTGGGAGCAGTGCTAGGTATTTGGCCCTGGGGAGGTGGCAGTCCCCTGGGCTGCGGAGCCCCAAGTGACCCGCATTTTTTAATTCAATTGCCCCCAGGACCTGGCATACCCGGGGGCCTAATTAAATGAGGCGTGGAAGACCGCGCTTCATTTTTTAAACATTTTCGGCGGGATTCACGGTTCCAACGCGACTCCTGCCGAAAATGTAAAAACTGAAATGCTTTTTTGGCCCTTGGGGTTTCCTCTAGGACCCCCTGAACAGGCGTAGAGGATCAGGGTGTTTCTACCCTGCCCTCTTTTCTTGTTTTTTCACCTTTTTTCTTGTGACTTGGTTTAACCGAGTCACAAGATGGCTGCCAACACTTCCTGGTTGGAAGTGTTGACAGCAAATCAGATCTCAGGCACGAGATCGGGAGGGTTCGAGGATCCACCGCAGCCACAGTTGTATATCTGAAAAATCTTTACATTTCTCTGGAACTACTGAATGGATTTACACCATGTAACAAAAAGAGTGCTTTCTGGACCAAGAGCTACATTTTTGACAAACTTGGTGTAATTCCGTTCAGCAGTTCGGGCTGTACCCGTGTCCAAAGTTTCCTATGCAAATTAACATGGAGAAAAAGCATTTTGGGACGCCCCTTTTTCTCAGTCCCCGCTTAACAAATCACCCCAATGCTTTCAACACAACAGCTGAAGTGAGTGGCGTATTAGTTTTGAAAATTTCGCAAAGATTCGTCAAACAACGCCAAAGATATTGGCAAAAGAAAAACGCTTTTCCTATAGAAACGAGGTCCTAACTATAGCTACCTACTGGCAACCCCTGGTAGGATATATATACATAGATATATATATATATATATATATATATATATATATATATATATATAGATCGTTTCAACAGGTCTCTGCAAAGATGGGGGGCTCCGACCCTGGCAGGGTGGTCTCGACAAACACAGGCGCAGAGTCACTCCTGCAATCTCAACTTCATAACACAAACAGTCGAGTCCTGAGTGCAAATGAAAAGAGCTGCTTTTATTAGTGACACCTGGCTCCTCACTCTTAGCCGGACGCGTTTCGGCGGTAGAATCCGCCTTAATCATTGGATGAGCAAATTCAAAATGGACTGCATCGAACTGGTGATCCATTCCTTTATCATACATTTCCCATAATGCAGTATACTTATGCAGGTAAGTTCGATCGTTTTCTTCGTTTTTTATCTACTTTTAAGTCCTTATTAATATTCAGTATAGTACTTACAAAGTCCCAATTATCATTTCCATGGTGGCATTTTGCTCGTTCTGTGGTGCCAGGAAAAAATAGTGTCCGAGTCAAAAAGCAGCTCTCCAGTGCACTCCACCCGAGGAGTTCAATACTCCTCTAGCGTCCCTTACTCGCCTCAAAGTACAATTAACTGTATCCGGTAATTCCTTCAGTTTTGTTATGGGGCGAGCGGGTCATCCCCCACACATAATACGTTTCAACAGGTCTCTGCAAAGATGGGGGGCTCCGACCCTGGCAGGGTGGTCTCGACAAACACAGGCGCAGAGTCACTCCTGCAATCTCAACTTCATAACACAAACAGTCGAGTCCTGAGTGCAAATGAAAAGAGCTGCTTTTATTAGTGACACCTGGCTCCTCACTCTTAGCCAGACGCGTTTCGGCGGTAGAATCCGCCTTAATCATTGGATGAGCAAAAGTAGATAAAAAACGAAGAAAACGATCGAACTTACCTGCATAAGTATACTGCATTATGGGAAATGTATGATAAAGGAATGGATCACCAGTTCGATGCAGTCCATTTTGAATTTGCTCATCCAATGATTAAGGCGGATTCTACCTAACTGGGTACTGTAATGTATCAAATGAATCATGGCATTGAACCCGACCTGATACCCAGGTCGAATTCAATGTCTCTATTAAAGTAAAGAAACTTTTAGAAAGTTGCCTATCTGGCACTGGCCCACAGACAGCATTCTGCCTGCCTGGGGAGTCATGTGAATGATTCGCAGGCTCAAAAACAATGGAAGCTCACTGCAGGAAGAAGTGTCACCTCCTCCTTGCAGGAAGCCACTCGGGGTGTTAGCTCAAAAGAAAAGCTTCAAAGTCAAAGCTGCTTTTGTTGGGAAAATGGCGGTAACACTCTTGAGGGAATGCCCTTTGTTACGGTAGACAAGCTGGAGACAGGGCCAGGGGGGAAGGCCAGTGCCTAAATTAGTTTTCCTGTTGGCATGTAGACCCCAGGGGCCGTATTACACCATGTGGCGCATTTTCTTTGTTAGCACCAGGCTCACCTTTCAAAACGTGCGCTCGACACCAGCAAGCCGCGAAGTCGTGCTGGCCTGGGGCAGCGCATTCAAGTGAAATACAGAGCTGTTTTGAACCAGCTGCTCCTTGTTTCACTGTGCAGACGGCAACCCACCTCTACTTTTAAGAGGGGAGAGATATCCTCTTGAAGGCAGGTGCAGTGAGTGACTGCATCTGCCTGCATGGGGATAAATGGGGGGTCCATAGGACCACCTTTCCCCCTACAGAGGGCTGCCATCAGGTGGCAGACTGTCAGTGCGCCTCCAGACAGCTTCTTTGCCTCTGTGCCTGTGTCTATAATATGGCACTGGTGCAGAGCCGAAAGGATTGCCTCATTTGCATGGGACCACACCCCCATGCAAATGAGGGAACACCCTCTGGTGATAGCGCTGGCACTGTATGTACACTGGTGCTAGTTGTATTACAGAACGGGCCGCAAAAGCATCTGCAGCCCTTCCTGTAATACCAAAGTGCTCCAGGAGCGTGCAAAGTGGCATGCATGCCTTTTGTGCCCCTGGGCACTTTCCATTATATGGCCCCAGGTAGCCACACCCGTAGGTTGAGCTGCCAAGCTCATCACAGTCGAGGAGAGGTTCAGACATCTTGATAGTGGGCAGAATAGAGCACCTGAGATTGCCAGATGCCACACATTGCTGGAAAATTGTCACTAATAGGGAGGTGATCTCATAGCCCATTGACTAGTGACTGTGTAGTCCCCTCAGGGCTCTTACCCTGGTTAAATATGGCACCCAAGGCACCCTGAACCTCAGATCACATCATATTTGGAACAAGGACCAAAGAAGGACTGCCCTGCTGCCCCTGGACTGCACAAAGAGAAGCTGCACCGTCTGCTGGGCTTCACTTGCTGCACTTTTGGACTAGCGTAGTTAGGACTGTGCCTGTGGCTCATGATTCTGGGAAAAGTGGTTCCTCAAACCCAGACTGAATCAGAGACTCCAAGGGTCAGGTGGCTGGCCCCCTGGAACAGCACTAGGGACATTAAAGCTGAAGAAGCCCAAACCGACGAGTTGGTAGCCACTTCGGAGGAATCGACACTGACTGCCACTGGGTGCCCAAGAGACCAATCCTCAGTGGTAAATTGGTGTAGTACACTTAGGACCAGATGTACTAACATTAGGAATACTGATTTCCTAATTGCAATTCTCTCCGAATCACAATTAGGAAATCAGTGGGGCATATTATCAAGCACGGCGTTAAAATTATCGCCGCTTTAGCGGCAGAAAACTGCAGCTAAAGCGGCGATAATGGGCTTGATAATATGCCGCAGAGAATTCCAATAGACGCCCATGTTGACACCATAACATGGGCTTCTATGGGAATCCTCAAGGGCATATTATCAAGCCCATTATCGCTGCTTTAGCGGCAGTTTTCTGCCGCCAAAGCGGTGATAATTTTAACGCCGTTTCTTGATAATATGCCCCAGTATTCCTAATGTATGAAACTCTTAAGTTTCAATAGTGATTCCTAGTAGGTCGCAAACAGACCTACATCATGCATATTAATGCGGTAGGTTGCAATTTGCGACCCATTAGGAATCCCAGTCACATCAGGGATGGTGGCCTGCTGAGGTCGGCAGACCACCAGGTCTGTGATTGCTTTTCAATATAGGAATATATTTATTTTAAATGTAGCCCATTGTCGAAGGAAAACGGGATGCGTTTAAAAGGAAAACTTTTGTAATTGTATTTGTTAGGAGTGGGCAGTGGTCCATTGGACCACTGCCTGCTCCTAAAAAATATTTGTTTTCCATTCTCAAAGGAGAAGGGATCTACTAGGGACCCCTTCCAACTTGCGAATGGGTTATTACCTCCTTCAATGAGTAGGTTAAATAGGAACGTTTTGCAACCGTAATTCGGTCGCAAAACATCCATACATCCCATTCAGATTCGGTATTTGGAAGGGACGCCCTAAACACGCCCCTTCCAAATACCGAATCGCAAACAGAAATAGCGATTTGGTAATGTGTTATCAAATCACAATTTATGTTTTGTACATATGTAAAAGCATTCCTGCGGTCGGAAATCGCCCGTTCGGCTATTTCTGAGCACAAAAATGCTTCATACATGTGGCCCTAAGTTCTTGTGTTTGCTACTCAAACCCATAGCTGCCCAGGTTTGAGCTTAAGGTTGTTCCAACGAGCCTGACTGGAACTAAGACAGTTTTTGTGAGTGTATTCCATTGTAAGGCTACATATCCATACCATATAATACACCCAAATCCTCATAGTTGATAAACATAGAACAATCCATATCTCAATATCCTAGTGGCTCAACATATAGAGCAAATGTCCTTTGGTGGCCTAATTATAAACTTTGACAACATTTTACATGGATGATGCCCAACAAATTTCAGAATATCTACTCTAAGCAACTACATAAAATCCATTAATTATGCACAGGGCCGGACTGGCAGTAATGGGCACTGGGCATTTTCCCGGTGAGCCGGAAGGGTGGGGGCCAGTTTTCAAGTGCTGGGGGGCGGTTTTGTTACTGGGGGCCCTGTAACAAAAGCGGCAGCCCCCCATCCCCTGGGGCCAGTCAGGCAGAATTGCCAGGATTGGTTTGAGTTCCCAGTCGGGCCCTAGTCATGCAGATTACTTCCTCTTACTCTATCAAGGCTCAATCAACTGAAAACATTTCCACGGTACTCTTCACTAGGGTGGTCACTTCACTTAATTTCATCATGGACACTGTTTCCAGTCCTGGACTTTAATGATGCAAATATTGCATTCTGGGTGTCTTAGTTTGATTTCATTGAGTTAATTGTAGTAACACACTTGATATCCTACAATGTGGCCTTTGGCTATATCCTCTGCCCTTTACTTCTAGGCACTTATCTTGCCCCATACATTTTTGGACCCTCCTAAAACCTTTCTCCATGGGAAATCTGCCAGAACGTTTCCAGGATCATTTAAATGTGAAATACATTTTATGGAAAGCTTTCTGCAAATTCATCACTTTGGCACTGCTGCCTTTTTGTTGCTGAATCAATAAAAACAGTTGCACTTTGGCATGAAATTTACTATTTGACCACTTCAAATGATACTTCGCATACGAACTGCACACTTTAAACCTTGGACTTAAACAGCAACTACAAATAACTCTTCGTATGAGAATTATTCCCCCTGCATCATAGTGTGGGCATATTTTTGGTAGCAATGTAGTAACCTGCAGAAAGAGATCAGATATCCAGGTGCCTAGTGTGTGTAAAAATGTGTGCATCGCTTGGAATCAGGCATCAGATCAGTATCTGACCACTTGTGTGTTTTCTTACATATACACATAGATTGATAGCTAGATTTATAAAAGTCTACAAGCATACAAGGCTCCAAATACACACTCTTCTCACTCTATCGCAGCCGCTTGTCTCTTTCTCACATGGTCTCCTTTTTAGTTAAAAAACAACACAAAGCACCTATGCCCAGATTTTTCATTATTTGACGCAGCACAACGCAGCAAGACAACTTGCTGTGCTGTGTCACATGAAGAGGGAAGGATTGGACCATATTTACCAAGATATGGCGCAATCCTGCTCTCTCACTGCATTGGTGCACTGTGAACTGCCTAGCGCCAACACATGAACCCTTGTGCCATGGTGCAAGGGTGCCTGCTTTACAGGCAGGAATGGTTTTGTGCAGGAAGGGACACCTAGGAAAAACAATCCTCAAAGACATTTTCCTCATTCTATGTGTACTGCATAATGCAGTAAAAGCGGAAAGAGATAATAACGATATTTCTCCTTGTTGCGCACCTATTGGATAGGCGTACCATTTTGACGCATTCCCAGGTTTACTAGTCTTCATGGGTGAATGTGTGGCAACATACACACTCCACCCATGTCACACCTTACCGGTGCAGAGTAATGCAAGGCAGTTACTTGTGCTGCCTTGCATTACTCCAATTTTACCGTCGTAAGGATTGCATACTCTTGCGTCACCCTGCGTGACTCAAGGGCAAAGCAATCTGTTGATAAATCTGGGCCCTAGAATTCATGAAGGACAGAACAGCCTCTGCTGTTAGCCCGTGTAATCGAAAGTCAGCGCACTCTGTTATTGTTTCATCAGTGACTCAGATGATGTTTGCATGCAGCATATCAGTTGAGGACACAGCAGCTGGGTCCATAGCAGTGGGATAATCCTATGTTTAGGAGGCCTCATTCAGATCAGCGAAATTATTGCAAAGGAGGTAGGAAAGAATTTAGGGGCTGATTTACAAGAAAGAGATGCGTCAATTTTCCTGCGCCACCCTGAGAAACCCTTGCGGCACCATGGATGTGCCATATTTACAATATGGTGCCACATGGCACAAGGATTGACAGATGCATCAGAAATCCTGACGCATCTGTTGGGGCAAAACTCACGCATTGCTGTAGTCATGTCGCAGACACGACGCAACTCCAGCAATGCATTTTGAGGCCTATTCCTACTGCACTGCGTCACTCCTTACGCCTGTTTCAAGCAGGCATAAGGTTTTGACGCAGTGGCATCCTAGAAGTGATGCAGTGAAATCTTGTAGATTTCACTGCGTCACTTTTCACGGCTTTCCTGCGTGGGAACGCCCATCCTGCATACATTATACCTGACGCAGGTATAATGTGACACTGGCCTTTAAACGTGACACATCTCCCTAGATGTGTCACATTGTAAGTTGGCAGCATTTTTTACACCGCCGCTGCGTCACAAAAGTGACGCAACGGTGGCACAAGGGGCTTGTAAATCTGCCCCTTAGAGCCTTGAAAGATGTGTTATTTTGTGAATTTTATTTGTTTATAAGTAACAAGAGATTGGCACTTGAAATAAGAAGTAGACTAATAAGTATAACTCAGGAGAGATGGCCGACATCCTTTCCATGCTCAAGTCAATCAGTACAGCGCCTTTGTTTATTCAGCCTGAAATTAAGGGTCAGATTTATCAACATTTGGCGCGACGCAACACAACGCAAAGCAGCAAGACAACTTGCTGTGCTGCGTCAAATGGAGAGAGTAGGAATGCACCATAATTACTAACATATGGCGCTTTCCTGCTCTCTCTGTGTGCTGGCAGCAAACAATCCTCTGAGGCGTTTTCCTCTTTCTATTTGTGCTGCAGATTGCAGCACACATAAAAAGAGAAAAACACAAGGAGAAATAAATATATTTTCTCCTTGTTATGCCTCACCTGGGAACCTGTAGTTTTAGATGCATTCCTAGGTTTACTAGTCCTAGTAAATCTGGGAAAGCGCCAAAAATCATGGGTGAATCAGTGGGAACACCCAAACTCCACCCATGCAATGCCTTCTCAGGGCAGAGTTACGCAAAACAGCGACTTGCGCTGCCTTCCGTAGCTCCAGATTCACTATGCCATGCACAGTCATGCAAGGTGGCTCTGCGTGGCATAGTAAATCTGACTGTAGGACTTGCATTGCCCTTGCGTCACCTTGCATGACGCAAGGGCAATGCAAGCCCTTCATAAATTTGGCCCTAACTTCGCCTTTCTTACTAGTATCATAACACTCTTATTAGTAAAGTGAACATTCATCTTCAAAGAGGTCTCTTGGTGCTATTGGCAAATAACTGATGTTTATTAGTACCCAACTCAAGGGTACTTATTTTATTAACCTAAGATGAGGGGCTGAGGTGTCCAGAAAGGAATTGGACCTGTGAGTATGGGGTCATACACAGATTGCAGGAGTGTGTGTATTAACCCTCTGGGTCTTGACCGAGAAAGTATAGGGCCGCAGACGTGGAATGCACTGAACACAAAAAGGCCTGAATTTCATATACAAATCAACTGGGGGTAGTAATTGAAGATGATCTACTTGGGCACTCCTTTTATGGATTGATTTCTAACATACCTATCTTCACAATGTACATACTTGTCTGAAAAAAAGAGCAAACCAAGAGACCCTAGAGGACTTGCTTCCCATATCCTCAATGCTGGGAATGATACAAACAAAACCTGGTTTTAAGGATCATTGGAAAAAGGGTAACAAAACAAAGGAATAGGTAGGGTAATTAGATGCTGGCTACTAGAGGAGAACTATAAAAGGTAGAGGCAGTAACTTCTAAATAGGGGGTGTGCAAATTTTACATCGTTTGCTTTTGCAAAGTAACGTAAAATGTTGGAAAATGTATGTGAAATTACACATAATTACAAAAAAGTACAAAACCTACTGAATCCCATGTAATTACATGATATGGCATAACAGCAGCAGTGCTTAATTGGAGCCGGTGGTTTCCGGTACTCGGCAACAGCACTTAATTAGTTTCCAGTGCTCGTCACCAGCACTTAATTGTGACCACCACAGTTATGAGGGTCTGCCACATGATGGCGCTGCTCATCTAATTTAGAGATGAACAGAACAATGGTTGTTTATGAATACAAAATATATTTAAAATGCTAATACCTGCCTCCCCAGCCATTCCGTTAGCTTTGGGGACATGGCATAATCTGAACTGTCACACTTGCAGGTGAGAGATTTGGTTAGTAGTTGTTTTGGTACCGTCATTGGCAGGGATGACGGGGCAATGGGTGGTGCAAGCTGCAGTGACCCACTGGTCATGGCCCTGGCACTTATTATTTTACAAATTAAGCACTGCTTAATTGTGCATAACAAACGTAACGTGAAATTACAAACATTACGTCCATGCAACAGAAATTTCGCCTGGGGCTAATTATAAAGGAAACATCTTTGAGTACACCATTGTATTCACAAACAGGGAGTGCTCTCAGCTCTCCTGCTCTGTCAACGGCCAAAGAAGCAGGAATAGAATGTCTCTAATTTGGTCTGGGATAACATGGAGTCACCAGTAAAATGCAGGTGAGATGGACAAAAAACAAGAAATACACAAGCAAAAAACACTGGAGAAAACAAGGAGGTGGTTGGGGAAAAAAGAAGTGTGTACAGCGGAAGAGCGACTTAAATCCACCAACACCCAAAGTTTTCATAGGTACAGACTAAATAAAAACCTCGACTCTGCTAGGGTGGCAATCTTGCGGTAATCTCTCTTTGGAAAATGTAGTAAATGTGCCAGAATTACCTTTAATTACCATTACCCTTTCCCCCACTAATTTATATTCTCGAAATGATGAATCTCTGACATCGTATCTTGTTCAAAAGAACTCCCTCATAAACACAAGCAAATAATCAAATACAAATAAATATTTTTGTCAATAATGAGAGTTTGTATGTAGTTTAAAGGGTTTTATTTTATAATTAAAGATAAAGGTTTTGCTGTGTCTTTATTGATTAGTCAAATATCAATCAAGTTACAGAATTGAAAATAGAAAAATATAATTAGTGCAGATAATGTTATATTAAATATACAGCACGTTCCATTAAGGAAAGAATTCCTATTCTAAGAATTGGGCACAAATGATGTCAGTCAGAACCCCTGAAGAGTTCAAAAATAAAAGTAAGAGTGAGAGTAGCATGAAGCTAATAACTCAATAATTAATAACTGCAGGGTTTCCCATAAAGAGAAAATATAGCATGGAGAAAATAAGCCTTGGTAAAGCCAATTAGTCAAAGAATAAAGCTTGAGATGTAATAAAAGTGAAATGGAACACAGCCTGTCTCTCAGCTGAAACTACCTCCCCCCTCTCCTAGGTACTAAATCCTTCCTGTCATCTGCTCTCCTGCACCCAAATCACTCCAGCCCATTCTGTTCTGTCTGCTCTGAAACAAGGTCTGCCCTCTCCTCCTCTGCATCTGTTCTTTGCTCCCGCCTCTCTGCTCGCTGCTCTCCTCCATCTAGATCTGTTCCTGTGAACCACCTCTGCTCTGCTCTCTTCAATTCTGCATCTGAGTCTGAAACTCTTAAACTAGGAACAGGTTTATAAACTGTAAAATGTTACAAAACATATGGTCTGTTCTTGTCTTCTCCAATTGAAATCCAGCATTCTCCAGTACGCACATCTCCTTTTTCCTGTTCACACATAATTCATCAGGCGCTGGCTATCACTCTGTTAAAATTATCTAATTTCCTAACCTTCTGATAGAGAAACTGGTTATTCTAACTCAACACATTACATGTGCTGTTAAAGAGAATCTTATTATTTAAACAGAAAAAACATTAGATCATATTGTGGTGATGCATTTTGAAATGTATGTGCGTTATATTCCTACAGTAAATTAATGAGGCTTTAAGTCAGTTCATGAACAGAGCTCTTGTTTACATGATATAAGTAAGGCTTCTGAGGCCATTCTAAGTTTCTCTGTTTCACAGTTTATTCTGTTGTTATCTACGAGGTCAAATGAAGCTTCTTCTGAGCAAGCTGCAAACTATACTATACATTCTATTTAGCTATCACTGCTCTTGTGCAACATTTTACAAAAGTACAGTTAAGTTAATACAAACGACACGCTACCACTACACACCTATTTAATAATTATAGTAAGTTAAGAAAACACATTCTATAATAAAAACAAAATCTAAACTAGTCACTTTAACTAGGAATTTTACATGCACGTTTTAACATTTTTAAAGAGCATGATTTATTACAGGCGAAAGCATCTGATTAAAGGCCTTTGAAGCCTTGTGTTTATATTTTGTGCCCATGCCTGTGTGTCATTTTTAAACGTCCAAGGCAGATTGTCATTTTAATTTGTTATGAAAGAGGAATTTTATTTCGTAAGTTATTTTTTACAACTCTAACACTGCCACAACCCCCATGCCCCACAAGAGGAGGTGAACTTAGATGGCGGCCTACCTGGATGTCAGTTGCATATTTTTGGACGCTGATGTTCATCTCTTTCAGTATGACACCCAGAGGCTCCATGTGGAGATAAAAAGAGGCTGGTGAAAGGATGGAGCCACCGGGCATGCCGCATGTCACTGTGAGTGCTTGGATCTGAGGGAGCCCCTCTAGTCTAGCTGGGCTCTGTTCCCCACTTATGATCTGAATAGCTGTAGTAGAGTACCTTGAAAGCACCAGTACATCATTTGAGCTGGCATTGCCGTTGTGTGGCTCTCTTTTCTCCCAACCCCACTCTTTTGTTTCTCCTACTGCCGCAGACCTGAAAAAAACAAAAGAATGAACAAAAAAAACATGCAAATGAAGTGAGTCTGAGCTAAGATGCAGGGTGGTTGTGTAAACAACTGGCCCGGGACGAGCCGGTCAGGCTTGCCTGGACAACCGTACACATGTGTGCACCAGTAACAGCAGTGAAGGTGGAACTTAAGACATCTGGCCTTTCACCATCCAGTGCTAAATTTGAGCTGGTGGTTGCAGGTGGGGCCCACCAAAACTCATTTTTGGGGAGCAATGGGGTTGACTCAAGACTGTGTAGCCGTAGCATTCAGTGTGCCGAGGTTTAACCCGTTGACCGCGGCGCGAATTCTGCCGTGGTGCGGGCGAAATAATGAGTGGGCGGGGTTCGGACGGCCCCCAGCCGTCCTCCATACACGCCCGGGGCCGTCCAGCGCATGGAACAGGTTAAAAGCACTGGACAAGGGCTTCTGAGCAGAGCTTTGGGCACCGGCCTTCATTCTTTTACAAATTAAGCACTGCCCCATCCCAACGCCATACACATAATATATGTGTATTTATTCAAATAAGTGGTAATGAAAAGCTGTGGTGGACTCATGGATGTGTTTGAAGTTTGCCCTAGTGTCGCCATCTTACCAGCAGAGACCCCAGGACCTGATTTTGCTGCTCTATTGCTTTCTCATGGAGAGAGCTGCCCTTACAGCTCGGGAAAAGTTGCAACTCCAGGGAGAGCTCGGCAATAAAAACACATCTAGGGGTGTGCATTGATGTCTGCCCTTTTCTGTTGCGTTTGTGAAAAAGGCTAAACTGAAGCCGAGCTTCTCTGATTATTAAATGTCCCAGACTTGCATAAATGGCCTGGATACCCTCGGTTCAGACAGTTGCATCCTCTTGAATATATATGGATAGTTATGTATTGGCTTGCTGCGAGCACATTTTTTGTTCTTTATTTATTGTGTGTTTGTGTAAGATGCCTCAAAAGATAACCTGAGCATAGAGGAAAAAATAGTTCTTATTCTGGTTTGGTGTTAGCTAAGGCAGTCTGATTTTGTTCAAATTATATATATATAATATACTTAAATGCCTTTCAGTCAGCCCTCTTCAACTGAACTGAACTGTTGTTTTGGCATCTGCATTTTATTTCTGCCCACTACAGCGTGCAGCATGAAGCTGTGGATCAGCCAATAGGCAGGCATCACTGTGAGTGATGCCATTCTACCCTTTCACAGGGAGCACATCTGCACACAAAGTAGTTCAGTTCTGTGCCAGGGATTACTATGTCAGTGTGAACGTTTTGAGACCCAAAAATATTTTTGCTTTTACCCAATTCTTTTTTAAACACTTGTGAGTGTGCGGCAGAGCCCTTAACAATACTGTGTTAAAAAAAGTCAAAACAAGCATAGATAAACCCAAAATGCTGGCAGCCACTGTCAGACCAATTGGCTTTGCCAATACTTATTATTTGCTGGTGCAAATAATGAAAGAAGAGAGAATGCTGTGTGCAGTGGGGGCTAAGTAACAGTTTTGTGTAAGTGTGCTGGAGATTATGAAGGTAGTAATGTTCTTGTGTAGTGCTATTTGACATGGAAGTGAGATGTGTGTTTCCCCTCAGTATCAACATGATATCAGTGAATTTTCCTATTCCCAGAACATTGATCAGCTTCGAATAATTAATTAATGCATGTAAGCATACTTATTTGGGTGAATATGTGAATGTAAATACATGCCATTAAAACAGCTGCATCAATGAACGCTCTTCACACTTCAGTTTTGTATTGCAAGCAACAAAGCAGGTAGAATCATGTTTTGTTTTTATTTTCATGGCCTATCCTTGTGATGAAAAAAATAACAAATAAAATTGCACCAGCATGCAGGGCCTTTACTGTTGACTTTGCCAATGCTTGCTTTTACTTGTTATTTAATATGTGTTCTGTAATACACATCAGGAAACCTACGCCATATCTAGGGTATGGTGACATACAGTGCATGATTTGTAAAATTAAATAGATATATAACAAGCATTTACAATGCAATGGTCTCGGCATTGGTAAAGTTAGAGCTATTGGCATTGCTCATGACATTATTTTTGTTTATGTTTTGGTTTTTAAAACATTTAAAGAAACGGCATTGTCATGAGCAATGCCAATAGCTCAAACTTTAACAATGGCGAGACCGTTGCATTGTAAATGCTTGTTTTGTAATACGGGTTGTATATGGTCACTGACTTGCATTGTAATAACTTAGATTGTAAGTGGTAGGTAGTACACAAAGGTGGCGTTCAGTCTGGGTTTTTAGAACACTTACATTGCATTAGTTGATGGTATAAAGTATACCCGATTTTAAATCACAAAATGTATTGTTTTTACGCCACATTGACAATTTTAACAGCCAATCTAACAGCCGCATTGTTGATCGTTCTTTATGCCGTTAGTGTTGACAGTATCTGTTTATTCAGTGCAAGGTGCCTTTGCAATAATTCTACAATTGGACGTGATATTGATCAAATGTGATTTCTGATGGTCCAATGGAAGTATCCGATTAGTAGGCGGCGTGGTGCAGCAGTCTGGACTTTGCCATCTGTGATACTCTGGGGGCTGGGCTGCCGCGCGCCCCTTCCCTCCCACCAGGGCCCTGGCCGCAGGGGGCTCTCATCTGCAGACCTTTGCGCTCGCGGGGAGGTGAGAGTGCGTGGTGTGTGTTGCTCAAACGGATTCTTCCATCGGACCCCAAGCGGAGGTACAGTAGAGAAAACCTATTTACTATTTTATTTAGAAAAACGTAAAATGAGTATTTACTTTAATGGGGCAGGTGACCTCTTCGTGCACCCGAAATTCCCTGTATAATTGAGTAGGTGAGCTGGAATTATATAAACGCTTTAACAGATTATATTACTGAAGCCAAAAACGGGGTTGCCCTTTCAGAACGATGCCTAGGAATATTTGCCAGGAGAATCTCCTCCCACATTTTGAAAAGTTGTCACGTCATAAATGTAAAGGTACAGAAGCGAGTGCGCGGATTTTAGAGGGTGCCGGCAGTTTGTCGTCTTGGGAAATTAAGAGCGGAGCTGCCCCTGGTTGTTGTCCTTAGTCTGGGATGTGCGGATTTCGCATGGACGCTTCGGGTCAGGCGGGGCTCTGACCTGGAGCTTGAAGGATTTGTCCGTCTGTGACCTCAAGGGAGAGGCAGTGCGGTTCCTTGGAGTGAAGTGTGCACTCGACGTGTTCAGCTGTATACCCATCCTCGCGTTTAAAGCACTCTTGTGGCTGTGACTTTACTCCACGTACACAGAGAGATCTCTCGGGACAAAACCCTTTGCATCAGTGCCGGACGCCGACAGGCGGTTGGAGCTGCCCTTTCGTCACCTTAAACTCAACTTCTGAAGAGTATTTTATTGAATGTGTGAATGGTTGTAAGTCTATGCTGTCAAGTGATTCATTCTCACTACTGATGAGATGGTGAGTTCGTGTGCCTGCTGCAAAGACACGTGTGACTTGGTTCAAGGGGCCACGTGTAGCATTTCATTTTGCTGTCGTTGATTAAATTTTGTTATGTGATCGCCGCGCTTGCGTTTAAGCGCTACACAAAACAGTGATTCATAATAGATGTGTGCCACTTATATAAACACGAGTGTGTGCCCAGTGGGCAAGGGCAGAGCGTGGCCTTCTCGCTCCTTCGGTCACTCCTGGCGCACCTCTTTAACGGTGCGTGACATCGCTGGCAGGCAGCTCTGTGCCTACGTTGGCATCACACCCGTCTTGGCACGTGTGTTAGCCGGAAAGGGTATCAACAGTTGTGATGGCGGTATAAAATCAATGGAAACACACTGTCTGTTTTATGTTAAGTACCTTCTGGCAGCTTTATCAGCAGCTAATCTTTTAAAATGGCGGCGGGGCCCGCCCCGCAAACAAAAAGGCAATTCTCATTTTGATTACGTCAAATAACTGAATGCACAGCCGCCAAGGGCCTCCCCGGGAGACGAAGATGCTCTTTTCAGATGCAGATGTCCATCTATATGTAGCTTAACTGTGGCGTTAAACCCGTTTCCAGGCGTTCTTAAGTTGGCCAGTTTGTCAGACAAAGGAAATGAAGAACAGTGAATCGGTATGTCCAGGATCACACCGAGACTGACCGTGCTTGGGTGATGCGGCTTGCTCTCAAATTGTGCCTAGTTCGGGCAATTTTTAATTCCAGAGAAAGTGAAACAAGGCTAAAGGAGACAAGCACACCACTGCCTTTCTCCGAGGCGAAGCAGAAATGCCTCGGAGAAAGGCAGCGGAGCTTTCGGATTCGGGGGCGTGTTCTCCTCTTGCCATTGGCTGGAGGAGATGATCAGAAAAGTTGAAAAAAAAACACACCCGAATCCGAAAAGGACGGGGCATGTTCGGAGTGACGGACCTGTTCTCCAATGGCTGGCCAGCATTCAAGAGGCCAGCCAATGGAGAACAGGGGAGAAGAGGGGCGGGTTCAAGCCCCTCTTCTCCAAGTCATTAAATCTCGCAAGCGAGTGCAGGTGCCTAAAATTTTCTTAGCGGGCCTCCCCCTTACTTTCACCACTGAGGCGCTCCCTTTCACCATTAATATTGAAGATTGCCCCATGGTCACTGCCCCGGTCTTTGACCCTTTGTACACCTGTACTTACTTTTTTCACAAATTAAGCACTGTAAAGCTCGTCTTGCGTGCACGACATTCAGAAGACCTTGGTGGTCAACAGCCTTACATGCAGCACAAAGATCAAGTAGGATGAGAAGGCAAGGGTCATTCAAAGCAGTGATTTTCAGAAAGTCAAGCATTACCTGGATGATTGCTCTTCATGCTTTATCATCACCTGAAGTCAAAAAGGTGTGTCTGCAGAAGAGCGTTGCCATGGAACTGGTTGACAACAGCATTCTCGAAAGATAGGTAGGTTCTGAATAATTATATTACTTAGCAAAATCAATCAGGATCCACATTGGGTTTGTCAAGGAGTGGCAGGATCTATCCAGAAGATTATTAGAATAGATGTGTTGCTGATGTAGGCTCGTAAGGTCCTTTCGGAAGTGATGTGCATGATCTTCTTGTTGGGATGTCTATTGGTGGAGAGTTGTCAATGTGGTGTAGGATTTTTGCACTCTTGTCCTTGAAGAAATTATTCATGGTTAAACAATTCTCTTTGGAATGAGAAATGATGAGGACTGCTAAGGAGTTTTTTGCTGTTTTTAATGGCTTTGGAAAACTGCCTGTTTTTGTTGGGGCTCTTTCTGGTTGTGTTTTTTGTGTTAAGTAGACTTGGCTTTTCTGACAAGTTGACTTTGGGCTATGCAGAGTGAGTTATTGTAGTGCTGTGAAATCATTGGGATGTTGAATGCATCTCCACTTCCTTACTGGCATATGATGTTCATGAGAGACTGACTATACCATGGTGCAGATGATTTGGTCTTCATGCATCAAATGTTTAGCAGGGCATGTGCATTGACTTTTATCAGAAGTCTCTCTGAAGTCTCATCTGATGGTTTTGATGTCAATGCTAGGGCCTGAGGAGGCTGTGAGACCTGTCAAGTCATTGTGGAGGCTTTCTAGAGGGAGATGTTTGAAGGATCTGCTCAGAATCTTTACTGCCTTTTGATGGCCTTTATGGGTCACTGCAAAATAGCTCAGTTCGATGGCAGTATGGTCAGGCCAGTTAAAGTCCAGTAGAGGGTGGAAAGTGAGGCCGTTCATTAAGGTCTAGGCACAATCAGGGTGATACTCTTGCTGTGGATTAGACTGTAAGATTTGCTGTTCAATCTTAGCAGTCATCGTATAGACAAGAAAGTCAACCTTCTTAGTTTTCGCAGACTCTTCAGCTTGGAGCTTGAATTCACTGCAGAGATGATGTTTTATGAGCTGGAGGACACTGCTTCAATGATTGAAATGTAAGTGATGAATGGTAGATTGGAGCTGGTGGATAATAGGCGAGGTGAAATCAGATGGTATGTGTAGCTTTAAATGAAAGAAGCATGAGAGGAGATAGAAGGCGCACAGCTCCAGAAATTACTGAAGAGTTGATGAACATGATGATCAAAAGATTACTGCCTCCACCCTGTGCAAGCTTTAATGATGTCAGTTATCTCTGCGACATGAGTGACTGCCGAGTGGTATGGTGTCGTTGAAATATGTGTAGTGAGCCTTTAAATGTGGATGCAAGTTCTTTCCCAGCAAGCTTTTTATGCAGGAGGAGAAAACTTTGAACTCTATGCTTGATAAACCATGACCATTTGAAGTGAACCCCAAAGCTTGCATGATATTACCAAACAGTTTTTTAAATGAACACATAGCCTGTTTTACTGATTGTAGATTCTTTGAAGTTTATGGGCATGCTGGTTTGGCCAGGTCAGTGTAAATTATGTTGCAATAAATTTGATGTGATAAGGTTAACGATGTTGTGAGTTCCACCCTGTGTTTGTCAGAGAAATCTTCTGAAGTTACTAAGTTGTGCCAGGAACATATGCAGGAATCATCAAACAGAAAATAAAATGACCAACACTGACTAGGGACAACGTTGACAACATAGGAAACCTATGAGACCTGAGTGCAGGCAATGACCTGTAGTTTGTGAGATTGTTACTGATCCAACTTCTTGACAGTAGGTTTGTAAAGCAGAATCATAGTCCACAATCTTGAACATTGACTAATATGATACAAGATGGAGATGAAAACAATGTCAGGAAATGGAAGAAAGCCACACATTGTCAACAAGGGACATTTCCTTAGGATCAAACCCCCACAGTTTAAGTACGTTTATGAGATAACTACAATTATAACCCACAGATGAATGGGAAATGATGAGAGCAATGGAGGTAATCTTTGTCCACTAAAAAATGAGAGGTAGGCTTTCGAGCAACTGCTAATAACTATGAAAACTAAATTAAGACTGAATGTGAATTTGGCTGAAAGTATCAATTCAAAAAAGGAATGACACTTTGTGTTCCTGCTGGCCCCTGATTTTAACAAGAAACACAGGGCACTGTATTGGCAGTCTGCATGACCTATGTCAGTTTGTAAACTAGGAGATAAGACAAATTGTGTGAACCATGTCGAACAGACAGGTAATTGAAAATGGTGCTTTAAGGAGCAATTTAATGACTGCTGAGATCAGTATTGTCATAGCGGCGATCTTACTCAGAGTACAGCAGACTTGCCATAGTTGGTTTACCCATGTGAAATTTGAGCTGCAGGCTATTAAATAACAAAGGGCCTAATTTAGATCTTGGTAGACAGGTTACTCGATCACAATGGTGATGGAGATCCCATCCGCTGAGATATAAATCCCAGTATTTCCTCTGGGATTTATATTTCGGCGGATGGGATGTCCGCCACCGTTGTGATGGAGTAACCCATTCGCCAAGATCTAAATCGGGTCCAAAGTATTAAATATTAATTTTTCATCCCATTGGGAAAGTTACTCACTGTTTGTACTATTTTGGGTGAAGGACAACAAAAGCAAGGCACCTCCAATATACATCATATAACATCCTGGAAAATATAAATGGTTTTAATTCAATTATTGGTCCTGAAGAAGGTGTAATAAAGGTCAGGGAGTTAATGAAACGCTGCCTAGACACAATAACTTTTTTCGTACTTTGTTTGCATACAGTTGTTTTCTATGTTATTTTTGGACCAAATGTTTTTGATGATGTATCTGGTCCAATGGATGATAAACTATTTTAACAAAACATCTCTAGTATTTTAATAAATATTTATGAGATTCTAAATATTGTAGCTGGAGCATTATTGATTATTTTTTTACATCGAAGATATATCAGTTTTTCTTAGGTTGATAATTAATCATCCACATAGCGAAAGTTTCAATTTCAACAAGTCCAGGGGTAAAACGTTTGTATTGGTACAATTGAAACAACTACTTATCTAAACAATTGTTGGTGTACATAAAAAAGCTAATACATGTGCTATGTAAATACAAGTGCTGAGTGACCACCTGAGATTGCTTGCTTACCAGCAACTCCATACTCCACATGCATCTGTAAGTGAAGCATGGCAAAGGTTGGTTGAGAAAGACTGCACCTGGAGGAGCCAAAAGAGATTAAAGCTCCTTTATTTTTCAGATTTTTCTTGTTGCCTTTAGACTGTCACCACTGTACCTACCATGTCACAGGGCAAGACACTAACATCACCAAAAGCTGTGTCTGGGGTAAATCTGTCCCATTAGTCTGCAGGATTTGATGGAACTAAAAAAGGCAGCCTTGGGCCTCCTTGAGTGTGGTGTTTAGCTGTTTGGTATCTGTGTAAATTAGCGTAGGGATTGTGTTACTCTATTAGGTCTCCAGATGTAGATTTTCAAGCTTGTGCTGAACTGAGCAGCAAAAGTACCACATCAGGGAAAAGTGATTTTGTTCCCATTTTTGCAACACTGCTCAGTATAAATGCTGCACAATTAGAGCTAACTTGTTTGGATTTCACCACCACCCATTAACTAAAACATGGCTGCAACTGGCACAAAGTGTGGTAATGTCACGTTTTTTTATTTAAAACCCTAAATCGCCGCAAAATATTGATGAGAATTTAATAGCTATAAACCCAACAAATCCTGCATGCGTTGGTAAAGATCTACTCAACCAAGTGACAAATAATCACAGAAATACTCCGAATTTTTGGGTTTAGTACCTAATAATGTTTAATGACATAGCCAAAGAGAGGGAGTGACGTTCAAAACTGCGAAATCTTAAATACTGCTATCGCCAAAACATGTTAACCACATAATAGGATACTTACAACCCATAAGAATATTTGATGGTGTACCGATGATATGATTGGTTCATTATTACACAACACACATACTTAGATATAATGTTTATGCTACCCTACACAATACACTTTCTCCCATTGTGCACCTTAACCTCTCATATGTTTCTAGCCTTACTGTGAGCGCTTACATAGTAATATCTATCCCGTGTTTACAGTCACAGAGTATAGATGGTACACCAACACACGTCACTTGTAGACAGATATGGCCGGAGAGAGAATAAAATAATTTTTATATCATACAAATTTGTGCAAGGATTGCCCAATAATGACGACAAAGATTCTGGGTGGAGTGATTCCCCTGCCCATCCTTAGTGATTTCAAGGGTTCAAACTGGTTTAGGTCCGGCAACATAGCACAGTTGTTGCCAGACCTTATGTTGTCAACAGTAAAAGATCTTTGAAGAAGTGTTACGTAGAGGGGCTTGGGTTCTGCCCAACGTTGACTCTCTTGAGTACAGCATTTGACTGGACAGAAATTGTGTGCTTACGTGATGAAGAGAACTTGTATTGCACTTTTTGCCTTTTGCAAAAGCTTGTGCTCAGTACAGCAGCATTGAGTTGTTTATGGTGACAAGCTAATGATCAAGTCTATGATCCTGATCGCTTTATTATTTAAAGTTACAAAGGAGGCAGTAGGCCAGAAATGCATATCCTAAAACCAATAGGCATTTATTGGTGGATTGTTACTAACACCGTGTTAAAGTTTGTAGACGTATGTTGTTCCATTGAATCTCAGAAGATACTGTGCTAGGCAATAGTTTTGATGTCAGTTACTCCCTATGACAAACGGGGATTTGAAAATGTGCAATTTGATTATCCTTGTTAGGCCTTTTGAGCGGGGTTGTACATTGTTTTGCCAAATGTAATTATGTACGTATTTATAACTTTATGACTGACCCTGATGGCTGTCATCTTACGCTCATCACATTAGGCTTTTCTCGGTTATGGTGAAATGTCAGTGATAAAGGCTTTAGGCATGACTGGTTCATTGGGAGCAGTTACGTCAAGAGTAATAGGTCGATCTGTTTACTGACAAAACAAAGCAGTAAGCCTGACTTTTTTTTATAGTGAAACATATATGTTAAAGCCAGTAGGCCTTACAAAGAGGATTGTTATGAAACTGTGCTAAAGCGTGTAGGCAGGAATTTTGTTACATGGAATCTTACAGATTTCCTTAGTAAACAAAGGCTTTGATGCTGATTACCTCCTTTAACAAACCATGAGCCTGTTTGCGCCATGGCTCACCTTTCAAAAGGTGCGTCGAGTGTAAACCGTGACAGTGCAGCGTATTACAAAAAATGCGCTGTCCCCAGGGCAGCTGCGAGCTCATGCTGCCCTATGGCAGGTGCATTTAAGTGAAATACAGAGCAGCTGCTCCAAAGCTGGTCTGTGTTTCACAGTACAGGAGGCAACCCTCCTCAAGAGGGGAGCAAGATTCCCTTACAGGCGATTGCAGTGAGTGACTGTACCCATCTGCAAAGGAATGTCGGGGGGTCCACAGGGCTGCCCATAGGAGGCGCGCTTGCAGTGCACCACCTTTTTGTGGAGAATTTACAGTGCGCCTCCTAAAGGTATGTTTGCTTCTGCACCCACGTCCGTAATACTCTGCGGGAGTAGAGGCAAAGTGATTCTCCCATTTGCATGGGGCTACGGCACACATGTAGCGCCAGGTCTATAAGTATTACAGAAGGGGCGGCACAAGCATCGACAACCCCTTCTGCAATACCAAAGTGCTCCAGGGTACACAAAGCGGGTGCACATGCCCCTTGCACCCCAGGGCACTTTTCATAATGCAGCCCCATGTGGCATTCAGTTTACACTGCATTAATCTATGGTTAACCCTCTTAAAGGTCACTGCAGGTTTAGTCGTGTGCCAGGCTCATGCAATAAAAAAAATATTTTAAAAGGTACTTATAAGCATATATATGCATATATGCAGACATACATCTACATAGAGGAGCTTGAATTTAACCCTTATCAGGTATTGGTCGATTGGAGAGTCATTCACACTTTGTTTGAGTCCCTGATAAATGATAGCTCTCCAGAGAGTGCTGCTGGGCTGCTTGCTTGCCTCCTATTTCATCTGTAGTGTGCTGCATCACACATAGTGACTGCTTCTAAACTAGGTGACCATCATGGAATGGGATTGTCCATAGTGTATCATTGTTTTACTATTCGAAGATGTTCAAAATATTGCTTCTATGCATGTCAGCGATGTTGGAACTTTAAAAAAAGGGTATACTTCATATAATAAGATTGGAAAAAGACCACCTGATGCTGTTTAATGTAATTTTTTTTATTGCAAACATGCACCCACCACATTTATGTGGCAGATTTATTTCTTTTTTCCAATTGTTATCTTCTAATTTATCTTAAATATGTTTTTGAGTGTGTGTGTTCCCATTTTTTATTATTAATGGGTAAATGGGTGAATGCAATGTGTCAGTGGGTGGTTGAATGTATGAGTGAGTAAAGGGGTGAGTGACAGTGTGCATGTAGTATGAGAAATTGAGTGCTTAAATTCATAAATTACTAAACAAAAATCTCTTTCTGTTATAATCCAGACATATTGTCATTGCTAATACTAGGTTTAATTTCCTGCCAAGCAGATCACCTTCAACATCTCCCATCCCTTTCTTCAGCTCGTTCATTGAATACTATTAGATACCTAATCTAAACCGTTTGAGTATTTCTGTGTCTGGGCAAACAGATGCAGTAATCCGTAACTCACTTGAGTACATATTTAACAACATAGGCACTTCACAGTATTATTTGTGAGTAGAGAATCTGATAGAGGAAATCCCGTGTTTTCCCTTACTTATGGATTTTTATAATTATAATTGGGAGTTTTTGCACGGATTTAGGGTATATGACTTCTAATAAGGCCACGTGTGCTCTGAATATTGCTATAGCAAATCGACCTTTCTCTCCTATTTGATTTACTAAAGGGCCAATTACGATGCAGTTTGAAAAGGCTCCAACAGCCTTTCCAACCACATCATAATGTCGGTCGGATTCCTTTCTGACCGCCTCATTACAATGTAGATGGTCGGAAAGGAATCTGATCGGTCATTCCAACGGGCTGTCAGTCAGAATGCGGCCCGTAATCCAAAGGGCGGCTCTTTCCGCCCGAGTGTTGACGATGTCGGGTTTCAGCAACCTTTCTGTGCCGGTCTTTCCGACACAGAAAATCTGTTGCAACTCGACTTTGGGGCCCCTTGGGTGCACGGCCTCCAGTACTGTGACCCTATTGATCCCTGCACCTGGTGGCAGGCACCTTAAGGTGTCTGCCACGGGGTGCAGGGATGAACTGCACCTCCTATTTTACAATGGGAGCATGCATTCCACCCAGGAATACATGCTTCCGTTGTAAAGTATAGGAATGCGACCAAACAGTGTTTGGTCGCATCCTAATTAGTTGGTCGGGACTGCCGACCGGGTGTCGGTCGGTCCCATGACCTAGACGATGTCAAGCGGAGGAAAATCCGCCCGACATTGTAATAGGGCCCTTAATCTTCAACCTCACTATGAGACCAATAATTTGGTACCTTAGCCCACATAGATAAATGAATGAAATCATTTGGATTGTTAATAAAATGTGTTTATATTTTAATTTTAAAACAGTGGAACCTGAATTAAAAATGCCAACAACTCATATCTCTGACACTTTCATTTTGCCAGGTCGAGCTTACTGGTAACAGCATCTATGAATACATCCATCCTTCAGACCACGATGAAATGACTGCAGTGCTCAGTGCTCACCAGCCGCTTCACCCTCACCTCTTGCAAGGTACAGTAGGCACATGAGATGCATTCGATTTTATCCCATTGGTTTGCCAGTGCTCCATCAGAATCACAGCCCTGCTTTCATAGGTGTCAATTGTGTGTTCTTTGTTAACTTGCAGTTCACAAGGTCAACTTCCTAATAAGTCTGTGTTTCTTGTTACCATTTGGAGAAGATGCTATTATGTCATCATAAATCAGGTGGGGCCTCATTATATGAGAATAACTAGTCGGAGAGATGGAGAAGAATTGCTTATTGGGCAATTAAAAAGGGCAGAGTAAACTGTTCTTCCCTTCATACAGGCAATATGGACCAGCAGCCCAGAGGACCAGCGTGCCACAATGACTGCCGAGTGAAGAATGGCAGTATGGTGGCACTAGGACACAGAGGGATTCCTACCACATCTTAAGAAGTCTGTAGGAGAACCCCACTGCATCCTAGTAGTACCACCCAGAATAAAACATGCAAAAGACTGCTCTTCGTCTGAGGTTGTTGACCCTTCCACCACCAGCAGCGAAATAACAATAGGTATCACACCACAAGCGGTAAAAGGTGTGCAGCTTCTTTATGTGGCTCATACCCCCATGAAAATCAAGATCCACAGGTGGACTATTAACACATGTAACGAAAGTATACTCTGCTGGTTACCACCTACCCACCCTTAGGGGGCAGGACATCAACATGTGGTAACTGGGATTGGCTTGTATCTGTATGCTAGTGCCTGTTACCTAATGAGATCTTTGGGATATTTAATTTGAGATTCTAGCAAGGATGTACATTCATGAATTCATAATGTTGCACACAGTGGCTAATTGCGAAACTGACCTATCTGTATTTCAGACACAAGGAGACATTATTTCCAAGAAGTCTTCACTAAGCTATGGCAACAGGAAGCATAAATATACTTAGTAATGCAAGTAATTCATGAGAAATCCAAAGCGCCAACGTCAATGAAACTAGAGTTGGTATAACATTTGTTGGAATGTTACCAATTGGTAGGTCACTGAACTCAGAAATCATTGTGTTAGCTTAAATTTAACTTTGCTGGGGGAATAACATATGGAAATAGCTTTAAAGTTCAAAAGTGCTTTAATGCAATACTATATCACTTTAAATTAAAAAAAACATTTTTTATTTGTTTTTAATGTATGGTAAAATACTCACCACCCGTTTAACATTACTTTTGTATAGATCCAACCACCTGTATTGTGAGGACCTTAGTGTAATATTTTGTGGTGTTGTTGTCAAAATATGTTTATTGCTATACGATGAGAAAATCCAGTTGCCAACACGTGTTGTAAACATATTATAAACTGCTATCTACCCCACCTGTAAAGATCTTTTTCCACCAGGCAGAGTTAAGCAAATGGATTTTGTGGGAATGTACGTTTCATCTGTCTGCACCAGTTGTCCCATCACGTTATCTTTTTTTACTTTTCTAAGAAAGTCCCTGGTGTTTTGCTTTTTGAATTTTGGCTCTTTTGAGGGCCCTCTAATCTAACATAAATCTGCTATCGTGGGACATCTTTGGCTTGCCCGGAGGCAGAAATGATCCTTAATTGGTCTCTCCTGCTACGCAAGCCCCAAGACATGTGAATATAAGGTAAAGCCACACTCCAGTACTTTGAATAGCCATGTCAACACTGTGTACTCTGCAACAAGGCTTCCTGAACAAGTAGATGAATGCTGCCCACTTCCCCAAGATAAGGACTGAGGCCTTTGTCCTGCTGCAGCTTTGTTGAATGGCCCCACTGTTGACCATGCCTGGGTGGAAACCCCACACCCACCCTAAGGAGACGAGAGAGACTGCATGCCAAGAAGCCTTCACCATCCCTCAACCGAGACCTAAGGATAGTTAACCAATTTCAATGTACATTCTTAGATGCCACTCTGCGCGCCCCTCAAGTGCATCCTAAATGCTGCAGAATGCCTTATCGAAGGCCTGAGGAAATAGGACCTTGTCAACCCCAACCTAATGGATCTCCATGACATCCACCTACCTGCACCAACTTCACATTCAGCAGCATCGACTACAAAGCCTTTAAGACTGCCACCCCCATTACCTGTCTGTCAAGCTCACCATCTCCAGAGCTCTCGGCACACATGCTTCCAGGACGCCAGCATAATGAAGACAAAGAAGTCCAAAATAAAATCGAGAGTCCTGCAACAGGCCTTCTCCATTAATATACTCACGATCAGGAATGACATAACCATATAAATTAGAATCTCCAAAACCCAGCTCTAGTTTGGAAAAGAACACTAGATCACAATGCAGTAGCAGTCTGCTTCCTACCTCCGAATCCAGGGATTCCCTCCAATCATTTGTTGACTGTGTCTTTGACACTGAACAGCATTCAGTTGCCTTTCTGCTAGCTTTGTGTTATACAAATACCACTTACATACAAACATACATCAAGCACCAGGTATTCCTCCCATGTTCCAAGAGCCCTACATTCCCAGCAAGATACATAAGGCCTGACCCACAAAAGCCCTTTAGGAGTACATAAGGTAGTACGCCAGTAGAACAACTTCACATACTGCAAAATGCAATTGTAAGATGCAATTCACAAACCTATCACAGAAGCACACGTAAGTATAGGATTCAGTAGCAAATGAGGGAGGGACAAAGGACAGAATCATTATTACAAAATGGATGGGGTTAATGAGCAGTTTAGGGAGGGACATGCTAACACACACAGGAGTAAGACAACTGCCTTTCACAAAATACATTTCTAATTCTTCTACAGACCTTATAGTAAAAAAGCAGAGGCAAATGTACTCCAGCCCAGCTTGGAATACGCCAAGCATCCCATATGGCCAACCACAGCTAATGCAACACACTCTAGCTACAACACCAACAACACTCAGGAAATAATGTGCGTGTGTTATGTTATGTTATGTTATAGTGTTTTTGTATAGCGCCTATCACCGCCGGTCTCTAAGCGCTCACACAGAAAAGGAACATAACCTGCTGTCTCCTAGATCACTCCGCCGTCCGCCCCAATTAGGGCGAAGATGTTGACTTTTTAAACAGATGAGTCTTCAAGTTCTTCCTGAAGGACAGTAGCTGCGAGTCTTCCTTCAGGCTGGCCGGTAGCTCATTCCACAATTGCGGGAGAAGTACAGAAAGAGCCCTGCCCCCTTTAGACTTTAACTTAAATCTGGGTTGGATCACATTGAAGGCCTTGCCCGAACGCAAGGTTCTGCCTGGAATGTACTTCCTCAGGCGCTGTTTAATGTATTCTGGGGCTTTGCCGAAAATTGCCTTGTGAGCCATGCAAAGACACTTAAACTGCACTCTAAACTTAACAGGCAGCTAGTGCAGCATCCGGAGAAGTAGGGTTGCATGCGAGTTCCTAGGTAGGGAATAGATCAGCCTGGCCGCATCGTTCTGCACCACCTGCAGTTTCCTCAACAACTTCTGCGGCAGGCCAAGATATAAAGCATTTCCATAATCCAGCCTCGAGATGACTATGACGGACACGATGGACTGCAGAGTGGGAGCTGATAGAATAGGTGCTAACTTTCGCAGTTGCCTCAGCACCCCCGTGCAAGACCCCACCACCGCCGAGACTTGAGGGGCCATGGAAAGGTCTACATCAACCTTTAGCCCTAGGTTTTTGACCACCCTACCAGGAATAGGTGTTATACCTAGTTCTGGGGGCCAGAACAGATCGCACCAGGGGTTGACTCGGTTTGTGATGACCAGCACCTCTGTTTTTTCAGCGTTCTCTTTCAGAAGGTTATTGGTCATCCAATTTACAGTGAATCGGAGCAAATTCCTTACCGATTCCTGTGCTTCCCTTATATCTTCCAGCTGGACCAATAGCTGGGTATCGTCAGCATAGTTGAAAATTTGACAATTCCTATGCATTAACTCCTCCACCAAAGGTTGTAGGTAAATGTTAAAGAGCAAGGGAGAAAGTGCGGACCCCTGGGGTACGCCCCAGGTCACATCACTTGCCTCAGATAACTGGTCTCTCAGCTGCACCCTCTGGGTTCGACCCGTCAGGAAAGATTCAAGCCACTTGAGCGCTTGTCCTGTTATTCCCAGCTTTGCGATACGGTCCAGCAAGATGGTATGGCTGACCGTATCGAATGCCGCTGACAAGTTCAGTCGAATCAGGGCACAAGGCTGTTTATTGTCCGCCCTGATTCTCAGCTCATCAGTGACAGTGGCCATTACTAGTTCTGTGCTGTGATGGGGCCGAAAACCCGCCTGCCTGGCATGGAGTAAACCATGTTCCTCCAGGTAGCTAGCCAGTGTGTTCAGAACATGTTTTTCCAGGATTTTGCCCAGGAATGGCAGTTGCGAGATAGGCCTATAGTTCTTTAAAGCCTTGGTGTCTGCTCCTGCTTTCTTTAAGAGTGGAGAAACCCTAGCTTCCTTCAGCTGGACTGGGAGATAGCCCGCCTCTAATGAATCGTTCAGTAGGCTCAACAGCTGAGTTTGAATATCAGGCAGGGCCATTTGAAAGATTCTCGGGGGGCATGGATCCGTGCTGGAGCCTGACTTGACTAGGCCGACAAGCTCAAAAGTAAACACGAAACAGTCTGCTGTACCTACAACTTTTTAACTAATGCATCTAAGTCAATTTTTGAGGCAAAAACCACTCTATCTAGACCATGCATAAATTGCGCTACAAGTCAAAATGAGATGTTTATCCTTTTTTTTATTTTCAGATTAATTGAAAGAAACTTGCTTTTTAAATGTGCAAATTATAACTTGCAAAAACAATTCAACAAACAAAGGACATAATGGTCCTACAAAACAGTAATGCCCATGGAAAATCTAAGATATAAATTATTCAAGCATTCTCATTCATACTTAAATCCATTCACACCATAACAACATATAACACATACATCCTAAAATCTGAAAAAATGAACAATTTAGAGGCCCAACATAGTAGGCGAGTCTTATTAGGCGTGAAACACACAAATTAGTAAATTGAAGGTAGAGATTTTACAATCAAGGATATCCAAATGGGGAAAGAAGAGTGAAAAAACAAAGGATTATTCTTTTGAGATTGTAAGGTGTTCGCCACACAGATCCATTAAGACCTTACAATCTCAAAATAATAATCCTTTGTTTTTTCACTCTTCTTTCCCCATTTGGATATCCTTGATTGTAAAATCTCTACCTTCAATTTACTAATTTGTGTGTTTCACGCCTAATAAGACTCGCCTACTATGTTGGGCCTCTAAATTGTTCATTTTTTCAGATTTTAGGATGTATGTGTTATATGTTGTTATGGTGTGAATGGATTTAAGTATGAATGAGAATGCTTGAATAATTTATATCTTCGATTTTCCATGGGCATTACTGTTTTGTAGGACCATTATGTCCTTTGTTTGTTGAATTGTTTTTGCAATTTATAATTTGCACATTTAAAAAGCAAGTTTCTTTCAATTAATCTGAACATAAAAAAAAGGATAAACATCTCATTTTGACTTGTAGCGCAATTTATGCATGGTCTATATAGAGTGGTTTTTGCCTCAAAAATTGACTTAGATGCATTAGTTAAAAAGTTGTAGGTACAGCAGACTGTTTCGTGTTTATTTTTGATTTATCCCCTGCTGCTCTACCTCTATTGACTTAGGGGTTCCCCTTTTGTAGTGGTTTTTAGGCCGACAAGCTCAGCCAAGCTCTCCTCGTCAATACATGGGAAACTGTTCAACATCCCTATCGTCTCCTGACTAGCAGGGCAAGATGACAGCAGAGGTTCAGCTGGGATCTCCGTGATGTCCCTAATAATGTCCTGTACTTTCTGAAGAAAGAACCTCTGAAAGGTGTCACAGTCGGGTTGGTCACTAGCAGGAATCTTCCCATCCAGCTGCGTCAATTCCCTTAGGATCGCGAAGGTCTCCCTTTGTTTGTTCGTGGCCCCTCTAATTCCATTCTCATAGAAGGCTGACTTCCTCACCAGGATATCCGCCTTGTATTTTGAGAGAAGCAATTTATAGGTTTCTAACTCCGCTGGGCTATAGCTGAGTCTCCACCTTCTTTCCACCTTGCGGAGGGCCTTGTTACTTTTCCCTGAGTGAGGCATCAAACCACGGTGCTCCCTTTCCTTTTGCTCTGGTCTTCTCCAGCCGCTCAGGGGCCAGTTTGTCCAGAGCAGCACGGATCCAGGCCATAAGGGCTGTAGTATCGGAGTCTAGGTTCGTCTCCCTCATCTTAGGAAGTGAAGTGGAAAGCAGCGTGGAAAGTAGAGAGTCTGCCTCTATATTCTTCCAAGACCGGACCTTTCTCACAATTGACTGGACACTGCAGGTGAGGGGTCTCCTGGAACCCAGCACTTGATCAGGAAATGGTCTGACCATATGCAGGGACTGACCTCAGTTATTTCTGTCGTGTCCGTGTTTGTATGTTAAAAACTGAAAGTATAATAAATGCTAATTTGTGTTATAATTTAATAATACATTTACAAATAAAATGAATTACATTTATATTTTAGCAGTTTAAAAAGTCTAAATATTATTGAAACTACTGCTTATAACCATGTTTGTTAAAAACATTAGTGAAGGTGGGTGATTTTATTCTTCAAGTACAGTTCACAAATTACAAAATATTTTCAAAAAACCATTTATTTAGATTAGTTTACAATTTAATATAAAGTTAATTTTAGGAGGCAGTGTGTTGTGTCTTTTTCTTTAAATTGTCCTAGGTTTATATAATTTGTTTAAAATTATGTGGCACTTTTCCATGAAATTTATTTTATTTATTATTTTTAAAAACAAAATGATAAACTTTATTAAATTTCCCTTTAAGGAGATTTCTGGTCCAGTGGAGGAGATCTCCACAAACAGGTGTAAATTTACTAATTGTAACTTTACACTCACAACTTCAGTCGTGGTAGTCTCCACTCCCTAATTTGAGGGAATGGCGACTCTTAGGGCTGCATCAAGGTGTACATTTTTACTCTGAAATGGATAACAGTAAAAAAGTGGATATTTACACTTACGTGGATGAGTAGAGTTACACAGGAGTAGATCTACACAAGCAAACTTATCTGATTACCTGAATTGTGATCCTGTATGTCTGCAGCACATCATTAAGCTGGCCATAAAAAGCCAGTCATCACGGTTATCTCAGGATTACAATCAAGTATATATCTTAAAAGACGTAAGACAGATGGCCACCCGATAAGTGTGTAAGATTATAAATTCCTTTAAAGTGAGTGGCAACATTCTTCAAACATTTACACTAGCAATATTGGTTTCTCTGCTTAAAAAATCCTCACCAGATCTAAGCAAGTTGACCAATTTCTATATAATATCCCAGCTTCCTTACATATAAAAATAGGTAGGTCAGGTAGTGTTCAACCAGTTTAATACGTCTGTAGAAACTAATGGTTTACCTAATCCTGTCCAAGCAGGTTTCTTATATTGGATGAGCACTGAGATGTATTGAGACCATAATTCCAATCCCAGCAGTGTTGTAGGCCAAGATCTTCTGGTCCAGTTAAACATTGTTGGCCTTTTTATTTTGGTGTTCCACTTGTCCTCAGTATCCTATGTCAGGGGTTGGCCTGGTACAACAATATTCTAGTTGATCACACACAACTTTACTCACCCCTTTTCACCATCACAAAGCCCCCCGGCTTAAGGTCTGAAGATCTTAAGAAAGGCCAGATCCTCCAACTCCTGAAGAAATGCAGACCAGACCCTGACAACCTTGGCAATTACAGACCCATCTCTCATCTATCTTGCATCTACAGTATAATCAAAAAGCAGTCTCAGCACAACTTCAAGATCACATCAGCACCACCCATCTCCTGCATGACTATCAATCTGGCTTGAAATCACATTGCAGCACAGAGATAGTCACCTTACAAATCAAAGATGATGCCCTCATAAGCACAGATAAAGAGCACTCCTGTCCGCTTATATTACTGGTCTTCACTTTTGAGGACTTTATCATATATATGTACCTCCTTCCACCTACTGCCACACCCTTGTTTAATCTGGAACACATATTAAGAGACACATTGTCAATGTGTTTGACCATCTATGTTAAGACAAAGACCCATGTCTTTGAAATAGCAAGGTTAACATTGACTACATCATTAGTTTGGCTAGCTGCCTTAACTACTGGGAGGGCAGGTAAATTGGTACAATCTGTTTTTATAAAAATGTAGCTAGTTTTACTTTTAAGTTCAGAAACATACTGAGCATCACATACTCTGATAAGTCTAAGAAAAAAGTTGAAATCCCCACTGAAGAGGGCTTTCCTAGAGTAAAACCATTGCAAATTCCAAATTTTGCCAAGCGATTGTTTCAGACAAATAAGACATTTTTTTCTCAAACGTTATTATGCACACGCACTTTTTTATTGCCGCCCTTCGCCCATAGCTTACGTTGTGCCTAATTTAAAGACTTCCTGAAGTCCTTCACTTTTTACAGCGTTTGGCAGCAGAAGTTTAATTTCACAACCCGTAATGTAAACAACTGGAGGTTGCGCATTTATGATAAATTGAAATATTTTCGTTTTTTAATGTTGACGTTGCCGAATGCAGAGATTTCTCTAAGGGCATAAAAATGGATTCAATTGTTATTGCACACATTGCATGGAAATGAAATATGCAGGAATAAATCCTGTCAGATTGTATTTCACAGTGCGCGTGGTGAGTGCAGAACCCCCTTACAAGAAGGCGCGCCATATGGAGGTTGATGTCATACTCCCCCCCCCCCCAGATGGATGAGTGGGTCGTGCTGTGTGGGCGTGCAGCCGCTCTGCAGAGGATGGATAGGTGTGTGTGCTGTTAGCCTGCATTGCAGAGCATAACTAAATTGGGGGAAATGGATATAGATTTTCGAAAATGGTCCTTGCTTAATCTCTCTTAAGTGTGAAATCCTTTGACTCACAGAAAATGGTAGCGAGCCATTAACACACAATATTATCACATATAGACATGCAGGCAGATGTGGGCAGATTCTTGGCAGCTCTTACAATTCATGGCCTTCCATGAATAATCAGATGCCATGATGTCATGGCGAGAATAGTTAGATGAGCCTGGTAAAATTAGTTAGAATAGCACAGGAGAAGCACAAAGGCAATTTTTCTTTGGAGTTCTTTTTCGCCTGTACGGTACTGAAAAAGTCAAGGTAAATAGAGAGGGGATCCGCAATCCAAGGGGACAGGGCACCATGATGGACTCTTAAGGCAGATAAATCTCCACCTGGGGTTCATTACAACAGGAACAGCAATTATACCAAACTGTAACAACTCTCACCTTTCAGTACTTTGTTTTGACCTCCACTTCCACTGAAGTTCGATACCACACGGGTATACAGTTAAAAGGATCTTCAATGTTTTATTCAATAAAAGTCATATCCATCATGAGAAACAATTATAGGAATTCATTTAGGGGTCACAAAATAGGTTTCTACATAAACTATAGCAGCAATTTAAAAATCATTTGAAATATGTCTTTTAAATAAGCATACTCCCTCATTTAAAAATACAGTCACAAACAAAAATAACATTTCACACACAGGGAGAACAAATGAGAGAAATACATCTGTCTTTACAAGTACTAATCTGTTTTCGTCTTTGTTAAAGACACACAGTATTTCCAATCCAATCCAATCCAATCCAAAAGACATTATTCGGATAACAACGTATCCATAAAAGTAGAGCATATATAAGTAATAAAATCACAATAGAACAATTAAATAACATATCAAATTTATAATATAGCAAGCAGTATACAGATGAGATACGTAGTAAAAACAATTACAGAGACGTGATCAAAATACATATTATAAATAGCAAAGTGCGAATATACTTCATGGGTCTCACATAAATTTACGGGCCCCTATGGCTATTCGCAGGAAAGTACAAACACGCTGGATCAATTCATCATTTTCCAATTTGAGTATGTGGCTGAGGGCATCAGTTAACTTAATAGGTGACAATTTTAAAAAAAATGGGATTAGCAGCCATTGTGCTTCTTTCATATAGTATTTACAGAAAAATAGGAAATGTAAAAGTGTTTGGCCGCTATGACCATCACATGGCAGGGAATCAAGTTTTGCATTATACCCAAGGGGAAAACAGAGCAAATATCTTATAGTCTCACCTCTTAGGCGAAAGAGAAGACCTCTCTCCCAGTGCGACATTGGTAATACTATATAGCTAGGTAAACAGTATTCGGTTTGCTCGATGGGTATAAATTTAGCAACGGTTTGTTTCTTTGATTCCCTCTCTAATCTTTCCGCGCTATTAACTGCATACTTTAGGACTTTTTTTAACAACTGTCGCAACTGTATTTGGGCTAAAAAACAATCTTCTAAGATTAACACTTTCCAAACTCTTAATGATCCCAGCAAGCCATGGAATGTCCATCCCTTTCTCCAGCAAATACAATCATCTATTATGTTCCGTGTGAGGGATCCTTCGGGGTTTTTCATTATGGCTAGCCAGAACAAAGCAGGGCGTGCCCTTATAAAATCTTCGATGTACCCTAATTTTAGTTCACTGTGACATATGTACTGAGGAGTAGAGATTGGGGTGCCCAAGAGTTTTCTGCAAAATCTATTTTCCTCTAATTGGATGCTAAGACTTTTAGCAATTTATGTAAATAATAAAAAGGAGAGGGGTTAGGACACACCCTTGCCTAACCCCTCTACCAACACTGATATCATTGGACACCTCACCCCCGCCACCGATCCTGACCCGAGCTTTCAGGTCCCTGTGAAGGTAGGCCAGAAAGTGAACAAGGGCCTCATCCAAACCATAAACTAGGTGAATGGACCACAAGCGAGACCTCTTAAAGTCGAAAGCTGAGGTCAGGTCCATAAAAGCTAGATAAAGAGGCGAGTGCTATGAGATAGTATACTTTCCAATAATCAGATTAAGGTTTAAGCACTGCTCATTTGTACCAATTTTACTCCTAAAACCTAGTTGGCATTATTCTAAAATGTGATTATCCTCTGTCCAAATAAAAATTTTAGTACATAAAACTCTGCCTAAAATTTTAAGGGTGTTGTCAAAGAGTTTGGCCTATAGCAGCTAGGTTGTGAGCGGTCACCCTTTTTAAAAATTGGGACAATGATGCTAGTGGTCCATGTCTTTGGTAGTGGGGCGTTAGTTAGATTGTTAAAAACGTTTAGCAGCAGAGAAGCCCCAAAATTGTGTATATGTTTGATGAGGTCACTGGGCAGCCCGCCAGGGGCTTTATTGCCCATGCTCTGGCGTATGGCCTCCTCGACCTCTGTTATCGATATTGGGACCCCAGATGGTGCCCTATGGTTAAAAGGGTCGAGTTCTGGAGCAGGCGCTGAGTAAATTAAGGAAAAGTGACTTTCCCAGGTTGCACTCGTTATGTTGCAGCTTATAGATGTTAGCGGCTGCCCCATTGTTCTTAAATCTTTAACAGCAGTCCAGAATATATTCCCATTTTTTAGGCTGGCAGCATTAATAATTCTTTCTTCCTATTAACGATGGCCCGCTTATACGTGAGCCTTGAAGACTTGACCAATGAGTTGCTCCTTGGGCTGTGTAACAAGGCCTTACGTAGCTGCCTGTTGGCAGCTGAGCACTCACGATTGAACCATCTAGGTTCTCGTTGTACTTTGGCGATGGGTTTGGACAACAGAGATTTGATAGCTCCACAAAGTTTAGTAAAGGCAATAATTGCCTTCGGGTTGTGGGTCCTGGGCCTCCAAACAGAGTTTAACGAGGCCCAGGTTTTCCCTGACCATGGTGTTAAATAGGTCAGTATTATTAACGCCCCGCCATACCAATCTAAGGTGATCTGTCGACGGTGATAAATTCCTGGCACCACATTCTATGTTAGGTATTGGGGCTGGGGAAATTCTTAATACTATTTGAATTGGGTTGTGGTCACCAAAAGTTGTGGCCATAGTTTCAGCTTTCAGCAAACTGGGTTCTAAGACAGGGGAGATAAAAACATAGTCAATTGTAGATGAACAGCCCCTCCCTCTAAATGTCGGTTCTGGGGAGCATTATCTTTTGTAATAGCAGCAATCTCCTTGACATTAGTTAGGTTGTGATTATTCAAATGATCCACTAACTCCGTACCCCAATTGCATATTTGTCTGCTGGTATGTAGCTGTTTACTTGGCAGTAGTTGGGGTAACTTAGCGTTAGGTCAACCCCTAGGCAGATTCCAGTTAGCTTAAAACAGTCTTTGGATGGATGCTATAAAATTAAATAAATGTATAAAATTCCTATTTGGTACGGAATGAAAATCATTATTGTAGGAATTAATTAAGAAAACAGAAACCCCCCTGTTAAACAGTATAGCTTGAAAATTGTTATTGTTTGTACATATGGTTTTGAAGCTACCACCTGCAGCGATGTTAACCCAAATTGATAATCCCCCAAATGGTCGACCATGCTTGGGGGATGTTGCTAAGATGTTATGACATTTGAACCCCTCGATAAATAATTATTGGGTAGCCTATGTTTCTTGAAATAAAAGAATATCCTGCTCTCTGATAAGTTGTAACCAGTCGGCTTGATGAAGCTTAGAGTACAACCCGACAACATTCGAGCTTAGGATACGAAGATCTGGGCTGGCTAAAACCTTCATTGGTGTGTGAGGGATAATGAATTTAGTTGCAGGGGTGGGATGGGGTGATCCATCAGCAAGGTCAGGTGCTTCCACAAAGGGCAGTAGTCAGTCTTGTGTATCCAATCCAGACAAGGCCTGGAACCTCTTGGGGGTAAGGGTTGGGAGTGTTTCATTGAAACGGGGCCCGTGATTTGGTTTGTAAAAGTAACCAAGGGGTAGTGCACATATATTGGTGCTATTAGATGTTCTGGGCACACAAGCCCTTAATAGGTGTCTCATCAAAGATGGGCTACGAAAGTTGATTACAATGCAGTCCCCTTCGATGTTCTTTGTAGATGTTCTTTGTAGATGCACCAACCCACCCAACTCTGCGTGCCATGATGATGTCCTTCATTTCAGACACATGAAACTTCCTATGCCTCGATAACCAATCCGCGCATTCATTGCGTAATTGGACCCATGACTCGTGCTGATCCCTTTTTATGGTTGGTACCCCTGCCAGTACCAGCACCTAAGGGCACGCAGCGGGTGGCAGGCTCAAGACATCTTGATTTGCTATCGGGGGGTTACAGCTTGTAGAGGCTAAGGCGTTACTACTCAAGCTGCCAGGCAGTGAGTTCTGATCTACTCCATTGGATCTATTTGATCCATTAGCACTATCCCAGATGGAATGAGTGTGTGAAGTGATGGTGTATTTATCAGTGGGTGCGATACCATGCCTGTCAGGGTGCAATTGGGAACAACCCTTAGTTTGACCGTGTGTCACGCGTCAATTAATTACAGGGGCAATGGCTCCGACAGTTGGGGGTTGGGTTCCATGGTTTGGTATGCACGTTGTTGCGCCTTCACTACCCCCTCCCCCTTCAGCGGCAGCCATTTGTGCATTCCCCGCTAGTTGACCAACACCCTCTATAAGTAAAGCAAAATTATCTATGCGGTCCTGTAATGAGGCAAACTTTTTCTCTAGGAGTTCATTAATTTGTTTAGTCACCAACGCAGCAACAATATAGGCGACTGTGTCCCCAAGATTCTCGGGATATAGTGTAGCCTCAATCTGTGTGCTGATTGAGCAACTCAGTTTAGTGTTCTGTGTTGTCACGGGAAAATCAGAGATTTCGGGAATACCAGTACTTAACAATGGCTGTATCCAAGCGGAGAGGCAAATTTGGGCAGGGGTAGTATGGGTGGGCTGCTTCCTTTTGGTACAGATAGGTTTCACGATCTTTCTCTTCCGTATAGAGGCAGGGATTCCCACCGGTGTAGCAGTATCAATATCAGGTTGTGACTTAGCTAACTCAATTATGTCCGGCCCGCTTTTGCTCCCGCTTGCAATAGGGGATTTATCAGTTTCAGTTCCCTGGTACTGAGGCGAAGGTGAGTCTTGGGTATGATCGGTTAGTGTACCTCTAAAATCTGAAATGTCCTCCCGCCCGCCCCTCAATGCCCAGGGACCTACGCCACTCCGTGAGTTCAATTTTGCCCGAGACAATATTAACAGCCCTCTCAAGCATGCTGTTAATGCTAGCAGTTAATGGGCGAGCTGGTGGTAGCATGGTACGTTTTCCCATTATGGCGACTCAGGAATGGACTGAAATAATGTCAATTGCAGGGGACACCTGTAAGCTTTATCGTGGGTAGATAAATCACTCACCCGTATTGTCGCCAATTTCCAATGCCACTTAAAAGAAGGGTGGCCCAGCCCAGCCTCATCAGGTCTCGACGGGCGCAGACGGGTGCGCCCGTGGCCCGGGTGCGGCCCGGGCACGCCCGTGCGCGTCTCGCGCAGTGGGAGCACACCGGAGATCTTGTAGCGCCTCCAGGCGCGGGAAACTGGCGTCGGCGGTGGCGCGAGGGATTGGACTCGCAGTCCTGGTCCCGCTCCCTCTTTTTCTGTAGCGGCAGTGACGGCACAAACAGGGGCTTCCAAATAATCAACATTAACTGTGAGAAACTTGGAAGGTGAGATTGTGAGGATACGTACGGGTACTCTCATGGTGGACATAAGGTTAATAGGACCACCGGGTAGCGCGTTATCAAACAAAGGGGTGTTACACTGCAGGATTGGTGTGAATGCCAAAATAATCATGTGGCACACAACCAGATTCGATTATGGGCTACTTAGTGAAGACTCAAATACAAAAAAAGAGAGGCTCCCTGTCAGATTCTAATGACAGGCAAGCAGATCAGGGGAATGAGGCACAATAGAGAATATGAAAATATCCTGCCTGTATTACTTTTAGTGGGCGGAAACTCTTGCCCATCTTAACAACGCTCACTAGGAGTCCTAAGGAAGCCAAGGAACAACATTGACTATCAACACAGCTATGGTACATGCACATAAGTTACACAAGAGTCCAGAAATGAGAAAATAAAAAAACAGTATAAATGTCATAATTGTTATTGTCAACATTGAGAACAAAATAATTTAAATAGTATACAGTCACATCTGTATATGCTCATATATAAATGACTAGAAAAACATAATAGAAAACAGACACCAAGAGTTAGAACGTTGAGACCTCTAGTTAACACTTCCACACATACCACTATCATACAACATCCAATAAACACATTCTAAAAACGACAAAAGATACCACGGTCAGGAGAACCAGAACCTGTGCAATATTCAGGGGGACCTCAAGTTGTAATACGTACCCACCTCTGCGCCTGTTCTTAACAATGCAAAAATCCTCCATTCCATTATAAAGGGTGATTTTCTACATTCCTAAGTGAACTTTATTAACATACACTTCTGCTGATTAGCATTTAGAATTAACTTTTTCACAATGTTGTTTAATTGATCCAAAACAGTATGACTTGGAACTTGTCTTATTTGTCTTATTTGCTTACCATCAAGGCTCACAGTTTTCCATTTTTATCCATGGATTTCCCTTCTGTATTTACGTACAAAACAGAAAGAACAAAAAAGAGATATTGTGATTAACTTCCAAAGCTGTTACATACAAGTTGTATCGACGATGACTGTAACTTCAGAACTTCTCTTTCCAGATATATAAGTCTGCCAAATATCACACAAGCACGACCTTTGTAGCGCTTGAATGCCTTAGGTTTAGGTACTATAGGATGTTAACATAATCTTGATGTGCTTATCGTATCGTATGTAATTATACACAAACATCTGGACACTTGCGTTTGCCTGAAAAACCATCAGGCAAACGCAAGTGTAAATTTGCTGTAAAATAAAAGTGGGAAAATACTCGCTGGAACTTTACTTTTTCATGGAATAAAAACAGATGGTAGTAAACAGACAACAAGAAAAAAGCTGTTTATGATTAGGGACAAAAAATGCATTAAACAGAAAAAATACCATAAAATATAATTATAATCACTGGGCCAGATATGTTTTGATGAGGGCTTCTAGGTCACTCTATCCAGGTCTTCGATGCCTCCATCATTACAGTCTGAGGGTGTTTCTGGGTTTCCGGTCTCCTCTGCTTTGGTTGGACTTAACTCTTCTCTAGTACAATGCCTTCCTCTGACGTCCTGGACATGGAGAGGCTAGGTTTCCAGAGGGTAGGATGATCGGAGGAGGTGGTGCGGCCTGTATTCAGCTAAGCTTAGAATTTTTACCTGCGAGGCTCATGTGCGACACTGAAAAACCTATGCAAGGTGGTGTCAATCCGAAGTCTACTTGTGAAACCTTTTCTAATATTATCCTTTCTTAGAGAAGGGTTCCTTAATGATCTAACCACTGCAACATTTAGGGCCCGATTCACAAAAGGCCTCCGCACTTGCAGCGGAGGCCCCTCAGTCGTGACAAGACCTCCGTACTGCAGTTACCCATTGCGGGGCCTCTGTCATGAGTGTTGGTCCCCGCCACGTCTGAGGGGCCTTTACCACGAGTGCGGAGTTCCTTTCTGAATCGGCCCCTTAGATTCCAGTGGTCAGCCTTAAAGACCTTTAAAGAAACCAGTGAGTTCCCCAGCATCAGTGGACGCGCACGAGCAAGGCTGACGCTCACTCCTCTTGTTGGTACATTGCTGCTCTGAATTTGTCTAAAGTATTGCACTAACTTTTAATACCTGAGTTTAAACCTTCTTATTTTTATTTGTTGCTCTTTACTTCTACCTACCTCTTTTGTCACTTCTCCTCGGTCCACCGTGGGATCTTCCCGTTTGCGTGGAAGGAGACTAGGGCGACTTCTGGCCGAGAGGGAGGATAGCGTTCTAGTGGACTCACCCCTCTCTACATAACTGGATGCCAGGCACGACGCGCAGGGGACGCGCACGAGCAAGGCTGACGCTCGCTCCCCTTGTTGGTACATTGCTGCTCTGAATTTGTCTAAAGTATTGCACTAACTTTTAATACCTAATTTTAAACCTTCTTATTTTTATGTGTTGCTCTTTACTTCTAACCACCTCTTTTGTCGCTACTCCTCGGTCCACCGCGGGGCTCCCGTTTGCATGGAGGGGGACTAGGGCGACTTCTGGCCGAGAGGGAGGTTAGCGTTCTAGAGACCTCACCCCCCTCTACATAACCGGATGCCAGGCAAGACGCTCAGCGGACGCGGGCAGCCTGCGCGCCAAAGGCAAGCCCATCTGCGCCCGTCCACACCCTGCCATCGTCATCAAGGTTGACTATGGGGAACCTCAAGATAAGCCCCACTATGAAAAACTATTTGGGACAAGGATGTGGTTATTGACTTTTGCCTGCTGCTATAAGGGAGACTAAAGTGTTGCCTCATTTAGAGATTTACTTGTGTGATTGCTGATGTCATTCTATAACATTGTAATAGCAATTAGATGCAGCTACAAGACATTCTTAATTTTGGAATGTAACACTGATTCTAATGGAGTTTGACATGTTGGAATACATTTTTTCAATTGTTTACTTTCTGATGGCCCGATGTATATGAATCGCCTGAGCGAACAGGTAGCTGATTGGGGATTTAGCAGCAGGAATCGCCGATCAATAATTGCAGTGGTGACACCTCACTCAGAGGAGGAATATGGTTAATGATAATAGAACGTAATAATAGTGACATGATTAAGCAATTAGTTACAGTGAACAAGACTGTTTAGTCAAAATGCTCTGGCTGCCATTTGTCATGTTGCCTTCTACTTGTAACAGCAAATAAGCAAATAAACAGCTGTTTGAACACCATCTTGGTGTTTCGCTTTTTTTGGTGTGTGTGTGTGTGTATATATATATATATATATACCCTTCAGAAGACGAAAGGGACACAGCGGGGTACTCTAGGACGTTTATTGTGAAGGTTTGGCATGACCGGTTTCGGCGTTCAGCCTTCTTCAAAATGCCTCAGTCCGTCACATGCATTCCCAAAAGTCTTTATAACGGGCTCCTCCTACCAAGTGAAGAAGGGCCCAGCTGAAGCACATTGACGCATAGGCACCGGAACAGCCCCAGCCACCGACTACTGGTACCAGAATGCTTCTTGATGCGTCAAAACGTGCTACAGTGGGAAAGACAAGCGGAGTTTCGGGGAATAAGCGTCCTCGGGTCCCCTACTTCCAATCCTGCTCCTCCAACACTGTCAAAGCTTGAAACGCGAGACAAATACAAGCGCCTCTCCGGGAAATCCCAGTCCACCATCTGGCAGCAGCTATTAGACAAATGCAGGTGAGCAGCCGGGCTGTGAAATTCCGATCCCTCGGATGTGTAAAGAGAACAGTTTCCTGCCAGCCAGTGTAATTCACAGACCAGATAGGAAGGGTCCCTTAAAGCACGCCACAGGCTGAGCGCATGAAACATCAAACAACTCCTCTCCCCCATCAGAAGAAGAAAGGGACACAGCGGGGTACTCTAGAACGTTTATTGTGAAGGTTCGGCATGACCGGTTTCGGCGTTCAGCCTTCATCAAAATGCCTCAGTCCGTCACATGCATTCCCAAAAGTCTTTATAACGGGCTCCTCCTACCAAGTGATGAAGGGCCCAGCTGAAGCACATTGACGCATAGGCACCGGAACAGCCCCTGCCACGGACTACTGGTACCAGAATGCTTCTTGATGCGTCAAAACGTGCTACAGTGGGAAAGACAAGCGGAGTGTCAGGGAATAAGCGTCCTCGGGTCCCCTACTTCCAAGCCTGCTCCTCCAACGCTGTCAAAGCTTGAAACGCGAGACAAATACAAGCGCCTCTCCGGGAAATCCCAGTCCACCATCTGGCAGCAGCTATTAGACAAATGCAGGTAAGCAGGGGGGCTGTGAAATTCCGATCCCTCGGATGTGTAAAGAGAACAGTTTCCTGCCAGCCATATATATATATACATACATATATGTATACACACACACACACACACACACACACACATATATTCACCATGGACTTCGAGGTATGCAGCTGTTTTTGTTGACATAACTATCAAAGAGCAGCATAGCAAGTTTGTGAGGACAAGGCTCCTTTGCAGAGATAAGCAAGGTGGATATGTTGAAGCAGGGAGCCTGACCCGCCCGCACCACACCAGAAGAAATGAGGTACGGCAATGAATCCAACCTTGCATAGGAGATGACAGCAAGGCATGGGAGTGAAAAAGGAGTGTGTCCTTTTTCACAATAGACTTCGAGGTATGTGGCTGTTTTTGGTGGATAAAACTATTTAAGGGTGGCATAGCAAGTTTGAAAGCTTGAGTGATATGCATGTGGAGCACAAGTGAAATGTGAAAAAGACTGCAGTGTCCCCGTGAAACGTAAATATAATTGGGAAAATGAATTGCAGAATTCAAGTTATTGGAAATGTATAACAATGCATTGTGGGGATTGTAGTATAGAGAGACTACATTGGAATCTAGTAATCTCTAATGGTGTATAAAAAGACATAGATACGCCACAATCCGTTGAAAAGCTTTCCTGTGAACAAGGCTGTTACATCAGCCGAAACACATCAGGACAATATGCTTTAAAGCAAGCCGCCACTTTGTCATGTATTTTATTATAAATACCCATCTACAGTGAGGTCTGGTGTGCGGCGCTCTTCTTTATGAATTGAAAGAGAAGATTGTGTTGCATGGTTTTAAGGGGTTCTTTGTCCCCTAGCACAAGACCACCCTGTTAGGACAAGGGTCCTTTACTGAGATAAGCAAGGAGGATATATATTTAAAAACAATACTCTTTCAGTCTTAGAGTGCTGCATAAATTATGCAAAAAGAAGCAGAGAATTCTAACAGTCTTTTACCACTTCAGGCACAGTATTACAGCTTTGGATTGGTAAATACCATCCAAGCAAAACAGACATTTGCGGTTTTGTTTTGACCTAAACTGGGTGCTTCCTTGTGTCTGAACAAAGCTAAGCCTCTCTGAAGAGCTATAATTATAACAAACCCGTGTCAGTTGTTGCTTTTATTCATTCAAGGTTGGCTTCAATAGTATTTAGCAATCCAAAGCTGTAATACTGTGCCTGTAGGGGTAAAAGGCTTTTGTTATTTTACATCTCAGCGTGGATGGCACTGTGCTAATCCAATGCTTAAAAACTTTGCTAGAAAAATAGACTTTGAGGGGAGCAGATTCAGAGTGTTACTGGTGTTGTAGGGTGCTCTGTACAGGAGCTACTCTCCTCCACCTAAACTTGGAGCCAGTTATGGTCTTGGGACCGCCACTCCCAAGGGCCGGCTCTTGCTACCTCCTGAGTTGGCCACCCTCAGGAGGTAGCTGTTTGCTTTTGCTTGGTGGGAGCCAACAGCCCCCCAACGAGCAGAATAAAAGTGAGAAATGAGTCAAAAGAGGGAGAATAATGGTCAGAATTGAGCAGAAGGACAATAAGTAGAGGTCAGAAACTAGCAGCAAGAGGCAGAATGAAGGTCAGCAACGAGCAGAAAGAGGCAAAATAAAGGTCAGTAATGAGCAGAAAGGAAAGGTAAAAGTCAGAAATGAGGAGAAAGAGACACAATGAAGGTCCGAAATGACCAGAAAGAGGAATAATAAAAGTCAGCAATGAGCAGAATGAGTGAAAATAAAGGTCAGCAATGAGCAGATAGAGGCAAACTAGAGGGCAGCAACAAGCAGAAAGAGACAAAGTAAAGGTCAGAAACAAGCAGAAAGAGGCAACATAAAGTCCAGCAGCAAGCAGAAAAAGGCAAAATAGAGATCAGGAGCAAGCAGAAAGAGGCAAAATAAAGGCCAGCAATGAGCAGAAAAGGCAAAATAGAGATCAGAAACAAGCAGAAAGAGGCAAAATAGAGGTCAGAAACTAGCAGTAAGAGGCAAAATAAAAGCCAGCAATAAGCAGAAAGAGGCAAAATAGAGATCAGAAGCGAGTAGAAAAAGGCAAAATAGAAGTCAGAAATGAGCGGAAAGAGGCAAAATAAAGGTCAGAAACAAGCAGATGAGGCACTAGAGCCACTCACACATCTGGTCATACAGACATTTAGACACCCACTCATTCATCCTTACAGCCACTCACACACCCATTCAATCACCCATACAGAAACTCACACATCCACTCACTCACCCAAACAGGTACTCACACATCCACACACTCATCCATACAGCCACTCACACTGCCACTCACTTACCAATACAACTACTCACACACCTACCCACTTACCCATACAGCCACTGACAAAGCCACTCACTCACCCATACAACCATTCACACACCCTTACAGCCCCTCACACAGACATTCACTCTGTGATACAGCCACTCATACCCACTCACTTACCTATACAAACACTGAAACAGCTACTCACTCACCCATACAGCCACTCAGAGAGCCGCTCAGTCATCCATACAGCCACTCACACACCCATACAGCCACTCACAGACCCACTCACTCTCCAATACAGTCACTCACACAGCTGCTCACTCACCCATACAGCTACTCACATGCCCACTAACACATCCCTACACGTCCTCACACACACATACAGCCACACATACATCCACTTACACAATGATAAAGACAATCACACAGCCACTCAGATGAGATATGTTAGAAAAATATGACTAATTATTACTACAGTAATTTAACTTATGCTGTAGTTTAGAATATATCTTTAAGTCTCACAAATGTTTACGAAACACTTACACTCAGAGAATGATGTCATCAGTGATAGCATCTGTGATGTGATCTGTGATGTCATTTGAGATGTCATCGGTGATGTCACTGACCATGTCATCAGTGATGTAATATGAGGGGCGTAAGTTATAGTTAACTCAGGTAACTAGAACTGCTGAATTTCTATTGTTTTGTACAAGTGAAATGTGAGTCTAACTATAATGTCCCTGTAACCTTTGTTATTTCAGTGAATTTCTAAGATTTTTTAAATTCTATTTCCTAACTATAGTATCCCTATAACATATTTTTTTTTTGGTTCCAGTTGGAGCGTGCAGCAGCGGGTGCAGGCGTTGGGCCGAACCAGTGGCCAATTTCAATTTTAAGCACAAAGGATGCCGCACTCTGGAATATTGCACTGTGATCTTTTATTGTTGATACAGAGCCAGTCTGTCTCACCGACACGTTTCGGCCAGCCCGGCGTTTCTCATGGTGTACATATATATATATATATATATATATATATATATATATATTATATATATATATATTATCTACTGGCGGTCGCCAGTAGATAGTTATAGTTAGGACCTATTTTCCATAGGAAATCCGCAACATTCTATTCCCAATAAGTCTGGCGCTGGTTGACGAATCCTCGCGAAAGTTTCCAAACTTTTGGCTAGCTCCGCTCCGCTCTTACCCTGAAAGTTTCGTGGTGATTCGTCAAGCGGGGGCAGAGAAAAAAGGGGGGTCCCAAAACGCGTTTTCCCCATGCAATTTCCCATAGGATCTGTTGTCGCAGCTACAGCCCGAACCGCTGAACGGAATGACACCAAATTTGGCAAAGAGGTAGTCCTCAGTTCAGACTCGTGCCTTTTGCATAAATGGTGTGAATCCGTTCAGTAGTTCAATAGTTCCTGAGAAAATTAGAGTTAAAAGTACATAAATATCTATGGCCGGGGAGGATCCGCGGACCCTACCCGCACCGTAAGCGCATCCTCCCCGAAGCGAGCGCGCACCCTCCCGATCGCGTACTGAATGCTAATTGGCTGTCGAGTGTCTGTCTACATTCAAACCAGGAACTGTTGGCGGCCATTTTCTACCTCGGTAGAAGCGAGGCTGAAGAAGCAAGGGGAAAAAGTGTGTAAAACATATAAAGAGGGCAGAGTGGAAATACTCTGACCCTCTAGAGGTGCTTAGGGGGTCCCAGAAGGACCCCCAGGGGCCCCCTTTTTTTTTTTTTAAACGGCGAAATGCGCGCACGGTGCGCGCATCCTATCGCGTTGGGTGCGCGGATCCACGGAATTTTTTTTCTCCAAAAAGACAAGAAATCATTGGTTGTATGACTACTTTGTAGACTGAAAGGTAGGGTGTATATTTCTGTTTTTTAAAGGTATGATTCTTATTGGTTAACAAAAACAGATTGTAAGGAACATTATATATGATTAGCTGAAAAGTGAAGCACACTTCCTCTCTTGTGTAGCAACATTGTGTGCTGAACGTCTGACCTGTGTGCTCAGTGCAGTGTTCCATGACCTGTTTCTATGGTAACAGGCAGAAGGCAGATTGGGGGAAGGGTTGAAATGTATTTCAGTTGGAAAGGGTTGAAATGTTTAACCAATAGACATGTGTGTTTGCTTTTGAGTTTATGTGTGAAGGATTGTGATTTGATGTTTACATGTATATGTGTGGTAAATGAAAGGGAAACTTTTCCATTCTTTGTTTTTGCTAAGAGGTGCACAGTGCAGAGATTCTGTAAAAGAAAATATGGTGAGTGACTGATATACTTCTTAATCTACAAAAGAACTTGAAAGATGAGTTATTTAATTGTGAGGGGATGTATGTAGACTATTTTGATTTTAATCAGACTAATGTATTTCTCCTGCTAAAGTGTAGGGAGTACTTTTTTTCTCTACAATCTTATTGACAGTGTGTGTGCATGTAGAAACCATTCTGTGATAAGCATTTGTGTTTTTCATGTGTTTGCAGAAAGATAACTGTGCTGTTTTTATATTTTGGTAGAATTAGAAACCAGTCATTGTTTATGAATTTGTGAAATGAGTTATGTTATGTTTCTATACTAAAATGTAGTACTTCTTCTAGATGAAGAAATGTGTTTTGGTATAGTGCAAGGGATAGTGTTGTTTGTCTAGAATCACACAGTGAGTATGTGTGCATTTGGGAACCACTGTGAGAGAAGCATTTGGTAACATCGTGTATTTGCTGAAAGATAACTGTTTAACGTGTCATGTTGTGAAGTTTTAGTAGCATTAGAAGACAGTTATGGCTTATGCTTTGATTAAATGAGTCAGGCTTTGACAGAAAAGTGCAGTCCTGAAATATGTAGTTTGTGTGCAGTTCCCTTACCACTTCGACTGTAGTGAATGAGTTTTGGTAAACTCCTAGGGATAGTGGTGCTTGTCTAGAATCACACTGTGAGTTAGTGTGTATTTGGGATCACTGTGAGAGAAGCATTTGGTAACATCATGTATTTGCTGACATGTTTTAAAACCTGTCATGTTGTGAAGTTTTAGTAGCATTAGAATCCAGTCTTTGCTTATGCGTTGATTAAATGAGTCATGCTTTGACACTGATGTGCTGTACTTAAATATGTAGATTGTGTGCAGTACCATTAACTCTTCTAGACTAGTGAATGAGTTTTGGTAAACTCCTAGGATAGTGTTGCTTGTCTAAAATCACACTGTGAGTCTGTGTACATTTAGGTAAGGATTGTGAGAGAAGCATTTGGTAACATTGTGTATTTGCTGACAGATAACTGTTTTAAAACAGGTCATGTTGTCAAGTTTTAGTAGCATTAGAAGCCAGTCTTTGCTTATGCTTTGATTAAATGAGTCAGGCTTTGACATAAAAGTGCAGTCCTGAAATATGAAGATTGTGTGCAGTTCCCTTACCACTTCCACAGTAGTGAATGATTTTTGGTAAACTCCTAGGTATAGTGGTTGTTGTCTAGAATCACACTGTGAGTCTGTGTGCATTTGGGAAGCACTGTGAGAGAAGCATTTGGTAACATCGTGTATTTTTTAGCAGATAACTCTTTTACAACCTGTCCTGTTGTCAAGTTTTAGTAGCATTAGAAGCTAGTCTTTGCTTATGCATTGATAAAATGAGTCAGGGTTTGACACTGAGGTGCAGTACCATGTACTATTCTCTTCACTGTGGCAGAACTGAACATTTAAAAGTTTTACCCAAGCACTGTTCCAGAAGTAGTCTGATGATTTAGTCAGTTTCTAAGTACCAAATAGACTGCTTCAAATGTCTATGCAGCATGCATGTAGTGTTCTAACATACTATACACTTGTCTTTTACACCTTCAATTCCCTAGTCAGTATCCATACACTTCCAGGAAACACCCTGTCACTCCCTTTGCATTCCTCTAGTGACCCATTCAACACCATGTACTAATCCATTCACTGTGCCAAAACCCAAACACTTATAAATTCACCAAGATACTCTAATGATTCAGTCACTGCCTAAGTATTCATGCACTGAGCCAGGCCTTAGCACATGGACTTCTTCAAACCCCTATCCACTATGCATGCAGTCCTCTAACCACCTACACACTTGTCTTTCACACCTTCAATTCCCCAGTCAGTATCCATACACTTCCAGCAAACACCCTGTCACTCCCCTTGCACTCCTTTAGTGACCTTATTAAGCATCATGTACTAATCCATTCACTGCGCCAAAACCCAAACCCTAATAAATTCACCCAGGCACCCTCCTTGCAGTACTCTAATCATTTAGTCAGTACCCAAGTACTCATCCAATGACCCAGGCCTTAGCATATGGACTGCTTCAAACCCCTATCCACTATGCATGCAGTCCTCTAACCACCTACACAATTGTCTTTCACACCTTCAATTCCCCAGTCAGTATCCATACACTTCCAGGACACACCCTGTCACTCCCTTTGCAGTCCTCTAGGGACCCATTCAGCATCATGTACTAATCCATTCACTGTGCAAAAACTCAAACACTTATAAAATCACCAAGATACTATATTTGCAGTACTCTAATCATTCAGTCAGTGCCTAAGTATTAATGCACTGAGCCAGGCCTTAGCACATGGACTGCTTCAAACCCCTATCCACTATGCATGCAGTCTTCTAACCACTTCGACACTTGTCTTTCACACTTTCAATTTCCTAGTCAGGATCCATACAGTCCAGCAAACATCTTGTCACTGCCTTTGCACTCCTCTAGTGACCCATTCAGTACCAAGTACTAATCCATTCCCTGTGCGAAAAGCCTAGCATTTATAAATTCACCTAGGCACTCTCCTTGCTGTACTCTAAACATTCAGTCAGTACCCAAGTAGTCATGCAATGAGCCAGGCCTTGGCACATGGACTGTTTTAAATGCCTATGCAGTATGGATGCAGTCCTCTAATCACCTACACTGTTGTGTTTCACACCTTCAATTCCCTAGTTAGTATTTCATACACTTCTAGCAAACACCCTGTCACTCACCCAGTGTGTCTCCTTATAGTACTGTAATCATTTAGTCAGTTAGCATGTAGTGTTTTAGTGACGTAGGCTTTAGGGCATGAACTACTTCAAAGTAGTATGCACTATGCATGTAGTGTTTTAACCATCGTCACACTTGTGGTTCAGGGCTATAGTTTCTTAGTGTATTTATATAAAATGTATTTGTACAGTAATGGAATAGTATAATTTTGAAAGTTATTAATATACATTTATTTGTGATTCTTTTTTACAGATACAGAACAGGAGTGTTTCTCATCTGTTTGCACTCTTCTCGTGCAAGATTGTTTGGATGAAAGGTCCTTAGGTGTTTCATCATACTTGCTGTGCCGCATGAGTATTTTTTGTTATGATCCCCTCGTAACAGAACTCTTGAAAATCTTGTGCATGAGAAAGGTGGCATTGGTCTTATTCTGCCCCTCGGGAAAAGTAAAAAATTTCCACACCACTGAAGAAAAACGTTTTTTGGGTGGTGCCACCGGCAAAAATTAATCCTCAGAAGTATGAGGTGATGCAGGTGATGCCTGCTGCCCTGAAGCCATTTTTGGTTGAAAAAAGTTAGAGCTAAGTGTAAACTTAGTCTAAAAAATCTTCTTCTCTCCAAAGAGATGGTGCTCTAAAGAAGGTCAAAGAAGAATGATTGAAATGGGTGGGGTCTTTCAATAGTTAGAAGAGGAAGTGTAATGAACCAATCAAATCTCTTTTTTTGCAGGTCACATGGGATCCGCGCACCCTGCGCGTACGCAGCACGCACCCAGCGCGCATCCGCGAAATTGAATAAAAAAAAGTTATAGGATTAGATGTAAAAATAATAGTTTGTCTTCAATTAATATTCACATGAAATACATACATATGTTTTTTTAAATGTCAAATACTTCGCGGGATCCGCGCACCTACCGCGTCATAGACGCAGATGACGCATCGCGGAAGCGTGTAAACGTCGCGTTACGTACATCGAACGTGACGCGTATAGGCTGGGAGTCGCGTACCGGTCGCATTGCGATCGTGCACTAAACACGTACCCAACGCATACCATGCGCGGATGCTATCGCGTAGGGATCGAGAACGGTGCGCATAGGATGCGCGGATCCAAAAACATTGAAAAATATATATAAGGTACAGTTTTGAACATAAAGTTAAAAAATATTTTGAAAAATATAAAAAAATATGTTTGAAAAACCCATTAAGTTCAAATAATATTTTTTAATTATTAAAAGAATTAATTGAAAAAATAAGTTTAAAAAATGGTGATAAAAAACTATTTTAAAAAAAGATAATTAATGAAATTGACACACTGAATTTGAAAAATATAGAAATCCAATCAAAATCATTAAACATGATATCTTCAGAGATAAGTTATAGATAGGAATTAGCATTTAAAAATCTTTGAAATTCACTGAAAAAAACATAGGTTTCATGCATGTTATAGTTAGGAATTGGCATTTAAAAAACCTTTGAAATTCACTGAAAAAACCAAAGGTTTCAAGGGCGTTATAGTTAGGAATTGGCATTTAAAAAACCTATGGTTTTTTTAGTGAATTTCTAAGGTTTTTTAAATGCCAATTCCTAACTATAACGCCCCTGAAACCTTTGGTTTTTTCAGTGAATATATATATAAATATATATATATATATATATATATATATACATACACATATATTTCTTTTAGAGTAGAGCGCCATACTGCCACTTTTAATGGTTTTATATATAGGAAATCAAGAGAGTCCTCCCACTTACTCTAATAAATGAAGGCTTCCTAAATCCACCCAGGAAAAGGTTTTCATTTTAAAAAAGACGTCTCACCCACTATTGTTCATAGTGGCATGCTTCATAATAGAGTTCTCCTCGATACATATCGAATCGGGACATGCTTCTGACCTCGCCCCTTGAGGCAGCACTGTTATGATGGGTGGGGATCTAAAGATTAAAATTGTCCATACAGTAACCCAAGTCTCTGATTTTAATATGTGTCCTTTTGCCAAGATTATATGCTGAAAGTGACACTCTCAATTTATTTTCACTTTAGCATCTCTGGTGCGGTCTATATGTTTCCGCGACCTGCAGTGCCAAAAGACTGGTCTTAAGGCTTTCCTCAGAACCGATCTAGATCGCAGAACTCCCCAGATTAGTAACTTGTAATCTATTTGTCCGGATGCATTCCGTCCAATCATACATATACAATACACATTCATACAAACCGATCCTAGAGGACTTCTCAATTTCTGAGGGGTAGAAAAGGAAGAGAAATTTTTTTTTTTATTTTTTTTTTATTTTTATTGAGCCAAAAGAGAAAACCAATGGAACAAATTACAAAGCATAGCATAGAGTCGATAAATTAAAGCAAGATAGGCAGCAAAAAACATAAACACAAAATCATCAAAAACTTTTAGTCCCATTGAAGACAATGCCAAATTTGTTCAGTTCTAATCTGAGAGGTAAGGCCCCTGGCCTTAGCTAGGGCGATCTCCAATTCATATACCCCTCTTAATAACTGCCTAAACTCCGCCAACGTAGGGGGTTTAGGTTCAATCCAGACCCTGGCAATACATAGGCGGCAGCAGGCCATAATAATGGAGAATAAAGCTGCTGATATCAAACTTGAGTCCACTATAAACCCCAGAAGTATCTCTTTCTCTGAGATGACAATATTAATGCCTGAGAGATTGCACAACTCCTCGGAAGTTCGTGACCAAAAAGCAGAAAGTACTGGACAAGTAATGAACATATGTCTGATATCTGCAGCATAAAGTGAGCATTTAGGGCACTGAGTTTTAGGTGTAGTATTAAGGGAAGCCCATTTAGAAATAATTTCCGGCGTGTAGTACAAAAGGAATAACATACGATGTTGCTGAAGTTTTAAATTGATAGACGTAACCGAAGTATTAATGGTCAGTAATGACCTATACAAATCTGTTGTGGTAATATTAGTTCCAAAGTAGCGATTTAATTTTTCTACAGCCTGAATAGCGTCATCAGCTGCGCCTATAATCAAGTGTTTATATATTTTTCCTATACAACCCCTGCCCCGAAGTTGTAGAAATGAACTTGCAGAGTCCCCTAACGTATTGATGCTCACTAAGCCTTCCCCATTAATAAAAAAATCTCTAATTTGCAAAAATTTAAAGAAAGAGTGGTTGGGAACCCCAAATTCATCTCTAAAAGAAGAGAAAGATCTAAATCCATCCTGGTCGTACAATTGTCCTAACTGTATTACACCACAGTATTGCCAGGTTTTCCAAGCTGAGTCGTCAAATATAACCCCCAGCCTGGGGTTCCCAGTTAAGTAAGTACTTGCATGCAGATCAGGGATGTTATACTGCTTTGAGATGTCCCGCCAAATCCAAACAGCGTGCCTCAGTATCTTGAAACGAACACGTTTAAAGTAATTCGGGTCTGTCATCTGAGAAAGTACAAACCTATACTCTGGGCCGCATACTAACTGATATGCGATCAACTTTTGACTTATACCAAAGCCTTCCATCAGGCTCTGCAGGCGCATAGCGAAAGCAGCCCAAAAATATAGTTTAAAATCCGGTAATCCAAGACCACCCCTCTCATATGGGAGTTTAAGAAACTTAATAGCCCGCCTGGCCCTTTTATACCCCCAAATAAAGCTGCCTATAATGCCATCCAATCTTTTAAAGAATGAAAGTGGAACCCGAAGGGGGATGCTTCTAAACAGATATAAAAACTTTGGAAGAACATTCATCTTAATAACATTACAGCGCCCCCAAATAGTTAATGGCAATTGATGCCACCTACGCAGGTCCGTGGCAACTTTCTTAAATAGTGGTTCATAGTTAATCTTCACTATTTCTTCCATGTGACTAGTAAGGTTAACTCCTAAATAAGTAGCTTTTTGGGTAACACCCAAAATAGATGAACAAGGAATAGGTTCAATATTAGTGATGGTTTGAGTTTTATTAGTATTAAGCTTATATCCTGAAATTAATCCAAAGCTCTGTGTTTCCGAGACGATCTCCCCCATCGCTTGAACCGGATCCGTTGTAAAAACGGCTATATCATCCGCATAGGCGGTTATTTTAATGTATTCTTGGTTATAAGAAACCAGGCTAATCTGCTGGTTCCGTAGCAGATGGCGAATAAATGGTTCAATATAAATTGCAAAAAGCAAAGGAGAGAGGGGACACCCCTGTCGGGTGCCCCTCTGAATGGAATATAGTTAGACCGTTAAGCCTGATAACAGCCTGCGAGTTTGCATACATTTTCTGGATAACCGAAACAAACTTACGACCGATCCCTACTTCCAGCATTATGGCCCAGAGTGCCCCCCACGTGACTCGGTCGAAAGCCTTCTCGGCGTCCAATATTAACATAGCTACTTTGCCACCTAAACATTGGGCGGCGTCAAACATGGCTATGGCAGTGTTAATATGAGTTGTGGTATCCCGCCCAGGGACGAAACCGTGCTGTTGATCCGACACTATTAACTGTATGAATGGGGCGAGTCGGGAGGACAGAATCTTGGAAAAGATTTTGGCGTCATGGTTTATGAGTGAAATTGGACGATAGGAGCCTCTCTCAGCCTGAGGCTTCCCTTTTTTGCGAAACACAATTATATTAGTCTGTTTCCAAGACGGGGGAGCATCTCTGCCGTTCAAAATATCGTTCACCACCTTTAAAAAGACCGGACCCAAAGTTCTTAGGAAAGTTCTATAGAACTCCAAAGGTAAAGCGTCCCCCCCGACAGCTTTCCCTGAGGGTAAAGCCTTAATTGCTTCCAACATTTCAGCTCTGTCCACTTCCCTGTCCATTGATAGAGTAGTAAGGGGGTTTAGAACATTCAACCCACTCTCCTGTATATAAGCTGCCAACCCAAAATGATCACATGTCATATCATCACTGTATAGATCTATATAAAATTGCCTAAATTGCTCCAAAATCTCTACAGGTTGATGATATGTCAAACCGTCCTCCCCAGTCATACTCTTAATTTGCGTATGGGCCCTTGAATCCACAAGCTGATAGGCTAATACCCGTCCAATCCTCTCTCCATATTCGTACTGTCGTAGTCTCGATTCATGATACTGACTAGCGATTTTCTCCCTCATCTCGCGGATAATCTTAGCTCTCGCAATTACAAGTTGCTGGTGGATGTCAGCTTCTCAAGGATCTCTATTTAATATTGCTATAGTGTGACACTGTTCTAGTTCCAAACACTCCCTTCGCCCGACTGCTGCAAGCCGTGCTCTGACCTGGTTTTGGCGAAATAAATATTGTTGAGTAGTGCCCCTAATGTATGCCTTAAGGCTATCCCAAACCATAGACCATGAGGCAGTATGGGCGTTAGTGTCTATAAAATCCACAATCTGACCTTGCATAAGTTGAATATAGTCAGGATTTTTAAGCAAAATTTTGGGAAAAGTAAAACCCCTCGCCCACCGCAGTATTGTTGATCCAAGAAATATTGAGACTAACAAAGGATTGTGATCCGACGTAATTTTTTGACACACCTCGATATTAGAGTCTACTAGTCTAACTAAGTTGACAAACACCATATCTATCCTAGAATATTGACGATGTGGTTGTGAGAAATATGTAAAACCATTAACTAGTGGGTAGATTGCCCGCCATAGATCAGCCAACTGGTCTAAGACACAATTAAAGTCTCCCATAAGCAAAAGTTCACCATCCCAGCCCAACAACTCTGTGTTTAAAAAAGAAGTGTCCGTGGGACAATCGTTATTCGGACCATAAACCACACACATTGTGAGTTTATGTCCAAGGACCAGGAGTTGCGCAATAACCCATCTCCCCCTTTTATCACTAAGTGAGCGTAATAGCGTATATTTTGTGGTTCGGGCTTGCAACAGTGCGACACCCCGTATTGAAACCGTCTGGGAGGTGCATATTATCAACTCAAATCCCATTTGCTTAAAAAAATTACGATCCTTGAAAGCCAGGTGAGTCTCTGTTAGGGCAACAATCTGTGGTTGATAGGCTTTTAGTTCCTCAGAGACTAATCGTCGTTTAATAGAAGAGTTCAGCCCAGCCACATTCCAGCACATTATACGAACTCTAGACGTTTTCTAAGGGATATTCATCTTAACCACAGTCCCTCCATTCCACAGTCTTAAAACAAGATTCCACTGTAGCTTATAACACTCCTTTGGCTTTTTTCATTTTTACCCCCCCTACCCCACCCTCCTACACCTACCTGAATCCACCCCCCCCACATCCCTGTATCTACAGAAAGGAATCACCCCTTTTCCCAGCTGTCAATGAGACACCTTTAGTTTTGGGGATTTTTGACGGACCCGCTAAGGTTGAAACATGATTCAAAGGTTCGCTCATTCCTCCCCGCACATCTTGTGACTCTACCTGCTCAGACTGTACAAATTAAGCAAATTCAGCCGCACAATCCGAGATAAGATCGTGAAGTGGAGGAGAATTCACATCCTCGGCGCTCCCAGGCGATGAGCCTTCAGTCTCTGAAAGGTTAACAGTACTGAGTGGGTGCAGAGACAATCCAATTTTCCCAGCCTCTCCCGCATTCCTAGCCATCCCGCACTCAACAGCAGCATTAAGTGCCTCGGCTATTGGAAAACCTGGAGCGGAAGTCTCTGAGCCAATAGCCTGGAAAAGGACAGAGGCTTGCCCAGATTTCAAAAAATTCATGATGGGTTTGCCAAGATTTCTTGCATTAATGTTCGATAAATTATTCGCATTTGTGCTGTCACTGCCACGACCCCCCCTATCTCGTCCGAGTACCTGAATAGGGCTGAGCTGAGTGCTGCTTGCTATCGTTGGCTCCTCCTCGTTATCGTTGGTCTCCATTGCAGCTGCTGGCGGAGCCTCTGATTCTCCGCCGTGCTCAGCCCGAGCTCGTCGGGTGCTCCTAGGGGGGCCATCCTGTTAACGTATGAACTCTCGCCAAGCACTGTGTTGAAGCGCGTCGTTGCGGGACCGCACCCTGAGCGCCACCTCGCACTGCGAACACCGGAGACTGATCCGCTAGCTTGCGTGAGACGGCACATCAGGTAGGGTACCTCACAGCCACGTAATCCTCAAACCCTTTCCTGATCAAACTCAAACTCGTACTTAAATTAACATTAATGAGATCCGCGCTCCGTCAATCTTAAATCCGTTTTGATCCGGTAAAGCAGGGCCGAAACCCTCGGTCAGAGCAGCGAGGGGGGAGCCTCTTAGGAGGCGCCCTACGGCAGCGGACCAACATCCGCCATCTTCCTTCCTCCTAGGAAGAGAAAATTTCAATGAATTTTACATTTGTTATGATTCTCTTCTTTTTTTCTTTTTGCATTGTGCACTCCTTTCATGTGTCAGAAGCAGGCAATTATGCATGTCAGAAGTGAGGCACACATCCATCCCACTTCCATCATTGTCTACACCTTGATAATGGTAACTCGTGATACTTGTAAATACTGGTGTGAATTCTCATGCACACTCTGAATTCAAATAAGAATATTTTTAGAGTATGGCACACCCATATTGCACTCACACTTTCTCCATGTATATATATATACAAATGTGGATGTGCCTACATGATCGACATATGTCACTTGCCCTTTAGGGTACTTGAAGGGGTTTGTGCATTGTAGACACAAACTGTAGGGATATTCTGAAAGATACATAAATTAGATAAATTAGTGCATTGTCATAGGAAATCCATATTTTTATAAAAAGCTAGTTGCATAGTTCCTTACTCACTTCGTCAAAGGTCGTCAAAGGTCCCGACCCTCTAGTCCTCCTAGGTATCGTTTCCAGCTTCTGGAAGAGGATCAGAGAAATGTAGAAGGGTTCCTTTTGTGTTGCCGAGCTGTTCTGTATCACGTGACGTTGTCAGCATGACGTAATGCGTAATGTGTCACTTTGTACCGTAAGCTCCTATAGCCATCCATCCAATTATGTGGGCTATTATGCAGTTTTCTAAGAAATATGGAGGTTCAAATATGTCTTGCTCCCATCGAATGTTATCATATATTAGGTGTCAAAAGACAACCCTATTGGTTCGAAACAAAGGATGGCGTATTGAGATGTGCAAGAACCCATGTTTCACTCCCAAAATTATCACTCGTTTGTATGGAATGGACTCATCATGTGATAAAGTTGGTTCCCCTCAAAATAGTTTTTTATGTGTGGTAGTTAACAATGAGAACCTTTTCATTTGTAAAAATGGCTCCATGGTACGTCATCATTAAGTCCAGTCATATTGTATCCAGCCTATATACCTACTGGTTTTCTTTCTCATACAGGACACGTTCCACATTGTCTAAGATTACCCAATTTAGCCCATGTACACTGTGATCTATTGAAATATAGTGGTATGACATTTGTGTGGTGTTACGCTTGCATCTTAGGTTACCGCTGTGCTCACATATACACGTCTTTATTTTCCTATGTCATTCCAATTTATGTCAGTCCACATTGGCAGGTTTGCATATATATGACGACTGGGTTACAATTTGTATGTTTCTGCAGAAACCAAGGTTTTTCTAGAACCAAGTCCAGTGTCTTTGCGAGTTCCGTGCGGGAGCACACACCACAATTGCCACAGGGAAATGGCCTACCACACTTGGGAGACACCCATACTCATTCACAGTGCTGTTTTTGATTAATCTCTTCTAGGTCTAGTGTTAACCAAAATGTTTCTGATGCTTTGCTTCTTCTATGGGAAGAACATGGGTTTTTCAAGCTTAAGGTTACCTGTATTGAGTATTTGCCAATTTTCTATAAAATTATCTTTTTTAATGTGATTGGAAGCTACGTTGTATGTGGTCATACAAATTAGGCTCTCATCCTTGATTTCATGTCTGGTATTCTCTAGGAGTGCTTCTATTGTTATTTTCTTGCCCTTTTCAGTGCACTGGGCATATTATTTACAGGGTATTTTCTGTTTCTCAATTTATTAGCTAGGATCACTGCTTGTTTCTTAAAGTCTTGGAGCTTAGTGCATTTCCTCCTTATTACTCTCAGGGGATGGAAACTAATAAATCTTAACAGGTTGTTTCTAGCACTAAGTCCCCCATGTTCCAGAAAGATCCTAATGTACAGGAATGTGAGTTCTTTGCTGTCTACAGTGTGTGTAAATTTAAGGTGTTCATCTCGGGAGTTTAACAAACCAAATAAGGCAGTTGTTTCTACATCTCCATCCCAAATTAGCAATACATCAACAATGTATTGTTTCCATATATTTATCCTATCTTTCAATGGGTTTCTCTCATATGGTATATTTCTTCTTTCCAAATTATCTATATATCCAGACCAGCTATGCTTGGGGCTAATGTACTCCCCATGGTTGTCTCCTGAATTTGTTGCTAGAGTAGCTTCAAATGCAAAGAAATTCCTAGTTAGTGCCAAATTGGCACACTTCAAAACAAAACGTGTTGAAGTAGAATAGTTCCGAGAGCTCTTCAATTACCTCCAGTATTTTATCAATCAATCAATCAAATGATCTTTATTCGGATATGTTAAAAACATCCATAAAAGTACATAAAAATTATTCCATATGTTCTCATACAAAAGTGCAAAGTCAAAGTGTAAAATATGCAAAGGATACTTCTAAAGCTAACAGGCCAGGTCCAGTTTGTTCACATCAGAAGCTCAATAAATACATCTTTAAAATTTATAAAAAGATCATCCCAATGAATAATTTAAAAAGTTAAAATATATGTTCAACACGTATTGTCGTACACCTAAAGGACAGGAATGCAACATACAAATAATATACAAGCCGTTATACAAAAATCTAAAATAATAGACATAATTCAAGTCGTATTCATTGAGGCACGGGAGCGGACAGCAGTTTGGAGAAAATGACTGACTCTATAAATTACATCCTCATTGCTTAGTGTCCGCAAAGTTCTAAAGGCCTCTTTAAAGTCTGTCAGGGCATTGACTTTAAAATAAGGGATGAGAAAATATTTAGTATATTTTTTATAAAAGCCACAAAACAGTGTAAAATGCATCAAACTTTGCTTGCCACCTTGGTTACAAGGACAGGGTAAGTTTCTTAAGTTATGGGAGTAACCTAGGGGGAAACAAAGTAAATTTACCACGCTCCCGTCCCTAAATCTAAACAACAGGCTCCTATTCCATCTGCCCAATTCCTTACACAAATAACCTTGGGGTTTGGTAGATGGCCTAATACAATGTTCTTGTATGTGTAGGTAACCAAGGATGGCTGGCTTTCTAAATTCAATATTTTCTCTATTTGTTCGATATAAGTCGAATAAGGCCCTTTTCACTATAAGCTTATGTGATGGGTTTATTGTGTCAGGTGCTGAGAAAAGATGCCCCATTTCTACGCTTTCTAAGCTCGCCTGTACCGCTTTAAGCCAAGGGATGTAATTTACCCGCTCACATTTTAAACAATCTGAAATTATATCGCGGGTCAATGAGGCAGCTTGGTTGCGCCAGATTTTTAACCAGAATAGGGCGGGTCTTGATTTTATGAAATCCTCTATGTAGGGGAGGTTCAATTCTCTGTGGCATACGTATGACGGAGCCGAGAAGACTCCCCCCAGTACCTTCCTACAGAACTTATTTTCTTCTGCCTGAAGATTGGTGCAGCTCGAGTATCCCCACACCTCAGCGCCATACGTTCCTGTAGGGACGCACTGGGTTTTATAGATTTGTAGTAAAGATAAGGTGACCTCGGCGTGCCTTGGTTGGCGTAAAGTAATTAAAGAATTAATGGCTTTACCCAGTTTGTTCCTCCCTCTGGCAACATGTGGTTGCCAGGATCCAAAATCAGAAAACAACAGGCCCAAATAAGGGAAGGTGCAAGTGCTGTCTAGGATATTATTCCCTGCCATTATATGTCGAATTTTATGTTTCTTTGGCCCACAGGACATTATATAAGATTTTTTAAAATTTGTACATAAGTCCAGGTCGGCCATAAAAGAAACAAAGCCTGAAATTAAAGTGCGAAGTGCATTAGGTGTACGGCCTATGAGTACCGCATCGTCGGCATAAAGAAGTACGGGTAAAGGATTGCCATTGACGAGCGGGACATCAGTGGTTAGTTTATCTATTGATGAACTTAATTCATTTATATATAAGATAAAAAGTAGGGGAGCCAGGACGCAACCCTGTCTTACACCCCTACCAATTAAAATCTCGTCCGAAACCTCACCGTCATTATTGATGCGAACACGGGCCTTTAAATCTCTGTGTAGATAAGCCAGAAATTGGACCAGAGATTCATCTAAACCATAGCTCAGCAAAGCAGTCCATAGGCGAGATCGGTTGACAAAGTCGAAAGCAGAGCTTAAATCCATAAAACCTAGATAAAGTGGGGATTTTTTTGCTCTAATATATTTATCTAAAACTAGGTTTAGGTTCAAGCACTGCTCAACCGTCCCTACGTTATTTCTAAAGCCTAGCTGGCAAGGGTGTAAGATTTTGTTTTCCTCGGCCCAAGTGCTGATCTTATTAAAAATGACCCTGCCCAAAATCTTCAATGTATTGTCAATCAGGGATATTGGGCGATAACAGCCAGGGTCAAGTCTATCGCCTTTTTTAAAAATAGGGACGATTGTACTATTTGACCAGGTATCGGGCAATGAGGTAATGGACAAGTTGTTAAAAACATTACACAGTAATGGGGACCATAGGTCGGGCTCTGATTTTATTAAATCGATGGATACTCCATCAGGCCCAGGCGCCTTATTTCCTGCGCTCTGAGAGATTGCATCCTCCACTTCTGTTATTAAAATGTTTGGAAGCTTAAAAGGTTGGCGGTTTTCAGTGGGAGGAGTCGATGCCATATAAATGTTAGTGAAGTGCTTCACCCATACGTCCCCTGATATACTGCAATTTGTGGGGGTAATATTGGAACCAAACGTTTTCAGGTTTTTAACCTCTTTCCAAAACCCAGCAGCATCCTTTGTTGCTGCAGTACGTACGAGTGATTCCCAATGAGTTTTTAATAGCTCTTCAGATCGTCTTCTTAGAGTACGTTTATAACTGATCCTCAGGGACCTCACCAATGTTTGGTTGGGTGGATCGACTTTTAGGGCAGCTCTCAGATCTCTGTTTGCTCTAGAACAGGAGTTATCGAACCATCTAGGGTTAATATCAGAGTTGATTTTAACTGGCTTAGATATCTCCTTTTTTATGGTCCTACACAGCTCCGTGAATGCTTCAATGATCGCATGATCTGGGCACTCAAAAGATAAACAGGTGAGTACTAATCTTGGTTCGGATTTGATGACTCGGGCTAACACCCCCTTGTTGTCAATCCCCTTCCAGACCACCCTAAGTTTGTCTGTCGATGCGACTAGGTTTTTTGCCCCTATTTCTATCCGGTTCACCCTCTTAAGGGGGAGTTTCAGAGTGGATAGAATCGGGTGATGGTCACTGTGTACAGACCTAACTACTTTGGCCTCTAATAAAAGGTCCACAAGTGCGGAGGTCACGAATACATAATCAATTGTGGATGCACTCCCATGCCCGACATAAGTAGCCCGGGACGTTTATTTTCCATAGTGTTGGCCTTTTCCATAACATTAATTAAGTCCCATGTGGCCAAATGGTTAGATAATTCTTTACCTCTTTTGCAAGGAGGGATTTGTCGGTGAATGTGTGCGTTAAAATCTCCTCCTACACATATCCCATCAAGTTTCCCGAATTTTTGTCCCTCTAAAATGTCGTCGATAAAATTAAACAACCTAATAAAATTCATATTGGGATGTGTTTTAAAATCATTGTTATAAAAATTTATTAAACATATTCTAACGCTACTGATGTGGAGCAAAGCCTGGAAGTTCCTGTCGTGTGTTGCCAATGGTTCAATTTTAATATCTGCGCCTATTTTAACCCATATGGATAGTCCCCCACTTGGTCTGCCTAACGCAGGAATTGGTGCGGTTTGGTTAAAACAACGGTATCCATCAAAAAACAAAGGAGTGGTGCACCAGGTTTCCTGGAACATCAGGATATCAATTTTAGAGACCCAGTCCACCCAATCCCCATTTGTTACTTTAGTATTTAAACCTGCTATATTCCAGCTCAGGATTGTCAAGTTATTGATAGATGTTACCGAGGGGGGGACATAACTCCTGTCCTTGACCGCCTTAGAAGCATTAGCAGTCGTTTTAGTTGGGTCCAAGGATAGATCCCCTGCTGGGTCAAGTATATTGGATTGATTTCTACCCAGTGGGTCAAAGGAGATAGTTGATGGTCAGTCCAGAGTACCCAAGTCAGACAATGCACTAAACCTATTGTGTAAGGGAAGAGATGATAAAGAAGGGCTAAGTAATCTATGATGCGGTCTATAAAAATAGCCCATGTATAGTTATAGTTAGGATTGTGGTTCCTTAGGAAATGCATGTTTTGGTTTGCTGATATCTTTGGCACTGTTGGCAGAATATTCTCAAAAATTCCAAATAAATAGTTTTTCACCTCAGCTCCTCACTGAAAAGTTCCGGGGGGGATCCATCACGTAGGGACCAACAAAAAGGGGTGCCAAAATGAGTTTTTCCCATTCCATTTTTTTATAGAAACTATAGACACATCTACAGTCCAATAGCTGAACCGATTTACACCAAATTTGGCAAAAACTAGACCGTGGTCCACAAAGAGTGCATTTTGTGATTTGGTGTAAATCTGTTCAGTAACTTTTGAGCAATTAAGTCTGAAAAACGGTATATATCACACCGCAGAGGATCTACTGAGCTGACAGATCTCATGGTGAGATCTGATTGGCTACTATTACATCAACAATAAGGTGGTGGCAGCCAACTTAAAAATTGGGACTCAGTCCTGAGTCCTAGAAAAATGTTTTAAAAATAATATAAGGGAACAGGGTAGGGATACCCTGACACCCCCTTTAGTCTGGTGGTAGGGCCCTGCCTGGGGCCAAAAATTAGTATTTTTTTAACTTTGATGTCATTTCAATGAGGATCTGCGAATCTGCAGCAACATTTAAAAAAAAGATCAGACCCAGACAATATTTATAAAACACATCCAGGGTGGTCCAGTGCTTGGAGGGAGGAAGCACATATATTATTTAGGATAGGGGGCACATGGCCCACCCTCCAGAGTGTCTAACGGGCTGGGGGACCCATTCGCCCAAGGCTGATATTTTAATGAATGGGAGGGGGCACGGTGCCCCCCTCCCAAAGCCTAAAAAGGCCCCAGGAATCCCATTCTCTGGGGCAGACATATTTATAAAGAGGATGTGGCCCCCTCTCTGAGCCTCTTAGAGGCTCTGGGGACCCCCATGCCCTAGAGACATCATTTTAATTAAGGGGATGGGCCCCATGGTTCCCTTCCCTGAGCCTGAAAAGGCAGCGGGACCTCATCCCACTGGGCCACAACTGAGCAAATGAGGAGAGCCCCCATTCCCCAAGGCTGACTCCGGGACGGTGTCCCTGTGAGCCCACACCCAGGGCACCATCTATATCCCTGCCCGAGAGCGCAATCAGGGGAAAATGTAATGTGCTCCAACCCAGCAGGAACACAAAGCTGCTCTCGCCAGATGGAGCACAAAACATTTCTCTGCTGGTGCTCTCAATCAGGGAAATACAGAAAATATATATAATGTTGTAATACTATTTAGGGGGGCGTGGCTTAGGAGCCAACGATGGCGGACGCGTGAGTTGAGAGTGCCGGGCCAGCTGTGCTGATTATCCTGTTCAACGTGGTGCCTGCCGGGGCCCGGGGGCGCGATGTTGGGCGCCCGACCCGCTGGAGATAACCGGGACCCTAATCTCGCTTCTTAGAGGTCCGAGGCAAAATGGCAGCCTGAGGCGATCCCGTAGCAGCGGAGGAGGTGAAGAACTGCGGCCAGAGCTTGGGGACGAGGGGGCTGAAGGACTGTGGACTCTGGAGCGCAGGGCAACAATGGCACCCTGAGCCCCCGCTGGGGTCTGTCACTGACCGGCTGTGTGGGTGCGCCACCGTCCCAACCTGGTCCCCCGTGTGACGCGCTGTGGCGCGAGCATCGACAGAGAGACAGCCGTCTGAACACACTGGAGGGCATCGAGCTGCCGCCCCACGCCCGAAGAGCGGAGGAGTGCGGTGACGACACCTGGGAAGACTGCAGCATTGGAAAGGGAAGCTGTGTGGGACACAGAGGTCAGCGGCATGGCATACCGCAGCTGCCAGCGGGGGCTGGCACTCCACTTGAGCCCTCAGGGAGCCAGTGAAGGCTGCAAGCAGATCTGGGGCTCCAGGGGATCTGCCGAAATGGCCCAGGACAGTGCGCAGGCCCTAGGAGAGGTGTGTGACGGGATCCACCCCCTGGAGAGTGGCTGCGGGGCCTGAAAGGAGCGGAGGCACCTTAATTTACCTGAAGACTTGTGCCACGCCTAGACTCTGTTTCCTGGTGCTGAGTGGGCCGGCAGGCAGTGAGTCATGGGGTGTACCCCCAAGTTGAGATGACTGGTGACCACCTGGAGGAGCTACGACCTAGCCGGGAGGCACTGTACCGGCCTGAAAACTCGGAGGGTCGCCCGTACTGGCCGTTGGGGATGGTGTTCCCACGGGGCACGTTGGGGTCTGACTAAGAGGAGGTGAGGAGCAGGAGCGGGGGGCCTCGAATGGTGACAGTGGATACGGGTCCAGATAGTCCGGAAGGGTGAATCTGAGACTGTGTGGGACCTCTCGCCAGCACTATAAACCACGGTCTGGACGCTGAAGAGCCAAGACGCCCTGTGGAATGGCACGGCCTCCGCTGGACCCCTTAATGTGAAGACCCATTGCATTGGCAACGGAACCTGAAACTTGGGGCGCAACTGTGAGGCATTGGGGGCAATGTGTATTTGGCCTGACCGGTCATTCCCTGAATTGTTGCGGGGAGTGGCTGTCTCACAGAAGGTGGTTGAACGGGCAGCTGAGCCGTGACGTGTGGTGCTTCGGCCGACCTCTGGAGTGGGGTGGGGCCCAGAGCCTCGCGACCTCTCCCCAGCCACCTCAAGAAGGGCGTACCAGATTCACGACTGGAGATCACACTCCACTGGTGATGGGTAAGCCTAGAGGGAAGCAAGCGGGGCCTCCCCCAGAGCAGGACGACTGTGCACCTGATCAGGTCCAAAAGGAGTCAGAAGGCAAACCCTCAGAAGTACCTGTCCACCAGCAGTTGGCGAAGATATTAGAAGTTATTGCCGACACTACACCAAGATATCGGCAATGTCGCAGTGGGTCTGGGCTTGCTGAGGACAGAGCATGCTAAACTAGTGGACAGAGTGAAGCAAACTCAATCCTCCCTAGCGGTCCTTACCCCCGCACAACAGGCCCTGATTGGTCAGGTCGGGGAGGTCTCCCGGAAGGAGTGGAAGGCAATGACATGGTCAAATATTTGGCGGGTTGGCTCCGTGAGGTGGTGGCAACTGAAGGACTATCGCAGTTCTATACATTGGAGAGAGCCCACTGTGTGCCTGCCAGGCCGCCCGCTTCAGGGAGGCCTCCATGCCCCGTGGTGGCCAGATTGCTTCACTTCAGAGACAGGGACTTGTTACTACAGAAGGCCCGCTCTAAGGGGCCATATGAGGTTGAGAACAGTAAGGTGTCACTGTTCCCGGACTATACTCTGGAGGTTCAGAGGTGCCGCACCTCTTTCCTCGAGGTCAAGAGAGCCTTGCGAGAGGAAGGGATCCAGTATTCATTAATGTTCCCGGCCCGGCTCTGGATAATGTTAGAGGGGAAGACTACTTTTGCAAGGACCCCAAGTCCGCTTGGGAGTGGATAGAGGCCTACAACACCGAAGGTCCATCCTTGCTGCAGAAAGAAGGAGCTCAGACAAGAAATGGGAATCTGGGAAGAGGCTACGACGAAGGCAAAAGAGGGGTACCGCAAAGAAACCGAGCCAATCACAGACTGAAAAGGAGAGAGCGGAGGCACTGCAAGCAGTGGCGGACATGATGCAGGGACGGAGATCATCATCAGAGAGAGGCTTGGGCTCAAAGGGAGGGACTAATGGTTCGGAGTCAGACACATCCCGCAGTGGCAGTGTACGGCTACCCGATGTGACTCCTCAAACGGCCGATGGGATAGTGTGATTTAAGGACTGCTAATTTAATTCTTCCTTTTTGCGCTCCCCCTTACTCGCTTTCCTGTGCTCTACCTCATTTGGCCTTCTTTTCTTCTTCGCAGGGGTCCCCGAGGATGGCAGGGAGGGTGGCCGGGTGCACGCCTGGGTTTGGGCTAGAGTAGCTAGCCAGGGCTGAGGCGCATTGAGTGTATGTATGTACCTTGGTTGGGCACTTGTGGTGAGTGCCGCGCTCCCCCTTAGGTCCTAGTGCTAGTAGCTTTGGACCTTCACTAGTTGATGCAGTTTTGTCTGCGGTTTGGGCGGATGGTTCTTGCTAGACCGCTCTGGGGTTGGGGAGTTGTCCTAATAGGGGTGTTAGTTGTTGATTTTTGTTTTGTGCATGCGGATGGAGGCGGAGGAATGAATCCTGGAATTTCGGTGGATGGGAGTGTGGTGGGGGTCTCTGGGGTGGGAGGTTTAGATTACATCCCACTCAATGCCTAGCAAAATCAAGTTTTTCATGTTGAATGGGAGGGGGATGGGGTCCATGGCCAAACGGTACAAGATTTATGCATACCTAAAGAGAAGAAATGTACAGGTGGCCCTCTTGCAAGAGACCCACCTGAATAGTGGTGAAGTGGATAAATTGCGCAAGAGGTGGAGAGGCAGGATATACGCTACTACCTACTCAGCATTTGCTAGGGGGGCATTGATATGGGTGAGACCAGGGTTCCCCTTCGAGCATGCCTGCACTAAAGTGGATAGCAAGGGAAGGTATGTCCGGGTGACAGGGAGATTGGCTGGACGGGAGGTGATGTTTAAGAGTGTGTATGGGCCTAATGTGGATCAAGTGGTATTCCTCACTACCCTCTCAGCGCAACTGGTGGACTATATTGGGGGACGGGCGGTCATTGGTGGCGATTTTAATTGTGTGGCAGACACCACGGTGGATAGGTCACATCCTCCCCTCCCGGGGTCATAGCCTCACCGAGTGGCAGCGGGGTTCTGTAGCTGGATGAGTCACTGGGGTCTGGAAGATATCTGGAGGGTGCAACATGCGACGGATAGGGAATATTCATATTTCTCCCCAATGAACCAAGTACACACTAGACTGGACGCTTTTCTGTGCACACCAGACTTTAGTGTATCTGTTATACAAACGGAGTATCTGAGTAGGACCCTTTCCGATCACAGTCCGTTGTGTTTGACCCAACAACCGATAGAAAGAACACCCCTGATCCCGCTGTGGTGACTGAACTGCCTTGTGCTGGAAGATGGGCCCTTACGAGACTCTCTGAGGGCTCTTATTGAGACTTATTTCCCATTTAATGCCCAGTCTGTGTCCTCGGTGTTGTTCGAATGGGAGGCATTCAAGGTGGTAGTGAGAGGTCACTGCTTGGGCCAATCCATTGGTATGCAGCGGGAAATTACGGGGGAATTATTGGATATGGAATCCCAGATTAGACCGCTGGACAATGTTCAGGGTCAGGGAACAGATCCTCCTGCGCTTTTACAAAAGGCTAGCTACAGGGACGCACTAGAGAGGTTGCGGTGCCAGAGTTATAGGGAATACTTAGACAGAGTGCAGAAGGAGGAGGGGAGGGCCGGCCGGCTATTGGCTTGGTAGATTAAGCTGGAAGGTAGAGGTGCGCAGATCATGCTGGTCCAATCAGACTCCTGGGAGTCGAAACATGACCCTGATGCCATCAATGATCTGTTCCGTACCTTTGATGAGAACCTATACGCCAGTCCTGGGCCGGTCTCTAGTTTGGAAATACGGGACTTCCTGGAAAATCTGCCATTAAAGGTGCTTGATGAACAAGTGCAGGAGGACCTGGAAGGACCTGTGACCCTACATGAGGTCAGGGCTGCTATTGCAGCTATAGCAAAAGGGAAGACGATGGGCCAGACGGACTCCAGACCGAAGTTTTCGCCGTTTATAAGGACCTATTGGCGCCCAGACTGGTGACTCTATATGCCGAATCCCTACATTGTGGGGTCCTTCCCGAGTCGACCCAGAGTGCGTTGGTGATACCTCTCCCTAAGACTAAAGATGTGACTGCTCCAGTAACAGAGTATAGGCCGCTCTCTATGCTCAACCTTGATTTTAAAATCCTTATTAAAATATTAGCGCTGCAGCTACTCCCACATATGCAAGACGTTATCCATGCAGATCAGAATGGGTTCATCCCTTCCTGTAATACTTCCTATAATTTGTGTAGGTTGTCCTGTAATACTTCCTATAATTTGTGTAGGTTGTACTAGGTTCTGTTTCACGAAGAGCTACGGTCCAAGCCCTCGGCAGCTGCCCTGTCAGTCGAATTAGAAAAGGCCTTCGACACAGTGGGATGGGAGTACTTTTTGAAACTATGTTACGGTTGGACCTTGGGGAAGGTTGAGTGAAGTGGGTTCATCTGCTGTATACATCACCGGCGGCGCGGGTCAGATCCGGGAAATCTGTGTCTTCTCAATATTTGATACAACGGGGTACACGCAGAGGTGCCCTCTCTCGCCCCTTTTATTTGCCCTGGCGATTGAACTGATTGCGGAGCTGATCCGGCAGGGTGGAGCGGGGATAGGAATTAGATTAGATGGGCAGATACATATGAGTTCTTTGTATGCAGACGACCTGTTGATCTACTTGGGGGAGGTGGTACCTGGCACCTCAAAGGCGCTTACGCTACTGGAGCGATTTGAGACCTACCTATTCCCCCTGTCGGGACCAGAACCCCGTCCTGGGACGCTGCAGACCGACATTAATTGGGCTCCTAACTCAATCAAATATTTGGGAATCCATGTTTTTCGTTCTCTAGCAGACCTATGGGAAGGGAATTTAGATAGGGCACTGCGGTCGCTCCAGACCTGTGTGCACTTTTGGCACTCGCTGCAGTTGCTGATCATGGCGTGCATCTCCCTCCTTAAGATGGTCATGCTGCCAAGGTTATTGTATTTTTTTGTTAACTTACCGACACTGATGCCCCGCGGGTGGTTTCGACCCTTGAATGCCCTGGTGAGGGATCTGATATGGTGGGATTTTAGACGGAGGGTCTCCTTGCGGACATTGCACCACCCAATGGCGGAAGGAGGCCTGGGCGTGCCGGACTTTGAATTGTATATGTTGGCCGCCCAGCTGCAGTGGCTGGCACAGTGGGTGGAGGGAGTGAATGAAGCAGGGACATGGCTGATGGAACCTAATGGTAAGCCGGACACATTGCTGGCTAAACTACTCAGACTGGCAGTTACTGTCCCTTATAAGTCGGTTTTGCAGGTTAGAGCCATACATACCTGGTGACGGTGTGTTCGTAGGTTGGGTGGGACTCCGTGGTATTCCCCCCACTGCTGTTGGTTGGGCTACCATATGGGGACCCGGAGACAGTGTTCACAGCGGAACAGATGGGGTCATGGACGGAGGTGAGCTTAGATACGGTGGTTGATTGTTACCTCAATGGCTCTATAGTCCCGTTTGCAGACTTGATGGGTAATTATAGCCTCGCACTCAGCCAGTTCCTGCAGTATGAAGCCTTGGTACGTACCTTTGGATAGCTATGGGGTGGAAGTAGGGAAGAACCTCCGACGCACACAGTGCTGCATGCCCTGACCACTTTGGGCACTGCGGGTCACCAAGTAAAGTGGCATCATGAGGCTTTGGTTGCCGCGTCCGTTACCTCTATGGGGACACTCCGAGGCAAGTGGGAAAGGGCGATAGGTAGGGAGGTCACTGATGGAGAATGGGGGAAAGTGATGAGGTTACACAAGAAAATATCGAGGAGCACTAGGCTCAAATATACACAGTTCAACTACCTTCATATGGTTTATATGACCCCTCACAGACTCAATTTTACGTATGGTGGCGAACTGAGGAAATGTCCGAGGTGTGCCTATGTAGATGCTGGGTTCGTGCATATGACCTGGAGCTGTGGTGTGGTGAAGGGATACTGGGCAGCAATCCTGGATAAGATTAAAAACGCACTGGGGAGGGAGCTTGCGCTGGCTATAGAAGTCTGCTTGTTAGGGCTCGTCCCATGCCCTCCTAAGCATAAGGTGGGAAACCGATTTATTGACCTGGCCCTGGACCTTGCTAAGAGACGGATAGCGTTGGAATGGATATCCCCCACTGGGCCGCAAGTGGCCAGTTGGAACAGGGACGTTACTGGTTGGGCGGTAGCAGAGGGCAGAGCCCTAAGCTGGTAAGAAGCGAGAGGTATTCGGAGACGACCGATAGCAGATTTATGGAAAGAAGTGCTGGCACACTGGGAAAACCCTGAGCAGGAACAGGCAACTGACAGGGAATCTGGGAGTGACAGTGGGTGACCTACACGCTTCCACACGGACGGTTTTTTGACACATAAGGCAGGGACATACCCAGTATAACTGCCAACGAGAAGGGGAGTTAGTAGATTTGGGGCAAACAAAGGGTACATGCGAGAGTGAAGTCGGTAGGAAGGGAGGCGGCTGCCTCCCTTACCCTCCCCTCCCCTCTTACCCTCCCCTTACCCCTCTTCCCCCCCTCCACGGGACAGTCCGCCCACCACACAGAACATATCAAGTAATCAACGGAGTCACTGAATGCATCATATGAAACGGATGGCTCTGCGGTCCCCTATGCATGCATAACTTTATTAAGTTTCCCCCTTTTTCTTTCTTTTCTTTCTGTTTCTTAATTGTTTCTTTTCCTTTTTTCTTTTTTTTATTCGTTGAATTCTTAATAGTTATTAATAAAGGAGTGACATTGATGAGGACATTACCTGAATCCTGGACAGCGGCTCGAACCACCCACTGCGACAAGGCAGGAAAGAGCGGTAGACGAGGATTACGAAAATCATTAATGTAATAACACGGGGGTCGGTAAACACGTAAATGTTTGTATGTAGTACGTGACACCGGGCACTACCCCAAGAAGGAAATGTATGTATCTCGGTCTAAACGACAAATAAAGATTAATATTGGAAATTGTTGCAAGTATTGCTTGTGTAATTGTAATAATCAAACACAATGTCAATAAAAATATATTTTAAAAATGTAGTAATACTGTTTACATAAGCTGATCCATTTGTTGAAATTCCGCTGAGGTGCTTGCATTACTGTTCTTGGATGGAGACTGAGTCTTTGATATTTATAGTAACTTAATGTAGTTCATTTTTGGTTCTGGAACTTCATTGAAGTACAGTTACCAGTCAATCAAATGCTGAATGAATAAGGTAGCAGATTTAAAGTAATACCCTGAAAACTACATTACAATATTCTTTTGGTCCTAATAATCTTTTGTCATATCTATGGTGCAGTGATTGTAGTTAGTAACAGTTGATTGTCTGTATCATTTGAAAGGATGTGGGAATCAGCATTGTAAATCAGTGCCTATAATCCAGAATAAGGATTGGCAGAAGAGGCTGCTAGAAGTCGCCACACCATTTTAAATACACATCCAAGGTTATGAAAGATGACTTTAAATTTGTTAGCTATTGTAGGAAGCTCCATCAGCACTGGTATAATCCCAGTGTTTTTTCAAGCCAGTTTCACACATTGTTTCTTTAACCCCTTTAAATACTGTGGGCTTAGTGTAAGCTACTTGCGCTCTGGAACCTCTGGGTTTCATTCCTTCTGTGTGTGTATAAGGAGTGGGTGGCCACTTTAAGTCACGTTAGCAGCGCAGCTCTCAGCCTGACAGTGCAGCACGTCACGTAACCTTACAGGCTGGTGTACCTGTGACATCACAATGGAATGTCCTTGCGAGTCAAAACTTGCGCCTGACAGGGGAGTGGGGAGTTAAATTTGGAGCTGGTTTAAGGAAGATAAAAGGACCAGTTCTCCTGCCAGAAGTATAAAGGAGAGTATTTCCTTCAAGAAGAGAATTGCCCATGGTAGACCTTAGTAAAAACACTGCCTGGGGCACACCTCACACTTTGGGCCCTATTCCGATTTTGGATGGATGGGGCTCCGAACGACGGTCGGAGCCATTCCGCCTGCATCGGAACATGCTGGCTGGATTCCTTTCCAACCAAACCATTCTGATGGGCTCGGTCTGACTCGGAGAGCCCGTCCGCCGTCCGGAAATCCTTTAGTACTCCCCCGGCCGCCTCTTTACGACCGAGGGAGAACTATGGCAGTTTTCCACTGCCTTTTCGTGCCGGTGTTTCCTGCACGAAAAGGCAGTCGGAAACTGTCTTTGGGGGCCCCAGTGGGGCCCCCATGGGTGCGAGGCCGCCGGGTGGCGGCCTGGGTTACCTATGGTGCCCCTTTGTTGATTCCTGCACCCGGTGGCAGGCACCTTGGGGTGCCGGCCACAGGGTGCAGGGATGAACTGCACACCTGCATTTCAGAATGCGGGCATGCATTCCGCTCGGAATGCATGCTCCCATTACGTAACATACGAGTGCGACCCAACAGGGTTCGGTCGCATTGTACTTGCAGGGCTGTAACCGACGACAGTAGGTCGGTCGGTCACGGTTCCTGACCAATGTCGAACGGACTCAGGTCCGTCCGACATCGGAATCGGCCCCTTAGTGTTAGGCTCCTGCCTCTTGGAGGCTAGTTTGCCCCAAGCGACCCACCCACTTGATTATGTAGGTAAGGGGTGGACTCAAGAAACTCTAGGTTTTGGGTGAACTGCCACGATCCTTCTAGGCACTATGCTTTTAATGGGTGACCTATGACAGAGTGGTAAGTGGAAGAAGGTAGAATGAATAACGGAAGAATGTGGAGTGGTTAGTAGCATACCCCAGTATCAAATTATAGTATAGGAAATGTACTACTGAATACGAAAAATTATATTTTACCTTACGAACCTGACTGATTAAATCTAGGGCCAATTCTTACAGTAACCTGTGTTCCCACAGAGAAGCAGAAAGGACAGTCTGGTAAGGACTCTGAGGAGGCCAACACATCTTTTGTAATAATGACTGTAACAAGTGTGACCCGCCTTGAGTCCGGGAGAGGCATGCTGCAGACTATATATAGGAAACCCACGGCTCCAAGTGGTAAGCAAATTAGGATATCCACTAGAACCCCACAGGGAAAAAATATGTGTTGGGAATTAAGAGCAACAAGAAGGCGACCTACAACTTATCTGAACCCAAGTAGCAGATTGGTTAATCTGTACATTTGTTGGAGCATTGGCCAGTGCCATTTGGGCATACATGAGTAGAGTGCCGCATGGGAGGTTTTAGGAAGGGGAAAGTCAATTATTTAGATCTGAAATGTGGGTGTCTATAAGGAACTCAAATAAGGCAACCCTCACCCCCTACCAGAGGCCAGGTGGGAAGTTGAAGACCCATTGAGGCCAAAGATAATCGGAAGAACAGGAAAGTGGTTAATATAAAACGCAACCAAATCCCAAAACGATTACTGATGTTACAAAAATTATGTTAATATTGATAAGAATGGTCACCAACGTAAAGGCCCTCACAATGTACCATGTTTAATTGGCAAAACTGGTTATGAAAGTCACCCCCATAATTGTGCTTTTAGGCTTAAAATAAAACTGTTCCTTAACTATGAATCTTATAATAACGTCTTCAATTTGATAGTATTAAAATTGTCTTGAGATTCAGTAATGAGATAACAACATTGTTCCAAAAGTCTGAGCTAGGCCTTTTTGTAAAGAAACCTCCATATCGATGGTTACAAGCGATATTCTTAAAATATGAAAGCAATTTAGACATGGAAAGGTCTGAGGAAAAAACTAACTTTTGATAATATTGCCAAAATAATGTGTTTCTTCCACAGTAATCTGCCTATTTTGGAGATTTTGGATACACTTGGGGATCTCTGGTGATATAAACATTGAACAGTAACTTGGGCTTCTGGGTTATAAAGAGAATGGGCTTCTTTTCTTTACGTATTCCACCACCTTTACACACGTCATGAATTATAAAATGAATCAAAGAACAGATTTAATGGTGGCCTTGCAAGATGGCAGACTAGACATAGGTGTTTTCAGCTCTGTCTCTAAGCCCAAATATCTTGCATAATCCTGCCGACGGAGCACTTAAATTCCTGGCTTGTTGAGGAGCGTTGATTGATGAGGGAATGGACTTCATTCATGGCCGTCCTGATGCTTGAGTGAACTTGGTGAGAGGAGGAGCTGTGAGCCGCATGATTCAGCCAGATCGCCTCTCTGGCTGCGGCCATTCGGTCTGTGTGCCGCCACCGCCGTACCCACTGAGAGCACTGCTGTCGTACTTCTGCGGTGTGCCCCGGGCTCCCTGAGGAGAGAAAGCTATGCCATCATCCAGCAGGCCTGCCCTTGGCTGCCGGGCAGGAGCGGAGGCGAGTGAGCAAGGAGGCCGTGAGGGGAGACGGCAGAGCTGGGCCTTCAGCTCTCATGGTGCTCGGCAAGTGGTAACCTGCGTGAGGTGACGTTGCGGTCCAATGAGAGTGGGCCTGCACCTCAGGCCCTGACGCCTACGCCCGGACTGTATTTTTGCTCTTGTGGATCCATGTGGTGCTGGTCTGTGGAACCTACCAGGCTGGGCTAGCAATAGCAGATTCGGGAGCCACAAACTGGGCCCACATCTGATGACACAACTAACAGTAGGAGGGCCTGGACGAAAGCAAGGATCGGGTGAGTGGCCCAGAAGCCTTGCCAATGTCTGAAGGGGTGTTATGCATGAATAGATTGTATGTGGATCCTCTGCAATAGATTTGGCGATACAGATTGAGACTGTGGCATGTATTGAAGGGCAGTAACTGGTTGCGGTGCTTTCTGGGGACCCTGGTACTGCGGCTGCACTGTTTTGGAGGATTGCAGCCTAGTCAGTGACGTAAAATGGGCGGCCAACCCCCCCACCTGCCTCCCTCCATGTTATTATCCCCCTGTATCATGCTCTTCCATGCACTAAGCTTTAGTGTGGAGTCTATTTTTTATCATGGCGAAAGATAAAGGGGCATGAACGTCGCAACAAACAAGGATAGATCAATATGCTTCCGGCCTTGGAGGAGCCTCCAACCGAGAGGCCCTTGATGCACCCTTGGGGGACACAGATTTTAGCAGCAATCAAAAAAGCTAGCCAAACACTGGAAGCAGAAATTGACGCTGTGTCTCTTGATGTTCATCTTCTCCATGCAGATCTCCGTAAGGTCAGTGACAGGGTCAATGAAACGGAGGAAACAGTGCAAGGTATGAATTTAGAGGTGGGCGAGCTACAAAACACGATGCATTCACTGTCATCCCTAGTCCATCAGCTGGATAATCGTGTGGAGGATGCAGAAGGCTGAGCACGGTGTTGCAATATGCTCTTTATTGGCGTTTCACAGGGAGTGAAGGGTAAGGACCCTGAACAATTCCTGGAAATCTAGATAAAGTCCTCTCTACAGCAGGCTGTCCTGTCTGCATGTTTTGCTGTGGAAACATCACACAGAACACTGGTTCCCCTCAACCCCGCCAACAGGAGCCCCTCGTCGGACAATCATTGCCACAATTCTGAACTACAGTGAGAGGGACTCAATTCTCTGTTCAGCGAGAGAACTTTCAGAAACCCGCTGTCAGGGGGTGACAATGTGAATATTCCCAGACAATACACAGTGGGGGCAACAGCTGAAATGAATGTTCAAGCCAGTAAAGCAAAAGCTGCGAGCCATGGGGCTCCAAAATATGTTCCTTTACACAGCCATACTGAGGATCATACATGAGGGCAAATCACATTTTTTAGACCCTGGAACAGGTGTGGGGCTGGTTGGAGATGGGAGATAGAAGGGGTGCGCATAGGGGGGCCTCCCAGTGGGGGTGCCTCTAGCTGCCTGGAATCTCAACCAATCTGGCTCTCATCATCACTGCCGGCTTAGGGGAAGAGCGGTCCTTGACAGACCAAAGATCAGTGTGGATGGCACGGTTCCCCAGCACCTTACTCAGCAAGAGCATCTGGAATGGACCCTACTTGGTTCACAGGGCACAATGGATATGCATGACTGATCTTAGCTACGGTTGATTTCCAGTCCCTATCAGAGTTTCTCTGTGGGCGAGAGTGTTTCTCATGTTTTATTGTTCTAGGGTTAGATGGGGTAGCTGGAGAGAGTATTCTTCTCTCTTGACCCAAGGTTTTTTCTGTGTGGTCGAAAGAGGCATTTCGATGCTCCTGCTTATTATTAATATTTAGTGTTGTTTGTGTTAGTGGGTATTACATATTTAGTGACTTTTTTTCATCTGTTGTCCCTTGCGCCTGTTGGTTAGAAGCCCACACTTTTTGACCACACACTATTTGATTGTACTGTTGATGTTTAATAGTGTCTACCTGCGAGGGGTGGGAGGGGTTACAGTTGGGAGTTATTGATAGTTTAGACATCCATGCAGTCACACGACACAACACTGTCCACTATGTGTCATGTTCAATGTGAACTCGACCGGAATCGGGAGCACTTGCCTTGAGGTTAAAGCTCTTTAGGTTACTCTGTTAAACATATTGACATGGAATGTCAGAGGCCTGGGCATTTTTCAAAAACAAGATAGGGTGCTCTTATTTTGGAAGAAATATGAATTGGGGATAGCTTGTCTCTAAGAGACCTATCTCACTGGCATGGAAGCCATCAAGCTGGCGAGGAAATGGAGGGTGCCATTATTTACATCTACTTACTCCTCCTATGCTAGAGGAGTGGCTATACTGGGTTGCAAAACCAAAGGGGATGATGGACGGAGTGTTGAACATTGCAAGCACTCACCCCCAGTCTACTGATCTGGGTTTAATCCATCATCATTGTTAGCTCACTCTGCTACCCCAGTTCAGACATGGCCATATGCAAATCAGTCTGACCCTGTGCCTCATGGGAACAGTCCAGCCCGAACTGCCAAGCCATGTCTTCCCTGGAACGGAAACAAGCATCCTGGAACCGGTTTCTGGCTAATCAGCCGTCATCAGCCAGGCTAGCTTGAATCCAGTGGCAAAGTGAGCAAGGGACCCACGTCTGGGAATACCCTGCCAACTTAGGGCAAACAAAGCAAAACCAAAGGGGATGATGGACAGAGTGTTGAACATTGCAAGCACTCACACCCAGTCAACTGATCTGGGTTTAATCCATCATCATTCTTTAGGTCACTCCGCCACCCCAGTTCAGACATGGCCACATGCAAATCAGTCTGACCCTGTGCCTATGGGTGGGAGATTTTAATCATTACCTTGACGGCCCTCTGAATCGATCCCCCCCACGGATGGATACAAAACCCAGAATGACACAATGTAAGACTTGTGAAAGATTCATGCTCAAGGAAACCAGGATGCAGATAGGTTGATTGAAGCAAGTTTATTCCATTGAGATCCCATCCATCCAGAAGCTGGCACAAACAGCCAGTCATCTAGTTTACATCCAAATCTCCCTACCTAGGATTCTATGACATCACAGATCACTACTAACATTCCAGAGCTCCCATCCAATCATAGGATGAGCACTTGCAAAGGTATGCCATGCTCATGACATACCACACACCTCCCTTCGTTACACAAAAATTAAATTACAACAATACCATATTCCTATAAACCAGAGGATAAAAGAAATACTTTAAACATAGTCTGAAAGATAAGAAGGTTTCTTACAAACCCTAGATGAAGCACGATTCTTGCCACCTACAAGTGTGTTTGGATGAACATTATCATTACATACATTGTGGCACCCATCCACTCTTCCTTTTATTACCACAACTCTGTTCAAGTTCCAAATTCTATGATCTTGAGTCTTTATAGCATTTTTGAATACCTTAATGACTTTAATAGGTTTCATAAATTTTGCAACAGAAATCCCCACCAAGCCAGGACGTTTGATCATTACCAACTCACCAACAGCTACTTTGGTTGTTTTCACCGCCCTTTTCTCATCAAAATAGCATTTTCTTAATTCACCTTTCTCTTCTTCCTTTAATTTTATCATTTCGTTGTTACACTTATTTTCTTTACCTTTACCCAACTCATACCTATTAACCCAAGTAGGTTCTACATTTGTATTGGGAACCCTCCCTCGGAACAAAAGAAAAGGTGTCTTTCCAGTGGTAGAATGAGGAGACAACCTGTACTCTTCAATCTTCCTACGCACTTCATCCTTCCAATTTAAAGGCATGGACTTTGACAATGCAATTGTCTCTTTAATTACTCTGTTAAATCTCTCCACCATTCCATTTGCCTCGGGATGGTAAAGAGAGCACTTCTTATGTACGATACCTTTAGATGCCAGAAAGCTCTTCATTTCCCCTGACACCAATTGCACTCCATTGTCTGTCAATATTGATTCAGGGATTCCCTCTTTGGAGAACAAATTCCTCAAACATTCAATAATGTGGGTCGAGTCAATGTTAGATAAAAAGAAAACCTCGGGCCAACGTGAAAACATGTCAATTATCACTAATACATAAGTCTGAGATCCATTTGCATGAATTGGACCCAGAATATCTAAAGCAATATCTTGGCACGGATTTGAAGGACGTCTCCTTAAAACCATAGGCTGTACTCGTGTGCTCTTGGACTTATCACTCAAAGTGCATGGAATACAATCCCGAATTGCATGCTCCACTTCTATGTCCATGCCTGGCCACCAATATGACATCCTCAAGCGTTCTTTACATTTTGTAATCCCTGCATGAGAGGAATAAACTAGATCTATGAGTTCTTTCCTAAGACTGCAAGGAGGAATCAACCTCGTTCCCCGAAATAGGAGATCATTCTCTACTGACAATTCGTTGCGTACCGCCCAAATTTTTTTTCGTGTCCAACGAACCTAGCTTGTTACTGTTCCAGCCCTTCTTAACCAAGTCAATGATTTCATTAAGAACAGTATCCTTAACCATTTCATCACACCATCTCTTTTCACTAATGATTTTCTCATCAATTACGCAAACTAATTCATCAGAATCTTCCCCTTTATCCTCTTCGGATGACGTTATGGGAGTGAGACGTGACAGGACATCCGCTAAATTATTTTCAACTCCTGGTATGTATTTTATCACAAAATTGTATTCTTGCAACCCTATCACCCATTTGGTAATCCTGCTAGAAATTGAATCTAAACCCTTCTTGCTGAATATCTCCACTAACAGCTTGTGGTCCGTTCTTACCTCAAAATTTATGCCCCAAAGGAACTTCTTCAATTTTTTTATAGCCCAGTACACTGCAAGAGACTCCCGTTCTACAACTGAATATCTCGTTTCGGGATCTTTGAGGCTGCGTGACAAGCACATAATCGTCTGGATGCCATCTTCACCTTGCTGTTGCAAAACGGCCCCCAACCACTTTCCACTTGCATCAGTGATGAGAATTGGTTTAATCATGGGGTTAAAGCTAGCAAGGGAAGGGGCCGCCTTAAGTTTGTTTTTGATATCTATGAATTCTTGCTCACAGCATTCAGTCCATATAAAATCTACACCCTTCTTTAATAGTTGTCTCATATTTGCTGCACAATTCGCAAAATTCTTTACAAATTTTGAGTAATATTCTACAACTCCTAAGAACTTCATGAGCTCACTTGTATTGGACGGCGATCTCATTTCTTGAATGGTATTAATTAAGTCCATCTTAGGTTTCACACCATGACAGGTTATGTTGTGCCCTAGGTAGTCAATAGACTCAGTTCTAAACTTACACTTTTCTGCCTTAATTGTCAAATTATGATCCGAAAGTCTTCCCAAAACCGACCTCAAGCGAGAGTCGCGTTGACAAGTGTTTTGTCCAAAAACCAAAATGTCATCTTGGTAGACATAAATACCAGGTAACCCTTGAAGAATATTTCCATTACCGTTTGGAAGACAGAAGAAGCCGATACTAATCCAAAGGGCATACGTATGAATCTAAATGTACCAAATGGTGTTATGAAAGAAGTGTAGTCCCTACATGTCTCCTCCAACTCTATTTGGTGGTATGCCGAAGTTAAATCTATTGTACTGAATATTTTGGCTCCACCCAACAGAGACAGCAATTCATTCATATTCGGCAAAGGATATTTATCAATCACTACACATTTGTTCAATTGTCTCAAGTCAATGCAAAGTCTCAGGTCCCCATTGGGTTTGCATGCTGCCACCACTGGGGCCAACCATTCGGTCCCTTCAACTTCCTCTATGATGCCCCCCTCTATCAGTTTTATGATTTCTTTTTGCATGTCTTCCCTTACTGAAATTGGGACATTCCTCACTTTACAACACACAGGAGTAGCATCCCTTTTAAGTATGATCTTATGCTTGTAGCCTTTGAGGCAACCCAGTTTTTTACCGAACACACTAGGATAATCTCTCTTGAGATCACTAATCAAATTAGTATCCCCCGCTTCCCCAATGGAGTTTATGTCGCTTTTAAATCGAATAGGAGGATCACTATTAGGGTCAAGGAAGACCCCGAAATCACCTTGATGGATCCAACTGATGATGCTATCACCCCTTTTCGATACATAGATTTTTCCTGAAATCAACTTCCCCTTGTATTCAATCAGACCCATGAAATATCCATGCAACTTGATGGGCTCTCCCCCATAAGCCAACGGCCTTATGTCGGGTTTCAGGAGTTTAATCTTGTCTTTTAAATTATTCATATAAAACCCACTTGAGACTATGGTGATCTTAGCACCTGAATCAAATAAAACTTTAGTTTTTTTTCCTTCAACTAGAATTTCGTCACATGGGGAATTTATCTTCTTCTCCCCATCCACTACCTGCACTACAATCTGACCACATTCAAAGTCCTCATGGTTAGATGCATCATAACTATAATTGCTAACTTCAATTTCCTTTACTTTTGGTGCACCTTTACTTTTACACATTGAGGCTAAATGACCTTTCTTTTTACATTTCGGACACATCAAGCCTAGAGCAGGACACTTCAGATTATTCGCCAAATGTCCCATCTTCCCGCACCTGAAACACTTACTATTACTCCATCTCTCATTCGTTTTATCTTTAACTAACAAGGATTCTTTGTGAGTCTTATCTTTACTTTTATGATCCACTTTGCTATCAGTTTTCACTTCTTGGACCTTACATTCGTTACTAGAATCTTTTTTTAAAACTGCGACACATTTTATAGAGTGTTCAATCCTTTTTGCAACCATAAGAACCTCATCCAAAGTAGGTTCGTCGCGTAACCATAACTCTTCCCTAACCTTCTCTATATTACATCCAAACATGAACTGATCACGTATACGTTCATCTGTTAATCCATCAAATTTACATGAAGATGCGAGCTTTCTTAAAATAGTTATATAACCTTCAAATGTTTCTTCTTCGGCTTGCATTCTCTTCGCAAATGTGTATCTCTCTAAAATGGTAGTTACTTTTGGCAAATAATGTTTATCTATTTTTTTTATGCAAATCTCATAGTCATTGAGCCCATTGGCCTCCTCCCGCGATAAATCATGTAGATGGTCAAAGACGTCTTGCCCCTCTGACCCCAAACAGTGCAACAACAAAGTAGACCTTCTCTCAGCGCTAGGGCCACATACCCTAGCATATCTCTTGAATACCACTTTCCACTTTTTCCATTTTATGAGAGGACTGCCAGGTTCGGATAAAAAGAATGGGGCTGCAGTGACGTTTTGCATATTCAATGTGCTTGAATGAATATAGGCTGAATACGTTGTCAATAATAATTCTCCTATACTAAACAACTATGTATGTAAACCCTTTTTTTTTTTTTAAATAATGCTCAAACCTTTGCGTAAGTAATTGCATACATTAAATGCTGTGCGCATCAGCGGGAAAACAATAAACAGCTGAGCGCAGAATGCGTACACAGAGACGTTTTCAGTTCCTTTGATGTGACTATAGTGACGTCGAACACACTACCAAAGCAGACCTTAAACAATGCTTCACGGAAGAAAAACTCAGTTACCTTGCTGTCTGCTCCTATGTAGCACCGTGAATATTGATGAAATAAAATTCCAGTAAACACGCGCTACACAAGAACACAAAATCATGAGGGAGCGTATGTCGATCTATAATACTCGGAGAAACAACAAAAGTGCGTGTGCATTGACGAGAACTTCGGTGTTGCCTGGATACGTGATCCAACCTCCAAAATGGCCTCCGCTCACGCTGCGGAATGACGACACACAGGAAGAGAGATTAAGCGTCTCTCGCGAGAAGATTCCAATTAGAAGAAGGATTAACGAAGATTCGCATCTAAGCAACAGGACGTCCGACGCACTGCCGTCTCTCTATTCTACATCCTCGAGGCAGGTAATGTTCGTTGGTTCTTTGGCTCTTGTTTCAAAAATAAATTACATCGTTTACCATCAATATCAGGTAATTCAAAATAAATACGAAGTTGGCAACTGAAATGAAAGTCAGTGCTCCCAGAAATGAAAGTCAAAGGGGCACTACTCAAAAATAAATTGCATCGTTTACCGTCAATATTAGGCAATTCAAAATGGGTGCGAAGTTGGCTAATGAAATGAAAGTCAGTGCTCCCAGAAATGAAAGTCAGAGGAGCATTACTCCGCGCACACAGCACCAAAATTGCAACTCTAAAGTCAAGACAAGGATCGCACAATTCCCACAGTTGACGGCCTCGGGCACTGTCTTCAGCTTGATCAAACGCTGCCAACGCTGACACGTTCCCCACCAGTCGGAACAGAGACGTGACAATCACGATCAGCACAAAGATGAGCCCGCATGTGCACATTAGTCACCACACATGCGGCGAAACTCCCAATCTTCAGCAAGGCATATAAATCATGGCAAGACGTTTGATACTTGCTGTCAGATAGATGTAAACGCCTTCAGCACTTGTTCCCTTTCTTCTTTTAAATTCTTGAATTCATGGTAGACGCCTCTAAGATTTATTTCTGTGTTGAGATCTCACATGGCTGCCCTTGCCGACTACGCCAGTGAAAGATTCATGCTCAAGGAAACCAGGATGCAGATAGGTTGATTGAAGCAAGTTTATTCCATTGAGATCCCATCCATCCAGAAGCTGGCGCAAACAGCCAGTCATCTAGTTTACATCCAAATCTCCCTACCTAGGATTCTATGACATCACAGATCACTACTAACATTCCAGAGCTCCCATCCAATCATAGGATGAGCACTTGCAAAGGTATGCCATGCTCATGACATACCACAACTTGGCATCCTTGGCGTGGTTTCCCCAAACATTTCGCCTCTACCACTTGCATTTTTTTTGACTATGCGATGGATTTCGTTTTTTCTGCCTTGGATGCTCTGGGCACTTTGCCACTGCTGATCAGTGTCAAAGTGCAGGTGCTCCTTGTGTAAATTGTTATTATGATTGGTTATCCAAGATTGACCTATTTGATTTACTGGTAAGTCCCTAGTAAAGTGCACAGTGTGTGCCCTGGGCCTGTAAATCAAATGCTACTAGTGGGCCTGCAGCCCCGACTGTGCTACCCGCATGGGTAGCCCTGTAAATGTATCTCAGAACTGCCATTGCAGGGTCTTAAACTGCCAAGTCGACGTGGCAAGTGCACTCACTTGCCAGGCCCCAACCTTCTCTTTTCTGAAGTCTCAGGGCCACAAAGACTTCACCTGCAACCCACTGACCAGCGCTTGGACTCCTGCATTCAAAAGGGTGCCAATTCCAGTTCCTTTGCCCTGAGAATTGTGTGGTTGGTACTGCAAAGTAAGAAAAACACTCCGACGCTGTCAGCAATGCCGTCAGTGACACCGCAACCTGCACCGAGGCCAGGGGGCACCGCTCTTGAAGTGCACGACACACCGCCCTGCCTGCACCACAGCTCAGATGCCCACCATTGCCTGCAGTTATCGGCCTTTTCCGACGCCAGCACTCGCACCAATGCCGTCACCGCCAGCATCTGCATCCCGTTAATCGCGGAGCCAATAACCGACAAGCGTGACTTCACGAACTCTTCGAGATCGCATCGCCTCACCGGAACCGACGCCTCTCCGTTGCCGCCTAACTTGCCCTGCACTGGATTCGATGTCTCGCCTCTCCCGTGAAAACCTGGTACCGGCCACATCACCGACGCCTCACCTCCGCGATGCCACACACCGTCTACTGACTTTGTTTCCAAGTTACTGTTGTATGGGGGACCGTGTGACACTATTCACGACTCTGCGCACCTCGCGGTTGGTGCCATATTTTGAATTTATGCCTATCACAATGTCGTAATAGGCCCAGGTGGACCTATTTGGTGCTACAAGTGCTATTTTTAAAATAACTGTTCTAAAAGTCATATTTTGATAATTGTATGATGAATTTTTGTCGTTTTGGTCTTGTTTGGTTTAGATAAAGATACTTTATTTTTCTAAACTGTCCATTTGTGGTGTTTTCACTGTGTTACTGTGTGTTTGGGTACAAATACTTTACACATTGCCTTTGAGATACACCTGTCTGCTCGTGCCAAGCTACCAAGGGGGTGAGCAGGTGTTATCTAGAGTGTGTAATCCCCTTACCCTGACTAGAAGCAAAGGTCCCTAAGTGGACTAAGGTGCATGCCTCTGCCAATTAAGAACCGCCATTTCTAACACACAATCACTCAGGGAGGCGATGGATAACTTGCAATGCACTTAAATGGAGGAATACTCCTGTAGGTCCCTGACTCATATCACACACAGTAGACTAGACCGAATTCAGACAGCTGCTTACCTTAGTAGGTATCCGTCAGACCATGCACCCCTAGTTGTTGATTACACTGTAGCTGTAACCCCTAGGACTCCCAGCGGATGGACACTTCTGCTTGGTATGCTTACTGACCCTGCAGCGCTAGAGAAAATAGGGACTGCCCTTATGGAATATTTTGAACTTAATGGGCCACCAATGCTTCCCGTGGTAATGAATGGCCGGCCATGGAAGCAGTCCTTAGGGAAAATGTATAGCCCTCCCTAGCGGGATTAGAGAGCAGTTGACCAAAGAATTGAATAGTGGAAGCTGCACTGAACACGTTTTAGGGGCAATCTCTGCATAATCCAGACTATGATGTGGCCTTCCTTGAAGCGGAACAAACGCTGGGGGGAGCTTGGGATAAGCTAGATAGCTACACATTGCAAGACTACAGGCAACGCCTCCACAGAGATGGCGATACACCGAGCTGGTTATTGGCTATATTACTGAGGAATGAGCAGCAACAAGTCCAGATTCTCACTCTACGAACACCCGCAGGTTCATACGACCCGATTAACAATACGTTCTCTGAGCTTATACAACACCTTTACAACAGGGGTCCTCTGGTGCCACCCACCTACTTATTGACTTACTTAGATGCTGTACAGACACCAAGGTTCTCTGACTCCCTCAGGGTAAAACTAGAGGGTGACCTGACTTTGGAAGAAATTAAAGAAGGCTTCAGAGAATTGCCGAGCGCTAAAAACGCTTGGGAATTATGGGTTCCCAATTGAGCTAGCTCAAACTTTTTCCCTCACCTTATAACAAAGCTGTGGGACACATTAAGGGAGACCTGGGAGGTTGGGATCATCCCCCCAACATGCAAGAGAGTATTGTGGATATTTGGACCCCTTCGTATACCGTCCTGTTACTATGATCAACTGAGACACGAAAACCTTGTGTAAAACATCAGCAATCAGATTTGTTTGGCTAATCAGAACCTTAAAACAGGATGACCAGTGTGGATTTGTCATTGGACGTAACACAGCAATGAATATAAGACACGTGTGTGCTCTCCTCTGTATGTGATAGACAAGAAGACATGGCCATAGATCTGGAGAAGGTATTTGATACCCTGAGCTGGGCGTACCCATGGGCGGTCCTGTGCCATTTGGGGTTTGGCCTGGAATTTTACAAATGGATGAAAATATTGTACGATGAGCCCACTGTCAGGGTTCGGACAGGCACAATAGGGTCCTAAAGTTCCACAGTCCAACAGGGAATGCGATAGGGTTGCCCACTCTCCACTACTTTTCGCTCTAGCGCCTCTAACAATAAAACTTTGTTCTGAAATGGGAGAGTGCGGAATATCAATCGCGGGTGTATCTCATCTTGTCTCTCTATACGTGGATGGTGCGCTGTATTATTTAATACTCCCTCAGGCGTCCGGCCTGCTGTTCTTAGAACATCTATGTCATTTTGGTACGGTCTCTAGATTGCAGGTAAACATAAAAAAGGCTTGCTTTTCCCTTTGGGGACATTAGCATCCAAAACCCCAGAGGAGTTGCTGGAATTCGGACTACGATGGGAGACAGAACAGTTTTGATATTTAGGTATTATGGTGACACATGCAGCTGACATACAGCATGAATATAATATGGGACAGGTGATGCAAGGTTTACGAACCTCGATCAAGTTCTGGAACTCGTTATCCCTATCAGTGAGGGGCAGTGTGGCTATAGATCGTAGTTTTAACGCATTGTCTTTATATGTTACAAAACTAGCTGCGTCCTTTAACTGTGTCCACATTTCAACAGCTGGACAGTTTCGGGAAACGGCCACTACAAGGAGGCCGTTTCCACGCATTACCTTAACCACGCATGCATTACAACGCATGAGTGGTTACCACAAATAGCCTTTATCACGCATACCTTTACTACGAGATACGTAGTAAAGGCATGTGTGTTAAAGGCTAAAATTAAAAAAGGGGGCTTGGAGGTCTCTCCCTCAAAAAAAAAAAATAATGCTTGCGAAAAAAAGGGGGCTTGGAGGAGTCTGCCCCCCCCCAAAAAAAACGCACCTGTTTCCATGGCAAAGTGGAGGCAATCGGCGTCGTTAGAGGAAACGGAAAGACACTTCCGCTTCCCCTTTACGACGTGCAACCTCACCTCGGAAGATCATGGAGAGGAGACGACGTGGAGAGGTAAGGGGAATTTCAGTTTAAAAAAAATATATACATAAGGATTGAGGGGGTTGTGTTACGCAGGGGTCAGATTTTAGGGTTAAGGGCAGGGGAGGGGTATTTGTAAGAAGGGTTTAGGGGTCGGGGAATCACGAAGGGAAACATTTTAAGGGGTCCGGGCAGGGGTAATTCTAAGAAGGATTGGGGGCTGGGGGTCACGCAGGGGTACAGGGGAGGGGTATTTCTTTTTTTTTTTAGAGAACTAGATAGGGGAGGGGGAAAGGGAGCACTTATAAGAAATGGGCAAGGGGTCTAAGATAACCTTTACCAAGAGTATGCCCATACCATGCATGAATTTACAACGAAAATTGTTGTAAAGATATGCGTGGTAAAGAAATATTAGTGGTAAAGGTTATGCGTGGTAATAGCATTCGCGTTGTAACGCATGCGTGGTGAAGGCATGCGTTGCAACGGAATGCGTGGTAACGTCATACAACCGACAGTTTCTTGTTTAAATTGGTTTGGGCAGGAAGCGCAGCAGTGTGTCCCTGGTCCTACTTAAAAAACCCTTGGAAGAAGGAGGATTATGGTTCCCGGATCTGGAAGCTGATTACTATGCAGCACGATACAACATGCAGCCGGTTGGGTGCCAGAGGAAGACACTTGGGAAAGGAGACTACTTAAGGGCACATATGGGGATGCCGCACTCCTAGACCTGCTTATGAAAGCAAGTTGTATTCCTGGGGAATTTCCATATATAGTTCAACAGACGGGGTGGTGTGGGAATGCATAATGCAATGAATAATCCGCAGATCCCCATTGCAAAAGAATTTAGAATATGGGCCCTGCCCCTATTCCACCAAATAACTAAGGTGATGGCCATGATTCGATGGTATGATGGAGGCTGTAATACCTTGGGGGATCTTTATCCAGGGGACACATTTATTACCTTTCAAGAAGCCCAAGAAGTATTTACAGTGGAACCGGGGCAGTTCCTCCATTTTGCCAAAATAGTTTCCATCCACTACTGTCCTGACACATACCCTGCAAGCCATCCTACAACCAGGAACAACCCAACACACTATCCCTCATTTGTGTAGGGCAATAAGGCAGAAGGTCCCCATTCAACCGTAAAAGGGCATGGGGGCGAGTAAAAGGATCTCGGCAACCTGTTCACTGAAAGGACATGGAATACAGCATGTACTCAGATCAGGGTGGTCTCCTGTAATCCTCGATTTAAATTGATCCAATTCAAATTCCTTTTTAGAACATACATGGCCCTGGTAATTCTGCGAAAGATATATTCTGATAGATCTGCTACCTGGCCCTGATGCCAGGTGCCTGGAGCCACCTTTCTGCACTTAGCTTGGGACTGCCCCGCATTACATCATTATTGGTTGCAAGTCTTTTGAGCCTGGGCCAATACGGGCATACCGGGGGGTTATACTGGGGGTAATTCTCAGAGTGAAAGGTAAAAAGATGCACCACAAGTTTATCAGATTGCCATTGGTACTAGCGAGAAGGAGAGTGGTGATGGGATGTACTCTTTGAATTCTTGAATCTCAAGATGAAATTCTTTCAAACATCTCATAGCGCTCCAATAACATTTTTCTTCTGCTTCTAGTTCCCTTGATTAGATGACCACTCTAGCTTCACCTATTTCTATCATAATTTTTTTCTAATCACAAGAAAATGTATTCTTTGTGTAAGGCTATATTATTTTAAAGTCTGAATTGTCTACAAAAACCTTTGATTCATTTTCAACTGAGGTCCATCTGGGATAATCTGAGGTTGATCATTTTATATAATAAAAGTACTATAGGGAGTATTTTATCCAAACTTCCTTTCATTCTTTCTTTTTAATCCTCTCCACTGGAGGCACCAGAATAAAATTTAGTTTTCGCCTACCAGGAAAGGTTTTTTTCTTAATCACTCTGCACCTCACCTAAACACCTAAACATCTTTGCTCATCTAACCCAAAACACCTCTGCTCCTCCCTTTTCAAAAGCTGTAGCCCACACCAGGCACCTTGCGGTGCAGGTGTGAGTAGGACACCCTATGATGAAGCATTTCACCCAAGGGTGAGTGAGGGTACTCGCCCTAAGAAAGCATTCTCCAACAGATAACGTTTTTCTGAAAGAGTATTTTCCTTAAGCACAGAAATGCCATATGTTTCAGAGAGTACACCTAACCCAAAGCTAGTGATTTTTGGCTTGTGGAAAATCTGCTTAGTTATAGTTAATGTCAAAATGGAAATACACCTGAGCTTCTTCCAGGCAAAGAACAGGTAGTTCTTTCATATCTAATGCACACTCTTCCCGGTACTTTTACTTCAGCCGTTTCTATCAATCTGATGTGCTTCTTTAGTGATTGCAACATTCCTTGCTGGAATGCTCCTATCACCTATTGCAGCTTCCTTCACGAGAGCATGCGGTTGGGGGCCCAACTGTAAATTTCTGAGATAGAGGAGAATTGACAGTGAGAACTCCTAAAAGCTAATGTAAAAAAAATCTTGGAGAAAGCTACTCTAAGTAAGAGGAGTTGCTAGACCTGTCAGCCTTAGGGTGGCCTTCCCACAAACATTTTGGCTTACTCCTCCATTTTTGCTGACCTCGTTTTTGTTGTTAGGACTCTGTGCACTTTACCACTGCTGACCACTGCTAAAGTGCATGTGCTCACTCCTTAAAACATGGTAACATTGGCTTAACCCTAAATTGGCACATATTTAATTTACTTTTAAGTCCCTAGTAAAGTGGTACTACCTTTACCCAGGGACTTTAAATTAAATGCTACTGGTGGGCCTGTGGCACTGATTCTGGCACCCACTTAGGTAGCCCCTTAAACATGTCTCAGGCCTGCCATTGCAGCATTTGTGTGCAGTACTAAACTGCCATTTTGACCCAGCAAAATAAACCTTTTCCCTCCCTCTTTTGTGATACACTACATCACAACAATTTAATAATTCCATGTCAAACGTACTCTAGCCGTTGGACTTCATAAACAGCAACCTTTAACTGGGGCTATCACTTTTGATCTGTGGAGTTCCAAATTTCGTATCATTAAAATGACTATGGCTCTCATTGAGGTTTTGGTGGGGGATAGATACACCCTCAAAAACCTGCCCTATGTCCGATCCACTAAATTTGCAGTTCCACCATTCTATTTACTAATCTGCCAGCAGAAATCTTTGACCGACAGCCCTTTAGATATTGGGTCATTATTCTAAATACTTAATATCTTTTGCCCTATTTTGGGCAGAGGTTCCAACATAACTTTTTCCTGTTTGTGATTGCCAGGAAAGCAATCGCTTTTGAACAGGAAAGCAAAGAAATGACCGCCACGTGCTGAGAGAATGCTCCCTGCTTGTCAATGACATTTATGTTTTGTTTTTCAATAAGAAACTCCTCCTTTTGATTTTTTTCTGTATTGATGCAATAAACAAGTCGGCCACTCAGCAAACATTTAGTGCCTTCAACTGAGCAGTCGCCACAGGCTCAGCTGAAGGGACGTGGCGGAATTCACAACAGCAAACCCTACTCTAAATAAGGGCCTACATTTCCTCCATTTTCAATCAAGGCACAGATCTCTCACTGAAGAATGAAGACCTTTTCCATCTCTGCAGTAAATTTGTATGGAGATAAACGTTTGAAGGTCTGCAAGAAAATAAATGCTATTTTAACAAAGGGTGTGTATTTTGCCCTGCAAGAGATTTTCGGTGAGGTTCATGGTGTCTGTTTATACATTGTCTGTTCTAACCAACAGACCCTTAATTACCCAATGCTTTTTGCAGGTAGACTTGATGAATTTGGACATCTCTAAGCTTAGTACATTGATGATTCTACCACATGTAGTTAGTCCCAAACAGTACTGACTGTTGTTCAGCCTTCTCTCCAATCTTCTGTCCAATCCAGTTTATGTCTCAGTTTCCTGGGCTGTATGTGTCAACAGTAATGGTGCACTCAGGCACTTCAAAGTGCTTTGCTGTAGGTATTTTTGTACTTTTGATGAAAGGGCTCTTAATGGAAAGGCAGCAGTGTTCTAGTTACAGATTATTCACACAAGGGCCACAATAGTTCCAGGTAGAACCATACATCCATTGTATATGTTGTTGATTTAATGGGACCAGAATCATAAAATCCTTTGCTAACATAAAAGTCACTTAGGCGAGTAAAAAAGTGAATTTGTAGTCTGGTATGCCTCACATCGATTAACAGATTCAAGATTTGTGTATAAGCCTTCTTAATGTTATTTCGTCTGCTTGCACAGATAGGACTTTGGGTCCTATCTGTGTTGGGTGTGTTTGTGCTGACTAAGGCATTTGTTCTTTCTATGCTGCTTTTGTGGTTTTTCATAAAAGCAACACTTTGAAATTATGTTACTGTAATTGTGTGAAGAGAGGCTACAGTGCACCAAGTTTTCAACATGTTAACTATGCAGGTGGTGTTGGGCCTGGCCCTTTCTGCAGGGTCACCCCCAAACTTTTTGCCTTCACCCTGCATTTTTTGGCTGAATTAATTTTTTCTGACCGAAGGACTCTGTGCCCCTTTACCACTGTTAACCAGTGCTAAAATGCTTGCGCTCACTCCCCTGAACAAGGGTTAAATCTGGTTTGTACCTGATTGGCATATTTCATTTACTTATACATCCCTTGTAGAATGGTATACCATACAACTGGGCCTGTAAATTAAATGCTACTAGTGGGCCTGCAGCACGTATTGTGCCACACTTAAGTAGGTCCTTAAAACATGTCCCAGGTATGCCATTGAAGCCCGGATACCGTTTAAAACTGTCAATTCTACTTGCCACTATAACCCCCATTGCCAAGCATTAAACTTCCCTTTTATTACATTTGTGTTACCCTTAAGGTAGGCCCTCGGTAGCCTATAGGGCAAGATGCATTATAATTAAAAGCTTGGACAAGTACTATCAAGTTTTATATATCCTGGTAGTGAGAGACTCCAAAATGTGTTTTTCACTACAATGAGGCCTACCCATACCATAGGATAACATTGGGTTGCCTTATTACACTTAGTAAGTTATCTTTTGATTGGAGACGAACAAGCATTTCCTGTTTGGTAACTGTGAAATTGGAAATAAAATCCTATTTAATAGTAAAATTGGATTTGAAATAATTTTGAAAATGCCACTTTTAGAAAGTTTGCATTCTCCTTACCTTAGCATTTTGATGTTTGCAGCCTTTCCTAGGTCACATGTCTGGGTGTAACTGGCAGTTCAACTTTGTAAATTCCTCCCAGAAACTCACACAATAGAGAGATTAGGTGTGCTTCAATGGGCCGTCTGCTGGCAGGATGGGATGGAGCTGGGTACAGCCCCACTTGTAACTGAATAGGCTGCGCTTTGCCTTCACACAAAGGGCTTGTCACCACTGCATTGTTCCTGCAGCCAGCTCGGAGCCAGGGCAGGGAGTCAGGAAATTCCAAGTCCTTCAAAGGGAATTCCCTGGAAACTTATACTTCACAGAAGGTACCAGGTATAAAAATAGAGCCTGCAGACCCACTCTTAAGTTCCTTTTCTGAACCTGCAGAAGAACTCTCAGATCACTGAGTGCTGCTGTGGCCTGCTGTGTACTTCACAAGACTGCTTTGTTGCACCTGCAAGGACTGTTTTGATGCCTGGAGCCTGCTTTGAATGTTTGAGCCCTACATCTCCCCCTGAACCCAGGACTACCAGAGTGATTCTAAGGGCTAGTTTGCTGGCCTCCTTTTAAGAGCCACAGGACAAAACAGGCTCCCACCGTCTTGAACCTGAACCTCAACCAACCTGAGTGAGTCCTGAACCCTCAGGTGTTGTCCCTCCAGTATTGGACCGTTGGTTGTGGTGCTAAAGGTGCCCAGATAGCCAAAATCCAAACCTGGGACTTGGAAAAGTTTTGGCTAATAACTGCTCTGAGAACTGAGGGAAGACTAGGACCAACCTGCTCGTCGATCTGCCAAGGCGCCTTGCCGGTCGGCCTGACCTCGCGACTGCTATATTCTTCTCTGCAGCAGCAAATTTTGTTCAGCTGTCCTTCGCCAAAAGGGTATCTGACCTCCTGGAATTGTCTTCGGCTACAGCTGTTTGTCTTATCCCGCTGGAGATTTTCGACTTCCAAAAAAGTGTCAAAGTAGAAATCTTTACTCTGCCTTTGGACAGCGGCTTCCCGACGATGAAGCTCCCTCCTTGGACACCACCTGCAGCCTTGCCCTACTGTATTTTAGAGCTCTCAGATTTTTTTGGGGCAAAATTCTTCTACATCCAAAGGCAAGCGCTGCCCAGGCTCAATCCAGTTCTTGTATCCAACCTGCGCTTCATTACGGTTGGCATATTTTTCAACCTTAACCCAGTCTCATGTGACCAGACGTCCACAATTGGCGCTTTGATCTTTTAGGCATTCGTTTTTACTAAAAACTTTGAAATTTCATAACTCCGTTTCTAATGATTAGATTTGTGTCATTTTGGTGTCAAATAATTTATTACACTTTTCTCTATTTTTCTAAATTTGAATGAGATGTTTCTTGGATTGTATTTTCACTATAATTCAGTTTGTGAGCTGGATAAATACTTTACTGATTGCCTCTAAGTTAAGCCTGGTTGCTTTTTGTTCCAAGCTATCTAGGGTTAAGTGCAGATTAACTTAGTGACTTTTTGTTACCCTGCTGGCACTGTGGCTGTTGCTTGACCAAGGCCCAAACCTCAGTCAACTAACAACCTAATTTCTCACAGAAATAGTTAGAGATTGACTGCCTAGTGGTAGTTCAACACCATAATAATATATTCCTGGTGTTCTGGTACTAAATTGCAACAATTGTGTGCCCTTTGTGCCATGTCCTGGTAGTGAAAAACTCCTACTACAAGGCCTACCTCTCCTATAACATTGGGTTACCTTATTACTTGAAATAAGTGATAACTTTCAATTGGGATCAGATAGGAATGTTGAGTTTGGGGTCGAAAGAATTGTAATTAGAAGTGCTCTTCATTGACAAAATCGGATTTTCTGTCACCATCGTGAAAATTCCACTTTTAGAAAGAGGGTATGTTCCTTAGGGTGGTCTTCCCCCCGGACATTTTGCCTTTGGCCTCTCATTTTTGCTGATTCGTTTTGTTGGCCTTAGCACTGTGAGCACTTTACCAGTGCTAAAGTGTATGTGCTTCTCCCCTAAACATGATGACATTGGTTTTAACCTGATTGGCATATTTGATGTACTAGTAAGTCCCTTGTAAAGTGCTAAACCATATACCCAGAGGATGGCACTGATTGTGCCACCCACAGAAGTAGTCTTTCAAACCTGTCTCAGGCCTTCCACAGCAGTGCCTGTTTGTGCAGTTTACTACCACTTCACCTTGCCAAGCCTTAAACTCCCCTTTTATTATATATGTCACCCCTAAGGTAGGCTTTTAGTAACCTTCAGGGCATGGTGCCATGTAAGTAAAAGGTAGGGCATGTACTTGTATGTTTTGCAGTTCCTGATGGTGCTAAACAGCCTATTTCGATTTTTACTACTGTGAGGCCTACCCCTCTCATAGGCCAGTACTGGGAATTCCTTAATGTAATTCCTGATCTCAGTGGAGTAGCTTTTTCATGTTTCATATGTTTGGAATGGTAATGATAAGTCCTCCTTACTGATGAAGTTGGATTTAACATTACTGTTTTAGAAATGCTACTTTTAGAAAGTGAAAGACACACAATTGCAGTTCGGGCTGGACTGTTCCCATGAGGCGCAGGGTCAAGACTGATTTGCATATGGCTGGATTCAATTTGGAAAGGCATGGTGAGCCAAAAAACGATGGATTTAGGCCCAGATTTCTGTACTGGGGTGAATGTATGGCATTGTTCTGCATTCTGTCCCTCAGTTATTCTTTTTGCATTTGTCACCCCAAGTGGGGTGGGTATGCCTAGACGTGGGTCCAGTGCTCTCCATGCCACTGGAGTCAAGCTATCCTGGTTGATGAGGGGTGAAACCCCAAAACTGGTCCTAGGATGCTTGTTTCCTATCAAGGGAGGACCTGGCCTGGATGTTTGGGCTGGATTGTTCCCATGAGGCACAGGGTCAAGACTGATTTGCATATGGCTGGGTTCAAATAGGAATGGCATGGTGAGCAAAAAAATGATGGATGTAGGCCCAGATCTCTGTACTGGGGTGAATGTATGAAATTGTTCTGCATTCTGTCCATCAGTTGTTCTTTTTGCTTTTGAAAGAGGGCATTTCTCTGTACTTACGGCTCTTTGTACATGAGAGCCTGTCTCCAATACATGTCTTGGTTGGGTGACAGCTGCACTTTGTGCATTCCTTCTAGACGGCCACAAACACCGGAAGGTGAGGCTCATCTGCATTGTGAGCACCCCTCTGCATCCATCTGCATTCTGATAGGTCTTCCTGGGTACTAAGGAATGGGAGGGGATGACACACTTCAATAGGTAATGCCCTGCCCACACACAAAGCACTGATTTACCCCCCACAGGTAGCCTGGCAGATAGAAGTGGGCTGAAAGGGATCCTTGTGCACGTCAGCAAATTGCTTTGAAGTCACCCCTACATCAAATACACTTTTGGGTATAAGTACTGGATCTCAGACCCCGTGAAATCTGACACTTCTGAATCTTGAACTGAACCTCTGTCACAAGATGTTATGCTGTGCTGCTTAAAGGATTCAACGGGACTGCTTTTCTGGAAGGACTGTTTTTCTGCTTGTTGCCCTGCTGCCTGCTGATCCCTGACTCTGCTGAAGGAGAGCTGGACTCTGCCTTCCCTCCAAGTGGTCTCCAAGGACTTGGTGGCTTGCCTCCTGTTTTCTGAAGTCTCAGAGACACAAAAAACTTCCTACAATTCTGCTGGACTCTGCCATCCATGATTCCTACCCTTGCATGAGGTGCCCTCTCCAAGTTCTGGGCCACAGAAGTGAATTCTGCAGCTGTTTCCTTCAAAACCGACGCATCGTCACCACTGCACCGATCGGAACCAACGCATCGCCCTTCGACACCCAAGCAGAGATTGTTCTGCTACAGCAGTTCTAAATTCCGGGTGGCCCGATAACTATGCTCTGTGCGGCATGATGACAATGCATTGCCTTCACTCAGCAAAGCTCGACTACGACGCAACTGTGTGGAAAAGATCAATGCATCGAGTCCTCGGCATCGATGCTTTGCCCCATCCAAGGTACCTTTTCTGCCTGTGTCCTGTAGTCGACCTGCCCTCCATTGCAGTTGGCCTGAACTTTGGATTTGCTCCAGTCCCTCGCAACCTCAAGTAAGCTTTTGACTGCTAGTGACTTCTAAGCACTATTTTTGCATTTAACCTTTAAAAAATAATATCTTGACTTCTACTGATTGGATTTTGATTGTTTTGGTCTCATTTTGCAGAGATAAATATTATCTATTTTTCTAAATCTGTGTGGAGTCTTTTTGTGGTGTATTTGTTGTGTTACTGTGTGCGTGTGTTACACAAATACTTTACACATTGTCTCTTTAGATAACCCTGACAGCTCTGTGCCAAGCTACCAGAGGGTAAGCACATGTTATCTTTTAGTGTGTATCTAGCTAACCCTGACTAGAGTGGTGGTTCCTGCCTGGTCTGGGTGCATACCTCTGCCAAACTAAGATCCCATTTCTAACAGGGTATTTTCTTGCACTAACCATTTAGTGCTGACAGCCTGTTCCTGGATCACAAGATTAGGTGTAGCTGACAATTGGTCTTTGTATATTGCGCCCAGACAATGAGACAAAGGGAAGGTAGGCGTTGGCAGGAAGAGTCACTCTGAGCTGACACTTGCACATCACAAAGGCCTTGCCTGAGTACTCTCATCAAGGTGTTGACGCAGGTCTTTTGTGACCCCAAACAAGCTAGGGCCAGGACAGAGAGGCAGGAAATTACAGACACCTCAGGGGAGGGTGGAACCCTCCAGAACCCTCTCCTACTTCAAAGTGGGCACCAGGTATAAATATTGGACCCTTAGACCCAACTCTTCAGTACACATCTGGACCTTTGGGGAAATTCAGAAGGAGGACTGCTGTGCTGCTCATCAATAAGGACTGCCATTCTGCTGTCCTGATGCCTGCTGCCTGAGTGAAGGGCTGAACCGGCCACTTGAACCAAGGACCATCAGAGTGACTCCAAGGGCTAGTTGTCAGGCCTTCTGACCAGAGCCATAGGTTCTAATCACCTTAAACCAGCACCTAGAGTCTGTCTGTTGTGAGTTCTACCCTCTCAAGTAGTGCAGCCCTAGTCCTGAAGTACGGGATCCTTGGAATTGGGCCTAAAGGTGCTCTGCCAGCCCAGCGGTGGTCCCAGCGGAACTGACGCAGTGAGATGCATTTCCTCCCAAAACTCTGCAACCAACCAGCAGCATGACATATTTTACCAAAAAAACTTTGCAACAGAACTGCTGCGCGACGCATCCCAAACACAGTAATTTTGCTTTGAAAGCCCCGCAGCTTCTTCGGAACCACCTGCTGCGAAATGCATCTTCAACGCAGGACTTTGCATTGCAAGCCCCTCATAGACTGCATTCTCTATGACGATGCAGGACCTCGCTTCGAAGCCTCACAGCTTCCCGGATTTGCTAAGCAAAGCATCGCCACACCAGGAATTCATATTGCTTTGGCTGCATAAAGCATCCTCGAAGCAGGACATCACAACACTACGCAACCAGGATTAAAGACACTTTGTTCAGTAACCCCAACTAGGCCCTTGTAGGTCTCTGTAGCTGGCCTGCGCTCCATCACAATCGGCCTGAACTTGTGACTTTGTCCCAGTCCGGCACGTCCAGATATCCAGAGTTGGCGCTTTGTGCCTTTTGATGCTAGATTCACTTAAATCATTGAATTTGCAAATCTCCAGTTCTGCCGATTGGATTTTTGTTGTTTTGGCCTTAAATTATTTATTCAATTTTACTCTTTATATTTGTAAATGTGCACAACTGCAAAAAGAATGAATTTGGCAAGTGTGTGAAGAACTCTAAATTCGCCCCATTCAAGTATGATAAATGATATGTATGCAGCCCTACCGGTGTCTAACTTTCCTAAAACTCTCAAAGATAATCAACAAACACAGGCATTCCTCATGTTTAGTACACATTTCCACTCTTTGTGATCCTTTTTTTATGAAAAAAAAAAATATTTAAAATGACTCTTGCTACGTCTTCCAGTGACATCATGAACTTTTATGTGTAAATTCGAAGAGAAAATGTGGATTTCCTTAACGAAAACTTCATAATGACAGCTCCCGTGGCTGCATTTTGTAGTGAAAACCATTGACAAAGGGTTCTGAAGGGTTGGCAGAAGGGTGTAGATGACCAGTTACACCTATAATTTACAGTCTTATGAAGTCACAGTCATTGCAGAGAGCGCTATAGACAACGTAGGTATCATTTTTATCAATATTATTAGAGTCAATATTTTTCAAAGAACACCACCATTTTCTTTGCTCACCATAACATTGGAGCTATTTACCATTATACAAAGAGTAGAAAACAAGCTGTACAACACCTGGTGTTTTATGATTGTAAAAACAACTGCTTGAATGTCTTTGTTCGACACCTTTAAATGAACTACTCTCAATTACAGCAATGTCCCTTGTGCTTTCAGAGTACGAAATGGAGCGGTCCTTCTTCCTGCGGATGAAATGCGTGCTGGCTAAAAGGAATGCAGGACTGACCTGCAGCGGCTACAAGGTCAGAAGAGTTTATTGCTACATTCATTCAATCTGCCGCATCTTCTTTTTGGGAAGGCGGGGCAGAAACAGTGCCGGCTCAAGACGCTGACATTCTAAGGCATTGATGGGTGTGGTTTACTGTAGGGCAAATGCTGTTAAAAAGCAGAAGGCTGCTCTCCAGATAGGATGGACACGCCAGGAAAGGGTTGATAGGAGACAGGGAAAATGAGCCTATGATTTGTTGAGATCCAATCCATAGCAATGCGCTCACATTGCAAACTATGAGAGATTTCTGCCCTTTTCCTGTGGGAGGAGAACAGTGGCAAAGACAGGTACTGCACGTCTTCCCAGGTGCCTTCCCAGCTAGGGCCAAGCTGCCCCGGATTCGGCTGTCGCTGAATTGGGAGCACAAGATCTGTGGTAAGTCTGCAGCGTGGGAGTTTTTCAAACAGGGACCTCGAGTGCTATAAGGCGGTGGAGCCTCAGGGTGAGATTCCAAGTGAGAATGAAGACTAAGCAGGGAGATCGGAATAACCCGGAAGTTATAGATTCCCTCAATACTCCCTAAAATATATATAGGTTCTACACACAATACCCTGTAACACCCCTTTTGGAAGTTAATGGTGCCCCTAGTATCCGTTACGTCAAGAGAATAACTATAGGCACTTCGTAATTTGGTCAAAGAAGTGCCATGCCTTCAGAGGGTGACGTCCAACCCTCTACAGAGGGTGCCATCCAACCCTCTCCAGAGGCTGGCATCCAACACTCTCCAGAGGATCCAACCCTCTCCATAGGCTGGCATCCAACACTCTCCAGAGGATCCAACCCTCTCCAGAGGCTGGCATTCAACACTTTCCAGAGGCTGGCATCCAACACTCTCCAGAGGCTGGCATCCAACACTTTCCAGAGGCTGACATCCAACACTCTCCAGAGGCTGCCATACAACCCTCTCCAGAGGCTGCCATCCACCCGTCTCCAGAGGCTGGCATCCAACGCTCTCCAGAGGCTGGCATCCAACGCTCTCCAGAGGCTGGCATCCAACGCTCTCCAGAGGCTACCATTCAACACTCTTCAGAGGCTGACATCCAACGCTCTACAGAGGCTGGCATCCAACACTCTCCAGAGGCTGGCATCCAACGCTCTTCAGAGGCTGCCATCCAATGCTTTTCAGAGGCTGGCATCCAACGATCTCCAGAGGCTGGCATCCAACCCTCTCCAGAGGTTGGCATCCAACCCTCTCCAGAGGCTGGCTTCCAATGCTCTCCAGTGGCTGGCTTCCAACGCTCGCTAGAGGCTGGCATCCAGGTTGCTTCAGAGGCTGGCTTCCAACCATCTCCAGAGGCCGGTATCCAACGCTCTACAGAGGCTAGCATCTACAAGCGTATGTACATCAATGGTTTACATGCTAACAGGCCACAATTCAAAGATATCATGCAAAATATATACCAACCATAATCTGAACTGCACTATATTGCTCTTTAACCTGCATTCTCTAGGTCAATCTAGTTCCATCAAGGGGTACAAAAGTAAGTATATATGTGGCCGTATAGATGGGAAGGAGACTGCACTTAATTTTATACAGTGACGGTGGAACTAGAGGTGTGAAGGTGCTGCAGCGTCCCATACACCCTTGAACGAGTTGGGCCCCCGCCCCTCCCCCACGGACTTTGTCTGGGCCCCTTTGGTATACTCACTCTTTAAGTAGCAGTTTGACCCTTACAGTGAAGTGATGTTGATGGTCTGCACTCCCATTCTGCGATTGTTGCTGCCCCATTGCTCGCAGTTGCGTCGCATCATCTTCGGCTGCATGTCCTGTTTCGCAGTCTGCGGCCTGTAGGAAGGGCAGCAAGCGAGCACCAATGCTGCGCTCTCATTTGTAGCCTGACCAGTCACACAGAACAGACTACCTGGCTTGCACCAGCTGCTCTGTCATGGTTTGGATCCCCTGATTCACAGCAGCTTCACGATGGGGCTTGCTTATGTTAGCAATTTCAACCTCCACGTTCCACCAAAAAAGACCCCATTTGTATTCACACACCAAATTGTAACCCTAGATCATGTAATTAAGTTAATAGCACACAGCGAGGAGGTACTTTACTCTACCCTTGTTGGGGATCACCAGGTCCATGTCATTATGTTCACCAGGTGGATGCTCCTCTGCTGGGCTGAGTGATATCTGTGGATGGAAGGCACTGACATACAAATGTAGGGCTGTGTGAAAGAGACGTGCTTATCCACAACTACCCCTGCCTGTGTCAGCTTTGGCAGCATTTTCCATCTGGAGAGAAGGCTTTCAGCACAGGGGAGGAGCACCCTTGTAGCAAGAGTGATGAAATGGAGTTATGTCCTCCATTGGCATCAGGGTGAAGTATCTACTCTGTGAATCTACTATCACCAAGGGACACCCCCGCCCGCCCGGATCTCGCACCTGTGGCTCATGCCTTTCTTTGGCAGCCTGAGACAAAGGCCATGCCAGCAGACTTGCCGTCTTAAAGGATTCTGCTCTGCATCTTGCTACATCTTCCTGAATAGAAAGACTTTAGTCCTAAGGACCACACAGAGGCCTAGCTACACATAAGAGTAGGTAACCTACGGGGTCTATTCTCTTCTTGTGATCATCTCCCCTCTTGTCTACATTCTCCATCTACTCTAGAAAGGTCAGTTTCCCTGAATGTTTCTCGCATGAAGCTCAGTCGCCCCCACACAGGTACACAGTCTCCATAGGTAGAATAGCCGAAGGGCCAGACGAGTGCTCAAGAACTAAAGCAGCAGCGACTGTATAACAGCTCTGGCAGTAACCGGACCTTAGTTTTTCTTTGAGGTAAGACTCTGGTTTTTCTGTTCTGGTGACTGAAAAACATATCCTTTTTTAATGACCACAAGAGAGCCCCCTTGTGTTTGTTTACAATAGTGGCCCTCTTAGGATCTCATTTGAGTGGCCTAGCATTTGGATGTGTAAATGCCACCATGGCAAATACTGACACCACACAGTGTAGTATTTCCCAGGTGCTGTACTACTTCCACAGACCAAGTATTTCTGCTCGGAATGAGGGAAATCCTGATGTATCAGAGTTTGCCTTTTCTGCTCAGAATGAGGAATATCCTGCTGCCCTGGGGTTAGCTTTTTCTGGTGAGAATGAGGGATATCCAGCTGTGCTGGAGTTTGTGTTTTCTGCTCTGAATGAGGGTATCCTTCTGTACTGGAGTTTGCGTTTTCTGCTCGTAATGAGGGTATCCTTCTGTACTGGAGTTTGCGTTTTCTGCTCGTAATGAGGGTATCCTTCTGTACTGGAGTTTGCGTTTTTTGCTCGTAATGCGGGTATCCTTCTGTACTGGAGTTTGCCTTTTCTGCTCGGAATGAGAGATATAGTGCTGTACTGGAGTTTGCTTTTTCTGCTGAGAAGGAGGGATATCCTGTTGTAGCGGAGTTTACTTTTTGTGCTTGGAATGAGGGATATCCTGCTGTACTGGAGTTTACTTTTTATGCTGAGACTGAGGGATTTCCTGCTGTACCGTACTTTGCTTTTTCTGCTGAGAATGAGGGTATCCTGCTGTTCTGGAGTTTGCTTATTCTGCTCAGAATGAGGAATATCCAGCTGTACTGGAGTTTGCTTTTTCTGATGAGAATGAGGGATAACCTGCTGTACTGGAGTTTGCTTTTTCTGCTGAGAATGAGGGATATCCTGCTGTACTGGAGTGTGCTTTTTCTGCTGAGAATGAGGGATAACCTGCTGTACCGTACTTTGCTTTTTCTGCTGGGACTGGGGGATAACCTGCTGTACTGGAGTTTGCTTTTTCTGCTGAGAATGAGGGATATCGAGCTGTGCTGGAGTTTGTGTTTTCTGCTCGGAATGAGGGTATCCTGCTGTACTGGAGTTTGCATTTTCTGCTCGTAATGCGGGTATCCTTCTGTACTGGAGTTTGCCTTTTCTGCTCGGAATGAGAGATGTAGTGCTGTACTGGAGTTTGCTTTTTCTGCTGAGAAGGAGGGATATCCTGTTGTAGCGGAGTTTACTTTTTGTGTGTTGGAATGAGGGATATCCTGCTGTACTGGAGTTTACTTTTTATGCTGAGACTGAGGGATTTCCTGCTGTACCGTACTTTGCTTTTTCTGCTGAGAATGAGGGTATCCTGCTGTTCTGGAGTTTGCTTATTCTGCTCAGAATGAGGAATATCCAGCTGTACTGGAGTTTGCTTTTTCTGATGAGAATGAGGGATAACCTGCTGTACTGGAGTTTGCTTTTTCTGCTGAGAATGAGGGATATCCTGCTGTACTGGAGTGTGCTTTTTCTGCTGAGAATGAGGGATAACCTGCTGTACCGTACTTTGCTTTTTCTGCTGGGACTGGGGGATAACCTGCTGTACTGGAGTTTGCTTTTTCTGCTGAGAATGAGGGATATCGAGCTGTGCTGGAGTTTGTGTTTTCTGCTCGGAATGAGGGTATCCTGCTGTACTGGAGTTTGCGTTTTCTGCCTGTAATGAGGGTATCCTCCTGTACTGGAGTTTGCGTTTTCTGCTCGTAATGAGGGTATCCTTCTGTACTGGAGTTTGCATTTTCTGCTCGTAATGCGGGTATCCTTCTGTACTGGAGTTTGCCTTTTCTGCTCGGAATGAGAGATGTAGTGCTGTACTGGAGTTTGCTTTTTCTGCTGAGAAGGAGGGATATCCTGTTGTAGCGGAGTTTAATTTTGTGCTTGGAATGAGGGATATCCTGCTGTACTGGAGTGTGCTTTTTCTGCTGAGAGTGAGGGATATCCTACTGTACTGGAGTTTGCTTTTTCTGCTGAGAATGAGGGATATCTTGCTGTACTGGAGTGTGCTTTTCTGCTCGGAATGAGGGATATCTTGCAATACTGGTGTTTACTTTTTCTGCTACGATTGAGGGATATCCAGCTGTACTGGAGTTTGCTTGTTCTGCTCAGATTGAGGGATATCCAGCTGTACTGGAGTTTGCTTTTTCTGCAGAGAATGAGGGATATCCTGCTGTACTGGAATTTGCTTTTTCTGCTGAGAATGAGGGATATCTTGCTGTACTGGAGTTTTCTTTTTCTGCTGAGAATGAGGGATATCTTGCTGTACTGGAGTTTGCTTTTCTGCTCGGAATGAGGGATATCTTGCAATACTGGTGTTTACTTTTTCTGCTCAGATTGAGGGATATCCAGCTGTACTGGAGTTTGCTTTTTTTGCTCGGAATGAGGGATATCCATCTGTACTGGAGTTTGCATGTTCTGCTACGGTCGTTAGTACAGCCGATCAGTGCATATTTTCCGTTTTTGTGACCAGTGCTCCCCATGCAAATTATGCTAAGAATTTCATGTAAAAATTTGCACAGGGAAATATCTTGAAACCCTTGGAAGTGAGTGCAAACTCTGCTTGTGCCCGATCCCGGCATTGTCCCGACATTCTGAGTATGTAGGGACTTGAAGTTTAGCAAGATCACCGCCTAAGAAGGGAATCTGTGCAGTCTGATGCTCTGCAGACGAAGTTTAGTAAAGACTAGAAAACACTGTCATTTGGTTGCTGTATTTGGAATTCCTATATTGTGCTATCTCAGAAGACTACAAGTATCTCACTCATTCTGCCGACCATTTAATTCCATTCTGTACTTTTTTTTTCTGATGACAGAACTGTGGCTCCATCGCTTTAAAAAGAGGTTTGACTCCGCGTGCCCACATCTGGAAGCCCTTGAAAGAGTTGCATTATATCTAGTCCACAGCCTCCTCTTGAGCTCCTAAGCCTCTCATAAATGTGTCATCGAGGATTCAGCCTGTCTTGTTGGGCACAGTAATTACCTCCTTACTGGTAAATTACTGTCTGATTCTCACACATAAATGCTCTGGCACCCTCTCTATTCCTCTGCATTGAAAGGTAGATCATGTTGTACAATGTTAGTCAGGCAAGCCCTTGCGCGCCCACAGGATCAAGACTGCGCGGGCCTGCAACATGTGGTAATGACCGCCTCGAGTCTGTCTTTATTCACTGGAACTTCTTTTCAGATGAGTATTTTTCCCAATAGTCTATCGTATGTTGTGGAAACTGAAAAAAGACTAATGTGAGACACTCCCGGTAATTTTGGATAAGTGCAGTCTGGGGGTGACCGGACCTATTTACAAAAACATTTATGTGTATGTAACATACTTCTACATGAGTACTGTTGTACGTACTCTTACATGCCATTGTCAAGCAGAAATGTCCAATTCCCTATTAGTAAAAGTGAAAAGAGGGCAGTACTAGCAACATATGAATAATCCCTCAATATCTCCATTTTTATACCTATTTTAGATGTTCTACCCTGAATATCTCCAGTTTATACCCAGTGTGAGTACGTACAATTGTACTTCAGGACTACTACTTTACATACTACAGAGGTCTTTGTGAGTAGCTCCCACTGACATTTTCCATGAATGTCCTATTCTCAGTGCCATGGTAGAGCGTGATGCAAAACCTGCTGAGTGAAATACCATCTGCGCACAGTATCACACCTTGATTCTACCCATCTCAAGTCCTTCTTTTGTGTTATACAATGTGGAATAACATGCTAAAGCACAGTGCTTTTGTTTTATGCGCTATTTGGTCCATGCAGTGTCCTCTGGGTAGGACCTGCAGGAAATACCACTTCGAAAGCCCAGCATGAAGTCCAATTTATGTAAAAGCCCATAATGGATGCTAGGGTGAAAACACAATTTCACACTTAAAGTGTCTCCAATTATCCAGTCTTCCTTGAACCCTTTGACTGTGGATGTGTTAGCAGCAGAGTGTCAAGCACAGTTGGTGTTGCCAACTCCACTAAGACCAGAAGGGTTGAGAAGGCCATTTCACTCAATAGGAGATCAACGTCTTTACGGCCATTATGTCGGTGAGGCGCGGCGCTCCCCTCAAAGGCTCCATTTCCTTGAGGAGTTAAGGAGCTGAGGGAAGAGTGTGCAAGATCTGAAAACCTCAAGTCGTTTCAGAAAGCTTCTGGTATTTTAAGTAGCAGCTCACTCATCTAGGGATTTTCCTTCATCCCGCGTATACGATAATGTTTAGATGTGAAATGTGATGCCTATTTCTTTTGAATACAGAGAACATAGGATTAGAAATGGAAGGGTGTAATCGAGCTGAAACTGGCAATGTTCATATTTGTTGTTGATTTGGTAATTTTTATATATATATATATGTTTCCTAGTAGTTGCCACGGGGTAGTTATACTTATGTCTGCATTTCCACAGGAAATGTCTTTTTTGGTTTGCTAATATTTTGGTGCGGTTTGAAAAATGTTCCCAAAATTTTCCAGTGGAAAGTTTCAGGGTGATCTGTCAACCAATGCTGAGAAAAATGGGGGGGGAGGGGGGGGGGGATGGGGAGGTGTCCCAAAACGCAAAATCTCCATGCATTTTCCATAGGTGTTTTTAGACAGCACTTCCACAAAAACTGCTAAATGGAATTACATCAAAGTTGGTAGGAAGCTAGGTCTTGACCCAGAAAGCGTGCTTTTTATGATTTTATGTAAATTTGTAAAGTAGGTTGTGAGATATTAAGGATCAAAAGTATTTATATATGTGGACAGTTGGGTTCGAGGGATTCTCACCAGAGTCTTTTAATCCCACTTAAAAAAAATAGAGCATTCTGATTTTACAGGGATGCCTTTTTTCCCATGGGCCAACTCCCTCTTATGGGAGTAAAGCTCCCACGGGATGGAGTGCTCTGAATGGCTGCCTCCAACATTGGGAAAATGTTGCAGTCAGCCATTACAGGACACCAGGGACTTTTGCCCGGTCTTAAAAATATGTTAAAAAGAAAAAAAAAAAAAGATGTAAGAGGGTAAGGTTGGGATGCACTGCTGCCCAAACCCTTGTGGAAGGATCTCAGAGGGACCCCTTCAAGGGCCAAAATTATTTTTAAAAATGTAATGCCGCAATCCCACTGGAATTGTAAGATCGCGGCATTAAAAATAAATCATTACTATTAAATATTAGAGGAGGGACGCCATGAGTGGGTCTCCGTCCCCCCCCCCAAGCCACTGTTGGGCTCCAGGGACCCTGTTGCAGGATGCAAAATAAGGGGAGAGAGAATGTGGCCTCCCTCCCCAAGTGACCACTGGACCTCATGGACCCTATCCCCCGGGGCCGATTTCTTTATAAAAGGGGAGGAGGCACGCAGTAGCCCTTCCCCATCAACTTTTGGGCCCCAGGCCCCTATCCATTGGGGTGCAATGCTTTACAGTGTCCCTGGGATACCACCCCTGGAACACTGTAGTTTTCTGCCCCAGAAAGTACAGGCTTACCTTGACCGCACTGTCCTGGGCAGGGAACTACACTGTACTCCTGTCTAGCTCCCCCAACGGCCCCTGAATAAATTAAAAGATGTGGGCACTGAGACACCCACAAAATGTATTTTTTTTAAAAAACATGGATAATAAATGAGAAACAGCTTGTTTATTATTCACTGTTCGATGAGGGTGCGCCCACTAATTCCCTGCAAGGCAGACCCCCTGCAACATTTAAAAATACAGTAAGTCTCTGGGTTAATTAAATCCATGACCCAATGCAAACTTTCCATACTTTTTAAAGCACCCCTAGCTGGAGCTCTATGCTCTTCAGATAAAATGAAAGGCCCTTTTGTGGTTGTTTTTATATTTGCATTTTTTTGGGCTTACATTTTTTTGGTCAACAAGATATGTCAATGAGTCTTTCTTGTAAAAGATTTCAGCCCAAAAATGCAATATTAAAAACTATATTAAAAGAAAAACTCAGAGGAGGAGCCTAGCCTGCAACAGAGATGGCCGCCTGAGCCCTCGGCTCCGCCGACTCGTCCGCTTCCCTCCCGTACCGCTTCTTCTCCTGATTGCGGAATCGTGCCTGTTGTGCGGTAACGGGTCTGGGAGGCGACGCTGCATCCGATGGTAGGCTCCCCGTCGTTCCTCCTGCACCGGGAATGAAGAAATGCCCTGAACTCCTGCAGACGGCTGCTGAGTGGGTCCGGTCCTTTGTTCTCGGCAGCGTCCGGCTGGAAGGCAACAGCAGCGGCCATTACATGAGAATCTGAAACCGCCGGCGAGACACGACAAACCACCGAGATCCTCGGAAGTGGCGCAACAGTTTCTTTTGGAGTCTCGCCGCTACGCTGCTTTACTACCACCGATGCAACAAATCTATCCCCCTTTTTGGAAGTTTCTCTTTGATTTCTCGCTACGTAGTGTAATGGAAGGGGCCATTTGTATTGAGTGATCGGCGCTTATACACGGCGCCTGGTTGGACCGTCACTGTGCTGTCCCTGTGCGTGGCGCTGGACTAGAGGTTGCTGCCCTGTCCCCGTGGTTTGGCCCTGTCTTTCTGGGAGCTGACCTACTAAACAACGCCTGGACATGTATGCTAAAGACTGGGCTCGAGGGTCGCCATACGCTTGCGGATTCCGGGGACAGGGAGCTGGCATCTCTTCCTCTCACGTTATGCCCGTGAGCATCGGCGACGTCCTGGAAGCTTTGGCTGCTATGCGAGCTGCTTTTTGTTCCAACGCCCGTGACCTGGAGCGCCGGTTGGACGACGCTGTGCCCGTTCTCTCCTTGGCTGACCGGACGGGCGGCTGTGCGCGGAGCGGATCGCCGAGCCCAGGACTCGGCAGTCGTGTGCAGCCTCTCCGGGGAGACGTAGAGGAACTGACTGTGAGTGCACTTAACATCACCGCTGCTCGGACTGTCGCAACTATGGAGGACACAGTGCATTCTATATTTGGACGGAAACTAGAAGTTCGCCGTCGGATGCCAGGACTACCACCGCCAGCGGGTGCTGCTGACAAGATTGCTCTGCTTACTTTGAACATGTTGCCCGGGAGTGAGTTGCCTAATTTCGGTGGGCTATCACTGTACGCCTGCCCGTACTGCACTCTTGGGGATAACACTGTCCTGCTTTGGATGGCGATTACTGGCTGTTGCCATCTCTCTAGGTGGTCACATCGGATGCTCTTCCTACTCTACGGGGCTACGCCGCAACTGCACTTTGCTGGCGCACTGGAACGTAGGGGTCAGGGTTGAGTTTGTCTTTTTCTTGCCTTGATACCGGTCACTACATTCCTGGGACTGTGCTGGACTGACGAGGAAGCTGGACTTTGGGTATGGTTTGCATAGGGGTCCGGGAAGCGATGGCCGGATACACTCCTGTCGATTATTTTTGTTATCATGGGTTGGCCCTCCTCCGTTGATAAATGTTTTGCACCGTTCTGGCGAGTGGGGCAGCCGGGGACCTAGTTTTCTCTGAGTGACCGGGACATGTATCGGTGGTGCTAGAAGACTATTGCGGGGGCTTACGCTTATCAATCATGGCTTGAAGATTCCTTGTTGATATTTTGGATGTTTCGGTTGGGTGTTGCTGCCTTACTTACCCTGCGCGCTGCTGCTGTGACCCCAGTTTTCTCGTCATATTGGGCATGTTATTATTATTGGGTGTCAGACTACTGTTGCTATTATTGGTGCGAGATGGCGGAGCTGGGGGACGAATAGTGGGCTCCTCCCCACCTTTCTCAATTTTATGAGAGTCTTAGGCTTCTATCCTTTTCTTACTTTCTATATTTCGGGACTCCTTTTCTTGGGCGACAGGCACACTGCTAGGGGGGGACAGGCCGTAGCCAGCTGCAGGGGTGCAGGGTGGGGGGTACTTGGGGGGTGGGGTTGCTTTCTTTTTTGTTTTTCTTTTTTGTTCTATGGGCCTTCTATTCTTTGTCCTTTTTCCTTCCCTGGGGTTTAGACGTTCCTTTCTGGGTGCCACGCAGCGACTCTGGTGTTTTCTTCTGCTATAAGATTATCTATCCTGATTGTCCAACACCAGTATTGACTTGTTGTGCTATGATATCCTGCTTATGTCTATCCTACAAGGAAAACTTTTAAAACTAGACCTCAGTCCTTCTGTAATGTATCCTCTGTGCTTTCAGTAAGTTGTAATGTACCGTATGTGTGAGCCCCCAGGGCTCTTTGTTGATTTGTATTTGTTTTTTCTCTCAATAAAGGTCTTTCAAAAATAAAAATAAAAAAAAAATAAAATAAAAGAAAAACTCAGACTTTTTTAGTAAAAGTTTATTAAACATTTTTATAATAATCACTATTATTAAACATTGCAGTGTGTGAATTACAGAGATATACATTAGATTAAAAATATTTTTGATATTTGGAGAAAGATGATAGATCTGTTTTATATATATTGCTATGCTCACGACTGGAGAAAGCCAATAGGCTCACTTTTTATATTTTCATGTTGGCAACCTTTGACAAACTGAGTAAGTCAGTCTTAGTGTAGACAGGACCTGTGAGACCAACTGCATGCTGCACATGGCAGAAGATTGTGCATGATGTGGGGTTGGCTTCCTACAAGGGTTTGGATACAGGGCATGGCCACAAGCCTTTGGCTGTGATCAGGGTGTGATTGCTTGCCCCCGAAGGGTTGGGTGCAGGGCTTGTCCCTAGGTGAGACCCTGCAGCCAACCCCACATCGTAAGCGGCAGGGGTTTGGCTTTATATATGGCAAGAAAATATTACTTTATGTTAAAAAAACAAACTAGAAATTTACTGAAAAAAATCAAAGGTTTAAGTGACATTATAATTAGGCGAATATTTCAGTGACAACGTAATGTTTTAAACTAAACAAAAACCACAAAAATTCACCAGTTATAGTTGTTATCCAAAATAACTATAACTCGTGCACTAAATTAACTATAACTCATGCCCTCACCATGCACATCCAATTACTCTACTTATTACGTCACTCATAACATGACTATATGAACATATATATATATGTATATATATACATATATATATATATATACATATATATATATATATATATATATATATATATATATATATATATATATATATATATATAAAAAAAATAATTGACACTACACATGAATTGGTCGAGATTATTGAAAGGAACGAACACTTGAAGTATTTGCTTGATAAACAATTTATAGAAGCCCTAAAGAAGCAAGAAACTCCCGAAACACGTGCATTGGAATGGAGAATTTTGAATCACATATTAAGCGACAGAAGTTTTTGAAAATAAAGACTTTATATAGACTTCTACATTTCCACTAGTATTTTTCTCAGAACCTGAATTAAAGTGGACCACATGGATTATTTCCTATAAGGGATATGAGGATCTGAGAAACTGCGATGGGCTAGAATTCTGTTTTCCCTGTGTCAATATATATATATATATATATATATATATATATATATATATATATATATATATATATGGATTATTTTCTATAAGGGATATGGAGGTCTGAGAAACAGCAATGGGCTAAAATTCTATTTTCCCTGTGTCAATTCATATATATCTCAAGCACTCCACCCGTCGCTTGACGACCTCTAGCAAACAGTGGAGCATGGACCACAGGATTAGTGCTGGTAAATTTTCTTTATTCCGTTTAAGCAGCAGCCATAACGCGTTTCAGTACAGTAGGACCTTGATCACATGACGTTCATCACAGCCCACTTTACTTTTTCATTCCATTTTTTTAAACAATTTCTTAAAGTGACATGTGCATTATGAACTTGTAGTCATAGATGTAGAAAAAATACTCCATGTTTACAAAAATCTTGATGATGCATCAACCATATGTTATAAACCACTAATGTGGTTATACATTGTGCTCTGCGTGGATTCTAATATTGTGTTGCTTGTTCTAATTCCGGTATAAATACCATACACAAATTTTACATATTCACAGTTGCCGTTGTCCTCCATTAAAATTATAGTAATCATGGCAGCACTAAAAACTGTTAAAAACCCCTTTGCGGTATTCCTGTCTTAAATACAGCTAATGCAAATCTTGCCGAATACAGTACTGTGAACCTGATGTCATTACTGTTTTCATCATGGCTCCCTAAAGTACTGATGCATATAGATATTTGTACAGTACATTTTGAAGACTTTCTGGCTACTTAAAGTGCTAGTGCAAAGTTGAATTAAAGTGTGTGTGCAATAAAAACCCCTGAGTGCAAACAAGTTAAAAAATGAATAAAACAACGACTGTGGTATCGATTGGTCAGGCGGTCACTTCTGAATTGGTTATGGCTTAAATAGCATACATGGTATAAATACATTTTATCTTTATCATCTAAAATGGCCATAATCGAATGTCATGTGAACTCCCTGATTATCTTTATAAGCATGTATATAAGTCTTTGGTGGTATTGAGTCCCCCTGGGTACTTAGAATCTAACTCCAGGATATAGCGAGTCTCCAGTTTGTGCAGGGCTTGCTCTCTATTCCCTCCTCTTTTATTCACTGGGACGGCATCTATCAATAGTATTTGGTTTAGGTTCATGTGTTTCCCCAAAGGGACGAGCCACTGGGTAGGATTGATCTTGATTTTTAATGGCACTGATATGTTGTAGTACCCTTTTGTGGCCCTGAAGTTTAGTGCTACCCACATACTTTAAACTGCATGGGCACTAAAGCATGTAAACAACATGATCTGTCTTGCATAACTTTGCTGATTCTATGTTCTTGGTTTCCAAAGGGTGTCACATACGTTTTTTTATTTACACCGTGTTGGCAGGCTTTGCATACTTTACATTTGAAAAAACCTTTTCTTTGTGCCAGCCAAATGCTTCCCATTTGACTATCCAGATTGTTTTGTACAAGATAGTCCTTCATGGATGGTGCTTTGCTGTAGGTAATAGCCAATTTGGTGGGTAACAGATGGCCTAAAGTAGGATCATTAAGTACAATAGGCCAATTCCCTTGAATGATACGGTTAATTGCCTTTCCCTGTCTACTGTGACCTATGATCATTCGGAAGATGTCTCACCCCACCTTTTGTGCTTTGTTGGGCATATTGGCTATCTGAGTCTGTACCTGAGTCTGTACCAGGTGTTGGGTGTTCCTGAGTAGGTCCTCCCTGATCAGCGCCTTGCTCTTGTTAATAGCTGCATTGATGCATTTGTTGGAGTACCCCCTTTCCAGGAACCTGGCTTTACTCGCTTGTTGTGCTGCCTGCAGATCCTTTTCATTACTACATATCCTTCTCAACCTGATCATTTCCACATACGGGATACTCTGAATGAGATGTCGTGGATGGGCACTGCCGTTGACTTTCTGTGTACTGTTGTTTCCATCCTACCATCTGGGATGTATACCTGAACATCAAGAAAATTTACAGTTACTGCACTGATATTCGCTGTGAATTGCAGGTTGATTTCATTATCGTTGAGACCCTCAATAAAATTCAATGCTTCTGACAAGGACCCTTGCCAGATTAGAAACAGGTCATCAATGAACCTTGACCACAATTTAACTTTGTTGAACATAACCTCCTCATGGGTGTTTTGCAGGACCAGCTTCTCCCATCAACCCATGTGGAGACAAGCATAGCTGGGGGAGAAGCTGGACCCCATTGCTACACCACATAAATGTTTATATAAAGCACTCTGAAACATGAATATGTTGTTGTGTAAACAGTAGTCAATCATATTTATGAGCCTCTTGCTATGATGATCACATTCGGCCGATGTTCTTCTGAGATAGTGTTGTATGGCCCTCATTCCATCTTGATGATTGATACTCGTGTAGAGTGCTGTCACATCTAGAGTTATTAACAAATAATCATTTTGCCATTTGAAATCTTGAATTTTTAATAAGAAGTCCCCAGTATCTTTAATATAAGAGGGGAGTTGCTGGACATGCTCTTGTAGGAAATAGTCCTCGTATTGTCAAGTTTTTTTTCCAGTAGACTATTCCGCGCAGAGATTATGGTTCGTCCAGGGAGCTTGAGTGGGTTTTTGTGTACCTTGGGGATGAAGTATATTACTGGTGTGGTTGGAGTGTCGTTCCTCAGAAATTTGTATTCGTCCATTGTTAAGAGCCCTGCACTCTTCCAAGCCAGTAGTTTGTTGTAGTATTCATTATAAGTGGCTTTGAGAGATATTGTATCACTTTTGCGGTAGCAGTTTCTGTCCGACAGTTTCTTTATTGCTTCCTCCACATAGTCACTTTTCCCCAGATAACCAAATATTCCCCTTTGTCTGAATTTCTTATGATTATTTGTGTGTTGTTTTTCAATTTAGTCATAAGTTGATTGTTATTGTAATTCCTGTTTGTTAATTTTTTCTCTTTTGGTTTCTCGTATTTTGTGGTTTAGTTGCTTGACTCCTGCAATTATCTGCTCATGAAAGATATCAATTGAGTCCCTCGGTGTTACTGGGTTGAACGTCGATTGAGGTTTGAATGATGTTTTTTTGGTATTTTGTTAATTTCCACTGTTGGTCTGTTCCCTTGTCGCCTCCATAGTCTGGCTACCCTGTACAGAGCTTGTGTTTTCCTCCCATAGCTCATGTAGTTCCCGCAGTATCGGAAGGTCAGATGCTGTTAAATTGTAGGGGGGAGACAGTTGCGATGATTCGTTGTCCTGATCAAATTGAGGTTTGCTTATTGCCTTTTCCCGGAAGATATGACATTTCTTTAGTTTCAACTTGCACATGCTTTTAAAAATATCCATTCTTGTAGATGCATAGTTGAACGTGATCTCTGGGCAGTAAGATAGACCAAGAGATAGGAGTTGCTGCTCCGCCTTGTTTAGATCCACTTTTGCCAAATTAACTATTGTTGGACTTGAAACTTGGTTTGTGTTTAGTTTCGTTTCCATCTGCGCACAGTTTGTTTCTTTTGATATCCTCCGTTTTGCCTTACCCCTTTCCTGCCGGCGTTTGGTGGATCTGTTTGACCTTGTCCTTGTCAGTTTCTCTGAGGTCTTGGGCGCAGTGTCTGTCTGCACTCCAGGCATAAAAAATCAATTTCCTGTGCAAGTGACAATTTCGATGGAATTTGTGCGCCTCTTGCCTCTCGAGGAACTATTTCCGTTTCGCTCTCGATAGCTGAGCTTAAATCAGAAGCTGAGGTGTCAACAGGTCTTCCCCTGTTGCTTGCTGCATTGGTTTTGGTAGAGCTGGTTCCCCCATATTTGGATATTTTCAACATTTCATATTTCTTGGCAAATGTAAAAATGCGGCCGCATTCATAATCTGCCCTATCTCTGTGGAATTTAAATGTTTTTCTTTCCTGTATTTTTTCTTCTTCTTTTCGGAGTTTTTTCAACATTTCATCCCTCAATTTAGCTGCCTCTTCGCTTCTTCCCATTTGACTCAATTCTTCATTTGTTGTTTCAATTTGTTCCTGCAATTTGATTCTATCGGTTCCAGCATATTTTACCAGGATAGTAACTAATTTTCTTGAGAAGTCCAGGTGCGTCTCAGCCCACTCCATCATTGCCGGGTCGGGGTTCTCATAGCCGGGAGCTATGAGTATTCTGAGACCTCGTGGGATCCTTCCCACTTCTAAATATCGCTGTAGAGATTTTCCCTCCCACTACTTGCTTTTTTCATGCTTCATGAGTTTCTCCAAATGTCTGAATTTGTCTCTTAGACTGATATTGCTATTGCCTACTGGTGCATTATGGGAGATTGAGTTAACAGTGGGCACGCGTGCATCATTAAACATTTCCGCCGCCGCCGCCTCTCGATCTTTCAGCACGTCGGCTGACATGCTGTTAATATTATGTATATGTATATATATTCACATAAAGAAAACAGAGGTTAAAGGGATGTTATAGTTATGTGAAAATGTCAGTTAAAACATGCTGTTTTAAACAAACAAAAACACTGAAATTCAAGTTATATTTATTTCAAGTAACTGTAATTTGTGCTTTAAAGTAACTATAACTCACACCCTCCAAACACAATCAATTACGTCATTTCATATGTTACAGTGATTCTATCAATTATATGACAGAACATGTTGTGAGTGATGTAATATGTGAGGTAATAAGCAGTGTATGGGGAGGACGCAAGTTATAGTTACTTTAGGGCAGTTATATATATATATATAATTTTTTTATAATACACAGATATTGTTGGGGGAAAAACATACTTATCGATTGATTTCCTGTTCTGAAATTCCCTTTTATTTGTTTATTTTAGCACTCTTCTCTTCTGAAATATGCAAATCTCTTTAAATCAATACATACTGGTGTTTCCAGGCCTTGGATTACTGGATTCAAAACACCAGACCCATAATTTTTTCAGGTCCAGAAAATCTGGACGAGGATCTGTATGCAGAGCAGCAGCATCTGCTACACTCAGCCCCAGCTCTCCCTGCTCCTTAACAATGGTAGGAGCTGCAAATGATCCTCACAGATCACCCTCATCTGCACTGACAGCTCACTAGTACACGGATCAAAGTAAAGCCTCTGTATCCATTTACCACCAGGTCCAAGTAAGAGTTAAATCAATAAGGATTTCAGCTAATTATTTCCTATGGAATGGGGATAGACACAGATCTGGACTCAGTATTATTGTATTTGGGTGTTATTTCCCATTCTAGTGGAAATAACGTCTAATCTTCAGTTTTAGCTGAGGAGATACTGGCCAGCATCAAAGATTCTGCCTCCCAGAATCACCAAACATATACCCTTGAAACGCGTAATGAGTATACTACTGCCTTCCATGGAAAATTGTTGGCATTGGCAAATTGAAGATTATCCTTCACCCCTCTATTTGCTCTCTCCACCAAACCTTTAGCTGTGGGGTTATTTAAGGCTGTTCTTTTATATTCTAGATTGCTTTCCTTGAAGTATTTTTATTTCATCAAAACATAACAAGACCCCGTTATCTGATATTGACACAGTGTGCCCTTTCAAGCAGCAGGTTTTTAGTTTTTCATGGATAATGTTGACTTCAAATATTCCCATGCTAAACAAACATCATCAAAGCCAATCGGTCTGGCCTTGGAATGCTGGTGCAGTGGTTGTTTAAATAAAATATTGCAAGCATAGGTCAAGAAATTAAAATATATGTTGATACATAAATGTGTAACATGCAAAAGTGTCTCTAAGGGTGTACGTTAATAATCACATTTTTGGAAGCACAATTAATTGCTAGGAGCACATGGAAAAACAGGGAGACAAAAAATTCAACGTGACAAAGTACATTTGTTGTTTAGATAACTACATATATGTGTTATATAGATAACTTCATATGTTTAAACATGTATGAAAACAACACTGTATTACATTAAATGGCATGTAATCTGTGGGATACTGTGAACAAGTGCTCGTGAAATGGTGAACGACGCAAGTGACACATGAGGAAATATGTACAGCAACACGAAGGGGCGCAACAAAAAACAGTTAGTGACAGAATTTACATTGTAGAAATACCCAAACAATAAATGTTAATATACACAGGGAAATTCAAGATGGGTATCCTCGAAGAATTAGCGCCTTAATTTTCATACATAAATGTGGCCACCACATGGGGGGCGTGGCCAGCCGGGCAACATGGCGGACGCGAGAGACTGAGGCTCCGACCGTTACCTCCTGGATATCCTGTCATTTATCCTGTGAGGGGGCAGATTGTGGCAGCTGGACGCGGGCCCGGTGTGGGGCAGTGACGAGGAGTCTGCGCAGACCAGCGGGCGGCGATTGTGAGGCGCCGCGACCCGGCGAGGCTTGAGAGGAGAGGAAGCGCGCGGCGGCCTGTGAGGCGGGGCCGGCCGCGGGACCCTGCGATAGTGCCGGGAGACGGAGCGGGGGACGGCGCTGCACGAGAGGTCCCTTCCCCTCGCGGCCGAGGTGTCCTGAAGGCTGCGAGCTGACGTCGCCGGCGGACGCGGACTGGTAGGAGCCCTGCCGGGTGCTGAGGTGCTGCGGGGGGCCCCCGCAAAGTGGCGCGCAGCGGAGTGCAACGCCCTGGACTGCATGCTGGGGGCCTGCTGCGCACTGTGGAGTGCTCAGCGGCGGAGCGCTGAGGAGCTGCGGCCCCAGGGGACGGCGTGCAGGGGGAGTCTGCGGCCTCGAGTGGTGGGGGCCGCCGTCGAGGTCAAGACAGCACGGTGAGCTGAGACCTGGGGCCTGCTGCGGTGAGCCCGGAGTGACTGGGTGCGAGACGTGTGGAGAGGAGGGCCCTGAGCTTGAGCGGCACGAGTAGTGGAACCTGGACTGGGGCGACCAGGAGAGGCCAACTGTTGCATAGGAGGGGTGCAGAGGCGCGCCTGGAGTGCCCGGAGAGCCCGGAGACCGAGGTGTGGATTGCCCGTTGTGGACTCTGAGGCCCGGTACTGGCAGAGGCGGGCGCCATTTCATGGGAAGCGCCATTTTGTGCGAGGCCGTGGCGGAGGGTGGTGTACCGGACATTGTAGGGACCGCCAGGAGCCACGCACTGGAGAGGTGGGGGGCCTCCGCAAGTGACTGTGACCCGGGGTGCTGGGCGTAGAGACCCTGGGAGCGGGGCCCCTGTTGTGAAGCTGGCCGACGGGGCTGCCGCGCCTGGATTGCCTAGCCCTCTAGTGGCTGTACAGCTGCAACGACACAGAGCGAGCGAGCCTTGGCGCACAGCGGTCTGCTGGCGGGCACCGGTCGGGTGTACCTGGCAGGGCCAGAGCGGGACTGGGCCGGACATCGGCTGATCGACGCATCAATGAGCAAGCACGGTGGTGCGATGCCCTAAGGGGAACGAGGCGCACGATTCTGGGCGCCCCTTGCGGCCTGGGGAATACTGCCGGTGTGCTTCCCTTCTGGAGCCTGTTGCTGCTGCGGGATGTGGGGTATCCCCGGTCCTCTTCCTGCTGTCTGCGGCCCAGCGGCTGGGCCCTGGGGAACGAGTATAGCTCCGGCGGCCGCGCAGAGCTGAGTGCCGGCGGGGATTGGAGGGCCCACGCCCGGTTGTGTACACGACGCCCGGGGACAAGCTGTGAATGCCGACTGCTCAACAGTACGCGATGGGCCGACTTCGTGACAAATTGCAGCAGGGACAGCTGCGTGCTGGGAGCCTGGACCCCGCGCAGGGCCGGTCGGGGGGAGACACGGAGTCGCAAGCGGCGGCCCTCTCAACTAAAATGGACACCATGCTTGCGGCGGTGGAGAGACTTGGCACTACCCTGGATCAAACAAGGGAGTCCCTCGAAACGAGGATTGACAAGGTCACATCCGACTTCACCCTCCTTCACGCTGACCATCGCAAACTGGCCGAGAGGGTAGAGTCACATGGTCAGACGCTTCAGGAGCTACAACCTGTTGTCCGGAGTCATAGCGCAGCGCTGCAGGATGTGCTGGACCGGGTCCATGCGCTCGAAGATAGGGTTGATGATGCGGGAGGCCGCTCCCGGCGCAATAATATCCGCGCAGTGGGTCTCCCGGAAGGAGTGGAGGGTAGGCACCCGGAGCAATACGTGGAGAACTGGTTGCGGAACCTCCTGCCTCAGGGGGTGTTATCTCAGCACTTTGTTGTGGAAAGGGCGCACAGGGTGCCGGCGCAGAGGCCCAAGCCGGGGGCCCGGCCCCGACCGTTCCTGTTCAAGCTCCTCAACTACCGGGACAGGGATGCGGTTCTGAGTGAAACTAGAAAGTCTGGTGACCTGACCGTGGGCAGTAGGCGAGTCATGCTATTTCCGGACTACACCGCAGCCGTGCAGCGGCGCAGAAGTAACTACATGGCGGTGAAGCGCCAGCTTCGGGAGTTGGCTCTACCTTACTCCCTGCTGTTCCCGGCCCGCCTGCGAGTGGTAGCAAAAGAGGGAACCCGTTTCTTCGACTCCCTGGCAGACGTGTGGGACTGGCTGGAGGAGTCGGGGCAGTGGGCGGGGGCGAGGCCTGCTGGCTCGGATGCTGACGGCCGCCCGGGGAGGCGATCCAGAAGACGTGGGCGCCGGGGGGCACGACAGCTGGCGCGGCCGGGACCGGAGGCACCTAGCCCGGAGAGAGTCCGGATGGAGCGGCAGGAGGTGTTGGAGGCGGTGGCGACGCTTGGGACATCACCCACCAGTGACCGAATGGAGGCATGCACGCACAATGCTCCGGGAGCGAGTGGGGCGTCGTCCCCGTCCACAGTGGTCTCGGAAGACTTGCTTCTGCCAGTGGTGACCCCGCAGACTGCTGACCTGATTGTGTGATGAGATGTCATAATGTCGAAGTTTGGGCAGGGTCCACGTATGTTAAGCTGGGGCCGCGTGTATGCCGTGGCAATGTGTTGGGTGGTTCTGGGGCCCTGGGACCTCCTGGGGGGATGTAGGATCAGAACTGGGAGCGCCTGGCCTCGTGGGGGCGGGTTGCGCAAGGCGCGCGCCACCAGACGTTACACCTGCGGGTGCCTCCCGCCGGGGTTTGCATTGCGCCTGCGCGGCAGTTCAGCTCCGGACACGATGCTGCTCCTTCTTCTTCCAGTGGAGATAGGGGAGGGGAACTAGTACCAGCAGGTCGCTACGATTACACGAACCCCATCAGTCACCACACTGCAATAGCCTAATACTACTTAGCATCCCTGAGGTTTGGACGGATGCCCCGTTGGGAATACGCCCTACTTGTTAAACTGTTCATAATGGTTACACTGTTTACATGGCAGCGCATTAACATGCTCCCCCCGGACTGTGGCCCACCCCCCTTCCCTGGCGCGGACGCTCTGCCCCCAGCCCGGCTTGCTCACCTACCTTTGCGATGACGCACACTAACATTGTGACCTGGAACATACGGGGCATGCACACGCCGTCCAAGCGCTACGCCATCTTCTCCTATCTGCAGCGACACTCCGTTGGGATTGCCCTCCTACAGGAGACGCATATGTCCCAGACGGAACTGGGCAGGCTCTCTAGGCACTGGAGAGGGCAAACGTACGGCACCGTTTACCCGGTGCACGCACGGGGCACGCTGATCTGGGTGCAAGCTGGCGTCCCTTTCGATTGCAAAGAGGTGGTGGTGGATCGGGAGGGCAGGTATACGTTAGTGCGGGGGAAGCTGAACGGCCAAGAGATGTTGCTGGGCTCGTTATATGCGCCTAATGTGGATCAGGCCTCCTTTTTAGCGAGATTGACGCAGCTTCTACACCCTTATGCTGGGCTCCCCTGGATGCTGGGAGGGGACTTTAATATGGTGTTGGATGTCTAGTTGGACAGATCCTCCCCTCCGTGCCACGGTGGTGGAGTCCAACGCCCGGGCGCTGGGAGACTGGCTCACGCACTGGTCGCTGCAGGACTTGTGGCGCATACTCCACCCGACAGATAGATATACTCTTATTATTCAGCGGTTCACGACCTGCACTTACGGTTGGACAGGATAGTGGGCTCCCGGTCATTGCTCCCGCTTATCGAGCAGTCGGAATACCTGGGGCGGACGCACTCCGACCATAACCCCTTATGGCTTCGGATTGGCTGGTTGGCGGACCGCTCGCCGGTGCCCACCTGGCGACTTCAGCCGAGCGCGCTGGAGGACCCGGAGTTCCGCTCCTCCCTTGGTACAGCCATATTAGCATACTTTGACGCCAATGAGGGGACGGCGAGCAGTGCCTTGGTAGAATGGGACGCCCATAAGGTGGCCATTCGGGGGCACTGCCTGGGGGCCCTGTGGAACATACGTAAGGCCCTTTCGGACTCCCTGGCGCGCCTCGAGGACGACCTCCTGCAGTATGAGAGGGAAGGAGAAGGAGGCGGCAGACACTCACGTAGTCTAGAGGATCTCCGCGGGCAGCTCGCGGAGCTCCTGGAGCGGCTCCACTGTCACAACTATGCGGCGCACACAGTCAGAACACATGCTAGAGCAGATAGGACGGGCCGTCTGCTGGCCTGGTTAATCCGACAGGAGGATCGCCGGGACCTGATCGGAGCAATCCGCAGGGAGGACGGAGTGGTGGTATACACGCAGCGCGAAATACATCGGGCCTTCGTGGACCATTACAAGCACTTGTTCGCGGCTCAGGGGACGGGTACCCGGCACCTTCTTTGGGAGTTCATAGCTTCCATTCACCTGCCTGTGGCCACCAGGGAGCAAAACGCAGTGCTCAGTGGGCCCCTTTCCCTAGAGGAAATTGGGGAGGCGATCCAATCAATGGCAACGGGCAAAACTCCGGGGCCGGACGGATTGCCTGCGGAGTACTATAAGGCGTACCGTGAGTCCCTGGTGCCGCTGCTGCGTGCGCTATATAACAAAGCGCTAGAGGAGGGGTCGCTCCCTCCCTCCATGCGGGAGGCGTTCCTGGTTTCCCTGCCTAAACCAGATCGCGACCGCACGGCCTTGGGCTCCTACCGTCCCCTGGCGATGCTCAACGTCGATTACAAAATCCTAGCGAAAACCCTAGCAGACCGATTGGCGCCAGTGGTCCCGCATCTGGTGCATTTCGACCAAAACGGGTTTGTCCCTGCGAGGTCCACGTCGTTAAACCTTAGGAGATACTTCAGGGTGGCCGGCGAGGCCGTGCACAGATGGCCCAGAGCGGGGTGCCTCCTCCTAGATTTGGAGAAAGCGTTTGATTGCTTGGAATGGGGCTACCTGTCCACGGTGTTGTTACAATACGGGTTGGATGGGGATTTCCTCCGGATGGTCGACCTGCTCTACAGGAACCCCACGGTCCGTGTTCGGCTGGGCCCCCATGTCTCGGAGGCGGTACCGGTGGGCCGGGGCACCCGGCAGGGATGCCCCTTGTCCCCGTTGCTGTTCGCCCTGGCGATGGAGCTCCTGGCGGCGGCTGTGCGGACGACCCTGGGAGATGGTATACCGCTGGGAGACGCTGTTCACCAGGTGTCGCTCTATGCGGATGACCTGTTAGTGTACGTTAAGGATGTGGGATGTATGCCGGAGCAGCTGGCCCCGTTGTTGCGGTCCTTTGCCACTGTTTTGGGACTCAGCGTGAACGTGGGTAAATCTTGTCTGTACGCTTTTAGCGCAGGGACTGCGGACCCGGGTTATCACCTGAATGGCACGCCGGTTCAATGGAGGGACGGCACCTTTCGATATCTGGGGATACAAATCTACAGCTGCCCGACCGACTTATTCGATGGCAACCTGGGGAGGGCGGTCACGGCCCTCAGGTCGCAGGTGGCCTTTTGGAGCACGCTCCCGCTGACGACCTCGGGCAGGGTGGCACTCGCCAACATGGTCATGCTTCCTCGCCTCCTGTACTAATTTGTCAATTTGCCGCTGTATGTCCCCCCGCCTTTTTTGGTAGGCTCAATAGGATGCTGCGGGATTTTGTTTGGGGCACTGCCAGGCACAGGTTGGCGCTCGCAAAGCTCTTCCTCCCGACGGACAGGGGTGGTCTGGCGGCTCCATGTTTTGAGCACTACTACCTGGCTGCCCAGCTACAATGGGTTGCCCGCTGGTTGGCTGATAGAGGCAGGGATGATACAGCCACGGTGGCAGCCCCTTACTCGCTGGAACGTGTGACCGGTCTTTTTCACTGCCGCTCCTCCTGGCTGTGGCGCATAGGTGCTTTCGGAGGGCCTTGTACCTCACACGCGCTGTTGTTCCATACGCGCCGGCAATACCTCTGGAGGGTTCCCCCGGAGGTGGGGGGTGCTTGCGGCCCCCGCACTGACGGACTGGTGGGAGGCAGATGTGCACACACTGGGAGACCTATACAGGGACGGTGAGCTGATACCGTATGAGACGGGCTCCCACCCGGTGGGTTCCTTACGCACCGCTCACTACTGGCGAGCTTGACCGCCAAATGGGGAAGCATGGCTACGGAGCCTGGCCAGCACCCAACCATGCAATACCTGCACGTCATGGGGAGCGGCGGGCATCTGGTCCGCTGGTTCGCCGCTTCGTTACGGGAGCACACTGTGGTTAGTCTGGGCCCGCTCCGCGGCAAATGGGAGCTAGACCTGGGGAGGCCACTGGCAGACAAGGAGTGGGAGAGGGTCCTTAAAAGCCCAGTGCGTATCCCCAGAAATATGCGGTTCCGCCAAATCCAGCTGTTCATAGTTCACAGGGCCTACCTCACACCTGAGTTGATTAATAGGTACTTTCACCGCAACGACGCGCTCTGCCCTCGGTGCCGGGAGCTGGGGGCAGGGTTTTTGCACATGCTGTGGAGCTGCCCTGAGTTGCGCACCTATTGGAGGGCGGTCAGTGGGCTGTTACAGGGGAGTGTGGGTCGTAACATCCCCTTAGACTGGCCTGAACACATCTTACACCAATTTACAAGATCGCCCAAAGACAAGGTAGCGTCCCGATTCCTGGACCTGGGGCTCGTAGTAGCAAAACGCCTCATCACCAGGAGCTGGAAGGCGCATGACCCACCACACACACGGGCCTGGAGCTCCTCATTCCAGGCATGGGCCAGGGCGGAGGGGACTGCCATCCGTAGGGAGGACACTCTGGGGCTGCGGAGGGAGCCCATGGCGGACCGCTGGGAGCAGTTACTTGCTGAGCTCCGGCGCTTGGACGGGGAGGGTCACACGGGCTGCATAGGGGTGGTCAGACACGACAGCGCGAGCGACGGCGCAGTGCAGGCAGCCTTGCTGACGGGATAGCATAGCCCCCATTATCTCTGGCCTACAGACGGGCGTCTGCGAACACATGGGGATAGTTGCATCCGTGGGGGTTGGGGGGGGCGATCCCGGGGGTGGGGGGGGGGGGGAGTCGGGGTAGGAAGGGGGAAGGAGCAATCTATGTGTATCACTGTTCACGCTGCCTCTGTTATGAGTTCTTCTTTTGCATTGTACGTAACTCCTCTGTTTTTGACGCCTAAGTGGTGTGGGCGATATAAGTTTCCATGTACGGCTAAGTGGCTGGTATGCGGTGGCGACTGCCCCTTCTCAAGTGACGACACCAGAACTGATAAGGACAATGTAGCCGGCTCCTAAGCGGGTGGTGGTTGGCACATAACCCGAAAGCAGGTTATATTATCTTGACTGCAGGCGCGGCTTAACAATCTGCATATGCTTATGAATCTCTGTGTGTAAAGTATGCTGCTGTCACATGTATTCTTCTACCAAAACAATAAAAACAGATTTGCAAAAAAAATAAATGTGGCCACCACATGGTTGCAATATATGTCAGGGACTCTGGCAAGGGCTGGTGGCAGGGTAGACATAGTAATTGAATATTCGGTACAGTGCTCCCAAAGATCCCACAGGGGGTCAGAGGAGAAAAGGAATCTAAAGGGAAAGCTGTGCACAAGGGAATAAGATGGTCAAAGCTCTAAAAGGATAGGAACTCAAGAGGCAATTTGGCATACAGACTAACTAACACCTAGGATCGATGTGCAAGATATATATATATATATATATATGAAGATAAGCGTTCCTGGCTTGCTCCTTATCAGCAAAGAAAACAGGTACAGACCACAGCGTGCATTTTCAGTGCAGGTTTATTGCATCCTTATTCAGCTCAAATCGTACAGCAAGTGCCCGGCATGACGCGTTTCGACAGCAGAACGCTGTCTTGATCACATTATATATATATATATATCTTTTTTTACAGGGACGTTATAGTTAGGAAATAGATTTTTTTTTTTAAACCTAGAAATTCACAGAAAAATCCAACGGTTACAGGGACGTTATAGTTAGGCTCAGATTTCACTCATACAAAACCCATGAAATTTAGCAGATATAGTTACCTGAGCTAACTAGAACTTAAGCCCCTGCAATGCACTGCTTATGACCCCACATATTACACCACTAGTGACGTGGTCAGTGACATCACTGATTACATCATCCATTGCTTATGAGTGTTTTCTAACAGTTTTTGTGTGTTAAATGTTTTTACTAACGTACCACAAATGTTAAATTAGTATAATTTGTGTACTACTAATGAGTGATTCCTTTTTTTAACATAGTTTATGCAAGTCACCCTGTGTATCCGTTTGTGGAGTGGGTGTCTGAGTGACTGTACAGGTGTGGGAGTGGGTGTATGGGTGAATATGTGGGTGTCTGAGTAGCTGTGTGGGTGACTCAGTGGCTGCATGAGTGGCTGTATTGGTGAGTGAGTGGATGAATCAGTTGCTGTATGGGTGGGTGAGCGCCAGGTAGTTTTCTTTTTTTACATTTTTATTTTCACTCGTCAACTCCACCCCACCGCTCTTACCTGTACGGCTGCTCCTGTCTGTGAATGGGAATGTGAGTGGTTGCGTGGGTGTGTGAGTGGACGTATGAGAGGTTGTATGAGGTATGAATAGCTGTGAGAGTGGTTCTTTGGATGATATCATCACTCACCAATACAGCCACTCACAGAGCCACTAAGTCATAAGCAGTACATGGCAGGGGCATAAGTTATAATTAGCTCAGGTAAATGTAACTGCTGAATTTCACTGGTTATGCACAAGTGAAATCTGAACCTAACTATAAAGTCCAGCTAACTTTTGTTTTTTCACTGAATATCTAAGGTTTTTTTTAATTTCTATTTCCTAACTATAACATCCCTGTAACTTTTGGGTTTTCCAGTCAACTTCTACGTTTTTTAAAACTCTATTTCCTAACTTTAACGTGCCTGTAACCTTTGTTTTTTTTAAAGTGAATTTGTAAGGTTTTTCTAAATTTATTTCCTAACTGTGACGGCTAACCTTTGACACTGAGTGTGTGAGTGAGTACATGAGTGTCTCAGTGGGTGTATGAGAATCCATGTAGGTTTGTAAATGGGTGTGATAGAGTGAGTGGCACTGTAAGTGGGTATATGAGTATCTCAGTGAGTCTCTGAGTTTCTGAGAGGATCTGTGAGTCAGTGCATGAGTCTCTGAATAGATCAGTGAGTTGGTAAGAGAGATTAATAATTATTTTGTAAGTGGGTGCATGAGTGTCTGACTGCTAGTTTTTTATCTCTATTTTGCCTTTCTGCTCATTTCTGGTGTCTATATTGCCTCTCTCTGCTTGTTTCTGACCTTGATTTGGCCTCTTTCAGCTAGTTTCTGATCTCTATTTTGCCTTTTTCTGCTCGTTTCTGACCTTTATCTTACCCCTTTCTGCTCATTTCTGATATCTATTTTGCCACGCGGCCCCCTCCTTTGATCTGCATGAGCCAGCACAAGGAGGTGGTGGTCCCTAGGGCCGTCTAGGACATCCCCTCCATCCCAATTTATATTATAGAAAAGCTCCTGGGGAGGTGGTGGTCTCCGGGGGGGATTTACGTCGTTTCCTTATTACTTTTCATTTAGACCAAGGGAGGGGTGCTTCCCTATGCTTGAACCCGCCCCTGGAGAGGGGGTCTATAAGGCCCCCCTCCAAATTGAAATTGAAGCCTGGGGAGGTGGTGGTCCCCAGGGGTCAAAAGAGCCCATGGCGGGAGGTCCATGCGGCCCCTTTCCATTATAATATAACAGCCCCGGGATGGTCCCCAGGGCTTAATAGTGCCTCAGGAGGGGAGCCTCATGCACTCCTTTCCATTTTTTAATCGTGCATGCCCCCGGAAGCTGGCCCACCCAGGGGCTAAAGTAGAGAAGCAAGGAGCATTTTTAGGGACTAGGCTGAAGCAGAGTTTCAAGATGGCTCCCAGCACTTCCTGGTTGAAGTGTTGGCAGCCAATCAGATTTGAGCACGGGGACTGTCGGATCCTAGTAGGATCTACATCTCTATATGTCTACTTTTTGATTTATTTTATTATATTAAAAACTACTGAACTGATTTACACCAATTCACAAAAAGATTGCTTTCTGATCCAACAGTTACTTTTCTGTCAAATTTGGTGTAATTCCGTTCAGCAGTTCGGCTGTAGTTATGTCTAATATCTCAATGGCAATTTGTATGGGGAAAACGGATTTTGGGACCCCCTTTTTCTCGGCCCCCACTTGACAGATCACCCCAAAACTTTAAAGAGAGCAGCTGAAGTGACAATCATACTAATTTTAAAAATGTTGTGAGGATTCATCAAATGGCACCAAAATTATTGGCAAAAGAAAAAAACACTCTTCCTCTAGAAACTATAGCTACCTACTGACGGCCGCCAGGAGGTAATATATACATTTATTTATTTACCATTTATAAAGCGCCTGTTTACACCCACCGGTGTGTCCCCACTCTAGGATTGTAACCCCCAACGGAAGCAGAGATGAGAGAAAGGAGATGGAACGAAGTCTAAATCTAGGATGAGCGGAACACTAAAATGAGGTAGGCTAAACACTCCCTATTTGAGTCCCGAAAAGCCAGGTTTTTAATCCCTTTCGGAATGTCCTTTCTGTAGGTTCTGAGCTCAGATTCAGTGGCAAGGTATTCCACCTTTTGGCTGCTAGATAACTGAAGGACTGGGTTCCCATCCTGGCCCTCTGCTCTCTTGGCACCTTTATTAGGTGAGCTCCTACAGATCTTAAATTATGTGAAGGTGTGTAGGGTGTTATCATAAATCGCAGGTAGCTCAGGCCTTTGTTCCACAAGATTCTGTGGCAATGGCACATGGCCTTATAGGTAAATCCTCTTCTCCACTGGCAGACAGTGAAGACTAGTCAGAGCTTTGGAAGTAGATGCTACTCTCTGGAGAGTAAGGACCAGAAGTGCAGCAACATTTTGAATGCATTGGAGTTTAGTTAGGTTTCCTTTGGTGGCTCCCAAGTAGCGGATGTTAACATAGTCTATTTGGCACATGACCAGGACATAAATAACTGTTTTCCCGGCCCCTATAGGTAGTAAGTCCAAAAGCTTCCTTAGGACTTTGAGGGTCCAGAAAAACGTGCCTGCTACCTTCCTAATTTGACTCTCAAACGAGAGTTTAGGATCAAATCAACCGCATGGATTTTTGGTTTCTGCTTTCGGGAAAGGGGTTTGACCCAAGACCTCAGGCCACCATGTAGATAACCAGATAGGTGTTTTCCCGACTATCATTGCCTCCGTTTTGTTGCCATTAAGTTTTAGGCAGTTGTTGGTCATCCAGGAGGCTAGCTGTTCTAAACACAGAGAATTATGTTGCAGCTGCCTCAGCGTCCTGAGATATAGTTACTATGAACTGCATAACATCTGCATAAGACACAACTTTTACATTGTGTTTTTGTACGATTCCCACCAGGGGGCCAATATATAAATTAAATAGAGTAGGGCTCAATATAGAGCCCTGTGGGACACCTTGCGTGAGAGGTATGCTGTCTGACATATGCAGATGCTGGGCAACTTGAAAGCTCCGTGTTCGAAGAAAAGAGGTCATCCAGCGTAATGCTGTACCCTAACCCCGCAGCGACTTAACCTCTGAAGAAGTAGGTTATGTAATACAGTGTCAAAAGCTGTGCTTAGGTCAAGTAATACCAAAGCAGCTGTTTGTCCTTCAGCCGCACACCTTCGCAAGGTTTCGATTGTGCGAAGTAGGGCTGACTCAGTAGAGTAACAGGCCCGGAAACCCGATTGAGTGGGGTGAAGCAAATCAATCGAATTGATATCATTTATGAGTTGGTTATTCACAGCTTTCTCCATAATTTTAGCAAAGAATACATATATATCAACATTAACAATAAAAGGTATGTAGGGAAAAGTATTCAGATGCTTCACACGGTAAGACTGATGCTCAGTAAGTTCAATGCCCGCAATTGCTGTTACAGATACTGACTGCCAATACGCACATATTGGATATATATAAGCAAAGGCAGGGTCTGTGGACCTTATACCTATGATGATATTGTAAAAGTAACTCAAAGACAATACTCACAGTGGCCAAGAAACACCACCTCGGTTGTCAGCTGTGCCCATGGATCCTGGAGACCAGCTACGAACATTCAAGGCGGTAACAGCAACGATGTGGAACTAAATATAAGCCACAATAGACAAGGAGCTAGCAAGGAATAGTGCTTAACAGGAAAGGTTACACAAAACGTACAGCTGGCATAAAGCAAGTAAAAAACAACACAAGGAAACTGGAAGCTAAAATAGCAGGGATAGGAAGGTAGCAAACTAGAAAATGGAACTAAGGTAAATGGGAAGAAAGGCAAGGACTGGGATAAAGGGAGCTACTGGCAGAAAGACGTGCATGCTTCAAGGAAGACTTAAATAGTGCTGGCACAGAAATCAGGAATCCAGGTAATAAGAATAACAAAAGCTCAGGAACTTATGAAATAAGTTGTCAGCCAAACAGGAACACTACTACACTGACCAACGCTGGACTGAAGGAAATTTGGGCGTACAAGACCTCACCGTGAACACATGCATCAGGTGTAGGCAGGCTAGCACCGGCCAACCACAAATGTGCTGAATTCCTCCTCTCATCCTAGGCCATCAGAGGTAGAGATGAAACAGTGAGCGGGGCATTCTGGTTAATAGAGTTTTTAGAGAGAGCAGAATGGCTTTCACAAAACCTGGCATGGATCAAAAATGAACTGGAATTTCTGAAAAGCACCCAAGAGACTGGTATTCAGTATGTGTGTATAGTAGGTGAGTCGTAAGCTTGTTAGAACACTGCAATGTCCCACAGTAAAGACCTCTGTTGGTCGACATGAGAACGCAGGGAGCAAATTATGACAATATATTAAAAACACATTCACTGGTATTGATGGATTAATTTTAAAAAAACAAGCCTTTCAGTTGTGCTAGGAACTTTACCATTACTTGTTACGAAGGTGACAAGAAGAAATCATCACCCAATCAGGCCCTCAGTTTGCAGGCAACAACAATGTTACAATGTCTGGTAAACACCTATAACAGCAACTTTGAAAAGGAGAAATTAAGTAAATCACTGTGTGACTGAGCATCCAAAGTGCAGGCAAAATTAGTAGCCATTTCTTAAAATATTATGCAAAAATAAAATTAAAAAATGATTCTTTTAAAGAGATTTGTTATTGAAGAGAAACACGCTATTGTGAAGTGAATGTTAACAACGTGCACAAACCAATGTGCACAAGCTTCTAAAGTTACTCAAAGTTAAGGGAGCAAATGGGTAAATTGGGCAGACCCGTTGCCCCATTCTGCATGCTGTGGTGGGTGGAAGCAAAATATGAATGACAATTCAACACACCAACAGACCAATAGGTGAAGCCTGCTTTCCAAAAGCCACTCTATTTATGTACGTTATGTATGAATCTTTTGGAAAGCAATAGTATGGTGAGACAGCTAAAAATAAATCAGGTGCCAGACAAAATAAAAAAAATACTTTTTGGGACCCTTTTATAATGTTTGAACTTTGACTAGTTTGGACTACATTTGGCGTGACAATGTCCCGAGTTCTGGAATGTGTATTTCTCAATTTCGGTGCAAACTGGCAAAGACATGGGACACATTTAACAAGGATGCAAAAACGGATTGTTGTTTCTACCTTAATCCTGCATTGTGGTTGTTTTTAATATATATACAAAAGGTTATATCCATCTTCAACAATTTATGTGCATATTCAACTTAAGTAAATCATTGAATCAATTCATACAGTATATTGGTTAAATGCAAGTGTTAGGCAATAGGTTTTAGGACAGCATTTAGAACTTATGTTATGGAGATTTGAGGGCACACGGTTTGCCTTGCTTGTTTTCCTTTTGCTGGGAACCCCTTCCTCCTGCCTACCAGCTCTAACCATCCCCCACTAACAAGAGTTGTCAGTTACCATTGTAGAGGGGGATTGCTCCTGGTCAATGTTTCCAAGGCTGAGGAATGGCCTTCACTGAATTCTGTTGGAGCCTGCAACGCGGAGGACAGGAGGCACTCGCCCATGAACGCTGAGGCCGTCAGACCAAAACAATGGAGGAACACATAGGCATAGAAGTCATAATCTAGGCGGCACAGCTACCTTTGACTCTTGGTTGTCTTGCACGCGCTTTACGCAATATACACCCCCACATGCTGTCAAGCAGTGATTGACAGCCAACCACAGAGAAACAACCACAACCTGCATGAATTAAAGCCAGTGTGCTACTCCCACGTGATTATGCACTGCAGACTGTTGGAATCCTTGAATGTGAAGCATAGTGGCACCCTGCAGCAACCAATGGCCATAGGAGTGATCCATAAAAACAATACATTAAAAAATAAAACAAAGTTTTCTTTCATTGTCCAGGGCCCTACTACAATGATACCGATGCTCATACAGTGCTGACTAAACCACAACTGGACCTAGCACCTGACCGCCTTCTGGACGCCCAATGTTCTATCAGTGTGGCATTGAGAATCAGGTGACGCGTCCCATCACTGATATCCACAGTGGCCTCAGTCACAGCCTCTTCTACTGGTATAGCTCGTCTGATATACACCAAGAGCCCCTACTCAAGATTTGCACTGCTTGGTCAGTGACATTCACACATTGGTAATTCTCTCCTCACTTATACGGTCATTCACCTCCATGTTCTTTCCTTGCAGGTGATTCACTGCAGCGGATACCTCAAGATTCGGCAGTACATGCTGGACATCTCCTTGTACGATTCGTGCTACCAGATCGTGGGACTGGTGGCGGTGGGTCAGTCGCTGCCTCCTAGCGCTATCACGGAGATCAAGCTGCATAGCAACATGTTCATGTTCCGCGCAAGCCTGGACCTCAAGCTGATATTCCTGGACTCCAGGTAAACTGTTCAACATCTCAGCCCTCAGAGCCACCCGCGCGAACAGCTCAGCCTGTCAGATCCAATTACGGCTCCACAACATGGTTCGCCAAGCAGACACTGTATATATTGTATTACTATGTATCTAAGATGGTAGCAATTACACGCAATTTACATATGCATGCAATCACTGGAATGTTGGTCAAAACTATGGGGAAAATCCTGAAGTTTTATCAATACACATGCTGTCCGGTCTGTGCAATATACAAATGCATGAGGAGAGAGCCAGGAGCGAGACAAAGCCAAGTCTGTGTTGATTGATAAATTATAGGAAAGACTTGAATTTTACTTTTTTGTTCACATACTTCAGATTATGAACAAACTATACGTCATTAAAAAGAAAAGGAGATGAAAGCTCTGGGCAGTGTGGGTGCTCACAGTGTCCAGATGACCTGCAGTATTACACGAGAAAAGAAATTGAGCCAAAATTCCTGAGAACTGAAATAGATGCTCAGTCTACCTTCGAAAAAAACTCAATCATGTGCTTTCTTTCCTGCAAACCTTTAGAGTAATCTAATTTGTATGTATAACAGTAACATATTAAAATAGATAATATGAATATATTAAGATGGAGTGGAGAGTTGGTGTTAGAAATGCTGGATCTGTGCTTGACCTTCTTTCATAGGCACCAGTTCAACATATGTTGGCACCATTCAACCTTTCATCCTTCTGAGGTTGATGCATTAACCTGGAGAACAAAAAACATCTATTAATCTGTCAATGTTACCGGTACACCCCCTGGGGATACCGTGGGCTATACAAATATGCCTTTTATGTTAGAAAGGCACTGTATCTTGAAGTCTTCCAGAGCTTAATGGGAAAGAAGGAAACAGAGGAAAAGAATGAACTCATCTCTACACAGTCAATTTCTAGACCCAGATTGTTGAAGAGAAATTGGTACCTGGACAAATTTAAGGTCCCCCATTATCAGAAAGTCTGAGTTCAATAATTTAGTGAAAATGTAATCAAGCACATAGCACTTTGCTAAGGGGAGAGATGCAGGTTTTAGGTTTGGCTTGACAGTGCAGATGTCTGCATGACTCATTATTACAGTTTCTTTAAAATATGTATAGAGTGGGCTTTGGCTGCATCCAGAGGACTATTCCCCTCTCAACTCATGCCTTAACCTGTTTGCTGTGTAACTGCGCCTCCTAAAGAGTCCACAGGACTGTTTTACACCTCAAAAGTACTCTCAATGATCACACAATTAATGCTTCATCCCAGAGATGCACTGTATACAGACAGCAATCGTTTTTTGTTTTGTTTTTTCAATGCAGTGTTTTTTCCAATGTTTTAGTCAGATCTCTTTCTTCTTCATTTTCTTTACTTCGGTCAATAAGACTCAAATCATGGAAGCATATAAAATGGTAAAAATGACATTGAAAATAGTGTTAAAACATCATTAATTTATGAAGTCTAACGGCATATTTTAAAAAAATACTCCCACTCTAAAACAAATTTCCTGCGTACGAAGAGCTGGCAAATAAATTAAAGCGGCTCTTCAATTTGTGATCCTTACCTTTTGCAACGCTGGGATTATCATTCCCTTAGACAATTCTTTATAAAATCTTCAAAAAATACAAAGTACAACGACGTTTGGTCAGATATTTCGTCATCAGGGCAACGGCTAACAGTGGTGACATCATATTGACCAAGAGGGAAAAACAGTTTCCATCTGACTGAACCCAAGCAGAGTCTAGTGAGAAGCAATGTCTCCCAGCAGTGATTAAGCCAATCCAAGCAAGGCTCAATCCCAGGACATGTTTAAATCATCGCATAACTTCTGAGGGTATCCAAGTAGCTATCCCCGGCCCACTTTATCAAAAAATGATCCTTTACCCATGGCTTGTCCTCCTGGAGGCTGGGTCAGGAAAGAGGCTAGGTTTCCCTAAACTGGATAAGTTTGACTAGATGTACTTAAACCAGGATATCGAAGATCCCAAGGCACACGCCAAACAGCCCTTTATTACATCTCTATCAAAGGAGGCCTGGACATTACACCAGACGGCACACCAGAGTAACCGAGGGGCCAGTTTTATACAATCTTCCATGTAATCTAAACCAAGCTCCCCGTGCACCATAAGGTTGTGGCTGCTGGGAGCTACCCCCCAAAATCTACAAAGCACACTATTTTCATCAATCTGTAGATTTGCATTTTACAGTGACTCCAAATACCAGCATCATATTTTCAAAACATGGACACACCTATGTCTAAAAATCTCCACGAGCAGACAAATGAGCCTATACTATGCTAGTTCCTAAGGGAATATCAGAGGATGCAGAGAGGAGCAGTGACTAGAGAGCAGGTAGCTACACTGGACGAGTGAGCCTCAAAGAAAATTGAGGGTTAGGGGTGGCGAGGTGCTGTTTGAAGTGGTGAAGGTGCCACTCCTCCCAGAAGTGTAGCAAGGCTAGGATACCCACCACAGAAATGTCATTCAAAGAGGAGGTTGATCTCTCTGTAGGGATGCTACAGATCAGGGCAACGATGACTCAGAGCAAACTGAATCAACCTCAGGCTAAAAATGATGGTACTCAAGAACCCAGAATGCAATCCCTTGGTCTCCACCGAGGCACTTTAGATGGCAGTGCTGAGATCCATCTTAAAGGAAGCAGAAGGTAGTCTTCCTGCTTACGCAGGGTTTGTGCTTTATTTGAGGTTGCCATCTTAAAAGCTGCCTTAAATTTCCTGGTTAAAGACCAGAGCGAACATTAGCAATAAGAACTAGAGACTGGCATTTTATCACTCTTGTCATCTTTATCTGTCAGGGCACTTATCACCAACTAGGATGCAATGTTCCCTGTGGAGTTCCAGTGGCAGGATATCTTGGAAGGTCAATACATGTGTGGAATGAGTCTGGAGAACTGAAAACATAATATTTACATCCATTCATTCTGCACAGAGCCAGATTAGGAAGTCTCCTCAGTGATCTTTTTTGGAATCTGTAAGGCAGTAGAATGGCTCAGTGATTCCAATACATCCTGCTGAAAAAGGCAGTGATTAGCAGGTCACACGTTCAAATCCCGGCACGGATGACTTAGCCTTCAATCCTTTTGCAGGTCAGTAAATTGAGTATCACAAACTGGGTAATAATAACATGTAATTTAAATATTTAAGGGTCCATTCTAATGTGGCCGGTAACTGTAGGGGCAAATACGAACCCTAAGTTACAGATTCCTTCTGGCATTTTCACCCAGGTACCAGCCATTCTGAATTATCAGGCCAAGAAAGGGGAATCACATGCTGGATGCAAAGTTATTGGGTCCGTTACCTAATGTGATTTCAGATTCCGGGCACTTTTCTGGGCATTTTTCCTCCAGCTTTCTGTAGGAAGAAAATGTACATGGAAAAATATTAGGTTTTACCAGGTGCATCCCCGCTCCTGGGAAACCTAGGAATCATGTGGGAAAGATACCACTCCACATGACTCAAAATAGGCACCTTACAAAAGGCAGAAGAGCTGTACGAAGTGACATAAAAGCAAGCAATAACGTGCTGTCTTAACCAGCTGATACCAGTTTGCCAACACCAGATCTAGCATTTGTCCCAAGTGGAAGACCATATTTAAACATGCATTGGTAAAGTCAATAGGTCTTGCCTATGCAAGAGCTATAGGGTTTACAATATGCTTTAGCAACATTGTGCACCAGAATGGCTGCAGTTCAGCATATCTAAAAGTTAGTGGGTAAAGGAGGGAGGCAAAGAGTGAAGTGTCATGGAGTAGTGTACTGTTCTGTGGAGGGAGTCGAGTGGAAGGGCGCAGAGTTGAGAGGCATAGAGTGGAGTACAGTGTCAGAGTTGAGTACAGTGACGTAAAGTGGAGTGGCATAGAGTGTCCTGGAGTGGTATTGCATACAGTGGAGTAGCATAGAGGGTGTTGCTTATAGTGGAGTAGAGTGTTGTAGAGTAGAGTGAGGTAAAGCGGCATGGAGTGGCATAGAGGGAGTTGTGTAGAGTGTTGTCTGGAGTGATGTCATAGAATGGCAGAGTGGAGTAGAGTACTGTAGAATGGAGTGGCATAGAGTTGAGAAGTGTGTCAGTGGAGCACAGTTTAATCGAGTAAAGAGTCATAGAGTGGAGTATCGTGGAGTGTTGTAGAAAGGAGTAAAGTGGCCTAGCGTGAAGTGGTTTAAAGTACAGTGGTGTAGAGTAAATTGGCGTAGAGTGCAGTGGCATAGGGTACATTGGTCTGGAATACAGTGGTGTAGAGTGAATTGGCAAAGAGTGCAGGGATGTAGAGTAGCATAGAGTGAGTGCAGAGGCGTAGAGTAGAGCGGTGAAGAGTAGATTGCAGTGGTGTAGAGTGGAGTGGTGCAGGGTACAGTGCAGTAGAGTGGCATAGACTTGAGTGGTGCAGATCAGTGTGCAATGGTATAGAGTGCAGTCATGCAGAATAGAGTGTCAGAGTGCAGTGTCATAGAGGGTTGCAGAGTAGAGTGGTGCAGAGAGCAGTGACGTGGAGTACAGTAGTGCAGAGTAGAATAGAGGGATAGTGGTGTAGAGTGATTTAGGGTGTAGTGGCATAGCGTGCAGTGGTATAGAGCAGAATGTTGTAGAGTATAGTGGCATAATGTGCAGCGGTGCATAGTTGGCATAGGTCCAATGGTGTAGGGTGCATTGGTTTTGAGCAAAGTGGCGTAGAGTGTATTGGCTTATAGTGAATTGGCCTAGAGTGCCGTGGTTTACAGCACAGTTGCATAGAACAGACTGCAGAGGTGTAGAGTGACACAGCACATAGTGCAGTGACGTTTAGTGCAGTTACATAGAATAGATTATTTCAGAGGAAAGGGGAGTGGTAGAGGGTAGAGTATAGTGGTACAGTGTAGAGCTCAGTGGTGTAGAGTCGAGTGGTGCAGTGTTGATTGGAGTGGCGTAAAGTGGAGTGGCACAGAGAGGAGTAGAGTGGCATATTGTGCAGTGGCATAGCGTGCAGTTGCGTAGAATAGATTGTTTCAAAGTAGAGTGAAGTGGTGTAGAGTGAAGTGGTATAAAGTAGTGGCATAGGGTGGATTGTCATAGAGTGCAGTTTTGCAGAGTGGAGTGGTACAGAGTGGAGTGGCCTAGACTGGAATAGTGTGGAGTGCAGTGGTGAAGAGTGAAGTGGTGCCTGTTATAGTGGATATAGTGCACTGTAACAGAGTAGAGGAGTAAAGAGTAGAGAGGTGTAAAGTGAAGTGATGTAGAGTGCAGTGGTGCACAGTAGATTCGAGTGGTATAGACTGCATTGGCATAGAGTGCATTAGAGTGGTGCAGAGTAGAGTGCAGTGGCATAGAGTAAAGTGGCACAGAGTAGAGTGGCAGAAAGTGCAGTGTTGCAGAGAAGAGTGTCGTAGAGTGCACTGGTGTGAAATGCAGTGGCATAGAGTGGTGCAGAGTAAAGTGACAGAGTGCAATAGTGTAGAGTGGCATAGAGTTATAGTGGCGCATAGTGCAGTGGTGCAGAGTAGATTGGCCTAGAGTGTATTAGTTTTGTGTAAAGTGGTGTAGAGAGCATTGGTGTAGAGTGCAGTGGCATAGAGTGCAGCAGTGTAGAATAGAGTGGCATAGTGGGGTGTGGCGTAGAGTGGAATAGAGTGGCATAGACTGCAGGGGCATTGAGTAGATTGTTTCAGAGTAGAGTATTGTAGAGTAGAGCGATGCGGAGTAGAGTGGCATAGAGTTCAGTGGCGGAGAGAGCAGGATTGCAGATTAGATTGATGTACAGTGAAGTGGCATAGAGTGGAGTGGTGCAGGATAGAGTTTAGTGGCATAGGGTAGAGTGATGCAGAGAAGAGTGGCGTAGAGTGATGCAGAGAGCAGTCATGTAGAGTAAAGCAATGCAGAGTAGAATAGAGTTGTATAGAGTACAATAGAGCACAATAACGTATACTAATATATATATATATAATATAATAGTAGCATGATAACGTAGAGCACAATAGTAAAGTGTGATGTAGCGTTCAGTGGCATGAAGTGTAATGTTGTAGAGTATATTGGCGTAAAGTGCAGTGGTGCAAAGTAATTGGCGTAGGTCCAGTGGCATAGGGTGCATTAGTTTTTAGTAAAGAGGTGTAGAGTGAATTGGCATAGACTGCAGTGGTTTAGAGTAGAGTGGCAAAGCATAGAGTGCGGTGGTTTAGAGTGGTGTAGCATAGAGTGCAGTGGCATAGAGTGAAGTGCAGTAGAATGGCATAGAGTGCAGTGGCATAGAGTAGAGTGTCTCAGAGTGGAATGGTGCAGGGTAGAGTATAGTGGTGCAGGGTAGAGTGCAGTGGCATAAAGTAGTGGCGTAGAGTACAGTGGCATAGAGTAGACTGGCATAACGTTGATTGCAATGGCATAGAGTGGAGTGGTGCAGAGTGGGGCAGAGTGGAGAAGAGTGGCATAAAGTGCTGTGGAATAGAGTGCAGTTGTGTAGTGTGCATTGGCGTGGAATGGTGCAGGTAAAGTGAAGTGGTATAGAGTAGTGGCGTAGAGTAGAGTGGCATAGAGTTCAGTAACAGAGTACAGTGGTGCAGAGTAGAGTGTCAGAGTGCAGTGGTGTAGAGTAGAGTGGCATAGAGTACATTGGTGTAGAGTGCAGTGGCATACAGTGGTGCAGAGTAAAGTGATGTAGTGGCATGGAGATTAGCAAAATGTGCAGTGGCTTAGAGTGTACTTGTTTTGAGTAAAGTGGTCTAGAGTGCAGAGGCATACAGTGCAGTAGCATAGAGTGGAGTGGAGTGGCGTGGAGTGGAGTGGTGCAGAGTGGAATAGAGTGTTGTAGACTGCAGAGGCATTTAGTAGATTGTTCCAGTGTAGAGTGAAGTGGCATAGAGTGCAGTGGTACACAGTAGGTTAGAGTAGTTTGGTGTAGAGTGCAGTGGCGTGGAGTGGAGCGTTGCAGAGTTCAGTGGCGTAGAATTCAGCAGCATAGTAAGGCACAAAATAGAGTGGCAGAGTGCAGTGTTGCAGAGTAGCCCTTCATAGCGTACAGTAGTGCTTAGTAGAGTGCATTGGCATAGAGTGCAGTGGCAAAAAGTAGAGTGGCATAGAGTGGAGTGGTGCAGAGTAGAGTGGGATAGAAGGGCAGTGGAGTAGAGTATCTTGGCATAGAGTGCGTTGGTTTTGAGAAAAGTGGTGTAGAGTGCATTGGCATAGAGTGCAGTGGTTTACAGTTGAGTGGAGCAGAATGCAGTGGTGCCAAGTGCAGTGGTGTAGAGTAGATTGTTTCAGAGTAGAGTTCAGTGGTGCATAGTGGAGTGGTGTAGTGTGGCGTGGTGAAGAGTAGAGTGCAGTGAAATTGAATGGTGCAGAGTGGAGTGGGATAACGTGGAGTATGGATGGTATGATAGTGTACTGCCATCACAGACAAAACATCTTCAATTGAAATGACCATTACATTTGCACTCACATACAGTTGTACTGATTTAACGTATACAGCGTACATACAATGTGTGGAAATGTCATCACCTACTGCATTGATTTGATCGTCAGCACAGTTCATTTACAGACATTTAAATTCAGATGTATGCTAGAAAAAAGTAACATTGAAAGCCTTCCTCAGGCACTTCTCCAGAGCCAGCATGATTGTCACATACATCCTCTCACTTTGAAGTTTGAGGAAGAAAAATAGCTCAACAGAAGACACAGCTTGACGTTTGACCTCTGTCTTTGAATGCACAGCAAATGTGACAAAATAAGAACAAGATGTAAAGGCCTGTTTACAGAAAGTGAGTTAGTGGAAAAATACAGTCATTACTAACCCTGGGCGTAGTTCGCGAAGTAGCACTACGTGAAGCTACGCAAAGTGCACTTCGCACTACGCGAGCTACGCGTAGCACTTCGCAAACTGCGTTGCACCCTGTTCGCATTGTGCAAGATGCCGTTTTCAATGATTGCACAGTGCGGACAAGCATCCGGCACTGTGCAATCATTGAAAACGGCATCTTGCACAGTGCGAGCTGTAGTTTTCTGCCGCTCGAGTAGATTTTTACTTGAGCGGCAGCTTTCTCAACGCGGACTGGTAGTTTCTCATCGCGCGCGGTCGCGAGCATACGCGACCACTCGCAATGAGAAACCTGACCTCCTCGCGTTGAGAATCTCGCCGGGATGTTTATTTTCCACGCTCGCGATCGGCAACTTGATGTTGCTGATCGCGAACAAGGAAAAAGACTCGCCGGGATGTCATTTTGCTTGCTCGCGGTCGCCAACTTGATGTTGAGGACTGCGAGCAAGCAAAAAATGACCGCTGCGCTACGCAATGCTATGCTAAGCATGTTTGCACTGTGCTACGTGCAATTCGCGTAGTGCGAAGTAGCGCAAACTTCGCAAACAACGCGAGCGTAGCGTAGTGCTTTGCCCAGGCTTAGTCATTACGGTTCAGGCAACGGGAGGGACGAACTGAACCTGTAGAGCCTAAAGTACATAAAGCCAGAGAATAGAAAGCCAGTAAAATGTGAGTTACAAACCACAAAGCCAATGGTACTCAACGGGCAGAATGCAGTCCTGGGTCAACTTTCTGAAAGTCTCCAAGATGTCTTCAGCAAACCAGACAGCTACATTGTCTGGTAGGCTGCCACCTAAAAATCATGCTGGAAAAAATGGACTTTCACTTTAAGGAGTCTTTAAGGATTGACACAGTTCATAGGGGTATGCCACAACAATAAACAGAATGTTTCTTCAAGATGTTACTGATTGTACCATTATACAATTCTAGGGTGGCAGAACTGACTGGCTACGAGCCACAAGACCTCATCGAAAAAACCCTCTACCATCATGTGCACGGCTGTGACGTATTCCACATCAGATATGCCCATCACCTACGTAAGTAAGAAGACATTCAATCCCTTCTGTAGTGAGATTCTTTTATATGATTGATTGTCCTGGTGCTTTCCCACTCGATTTATATGCTCTTTCTTAGCACATTGCACTGAAAATTGCATTTGATGTAGAAATTGTCACAAAATTAGTATTGTGTAATCTTTCACTACCTGTATTCCACCCCAATTGGTAGTAGTGGTAGTCCAGTTAACCAGATTGGGATTGAAGATCTGATAGATTGACCAGCCCTCGATGACCTCTCCTAGTAGCATGGAGAGACGCTCAATCAGACATGGACTCGTTTGAACACTTCATTACAACAGCTGCATATTGATATTGGTGCCTTTAAGTCAGAAACACACAGATTGACACAGGAGTTGGCTGCACATAGGACAGAGACATCAGCTTAGTCTAAACAAGTCGAGGCTTTCCAGTATAGACAAATAACTTTGCGGATGAGGGTGCTTCATCTTCCAAGACTACAGACATCGGTTCAGTTAGTACTGGGTCAGGTATGTCTACCTCTGGTGGAACAGTAATAGTTACTGCGCCTACCCCTTTCATTCACTTACCTCCATCTGAAATATTCATTGGAGGCCCTTGTAAACTACCTTTTTGTCTTATGCAGTGAAGTCTCCTGGTGACCAGTCTCAAGTGGCTTTTTTGGTTTCTTACTTTAGTGGATATGCTGCATCTTGGGCAGTGGCATTAGTCAACTATAAGAACCCCAAACTGCATGATTGAAATGGGGTTCTCACTGAATTCAGACTTAATGTTAATTAACGTCAAATTTAGCTATCAGTGGGCAGTGAGTTCATAAATTAGAAAAATAAATAAGAATCTAGGGCTAGATGTACAAACATTAAGTATACAGATTTCCTAATTGTGATTCTCTCATCACAATTTAGAAATTGGTATTCTTAATGTATGAAGCTCGTTGAGTTTCATTTAGGGATTCCTTGCGGGTCTCAATTCGACCTAGCCTATGAATATTAATGACGTAGGTCGCAGTTTACGAACACTTAGGAATCTCAGGAGAGGGATGGTGACCTGCTGAGGTCAGCAGTTCACCATGTCTGTAATTGCTTTTTAATAAAGCAATTTTTTTTAATGCAGCCCATTTTCCCTAAAGGAAAATGGCCCGTTTTCCTTAGAGGAAAAAAGGATGTGTTTAAAATTAAATTAATTAAACCTTGAAGTTTCATTTTTAAGAGTAGGCAATGGTCCTGGGACTACTGCCGGCTCTTAAAAAAATTTATTTACATTTTCAAAGGGGAAGGGTTCCCCTAGGAACCTCTTCCCCTTTGTGAATGGGTTACCACCAGTTTTAAACTGGTGGTAAAGTATTACTGATTTGCAACCGGAATTCGGTCGCAAACCAATAATACATTCTGCAATGATTGGGTATTTGGAAGGGACGCCCTAAACACACTTATTCCTAACACCGAATCGCAAATGGAAGATGCGATTTGGTAACAAGTTACTGAATCCAATTTTGCATTTTGTACATTGTGAAAACATTTCTCCAGTCGTAAACGGCCCGATTGTGTGAATTGGGCCATTTGCGACCAAAAAAATGCTTTGTACATCTGGCCCTTAGTGGCTTATTTGAGTTCATTAAATAGACTGGCTCTTGAATCTTAAAGGCCTGAGCAACAAAGAGTTGCTATTTGTTTAGAGGTTGAAGCAGGACTTGAAATATTTGTTATTACATATTTATCCTCTGCCCAAATTTTACAACATGAATGATCTTATATTACAGATTGATTAGATCTGTACGTGAGGAGCACAAAAAACAAAAGAGGAAAGCAAAACATGGTGTGCAAGAATAGCTAGATCAAGGGAATCAACAACAGTTGTTTCGAATGATGATACTACAGAACCTATGCAAATTGGTGTGGTAAGATGTAAAGAGAAAGACACAGACTTATTATCTACCTTTCAAATCTTTATTTCGATTCAGTGAATCATAAAAGAAATCATACAAATACATTTGAATCACACAGATTATCTTAAAGAAAGAAACCATTCATTGATAAAAGATACACTATAAACTGGGGAGAATACAGTTACGAATAGGTGAATTGCAACATAGTCCTAGCCAAGGATAAACAATTTACATTTCATTTCGGCAGGTGAATTCTTCTAATATACCATATTGCTGCTAGGTACTTGCTAATAGCAAAAACGGTAGAACGGGATAAATCACTTTTCATCAGCCTATAGGCATCTAAATGTCGTCTAAATCCCCAACTCCTACAAATAGGAGCAATCCATTTCTTCCTAGGTTTAGTGTACATAGGGCAAAAAAACATTAAATGAATATCGTCCTCCAGCTCACTAGAGCATGTAGGACAATTTTTTACGGTAGGCGGGTGCCACCTACTGGTGAGTGCTCTAACTGGGAGTGCGTTATATCGCCATTGTAAAAATAGTTTTCTCAGGGCGACAGGATTAATGTCATTCAAGGCGGTTTCCAATCTATAGTGATCCTTAGTGATTAAAAAAGTAGTGGTCATTGATCCCAAGTTCTCATTTGCAAGAGTTGCCGAGAGATTAAAATTGTGGTATAGTGCAACAAGTTCTTTACGGGGTATAGTCGCACAGGCCTCTAGGGGTTTTGTCCAATGGGTCTGAAGGCCCAGCTTAATAAATTCATTTTTGACATAATTCAGCCATGGGATTTTGCCCAGGGCTGGGTGAAGGTAGAGTTCCATAAGTTCAGAGCGATAACTCAAAAGTTCAGGGGTTGTCCAGAGACGCCTCCAAAAAGTTAAAGGCTTCACGCCAAGTTCCTCCCTTATCGGTCTTAGTCCCATATCGAGCCTAAGGGAAAGTAACGGCGTGCTAGGTGGAAGGGCAGACAGGTTCCGTAAGAACTTGTTTTCCGTAGCGGCAATCTCAGGGGCACAATCAATGCCCCAGAGTTCGCCGCCATAAGTTAAAGCCCCACGAGCCTGCATTTTATAGATTTCCAGGGGTGGACCAATCGGATGGGTCATAGATTGGTTCCATAATTTCAGGATTCCCCCTACCCTTTGATTTAACTTTAAATTTGATTTGATCTGGTGATGAGACCAGGTCATTTTCTCGTTGAGTGTTAGACCCAAATACTCGAAAGTGTGGACTCTTTCTAAGCTGGTTCCATTTATGGTAGGATTAGGTCGAAGGGACCTAGGGGGGTTGAAGATCATAAATTTGGTCTTAGCCGTATTGATCTCCAACCCCCGATCAATACAGAAGGATACAAAACCATCCAAGACACGTTGTAACCCCATAGGGGTCTTGGCTAGAAGCAACGTATCATCGGCAAACATAATGGCCGAAATGCCAGTACCCGCAAGACGTGGAGCATCTCTGTTGGGTACATCATTTAAATGAGAAATGAGACCATTTACATAAAGGCAAAACAGCGTGGGCGCCAAGACACACCCCTGCCTTACCCCTCTTTCAACAGGGAAACTAGCTGAGAGGCTGCCACCTCTCCCACATCTTACCCTCGCATAGTTATTAGTATGGAGACGCACCAGTATGTGCAAGAGAGGCCCTGGAAGGCCTAAATCTTGTAGCACGGTCCATAATTTTGTGCGGGGAACTAAGTCGAAAGCCGCGCGGAGATCGACAAAAACTGTATAGAGGGACCCCCCCTCTATCTTTACTGTTTTCCAGAAGAGCATACACAACCTAAAGATCTGATCAGTTGTGGAAACGCTCTTTCGGAAGCCAGCTTGATAGTTGCTCAAGATCTCAGATGACTCAACCCAATCCATAATACGATTCAGGATCAACCTCGAGAAGAGTTTTTGTGCAACGTCTATCAAGCTAATAGGCCTATAATTCCCTGGCAACAGTGGGGAACCTTTTTTAAAGATAGGCACAACTTCGGCGCCTAACCAAGTAGGGGGAATAGGCAAGCCGTCGAGGATGGCGTTAAACAGTAATGTAAGATATGGTGCCCATACACTAGGTTCGTGTTTATACAAATCACCTGGTACCCCATCCAATCCTGGTGCTTTCCCAGCAGGAAGTTGGGAAATTGCAAGCTGGGTTTCAGTTAAGGTAAAAATTAGGTGGTCCCAGCTTGGTACTGCGTGTAATGGGCTCGCAGGAGCAGACGTCGGGCCCCTATAGAGAGTACTAAAGTGGGTTTCCCAGGCTTCTGGGGCAATGTTATTAATTACAATTGCGGGAGGTTCGGTTGTCCCAGTAGATACAATCAACCAAAATCTCCTCGAATCTCTTGATTTTAGGGCAGATGTTAAATTATCCCAATTTTCAGAAGCCCATTCCAATTTGGCAAAATGTATCAGGGATCTATAAATCTGTCTCTTGTGTTGGATGTCAGCTTTAGAGGCTTTGTTCTTTATAGCACCGAGCAGGTCGCTCTTTGCCGATCTGCAGGTCTTATTGTACCAGTTAGGCTGGTTGACAAATCCCTTTTTACAAGGAGTAATAGGGTTAAATAACCCAGACAGCATAAGAAACAATTCCTGATGGGCAGTTGCCAGTTTCTCGTGATAATTTGGAGGGGAATACTGCTCTAGGATCTCCGCTATATTGTTTAGAACCGAGGCGACTGCAGCATAAACTTGGGATATTTCTTTATCATTGCGAACCATTTTGGTCCATTTAATTCTCCGCTTATTATTAGAGAGAATAGCTGAGTCCGATGGCTCCGAATTAGGTGGTGACGCTAAATCTATAGGGGACAAACCAGATAAGGAGACATCCAATATAAGAGGATTATGGTCGCTCTCCCCCCTTGGGATGACTTGAAAATCAAGGACTCTATTCCAGTCCTTGGCTTGAACAAAAATATAATCAAGCCTGGCCTCTCTACCTGGTTTGTTAAATGTGGGCTTAGGAGGGTTATCTAGAATAGTTCGACCATTGCAAGCCCTAATAGAGTGGACCATTGTCAAGGAGGTAATCTGGATAGCCAAAGGTGTCCAGGCCCTAGCCATTGGACCAGAAACCTGAGGGATATTCCAGATTTCGTCCTCTTCCAGGTTTATTTGATCCACCAAGCCCTCGAGTGGTTCAAAATGAGAGTTAAAGTCACCAGCTATAAGAAGCATTATGTGGTCGGGTATTCCAGTTAAAACATTCGAAAGGGCCTCAATCACCCGGGATTCCGCACAAAAATTCACGGGTCTGGCGTATACATTAATCACCGCCAGTTTGTTATCTAAGCCCCAATCCAATATTAAGCATAGAATATCATCAGACCCAGTTTCAAATTTAGTAACAGTACATCCTAGGTGAGTGGCAACCCAAGTAGTCAAACCGCCAGAAGGGCGGCCACGTCCGGCCCACACCGCCGGAATTGAATAAGTAGCATAACCCAGTCGATGGTAATCTTGTCTTGCCCAGGTTTCTTGAAAGCAACAAATTTGGTGAAGGTCTATAAAGGAACCCCAAATTGGGCAGTCAAGTTTACTGGGTAGACCGGCTATGTTCCATGAGAGCACTTTATGTTTTGTTGTGCAATTGGAAGGAGCTACAAAAATTTTACCAGCGGGAGACTCACACAAATTCGGAGAAGTAGGAGTGGTAATAGGAACAGGAATAGAAACAGGTGAGATGGGATGGCAATTAGAAAGTGGAAGCACTGGAGGAGGTAAAACAGAAGTAAAGCCTTCCTGGGGAAGTCAATCGACATCCTCGAGACAGGCATACCTGTTAAAAGTTGAATAGCCAGAAGACATAGGCTCATCGAAATGGACGCGCCTAAGCCTGCCTCTAGCCCCATTGCCCCCAACTTTAAACCAATTATCATCCGTATCATCCTGGAAAAAAGTATGAATTGGGGGATAGAAAAAAGACAGAGGCAAAGAATTAATAATGGAAGTACTATTACCACCAGTCCAATTGAGAATATAGGGAGCTGTTAAGCGGTTGCTGAAATTAACCAAAATACAGTCACCCTTAATGTTCTTTGTAGTGCTACCGAGCCAAGGAACCCTTCTAACCATTAGAACCTGTGACCTTACATTCGGGGGGAGAGGCCTATGCTTGTTGAGCCAGTTAATGACTTTGTTTTTTAGAGATGCATAGGATTCAGGCGATGAATTAACAAGTTGCGGGACGCCTGTTAGAACAACGACATAAGGTGAGGCTTCTGGTGGGAGATTGATTATATTTCTCCTATTTTTTAGGGCCGTATTTGAATTAGTGTTGGCTCTTGGATCCTTGTTATTTTGGTCCGAATCTGCATGTTGTGGGATGGGTACTGTAACTATGTTCTTAGTTTGGGATTGTGATTGACATTGAGCAGGCACAGAGGATGTATGTTGTAAGGCAGGGGATACCAGCAGAGAAATAGTTGGAGTAGGTTCTGGTATATTTGACATAGGATCACGGGTTCCAAGTGGAAGGATTTCCTTCCTTTGGAGTGGGTTTGGAGAGCCCAAGGGAATAGGAAGGGAGGAAAAATGTGAGTCCGCTTTTCTTGCTTCACATACAGCACACGGTTTGGCTCTGCTTACTAATACATTTGCCGGGGCTGTAACGACCCTTTCTATTTCCTTAAGCCTAATGTCAATTGCATCAAACCTAACAGTCAATGAAGTAAGAAGACCCTTGATAGCAGTTTTTACAATATCATTATATCGGCAGGAGGCCTCATCGGGTTCTGAGTCACAATCAGAGACATGTACGGGTGTATTAGACGTCAATGCAGTTTGTTCTAATGATGGTTTGAGAGTGCCACTGTTGACTTGGGCAGGCCTAGTACATGTTGGAATAGGTGCTTTAACAGTACTAGTATGAGGTCTATCAAGTCTAGGTTTTTTCCCTCTCTTATTGGCCCCCACACGTTTTCTTTTTGGAACAGCACCCTCCTCAATATACTGTGCTCGATTTAGCATCCGGTCCGGCAATCGGGAGTGCATAATATGATCCGTACCCTCAGGGATTGGTTGAAGAGTATCTCTACATGAGGGGGAGCTAGATCTTAAGTCAAATAATAAAGATTCAATTGTACGATCAATACTGTCCATCAATGCTGCTTGTGAGTCATCGAGGTTTGTAGGGGAGCCTGCAGATGCGATTAAGCCCAAAGATGACCTACGTGTACTGGCAATTCCGTCAGATAGACGCCTTTCTAGTAAGTTCAGTTCGCCTTGGATTACAGAGTTCGCCCTGATAATAAAATTATCCAGTGTTCCAGATACTATCGGTTGTGATTTCGTTAGTTTACCTCGTGTATCCATAGTGACTTGCTTCCTGTGCGCGGCGAAGGAGTGGAGGAAAGGGACAGGGCCCGGTCCAGTCTTGTCCGTGCTTGAACGGGCTTAAACGGGCCCGCCCTTTGCCCGGGCTTCGCCCCGCAACGCGTCCCGCAACGCGGTAGTAAACGCGGGAATTAAATAGGAAGAGGAGGAGCCGGGAAGAGTGACCAGGTGCGCTCAATCCGGTTGCACAGCAGCGCACCCTGGTCCTCGCAGTCCCAGCAGGAAACGGGCTCCAGGTACAGCACACAAGATGTCGTGAATAAAACTCCTCAGTGGTAAAAGTTTAAAAAAGGGACAAAGTTCTCCTGTGTCCACGCCAGCGAGCGGCACCCGCGAAGCGGGGGCCGCGAGGCGTTATGTAGGCGAGAGAGGAGGAGGAGGAGCCGGGAAGAGTGACCAGGTGCGCTCAATCCGGTTGCACAGCAGCGCACCCTGGTCCTCGCAGTCCCAGCAGGAAACGGGCTCCAGGTACAGCACACAAGATATCGTGAATAAAACTCCTCAGTGGTAAAAGTTTAAAAAAGGGACAAAGTTCTCCTGTGTCCACGCCAGCGAGCGGCAGAAATTACCTCTTTTGAGCAATGAAAAGCTCTAATAATAAGGCTTTGAAACTGCTGCAAAATCCCTGAAATGAAAGGTCAGTGATCTACTTGGTAGTGAATGCACTTGCGGCAGAAATCTTTGTGTTGTCTAGTCACAGATTTGGCTCATCATAAAATAGCATTGAAGGTTAAAGTGCTTGCTGGAAACGTATAACATCAAGTCAGTGATTTGTAGTTAATTTGTAAAGCTCAGTAAAGCTCAGTAGGTTACTGCTTTTGCAACAGAGGTGATGTTATCTGCAGGTCACAAGTTATAATCAATCTACTATAACTCAGTGAGTTATGAACTGGCATCGAGGAGCTCCGGCGTTCCGCGGCATATCTTATGGAATAGCACGCTGAATATCGGTTCTAACCTTCTACTTTTGACTCGATAAGGCTGTGGGTAAAAACGGCTTCCTTTCCTTTCTCTCCGGAAGAAAAAACTACCAAGATAAGCATAAATAAAACCTAATTACCTGAGCTTGGGAGTCCGGGAGTCCGAGAGTACGGCTCATGGTGGTTTCAGCAGCTTCCCTCCATTTTGGCACTGCAGAACGGGCAGAGTGTGCAGCCGCAGTCAGCCTATCGTTGTGGCGCGCGGCTCGACCTGTTGTGGAAGGGCCGGCTCGTGGTGGTGCGCTTGAGCTTCCGGGTTGCGGGAGCTACAGCAGGCGGGGAGACTCGCGGAGGTGGAGCAGCTAAATGACCTACCACTTGTGCACCACATCTAAGAGGTGGGGGAGTTAGCCATTTTGGAAGACCTTGGAGCTACAGGCAGTTGTGTGGATATACAATTTGCCAGAGATGTAAAGCTTCCAGTTATTAAGAAAGAGCAATCTGACAGCATATGTTCTCGGGATGGCTCAGTGCTCCCATAAGGTGCCATCACTCATAGTACTGTTCCTTTGCCAAAGATAACTTTGGATGGTCAATCAGAAAGTAATCCTTTCAACTTAATTTATGCACCCTAGTTTAAGATCAGTGTAGGCATTCGTTAGCTTGCTAAACAGAATCCACAATCAATTGGGAAGGTAGACATATGTAGTTTACATCATAGTATTGTTCAGATTATTGTTATAAGAACAGTACACCACAGCCAGCTGAAATGCTGACAAAACAACGTAGCTCAGGAGCTTGTGCTGTTATACCACAAAGGGCCTGCTGTTAATATTTTATCTGAAGAATAGTCTGAAAATAAGGATGTGTTTGACCTACAGGCTGCCAATAGGTTACCACAGCAAAAACCATTTGATTGTTGTTTAGGCTCAGAACCTGAAGCAGTGTGGAGAGGTGTAGTAGAGGGAAAAAGGGGTCAAAGATGAAGTAGAAAAAGGGAGAGGTAGTGAGAAAGAAAGATGCAGGTAGGAAGAAACAGGAAGAGATGGGTAGAGAAAGAGAGGAAGGGATATAGATAGGGTTTCAGAGTGAAGTAAAGACAACTAGAAAAGGGAGAAGGCAATGATGAGAGAAAGAGGGTAATGGGATTAAACAAGATATGTAACACAGAAAGAGAGGTGGGTTACACAGAAGTAGAGAGTGTGCTTTAGAGATAGATAAGTAGAGAGGTAAGGTACTGAAAGTAGTGTAGAGAGATGCAAATTAGTGAAAGGGGGTGGTGTAGATAGAAGAGCAAAATGATAAGAGGTATAGAAAGAAAGGTCAAGTAAAAGATGAGTGAGGCACGGAGAAAGGTTTAGAAAGTGGGGCAAAGGGACAGAAAGAAGAGGTGAAGTAGAGAGACAGGTAAGGTAGAATAAGAGAAGTGAGGTTGGTGCAGATGTTAAGAGGGGTGGTGAAGCAGACAGAGCTGTGAGGTGGAGAAAGTTAGCAACAGGCAGGTGGGTTTGAGAAATGTATAAATAGGTGAGTGGGACAAGAGGTGAACTACACAAGGAGGTGCAGAGACAGACGAGAGACAGAGAGGGGCTAACAGTAGACAAACACAGCTATAAAGGAAGAAAAAGCATTAATAAGAATGAGTAAGTTAGTGATAGAGGTGAGGAAACGGGAACAGAGGTAGAGAGAAAGAGAGGGGGTAGAGAGGAAAGGTAGAGAAGGAATGGTGAGGGATAGATTAAGTATTGTGTGTGAGAGAGATAGATAGTTGTGGTACAGAGTGAGGTGAGGTCATCAGAAAGATGTTGGTGACAAATGAGGTAGAGGTGTGAAGTAGAGTGCAGTGATGCACGAATGAATGAATTACTATTATAAAGCGTGAGGATCAACCTCAATGAGGCATCCATGAGATAACATGAATGTGATAAGAATAAGCCAGTAGGATCAGGTCAGCAAAGCTTGGGGAAAGATCTGGAGTAAAGTGCTCTTCAGAAGGATACATATGCCATATCTGAGATTTACTTCAGAATCTGAATTGTCCAGAGACGTGGAGTGTCTTGTGAGGGGTGGGGTGGGGGGTCCAAGAGTTGGGCCAAAAGGAAATAGACCCTCTCATTATTAGTATCTCACTCCTTTCAGAGAGTAGTTTGAGATGATGACTGATCATCCCTGAGGCAGCATCTTGCAGACAAGCCGTGGAAGCCTGTTGAATATGAGCCAAATGTGATTGGGTGTTTAGCTCCAAATGAGAGCCTTGGCGTCAGTGAAAAGGAAGAATCCGTTTCCTGATCACCTGAACATGTCAGATCATGCAGAGTTAGGGTGGAGGACAGAGGGCCAATCCCTGAGGGTGTCTTTTGATGTACAGTGTAAGGCTGAGAGGAAAGCAAAAGCCAAAAACATCGATGTCAAACAGTCAACATACAGTAAGTTGGTCACGGTGGCTGCGCAGTGAACATAATCAAATGCGAAAATATGCACAAAGTAAACAGTAAACACAAACCATTATGCCAGTGTATCATGCCAGGTTCACATACCAACTGTCAATAGTGCAAGAAAATGACAGCCACACATCTCACACTTACAAAACCAACATGGACAGGAACATTAGGGAAGGCAGGAGAAGAGAGCAAAGATATGGAATAATGGGCCACACACAGGTATCCTTTAACAACTACAGGCACTTTTACTAAACACATAAGCACCAGATGAGGACACGGTTCTTAGCAAATTAAGGCCTGGGTGAGACCCACTATAGAAAGAAAATAAATATTATTTATATTAGTTTGATGTATCACAAAAATGCATAGTAAAGGCATGATGTTCTAATGTCATTTAAACAAAAGAGCATATACTTAAATGCTATGTCTTTGGGAATGCAAATATTACCCCCTCAAACAAAAAACGTGCTCACACACGTCAGCTCACTTGTTATCCTCAGAGTACTGAGTTCAATCTAGGGCGGTCTTGGTATGATCCAACATCAGCAGCCACACCAAGCCCGGTACTACTCCAGGATTGTCCTGTCCAGGTCAAAAGACACAAATTCTGACCTCACTAAGTGCCTCCCAGCTATTTAAAGACAATCTAAGCAACTAATGGACACTAATGCCTTCTAATGAACTAGCAGAACGCTCGTTATTTCTAGGCTCTTGTCCATGCTAACCAGCGCAAACGTGAAAGATCTCCCGGTACGGCAAAATATCGAGGTTTTCCATGGGGTGAATGTGTCCAGTGAACCGGGTGCCAATCCATCTCAAAGACAAACCTTTGTAAAAGCTAAGTTTTACCTATCAGCGTGCCAGTTTAATATTCTTTTTACTAGGTCGCATGCTTCTAAGTTTTTCTGCATGAATACATAAATAACGTTTAAAAAAAAAATCCTGTTGCTGGGTATGCCATAGCACATCATGATGCCACAAAAGGGCTTTAACTGCAGCTGCTCAACAAAGATTGAGGATGGTTGGAGTGCTTTGGATGTCTGCAATGTAATCATGGTGATCACAGGGATTTACATTATTCTGTTCCCCGTCGTCAATATTCAGGGATAAATATTGTCTTCTATTTTAGAAGCTGCTCACATTTTCATTTCAGGACAGGCCCTATTATGCTTACTAAGTGTTACAGCAAACAAATGATAATCCCTCAGTCAAAAGATCTGCGTTAACTCCATCGTTCTTTTGCCCACTACGCCACCCCAGTTTGAACCCAGCCATATGCAAATCAGTCTTGACGCTGTGCCCCATGGGAACAGTCCAGACCGAACTGCCAGGCCAGGTATGCCCTGGACCGGAAACACGCATCCTGGGACTGGTTTCAGGGTATGTCACCCTTCTTCAGCCAGGCTAGCTTGAATCCAGTGGCACAGTGAGCGAGGGACCCACGTCTGGGGATACCCATCTCACTTAGGGCGAAAAGTGTTACAGCAAACAAATGATGGACGCAATGCTGACAATGAAAACATTCTCCCCCAGTAAAAAGATCTGGGTTCTTTTTGCTATTATTCTTGCTAGCCACCACTGAGTCAAAAGCAAGCAAGACAATTATTTACCTGTAAGAGGTAAGAAAAAATATCTAAAATTTCTACATCTAAAATTGACAGTTTTGGTTGATGCAAATTAATATTTGGCTTTTTGAGCTGTATAAGAATGCAGAAACCTTCCTATCACACAGAGGAAGTAAAAAAAGAGAACACATCATGATGTTTCGAACTGAAGGACCAACATGCCAAAGAGATTGATGAGTTAGATACAAGAGTAGCAGGCACCTTTCATTAGTTACCTATTGAGGTCAAGTTAAAGGGGAGATTTAAAGATCTGAAGCAAAGTTGGCTGAAGAAAACTGCAAGCAACTGAGTGCTCATTACGGGATAGTGAAAAAGTAGACAACGAACTACCCATCTATTTAGAAATAACAATCAATGTATGTTACTAATAAATTAATAAATAGTTTCTGCTTTATCAAATAGAAGAGATCATTCAAGCCTTTGGAGAATTTTATAAGAAGGGCTTTCAGAAGGAAACGCTTAATAGGAGAAAGGCCAAGAACCAGTATTTGGACCAATTTATGTATTGAAAATTGACAACCAGCTGAACGTGATTTATTATTATTATTTCAGCTTTATTTCGGTCACTAGGACCATAAAAGAATGCGACAAATATACAGAAGAAAAAGAAAAACATGTCACACATAATAAAATTTAAAGAACCAAGCATAAAACAATTAATCTAAAATCATCAAAGATGTTCAATCAATTCTGGACAGCTTAATACATCGGTTACGACTAAACCACATTGTAGTTAGGTATTTAGCAACTGCAAATACAATCGGAGCCGATAAGTCTGTTTTTAAAACTCTGTATGCTGGTAAGTACTGCCTAAAACCAAGATTTTTTAAAAGTGGGACGAGCCAATACTTCCTTGCTTTTTGGTAGGCGGGGCAAAAGAATATAACGTGCAAATCAGTCTCTCGCAAGCAAGCACAGCCTTGGCATTGTCCTGAAATCTGGGAATGTGTCCAGCGAGCTGTGTGCGCCCCAAATGGGAGGGTGCTATATCGCCATTGCATATATAGCTTCCTTGTGATCGATGGTCCAATATCGTCTAGAACGAGCTCCAGACGATACGAATCCTTGATGGCCAGAAAACATTCGGTTAAAGAGCCCTCCCGGACACTCTCAATTACAACATGTAAACTGTGTTCATAGTAAGCCTTGGTGATGGATTTTCGTGAAGTCCGACAACACGCATTTTCTGGATCCAACCACAAATCCAATCTTCCTAATGATTCGCATGTCTGTTTAATGTGTTTTAGCCATGGGATTTGCACGGCTTTCACAAGACGCAGGACCTCTTGAAGCTCAACTCTATAACTAAGCAATTCCGGTGAGCTCCATATTTTGAGCCAGAAGGTTATGGGTTTTAGTGCCAGCTCCTCTGTGATGGATCTTAGGCCCAAGTCTAATCTTAATGGGAGGAGTGGGGTGCTGGATGGTAACGCTGTCAGTTGCCTCAGGAAGTTGTTCTCCGTAACCTGCAATTTCTGGTCAGCAGAATGCCCCCATATTTCTCCCCCATATGTCACTGCCCCTCTTGCCTGAGTTTTATAGATTTGGAGGCGGGGACCGAGTGGCTTGTAAATCAGACCCTTTGCCATCCTGGATATGCCACCCGTCATCTGAATCAGTTTCAGGTTTGCCTTAATTTTGTGTGAATCCCAAGCCATAGACTGGTTGATTGTTACCCCCAGATAGTCGAACGTGTAAACCCTCTCCAATCTGGAGCACCCTATCAGGGGACTTGGGCGTGTTGAGGGGGACGGGTTGAAGATCATATACTTGGTTTTGGAAGCATTGATCTCCAAACCGGATTTCGTGCAGAAGTTCGCAAAACCGTCCAGCACCCGTTGTATACCCATAGGGGATTTGGAGAGCAGCAGGGTATCGTCTGCAAACATTATGGCTGAGACCCTGGTGCCCGCCAACCTGGGTGCGTCGGTATTGTTCAGTCCGTTTAGATGGCTAATAACCCCGTTGACAAAGAGGCAGAACAGGGTCGGTGCAAGCACACAGCCCTGTCTGACCCCCCTGTCAACGGGAAAACCATCCGAAAGGACTCCTCCCCCCCTTCCACATCTTACTCTGGCAAAGTTTCCCTGGTGTAATCTTTTCAGTATTATTAAAATGTCAGCGGGAACCCCCAGGTCAGTCAGGATGGCCAATAGTTTGTCCCTGGGGACTAGGTCGAAAGCCGCTCGTAAGTCCACGAACACCGTATACAGACTTCCGCCCTCTATTAGCACAGTCTTCCAATATAGAAGATTCAGGCGGAAAATCTGGTCAGTAGTTGAAACGCCTCTTCTGAACCCTGCTTGATAAGGGCTCAGGATTTCGTGTTCCTCTATCCAAAACTGTAGTCGATTGAGCATCAGTCTCCCAAAGATCTTTTGGGGAACATCGATGAGACTAATGGGTCTATAGTTGGCTGGGAGCAGAGGCGAACCCTTTTTAAATATGGGGACAATCTCTGCGCCCAGCCAACTAGCTGGCACCTCCATGCCCTCCAAAATGGAATTAAATAAGAACGTTAAATAAGGTGCCCAGACATCTGGCTCTTGTTTAAAAAGGTCACCCGGCAGGCCATCCAAACCTGGCGCCTTGCCTGATGCCAACCCAACAATAGCTGCACGGACCTCTTTAGTTGTAAATGGTACCCCTTTCGCACCAACGCTGGGCGTCTGGGTGGGTATGGTCCTTGCCCCTTCGGGTAGCGTGTAAAGGGACTGGAAGTGGTCTTTCCATGCCCTGGCAGAAATATTAGGCTCAATGGCTGAGACCAGCTCTTCGGAGCCTGTGTTCACACAGCGCCAGAATTTGCGCGAGTCCCCACATGCCAGGGAAATAGTAAGTTTTTCCCATTTTTGGTGTTCCCATTCGGTCTTAGCATTGGTAATCAGGGATTTGTAAAGCGTTCTCTTTGCCCTAATTTCCGCACTTCCCACAGCCGCCTTTATTGCGGTAATTAAATTGGTTTTAGCCTTGCGGCATGCCGTGTTGTACCATAGGGTGCCAACAGCACGTCCCTTAGAGCTTTTTGAAATCATAGTAAAAGATTCAGACGCCGCTTTAGTAAAATCATCATGCAGCTGCCCCAGTTGTTTATGTGCGTCCTGGGTAATACCAGACATCCCCAATTCCTGAACCTTTTCAAGTATGGGAATTACCCGGGCGTACAACTTTGGCATATTCTCTGGATTGGAAGCTAATTTCTCCCATTTCACTCTGCGTCTGTTGTTCGTCAGACCAAGCCCCACCTCAGATACCACCCTCTGCTTCCCTGCGGTTTCAATACCTGGATGATCATAATCCAATTCCAATGCGTTGTGGTCGCTGTCTTCTCTGGGTATCACCCAGAAGTCTCTAATAAGGGACCACATTGCTAAAGGAACCAGGATATAGTCAAGTCTTGACTCCCTTCCCGCTCTATTGTAGGTATTACTAGGCGGGATGTCCGATTTTAACCTTCCGTTACAAGCCCGTAAACCGTATTTCAAGGTTAGGGATGTAATTTGTAGTGCTAGAGGGGACCAAGCTCTAGGAGCCGACGCTTGAAGTTGGGGGACAGACCACAGCACGTCCTCCTCCTGTGCCAGGCCATCCAGTATGCCCGCGAGGGGCTCGTAGTGACAATTTAGGTCGCCCCCTATTAATAGGGGCGTCGCCTCCGGAATTTCATTGAGGGCAAGTGCCAGCTCTCCAATAGTGCTTAACTCCTGTGTAATGGTCACTGGCCTGGAGTAGATATTTATCAACAAAAGACGTTGGGCGTTTGGCCATTCCAACAATACGGCTAAAATGTCCTTGGTATTTAGTGGAAGGATGGTGGCCCTACATCCCAGGTCATTAGCTACCCAAATTGCGAGACCTCCCGAGGGCCGCCCTCTCCCCCCCCCCATTTTGCTTGTATGGAAAATGTGGCAAAACCTGTATACATCGCTTCATCTCTCGTCCAGGTTTCCTGGAACAGGCAAATGTCTTTGTCCTCGATGAACGAGCACCAGGCCGGGCAATTTATTTTATTGGCCAGGCCCGCCACCTTCCAAGACAGGATCTTGAGAGGAGAACAATTGGAACTTGCCAAGGATAAATTTCGGGGCGCAGCCATGGCGGCTTGATTCCCCATTGTCATATTTATGTCCATCGCCTCAGTTATGTTACACGGTGAACTAAAAAACCTTGGAGAGGGGTCTCCATTTAGGATTGTCTCCTCACAAATGTCATTACCTATGGGAACTACTGGGCATATAGTGTCTGGTGGATTTATAGATTTACCCGAATCCTCTTGCCCCAACATCTTGTTTGGTCAATCCACCGTGTCTAGGCTACTAAACCTGTTGTAGGTGGGAAAGTAGTCATATTGTGAAAGTTTAGAAAAAGGAGGATGGACCCCTCCTGCACTAGGGGTCCGTCTTCCTCCTCTCCTGGGTACCAAATTCCACCCCTCATCAATCTGCTCATAGCCTGCAGATGGATAGAAAAAGGATAAAGGGTGGGATTTAATAAGGGACCCCTGGGCAGACTGCGGCCAATTACATATATGCGAGACAGTGAGAGGGTCCCTAAAATTAATCAGGACGCAGTCTCCTTGAATTGATTTCCTGGTGCTGCCCAGCCATGGGACTCTCCTTACCATAAGAACCTCGCTGTGCACTCCTTCCGGGAGAGGCCTATTGATAGAAAGCCAGTGGATTACCTTATTTTTTAGGGCCTCCACCGGTCTCTAACAGAAGATTTTAACTCCGGAATACCTGTTAGAATGACTGTGTATGGAATGGCCTCTGGTGGCAAATTGATTGTTCTATGTTTTAAGCCATTACCCTGTGCCGAGGTTGTGGATGCAACTAATTTTTCTTTCAATTTTACATTTGTGATGCAAGTTGGGGCTTGGGGGTTTGTAGATTCTGAAGGTGATAGTGTGGAATGATGTGTCTGTGTGAGCCTAGGCGGGGGGCGCCCTTCATCCACTGCTGGCGCTGATGTAAGCGTCTTGGCACTAGGGTACAGCCCTACACTTAAGCTATGACTAGAAATGTTTGAGGAGGCAGTTAACTGTGCAATTCCCTTATGGATGTTCGCTAGACTCATTTCCATCTTTGCTAGCCTATCTTCTATGGGATCGAGTATTTTTCTCAGAATAGTGCGAACATCCGATTGGGTACAAACCTCTTCCTCAGGTGGCACATTTAAACTACGACAGGAATGAGCCGGGGAATTAGATGTAATTGTTCTTTTGTTAGATGTCTGTATTGGTCCCTTACTGGCTGGACCATGCTGGTTGTGCTCACTCAAAGAGTTATGTTTTGAATTTTTTGACTTTTTCCCCCTACCGTTTGTGCCCTTTTCTTCCTCTTCGGGATAGCTCCTTCCCTCACCCCCTGTGGTGACTGCACAATCTGCTTAACCCTAACAGTAGTTGCGTCCTCATTGGACACACTTCCATTTACAATCATTGGGGGGGGAAGGGGCTTAGGTTCTGGTAGAGGTAATATATTGAACTCTACGGGGACAGAGATATCACAATCAATGGTGTGTGTGGTAGGATAGCATTGGTCAGATAGGTCAAGCAAGGCATTTGTCCCCCCATCATTGATAGACATATGATCAGAAGTTTGTACCGGGGTGGTGGCATGTGCCAGGGGGCCCAACGAGGACCTCCTGACCCAGTCAATTTCTTGGGAGATGCGCCTTTCCAAAATGGTAATCTCATCGATCAAGAGTGACCCGGCTTTAGCAAAGTAAGTATCCAAAGTACCTTTTACCGCACCAGCGGCCAGTGTGGATTTGCTCCTTGTTTCTCTTGCCGTCATCCTCCCAAGCTCCAATGAAGCGCAATAGATGGTGGCCCGGGCCCGGTCTCGCCCGTTCTCGAACGGCCTCAAACGGCCCGCTCTTTGCCTGGTCTTCGCCCCGTGCTGAGTCCCGCGCGCGTCCCGCTAGCGCGTGTGCACAGGGCGTTTTAATTGGGAAGTAGATGAGTAGGAGGAGGAGCTGGCGGGAAGAGGCCCCAGCTGCAGCGGTGATGTCGTCGCTATGCAGGCTGGTCCTCGCAGTCCCGCCGGCAAGAAGGCCACTCAACACAAGCTCCCAGGGGACAGGCAGAGTCCGATTTTGTAGGATTGGTAGCCCAGGAATGTCCAGAAAACACCGTAGTCAGAGTAGCAGCGGCGAGCGGCTCCCGCGAAGCGGGGGCCGCGAGTCTTAAATAGTGCTGATGGGAGGAGCTGGCGGGAAGAGGCCCCAGCTGCAGCGGTGATGTCGTCGCTATGCAGGCTGGTCCTCGCAGTCCCGCCGGCAAGAAGGCCACTCAACACAAGCTCCCAGGGGACAGACAGAGTCCGATTTTGCAGGATTGGTAGCCCAGAAATGTCCAGAAAACACCGTAGTCAGAGTAGCAGCGGCGAGCGGCTCCCGCGAAGCGGGGGCCGCGAGTCTTAAATAGTGCTGGTGGGAGGAGCTGGCGGGAAGAGGCCCCAGCTGCAGCGGTGATGTCGTCGCTATGCAGGCTGGTCCTCGCAGTCCCGCCGGCAAGAAGGTCACGCAACACAAGCTCCCAGGGGACAGGCAGAGTCCGATTTTGCAGGATTGGTAGCCCAGGAATGTCCAGAAAACACCGTAGTCAGAGTAGCAGCGGCGAGCGGCAACCGCGAAGCGGGGGCCGCCAGTCTTAAATAGTGCTGGTGGGAGGAGCTGGCGGGAAGAGGCCCCAGCTGCAGCGGTGATGTCGTCGCTATGCAGGCTGGTCCTCGCAGTCCCGCCGGCAAGAAGGCCACTCAACACAAGCTCCCAGGGGACAGGCAGAGTCCGATTTTGCAGGATTGGTAGCCCAGGAATGTCCAGAAAACACCGTAGTCAGAGTAGCAGCGGCGAGCTTATTCCCATTTATTTCTTTAAAAAGTCAATATAGATGTTGAAGTACGTTTGATTAAGATTTCCAAAGTTACTACCTTAAATGGGAATCACTGATAGTTGTTGCACCAGCTGTGAAATTTTAAAAAACAATTTAGAACTCTCCCTCTCTGAAACCATTCTGAAAAAACACAGGGAACATTGAATCAATATGCTCTGCCGCAGGCTAAGGTATCTAGTTCTGAGGATTTCAGGAATAGGTTTCTACCCTCTTTGGAAAGGACTGCCCATCTTAGCAGCCACAATCGAATCTCTGTACCATGGTACATTTCAGAAAAAGCACTGGCCAAAAATGTTTTCAACAATGTCAAACGTCTCCGAGGCATTATTTAAGTCTCCAAACAATTTTTTTTTATAAATGATCTTTTAAACAATACATTACACTATTCATGCTCCAGGCTATTGTGATCATTTTGGCAACATGTCCGTCATTCCTGACAAGGTGTTCGACATTGTTAAACACCTCTTCAATGCTGCATGCTGCTCCACCCCTCAAAGCTACTCTTCTCAGAACTCTACGATTTCCTCGATATAACAGATCCTTTTGCACAATTGTTTACCTTGCACAATCATCCTATGTTATGTTATGTTATATTGAATTTATAAAGCGCTCGGCTACTCAAAGTGTCCCGGCGCTTACTCCAGAAAAAAGGTGAACTACACATACATCAAACATTAAAAGAGTAAGGTTTTAAGCATTTTTCTAAACAACAGTGGGTCCTGAATGTCCCGGAGTGCCAATGGTAGCCCATTCCAGGCCAGACCGGCTTTACGAACAAAAGAGTTCCCACCAAGCCTTTGGCGCTTAAACCTAGGAATCTGCATCAGCAGCTGGTCAGAAGAACGAAGCTGTCTACTAGGACTATAGAAAACACATCTCTTTTGAAGATAGAAAGGACCTAACCCATACAGGGCCCGATGTACAATGGATAACATCTTAAATTTCAGCAGAGATTCAACTGGGAGCCAATGCAAGCTGTGTCAATGGCTCCGAACTCTATGTGTGGGAGAAAGGCCCAGAAGCAGTCTAGCTGCTGAATTTTGCACTACTTGCAGCTTTTTAACCAGATAACCTGGGCTACCAACCAGAATGGCATTGGCATAGTCCAAGCGAGACAAAATCAAGGCCCGGACCACAGTTTCCTTGGCACTAACAGGCAAAAGAGGAAGAAACTTCCTCGAAATTTTTAAAGTGCCGAAGCAGGTTCCTACCAGTTTCTTCACATGAGTGGAAAAGTTCAGGATTTCATTGAACCAGACACTGAGATATTTTTACGGTGCCCTTACCTATAGATGGGCGAGGAAAACCCAAAGGCCACATTCTTTCCCTAAAGTCCGCAGGGAACGATCCAAACAAAAGCACTTCAGATTTTTCTTCGTTGCACTTCAATTGTGCACTCACCAGCCAGTGAAACACGGCCGACAAACAGTGCTGTGCGGCCTCATCCGAGTCGTCTCCTTTCCTTCAAGAGAACAATAGCTGAGTATCATCAGCATAGGCCATCACCTTAGCTCCCAGTGACTCCGCAAGATAAATCAGCAGAGTCACATAGATGTTGAAAAGGAGAGGGCTAAGCGATGACCCCTGAGGAACACCGGTTACCAACTGCATAGGTGTAGAGGCATATGGTGGAAGCCAGACCTGCTGTGATCTGTTCTCCAAAAAGGATCTGATCCAGCGCAGCACCGCTCCCGAGACACCAATAGCCTCTAATCGATCGAGAAGCAAAGAGTGTGGCACAGTATCGAATGCCGCTGAGAGATCAAGCATAACCAAGGCCGCTCTCCCACCGGCATCCACACACTCCCGAACTGCCTCAGTCACCTCCAGCAATGCTGACTCGATGCTATAAAAAGCACGGAAGCCCGATTGAGCTGGGTGAAGCAAACCAGACACCTCTACATAGTTGGTAAGCTGAGATGTAACAACCTTCTCGCAGACCTTCTCCAAACTTGGTAGGAGCGAGATAGGGCGATAATTCTCCGGAAGCAGAGGGTCAAGAGAAGGCTTCTTGAGGAGGGGGAGGATCAGTGCCTGCTTCCAGGATAATGGGACACAGGCCTGCACTCGATTAACTTTGAAGTTAATCGAGTCTGCTACTTCAGATAGAAGCCTAGCTGCACAAGGGTCCTTAGGAGAACCAGATTTGAGTGCCTTAAGAATCCTAAGGGTACAAGACAGATCAGCAGGTTTAAAAGTTGAAAAAATGGAAGTAATCTTTAACATCTGCTTCCCCAACCAGGCAGAAGTAGAATTCAAGGACACCGTTGAAAAGGAGTCCTGAATGCTAACTATTTTGTCCCTGAAAAATTTAGCTAAGGTGTTACACCAGATAATCGATGAGGGTACCACCAAAGCCTGGGCACTGGGAGACACGAAACTCTTCACAATAGAAAATATTTCTCTGGAATTATTATTTGCACTATCAATACGATCGGAGAAATATCGGCCTTTGGCCAGACCAATGGCCGCATAATAAAGTTTTTGTTTAGTTCTGAGTGCAAGTTTAGCTATAGGGCAATAACCACTGGAACGCCATGCTCTCTCCAGTACCTTACAGGCGTGCTTCAGAATCCCCAATTCCGAAGTAAACCAAGGCTTAGAAGGGGTCCCTCTTCTCAGAATAGTCCGACCCGGAGGCGAGGGAGCGCCGATTGCGGCCGTGATCCAATCTGCAAACCTTGACACATTATCCTCAAGGTCCACAGAAAAGGAAGGGCAAGAGGCTGCCAAGCAGCTACTCAACTGCCCAGAATCCAATTTCCTAAAAGTAGGTGGCCGATGGACACTGCCTGGGTGGGTTGGACGCATAATGTCCCAAGAAAAAAATATAGGAAAATTATCCGTCCAGGCGACCGGAAGAGGCCTTTCAACTACAATAGGAAAATTGGAGCAAATGTAATCCAAAGTTTGACCTCCTTGATGGGTCGGATAAGTGACCCATTGGGAGAGATGGACCTAATGCAGCGGATCGATAACAACTGTCGAATCGGCTGTATCTGTAGAGTCGAGATGGATATTGAATTCCCCGAGAAGCAAATAGTTCGAGAACCGCAGAACTCTGTCAGCTAAAGCGTCCCCACATGAATCCAAAAATACATTAGCTGTCCCCGGTGGATGATAAATCAGAGACCCCCCCAAAGTAAAGTGGGCAGAGAGTTGTAAGCCAAAGTCAAGAACCTCACACACACCCCAAATGGAAGATGTTTCGCTAAACAGAGCCCAGCACTCTCTATACAGAATAGCCAGGCCCCCCCCTCTGCCGACAGGGCGATCAACTCAATGGATTTTATAGCCAGCTGGCGTGGCTAAGGCCACAATAGGATTAGAGAGAACATCAAGCCAAGTCTCTGTGATAAACAATAGGTCTAAATGATTATCAGAGACCAAATCAGCAACGTCAACATAATGCTTTCTCAAAGATCTAGCATTAATGAGGGCGGCACTGATGTTTTCTTGAGCAGAAGAGGCAACAGACACACTGTCAAGGGGGAGCTGGGGTCCAAAACAAAATCCACAGTCCACACAGACAGTGGCGTTCGAAAAGCCCGCCGAGTAATTGCAATATGATGAACATTGAGGGGGTCGGAAGGACTTTAGGAACAAACTAGAATTCTGAAGAGTATTACTACTAGTAACATCCAGACAGGCAGTATGACTCGCCTTGAGCACTGACTTAGCGCTGACGGGCGCAGACGGGCTTGACTTAAGCGTGCCTTTGGCGCGCCATCGGTGCGCCCGCTGCGCTCGTCCGCTGCGCGTATGAACAGAGCCCATTAAATAGAGTGGCTAATGCCGGAATACGACGTGAGACGATTGGACCGCTGACCGTGAGGAGCGCGCGTCACGTCCAAAATGGCGGCTAGCCGGAGATGGCTACGGCTACAGTGTAAGGCAGAGGCAGGGAGTCAGACCCACACCGAATGCCCAACAAAGCAATGTCCCCAAGCACAAAACAAACAAAGTTAAAATGAGCAAAACATTCCCCAGTTAAAAATCACATTGAAAAATGAAACGTTCCCCCTGGTTATCAATTCGTAGCAGTAATACAATTTTAAACGATTTTCTAATTAGCATAAGCGGAGAGCACTTTACTAGAGCACCGGCAGTCTGACTAAACCCGGTTAAATAGATTTACCCAATGCCGGAATACGATGTGAAACGAATGGACCGCTGACCGCGAGGAGCGCGAGTCACGTCCAAAATGGGTCCCAACTCAATGCGCTTTAGACCCATCAGAAGCTAGATTCTCTTTTTTCCTGCTAACTGATGCTATATCTGAAACCACCAACCGTTCTAAGCTGATGACCAATATCTCATGTTCCACCTTGGACCACCTCTCTATGGGTACCAGACAATGCCACTGAAGCGGTGATTCCTGCTCTGGACGCTTTCTGCAGCCAATCTAAAGATTCAGCCAAACTCCTGCCTAACAGGAAGCTGGCATTAGTAATGCCCCATATTTATTTATTGTTTTAGGAAAGCCTTGACACTTGGCTTACCCGAGAGAACTTTAACTTGGGATCCGGTTGGCTGTAGCCTTCTCTTGTTAGTGCTGGGATACCTCACTCAGGTCACTGCCGCGCTCTATAAATACACATCCATTCATTCAAAAAGCCTACAGCAAATCTCTTGATCTCACCACAGCCCACATCGCTACCGCCATTTCATGCTAGGCTTGTGGAAAGCGTGCTTAACGAGGAGCTCTCAACATTTGTTGCAGGCAGACCTTGGATCCAGCTCGGGCAAGAATGGAATTTACATCTGACATTTGCAGGAGTAATTCTGCTGCCTTTCCAGGGTGGGAAGGGGTCGGAGTGGAGCTGGCTGGAGAATGCCAAATTTCCCTGGGAAACTCCATGCTGGAACGCTCACTCCCTAGTGACTGAATGGGATTTACACACATGCCACAGTGCACCATTACGCAATAAAAGGAACATAAGTAGAAGGTCTTATAGGTGGAAGGTCACCTGTTGTGAAAACCTGGCACTTACAAATCGAAGCACTTTGCATGCAAGTCAGACCTACAATGATCCGTGTATTAACGCCAAATGTTAAATCTATTTCTACAGCCTGGCAGGAAAAACGCAATATAGTTTTATTATTGTCCTGGAAATAATCCTCAGAGCCGCTCCTGAATAAGTGAACCAGGCTTCTACAGTGGAATATATTTTATTTTATTTCTCTGATGGCTCCATCTGGGCTCAGAAACCCAGTGAAAACCCGCAATGAGAAATAAATAAGAAATGGAGAAGGAGAGACTCTATAAATGATGGCACATCACAAATGGGAAAAGCATGTGAATGATTTAAAAGTCTCCGTGAACTAGGACGGCTATTATTTTTAAGAAGCCAATGCGCATTGAGAAACGCTGGGGCAGTGAAAACCTCAAGAGTGGGAATATCCAGTGTTTGAAATTCACAAAACAGATGTGAAGTGCACCGTCTTTCCACCGCATGCAAATGAGGAAACACCTTTGCCCCTGCCAGTGATTAATTTGAGCCGGTGGTGGCAGGTGGGCCCCGCCGGTACTCATTTTTGGGGAACACCACCTATTTTCCATCAACAAAAATTTTATCTAGAGCAAGAGAAAGTAAAGCAAAAAAGGTGGAAAGAAGGAGGAAGAGAAGGATGAAAAACAATGACAAAAATAGAAAGCAAGAATGAAAAAAACTTGCAAAAGTGAGATAGAGTCAGGGAGTGTCTGATGGTGGCTGTAGGAGGCATGAGGTAGAATCAAGACTATGCTGCCTTGCTATGTGGCACCCCGGCGCTCAATAGCACCAGCCGAGGGCTTATGAACAAAATTTTGTGCCCCAGCAGTTTTTTTTTTATACAAATTAGGTATTGGCCCTGTGAACTATAATATAGGCATGCACGCAGAGGCAAACAGGACTTTGGGAGGTCACTGGTAGTGCAGTATATGTTTAATTGCAAACTCTGAAGCCCAGTGACTTCATCCTGTTTCTTTCAACTTCAAAACATTTTAAAAATCAGGAATTACTTCTCCATCGAGGCCATCATCCAGATCATAATTGCTCTAGTCCTGTCCCGAAATGATCATGCTAACTCTCTCTATCTGGACCTTTCCATGGTCCTGATTCGGAGGCTTTAGCTGGTCCAAAGCCAAGATGCTAGACTAGTTTGGTGTCAGACTAGATTCTGTCACACCAAACCTCTGCTAGCAAAATTACACTGGCTTTCAGTTGTTCGGAGAACCCTTTTCAAACCTGGGTGCATAATTTTCAAATCTAGAAATGGCAAAAGGCCACATTTTGTTACCTCCAGAATCCAGAACTGCATTCCTAAGCGCAATCTTAGCTCAGCGTTCCAAAACCTACTTGTGGTGCCCAAATTTAACAGGAAGAGATTGGGTGGAACCAGGTTTGCCGTGCTTGCTCCTGGTGTTTGGAACTCCTTTCCCCTAACATCGGGACCACGACTTCTTACATGAGCTTTAGGACTTAGTTAAAAACCCGGCCGTTTAGACAGGCATCTGGTAAGGATTGGTCTCGCTCATGCCTCTGCATTTCAGCAACAATAGATCAATGAGTAAGATAGAAGTTGTGACACTCCTGTTGAAGTACTGAGAAACGTAGTACAGTTCTTCTGTACAAGTCATTTTGGGTGCAGGTGGGTACCACCCTCTGATCTGGGGCAACACTATCAAAACCACCCCAATAGCGTTGTCTTAAACAAGAACAACGTCCCCGCTTTGCAATCCTGATTAGCATAGTAGTGTAATTCCTTAAAGTAATTAATATTCATACAGTCATCGCTACATTGAAATGAAAGTCATTTATTTAGTTTGAAGGATTCATATTCATCGTGTTGTATTTACAAATCCCAATGCATTTCGGGACACACCAAGAGAAAAAAAGTCTTGTGAATGTCGCAACACTTATTGCAAAACTTTTTTCCTTGCGACGTATGCGTCTAAACTTATTTCCCCAATAGTCACCCGGCTGCTAATTTCCCCTTTTCCTTTGGGTTGAGGTGTTTTTTATACTTCATATGAAATACGTCGTTTACTTTTTGCCACTTAATCTTATGGTAGGCTGTATCTCTTGGATTGCTGAATATTTGAATATTGGTTGTTGATTATATTGCAGGATTCTTCACCTGATGAAGGGCTTGTCCCGAAATGCATTGGGATTTGTAAATAATGCAAAGCTAATTCACTATCAGCGTGTGATGGCTCAACACGATGAATCGATGAATGAGTCCTTCAAACTAAATAAATGAAGACTTTCATCACAAAGTAGTGATGACTGTATGAATATGAATTACTTTAAGGAATTACACTACTACGCTAATCAGGATTGCAAAGCGGGGATGTTGTTCTTGTTTAAGACACCTCTATTGGTGTGGTTATGTAATTCAGCGCCATGAAACCTTTTTGGTGAACGTGCGCTTTATAAATATGCATCAGGGGCGTAACACAGGCCCCCACAGTGTGGGGGGCCCCCAAGCTGCAGTGGGCCCCCACCCTAGCACAGCACTTCGGCCAGAGAGCTCCTGGTAGAGGCCAAATTTCGTTACGCCACTATGCATAACATATCAATGAGTGTGCCCCAGATCGTGCTTCCTGGGAGGAGCGTACTGGGGTGTCAGGAAGCACATAGAGTCTAAACACAGGGAGCATAGTTGCATGGCACACCCACCTGCAGTGAGGATCCCTGTCCAATCTCTGAAGTGGTGGCACTCCTTCTGCATTGAAAGATGGACTGAGGAAAGCAAAAATTTGATGTGGCTGTTGTAATACGTGGATTAGCCTTAACCACCATTAATTATTCAGGGTCCCATTCCAGTCCATCATTTTTTGCCTCTCTAGACAGATACTAGCCATTGTAAATCCACGTTAGTCCTGTTCAGATAGGAACACTCCGCCCCGAACAACCAGACCAGGTTCATTCCAAAAGGGAACACAAGGAACCCGGGACTGGTTTTGGCCTATTTAGACATCATTGAGGTACAGCTTGATTCTATTGGACACAGCGTCCCTGTGCATCCACGACTGGCTCAGACAACTATAGTGTGCCATTTTATATAATAAGGACCCAAACATCAAAAGGTTGTGGGTCCCAATTCAAAGTGGCATTCTTTTACTGCTAACGTAAGTGTGTGGCCGACCTGCAGGAGTTCACAATAGGATTTCTGGCAGGCGTAAATGGGTTTACTAATCAGGATTTCTCCATCACAAGTGCGGAGAAATCCTCTAAAGTAAGTCCCACCAAAGGAGTTGGAAGTGTGCAGAATAAGCCAGTTTTAGCATGTGCAGCTTCTTGGGGGGTAAGGGGAGGGTCTAAGTTCGGCAGCCAGAGGATGCTGAGGCTAGCTAAAGGCTGTGCACTGTTGAGTTGGGTGGGACAGTGGCACAAGGGAAGGTCGCGCTCAGCTGAGTTGGGTGAGAAGGGAGCTGGCTCAGGACCGTGCCATAAGCAAGGCCAGCAGAGGTTGCTATGGCTAGAGACCTCACAGCATAGAATATGTCTGGTTGGATAATATCTTTCCCTATGGGTTCTTCCTTCCCACTCCTGGGTGACCTTCTCAGTGAATATACTGTGACTGCCCACACAATGCTCATTCCTTTTGGGTTGCTCCTCAGCCTCGCCGTGATGAACTCTTCTTAGCGCATTATATATTTTCACTGAAAACTGAACCTCCCAAGGGTGGCACCTTTCTCCTCAGCAGTTTTTCACTTTTCCATTTTCAATATAGTTTAAAATTAGAAAAGTTAGCACTCTGAAGCCAGCAGGTAAACCCATGCACACCAATGTCTATTCTCACACATTCTCTTACACCCACGAGTACTGGCAGATCAGACACTGTTCTATTCCTTCATACGCTAGCATCTCATTCATACGCTTTCTATCCCTCATCTTTGTGACTCAATACATGTGAAGGGACATCCACAAAAGCAACATTTTTGTCCTCACATATCATGTAAAAACACCTGTATAGGGTACATAACTGACATACTCTCTTCTAAGCAGTCCTATGGAATAGTATGCTACGTGTCCAGATATGTGATTCAGACTCAGGGATATATATATAAATGCAACTACAATACAATAACACCACAAATTACATTACTGTATGATCAAGTATTATGTGCGATGCAGAGTGTGTCTATGCAAAGAAAGTGCAAAGAATTGCTATCTCCACACTCTAAACTTCTTGGGCAAAAAAATGCAACAACGTATAGTTAATACCAGGGAGCGGGGTTGACATCTTAGAGTGTGATTGAATAATATGGGGGTTGTTTAACTTATACTAGCACAAATGGACTATGTGTCCCCAGGGTAGAGTGTTATGGCCAACTTAACCCAATGCAGTTGACACGTGATGCAGGGTGGTAGGGGTGCGACTTGAGAGTGTGAATGAAACAAGTACTGCCTGAATGATATGCACCAGGTACAAATGCACTCTGTGTCCACAGGATGTCGGGGTAGGATTGCAAAGATTGGGATCTGTTTCAAATTCTCATTCATTCCATACAGTACAGATGCAAGTTTAAGTGATTTTACCACAGGTAACGAGCGTTGAAGGTTGTGTATAGAGCTTGATCATGCAAATCTGGTTTTTCGTGGACATGTTAAGCCATCACTTCACGGCAGAGATCAACTCAGCATAAAGTTTCACAGAAAACCACATCTTGATTATGATATTCCCTGTGTGAGCACCACCTCCACTGTAGGGATTGGAATCGAGCTGCCCCCGATGGAATCTTGGATCTTGTCCGAGGCGGTGGTCTTTCCCCCGACCTCTGTGCTTCTACCGCCAGCACTGTAATCTGGCGGTCAAGCCAATGGTCTGGATGTCAGGCGGACTGCCACCAACGGGCTGTCGGTGGCAGTATGTCAGCAATCATAATGATACCCCTAGTGTGAGCTGGCGGCTTGTTAGAGAGTACCACTAGTGGCTTAAGCCTGTCTACTTGGTGTTCACAGTCTTTAAATCAGTGATTTAAATTCCTGAGGGCTTTTGCGTTAGCTAATTACGAAGATGGAATAATGGGGCGGGTGAAAGTCGAAAAAATGCAAGCCATCAACGGTTAACCATATGGATTTATTGCAACGTACTTTATTTTATATATTCTATATTAACACTAGAAGATGAGGATAAAAGCTCTCAAACTGTGCCTTCAAACACTGGATGTCATGTATATATAAATTAATGTAATTGTAGAAACATTTTGGGTATCATAAGTGTCAACAACAGGGATGTTGATGGTGTCATGGGTAGGAGCATATATGATCTCATCATTGATGTCATCAATAACATTATTTCAGATGTTATCAGTAATGGCATCAATGATGTCTTGTTATGCCAGTATTGATAACATGCACGAGTTCATGAGCTATGGTGGGGGGATGAGATATAGTTTGCATAGTTTATCTCAAATGGGACATTTCTGGAGGATTTAGTTTATGCATTGTAACTATAACACCACTTATGCTACAGTTTTATTTTATATACTATATAGTAGCTGGAGATAGAGAAAAAGAGAGAGCAAGAGAAATAGAGAGAGGGAGAAGAAGAGATAGCAGAAGATACTAAAAGACCGGTTTAAAGTTTTAATGCTAAAAACATCTGCCCCATTTTGATGCTAAAAACATCTGCCCCATTTTGAGTTCTTTGTCATAGCAGCAGAAAGTTTGCCACCGATGTGGCTGTCCCTAATATGGGTAAATTCATATAGGAGGATACCGCCAGTGGAAAATTCGTCATTGCCAGTCGTAGATGGTGTAAATTCCACCACAAACTATTGGCACTGGAAATGTTGAGGTAGATTGCTAGTGCCCACATATCTGGTCTGCCTGATAATGCACCACAGAGACGCCATTTTGCTAGTTTAGCGCTATATCGGTTGGCTGACAGGGCATCCCTCCTCCTTTCTCCAGCTTGCTCAGAATCTCTAGGGCTGCCCATGCCGCGTATGTGAAGCGAAGATTGACAGCTAACTAATCTGTTTTTCAAATTCAAACTGAGTTCCTGTCAAGAGGTAATATGGGGCAAGTGTGTTTTTAAAATTGCTTTTTTTCATATGATCTGGTTCTGAGGCTAACACTATTAGCATTCCGTGGACTGCCATTATTCCTTCAGAAGAGATAAAAAATTATGCGGCAGGGTTGAGTAAATTATGCGGCAAGAAAAGGCAAATGTTGTGGTATGCTTTGTGATAAAAGTACTTCATTATTTCATCATTTTTAAACTTGGTAACACGGTATGGGCAATGATTGCATTCGTTAGTGTCAGTTTAACACCCAAATATAGCTTTAAGCAACAGGAAAGTGATCAGTCAGCTTTCCACAGGTCCTGCCACTGTGCTGCAAAACTTGTTGCTGTTTTTTTATTAACTTTTGAACCACCTTCTTCTTGTATTTGGCCCTCCCCTCCCCATACCAAGTGTTTGTGTCCACACACTGCTTCCAGTTTTGGAGTTACTTTTTTAGGTCGAGGACTACCGGTCTGCCGAAGGCAGAACCGGAAGTCGGAAGATTTAATGTTTTCTAGAGTGGCTATTTAGCCCGCCTCTCTTTTTGCTTCTCCTCCATTGGCTGGCTTCCTAAACGGAGGCCAGCCATTGGAGGAGAGAGCCGTCCCTCCAAATAGGCTCCGTCTTTTTCAGATTCGGGGGCGTGTTTCTTGCTGTTCTTTCCACTTTTTAGCCACGCCCTTTTAGAACAGCAGGAACACGCCCCCGAATCCGAAAAAGTTTCGGAGCTTCCATCCGCCATTTTTTCCCTATCGTCTGGCCGTGAGGATCCATCCGTCCGGCGCCGTGTTCATGCCCCATGCAAGCAAGTGTGGGATGATGCTCACTGCCGGGAGATGGCGAAGGCTGCTTCTGTGCAAGTCCCAGGATCTAGTGCCCGGGGCCGTTGGAGACCTGACTCCAGCCCTGGTCACAGCAGGTACGACAGTCCTCCTTCAGACCAAAGACGCTCAAAACCGCCCCTGATGCCGGCTCCTCGCCTCGTGCCTTGGACATCTTTCGCGCACAGCCCGCATTTTCGGCAAGGACAGAGGCGCCGAGACGCTCGCGAGCAACCTTAGCCCGGACTGAACCACACGGATCAGAAACGTGAGGTGAAATTATTTGGAGAAAACAGGCAACTGCAGCCTTTGTAGTCACTGCACAGAAACGGCCCTTGAGACGATATTCCCGCAGAACCGAGCGGAGACAAATGTTCCTCAGAATCGACTCAGCACAGCCTGCGAACAGCTCGCCTTTTCATTCCGAAATTACACAGAACTATTGAGACGGCGGGGGGTCACCACGCCGGGCTCTGTTGACACATTGTGTAGGCTGTGAAAGCACAACACGGTGCAAGTAATTGCCTGCTCCCTGTGGCTGACAAGCAGACAAATGACGGCAATAGACGTGCCAATGAATTTACATTTATGTAAACAGGGGGAAAAGGGAAACCAAACGTGCTTGCTACACGGATCAGTCATCTCAGAACACATAGGACGAAGGATGCCAATGCTTAGAAGGAATTAAGAGCATGTTTTCAGGATATAAATTATGGAAACAAATGAAGGTCCCAGGGTGATGGCGTGAGCAGTGAAGCGGCATCGTGCACTGACAGCTTAGTGGCATGTTTTCTTTTTTTTTTTTCTATTTCGTAGTGAGACCACATCAGGTTGTTAACCGCTCGTCCCTCAGTCCCACTTTCAGTGGAGGGCTTTTAATAGCATTCTGTACCGTACCCTTGTCTTTTGACCTACCTTCTGGATTCTCTTTGCTTGTCTCCCTGAATGTCAGAACAACAGCACCACTTGGGTCATCATACGCAACACCAAACTCTTTCCACACAGGTGACACTACAGTGTCAGAAACACAAAGTATCCAAGAATCATGCCTGCTGCCTTAAACTGCTCCAGCGTGAATGTGCAAACTTACCTTGCACAAACACTGCACACGAAAACAAGCAAAAGTTATACTCCCACCGGAGCCAAGTTCAGCAGCGTGTGTGCTCCTCATCACGGGATCAGAACTCTGCAACATCTCACTAACTCACTTTCACTGTCTCTTTCACTACCTCTCTCTATCTCACTACATCACTACATCACAACACCACTCTGCTTACATCTCACTACCTCACAACATCCCTCTCCCTCACTACATCACTGTTTCATTACCTCACTCTTTCTCACTACATAACTCTCTCTACCTCACTACTCCACTCTATCTCACTACCTCACAACTTCTCTCTCTCAAAACATCACTACCTCACTCTCTAGCTCACAACCTCACAACTTCACTCTCTCTCACTCACTACCTCAATCACTCTCTATCTCACTACCTCACTCTTTCTATCTCACTAACTCACTTTCACTCTCTCTTTCACTACCTCTCTATCTCACTACATCACAACATCACTCTATGCTTATATATCACTACCTCACAACATCCCTCTCCCTCACTACCTCACTCTTTCACTACCTCACTACCTCACTCTACCTCACTCTATCTCACTACCTCACTCTCTATCTACCTCACTCTCTCTCACTACCTCACTCTCTATTTCAATACCTCACTCTCTCTCTCTATCTCACTAACTCACTCTCTCTCTGCTAATGCAATAGGTATCATATATGCAAAAAAAAGCTACTGCCAATAGAAATGACAATGCCATTTATTTAGGGATACAAAAATAATAAAAAAATAATGAGCAATACCAATAGCTCTACCTATAATATTGCCGAGACCATTGCATTGTAAATGCTTGTTCTTTGTGTTCAAGCACTCCACATGAGTACTTGTGTTTTCAGTCCGTCTCCCATATCCCCGTCCATGTAGTTTTATATTCCCTCCCACCCATCCCCCTTTTGTGTTGCTTCTTTTTCCTCAAACACCCTACCCTGTACTGTATGCCACTGCATTCTATGCCACAACACTCTACTCTACGCCACTGCACTCCACTCTGCACCGGTCTGTGCGATTGCGCTCTATGCCTACTGCCACTCTCTACTCTATGCCACGGCACTCTGCTCTTCTCTGCACCACTCTACACTATGCCACTACACTCTACACCACTGTTTGCCACTGCACTCTATTACACTCTTCTCTGCACCACTCTAACATTGCACTATATTCTGCATCACTACATGCTACTGCACTCTACTCTACTGCACTTTATTCCATGCACTCATCTCTGCACCATTCTATGTCACTGCACTCTACCTTAGGCCACAGCATTCTACATCACTATACACTATGCCACACTACTCTGACCCACTCCATGTCATTGCACTTTGTCACTGCAATTTATGCCACTGTACTCTATGACACTCTAGGCCACTCCACTCCATGCCACTGCACTTTATGCCACACCACTCTACTCTAGGCTACTGCACTCTACTCTATCCCACTGTACTCTGCACCACTCTACGCCACTGCACTCTACTCTATGTCACTGCACTCTACTATGCTCCACTGCACTGTATGCCACAATTCACTCTATGCCATGCACTGCATGCCAATGTACTCTACTCTGCACCACTGCACTCTATGCCACTCTAACCTACTCTGCACCACTCTACTCTGTGCCACTGCACTCTACTCTGCAACACTGTACACTACTGTGCATCACACCACTGTGCTCTGATTTACTCTTCTGTACGTTACTGCACTCTACGCTACTGCACTCTACTCTGCACCACTCTGTCACTGCACTGTATGCTACTATACTCCACACCATTTTATGCCACTGTACTCTATGCCAATGTGCTCTACTCTGCACCACTGCACTCTACACTCAGCAATCTACTTTGCGCCACTGTACTTTACTCTATACCTCTGCACTCTACGCCACTGTACTTTACATCACTGCCCTCCATATCTGCTCCACTGCACACCTCTGCACTGTACACTGCACTGTGCTCTACTCTGCACCACTGCACTCTAGACCACTGCACTCTATGCCACTCTACTCTGCACCACTGCATTCTACTCTGCACCACTCGGTGCCATTGCACTGTACACTGCACCACTCTATGCTGCTTTACTCTACATTGCTCTACTCTACCCCACTCTATGCAACTGTACTCTAATATGCATCACTCTACTCTAAGCCACTCTATTCTGTTCCACTACTCTCTGTGCACTTCACTCTACACCACTCTACTCTATGCCACTGTACTCTACACCACTGTCCTCTACATCACTGCACTCTACTCCACTCGACTCCATGCTACTGCACAAAACGTGATTCTCCAGTATTGGGGTGTCTTTCATAGATTCACATGCTTGAATATTCCCCGTCGTCGGAGTGGGAGTCCCACGGTAAATAATATAGCAATATATACAGCCATAATATATATATATATATATATACACATATACATAGGTAATCATATAAAACAGAGATATAAGTAAGTAATAACATCAAGAATGTCCCTATATGAAATTTCCATAGAGATACATGGAAAGAGAAAAAAGACATTCGTAGTCTATCTCTGTCATTATGTTAGTCCAAACTACGGCCAATCAGGCGCCAGCTCCTCTCTAGAACCTTCTCCTCAGAGCTTCTCACCTCAGATTTTCTACCGCACGTCGTGTGAAAGGGAGTCTCCCTGAGCTCTGCTCAGTTTTTTCTCTTCAGGATGACTTCAAGTAAGAAGTCTTTGTTTAGACCTTGTTCTTTTGTGGAAAGCTACGTTATTCTCAGAAGATCCACACAGTAAGTGTATTTACTGTCTTTACCCTACCATGAAGTGGGTGAATATAAATTCTGTAGAATTTTTTCTACAAAAACTCTGAAAGACAGGGAAGGCCGTCTCTTGTTGTGGCTCCAGAGACTTAAGGATAAATATGAAGTAATTTTCTGAGGTAGAAAACTTTACTTCTGGCCGTTCCCACACAGCCTCAAAACGCAGTAGTGTACAGGAGTTACCTACTCCTTCCTTAAAAGAAGAAAATGTCTCTGACTATGACATCTGCCACTTCTTCTTCTTTGAATACTGCTGTGTCGCCCACGAGACATAGTTCTCAGGCTAGTGAGGTTTTCAACTTTCCAGTTTTTTCAAAGATGGCTTCATCGTCTACGATGGCTCCGTCTACGATGGCTCCGTCTACGATGGCTCCGTCTACGAGGGCTCCGTCTACGAGGGCTCCGTCTACGGTGGCTCCGTCTGCGGTGGCTCCGTCGACGATGGCTCCGTCGACGATGGCTCCGTCGATGATGGCTCCGTCGACGATGGCTCCGTCGACGATGGCTCCGTCGACGATGGCTCCGTCGACGGTGGCTCCGTCGACGATGGCTCCGTCGACGATGGCTCCGTCGACGATGGCTCCGTCGACGATGATTCCGTCGACGGTGGCTCCGTCTATGATGATTCCGTCTACGGTGATTCCGTCTACGGTGATTCCGTCTACGGTGGTTCCGTCTACGGTGGTTCCGTCTACGGTGGTTCCGTCGACGGTGGTTCCGTCGACGGTGGTTCCGTCGACGATGGTTCCATCGGCAATGAATCTTTCGATGGTGGTTTCCGTCGACGATGGTTCCGTAGACGATTCAGTCTACAAAGATCTCTTCAATAGCCTTCTATGCCTCAGAGCCCATCGACTGCAGTCTCATCGGTAAAAATAAGGGTTTAAAAAAGACGACTTCTGCACAGAGGTCATTACAAATCCAAATCTCTTCGACATATACAGCGACTACTTCGTCCTTTGCTGCTGTTCCTTTATTACCATTACCACCGAGTACTTGACAAGAAAGGTCGGGTGAAGTTATATCGGTGGAGGATTCCCGCCTTCCTTAACCATTGTTTTACCACTGACTCAGATCAAGATTCAGAAGAAGGTTTAGCTGAATCGGTTGTGACAACTATAATCGGCGGTTTTTCCTTTATCACCACAAGTGTCTGTGGTTCCGCTTACTCCAGTGGTGCCAATAACTATATCGGAACCGGTACCGGCTCCAATACTTTCTGTGGTAATACCTACAGTACCGCTGAGACATTCTTCAACTCGGACAGTACCTCCTCATGATACTGAAGAAGAAGAAGAAATTCCTCAGGACAGGGAGGATGGTGAGATTCTCGATGATGGTGGCGATGCTGATGATGATGATGATGGTATGGCGGAGTGGGATAACTATCATGCCCAAACACCATCTCCCTCTCCGGTGCTACCTGGTGACTCACCACCTGTTGATATGCAAGTTCCACCAGTTAAGGGATAGGACAGCACTAACGTTCAAATTAACGAAGGATTATTTCCTGTACGATTTCAAAGATCAGCCTGTTAAACACATACAATCCCTATAATCGAATTTATTGGGGAGGAAGGCAAAAAGATTATGGAGGCCTCATAGTCTTCCAGCACGGGAGCTAGATTGGAGAAAAAGGTACAAATCACCATTAGGAGCACCAGCGTGCCTCACTGATCAAGCGAAGCCAGATTCTGTAGTCACACAGGCAGAGCAACGCCGGGCTAGAAACCCTGCATCTACGATCACTGCACCACCTGATCGTGGTGGATGTCGTTTGGATGCCATAGGGTGAAAATTCTCTTCGATGGCTTCCACCATGGTGAGAGCGGCTAATGCTTTGGCCATCCTGGGTCGTTAGGACCGTCAAGTATGGGCGGATATGTCAACACTAGTTGAGCAACTGCCGGAACCGTCAAAGACCATGGCATATGACGAAGAAGAGGTTTTATTCGGAGATCAGGTGGATGAAGCTCTCCAATCGATAAAGAAAGATACAGATACTGCTCGCTCTCTGGGCACATTGCAATTTTGATAACAACCCTTTCGGGGTGCACGCGGACGCGGCACCTCCTCTATTTTCGAAGAGGAATCAATCAATATCGACCTTATAACCAGGGTTCAAACCGATATTCCTCTAACCAACAGCAAACTTCTCGACAGCAGTCTTCCAAGACTTACAGAGGAAAATCCTCTTACAAGGGTTACACTCCTAAGAGACATGACTTCCATCAGTCCCAGAAAATTGGAGATCGAATCTATCGGTACTATTTTCAATGGTCCTCCATACAAGGAACCGTTGGGTTTTGGAAATTATAGCAAGAGGTCACACTTTGGAGTTCATCGAATTCCCTCCACCCACACCACCTACCGGACTGCCACCGGCTCATATCAAAGAACTGTTACAACAAGTTCAATTTCTATAACACAAGGGAGCCATAGGAGTAGTACCAAGATTTCAAAAGAGGGAAAGGATTTATTCCTGATTCTTCCTTATCACCAAAAGGAAGGGGGAATGGAAGCCCATTCTAGATCTGAGGGCTCTCAGCAGGTATCTAAAGAAACATTATTTTCGTAGGCGAACGCATGTAGAGATCTTGCGATTATTTTCACAAGGAGATTTCATGGAAACAATCGACCTCCAAGATGCATATTTACATATCTCCATACTACGACAACATCGGAAATTTCTTCGTTTTCGAGTGGGTCGAGGGGATTTTCCAGTTCAAAGTTTACCATTCGGACTGCGCTCGGCTCCTCGAGGGTTTACAAGGGTGCTAGCCCCTGTGGTAGCGTCCTACGTTCCAGGGTGTTCAGATCTTTCCATTTCTGGACGACTATCTCCTAAAATCACAATCGAAAGTTCAACTTCTACAACACACACATCTTTGACAGGAGGTGTTTTCGCGCCTTATGGCTCTCCATAAATACCACAAAGTCCCATCTACTGCCTTCTCATCGCACGGATTTTCTGGGAGCAACTTTAGACACAGTGTCAGCAAGGGCACTTCTCTCCCAAGACCGTCTTCAAAAAATTCTCCGACTGGTAACCCTTATCAGATCAAAAAGACCCGTTTCTGTAAGAATATTGAAGTCCTTTCTGAAAATGGCGTCATCATGCATTGCATTGATCCCTCATTACAGATTACAGACACGCCCCATCCAAGGAGTACTGGATGTCCAAGAACGCCAGGTTACAGGTTCTTTGAACGATGTTGTAAACGTCACAGATCGGATGAAGTTGGCGCAAAGGTGGTGGACGCAACCGTTAAATCTAACGGAAGGCATTTCTCTTCTGACAATAGTACCAGACATGACAATAACAGACGCCTCTCTGGAAGGATGGGGTGCTCATTTGGAGGTTTTATCAATAAAAGGAAAATGGTCAATATGTCAAAAAAAAAAAAAAAAAACCTGGCACTTCTACAGGTTGGATCTCATGGCTATATATTGCTGGCTCTCAAAGCTTTTCATCCTTTAATCCAAGGAGAATCAGTCCTGATACAGACAGACTATACAACCTGCATGCACTATATAAACAAGCAGGGCAGGATAAAATCTCCGAAACTGTCTCGACTAGCTCAGTCGATTTGGGATTGGTCTATCCACCATCGCATCACGATATGCAGCAGTTAATCGACCGGGGGTATCCAATATCCTGGCGGATTCCCTGAGCGGGTCCTCCTCATCGACCCATGAATGGGAGTTGCATCAACCAACTCTATAGAGGATATTTCAACGATGGGTTCGCCCACAGCTGGATCTCTTTGCCACACTAGAGAACCGGAAATGCCGAGATTACGCAAGCTGGCTTCCCCACAAAAGATCTCTGGGCAATGCCTTTTGATGGACTGGTACGATCTGTTTGACTACGTTTTTTCTTCCCCCAATCCCACTCGTACCTAGAGTTTCTGTGGTAGATGCGGAGGCAACCTTGCCATCTACTTCTATAGCCCCCCGTTGGCCTCGGCAGGCATGGTTCTCAGAACTACTCCTACTGTCTCAATCCGAACCAATCATTCTACAGCCTCGTGCAGATCTACTCACGATGGACAAGGGGAAAATTGGTCATCCGAATCCCTCCTCACTGAGCTTATCAGCTTGGAACCTGAGCACTGTGAATTTGCCCATTTGGATACTCCACAGGACTGTAGAGACATTTTAGCTCAGGCGAGGGCGCCTTCTACGGTGAAAACGTACAAATTAAAGTGGAAAAGTGTTCCCCACTGGTGTGCATCTAATGGGGTGCACCCGTTTTCACTCCACACCAGAACAATTGTTACCGTTCTTCTTGCATTTAGCTAACTCCGGGTTTCTCTCATGCAACCTTTAGGGGTTTTTTCTGGCGGCAATTTTCCGTTTCCGTCAGGATGGTTCAACTTCCCTTTTGTTTCTTCAAGGATTATCCATCAATTCGTCTAGGGGTTATTTTGCAAATCTCCTCCATTGTGGCATCTGAACATCGTATTGGCTCAACTAATGAGACCACCGTACGAACCGATTCACAAGGTCGAGTTGTAGTATCTAACATGGAAGGTGGCTTTTCTTCGGGCGCTAACGTCTTCACGTCGCGTCCGTGACATTCATGCATTTACAATAAATCCACCTTTTTCCTACAGTTCAAACCAGATTCTGTAGTATTGCGTACAGATCCAAATTTCTTGCTGAAGGTGCCTTCAGACTGTCATATTAACGAACCAGTGATTTTAAGAACTTTCTTTGCTATCCGCAAACTCCTACGGAGCAGAGATTACATTCCCTGGATGTGAAACTAGGTTTAACATTCTACATCAGCAGAACGGCTGCTTTACGAAGGATTGATCAACTATTCATAGTTTATGGACGCTTTCACAAAGGTCGTCCAGTGACGAAACCAACTATTGCACGTTAAGTTTCAGCTGCCATCGTCTTCTGCCATCAAAAGGCAAACAAGCCATTGCAGTCACCAGTGAGGGCTCACTCCACCAGAGCAATGTCTTCCTCAACTGCTTTATTTGCTGGAGTGCCTTTGCATCAGAGCTGCAGAGCAGCTACGTGGTCGAGCAGACACACGTTTACAAGACACTATTGCTTGACAACTTTAAACGAGGAGGATGCTGCAGTTGGGCAGGCAGTGCTTCGCAATCTTTTTAAATAAGATGAGCCTCTTCCTTCCCTCCTCCATATTGTTTCCATTTATAATTGACATAATGATGCATTTATACTGTTACAGTTATTCAGTACTGTCATATGCATAAGACGATTGATTGTCATTACAATTTCGAAGCTGTGTGATCATGGAAACAATGATATTGTTACTGCTAGCTATTCTATATTCAAGCATGTGAATCTATGAAAGACACCCCAATACTGGAGAAGAACAATTGTTACTTACCTGTAAACAGGTGGTTCTCCAGTATTGGTGTCTTTCATAGATTCACATGCGACCCTCCCTCCTCCCTTCAGAGGCTCTCTTCTCCTCATACACTCTAAAGTCACTTTGGTGCTACGAAAATCTGAGGTGAGAAGCTCTGAGGAGAAGGTTCTAGAGAGGAGCTGGCGCCTGATTGGCCGTAGTTTGGACTAACATAATGACAGAGATAGACTACGAATGTCTTTTTTCTCTTTCCATGTATCTCTATGGAAATTTCATATAGGGACATTCTTGATGTTATTACTTACTTATATCTCTGTTTTATATGATTACCTATGTATATGTGTATATATATATATATATATATTATGGCTGTATATATTGCTATATTATTTACCGTGGGACTCCCACTCCGACGACGGGGAATATTCAAGCATGTGAATCTATGAAAGACACCAATACTGGAGAACCACCTGTTTACAGGTAAGTAACAATTGTTCTTCCACTCTATGCCACTGTACTCTGCATCACCATATTGTGCACCACTCTTAGTCACTGCACTCTATGCCAATCTACTCCACTTTGCACCACTCTACTCTGTCACTGCACTCCATGCCACTGCACTGTACACCACTCTAGTATATGCCAGTGCACTCTATGCCACACCAGTGTGTACTCCATGCCCCTCCACTCTATGCCCCTCCATGCCTCTCCCCTATGCCACACCACTCTATTCTATGCCACACCACTCCACACAATGCCAATGTACTCTATGCTACTGTACTCGATGCCACTCTACTCTAGCCCACCCTACACTATGCCACTCTACTCCACACCACTCTACGCCATGTGATTCTACAACACTCCGCTCTATGCCCCTCTCTTCTACGCCACTCTACACTACACCACTCTACTCTATGCAAACCCACTTTGTGCTACTCTATGCCATTCCACTCCACTCCACGCCACTCCAAGCAACTCTACACCACTCCACTCTATGCTACTCTACACCATGCCAGTCCACTTCACTCTACTCTACTCCATGCCGCTGTACAACATGGCTAAAAGACATCAGCAAAGCCAATATCTCTCACTTAGGCAAAACACATTGGCTTTGCCAAAGCGCACGAATGCCTTCAGTTCTTTCGATGGTGGTCTTTTCATAGAGTCTCCTCCATCACATGTGGTGGCAGAGAAGTATTTTGGTAGCAGCCTGCTGATTTACCACCTCTTAAGAGGAGGTCCCTTCGATATTTGGAGGACACAATGGGGAACAATAGTAGTCTCCAACATAAAGGGAATTCCAAGCTTGGTGGGCGGATCATCGAAGGTGGAGCCCGAAAATCAGCCATCTTGTAGCAGAAGACCACTTAACAACCCTGTACTCTATATAGGACCCCTAGTCCTTATTGACATGAGGAATAGGGTGATTTTGTTTAATGTTTTAGTTGTGCTTCACTCTATTAAATGGTAAAAAGACTAACTCTAAGGTGGTCTCAAACACAGGTGGCTCATAGGAAGCGTCATTGTGAAGCATCATCTAGTTGAGTATATGGCTTGAAGTGACGTGAAAAGGTTATGGTTGTGAATGGGAAACAACCTTTACTATGCAACTTTTACAACGCAGTACTTTACATTGCAGTTGTTCCAACAACCGTGTTGTTACCACGCAAGTCATTACAACCCAAGTCGTTTCAACGACTTGCTCTAGGGGGCGTGCAACACCAGGGAATATGTTGGATTTTAAATCCAACACCTTCCCCGATGTTACGCTAACTGGAGTAGGAATACTATTAATACTATTCCTAAGTCCAGCGCGCCCCCTAGAGAAAGTCGTTGAAACGACTTGCATTGTAATGACACGTGTGGTAACAACGCGATCGTTGTAACGACCACGTTGTAACATGCTATATTCTTGTGCATTTGTATCTGGTGAAGGCATTTTTATAAACATTACAAATTTAGAAAGGGATAGCGCAAAAGTAAGCTTTTATCGAATATTGTGATAAAATATGGTCTCATTGCATACCTAGAGGCGCAATGTGTCTTGTGTTTGTTGTCAGCAAATATATTATTAAATAATATTGATGATAATTATATATGTTTTGGAAAACAATGTATTTCTCTTGAAAGAGTAACCGTTTCAGGTGTATTTTGAACTCTGTTTCCAGTGTTGGTGAAAGGTCAAGTCACCACCAAGTACTACAGGCTGCTGTCCAAGCACGGCGGCTGGGTGTGGGTGCAAAGCTACGCCACGATCGTGCACAACAGCCGCTCCTCCAGGCCTCACTGCATTGTGAGTGTCAATTATGTCCTGACGTAAGTATGACGTACCTAACAGCGCCATATTGCTTTCCCATAGATGTTAATGTGGAACCCTATTCATGTGCTTTATGTGTCACATACTTTGAAATTCTCCTCCACCTCCCACATATCTTTCAAGTTAAACATCATTCAACTTTGAACATGGCATAGACCTGGTATATGAACGTCACAAAAGCAACACCTCCCAGACTGCCTCCGTTCCTTTAAGATTTAGAAAGTGAGTCATTATGTGACTCCTTCAGCCAATCTCGGTGTATTGTGTGGACAGTTTGCATTCTGGGAGCGTTTTTTGTGCATGAGCTAGGGTTACATGGCAGTTATGAGGTCTGCAACAATAGACATGCACAAGAAGCTGTCTTTCCTCCCCTGATGTAATCTATTCTCTTTCATACCCATCTACTCTCATTGTTATCCTACTCGAGGCACGGCCTTTAGTCGCTGTATTTTCCAAGCTATTAAAATCTTTTTCTTCAAAAAGAAGCATTTTCTGTGTTTGGAAGTTTTCTCATGGCAAATGGAACACCTCAGTGGATTAAGGCACCCATTGCAGGGATCTGTGTTTGACTTCATTGTCACAGGTTTAAATCCCAGCTGGTTTAATCATCCTGACGTGGTAGGGGAGAGGACTGTTTTGTACTGAATGGTTGTCATTGACCATACTTTTTGGATTTAAAATAGTCGATCATGCATCCCTGTGAAGGCAACCTAAAGAGCAAATAGAAAGACTGTGAGACTAAAATACTCCCCCCCGGATGACCAGATGATGAACAATGTCTCAAGCCAATGGTTAAAGAGTCCTGAGTTTAAGAAACCAATGGCTGAAATAGGGCAGTCACAATTCTACTATATGTGTATCCCATGTATTAAGTTGATAGGACCGGATTCTTGCGTACCTGATTATCTCCAAGAATCCTCTCAGGTCGCCAGGGGAGAAAATTCAAATCTCAATACATAATAACCCGAATCAAATCTCATTTAGGAAGAACCACTGACTCAGAATCTAAAATTTATAGGATTTTATTACAACCAAAAATAACTGCACATACAGGCACCTTAGCACAAGGTGTAAAAGATAAATGGGCACTAAAACAAATGCAAGTCTACGTAGAAGTCTCATACGACTTAAAACAAAGAGAATAACAAGCTCTAAAAGCATAAGAAATGCAATAGTAAGACCAACGTCTACATTAGGAATCATTAGCCTTAAAGAAAAAATGGTTAGTCTATCCCTACTCTAACTCTAAGGTGACATCCCTACTTAGCATTTCCCTTTCCCAGGCAAGAGAATAAAGAGGTGTCAGAAGTGAAGACTTCCTAAGAAGTACATTCACTTAGTCAGAGCTCGTTCTAAGATGCTCCTTCTAGTTCCCCATCTAAACCTCAACTGCTCAACCCATGGGGCACTGTCCCTAATACAAAATCCCAAAAATTTAGAACACGCCCTTTGGCACACCTCTTCAGCCAGGTCTTCTTCCAGTACTTTTCCAACGAAACTTGTATCCCATCCAACGACGGTTAGCTTGACCTTAGGTCCCAGGCACCTTCTCTGCTGAAAGTATCATCCGCACATTCCAATGTACACCCCTGTTGGCTTCTCGTACCATCCTAACTCCTAAAACAAAGACCTAGTCTCACTAACAAGCTAAATGTCTTTGCACCTGCAACAGAAACATGGGAACGAAAACTTCTCTAAGATTTTCCATCATCCTGTAACCCAAAGCCTTTACCAAGGGAAATCATTTTCGGCCTACAACGTTTAGCTAACCTAAGAAAATGAACAGGCCTTTTTCTTCAAACATATATGCGATCAGGCCTTTACACTGTTAAACACATTACTAAATCACGCTCCGAGCATTAGTTCATTACTCTTTATACGTAAATAAACAAACTTGCACATGCAACTTTAACATGGCGCACGTTTAACCTAATACATTGCATTACGTGAAAATCAAACATTATGCATTGACTAAAACACATTCACAATAAGCTGCAGCATTACTCTTTATGAAAAGCATGTTTAAATTTCTAAGCACCTCTATGTTAAACGATTCTAGTAATACATTTTTATGGCACTCTTAACATACATTGATTAATATGCGGGTGCTGACTAATGTGAATATGATGCACCCCTACAAATTTCAGAATAACGTGACGCTCTATCATTCGCATTTCACTCGCTCTAAGAGCTCTTTCAATTCTGTTTCCTCTGTACCACTTATAAGCTCTGATGAGATGAGATGAGATTAGATGAGACCCCACAAGCAGATCACACAAACCACAACAATAATGAGGGGTTTTAGCACAAACCCAAGGAACCCTTTCCCAAATTCGCAAACCAACTTCCCACACGACCAAATCCTTTACCAACCTTTTCCCACACACCTTCTTCAGTCAAATCCTCAATCTCTTGATGAATCGTGGTAATGTTGTTTGTCTATGTCTCCAGATCCTTGCTATTGTCTGGAATATACGTGCAACATTCCTGAACTTTCAATAATTTACAGACTCCGCTCTCTTTTGCCAATAATACGTCTAAAGCAAGGCGATTCTGCGAAACCATCGTCCTTATCGACAACATCTCTCCATCCACCAATATCAAAGACCTTGCTGTATTCATCGACAACTCATCAACCACAGTCGCCAACCTTCTTATCTTCACATCATTCAAAACCACACCCAAACTCGGTATCATTGCTTAAAAAATATCACCAATCACTGCTCCTGCACTCACAGCTCTCCTCTGGAGCAGAGGTCTTCAAACTTTTGGATGCCGAGACCCCTTGTCAACATTTTGAGGCGTAAGGGCCCCCTCCTGACAAAAATTTCTAAACCTGTTGACTAAATTGTGTGGGATGAAAATGTAAATGAGGTTATGTGATGCCGCGTATTTTGGGATAGCATTGCTTCATTATTTTGACATTTGTTACACACAGTAACACAGAGGAAAGATTTCACCCAATCAGTACCCATTTATAGCCAAAATACAGCAATTATCATCAGAAAGATTTCAAGTCAACCTTTGTGAAGGGCCTTCCACTCTGCAGCAATACGTGCTGCCACATTAGAAGCTCACCTGGCCATGACCGGGAGAAGCAGGGGTCCCTTAAAAACCTAGCAGTTTTGTGTAGAGTTAAGCCGTTTACTCATGCAGCTTTCCTCTCACCCCCTCCCTTCCATCCCTCTCTCCTCTCCTAACCCCAGATCCCTCTCTCACTTTGCAGGCCATTTTCTTTCACCCCTTTTTACAACTTCTGCACTCTCCCCATTCAACCTCTCACTTCACCTTTAATCACCTCTTGCCATTCTGTCCTTTCACTGCCCTCATCTCTAACAGTCTCTCACATTTATCTCATGGCCTCTCTGGCCCTGTCACCTCCCGTGCCCCTCAGCACTTCTCATTCACCTCGTCTCTTCATTCAAATTTTTGTCTATTTGTATCTTACACCTCTCCAGTCCCCCCATTCCTCTTTCACATCTCCCCTTTGTTCTAACAGAAGCCCTCACCTTTGGATCACACTCACTTCTTGCGTGTCCACACTTCTCTTCGGCAATTCGCATTTCTCCTCATCCCTGACCTCTTCAATCAAATTCTCTCACTCCATTGCTGTCCTCTCTCATTTTGAGTGCGGATGCAAGTTCAGAATGGGATGAATGAATGTATGATTACTGATGGGCTTGTTTGAGTGAGTTGCATATTGAGTAGTGAGGGGGACAGGTGAGTGAAGTGTCACATGAGTGCAGGATGAGTAGTGTACTCGTGTGACTGCAGGTTGAGGTATAGTGTGAGCAGCACAAGTGCATTGTGAGTGCAGAGTGATCACTGTGAGTGCAAGGTGAGCGGGTGAATGGTGCAAGTGCATGGTGAACAGTGTGAGTGCATTGTGATCGCTGTGAGTGCAGGGTGAGCGTGAAAAATGAAGGGCGAGAATGAGGAATGAGTTGTCTGAATGTAGGGTGCATTCCCAGACCCATGAAGTAACTCAGCATGTTATTGACGGGGGCGTAGACTTTAAGATCTAAGTTAAACTATTGCGGCATTAATCGGGGATCGAGGGTGAAGGAAATAAATAATGTGCTGATCCTGCAACAAACTTCCAGTCCTATGGTTAGGGTTACCAGCAGATTATTTTGATGGCCCAGTCGGTACAAAAAAAAGCAGTCACCTAAAGCGGTATTTTCAGCGCTTATCTGTGCATACTTCCCAGGGCCGGCTTTAGTGCTGGTGGTGCCCTGTGCGACACTGTTTGTTGGTGCCCCCCCAATGACCACCCCCACCACGGATTCTCTCACTAGCACCCTTTAACAGTGACCAAGTCTCCATAACCACACTCTCTCAGATGCATTGAATTAGTTATATAGTGCCACTCATACCAGTGTAGGGTGTCCGAGCACTTTGCATCACACACACATTACACAGAGACAATCAATCATAAGTGTGTAAATCAGTGTATAGGAAATGTTACATAAGCCAAAGGACTAAAAGTATAGGAGTCACATGTCATCCATACTGGTAGGCAGTATAGTTCTAGAGTGCTTGGTGTGGAGAAGCACAAACTCAGAGTCGAAAAAGAAACAGCATAGTTGGGAGTTTCCTTTAATAATAAGAAATGATTTCTAGCCAAATTAACCCTTTTTGCAACATTAATCAATGTTCTAATAATGTATACTTTACAGTGTGTATGCAGTTCTAGGATGAAAGTTAATAGCTCACTATCCTATATTAGGACTTTAAGTTATAAATTGCAAGTAACAAAAGGATGTCTCTTTTGAAAGCAGTAACCTGCTGATCTGTTTACATCATACGCACTCTGTAATCTACTTGGTTCACGTTCTTTGCAGCAGGCATATTAACCCTCTGCAGTAACTTCACCGAAGTCAAAACCTCAACTATACAAAATGCTGATCTCTCTCCAGGAAGATAATTAATCACGCAAGTTATCTTGACATTTATGTGAGGCCTGGTAATTGCCAGGGAAAGAAACGCTGCAGCAGGTGCTTCAAAAGCACAATAAACTTTCAAACACGACGCCCCCAGGAAGCCAGCACCCGGTGCGGTGGCACCGGTCGCACCGCCCTAAAGCCGTCCCTGATACTTCCAACAGCAAATGTAAATAGAAAGCACTTTGAATTGTGTTCTAGGGCTGCCTCAATGATCCATGACTGATAATTAAAGAGAACAAAGACAGAAAAGTCACATAACGAATGCATACATACTTTTTTATTTCTAAGTCTATTTAGTACCAAGAGGAGATCTTTGCAGGCTCTTTAAACAAAACACGGCAGGCATTTTTCTTTTGGCAAGCCTACTTTGTATTCCTTTCCATGAAATGCATTCTCACACTACGGCAGTGAATGTAAAATCCAAATGTAAGGAATAGGCACAGTGGGGAACCAGGGGGTACTGGAACCAGCAAAAAAACCTAAGCCTCTGTAACCAGTTTGCAAAGGCATGTAAAAATGCAAATGGTCTTTAAAGACCTGTGAAAAACACGGGGGTGCCGGAGATAAGACTCCAGACACTGCCCAGCTGAGCCCCCAGCAGCTCAAGTTTCACTGCAGCAGCCCGGGCTGAGACACAGGACGGGGGAAGTGGGGGGGGGGGGCTGAACCCTTGGGCCTGGGCAGAAGTGTGACTGGGAAGGTGCGACCCCCTTTGCATCACTCCACGGCCCCCCTGGGGGTCGCGCCCCTCAGTTTGAAGACCCCTGCTCTAGAGTGATGTCCAGTCTCCAAAAGCTCCAAATCTTCTGCATGATAGATTTTCGAAAAAATAATAGCCAAATAACATGTGCCATTCCAATTCGCAGCCAACCTTACATAGGCATTCCTTCCACACACATAATACACAGTTGGAATCACTTGCACCGAGCCTTGCAAAAAGTTCTTAGCTGAATCTTCCATTGTAAAGATATGATCACATGTACTTTGTCCTACCGAAACCTTTTCATAGTAGGTCTGAGGACGTCTCACACACAACTTCCCCTTTTGCGCCTGGTCCAGTGCTATGGGTCCATAACTCCCCTTAGATCTGTGTAATCTCTCCTCATCGGTCCAATCTACTGGACTATCTACTGTATTTCGTGTCTGTGTTAGTCTTCTATATCTATCTTCTACTTGACCTACAAACTTCTTCTCTGTATCTGATAATGAACATGTCAAATTATGTCGGTGAGCATAAGCCGTATCCAGTTCCAAAGACGGTATGAAATACTTCCGGAGTCTGTCCTCTGACTTGTAATATTCGTATTTATTCGAATGCTTATAAGCTGGAACTTCAGGAAGTACTGCATGGTAATTGGAAAAGAAATACTCAAACTGGCCTCTCTCATAGAAGATACTAAGCAACAAACTACAAGAAATTCCATACGTTAGTGGAAGATGTCTATCTAAAACCCTCATCCACTGAAGAAGGTAACTGCATGCACACATAGCAGTCTTTCGCATCCATCGCATCCACATATTCGTACAAAAGCTGTGCATACGCATTAAGCTTAAAATCACTTTTAGATATATCTATGTGAAATCTGCGACTCTCTTTGATTAGTAAAGCTCTTTTAGCTCCTATAGTGACCTCCTTTTGGCTAGAAGTGGTAGGTGTAGGTATTCCCTGTACCTTCCCCTCCTGCTCATGTGAAACGATATATGAGGCTACAACTATTACAACTCTAGAAACTATCACCAACCCTATAAGTGTACCTATCACTAATTTAGCCCTACGGTGAGTATTTCCAGCATCTGCCATCTTTGCAAAGTTCTCAAAGTTCTTGGCTCGACAGCAACAACAATTAAGAGTCTCTTTCTCCTCCAGATATCACTTGTCAACCAGTTCAAACGACCCTTCAAAAGCTGAAAATCCCCTTGTGACTTTCAGTTCCTTATTTGCACAGTTCACAAAAAGACTTCCCTAGCCCTCTGTCGTCGTCTTAGACGGAGAGTCCCTAAATTTATTCGTCTTCCACTAGGGCCTAGATTATCTTCTTTTAGACTTTTATGTACAACAAAGTTCACCTTCAGTCCAAAATAAGATCAGCTCCCAAGATTTCTAAAACACGTTGCAAAAGTTGAAGATGAAGCACCACTAATTCTTGATGTGGAGGCACAAACCCAAAAGTTTTAAAAACCAGCGTCTCCAGAATCAATTCACGAATCTTGGTCAGAAGTGGTGGATTCGGAATATTGAGAATCGGTATTCCTTCGATTTCCACCTCTGGAACCAACAACAGCGCGTCTATTTTCAGATTCAGAGAATCGCTGACCAGCGTCAAGGAGCTCAGCCTCCCCGAGCTCAACACTCCTGGCATCAGTCACAGCGTATGTCCACTCTGGTCAGGCGTTCCTTTGACACGGCACTCTTGTTCTCCTGGATCTTCTCAGACTAGCTCGAGCTTGCTCTTCGTCACTTTGTTCAGATTCAGACGTTTCAGAAACTGGGGCAAGATCTCTTTCAGGTACCAATCTCAAGTTCAGCCGCCTCTGACTCACGGGCCAAACTCTTTCTGCTTCTGTGGCACTTCTGCTGTCCCTTTGGGTACCCTGTGCACTACTTCCTTCTTCGGCAGAATTTGACTCTACTCCACCCACAGCAACACTTTCTACGTCTGAGTCAAATTCGGGGCTTCGATTTGCACAACCCCTTTCAGCTCAATCTAGTGCACAACCAACTGCATCAGCAACCCTCACAGCTTGGCTTGCCCTCTCAGATGGCCCTGCCACCTCAGCTGGATTTTCATTCACGAGAGGGTGCTGGAACTCTGTGGGTATGGGAGGCATGCACCCAGTTCGGCAGTCCCCCACACTTCACTGCCGTGTTTGTGACCAGTATTACCTGGTACGGACCACGCCAACGAACATCCAGGCAACTCTTCCTCACGTGTTTACGCACAAGCACCCAGTCTACGGGCACAAGTCGTGGCAGAGGTCACTTACGGCTGGAACAGTTGCTGCTTGCACCTGCTGGGACACAGAACAGACTACGTCAGCCAGTCCCTTACAGTAGTCGGGAATCAAGTCATCTGTGATGTTAATCAAAGCAGTAGCAGGTATCGCTGGTAATTGCATTGCCCTCCCCATCAGGATCTCGGGTGGTGACAACCCTGTTCTCCTATCTGGAACACTACGAAGGCTCATGAGGACCAAGGGCAGTGCGTCAGGCCATTTCAGGGATGTCAAAGAACACACTTTCGCCATCCGCGCTTTCAAAGTCCCATTAACTTGTTCCACAATCCCAGAAGCCTCTGGTCGATAACTGCAATGCAATCTCTGATCCACATTCAAGGCAGCACAGAGCAATTTCATGATCTCACTATGGAAGTGTGTCCCTCTGTCTGACTCCAAAGAGGTCGGAAACCCGAATCTAGGGATAAGTTCCCTCAACAACAGCTTAGCTACAGTGAGTGTGTCACACCTACGTGTTGGGTAAGCCTCCATCCATCTGGAAAAGACACATACCATGACCAAGATGTACCTCAACCCATTGCACTTTGGCATCTCGATAAAGTCCAACTGCATCCTATTGAAAGGCCCTCCTGACCTCCCAATATGACTCAAAGTTACAGCTGTTCTCTTTCCTGCATTCATCTGCTGACATGTAACAATCCTCTGACATACAGCTTTAGCAACCGCACGAAACTTCGGATTGTACCATGTCTGTCTGAACACTCGCACCATTGCATCAACGCCCTTCTGAAGAAGCCCAAAGCGGACCCCAAGGACCTCAAGAACTCCCGGCCCATCTCCATGCTCCCTTTCCCGGCAAAAGTGACCGAGAAGATTGTCAACAAACAGCTGACCCGCTACCTCGAAGTTAACAACATCCTGGACCCTTCCCAATCCGGTTTTCGCAGCAACCACAGCACCGAGACCGCCCTCATCGCCGCCACTGACGACATCCGGACCCTGATGGACAAAAGAGAAACAGCCGTCCTCATCCTCCTGGACCTATCAGCAGCCTTTGACACGGTCTGCCACCGCACCCTATCAGCACGCCTCCATGACGCTGGTATCCAAGAGAAGGCCCTGGCCTGGACCACATCCTTCCTCTCCGGCAGAACCCAGGGCGTCCGCCTCCCACCCTTCCGCTCCAAAACCACCGAGATCATCTGCGGCGTCCCACAGGGATCCTCCCTCAGCCCGACGCTGTTCAATATATACATGGCCCCCCTCACCCACGTCGCACGACAACACAACCTCAACATCATCTCCTACGCCGACGACACCCAGCTGACCATATCCCTCACCGAAGATCCCCACACTGCCAAAGCTAACCTCCACACAGGAATGAAGGCCGTAGCCGACAGGATGAAGGACAGCAGACTGAAGCTGAACTCAGACAAGACAGAGGTCCTCATTCTCGGACCCACCCCATCAGCCTGGGACGACTCTTGGTGGCCCACGTCACTAGGCACAGCCCCGGAACCCATGGACCACGCACGCAACCTGGGGGTCATCCTCGACTCCACTCTCTCCATGACCAGGCAAGTCAACGCCGTCTCCGCGTCCTGCTTCAACACCCTCCGTATGCTCCGCAGGATCTTCAAATGGATCCCCCTCGACACGAGAAAAACCGTTACCCAGGCCCTCATCACCAACAGACTCGACTACGGGAACGCCCTCTACTCAGGAACTACAAACAAGCTCCTGAGACGACTCCAACGCATCCAGAACGCCTCGGCCCGACTCATCCTCGACATCCCCCACCGCAGCCACATCACACTCCACCTGAGAGGCCTGCACTGGCTCCCCGTCAACAAAAGGATCACCTTCAAGCTCCTGATCCACGCACACAAAGCACTGCACAACACCGGACCCACCTACCTCAACAACCGACTCAGCTTCCACACCCCCACCCGAAGCCTCCGCTCAGCCAACCTTGCCCTCACTACAGTCCCTCGCATCCGAAAACCCACCGCCGGCGGCAGATCCTTCTCCTACCTCGCCGCCAAGACCTGGAACACTCTCCCCACCATCCTAAGACAGACCCAGGCCCTGCTGGCCTTCAGAAGACTCCTCAAAACCTGGCTCTTCGACCAGTAGCACCCCCCCTCCCCAGCGCCTTGAGACCCTCTCGGGTATGTAGCGCGCTTTACAAATGCAGTGATTGATTGATTGCATCTCTACCAAGATGTACTGCACCATGTATCAATCTTGCCATTGGACTCAACACATTCCGGTAACACAGCTCGTCTATCACTTGACACCCACACATCCACATCTCCCTTCTCACATCCTGCTCGTATCCAGCTATCTCGTTCTTGATCAGTAACCTCATCCTGCAATCGTTTTAGTTCCTCTCATGTATCAGACATGGCTAACATCATGCTGAGATCGGTTCTTTCTTGGCTTTCTCCAGTGTACCCTCCAGTAAATATGCATCCTTGTTCTGCACAAAACCGGGCAACCTCATCAGCGTAGTTATTTCCTAAAGACACAAAATCACTCCCTTTGCAGTGGGCAGAACATTTGACAACTGCAATTTCTTTCGGACATTGTAATGCTTCCAACAACTGTCTCACATATTCCCCATTTCTGATGGGTGAACCTGAAGATGTCATGAACCCTCTCTGTGACCATAACTGTCGAAGTAATGAACAACACCAAACCCGTACTGACTATCGGTATAAATCGTTATTCAAATCTGATCAGCAGCCAAACAGGCACGGGTCAAAGCAATGATTTCAGCTACCTGTGTGGAGTGTACTCCTTCTAAACAAGCAGCTTGAACCACTCCTGTGATGGTACATACAGCAAAAGCTGCTCTCAATCGACCAACATCGTCTCTTAGACATGAACCGTCCACAAAGAAAATTTCATCAGGGTCAAGGAGCGGCTCATCCACAATGTCTGGTCTCGGTTTGGTGCATAGTTCAGTCACATCGAGACAATCGTGATCCTCACAATCTTCACCATCTACGTTTGGAATAGGCATCAATGTTGCCGGATTTAAAACAGAACACCTCTTCAACGTCACATTTTCTGCAGCAAGTATAACTTGCTCGTAACGTGTCAACCTGTTGTTCGTGAGGTGCTGTGTTTTAGTCCTTGTCATCAACAGTTCAACAGAATGTGGCACATAAACTGTGAGTGGATGTCCCATTACAATACTCTCACATCTTTCAATGCTGACACCTGTTGCAGCAACGGATTTAAGACATCCGGGCAACGCAGAAGCTACTGGATCTAAAGTAGCTGAAAAGTAAGCAACTTGTCTACGGACACCTCCATGATTCTGAGTCAGGACTGACAATGCACAACCTTCTCTCTCGCAACAGAACAATGTGAATGCCTTGTTGTAAAGGCATCCCCAAAGCTGGAGCGCGACACAGGGCTTCTCTCAGCCTCAAAAATGACATCAAACAGTCATTGCCCCATGGTACCGGATCACTCACATCCTTGTGCGTCAGCCGTTGCAAAGGCTTTGCTTCAAAAGAGAAGTTGGGAATCCATTGGCAACAATAGCCAACCATCCCCAAGAACATTCTGACTTCTCTCTGAGTGGTGGGCACAGGCATATTCATAATAGCCTCAATACGATCTGGTGACACCTTTCTCTTGCCCTTCTCAATTCTGTGACCCAAATACTGCACTTCACTCAGACTCTACTGCAACTTTTTCGGGGACACCTTGTGTCCATTCTCTGCCAAATGGTTCAGTAAAGCAATGGTATCAATTCTGCAAGCGTCTTCAGTTTCTGAAGCAACGAGCAAGTCGTCAATGTAGTGCACCAGGACGGAGTTCTGCGGCAACACAAGACTTTCAAGATTCTTCTTCAGCGTTCAGAAGGAGGAGGTGGAGGCTCACATTACCTGGTGGCAGATTTTGAAGGAGTCGTCGGACGGGACTGCAGGTCCCAGGAGCCCTGAGCGCCGCAGCGCCGCAGCTGTGTAGCGGCACGCCCTCCCGCCATCCCGCCCACTAACGGGATAAAATTCCTCGCGGAACCCGCTGGCGCGGGTCCCGCAGCGTTCAGAAGGAGGAGGTGGAGGCTCACATTACCTGGTGGCAGATTTTGAAGGAGTCGTCGGACGGGACTGCAGGTCCCAGGAGCCCTGAGCGCCGCAGCGCCGCAGCTGTGTAGCGGCACGCCCTCCCGCCATCCCGCCCACTAACGGGATAAAATTCCTCGCGGAACCCGCTGGCGCGGGTCCCGCAGCGTTCAGAAGGAGGAGGTGGAGGCTCACATTACCTGGTGGCAGATTTTGAAGGAGTCGTCGGACGGGACTGCAGGTCCCAGGAGCCCTGAGCGCCGCAGCGCCGCAGCTGTGTAGCGGCACGCCCTCCCGCCATCCCGCCCACTAACGGGATAAAATTCCTCGCGGAACCCGCTGGCGCGGGTTCCGCAGCGTTCAGAAGGAGGAGGTGGAGGCTCACATTACCTGGTGGCAGATTTTGAAGGAGTCGTCGGACGGCACTGCAGGTCCCAGGAGCCCTGAGCGCCGCAGCGCCGCAGCTGTGTAGCGGCACGCCCTCCCGCCATCCCGCCCACTAACGGGATAAAATTCCTCGCGGAACCCGCTGGCGCGGGTCCCGCAGCGTTCAGAAGGAGGAGGTGGAGGCTCACATTACCTGGTGGCAGATTTTGAAGGAGTCGTCGGACGGGACTGCAGGTCCCAGGAGCCCTGAGCGCCGCAGCGCCGCAGCTGTGTAGCGGCACGCCCTCCCGCCATCCCGCCCACTAACGGGATAACGATCCTCCCCTATTTCCCATTGGATGCTGTTTTGGCTAAATAGCACCATTACAAGCGGAGCGGGACGCGACGCGGGACGCCCTGGACGAAGCCCGGACTAAGGGCGGACAGTCTGAGACAGTCCGGGACAGGAGGGGGCAGGTGGGAGCAGCAGACTGGCTTTTGGACTCCTGTGTTACTTAAGTTTACCATTGCACATTTTGTTGTGTGTATCGATTGCCGAGTTACTGTTGCTTATTGTTTAAGGCTCCCTGGGGATCGGAGGTTGTATGTGATAACCTATTTGGGAAACCCTGGTATATTGTTGTTGGTGTCTACAATAAGAAATTTCAGGGGGGTCCCGGAGCCCGATTTGCTAATTATGCCCAAACCAAAGATAGCAGCCTCGACCACAACCATGGACAATTACCTGATTAAGATGGTCGATAAAATTAATCAGGAACGTAGGAAATCATTAGGTCGTCCAGGGTCACAGAGTTTGGTTTCCCCCCCGCCCATTTGTTTGGCCTCTGAGCGCCCCCTTGTTCAGGATCTTAATACTCCCTTATTACCCACTGATTGTATATCTGAGGGAGTTGTTACTGACACTATTAGTTCGGATAGCGACACTCCTGAGTCCACGATCGACCCTGAACCAGGACAAGCTATTTTACCTGTTGTACCTATCCCCAGTCAGTCTGTTCCCAGACGCCAAAAATTAATACGCACCTGTAGGAACACTACTAAACCCATACAGTCTAAGCGAGGAGGGAATCGCCATACTAACAAAAAGGACACTACCTCGCAGATAAATGTCCCAGCCCAATCTGTGCTAACGGAAGGAGTTAAGGTCACTTTAGATAAAGAACAGCTGGATCTTATAACCCAGGCTATAGTTGCCAAGTTTGACATATTAGTTAAACCTTTATTGACCAAACTTTCCACTCTTGCCGACGAAGTAGTCAGATTGGGAGGTATCTTGGATTCTTTTATCAAGGCTAGACCAGCCCCAACCAATATTACTGGTACTCAGGTGCCTGAGGAGACTTCTTTAACTACCTCTGATACAGCCCCAATGATGGCCGAGAACAGTAGTTCTGAATGCAGACCTGGGTGTGCCCCTGGAAAGCCTGTTGCGGTTCCCAATGTACCATCTCAGCGGCAAAACACCACAAAACCACCCGACGTTTTAGTACCGGGGGATTCGTTGGGCCACAATGTAAACTTCCCTGGCTCCAGAAACCCCCAACCGAACCTGCCACCTACGTGTGCACCATTTGTTGCTGTCCTTATGAACGTCCCCCCTGTTAAGAGGCTTGATAGCAATCCTGCTAGTGTAGAATCACACTCGTCATTAAAGAATAAAACTGTGGACTGGCTCCACCGACAGTGTGACTTCCCTATTGCACTATCTAGAGATATACTTAGTACTAGGAGAACTAACTGGGTTGGTAAGTCCCGTAAGACCTGCGAAGGCGACTGTATAGTCATCAACTTTCGCAACCCCCAACTTACCTCCACAGTTTTAATTAAAGCCGCTTCTCTCCCAGTGACCGAACATGGTATATCCCTGCGGCCGCTTGGGTACTTTTATAGAGATTTTGCAACTCAACCTGTCATTCAATCTGTTGATGAGCACCATTGGTATAGACCTAGAGTACAGGACATGGGTGCTACACCCACTATCTCTACGTTTAATAGATTCCAGCCATTAAGTGGGCTTGATTATAATGACTGACTGGAGCCGACCATAGATGGTGTTAGGTCGGAGGATTTGGACCCGAGCAAAGTGAGCTACATTGGGGCCCCCAGGATATCAACAACTATTATTAACAATATTGGTGTAAGCAAACTGGACTCTACTTTGGCATGCGACCAAGAAGATCTGGTTAACGTGAGAGGGGATAGGTCCCCGAAGAACCCTTCCACATGTTTAGTTAACTCTGGTTCAAGTGTTATAGCTTGTTGGAATGTTGCGGGACTTTCCCACAAGGATGATTGCTTAGGTTGGTTTGATTTTATCAATCTTTTTAATATTTTATGTTTCCAGGAAACCTGGAGTTTGGTCCCCATTAATTATAACGGGTTTGTCTCATATTCAATACCTGCAGTGGCTTCAAACTCAGGAAGAGCCAAGGGTGGCCTCCTGACACTGATTTCTGTTGACGCCCCGTTTGTAGTAAAGAAACATGTCCCGGTGGGGGACCATTCCCAGATCCTTTGGCTTTGTAAGGAGCAGGATAGGAATATCCTTTTAATCAATTTTTATAATAATGTTTTTGATAATTCTAGGCAACGGATAGCTTTTGCTTTGGAGGAAGCTTTGGTTAAAATTGTTACAGGAAATGAAATCGCTTTTGATTTTATCTGGTTGGGTGATTTTAATATTTCTACCTGTGTGTCCTCTGCCCATAGGGTCTGTGGTTTTTTAAGTACCCAAGGAGAGGGAGTCGCCCATTTTCCCCATAATCCTTATGGGGATTCATTAAATAAAATCCTGATGACATATGATATGGAGATCATGGGGAATGCGAGGGGTGTCCTTGATGAAATTGTCCCTACCTTCACGGGCAGAAACGCTAACTCTGTCATTGATTTTATTTGTACTTCCACTAGCCTTATTCCATGGTGTTCTGCCCCTCTGGTAGTAGATAATCTGATTAGTGATCACAACTGCCTGACCATGGAGATGGCTTTTTGGAAAACTAATTTAGGTCCCAAACCTAGTATTGTGGATAACATTGAACCACATAGACCAAATGGATATAGAATTAGGTGGAAGGGAGAGAAGGCAGACCTCCTGTCTAGTTCCATCATTGAGAACTGCTTTAAAGAAATTGAAACTATCCTAGCGAGTGAAGAATCGACAGCTGTAATCCTGAATACATTTGTCGACATCAATCACTCCATAGAAGCAGTATTCACCAAAAATTTTAAGGGCGTTTCAAATCGGCTAAGGGGGTGGTTTGATCATGCCTGTACTGCTGCCCTGAAGAGCCTTAAGGTGGCATTGGCAGAAAAACAGAGGGACATTACTCTTATTCGGCATCTTAGGGCAACCTATAAGGCAGCCGTGGCGGAAAGAAAGGCAGAACTTAAGCGTGAGGCATGGGATAAGTTAGACCGGGCCGCCGAAACCTCTGACTCCTCGCTGTTTTGGGCCACAGTCAACAGCCCTTTTTTAAGGGACGAGGCTGCGCCTATTCTGTCAGCTAATGTCAGCGTGGAAAGCTGGGTTTCCCACTTTTCCCTGATTTTTGATTCTGATAAACACATGGACAATGGTGGTGGGGTCCGGCCAATTCTTCCCCTAGACATTACATGTGCCGAGGTTAAGAAATGCATTATTGCAAGTAAAGGTGGGAAGGCTCAGGGACCTGATGGTGTGCCGGTGGATATTTACAAAAAAGAACCTGAAATCTGGGGCCCATTATTGACCAAGGTATTTAACACTGCTGTGAGACATGGTGCACCGCCTACATGGGAGGAATCTATTATTATTCCCATCTATAAAAAGGGGGAGAAGGGTGATGCTAAGAACTATCGGCCTATCTCCCTTCTTGATTCGTCCGTGAAAATTATGAGCCGGGTGCTCCTTGTCAGACTAGAAGAATGGGCTGAAGACAATAATATCCTGGCCAATTCCCAATATGGATTCAGGAAGGGCAGAGGCACAGTTGAACAGTGCCTCAACCTAGAACTACTAATTGGGAAATATACTATGGCCAAGAAAGGTTCCCTCTTCCTCTGTTTCGCCGACCTTAGTAGTGCCTTCGATATGGTTAATCATCAGATTCTTTGGGAGACACTACTTGGAATGGGGGCACCGGAGGGCATTGTCCATTTCCTGGCCAGACTGTACGTTAACCTTAGCTCTAGCGTTCGATACGGCCCGGGTGGGGAGTGTACTCCTAAGTTTGCTGTTAAGCGTGGCATTAGGCAGGGGTGTGTGTTAGCCCCATTGCTTTTCACACTTTTTATCAACGAGGTAGACTCTGTCTTAAGGTCTGTGGGGGCAGATGCCCCAACCATTCTTGACTCCTATACCCCGGTATTGCTGTATGCGGACGACGCAGTACTTCTTTCTAGGACCCCTGTAGGCCTTCAACGCCTCATGGACAGGTTTTCCTTGTTTATTGGGGAAAGGAAGCTGGTCATTAACAAAACAAAGACCTTTGTCATGGAATGTGGTAAGGGCCGTAAAAAACCCCATTCATTCTTTATGGAAGGACAGAGGGTACAGACGGTAGATACATTTAACTACTTGGGTATCACCTTTTCCAAGACAGGTAGCTGGACCAGCGAAGTCACCCACGTTAGAGCAAGAATGGCGAAATGTGCTCACGGGGTATTCACGTTCGCCTCTAAGATCGGGGATAAACGGATTAGCGACATGCTGAAGATCTACCAAATGAGGTGCCTTTCAATTGCCCTTTATGGAGCAGGTGTCTGGGGGCATGTTTCGGTTGGGTGTCTCCAAGTGGAGGAAAACCTGTTTCTAAAAAGGCTACTCTGTTTGCCTACTTCAGCATCCACGCATCTGGTCCATAGGGAATTTGGAATATCCCATCTTCTAGATTCCATTGCCCATAGACCTTTAATGCTGTGGCGTGCGATCTGGGCTAAGGAGGAGACCTCCATGAATAGAGCTATTATTAAGGACTGTTTATCTCTAGATAATCATTTGAAGATCCCCTGGGTAAAATTCGTTATGCACAGTTTTAAGGACATATATGGTGTTAATCTATACGAGGACTGTTATGCTGCCAATAATATGTCCAAAAGCGAAATGAAGACTGTTTGGTTGTCACTAAAGTTTGAGCAACATTTGAAGGCCAGTAGCAATTTATCCACCTGCAAGCTCTATGACAGCTGCTGTGAGATGTCAGGTTATCAATCTTATTTGAGCTTTGTTACTAGGCCCTCTCACAGGTTCGTTTTAACCAGACTGCGCTTCGGAATTGTTCACCATTTGGTGGCGTTTCCTAATACCAAAAAATACCCCATGGGTCCTTGTCCCTGTGATGGAACTACAGCCCAAAGTACAATGCACTTTCTATTGTTTTGCCCACTATATGGTAACTACCGTATTGCATTTTTAAAACCCCTGTATAAGAAACTCGGTGTCAGAACAGTTAAGGATGTCATGAAACTGATATTTAACCCCTCTCCCGATGTCTGTTTTTTTACAGCCACATTCCTTTTAAAAGCTATCAAGGCTAGGCCTAATATTATCATCTTTTAAAATTGATATTGTCGTTTTTTATGTATTATCTGTTTTAACCCCATTGATGAAGTTTTTTATGAATTATTCTTGCTATTATCCTATGTGTATCATTGATGTTTTTATGTGTATTGCTTTTATGGACTTTGTTGTCAAGCTCCGAATAAAGCTTTATGAATTGAATTGATTAAAAATCGATGGACTCTCTGTGTACCCCTGTGGGATACGACACCATGTTAACACACGGTTCTCCAGCCAGAAAGCAAAGAGAAATTGGCTTTCCTCATGGAGCAGTATCGAGAAGGATGCTTGACACAGATCAATCACTGAAAACCACTAAGCTTCACATGGGATTTGAAACAGGATCACAGATGGATTCGGTACCACCGGACAACATGGAACAACTATCTCATTGATTTTTCGCAGATGTTGCACAATCCTGAATTTCCCACTCGGTTTCTGTAGTCCCATGATAGGTGAATTACATGGGCTACCCATGATCTCTTTCAGAATCCCCTGCTTGATCATAGACTCAATCACAGGTTTGATCCCTGCAATCGTCTCTGGTGACAAATTGTACTGGGGCGTCCTAGGGAATTCTACATTCGGCTTGACCTGAATCTTCACTGGCTCTACACCCTTGACCAATCCGATCTCTTCTCCACTGAGGTCCCACACATCATTTTACACAGAGTCCCTCAAGTCAAGTGGAAGCTCCTCCACTGTCAGCGCTGGGTACATTTCTATACACATGTGCTGATTTGCAACTTTAAAGGTCGCATCATCATCCTTTGTCTGCACTTCAACTCCCTTTGGGGTGCAATAGATGGTGCAATTCAGCTTGCACAACAGATCTCTTCCTAACAGGCAAACTGGACTCGAGTCACACACCACGAACTGGTGTCGATCTCTGAATGTTCCTATTCTCACAGGAATTGGCTCTGTCAATGGGCTAGTCAATTTCTTATTCACTACACCAACAACTTGGATCGATTGTCCCGAGAGGGGTAGGTTAGGGACTACTGCTGATCTTACAGTAGACCGGGTAGCACCAGTGTCAACCAGAAAGGTGGTAGGGTGACCATCAATATCTGCCTCTAAAAATGGTCCCCTCTGGTCTACCTCCAAGACTGCTCCAAGCGTGCAGTCTTCCTCCCCTCTCAGGCACCGTCATGCCAACGGGTCTGGACCGAACTCCTCACTCTCTTCGATAAAGGGCATCTGTTGGTAAGTTCAAACTCCTTGCTGAACATTTTGGACCCTAGGTGGCTGAGGAACTTACACCTGCGGACTATTAGTCCCCCCTTTCACAATCCTAGGTCTAGTTAGAGTGGGAACCATTTCAGGTACAGGTACCTGAACTATCTCCACTTCTTGCTGTACCTGATTCATTGGATTCAAGGGACACTCGCGTTTCCAGTATTCAACCTGGTGACAAAGATGACACGCAGTGGTCTTTTTCAATGTCGCCACATCCATCCCTGTCTTGGGATCAACGGACTTTGGTCTTCCCTGACCTTGGACATTCTGATTTCCTCCTTGATTACCTCCCTGCTTCCTTCCTAACGTCCCTCCATTAGGCTGTCCCTGAGCCGTTTGCATCTGAACAAGCATCAATTTGTCCTTCAACTTCTTGCTTCGATTCGATCTCATCACTAAAGTACCTGGCATACCGCAGAATCTCGTCCACCGGCTTATTCTGCCAACAAATCAAATGCTGCTGTATCATGAGACTAACCTCTGGTCTCAATCCCAACACAAACTTCGAGACAAACTGTTCCATGTCCTTTGTATCCAAGACATCTAATCCACTGTACTGTTTAAAGGCCTGCAAGAGTCTTTCATAAAACTCATGCACTGTCTCTTTTGGCTCTTGCACTGTCCGATCTATCTTGACCCAATCAATATCCTGAGGAGAAATTTTCGACTTCAGCCACATAATCACTTGTTCAAACTTTTTCATGACTATGGGTGACGGACCATTTGAAACAGGATCCCTTTCGGGCTCTGAAGTTAGCCACTCAACAGCGATCTTACATGCCGACCATAAATCACTCGGAACCACAATATCAAACAGTGTGTTCAAATCAATCCACAACACCGTTGAGATCTTGACAAACCGATCAACCTGCTTGTACCACTCGACAGGCTTTACCCTCAAGCGGGGAAAGTCATTCGTAAATGCAGCCAAATCACCCTTACTCCAAGGCACATGCACATATCCTCCATTCTGTACCTCTCGTAAAGGGAAATTTCCTACATCCATCCTCCCCCCACCTGGAGGTGGCGTCTCTCCTATCGTCCTTTTAGAACTGTTCTTCTTGGACCACCTTTCTTCCCATTTGTCAAGCATGATCCATGCACGCATTGCTATAATCAAATCTTTGATATGGGTCCTCAATCCCATGACCCTCTTCTCTTCCAATTCTTGGTCGCTATACTGCAATCTATGGCTCCCCTGCAATGACTTTGTTTTGGACAGATCCACATCATACTTTTTAGCCAATTCTGACAACTTCTCATGTGCAACTCTTGTCTTTCGAGTCACATCTTTCGCTACAAAAAGTAACTCTTATTGTTCGTACATGTACGTTCTTTCAAGAGGCAAATTTCCACTTATTATCTCATCTACTTCTGCTTTCAACCTTACAACATCTAGCATTCTCCCTTTCAAAGCTCCCCTCAGTACTTCTCGACACGCTGCCCCATTTCGTTCATCGTACTCGCATTCCTGTTCTTGAAGTCTAATTCCTTCTGTCATGCTCCTAGAAACAGAACGATTTCCTAAATTGTCTTGCTCACTTTCTACAGTTCTCTCACTCTGATTTTGATTCCTCACCAGCGGTGTCCACATCCGCAAATCTGATCTTGACTCAACCAAAGACCTCGGTCTCACTGACCTCGCACCCACCTGTCCCCTAGACGAGTCTGCTGTAGCTGGCAATGGCGTACTCCATTCAATAGGTTTTGGAGTCTGCTCCATCCCGCTCACTATTCCATTTCCCTCTACCACACTCCTCGATCCTACAGCTGACTGTACTGAACTCCCAAGCTTCTCTTGATCTGGGTCGTAAACTGAAACAATAGGTCCAATGGTAACCTGTACCTTTAGAGCATCCAGTAACCTCACACCTCTCCCAACCTCTGTGTTTGTTACAGGCTGATTTTTCGTGCCCCTCAGTTCCTGTCGAGATTTTCCCTTCAACTCTCACCTCTGACTGAGTCTGTAATACACTAGTCCCTTCTGCTAGAGCCAACTTCCCTTCATAGGAATCTGGATTGTATGGAGGTGGTCTCTCAGACAACAACCTCTCTACTAGACTGTCATCTGTATCACTGCTGTCATCATCCGCACTCTTTGACTTAGCACTATCTGTCTTTTCCAGTCGCGGGTACAACCTGTCTCCCTCCATCGTTTGTACTCTCCACCTCTTCTCTTGTGCATCCCACCTCGCCTCCTGGAATGCCTTAATTGACTTCTTCACCCTTTCTTGACTTCAATCTCTTTGCATGTCATGTGCTGCTCTAATCCATGCATGCAATGCCTCAAACTGAGTTGGTCTCGGCAAAGGTCGCAACAAAGACATTACAGATTTCAACTGATACAACACTTCCAGCCTGAAGGAGCCATATCGTGGGAAAGCCAATTCTCCCTCACCTTGGGTAATTTTATGCCAATTTTCAAGCCAAATTATAGTATGCAACCCCACATTTCTTGCCATATAATGCGCCGGAGTATCCTCAGGAGGGGCTTCTTCTCCCCCTCGAGTAACCACATGTTTGTCACCTCTACATAATTCTCGGAAAACCTTAAAACATTTCATGATAGACAATTTTTCGCTTGCGCACAATATTTCCGTTCACTTCCTGATGTCAATCCACCAATAGCAGCGCGACTCACACCAACCGACCTATCGCAGCGTGACACCTTCTGATGTCACTTTTCCTCCGCTCGCAGTAGTTCCCCTCCTTCACAATTCACATTTCACCCATGCATTCGTCCCATTCACACGCTGAAATAACCGTTTGTCCCAAACAAATTACTTCTCTGACTGTCCGTCCACAGTCTCTCGAAGTTGTCGACCTCAACTGGCAACTGTCTGTCCGTGAAACGACCAGACAATCGCCTCTCTGATAGGTTTCAATTACTCAAATTCCACGTACAACAACCCATGACCAGCGTCGGTTACTCATGTACTCACACATTCGCACCCCCTATCTCGGTCCGGGTAATCGATGACGTCTCACGATCCCCTTTCGGTGGTCAACAAAATCTACCTTGGGTGTCTTCTACACCACAATCACTTAAGCTACTCGTCGAGCCTAAGATTTCACCGGGCTGCGCGCACTCACAGCCTGATCTCACAATCACTCAACACTCACTCCAACTCCGCAAGACATCACACATTCAAATCAACACCGCAATCTACAACATCTCACCCTGTTCATACTCACTCCTCCACGAACTGCTGCTTTCCGCCGCACCGCTACTATCCATCCATCTCCATCAACTGCAGTTGTCCGCTGCTCGCCATCCGCTGAGTCACCATCACTTGACTTCTGTGGGCCTCTAGAATCTCTTATCCTGATCTAGATCTCCCCTCACTATCAGAGATAACCATCCTACTCTGCTACCAACTGATAGGACCGGATTCTTGCCTACCTGATTATCTCCAAGAATCCTCTCAGGTCGCCAGGATCTTTTTATCTGCTAAATAGTGTGGAGGGGAGAAAATTCAAATCTCAATACATAATAACCCGAATCAAATCTCATTTAGGAAGAACCACTGACTCAGAATCTAAAATTTATAGGATTTTATTACAACCAAAAATAACTGCACATACAGGCACCTTAGCACAAGGTGTAAAAGATAAATGGGCACTAAAACAAATGCAAGTCTACGTAGAAGTCTCATACGACTTAAAACAAAGAGAATAACAAGCTCTAAAAGCATAAGAAATGCAATAGTAAGAGCAACGTCTACATTAGGAATCATTAGCCTAAAAGAAAAAATGGTTAGTCTATCCCTACTCTAACTCTAAGGTGACATCCCTACTTAGCATTTCCCTTTCCCAGGCAAGAGAATAAAAAGGTGTCAGAAGTGAAGACTTCCTAAGAAGTACATTCACTTAGTCAGAGCTCGTTCTAAGATGCTCCTGCTAGCTTCCCATCTAAACCTCAACTGCTCAACCCACGGGGCACTGTCCCTAATACAAAATCCCAAAAACGTAGAACACGCCCTTCGGCACACCTCTTCAGCCAGGTCTTCTTCCAGTACTTTTCCAATGAAACCTGTAACCCATCCAACGACGGTTAGCTTGACCTTGGGTCCCAGGCACCTTCTCCGCTGAAAGTATCATCCGCACATTCCAATGTACTCCCCTGTTGGCTTCTCGTACCATCCTAACTCCTAAAACAAAGACCTAGTCTCACTAACAAGCTAAATGTCCTTGCACCTGCAACAGAAACATGGGAACAAAAACTTTTCTCTTCTCTAAGATTTTCCATCATCCTGTAACCCAAAGCCTTTACCAACAGAAATCATTTTCGGCCTACAAAGTTTAGCTAACATAAGAAAATGAACAGACCTTTCTCTTCAAACATATATGCGATCAGGCCTTTACACTGTTAAACACATTACTAAATCACGCTCTAAGCATTAGTTCATTACTGTTCATACGTAAATAAACAAACTTGCACGTGCAACTTTAACATGGCGCACGTTTAACCGAATACATTGAATTATTTGAAAACCAAACATTTTGCATTGACTAAAACACATTCACAATAATCTGCAGCATTACTCTTTATGAAAAGAATGGTTACATTTCTAAGCACCTCTATGTTAAACGATTCTAGTAATACACTTCTATGGCACTCTTAACATACATCGATTAATATGCGGGTGCTGACTAACGGTGAATATGATGCACCCCTACAAATTTCAGAATAACGTGACGCTCTATCAATGTTTTTTTTAAAAAGATCTTGGCTTATGCAGGACCTAAAATGGTGCATCATGATGTCTTCTTCCTCTTCACAGAGATATTGAGTACAAGGAACTTCAGCTCTCTTTGGACCAGGTCACCGGCTCCAAGAGTCCGTTTATATGCAGATCCTCACTTCCTACCTCACAAGAAACACGAAAGCCAATGAAACCCAAAAGCAGCAAAGGGAAAACGAAGCCAAGGACGACGCCATACCCTCAGGTAATGGTTGTCTTCTACCTTAAGTTCTTCTCAGTGTCCGTTTGACTGCAGTGGATTATTCAGCAGGAAGCAGGTGGCGGGAGCAGTCGATGGACAGGGATATCAGCTGAACTCAGAATCTTGGCTCAGCTTTAGCCTCAGTTTTATAGCACATTATTAGCAGCTTTAATTGTTCTCAAGAGCGAGAGGGGCCTTGAGCAACAAGCGATGTGTATTATGAAGGAAATAGGCAATGTTCTCCAAGTATTACAGCACTACTATTGACATGGCTGCTTGTAAATGTAAATTGGTCTTTTGCAACCGTAAACCAATTTACACATACATCAGTTTGGTGTAAAATTACACTGGAGTAATTCTGCTCCGGTGGGTAGAGAATGGGTGTCCCTGGTGAAAATGCCCAAGTTACACCTCCGAACTAGCGAATTTGTTGATACAAATATTTGCAAAGCCCAATCTCACCCTGAATATAATCACAGCTTTACTCTTATCACTGTGAGAAGTAAATCGCTTTCTGTGGCAGGAATGTGGAGGGAACACCCACATAATTAGTAGAAGTATAGAAAAAGGGATTCTGCCAGTCAGAAGAGAAAAAAAAAGCTAGCCTGTGCAAAAGCACTCTTGCGAAGCATTTACACATACATAAATATACACTACGTGCATTTATGCATCTGTAAAAATGTACAAATTTGAAAAGCAGCACATTGTGCAGTTTCCTCCGAGTCTTGCTCGAATTTGCAAAAATGTGTATATTATAGCATAGATTTAAATGTAGTTGCGGATTCGCAATTTTTGTAGAGAATCTGGCCATACATGTGCTTCCGTCTTACAGGATAAAGCAGGCGGGTGAATTAGTGACACCTGGTGAAGGATCACAGTAGCCGTCATAACCAGTTGGGGCCAGGAATTGCAGTATTTGGCTATACAACCTTTTAGAGTTTGAGTCTCTACAGACAACCCTACATTAATCAGTGAACGCTAGCATGAATGGACAGGGCTTGAGACTAGACCACTAGAGCCCTCCAAGCTTCTGATGACATTCTTTAATAGTGCTAAATCAAAGTGTAGCTCAGTTCAAATTTATTCCATCCTTGAGAGAGGGCTGATTCTCGTGTGTTCTTCAAGATAGTGTGTGTTTGCCCAACTAATATGGAACTACTGCTAATCATAACAATGATGACAGCTTAGAGGGTCAGATCCCTTATACAAGTAAGTGCAAGGAATGTGGCAAAGAGATTTTGTGTGGCTCAAGCCAAATGACTATTGATATCGTCACAATCATCACGTCTAAGAGGGCAGTGGTATTGGTAGTTTCCTGGTGGTTACAGTGTTCCATGTTTAAGAGAAGCCACATTTAGACAACAGGCACTTTAACCAGCATCAAGACTGCCTTCCTCCTGCCCCGGCACTTCTTAAGGGTGCTTGACATATGTGACAACTCTGCACTACCTTATCTGGATTTGCATTACAAATGCAATACCCATCCAAAAATCCTGACTGCACACATGCCAAATCACACAGTGCCACCTTGTGTCACATGATATTGGGTCTCTTTACACAGTCACCCAGTGAAGAGCCGATATGACACGGCGAGTACCAGGTGAGCTGGAAACCCCTACTCTGTGTGGGTTTTCAAGTCGTGCATGGAGGCTTTCCATATTTGAATTCAATTTCTGATTTAACAGCTTCCAAGTGACAAACAGGAGGCCGCTTCAACACCTGCTGTGCTTTTGGCCAGGTTAGGAGTGGCTACCATCCTCTCTAGGCCCAGTCCCTACGATATCCCTCCGTGGAAGCTACACCTCAAAGCCACACCTCCATATCAAGGGCTACATCCCCCTCAAAGGGCACACCTCTCTCACACCATGAACATTTTTCCAGTTTACAGGACTGTGACTGGCCCATGTGGCAACCCATGGTCCTGTTTTTCTGAAGTGCTGGGAGCAATTCCGATTAGGTGACGTACAACTAATGAAGGACATCAGCATATTGCATGATTCCGACTGGTCACAGGAAATGATAATTCTTTTAATGTGTCAATTCGTTTGCCTTCAGTTTGTCCCTGCGGTCATTGTCCCAACACTGTTTCCTATTGATTACTTAATAGTCTGTTACTCAACTATCATTTTAGGACTGCCTTTGAAAGCTGATAAATACACTTTTTAAAACTTTTCTACTAAATACTTCCCACATTTGACTCTCCCATTTTTTATTCAGCAATACAGCTCATTCCATGAAGACAAACTGGAAAGTGGCCAGGCCGGAAACTGGAGATCCAGCCCCACGGCGAACACAACCCCAACCCAAGAACAGAGCTTCCACTCAGACAACAGCGACCTGGTGTACACGCCTTCATACGGGTTACCATTCCCTTACCACTATGGACATTTCCCCGTGGACTCCCATGCACTCAGCGGCAAAAAGCAAATGCTGCACTCAAGGTTTGGACAGGCTCAAGGAGCGCCTTGTGAAGTAGCTCGTTTTTTTCTTAGCACCCTGCAGACAAGTGGAGAGTGTCCTTGGCATTACCCCAACTCCATGGTACCCAACAGCCAACACCAATCCAGGCATCCTCAGGAGCAAGCGATGCATCCAGCACGGCATGATGCAGGGCAGAGCTATGAAGGTAGGTCATACCTGCCAACTTACAAATGAATTTCACAGAGTGAGAAGGGGGAGGGGCCTCATGTCGAGAGCGACCTAAGAAGCACCCTGACCCTCACCAAACCCTTCACCCCTCCCAAAAAACCCCAAAGGGTCAATGAGGTTGTCGCTGATGTCCTTGAGTGTTTTCACGCTTCTTCATGGACATTGGCTGCTTACTGCCTCTGGAAACAAACTTTTTCCCTGCCACTGTGTGATTTCAGCTCCTTACTAGGTGACCATGTGAAGGGAGACAAAATCGTGCGACACACAGTGGCACTGTGTGAGTTGGCAGGCTTGTTAGGTCCCTGAGTAAGTCTCTGGGTCTGTGAAGTGACATTGTGTAGAAAGAAAAGCCATGGATGAGTGAATGGATGAATGAGTGGATAGATGGATGATCGCTCTGGGGACTGAATGTCCAAATGGAGTTCTTTACAAAAGTGCGCGCAATTGGCCCTTTGAGGAGACCTTTTGGGGGGACTGATTACACTTCATTTCCCACCTATAGTAGAATATTTTAAAAAATATATATATATTGGGTTATAACACTTTGGCATTTCATTTACCCTTATAACATCTTGCTTATATTGATACCATATCTCCATGCTTGATTTAGTTTTCGTCTATAAACACATTGTTATCTCCTGTGGTAGTCTACTCAGGCATAATACCTGCTTATTCACTTTGGAGTAATCTTCACCCAAGCAAGTGCATCCAGCAGAAAATCTGACTCCTAATGTTATGCAATCCCGCATAGTGGCACTCTGAATGCAAAACGGCTTTAACAGTGAAAAGGCCCCAAAAGTGAGTTTACTGTTTTTTCCGCTAAAGGACGTGTTGCAGGGCCATCCTCGGAACAGCAACCAGCCCTGGCAAATTGCCACAAACCTGTCCCCCGCCCTTCCAGCTCACCGGGGAAATGCCTGGTGCCTGCTGCAGCCAGTCCAGCCCTGAAATGCTACCCACAATTTCTTCCTTTATGGAGGAAATGTGGGGACCTTGGCTTTCTTTGGATGCCAACCTGTCCCTGGAAGTACAAACTGGAGCCACTACTGGGAGCTCTTTCACTAGATGAGGAATCCAAATTCTGTTGTCCCTTTTCTCGCACACAAACACAAAACAAGGGTAACTGCAGTAGCAGTAAATCCGCGTCTAAGTTACATCAGTGGTCTCTACGCTGCCCTCGCTGCTTTCCAGAACTAGTGCTCGCAAAGAGTACAGATCACACCAGTGAGGTTGGTTGCAGGTCAAAGGAGCAGCCCTGGTGTGCATTGCAATGGTTGCTGCTCAAGAGCAGAATCCTCTCTAAACTTGACGTGATCATGCTGAGCGTGATCATGCTGAGGTCATAAAGAATCTGCCACTCAGTTATCTGGGGGTCAGATCTCCCATACCGGCCAATAGGAGTGCAAAGAAGCGAGGAACAGCACATTATAGCCTATTCCCAGATCACACTCCAAAGAAGTGGAGGCAGAACCTTCTCTCTGCAGGCCACCATCCTTTGAAACTCACTGCCATATGATCTAAGGCAGGTGACTACTCTGGTTTCTTAAAAAAGACTTTAAGACATACCTGTCCGAGATCACTTAAATGCCTTGCACAAAGTGTCCCCGTGGGGTAGTATATGCTGGTAACCCTGTCGAGCCAGCACCTTGAAGACAAGGTCCCAGGCAGGAGCTCTGAAAGCATGCTGTTAGCCCATTACCGGTGAGATGTTTCTTTTCGTATTAAAAAGGCTGTCTCTAATGTCTCACTCACTGGGCTATTTAACCGTCAAGATGTGAGGCAGAATGTCATCAAAAAAATGTTATTTTTCACTTCAGTAGTCTGTAAAGTGCAATATGACCAGGGCAACTGGAATTATGGGGCCAAGGAGACCAAATTATGTAGCAAGATTTACCTAATTATTCTGCAAGAAAAGGCAAATTAGGTGGCCTAGTGCGGCATATTTTGAAGCGGTATTACATCACCATTTTCTTATTGTTGGGTCATGTTGCCAACAGCTCATGCGCGGTCTACTGGGAGGGGTATTGTTTCCTATAAAGGGCTTGGAGCCCACCCATTGCTTACCATTCACTGGCATTATTGTCACTCTTCTTTCTACCTCCTAATTAGTAAATGTGTGCCGGGTGTCACTTCCTTTTCTTTCTGTGGTGTATGGACCAAGCACAAAGTGATTCAACTTGATTAGTGTTCGTCCTCTGCTCGCGTTGTGATTGAGGTAATAATGCTTCTTTCCCCTCACCCCTCTCTGCCATTGTTGCTTGCCCGTACCCCACCCTCTTCCCCGGTTCTTGTTTGCCCCTCCAATCCACCCGGCCCTGCTGGATATGGATAAAAGCCATCGGCAGGCGACTGAAAGGTAATTCAAGCATTTAGTAAACAGAAAGATATCCTTGAGCAACTTTGCGATTAATTATGTCCTATAAGCACGTGTAAATACGTAAACCCATTTCTGGGTCTCTAGAAGTAAATAGAGTCAGAAACACTTCCTATTAGTCCCTCTCTCAAGCCGTAGGACGACCACACAGACATCCAACAGAGCACAGCCATAAAAAGAGCCAGCTGGAGCTTTAGGACCAACACCATTCTTGTGCGCACCTGAGGTTGTGGGACCCAACACTGTCCAAATCCTGGCTTCTTGTGATGGAAGATTCAAACCTGCTACACGCAGCCTGAAAGCCCTACGCTTTTCACCAAGATGCTCAATCCACCTTTTCCGTTTTAAATGTCCAGTTGTATGTGGGTACAGTTTATTCAGCAGCGAGTTATGGAGTTAGCATGTTTCTAAACACTCCAAATTTCAAAAGATAAAATAATTCAGGCATAGGCAGGTAATGAGAGCTGCCCAGGATCACACAGTTTACTCAAGTAAACTCAGGTTCATGCTTCGACAGCCAACCTACTTAACTACAAGACCGCATTTTTTCTAGGTGTTTTTCGTAGCTCTGTTGCTGGAACCATAGAGGTCTAAGAAACTACAACTTTGACGAGCACTTCGTTACGTTACTTCATTACTATTTTAAAAAGTTTTTCTTCTACCAGCTTTTTTTTTAACATGCCTGTTGACAGCGAGGCCAACCTATTCTTCGACATTGCCTTGCCATGTGATTCCTTTGTTTATAATACCAGTGGAGTGACTTTGCACAAGATTTTCTTTTGAATTAAATACCCTTATATGAAAGAAAAGATGGTTGGATCACTGTTGGAATGTGAATGTGGGAAGGGAAGACCAGGCGAGCTAAGAGCTCTATGCAGAGATGGTTTGATGGAGCTGGTGCTCTGCAGCAAATCTTTGCCCAGCCTAAGCTTGATAATAGAATGTTTTCTGCTCGTTCCAGTCATCACTAGGAGCCATATGTCGATGGGACAGGACAGAGTACATTTTATAACAAGCACAGATTGCTTCAACCTGATTAGTGTCCGTCCACTGCTCGCTTCTTCCCCATTCACCCCTCCCGGTCATCATTGCTTGCTTGCACCCTCACCCCATTTTCCCGCCCTTGCTTGCCCCGTATGAAACAAGGCGCTATGATGCAGCACCAGTGCTGGTCGCATCATAGCGCTTTTATTGTAACTTTACTTTACCCAAGCTGCACAGCCACACTGCTGTACAACATGGCTAAAACATATTGACAAAGTCAATAGTTATTGCATAGGGGAGTCCTTCGGGCTTTGCCAATGCTTATTACACAAGTTAACACTGTATGGGCAAATGTTTCACCTCACTGATATCATTTTAACCCCTAAATACAGCAATCAGCAACTGAAAGGTGACCTGCCTCTGTGTGACAAAAAGTCTGCCACCGTATAGCAACACGTGTAGTAGTGTTTTCAATAACGGTTGCTCCGTTAGCACTAAAAACGTTGTTTTTTTAATTCTGTAAATTAGGCAAAAGATAATGGATTATGGGGGAAGTGCAGCAAATGAACAATTATGTTGGAAACACCGCAGCTGGCTAATTGCATATTTCCAGTGGCCCAGATTATGACATATCAGCCATTCCTCGCTTTTCAGCCAACAGCCTCTTGCATTGTGAGGGTTGCATTTTTGCTTTAATAATTGTTTATAGGTTGAAATCCCCAGATTGCAAAGTGATGTTGGCTAAAATGCCAGAACATGCTGAATGCATTATACAGGACCTGGTGACCCTTTCAGGTATGTTTTAAAATGTTACTAAGTCATCTAGTCCCCTTAAAAATATAACTGTTTCACAGATAAAACAAAAGTAAACTCTGCTCACATATTTTCTAAGGGTTCACTCTTTCATAGATGCCATGAATTAAAACGCGCAATGGTATTATAAATTGTTTGGTCTTTTGTGTAGTGGGAAGTTTTATGCCGAGCTTCACAACAAAGGTACAACCTGGGCAGTAGCAGCACAGCTTTCCCTAACGCAAAGAATAAGTAACGGGCAGGTGGTTGTATCAAGAGAAACATCACATGTTTCTCTCACTTATACAGGACAGGTGCAACACAGCTACTTAACACACTAAACAGGCAGTAAGAGGCGTTAAAGGACTATTGTACACTCACTGTAAACACACCTAAACATATAAGAAGCACAACACACCTGGAGGAAAGAGCCAAGGCCAGATGTACAAACATTAGGACTGATTTCCAAATTGCGATTCTCTCCGAATTGCAATAAAAAAAGAAATCGGTATTCCTAATGTCTCACACTCACACAAAAAATGCCCCTTCCAAATACTGAATCCCTAATGCAAAATGTGATACAGTAACGCCTGGTATGCCCAGCCGTGGGTCCCGGGCTCACTGTGCCTCTGGATTCAAGCTATCCTGGCAGAAGAGGGGTGAAACCCCGAAACCGGTCCAAGGATACTTGTTTCCGGTCCAGGGTGAACCTGGCTTAGCAGTTCAGGCTGGACTGTTCCCATGAGGCACAGGGTCAAGACTGATCTGCATATGGCCGGGTTCAAACTGGAATGGCATGGTGAGCAAAAGAATGATGGATTTAACCCAGATCTTTTGACTGGGGGTGAATGTTTTGATTTGTTCTGCAGTCCGTCCATCAATTGTGTGTCTTTTGCTTCCTCGCCCTAAGTGTGCCGGGTATGCCCAGACGTGGGTCCCGGGCTCACTGTGCCACTGGATTCAAGCTATCCTGGCTGAAGAAGGGTGAAACCCCGAAACCGGTCCTAGGATGCTTTTTTCCGGTCCAGTTCGGGCCGGACTGTTCCCATGAGGCACAGGGTCAAGACTGATGATTTGCATATGGCCAGGTCTAAACTGGGGTGGAATGGTGAGCAAAAGAATGATGGATTTAACCCAGATCTCTTGACTGGAGGTGAATGTTTTGATTTGTTCAGCATTCCGTCCATCAATTGTGTGTGTTTAGCATTTATATTCCCACTTTGTTAAGCATACAGAACTATATTAAAATAATGTTATTTTGTCTCTCTGCCACAAAATTTAAAAAAAGAGTGTAAAGCAATGGAACGTGCTTCTATTTTCTGTCAACATGTTTTGGCGCTTGAACATTACTCCTTTGGTATTAGGAACTTCCTCAGGACAACAGGCACCTCAAATCATATTTGCGGAAAAGTGCTTGTTCATAGGGATTTCTATATATTCTCTTTTTCTTCATAAACAGTGGAGACATCTTTGTTCAGCAGTGGAAACACTTTTCATAGAACAGGTACATTTTGAGCAGAAACAGTGCAAGGGTATCTCCTACAGAGGACAAATATAAGTAGGGCAAAAGCAGGGCAAGCTTTCCCCATCAGAGGACACAAAAAAATCAGGTAGCGCAGTGTAAGTTTTGCTTCTTCACAGAACAGGATGGCAATAGCAAAGCAACCTATCCACTCTCACAGAAGGCAGCAAGTGCAATTTTCCATTCTTAGCCAAACAGATACAACAGGGAAGACCAGTAGAAGCTTTCATCGCTCACAGATTGTATAGCTAAGGCATGCATGAAAATACAGGCTAGAGACATCTCTTGAGTGGGTGCTTAACGCAATGAGCAGAACCTATAGGGTGTGTGAATATATAAGTTCTGACACAATTGTCACTTAGGTGATATTGCACGTCAACATTGTGAAAGTCTCAAGTTTTATACACACCCAGAAGCAGACGTTAAATTGTAGGTCAGTGTTATTGGGAGCAGCCCAGTCATTTCTTGAGTAACGAGGCTCTATACAGGCACATAGGTGCAATCTCAAAATGTTTTTAACGCACGTGCTCCAGGTACTGTGCCGTCCCAGCCTTGGTACTGCACCTGCTCAAAATGTTGAGGGCCGCCAGTGGTAGTATACACTTTACAAGCCTTATAATTGATATATTTTAATTATCTACAATACGAGCTATAAAATAACTTGAAACAAACAATAGTACGCTATCTGGTCTGAAAAGTACCCGATTTTGTATAAATTAAGTGCTTTATAGTCTTCCTACCCGACAGTCTTTATGTGGTTTACATGCATGATTTTAAGATTGATTATAAGTTGTGCTATGTGAGTGAGCAAGAGTATGAAAAAATACTTCCACAATCAGACAATCAATCTGTCCGTGACTGTGATTGTAAAAGTCCCCCTTGCAGATGATGCGGAGGGTTATACCCACAGACTTCTGTACCTCTGGAGGTATTAAAAGCAGCTCCTGTATCATTTCATGGAGCATCCCGGTCAGCCGAGTATTGCTTTCATATGGGGCAGGTTCAATCCCACCTATTTGTACCACATTACCTGAGCCTTCCACCTGAGCCGAATTGACAGCCGGTGTCTGAAGTCATGCTTCCCCTTGTTTGGAACTATGGGATTACTATGCAAAGTACAGCTCAGAATCGATTCCTAAAGTGGGACCGATACTATTTCAAAGCCTCAATAGGGAGCTGCACATCCCTTCCCAAGACCAAATAATATCTGTGTTTGTTAGTGGAGAAGCTTCACAAGCCGGAACTCAACTCAGTTTAGGAGCACAGGCGCTCCCTGGTTCCACAGGCGCTCCCTGGTTCCACAGGCACTCTCTGGTTCTGCAGACACATCGAATTCCACAAGCACTCGGTAGTTCCACAGACACACCCGGTTAGAAAGTCACACCCTAGTTCAGAGTGCGCCTGTCATCTTGAGCCCATAATCAGGTAGTGGCAGTCTCAGTTGAGGGAAGTAAGAAGGGCCATACTGACCTCCCCTAGAGGGTTATTTAGAACACCCCACAGTGCATGCACAATTTCAGGGACTGTGCCCCAACTGTAGGTCATGAATATGTAACAGGCAAGTTCTCAAGTTCTGCACGAGTGGACCTTTAGGCCCCCTGTCAAATCCCCCTGTCTCTAAGGATGCAAACTAGTGATCACCACCAAGGAGTTCTACAGCGGGCACGTTGACACTCCGTAGCAGTTGTCCAACACATACATCGGGGTAACTGATGATTCCTTCATTTGCATGAGGAATGCCCTTCATGCAAATGAGGCAACACATCTATTTGAATGTGCTGAGGCATTCAATATTAGAGAAGGGACGCCCCTTCGTTAATATCAAAAGTTGTGTTGTTCAACAAAATTGCTGGTATTGTGGTATTTACTTAATTTTAATTCTAGGACACACAGCCATCTTAACTCATCCAAAACCATCAATGATGAGTCATAAATTTATAAAATGTCACGTGGCAGGAATGCACACAAAGTCATAACATTATTTTACTAAGGGTCAAGGATATAATTTTATTAATTACTATATACATAACTAGCATTGCTTGGTACAATATCAGTGGTTGAATTCTCTAAGCAGTACCCGGAAAGCAAGAAACAAATATACATGTTGAATACAATGCTATGTACCGAACCACGGAACCGAAGGGAAACTGCTGAGAGACGATTAGTATGACACTGATGGAAAGTGGGATGCAGGGAGAGCCCCCCCCCCCCCCTCCCCTGCTGAGCGGGGCCGGGAGTTAGTGGGTGCGTGGCGTGGAGGGGCAGGAACCCTTATGGGCTATCTCTCCCTCCTTCATGTCTTGGATGGCCCCCTCCAGCATGACGTGGGAACGTACCCACAATGCCCTAACCTAACCACCGTGCTGGCAGCAACCTCCCCTAGGACGAAGTTAGAAGGTTATAGTTTGTAAGGGGCATTCTTGCGGGATATGTTAGGGAACTTAGACACAACACACACACACGAGAGGGAAAGGCAACTGCCCCGGTGGTGCTTAATTCTTGAGGAAAGTTCCAGTCCAGATACTAGGAGGAGGAATGGGAAATATACAAAGCACATGTCCTACACCTGCTGACTACCACGGTGTAGCGGGGAGACCAGGACATACCCGCCACAACTATACCACACACATGTGGGCTCAGGGACCAGCGGAAGTATACAGAGGCCGCAACTGGTGGGGTGAGGGCCGAGGAATTGTTGAATTATACGGTGGAAAGTTGTATACTGTGATTTCATGCAAAATGCCAATAAAAAATTGTTAAAAAAACAATGCTATATGCAGAATATAGGCATTGGGCACCCTGATTTTAGGAATTAACGCCAAAGTAACAAATGTCATGACCTTCAGAGTTCAGATAGTTAGCTAACCCTCTCCAGAAAGACCACGGAATGTATGCTTATTGGATTCATGGACTACAGCTCACAGATGGCACACAGGCATTTCATGTACCCCATCTCTTTATAGAGGCCTCATGCTAGGAGCCTGTTGTGATGTCATCAGGGTGATTTACTTTAGCCAGGAGTGAAAGAATAAGTGGCTGCATGCTCTCAGTTATTATTTAATCATTGCTGGGAGGAAAGTCCTAATAATTCAGAGTGACATTACTATCTTCCCTCCAAACAAAACTCTAAACTTAAATACGTATTCAGATGAGGAAAGCTTGGATGTTTATATACATATACTTATTCTTAAACATCATGGGGTGATTAAATCACTATATCTGAACTTATGCACTGTAAGGAAATGCCTCTATTTGTATGGTCAGACCCAAGCTTTTTGACTGATGCTGCTGGGTTTTCAACTCTGAGAGTACACTGAGGTCTACTGATCAGACATCAGTGCCAGTGCCCTGACCCTAAAGTGTTAGTCGAATTGGCACTACCCAATTGCAAATGGCTAACTTACCGGTTAGTCCCTAGTATATGGTACTCTAATACCCAGGGCATTTGAGTAAGAGGGTTACCCGAGGGGCTTGCAGCACTGGTTGTGCCACCCTGGAGGTCCCCCAATTAAAACGAGTCCCCCAGTCCTCCATTGCAGACTGGTAGTGCAGTTGTGCACTGCTAGCATGACTTTGCCATTGAAAGGAATGGCAAAACCACCACTCACTATGTGTACATCTGTATAAGTCACCCCTCTGGAAGGCCTAACGAGTCCCAAGGAGGGGTGTGACATATGACACAGGCAGGACATGTACTTTACATGTCCTGGCAGTAAACACACATAACCATCGTTTTACTGTGGAAAGACTTGGTCGCCCAAATGGCAAGTATAGGAGGTACACGCTGACCCCCTCAACTGTGCTAACTCCTGAACGGTGAGACCAAGGTGGGCACTTCAAGGTATCAAACAACTTTTTACATTAAGCCCGACTTGTATCTCAAGTCGAAATTAACTTGTTGCAGTGTGCAGCTTAAGCTGCCACTTTATTGCCTTTAAAACTCCTGTGCCTTCTCGGGCACACACAGAGCCTGTTCCTCAAGACAGCTTTCTGCCCTCCTGAGGAGACATGCCAACAACTCCCTGAAAAAAAGAACAATGAGGGATTGCAGGCCAGGGAGGTATTTCTTCCCTCCTACAGGAAGCCACTTAGGTGTTGGCCCCAATAGGCATTCTTCAAAGGGGAAGCCACCTTTGAAGGGCAGATGTGTCACAGGGAGGAGCGCTGCCCCATTATTTAGGCAGACAGGCTGGCACGGGGAGCAGAGAGGGGATACCAGCAGCCAAACCAGCTTCCCCAGGGGACTGTGTAGCCCTCAGGTAGTCACACCCCTAGGGAGGGCTGAGGAGGTACAAATACAAAGAGCAGTCTCACATCTTGTGAGTTGGCAGAATGGTGCATGCTGGGACAGCCAGATGCCACACTCCACAGGAAGTGGTCACCAGACAGGAGGGAACCTAGTAGCCCATTGGGTACCAACTGCATCCTGCCCTGAGGGCATCTTCCAAGCATCAGAGGTGCACCCTCGCGCTGGGACACTCATGAGTATCTGTGCACGTTACAAATTTATGTAACATAACCCCTGGCACCCAGACCTCAGCTCTCGAACAACTTGGAAGAAAAGCTGAAGAAGGACTGCCCTGCTGCACCCAATAACTAGCAAAGAGAGGCTGCACCTGGTGGCTATCAAAGAGATGGACTGTGTCTGCTGTGTCCTGCTCAGGGAAAAGCTGTCTCCAGAGCCCAGTCAAGCCAACAGACTCCAAGAGCTAGCTGGCTGGTCTCCTGTTTGCAGCACAGAGACAACACAGCTGAAGGAGTGTGCTGGGGCAAGTTGGTAGTCCAAAGTCTTCAAGCCTCTGCCACCGTGCAGCACCGACGAACAAGCCTCAATGCACAGATTTGAACCCAAGTTCACTGAACCTGGGGGTTCTGTCAAAGAGTCCCTGAGATTCTCAGAAGGCGAGTTAGTGACCCAGAAAGGATTGGCCTATCACTGCGACTATGGGCGACTGGTAGTCCAGTGGTGACTGGTCTTCGGCCAGATCAGGGAGGACTTCATTGGACGTCGACCTAGCAACTATTACCCCCTCACCATACTCGTGGACCAAGGAATCCCTGCAAGAAGATTCTCATTGACTGTGTCTCATCCACAGCATCCTTAGAGCATCCATAGCATCCTTCATCCCTTTCTTCTGGACCACTCCATAGGAATCCACTGCAGCATGGATAAAGTGCCTGGAACTGCTGGCAGAAGGATGTCTTCTCCTTTGAAGTTAACTGTTTCTAAGGACTTAGCTGGTCCCCTTGTCTAACTCCCTGCCGGAGTTGTTCACCCTAAGTACTTCCAACTGACCGCATTGACACTTACCTAAGTCTCTAATTGTCCAATGTGTTGACTTTGCCAAGGCTTGTATGCAGTTTATTGAAATTGCTTGATTTATCCACAACCCTGTAGTGAATCTTTTTCATTCTAGTGTCTAAATTCTTCTAAAAATATATAGTCTACTTTTTGGTTTGGCAGTGCCCTCCAACTGCAGCCTACTGGTGCTGTATCATGCATGCCCTGACCCAGATTTTGGGAAGTCCTAATGACCTTACACCAAAACAAGCATTTCTAGAGGTCCTCTATGAGGTGGGTGAAAGCCTGGGGGACTGCTTCCTGATTGGGAGCTAATCGAGACATCGTCCAGCTATAGTGCACTACACCCCTATCGACCCTCTCCGAGTGGCACAAAGGCATGGACTAGTGTGCCAAGCTTGAGGAGCCTATCTATAGGGCTCGGGGTGTCCATGGAAGCACAGAAGAATCTGGGGCAAATGGTTTAGCTACTATGGGTTGGGCCACCTTCATGTACCGAATGGGGAGACTCTATAATGCTGTAATAACCCTTATATATGTATTGGGCAGTGCCCATCATTATGTGCTATGGTTTGTCTGGTTTACCTTTGGAAAATACCAATAAAAATTGTTTATTGAAAAAATACTCTATTTTTTATAAATTGCTGTTGGATTTCTTTAGTATTGTGTTGATTTCTTCTTCAATTGTGTTGGTGCTGTTTAAACGCTTTACACTTGTTCCTCTGTGTAAGCCTTGCTGCTCAGAGCTACAGCTTCTTAGGATTGAGCCGAGGGTTTGACAGATGAAACCTAAGGGTCTTAAAGGGGTCGATAAGTGTACTGCATGGTGAGGTCGCACAACCACACCATATAATACAACCCATTTTCTCATCACATGCATTAACTCTGAATTAGTTCACAGCTTAGCATCTAACCTCCATTCTGTGTCATCCTGGACAAACCAGTGTGGCTGGACTGTTATACTAGATGGCTCATCCATCTTCTAATTAGAGAATCTTTCTGTTTGAGGCTACTCCCATCTTCAGTTTGTATAGCTCTAAACACTACATAATAGAGTAAATGGGCAAAAATCTCTGATCATTTTGTTGCCTTTCAACATTTCTTTTACCTGTTATGCTAGTCCTTGTAAACAATAACGTATCTACATTTATAAGGTTGTATGTCATTACAACGCATACCGTTGCAACGCATGCCTTTACTACGCATGCGTTACAACGCGAATGCAGTTACCACGAATAACATTTACCCCGAAAATGCATTTATCACGCATATCGGTAAAGGCATTTTCGTGGTAAATGTTCTTTTTTTTTTTTTTTTTTAATAATACCCCTGTGTGACCCCCCGCCTCTTTTTCTTCTAATAAATTCCCTTCCCCTCAACATTAAAAATGTTTCCCTGTGCGATTCCCCCACCCACAAACCCTTATATTTACCCCTTCTCTACACGTCCCCCTCATTAATTCCTTAAACTAAATTTCCCCTTACCTCGCTGCGTTCTCTCCTCTGGAAACTCTTCCGATCTGCGTCGCACATCGTAAAGAGGAAGCGGAAGTGTCTTTCCGTTTCCTCTAACGACGGTACGACGCTGATTGCCTCCACATCGATGGAATTAGGTTTGTGTTTTTTTGAGGGGGAGAGACCCCCCAACCCCCCTTTTTTAATATTACCTTTAGCACACATGCCTTTACTACGTATCTCGTAGTAAAGGTATGCGTGGTAAAGGCAATCGTGGTAACCACGCATGCGTTGTAATGCATGCGTGGTTACTGTTATGCGTAGAAACGGCCACGTTGTAGTGGCCGTTTCCCCATTTATAAGGCATGTATTTCAACTTATTGGTCACAAATTCTAGAGAGCTATCATAGCTACATTATTGCAACACCTGTCAAACCTAAAACAGAGGCCAATTCAACCCATATAATAGTGTTTATACTTTTATGTATTGACATTCAATTGACTTAACATTGTTTTAGAGCTAAACGAGACTCACTTTTTGTCTCTTGTTATAAAATAAACACCTCTCGTGGTCTGCAAAAAGAAAGAAAGTATGCATTCCACTGTTGTCATGACCAATGTATTATCAAGTGTAGGATATCAAGGTCAATCCCTCTTTCTCCCATTGCGGGTCCACCCAGTTCCTGTGTAAAAATTCAGGGACGTTTTGTTATGTGATTTAAAAAAGCGCATGGCTGTCCCAGCAAAGGGACGTCCCAGTGCTGAGAACCGGGAGAGGGATGAAATGAGATGATTAAGCTACTGAAATAACCATGTCTTTACTGCCTTTCTGAACACCAAGAGATTGGGAATATTCCTTATAGCAAGAGGCATCGAGTTCCATAAGATAGGCGCTAACACCTTGAAAGAATAGCCTCCTGCTCTACAGAAACGCGGCACCCGCATCAGATGTAAATCTGCAGAGCGCAGGGCACGGGAGGGAACATAGTGGTGGACCCAGGTTTCTGAGAATCACCCGGCAAGAGCCAGTCAAGACTTTATGAGTAACACAAAGTGCTTTGAACCTGACTCTTTGCTCCACAGGGAGCCAGTGGAGTCGGTGCAGCACCCCTGAGACCGAGCTATACTTAGGCAGTGCGAATAAAATGCGAGCTGCTGCATTCAAGGTGCGTTGGAGCATATTAATCGCAGATTTGTTAGCCCCTAACAGAAGGCTGTTACAATAATCCAGCCTAGCCAGGATCGTGGTTTGCACAACCAGCTGGCACGTATGAGGGTCGAACAGACCCAAGATGGGTTTAAGTCCGCGCAAGATAGCGAAACAGGTCCCTGCCACTGATTTAGCATGCTCCTCCAACGAGAGTGCAGTATCCAACCGTATGCCAAGATTTTTTACCACGACTTTTGGCGTAGGGGGATTATAATAGAGCTGACTCCGTGCTATGTTTAGGACGGAACCCATTCTGGGACAAGTCCAGTATGGAGCGAGACTCCAAATACTGCGTCAAAATGCCATTCACATAAGATTCTGTGATCTTGGAAAAGAAAGGCAAGAGCGAGATCGGGCGATAATTCTTCAGCCTGGAGGCATCCAGGGAAGGTTTCTTCAAGGAAGGGAGAACTTTTGCATGCTTCCAGGTCTGAGGAACTTCGGAGTTGGACAGACAGATATTAATTAAATCCAGACAGCCAGGTAGGAGGCAGTTATGATGTTTAACAACAAGATCCGGCTTAATGGGGTCAGCGGGGCACCCGGATTTAATCTTCGTAATCAGAGCCTTGAGGCCGTCTAAAGTAATAGAAGGGTGGATGTGTAGAGAGTTGCCCCCAGTTTCTACAAACTCAGCCCCCAGCATCCCAGAGGCTTCACATTCCCCATGGAAGCTATTGACAAGAGCGGACATTTAAGTTTCTGACTCACCTGGTATGGCATACAGGTAGCCTATAATTAGCCCCCAGGCAGAACAGCAATCTTGCCCAAGAACAGAGGTAGAGTTGAGGGACTCTGTAATACTATTAAGGAAAAAACTGAGGACCTCATTTAATGTTTGGCAGAGAGAGCACGTACCCTCTCACCAACATTTTGGTCCGCCCGCCTTATTTACAGGCAGGTGGACATTTGGTTTCTCGACGATGGAGCCTACTTCCATGGTGTGGGGATCATTAGTTTTTGATTTTTCATACACAAACTCCTGCTTTGGGAGTTTGCTTTTGAAAAACCAACACCATGTTAAAATGTCTACCAACTTGATGGTGCTCTTGCAGCAGGGATGGGATTTACATGGTGCAGATTGTTGGTGCAAACTCAAGTACAATTTACACTAGAGCAGATGGACATTTAGTCCTGGGTAGATGTTTAACAACAACAAATCAGCAATACATAAATAACAGTGAAGCACATTAGACCTCACAAGGATGACAGAGATTGGTAGATTGCAAACCATGGCGGTTTATTAACAGATTAGTAAAGTTACAAACTCAAATCTTTCAAAAGTAGTCATAAATTAATCATCATATATATGTGTTGATCAGCATAATTCAAAACAATTCAATCAGTCAATCTGGATTTGTTTAGCGTGGCCAATTACCTGTGAGGGTATCCAGTCGCTGAGAATACTGCTGCAGGGAGTAGAGTGTAGCATATACAATGACAAACTATTTAAAGTTGTCTTAAACTAATTATGCAGGTTTCAGTTACCGCTGACGGCAAATTTCCTACCATTCTAAGCTAAAACTAAATCAGGAGATCAGTAGAAGTCAAGCAGAAAGTGTCAGCAAGTAAAAGCTCTAAAAGGCCAGTATCAAATGAAGATTCAGTACAGTGAGAATGGATTTTCTCAGGAGTCTAACTATTTGAGGAGGAGCAAAGTAAGACATCTAGTCTCAAGAGAGTGGAAAGGGACATCTGAATCTAACTTGCTCAGCAATGCACAATTCAAACATAAAATTATTGACAAGATGTAAAACTCCCTATGGTTCTCAGGAAGAGGGGACCAATGAGGATCCAGCATTTCTCAATAGAATAGCCTCACCCTTCTTCTCATCCAACGCACAATGGAAGGTTTCAGCTGCACGACCTTCAAGAGATATCTAGTAGCAGGGTGATACATCGCGGTCAGTTTGTCCCAGGCAGGGGCGTGGAAATTCACTTTTAACTCTCTATGGTATGCACACACAACTAATTCTCAAAGAAGCCAAAACATTTGTAACATTTGAAGTTGCTCTAACTACTGCAGTTTGCCTCCTGAAAATAGAGAAAGAACACAGCAACCCAAAGCAGATTTTCACATTAGCATGAGTCATTTAAACTGAGGTCACATTAACCTTGGCTATCTTGACGTGGAAATCACACTCAATATATGTGCACATGATGGGCAGATTATTATAGCCTTATAGCCCGCCGTAGCGGGCTATACCGGCTATTAAAGGCCCGCTGCAGCGTTAAAGGCCTGAGCCGAAGGCGAGGGACTTTAACAAAAGCAGCGGGACTTTAAAAGCCGGTATAGCCCTGTTACGAAGGGCTATAAGGCTATTAGAACATTCTGCCACTAGAGGGCAGAATGTTCTAACAAAACAAAGCCTTCAGGGAGCGCGAGGGGATTGAGTTCCCCTCGGGCTCCCTGAAGTCTTTGTTCACAGCCAGAGCTGTGAACAAAGACACATTGGAATGTTGGTGCTCCGGGCTTATACCAGCCATTATAAGCCCGGAGCACTCCATTGTTTTCAATGGAGCTCCCAACATTCCAATGTTCTAATATACGTTATGCAAAACTAAAAATAGTGACAGTCACCAATTAGTCACCAGTACCATCCATCAAACATTTAACACATTGGCAGGAACCACTCTGAGAGGGATCCTGCCAATGGCTACAGATGTCCACAGGGCCGGCGGACATCTCTAAATATTGACAGATGGGTACTCCGTCTAGACAACAGTGTATTCTGCTCCCTCTCCCTGATGGAGTAATATCGGTCTGCCAAACTCTATACGAGGCAGCAGCAGTAACATTAACAAAGGTATGAGGACCAATGAGGGAGGGAAATTAATAAAGTGCAGGAATGAAAGGCTTGTGGTGAACTGTAGCAGAAACAAAGGAGTTATAACATCAGCTTATGCTGGGCATCTGCTTACCCATGTGGGAGGTCTTTATACTACTCTGCCCAAATTGTCCCAGAAAGGCTCTTTGATATGGACATCCCTATAGTGAGTGGCTGGTGCAGCATACTTCATCCCCTGGAAGCATTTGTCCATCAAGCTTGTAGTTTCTTTTGTCCTGGTCTCTATCTCTTCCACATACAAAGTCTTCAGGCCTCTTCTGAGTTCCCGCATCTGGTGACCTGACCTTGTGATTGTTTCCAAACTTCCACAAGGCTGATTGGTAACTTTTATATCTTTATACTGAATCTTTCACATCTAGTGAATCGGAAACAGAATCACATTCAACTGTACATTGTAATGTGGAGTGGTCAATATGATAGCCATCTCTTAGCATAAAATGTTTTTGAATTGAGAGAACCTGGCCTTGCTTCCTGTGGTGTTGCCTTCACGCTGAAAAGAGGAAAGAGGCGGGACCATTTTTCTACGGTCTTTTCATAACTTCCAGAAACATAAACCAGAAGTGACTCACAACTTCTTCCTGTTTCTCCATCTACCCATTACTAATAGTATTAACGGGCACAATCTTGGACCACAAACAAATCTGAACAGCTCTCCCTCAGGTTAGTTGAGACTCCGAGTGTACCGTATAAACTGCACTTGGAATGGCAACTACCCAGAGTGAGTGATGGCCAGATTTCTTTGTGGATGGACTACTTTGTGAGTGAGTGGTGTGCTCCTCCACTCGAGCGCCCCACCCCCTTGAGGTAGAGGGTGCAATGGGAGCCTGATTTCAGTGATTATATAAGAAACACATACATAATTACATATGTACACTAATTTATAGAACTCTCCAGGCCAACTCCTCAACTCCATCAATAGCAGCCGGATCTCAAAATGATCCTATTACAGATGAGCCCTCCTCTGCTCATGGCAATGGAACCACAAAATAGATGCACTCATTCTGAATATGTTAAATGCCATATTCTATTAAGAAGAAGTTCTATTCACTACAATTATTTAGTATCTATTGTCTTGAATCGAGGGAAGTTTAATATTTATTGATGAATATAGTTGTTATCAAATAAAAAAATGTTGTATATGTTAATTATGAGACATAATGCGATTGGTAAATCCCATGTTGTAAGAGGTGATGTCATAAGTCGCCAGCATTTAAAAAATAGATCTAATTCATAGGGTACAAAACCGTTTTTCTTTCTTGATAATGACCTCACATATAGACCTATTGAATGCTGAAAATAGTTGTTATTTGGAAGAGGCATGAAAATTAAAGTTATTCCTGTCATTTTAGCAACAATCTATAGATAAATCACTTCCATTCCAAATGCTAGCGAGTCCTCTTCTCTGTGCATTTAAAGAGAAAAATCTAATATTGTTCTTTTAGTTTTCTCTTCCTTAACACATCCCCTTGTCTTCTAGACATTTTTATCTTTTTTAAGATTAGATTGTCCATTGGAAGTCAGATTAATTGTGACCCATTTAATTCAAATGTTTTACAAATGTTATCGTTTATGAGACAGGTCGAATTTGATTGCTGAAAATGTTGTGCTTTTGCAATTGTTTTTTCTGATGGTAATTTGTTTTTGCTAAAGTTTGTAAAAAAAAGTGTGGAAAGCGTGGCCCTTTAGTGAGTAATGCTATCTATCTTTCTTTCAACTCTGCCAATGCCAGCTAGAAGATTCAGCGATGACAACACATCTGAAAGCTTCAGCAGCTGCTCAGCATCGCGCCCCCACAGCGGGTACAGGGAGGACGGGTACGGCTCAAGCATCATGAAAGCCAGTAAGATGGAAATCAGGCCGCAGGCCCCACAGCACCCAATTAAAGAGGAAGGCAAGCTGGATTTCAGCAGAAGCATGCATGGCAAAATGAGTCCTCATGATAAACCTTTTTCAACCCCCCTCACTCACTCCGTGTTGCCAAAATCAGATTGTTTCCAGTCAAAAACGATTGGCCCTTTAAGCCACCTTCTTCCTGTTCCGGTAGTGTATGAGCAAACCCGAAGGATTTGCATGAAGGACACAAGATACGGGCATGCTAACCATCACCATCTTGGTGGGAACGAACCAGACTCCTTGAGCAGGGGCACCCCCAAGCTGGTGCATTTTGACTCTGGAAATGAGCACTTTATGGATGTTAGGCCTGCAGGGCAAATCCCATTTGTACCTCTCAATTACCATAATATTCTAGCAAAGCATAGTACCTTCCAGACCTCATCGTGCACGGCCACTGGACATGTGCCAGAAAACTATGGCTATGGGTCTGAGGAGGTGAACACCTATATCTACAAGAACCAAAGCCCGGCATCGCCTTCCCCACCCAATGCCCACAGGGAGCCAGCATTGCCACACTATATCGGGACATCTGTAATAATCACCAATGGCAGGTGACAGCCAGGGGACAGATACATTTCCCAGATAATACGATAAGGAAACTGGAATGATTTACACAGTATATGCCAGCAAGCCACCAGTTGGTCAACGAAGAAGCTTGATAAGGGAGACACGAGCATGCGTTGTAGTCAGCCATGTGCAACATGAACTTTAAGAGCAAACACTTTGGGAAAACTCTGAGAACACTATCATAGATGGAACTCTGAAGCTGACCATTTCACAGAGAAGCCATACAGAATTTCAGATTAAGTGTCTACCATTTTACATAAAGATTGCAAAACTCGTAGTTCATGTGCAAAATCACAGGTTCAGTCATTTCTTTGTTAATAATGTATAGTCTGTTTTGATATTTTATCCCCCAGAAACCCAAGAAAAGCCATAATTTGAAAATGACCGAACTATGGTTGTGAAAGTTGCTTTAGTGATTAGAGATGGTTCTGTAATAATCCCTTACTAAGTGGCCCCCAAAGGCACCACCATCAGAGAAAGTGTGGTCGAATTTGCTAAGGGGGTATGGTGCAGCAAACCCGGGGTAACCATCCTTCACCAGCACGTTGTGACCACTCAACCAGAAGTATGGTGCTCACAATAAAATTACTTATCAAAGTACCAAATTAGCTAAACCACATTCACAGAGCACCCTCTCCTAACAACTAGGTGTACGTTGTAGATTCACTCTTTAGTTTGTCTTGCTGGAAGCAGGTGCCTTGCTTTCTAATCACTCTGCACAGGCGGAATTCTTGGTCATGCACATTGCAATTGCTGAAACCCCATGCAGCTTTTAGTATGGAAGAGAGACACATGGAACCACCACAAGCCTGTTTTGCAAATTACGTACATCCAGCTGCATTGCCCAAAAACTACTACCTTAACCAGGTTGGACTTCATAGTGAAGGAACGCAAAACATTTGGGAAGAAACCTTCTAAAAGGCGAGTCATGAAAGGGTGTTAGGAAGTAAACCCAGGCGTGAATCCATCAGTAAAACAAGGGTAGCATTAGTTGTCTTATAGCAAGCTTCATAACTATGGAATGGTTCCACTACTTGATTTGGGGGTTTTCAGTAGGACCAGATTTATTTTCACAGTTTCTCATCATAGATTCCTCATTTATAATAACTCATCATGGTCCTTAGTCTATAATTATTAAGGTTAGAGACTTCCATTTAAGTTCATATATCTTTGGGATTGCTGCATTTCCCAAGTTTCTAAATCCCAGGAGCAGCATTCAGGAACTACAAGAAATCAATCTGTTCACCGCCTCTTTGAAAACTGTAGGTAAACAAATACAGGGGTTGCCAATCCTTTAATTTAAATGTAATATTTAAATTCAATATTTGAAAGGGATAGTTTCTTACAATTACTGATATGAAACAGTGCATGTTTGAGGGAAAGTAATCAGTCAGTGGCCGTAAAAGCGGCCATTTTGTGTCGGGATAAGAACACCAATGCGTTGTCTACTTGCCATAATTCAGCCATTTCATTGACTATTTTCTCCAAACATTATGCAGTAGTAGACACTGTAATGTGCAGTATACCATAAATACCCCTGCAACTCACCTTTTAAGAGAACAGTTCAAAAGACATGCACTAAAGTAATGCACACATTATTCATTGAATGGGCCACCTCATCCTTGTAGTCCAAACACAGAAACCAAATTTTCCTACCTTCATATTATGCTATGCATCTCAAGGTGATTTAGAATGGCTAAAATAAGACAGATGAAACACCCAAAAAGCTATTGCGGTTGAAAGATTTCAAACCTTTCATAATTTTATAAGGCAGTGGACTAAGCGGTTCACCTGGGATTGTTGTCCCAGTAAGATGCATCAATTTCATTTTCAAGTTTCGTTCAGTGGCCGTCCCCTTTTATTGGTGTGGGTTTGATTTGTGCTCATTAATCATTGTTAAATAAACGTGTTTGCTGTTCTAAAGTTACCCAAAGGTAAATGGACATTTACTGTTAGATAAGAGGTTAATTCAAAAAGAGGACTCTGGGTTAAATCTTTGTACACTACAAACTTAACTTCTCAAGCTGCAGTTAGGTAATAAAGGAAACGAGCACATAATGGCCTTCATTCTGAGTTGCATGGTTCTGGGGGCAACTGTACAATTTCAGATGTTACCATTATTGTAGAGTAAAATCCACTCCACTCCCATGCAGTTACAAGTTAAAGCCAATAGAAAGAGGAATTACCGTGTGGGAACGATTTTTCCAGTTATATAACACGTAACTCTCAAATCTGTGGGTTTATTGCACACATTTACCGCCAGTTCTGATCACCTTTGGCTAGGATGTAAGGGAAGAGGATACGGGAGTTTGGGAGGGAAGAGGAAGTTGGTATCAGGTAGAGGAGCATGTTACGAAGGAGGCTTGGTTGCTGCTGTAGCCAAGGCCTCATGAGATTTTGCAGAATTACCTCACTGCAAAATCGGGTCTAGTTTCTCCCACTCCCGGAAAAACAAGGTTTGGAAAAATGTACCTACTTGGAATCAGGTGGTGGAAAATCCATGAGGTAATTCCGCTCCGCCGGACGCACAATGAGGGCTAATGTGTGCTAATAGTAACCCCCTGCTTTGCAAAAGTGTTATCGGATTCCAGATGTCCCACATAAAATTAGCATTACTTGTGATTTTTCTCGAACCACCCTTCTGTGACTTGATTTGTACATGGAAACAATGTGACAATGTGGGAAGAGTAAGTAAGCTGACTTTGGTGAAGAAAGGTCATCCAGGTACTGGTAAGATCCAACAAGCATTGGAGGCATAACCAAGATGACAGGTTACTATTCATCTATACCGATGATCTACAGCACCACAAAGATGGGCTTTACATCTCTCTGTGATCTCAGTCATTCATCTTGCTCCACTCTCTCATTTAAGTACAGCAGATACATCAGACAAGTACACATTTGACTATCACTGTTGCGCCTGCGGAGTCAAGACAAGACAGGCCAAAATCTTGTTGTTGCATGCCAAAGTGTGGGATTCAGGTTCAAATTGTTATTAATAGGGGCAATGATGCAGAAGTAGGGTTGAAAAGGAGGTCATAGCAGAGATATTTAGAACGGAAATTTTGCCCTGGCATGAAAAGACAAAGATGACATTGGTAAACATCATTAGTTTTCTTATGAAGGAATCAATAATCAATCACACATGCGAATGGGTTCAAACAATGCAGCCTTGGCAGTGCCACACATCTCGGGTTAGACTAATGTATATTAGTACTGTCTCTACATCCATGGAAGAATTGGAGATTATCACACAAATGGATGGCACTTGGCATGGCTTTTGAAAGACTGCAGCTAAGAGAAATTAAAGCTGACTGTGTGCCTCATTGTGCTGCTTGCTGGCGACTGACAGACGAGGTATGCTTTGGTACAGTGCGGTATCATGCAGACCCGGCCTTCGCTGCCCTCACTCACCTGCACTGTTCCCTGGAGACTGGGCTGGTGGCCCACCCTAACCATTCATTGCGCAGTGTAGTGATTAGTACCAGGGGTGGCGCATGTGTGATGCTTGGCTGCCTATTTACTGCAATGCCAACCTTTCCCCTGGTTGATCGCCCGGCTCCATACGAAGGAAGTTCAAGCATCTGGCCAGGGCAGAATAAAGAAAATAAACTTGCAGTATTGAAGCCCCTGCACAGAAAAGTAACTTCTCTTCTGGGAGGCTGGAATCTCCTAGGCTCCATGCTAGACCAGCCGGGATCCCTAGCAACACACCGGTCCCCCTTCCAGCAGCCATGGAGGCCACTGATAATGCTCTGGACTTCTGCTCTGGCCATGCAGGGGGATGGTGAGGAGCTAATCTAATGAGATGGTTACTGAGGGGGCTTCAAGGTTTGAGTGGTGGGTACATGGTGTTGCCCAGAGATCATTAATACTCCTCATTCTTTGGCCGTACAGTTGGGATCAATGATGCCAGAGCTCTCGTGTCTCCCAGGTCAATGCGTGAGTGGCTCACCCCTTCCAGGTTTTTGCTTTGCATTCTGGTGCTAGTTACTGTTTATTCCATTATAAAATCAGGACTAAAAAAACTTTCATTCTGCACATTTGATTGACAAAATGAATAAACGAAGGGTACAAATGAACCAGGATCCTTGTATGATATTTCCTAGAAGGGAAGACAGAAAAGTAAACTTCTTCAAAACTACCAAAACATTTATTACCTGGATTGAGAGTGGGCGAAAAAAAACTTCATTAACTGGTCACGAAATAGACAGTTCCATGGTAGGCGTGATCAAATCAGTTGCAGCCATGAAAGTCCAATGTAGACTTCTTCCCTTTTTACTGAGTGCAGGGATTGTATGAACAGATCCTGGCGCTAAACAAGCAGTGTGTTCGCATACAAGGCTACAGAAAACTGAGTGCACGTCCGTATTCAAACCACAGATTAAAATATTCGGCAGTACTGCCTTAAAAATGTATGTTGTCGTGACTAAGTGTTGTCCCCAAAGTGACCTGTGATGCTAATTACCTTCTGAAGAAATCTGGCACTCAAGTTGGACAGACCGACGGACAGGACCGTCCACTCACAGATTACGAATCAACAAGCCTTTTTCCAAAGAGCCTTGTGCTCATGCAGTAATGGGGCGGACACAGCTACCAATTCACAGCTAAGTCAGCGCCAGCTGCAGAGGGTTGAAAATACCAGCCAGACATGCATTTGGTGCAACGAAAAGATGGCATGTCACAGACAGGCACAAAGAGGTCCCTGGCTCCCAGGAAGAGATTTAATTAACTATTTAGGGCCTGATTATATGCTAGATACAACGGTTATCACATCCAGTAATACCATAATGCATACTAATGTGTTTGGAATTTATCAGTCGCTATAACTATCACTTATTCCAAATTAATCGGTGTTAACGGGGGTTTGGGCGCTTACCGAACCAAAGTACCTGTCTACCAGTTAACACCGGCCCTTTACTTCTTGTTAAATTCTGGCAGGTTTGACCTGCTGCAACTAAGGGCGCAATCTTCATTACACTTTCCGGGTGCGATAAACAGCGACCACTTGTAAGTTCAAACTGCATAGTTCAGCAGTGTCCTCTGCAGCCTGATTAAAATAAATTTCCCTAATAGAGTCTTGAACTCTGTCAATATGTAACTCTTGTATGGTGTTACGTTCCAGGTCACTGCCAAGGTGAGATCACTGAACTGGTCCTGAAAAAAGGAAAGCTCTTTCCCCCCCTCCTTGCGGCCGTGACTATTCTAATAAAGCTTCTCAAGACGCAGGTAGATTGCTCTGCAATTTACAGTTCAACACCTACAAACCATCTGTTTTGTGTAAGTCAGTGTGACTTGCATGTCTCTCTTAGCTCATCTGAGATACTTCATTCAAGCAGAAGTTTACCTCTGTCTGATGCCACACTGCACACCTTCGGGACACAACACGATATCTTCTTAGGAGGTTTCAGTGCTAGAATGTAAGTGTATGGATATGAATTATTTTACAGGAAAATACTCTATAATACTAAATCCACAAGGCCTGACTTGGCAGTCAGTCTCTTTTCTGTGGTGGTTGCTGCTCCTTGAACAAAAATACACCGCCTGTCTCAAAACCAGACATGTTTTGTCACTTTTCCTTATTCCCTCACCGTTATCCCTTTTGACCCAAAATAGAAAATTCTCCAAAATGCTGTAATTTATTTACAGCAGAAATAGTGCGGCTTTTACCTATGTATTGTAGGAAATAGAGGAAGGGCTAAAGTGAGCGGGACCTGGATGTGAGCTGCCTACAAACAAGCCCTGGCATGACTTTCTCATAGGAATATATCTAGGGAGAAACATCCCATTTAAAAAGCTACAATATTAAGATTATGCCAATAACATTTAATTGGAGAATAATTTAGGCCATTTAAAAATGTTCAGAAATGGAAGTATATTTTTGTCCAATTTTGAGCAAAGACACACCTTTAGGATTAGGTCAGTTGGACTATCAGGAGTTTGGTGTTGCTTTTACTTGTAAGTTATACTTCTTTGACACTTTTCATGCAATGCAGTGTGCCACCCTCTCCTACTTTACATTACTGCGTACTTAAAAATAGGCCCACTGTATTATTTCTGATAGCAAATGCTGCTTTGGCTATGGAGCCGCCCTGTCTAGCAGTAGTGTTTACGCTGGTAACGGAGAAACACATAAGTGCACAGGCGGGGCATGCCCATTTCCCTGTCTAGACCTTGGGATGACTCAAGCCTTAGTATTTCTTTCCTGTCAGTCTTGCTCGGGTGTATCAATTTCAAGGCTGTCTAAAGGATGCTAGCAGTTTTTGCACAGTCCAGTCCTGCTGTCGGAATGTTTTCAGCATCCAAACCTTGCTCTTTGAAGCAGCAGGGAGATCAGTACACAAGCCCCCCCCTCTCTGTCTTACACGATGGACTCTAGTTCTTGGGGATGCTGTTATAGGGAAAGGTGATCAGCTCTGCGATTGTGAAGTTCCCAAGACTCCAAGTGCAGTTACACTGCTCCTCGTTAGTTCTTTTTCTTTGTGGGTTACAATAATCACCTTAAGCTTAATTTCAGGCCACTGATAGAAGTTAGTTAATTATATATGGAAAACCCATTATATAAAAATGCCTTGATACTGTTCCAAATTTTGCGGCAATATTACATTGGCAGTTTATCGCGGTGTGCATTTCACTGTGTAATTAATACCTGGTGAAATGTGCACAGGGAAAACTGCTCGGACGGAGGAAAAATGTGCAGAATCCAGGTGTGATAATTCAGATTCTGCAAGTGGACTCTGAACCTGAGCAGGACAACTCAGAATCAAGCAGGAAAATCACAAAGCTTGGTAATAGAACATACCAGGAATGAAATTACCACATGGTAAAACAGGCCTTTTCACAAAGAAGGCCCAACTCTCAACATTTGCATATGACCTTCATCAATAACTAGGTTTGTGGGATTAGTTTACAGAATGTCTTGGTGTTTTAGCTGAGGGCTAGCTATCAATGCATAGATCATCAAAGAATATACTGAAAAGCATTGTTTTTATTGCCAAGAACTCGCTCTTTAGAACCTAAAAACACAGGCTGAGTAGAAACATCACACTACTTGAAATATTGGACATGTAATAATCAGTCAATAACTAGGGCATGATGTACAAAATACTTTGGCAGACGCAATCCCTGCTATTCTCAAACTCACAGGGTTTGCAACCGCAAAACAGTATTTTGTGATGCACACATTTTTTTTTTGCAGTCCGTAAAGTCTTTCTCAGAAACAAAATGGGTTCTGCATCTTTTTACGAATCGCAAATAGGGAAGGGGACTGAAAGAGACACCCCTAAAATTATTGTGAATTGCATTGGCTTGTATTAATAGTTTGTGACAGCTGTTATGATCAGAAACCGTTGACCAGTCACCAAGACACAAGTTAGGGCAAAATCGATTTGCAATGGGGAAGCTGTCCCATTTGGGAGTTGTACAGGGCAGCTTCGGGGGTAACCGACAGGGGTCCAGCGGAGCATTGCATGCTTTCCCCAATGTCTTTCCAAAGTGATATTAGGCACCACCAGTTCCTTCAAGAGACGAGATGCTTTTTTTTATGTTTACAGTTTGGGAATGCAAAAGAAGGGATTGAGGTTTGCTCTACTTTGCAGACCACAATTCCTGAATTTGTTGTCAAAGACCTGCCAAATTACTATTCATTAAGTAGGTCATTTTGCGACCCTCTGTGAATGGGCATTCTGAGAGGAGCACAACACAAATACGGGGGTCGGTGGGGAGTGCTTGACCATAACACAAAGAGGTACATGTGGTGAATGTGGTTATGTGTCTGTACTGAAAACAAGTGTTTTGTTAAGGATGGTAACCCTCACCCACCCTTAGGTGGCATGCTGCTTCATCAGGTCCCTCCTCACACCAGGACCAAAGGCACCTGTTGTGTGATTCAACTTCCTGTGATTGGGAGGAGCTCCTGATATGTTTTAAAATGATAAGGGCCCTTGAGAGATATTTGGTCTGGGTGAGGGGATATGCAAATTAAAACTACCTCTTGGTAGGCAGAATCAGAATTTTATTCAGTTGCCTCCAAGGGATAGACTGAAAACTAAGAGGGGAGTGAAACTTTAACCCCATCTGCGAGGAGTCAACTTGTTTCTGCCAAGCTTCTTATCTTCCAAAAAGGTTCTAGGCATTCATCAGGACCATGAATGTATGTCTCTCTGCAATATATTGTAGATAAGTACTGTAATAAGTGTGGAAGGATCAATACATACAGTGACCCACAATATTTGACGAAAGGATCCACCGTCAATGGGTGTAGGACTTCAACTCTAGCCTTATTTAGAACAAACCTATGTGGACCACTGTGTTCCGCGGGTGTCTCCCTCTGGGCAAGTCCAGCAAGGTTTGTTCACCACATGTACCTCTTTGTGTTATTCATTTTGAGATGAGACCTAATAGTAGAAAGATTAGATTGCAAAAAGATCGGTTGCTAAATGTTGGTGCCCAATTTGCACCCACCGTTACAAACTTGCTTATATATGCCCGAGGCCTTTGGTGAGTTATTTCTGGATCATCATGTTACCTTAAGAGCCAAAGTTACAATCCCCAGTGGGGCCACTCAACCGCTCATCTTTTTCAGCATCACCGATTTGGTTAAAGCCAACACATAGTTGGACAACTGTAGTATGTGTTGTTAGCAACAAGAGAGAATCAGCCAGTCTGTGCTACATAGATGGCTAAAAATATTAGAGTAAATAAGTATAAAATAAGTGTGGTTATCTGTTTCACAAAATTGGCCCTAGCTCTATCCAAAACTTTGCAGGTTTAAAATCTTGATATCCATTCCAACTAGTGTTTTAGGTTGAATTGAGAAATAGCCATGTACAAGAAATTCATATACAAATACCATGTGAACGTCTTTGTTTATACACAGAAGCTTGTCTATAGTGTCAATATTTTCCCTTGCCACTATTTGACCATGTTCTTTATTGTCTTCCTCACACTACCAAATAATAGTCCGACAGGCACTGTAGGGAATCAAATGATACAACAACAAAAAAAGAATGTATCACTTCATCGGATCCAACTGCAAATACCCTCACAAACTAAACAACTATGTTGATTGATAGTTTCTAGCACATTTAAAAGAGCACCTACTCTATCGCTTTGTCACTAATAATCCATCAACCTGACCCGTTAGTAAATTTTATCAGTACAATGCACAATATATCCCAGTACAAAGCAGAACTCGCCTCTCATAATCAAAACAGCCTTGGGTTGCAAACGGACAATGTTCAATACATTGGATTTGCTTCTAGTTCTTCAGCTAGATACATATACTATCACTCAAACTGAATAATCCAAATCTTTTCTGTATCAGTTTTCGACCATAGTGACCAAAATCATGATTTCAGTGTGTGCTAATCAGTTCGACTACCCCAGCATTTCTCTTTGAAAGCACGTCGTTGAATATTTGTTTTAGGAACATGTGCGCCTCCTATAAGCTGTCATTGTTGGCAGTGGCCTCTAATGCACTCTTTAATGAGACTCTTCATGCAGGGTCCTATTCGCCATGTACGGCATTCTCCAGAGCGAATAACTTCACAAAATCAGACGAGGATCTACTAGGTAAATGCACATTCTTTGGTATTTTTCTACAAATATTTTTTTGCTGTGGAGAACCCCATCCCTCTACATCCCTAGACAATCTGGGTGAGCCATTTCACTCCCCAGCCTAGAAAGGGATTTATGCCAGCCCTTGGCTGGAATACAAATCCTACTGTTTCCGTGGTGAAAAGGGCAAGGAAAGGGGTTGTGAATAGCCACAAACGTACATGCTTGTGGGCATTTACTAATGTTCAAGGTTAACCACGCAATAACGTCCATTCCACCCCCTCCTTGATTGGGATTTATGGGTACGAAGCACTATACATTTGTGGTGGAGATCTTTGCACATATAGTTATATCTGCCAAGAATCTTTGTGAATTGCTGGAATGTATACAAAGGTAATGCTGGTCGTAAATGTTTGTCTACAACTGAATTTAGCCCTGTAACTACGACCGCTTGAGTATAGGATGCTACAGCAAACTTCCAAGGAAGAATTTTGAGTCTGCAGAAGCTAATTGTAATCTCTTTTTTAGTCTATCATTTGCATATTTATTTGCTCAAACAAAGATAATCTTACTGTCAGAGATGTTCCACAAACGTTTTCTGGCCGCAGAAAAGAGAACATGCCACAAGTAGAAAGTGCTGGCACACCCAGCTGACCACATAAACATATCAATATTCTAAACTGGAATTTTCAAAGTTGCTGCTGCATTGATGGAATACCTAGGTCGAAATTTATATAAATGTATTGATTGCCCTTTCTCCTCTCAATTCGATCACAATGTTTTCTGAGTCAAATTTATCCAAATGATTACCTAAATATGTATAATGAGAAACACATTAACAATTTTCGTTTTTAACAATTTCACGGACCAATGTGCGGCTACCAAAACCTAAATCTGTTTACGAACCTATACAATTTTGTGCTGATTTGGAATACAGTTAAGGCACTCCCTAACGTGTTTAATAACAGTGAGCGCAATTATTTTTAGCATACTTTTAAGACAGATCTTTTAATTAATGCATGGCCTTGTTATTCAATTTTGCCTGTTTCGTCAATGAAGTAGCATGTGTGGTTCGATATGCATAGCACTCCTGTTTTGAATTGATGGCTGTGATCTAACACTGAAATCTAACCCAATATCCATACGTTGTAAGACTTAAACTTAGATTAATTCTAAGAAAGGCAATAACAGAGGGTTGTGGACATGCTAAGAAGCTCTCTTAATAAATTACCCAGAGGCAAAATGGATTGAAGTTACTACTGACTACATCTTTAGACATATTAACAACTCATTTCTAGGATAATATAAAACTATTTTGTATTTTCATACATACAGTAGGTTATTAATTATGGTGACATTTAGAGGCACCCTTGTTTCTCTTTTGGATACTGCCCGCTTGGAGGAATATCAAAGAGGGTCATTATAGCATTAGGAGAGAAGAATCCCAGTGGCCTTGAGGCCCAACCTATGAAAAGTCTGCACAAGCTACTACTTCCAAAATGCTGGTCAGTGATCATCATCTCAATGAGTGGTGGGGTTCTACTCTTAGAGGAGGCACACTTGCTAATGTCCTCATTCACAGACAGTCGTTTCTTTCAGACCCCTGTCCCTAAACCCAGTCAACCCAACACAAAAAGAATGGAGCCTAGTTAAGCATTTTATAGAAATACCCTTACTCCAACTACCTTAAGCCTAACAAATTGAAAACAACAGAGCTCCTGTTCCCTGTGGGCATACTGATCAGGCATGCATGTGCTGCACTAAGCTGGTAGAGGAGGAGGTCACATAGATAAGCTGGTGTAAAATCTGCATATTTATGTTAATGTTTCAACCCGTGTTTTTTACCTGTAAGACGTTGGTGTGTATAGCACCTTGATGACTTTGGCTTCAATAAGCAAATACAGTCTTTTGGGTTTACAGAAAGTGATTCCTATAATAATCGGTGTCCTATATGCCCTCTATGTAGCAAGTGAGATACACTACTCCAATCTGAAATGGGAGAGGAAGGTGGTGCCTTTTGAAGATTCAGTGCTAGCACAGGGTCACAGCACAAAATGGAATGAGCCCACAGCTGCACTATATTATATAATGGAAGATCTAAATGTGCTTAGATTTCCTGCATTCTGCATAATATCCTTATCGAAGTTATGGTTGAGCAACATCAGATCTATTAACCTTGTGGGGGCAGCCAGCATTTTGAGCAGCAGTAACAGAAATACATTTCGCTTACTCACATTGTGCTTTTATGCCATTATAGAAGTAGCAAAATATCACCAAGTTAACGAAAAAGGCTATCATGTATTAATCAGGCTTGATCACTACAGCCACCAAATGCAACCCCAATGCATCAGGTCTGTTTGATATGTTTCATTTCGCCACCACGCCTTCTTTTTGTCACCAGACCTATTCTTTCAACTCCTTTAGAGGCCGTCTGACCCACATCCCATACCCATGTAAGTAGCAATGGAGGCAACTCAGTTACCTGGAATTGTTTACAGTGCAGATATTTTGCCCAAACTCTCCAAAGGATCAGACATTGAGCTTTATTTGGCATATGAGGTCACACATTTCTTGTTTAATATGTTTGCAAATTTTACATTGCAATAGATGAGCCTCTGTACACCAGGTTAGCAATAAGCACATTCAAAGTGCAAAACAGAGAAAGCAATTAAGGGTTACCATATGCCATATGAATGTTAATTTCAAACCAAGAGTATAGACAATGGGCTTGCGTTAAAAATGTGATCTTAGTTGCTAAGCAGTCCCCTTTGAAGCGTCACCTCACAGCAAGCCCAGGTCTTTTAGCCTGCAGCATTTGCAAGGTGGAACTTACTATTAAAACATGAAAATATGAAATCCTGGGGTGCAAAGCAATGTTGTCTACAGAACAGGTTTTACCTGCAGTTAGATGCATTAGCAATTTTGTTGATTATGGTTAGTACCAGCCATACTACAATAAGCTTGAAGGGTGGCAGAGTACTGTGGATCAGAAACTGTACATCAGACAAAACAGCTGGATTCTCAACAGCTGTTAAGTATGAGAAAAGCTGATGTAAGTCACATTGATACTGATCAACAAAAGATTGTACAGGATTCCAAATTGAAATGTAGATGGACACATTTTTAACTACTGGATCTATGATATCCTTACTTCCACTTGGTCCCTTTTCATTTGGAGGAACTGAGTCTGAATGACACACTGAAATCCTGTAAAGATTACAAAGTCTTCAGAGACAACATTAAGGCCCACTCACGTATTCCAGTAAAAGCAGATTTCCGCACATATACAATTTTCATATTTTATTCCATCTGCATCTTAAAATTGGTTATGATCATCTTCTGATGTTTATTAGTTTGAGTTAGGAATAACTCCTTTTGAAAACAAAAGTTAATTTTGCTATGGTAATTGTCAAATAATGGATCACAAGATCAGGATTTTCAATGTTTACTCTGGGCAAATTTAACATATAATTGGTATAGGCTTTTGTGCAGTTTTAAATTTATGGCTAGTGGTGGGAGAAGGGAAAGTTGAGGGAATATCCTTGGGGCAAATTGACCACGCTAAATGTTTGGAACACCCAGAATGATTACACCTTGTCAGTACTCACAAACATTTAGCATGACCATTTTCATCTGGAAGCACACATAAATCTACTCTTACAAATGGTATTTTTTTTTTTAAGGAGTTTTATATAGCCCAAACTTGACCCGAAGGAATTGGGTATCAGACCGCTTTACATAGCACCAGTTGTGTTACATGAGGATACATTCATTTTTGTTAGGCACGGGGAGATTAAGTGATTTGCCCAGGATCACAGGATGTTCAGCGTCATTGCCGAGACTCGAACCCGGTTCCCCAGATTCTAGGTCGACCGCCCTAGCCGTTAGGCCAACTCCTCTCCCCAGAATACCTCTGTAAGGTGAAAACCCCCAAAGGTTTAAGGGGTTCTAGTGGAAGTGGGTGCTCCGCCTGGAAACATTTGTTCCATGTGGAGCAAAAAAGGGCCTTAAAATTAACAAAACAATAGAAAATAATCTGCTGTTTTAAGATTAGCCATATGCATGTAAATCTTTGGTTAGTACATTTGTGTGGAGGCCTCATGTAGTACAGTATCCAAAAATCCTCATGAAACAATGTGATCCACTAGTCAAGTGCAGTTTCAAGCAAGAAAACTATGACTCTTTGAGCCTCACTTTAATTTAGTACTTATCGTAGTTTATAACTATTTTTGTGACATCGTAATTTTACACTCTTGCCCTGTTTAAGTTTTCAAGAAAGTTGTAAATTCTCTACATTTCAATATTTTTGCCTAATTTTTTTATTTTTTCCTAGTTTGATGATGTATTGCAGTCCTGAATTATGTTTTCCTGGGTGTATAGACATTTTGTTAAATTACACAACGTTTTTGTAATTCTATTTGTATTCTGATTAGCAAAGGCCCTTTTGAGTTGTAAAAGCTGTTGCGTTGTAAATTGTAGATAATACTCCACATTTATGGCAGCATCTTTATCACTCAAAAGGAAGCAACAACAAACTCAGATAAATACTGCCAAAGCGCACCACTTAATAGAACTTCCATCGTTTTATAACACATCAACTGCAACTGATACACTCATATTTCACATATGTGTTTTTGCTTACTTTTATGTGGACTATACATACCAATCCTCCATTGTCCTATTTTAGTTTCAAATTAATGTAATTACACTTAACAACTGTTTTCCTAGTGAGAAACAATGATCTGGTATATCATCCAACTTCCTATTTTGATCACACAGTGGCACAAATGCTGTTTGGCTAGGTTCACGTTACAGAAATATCGTTAACATACTGTGTGATCTAACTTGAGATTACAACTGAAAATGGGACCTCAACATTACAAACAAAAAAGATAAAACCACAACAAACAAAAAACATCAAAGACCCATTATTCCCCATCTATCTATTACAAATGCAAATTGACAGCACTAAACCCTTGCTATGGCAAAGTCTATGTAAAAACCTAAAACCATTGTAAATCATTAAGATTTAACTAAACCTAAATGAGGCCCAAATGTATCTCTTAAGTGGTACAAACGATAGTATGTGTTCACAGCATACCAAAGAGGAATTATATGATCAAGATCTTGTTTCTCATTGATCATTTGGTGTTTGAAAATCAATTCCTTAAAAGTACCCTTGTTAGGTATCTGTACAACGTCTCCGTATAAAAGAGTCATTCCTATGTCAAACAATAGCACCAAAAGTGATCTAAATCATGCTTCCTCGCAAGTACATCATCATTAAAATCTTTCAATCCCACAATTACAGTTTTACACCTCCTATTATGAAAGCATGTGATTGATATCAAAATGTTTTGAATCACTATTGAGTCCTAACATTGAAAAGATTTATTTGGCACCTCATCTAATTTACATCTCATGCGGTATGACTGGAAATTCACCAATAACCATTATCTTAATCCAATGTTTCTACTGAAATATAAGGTTTTTGCTTTTCCTGAATATGGCACAAATTTATCTATAGGCTAACACATGTCAAAGTGAAGTCTCATCGCCATTTCATGCTTGGAAATATCTATGTATTTATTCCCCTTTCGCTTATTTATTATGTATAGCAAAGTTCTTCTAATGTTAATAAAAAGCTATAACCAAAACATGGTGGCTGATTTTGTTGGTTTTTGCATGTTTATTTGATCTATTTGAAAATGTTACAAGGAGTATGATCAACCTCTCACTGCTGGTATAGTAAAGGAAGTAGCTTAGAACTTTAGCAAGGTCAATTAAAACAGATAGGTTTAAACTGTTTGCAGAACCAAAGAAGGTTTTTTGCTAACACTGCATTGGGGACAATATTTTAGATGCTTGACACCAACATGGGGCATTTCTAGCTTTTTACATTGTAGGGATGTCCCCTAAGTATTGAGTAGAATTATCATTATAACAACTTCTACAAGGAAACAATTCAAAAAGTAGCACAGTTAAGAAAACTCGTGTTTTAAACCAGGGCTCTACGTACTTATTGAGTAATTACCACTAAAAAGTTGCAAGGGTAAAATAGATAGAAAAACTTGAAATTAGATTTGGAGGCATATCTATTTTGAAAGGAGTCAACAAGTTCTAATATAATTCTATGGAACAGTTAAAAAGTCTGAAAATATGCTAAGTGTCACGGTTGGGCCTTTTAATGGAACAGTGGTGACAAGGCACCTAGGACCATATGCTATGTAGAAGCAGCATTACCCAGACTGAAGAAAGCTGGAGGTTATACGATGCGAGCGGTGATATCTTTAGATGTCAGGATTCACTGTCTCTGTCTTCTACAGGCTAAAGTGCACATCTAGAAAGACTTTCAAAGTCAGGAAGATGATTCAAAATGAAAGAGGATGCAGCCAACGGAAGCAGATCCATGGACGACATTTACTCCTCATGACGTACTTAAGTTGGTTATCAAATTACAGCACTAACGTAGCTTAAAACCCTTCTGTGCACTACAGTGGCGAGTCCTTGTGCTGATGATAAAACTCTGAGTGAGACCTGGCATTGGTAATGAGGGAGAAAGGTGAAACTTTGTTAGAGTGACTGAGGCAATTGCTCCAACATGTGGAGCTGAAATGCAACAAGATGCATTTTACAAATCTCTTAGTTAAGTTTTAAAATCCCCCCCCCCCCCCCCCCCCAAAAAAAAAAAATTCAATTCATGCTTACAGAAACTCTGAAGACTGGCGTCAATAGAAGGAATTTACAATAAATGTAATATTAAGATGGATTAATTTCATGAGTTTGAGAACTCTATATAACAGAATTATATAAGGCACGAGATTGCCAATGAAAAGGTCTTTCACCTGTTCTCCTTCATACCTTACCCGTTTTTAGCTGTAATGTTTTGTCTAGATTTAGGTATTTGTTGAGCTGTTGATTGCGGCCTTGAATGGCATAGCCATTAGCTACTTTGTTGTTGCAAGATGCATTAAGTAATTAATGAAGTAGAAATCATAATAAAAAGCTTTGTAAAGAAAAATGTCAAACATTGTATTGGTTCAGTTGAGATTGAGGTAAAGGACTGACATCCAGGTTTGAGTGGAGTCCAAGCATGAGAGGGGTTTGTGAATGTCACTGCCAGTTGCCACTTTGAGTTATGGGGCTGTATTATAGTGTGTGCCCCAGGGGCGCAACAGGTGTTTGCGCACCTCCGGGGCACTTTGGTATTACAGAAGGGGCCGCAGATGCTTGTGCAACCCTTTCTGTAATACTGATAGCGCTGGTGCACATAAAGCGCCTGCACTATCTTCAGGGGGCGTTCCCTCATTTGCATGGGTGCGTGTGCCATGCAAATGACGGAATCCCTTTGCCACTGAGTGCGCCCCCTGAGAGGGGAAAAGGGGGGAGTGTCCCATCGACCCCCCAGACATCCCCTTGTAGGAGGGTGCAGTCACTGACCCCACCCACGTGCAAGGGGTTCTCTAATCCCCTTTAAAAGTGCAGCGGGTTGCCGCCTGCACCGTGAAAACACAGAGCGGCTTCAATGCAGCCACTCAGTTTCTTTCACCGAATGTGCTGCCCCAGGGCAGCGCGAGTTTGTGGCTGTCTTGGAGGGAGCGCATTCATCATAATTTTCATTGTTTGCCCCGGGTTCAACTTTCAAAAGGTGTGCCGGCGGAAACAATGAAAATGCGCCTTGTATGTAATGCGGCCTATGACGTCAATGCTAATACAGCACAGATTGTATTTGTGTGCATGCATTTTAGCACTTGGTTTAATCTAGAGCAAGGTGAATACTGCACTCCCTTGTGGTTTGCTCCCTAGGGCATCACCTTGTAAACATAAGGAAAGGTAAATGAAAAGGTGGGGTTTGTCAATGTTGTTATTTTCAAAGGAAGAATTGCAATTAAGAAAAGTATTACTGTTAAGAACAAATTAATAAGAAATCCTTATCATCATCATAATCATAAAACGTTATTCGATTTCATAAAGAAAATTATAAAAGTCAAACCACATAAAATGCAATAAATCTACAATATCATCAATACAGAGAAGAGGTCACAGATTACCCGACTTCAAAACACCTGAAAGATACCAAGATAAAAAATAACACACTGTGAGGAGTTGAGAAAAACTGTAAAAACAAAAGCGCCAGTCTCACTTGGTTAAAATGTATAGGTTACAAAAGGGGCCTTATGAATTTGTGGCACAACTTGCTGTACCTAGGGCAAATCATGACTATATGCAAAGTATCAGTAATGGAGACTTTGTCACTTATAGATACAGGTAAGTTAGAATCTTCATAACAGCTATGACTGGGTAACAGACTGTGGAAACAGATTGATCCTAAAAAAATGTTTAGATAAGGTTCCATGACACTCACATGTTTGACCAGTATAAAGTGACGTACTGAGTGCTTGGTCAAATCAAGAGCCTCATGATTGCTATCACTTTGTAACTAAAGGCCCATTTAACTCAAGTAAAATCAGTTTTGACAATACAACCCAGTTCCAGGAAAAGCTCAGGTCTCCCTAGGGCTTTCAGGGTAGATGAAACATAATGTAGACAGGGGATCTGTGAAAAATTGTCCAGTCCCATGTAGTCATGAACAATTGATCTTTTGAACTCCAGCACGTCCATCATCCAAAATGAGAGCCAAAGAATCAAGGGTTGGAGATGAATAAAATCAGAAACGTAGCCCAAGCCCAGTTCTTCATCGCATACCTCAGTGGGTGTACTGTGGGGTATCTCTAAAAGCCCCCTAAAAACGTATTTTATGCTATTTGAATGGGTGCAATGGGCCCATAGCCCCAGATTCCTCAGCCATAACTGACAATGGGAATACATCGGGCTTTAAAACATTCGAGGACTGTCTTCAGATCGGCGAGAGAAAGGACATTTTGTTGTAATTAATCAGCAAATACCAATTAAGATGGGAAACCAAGGGGATGCCCAGGTATCGAAAGTTATCAATCTTGCTGACAAGATGACCCTTCACCACAAATTTCTGGGTTTTTATCTTATTTGGGTCAAACACCATCAATGTGAGATTTTGAAAAATTTGGGGAAAGATCAATGCTGTCCATGAACCCAATAAAAAATCTAAAAAGCGCTGTAGACTCCTGGCAGTGCGTGCAACTAAAACTGTGTCATTTGTATAAAGTAGAGCAGGGATCTAACGACCTCCTATCCTAGGGACATACAGGAGTAGTTCTGTCAAAACTGATTCCAAATGATTAATATAAAAAATGAACCGAAAAGGCACAAGAATGCAACCATATGGAACCCCATGCTTCAAGTTAAATTCTCCATTTGGGCCGTGTCTGAAGCTGAAAGGCCATCATGCAAATCACGCAGGAAAGTGACTAGTGCAAGCTCTACCCCCATCTGCACCATCATGGACCACAGCTTGGTGCGGTTGACTCTATCAAAGGCTGAGCTGAGGTCCATGAAGGCCAGATGGGTTGAACCCCCTCCTAGCTTTAGTGCATTTATACATGAGCAAGTAAAGGTTTAAGCTCTGCTCTTTTGTACCCAGTCCAGGCCTAAATCCATATTGTAGATCGGACAGAATGTGGTGTTCTTCCGCCCAAGATGAAAGTTGATTCAGGAAAACCCGGTTAATTTTAACCTCTGAATCAATAAGAGATATGGGCATGTAACAGGCAAGGTCTGCTCGGTTTCCTTTTCTAAATATTGGAACAATGACTGAATGGTGCCATGACTGTGGTAAAGGGCCTCTGGCAGCTGTATTTAAATTCAAGGTCAGTAAGAATGCCCACAGATCGATAAGGCCTTATAAAGATCACCAGGAACTCCGTCTGGACTGGGGGCCTTACTGGAGGAGATGCAAGAGATGGCTAAACTCACTCCCTCCTAGTCAAATGCAATTTTTTGATCCACCCAACAGCAGGCCAGCTCAGTATCTGGTGCCACCTGATTGTAAATGGCCGCAGAGTGATCAATCCAAGACTACGCTATGATGGTTGAGGCCTGATTGGAGAGTTGCTCACAGCCGAGCAGAGGGTGATCAACTAAACGCCAAAAGGCACCACTGTCAAGCAGTGAGTTGGCAGCAAGTAGCTTTTAAGTAAAAAAGAGAGAGAGACCCCTTGTTGTAGCCAAGGGAGTAGGGTACTCTTGACAAGTAAAACAAATATTCCCTTGGGTTATGAAAGGAACAGGATACAAGGTTCAACTCACAATTAATTTGTACCTCACAAGGCGCACAATAATACAATTCGTCAAGGAATATCCCACCTAATATTTGAATCAATTGCTAAATAGCACTGAAGTTTTACAAAAATCTTTTATTATTAAAAAACTGGAGTTGCAGGGTAACAAGGAGAGGACGGACATCTGGTCGAGAGAAAGAGGGTTTTATTTTTCTCAACACACGTCTACTGCTCAAGTAAAAATTTTCAGTGACATATGGAGTTGAGTCCGTCTTGCGGTTGGTCATTCGTCTTCTTCCCGGACTTCGGTAGGCTCCTCCTCCTCTCCGGGTGGTAGGCGGTCGTAGGTGTTGCAGGAGACACAGCGAGGGAATAAAGAAATTAATACTATGTAAAGGGGCTGTATTATAAGGACCTGTAGGGCACGGGTGTGAGGGGGCACCGCAATTCGTGACACACGTCTATGGAAGTAAGTGTGAGTGCTCAGGAAGGGATGCAAGCAGGAAAACGTACAGCAGGAGACGGTTCTATTTCACGGGACTCTCCCTCCTCCCTCTCCAGCCCGCTAACCGTTCCCGTACCTGCGATAGCCACGCTCCTCCTGGAGCGTTGCGGGATGAAGCGCGGTATCGTTGGTCTTCCGGTAACTGTAGGTCACTCGATGGTTCTCTTCCCGGGCTCCTTCTCTTCTCCAGCGGTCTTCTCTCTTCGGGCAAATCCGCGTCCTCGCTCTTTGCTTTCGCCTTCTTCCCGGTGTTGACACACACCGGCGTCATTTCGCACTCACTCCTTATTGGTCTGACGTGGAAGATGTCATCAGGAGGCGGAGTCCCGTCATAAGGGATTCCCCCAGTTAAAGGAGCCGTCCTGGAATTCCTCTAGCGGTTTCAGCAACGGTGACGTCGGTGAGTCCCACTCGTCCTGTTGGGGAAAGACAAGAGGGGAAGAGAGAGGAGTCGTAGTCCACCAGTCTTTGCTATCCTCTTTTTCTGTCCTGGCCGCCCTGACCTTGTTACAACTGGTTACAATGTTAAAATTTTAATACACTTCCTATCTATCACAGTTTTATACAAAACAATTCATAAAAACAATAAACGTAAAATCCCCAATTACAATCAGTTTACATAATATACTATGAAATAAAAAAAGAACAATGGTTAGACAGTATACTTTGTCTTTCAAAGGAACATATCCTGAGGGACAGTTTAGAAACCTGGCCTGGATACACTCATTTTCGTATCTGCAGGTCCAAATTTTCCCTTGGATTATGTAATGTAAAATGTAATGTAAAAATTACTTATAAAGCGCGGCATTCACCGGACGGTTTCTTGGCGCTATTCACTTTGTTCAACCAGAGACAGAAGCAGAAAGCGAGGAAGGAGAGATTTATGAATAAATACCGAGAAAAAGGTAGGTTTTTAGAAGGGATCTGAAGTGAAGATGAGAGGGAGAAAGTCTCAGTTCCAGCGGTAGAGAGTTCCAGAAGGAGGGTGCCAAAAAGGAGAATCTGAGACCACCGTGTTTTTTGCGCTTGGAGCGGGGAGTCTGAAGGAGCGCAAGATGAGAGGAGCGGAGATTCCTAGAGGGGATATAAGAATGCAAGAGGGAGGAAATAAAGGAGGGACCGGTGCCTGCCAGAGATTTATGGGTCAGGCAACCAAGTTTAAACTTGCAGCGCTCCGAAATAGGAAGCCAGTGGAGGGCCTTGAGGAGAGGACGGACGTGGTGATGTTTGGGTTGGTGGTAAATAAGGCGAGCTGCTTGATTCTGAATCAGTTGTAATCTGTTGATTTGGTATTGTGGGATGCCAACGTACAGGGCGTTGGCGTAGTCAATTCGAGAGATGACTAGTGCCAGTAGTACCAAGGTGAGGGCTTCAGTGGTCAGAAAGTGGGTAATTTTCCGGATCTTCCGGAGCTGGAAGAAGCAGGAGGACACAGTGGCACTGACCTGATGCTGCATTGAGAGGTCTTGGGAGATGTAGACCCCGAGGCTTTTCACTTTATCAGCGGGGTGGGGGGAAGGGCCGAGGGAAGAGGGCCAGAAGGTGGAATTCCAGGGATTGGACGGGCCTCCGACAAGAACGAGCTCCGTCTTGTCGGGATTGAGTTTAAGATGGTGAGTGCTCATCCAATTACTGATATGGCAAAGGGTGGACTGGAAATCTTGAGCTGCTACGTCCGAGGAGTCGAGATTGAAGACGAGCTGTATGTCATCTGCATAGTTAAATGCAGTGACATTCCTACCGCGGAGGGAGCGGATCAGGGGGGTGAGGTAAAGGTTAAAGAGAAGGGGTGACAGGGAAGGACCCTGCGGGACACCGCAGGTGACTCTCGTCTGGTTAGCCGTAAACTGAGAGAGACGGACCGATTGATGGCGGTCTGCAAGAAAGGAACAAACCCAGTTAAGGGCCGTCCCGCTGATGCCTGCCTCTTTGACACGGTCGACTAAGATGGTGTGATCGACCGTGTCAAAGGCCGCTGGCAGATCTAAGAGCACCAGGGCTTGACTGATGTTGGAGTCAGCGCCTCTACGGAGTTCCTCCATAACAGAGAGGATAACCGACTCTGTCGAGTGGGCGGGTCTAAACCCAGCTTGCTGAGAGTCTAAAAAATTGGAGTCCTCGATAAAGGAACTGAGGACGCTAGTCACGTGCGTCTCGAGTACCTTGCTCAAGTAAGGCAGGAGGGAAATGGGGCGGAAGTTGCCCAGGACCGTGGGGTCAGCGTTGGGTTTTTTTAATATGGGGATCACTTCGGCGTTCTTGAACTGGCTGGGGACCACACCGAGCAACAAAGAGTTGTTCAGGAGGGCCAGTGGGGGGCCAGGGCAGGTCGAAAAAGCGGTCCGGAGAATTGCCGGGGGGCAGCAGTCTGTGGGGGAACCGGATGAGACTTTGTGGAGCAGGGGGAAAAAGACTTCATCGGATATAGGAGGGAGCTGTGTCAGGGAGCGAGAGTTGAGAAAAGGAGCGGCCTCTGGGGGGGACATTGCTGGGGACCTGGAGGAAATACTGTTTTTGATTTTACTGATTTTGTCTATGAAAAATTGGTTAAGGGAATCGCAGAGTGCCTGAGAGGGGAGGGGTTTGATGGTCACTCTATCCGGGTGTGAAAGTTCCTCCACAATCGCAAAAATGTCTTTAGATTTTTTCACAGAGTTGAGAATTTTTGTGGAAAAATAGACAGATTTTGCAGTTGAGATTGCATGTTTGTATTCTCCGGATAGTTTGAGGAAATTGACTTTTTCTAAGGGGTCGTAGATTCGACACCAGCGACGCTCAGCTTGGCGAAGTCCCAGTTTGAGGGATTTGAGGCTGTCGGAGAACCAGCGGTGAGCGTCGTGAGGGCGCTTAGTTCGGATAGACTTAAGGGGGGCGACTATGTTGCTGGCAGATTCCAACCAATCGACGAGTGCGGCTTCCTGAGAGTCTGGAGGGCCTAGGCCGGGTGGAGCCGAGGATGTTAGGGAGGAGAGAAAAAGGTCAAGGTTGGCTTTATTCCAGTTACGGGCCAGGAGGCTAGCGCCTCGACTGCGAGGGGGCGGTGGGGGGACCAGAAGAAGGAAAGAGATTAAGGAATGGTCCGACCAGGGGCAGGGGAGGATCGTGAGTGATATGATTTCAGGGTTGTAAGTCCAGACCTGATCTAGGGTGTGGCCTTTAGAATGGGTAGCTGTGTGGACGTGCTGACGGCCATTGAGGCTGCTTAGTAAATCGGTGAAGGCCAGAGAGTGGGGGCTTTCATGTGGGTCAGATGGCCAATAATTAAAGTCTCCTAAAACCAGGAGTTTGGAGTTATTGAGTGTAAGCTGGGATAGTAGATCGCCAAAGAGGGAGGGGAAATTGGGCATGGGTCGAGGGGGGCGGTATACCAGAACACAGGTAAGCGGGGACACCGAGGATTCGAGTCTGATAACCAGGCAGTCAGCCTGGGGAATGGTGAGTAAAGAGAGGGAGGAGAATCGGAGAGAGAGTTTGATAATAGCGGCTACGCCGCCTCCGGATTTGCCAGCTGGTCGGTTGGCTTGGAGAATATAAAACCCTGGAGGAATAGCTGACAGGATGTCGGGGGAGGAGTCCTCATTCAACCAGGTCTCAGTTAGGAACAGGATGTCGGGACGGTCTGAGTCCAGAAGGTGGTATATATCATGTTGGTGGCTCATAAGAGACCGGGTGTTGAGGTATGCAACTGCTAGCTCCATGTTGACGGATGACTGGGCAGGCCGGGTGATAGAGGATGGGAAGGAGGCAGTGCGCTCAGGGGTGATGGAGGATGAAAGGGCCCTGAGCTCTGGAAAAACACTACGAGCGTTGAGAATCCCCAGTTGGAGGAGTTTTGAATGGCTGGAGAGGTCTAGATGCGTCAACGCGTTTTGATTATTATTCCATCTTTATCAAGACAATAGTTAGTTTGTTTCTCCCTGTATTCCTTATTGTATAGCTTGGTTTATATGCCCTGCTTAGTGCACTCGATGTACTTATATGTTTTAACTTCCTTTTGGCCGACCTGAGAGGTCGCTTCAATTTCCTGCCGAGTGGCTAATGTATTTAAATGCCCTAATTACGAATTCACTTTCTTGTACACTCTCCCGTGTCTGTTCGTTCACGAGGGTCGCCCACCAAGAGGAGCATTCGTTCGGTGACTCTCTGTAGTTCAAGAGTGTAACAAGTAAGAGAAGGTATAGAATCAAAAAGCTCCTCTACCCTCGTGAACAAACGGACACGGGAGAGTGTACAAGAAAGTGAATACGTAATTAAGGCATTTAAATACAGTAGCCACTCGGCAGGAAATTGAAGCGACCTCACGAGTCAGCCAAAAGGAAGTTAGAACGTATAAGTATATTGAGTGCACTAAGCAGGGCATAGAAACCAAGCTATACAATAAGGAATACAGAGAGAAAGGAACTAACTATTGTCTTGATAAAGATGGAATAATAATCAAACCCATTGAAACGCGTCGACGCATCATTGTACACAATCCAAGGGAAAATTTGGACCTGCAGATACGAAAATGAGAGTATCCAGGCCAGGTTTCTAAACTGTCCCATAGGATATGTTCCTTTGAAAGACAAAGTATACTTTTTATGTCATGGTATATTGTGTAAACTTATTGTAATTGGGGATTTTACATTTCTTGTTTTTATGAATTGTTTTTTATCAATTGTTTTGTATAAAACTGTGATAGATAGGAAGTATATTGAAATTTTAACATTGTAACCAGTTTTTTAATAATAAAAGATTTTTGTAAAACTTCAGTGCTATTTAGCAATTTATTCAAATATTAGGTGGGATTTTCCTTGACGAATTGTATTATTGTGCGCCTTGTGAGATACGATCTAATTGTGAATTGAACCTTGTATCCTGTTCCTTTCGTAATCCAAGGGAATATTTGTTTTACTTAGCAAGTAGTTTTTCCCAGGCCTCCTTAGTCAATTGCACCCTTAACCAGCTGAACGGTAAACTGCCCTGGCTGCCCTCACCTCATCCTGGCACCGGGGTTTCTTAGGCAAAGCCACAAACATATCCTTATGCGCTTGCGAGCCATTTTTATCAAACCACTTACTTGGGGGAGGAGAAGAGGATACACCCAGCTTAGAAAGGGCAGACTTGATGGAACTGCAGATGTTAGAGGAGGACGTCAGAATGCACTGATCTGAGGCATCATTTCTCATAATGTTGCAAAATCAGTGGAATATGTGGTAACCAGGGTGAAAATAAAATCCATAGGTATGATCTATGCCCACCTGACCCTACACCCCTGGTCAGTAGTTAGTACCGGTTCTTTGAATAAATAAATTGTGTCAACAGGCTTCTTATCCTAAGAAAAAGTAGCAGTCGGGGGATTGTAGTTGCTCGTAACGTCCCACAGAACTTTAAATTTTGCAAGGGAAGAAAATAAACATGAGGCAAAAATGTAATCGATGGTGGTGCTGGGGCCCCTCCCCTTGAACGTAAGTATCCTCTCAACTAGTCTACCCGGTCTCGATTCCATAAGGTTTACCAGGTTGTAATCCGTAATCGGACTGTTTCTTATATCCCCTTGCTGCGTGTTTTAAGATTAATCTGGTCAAGAAAAGGCGATTCATTCTCGGGATCCTCATTACCATAGCAAGCTAAACAAGGGTGCAGATTAAAGTCCCACAGTAACAAGATCATTGTGAACATAGACAATGAGCTAAATTAATCATCTATAAAAGCTCTTAGGCTAGAAACAGCATCTAAGTCATGCCTAGCTTGGAGAGCATTACAAAAATTAACAACTGACATTCTGTACTTATTAGGAAAAATCAGAAGCACACCAAGGATGTTTGGCGATTTGGACGTTATCAATTCAGCTTTACAATTGAGGCCCATATTAATGAGCGTTATAAGACCCCCTCTGGCACGCCCCCAGCTGAGGGAATTGTCCTATTTTCAAAACTATTTGCACCATATGTCCCTTCACGTGTTCTCAGATCGGCTAGTCACGGTCTCATTAAAACTACGAAGATAAGACGGGTGAGATGGGGGGGCCGAGCAATAACACACTGTGTGGCCAAGCTCTGGAACAGACTGCCACTCCCCATGAAGCTTCAACCCAACCTTCAGCTTTTCAGGAAGAGTTTGAAAACCCGCCTGTTTACAGCCACATAGGTCTTTCATTCACAATCTCATTTTCCCTGCCCTCACGCTCCAGCGCCAAGACGCCTCGGCAATGGAGCGCTATAAAAGCATCTAAACATAAACATAAACATAAATCCAAACTAAGGAGGAAGTCTTGAAGGTTACACAGGTCCTTATTGGTCTTATCAGGCTCGAGAGATTGTGCAGAAAGACCCTTCTTTGTAACCTTTCATGGTTTACTGCCGAGTTTGGGAGAATTCCATTAAGCTGTACTTCTTGTTTTTGCACTGGCTCCTTCCCTGTGGGCTCTATCCCTACCAGCAGTAGTAATAGGCTCTGGAGACTTTATGTGTGCCACCAAATTTGTAGAAATGTGAGATAAATGGCAACTACTAGTTAAAGTCTCAGAAAGTACAGCAATGGATTGTGCCACACCTGGGCCCATGGGAACACCCCATGGTGGAGTGACAGCATGGCAGTTCGAGGCCAACTGGTCTTCAACACATGAGATTTCTTCCAAGAGCACCCCCACTTCGTTGTTAAGAAAAGACAGTATAGATTTACTAGTCCTTGGTTTCCTGTCTTGCACATCATTGGAATCCACTTTCCTCTTCCCCTTGACTACCTTAACTTAGGTGACAACAACAGTAATGTGACCCAGCTGTCACAGGGCCCAAAGATAAACAGAAGGTGAAACCCAATATGAAAAACAATCACAGGCTTGGCTAAAAGTCTCATTGAGGGACTTAGAGGGGTGGCCCAGCCCAGCCCCTTCCGGGCTCTGACAGACACAGATAGGCCCAATCTTTACCCGGTCTTCGCACGTCCTGCGAGTTTCCCGCACTGCGGGGCTTGAGCGCTCCTGAAATGCATGCTGGAAATGCAGGCATGTTGTGGCAGCCTCCCCCGCTGCTAGAAATTTTGGAGCCTCAAGTCCTGGGTTTTGGTAATGCCTTTCTCGAACCAGGGGGCACGAGCGCTCCAAAAATACACAGAGTTGACGCATGCTGGAAATGCGGGCATGTCGTTGCAGCCTCCCCTGCTGCTAGAGGTGTTAAAGCCTGTTTTCCTGCACTCTGGCACTGCCTTTCCTGCACTTCGGGGCTCGAGCGCTCCTGAAAAGCACGAGTTGGCGAGCTGGAAATGCAGGGGTGTCGTTTTGGCCTCCCCCACCGCTAGAGATGTTGGAGCCTGTAGTACTGAGTTCTAGTGCAGCCTTTCCAACACCCCAGTTCTCGAACACTCCTGAAATGCGCAGAGTTGGCACGCTGGAAATACAGGTGTGTTGTTGCAGCCTCCCCCGCCGCTAGGGATGTTGGAGCTCGTGGTCCTGGGCTCAAGCACTTCTGAAATGTACCGGGTTGGCCTGCTCTAAATGCAGGCGTGTCATTGCGGCCTTCCCCACCGATAGGGATGCTGGAGCTCTTAGTCCCCAGGCTCGGATCCTTCCTTATCATTACAATCTTTGGATATTTAAAATAAACCTCTATCCCTGTTTGACTTTCTTTAGTCTGCTCAGTTACAGCTTTAGCAGATTAATACATAAAGAAGCAGTTTGCAAAATCACTCTTATAACACTAGCCAAGAAATGTGGTGATGCTCCGTGACAGAACATTCCACAGGCAACCACCCATTCTCTTTAGTGAGGGTTCTAAAAGGGAGCCCCTCTAAGGCTATGGAGTACACACCGTTTGTCCAACAAAGCTATTCACACTACCACCGAGTTATTAAGGCCACCCCATAACAATCCTATGGCTCAAGTGCAGACAACTTAGGACTTTTGCAACAGATTGCTTTTCACAGGTAGAGCAAGCTTTTGGGGGGTTGAGGGATGGAGTGTTGTTTTGTTGCATAAACTAAGACTTTGGCTTAGCTCTAAAAGGTTTGTTTTCACATCTACTAGTGACTGAATGTGACAGGTTATTGTAGCTCCGCTGTACCCCACCCAACACATAGTTGAAGTGGCGTCAGTGCTCTTAGGTTACTAACAGTCCCTAAACATGGATTCAGCAACGCAGTGGTACTTTGAGAGGCACAATTTTGCTCTTTACAATATCTCACACACAAACTGCACTAAGAAAAAGACACTTCAAATATTTATTTCAACAGTCTCATAATGTTGCTTTGTAGATCTAAAATAACCACATAGAATATTATTAAAAAAGCACACGTATCTTGAGAACAACAAGAATAAAATGAATATTTCTACCATAGTTAAAATATCATCTAGCAACCTAACACCCTAAAATCTACTTCTATGCGCCACACCAGAGAGCATGGAGCAGCGTAACTTTCATCAAGTGTTTCTTAGAGAGAATCAACGCACTGCCTACCTGTTTACAGCAAAACGCTGTCATTATCATCAATCAGGAGCCAGTGTTCCCTGCAGAGGAGAACACACTTCTTCAGCTTTCAGTGCAGAACAAGATGCGGCAGCATCACAGCAGTCTAAAGATCTGCTGGCAGTATCTTGTGTGATAATCTGTGCATAAAAGACCTCTCCTCCTAAGGGGTCGGTGGAAGAGCCTTTTATACTTTGGGTCAGATGTACGACCATTCCATTTTGAGAGTCGCAAATTGCGACGTTTTCCAACTCGCAAAATGGAATGTACAACAGTGTCTCAGACACGGTTTGCGAATTCTGATGGGATCGCAAATGACCTGCAACATCAACATTCATGAGGCAGGTCGCAATTTGTGGCCAGCACTCACAGGGATGGTGGCCTACTGGGGTCAGCAGACCAGCATGTCTGTGACGGCTTTTTAAATAAAAACGTTTTTTTTTTTTAAATGTGCTGGTTTTTCTTAAAGGGAAACGGGATGCATTTAAAAAAGAAAAATGAAACGTTTCCGTTTAATTTTTTAAGAGTAGGTAATAGTCCGTGGGTTCAATGCCTGCTCTTAAAAATATTTTTGCATCCATTCACAAAGGGGAAGGGGTCTCCTGGGGACCCCTTACCGTTTGCGAGTGACTTACCAACTACTTGTAGTAGGTGGTAAACTGCGAGTGTTTTGCGACCGCAAATGCGGTTACAAATCAATGGAACATATCATTCTGACTCGCTATTAGGAAGGGACACCCTTGGCATGGCCCTTCCTAGTAGCAACTCGCAAACACTATTTTGCATGTTGTTTGTACATACCACATCCCTTTTTTGCAGTCGCAAACAGGCTGATTTCCCGTTTGCGACTGCAAAAAACAGTCGTACATCTGGCTCTATATCTTATCTGGGACTGGAATTTCTGACAGAACCTTAGGAATGCTAGTCTTGGACACATTCTTATAAACAAATAAGGTAAAAACATGTGAATTCAGAATACACTAACTATGATGTTATTATTATATGACCTTGAAATAGAGATAACAAGACACATGTCCCAGACTGATGTTGCATCAAGCATTCTAGCGAGGCCCTTGTCTAAGCGTAAAGTGTCTTATCAGTGTCATTGTCTAAAAGACTTGACACTTTCATAGGTTTATGGAAAAATTTAGACAGACGAAATAGGCGTCAAAGGCAGAGACATGTCAATGAATCTGCAAAAATAGAGAAAATTGAGTCTCGGGCTGCTCAAGATGGTGTCTGGCCTTTTGGACTTTGTCAGTTTCAAGTGGATGAATGCACACCAATCACGCATTATTAGCATAATCATAGACGGCAGGGTCAAAGGGCCTAACAGCAGGGGCTCATCGAAGGTGTTGATTGGCTTGGTGTCTGAGGTCGGTGTGAATGGATTTCAGGTTATCCACTAGTTATTTTGTGCTGTTAGAGATTAAAACAAGCATTTGCAATGGAATAGGTCTTGCGAGAGTTTAAGCTATTGGAATTGCAAATAATCTGTTTTGATAATTAACACATAAATAAAAGGCATTTTCATTTACAATGCCAATAACTCAAACTCTTATAAATGTGAGACCTAATTCATTTCAAAGAAGCGGCCGCCATTGTCTCGGGCTGCTTGGAAAGTGAAAGTGCCCATGGCATGCTGAAGTTTGCAGGAAAAGCATGTCGTGCCTGCAGTAGGAGAAACTCATTAAAATAATTGTGCTTACAGACTAAATAAGACATTCGGTGTAACAACAGAAGTAAAAGGGCCAGTCCTCATGGGAGGTTACAAATGAAGACAAGGCTGTACTAAGGAGGGACTAACAAGCCTATTAACGAATCAGAAATTAGCCTTTACGAAGGACAATGACACAAGCCAATGAAAAATATGGACAGAGAGTGGGCGGGTCTTCAAGTCCATACTCTAATACAGCATGCCTCGCAGAGCAGCGCATGCGCTGCCCAGGCTCGACCTAAAAAAGAAATTGCATGAATTAATTTCAATCACTGTTTATTACGCTAAGCTGCAATCCAGTCCATCATATTTTTGCCCACCATGCCACCTCAGATGGGAAGCAACCTTATCCAAATCGTATTTGGTCCCGAGCCCATAGAAACAGTCTATCAGTAACTGCCCGGCCAGGTCCCCGCGGAATAGGATTACAAGCATCGCAGACCAGTTGTGGACCATTTGGGCCTGGCCATTAGGGTGCAGCTTTTATTAAAGGATATTAGAGATAAGTCATGTCTATGGTGCTCTTCGGAGTCAAGGACCCTATACCGGATGTTAGTGACATGAGAGGATGAACAATCTGGACCCTGGTTCTGGTATCGATTATTCATCATGTGGCAGCACCATGAAAGTCTATGTCCTATTTCCCTACAGAGGCAATGCTATATTATTCAGCAAACTATAATAGCGAAGGTAAAAACATCAAATGCTTTCAAATCCTTCAAAAGCTGGAACTGTGAGAAAATCTATCAAAATAAATGAATCTTAATACAAAAATGGAGCTATCGAGGACATTTCTCCAGCATTCTTTTTTTTTACTTTCTAGAATCGCATCAATATTACTTGTGCTTACTTCTTTACAGAACATATTTTTCATAATGTGCTGAGGGAATAAAGTCCAGCGGCACGTGGGATGTGTCCCATGAGCTCTCAGGGACACATCACAGGAAAACTCTCAGGATTTCTGCGAGCGAGTAGAACACCTGACATACAAGAACTCTTTCCTACTACCGGACAAGACTCTACCAAAGCAATGACAAAGCCAGGCTCACAGACTTCAGTTCGGTTATTAAGGGAATATAAGAAGTTCTACTACCCTTAGCAGGGTAGGAAGAAGAACATTTTCAGCAGGAACACTTTACACATTACCATGCACGTTACGGTTTTCATACCAGTGGGCGACCTATACTTTGCTCAGCTTAGTTTAATAACCATACATTTGCTTTAACACTGAGTTTCAGATTTTTTAAAACATATGTTCATGGCTTATGAGCGAAGGAAACCCTAAACAACCATTCATAAAGTTTTTTGATGATGTCTTTCGGGACACTTTTTTGCATACAACCCCCTCACTGCACTTGCCTAAATGTATGCGTTCTCTGCACATCGATAAAGGGTTGGCCACAGGAACCCTGTACCCAAAGTCCCATTCCCTCAACTCTACTGTGCATGGCCTTAAACCAGACCCGTGCCCTACTCCTCACACATACAACTCCAGCTGCGCACAGCCTTCAGCGGTGTGTATCAGGGGTTGTGCACAGCGTCTGTGCATAGCTTCGACACTGGCAACACCCGATGTCCACAGATATCAGCTCGCACATTAGTGCTGGCTGCAAAGACAGGGCTTTATCCATGGCTGGCATCCAGTCTTCTGCATGCCCAATCTCGCTGAACACCAACAGCCATGCACAGCAGCATCTGACCGCAGGCTGCATGCACAGCCTCCCACACTCCTCACTCCAGCTGCGTAACAGAAGTGTGCATAGCAGTGCCTAATTTGAGCTGACGGTTTCCGGAGCTCTGCACTGGCACTTAATTGTCAACACGGGCACTTGTGATAGTTTTCCGCAAGGTGGCACTGTCTGGCTAATTTTGAGATGCCCACACAACAGTTAATTATTAATTCTATATACATTAGAAATGACTATTACCTGCTGACCAAGCCATTCTTATAGTTTTGGGGGCCTGAAATAGTCTGAACTGTCACACTTGTAGGAGTGTGATGGTTAGTGGTTGTGTTGGTGCTGTCACTGGCCGGGGCAAAGTGTGGTGTAAGCTGCAGTGGCCTCCTGACGAGAGCCCTGGCACTTATTGTTTTACAAATTAAGCACAGTATATTCAGCTATTATTAATGCTCTCTGGGTGCAAGCTCTGTATCAGCCCATATACAACACGAACTGGCAGCGTATGCCTTTCGTAAACAGCATATCGCTTAACTCCTGCCCTTACCCAAGCCCTATGCCAGCTTCTGAGCCTCTGAACCAGCTGCATTCAGTCTTCGGCCATGCAATGCGGGTTCCCAGAGCAGGAACTTGTGGCCTATGGTCTGCTCATGACCTACTAAGTAGGCGAGCGAGGGTTCCTTTAGAACACCTGTGGGTTCCAAGCCCTTGAAGCGCATCAGAAGGGATAGAAGGAAGAAGACTGGAAGTAACTGAACCACAAATAGGTAGATGACCTGATCTCACTTTGTTTCTTTTGCCTCGTGGCCTTTGATCTGCTCATGACTTCATGCTAGTTATACCAATAAATATTAAGATATAACAATACATCATTAAATAACTGCACATACCCAAACGAAGAAATGATACAGTATCCATAGTGATTCCACTAAAGAAGCATGCACGGGTTGATTGCAGCCAACCCAAGGAGCGTTGCCTGCAGGAGAGGTGTGGGGGTATGACGGAAGCCATTGAAAGGACCAGCAGCAGCAGGAGAAGAGCTGGTGTATGATGTGTTCAACCCCATTACCAAAAGGAGAGGTATCAGTGTATGATGGAAGACCATCCAAAGACCAGATGCAGCATGAGAGTTACCAGTATTTGATGGAAACCACTCAAATCTCTCCAAAAAGCATGAATGCCGTCAACATGGATTCTCTTATGTGAGCTCACTGGCCTAGGACTAACAGGCTGGACACACCATTGTTGCCTACCCCTAATAGATTTTCATAGCACAGGGCATTTGTGACAGTAGAGACAAGCTGCTGGAGCCGGTTTTGTGGATGCCTTAGACAACTGCAGTGTTCTTGTCTGTAATGGAGATTTCCGCTTGTTCCCACTGGCTTTCTGAAGATTGAGTGGAGTTAGAGGAGGTCATGGATGGTCTGCTCTCCATTCTTTCTGTAGATCTGTGAAGGTATTTCCTGACCTCAATTGTGGCCTCTCTGCTAGGGTCAATACAAGCTCACCCACGCTGCTGCCCTTCTACTGCCAGTGGACCTTGAGGATAGGGGTGCCATTCAGTTATTTCCCCATCTCCCGACTCTGCAGAGGACTACTTTATTAGTTGTCCATGTACTCTCCTGGCTTTCGCTTTACTCGATCTGGAGGAGGCAGAGGTCAGAGGGTGCCCCTTTTTCCTCAGCGGCCTTGGAATGGGAAAGCCTGGTATGGAGTAGATCAGCTTGGGTTAGGACCATTGTCGGGATAGCTTTGCTGGGAGGGAGACCACTCACTATGCTAACTGTAGCAACAGCACACCCTCATTCTTCACCTCCATTCTGCAGGAAAACAGGTTGAATCAATACTGCCTAAATCCACCTATATAAAAAAGGACACATGCAGATATTGTTATGGCCAGAAAAGATCCCATCTCACTTGATGACCCTGGCATATTGCAGGACCTCCACTGAATCTAACACAGTTGGACAATTCACAAAGGGTTTGAGATTCAAGGAATGTTAATCTCACTTGAACTAACCTCAAGATTGGCAGTGAACTTTCTTCCATTGTTATCTGATTATGTGCATGAATGTTGCTCACAACTTATTTGATGCTTTAACTAGGATCATCAATGATAATGCTGTGTTGAAGTCGAATTTCTACCTAGAAAAAAAGAATCTAAAAAGGTGATCTGCACTCTGGTACACCACAGAACTCCACAATGAAAAAAGATACTCAGATTGTTTCAACAGTCATGACACCAAACTCTCCAAGAACAATGTGGACTTCTTACAGGCAGCCAGAAGAATTTACAGAAAAACACATCTTAGAATCTAAATCCTCAGTCATGGTATCCCAAATTGATTTAGCTAAGGATATATCAAACAAAGTATTTCAGACTGGCAAATCTGGCACAAACCCAACCTCTACCTCGTAGTGCTTCAGAACATTATCAGAGGTTCAGTCCTATTATACATTGCAGATGATATGCAGCTGTACTTAAAGATCACAACTCCAGGAAATGCCACCCAGGAATCAACAACTCTGGAGAATGGTCAAACTCAGCAGACTAACCATCACCTAAATCACAGTGCCAACAAAACAGTACTCATCCTCTTCTCATTACAGCCCTGCTCCCCCCTTACAGGAATCAATCCTCTCTGCCAACATTACAGGCAAAGCCAAAACTTGATTAAATCTCCAGAATCACCTACGCACCTTGGCCAGCAGTGCCGATACCAAGAATTCTTTAAATCGAGGCATCAAACACCTCCTCACATTTCAAAGTCATGACCCAAGCACTAGTTCTGTAGAGAAGTGCCTATGGCAATTCTATCCTGCCTGTAAATCCTGTCACCTTGCTTCTCTAAAAGCCTCTCTGCATACTGCAGCACACTTAATCTCTGGGTTTAGTTAGTCCGATCACATAACTCCTGAAACACATTAACTATGCTCGCTCCCTGCCAATGGCGCAGATCGACTTTCAAATTTGTAGACCTTGTCTACACCCCCTGAAATACTGACACCCCTCACTACCTGACAAACCAGCTGACGTTCTCAAAGCTCAAACTCTCTTGCTGGAAACCCCAGCATGCAATAAAAACTCACCTTGGACCAGTCTTATTCTAGATGTGCTCTAATAATTTGGAATGCTATTCCACCATCTATTCGTACCATTGCCTTCACATCGACCTTCAACAAAGAACTTAACTTCATTCTCCTTGATCAGCATTTTCCCTCACTCTCCACTTCATCACCTGGCTCTATCAGTTTTCACTGTGCTTGTTGGATCCTTAAAGAATGTAATTTTATTTGACTGTATCTGCTCCTGCTCTATTCACTGCTATCTCATTGTTTGAATTTTCACTAAGTTTACTAGATGCAGTACTTTCCTGCTTATTGTTATAAATCTCATCTCTTTAATTCCTGCTTTTGTAAAGTACTCTAAAGCTCTATGGCCATCAAAGCGCTTTATAAAAACAAATTAAATAATTGATAATGTCAATTATCAATTGATATCATTGATGCAATATTTAATGGCATATGTCACATCTAATATGAGCTCATGAGTAGTGCATGTGATGATCACGTTATAGTTTGTGTAGCTAACCATAACTAGCCAATTTCTATGGGTTTTCTGACTTACTTTATAACTTCACTTTAACTGCAGCTTTTTATGAGATTTCAGAGTGGAATAAACCTAAACTTACACTGAACTTAAGATGGTCATTAAATATATTTTAACTTTAATACACACACAAACACATATTATACAGGTGCGTTTGTAGCAGATGTGTAGTTATGGTTAGGTCAGACTTTCCACTGAAAAGGCACTTACTGTTTTGATAACTTTGGGACCGTTCAACAAATCAGAAAACTTTCCAACAAAAAAGTACATTCACTTTGGTTTCTTCATAGCAAGTTTCATACAAACTGTCAAGTGACAACCAAAAACCAGGAGGGTCCTAAAAGAGACATTTCACATTTCAACTCCCATAGGATTCTTTGCTCCTCACACAGAAAAAAAGACCAAACAGAATTACACCAAGCTTAGAAAGAAAGTAGAACTTTGCTCAAGGAAGTGCCTTTGCTTACTTTGATTCAAAAATCCAATAAAAAAAACATGAAGACATACCGCTGAACTAGTCGCAAATCTGTCATGCTTCTGTCATGCTCTGATTGGCTGGCCATCACAGAAAAATTGTGTTGCTGCCACCCTTACTCATCACTGTGGGTGAGTGCTGAGCACTGTGTCAAGAAAAGAAAAAAAAACAATGGCATGAGCATACCCTCACCTACAGACCCATTTGGGAGAAGCCCAAAGCGATATCTCTGGGATTATAGTTAACATTAAATAGGATTTTTTTTTCTGTGCCATGAATTCTCCAACCTACTTGGCTTCTGCAAACCTTCCTGGGTTCTCAGGATTCCTGATTTCAACACAAGATTTGCAAGTCCTGAAAATGTACTTGGGGAAAGAGTTTGGGGCCACATCTATGAACCATTTTTGTACTCGCAAATGGCCCGATTCGCAGAACCGGGCCGTTTATCACAGCAAAAATGCTTTTTGACATGTACAAAGCCCAAATAGTGATTCTGTAACTTGTTACCGATTCGCAATTTGGGTTTTGCGATTCGGTATTAGGAAGGGGTGTGTTTAGGGAGTCTCTTCCTAATACCGAATGGAATTGGTAAGTGTGAATGTTTTGCAACCAAAATGCGGTCGCAAAACATTTGCATTCTACCACCATTTGAAAAGTGGTGGCAACCCATCCGCAAATAGGAAGGGCCCATGGAAAGGGTCCCTTGCCCTTTGAGAAAGGCTGGGAAAACATTTTATAAGAGCAGGCAGTGGTTCCAAGGCCACAGCCTGCTCTTAAAAAAGTAATAGGACACTTTTAAATTTTTGGTTTTGAATTGCATCCCGCAAAATGGGTTGCATTAAAAAAAAAAAATGCTTTATTTAAAAGAATTCACAGACATGGTGGTCTGCTGACCGCAGCAGGCCACGATCCCTGTAATTTTAGCGATTCCCAATGGTTTGCAAACCGAGAACTACCTTATTAATATTCATGAGGTAGGTTTATTTGTGACCCACTGGGAATCGCAAATTAAACTCAAATGAGTTTCACACATTTGAAATAGCGATTTCCTAAATGTAATTCGCAGGAAATCGCAATTAGGAGCTCGCCTTTTCAAACTTTCATACATGTACCCCTTGGTGCAGTCCAAATACACTTGGTCAACCCCGTGGTCCCAAAGGCAATGCGCATTGGGGGTTGGAGCGCCAGAGGTGGCTACAGTGCAGGGTATAGAGCCTGGTCTGGCAGCCATCTAGCAACAGAGTACGCCTGAAGGCCATACACTGCGGGGGTTGACGGCCCACAGGGTATTAAGACATAGGAAACTCTTGTATATGATCAAAAAAAAAAAAACATTCACTGAACACTTCAAAGACTTTTTAAAAAATAACAGAAATTCACAGTTAAAGTGCATTTATGGTGAAATTCAAAAGCTATTGTTAGGTCACCAATCCATAACTCAACTCTAACCATAATACTTCATAATATATATATGTACGTATCCTTACAAATCAAAAATAAAATATTACAGGTCTTTCAGTAAGAATATGAAATCATTTATTGGCCAAACCTATGTACTTTAAACTTGAATATCAATAATGAAATTTTACAAATGTAGTAAAGTTTGTGTTTAGATTATTAAAATCACATGATAGCAAAAAAAGATATACATATGAAAAGGTTAGGCTTAAGTTAATAAAATAATGATATGTGGCCAAATGGAAAGACAATGTGAACTATCTTGGGGAAAGTGTTTTAGGCCATTTTTTTGCATTTGAAGCAATAGTAAGCTCAGACAGCATCATTCCTAGATGGAAGCCACCTTTCTGAACAAAAGACTCCCTTACATGTACCATTTTGGTAGGACTCACAATCATTTAATTTAGCACAGTAATATAATACAAATTGCGATGCCGGATTCATGGTTGTAACATATGTGTACTTTATGCATTGACAAAGGATGTGTATATAATATTTTTATTTATATAGAGAGTTATATTGATAAGATAAGCATGAATCACTTAAGGCAGTGGATTTTAACCTGTGGTCAGAGGACCCCTGGGGGTCTGTGAGGCCTATTAAGGGGGTCCACGACTATGTTACAAAATTAAATCATGTTCACATTAATATGATAAAATTATTAAATTACATACAAATAAAGAAGGGAAATTGAAAAAGGGAAATCTTTTTCTATATTTGATTGTGAATCAAACTAAATATTTCAATGTTAGAGTATTTTATTTAATGTTTCATTGTTTTTGAATGCTTTTGTATTGTTATGAGATTCAAATCATAGAAATTGCTTACGCCAGGGGTCCCAGCTAACAATAAGGACTCGGTGGGGGTCCGTGGATTTCAGTAATGATTTTGTAGGGGGTCTACAGAGGTCAAAAGGTTCTGAACCACTGATTTAGAACATTTATATCTTCACAAAAGTTAGTGTGAAACCGCTTGTAGCCTTGCAATGGCCCAAAGTTCGGAAGGGGGAGAACTAAATAAATGAATAACTTAGAGTTTTATGTGATACTGCTTCACAGAGAAAGATAGGCTAAAGTTTGTGGTGCCATTTTAGAAGTTTCTCATCTGCCATGATCCAGTCTACCCACTCTGTTTGGAGCATGCATGTCCTTGGTTAAAGATGCCAAAGCAGTGACTTTCGAAGTTGAGAGCCAAAGATGCTTACATATTGTCTTGGTACAATTCATTTGTTTGGGCCCAAACGTGTAAATGAACTTGAGGGTCTAAGTAGCCGTATCCATCATTCTCTTTGTCAACGAAAGCGTTGCACCTGCACTAATTTCTCAGAATCTATAACACCTTGGAACCACTACCTCACTACCAGAATTGGGAAAGCCACAACATCAAAAAGGATAAGTTAAATAGCATTTACCTAATGTAATTTAATTACAAATTGATTTACTTTCTGTTGTTGCTGCTGTCACCGTAGTTTGGGTCATCCTGTGCATCTTTTAAAGGAGGTGGGCGGAAAGACACTGTGCTGCCCTGTCAATCTCGCCGCAAATCCGACGCTCCAACACCCGGGGTAAGGACTACAGCCCCCAGGGTGCACCAGGCATTCCACAGCTGCCGCGAGTGAGGGGGAGGCATGGCCATCGCGCATAAAGCGCTGCCTCTCCACCCACGGCGCGGGACGCGTGCCGGACGAAGCCTGGACCAATGGCGGGCCCTTCTGTGCCCGTCAGGGGCCGGGCTGGGCCATCCCAGTTGGTTTTAATTTTTATAGATGTGGTCCAATATTTGCACTCTGGTTAGTGACTTTTTAAAATCTAGTAGGTGTATTATTAGAAGTGTCCAGGTATAGCTCCTTTATGTGGGAGTAGTAGTATTCACTGGGGATTCTACTAAGGCTCTTCTTTTTTTCCGTTGTGGCACATTTGAGCAAGGGTAGTAGTTGCTTTGTTGTCCATCTATTGCACGTTTTGGGGGTTCACCTCGGTTCGAAGCCATGGGGAGGCGGAAGGCTCAAGTGAGCCAAGAAGGGACAAAAGCTGCATCCAGTGCTACTGTTAGAACTATGGATACCTTCCTGTCAAGAGCTGCTTCAGTTATTGATAAGGAGATTGAACTAGTGAACAGGCGTCTCTCTAGATCTCCCTCTAATGGTCTTTTCTCTCTCCTGGGTGGGCCAAATAATCCGCCAAGTGAAACGGTCAGTGAAGCACCGAGTATACTTTCATCCCCTGGGTTGGGTAGTGATTCTTAGCTCAATGAAGCGCTGTCCCCTGGGAGGTGCCTCCTAGGACCCTGTCTCCCGTTGTGGTTATCGGGACGAGGAAGAGTGGTGCCTCTTCCCTTACATTAGGGAATGGCGGCATGGGTGGTAATATTAATCATACATCACTAGAAGTTCCCAGCAATGTTGACGCCTTGCAACCTTCTAGGGTGGCTCAAAGGTCTAGTGGTAGCTTGAAAAGAAAATGTAAGCCAATGAGGAGTCAAGCCAAAAAAACCAAACCTAACGTGTCCTCCAAGTCTGCCCCTAAAATTAAGGTACCCGTGTTGCCAGCATCAACATAGTCAACATGGCCACGTTGGAAGCCTTTAAATCTACTATGTGCTGCATGCTGGAGGATAAGCTGAGCCCCATTGTGGCTAAGTTAAACCGTATAGAGCAAATCCTAGTTGAACAACATAAGTCTTTAGAACCCACCCATTTTCTCCAACCTGTGGTCCCGGATTTGCCTAAGGTTAACACTGTGCCAGGTACTTTGCCTTTGTCTGGGGTAGCTGCGGATTCTCGATCTTCTAGGGGAGCCCAGTCCTGTGGTGAAAATGTGTCTTTAAGAGAGCTAGGGGGGCTGGCTGATGGTACAAGTGCTAGGCAGGTATCTAATGGGGTTTTACCTACAAATCACCAGGGCCAAGCTATTTATAGACCAGGAAAAAGCTCGGCAGAGTCGCAGGGATACTCAACCAATGTCCCTCAGAATTTAGCGGTTATCAATCTTCCACCCCAATCCGCACCACTGGTAGTAATTTTGGGGAATGTCCCTACACTTACACAAGGCTTCCAGGAGGACATCACTCAACTTAAGAATAAGGTTACTCATTGGCTTTTGAGCAATACCTCTGTGGGCCCAATGGTGGTACGCAATATCATCATGGTTCGCCGTGTGGGCTGGATAGGTAGCTCGAGGAAATCCGGAGGGGGTGATTGCATTATTGTGAATTTTAATAGTTCATTCCTTGTGGAGAAAATCTTTCGGGATGTTTATCTTGAACTGACTCCCAGGGATTCTGGTATTCAGATTCTGCCTCTGGGTTTTTTCTACAAGGCTGCCCACATAAGGCGCCACAATCTAAGTATGCCAAGTAATAGGTGGATTCAAAGACCTCTGGAGGCTTCAGGGGGTAGCCATTTTCAATCTTTTGGGGGGATGCCCGTTCGGCTGGGCTTTACCCTATCCCTCGGCTAGAGCTATCGAATAGATTCTCAGCTCTTTCAAGGTTGGATGAGTGCGATTGACTGCACAAGCCCATAGGAGGCTTACTCCATCAACAGGAGTCCCCCTGTCCTCTCACCAGTAGTGTTGCGCCCGGTAGTACGGAGCTGTCTGGGACGCCTAGCCCTCAGCAGCAGATGTCATCACCAGTTGTACTTCAAGGGGCGATTACCAAATTAGACGCCTATAATGTCCTGTCATGGAACATTGCAGGTATGGCGGGGAAATTTCAGGATCCTTCGTGGGTGCAGATCGTCAGGCAATTCTCTGTGATTTGTTTCCAGGAGACTTGGCTGGTGAACTGTAACCTATTTTTGGAGGGATATAAAGCTTTCTTTGTCCCTGCGTCCCCGTCAGTTTGTGGCAGAGCAAGGGGTGGTTTGGTTATTTTTATAGGGTTGGCCGTGAACTGTTGGATTCAGCAACTCCCCACTGCCTATAGAGACCTTCAAGCTATCGTCCTAAGGAGAGGAAATGATAGCATGGGTATAATTAATTTTTACAACGCAGTGAATGCACAGGGGGAGTGTAAGATTACCCAGTTGAGCTGCCAAATTAGGCAGTCCTGTGGTCCTGTTGCACATAGACTTACGGTGGCGGGGGACTTTAACGTCCACCCTTGTGGTGATCCCAAAACCACTTGTATGAGAGAGTTGGGATGTGCTAGGATGCGGGGCTTTCACTTTGAGCATTCGGTTCAGGGGGACGCACTTAATAATATGCTTAATGAATTCGACCTGATACCATCAATGTCTTTTTCTGCCTCCCTTAGTAAACAGTCCGTCCCGTCTTTTAAAGGACGGAGTGACGGTTCTTTTATAGATTATATTTTGATCTCAGCTGGGCTTCAGTTTAACCTCCGGGGGTTTACAATTGTGGATAGTGTATTCAGTGATCACAACCCCATTTGTGTGTACCTGGGAGGAGGTTTGTTGACAAGTCATGCCAGGGTGATAGTGCCAGGCACGCTGAGACCTACGTATGGAAGGCGCCGCCTAAAATGGTCCCAGGTAGCCCGGACCTATTTTATGGCAAGGTATAAGTGTTATGCGCAGCTGAAATAGCATCATGTGTGTCTCCTGGCTCCCTCCCTGGGGGTGCTCTCAAGGCTTTTGAGGGTATTACTTGTAAGATAGGGGCATTTTTAAGCGCCCCCTCTCATAGGACGGTGCCTTGTGACCCCAGATGGTTTGATCCTTTATGTTCCAAAGCTGCTAGAGATTTAAAGGAAGCCTTAAAAGCTACCCAGAGAGACCGAACTCTGATTCGTGCCCTCCGACTCAAGTATAAATGGGCACTGGCCACCCGTAAGGGTGAACTAAAGGAAGCAACGTGGCGAGAATTACTGGAGCCAAGTACATTAGGGAGTAGCTCTAGGTTCTGGGGTATTATTAATCGACCCTTATTTGAGAAGAATAGGGCTGGAGAAGTAGGCACTATTATAACAGAAGATGAATGGGTGTCTCACTTTAAATCCATTTTTAAAAGTGCTACAGATCAACAACAAGCCCAAACCAGAGTTCATACTAATGTCTCAGTAAGATTTGTGCAGAAAGAGGTGGAGAAAGGCATTTCAGGGCTGTCATGTAACAAGGCTCCAGGTCCGGATGGCATCCCTCTGGATCTTTTTAAATCAAACCCACCTTTTTGGGCTCCAGTTCTGGTGGCCGTGCTTAACGCGGCAGCCCGGGCCGGATGTCCAGAGTCCTGGGGCACCTCAACGATTGTACCGGTTTTCAAGAAGGGCGATCGTAATAGCACTTTGTGTTATAGACCTATCTCCCTCATTGATTCCGTGGTCAAGGTTGTGGGCGGGGTTTTATTGAACAGATTAGCCTCTTGGGTAGAAGAGAATAAGATTGTCTCTGATATACAATATGTGTTCCGACCAGGGCATTCTACTCTAGCCCAATGCCATAACCTATGTATGATCCTGGGAAAGTATACGGTTGCCTGCCAAGGTACGATCTACATGGCCTTCATGGATCTTTCCTCCACCTTTGACTGCGTCAATCGGGGGAAACTGTGGCAATCCATGAGGGCCATGGGGGTGGAGGACGGGTTGGTTGACTTCCTGGGGGACCTGCATAGGGACACCAAGGCCAACATCAGATTTCTAGGGACTTTAAAATTGAAAGGGGAGTACAACAGGGATGTATTCTGGCCCCATTTCTATTTAATTTATATATCAACGACCTGGATAAGACCTTGGTAGAAACAGGGGCTGATTTCCCTTATGTGGGGCGACGAGGATTGCCCGTCCTGCTATATGCGGACGTGGCGGTCCTCATTGCCAGGACGGCAAGAGGCCTCCAGACCCTGCTCGATGCCTTTCGGAGCTTCATGGCCGATCGTGACCTAGCTATTAACAACTCTAAATCTTATATTCTGCAGGTCGGGACACGACCAATGAAGCAGTACCCCTTCAAAGTGGGTGGCGATAAAGTGCCTTTGACCACAACATTCTCATACCTGGGTGTTTTATTAGACGATCACTTGGACTGGGGGGCCCTTATCCAGAGAAAGAAGGGGGAGGTTATAAGGGCGAACACAGCTATTTTCAACGTTGCTGCAAAGATGGGTAAGCGCCCTATTGCGGCAATGTTGAAAATATACCAGGCCAAAAGTGTCGCTATCGCCAGCTATGGGAGCAAATTATGGGGCTATGCAGCAACAGATGTTTTACAGGTGGTGGAGAACACCTTTCTTAAAACAACTTCTTGGGGTGCCTAGAGGAACACCAAACTTGGTGGTACACGCAGAAACAGGGTTGCCATTCATTTGTGATATTTTGGCCATGCGCCCTTTGCTGTTTTGGCTCAACTGCTGGTTAAACAAAGACTTAGTTCTTAACCACCAGATTCTGAAAGAAGTTTTGAGCCTTGACCACATGTTACGCATTCCTTGGTTAAAATATATAAAGGGTAGTTTTGAGGAGCTGGAGCGACCGGATATTCTTTTACAGCCTGATCTTATTACCGCAGTGGATGTGGAATTTGTAAAGAAGACTTTTACTTCCCTGAAAAAGCTTGGCAGAGGTGGGGTAGAATTGTGTAAACCCAGCGTCCGCAAATTTGTGATGCTTAAAACTACTCTATTGAGCCATATCTTTTGTGGCCCCTGTCGACCCATGAGCGGTTTTTATTGATCAGGTACCGTTTGGATTATTTTCACTTTTTACTTGCTGTACCAAAAGGTAGCTGTAGAGGCCAGGTGTTAGCATCCTGTGGCTGCGACGGAGTGTCTCCTCAGGACTTGCTGCACTTTATGTTTTTTTGTAACTTCTATGAAGTAACTCGCAGATTATTTTTAATACCCCTTTTAAAAAAGTTGAATTTTACTCGGGTCCGCCCAGCTCTTTTTTATCTACAAATGTTGAAACCAGAATGTATTCCATTTGTAGTAGGTTTTCTGAAATCCTCAATGAGATCAAGAAATTGTATGGAGAACTAACAAACCCCTAACATCAGTTGGCATCCCACCAATTACCATCTATGAAGTTGTGTGCCTGGTTACTGGTTGTCCTCTTTTCCCCCATCTTTTTTATTATTGATCATGATGTATATATATTTCTCTGTTTTTATTGGATTGGTTAAAACGGCCTTTTTTGTCATGAAATGTATGATTTAAATTTTTTATATGGAGTGTGCAAGTTTTATGGTTTTATTTCAAATCCAAATAAAGTATTTTGAAATTGAAATTGATTTACTTCCAGTAAAAGGTTAGACCATTTGAATATAATACAAGTTACATTTAATTCAAAATATTGCAAATTAATTAAGGGTTAAGAGTGCAGTTGAATAAAGTGATGATTATATTTTATTAAATAAAAAAATAAAAAATGAGTTTGTTAAGATTAGCATCAGGACTGGGTTACAGTTAGATATTTAATTCAATTTAAATTTAAGTTTGGATTTAGGGTTACGTTAAGTTGACTTCTAATTTAATTAACTTAAATAAAACTCATTTGCAAACAGAATCGGGGTTAGCAATACTAATTTAGTTTACTTTTTTACAGTTATGTTAAGGTTATTTTTAGTTTAATTTACAAATAATTTAGAACTAGGTTAGTGTGAGAATTAGGTAAAGGTTAAGTTTTTCATTGAGATTAATTGCATTTCATTTAAAATAACTAAGGGTTAGAGTTGGCAATGTTTATGTTGAGGTTAATTTTTTGTTAACTTATCTACTTTTACTTACGTATTTTTTAAGTTTATTGAAAAAATAATTTATGGACAAGGGTGGGGAGACGAGTTGGCCTAACGGCTAGGGCGGTCGACCTCCAATCTGGTGAACTGGGTTTGAGTCTCGGCAATGACGCTGAACATCCTGTGATTCTGGGGAAATCACTTAATCTCCCTGTGCCTAACAAAAATGAATGTGTCCTCATGAAATGCAACTGGTGCTATGTAAAGCGCTCTGATACCCGATACCTTCAGGTCAAATTCGCGCTATATAAAACTCCGTAAAATAAAAAAAAAATAAGGTTAGGGTTAGCATGGTGAAGTGAAGGCTAATTATTTTATTTAATTTCATTTAAATTGAGGCTTAGGATTAGTACTGGTGTAAAGTAAAGGTTGGTAGTGTAATTCAATCTAATTTGATCTAGGACTAGAGTTACAATCAGAGTTTAATTGAAGGTAATTAAATAAATTAATAGCAACACAATTAATTACTTGTTGTAGGAGAAAGCTTGCTGTATTAAATGGATCACACCTGGTCTATGTAGTTGAGGTGGTGGCACCAATGTTGTGGTAGGTTGGGATAGAGAAACTCGAAGAGATGGCCATTTAGTTTGCACTGAACTGTGGCACTGGGGTCCACTCATAATGCCTCTGTCCAAAGACCTTCCCCCTCCAAGAGGACAAATGCAAGGCGTGTGCACAAAAAAAACCTGAATTACAATGTTCCGCCTTATGGGCTGAAGAAGTAGATTCTTAGCAACAAGGTTCAGCACCATTTCTCTTCCAATTATTAAAATAATACAGCAAAAATAAAATGCTAAATAGTAAAAAACCTGAATTACAATGTTCCGCCTTATGGGCTGAAGGAGTAGATTCTTAGCAACAAGGTTCAGCACCATTTCTCTTCCAATTATTAAAATAATACAGCAAAAATAAAATGCTAAATAGTATTAAATATCAGAACATTGTAATGTTGGGAGCTCCATTGAAAACAATGGAGTAGCTGCGGGCTTATAATGGCTGGTATAAGCCCGGACCTCCAACATTCCAATGTTTCTTTGTTCACAGCTGTGGCTGTGAACAAAGACTTAGGGGAGCCTGAGGGGATTTCAATCCCCTCGCGCTCCCTGAAGCCTTTGTCTTATTTGTTAGTGGCAGAATGTTCCAATAGCCTTATAGCCCTTGGTAGCTGGGATATATCGGCTATTAAAGTCCTGCTCCCTTGTTAAAGGCCTTCGGCTCGGGCCTTCAACGCTGGAGCGGACCTTTAATAGCCGGTAAAGCCCGCTACGCGGACTATAAGGCTATATTATACATTCGACAATCTACCTCCCTTCAACTTAAAATAAAGATGTATTGTATCTGCTATGAACCTGGTGCTTTATTACATCTATCTACGCTTCCTTCCCTGAGCCTCATGAAGTATCCCTGACCTCAGAGGACCACTATTTGAAGCTGGCCCCTAGCTCTGTGCTCTCAGAGTTTGCTGAAATCCCGGAGGAAGCATCACTCCTTGAATTGCAGAAGTGTAAATCCGGTTCCCCAAGTGACCCTTGGCCAGCCAAACAATACAACGCCCTTGCTGAATTCCTTAATCCCCATTAAAATTCCATCTGGAACCTTTTGCTTAGACAGGGCCTTTACCCGGCTGCGTGGAAACACGCCTTTCTTTTGCCCATTCTAAAAAAAAGCCAATACAGATCCAGAATCCCCTTGCAATTATAGACCTATTTCTCTTTTACCCGCTCCTGCAAAGATCTTAGAGAAATTGGTCTATCAGCAACTGGCCGGTTTCATTGAGAATAACAGCCTCCTCCACGATTCTCAATCCGGCTTTCGTCCCGGTTATAGTACGGAATCAGCCCTAATTGAAATGGCAGACTCTATACACTGAGCGGTCGATGGAGGTTCTTAGGCAGTGTTAGTGCTGTTAGATTTGTCTGCAGCATTTGACACCATCGCCCATCCCATCCTTTTGAATCGTCTTAAGACCATTGGCGTGCAGGGTACAGTGCTGAACTGGATATCATCCTTTCTATCTGACCGCAAACAACAGGACCGGACCCATCCGTTAATTTCTCCAGTCAAACCACTTAAATGGGGTGTGCCGCAGGGCTCTGCCCTGAGCCCGCTGCTTTTTAATGTTTATTTAACCCCGTTGGCAGAATTGATCTCTACATCTGGGATCAAAATTATATCATATGCTGATGATACCCAGCTTCTGTTTACCTTTAAAGCTGTGTCTGCTGCCACTTTTGATCCACTAAAAGAGTGTCTCAAGAATATTGCGGCCTGGATGGACCTCAATTTCTTGAAACTCAATGCAGATAAGACGAGATCTTGTTTTTCAACCAACCCTCTCCCCTATCTTCTAACTTGTGGTGGCCGGAGGAACTAGGCATCACTCCGGTACCCAAGGACTCGGTTAGGAATGTGGGTGTCAGATGGGACAAACATCTGTCCCTTGCCACGAATCAATCAATGAATCAATCATAGGCATTTGTATAGCGCACTGCTCACCCGGAGGGTCTCAAGGTGCTGGGGGGAACGCTACTGCTCGAACAGCCAGGTCTTGAGTTGCTTCCTGAAGGCGAGATGGTCTTGCGTTGTCCGGAGGTGGATGGGGAGGGAGTTCCATGTCTTGGCTGCCAGGTAGGAGAAGGATCTTCCTCCGGCGGTGGCTCTGCGGATGCGGGGGACGGTGGCGAGAGCGAGGCTGGCGGAGCGGAGCTGGCGGGTGGGCTTGTGGAAGGTCAGGCGGCTGTTGAGGAACTTGGGGCCCAGGTCGTGGAGGGCCTTGTGTGCGTGGGTGAGGAGTCGGAACGTGATTCTTTTGTTGACGGGGAGCCAGTGCAGGTCTCTCAGGTGTCCGGAGATGTGGCTGTGTCGGGGGATGTCCAGGATGAGTCGTGCTGAGGCGTTCTGGATCCGTTGGAGTTTCTTCTGGAGTTTGGCGGCGGTGCCGGCGTAGAGGGCGTTCCCGTAGTCCAGCCGACTGGTGACGAGGACCTGGGTGACCGTCTTCCTGGTCTCGGTGGGGATCCACCGGAAGATCTTTCGAAGCATGCGCAGGGTGTTGAAGCATGAAGACGAGACGGCGTTGACTTGTCTGGTCATCGAGAGGGAGGAGTCCAGGATGAAGCCTAGGTTGCGTGCGTGGTCCGTTGGCTTGGGGGTGGCTCCCAGGGTGGGGGGCCACCAGGAGTCGTCCCAGGCGGAGGGTGATGATCCCAGGATGAGGACCTCCGTCTTGTCTGAGTTCAGTTTCAGGCGGCTGTTCTTCATCCATTCGGCGACGTCTTTCATCCCTTCGTGTAGGCTGGCTCTGGCGGAGTCCGGGTCGCTGGTGAGGGAGAGGATCAGCTGGGTGTCATCGGCGTAGGTGATGATCTTGAGGTTGTGTTGACGTGCGATGGTTGCGAGGGGGCTCATGTAGACGTTGAAGAGGGTGGGGCTGAGCGATGACCCTTGTGGAACTACGCAGATGACTTCGGTGGCCGTTGACCGGAACGGGGGGAGGCGGACTCTCTGGGTTCTTCCGGCGAGGAATGAGGTGATCCACTCCAGGGCCTTCTCCTGGATGCCGGTGTTGTTCAGGCGCTGTACCAGGGTGCGGTGGCAGACAGTGTCGAACGCTGCGGAGAGGTCCAGGAGGATGAGGGCCGCACTTTCCCCGTTGTCCATTAGGGATCTGATGTCGTCTGTGGCTGCGATGAGGGCGGTCTCCGTGCTGTGGTTGGCTCGGAAGCCGGATTGCGAGTGGTCGAGGGATCCGTTGGTCTCGAGGAAGGCGGCTAGCTGTCTGTTGACGGTCTTCTCGATGACTTTGGCAGGAAACGGGAGGAGCGAGATGGGGCGGTAGTTCTTGAGGTCGGAGGGGTCTGCAGTTGGTTTCTTCAGCAGGGCACTGATCTCGGCGTGTTTCCAGCACTCCGGGAAGGTGGCGGTGTTGAAGGAGGCGTTGATGATGTCGCGGAGGTGGGGTGCGATGATGTGGTCGGCCGTGTTGAAGATGTGGTGTGGGCAGGGGTCCGTAGGGGATCCGGAGTGGATGGTGTTCATTGTGCGTGTTGTGTCTTCGGTGCTGACTGGGGTCCAGGTGCGAAGGGTGGCGGTGGGGGGCATCGGTTCGGTGGTTGGGTTCGTGGTTGGTGGGCCGAAGCTGTTGTGAATGTTGGCGATCTTGTCGTGGAAGAAGGCTGCGAGGGAGTCGCAGAGGTCTTGCGAGGGAGTGATGTCATTGTTTCTGGCGTCGGGGTTGGAGAGCTCTTTGACGATGCTGAAGAGTTCCTTGCTGTTGTGGGTGTTGTTGTCCAGTCGTTTCTTGAAGGCTGTCTTCTTTGTGGCGCGGATCAGTTGGTGGTGTTTGCGGGTGGCGTGTTTGAGGGCCGTCATGTTGTCTGTGGTCTGGTTGGTGCGCCAGGTGTTCTCCAGGGAGCGGCAGTTCTTCTTGGAGGGGATGAGCTCATCGGTGAACCAGGAGGCTTTCTTGCTGCCGCGTCTGCTGGGGGGGTTCTTCTTCAGTGGTGCGAGGGCGTCTGCGCAGTTGGTGATCCACTGTGTGAGGTTGTTGGCGGCTTCGTTGGGGTCCGTTGCGCTGGAGGGGGGGTTCTGGCTGAGGAAGGTGGTGAGCTGGTCGCCGGTGATCTTGTTCCAGCTCCTGCGGGGGGCTTGTTGAGGGTGGTGGTGGGTCGTCGTTTTACTGAAGCTGAAGTGGACGCAGCTGTGGTCAGTCCACTGGAGATTGGTGGAGTGGCTGAAGGTGACGTATTTGCTGGATGAGAAGACTGTGTCAAGCGTAGTGGGTGGGGGTGGTTACCAGTTGCTTGAGTCCGAGGTTGGCCAGGTTGTCCAGCAGAGCAGTGGTGTTGCGGTCCTTGTCGTCCTCCAGGTGGAAGTTGAGGTCCCCCAGGAGGATGTAGTCGGTGGAATTGATGGCGTGCGGGCTGACGAAGTCTGTGATGTCTTCGCTGAACTGTGTGCGTGGTCCCGGTGGTCTGTAGATGAGGGTGCCTCTGAGCGTGGTCTTGGGGTCGGTGTGTATCTGGAAGTGAAGGTGTTCGGCGGAGGTGAAGGTGTCATCGGAGTTGGTCGTGATGCGGATGGTGTTCTTGTTGATGATGGCGATGCCTCCTCCTGTCTGGTTGACGCGGTCCTTCCTGGTGATTTTGTAGCCTTCTGGGACGGCGATGGCGACGTCGGGCGCTGAGGAGGCGTTCATCCAGGTTTCCGTCAGGAAGGCGATGTCTGGTGCTGTCGAGTCGAGGAGGTTCCAGAGTTCGACGGCATGCCTGTGAACGGAGCGGGTGTTGAGCAGGATGCACATCAGGTGTTTGTTGCTGGGGCTCGGTTTAGCAGGTGCGGTGTTGGGTCAGAGGCCGGTGAAGCGGCAGGTCAGGCAGGTGAAGGGTCCGTGGGTGCGTCTCGGGTGGCTCGGTAGCAGGCGGTGTTTCGGCCGGCGTTGAGTGCGTGAAGGGTTTTGGCATCGTAGATGTGCAGGGTGTGCTGGCGAGGGCGAGGACCGGGGGGTCTGGCGCTGGGCGCGGACGGGCGCAGACGGGCTTACGTTTGGCGCACCTTCGGCGCTCAAGCGGCGCTCCCGCTGCGCGTGTCCGCTGCGCGCGTCCGCTGCGCGGTCGCTCTGGGGGCGTCATAAGTAAGGAGCCGGGAGGGAGGAGCAGCTGGGTGGCGGAAGCGGGGCGGCGAATGGAATCACAGGGGGACGGGGCCGCAGGGAGGCAGCGGCGGGAAATTCCAAGAAGCAGCGGCCAGCGGGAAATTCCCAGGAGCAGCGGGAAATTCCCAGGAGCAGCGGGCAGCGAGCGAAGGAATCTGCAGGCAGGAGGCGGCAAAGGCAGGCAGGAGCGGCAGCAGTGAGTGGGGCGACCAAGCCTTGAGGAGGGCTGAGCGGTCACTTGAAAGACAATGTAAAGTTTAACAAACATTCCATGTCATTGAAAAAACCTGTATTCAAGTTTAATAAATAATAATAATAATAAGGTATTCATTAAGCGCACAGTTACCCCAACGGGGTGTCCCGGCGCTATAGTAGACAGAAAGCGAGGCAGAAGCCGGTGCAACAACTAGTCATGACGGCCGCAACGTTCAAAGAAGAAGGTTCAAACGGTGGCTTCCGCCTACTTTGGCAAAATTAAAATCATCAAGAAATTTCTTAACTATCGGCCAAACGCAACCCGAAAAACTGTGGTCCACACCCTGATAACTTCTCATCTAGATTATGCGAACGGTTTATACATGGGTCTTTCATTAGGCTTGCTCCGCAGCCTTCAGACCGTACAAAACGCTGCGGCCCGCTTAGTCTGCGGTGTTCCACTACGACACCATATCTTCCCGTATCTACGACTACTACACTGGCTACCCATTGCAAAGCGAATAGAATTCAAGGCTCTGACATTCGCTTTTCAGGCAGGCAAAGGTCGAGGGTCGGTCTACCTTAGGAGGAGACTCCGTCCTTATTGTCAATCTAGACCTCTACGGTCCAATAATAAACTCCTGCTCGCCACCCCTCGGTTCTCAAAAGCCAGATCAGGAGGTAAAACCTTCGAGGTAGGAACCACTCAATGCTGGAACAAACTACCCCTTCATGTACGCTTGATTGTCAGAAAGTGAGTTTCGCAAATCCCTCAAAACCTGGCTATTTAGCCGTCATGACTAGTTGTTGCACCGGCTTCTGCCTCGCTTTCTGTCTACTATAGCGCCGGGACACCCCGTTGGGGTAACTGTGCGCTTAATAAATGCCTTATTATTATTATTTATTAAACTTGAATACAGTTTTTTTCAATGACATGGAATGTTTGTTAAACTTTACATTGTCTTTCAAGTTCCAAACTCATGGCCACGGGATTTAAATATTCCTGTTAAGTTTTGAGACATGTTTGGACACAGAAGACTGGGAACCTAGAAGATGGCACACAGAACATTCGAAAATACACAATTGTACCCAAAAGACTACATTTCCTAGACTCACATGCAAAGCCTAAACCACTAGAGGACCAGCACAATCAGGCATACTTCTGGGTCAACAGTGGCAAACCATGATTTCAAACCCACCTGCCTAGCGTTCCATTGTCTGCAAAAGAGGTTGTTGTGACTCTTCACTACAGTTGACACTCGGCTTGTTCCATCCTTTCAGATTTGTTGTTTTTCCCTTATTTGATTCCCTTCAGTCCTCTACTTCTTCAACTACTCTTTGTGGCTATCTGCCTTGCTACCCTTTTGTAGGTTTATATCTTTGTCCAGGTCCAGTGCAATGTGGGCATCTCATCTTCAGCACCTGAGTAGGGTTCATGGTACGCCGGGGGCCAGTTACAGTATCCCCCTTGTTTGCATCAGGAAAGTCTGCAATTCATTGCCTCTAAGTCTAATTTGTCTTGTACTGTGTTAACCCTGTAGAAATTGTGCTCTCCCACCTTAGCTGAACAACTTGGCATACATAGTTTGACCATGAGATGCTGTGCCTCTGGAATCCATTCCAGGTTTTCCAAGCACCAATCTGCATCTCCCTCCTTACCCCCTTTTCTCCTTAGCCTGGGTCTTTGTTACGATCTCTGTTCCAGTGCAAGTGGTTAAATACCTCTAGGAGGTGATAGAGGGATTATCCTCGAAGTCAACACTCTTGAACCACTGTGTTCGTGAGATTTCCTCAAACCAATGCTACCTTTGAAATCAAACCTGCAACTTCTCATGAGACACAGAAATGGACACATCCTTTGAACTAACTCACACAAACTTTTAACATGGTATTTTGGAGCTTGCGTCCTCTTGGTGACATACTTTCTGTAGGATGCACTTACTTTCACTAGTATTTCTGCTACGTCACGATTAACCTGTTGTATCTGTATCATTACATCGTTCTACTATGTGCTGGGCTTAAAGATACCAACATAACACCAACATGATATGTTTTTTGCAATTTATGCTAACTAGGGCCAGGGATTAGGCTACCTATTCCCTCTGGCAAAGTGAAGGCTCAGTCAGCTTACCACATGGAGAGAGGAAACCTGCTGGACTGTCACCTACGAACTACCTGTGCATTACATGAGAATCGTCCGTTCTGGGCAACGACCAGTCCTGTGAGACTACAGGATTATTCTTAGTGAGCGCACGCACACAGGAATCCTCACTATAGATGTATTTTAAGCTTTATGAAAATCAAATACCAATCTAGTGCAGGTAATGTGTATGGATGTAACCATGAAAACAAACGTCAATAAATGCAACTATTAAGCATGATGTTAAAAGAATTTCAACATTGTGATGGTAGTTTATATGTTCATTGAATTGAACGGGGATCAGCCTCTATTTCACTAACGACTCGCTTCAAGCCCCGGCTAAGCTGCCTTTGCGCCAGAGGTGCTTGTCTGAGTTGTGGAAGTGGCCTCCAGCCCACACTCAGCCTGCTCTCTTGTTCTGTACTTCGAGGATGTTGCTTTCTATCTCTGTCTCTACGTTTTAGTAGTGGCTTTCTCATGCAAGCCGATAAGACCACAATCTCCAAGAAGCCTATGTCCATTGCCGAGGAGGTTTGCTTGAACCAAATTTCCCAGAGTCGAAGATTCCGTTCCGCCTAATACAAGTCTGTACCAACCTTAAATACACTTTTCTGGTTATTTTGAGAAGGTATTCTTGTTGTACCCTCCCCGAATTCTGTCAAGTATTGTAATCATATGAATATATTAATTAATAACTTATGTTATCAAACGTTATGTAAACATTTATAAATATGTATGTGCACTCAAATACATGAATATGTGTATGAGCAGAAAAGCAGAAACATTATGTTTAAACATGGGTGTATTTCAGGATTGAGGTTCTTGCAGTCTGGTAAAAATCCAATTGAGAAGGAGATTGATTTACTATAAGCCCAGTCCGCAATATCCAAGAAGGCTGTCTAAATATTTCAATATACATTGATAAAAAACCTTTGATACTGCTCGGGGCAGTAGGGGGTCCGTTCTGACGTCCCATAAGATTGTGGGTGGATGCTTAAGAAGACCAGTTTTCAACAACGTCCTCTTACTAAACCTTTGACAAAATGTGAACTTTACTAATACTAAAGGATTGCCGTGCTGTCAAGAGAACACAAAGATCTATCCCAATGTATTTTTCCTTTCTGGATGTAAAGCACTTTATCTGCCATAGTACACAGGACCTAGTCATATAAAGTGAGCTGTTTAAAGGCATGGCCTGTGCCATGGGTTAGGGCTGAATTATCTCCTGAATAGCTGTACTGCAGGAGCAGCGGCATGCAAAACCAAAGGGGATGATGGACGGAGTGTTGAACAATGCAAGCACTCACCCCCAGTCAACTGATCTGGGTTTAATCCATCATCATTCTTTAGCTCACTTCGCCACCCCAGTTCAGACATGGCCGTATGCAAATCAGTCTGACCCTGTGCCTCATGGGAACAGTCCAGCCCGAACTGCCAAGCAATGTCTTCCCTGGACCGGAAACAAGCAACCTGGGACCGGTTTCTGGCTAATCAGCCATCATCAGCCAGGCTAGCTTGAATCCAGTGGCAAAGTGAGCAAGGGACATTGTTCTGCATTCTGTCCATCAATTGTTGTTTTTGTGTTTATGCTACTACCTTGATCAGTGGTGATATGATGCATTTTATTTAGCAGGCCGATATACTCTTGGTCTGCCAATTAATACTCCTTTTGAAATCTTTGAATTCTGGTGAGGAGGAAAAGAGGTCTCTCATATGAGGGTTGGGCCAACAAAACCTCTTTTTTAGTTTCAAATGTCAGCAAAAAGTGTATCCTCCAAGAAATTCATTGGATACCTTCAAGTATATCCAAAACAGTAGGAATCCAAGTATAAAAAGGTGCAATTGGAAATAAATAGATTCCCTTAAAGTTGCTTTCACAATGAGATACCTTTATTGTTTTTGTCTTGCATGAATGAAACATTTAACGAAAGGAAATGACTCCAGAGTAAGCCTCAGAGTAAGCCAACACTTGTTTCGCCCTATACAGGCCTAGGGCTTTTTCAAGGCTAGATCGGAAAAATGGGGGCAACTAAACCAACTATAATGAAAATGGCTGTTACAAGACAATAACAGAGAAGGAAGGAGCCAAAATGTGTTTAGCTAAGGTAAGGGGAAAAAATGGGTATACAGTTGAGGAAAAGGGAGAAAATAAGGCCCGGTATAGATATATTTGATTGGATAGGCTGGCACTAGCTAAAACTATAACTATTGTGTAAGGTATGTAGGCATTACCTGTATTTCTAGTTTGTGTAGGTAAAAGATTCACATAAATCTGTACATCTTTGGTCACTTGAGGGAATTGATCCCAAATAGGAATTCTGCAAAATATGAAAAGTCCCCCAATAGAGGGATAGAATTGGGTAATTCATATATTAAATACATGAGAAATCGGTCATTTAAATTAATTTAAATACCACATTAATGGGTAATCATGAATTTAGCAAGTAGGCTAATGTGTTAAATGAATTAGATGGGTTTAAGATTGGGTTGGTCCGGTATCCCTGTTAAAGGACCGGGTCAGAAAACAATCAAATTAAGACATGCAACATCTGATTCCCTGTAGCAGAAGTGAAAAAAGAAAATAAGGTCTGATATGTTTATAGGAGAACTGGGCTATAGTCAATTGTCATTCGGAGGGGTACAAGTCTTATTTTATCCCAGCACGTGAATCTCATAAGGCTGGACTGATTGTTTTGATATCACTTGCGATTCAAGGGGATGTTGAGATCTGTGACACAGGGTTCCCCAATGTACAAATACTTTTACTTTCTTTTGCAGGGGCGTTGTCAGACCTGATATCCTTGGCCTGGTTTTCCTTGACTTTTTGCCTCGACCTCCTGTGTTTTTAATGCTGTGCTGGAATTAGTTTTTGCTGACTTAAATGCTTTGGGCACTTTGCCACTGCTGATCAGTGTCAAAGTGCAAGTGCTCCCTGTATAAATAGATATTGTGATTGGTCCTCCCTGATTGACATATTTGTTTTACCAGTAGGTCCCTAGTAAAGCGCACTACCTGTGCCAGGGCTGGTAAATCAAATGCTACTAGTGGGCATGCAGCACTAATTGTGTCACCCACATGAGTATCCCTGAAAAGTTGTCTCAGGCCTGCCACTGCAGTACCTGCGCGCAGTTTGTTAACTGCATTTTGACCAGGCCAGTGTACCCACTTGCTAGGCCTTACCCTTCCCATTTCTTACACATAGGACTCCCCTATGGTAGACCCAAGGTATCCCCCTGGGCAGGGTGCAGAGTATGTGAAAGGTAGGGCATATACTTGTGTGTGTACCATGTCCTGATAGTGAAATACTGCCGATTTCGTTTTTCACTATTGAAAGGGTTTCTTGCCCATAGGCTAGAATGGGGAATGCTTTGTAACATTTTTACAAGCATATCTTCCCAGAGGAGTGAGATAGAAAATTGGAGTCTGGTATCCATGAACTCAGAAATTAATAACACGTCTTTTAGTAAGGATTGTTTGTAAATTCTGTGTTTGAAAATAGCACTTTTAGAAGGTGGCTATTTTCTTGTTCAACCTTTCTGTTTGCCTCTGCCTGGTTGAGGATTGACTGTCTGGCTTTGGAGTGACAGGGGCTGCGGTGGCTCCAGGAACCTGGGTGAGTCTGCCTGGGCATTTGGAGTGGTGGGAAGAGTAGCACCTATACCTGACTAGGGCTGTGCCTGCCTTCCACAAAAGACTGGCTCCACCTCCTGCGGTGTGCCTGAAGACCCTGGCCCACACTGTCAAAGGAAGAAGTTGTGCACTGGCAGAGTGCACCCAGAACTGGTTTGGACTGGGTTCAGGACCTCTTACACAAAGAGAACAAAGACATATTAGAGCTGAAACCCCTGTACTTTAGATAATCCTGGAAGTAAGAAGAACCTTTGCCAAGGAGAAGAGCGTGAGAAACTGAGAAGGACTGCCCTTGCTGAGTGTTCTGGGGCTGACCTGCAGTTGCCATTCTGCCAAGGGAAGGAGAAGGACTTTGCTGTGTGCCTTGTCCTCTACTTAAAGGAAATCTCCAAGGGCCTGAGAAGAGCTGGCCTCCTGTTGTGAAAACTCAGGAACACCAAATTTTCCAAGATCTTCACAATGCCGTATGCGTGTGTCTGGGCACAGCGTGTAACTTCAGTGAAGCCTGCAGTGATATCCAGAGGCCCGGATCCAACGCCGCTGTGTGCAAGCACCCAGTCCTGCCTGCGCTGTGATCCCGTGTATTCTACCGTGAGTTAAAGCTACTGAGGGCTTGTCACCGCCGCCGGCCCAAGACGTGAATTTCAGAGCGCTAGGTACCTTTCACCGCCGCTGACCCGAGCTGCGATCTGCAGAGTGCTGCATGCTTTCACCACCGCCGACCCGAGTCGACTGCCAGAGACCGCAGCTACGAGGAATGGAGCAATACTGCAACCGGAGCGGAGAAGAGGGGCTGCCTAGCAACCGGGATTCCCTGCGCCGATCAGCTGCTGCCGCCGAGACTGCCTGCCAGGACGTCAGTCGCGAGAGAAGGAACCGCAACCCCCAGGTAACGCTCGGACCGAAGTCCAGAGCCGCTGCCTGGGCTCGGATGCGGGGCTGCACGGAGCTGCTCAGGCGGCCAGTTAAACAACGAGGGCCAGTGCTCCGCCTCCCGTTTAGTTACCACACATTTGGGGGCATACCGTCATGATCGCTGGCCACAGAATCCGCTTGGAAGGAGGATTGAAGGGCCCATAACTTGCTACAATTTAAGGACTGTTTCGGCATAGTGATCCTGTGCACAAAGGAGTACAGAATCTACCAGTTTATTTCTAACGCCTGTGAGAGAAATACAGAATCTACTATTTTTAGCAACACCTTTAAAAGATACTTTTACTGAAAACCTTTTTCCTGTATGTCAGATTTTTGTCGTTGTTGTCTTGTGAAGCTTAGATAAAAATACTTTATTTTTCTAAACCGGTGTGGTGTCCATTTGTGGTGTTATCACTGTGTTACTGTGAGTGTTAGCACAAATACTTTACACATTGCCTTGGGGATAAGCCTGTCTGCTCGTGCCAAGCTACCAAGGGGGTGAGCAGGGGTTATCTAGAGTGTGTATCCCCCTTACTCTGACTAGAAGCAAGGGTCCCTATTTGGACAAAGGTACCTACCTCTACCAACTAGAGACCCCCATTTCTAACAGGCATCCAAAACCTTGCTGTTAAATTTTTACAATGCTAAAAACTTCCTGCAGGATGCTGCTAACATATATGCCTTGGACTCTTTTCTTAGCCATCTGGAGGGGACTAAGTGGGAGGTTTCGAACATCATACTAGCGGGAGACTTCAATTTTCACTTGTGTGAGGACTCTACTATTCTGTGGCATAAGCCCCTTAGCTATTTATGTCATGGCCTGTATTTCTCACGGCTGTCGGACAACCGGTTACAAAACTACATTTCCCACAGCGCCCCGTTTCGCGAGCTCGCGGCTTGGGAAACCGCGCGTTTGCTGATTGGGCAGCTATTTAAGCCCCGCCCAGTCCAGGAAGCGGGGCTTGACAATCCTATTTTCGTTCCAGCACGCCAGGCGGACGGTGCTTCCCCGCCGGAGGTCGGGCGTGAAACTACGTTCCAGATTCACCCTACGATCAAGCTGCTTCCAGAGAATTCAGTCAGTCCAGGATAGCGCCGGGCGGAAGGTGTTTCCCCGCCGGAGGTCGGGCGTTTGCTTCACTCTTGGCAACATCGCGATAGGAACAAGTAGGGCTCCTCGGGAGCACGAGACCCTTGGTTCCTCACCGGCAAACTTCCCTTAGGAGAACAGAACCTGTTCGCCTTGTTACTAGGTACTTAGGCCCTTATACGCGTGCTTGAAAACGCGTAGTACAGCTTCCAAACTCTCCGTCAGTGAGCTGCACATTTCACGCTGTGCCTATAACAGCGTTGACTCGTTTTGAGGAATCCTAGATGCACGCTGTGAATTGAACAGCGTACCGGCTAGGAAAGACTTCAGTGGAGGACGTCACGACTGGACTCGCACTCGTACCGGTCCCTCCTATCACTTACCTCTTTTACTTCCTTGAGTACATTGGTGTCCGAGGAACTACAACATCCTTTTCCCCATTCCTTGAGGTAAGCTGCGTTGGGGAACTGATTGGGGTCCTCGAAAGAGGGTAGTAGGCATTGCAGGCCGGGGGACGTATACTGATGTCTGCCTGTGCTCCCTTCTAGTTGGTGCGACATTCCCCGAGGCCCCGACACCTCAGAGGCTCGTCGAAAGATTCCATCGCACTGTCTTCCAGACCAATTCCTTCACTCCCTTCTCTCCCGGTGGGGCGCCAGTTCCCAGAGTAGTTGTTTCCTCTCTGGGGGAAGCCGCGCTATCGGGAAGAAGGACCTTTCTTCGAACATCGTCCCTGCTGTCTTCTAGTCAGGTTAGTGGTTTTTCAGGTAAGCTGCTAACACAGCCACGACAGATTGTCAAGCCCACGTAGCTTAGATAGCCCGGGCGATGGATACTAATATAGTCCTACATTCATTACTGGAGACCCTCGCAACCCTCCAGCAAGAGGTACATACTTCCCGCCTAGAAAGCCAAGAACTAAAAAAGGAACTGGGAACGTTGCGCAGGGAAGTGGCAGGCATTTCCCGACAGGAGAAAGGGAAAAGGTCGTATATCAAGGATTGGACTCTTCCCCCCCCCCCAAACCACCACGTCACCAGCATTAGGGGGTGGGGCACAGGGTCCTGGACCCTTTACAATGCCGACCGCACCTGCCACCCATGATGGCACAGCTCCCACTGTGCATGTCGTACAGACTCAAAGCATTCCCCTCGCTCCTCCTGAGCGATTCTTCGGGGATCCGAAGAGATTTGAAATCTTTTTAAACCAGAGTAGACTTCACTTCTTATGCAAACCAGCACTTTTCCAGGACGAGGAGGCGAAAACCTCCTTTATGATGTCGTACATGGGAGGAAGTGCCGCCAGTTGGACCATTCCATTAATGGAACGCAACGATCCGGTGCTTCATAATTTCCAGGACTTTTGCAAGGAAATGAGGAAATTATTTGACCGCAAATCACACACGATGACACTGGATAAAGAACTCCTCACCCTGCGACAGGGATCACAGGATTTGCTCACCTATATCACCACATTTAATCGCCTCGTGGTAGAAACCGATTGGCCCCCAGAGAAAAGGACGACGTTATTCTTTCAAGGCTTAAGGGGCGAATTAAAAGATGTCCTGTCCCAGGTGGTCCAGCTGCCGAATACCTGTGAGGAACTGATCGAGCTGACGGTACAGTTAGACCATCGTGTACAAGAACGAAAAGGAGAAAAAGGAAGAACCGAGATTCGTTTTCCGCCGCTGCGTACCAAGGCCTCCACGGACCTACCCCCAAAAGCAAACGAAGGGACAGAACCGATGCAAATAGGGGGGCTTCGAGGGCCCTTAACCTTAGAAGAGAAGGAGAAACGCCGGCAACAAAAGCTCTGCTTATATTGCGGAAAGAGCGGGCATTTTATCCGTGAGTGCCGGGCACGAGCCAACGCGTCTGAAAGGCCAACCCCTTCTCTTAAACAAGCAGCGGCTCTTCTTCCACCGACGGAAAACTGGAAGACCCAAGACTGAAGGAGACCTCTCCCTTGGGTCCAGAGACGGAAAAGGTCTCGGCATCACTTGCCAACACTATCCAGCCGTCTGTAGCACATCTGAATGTATGTATCACCTTATGGACCGGACCCACCACCACCGTGGAAGTGGCAGCCTTCTTGGATTCTGGAGCCACAGGGAATTTCATCGACCAGACCTATGCCCAAGCCATAGGAGTACAGACAATACGGAAGAAAGTCCCTGAGGTGGTAAAAGCGGTGGATGGGACACCCCTTACCTCAGGGCCGGTGCAATACCATACCGTTCCCCTCCAGATGAGGGTGGGAAGGAATCACCGGGAGAGCATACAGTTCGACCTTATTGATGCTCCCCACTTCCGCCTCATCTTGGGAATGCCATGGCTCACCCTGCATGACCCCGTTATCCGATGGTCGGAAAGGTCCGTATCCCTCACTTCGGAGTATTGCCAAGCACACTGTCTGGCAGAACCGGACCTCACAGAGAGAGAGACCCGTCCGGTGGCAGGGTTGTTGGCGGAGGGATGTGAAGACACCTTCTGTTGCAGTACCACACTACCAGAAGAATACCAAGAGTATAGCCAGGTCTTTGACAAAGAGAAAGCCACGCGACTGCCCCCCCATAGGTCGTACGATTGCCGTATTGACCTCCAAGCAGGAGCCAACATACCTTGTAGTAGGGTGTACGCCCTCACTGAGCCAGAAACGCGGTACCTAAAAAATTACCTAGACGAAAACCTTGCCTCCGGATTTATCAGGCACTCCTCATCCCCTGCTTCGTCCCCCCTTTTTTTTATATCCAAGAAGGACTGTGACGAATTGAGAACCTGTATCGATTATAGGGCAATCAACAGTATCACGATAAAAAATCGATATCCATTACCCCTCATACCTGTTCTCTTGGACCAATTAAAAGGAGCTCGTGTGTTTACGAAATTGGATCTTCGAGGAGCGTACCACCTGGTAAGGGTCCGCACAGGGGATGAGTGGAAGACAGCCTTCAGGACAAAATTTGGACTATATGAGTACCAGGTAATGCCGTTTGGGCTATGCAATGCCCCCGAAGCCTTCCAATACTTCATGGACGACGTACTGCGGGGGTTGTTAGACACCATCTGCATAGTCTATATCGATGACATTCTTATCTATTCTACAAACCTACAAGAACACGTGGAGCATGTCAAGGTAGTATTGGACAGACTCAGACAACATTCATTGTACGCCAAACTGGAAAAGTGCCTTTTCCACGTGAACGAAATATCATTCCTGGGATATGTCATCAATGCCCAAGGATTTCAGATGGATGCGGGAAAGGTGGAGGCCATCGTTCTATGGAAAGCTCCCAAGAATATCAAGGCAATTCAAAGCTTTCTTGGCTTCGCCAATTATTATAGGCGGTTCATTAAGAATTTCTCCAAGGTTATCCACCCCATCACACGCCTCCTCCGCAAAAACACCCCCTTCATATGGGATAAAGAAGCAGAACAAGCATTTCAAGAGCTGAAGAATCGATTCACTCAAGCTCCCATACTTCGACACCCGGATCCCAGTCTACCGTACATCGTAGAGACTGATGCGTCTCAATTTGCGTTGGGAGGTATCCTCTCCCAAAGACACCCAGAAACAGGACAAATACATCCAGTGGCATATTACTCCAAAAAACTTACACTGTGCGAAATAAACTATTCCATAACAGACAAGGAACTCCTCGCCATAAAAAGAGCCTGTGAAGAATGGCGACACTACCTCCAGGGAGCCAGACATACAGTTGAGATCTACACAGACCACAGAAACCTACTATTCCTAAAGTCAGCAAAGGCCCTCACGCCCAGACAACTCCGATGGTCCTTATTCTTCTCAGACTACGACTTTATGATTAGATACAAACCCGGAACACGAAATGGGAAAGCTGATGCACTGTCACGCATTCCCTTCCCAACAGACAACAAGCCAGAAGGACCCCCAGAGGGACCACCCATTCTCCCGATGGAAGCATTTCATCCCAAGACCCTGGCAACAACCTTTTCGGACTCCTTTTTGGAGGACCTACGAGAGACACTCAAACAAATCGACCCGCAACAGTGGATTGACGATGATCCCGACATTCGTTCCTCAGAAAAGGAATTTGTCTATCACAACCGAAGGTTATACCTTCCAGACCAACCTCAGCAGCAACAAGCTATCTCTTGGGCGCATGACACAACCTTAGGAGGACACCTGGGAGAACACAAGACCATCGCATCCTTAGAACGTTCCTTTTGGTGGCCCACGATGAAGAACGACACAAAGGAGTATATCCAAAATTGCTTTGTGTGTGCCCAGAGCAAAACCAGCCATGCACGACCTACGGGGCTACTTCGCCCCATTCCGATACCCGCACTCCCGTGGCACACAGTATCAATGGACTTCATTGTAGAAATGCCCCCATGTGACGGCTTCACTACCATCTTGGTGGTGGTGGATCATCTCACCAAAATGGGACACTTCATCCCCTTGAAGCGATTACCTACGTCAGCAGAACTAGCAGTGGCCTTCCTCCAACACGTAGTGAAGGCCCATGGACTACCCAGGGTTCTTATCACCGACAGAGGCTCCCAATTTACTTCTCGATTTTGGAAATCGCTATGTACAACCATGGGAGTGGACGCAAGACTGTCAACCAGTTATCATCCCCAGACCGACGGAAAGACAGAACGTCTTAACCAAACACTTGAACAATATCTCCGCTGCTTTTCACTACAGAATACTATGGACTGGGTTCCTTTGATATGGCTAGCCGAGTTCTCATATAATAATGCTGACCATGCCACTCTAGGTTGTTCCCCATTTTTCTGTTTATACGGGTTTCACCCGTACATGCTTCCATTTGAATGGCCCGCAGAATCCCAGCACCCCACGATACAAGAACACCACGACCACCTCCGAACAGTGATTAAAGAAGCAAGAAGGCAACTAGAAAACACACAAACCACATACAAACACTACGCTGATAAAAAGAGAAGTCAGGAACCTAGCTATCAGGTAGGAGACAAGGTATGGTTGGCCACTAAATACTTGCGGCTAAAAGGAAGGGGTAAACTGGGCCCTAAATACATCGGCCCATACTGCATAGAACGGTTAGTGAATCCAGTAGCCATGAAATTGTCTCTTCCCCAGGCCTGGAAAATCCACCCGGTGTTCCATGTGTCCCTACTAAAACCATGTCCCCAGGATATGAGACTACCAGCGCTCCCTCCACCAGTAGAAATAGACGGACAAGAGGAGTATGAAGTCAAAGAACTCCTGGATTCCCGAATAGTGAGGGGTAGGGTGCAATATCTAGTAGACTGGAAGGGATACGGGGTGGAGGACCGAACATGGGAACCCTTAGACAACTTACATTGCCCTAGATTACTGAGGCACTTCCATGCCACTCATCCAGGAAAACCAGGACAACCACCGAGACGGCGGTTCTCCAGAGGGGGTACTGTCATGGCCTGTATTTCTCACGGCTGTCGGACAACCGGTTACAAAACTACATTTCCCACAGCGCCCCGTTTCGCGAGCTCGCGGCTTGGGAAACCGCGCGTTTGCTGATTGGGCAGCTATTTAAGCCCCGCCCAGTCCAGGAAGCGGGGCTTGACAATCCTATTTTCGTTCCAGCACGCCAGGCGGACGGTGCTTCCCCGCCGGAGGTCGGGCGTGAAACTACGTTCCAGATTCACCCTACGATCAAGCTGCTTCCAGAGAATTCAGTCAGTCCAGGATAGCGCCGGGCGGAAGGTGTTTCCCCGCCGGAGGTCGGGCGCTTGCTTCACTCTTGGCAACATCGCGATAGGAACAGGTAGGGCTCCTCGGGAGCACGAGACCCTTGGTTCCTCACCGGCAAACTTCCCTTAGGAGAACAGAACCTGTTCGCCTTGTTACTAGGTACTTAGGCCCTTATACGCGTGCTTGAAAACGCGTAGTACAGCTTCCAAACTCTCCGTCAGTGAGCTGCACATTTCACGCTGTGCCTATAACAGCGTTGACTCGTTTTGAGGAATCCTAGATGCACGCTGTGAATTGAACAGCGTACCGGCTAGGAAAGACTTCAGTGGAGGACCTCACGACTGGACTCGCACTCGTACCGGTCCCTCCTATCACTTACCTCTTTTACTTCCTTGAGTACATTGGTGTCCGAGGAACTACAACATCCTTTTCCCCATTCCTTGAGGTAAGCTGCGTTGGGGAACTGATTGGGGTCCTCGAAAGAGGGTAGTAGGCATTGCAGGCCGGGGGACGTATACTGATGTCTGCCTGTGCTCCCTTCTAGTTGGTGCGACATTCCCCGAGGCCCCGACACCTCAGAGGCTCGTCGAAAGATTCCATCGCACTGTCTTCCAGACCAATTCCTTCACTCCCTTCTCTCCCGGTGGGGCGCCAGTTCCCAGAGTAGTTGTTTCCTCTCTGGGGGAAGCCGCGCTATCGGGAAGAAGGACCTTTCTTCGAACATCGTCCCTGCTGTCTTCTAGTCAGGTTAGTGGTTTTTCAGGTAAGCTGCTAACACAGCCACGACATTTATTGCCAGGGGGCCTGCATATGGCTCATTCCACACAAATGAACTAATTAAATTCCATTCTTGATAAGCATGATTGATTCTTCACACTGGATAAACTTGTCTGCTCCACGGGGGCCAGTTATGTTTCTAGCCTAGAGTGACTGCTCAATGGTACAGAGGTCCAGAAGATATGCTCTTAAGTGGCTCTTCCCTGTGATGATACATAAAACTCCCCATGGCTCACTTCACAAAGAAATGTATAAATCTGAACCTTCAGATTCACTGCCTTACATGCATGGGTGTAAATGTAGGAATATTAGGAAACCCTAAATATTCTTCACGATTCCCCTAGAAAACTGACACAGTTGTAGGTTTTGAGGAATTGTCTTGGACAGGAGTGTCATCCCACTGCCAAAAATGCCCCACGAAAGCCCCAGAGATAAAAAATAAAATGGTAACAAAGTTAATTTATTGCCATTTAATATTTCATCTACCCATTCTGAACAGAGTGTCAGGATGGGGCACTGCCATAGCTGCAGTAAGCTGTGCACTTCTGTTTAATATGCCTATGTTTTTTGGGCTGGCAGTCTAGCGATGGGCAGCCAGACATGCGCATTTTAAACTTCTCTAACCTAGCTGTCTTAGACAGCTGTGTTAGAGAACGCACAGACCTACAGTGCTCTTGAGAGCATGGAGAGAGGCCACTCTCTCCAATCCAGGAGCTGCTCTCATGCTGTTTATCAGCATGAGAGCAGCTCCAGGAGGATTGGTTAGGGGGATTTGCTGGAGACCGAAGAGACAGAGCAGAAGCGAGGTGGACATTGGTCGTCATGTTGCAAGCAAGGTAAATGGTTATTTCTTTTTATTTACTCTCACCTTGCATGCATGCACGCACCAACAGCACATTTGCCCACTCCCGCACTCTGCCTACTTGCCAGCCACCGCTGGTCTTGGTAGGTGCTGTGAATTGCTATTTATATGTATTTCGAGGCAGTTTTGCATTTGTAATTGTACATAGTGCACAACTATAAATACCAAGGAGCTGCCATCGTTCTACTCCTATCCTATTGTTTTTTTTTTTACATATTTCAACTTTTTGAAATTCTGACATTGAAACAAGGGAGGAAGATGGCATCTATCAACTGTTGACTTTCATCTATCACAGCTGAAAAAAGTGATAGAAATTTAATGGAAATAATTAAATTATTAGATAGTTCTGAAAGGTTGTATTTTGGGCTTCAACACCTCCAAATGTGTTGAGTGAATGTACCTTTAATGCATAAAGCAGACCTCTAACTACAAAACCAACATTCAAGTTATGTAAACAAACAAATGCAACGGATTCATTTTAAGACTTTACAGAAATCACAAACATATTTCACAGAGAAGGTGACTTGGTGCCAATTGTGTATGCAACTGTGCAGGATAATTCTGGCAGAATTCACTGTACAATACTTTAAAATCTTAATATATTATATGTAAGTGACCCAATTTATGACTAAAAATAAATTGTTATATTGAAAGAAATACATTTAAATGACAGTCTTTCAAACTTACAAACAAGAATTTTCCTTTGTGTAATTTCTCAGTTTGTCGACGATCCATAAAACACCCATGTTTACAATGATTGTTTGACAGATGTTGTCGTTCAATATTATAGGTAATACGAGATTCAGCAAAGGATTCAGTGGTCTGATATAGTAAATATTTGTGTGCTGTTGGTGCTTATCCAAATAAAGGATATATCACCGGGACTTATCGAAATAAAGGCTATATCACCCGGCCTGTGCCGTGTAACAAAAAGACAGGGATTATCAAACAGTAACTTTGTAGGCATTCACCATTCTATGTAAATTCTACTTCATGTTCAAAGCAAAAAATAAAACAAATCCATGAGCTCATTCAGTGCTCCACTAATTGGAAATGTTCTTGATACAACAAAAAGATTAAATAAGCAACATAAATATAGGTAAACGTTATCATGATTCTGGCTATTAACAATGACAAATGTTTTCATGAAAGGGACTTTTGTTTTTAGCTATGATCCATCTCATATGCCTTTCAAAGGTGTAAGAAAGTGGATTACTAACTGGGGTGGGTGGGAGTCCATCTCAATGTAGAAGACAACAAACATGTTCAGATTTGAACACAGTTTTGTTCATTTAAACCAATGCCCAAGCCCTGGTAGCTATGACACAGAGCAGACAGTCTTAACCTGGTGAAATGTAGGTTTTTTAGCAGTAACAAAACAGTTACAAAGTCAAACCACACCACAATGAAAAGCCCACAACAAATTTATAAAAACAGAGAAAAATGTAGGCAGTAAAATGACAAAAACCTAGTAAGAGGAACTGGAGATATAACAATGCAAAACCACCAAGAAAAAGTAAAGCGCCAATCAAGTAGTACCTGACCAGGAGCTAGGTGCAATTTCAGGCCGACTGCAATGGAGTGCAGGTCAGATGCACCAAGTGGGTAATCCTAGTCAAAGATTTTACCTTCTGACTTAGTCTCAGAAATGTAAGATGAAATCTACCCCATGGCAAGGTCACGGGCTGCATTTGTCAAGTCCTCTCAAAATTGGATACTCATTGGACGAGGTCACACTAAAGCTGTTGGTTGTGGCTGGAAAAGCTAGGAGCGGGAGAAAACCAAATTTTGCGGCCACCAAAGTCCTCTCATCAGGTTGATACTTTCCATGCCTTGACAAAGTCAAAGTTTCTGCCATGGGACCGCCGAACCCGTGGTGGAGGTGTGATGGCGGTCGTGGACTGCCGCAACAGTGGTCCGACCGCCGCATTATGAGTTCGGTGGTCGGACCGTGAGGGGACCACTGCAACCATCAGGGATCTGTGGTCCCAGGCGGTGGCGCAGCGGTCCAGAGGCCGCAATATGTTTGGCGGTTCTGCTGCAGCACCACATAGCATATTACGAGTTTCCTCTCCACCTCACTTTTCATGGCAGTGAGCCCGCCGTGAAAAGTGAGGCAGAGAGGAAACAAAGGGGACCCTACAGGGACCCCTTGCGCCTCTGGGCCTGGATATACATGCAGGAGGGCACATGGTGCGCCCCCCAGTGTGCCTGCACCCCCGTTCCTGCGTGGTATAGACCTCACAGTTCATGCCGTGCAGGAACGGCCTTTGCAGATCCCATTGTCGTGCCTTTTTGAAAGGCACCGCTGTGGGAACGCCAAAAGACTGCCCACCAGATGACAAAAATACTTGTAATCTGGTGCACGACCAGAAGTGAGCTTTGACAATGCGGGAGCGGGGCGGTGGCCCGCTCCCCCACCACCGAAATCGTAATCGGGGCCTTAGTCTTTTTAATGGAGGTCAAACTTCTCCAAAGGAGACAGCAGAAACTGTATCTGACGAATTCCACTTGAAATCGGATACTTTTGCTGTGAGGTCCTATTGAAGCTCCAGAGGTCTTCATAATCCCAACTCCTCATACTTTCTGGATCAGCTCCTTTTGGTCACATCTAAGGCTCTTAGAACCTCCGGGCACGGGCCGCTCCTCAGTTATGGAGGAGGAGAGTAGCCCCGCCTACTGCCAGCGCAGCAGGCTGGGGGCGGGGCTGATTAGTGCAATTGCACTATTACTTCAGCCTCATGCCAGGGCGCATGTCCAATTGGCTCTGACCTGCTCACTTTAGAGCCTGCAATCCAAGGGCTGAGAAACAGCCAAGGGATTGCAGCTGCAGGCCCCCAGCCACAAAATGAGCACTGGGTTAGCCTGCTCCAACCAATCCGGGAGCTGCGCTGCAGCTTCAAGATTGGTTGGTTTCGGGTTGTACAAGGTAGGAAGTCCCTTTCTGGCTGAGTCAGTGCAGAGGAGAGAAGAGAGAGGCAACTGGACCCTCCAGCAAACAATATGTATATGGTGAGTTTTTTGGGCATCACGCTCCACCATATTTAAATGTTGCCGGTCGCTACTGTCTCCAGGACAATGCTTAGGGCCGAGGACTCACTCTAGCATAGGCCACCAGAAGAGTACAGTCCAGATCTAGATACTACTGGTCAGCTGGGCACTTCAAGAAAAAGGCCCATTGAAGCTTGTTGTATCCCTGTAGCCACACATAGGGTCAGCCAACTGACCCTTAGATCCACTTATTAGTCCTGGATACAGGTTGGTACAGGTCGAGCCTCCTTCAGGTCTCCATACATATCACAGACAAGAGCATCAGCCCTCTTCAGTCCTTCCTCATGTCCAGATTTGTCCTGCTGAGCTGCCCCCTTTTTTTAGGCTTCACTAGCCAGTGGGCGGGGGTGAATCCTGGGGTCTCCTTAACCAATGTGGACAATGTGAAAAAAGTTTCCAAGGGCAATGCCTCCCACTTTTGCAGCATATCCTGTTTGCCTTGCTGCAAACTATCCCTCAGTGCACTATTCTGAATAAATCCAAGATGGCACAACCTTTCTGCTTTGGGGGTGGGTTGTGTGCCAGTCAGATGTGCTTAGGGAAAAGAACAGTCCTTTACGCCTCAGCTACATCAAATTGGTTCTGGAACCAATTTCACCTCCTAATGGGCTGGTATCAGGTTGGCTACGAAGAGGCCAGGAAACAACGGCTTCTCTTTCCCAGGTCTTCCCTTTATACTTACCTATGAATAGGTAGACCTCACACTGGGTCACCTTCAAGTTCCTGAACCCTCCTCATCTGCCCTTAAATTCTCCTCTCCCAATTTTTCCCCCATTCCCCTTTTTTGCACCCAGGGTCACCGCATTCAAGTCCCCTGCCCCATTTCTTTGCACCTAGGGTTACTGCCTTCAATCAACACCCTACTACCTCCTCTAAGGAGCTTTTCCCTAGAATCATAACCTGTACCAAGGGGCTGCTACTGTCATTCCCCCATTGCACTAAGAGGCTGCTTCCTTCAATGACTCTTCAAATCCCCACCTCCTTTAATCGGCCCTGTATTTAGTGGCTTCTGTCTTTGCCTTCATTTGCACCCAGCGGAGGCAGTTACCCACCATCTCTTCAGCTGTACTCTCAGGACTGATGAAAACCTCTCCGCCCCTGGTACCATGGGTGGCAACTGGTATCCACTTTCGTGAGATATAAGGATGCTGCCCATCCAGGCAATGTCATGCTGACGGATTACACCCCACCCTCAGTTCTCTATTTTACATTTAGGTAGGGCGAACTTGCCAAGCCTCTACCTACCTCTGCCACCATAGCTCTGACAGGCTCCTACTCCTGTGGTGATTTGATCTGCGGGCGCCCCGCTGACTGACTATTGCTGAAACGCATTTGATGTGTCAGTGTTGAATGGTGTCTGGGGGTAACACCCTCATTCTTGTGCTAATCTGTCCACCTGTTCGCCAATACACACGAACAATCACTGGAGTAAACACTTCTGTGTACTCCGCACCGGGCTACAATGCAGAGCAAGAGACAGCAGGAACTGAGCAAGACAAAGGGCGACTGCAAACACGAGGAAGGACAGGGTAGCCGATCAGAGAGACAATGCTATCTATCCTATCAGCGAATACGAAAGTGATACAATATCCAGCACCATTCATAATGACATCACAATAAGGGGGGGTTTTACAATGATGCAGCAGATGCAGTGGGGGCTGGGGACCCCAGGCTGTGGAATTCCCACTGAAGGTCAATTATGGCGCCCTTTTACAACCAAATCAGGGATAGCGGCCTCTTTTTGTTTGTATTAGAGCCCATTGTAATCTAGTTACGCCACAGATCGCAGTGCTCTCTATGCCACTGGAATCAAGCTATCCTGGCTGAAGAGGGGTGAAACCCCGAAACCGATCCTAGGATGCTTGTTTCCAGTCCAGGGAGGACCTGGCTTGGTAGTTCGGGCTGGACTGTACCCATGAGGCACAGGGTCAAGACTGATTTGCAGATGGCTGGGTTCAAACTGGAACGGCATGGTGAGCAAAAAAACGATGGATTTATGCCCAGATCTCTGATCTGGGGTGAATGTATGACATTGTTCTGCATTCTGTCCATCAACTGTTGTTTTTGCATTTGTCACCCCGAGTGGGAAGGGTATGCCCAGACGTGGGTCCCGTGCTCTCCATGCCACTGGAATCAAGCTATCCTGGCTGAAGAGGGGTGAAACCCCGAAACCGTTCCTAGGATGCTTGTTTTCAGTCCAGGGAGGACCTGGCTTGGTAGTTCGGGCTGGACTGTACCCATGAGGCACAGGGTCAAGACTGATTTGCATATGGCTGGGTTCAAACTGGAACGGCATGGTGAGCAAAAAAACGATGGATTTAGGCCCAGATCTCTGTACTGGGGTGAATGTATGACATTGTTCTGCATTCTGTCCATCAACTGTTGTTTTTGCATTTGTCACCCCGAGTGGGAAGGGTATGCCCAAACGTGGGTCCCGTGCTCTCCATGCCACTGGAATCAAGCTATCCTGGCTGAAGAAGGGTGAAACCCCGAAACCGTTCCTAGGATGCTTGTTTCCAGTCCAGGGAGGACCTGGCTTGGTAGTTCGGGCTGGACTGTACCCATGAGGCACAGGGTCAAGACTGATTTGCATATGGCTGGGTTCAAACTGGAACGGCATGGTGAGCAAAAAAACGATGGATTTAGGCCCAGATCTCTGTACTGGGGTGAATGTATGACATTGATCTGCATTCTGTCCATCAACTGTTGTTTTTGCATTTGTCACCCCCAGTGGGAAGGGTATGCCCAGACGTGGGTCCCGTGCTCTCCATGCCACTGGAATCAAGCTATCCTGGCTGAAGAGGGGTGAAACCCCGAAACCAGTCCTAGGATGCTTGTTTCCAGTCCAGGGAGGACCTGGCTTGGTAGTTCGGGCTGGACTGTACCCATGAGGCACAGGGTCAAGACTGATTTGCATATGGCTGGGTTCAAACTGGAACGGCATGGTGAGCAAAAAAAAGATGGATTTAGGCCCAGATCTCTGTACTGGGGTGAATGTATGACATTGTTCTGCATTCTGTCCATCAACTGTTGTTTTTGCACAGATCGCAGTTTAGTCATACTACAATGCCTTTCGTCCTTATATTTTACGTTTGTCATGTTTTGCTCGAGCATAAGCGAATTCCAACGTGAAGGGGAACCAAAATCCATGGCTAGGGGAGCTATCTATTGGGTCTGTTAATAGTAATAGTTTTCATCCAATGTCTTTTTAGTCATTCCGACATCTATGGGGTGTGTTATTTACCGCGATTAGCTCTGTGACGCTCACCTTCTGTGATCAGCGGCCAGCCACTGTAGGAACAAGCATTTGCAATGCAATAGATATCGCATTTACGCAAGTTTAAGCTGTTGGCATTGTAAATGACAATGCCTTTTATTTATGTTTAAAAAACTAAAACAAAAACAAAAGGTATTGTCATTTGCAATGTCAATAGCTCAAACTCGTAAATGCGAGACCTATTGCATTGCAAATGCTTATTCTGTTAGGGATGAAGTAGAGAAGGAGTTGGGTAAGTTGGTCAATGATGGTGACATCACACCTATCGAATCTTCCCAATGGATTTCTCCGTTGGTCGTCGCAAGGAAGGCCAACGGAAAGCTTAGGTTATGCATTGACTTGCGCCATCTCAATAGTAACATTTTGATAGGCCAGTTTCCTCTTCCAAAAATCAATGAAATGCTTTCCAAAACCAGAGGCATGGAAATTTGCTCCACCATTGACCTATCCCAAGCCTAGTACCAAATTCCACTTACTAACGATTGTAAAAATCTTACTGCCTTCACTTCACATATTGGTTGTTTTCAATACACTAGAATGCCGTTTGGCTTAGCCTCTGCGGCTGCAGTGTTCCAGCGTTTAATGCACAAGATTTTTGATCATCTGGATTATGTTCTCATTTTCCAAGATGACATTCTCATCATGGGCAAGAACAGTAATGATCACAAAACTAAACTACTTTGTCATTTCCCTCTTAAACAAATTTGGATTAACGGTTGCATTTTCAAAGTGCAAGTTTGCTGCTAATAGTGTGAGTTATCTTGGTCATGAAATCAGTGCTGTTGGCATTCATCTTAAAGCTAAATTGGTTTCTGCCGTTACTGATGCTCCCAGTCCAAAAAATAAGGACGAAGTTAATTCCTCTTTGGGACTCGTTGAGTTCTTTTCTAAATTTCTGGAAAAAATTTCAAGCAGAACATTTCATATTAGGCAACTTCTCAAGTCCAAGTCTGATTTTGTGTTGTCAAGAGGAGTTCTCTGACATTAAAAATGCAATTTCTTCAGCTCCTGCCCTCCAGGGTTTTGACCCTTGTGGAAAAAATATAATTACCACTGATACCAGTGGTACTGGCTTTGGTGCTGTTCTTTCACAGGTTGATGAAAAGGGTTTCGAGTCCATTGTTGCATATGCCTCGTCTAGGCCCTTTTCTCCTGCAGAGTGCAAATAAGTGAGGCACTCGCTTGTGTTTGGGCCTTAGAGCATTTTCGCACATTTGTTTGGGGCAATGAGGTCACCATTAAATGTGATAATAAACCTTTGGTTAAAGTTTTGTCCAAGGTTGGTATGGTTAACGTTTCTGCCAGATTAGCGCGCATATCCATGCGACTGTTAGATTTTCTCTACAAAGTGGTATACTTACCTGGTAAGAAGAATGCTGTTGCTGATTTTCTTTCCCGCTTGTCTGTCCAGATGGTTGAGAACCAGGATGACCTCATGGATAGTGTTCAAGTTGCTTGGTTGTGGGACCAAGGTCTAGAAGATTCTTTTCGTAGTGAGGAGTGGAATGAGGCTTTGACCAAAGACGAGTGTTTAATGAAAGTTTGGGAATTATTGTGTGATGGCTGGCCTCGCAAAATTTGAACGCTTTCTGGAAAGTCAGGGACGAGTTATCCTCTTTGGATGGTAACCTTATGAGAGGTGATAAATGAGTTCCTCATTTAGTCTCAGAAGTCAAATTATTTCCTTATGTTAACAAAGGAGGGACTGATGGGCTTTTATTTAAGAAGGTCCAGCATACATGCCCAGTTAGTCATATTGAAAAGAAAGAGTATGCAGTTCCTCAGTGAGAAGGGGGGAGTGTGAGTGCAGAGAAGAGACCGTAAGAAAGAGGAATACCTCTATTCGGAACTAGGGTCCTCACACACCCAGCAAGCTAGTTTATCATCTTATTATCCCTTTTGGTTTAAGATTCGCATCACAGCAGCTCATGTGACGGGATCGCACATGGGTGATTTAGTTTAAACGTGCTGACGATACTTGTCGGGCGAGTTTTTGTTGTCATTCCTTGTATTATTTTGTTTCTTACTAGGACACCAGAATCTTGGTGTCACGGTGGCGCCACGGCCACGGATAGGAGCAGGGTATCACACCACAATAGGTGAGTGTCCCACGACTCCACTTTTAAGATATTTTTAGTCACTTCATAATACTTCCTTATAGGAAGCACGGCACGTCCAGTCTTCTGCTTTTAATTTATCTTAACTTCACTTTTTGTAGGAGAATTCCTACCCACTGTATAGGGTATATTGACACTTGGTGACATAATTTGTTAACTTGTGCCATTTGATCGAGGGGGTATCACCACTATGTGAGATCGACCTGTACAGTACTCACTTTATACACTGCCTTTACCTGGGATGCCTTTCTTAAAAACCTTCCTTTCTTTTTAGGTTCCCCTAGGCATATGGCGAGATCGTTCTCCATATAACAGGTGGCAGGTAACAATTGTACTTACCACATTGTGTAGATCATAGACAGCTTAAATAGGTCCTGATGAATTGCCACGGATCAATAGGACCACCGGACAAGAAACATGTCGACCAGCACAGAGGAGCTTAGCCAAGCTGAATCATAATATCAGCTAGCTGCCACTCTGTTTTCATTTTTAGTCAGGTGGAGAGCCACCCTTAATAAAATTATATTTCTGGACTCTCCAACTTGTTTTAACCCACATACCTGCACTCACATCTACACTACTAGGTTCCTCTCACACACACTGCATCATACGGCCAGGAACTAAAGATCTCCGCCAAAGAGCCCCTTTTAGGGTGCCCGTCGGGCATTGCAGCGCCGGCCCGACGAGGAGCAGGTCCATATGATGAAGCATGACACCTAGCTTGCTGGGTGTGTGAGGACCCTAGTTCCGAATAGAGGTATTCCTCTTTCTTACGGTCTCTTCTCTGCACTCACACTCCCCCCTTCTCACTGAGGAACTGCATACTCTTTCTTTTAAATTATTTCCTTATGTCATGATGGACATTTGGGTATTTTAAAAACCAAGTGTACAGTGAAAAGTAGTCTTTATCTCGCCTTTATCGACTTAAAGAGCCTTTGACCTGGTCCCCAGGAACAGGTTATGGGAAACACTGCGAGACATGGGCATCCCTCCATTAATCCTTAACCTCTTAGTAAGGCTTCACGAGGGCAACTATGCTCAGATAAGATGGAGATCCCAAGGACAGCTTACGGAAAAGATTCCAGTAAACAGGGGAGCTCGGCAGGGCTGTGTGATGGCACCCACCCTGTTCTCCTTATGTGTGAATCGGGTGGTCAGCTTTCTGCAAGAAACACCAGCTGATGCCCTGGCCCTGGCAGGTAACAAGGTACCGACTCTCCTGTTTGCTGATGACACATTGCTGATCTCTAAGACCCCAGTAGGCCTGCAAAAACTCCTGAACAGGTTCCAACTTTTTTGAAACTTTTTTGTAACATCCGGGGGTCGGACATAAATACATCTAAAACAAAATTCATGACATTCAATCCCCACAAAACATTCAGGAATAACATCACTTTAGATGGGACACACCTAGAGATAGTCACCACCTTCGATTACCTTGGGATACGTCTTTCAGAAAAAGCGCAGTGGAGACCCCATCTTGATAAAATGCCCCTGAATCACAAATGCACTGCCGGGGCATTGAGCAAAGAACATCGCTCATCATTTAGTAGACCTGTTGACCCGGCACTCACTGTGTATGAAGCCAAGCAGTTAGCTCAGTTTTGTATGGAGCCGAGCTATGGGGTTTTGACTATCTCGAGATTAGTAGGTCAGAATACAAGTTCTTTAGGGACCTGATCATGTTACCTCAGGGCACCCCTCTAACCCCTTTGATATACGACCTGGGCAGGCGCCATTTCAAAGATCTGGCGAAACTTCGCCCACTGCTTTATTGAGCTCGCCTTAGGAATACCCCGGAACTTGCTAACTATGCAGAGGCATTCGCAGAAGTAATGAGTATGGATACCAACAAGGGGATTAAATGGATTTCCAAAGTTAAGGCACTAATGATAACACATGGCCTTAAGGAATCTTGGGACACTCAAAATCCACCAAGTAAGGTAGAACTCAAACGCATCTATTGGGACTGGATAGACGCCAGAGACCTAAATAACCCAAACATAGGAAGGCTTACGGAAGAATTCTTCCAGCACAAACAATCTAGAGGCCTCAATCCTTACTTGGATACAATTCAGATCCCAAGGAATAGGGCATTATATACCCAATTCAGATCTGGCTCACTTCCAGTCCACGAATTCACCGCAAAGTGGCGCCCCCCTCGTCAGACTACTGAAGAATGCCCTTCCTGTGGGACTTCTAAGGAGAGTGTTGCACATCTTATGTTTGCTTGCCCAGGGAATGCAAACGCTCGGTCTAGGTGTCTTGCGCCAACTAGGCACTCTCGACCATCGAGTTGCCTTACTCATATTAAAATCTGATCCGAGAACCCTTTTTGTTTGCGGAGTTGCCAAGTTCCTGGGTCGTGCCTGGTTTATCAGGCACATGGCTATACGAAGGGTGAGCCGATCTTGATCCAGAATCCCTGTGAGCATGTACAATGGTACTAATGGGGAGGACAAATGTAACCTGAAATGCTATACTCTGTCCCTGATACGGAACACTAAACAATCCACTTTTAACTATGTTTTACTGTATTTATCACATTAATTAAAAATGAAATCTTTAAATTAGGAGGAAATAGCTTTATATCTCGATTGTTTTAAAATATTGGATTGCTATATTTTATCAATTTTAATAGACTGTACTTTTCTCCTTTTTAGATTGATGAATTGTGATGCTTTTATGATATTTATATCAAAATAAAGCTATTTGACTGACTGACTGACTGACTGACTGACAAAAGTAGATACTGGTGGGCTGGTTTGGACATTGAAGTGGAGAGAGCTATTCGAGATTGTGGTTTGTGTGAGTCTGCTGACAAAACTCTCAAAACTTTAAGACCCCCCATGAGTGATTTTATGTGCCCGCAATCTACCTGAGAGCATGTTGCAGTGGATATTATGGGCCCTGTTGGCAGTTCTTTGATGGATATGTTTTCTAAGTAGCCTGTGGTCAAAGTTATCAAAAAATGAGATACTGACACTTTTTTGATGATGTTTTCCTTAGAGAGGGCACCCCCGCTCCCATCATTAGTGATAATGGTGTAAGGTTTACTTCGGATGTCATGACTCAGTACTTGTCTTAATATGGTATACAACACAAGACCACCTCTTTGTACAACCCCAGCAGCAATGGTCTGGTGGAAAGGTGCAATAGAGTGTTGAAAGGTGCCATTAAGTTGGCTTTTAAGAATAACATTCCTTAGGAGACGCAGATGTTCAAAACACTTTGGTCTTATAGGGTTTCTGTTGTTGACTCTACAAAATTTTCCCCCTTCGAGCTCATGAGAGGTAGAAAGTCCAGAGCCAAGTGGTATCCTGGTTGGATTAAAAGTTGTGGAGAGGTGAGATGGTCTTCCTCTGATGTAAAGAATAATTTAATTCTCAAACATGACAAGTACAAAGAATTCTATGACCGTAAGCATAATACCCAAATTGTTAGGCTTTCTGTTGGCCAGTGGGTCAGAATCAAGAAGCCTGGTTTTGTTCCAAAAAATGAAAGCAAATTTTTTGAGCTGCAACGCATTGCTTAATTAAGGAAAAATGCTGTCATTTTGGATAACGGCAAGTGTTGTAAACAATTTGGTATGAATCATTCTGAGAAAGATCTTACTCTCAATTCCTACGCTGATGCTCCTGTTGCATCTGATTCGGTTAACAAATTGTTTGTTTTGGATGACTTTTCTGATTATCCACAGGATCATCCTGCCAAAGGAAGTGAAGAGTTGTCGTTTCGCATGATGTTTCACAGAAGAAGGATACCAACACCCTTGGCAAAAGGACCATCAAACGGCCGGTTGTTTTAAATGAATATATTTGTAACTAATGCTTTGTTTTGTTTGTAAAGGAGTAGATGTGTAGTGTTTCTTCCCATTTCTTCTCTTGTGGGGGCTTTTGTGAGAGGCTCCACGAGGGAACTCTAGAACCTTACCTGTGCAATAATTGGTTTTACCTTCAAATGTTTTCTAACTGTGCAGCGCTGTCGAGTCAGTTGACAGTTGTACTTGTTCCTGGAGGCGCGCTGTTCGTTGTCTGGTCGAAGTTCACAATAAAACTTCTTAATTACTTTCTGAGTAGTCTGGATCTTCACTACAAAAAGGCACTCATCTGAGCAGCGACAATGCAAGCCATTTTCTGATGATGCATCTCAGAATTTTGATGCGCCATCAGGGTTGCATCAAAAAACATCTTCCAAGCTATAGTAAATTGGGCCGATGAGGCAGCTATAGCAGCACATGTGGGTTCCCATCCTTAACAGCAGTGCAGATGGCCAAGATCTTTGTAGCCAGAGGCAGAAGCCTCTCAAGAGGATTCTAAGCAGAGGGGTCACTAAGGGCAGAGGGATGACCTTTCAGAAGTGCTGCAGCACATTCCTTACAACATTTTAACTTCTGTATCTGTGGAGGAAGAGGATTACAACATCGAGTACCAGTGCAAAGAGCCCGAAAACCTTACCATACATAGTACAGTCCACAATGTGCTCAAAAGAATGGAAAGAAATAGACAGGTCTGCTTTTCAATGTTTATCACTTCTTTAGGTCACGTTGGCAGGTCTTCAATCCCAGTGCACTATCAACATAGAGGATACCTCACTTTCAGATGCTGTTGATAAGAAAGTTTAAAGAGCAGTCAGATGCCGCAGAGGTTGTCACCACAGGCCCCACAACTAGAGCCCTCATAGGCCATTTTGGATGCTCCCGCCCCCCCTGCCCCCTCCTCATCTCCGCGTCCGCGATAGCCCCGACCCTTTCCCACACGATGGTCCAGCATATGAGCGCGCAGCTACCAGTACTCCCGAAGGGCGACACAGTGCACCCCCCCCTTTTCCCTGGTTTCTCCGCCCCCAGTTAGTTTGTGGTTATTTAATGGCTGCAATTCTATAGCCCCTGCGACGCCCCTTACGGGGGGTTTAGTCCTACTGCATGGCACCCCTGCGGCGAGGCGATCATGGCGCGCTCTAGTAGGGTGCACTCAGAGGCTGGGCCCGGGCACGCATCTGCGGCCCCACTCAGGACAGCGACGAACGGCTTGAGGGGCCAGAAGGCTGCAAGATCGTAAGGACTGTGCATGGGTGCACTCGAAATGTAAACCTATGTGATAATGGCGATATCGCCTGTGCCCGCGTGTTATACTATATATAAATGCCAATAAAGAAAGTTTTCAACAAAAAAAAAGAGCAGTCAGATGTGACTATTCAACCTTTACTTTTGCAATCAGGGTCAACACACATGCAACGTATGCGCTGCAGTTTCTTTTGCAAGATTTTCAGACCTTTGAGAAGAGATGTAACAGGGAGAAGAAAGTTATTCTTGCCTTTCAGTGAAATACCAACATATCAGATGTTTTCTTATATTTAATTTCATTGTCTCTAAGCCTCAGTAGCAGGATTTGGTTTTCCCGAGGCAGCTAGACACCAAATCTGGAGAAAGATCCTGAAAGACAGAAAACTTGTGAATTCTCTCGCCTTTCCTGGAACTAAACTTTTTGAGCTACTACTGCAGGACCCAGTAAGTCCTCCATAGAAAACAAATTTATAATGCATCTATCGTCACACCAGGGAAATAGGATTTAGTTCTCACAGAATCTTTGTTCCTTTGCCTTCTGGCAAAGGATCAAGTCACCGTTTTCGAGGTTGGGATCCTTGCCAGAGAGGCCCTATGAGAACAAGTCCCTGTATCAGCCAGCTTCATCCCACGCCCCCCAGCAAGTCATGCATACGGCAGTCCAGTGAGAGGTCACCTAATGGACGTTAACGACATCTGGACAGCACCTGCATCTGTATCATACAAATAGGTGCTAATGATCAGCAGAAAAGGATAAAAAATAATCTTCCACGAACTTCTACTGCATTGTTTCAAAATGACTCCATGTCCATGTTACCCCCACTGGTACTAGGGTCTCCTTGTAGTTAAAAGCAGCAATTATTTATGTCCAAGATGACGATAAGGGTTGGGCTGTTACGTCAACCTATTCATGGTCCAAAAGACATTAGGATTATATTGCCCAGTCTTAAAAGAACTAAATTCCCTTTTGCCATGACAAACATTCAAGAAGATGATTCTTCAATAAATTCTGCCACTTTTAGCTACAGGGGATTGCCTGAAGTCACTAAATTTATAGGACACTTAAGTGTACATTCCCATCCCTTCCGCTTCCCAACTTTTTTCAGATTTTGTGTAAAGGGGCAGCGCTGTTTGTTCCAAGGTCTGCTGTTTTGGGTAGCTTTAAATCGAAGATTCTTCACCAAAGTTATGGCTCTACTAGCAGGTATTTTGCATTCTCTAGGCCTTCTGGTCTTTCCATATCAAGATGACTGGTTAATCTGTGCATTTTGATCTTCCAAGGTAGTCGATGCTATACTATAGGTGTGCAATTTGCTCCAGTCACACGGCTTTATATTGAATATTTCAAAGTTGCATCTCATTCCATGTCGGAGCCTCAAGTTCAAAGTAGCATTTTTCAGAATGGACTCGCTTAAGGTGTTTCTGCCACTTCATCATCAACCTAAACTGGTTTCTTGTCTCTAAATTCTTTTATCACAGCCCTGGGTATCTGCATGAGATTTGCTGAGGGTACAGGGCAAGATGGCTGCCCATCTACTGTTGAGTCCTTGGGCTAGACTTCATTTACAGCCACTAGTTCATCACATCCTGACACAGTGGAGTCCGGTTTCAGTGAACGACGAAACTTTGATTCCAGTGACTCCTCAGATTAATCAAGAGTTTGAGTGGTGGCTACTGCCTGTTCCACTTGCCAGAGGAGTCTCCCTTGCCACCTGGCCCTTAGATCATCACAAAAGATGCCAGCAGAAATAGCTGGCAGATAACTTTTGGTGATATGTCTGTTAAGAGTCTTTGGTCAGCAGAAAAGATAGGAGCTTCTGCCTACTTGATGGCACTTGTGGCCATTCATTGAGATTGCTATAATTTGCATCAAAGATCAGGCCGTCTTAATCTGAACAGATGAACAGGTTGCACGGACAAACATAAAACGCCACAGGATATCAAGAGACCCCACGCTGTCTGTTCTGACAAGACTCTCTACAGATGCCAAAATGTCCTTTCTATGATGGCATTTTAACTTTTGGGGAGAGAGTGAGGGCATGTAAATCAAATGAGCAAATCAAGCGAGCACAGTCTTTCCATTTTCAGTATTTGTCTGCCTATGTCTCCATCTTTTTCAGGCACTAATGAAGAGGTGTTGTCAACCATGGCGGATCTGTTCACCTCAGCTGAGGACACTCTGTTTCCTCACTCTTGCTCTCCATTTTTCTTGTAGCAGTTTCTTTTATGCCTTGCATTCCTTCCCACTTCTATACAACGTACTTTGGAAGACCAGAGGTGATCATGGGACAGTCCTTGTGGTTGCACCATGTGGGCCAGCTGCTGTTTGTCCTTTGTGGATCTTTCCAACTTCAGACACACAATTGATGGACTGAATGCAGAACAAATCAAAACATTCACCTGCAGTCAAGAGATCTTGGTTAAATCCATCATTCTTTTGCTCACCATGCCACCCCAGTTTAGGCCTGGCCATATGCAAATCAGTCTTGACCGTTTGCCTCATGGGAACAGTCCAGCCCGAACTGCCAAGCCAGGTCCCCCCCGGACCAGAAACAAGCATCCTAGGACCAGTTTCGGGGTTGCACCCCTCAACAGCCAGGATAGCTTGAATCCAACATCGCCATCCCCTCTAAAAAGCTCTTCTTCTGACAGCTTTGTCTCTCTCTCCAATGCCTTTGTCAGGGAATCTGCAGTTTGAGAGGTTGGGCCTTTGTGTTCTTTGTGGTCTTTTGTATCTAAAGTCCTAATGGTCTGGTACTGTTAAGGTATATTCCTGCCACTGGGAACATATCAAGTGACAGTGCTCTTTCTAAAATGTGATCGTTTCTTTTTGTATCAGACAATGATTCTGGATTTCCTCACGGATGTTCTTTTTTACTAAGTTAAGCAGTCTCCACTTCATGCAGTCAGTGGGATATTATTTGTGCTTTACAAGGATTCTAACTCCAATCATTTGTGAGACTAGTTTCTCATCTTTTGAGAATTTGTTTTACATAAAAGTCTATTAATTTATAACGTATAACCTTTGGGGCCTCATGTAGGTAGCGAAATACCGGTCGGTAACGGCCGATTTTCGGTAAATATGCCGTTACCGACCGGTATTCAGACAAGTGAGATGTAGGAGTCCAAAAACCACTTTTCGGTAAATATGAGGCGGTAAATACCGATTCATAGTTACCGAATTCCAAAATACCGATTCATGTTTACCGAATACATAATTAACGAATCGGTAAATATGAAGTGGTAAATATGAAGTGGTAAAAATTTAAAATGACATGTAGGAGCAGGCGGTAATTAAGAAATCCAGGAAAATCGGTAAATAAGAGTCGGTAATTAACACGGATTGAAAGCAGGTGGTAACCATCAACAATGCACATAAGCAATCCCAAAATGCAACAGCGTGGACAACATGGCCGCCATGTACGTCATTGCAAGGCGCCTACGTCTACAGGCAGCAGGACTGAGGGTGTGGCGACGGGAGGAACAAATCTACAGACAGCGCATCACACTACTACAGCTGACTGATGCAGAGATACATGAGAGGTACAGGCTACACCCCGAAACCATCATGGACCTGATAAGGGACCTGCACCCACTCCTGGACCAGCCAACAAGAAGGGCGCACGCCATACCACCACATGTGCAGGTGCTCTGCAGCCTACATCTACTGGCATCCGGCAGTTATCAGGTGGTGATAGCTGCGGTGGGTGGTGTATCCCAGAGTTGCCTGTCCCGTTTCTTCAGGAAGTTCCTGGATGCCATGATGCAGAGAATGCACCACTACATAAGCTTCCCAAACACACAGGCTGCACTGCAGAAAACAAAAACAGACTTTTATCACATGGCACAGTTCCCCCATGTCATCGGCTGTATTGATGGTACACACATCCCAATCTGTCCACCAGCTGATACAGAGCACATCTACAGGAACAGGAAGTCCACCCACTCCATCAATGTGCAGGTGATCTGTGATGCAGGGAACATCATCACAGATATTGTTGCAAAGTTTCCTGGGAGCACCCACGACTCATACATCTTCCAGAATAGTGGGATCTACACACGACTGAGTGCCGGCAAATTCGGAGAGGGATACCTGCTGGGTAAGTAACAGTGACGCCCCTTGAAACCTGCAAATCAGAGTGTATAGAGGCATGTAACTGATGGTTCCCTCTTACTCATCCAGGCGACAGTGCATATGCATGCCGTTCATTCATCCTCACTCCCTACCTACACCCAGCAACCCAGAGTGAGAGACGATACAGCGTGGCCCACAAAACAACACGCAATGTGGTGGAGCGCACGTTTGGACTACTGAAGAGCAGGTTCCGCTGCCTCCACAAGAGCGGAGGCGCACGCCAGTACAAACCCATCACCTGCTGCAAGATTATTGCCACTTGTGTAATGCTGCACAACCTTGCCACGAAAAAAGGTACAGATGTGGAACTAACATATGTTGAGGACAACGAGGATGAGTCAGGCCAGCCAGAGGGCAGCGCAGCTAGAGTGCCAACTGCAATCGATGGGAGAGAGAGACGGGCAGAGATCACATGCAACTATTTCTGAGTAAGTGAGGGGACACAGCGAGTTGTGAGAAGTCATGACGTAGTTTAATGTGGCACCACGCCATGAACACATGAACAGGCCAATCTGGCAATATACCATCTATACAAGGAGTATGTCCAGGGTTACGTCACCCAATGGGAAGTGGCTAAGCAGGGCCACATCAATGTTTGCGCATACGCGCTGCAGTGGTGGATTGCACGGCCTGTGCATCCTCACTAGAGCCAACCCCAAGCCGCCTGCTGCTCCTGCGTGCTTCTGGGACGGGGGGTGTGATGCTGCTGCTGGTGTCGATGCGCTCCGCAGCATCCCCTGCAGCAGTTGTCGACGCCTGACTAGTCAATAGCACCCCTAGTGCACTTGTCACCTGCACCATCCCCCGAGACAGGTCGCTGCAGCACTGTGTTAGGCCCTCCTGCATCGTCACAGAGCGCCGGCAAAGTAGGGAAGTCGCAGTTGCCAGACGGTTGAGTGCCCTGCTGGTAGTGTCCCTTCTCTGGCGTTCCCGGCGCCGTGCTTCGATGTCAGCATCTAATTTGCTGCACAACTGCTGGATTGACTGGGACATGTCCCGAATGCCCGCAGCCATGCCGCCAATGTTTGTGTCCATGTTGACTAAGCTTGTCTTCATCACCCGCATGTGCCTCTGGACTGACATAACTGCCTTTGATTGCAGGCGCTGTTGCTTCAACATTTGGCCCTCGAGCCCCAAGAAGACACCATGGCCGTCAGTGGGTGCTGGTGGACTCTGGACACGCGACCTGCGGCGCCCTCTTGCTCCCGTCTGTGCTGCCTGTGAGGTGTGGGGCACAGTGGGATGGCTCCCTTCCTGGTGCCCGGTGCGGTCTTCTGGGCCCATGCTGTCGTCTGACGAGGTGTCGAAGGCTCGTAGCCTGGCTGCTGGACGCCTCCTCATTCTCACACCTGCAAGCGGAGATGTGGCCGGTGATTCGAACATGAGTGGCGATGCTGGCTGTGGTTGTGGTGATGCTGGCTCTCGGTGAGGTGATGCTGGCTCTGTGTGCGGCGAGGCTGGCTGTGTTGGTGGTGCGGCTGCCAGTGGGCCTGCTCCCTGGTCTGAACTCGTGCTGGCTAGAGGTGATTTTTGTGGCAGGTGTGCCGTCTCCCCTGCAGCATGCCCTGTACTGCATGATGTCACATCTGTGGACAGAAAAACAACATTGGCTCAGTGTCCCCGAAGGGCTGCATTGCAAGCGTCACAATAAATCATTTCACATTCCAATCTGTCCTCTGTCTCCTTGTGCCTCGAGTGCGTGACATGCCCTGTTGCCCTGTGACATTTACGTCATGGTTAGTGTTGCCCTGACTACATCTCCCGGAATGCATTGCCTGTCTGCACTGACACGTGTGGACTGCAGTGTGATTCTCGTTTCACAATGGGGGATGTGGGATAGGGGTAGGGGGGGCTACATTGCTGTGCTTTCGTCTTACCTTGGTGTGTTGCGGCTCTGGCAGAGCTGTCGGCGTCCCCAAGACCCACAACGCTCTCTTGCTCGATTGTGGCCGCCACCAGCTCCTCCAGTTCGGTGAGGGCAGGTGCCCTGTTGGTTCCACCTCCGGTCTGGCTGGCCTCCTTCTGGATGTCGCCCATCTTCCTCTTGGTCACAATCCTCAGGTCATACCAGCGCTTTTTGAGGACCTCAATGTCCCTGTGGGTCACTCCCACAGCATTGACCTGCGCCTGGATGGCCAGCCATATGTTGCGCTTTTCGGCCTCAGGCACTTGCAGGGATTGCCTCCCAAACAGCTTCTGGTGCTGCTTCACCACCTCCTCCACCAGCACCTGGAGTTCCTTGGGGCTGAATTTGAGCTTCCTCCTCCTTTCCCCTCCGTCTTTCTGTGTTCTCTGGCTGGACATGCTGTTCGTTTCCCGCTCGCACATGCAACTGCTCCCTGCCTCTCCTCTGCACTCCAAGCCTCTCCAGGGTCGGCTAATTATGTACACCTGCCTGGGTGTGGCCACGTCGGCTAATTGTGTACACCTGCCTGGGTGTGGGCAGTTCCTGGTTGGGTGGGCTGTCGTTGCACAGGATTAGCTGTTTCGTCAAGTCATGTGATGTTATTTACCGAATCCGTACATACCGATTCGGTATTTTCCGATTCGGTGGATACCACCTCGGTATTTTCCGAATCGGTAGATACCACCTCGGTATTTTCCGATTCGGTAATTATCACCTCGGTATTTACCGATTCGGTGAATTCCGATTCGTATTTACCGAATGTTACCGAATCGGTAACTGTTACCGAATTTTTACCTACATATAACTTACCGATTCTAATTTACCGATTCGGTACGGCTCGGTATTTAAGAACCGGTAAAATTTATTTACCTACATGAGGCCCTTGGTCCTTTAAGGGCTTCAAGGACTTCGCTTTGAGCGTTTGAAGTTAGTACAACTCAAATGTATGAAAGTACAGGTGTTCTTTTAGTTGTCATTACCTTTGAACATCACCAGGGCAAGATTGGAGCCTTAATCATGTTTCAATTGTTTGATTAGTTCTGAACAGGCTACTGCTTCGCCATGATCAAGAATAGTAACAAAAAATTGTTGCCATATTCCATAGTTCACAAACTTAGCTTCTGCCAGTATTTGTGCCCCCTGCTGACTCGGAGAATGATTTTAGTTTACTTACGTTGGATGTCCATAAGGCACTCTCAATTTATTTGGTCAGGGGGTATCATATCCCAGTCTACCTTTGCTGGAAGTTCCCCTTTATTAACACTATTTTTCAATTAGGGAGGTGCCATGTACTCCGCTACATACTTTATTTTGCATGCCCTGCGTATGTTTATTTAAAAAGGCATGCTATGCACTTTAGTTTGAGTGCACTGTACACAAGTCTGTTTAATAAAGTATAACAGCCTGGTATTTTTGTTAAAACAACATGCATTGCTGTGAAATCAATTAACCTTTTAAGTGCGGGTGCCGGTCAATGGCTGATACCCACACTACTTCCCCAGTGCATGGTGAGGTAAATAAAGGTTCCTCTGGTGTGCTGCAGTTTAATTTCAAATTTTTTTTTTGCTTTAATGATGATTGCCATGCAGGGCACGCTGACATCATTGCAGTAAATGTGAAAGTAAAAGGAGCCAATAGGCTCCTTTTACTTTCACTTAATCAGTGCTTGGGGGATATTTCAGCCCCTCGAGCACTGATTCTAATGGAAGATAGGATAGGATAGAATTTGTAGAGTGCACTAAACTCGTAGGTGTCAAGGCGCTAAGCAGACAGTCAGAACAGGGCCGCAGCAGCAGCTTAAGAGGGAAATAACCAAGTTTTCAGTAGTTTCCTGAAAACAGGAAGGGAGCTACCATTGGCGACGGCAGGGGGAAGAGAATTCCAGAGCTTGGCAGCGGCCACCGAGAAGGCGTGACCACCCCATCTGGATTTGTAGTCTGGGTACCACAAGTTTAGATTGTGTGGATGATCTCAAGGTCCTCCCTGGGCTAGATCAATGGAACAAAGATTTAGGTTGGGACGGACCCTTGCAATTCACTGCCTTATTTACAGTGGTTAGAGCTTTGAATGAGATGCGTTCCTTAATAGGGAGCCAGTGTAATGACCGGATTCCTTCTCTAGAAGATTGATGTTTAGGAATATTTAAAATTAATCTTGCTGCTGCGTCTTGAACCATCTGGAGTGTGTTTAGAGATGCAGCGGTGATATTGAGATAAAGGAGGTTGCAATAATCCAGACGAGAAGTATTCAAGGCGATAAAAGTGGGCTGGTGCAGTTCTGGTGGGATAAGTGGAAGGGCCTTTCTGAGGGTTTTTAAGATATAAAAGCATGTACGGTTGACCAGGGCATCAAATGACAGACCTTCATCAAAAATTACCCCTAGATTTCTAGAAGTTTTTACGGGGACAGGAAGAGGTCCGCATTCTGTAGGCCACCATGCCTTAGACCAGATGGACTTCTGGGGTCCAAAAATCAGTACCTCAGTCTTATCTGTGTTAATTTTTAATGAATTGCCCTTCATCCAAGCAATGATGTTTTACATGCAGGTGTTAAACTTTTCTGCAACTAGCTGCAGGTTGTTTGTGACAGAGACAATGATTTGGGTGTCATCCGCGTAGGAGAGCACCTGAAATCCATAAGATCTCACCAGTTCAGCCAGAGGGGTAACAAAGATTAAAAAGGGTAGAGCTGAGTGAGGAGCCCTGAGGTACCCCACATGGGAAAGTGAAAGCTTTAGATCTAAAGCCTCCACAACTAACTGTGTACCTTCTGTCTGTGAGAAAGGAGTTGAGAAGGTGCAGAGCTTTCCCCGTGACCCCCACCTCCCGCAGGCATTGGACCATTCGCACTGGAGAGACTGTGTCGAATGGTGCCGATAAGTCGAGCAGAATCAACACCGCCAAGCCACAATGATCTACCTGCATCTGAATATGGTCAGAGGTCGTGATGAGAGCAGATTCCGTTCTGTGACCGGCAAGGAATCCATTCTCGGAGCAGTCTAATATTTCCTGTGCATCCAGATACCTCACCAACTCAGTATTGATGGATTTTTCCAGAATTTTTGCAGGAGCAGGAAGAAGGGAGATAGGGCAGAAGTTCTTTAGTTCCAGGGGGTCGGCATTAGGTTTCTTAAAGAGCGGAAGGATAACTGCTTCCTTCCAAATAGCTGGATAGCAGCCGGACACAAGTATTCCATTGTAAACCTTACGCAGGAAATTGGTTGCTAAACCTGGTGCCATTTTAAGAATGGAGGGCGTACAGAGATCAGAGGGCGCACTGGATTTAAGGCGGAGTAGGAGATCTTTAATAAGTATACTTGAGATACGGGTGAAGGAAGCCATAGCATTCTTCCTGGTGGTCTGAGTGTGCTCCACCATACTCAGTTTAGCCTCAGCATCCCTGACATCCTCACTGGCGGGTACCTTGTCAACGGAAGGAGCGAACTCCTGATAAATATGCAGAACTTTCTCTTGAAAATAGATTGCCATCTTATCACAGAAATCTTGGGAGGGGGTCGTGGGCAGTTGCTGGGGAGGTTCAGAGATTTCCTTGATTACTTTAAAAAGCATGCTGGATTAATTATCAGCTGTCATAATCTTTCCAGTGAGAACAGGATTTAGCCTGGAAGATAGCATCCTTGTAATTCCGTAACAGAGAGCGCTGCTTGTTTTTCTCCTGAGGGCAGGGATTAATGCACCATTTGTGCTCTTGTCTGCGGCATTCATGCCTCAGAACCATGAGTTCCTCTGAGTACCATGGGGCAGAGGTTTACTCCTTTTAATAATGCAGTTCTTAAGGGGGGAAACTATGTCTAGAGCCCCATTTAATCAGTCTCGAAAACCCTCTGCTGTATATGGGGGGGGAGAGGGGTATTGTGCCTCTTATCAGGGGCTGAGGCTAAGTCAGCCTCCCAACTGGTAGCAGTGATCTTGTTCAGTTTCCTGCAGTAGTGGTATCTAAAGGGGGGATCCTCATTCTTTTTGTGGGCTAACAGGGGGGAGATTATAAATTTGACCAGGTAGAGGTCCACCTAACTAAGGGGGTGGATAGTCTCAATCACCCAGTTATCGTGGTTGATAAAAATGCCATCAAGCGTACGACCCGCTATATGAGTTGGAGAATGAACCTGCTGCTCAAACTCCATGGAAGTCATAAGATCTCCAAGATGAATTGTATCTTATCTACGTGATTTTCAAGGAGAAAATTGAAATCTCCTAAGATTATTTAGTGGGCAGTGGTGGCAAACAAATCAAAGATTTTACACCATGTCTCCACAAATTCAGTTTGCGGGCCCGGCGGACGGTAGACCCAAAATCCAAAGAAACAGAAGTTCTCGGACAGTTTGATCGTAAAAGAGGCCGCCTCTAGTGTGGAGCCCGGAGCAGCTGTCACAGCATGGCATGGAGTGTGCAGCTAAAGGAGTCCCTGGCCACCAGGGCTAAGCCACCTCCTCTTCTATCTGGGCGGTCCAGTCTACATATAGTATAGCCCAGGGGGACTGCGTCTACCAGATCTCGCCCTGAGTGGTCTTTGGCCCATGTCTCAGTAATGAATAGACAGTCAGGATTACTGGACTGGATGGTCAAGGCCACTTTAGTTTTATGTTTAATCATAAAGCGAACATTCAGCAGTGCACCCCGAACAAGATAAGGCCTGCTCTTTGCTAATATCCTAGTCTCCATCTTATCTTTCACAACCTGTATCTTTTTGTGGTGATCTAAATGGGAAGCCTTACTACTAATGGGTTTTATATTACGCTGGGAGCAGGGCACATCACCCCCCTCATAGAAATCCCAGTTCTCTATGCACCTCTCGCGATGGAGATTAGGACGCAGCTCTAGCAATTGAACTTTGGAGTAAGTTATGGCTTGAGGTATCACTGGAGAGGGGAGAAGCTCCACTTTCCAATGATACCTCTGCCCAGTGGATCCCTGCTTGTGGATCGCCAAAAGAGAATGATCCCAAAGCAGGGATCCACCCACTACACACCAGCGGAGGGGGAGCGGCTCCTTGCGCAAGGGGGTGTGCTCCCCCTTGATTCTTTTTCTATTTATGTCTGCAATAACCCCAGATCTGACCCCCTGAAAGCCCACAAGACACCAGGGATTATCAATTTTATAGGTCTGTAGGGGAGGGGCCTGACCAACATGAGCATCGTCATGCCTCACCCATAATAAATGGGTAAACAATCTCTGACTTCCCTGAGGGGAAGATGGGGGGATTACCCCCGATCTGCCCCCTAGATTCCCAAGACCAACTAAATCGAGCATCAGTCTTTCTACCTCCCCCTCGGGAGGCAGATTGGGATAATTAGCCCAGATCTGCCCCCACAGGGGACAGAAAGCCCACTAGAAGCCAGGGAATTTTAAAGAAAAAAAATATAGGGGTGGACTCTGCCCACAATGGGCAACAATCGTTCTGCCTTGCTTGGTGTGGAGGCTGGGGTAATTCCCCCTTATCTGAAGGCAGGAATTGTTTTTTAAATATAGGGATGGGGGTTGCCCAGCATGGGCATGGCTATGCCCCCTCACAAACTAAAGGGGGGAAACAGTATTTCTGCCCCTCTGGGGGGGTAGATGGGATAATTACTCTTGATCTGCCCCTGTTGGGGGCAGAAAGCCCACTAGATGCCAGAGAATACTTTTTTTAAATATATGGTTGGGAGCTGCCCGGCAAGGGCTTTGCCAAGCCCCCCCCCCCCCCCACAGTAAATGGGGCTACAGTCTTTCTGCCCCCACCCCAGGGCAGATGGGGTAATTACCCTTGATCTGACCCCCTGCAGGGCAGAAAGTCAACTGTATAGCAACATATATTTTTAATAAAATAATGGAATGAGTCTTTGAAAGCCTAACATTAGGCCCCACCGTCACCCCCTAAAATCTCTAACAGCTTTCTGCTCCACTGCAAACTAAAACATCCAATTCCAATGTCAATCAAGAGGACATTTGTTTCCTTTGGGTGTTGTTTTTACATATGGGCCTGGAGAGTTCGGCTAACTCCCAGTATCATCCCACTTTCAACGGTGAACGGATGCACTTTTTGGGCTTGGGTAGGCTTCCACCTAGAAAAACCTACCAGATCCAGAACGTTCTGAAAACTGAAAATGTATGTTTTAGTCAACGTTTGAGGTTTGCCGGTCATTGCTCATAAGAAAATGCTGTGGGGTGCATGCTAAGCAAACCACCCTAGGTGTCTAGTTTTAAAAAATCTACAGGTTTGCTAGGTTTCCCTAGGTGCTGGCTGAGCTAGGGTCCAAAATACACAGCTACTCACTTTGCAAAAAATGGGTCATGTTTGAGTGGAAAAATGTGATGTATTCCTATTGCGTTTTGGGCCGTTTCCTGTAACAGGCAGTAGACCTACTTGCACAAATGTTTCTGCCGTAGACTGTCTTCTGATTGGCAGGCATCACTCGCCACATGCATGACGGGCTATAAATACCATGTTGAAATTGTGGCCACCTGCCGAGCAATTTCAACATTGTCAACTAGAAGCTGGAGGCTTGCAGTCTCTCTTGGGAACCCGTTCCTTCAAGTTAACATTCGAAAGTCTTGAACCTAGGAAGTTGGTCTTTTAGACTGCACAGCTACGACTCCCTCGCCTTGACTACAACCATCATTCTCTCACTGATGCTTAACCCCTTCTATGCTTATGACAGAATGGTTCCGTCACGAGCCACAGTGCTCGTGAGCTCATGTCGGAACCATACCGTCATGTGCACATGAGCACGAAATTCCTCTGCTGTAAACAGAGGGCTTTACTTTTTTGCCTTGGGAGGTCGGGAAGAGCTTACCTAACCTCCTGAGGCCTTTTTGATTTTTCAATGTAATTACGATCGCACGCATGTCACGGTGACGTCATTACACTGAAACTGAAATGAGGCGATCAGCTCGTTTCAGTTTCAGTGCTTCGGTGTTCGTGGGGCTATCTCAGCCCCCCAAGCACCGAAACACCCAGGTCCCGGCGGCCATCAAGGAAAACCTACCAAACCCAGACATTCTTGAAAACTAGATCCACGGGGGAGTCCTGGGGGGTGTGGCTTGCATGGATCCCCTAAAGTTTTCCTACCCAGATTCCTTTGCAAACCAATGTAGATGAAGAAAAATCAAATTGTTCTCAAATTTCTGTGTGGGAAAGTTGTGGTATCACCGGTCTAACACAAATTTCCTACCACACATCATTCCCCAGGTCTCCCAATAAAAATGGTAACTCACTTGTGTGGGTGGGCCAAGTACCCGTGGCAGGGAAGGGCCCAAAATGTATTGTGGAGACATCAAAATTATGTATCACAAAACAACCTGGTTTTGCAAGGGGAGGCACCTGCGTTTTTGGTCCTGGGCTTGACAGCCATATAGGTCAACCTACCAAACCCAGGCATTTCTGAAAACTAGACACCCGGGGAAGTCCAGTGAGGTGTGGCTTGCGTGGATTACCCAAAGTTTTCTTGTCTGCAAAACCTCAAATTTAGCTAAAACAAAAATCAAATTTTCCTCACATTTCTGCACAAATTACCCACCACCCAGCATTCCCCTCGGTCTCCTGAGTAAAATGATACCTCACTTGTGTGGGTGGACCAAGGGCCTGTGACTGGGAAGGGTAAAAAACAAGGGGATTGAGGAAATAACACAGCGAGCTCTAAGCGCTATGTATTTTATTATATACTTTTTTAGCGATTCTACATTGGACACCCACACAAGTGAGGTATTATTTCTATCGGGAGAGCAAGGGGAACGCTGGGTGGTAGGACATTTGTCAACTACAACAAGGAGCTAGAGAGGGAAAATCCATCAGGTCGCCCTCCACAAATAACAATAAACACAAATTTATTCAAATTTTAAAACCACTGCGCCAGAATGAGTGAAGGTTCCCCATTCAGGGAGACACGGTATATTAACGGCAACTGAATGTGCCGGAGGGGTATTTATGGTTGAAGACAACACCCCTTGACACGGTGGGAAGCCGGTATGATTGTCCTTGGCAGCCACCTGTCACTCTTCATATGGAAGTTGGAGTCCAGTGAGGTGAATGACAACTTCGAGCCCTGATGAAATTGCCGTAACGAAAGATAGGCAATGAAACATTTGGCCCATCCTTAAATGGTCTATGTTAGACCTGGTACCATTGGCGTGAGTCTCCCTTCCATTTTTTCTGATTGCCTGTGCAAATGCTCCCTATGTTAAATTGATGTATTGATTAGTGACTCCATGATTGGGTTATTTGATTTACTTGTCAGACCCTAGTAAAGTGCACCATGTGTGCCCAGGGCTTGTAATTCAAATGCTGCTGGTGAGCTTGCAGCACTGGTTGTGCCACCCACAGAAGCAGTTTGTAAAGTGTGTCTCAGGTCTGCCATTGCAGAGCCTATGTGCAGTCTGGTACTGCCATGCTGACTGGCCAAGTGCACCCACTTGCCAGTCCCTAAACCTTCCCTTATCTTCATATCAGACACCCCTAAAGTAGACCCAAGCACATGGTGCATTGTAAGTATAAGGTAGGACATGCCCTGGTGTGGGTGGCATGTCCCAATAGTGAATTACAGCCATTTTCGTTTTTCAGTATTGCAAGGCTAATTGTTTCCCATAGGCCAGAATGGGCAGTTTGATTATTACATCTTATAATCCTAACTGACTCAGGGAAATAGGTAGAAATTCGAGTTTAGTATGCCTGAACTCAGAAAGATAAAATACAGCTTTTAGTAAAGTTTGTTTTAACATTCTGTGTTTGAAAATACCACTTCAAGAAAGTAGGTATTTTCTTGCTTAACTGTCCAAGCCTTCCTCTGCTTGGTTGTGTATTGTGTGTCTGGAGTTTGAGTGACAGGGGTTGGGGGATTCCAGGAGACAGGGTGAGTCAGCACAGGGCTAAATAGAAAGATCTGCTTGTAGATGGGTGGGAGGAGTTGCACCTGGAACCTGAATAGGGCTGTGCCTTCCTCCACAATGCTGGCTCCACTTCCTGCGGTGTGTCTGATGTCTCTGCCCTGCACTCTGAAAGGAAAGAAGGAGTATTGTCAACAAAGTGCTCCAGGACTGAACAGAACTGGTTTGGACTAGGCAAAGGCCTCTCTGCCTTCAGAGAACAAAGAGAAAAGTAGTATAAATATGGGGACCCAGACCCCAAGACTTTAGATCACTTCTGGAACAACAAGAAACCTCTGCCAAGGAGAAGAACCAAAGGAAGCTGTAGGAGTTGGACTGCCCCCTGCCAGTGTGCTGTGCTGTTGGGTTGGCCTGCAGTGGTGTCTTCATTGCCAAGGAGAGGAGAAGGAACTTTTACAGAACTTTCATCATCTTGCAGAATATTACTCCAAGGAATTGATCTTGTACTTGCCTCCTGCTGAAGTCTCAGGGACAACAGACTTCACCACCAGCTCCCCTCTGAATTTCCTTGCTGGAAATTCTATCTGCGGAAGCCTGCGTGTCCCCGGGAGCTTGAAGCGCGATGCAACGAGAAGCGTGTCACCGCCGCAGCTGTAGTCATCGCATCACCGGAGAAGCGTGCCGCCGCCGCGTCTCCCAGAAGCATGCCTTCGTCGCAGCTGTCTGCTGTCGCATCACCAGAGAAGCGCGTCGCAACTGAGAGGGTTGCCATCGCATCATCGGAGAAGTGTGTCGCAGGGCCTGTCGCGGCTCCGAAATACAGAGTCGCCGCATTCTGCCAGGGTGTGCCGCATCGTCTCAACATCGTCGCATCAAGGGCGCCATCTTATCCCATCGCACCGGATTGTCGCACCGCATCGAGGCGCCATCTTGCCGCATCGCAACCGGGCTGCAGCACGAGAATCTACGCATCATCTCCTCTCCGGTAAGGATTAAGATGCATCCCCTACTCTGCGCAAGCATTGAGGTGCAATGTATCGTCTCCCCTGAAGCAAGGAACAAACGCCTCTCCAACGCTGCGAGCCTTTTGTTTATTTTGCGTTACGCATCCAGATACTTTTGTGAGAACTGTGTCGCATTTACCATCAACTTGAACTAAGCTACTTCTACCATCTTTATATCAATTTTGAGTACAGTATTGTGGATTTTTGTCATTTGTGGTCTTGTGTTAAGTCTATATAAAGAATACTTATTTTTATAAAACCTGTGGGGTGTCCATCTGTAAGGTTTTCACTGTATTACTGTATGTGCTCACAAATGCTTAACACCGAGACAAGCCTGTCTGCTAGTGCCAAGCTACCAAGGGGGTGAGCAGGGGTTATCCAATAGTGTAATCCCCTTTCCCTGACTTAGAAGCAAGGTATTTGGTCAAAGGTACCTACCTCTGCCAACAAGAGACCCCCAGTTCTAACAGTCTACAACGTGCAATGTGGTTTTAAAATTTCAGTAGGCTCATGATTTGGAATAAAATTGGAGTCTGGTACTTGTGAGTCCTAACTCAATTTTATGTGGGAGGAATACTTTATTCTTATGCACATCACGGGGTCTGTTTTAGACATACACATTTTATTGTCTGCACCTCTTTCTCTTTTTCTTTCTTCTTCTTCTTCACTGGTGAGAGAGATTCCGATAGAGATTCCGATAATGAGAAACGTGGGTGAACCAACAAGCAGCTCTTCTGGGGAAGCGCAAGTGAGGGACTCTCTCACCTTCACACACTTTATTGTTTGCTTTCATACACTTTCTCATAAGGGGGTATGTTTGCATTGAGGGGACTGATGAACAGTTGTTTTTAGAAAAATCCTTGGGGCATTTGCGACTGGATAAGACTGGTGATTATTAGTAAACAGCAGGTGGCTTGAGGGTAAAACAATTATTTGCCCCCCCCCCCCCTTCAGTGTCATAGAGAAGTTGCATTTTTGCCCTTTTCTATCAGGTCTTTGTGTTTATTGTTGGTAGGACATTTGTGCCAGCATGGTGATCCCACAAAGAATTGTGAGAAAAATTTTATTTATTTTAGCTAAATTTGAGGTTTGTAGGGGATTATTTGTAGGAATATGTTGGGGGATCCATGCAAGCCATACCTCCCTGGACTCCCCCAGTTGTCTAGTTTTCATACTCCCTGGACTCCCACAGTTGTCTAGTTTTCAGAAATGTCTAGGATTGGTAGGTTTCCCTAGATGGCCGCCGAGCCCAGGTTCAAAAACGCAGGAGACTCCCTAGCAAAACAAGGTCTTTTTGTAATCGAAAATTTTGAAGTCTCCACAATACGTTTTGGCCCGTTTCCCGTCGCGGACACTAGGCCTACCCACACAAGTGAGGTACCATTTTTATCGAGAGACTTGGGGGAATGCTGGGTGGGTGGAAGTTCCAGAACTTTCCATCACAGAAATGTGAGGAAAATCGATTTTATTTGACACAGTTGAAGGTTTGCAAGGGATTCTGGGTAACATAACCTCGTGAGAGGCACACAAGTCACCCCATCCTGGATTACCCTGGGAGTTTTGTTTTCACGTTTGCTATGTTTCTCTAGGTGCCGGTGGAGCTAGTGTCCCAAATCCCTAGCTAAGCACATTGTAAAAAAAGGGTCAGTTTTCTGTGGAAAATGTGATGTGTCCATGTTGCGTTTAGGGCTGTTTCCTTTCACGAGCAATAGGCCTACGCACACAAGCGCTGTACCATTTTTATCTGGAGACTTGGGGGAATGATGGATGGTTGGAAGTTTGTGGCTACACGCAGATTCCAGAACTTTCAATCACAGAAATGTGAGAAAAATGTGTTTTTATTTTTTGACAATGTTTGAGCTTTGCAAGGGATTCTGGGTAGCAGAACGTGGTGAGAACCATACAAGTCACCCCATCCTGGATTCCCCTTGGTGTCTAGTTGTCAAAAATGTATAGCTTTGCTAGGTTTCCCTAGGTGCCGGCTAAGCAGGGTTCACAATCCACAGCTAGGCACATTGCATAAAAAAGGGTCAGTTTTCACTGGAAAAATGTGAAGTGTCCAAGTTGCATTTTGGGCCGTTTCCTGTTGCAGGCACTTGGCCTACTCACACAAGTGAGGTATCATTTTTATCGGGAGACTCAGGAGAACACAGAATAGTAGAACAAATGTTACTGTTAATTGACTTTCTTTGCATTTCTGTCTTCCAAATGTAAAACAACGTGTAAAAAAGTCTTTTAGAAAAATGTCCTCTAATTCACATGCTTGTACGGGTACCTACAATTTTGGAGAAGTGTAAATAATCACTGCTTCTAAACGCTATATCTTGTTCCCATTTCAGAAATATATAGGTTTCCTTGATACCTATTTTTCAGTCTTCATATTTTACCAAATGAATTGCTACATTCCCTGTAGACAATTAACAACCATTGCAAGACACAGCTCAGTTATTGGCACTGGGTTCCTCAGGTTCTTGGTGAACCTGCAAGTCCTATATATCCCTGCAACCAGAAGGGTCCAGCTGACGTAACGGTATATTGCTTTTAAAAACTTGCCATATTTAGAAGAAATTACAGGTGAAAACGTTGCCACAAATGGCTGGTTTTTTTCAACTTAATTTAAGTATTTTAAATTTTCAACTGTTATTTTCTATAAAAAAAACCTTGAAAGATCTACACAAATGACCCCTTGCTGAATTCATAATTTAGTCTACTTTGCAGAAATATATCGTTTTTCAGGATCCATTATTGCTTTCACAACCATTTCTGCCACTAACTGGAAGGAGGTTGAAAGCACAGAAAATACAAAAAATAGGTTATGTCCCAGTAAAATACCAAAACTGTGTAGTAAATCTTGTTTTTCTGACAAAAGTCTGCCTGTTCCTGAACGCTGGGAAGATGATGGTTTTAGCACCATAAACCCTTTGTTGATACCTTTTGCAGGGAAAAAAACAGACGCTTTCTTCTGCAGCACTATTTTCCCATTTTTCTGAGAAACCGCCCCCACAAATTAACTGTATTTTGGCCAATTTCCTGGTCCCCTCCAGGGGAATCCACAAGCCCTGGGTACCGTTAGAGTCCTCAAGATGTTTGAAGAAAAGAACACAAATTTGTTGTGGATACCTTATGTGGACAAAAATTTACAGGGGCCTAAGTGCAAACTAGCACAAATAGCCAAAAAAAAGGCTTAGCACAGGGGGGCGGAAAGGCCTAGCAGGGAAGGGATTAATCAGACCTCAGGTTAGCGCACTAGCTGTGACTCTTTTGCGCTTGGTTTCTCCTTTCTTCGAGGACTCCCTACAGTCTGAATTTAAATGAGGAAGTTTAAGCAAAAGAAAAAGAAAAAGAAAAGAAAACTAATTGTGTGAGCTGTGTGAAGTAACAACATAAAAGACAGTTAATGGGATTGTTAGCAGTGAAGAAACTAAAAATACATGCTTAGGATTTAGCGCAGGGATCAGTGGTCAAATAACCCTCAAGTGGAGTCTGATTTCTTTCAGTAATTGTTGTTTGATATTTTCTCATGGACTTGCACCCAAAAAACTCTCTAAATTAACCTTTTTTGAAAAAGCGCAATTTTTCGCTTAAGTCGGATTTAAACTTATGGATAGTAGAAAGGTAAATCCGATGGTGGTCTCCACAAGTAGGTTTAGGGATTGTGGAGGTAAGCCACAAATAAATCATGAGGGGGGAGAAGAAAAGCATGCTCAAGCAGATGGTAAAGCATTGACATATGGGTGTCTTGAGTGAGTGTGCTCTTTTGTCACATAGTACCTCTCCTGGCCGAAGGAGCATGCCTTACCACTAGAACTTGAAGGGTCTTGCTCACGCACCATCCATTATTTCCACTGGTAGTCCTGATACATCAGATCCATCTCTCTCCCCAATCCCCTTCCCTCCAGTCAGTCATTGGTGTCAGTAGTCTTTTCTAATACTTAAGGGGGCGCTAGAGAGCAAGGCTGCAAGCTGGCCACCCTTTAAGGAGGCTCTGCCAGCAGGGACTGTAATCCACCATAAATCCTTATCTGGTATTGCTGGAAGGTGTATCCTGGGGGCCACGGAGACTGCCGGAGATGTGGGGCATCGGTTGGCTGACTCAGGATGCCGCCCAGGAGTGTAGAGGCTCTGGGGGTGCTCGCAGCCAGCATCTTGGCTTATGCTGCTGTTGTGGTGAGCTTGATCATCACCTGTCTCGAGAAGGAGGCAGGTGGTGATACGGATGAGCGCTGCAGTGCCATTACCCTCAAGAAATGCCAGCAACGGTGGACCCTGTGGTGTGTCCCACTGTGCAAGAGCCACCCCTGGGGAACACTACAGGTCCAGAGGACTGAGCCATCTACCGGCAGAAGCGGCCAGGGATGGTGGCCTGCTTCTGGAGGGCACGTCCACTTCTCCCAGGGCTGTGAGGCCTGAGTCCTGGATTGTGAGAACAGCTGCGCAGAGGACTCCTTGCTATACTGTGCTAAGGGTAGATTTCTCCATGTGCTAAGAAGGCCTGACGGGTAGCCCGAGCATGATACAACCCCTTCCATTTTTGAATGAGCCTTGGGAATACTGAAGGAGAGTGACACTTTGGGACTAGTGGGCCTGGGCCCACTAAAACATGCCATATTTAACCTACTGGGAGACCTGGTGTCCTTTTGCCCTCTGGTGATCCGGGGTGTGGGTGGGACCATCATGGACAGCGATCGCCTACTTCCTTAACTGGCGGATAACATTGCGCCTGTTGTGGCTGAAGCCTGGTGCGTCAGTTACTTGATACAGGGCCTCACTTGATTGCACTCTCATGCCCCCTGTGGGGGGCTGCAGTGGGAAGTTCATGGGCCCCTTACTACTGCCTGACCCCACCTGATCCTAAAGCACCGTCAACTGCAAAGGAGCTAGCCATCAGGAACCACAACTGCGGTCAAGCAAAACTCTTCATTGAGCGAAAGTAGTGCGCCCGGCAGAGACGGATCTGGGGGAGATCTCGCCAGCCATAGAAGACGGTTCGGAGCTAGAAGTCAAGTTACAGCTGGTGGAGGTATGACACGGCCTACGCACCATTAACTTCAAAATAGATACTCTCACCAGCCAACTAGATAGGATGGGCGGAAAGCTAGAGAAACAGAAGAGTAGTATGACCCACCTGGAGCAGAGTGTGTCAGACTTAGATGACGATGGGGTGACCCGGGTTGAACAGTTGCTACGGATGGAGAAAGTCCTCTAAGTCATCAAGTTCAAGAAAGAGGACCTGGAGGCTCGCTCCAGGAGAAAAAAGACATCAGCTTCCCGGGCCTGCAGGAGTCCACTGCTATGGGAAAAATCTAACTATAAATCGAGAATATGTTTTGCTGCCTCTTCGGAGGAATGTATGATGATACCACGCATACCAACACAACGCGGTATTTTACATCGTGGTTTTGACAACGCAAGTCGTTACATCGACTTGCGTTGGAGAGCGCTGGATTTAGGAATAGTGTGAATTACTATTCCAACTCCAGTCTACGTACAATAGGGAAGGTGTTGGAATAGTAATTCACACTATTCCTTAGTCTAGAGCGCCCGCCAGTGCAAGTCGACATAATGACTTGCGCTGTTAAAACCACGATGTAACCATTACGCGTTATAATGGTTGCGTGGAAAAGGATGTTTCCCCTTCGGAGACCATGTCATTAACTTGTTTAGGTTGAGTGGGCCCACCGCTTGCTAAGGTCATGGCTGTTGCCCTGGGCCCTGGCCTGGTCCATCATAGCGCACCTGCTGCACTATAGAGACTAGCACATGGTACTAAGTATCTTCAGAGAAAAGGAAGACATTCACCACTAGGTAAACAAGCTTTCATTCTACCCAGATTTCACTTTGGCGGTCCAGGGCACTCCACATACTTTCCTCCATGTGAAGCGACTACTGGCGAAAGCCGGTCTGCCCTACGCCCTTCTCTATCTGGCTATATTGAGGGTCACAGCCCAGGGGAAGATACGTTGCTTTGCAAATCCTAAACAGGCACGCCCAATTTGGGTGCAAACATACCCAAAAACCCCTTGCCAGAGAGGGACCCACATGTGGGGGTCCACGCGGGCCATCTTGATGACCACTATGCCCGACCAGGAGGGGAGCTGCGGTTGTGGTCTCCTACTGTTGTGGTGGCCCTTGTTAGAGATTGGGCACTCTGGATCCCCTCTGTACGCTGCCGCCTTCTTCTAATATGCCTAAACAGCAAGGTCTTGCGCCCGCCACTTGAACTCTCCTGGTTAGGCACCGTGGAGTGATGGGTTCTGCTTCTCACATCCCTGAAAACGGACACTACAATGACATGATAGAGACCTTGGCAGGGTGCTGCTCTTTGTGGATGCGCCTCCCCACTTGGCGCTATGCACTGAATCGGTCTTTCACTATCCTGGCCACCCGTTAGCCTTGTGCTGAGGGATTTCGCCTGGCTCTCTGAACACCTCCAGGGTGGTACTTATTTTGGTCCTAGTGCTTCTTGGATGAGCCTTGTCTAAATGTTGCTATTTTTAGGGCTGTGTGGGAGTGCAAGGTTCTTCAACAGGTTGGGGCAGTTGAAGTGGGTGAAGGTAGGGGGTGTTGTGTTATTTTCTTTAATGCTGAGCTGCTCTACATCATTACATGTATGAGCGATCCCATGTTTAGGGGCCGGCTACAGAGATTGCCTTGGCCTATGGGAGGAAATGGCTGGCCGGAATCAAGAAACCCGCAGGGATGTGCTTAAGGTCCGTGGAATCGATGGTGGAATAATGGCGGGATATACATTGATGACACAGAATGGCCAGGGCCTAGGAGACCCACGACAGGTCAGGCAGATATTCACTTACTGCAGACAACATGGGGTGGATGTAGGCTTCTTCAAGGAACTACCCTCATTTAATGCTCTCGTACTAGACTTGGATCCGGTTGGATTTGCGATTCTCATATAGCGACATACTTTGCATACGCCATGGGTAGCGATTCTCTTACGGAAGGGATTGCGATAGCGAGTGCTACACAAACTCACTGATCAGGAGGGGAGGTACTTCATCCTACATGTCTTACATGGTATACTTGAGGGCAAGGAAATAACTTGTCTGCATGTACGGCCCCAACACTGACAGCCCAGATTTTTTTCTCCTGTTGTCGCAAAAGGTGCTGGGTCTAGGATGCTTGACCATTATCTGGAGTGGAGATTTTAATGTAGTGTTGCATCCCATGCTGGATAAATAACAAACGGGACACAGATCGCATCCCCTGGTGGCCACGCAGCTCCCCGCTATTATGACAGACCAGGCACTGCATGATATTTGGCACAAGCACCATGCTACTACTTGTTGCGCATCAATTACTGGCTAGTGTCTGAAGATCTGGCTGCCTGACAAAAAAAGGGTTGACCACATGCCTCGAACGCTATCTGACCATGTTCTGGTGCGGTTAACTCTTGACCAGACAGAAACAGGGGTGCTGCGGATTTGGTTGGCAGCTTCTGCCAAATGCACTTAGAGACTCAATGTTCCAAGCGGACTCCAGAACAGCCATACTTGAATACTTCACCACCAATGCGAAATCAGTGGAGTCCCCAGGACGGCTGTTGAAGGCCTTTAAGGCCTACAAATGTGGCATGTGTATAGCAAAACATATAGGAGTACTGAGGGGAGGACTGGCCAGCCTGGAGAGAGAGAGAGACCTGGGGGAGTTGAACACTCAGTACATAGCCACTAGGGCTACACAAATACTTACACAATACCGCATCAAGCTCTCTGGAGGCTGAGAGGGAAACACACTACTTGCACAGAAAAGCTACCACTAGGTGCTTCGGGGAGGGAGACTGAGCAGGGAAAACACTGGCCTCAATGCACAGATCCGAACAGGACTGCCCATACCTCACTGAGATCCTAGAAGACGAAAACCAACACTATACCACCAGTGATATAACAAAGGTTACGGTAAGCTAGAACTCCCAGCTATACAGCTCGGACCTTACATTCAGTCCTGATGCCACAGAAGAGTACTTACATTCTATTCAATTGCTGGGACTAGATGATGCCCATAGACAATATCTGGATGTAGCCTTCGGAGAGGGGGATATTGTCCAGGCAATCCGTAGTATGCCCAGTGGTAGGGCTCCCAGCCTGGATGGCATGACAGGCAAATTATATAAGAAGTACGGCGACATCCTAGCCCGGCACCTAGATCCAGGTCTGAGAAAGCTTGGAGCACTGGAAAACTACCTCCATCGCTACCAGAGGTGCTTAGCGATACCATACTCAAACCCAACAAACCGGATACCTCATGTGACTACTCATACTGTCCATTAACAATGATCAATGTTGACAATAAAATCTCGGCACAGATTATGGTGGACAGATTTCTCCTGCTCTTCCCTGAAATTGTCTGTCTGAATCAGAACAATTTCGTGCCAGACAGCTCTATCGCACATAACCACCCTGCCCTGTTAGTTTTGATGCACTCCCTGTCACCTGAACTGCAAGCTTAGTTGTGTCTGTTTAGACCTTAGCTGCAGATTCCTCTGAAGGATCGAACTACTATACATCAAACCGACCGCAAGGCTCAGGGTTAATGGTAGAGTCTTGCCTGCCTTCCAATCAGCAGGGGCATGCGACAGGGCTGACTGCTGTCTCTGATACTATTTGCAATTGCTATAGAGCCGCTGGCAGCATGTCTTTGCCAATGTCCCACCACACGCAGGCCTTCCTTTACATCGCATGGACTAATTGTGTCAACATACGCAGACGATGTGACTGTATCATGAAGAACCCAGATAATAATCTACCCGCCCAACCTGCATGAATTTATTCGACTCGGTGGAGGGGAGGGCGCTCTGGGATCACCATTATTTGGTCTAAATCTGTTACTTTCCTAATGCCAGTCACTCCCCCATGAACCATTTGACTTTCCCTTGAAGTGGGCGGACTTGGCGGTTAAATACCTGTGCTTTTGGAGAGCAGAGACCATGGAGAAATGATTTGTGAAAATTATGTTAGGGCCCCTACCAGGCTGGAGGACCGAACCAAGGTGGGCTGTCCTACCACTCTCCATGGGTGCAAGAATAGCAATTACAAAATTTCTAATATGCCTGGAATGTCTCTACCTCTTTGTTCACCTCCCACTACCACTAACATGGGCTTTCCTCAATGGGCTGCGATCCTTACATACCACCTTGACTTGGGGTGGTGGGAAGCCGCAGTTGGCGTGGGAAACATCGACCCTTCCATTTGAGCAGGGGGGCATGGGCGCTCCTGACATGGAACTTTATTATGACTGCGCACAAGCACAACATGTGCATCAGTGGATATACCCCACACCTTTTGTCCCACATGTAGCTGTCGAGAGGAATAGTATTGCCCCCTGCCCACTAAATATAGCAATGTCTATGGCGCTGTCACAACCGACGGGTGACACTGGCATGGTAGGCTTTGTTGTTTGCTTCAAAGAAGAGTTTGCTGCCGGCCCTTTACTCGCCAGCACTCCCACTTGCACAGAACCTGGACTTGCCCCCCACACTCGAGGATAAAGCGTGTCAACAGCTATGCCGCCTACAGCTGTTAACTGTGGACGACCTATTCTCAGATGTGGGTTTCCTTGATCTGGGTACTCTGACGGTGACAACGGTATGCGTGCCTCTAAATGTCTTCCTTTGCTATCGAATGCAAGATGCATGCAGGGTAGCACACCTAACCTTCCCTCAGGGACCAGCTAGGCTCACTGCTCTAGGTGCCCTATTGATTACACCTTCCCCAAAGAAACTTATTACATGAATCTACTGTACCACACAGCGGCAGCCCCTGACGCTGTGCTCAAAACACGAGCAGACTAGCAGAAAGACTTAGGAGTTGATATTACTGATAAACAAAGGCTTTACTGTTGTTCCCAAATGGGAGCATTGTCCCCGAAATATAAGCTCCGCTACATCCATGTTAAACACCTACGCAGGCTATATTGTACGCCCCTCCATGTATATAACAAGGGATTTCCTCCATTTAGTATGGAGATGCCCACCAATTGGGGTCTTCTGTAATGTGTCTACATGTAAATCGAGGAACTCACCGCCACTATGGTGCCGGCCATGCCATTGGTGGCTCTGCTGGGTTATGTAGCGGACATACCGTCTGGAGTGTGAAAGCTTGCCGCCATGTTGCTTCTATAGGGAAGAGTAGGATGGCTTGTCACTGGGGGAGGACGGCTGCACCCAAGGTTGCTGACTGTATTGCAGAAGCTGCGCAGGTACTGAGTACTGGCTGCTGATGCCAGCCACTAGACGGAGAGGTATATGGGCTCCCTTGGAACTATATCTGGCAGTGCAGGCTACAGGGAGGCAAAAGGGGGGACAACCTGACTAGATAGGGCCTGTTCCATAAATGTTGCCAATAACCAATGCAATGCATTTGCTAATTCCTATTTACCAATGTGTGATGTCCGTACAGAATTCTTATCAGTACCTGTTGTACCACAAAAACGAATAAAACAATTTTAACAACCACCACCTCAGGAGGAAGTGGTGGAAGCTCTTCACTTCCGCAGAAGACCTGGGAATTCAGGTGAGTGGTCCTCGGTGTGACAGTCAGCCTCCTTCCACCACGCCAAATATTACCTCCCATCACCTCTCATCAAGCAGGGGATGGTCAGGATCCTTCCAGAGCTTCTCTAGGCCTGGCTAGATCTCTGATGCATCAATCTGCAGAGGTTTATTTCCTTGGTCGAGTTGAGGGGTTTCTACCAGGGTGACATGTGCTTCAATGGAAGCGTCACAGGGTTTTCTCTGAAAGATATCTATAGCGCAGCTACATGGGCTTTCCGCACACATTATTTTTTATTACAGAATTCGCTTAGGAAAAATGTACATTTACTTTAACCGAAATAAAGCAATTAAGAATCGCACACAAAATTCATACCAGAGGACACATGGGTAAGTAACTACTTGATGGACCATATTGGAGCAATATTTTAGGCCCGCTAAGTGTTATGAACATGGATTTGTGTATATAAAGAACAAACCTTGATTCAGTTAGTCTTTTTGAGCAGATTTGTAAAACAAATTGTAAAACCCCCTTTCCTGTAACTGTATTTCTAAAGCACATCATGCAACCCAGCTGTTCACTTGAGCCAATAGAAATAGAGAGAAGTTGATGTAGGAACTAGCAGAAGCTGCAACAGAGTGGGCTAATGCACGGACAGCAAGATGTTCTACTTCCTCCTCAACTTCAAGTAATTTGCTTAAATTCTCATAGACCGGAGAGTAGAGTTTGAACTCGTACAATGAAGAGCTGCCCTTGAATTTCTGAAGTCGAAATGGGGAAAGAATTTAAAGGAAATATTTTGAATCGCAGCAGAGTAATTAAAACCAGATTTCATAAAAAGTTTAAAGATATGGAATAAACAGACATGGCTTTGAAATGTATGAGCTTCATTACCAGAAGGCAGTGAAAAGAGAGAAGATATGATTATAGTGCTTAAAGACAAATATCATTCTTACAGCAGCCTTTTGAACGAGTTGGATGCATTCCCTGGCACTTTCACTTTTAGCAGCAGGGGCTGCTTTCCTGCACCACTTGCATGCCTTAGAATTGATTTTCTTCATTTAAAGGCACACGTGCAGCAGGTGCCCAAGATCCATAATTGTAGAGCAACATAAATGTGACGGGCAGAGATTCTGAATTAATCTCAGCATACTGCTTTGGGTTTCATTCCAGCTCATTGTTTTTATTTTGTGCCACTACAGATAGGGGCCACGTATGCAAATCAGTCTTGGTCCTGCTCGAGTCATAAGAGTGCAGCCAGTTCCACCAGTGTCCCAGACATGGACCCTATTCTCCCTGGGGCAGAGGTCTCAAGCTGCATCTCAACTATGAGGCCCAATAAGGCTGGAGCCGGCCTGGGGTTAATGCTGCTCGCCATTCAGAGAGGGCGTGGCCTGGCAGTGCAGCCAGGATTGGTCCTAATGAGGTAGGACCAAGGGTGATATACATAATGTTGGTCAATGTCTGTAGTGACATAGCTGGCAAAAGCACGATGGACTGGAATGCAGCCCAGGGTCAGTGTCGGGATTAATTCAAGCATTGCACATGTATTTGTTTTGTTTTTAAGAATTTTATGAAAGCTCTCCAAGAACCTTGGCTCTCCTCTTGCACTGTGTGAGCTAGGGGAGTGTAGAGGCAGCAAGCGGATAAATGGGTGGTTACATAAAAACGGGCACTCTGCCTCATTTACCCCCACAGGTGCTGCTGCACTACACGCACTGGAGCAACAGCATGAAAATATGCGAGCCCAATACCCCTGTGGTGCAGACGCAGCGATGTGATTCCCCTCTGTCATCCTCCACGCAATGCAAGAGGATTGGGGCCACCGTGCTCTTTTCGGGATGTAACTGGGAATTGCTAACAAGTATTTCATTTTTTTGGTCATATGATGATATATACTAAAACCCCCGGCCAAACTCCTACTTCCGCAAGGAAAAGACTTAGCCAGCCACACACCCGCCTGGCCCGGTCCCTGCTTCTGATCCCAGCCAGGTCTGGGGAGCCTCCCTTGGCCCAATGGACCCCGTCACTGGCACCCGGACCCTCACCAGGCCGCAGGACGGGTGCTCCCGCACCACATGGTCCGTCACTCTTGGTGCGTCACTTCCTGTTATCTTTTGTTCCATGATGCATCTACATACAAGAGTTCCAGATTCTTATGGTGGATAAAGCACCAGAACTCAAGCACTTTCAACCACTTTTAAAAATCCAGTGGACCTGGAAAAAATAAGCAGCGCAGTAAGGTCCCACAGACAAATTACATTATTTTATTTTTGAAAAGAAAACAGAATAAAACGTTTAGCGTGCATCAAAATTAACCCCGAGGTCTATCATAAAACAAAAATGAAATAAAAATTTCAATAATGTGGCCACCACCTTAAGGTTTACCCCAAATGCTTTTTGTTAAAAAAAATGTGTCTACTTTACAAGACAAGTCTTTGCTCATGCATCGAATTATGGAAGATGTGCTGGATAAAAATCCAGACTGACTATAACTCGGATCAGATGCCAATTACTATTGGCTGGTACATACAAAACGAGTCCCCAGGTAATTCAGTGCCGCTGCGCTATTGATAGTCCGCAGCCCTTGGGCTACTGGCGCTTTGGGATTATGAGGTTCTTCAACATGTCGAAGGAGTTGCCATCAGGGTGCACGGTGACTATGTCCTGGCCTTCCTGGCGGACCTGAAGGAAGCCCGAGTCATCCACGCCAACTATGGTTGCCAGCGGGCCATCCTCACTGCCCAGCCGGACCTGCTTCCCACTGCAAAGGAAGGTTGAGACATGTTAGACAAGAGCTGCCAATAAACCAAGCACAAACACCAAAGGAAACCGCGGCACCACAATGAACTCTTCTGAGAGGAGGTCACTGTGAGTGACTAGTAGATGGGAGATGACTCCGGGTCTGGTCTTCACACCACATCCCCCAGGCAGACACAACAAATGACTCCGCGTCACCCAGTCTCAAAACTTCCAACTGGAGACTGAAGTAGTGCGCCCCTTACTTTAACAGAAGCGATATAAACTAAGCATTATGAAGCACACGTGAATGTGATCTCGGAAAGAAATATATAACAACACAGAGAAAGCTCATGGCAATCATCAGACGGTAAACAAACGTGGGGGTATGATGTAAATGATGCAGCTTGGAGAGCGTCAGATGCATGCAGGGAGAACTCCCCCCCCCCCCCCTGTACTCAATGCTGCGCTTCCGCAAGCCGCCCACGCGCCAGTCCGCCCGCTCTTTCAGGGGTGTAGGGTAACACCTCTGCCTTCCAACGGGGGCTCCGACTCTCAACACCCGTCCACTCGGGGGGCTGTGCAGCGGTGCCGGGGCTGTGCAGTAGCATGGGGCTGTGAGCCCCTGGCATTGCTTCCAGAAGGCGCAGGGGTCCCGCCTTGCCTTAGGTACTGATGCCCTTTCAGTAGCGCCACTGCGCGCACCCTTAAACCATACCAGAGAGGCAGCGGCGCCTGGCCACACTTCTTGGCGCACTTGTAAGGTAGATATAGCCGCGCTCTTCGTTTCTTTTTCCCACACACCTGGCTCTCACCTCTCGCCGCAGCTTCCTGCGCAGAGCTGCGGGCTCCAGGGCGGCCATGGCGTGAATCCACACAGACGCCCACGTCAGCGTGCGGTGCCGTCGGCCTACCCCCAAGGATACCCCCGCACCTCAGAAATTGAAAGCAGCCCGTGTCCGCCATTCCGCATGAAACAATGGCCGCTGCTTACCATCAAAGGCCCCGACGTTCTGGGGGAACGTGACAACCAGCAAACCACACCACATTCATTTTATCTGGTGGTTTGGGAGAGCCCTGTGGGGATGCACAAAATCCGACCAGATTCAGGAAAAGAGGGGTATTAGAAAACTACATTTCTCATGCTGAGTGATGAGATGCGAGCGCCCTTCTCGGGGCCAAGCTTTCCTAGAACAGTGCACGCGCGCTGTGGGCTGCAGACTGTTCTTCACAGTAAGAATATAATGGGGCAGTGTTTTGAGGCACAATGCTTCATCACGCAGGAGACACACAGGAGCCGCACACAGCCACAGCCACAGAGCCACAAATAACGGACAGTAGGGCACGACTTGTTGGAGACACTCCCACCTGCGTTCCTAGTGGAAATGTAGGAAGAGGGCATCTCTGAACTAGAAAGTGTGTGTGCGTTTTTTCCGAACTTTGCAAAGTACAATGGAAACCATCGCAAAACAATTAACCCGTGTATATATCCTTACTGAACATTAACAAAATGTTTCTACATAGGAAACTCTACAGGAAACACTACCACCTCATTATAAGTTGAGTCTTAATAGGATTTGGGCAGAAACAGGAGTTTTGTGCTCTACAAGGCCCCTGGTATTACTGCAAGCAGGCGGACCGTGGTGTATTTCAGAGGCAAATCCTCCCAGTTAAACCTGGTGGCATTGGTTTCAGGAAAAAAGGCCAGAATTATAGGCAGAAATAGGTGGTGTTATTCCCCATTCCAAAGGGGCCTACAGGAGATGAGTTAGAATGTCCAACTAATGCTGCAACCCGAAATTACCAATACCACCTGGCAATTCTCACAGGTTTTGTAACGAAGGTCTTAGCAATCCTCTTCCCCGGAATGCCACAGCTCACAGGAAAGCTCTGGAAACGGTCAACTTGCAAGGAACAATTCTGCTTACCTCTCCCACCTGGGCTCTGTTGCAACAGGGAACTAAGAGGTGAAAGACCTCGCAGGAGGAGAAAGACTTGGCTACAGCGAATGGAGAATGTCCTAAACCATGGATAGAGTGACTATTGTGTGACCTTTCCATAATATAGCCACTGGAGAAATTACACTTCAGACCTACTAGACAGACATCAACCAGTTTGATGTACACTGACTAGAATATAACAAATTAGAGCTCACATGAGAGAAACATGCGAATTATGAAACCTCAAATATGCTAAGCTAGAAATGTATTGATAATGGTCACATGCACTCTAGCATTTACCTTACATTCACTGGTACATGCTCGAAATGTTGTGTTCTTTAGCTTTTTATACATCCCCTGGTGGGACTGGAAACTGCTTGGAGAGCTGTTTAACACAGCTTTGCGCACTCGTTACCACAAAGACAAATACACAGCAGATGGGTGCACGCTCTCTGTCCGCACCGTGAACAGTTCCCTTCTTGACAAAAGAGCCAATACGTGTTTTATTTCTATCCTATGAGAGGAGGGCTGGTGGGAAGGGTCTGACAATGGGGGAGTCCAGAGACCATTCACCATAGGGGTGACTCTTACTGAATATGCTACTTACCAGTATGCATCTGTTCTTGGCATGTAGGGCTGCTGACATTCATATCTGTGCATAGATCGCCGCCTAGTGTTGGGTCCGGATGATTGCACATTGTTGTCCTGGAAGAGTCTTCGAAGTATCACAAGATAGGTGGCTCCTCCCCTGGACTACAGTGCGCATGGGCATCCTCTCCATCCTCAGATTGTTTTTCGCCATTGTGGCAGTGATGGAGTAGATACCGTAAGTGATGACCATGCTATACAGTAATTCTGAGTGCTGCAGCCGCTACAGGCGCCGGGGAGGAGGGTGGGCGATATGAATGTCAGCAGCCCTATATGCCAAGAACAGATGCATACTGGTAAGTAGCATATTCAGTTCGAGGCATGTGGGCTGCTGAATTCATATCTGTGCATAGATTATATAGCAGTCCCTCTATTAGCGGCGGCTGCCCGTGCCAGCTGCAGCAGTCTGAAAAAGGGTCTTGAGAACAGCCTGTCCTACAGCTGCCTGCTGTTTTGAATGTACATCTACACAGTAGTGTTTTGTAAATGTATGTATAGTGGACCATGTGGCTGCTCTACATATTTCCTCTAAAGGAATATTCCCTAGGAAAGCCATGGACGCCCCTAACTTTCGTGTTGAGTGGGCTCTGGGAGGAATCGTTAATGTGCGTTTAGCTTTTTCAAAGCAAATTTGAATACATTTAACGATCCATCTTGCTATCCCTGCTTTGGAAATGGCGTTGCCCTTGTGTTGTGGAGAAAAGGCAACGAACAGTTGTTTTGTTTTCCTAAAATCCTGTGTTCTGTCTATATAGTACATGAGGGCCCTCTTTACATCTAGTGTATGGAGCATTCTCTCCGTGACATTTTCTGGATTTGGAAAGAAAACAGGCAGTTCAATAGTTTGATTCATGTGGAACTGCGATATCACTTTAGGCATGAAAGTGGGGTTAGTACGTAGTACAACTCTGTTTGCGTGAACCTGTATGAATAGCTCTTGAATGGTTAGTGCCTGGAGTTCACTAACTCTTCTCAACGAAGTGATTGCCACTAAGAAGGCTACTTTCCAGGTGAGGAATTGAATCTCACATGAATGTAGAGGTTCAAAAGGTGGACCCATCAATCTGGTGAGGACCACATTCAGGTTCCACACTGGTGCCGGTGGGTGAGTTAGAGGAATCACTCTTTTGAGTCCCTCTAAGAAGGCTTTGATGGCAGGCACCTTAAATAAAGAGAGGTGCTGCCTGTTCTGAAGATAGGCCGCTATTGCGGTTAGATGTATACAGATGGAGTTGTATGCCAGATTGCATCGGTATAAGTGTAACAGGTAACAGATGATGTTCTGAATGGATGCATCCAGCGGATTAATGTCATTGTTTTTACAGTAAATGACAAACCTTTTCTATTTAGCCGCATAGCAAGCTCTGGTCGTGGATCTCCTGGCCTCCTTGATGATATTCATACATTCTGGAGGCAGGTTCAGGTAGCCAAACTCTAAGACTTCAGGAGCCAGATCGCCAGGTTCAGCTGTTGCGGATCTGGGTGCTGAATTTCGCCATGGGTCCGTGTTAAAAGTTTGGGTGTGAGCCGCAGTCTTTGAGGCGGCACCACGGACAGTTCTAGTAACGTGGTGTACCATAGCTGGCGTGCCCACATTGGAGCAACCAGGATAAGTGTCATTGAGTGTTGCCGTAGTTTGCGTGCCACTAGCGGTATTAATGGCGCTGGGGGAAAAGCGTACGCAAATCTGCCTGACCAGTTCATCCATATCGCATTGCCCTGCGACTGTGGATGCGGAAACCTGGCGGCAAAGCTTTGGCATTTTGCGTTTTCCCTTGTGGCGAATAGGTCTATCTCTGGATGACCCCACTGCTGGAAGTACGGTTGGAGTACTGATGGATGTAGCTCCCATTCGTGCATTTGGTGGCTGTGTCTGCTGAGCAGATCCGCCATCTGGTTGTCCTTGCCCGGGAGGTGTTCCGCCATGAGGAACATGTTCCTCTGAATGGCCCACTTCCACATGCTCCGAGCCAGATGAGACAACTGTGGAGAGTGTGTGCCTCCCTGCTTCTGTATGTAGTACATGGCAGTCATGTTGTCCGTCCGGATCAACACGACTTTGTTGCACAAGTCTACTTTGAATGCCTTCATTGCCAGGAAGATAGCCATCAGTTCCAGAAGGTTGATGTGCATCTTTTGTTGCTGTGTCGTCCATAGTACCTGCACTGTGTAATTGAGTACATGAGCTCCCCATCCCTGGAGAGACGCGTCCGCTGTCAGTATCATTTGTGGAACAGGCTCTTGGAACGGTCGGCCCTTGCAAAGGTTGTGTGGATTCCACCAATGCAGAGAGTTGTACGCCCGACCGCTCACCACCACTAGGTCTTTCAACTGTCCTTGAGTCTGATTCCATTGACGTGCCAAGCACTCCTGAAGCGGGTGCATATGTAGTCTCGCGTGCGGGACTATGAAGATGCAGGAGGCCATCATGCCTATCAACTGCATGAACACTCGCGCTGGAAGGGAGTGTTGTGGTCTGAACTTTTTTATCAGCAGTTGCATGCTGTTGATTCTCGCTAAATTTGGCTGAGCTTTGGCAGCCAGAGTGTCTATAGTCGCGCCCAGGTACTGCCGTACGTGGGAGGGTTGGAGATGTGACTTTGGATAATTCAGTGAGAATCCCAGACTGTGAAGAAGGTGAATGGTGTGGGATATGTGGCTGGCACACTGCTGGGCTGACTTTGCCTGAACAAGCCAGTCGTCCAGGTAAGGGAAGACGTGAATGTGCTGTCTCCTTAAGTGTGCGGCAACTGTCGCTAGGCACTTGGTAAAGACTCTGGGCGCTGTTGTTACTCCGAAAGGGAGTGCTTTGAACTGATAATGCTGATCCTGAAGAGTGAACCTGAGATATTTTTTGTGTGATGGGTGTATGGGTATGTGGAAATACGCATCCTTTAAATCTAGTGTTGCTAGGAAGTCTCCCTGACTGAGTAACGGCAGAACCTGCTGGAGGGTGAGCATATGAAAATGCGCTGATAGAATGTATTGGTTGAGGGGGCGGAGGTCTAGTATAGGTCGTAAAGACCTGTCCTTTTTTGGGATTAAGAAGTACAGAGAGTACACCCCTGACCCCCGCTGTTCCATAGGCACGAGCTCTATGGCTCCTTTTTGCAGCATACTTAGTACTTCTTGCTGCAATAATGTCAAGTGCTCTGCGGACATAGGACGGTGTCTTGGTGGTATGTTGGGTGGATTGGATGTTAATTCCAGACAATAACCGTACTGGACAATTTCTCTGATCCACCTGTCTGTGGTGATGGATCTCCAGACTGGCAGGAACTGTTGGAGTCTCCCCCCGACTGGTGTTATGTGGGCGGGGGGCAGCGACAAGACGTCACTGTTTGTTATTGGCGGAGGACCTGGTGTTGTTGTGTCCTCGTCCTCTGCCTTTGGTGCTGGATCCACGATATCCGCCCCTATTGTTTTTATTATAGGTACTCTGGGTACCTCCTTTACTGTACTGCTGCTGGGACCCCTGACCTCTAGTTGCTCCTCTATTCCCGGGGCGACGAAAGGAGCCACTCCGAAACTGCTGCGACTGTAGAGCCCCCATAGATTTCGCAGTTTCAGTGTCCTTTTTAATCTTTTCTAGTGTAGTGTCAACCTCGGGGCCAAATAAAAAGTCTGGGTTGACTGGTTGATTCAAGATATTATTTTGAATCTCAGGTTTGAAGCCTGATATTCTCAGCCATGCGTGCCTCCGCAACATCACACTAGTGTTGATTGCCCTTGCTGCAGTGTCAGCTGCATCCAGTGCGCATTTGATGGACGCATTTGTAATGAGTTGTCCCTCTCTGATGAGGAGCTCCGCTCCATCTTTGTATTCATCTGGTAGGTGTTCTAGCAGTGTTTCTAGTGTATCGTAGTGTGACCTGTCGTATCGGGCCAGGAGTGCCTGAGTGTTGGCAATGCGCCAGATGTTTGCTGCTTGTGCTGCTACCCTTTTGCCTGATGTTTCTAGCACTTTGGACTCCTTGTCTGGAGGAGGAGCATCACCTGTAGTCTGCGAGTTAGCTCTCTTGCGAGCATTAGAAACTACCATGGAGTCCAACGGCAATTGACCCTTAATGTACATGGGGTCTCCGGGTGCAGGTTTGTATTTCTTCTCTATTCTGGGGTTCAATACCCGTGCCCTGGTGGTTTCCTTAAAGATGTCCTTAGCATGTTTAAGAACCCCTTTCAGCATTGGTAGAGTCTTGACCGTTCTTTCTGATGTGGAGAACGTGTCCACCAAGAAATCCTCCTCCACAGAATCAGAATGGAGTTCCACTCCGTGATTGGCAGCTGCCCTTTCAATGAGGGCGTTAAAAGCAGCAGTATCTTCAGTGGGAGATGGTTTGATATTGTAAAGATGAGTGTCAGAAGCATCTAGTGGGTCACCTTGGTCAGTAGGGTCTCCCCATGCTTGATCATGGTCTTGCTGTTGGTTATCAGGGTCATCATCCACAGGATAAGTGGTATCATCCCCAATATAGCCCTCTCCTGCATCCTGTTCCGAGTGTGTAGGAGAAAAGGATGGTGGTTCCTGATGATAGGTGTGGAATGTTTCTACAAGCACTAGCGTCGAACCTGATGCCAGTTTCCTTTTTAGTGGAATCTTGTAGGAGTCCAAAGCCTTCTCTGGAACAATCCTCCGCTTGCGGAACAACAGCCTACCAGTGTCGGCGTCGATAAACTGGTCCTGCAAGTCCTCGACATCGGTTCTTTCCGTGGTCACTGCTCGTGGTTGTTCGAGACTCCTCCTAAGTTCGAACATCTTCGGCAATCCAAACTTGATCGGTGCCGGCGCCGAGTGAGCTTTGGCGACTATGTGTGGTTCGGGACCTGTTTTTGGTTCGAGGGTTGCCCGTTCCCTGATGCGCTGTAGGGACTCCCACACCTGTTGCAACGTGAATGCAGACGGTGCTTTGGAACCGATAGGCTCTTTGGAGACAGGCCTCGACGCAGTCTCCGGTTTCCTCCCAGCCTTCGGGTTTTCGATCCGAAGTTTGGGATCGACGCCTGGTTGATTCGATATTTTGGCAGCCGCACTCTTCGGTGTGGACGTAGTCGGATCGACCACCGTGACCTTGGTGGTCGGTGCTCCAACCTTCGGTGCCATAGGCCGTTGCGTCCTCTCGGGACCGAGGGCCTTCTTCTGTGTCTCGGTGCCGAAGCCCTTTTTTGTCCTCTCGGTACCGAAGTCCTTCTTTCTTTGGTCGGCTCCGATGTCCCTTTTCTGTGTCGACGGATTGGAGGGCTTCGATGCCTTCGATCCGACGTGAACCAGTTGCACTTTCGGTTTCGATTTGACCGGTGCTGGTTTTGGTTTCGCTTTCACTGAATCGAATCCAGTCTTTTTTGATAGTGTTGGCTCTTTTGAAATGTTCGAAGCCGGGCCTTCAGGCGGGGCTGTAGAACGATCCGACTGATCTTGGGTAAGGCCCGCAGGCGATCCCTCGACCTGAGCCTTATCAAGACTGTGTCCTTCGGCCTCCGCATCGACGGATTGGCCTAGCTCCTCGCCCGAGCTATCTTCCTCGGCCCCAAGGGCCTCATCGTCGTCTCCTACCTCGTCGACGACGTCTTCGTTCTCGAAGATCACCTCATCATCGTCGTCAGATCGGGATTCATGCTCCGAAGCATGGCTCGAGTCTATCTCTTCGACGCTCTCGACTTCCTCATCCTCTGTGCTGAATATGTTAACCGGGTTAGGCGCCGATTGTTTGGCCTCCAATCTAGCCGCCCGTCGATTCCGAAGTGTCCTCTTTGACCGGAACCGGGCGCAGGCCATACACCTTGACTCATCATGATCCGGTGATAAACATTTGTTACACACCGAATGGACATCGATGTGTGGATATTTCGCATGACATAAAGGACATCTCTTGAAGGGAGTCCTCGATTCCATCCTCGAACGTCGATCGATGTTCGGACCGAAACTAGGTCCGAGAAGTGTGAATAAATCCGAGAACCAGTCTAAATATTTGTCGATACCGAACACAAACAATACCGACGATACCTAAAGGCTTTTGGCCTTAAATAAAGTTTTCCTAACTTGAGCTAAGATAAGCACATCCGAACCCAATGGCGGAAAAAAACAATCTGAGGATGGAGAGGATGCCCATGCGCACTGTAGTCCAGGGGAGGAGCCACCTATCTCGTGATACTTCGAAGACTCTTCCAGGACAACAATGTGCAATCATCCGGACCCAACACTAGGCGGCGATCTATGCACAGATATGAATTCAGCAGCCCACATGCCTCGAACATACTGGTACTCCCTCACTCTGAATCTTCTGGTAGAGTCCACATCACAGAGGAGGGGCCGCCTGCAGCACTGCCCGGTTCTGATAGGCTGTTAGTAAATTTAAGTAAACAGACTCACTGCACATTGACTCAGAAGGAAGTGTCAACAGCGCAATGAGGGAGGGAGCCAGGGTAGCAGCTTGAGTATTTATTTGACAAGTGCTTGCGTGGGGAACGCCGATGAAGCTGTGCTAGCTCTGGAAAGTCTGTCTTGTGTAGTGGGAAATGCAGGACACAGTCCATCTAGCAATGGTGATCTTAACCCCACTGACTCACAAGGTCACAAACAGTTGCCAATATTTCATCCAAGTTAAACTGTTAGATGGGTGTGACGTAAAGGTAATGCTTTGTTTCCTTGAGGCATGAAAAGCATGGGAAAAAAAGTACAAACAAATTACCTCAGACGTGATACTCCGTCAATACCTTGGAGAAAAAGTGGCAAATGTTCCCAGGATTACTCTGTGCCAACAGATCATGGTGTATGGTTCAGAGGTAAAAAATAAAGTACAAGACAAGGCCTACTAGCAAGTGAGCAGGATACTATTGCTTAGCAGGGCCCAGTAAGAGAACATTACGTACGCGTTCTTGTACCATTCTCTTGTGGAGACCAGAAAGCTGCCATAAAATACGAAATAGGTGAAGAGATAGACTCGCTGCACAGGAATCAGACAAAAGGTGAGTGATGGCACATAGGTGGGCAGGAATCCAAATTAAGAGGTTCCTGTAAAGATGCAAGAAGTCTGAGAACCAGACCAAATTAGACCCACCGCTTCCTTCATTTTCTGAAGGAGTCTTGAAATCTGGGAGGACAGAGATATGCCATACAGGAACTTTCCTCTCCAATGCCATCCTCATCCTGAAACAAACATCTCGCCCCACACCAGCCGTGGTCTTGTGACACCACTAAAGACCGGATATCCCCAAGCTTTCACAATGCACTTAAGAACTTCTGAATGGATTTCCCAGGCTTCAGGAAAGAAATGGCAATGCCTGCTCTAACTATTTGCTCCCTGGTAGCAAACCTCTGTTCGAGTGGGAAGCTGTCCGAAACATGCCCATAGTGACGGCCAGCTGTAAAATGTCTAATGGCACTTGGAAGAGTTGGGAGGAATAAGTTTCTGTTTCTTTCGAATATAGAAGAGGGCCATAGTGTTGTCCATATGGACAATCACTAATCTGAGACTGCACACCAGAAGGAGGGTTTTAGGGTTGAAAAAACAGTTTCAGCTTCAACAGGATTATTTAAAGGTACTCACTGCCCCCCTTCCATAGGAACTGCCTATGCGAACCCAACAGCGAGCCCATTACTTGACCTCTGGTGAGTTGTCTGTGATAATGTGTGGCAGAAGCGGTATCCCACCAGAAGGTTGGCATCATGGACCATTCATCCCAGGGTTGACTTAAGGACTGGGTACAGTGGGCCAGGCTTGAACTGACCTTCCAGGAACTGATCCTGGTTTTCTGTAGGGTCAGATACAAGGGCTTCAGGTGGACTGTGATACTAGGGGACCATCTCAATACAAAACGCTTTTAGTACAATATTCATCTGAAACCACCAAAATAGCACGTCATTGTTTGGTAGGAAGTAGAACACAGCCTGACTGATGTTCAATAATCTTCGTAGGAGGAAACCCATGATCTCATAAGATTCTGAATATAAGGGCAAGGTTGGAATGTGCTAAATCCATTGATGAAACTTTGATTAGGTAAGTATTCAGATAGGCTTAGTATTGGCTCTTCTGCCGCAGCTACAAAAAGGTAACTATTGGGTCAGGATGTTGGTGAAGCGCTAGAATCTGATGGGTGGTATCCTGTAATGATAGTGTTGCTTTCCCAATGTGAAGCATAACAACTTCCTGTGTTCCTGCTGGATGAATACCTGAAAGTAAGTACACCCTCAGAGGTCCCTAAAATACAATTATTTTCTAGCCAGCTACCAAAGCCTGTGCCAAAGACAGCATTTTTAAATGCAGGGGGAAGACGAGATAAGATTGCAAAACTCCAAGAAAAGGCAATGTTGTCAACGCTTTTTCATTAAAAGAAAATAGTGGATTTTCCAAAGTGTTGCCTATTTCTATTGCTTGCTAAAAAAAGAAAACAATTGTCTAAATCCAGAAGTTCTGATGGTGCTGGCTACAGGAGACGTAGTGTGGTACTGGGCAACAATATATGAAAGCCATTTTACACCACTGAGAGGATAGGGACAGATGGGCTTGGGTGCCTGATCCTTGTTGGCAAGCATTTTGAGGTGCTTTCTTGGAATGTGACCTCTTCCAGATTTCCTGAGCATGCATGAAGATCTGGACGCTGGAGCCGAGGTTGCCACAAGAACACAGATTTCCTCATTCTCTAACAGTGTTTTAATGCTTAAAGCCTCAAAGGCCTCAGTATGCACCTAAAAATTCCAATGCTTGTGTCAGGGGCCCTGTACATGGCGGTTTTACCCTTCGCATCAGGATATACGTTTCTAGAGGAGACCTAGAAATCGGTCATTTGAAGCCTCTCCCATCTCTGAAAGTGCTGCTGGATGTTTAGCTGTGGACCCAAAGAGGCCAGCTAGTCTGGCTACAGCTGTGCCGAAAGACACAAAAGAGGTGGCACTAGGGCGGGCAGACCTTTGCTATCAGGGGCAGCAATGGGGACACAAGGAGGTGGGAAGGAGCTTTGGAGAGAGCTAGAGTAGACTAGTTGGACTTTAGTTTGGCATTCAAGGCATCCAAGACAGAAAGAGGAAGAGCCAGAGGGTAGCAGTGTACACACCTGGTCCTCACAGGCCTGGAGTGAGAGCAAGTGGGGGGAGGGGGCGTCACATAATCCTGTTTCTGCTGCTGCTCCAGTGTTAGAGAGGCTGCCCAAAACGCCTCTGCCCAATAGGTTTCATGAAGAGGGAGCTGTAAGAGAGGGTGCCAACAAGATTAGATAGGCTTTACTCCAGAATACAGCCTCCCTGAATCACCACGGTAGACCAAGAGAATGCCTCATTAACCATACCAGCAGGTCAGGACATGTTCTACTTATCACTGTGTTATGAGCCTGCAGCAATGCAGCCAGACACAGAGTTAGGCTAAATCGCACGGTGCCCAAGACTTTCATACCAAGATGGGGAGTCAGTCTCGACACAACACTACAGCAAAAAGGGGCTTTATTTCAAAGGTTTCCTTAGCTGCCAATCACGTGGTGTCCCTTCCCTGGACATCTAAAACTGGATCAAACAAACAGGTTGTAACGTAATGGAGCAAAAATATTTATGCAAACAAGTATTTTCAGGGTTCCTTGCACTACTTGCAAAAATAATAGTGTGGGTGATCTCTGATAGGGGAAAAGGGCCACTGAATAGGGTGTCTTAGTGCCGCAGAGGCAAAAACAGAGTTCAGTTCTGTGTACAAGACTTTACTACCAAAGTACCTCCTTGAAGACAATGAATTTCAAAGTCAACTATGGGATATGGCTGCCTTATTTGTTATTTTGATTTGTAAGCCATAACCTTTACCCTCTTGGTGTGTCATGGCACTGGAAAGGAAACTCTCACTGAACACAAGAGATCTAGACAGCTTTATTAAAGAGCCAGGTTGTGAGTAGTTTCCTGTAAAGGGGGAAACTGGAAAGTTGGCGAAGGAATAAAGGAAGATTGTTTCAATTATTTGCTGCCAAATATGAGAAAGATCGGCCCGCAGGTCTAGTGCGAGTGATGTGTGGGATGAAAGCCAGGCTGAGTTGGTCATCGGCATAACAGGCGTAGAGTGGTATAAGGAGATCTTCGTGTTCAGACTGAGTGCCCTTCAGTTACGCAAAGCTTTGGAGGCAAAGCAAAGGGTCTTAAATAAAGCTCATTTATACATAGAGAGCCAGTGGAGATTTCCAAGGAGGGGTGAGAAGAACCAGCATACAAAGACTGTAGTAATGAAGAGGAATGTTGCAAGGCAGAATTAAAGTGATGATCGATGTGGGACTTCTCAAATTATAGAGATATTCGAGACTTCAAAAGGAGAATATAGCACAGAATGCACTTAGTCAGAAGGAAACATATTGACATGAAGTGCTGCACAAGCAGTGGATGACCGACAGTGCGGATTTCTATTCAAATATACAGACTTATCTAAATCCGGGGCGCGTCTTGAGCAGCCAACATGGTGGATGCGCTTTAACAAGCTCTGCTCACCACCAGACATGTCCTGACCAATCCTCAGGTCAGGTGTATGTGAAGCCCTGACACAATCTTCTGGCCTGCAAGACTCCATATAGCATGCCACCCAAGACAGAACAGAGATGCTTGGAGCAGCTCACGCCCAAAAGTAACCTGCAGACCACACTGACTCTAGCATCTCCTGCGCAAGCTTTACTTCTTGAAGCATGTGTGCTTTTGTGGTACCACGGCTCCCACTGGAGTCCCGCGGTACTTCACAGAGGAGCTGTGCTGGGTCCTGCAGGAGGGCTGGAAATTACTAATTATATAGTTCTTGGCCCCCAACGAGCATCCCAAATTGGATGCAATGAATCCTGGTCCTGGTAGTTTGACATTCTATTGGCATGCTATACACCAACCATGATTATTCTCCTCTGCACCAGGCTTGTTGTGGAATGCGTCTCCCTCCCAGGGCATAACAAGATGGTTTGCTGTTAATTTTTGCAGCGTGGCCCTGCCACTTTCCGGGAAGCACCACCTCGCAAAAAAAGTGCTGAATGCTGTCGCAAATTTCTGCAGTCTGATGGCCCGTTTAGCCCTAATGCCAAGACTATGATGGGACGACAAGTATGCTGAAGAGGAGAGAAATCATGTTTGGTGTATAGCATGCCCATAGAAGGTCGAACTACCAGGACCAAGATTCATTGCATCCCATTTGGGAGGCTCAATGTTGCAGAGTGGGAGTGTAAGCTTGTTACATTGTAATTACCAACTTATCTCTAGAAATCCATAAGGTGCGGCACTCTCTCGACCACACAAACGGCATTTTACGTGAAAGTAGCCTAACTGTAGTCGCAAGCGCAGCTGCATAAATACCTTTGAGAGTAGAAACCGTGCTTGCAAAATGTAATATTCCATTCTATAAGTTCCAATTCATTAATCTGTATTCTGTGTTGGGATCTGTCGGTTTGAAATTCTGTTTTCAGCATAATATTTATACAACACGGCAACAGTTGGACACACTGTCCTCTGTTGTTTTGGTCACTGATTTTCTAGTTTGATCTCTGCTGTAGTCTGAATCCTGCTAAACTGCACGCAGTCACCGAATGCTCCGTGTAAAATGTATTTCCATTCATTTCCACTGCAGCCTCTGCTAGTTCGGGCCTTCCTTGACATGCAGTCCGGACTTCAGATCAAAACCCTCATTTTGTAAGGAGACTGAAGATGCAGAGGCCTCTATACATGTATGGCTGGTTGGTCGGTGTAATATATGTTTTTAATACTCATTAACCAGAAATATGTCCCGAGACTTAGCGTGTCACACTGCAGGCCTAGTAACCTAAATAAACTCTTTTTTGCTGTTTAAATCTTTTTATTGTCATTGTCATTTTCAACTTTAACGAAGCATTACAACAATAGATCAACAACACTGTATATCAAGAGAAAATACTTTGGCTTGTCAATTATTGAGGACACCGCGGTGATAGTAAATGCTTAATGCGTTCTGCGTGTGGGATGAACGAAGTCCACAGCGTTAGGACACCTGAATGAAAGTGTAACACATAGTTGTCATCATGATGTGTAGTTCATTGCTGATCTGTGTGCGGGGCAATGCATCACTGAACACTGGGCGTAGGGTTCAACAAAATGAGGACAAAATAACTCAACAAAGGGGTGGGGATAACCGCCCGGGACCTATAGCCACAAGGTGTTACATCAGGTATTTATCTGCTTGTAGTGTGCATTAGGTTCCTTTGATATGCCTGGCTGAGTAGGGATTAAGGGATGCTGCCCCACATGAGACGCCGCGGTAGCGATAGCAGTTTGTGGTATTAGAGCCGTCTAAGCTTCCGCCTCCTCTTGTGCATCCTCAGCGGGTGCATCCAATCCCCTGCAGAACGTTTACAATATCCCCCCAACCACTAGCTAGGGGAAACTTGCGAAGTACCAGCAGGTCTTCCCTTTGCAGAGCCACGCCCTCCGCCCTGGCCCAATTGAGCAAGGAGCGGCACCAGGCTTGTGCATGAGGTGCTACCGGCACCTTCCATCTTTTAGTGGTCAGGCGTTTTGCTTTGACTAGTCTCAGATCCAAGAATCGTGAGGTGGTCCTGTATTTCCTGCACCTCTTAAAGAGGTGCAAAATATATACCTACCAGTGAAAAGTGATGTCGCACATGGTGCAGCGGGCTAAAGTGGTCACTATGTCGGTCCAGTACTTTACCAGGGCAGGGCATTGCCACAGCATGTGCAGTAGCGCCGCAATGGGCAAATAGCATCTGGGGCATTCTGTGTCAGTGCAGTGGAAATACTTATTTATCTGGGCAGGGGAGAGGTATACTCGATGTAGAATAAAGTACTGAATCTGTCTAAAGCGTTGGTTAAGAGGAACGTGTGTCAGGCCTTCTAGTACTGCCGCCCATTCCTTCTCCGAAAAGGTACGCCCTAGGTCTTCTTCCCAATACTGTTTTAGGGGGGTCAGTGAGATCGCCGTGTGTTGATGCAGGGACGATGCGAACCAGCGTATAACATGTCCCCCTTCGCCCATTATATGTAAGTACTGAATCAGGTGGTGAATGGGAGGCTCTGTTGTTAAGCTACCCCACCGACAGGTGAGTGAAGTTATGAGCGGGCAGTGTAATAGGCAATGCTCCGGGAAGAGGCCCTCTTCTGAAATTAGATCTGCATATGGGATTTAAGTGCCGTCTCTAAAGAGGTCTCCTGTGTCACGAATGTCCACCGCGTACCTGCTGAGCAACTCCACTGACGTGGTAAGCAACCCCCCCCCCCGGTGTTCCTAGTAGAGGAATAGCCGGGCATATGTCGTGAGTGATGTCGGCTTGTGTGGTAACATTTGTGTGCTATGGAAAGTACCCAAGAGCTTGTTTTCCTGGCATTCGCGCACTGGTGAAACATGAAAAGTAGGGTGTGGAGCGACATTGGTGGTTGCAATGTGGCTGTATCTGACAGGTGACGTGAAGCTAGCCATCTGGCTACCCATTGCAGCTGGGCAGCTAGGCGAATAGTGCTCGAGATTAGGCACCGCAAGCCCGCCTTGTCTCGCTGGTAGATAAAGCTTCCTGATGGAGACCCTATGTCCAGACGTCCCCCATAGAAAATCCCTGACCATAGTTTCCAACTTGTCAAAGTAGGAGGGGGGATGTAGAGAGGCAGGGTGGTGAAATAGTAAAGAAGTCGTGGGAGGATCACCATCTTCGTAAGGGCCACTCTACTTGAGATAGACAGTGGGAGAGTTGTTCCAGAAATTCATCTGCGAGTGGATAGCGGAGGTCGCCCTGATAATGTTTCCTTTAAACAGATCGGCTTTATTCCGATATACTCGGACACCCAGGTAGCGGAATGTATCAACACACCACGTCACTGGGACTTCGACGAGTGAGTATCCAGGGTCTGAAGTGGCCGATGAGAATGGGAAGAGGATGGACTTCGCCGCATTGACCTTCAGCCCTGATACTGTGGCAAATAGTGAAAGTGCTGAGTCTAGCGAGGATGGGAAGGAGTAAACATCTTACATGTAACAAGATATCATCAGCATACAAGTAGATTGTACGAGTGCCGTTGCCCAGAGGAATGCCCATGTCTACTCGAGCACGGATGTATGCCACCAGGGGATCCACCATCAGGGAGAAGAGAAGTGGGGAGAGCGGGCAGCCCTGACAAGTCCCACGGCTCACTCGAATAGAGTCCGAAATATAGGGCCCAGTTTTCCCTCCGATCATTGGGCGCTTATATAGTAGCTTGACCATGTTAATAAAGGAAGAGCATATGCCAAACTCGGGCAGCACTGCAAAGAGATAGTCCCACTCAAGAGAGTCAAAGGCTCTCTCGAGGTTGAGTACCAGGCAGCCTGCGCAAGGCCAGTCCAGAGGAGCATACTCTGCCACTCTGAAGTAGCAGCGGAGGTTGAGCGAGGTGTTCCGGGCCGGAACAAATCCGTTCTGGTCTACGTGTACTAAAGTGGGCACGTAGGAAGCTAGTCGGTTAGCGAGGGCTTTCGCTAGAATTTTATAATTCGTGTGATTGATCGCTAGGGGTCTGTAAGACCCCATGGCCGTTGATTCCTTGCCTGGCTTCAACAAGGAGACCACGTTAGCAGTGCACAAAGAGGGAGGGAGGGCTGAGTTGTCCAACGCAGAAGTGTAGAGTGCATGTAGACACGGTACCAGGGTCTCCGCTTACGTCTTGTACAACTCTGTAGTAAGCCCGTCTGGGCCTGGCTTCTTCCCCAATGCCAGTGACACGAGTGCTTCCCAGATTTCGTCAACTGACAAGGGGGAATCCAAATCTAGGTGTTGATCAATGGATAGGGTAGGTAGCTCAACAGAGTCCAGAAAGTTAACTAATTGGAGGGAGTCTCCCTGCGCGCTGGATGCATAAAGTGTTGCACAATGCTTAGTTATGGCCGTGTGAATGTCCAGTTGCGTGTACCTCATCAGCCCTAGCTCGTCCCTAATGGCATGTATGGGAATGCGTGGGTGCTCCTGTCTACTAAGGAGAGCGAGCAGTGTTCCCGCCTTGTCAGATGACGTGTGGGTGCGAGCTGAGTGAGCTAGATAATTATGACAGCACAGCTTTTCTAGGAGTTCTAGCCGTTCCGCATGCATAGCATCTAATTGTGTCTTTGCCTCAGGGCATGCGGCCGACTAGGATTCCCAATGGAGGAGTCTCTGCTCAATAGAGGCAAGGGAGGTGTCCAATTGATTGCAGATGTTCCATATAAGGCCCAGACAGTGCTCTCTAGCTGTGACCTTAAAGGCCTCCCATTCTGTAAGGGGGGAGCTTGTGAAGCCGACATTGTGCTTGGAATATCCTAGTAGCGCTGTTTCCAAGGAGCTGCGGCAGGCCTGCTCCTCCAGCGTGGCTATCTGCAGCAATCAGGTTGGGATCGGAGGAGCTCCCTCCTCCCAATTTAGTGCCATGATCTGTGGATTATGATCTGAATGGGTAGAACCCAGATAACCTGGATCTCGTATTAAGGGGAGCAGTGCAGCTGAAGCCAGGATGCGATCCAGCCGCACATGGAGATCATGAACTGATGAGTAGAAGGAATATATCCGCGAGTCAGGGTTGCACGCACGCCACACATCCGTTAAGGGCCGGTGCCCCAGCCAGGTGCGCAATGCTTGTGCGTTCGATGAGGCTGAAGTGCGGGTAAGGGGTGTGAAGGAGCGGTCAAGTGATACGTCTAGTACCAAATTGAATTTCCCGCCCAGTAGCCACGGGACATCCCCCCATCTGGATAACATGGTGGAAAGGCTGCTAAGGAATGCGCTCTTATCAGTGTTGGGCGCATAAATTGAGCCTAGCAGTAGAGTCTGCCCGCTGAGTCTACCCTTAATGCAAATATAGCGCTCTGCAGGATCGAGCACCACCTCCTCCTCCTCCCATGGGGTACCCGCCCTCACCCATATCAGGGCTCCTCTAGCCTGGGATGAATAGTTAGTGCTGTACACATGCCCGCTCTAACGGCGTCGAAGTCTGTCAGCTTCTAGACTCGTCAGGTGTGTCTCTTGTAGTAAAGCAATCCCGGCGGACCTGCGCCATAAGTATGCGTATATGGAATACCTGAGCGCAGGGGTGTGGATTCCCTTAACGTTCCAGGAGATGATGTTAATGCTGGTCATGTGTCCGGAGCGGGTCTATAGGGCGCAGCCAGTAGAGCAGATGCACTGCGTAGCCTTGTGCAGAGAGGCCTCAGGTCACTAGGAATGGCAACAACCACACAGGGAAAAACAATAATACTCAATCTAGTTTGAGGAACTATAGAAGAGTGAATCCCAAACGGGGATTGACCCAAACAGGTGTGCCTAAGCATGGCAACTAATGCGTAGTCAGATGTTGACCGTGAAGGGGATACGTGAACGAGGGATAGCTATTGGTGGCCTATCCCCCAATTATGGAATGCCAAGAGCTGGCATCAGCTGTATGTGTATCGTGACACTAGCATGCGACGAGGGGCACCAGACTGTGAGCCTGAGGAACAATTACATAACTAATACAAACAGTGTAGTTAAATAATATCGTCCGATGTTTGAGGCGTGCCATCTGGGGGTGAGGAGAGCCCGAGTCGGCAGACCAAGCCGGCAAGGAGTCAGCGTTGGCCCTGGATCTTGAGGGCGGGGAAACGGACACTGATGGTGACCTTGTGGATTGGAGGGTTGATGCAATATACAGTGCGTCTTGGCGTTCCGATAGGATCTGTTCTGGATCTGGGGCATTGACCGGCGAGATCTGTCACTGTGGTCCTCTGCCCCTCCGACGACCGTGCCTGTTCCTCTTCTGCACCGAGGGGTCTTCTTGTGGCCTAGAAGCCGTCGCTAGTCCATTTTCTTCCAGCCAGTCCCAGGCGTAGGAGGGGAATCGAAGAAGTGAGCAGTACCATTGTGAGTAACCCGGAGGCGGGCGGGGAATAGCAGTGAATATTGTAGATCTTGAGCTCTCAGCTGGCGTTTCACTGCTCTAAAGTTGGCGTGTCTCTTCTGCACCAGGACCGTGTAGTCTGGGAAGAGTGAGACTGAGACAATTTGTACCTTGGGCCCCGGGTCTCCCCACCTCTCTCAGTATCGCATCTCGATCCCGGAAGTTTAACAGAGAGATGAGGAAGGGACGTGAGTTAGTACCAGGGGGTGGTCTAAGAGTAGGGACCCTGTGTGCTCGTTCACCAACAAACTGGGGGGAGAGAGTTCCATGGGGGAGTAACTCTTTTAGCCAGGTTTGTGTGTAACCCACCGCGTCTCGTCCCTCTATCCCCTCCGATAGGCTGATCACGCGCACATTATTTCAACGCGAGCAACCCTCCGTGTCATCTAGTTTCTCTTCAAGAGTGCAGACCCGGTCCAGTAGGTCCTGTAAGGTTACAGTGTGATTACGAGATTTAGGTTGCAGGTCCGCAAGTGTAACCTCAGCCTCATGTATGCGCTCAGTCAGTTACTGATGGTCCGCCCGCAAAAGCGTAAAGTTGGAGGAGATGCTGTCCATTCTACCTTCAGGAGAGGTGCAGGTTTGGTCCAGTGTTGTGACTATTCGTTCCACCGCAGCCTGCACTAAGTCCAGCTTAGCCGAAAGGTCCGATCGGTTAGGATCTGCTGACTTCCCCAGTCCTCCAACTTCTCCCCCGGTTGCACCCTGAGGTGGCCCCTCCTGGAAGGTGGCAGAACGAAGACGGCCCACAGCCAACTGCTTTGCGCTGGGCATAGGGAGCAGCTCACGTGGTGGCCCTGACTGTTGAGGCTGCGAGAGGAAGGCAGACTGCTGATGCCACTCGTGAGCTAAAATAGGTGCCCTAGGTGATTTTGCTCCAGTTCAGCCAGGGACGCACCGCGGCTGGATGCCTATTGGCCCCGAGGCAGTGGGCAAGTCGTGCCAGTTGGAAGGACACCTGGCCTCCCCAAGCCGCTCTCCGCAATGGGAATACGCAATGAGGAATATAGATGAATCCGGAACAGTGCCTTTTCTGCTCTCGTCGTGTGGCACCTCAGGCTGAAGCAGTGAAGCATGAAGTGCCTTCCACTTTTGTCCCTGGGTCTGACCCCACGCATGAAGTCACAGACCCACAGTAGCAGCACTCCCAGTAGGGTGAGTGTAGAGAGGCAAGCCAGGCAAGCGAAAGGGTGAGCATGGGGATCAGGGTTGCGTAGGCAGTGCCTGGGCCCGAAGCGACCCGAGCTGATCCGACACATCACGCCACGTGGCTTTCTCGCTCCTAACACCACTGTGCTGCTATCTGCCCTGTGCAGCACGGGGAGGCCAGGCCTGTCCGCCCCCGGGTCACTCCGACACGGAGGACCCAGTGGTCAAAGCAGGCGAAATGAGGAACAGCCCAGGCCCGATATGACCCTCATGCGGCCCTCTGTGGTCGTTCTCTATCAGCTCCTCAGGGTAGCAACGCTGGTATAGGCCTCGCCTTCACCCAAATGACGTGCCTGCATGGGGGGCCTAGGCCCGACCGACCTCCGTGCCCCCCTCTCAAGGACAAATGCTGCCAACACACTGTGCAGGTCTACTTACTTCGTTGATGCTCTGCTAGAGGCCCTCGGAAGTAGCGAGAGGCAGCGGGGGGCCTGTGGTGCAGCAAAACAGGCAAGGAGTCTCTGCGATATCCATTGCGGCCCTCCGCCGGGCCTACGTTGCTCAGCAGTGCGTCGCTGGCTCTGGTCCGCTCCCTCCCGGAACTGCTCAAACTTGAGCCTGTCCCGCGCGCTGGCTGCGTGACTCCCCTGGATGCCACGTCAGGATCATGTTTAGCAATGGGCCGATGCCGCTCCCCGGGGATGGAGGGGGCGGGGGTCTCAGTCCCAGCTTCAGGCTCTCAGGGAGGGTCGAAACCCGATGACGAAGCAGGCCGCCGCCCGCGGGGGCCTGCTTGTCCCTGTTCCAGGCCTGGATGCCACCACTGCGCACAGCAGGCGAACCGCTCCGGTGACAGAGGGACGAAGGTCCCAGCTCAGAGCCCTCAGCGAGGGCCGCGAATCAAGGAAGGAGCAGGTCAGGACTGGTATCCCCGCTAGGAGTAGGCCGCACCTTCCAGGGCACTGCCTCTGATGGTGCTATGGGGGCAGAGATCCCTCTGCTGGGTGCCACAGGTGTGCACACACGCCGTCCACATCTGCAGTGTCAAGATTGACAGATGGATGCAGCGATGGTCAGGATAAATGGGGGAAAGGGTGTGGAGCGCGATCAAAACGCGTCCGCCATCTTAGGTGCTTGGCCACGTCCCCGTAACCTAAATAAACTCTTGAAGTGGGAGAAATGAATAGGATTTTTTCAGTGTACATTTTTGCCTTAACCCCACAAATCCAAAGAAGGATATGGCTTTGCCTGCTGTAATATCTCAAGAAGTCTGCTTGAGACTAATTTGTTGATTCACTGAGAGATGAGAAATACATTTGTTCTCATAGATGGGCTTGTTTAGTTTATTTTCAAGAGAGAAGTTTGCTGCAATTTGAATTTTTTCCCCATACGCTTTAAATTAGACTTGATTGATATGAAAACAAATCTCACAAAAATTTAGATACGTTTTTACTGGCAGCAAGCAAACATTTCACCTTCACCAATCTTGCATACAAGCTCAAGACTTGAAACTGGACCACAAAGGAAATCTTTCCAAGGCTTTGGCTATCCCAATCTATCTGAAGAGGAACAATGGAAGCATTGGTCATACCTCTTGAATATATTTCTACTATGAAGGACTTGCCCCAAATCTAGGCCCACTGGGATAGCGAGGTCTGAGTCTGCAGTGGGGAGTTTGCTAGACCTGATGAAAAGCCAGCTGCTGCAAACTGTTTTTCTTGAAGACATCATGGGAACTCAGAGGAATCGGACAGTCTGCAAGGACTCCAAATACTGAAAGTACTGGAATCCAGAGCAGTTTAAATGTTCTCCATATGTCAGATAAATAAACTGCAAGATATATAAGATGTCTTCCTCATTACCCTGCTTTTAGTGGTGCACTGCATAGTACATTTCTAACACAGCATATTTTAAATGTCACTGCTCTATGAAGAATAGTACTGGATTTACAGCCCAAGAAACAACGCAAATAAAGACAATAAAAAACAAAGGTATGCCGGAAAAACGTACTTGTCTATGACACTGATGACGATTTAATATGGGTATCTTCTGAAGAATGTAAATTATATACAATCTTTTCAAACAGCTGGAAGGTCAGGTGCCACTTTTACCAACACGCTCTTTTGTAGGTTTTTGAATTAATTTGGATGAAGCGTTTACTTTGAGTCCTTAGAAACTTTAAGCTCTCAATGTCTTTTGTCAGTTATCCCAGTGTCATCTAAGATTTCTGAAGCATTCATTTGGATTTTTCTAAAATCTGTAGTCACTTTTTTTAATGAAATGTTTGGGAAATTATTTTGGACCCTACACGAACTTGTTCCTCACCTCGTGGCTGGAATTTGGTTTTACCTTTTCCTACGCTATCTAAGTTATGGAAAAAATTCCTTAGAAAATTGTGTGATCTGTTATTATTGACAATTTAATTTTGAATGACATTAGCCTGTGTATAGAATGTTAGCCATTCAGAGAAGTTGAATGCATTCCCGAAAAAGGTGAATGATGGAAATGAAATAGTTCAAAAAATCATTACCAAGGTAGATTCTATCTAGACTACCTCTGGCACTTAAATGTTTTCATCTCGATCTTGCAAGGTGGGAATCTCTTCTTTGATTTCTAAAAAGGTAAGGCTCCGGTTAGACGACTGTAGACATAAAAAAGCAAAAAAGTGCTATATATTGCTCTGTGTTATGGTCATCAAACATACATGTATCTGAACATTCATGAAATATAACCATATAGAAATGGCGAGGCTACCATGAGCTCCCAGATTTTTACCTCTTGAATAATGGAAAACTAAATAGTTCCACATGAGTGATGAAGGTAAATAAAAATGAGGACTATTTATTTCGTCAACTATGTTATTAGCATGTACTCCTTTTATCATGGAAATATGGCTCCTAGAGAAAGTGCACAGGAAAACATCTGGAAATAAGAAAGATATTCCGTTTTTAGATATACTGTCCACCTTAATTGTTTTTAGGTCTCGGGACCATCCAGTCGTCAGACCGGAAGTCCGGAGATTTAATGACTTTGAGAAGAGGGGCTTGCACCCGCCCCTCTTCTCCCCTGTTCTACATTGGCTGGCCTCTTGAATGCTGGCCAGCCACTGGAGAACAGGTCAGTCACTCCGTTGAAGCCCCGTCTTTTTCGGATCGGGGGGCGTGTTTTTTGCGTTCCGTTTCGTTAAACCGCAAAACACGCCCCCGAATCCGAAAAAGATGCTGCCTTTCTCCGAGGCATTTCTACTCTGCCACGGAGAAAGGCGGTGGTGTCTTCCGGTGCCCTCGGCTTGTTTTTTTTTCTGTTATGATCAGTTTTCTGTCACAGTTCCGTAGTGCACTAATGTTTCCAGCCTCCAATGACCAAATCACACACCCCTACCCCTCGGCCGCCTCGCAAAGGCAAGCTGGTGACCCCCGGCAGGTCGCCCCTCCCGGGCAACAAACACGTGGCTCTAACTCTTCCCAGCCCCAACGCAGACTACAGACACCCTTGACAGAATGCAGCGAGATCTTGCCGAAAAACTGAATTGTTTCTTCCGACGATGCCGGGCACCTAAGGGCCCAGAGGCAGAACCATCCAAGAAGGGGGGAGAGGGCGCCCGGAGGCTATAAGTAATTGCCGCAACGGGCCCTGGACTTCCCTCCCGCTACACCGATGCTGCCTACACCAAAATGCAGCGCAGTGCCTCGCGGACAGCATGACCTGGAGGGTACGGCCTCACCGTTGCCGGAGCCTCCAGAGCCCCCCACGACGCGACACCACCGGACCACTGCCCCAAAATCCCACCTCCGATCAGCAACACCCGCGCAGGGAGTGTGCCACTCAACGACACAGCGTCAGGCACAGGCTTCCCCGGACCGCCCACACACAACACGGCAGCCCCCGTCCGAGGTACGAGTGCAAAGCGGCCTCCCTGCCCCTCTTCCCGCCACTTGGTAGTCCCCCGCTGCGGCCCTGGAGCCGGCGCAGCCGGACATAAGATAGCGAAGGGGAGGAGGAACCTGGTCAGGCAACATTCGCACTGTACTACCCAAACGCCTGAGACAGGATGAGACACTAAGTGGCTCACACATTCCATATAAACCACACAGAATGCCTTGACGCTTTGGCAGCACCCACGGGAGGAGGGTTGAGTCACCACACATGCCACTCAATGGTTCCACCCGCTCCTGAAACCGATCTCGCCAAGATGCCGGTAGCTAGAGTCCTTTTCCCTCCCTGACCTCGAACGCAAACTCTGGACCCAGGGACATGACACTGCCACAGCCACAGCGCAACCGGGGGGGGGGGCTGCACTAATCTCCCTGCCCCCATGGCGAAACCGGTCGAACCTCGAACGGCGGGCTGGGCTCCCATAACCACACCCCTTATGAGCCAGGCTCAGTCTGTGCCGTCGGGCATTTAACAACCCGTCAGACCCGGGCATGAACATGCCACTGACCTTTCAACATATGTTGCTCTTTTGGCCCCCCACCGCAACCTGAAAACAATGCAATAACCCGGCAGCCATAGCCACCAGCTCGTCCCCACTCGACGGGATGACTGGCCCGCGCTGAAAAAATTCCGCAGACACACCCCCTTACAACCAAGTTGGGACCTGGTACAGCCCCAGCCCCCAAGCTTGGAACAAGCAGGAGGTCGGAGCCACAGGATTCTTTATTTTAAAAAAATAAATAAATAAAGGGAAAAGAGGAGGGGTGTCTGGGGGGCTGAAAATGACCAGCACTCACCGCAACAAGACTGATGCAAGCGGTATCGCCAGACCAAGGGACGTGAAACACCTGGTAAGCGGGGGGCGCCACCCGGCGCTCCCGCCCCCTCTCCCCCCCGCGGATTTACTCATGGCCTGCTCAAAAACCCACCCGCACGCAATGCGGCCAAGGACTGGCCTTGAGTGAGTAGGAACGCCGCGCCACACACTTCCATCACTAGGGTTCCGTAGTGCGTGAGTAGCCGCCCCGCGACTGTTCCAACAGAACCCTAAGCCGGCACTGATGGGAAGGGTCTGCGGGGGGTGGAAGCCATGCGATCCTCGCTGCTCCACCAACAACATCAGCCCCCCCCCACCCCAGGTCGAGGCCCTCGAACGGCTCTGCAAAATAGTGCAGCAACAGGCCCCCATGGGCGAAGGCCCCGGCCACGGCCTGGACAGAACAAGCATTTACAATGCAACGGTCTCGGCATTGTTAAAGTTAGAGCTATTGGCATTGCTCATGACAATGCCGTTTCTTTAAATGTTTTAAAAACAAAAACATAAACAAAAATAATGTCATGAGCAATGCCAATAGCTCTAACTTTACCAATGCCGAGACCATTGCATTGTAAATGCTTGTTATCCTTGAGGATTATCCTGCAATGTTGTGAACAAATCTGATAAGTAGATGCCCACACTGCAGCGGCTCAATCACCCAGAAAAACATTACACTTGGAGAAGTTATTAAGTACTTTAGAACAGTTGGCAAGATTTGGAGGAAAAAAAACAATAATACCGTATATTTAAGGGATAATCTCTACTTACCTGTGCACCCAGTGTTTGTAATAAAGAGAAATAATTCCCTCGGGTCCTTTTTCCTGAAACATGTCAACCAAACCCTCCAGTTTGGTAACTGTTCTGGCGATCAAAGAATCAATTCTGAGACGATCTAGCTTCTCCTCTGAGCTCTTGTTGTGCTCCTCAATGAGGTCATTGATGCAGATGGTTGGGTTTCCATTAGCTACGTTAAACCCGCAACCTGCAGACAATATGAAACCAAGCAGACATATTAGTTCATGCAAGCAGAAAGGGTGAGTGTGAGAAATCACTCATAAAGCATATTATTGCAGAAGAAATTGTACTCGTGAACAAAGGATCTTTTTATTTTAAAGCATTTTTTCTTTTCTCTGACCACCTTGGCCCAGGTACCAAAGAGAGCAGTGGAGAATGTAGTCTTTTTGTTTTTCGTTCCACTGGTGGACTCGATCACTCAAAAAGAGCGCTCTTCTGCTGCCCCAATGGCGGTTCAATGGAATCGAGACGCGTTATCAACTCCAAGGAGTGTACTACAGGTGCTGTGGGGATGTTTGCAGGTGAAGCTCACCAGCACTCATTTACTGGCATTTAGTTTTCCTCGACAGGCCTTGAAACAGAGCAAGAGAGAGCGAAAAACACAAAAGTGGGAAAGGAGGAGTAAGAGAAAGATTTTAAAAAACTGTGACAAAGAAAGGAGGGATGAAAAACAACCAGCAAGAGTGAGATAGAGACAGAGAGTATCTGGTGATGGAATAAAGAGGGACGAGGTGGAATCAACACAACACAGGCTTGGTATTTGGCAACCTTACCTTTAAAAACGCTGGCCGTGGGCTACTGAGCAGAATCTTTGGGGGGCCCAGCACTTATTCTTTTACAAATTGAGCCCTGTGCTGGTGCCAGATTTAAAAAATAGAACAACTTAGGGTTGATTCTCTGAATGGATGAGGAATCTTGGGAAACTTAACTGAAGTGTTTAGGTTGTATATGTATTAATTAAAGAGAGTTACTGAAGGGCTTTAAAAAAATATCAAACAGATCATGGCGACTCATCGTGATTTTTATACTAGGAAAATTGAGCAGGCTCAAAACTCCACTAGGGAACTCCTCTCAATTGTGAAGTCGTTATCCACTCTGGACCAAGTATTTGCGTCAATTATTCCCTCAGAAGAATGATGCAATATGATTGTACAGTTCTTCTTTGATAACGTTTCTTCCATCTACTTTACCTTTTCTGAGACAGTTAAAGATGATCCGCGTCTGGAGGTTTGGTAACCGTTAAGATGGAGCTATCTAGCTTTAATACTCTAACTACAGATAAATTGCTTCCAATCAATGAAAACTTGGGGAAAGCAAGGAGAAGGAACTCAAAAACTGGGGAAAAGCAAGGAAAAAACTGTGAAAACGAGGAAAAAGAAGACGGAACTAAAAACGGGGGGAAAAGCAAAGGTAAAGCAGTCAGAATTAGGGAAAAGGAGAAGGCACTCAAACTAATGGGACAAAACGAAGAAGACAGCACTGGATAATGAGGGAAAAGCAAGGAGAAAGCACTCACAAAATAGGGAAGAACAATGGGAAGACAGGTGCAAGAGCGATGCAGCAGCACGGGGGAGCTGGGTCTGGGACCTGCTCAATGGGGTAGCTTTGCAGCCTCCAATAAGTAGGTCCTGTGAGAACGGAGGGGCACAGACAGGCGGTGGGCTGGGCGGGGCAGGAAAATAGGCAGCAGGTGGGACTGGCAATGGGGGAAAAATGAGGAGAAAGCAATGAAAACTTGGGGAAAGCAAGGAGAACAAGCATTGGCATACCAATAGGTCTCGCCTTTGGGACCTTATAAGTGTTTAGCCATGCAACAGTTGCATAACTAAATACTTATAAGGTCCCAAACGCGAGACCTATTGGCTATGCAAAGCGGCCGCGAAAGTGATCACGATCAAACATCAAAGCGGCCGCAAAAGTGAAAGTAATCGCGGTAAAGCGCGGCGCGCGAGCCCGCGCACATGCACTGTAGCTCTAGGCTGGCCTGGTAGCACTTTTTGGAGCCCTCTCAATAAGTCTCGCCAGACCAGCGCATGCGCTGGGTCAGGCGAGACCTAACAACACTCAAAAACTGGGGGGGGGGGAAGCAAGGAGAAAACAGTAAAAATAAGGGAAAAGCAAGGAGAAGGCACTCAAAAGAGGAAAAAAAGCAAGGACGAAGCAGTGAGAAAAAGGGAAAAGTAAGGAGAAGGCACTCAAGAAGGAGAAAGCAGTGAAGAATGATGGAAAAGAAAGGAGAAAGCACTCAGAAAATGGGGAAGACAGGCGCAAGAGTGATGCAGAAGCACGGGGAGAGCTGGGGCTGGAACATGCGCAATGGGGTCGTCGGGTGGCCTACACTAAGTAGGTCCTGGGAGACAGGAGGGATGCTAGGAGGCGGAGCTAGGTGGGAGGCGGCAAAAACGGGAGACAGGCAGGAGCAACAATGAGGGAAAAACAAGGAGAAAGGAATGAATATGTGGGGAAAGCAAGAAGGCACACAAAACCTGGGGAAAAAGCAAAGAGAAAACAATGAAAAAGAGGGAAAAGCAAGGAGAAGGCACTCAAAAACAGGGGGAAAAGCAAGGAGAAAGCTGTGAGAACGAGGAAAAAGCAAGGAGACAGCACTCAAAAAACGGGGGAAAGGAAGGAGAAAGCAGTGAAAAATAAGGGAGAAAGCACTCAGAAAAAAAGCAAGAGACTTTATCAGGTTGCAGGGGTTCCTTCTTTCAGTGGTCCTCGGACACAATTCTTACAGCAGAAGGTGCCCCAAAGAGAGTATCACTGTGAACTTTTAAGAAATTAAAAAGCAAGTAACAAATCTCCAGTGAAATTAGATTTGTGGAAGGAAAACTCTGCAAAGCATTTTTCACAAGAAAATGTTATCAAAAAATGTGTGTATATATATATATATATATATAATAATACAACAGAACAGCAGTACAACAAACAGTGCAGAATCATACCAAATTTGGTAGAAGACTATATCTTTACCCAGAAAGCATGACTTTTGTTAATTGATGTAAATTCGTTCAGTAGGTTTTAAGAAATTAAGGTTAACATGTTATTTATACAGAGACATAGCAGCACCACAGCTCCAAAATATGTTTGGCAGGCATTTTAGGATATGGGGACTCAGTTCCCTGTCCTGATTTATTTTTTTAAACATAGAGAGGCAGTGTAGGGATACAATGACCCCCTTGGACTGTTGCAGGGATTCTGCTTATACACAGAACTATGCTTAGAACCCCAGGACCTCAGTGAATTGTGGTGTACCAGAAACTCACCTCAGAACCCAGAACCCAGTATCCGGCTAGCATAAGTGTCCCATTCGTTATCCAAGATTTAGCTCAGAGATCCCAATGAATAGACAACCCAGAACAAGCTACTTAGTGTACTCTCAGGAATGGTGGGAATCGGAAATACCTGTTCGTATATTATTCTCACATCAGTCCACAACAATAATCAACAGAGACACGGTGTAAATAAAAAGAGTTTATTTTTATAGACCACGTGTCCTAAGATGCAGTACTTTGGCTAATACAAGCAGACAAATGATTAATATCAAAACCAGCAACATAGTTACAATACCATAGAATATAAAAGGAGTGATCATATTATAATGACAGTGGATACTACCACCTTCCCTTCACTAATAAGCTAATATTATTATTATGCTATTAGAAGGTCTCTTAGGCTTGAATAGGGGACCCCATACCTCAAAGATCAGCTTAGTGAAATCACATCACAGGAGCATCAGGAGACTTCTCGCAGGAAGGCTCGTCTTCGGTCTGAATAATAAACATGATGTCTGTGATATTAAAAGCACCAACTTTCAGGTATGTGCAGCTGCGCGTGTGTTATGGCTAAATAGTGGGTCGATCAACCTAGAGTAGAAAACATGCATTGTGTAATATTCCAGACTGTTTGTCACACCATGTACAGACCAAGGTCGCTGCGCAGAGCTTGGGATGGTAACAACAGATTGCTCTCGTGTGAAGCAAGTCTCGAATCAGCAGTTTTATTTAAGAAATAACATGTAAACGCAGTGTCGTGTGCAAAAGCAGAAAGATGGCATTCTAACATCTAACGTGGTTATGCTAACTTAACAATGTATGTACGTATTCAGGGAGAACACACTACACGCCCCCTTAATCGAAGCACTATTTAATAGGCAAGAAAAGAGAGAACGCAGAGTTCAGTGTCGTCAGAGCAGAACAAGGCGTAACCAATGCAGAGTTTCAGAATGCGCCAAAGTCCGAAACTACAAAAAATATAAACCAGGGTTTTTTTGAAAGAAAAAAAAAATATGGAAGTAAAAAAAAAACTCAAAACGACCATCGGGAAAAAAAAAAGGAGAAAGAAAAGAAGAAATGTCGCGCTAAAGTGCTGTCCAGTAGCACAGGCGCAAAGGACAACTGTCCAGTTAATCCATGAATGTATAGGCAGCATATGTGGCCACTGCTTCCAACAAAAAATCGTTTGCAGGTCCACTGAAAGTCTCAGCCATCCAATCCATCAACGAAAAGGAACATACGTGTTCTTCAACCATCGGAGCCTCCAGCACGATCAGAGGGCACCCGGAATGTTCCTCCAAATAGCTCATAGCCAAGAAGTTGTAGGCAGCTGTTGAGATGTCCCAATTACCCAGGATACCATGTGCCGCACCACAGGCCATAATCCGGACACCAGAACAGGCCAACTCGTGAGACACTAAGGGCCTCATCAGTCGATCGAAATCCGGCACCGGAGACACCAGGTTGGTTAAGCACAAATCCAAAGGCCATTCAAAGGGACAATCCAGGCAGTGAAATACAGGCTGCACGCAGGTGAAGTAGGAATACCTGAAGGATAATCCATATGCCAGGCTTAAGGTCGCCAACGGCAGAGTTCCATAAAAGTCAAGCATCCTATCACGAAGAAGATGCAGGCGGGACAGGCGCTCGTGTGGCACAGAAGGAGCAGCCATTCCGTAGTATAAAAAGTAAAAGCAGCACACCTGCCACCAGCGCCAGAAGCAGCGGAACACCTCCAAAGATGCTCGAGAAAAGTGAATGAAAAAATGCCGGAATCACACCAAAAATAGTTTTGAAAGAGGTCACGAGACCCGAGCCCACAAGTTTAAAAAAATGAGCCAGGCCGGTCGTGGACGAGGCATTAAAAATAGTTTGGATCAAAGTGCCGAAATGTAGGGGGAGGTCAGTATTCAGAAGCGCCTGTACCTCAGTGCGCGTATTAGCAACGTGAAGGACAGATGTTTCACGAGAGGAAGTCAATGGCACCTCTTTTTGGGACAATAAAGCTCTTATTCTGCTCAACTTGTTGAACTCTGCTTTCAAGGTTGGAATCGAAGGCCAGATTGAAACATCCAGCTGCCCACGCGGGGGTGGAAAGAGAACATTATTGCAGCAGACAACTTTCTGCGAGACAGTTACTATGTACGGGATTCCCACTAACATCCCGCAGCAAGCTTCATTATTCAAAATTAAATAACTACCGTTTGCAAGCAACGTGAAAGAAGGCGTAATCACAGGCACTGGGATACCTCGTAGGACGCAGGCTAAGTTCGGGGCTTGTACATTGCATGCGCCATGTAATTGAATGTGCCTACATACCAAGGAATGGTCTGGTGTCGTGGTACATTCCTCGCCTTTCAAATAAACCTCAGTGCCTTCCCTAGTACATCTATACGTAAAGGGGAGGGACCAAACCTCATGTATGAAAGCGGTGCCCAGCGGTTCATATCTACCCAAAGCATAATGTTTCATACAAGAAGTGAACTTAAAAAGCGCGAAAGGGAGAGTTATCAATCCGTGGACTAACCACGTAGCTGAATTGATCTCCGCTACAGAAAAAGGCAATGGTTCTAATTTTTCAATATGTAACAATGAATATGTAGCATCCTTCATGGACATAAATCGCTGCTTGTCAGTAAGGTTAAAGGGAAGAAATAACGATGTAGTGTTAAGATAGTCCCAAGGGACTCTCCCCGCCTTTAACGTCTGCAATGTCCATGCAAACTGCATAACAGAACGCAACTGGTTTTGACCATGATATAACACAGACATATCATCATGCACAATATCAACAACAGAAGAAACAATATTATCTAATGTATAAATTCTTGAAGAGAGAGTGTTAATGCTATTATCTATAACGGCTAAAACCTTCTCCATGTTTGCTTGGTCAATAGCTCGCAATCTGGAAGCCGCCTCAATCTGCGACAACTTCCAGACTTCGTTGTAAATAGCATACGCCCACCTTTTGGTTCTGCCACCCACAGGACCTTTAACAAAATCATTCAAATCTATTTTGTCATGTAATTGTGATAAATGAACTTTGACAGACGCCAAGGTGGAATGTCGCAACCAAGATTGACACAACTTGCCCACAGAGTATGTAGTTACAGTATGTGACGACTCAAACCGAGGGTCCACGCGTTCCCGAGTATACCCCGGTTTCAGTCCCAGAAAACGACGTTGACAGGTGTCTGAACTGCTTTGCCAAACTAGCCAACCCTCACTATTAAATTTCGAAATATTGAAAGATGTATTTGAAACTAAGGATTGCAAAGCAGCAAGGGATAGATCTGTGTGGTTATCCCAATTGGGATAAGCGCCCAAATCCGGCACAGCAGGTGTCTTTAATTGTTTAGCAGTAGCCAATCCAAAACAGGTGGTTTGGAAGATGGATGAATTCAAAAATAAAATATGATTTGGTATAAGACAGGCACGATGTAAAGCCTCTGTACCCTGTACCTGCCACGGCTTGGAACCCCAAACCGACTTTAGATCAATAGTAGCCTTCCATACATCATAACCTTTGATTGACAACTCGTCCATAAAGGACTTGGAATAAAGTAACTTTGTGTGTGTCAGTCTAACCTTTGCGGCAGACTCAGGCAGCACCTTAAAATAAAACGCTGCCGGGTCGGAAACACTGAAATCAGTAAAATAAGAATACTTGTTAACTAGTGTTTGTGAACTTCCGAACTCGGGAGTAGGACAGTGTTCCCATTGGGTAAAATTTACAAAATTTCTAAATGTATTTGCTTTATGCAGGAAATGATTGCCATAATGTTGAAAACAATACTGTTCCGCATAATTAGCCGCATTTTCATATAAATCTTCAGCATCAAAAGCGGCATAATATTTCAAATCAGAAAACAGTGATTCAATGGCGTGTACATCCCAATCATCAGAACGTATGTTCTGCCTAACCACATCACCCATAGAAACTCGAAATACATTAGGTACATTAATGACCTCTGTAGGCCCATGAATTTGGAATTTAACAGCATCCCATGCGATTCCATCCAAGACGGGCCAGGCAGTAATATTCACAGAAGTCTGGTCCCTCTTCATAATGTGGGACGAGGAGTGGGGGGCCAAAGTTCCATTGATAAGTCTAATTGTCGATCTCTCACTCAAATAGTGGCCATCCACAAGACGGAAAAAAACTATTATAAATCCAATCGACATAAACAAAAAAATAGTGAAAAGTATCAACCAGATGTATGTCCAAGGGGCAATCAAAAAATGTCTCTTAAACCAGCTGAAAAAAACAGCAATGTTTGATGGGGGGCTTGAGGGTAATGAGTTAGTGTCAAAGGAGAAACGGGACTGGCCAAGTGCTGTAGATTGTAAAACAGGTGAGGGACCACGTGTAGGATAAGCGTACTCAGTCTCTTCGGGCAAACCACCAGCCGATGGTATTAACAAGGGATCAGTAACAGATTGCATCTCGATGGCAACATCAGACAAGGTGTTAGAAGCAGGAACCAACATTGAATTTCTGTGCATCGTCTGGCATGAAACTGCTGGAGTCATACTAAGAAGTATCGGCCACTCGCTGAAGTTTGACATTGTCAATAGAGATGTACCTGTTTTCTTTGCGACCAGGAAGTGGAGGTAAAATGACTGTTCTTGTACCCTGCACTCCAAGCACTGGAACTGGTGCACGATAAGAGGGGCCGAACTCCTTCTTGTTCTCCACCTTCTCACGGACCAGGTCTCCAACTCTGGGTAGCCAGCCGACTACCGGAACCTGAACTTCAGCTTCAGATTTGGAGGGCAAATGTTCCTTCGAAAGAGTGTCTCTGGCTTCTTGTAGAGTCTGTAAAACAGCACAGTGATCATCTACGTCAAAGGGTGCGGTCGACGCCGCCATGTCTAGACCATCAAGGTCTGGGACAAACATTCTGATTCCGAAGAGCATCATGTACGGGGTCCGCCCACCCAGAGACCTTCTAGGGAGATTATTAAGTGCACGTTGGACGTTATACAAATGGGCTAGCCAGTTCCGGCCTGTGCCTAAAACACGTGCTGTCAATGATTGCTTTAAGTCACGGTTCATTCGCTCCACCACACTATTACCCTCAGGTCGGTAGGGGGACGAAAATTTGACTAGGACCCCCAAATTTCTCATAGCCTCCTTGTAAGCCTTAGAGGCGAACGCAGGGCCCTGATCAGAATGGAAGGTACTACACGCAAAAGTTCCCACAAAGACACGCAAATCCCTGATGACAGTCCGCGAGTCAGCACTCCTTTGTGGCCATACCCATAGAAAACGTGTGCACGAATCCACTGCAACCAAGATGTACTTGTACGCAGTATCGGAGGAAAAAGGACCGCAGTGATCTAAATAAACACAACCAAATGGCTTATTAGAGATGTACAGCTGTGTCTGTGGTGGGCGCGCAACAGTAGAAGGTTTAATCTGTTGGCAAATGTCACAATCAAGAACATAAGCGCGCGCTTGTTTATATAAACCAAACCACCAGTAACGTTGTTGTAGCAGAGATATTGTAGCTGACACACCGGCGTGGGCAGACGCCAACCCCTCATGTGCAGCCAAGATCAGTGCTGGCCTGCAGTCCGCGTTGGGAATAATTCTGTCACCAACGTCATTAATCCTCACTAATGGGACATTATCAGGACTTAAATGGTAAATGTAACGAGAAGGAAAACCCTTCGGGTAATCGCCTCCCTTTTCTGTAGCAGCAATAGCTGCCAAGATGTCATCATCAATCTTACTTTTTGATCTGGTAACTGCTGCCACTAAGTATGTAGCCACTGCTGTTTTTGCTGCCTCGTCAGCCAAGCTGTTGCCGACAGCATGGACACCAAGTCGTTGGTGACCAAGAGTGTGAATAACATTCACGAGAGGGAGACGGTCTTTAAAGTCTGCCACTCGAACCCAAAGCGTTTTATGCTTAATTGTGCCACCTTTCGTGTCTCGATAGTCATTCTGAGACCAGAAGTGTAAATTGTCATTGTAGGACTGGACACAGTAGAAGGAATCACTCACTATAAGAGTAGTGACCCGGGGATCAGCAAACTCCAGTGCAAGCACCAGAGCCCGAAGCTCCGCCAATTGCGCGGTACAATCACCCAATGACTGCGTATGCACTGCATCAGATTGGAATTCACCATTCACGAATGTACCTACGACAATTGCGCAAGCCGCTGAATAAGCGTGCTTCGATCCAATCGCGGGCTGCGCAGACCCGTCAGTGTATATGACACAATGGTATTCTTCGAGCGGGCGCAAAGACAGAGGTGCCGGATGAACGAATTCATACTGCAAGAACTCTTGAGTCTGTAATGAGGCATCAAAGATGTAAGTGACGTCTGGCGACGTCAGTGTTGTGGCCCATTGTATCCACCGAGGATGCAAAGCTTTAGAATTTGGTACACTTGCCTTTGTCACTGCTTCTAAGGCAGGATAGGGTGTTACAACCAGAATCTGTTTCCCATGCGACAGTGCGCGTTCTTTAAGGATCGCCATCTGTACAGCAGTCAGAACTTTTTCGACCGCAGAAAAACGTAATTCAGCAGAGGTGTACAAGTGGGATTTGTACGCAATGGGGACTGTATCGCCCTCATTAAACGTCAAATACGTGAAACCCACGGCGCCTGGCACTATTCTTATTACCAGGTTAGTGCGGTTATCACGTGTCAGCAAATATTGTGAAGCAAGAAGATCAGCCTGTAAAGACTGTAAAATTTTAGAATGTTCCAGCTGCCAGCTAGACTTCGAAAAAGTGGGTTGTACCAAGGCGTAAAGCGGCTTGATACGCTGGGCATAATCAGGAATGTACGTACGGCCGAAATTCAGAAAGCCCAGCAGAGATTGTAATTTCTTTAGCGTCGTTGGCGCACTCAAGCATGCGCACTTTTCCAGAAAGTGGGGAGCTAACCCCTTTCCTTCATTATTGAGCTCGTAGCCCAAAAACAACACTGTATATTCCGCGATGTGTGACTTCGCAAAATTGAATTTGTAGCCATAGTCAGCAAAACTCACTACAATATTGTCGACTCGAGACAGATGCGGCAACAGCTCATCATCCGTGAGGTAGATATCGTCAACATAGGAGTATGCTTCGGGGTCTATTCTTTCTAAGAGAGAAACCACGCGAGCGGAAAAGACGCCAGGGCTATTTTTGTAGCCCATGGCTAATCTCGTAAACTGTTTTTGTTTTCCGCCCGAAGTAAACGCTGTCCACTGGCTACTCAGTGTGGACAGGTTATGGCTAAAGAAGCCATTGGAAATGTCAAGTGTCGTTTTAAACCTCTTACGCACGAGACTGTCGACTAAAGCCGAGCTATGTGTATTTTGTACCGCGCAGGTCCGGCAATGGGAGTTTAGGTGCCGGTAATCCAAAACTAAACGGTACGAGCCGTCAGGCTTCGTTACAGTGAATAAAGGGTTATTCATAGGGGACACACAAGTTTCAATAACACCCTGATATTCCAATTGTTCAAGGATCGCCGCGACGTGTGGTCTAGCTTCACGACGCATGGGATATTGGGGCTGAGGCTGGGGCATAGACCGTAATGGAATCTCATGGCAGGGGGACAACCGGTCCCAACCCACTTGAGTACGATATACCGCTGGCGCAAGCGCCAGCGCCCACTCACCAGCGTACATTTCAGCTTGTTCCTTAGGCACCGTGTGCGCAAAGGACGGGAGGATTTTCTCCTCCCCTCTAGGAGCTTCCAAAATGAAGGCTGGGGGCCAATCTGCCTCCGCTAGGAGGATATCATAGGCGGTGGTCAGATTATCCCAAAAAATCCCTTTTATGGTACGTTGTATGTCACCCTCAATTAATAAGACTATTTCATAAAGTCTATCAGGGGGAGCCACTCTGGTGTCAGCTGTTTCAACAGTAACCAAAACATCAGTTGCTGTCGCCGCCAGAAATGGACGCAGAGCTTGACGGACTATGGTAATTTCCGCCGCGCTGTCTAGTAGCGTCAGCGCCCAAGTCCGGTTCTGAAGCTGTGTCCGCACTATCTGAGGCATATTTTGCCGTCAGAGCCGCCACTTTCTTCTTCTGAAACGGGGGTCTTTGTCGAGCAAACTCGTCCTGCTTGCCTTTACCCTCAGTCTGTCGGGGTTGGTCACGCTGTTGTGGAGCACCCCGACCTTTGCCACCGCCTCCTCCACCAGACTGTGTAGCCGATGTTTCCTGTGAAGAACGAGGAGAACGCGGTTCAGAAACCTGAAATCTATCAGGAGACTTAATAGTAGCACGATCTCGCAGATCATAAGAGTGTTCACTACTTGACTGTACGGGAGAGGCAGGCCGAGAGCCCTGTTTCTGCTGCTGCTTTCCCTGTTGTTTAAACTGCCACTTTTGTTTTGGAAAAATGGGTCGTTCATCCTTACCAGAAGTTCCTGCCTTACCCTGCTGCTTAGAATCGGGATTTTTGATCACAGGCTTAACTCCTAAAGAGCTACGACCCAAATCACGATATGCTTCTGAAATTATTTTTGCAAATTCCTGCGGTTTGTCCTCTTCAGCAACTTTCTTCAGTTCATTACGAACCTGAAAGTGCAACGCATCACCCTTAAGGTTTCCCATTATCATGGTAGCCACCAGGCCAAAATCTCCGAGGAGCCGCATCCCTAATTCTATCGCAGACTCCGCTCCATGGTCCTCTTGAACACGTTTGATAACGGAGGGCAGCTGCAACATAGACGGAGTGCCAAAGCACTGCGCGTACGTTGCAGCAAAAACCTTACCCCAAGAAACACAATCATCCATGTGGGGAACTAAGTCTTTAGGCAAACTAATGGTGAGGATCCTGTGTTTCTCCACAGGAGTTGTATGCGGATAAACCGCTTCTATTTGGTCAACTTTTTCAGCAAGCCAAAAGGGATAATCATCCCTCGTGAGGGGGCGCTTGCCTACAACAGAATTAACCATAACAGGACTAATGACCACCGCGTGACGATCACCAGGTTGTCCCGCACCAACAGGCGCCCCCGCCTGTACAGTGCGCGACACATACTGCACTAACGCCCTATATACTGTTATAAGGGCAGTGTGTAGTACACGCAGTTCATCCACCGTCACCGTGAGGTAACGGGGATGAGGCGTAAATCCGGCTAGTACCGGCCAAGTGGCCCCCGCAATTGATAAAGGGCCCATTCTCGGCGGTATAACCACATGGGGGAGGGCGCCATTAAACCAAATCTGATGTTGCCAAGCAGATATTGGTATCTCCTGTGTCCTATACGGCGCATAGGCAGCAGGCACTGCAGAGGCAGTGTATGAATGAAATGTATTATCATTTCCACTGACTGCCGGAATCGTCACCCAAGAGTAGAATAACTCAAAGGGATGAGCCGCATCGGCTCCCACCACAAAGATGACGTCCATGACCGCGTCCGGCACTCCATATTGCGTCAAGTGACGTTTCAGTGCCGCACGGCTATGCGCCGCAATATTTATTGCCATAAGGACACGCTACACTTCAAGTATTCAGTAGCACAAGGGTTCAATAACCTTTTTAATAATCAAGCTTGAAAGAACCTATATCAATAGAACTAGGTAGGTTTAAAATCCGTCAGACTTGTTATCCGGAAACAAGAATGAGGGTGCTGTGGACTAAATGTAAGCACTACTAAGGCGTTTCAACTCATAGACCAAACGTTAGGTGCGCCATGTTGCAGGGATTCTGCTTATACACAGAACTATGCTTAGAACCCCAGGACCTCAGTGAATTGTGGTGTACCAGAAACTCACCTCAGAACCCAGAACCCAGTATCCGGCTAGCATAAGTGTCCCATTCGTTATCCAAGATTTAGCTCAGAGATCCCAATGAATAGACAACCCAGAACAAGCTACTTAGTGTACTCTCAGGAATGGTGGGAATCGGAAATACCTGTTCGTATATTATTCTCACATCAGTCCACAACAATAATCAACAGAGACACGGTGTAAATAAAAAGAGTTTATTTTTATAGACCACGTGTCCTAAGATGCAGTACTTTGGCTAATACAAGCAGACAAATGATTAATATCAAAACCAGCAACATAGTTACAATACCATAGAATATAAAAGGAGTGATCATATTATAATGACAGTGGATACTACCACCTTCCCTTCACTAATAAGCTAATATTATTATTATGCTATTAGAAGGTCTCTTAGGCTTGAATAGGGGACCCCATACCTCAAAGATCAGCTTAGTGAAATCACATCACAGGAGCATCAGGAGACTTCTCGCAGGAAGGCTCGTCTTCGGTCTGAATAATAAACATGATGTCTGTGATATTAAAAGCACCAACTTTCAGGTATGTGCAGCTGCGCGTGTGTTATGGCTAAATAGTGGGTCGATCAACCTAGAGTAGAAAACATGCATTGTGTAATATTCCAGACTGTTTGTCACACCATGTACAGACCAAGGTCGCTGCGCAGAGCTTGGGATGGTAACAACAGATTGCTCTCGTGTGAAGCAAGTCTCGAATCAGCAGTTTTATTTAAGAAATAACATGTAAACGCAGTGTCGTGTGCAAAAGCAGAAAGATGGCATTCTAACATCTAACGTGGTTATGCTAACTTAACAATGTATGTACGTATTCAGGGAGAACACACTACAGGACTGGATGGGGTGGGTAAAATGCAATTCTTTCAATGTTACTGCATATGCACAGTACAAAATACCCAAAAATAAAAAAAGGGGAGGGCCATGGTCCAGGTGGTCGGCACATGTATTATTTTTATTCACTGGGTAAAACTCTCCTTATAGTGAAGAGGCTTCTTCAATGTGATCTATCTTACTGAAAACTGGATGCATTCTGGTTTTGACTAAATAACGTTTGTTAAAACAAAAACACATGAAAATAAATGCTGAGACCTAAACCATACATGCAAACATGCAATAATACACTACTTATTGCCATTGCTCAGGGAGGGGAGAGAGCATCACCCACTCAAGGCTTTGCCTCCTGTGAGTCAAGGCTGCTCCCCACAATCACAATGGTGAGAAATAACCTTTTTCACTGTTCATTTGCATATGTTCTACATATGTACAGGCGCACAGACTGTATCATGACTTTTTTTGTGGGACATGATGCCTCTCCCTCCCTCAAGAATCATCATAAACAGATGATTAAACTTCACATATCTGCGTATATGCTGTGGCTGGCATGTTGTTATGTGCAATTATTTGTTTTAACAAATGTCATTTAACTAAAATCAGAATAGGGTTAAATTTGTGCCTTAAGAAAAAATTGAATTGAAGAGGCCATTGACTTTTGAATAGTTCTTCTTCTTTGCTAAGTGACTGTAACATGCAATCTGTGACGCACGGAATGGTGTTTTCTCATGTCAATTTAGCCTTACTGCAGTAATAATAAGTTGGATCTTGATCTTTTAATCTAATAATAAATGTAGTGCAATTGGGCCACAATTATTCTAACTGTGAATGAGGATCTTTAAATTTGTGGTGCGAAGAATGAATGTAAATAGCATTTGTATATGAAGCTCATGCTCACAGTCTTTTAAAAAAAATAATTATTAAAGGTTTCATCTATACAAAACAAAGGCAACACCAGTGTAATCTATACAGTTGGCAGATTGTAATTGTCAAGTATTATTACATGCAACAAAATTAGATTTCCTACTGTTGTGTGATTTTGGTTGAAGGAGGTAGTGTTCGTGTCATGTTAGGACCCAGCTGACATTGCAATTGGAGGTATGTCGGTCTGTTTGGTGCACAGCAAAATTCCCAATTCTCCAAAGTGAATGGGGTCTCCAGCAGGTTGTTCCACTTTTCTAATGTTGCGCTAGGGACTATCATTTTGTCTTTCTCAGAGACATTATATAACCTGGTGATAAGGCTCTTACATGTGCTATGTGTAAATAGTGTCTGCAGCACCCCCAGCACGGGTGGGTCACAGGGCATTCACAGCCTCGCAAACGCGGTGATAGGTGATTATCAACAGCGGGGTTTGGCACTCCATTTGTGATATCTCGTCTAATGCTATAAAAGTCCCACCTGGGTATAGGTCACCCATGGTCCTCAGCCACATTCATGAAAGCATAGACAGTGCCTTAGGCTCCTGAGTGACTGCGATGGCTGGGTGGTGAAGCAGCGGCAGTCCTTGCGCTCATCAGGAAGGATGATTTTGAGTGGTAAAGGATGTGCAGCATCGCTTTCTATAGGTAGGTGTGGCATATATTGAGAGGGAAAAATGCCAGTAGTGGGCAAATTGTGCTTGTGCACACAAGTAGTATAGGTGCAGATCTGGAGCTCCAAACCCACACTGTTTATATGGCAGTGTGAGCATGCTCCAGCTGATTCTAAGTTGCTTACCCACCCACGCTAAGGTGATCTTGTGGGATCTGAGTGTGAAAGAAAGCCTTTGTCAAGATGATGGGGATATTGATAAACATGTATACAAAATTGGCCAACATGTTCATCATTATGATCGCTACTTTAACAGCGAGAGACAGGGGCAATCGTGACCACCAGACCACCTTATCCTCCAACTTTGACATAGCCTTGCCATAGTTCTGTCTGACGACTACCTCCGGGTCTCTGTGCCCCCATGTACCAAGGTATTTGACAGGCTCCACACTACATTCCTGAGGGAAGTCCAGTGTATAGGGCTTGGTGCAGTGCCAGTGGAAATATAGTCACTTGGACCAATTGATAGTCAGCCCGGAATCCATTAATATCTAACATAAACCTGAATTATTGGTGCAAATTGTGTGGCCGGGTCATGAACATAGAGCACCAAGTCATCCGCTAAGAGGGATATGGCAAGAGGACGTTGGCTAAATCATAGTGCTGCCTTCGCATGCCTCGGTCATATTACGCATGCAAATTGCTCCAGCGCAAACAATAGTGACGACAGTGGGCACCCTTGACCTGTCCCCCTGTGTATTTTTATTAAGTCTGACGTGTTGCCATTTATGCGCAATCAACCTGCTGGGTCTGTATATAATTACCGGATCCAAATCAGATAAGCCTGTGGCATTCTCATACAGTGGAGGACCGTAAACATGTACTGCCACTGTATGGAGTCAAGGCTTTTGCGGCGTCCAACAGGACCGCCGCTGTCTGGGTCGATAGGTTCTGCTGGTGCAGGACTGCAGTGTATGCATACGTTTTCTGATGTGGAGCGAGTGGAGAGAAACCGGACTGGTCTGGTAGGGCTAGCATGGAGAGAAGGGGCTGGATCCTGGCGGCTAATATTTTTGCCAAAATCTTGGCGTCTGTGTTAATTAGGGATAATGGTCGGTCGGATTTGCACAGTTCAGGTGGGTTGTCAGGCTTTAACAATGCTATAATTAAAGCTTCCCACAAGGATGGCTGCAATAACTGCTTCTCAAATGCCTCAGCAAGCAATGCATGCAGATGGGGCGCTAGTATGTCGATATGTTCTTTCTAAAAAATCGCTTGGGAGCCCATCCGTGCCTGAGACTTTCCCCAAAAAACTAAAAATTCCCTCTGTCCCAGCAATAGCCACGCCAAAGCTGTATCATCTAAGTGTGCTGGTGTTTCTGCGTCTGTTGCGAACTCGCAAACCTGGTATAGTCGTGTGTAGAAATCCACGAATAAGCAAGGATGGCTGGCGTATCGTGAGATATGCCCCCGTTTCAGGATTCTATGGGCACTATGTGAGTATAAGCCCATGGTTCTATTATTTTTGCAACTAGACTACGGCCCGGTCGGCCACCATCTCCATAGGCTCTAGCAACCCACTGACAAGATAGGTGTCTCACTTCCTGCATAGTATTGTCATTGTAGTCCGTGATCTACTACCTTATGGCTGCCAGTGTTGGGGTTCGTGTGAGTCTCGTATTATCGCTCCAAGTTCCTTAAAGTGGTCTCTATGGTCTGTAATGGAGAATGATTGGCCTTTAAAACCCCTGCTTGTAGCCAGATACATGCCCCCCTACTAGTGATTTTGAATGCTTCCCACAATGTGTCCACCCCATCCATAGAGTCCTTATTTTCTCCAAAATATTGGGCAATTCCCATGCGTATTCTGTCACTGAATACTAGATCTAGTAGGGCAGTGGCCTGAAGCCTCCACTAATATTGCTGGGGCATGTGGGCGGGGACTGCAAGCCCCAAGAGAACCGGGATATGGTCCGAGAGCATCCTTGGCATGTGCTTTAAGTCTGTTGTCCATGTGCTCACCTCCCTCGTGACCAGGGAATACTCTAATCTAGACCATCTTTTGTGTGCAGAAGATGTGAAAGTGCCTTCTCTGCATCCCGGATGGCGCAACCTCCAGATGTCTATAAGCCCATAACCTTCCATACCCTCCCGCAAAACCTGGGCAGATTATTTACCCTGCCAGTCAGCCGAGATGGATCTATCCAGTGTGGGGTCCAGATAAGTGTTTCGGTCTCTGCCCCATATCACGGCTGAAGATTTGAAGGTGTGGAGCCGACACCAGATCAGAGTGTTAAACTCTGGGTCATCTGTGTGGGGTCCAAACGTGTTTATAATAGTGACTGCAGTGCCACACAGACTTCCCTGTACAATAACACAGCAACCCTGATCGTCAATTTCGGAGTGCACAAGTGTAAATGGGACTACCTTCTTAATCAATTAAAGGACCCCCGTGGATATGAGGAGTAAGAAGAAGTTATGCGTGTTCCAGTGCATTTCACCCCCACCGACCGCCCCGCAGAATGTGCAAGATGTGTTTCCTGCAGCAATGTAACTTGGAAATGGTGCCGGTCCAAGTAGGCGAATACATGTCTGTTTTTTTGGGTATTGTTGAGGCCCTTCACATTCCATGTAATAAATCTCATTCAGCCTATGGTGTGGGTCATAGTGGAATGGTGAGCTCCTATACCATTGTACACAAAAATATCTGCATAGCACGGCATAACATCAGACTCAGGAAGACAAACAAACATAACGCCCTCCCCCACCCACTTCAGTATCCCAACCATGTGAAGGCCGTCCCTACAACAAAAGGAAAAAAAAGGATAAACATGCAAAGCACAAAATACAGTGAAATGTACTCAAGTCATCATACATTACTGCCATGTGAGGTATACACTTGTGGTTCTGCTAGAGGCCAAAAGTCCTGCCTGGTGGTCAGAGATGGCAGGGAACAGTGTGTTAACCTTTAGATTGATCGTTATCACATGAGGGCAGTGATATACCAACTAGAACTAGGGCATAGAGGCCGCACAGGGCAGCCATCAGCTGGGAGGCTTAATATTTCCAGGCACAAGGAGCAGGTCAGGAGTTAAAACAGGGCACACTGAGTTCAGGACTATGCTGTATCATAGTCCATTGAGTATTTCACGTGGTCCTACTGCCTGGCAATAATGTCAAAGTAGTTACTGCCCTTGACGAAGCCACAAAGGTCTCATCTTATGTACAGCCAACATCTCTTACTGTTTTCTTTTTCAGATATCTGAAGTGCCGGTGTTAGATCGTGCCAGGCTGCGCTGCTTCTGTGTCACTGATTTAGCAAAGTCCATGGCTGCTTGTGGGGTGGTGAAGATTTTCCGTGTGCCAATGTGTTAAACTCAAAGGTGGGCAGGATATAGCATGGCATACGGAATGTTTGTGGCTTATAGTCGTTTCTTGACTGGAGAAACTCTTTCCGATCTGCTTACACAGTGAAATCCAGGAAGAAGGCAATGTATTTGTCTAGGTACTGGATAGTTTTTATTTACCTGGATAAGCGGAGTACCGTGTTCCAGTCTTAATAGTTCGGGCACGTTGGGGGTAGCCGTGGGTGGTCTAGTCACCAGTGATATGTGCGCTTTCTCTACAGTTAACACCGGGCACAGCTGCTCAGTTCCAAAAATCTCATTCAGCATTGTTTCTACATAGTCCTGCAGCCCACCAGTGTTGATGGATTCAGGTATAACCATACGCACATTATTGTGGCGGGAGCATGCCTCCAATTCCTCATTTTTAGCTCAAATTGCCTCCAGCACCTTTTCCATATTTAAACATTTAATTTGGACGGCCTGCACATTATCCTCGGTGGTGGATATACGCTTTACCGCGGTTGCGATTCATGCCACTTGTTTGTCGAGTTTTGCCACCATATTATCCATTCTTAGGTTCAGTGTGTCTATTTTCCCATCAATTGATTGCAGGATTTGCTGCATTGCCAGGTTCATGGACTCTAATGATGGAGCACTCTGACTATGTGTTTCCTGTTCGGAGTAGAATGGAGCGTGCTGTTAGGGCTTGGTTTTGCGCCTAGTCTCAAGGGTAAGCCGGAACTGTTGACTGTCTGTCTTAACCATGGTGGGGAGTGTGTTGTCCCCGTCTACCGTCGATTCGGGCAGGCGCCATTCGGTGTCCGAGCAGTACAATGTGGTAGTCGTGGGAGGTCTGCCTGATTTGAGGAAGAGTATTCCTAACCACCAGCAGCCCCACAACACAGCACATAGTAAGAGACACTAGTCCAGGGGCCGTGTAGGAGACTGGTGGGCCGTGCTCCGCATTCAGGCAGATGTGGTGCTCAATTCAATTTCAAAATCTTTATTTCGGTTATTGCTAACCATAAAAGACATACATAAAATATACAATTCATTATCGCAAAATCACCAACCATTTCAGTACAAAAGATGTGGTGCTCAAAGGAGTCCCTCTTGTGCTATCTGCAGTCGCATATGCTGTGTCACAGGCGTGGCTGGTTGGTACTACTGCTCTGTCTGCTGTGGGGCTTTCCATACTATGGGGCCAAGCACTGTGCTACGGCTCCCACCTTTGTTAGCCTGGTGAATTTGATGTCGGCAACTCTTGTAATCCCTGTGGCCTCTATGTATGTTCTCAGGTCCCCCATGTGTCCTGCCCACCAGCAGGGGCCAATGAAGAACTCACGCTACCGGCCCTTTCCTCAGTGCTCCCACCACATTCTTCAGTGTTCCACACACAGCACACCTGAGTAGGCCGCATTCTCAGCACGTGGCTCGGGCAGCTTCGAAGACGTGGCGCTTAGGTCCCACAATCAGTCTGAAGCGACGCCGTATGAGGATCGTTCAGGGCAGGGAGGCCACCGTTTTGCAAGTGCAGTCCCACAGCATCAGACAGCTGCTCTCACCGTTACACTCCGATAGTAGCTTACTGTGGCAGTGGACCACTCACCGTCCGCAGCTCCGGTGCCACTCCCCCTCACAGGAGCCCCCTGTCAAATCCAGCGAGCTGCTCTGCGAAGTACAATGCTGTTCAGCAGGGTCTCCCTCCGTGGCATCTTTCAGCTACAGCCGAGTACTGTTGCTCATCACAATCCGCCAGAGGCCGGAAGGCCCGCAGGGCATTGGTGTCCCCTTCCACTTACCGCTTCCTATGTGTCCAAAGGCCTCAGGACGTCCCCAGTGGTCAGCCCCTCAGCGCCGGGTCAGTCACATCACCTGCCAGTCATCCACCATCAGTCTCCCCACTGGCATCCCTAGTGATTGGGACCGCGTTCAGCAGGTCTCACATCTCAGCAATATTCTCCAGCGCCAGCCGCCATTTTTATGCTACTTAGGTTCATGCTGTATCATGGAGCCCATGGTGCCTCTGTGACTGGCATTCACCGAAGGCACAGCTTTCAGCATAGATTCTTCACCAGAAGTCTTGTGCGTAGCATGCCCCTCTCACTGGGAGCGGATGGCAGTCAATAGACGTATATTGAATGAATTAATGTTCCCAGCCGGCAGAGCTAAACTAAAGTGCGGCCATCTTGCTGTGGGCTCTCTAGCGCCCCCATGTAAGTCTTTAACTGATGCATTCAACTGAAATTAAGATGTCAAGAAAAAAAGGAAAACGTTTGTACACAGAGAGTTGAAGGATCTAAAGAGTTGAGAAGACTGAATCCTTTATTATTACTGACTGTAAGCTACCAGATCGATAAGCAAACAATAGCAGTACAAATAAGAGACAGATTGGTTAACAAAGAAATACCACCAATACCTGGATTCTCAATTTACCAGAGATCTTACCAATGAGTATATGAAACGTATTTCCCATCAGTGTTGAATTGACCAAAACACCACCAATCTTCATGAGGTCTCCATAGTAAATGTCATTTGGCCACTTCACTCTTAAGTCGATATCCTAGAGAAACAAAATGTTGGGTAAGTATACTTCGACAACAACTGTTTTAAGTTATATATGATAGAAAACATGGCTATCAACCTGACCAACAGCCTCATCCCACACACCAGCCCACATTCAACATGTATATTCATGCAGGGTGCAATGCAGTAAGGTTTTTGCCCAGAATAATAAAATATATTGCCAAACTCAAGCACTGGTGAATGCTGTCAATTAGTATCTTAGAGCTATCCACATTTTCCTTTTAAGGATACCCGTAGAAGAACCAAAAAAGTGATGGGTATATTGCTTGAATTAATCTCAGCCACCAGTAATTACTCTGGGACGCAATCCAGTCCATAGTCACTTTGTCCATAATGCCACCTCTGACAGGAACCAGCCATTTACAAATCAGCCTTGGTCCTGCTTCTGTAGGTCTACACTGCTAACCATACCAAGATGGCGGTATACAGTGGATCTGCGACTCGGTTCCATTGGCCTTTTGTGGAAAAAACCTCATTGAGCAGATGAGGGGGTTCGTTTTAGTAAGAATTTGTCACAGGCACTGGAAAAAAGTGATATTTCTTTTAAAACATGTGTTTAATCGACTTCTTTCCGCCAACATGATCGAGTAAACGGCTCGTTTTTCAAGCGACGAGTACCACAATGGAACAATCCTTGTTTCCAGAGAGCCTCAGTTTCTTTTCAAAATACTTTCGTTGCAATCCTCTCTAAAGGCCATGCATTTCTTAGAGTACAAAGGGGTTTTCTGTCGCAACCATCAAGTAATGAGTCATATTTCTCTCTTGCACCAACAGAGTGTGACAACAGGCCACCCTCTCCTCCGGAGGTTACAAGATGAAACATTACAGCATCATACATGTATGTGAGTGTTTTCAGTTTCATTACATTTTGCATAGTATATACTTATGTACTTGTGCCGCAAAACAGTGTGATTATTTCCTCTTTCTTATTTTCTTCAGTGCACCAGTTATGCTTACCAATCACTTATGCTGGAATGATTATTTCACCTAGAAGTGATCCCACACTCGGAAAAGAGAATTTAAAAAGATTAAATAAGTACACAGCGCAAAGGCTGGTACACCTAACTCTCCTCTTATATCCCCACAGATTAACAAACTATGGACGCCTAATAGGTGGTAACTGTATACTTTTCCATTTTTCCTGCATGCATTAGTGTGCTTCCAGTGTGATTTGACAGGAGTGGTATCAGGGAACTAGCTTCCACGGTCCTGAAGAAGAGCCAATTAGGGGCACGGCTTGAAACATGTCGACCATTTAGGAGAATAGATCCAATATAATATCTTATCCTAAAACTCCCCCTATTTTTAATCATACAGACTAGAGGTTAAAATAAATCAAGGGACCCCTACTAGCCAGGTATTTTTAAACCACTCACCATCTACCCCACTCCCTTTCATTTTAGAATAAGATCTTTATAATTGTATATAACAGCAGTAAGTGCTCCCACGTAGATCGTAGGTCGCAGCAAGCCCAGATCCGCAGCGGAACAGGATGGACCCAATGATGAAGCATGCCACCAAGGGGTAACCACGGTGGGTGAGGGTTTTACAAGAACAGTTTTGTTTTTCTTCAGTGGAGTATTATTTTGCAGATAACTGTACTGGCTTTCTTTTTGTTGTAACTACTTGTGTGCTGAGGAGGCCAAACTCAGTGTATCCTCCTATTCCCCCCTTCTTTTTTGGTACACCAACGATGGGTCTACAACTATAGACAAAATGATGGAAAGCTCTGCAAAACAAACTAATATGGTAAGCATTGTTGGGAGTGGTCTCACAGTAACTCATGCAAAAATCCAAACCTTTAGAAATCAACAGGTGGCCTTGAGGCAAAGCAGTGACAGAGCAGCTACTCCATTGCCAATTTTTTATTTTTTTGCCTGCTCTGTCCAGCAGTTGTTTGCTAGGTCTTGCCAGGAACATTAAATAGGCAATGTAACATTTTGCAATTTGGTTAATCTAGACCGCTGGCAAGGAGATCCAGTGGTTCCCGGAAAAAAGGCAATGGTCAGGCAGCTTGCCTTCAAGAGATGCCTGGTGAAGGTTGTGGCGTGGATGAACAGGAACTGCTTGAGGTGCAACACCTTCAAGACAGAGATACCTTTGTTTGGCCATACAACAGCTATGTGGTCTAACAAATGGTTTCCAGCCCAATCAAAAAATCAATCAATCAGGGAATTGTGAAGCACGCCACTCACCCGCGAGGTTCTCAAGTTGCTGGGGGTGGAGGGGTGCAGCTCCAAGCCAGCTGAAAAGCCAGGTCTTGAGGCTCTTCTTGAAGGTGTGCAGAGTAGGGGGTCCATCTGATGTTGACTGGGAGCTCGTTCCAGACCTTAGCTGCGACATAGAAGGCTCTTCCACCCGCTCTGGTTCTGCGGATGCGTGGAGTTTCTGCTAGGGTGGGGAGCGGAGGATTCTTTTGGATATGTGGAAGGAGACTCTTTCGTTGAGGTATTTGGGTCCAGTGTTGTGGAGAGATTTGTAGGCGTGGGTGAGTAGCTTGAAGGTTACTCTGTTATCGACGGGGAGACAGTGGAGGTCTCGCAGGTGTTGGGTGATGTGCTCAGGTCGTGGAATGCCGGGGACTAGTTTGGTCGTGGTGTTCTGGATGGTCTGGAGTTTGCGTAGCAGGGAGTTGTTGACTCCAGTATAGTGGGCGTTTCCGTAGTCTAGTCTGCTTGTTATGAGTGCGTGGGTGACGGTCTTTCTGGCTTTGTGGGGGATCCACTTGAAGGTCTTGCGAAGGATGTGGAGGGTGTTGAAGCAGATGGAGGCAACGGCGTTGATTTGGCGGGTGAGGGAGGAGTCGGGTATGATACCAAGGTTCCGGGTTGTGGTCCGTGGGGGTTGCCGAGGGCGGTGGGCTACCAGGTGTTGTCCCAAGCTGAGGGAGTGGGTCCAAGGACGAGGACTTCTGTGGGTTCGGGGAGGAGGATAAAAATCTGGGGGTTAAGTTCAACAATAAGCTTTCTTTCAACCCCAGATTTTATCAGTGGCCGGTACATGCTTTTGCCTCATCCACACTCCAAAGAAAACCCTGGAATACATCCCGATAGACACCCAAAAGACTACTGTACTATTTCCAGACTTAATTACAGTAATTCTTTTTATGTGGGTTTGCCCAGCTGCCTGCTTGATTACCCGCAAGTTGTCCAAAACATCACTGCAAGATTCTCTTGGTCCTCTGACGTCAATCAGTAAAATCGGGTTTTAATGAGCAACACTGGCTTCTTGTGAAGAAAGCATCATCTTTAAAGCTTTGGTCATTGTTGTTCAAACTTTTCATAAAAACGCTCCTCAATATCTCTGTGAGAGACATTGTCTAGTCGAGCCTTAAGATCAGAGGACCTCTTAAGGACCCTGAGGTATCAACTTAAGACAATAGGCTGCTCCTTTACCCAGCTGGCTACCAAAGCATGGATCGTGATTCCACTCTTACATCACCAAATTACTAATGAAAGTCAGTTTAGGAAGCAATTGAAAACCTGGAAATTCATCCAATGAAACAAATCTCTTCCTTTGTTCTCCACATCCTGGCTTCTAGCGTCGGAATGCCTGGCTGGCAGCTGGGCGCCTCATATATCTGATTGGATTGAATTCTCGAACAAGTGGTGGTGAGCGACAACCCATCATTAACTGGAGGTTTGCATCAAGATGGTGTTAGCTGACCTAGTGTAACCCTAGTAGCTCCACCCCGTCCTACGAGAGGGTGCATTATATGGTCCCAGAAATGAATGCATGGCACTTCACACTATGGAGTTTCCAAAGTTTTCTGAGACAGGGCCGGACTGGCCGTGGCGGACACCGGGCGTTTCCCCGGTAGGCCGCCAGGGTGGGGCCGCTTTTGGCCCTCTGGGGCCGATTTTGTTACAGGGACGTTTTTGCAGCATAGCTGCAATATCGGCCCTGTAACAAAATCAGCCGAAACCGGCCATGGCAAAGAGATTGGCCGCCCCCCCTCCAATTCCCGGGGGGAGGCAGCCGAGCTCTTTGTCAGGGCCGGTTTTGGTTCCCAGTCCGGCCCTGTTCTGAGGGTTCTGCTGGTAGGTAGAATTGTAACTGGAGCAATTGCTTTGGTGGGAACCTGGTTTCCAAAGGCAGGGGAGGTGTGGAAAATCCCCCAGTATGAATATGGCCAAGAGAGAGTATGCTGCAGGGTGCAAAGGAGAGCTGTGGAGATTCCAGTGCCAGTCCTCTTGGCCTTCCGGCATGGTGCTTCTGCAGCCATGCTACACCTCGACTCCAAAATGTCTTCAACCGTTCCGATCCCTCCAGATCATACTGACCTGTTCCTATGGAAAAAGGCATTTACGCTCTCCTCTAGGATGTCTGGTTCTATTGATGGTGGAGCGGTTATACAGGGGTGTCTCACTGGAAACATCATGTGCGGTGTAGATGTTGCATTGACACCCTGATTGGAGGAGGCACCTGCTGGACATTCATATAAAGGAAAGGTTGCCCAAGTATGTCTGTGGATTTACTGGCAAAATAAGTTGTGTCTACTCCAGGGTGAGGGGTCTTCTTCCTTTCCAAACAGTGTGAAAAATGTCGTTATCTTATTTCTTTCTGGTGCTGTACGTTTGACACTTTAGTTCCCTGTATTTGTTATTGCTTGGCCCATTCCAAGCCACATTAGAACCTAGCAGAGAGCTTTGGGAGCTTTTCATGCTCAGACTTGGGACTCTGATTTGCAGTTCCATACAGTAGACAGAACGAAGGTTGAGAGAAGGGTAAAAAGAGACATCAGATATTTGCTGAAGATGGGTCTTATGAGATGTGGTAAAAGGGTCCAGAGGATACCTTGTCATGCGTACAAGAGGAAACAGGTGAGAGCAAAATAAGTGATCCTTGACCTTGTACACAACTAGTGCAACATTGCAGTTCCCACAGAGAACAGGAGAGAGAAACAAAATGCAAGCACAATGAAGTAAAAGGCCTGCTTTATATTTCAAATGTAAATGTGCATTTTTACGACAGATTATTGTGTTGTCACTACTGATCTGAAGGCAATGTTGTAAACAACAAATACTAAGGCCTCCATATACCTGTTTCTTCAGAGACAGCAATTCAAATGCGCATTGTTTATTGCACTCGGTAACCACCTGGTCAAGAACACAACATTGGAATTTTCCGGCAAATTCATTTTAGAAGCTCAAATCTGGCAAAATTAACAGGGGAACAGGCCCGGTAAATATAGAAATATGTAATTTATAGTGTGAAAACCCCCAAAAATATTCGTGTTTTGTCCCATTTTTGAAAGCTCAATTTGAAAAAGGCTGTTTAACGCACCATCGCTCATGTCAGGGCCTTAGTAATGGAGGTAAAGACGCTCTACATTTTGGTATAAAGAACTAACTTTCATTATAGGCATTCCATGTTTTGCAAATCTATATGGAATGCAAATGCAGAGCGTTTTTAACGGTTGTTCTTAGAATATATTTAAAAAGATGAAGAACAGGAATATCTCTAGAGAATTAGAAGGACAGAGACAAGATCTTTCCAGAGTATGCCCATTCCTCTTGCTCCCCAAGACTTTCTTCCTTTGCTCCTACCAATATCGAGAGTTTAAAGAAAAGTTCCACATGTGAAATGGGACTTCCCACAAACAGGTTGTAACTGCTGAGCAATATCAGGTTAGGGGCATTGCTCGCACTGATGCCCACACAGTGAATGCCACTTTTGAGGTGAGTGCCTGATTATTCATGAGGCGCCCTGCTGCTACTGCCCTCTTGAGCTGCCAGGGAAGAAGCATTTGAAATGAAATAGGCCTTGTATTTGTTGGAGTTGGAGCTACCAGCATTATAAATGCCAATGTTTTTACCTATACAATAGATATGCCCTCCGAACCATAATAAAATAAAGAACTTTGTTGTGTGTCTTTTCTGTAGTACACCTGCAATGGTGCTGTAGCGCGGGGAGTAAACATGCAGTTCTGACTCCACGTTAAATAAAGCAGTGTTGTGAGGGTGCAGTACCAAAGGGCCTGTGACAGTGGACTTATATTGTTGAGATTCCTGAAGCTGGAGGGAGGAGACCCAGACAGCGAAGTGGAGAAAAAGAAGACAACTGCTTTAAGCATTTGATGGGGCCGTTTTATGAGAGGGACTGCTGATTAGGCTTTATGTTGCACTGCCATTAGATAGATGGAGGGGGTGAAGGGAAGGATTGCAGCCTTCAGTGTGAAAGGCACTGCTTATGTCCATCACTCTTCTGAGTGGCTGATGACAGTTAAGTGCAGAAAGCTCACATATCCTATGTGCCTCTGTTGTGGGTGCTCCAGGTTGGAGATCCTGTTGTGAGGATACACATAAAGGCTGTGTCCAGAGAGCAGCCTGAAGAGGGCACTTGAAAGCAGACGTCCCCTAAACCAGCTCTAGAAGTACAGATAGGGGATCCACATATCCTGCCCACTTGGACTGAATAAAAGTGGGACCCCCGACTCACTTGTTCCAGTTCCAAGTTCTCTTTGGCCAAAGTAAGTAAGTGTTCCACTCAGTACTCGGAGGACTGCTGTGTAAATAGAGCTTGTGTCTGCCTGTCAGCCAGCTTCGCTGCACTGAGGGGACATAACCTGAACTCTACCCCTTGCTGCAAGAGTTTATCACCTGTCCAGAGCGTCTAGAAGGAGTTTGCCATCCTTGCAAGGGGAGTAACTGTCCAAAAGGATTGAGAGGGGACCTTGGTGTGATGGCTCTGTAGGTGAGGAGGACAACTGAGAGATCTGGGGTCCCATTTTCATAGGGCTGTAGACTCTTGTGTGATTCCTTGTCAGAATTGTGGAGACGTGGCACAGGCTACCTGCTATGCCAGAAGTCATCAGCAGTGCTGTGACCTGAGCTGCTGTGCGAAGCAATCGAGTGTGGTGTGATCTGAGCCAATGTGACAAGAAATCAATCACTGTAGCAAGAAGTACCTGACTAGGCGTAACCCGAGCTGTGGCCACCTGTCCTAACTGGAGAGGCTCACCCGTCACCTCACCTGCTGCCAAGGACCCAGCCAAACCATGGCTGCAGCTTTACAGAACTAATCAGTAGGGCAAGGCTAGAAGCTGGAACTGCTGAGGTCCAGGGGCCTCTGGAGAAGACTTCACCAGAGACTGTGTGCTTTTAAGAGTGTTGAGGCTAAAGTTCCACCAGAGCCATTTCTTGCTATATCATATCCAAGGGGGATCCACCTGAGTCACAAGGAGGGGTCTGGGGCCAAAGCAGGAATAGGATCCAACGGACACTAGTGCCAGGACACACTCTTGTATTATAGATATATTTGTGTGTAGCATTTAGTCCAGTGTGTAATAAACATATTTTTATTTGTGAACATCAAGTACTGAGTTGGGCAATTCTGTATTACCCGGACAGAAGTATGTTTTGTGCTGAGCTCGAGCACCCTCACACAACTTCCCTAAGAAGTGTGTGACAGTTCGCCATCTCTACCACTGAGAGTCAAGTGCTGAAGGGGTTATTCTTGGCCCAGTTTGCAGAGCTATAGCAGGACAGACCCCAGACATCAGAGGCAAATTACCTCAAATCCAATGGTTGAAGCCCAGCTGCCCAATTGAACATGGTCTGACAGTGAGTTGTACTGGTGGAATTAGTATCACAAAGTTTGAGGACAACTCCAATAAACTGACAATGGTTTTTGGCTTCCCATCAATAGGTCTGACTTAATTTCTCAGTTGCCTCATCAAACAAATAAAAACAAAATAATATATATATGTATCTAAATTGAAGGGATTGGGGTCCACCATCATCATCCACTGATCTCTTCAATTGCGAGTCCCATTCTGATTCCTCCCACCAAAGCATACAGCATGAGAAAATGGGCTAGCCCACTTCAGACACTAGCTCTCTTGCACTGGGAGTGATTGCCTCAAACTTAATCGCATTTGCACATCTAAACAACAGACCTCAAGAGAACAGATATCCACACAAAAGACCTTGACAAATGCCTCCCGGTCTTATCCAAAGAACCAATGATAACTACATGACCCATCATCATCCCAGAAGAAACCACCATCCACTCAGGGACCCCAGCGACCACCTGTCCCCACCAAGCCTACTCCAGAGGACTACAAGCCATCAGTACCATCCTCACACCAATTCTGATTGCATCCACCTCCTCTGAAGCCTTCACAGACGCTTGGAAATATGCCTAATGCTGATGAAACTCTCTGCAGACTGTTCAACACATGCCACTACAGACCAATCTCCCTGCTACCATTCCTAGCCAAGGACTTAGAGAAAATCTTCACAGATACCTCAACAACCATCAACTCCTCAACAACAATCAGTCTGGTTCCAGACCCAATTATCTGCCATCATCACCGCCATGGATGGCATCCAGATGACGCTGGACAAAGGAGACATCCTCCTGGACCACTCCACAGAATTTGACATGGTCTCCCACACCATCCTCCTCCAACGCCTACACGACATCGGAATCCAAGGGCTTGCGCTTCAATAGATCTTCTTCCAGACTGGAAGGACCCAGTCAGTCAACCTGGCTGGCCCAGACGTCTGCGACCTCATCGCTAGTTCCACAAGGATGTTCCCTGAGACCAACTTTCTTAAACTCATGATCCCTCTAGCCAGAATCATCTGTTCTCCAACATCAATGTCCTGTCCAACGCTGACGATACTCACTCTCTTCCTCACAGACAAGAGACACAGTACAATGCCTGCATGACTGAAATGGCCAACTAGATGAAGACCAACTGCATACCTCTACTACCCACACCAAGAAACTCTGTTTCGTCAACAGCAAACTGGGCATGATCACCCAAGTCAAGGCCATCACCATACACTGAAGATGCTGAAGAAGATTTTCAAATGGCTCCCCATAAGGACCCGGAAAACCATCTTGCATACCTTGGTCACAAGAAGGCTGGACTACGTGAACACCCTCTAAGCCGGGATCAACAAAACATCTCACCAGAAGGCAGCAGACCATTCAAAATTCAGCAGCCAGATTCACTCTCAACCTCCAATGCTACACCCATATCACACCACGCCTGTAGAAGCTGCACTGACTCCCCTACATAAACAAGCAAAATTCTAACTCCTCACTGTTTTTTATTTGTTAGTCATCCCTGTATGCTTAATATATGTTTTGCGGTTAAAGTAATTCAAGCCAAAAGTATCTTTTCTTTGTATCATTAGGAATTACATATTTGTGCAACGTTTATTAAAACTAACAAGGATTTCTATATCTGTTCTAAGAAACTGTCTGCTAGGAAGCACACAAAACTATACTATTAATATTATAATCAATGGTTATTTTTTTAATTGAAAGTTTACTGCAATAATATGGCGAACACCTTTAGGCAGTAGCTTGTTTTATTTTTTTCTGCTTTACATTTTTGTGGCATATGCTTGCAATAAACAAAATACAAAAATAACTATTGCACAAGTTTTCCATTGCCAGACCAATTTCCTTTACCAATGATAGTTTCCTATGGAATGTTTTTTATTCGTGCAATAATTCTTACTCCCTAAATCACATTTTCTTCATATAGGCACCATTTTACTCATTGCATGTTTCTGTTTTTAATAACTGGAAAATTCAATTCTTTATTTCTTAACAGTATTGTTCTTTCTGTTTTCTTGCACATACACCAGATTAATTAATCTTCTTCTGCTTTCCCAATCTACTAAAAAGAGTCAGGAATTCCTTACAGAAACCAATTTGAGTTAGACTGTTTAGGCTTCCTTTGAGCCCAGGCACAGATCACTTGTAGGCTGAGGTCTCTCTCTTACCCCAGCCTAGCCATAGTGTTTCCTCTAATATTCAAATCAGCACTAACGCACGTGCCAGTGTGATATTCCCTAAGAAATGTAAAGCAGGCAAGTAGATCCAATGTGCGGTGGCAGTTAATACTAAAACTTCAATACTTTTTAATCTGTATTGTTCAACCTAAGGAGACAGTCTATTTTGGAAAGAGATAGAGAAAGTCACTGCAATCTTAAGAACATATTCTAATTCATGGGGGTGACTGCAATGCCTACATAGTTAAATCGCAACTAACATTTGTTGGGGCTACATGTTACATTCAAATACAGTCTGAGAAAAAGGAAGTGGACAAACCCCTTAGATAAGGTACAATTTAAAGCAACAAAAATATTGTTGTTCCACAGAGAAATCTGCCACAATGATTCTACACATTGCCGACAAATCCCTCTCACTTTTAAACCTCAAAGTACATTCGGATCAGTGCTCCAAGTATTTTGCAAATAAAGTCTATTTGTGGGTTTTGTCTTTGAAGACCACCCAGTACTTTCTTCCTTTTAACAGCTATATAATTCCAATGCACATTGTGCAAGACATCGTTCACAGCATGCTTCTTCTACTGGTGGGGGGATGCAAGTGCAGACAGTTACTGTATATTGACTCCTATGTGTTTTATATATCCTTGCTCCACCACGATTACGATGCTGCCTGGAATGTTGCTGCATCATTTAAAAAGTCTTAATCAGGCAATTGCACAAGTTGAGACAAGAGGCTGAGGGAGGAAGCACCATGCTCCTGGTGGCTGGCACGAAGGCACGATTTACGTTTCTCTGAGCTGACCTCGCAAAGGCTTACCTTGCGTGTACCAGTCAGTGCAAGTCTTCAGGGCTCGCTAGTGGGTATCCCTGTGAGGTGCTTGTAAAATTACATGCATGTTCTCTGTGTGATCCCGGAAGATACTAGTGATTCATGTGTGGCCCTCATTGTTCCCCATTTTCGAGGACCTGGGATGGGCCTGCATATGCTTCAACTGAGGATCTAAAGCATGAAGAGGATTCGGTTTTACTTGTTGCATATATTTTACATAGGGCAGAACTTAAGAGAGGACTCTGGCCTTATAGGAGATATTGAAGGGAGAGCAGCCACACACATCATGCCATACTAACTGCAAAGTAAAGGGCTGGTTGAAAGATGAAACAGGTTATTGACAGATTGGCAATAAAGAAGTTACTATGGGCTTACAGATCAACTCCCTTTAGTGCGTGGTGGCGATTTTTGTGCAAAACACTGCTATATGAATGCGGAGAGTGCAGTAATCTTGAAGCAAAAAAGGGGATTTTGCTCGAAGTTCATGAGAGATGTACGTTTGAGAACAGTGGCGCAACTAGGAAATCTGATTGGTGGAACTATATCTGAAGTGGAACTGTGAACCTGAAGACTGGTTGCAAAGACTACCTGAAGTGAACTGAGACTGTGCACCAGAGACTGTATCCCAAGAACAGTTGAGGTTTTGCTTGCCATCAAAGACGGATGGCTATGGATAAATGTATTGCAGACATCTGCAACTTCATTATTTTGTGAGTTCTGTAGTGTGCAGACAAGAGGGAGTTGTGTGCTGTTACATATGGCATCTCTTTGTTTTTTCATAGCAAAATTATGGGAGCGTGACTCCACTCCCAATCCGGATGCACAGCTTGACTCTACATTGCAATAAAGGTACCACTGTTTAATCAAGTTCATCATTTTTATTCTGGGTATTGCAATGTTCCATTCGTTCATTCCATTTTTCTCTGTCACATGAGAGCCAATATATGTATAACATTTCTGATACTGCAGATATGTCCATCCGGACCTTTGTAGTATAATTTTCCCAATGCATTTCGGGCACACTTCCTCGCCCTTCGTCAGGGGTCACTACAAATGTTAAACATCAACGTTAGATTCTGTATCAAGCTACACAGTATGTCACATATTTAAACAATATTTTACTCAATTCATGTTGGACCTTTGGTGCCACGATTAAAGTTTTCCCTCTAATTACGTAATCGATTCCCGTGGGGCTTCCCAACTTTCTTCCCCCATATTAATCGTGAATTCCACACTCTATTGAAAATCCGCATCCAAAGCCTTTCTCAACTCTTACTTTACTCCAATACGGCCATTCCCATAAACAAAAGTTTCACTGAAGTTCTCCCATACCTGCAGTGCATGTTCACGTCATTTCCTTCCAGTTCTATACTTTCACCAAACGTACAACGACTCGCTAACCCTCACTTCCCTTTTAAACTCACCAGGTATAACCCCCCCCCCGCTCGATGACCGATCATCTAAACATCCATCTGTTTTGTTCCTACATTTCCCATAACCCTCTGTGTTTGAATACTCAGCTTTAAACGGGCAAGAAAGCCATACCACTTCAATAACATTTATCACTAATTTGAGCCACGTGAAACCCCTGAAATAACAAGTCCATAATCACAATTACACCGCCCTCCTCAAAAATGTTAATCATTACGTCAATCATAGAATTGAATATGCTACTTACCAGTATGCATCTGTTCTTGGCATGTAGGGCTGCTGACATTCATATCTGTGCATAGATCGCCGCCTAGTGTTGGGTCCGGATGTTTGCACGTTGTTGTCCTGGAAGAGTCTTCGAAGTATCCTGAGATAGGTGACTCCTCCCCTGGACCACAGTGCGCATGGGCATCCTCTCCATCCTCAGATTGTTTTTCGCCATTGTGGCAGTGATGGAATAGATACAGAAAGTGATGACCATGCTATACAGTAATTCTGAGAGCTGCAGCTGCTACAGGCGCCGGGGAGGAGGGTGGGCGATATGAATGTCAGCAGCCCTACATGCCAAGAACAGATGCATACTGGTAAGTAGCATATTCAGTTCGAGGCATGTGGGCTGCTGAATTCATATCTGTGCATAGAATACATAGCAGTACCTCCCATTAGCGGCGGCTACCAGTGCCAGCTGCAGCGGTCTGAAAAAGAGTTTTGAGAACAGCCTGTCCTACAGCTGCCTGCTGTTTTGAGTGTACATCTACGCAATAGTGTTTGGTAAATGTGTGTATAGTGGACCATGTGGCTGCTCTACATATATCATGTAAAGGAATGTTTCCCAGGAAAGCCATGGAGGCCCCTAACTTACGTGTTGAGTGGGCTCGTGGGGGGATCGTTAATGTGCGTTTAGCCTTTTGATAGTAAATTTGAATACATTTAACGATCCATCTGGCTATACTTGCTTTGGAGATGGCGTTGCCTTTGTGTTGTGGGGAAAAGGCAACGAAAAGTTGTTTTGTCTTCCTAAAGCTTTTGGTTCTGTCTATATAGTACATGAGGGCTCTTTTGACGTCTAGTGTATGGAGCATTCTTTCAGCGACATTTTGTGGATTCTGAAAGAAAACGGGCAGTTCAATCGTTTGATTCATGTGGAACTGCGATATTACTTTAGGCATGAATTTGGGGTTGGTACGTAGTACGACCCTGTTTGCGTGAACCTGTATGAATGGCTCTTGAATGGTTAGTGCCTGGAGTTCACTAACTCTTCTCAACGAAGTGATTGCTACTAGAAAAGCCACTTTCCAGGTGAGGAATTGAATCTCACATGAGTGGAGAGGTTCGAAGGGTGGACCCATCAGTCGGGTGAGGACCAAGTTGAGGTTCCACACTGGTGCTGGTGGGTGTCTTGGGGGAATTACTCGTTTAAGTCCCTCCAAGAAGGCTTTGATGGCAGGCACTCTAAATAAAGAGAGGTGCTGCCTGTTTTGGAGATAGGCTGCTATTGCGGTTAAATGGATACGTATTGAGGTGTATGCCAGATTGCATCGGTATAGGTGTAAGAGGTAACAGATTATGTTTTGAATGGATGCATCTAGCGGGTTAATGTCATTGTTATTGCAATAAATGACAAACCTCTTCCATTTGGCTGCATAGCAAGCTCTGGTAGTGGGTCTCCTAGCTTCCTTAATGATCTCCATACAGTCAGGTGGCAGGTTTAGGTAGCCAAACTCTATGACTTCAGGAGCCAGATCGCCAGGTTCAGCTGTTGCGGATCTGGGTGCTGAATTTCTCCATGGTTCTGCGTCAAATGCGCAGGTTTGATCCGTAGCCTTTGATGCGGCACCACGGAAAGTTCCAGAAAGGTGGTGTACCATGGCTGGCGTGCCCATGTTGGAGCGACCAGGATGAGTGTCAGTGAGTGTTGTCGCAGTTTGCGTGCCACCAGCGGTATCAACGGCGCTGGGGGAAAAGCGTACGCAAATCTGCCGGACCAGTTCATCCATATCGCATTGCCCTGCGACTGTGGATGTGGGAACCTGGCGGCAAAGTTTTGGCATTTTGCGTTTTCGCTTGTGGCGAATAGGTCTATCTCTGGATGACCCCACTGTTGGAAGTACGGTTGGAGTACTGACGGGTGTAGCTCCCACTCGTGCATCTGGTGGCTGTGTCTGCTGAGCAGATCCGCCATCTGGTTGTCCTTGCCTGGGAGGTGTTCCGCCATGAGGAATATGTTCCTCTGAATGGCCCACTTCCACATGCTCTGAGCCAGATGAGACAACTGTGGAGAGTGCGTTCCTCCCTGCTTCTGTATGTAGTACATGGCAGTCATGTTGTCCGTCCGGATCAACACGACTTTGTTGCACAAGTGTACTTTGAATGCCTTCATGGCTAGGAAGATTGCCATCAGTTCCAGAACGTTGATGTGCATCTTCTTTTGTTGTATTGTCCTTTGTCCCTGCACTGTGTAATTGAGTACATGAGCTCCCCATCCCTGGAGAGACGCGTCCGCTGTCAGTATTATTTGTGGAACAGGCTCGTGGAACGGTCGGCCCTTGCAAAGGTTTTGTGGATTCCACCAATGCAGAGAGTTGTATGCCCGACCTCTCACCAACACTAGGTCTTTTAATTGCCCGTGAGCCTGATTCCATTGACGTGCCAAGCACTCCTGAAGCGGGCGCATATGTAGTCTCGCGTGCGGGACTATGAAAATGCAGGAGGCCATCATGCCTATCAACTGTATGAACACTCGCGCAGGAAGGGAGTGTTGGGGTTTGAACTTTGAGATCAGCATTTGCATGCCGTTGATCCTCACTAAATTTGGCTGAGCTGTGGCTGCCAGTGTGTCTATGGTCGCACCTAGGTACTGTTGGACGTGTGCGGGTTGGAGATGTGATTTTGGGTAATTTAGTGAGAATCCCAGACTGTGAAGAAGGTGAATGGTGCGGGACATGTGGCTGGCACATTGCTGGGCTGACTTTGCCTGAACAAGCCAGTCGTCCAGGTAAGGGTAGACGTGAATGTGTTGCCTCCGTAGATGTGCAGCCACAGTAGCTAGGCACTTTGTGAAAACTCTGGGTGCTGTTGTCACGCCGAAGGGAAGGACTTTGAATTGGTAGTGCTGCCCCTGAATAGTGAACCTGAGATATTTTCTGTGTGACGGGTGTATGGGTATGTGGAAATACGCATCTTTGAGGTCTAGCGTGGCTAGGAAGTCTCCCTGTCTGAGCAGCGGGAGAACCTGCTGTAGGGTGAGCATGTGAAAATGCTCTGAGAGAATGTAGTGGTTGAGGGGTCTCAGGTCTAGTATAGGTCTGAGTGACCTGTTCTTTTTTGGTATTAAGAAGTACAGAGAGTACACCCCTGTCCCCTGCTGGTGGACGGGCACGACCTCTATTGCGCCTTTTTGCAGCATACTTAGCACTTCCTGCTGTAATAATGCTAAGTGCTCTGAGGACATAGGACGGTGCTTTGGCGGTATTGTGGGTGGAGTGGAGGTTAATTTGAGGCAGTAACCGTGTTGGATAACATCTTTGACCCACCTGTCCGTGGTGATGGTATTCCACGTGGACAGGAACCGCTGGAGTCTTCCCCCGACAGGTGTTATATGGTCGGGGGGAAGGGAGAGGGCGTCACTGTTTGTTTTTGGGGGAGGACCTGGTATTGCCGTAACCGCGTCCTCTGCCCTTTGTGCTGGAGCCACGATATCCACCTCGTGTGTTCTTATCATAGGTACTTTGTGTGCCCCCTTTATTGTAGGTTTGCTGTGACCCTTGTCCTCTACCCGCTCCTCTATTTCCGGGGCGACGAAAGGAGCCACTACGAAATGTCTGCGTTTGCAGAGCCCCCATTGATTTCGCAGTGTTTGTGTCTTTTTTTATCTTTTCTAGGGTGGTGTCAACCTCTGGTCCGAATAAGTAGTCGGGGTTGACAGGCTGATTGAGGATGTTATTTTGAACCTCAGGTTTGAATCCGGAGATTCGTAACCAGGCGTGTCGTCGCAGCATGACGCTGGTGTTTATGGCTCTCGCAGCTGTGTCGGCGGCATCCAGTGCACAATTAATGGATGCGTTTGTGAGAAGTTGTCCCTCCCTGATGAGGAGCTCCGCTGCCTCTTTGTACTCGTCTGGTAGGTGTTGGAGTAGGGTCTCTAACGTGTCATAGTGTGAGCGATCGTAGCGAGCTAGGAGCGCCTGTGTATTGGCAATGCGCCATATGTTTGCTGCCTGGGCTGCAATCCTTTTGCCGGAGGTCTCTAGAACCTTGGACTCTTTGTCCGGGGGAGGAGCATCACCAGTTGTCTGCGAGTGTGCCCGTTTGCGAGCATTAGCAACTACGATGGAGTCCAGAGGTAACTGGCCTCTAATGTACGTAGGGTCCCCAGGTGCAGGCTTGTATTTTTTCTCGATCCTGGGGTTTATTACCCGTGCCCTGGTGGTTTCTTTGAAAATGTCCTTTGCTGGCTTGAGGACACCTTTCAACATGGGCAGAGTCTTTACAGTCCTCTCTGAGGATGCGAAAGTGTCCACCAAGAAATCGTCCTCGATTGTGTCCGAGTGGAGTTGTAGTCCATGATTGGCTGCGGCACGTTCAATGAGGGCGTTGAATGCAGCAGTGTCCTCTGTGGGAGACGTTTTTGCGCCATAAAGCTGTGTGTCCTGTGTATCCAGAGCGGCACCTGGGTCTACAGGGTCATCCCAAACTTGATCAGGGTCCTGCTGGCCTTCAGGGTCCATATCCCTGGGGTAGGTGGTGTAGTCACCCATGTAGTCCTCTACTGCATCCGTGTCGGAGTGCGTCGGAGAGAAGGACTGTGGATCTGGGTAAGAGGTGTGGAGGCGTTCATAAAGAACGGGTTCCGATTCCGCTGGCAGTTTTTGCTTTAGCGGTATCCTGTAAGAGTCCAAAGCCTGCTCGGAAGTGATCTTCCGCTTTCGGAGCATGAGCCTGCCGGTGTCGGCGTCGATGAAGTGGGACGGTGATGTCCCAGTAGGAGAGTGTTCAGTAGATGGGGGCCTTGTCTGGGTAACACGTGTCCTGATCTCGAATAGTTTCAGCGCCGTGGATGGCGGCAAACCGAAGGTGATGTTGGTTGGTGCCGAAGGTGCCTTTTGAGCCTTTTTCGGCTCGGAGCCCGATGTGGCCTGGAGGGCTGCCTTTTCTCTGATGCTGTGGTAAATTTTAATTACCTAGACTTAATTTATGCGGTAAAATACAATACGAATAACTCAGTAAAAATAAGAGGCAGAATCCGTGGTATTCGAGGGTATAATAGGGAATTTATTCCTTACAAAGGAATGATGGTTCGAACCAGGCAATCGAGTTCCGTCACCACGAAGGTTCAGGAAGGGATCAGCAATACATTATTGACAGGTTAAAGCATATATAGTAATGCATTACAGTAAAGACAGATGCAGGAGGCGTAACAGCTGATAAGAATACACATACGTAATAGAAAAGGCGTTACAATAGGCGTGCATAGAGGCGTATACTAAAAACGTCATTATGATGATGACACATGTGGGTGGATCCATAAGAGAATCCTGCAAAGTCAGCAAAAATACATGGCAGAGATGCGCGCGCAGCCGCATGACGTGTGATTGACGTGTAACTAGAGGGTGAAGGGAACTTGACATTTAGCCCTACATGAGGAGACAGAAGTCTGGGGTGTCAGGACAACCTAGTCCTAAATCATATCTAATATCTTGTGTTTAAAGAACTATACTATCTGGAAGGAAAGGTCTTCTCGGACAGATCCTATTCTATACTGACTGCTAGTGCGTGTACAAGCGTCTAAGTGTCTACGTGAGATGCGAGGGGGCATGGGCCTACCATGGTAACGAAAGTCATGAATTACTTGCACGGAGGCAGTAAGGCCGGGCCCTTTGCTCTGCAGCTGGAGGGATGTTTACCTAAGCTATTTAGACAGGAATGCATTTCTTGAGGAGCGGAGCAGATAACTTGAAGGCTGAATACAGTTTGGCAGGCAACAGGCCGGGCTAGGCACCGTTAGCCGCGCAGGAAGTAAGACAAAGTTCATGGATACAGATGCAGGTCCAGGCTGGAGCATTCAGAGGCAGAAGCAGGAAAAAGCTCGATGGCAGGATTCAGGGCCTACCTTGCCAGAGCTGGAAAACGTAAAAAGTATACCATATAAAGACGGTGGCAAGGCATACTTAGGAACGGAATATCTGGCCCATTCATGGCAGATATGAAAGACGTCTTCATAGCTTGAAGTGGAGGGAACATACATGTACTTGTAGCATGTACATGGAGCCGTTGGGGTCTAGATAGGGGACACAATTGACCATAAAAATTCATATTTCCTCATTCCCTCCTTGTCCCCTACGGACCCTCATGAAATATCGATCTTCAGGAATCCATCAATCTGTTAATGTAACATCATTTGCTCTTCTTTCTTCTTCCGGGATCTTGAATGAAAACTTGAACGTGGAATACACGATGTGGCACACAGGCCGCAAATCGCTGGTCCACATTGTAGACATAGGCAGCAACTGAATACTATGAGAAGGCCAATACCTAGGAAGGATAGGACTTTCCATCCCCAGGCTGACAACACGCTCCAGAACCAACCGGACCATGTCCAGGTGCCTGCATTCTGATGTATCTGGTTTGCAATCTTGTGAAGACGAGTTATGGCTTTATATACAGATGGCGCGTTTTCTGGGATGAAAACACAGCAACTTGATCCGATGACCCTACAAGCTCCGCCCCTATCTGCTAGGATGATGTCAAGGACAAGACGATTTTGGAGAACAACAATCCGCATCGCAGACTGCTCCTCTGTTAAGTTGCCTAGGGCAGAGGTAGTTTCATTCACTACTGCTTCAAGGGTTCTGGTTAATCTACGTATCAGTTTACTGTTTGAGACAACACCTATGTAAGGAAAGAGACCTTTATTGAAGTCTGTATATTGTTCCCATGCTGTTTCGGTGTAGTCAACAATCGGGATATCTCTCTGGGGTCTATGGTGTACTAGATTGGTATTTCTATGATAATCAGGAGGGGCTAGGAAAACAGGTGGCAGAAGGAATGCAATGTAACAGGTACCATCCCAGTCTAGGGGTAGGCGTATATATGCGGTGTGGCCACAGATGAAGTAGGAATGACGGGAAGCTCTAAATGTAGACTTGCCTTTATCACTGAATCACAGTAGTACATTTACTATGACCCAGATGTACTGAACCATTCTTTCTTACACAGAATTCACCTTTGACTGGTAATACGGACATAGCAGGCAAGACTAGTGTAGCTTCAGATTCAACATTTAGAATCATGAGGTTAAGTGTAAAATTACCTAATCCATATACTTCATTTTCTAGGTCGGTTCCTGTTCTTTTGGGAAGTCCCTCCTTGTTAGGATAACAGGCTTTAAGCAAAACTAAGTTCAGGTTTCCCCATACCCAGTTGCTCTGGTAAACTACAGTGTTTGAATCTAAAGAGTTAATCAAACTAAACCATGCTCCACAGGAACCATTGTGTGTGAACGGATACGGAAAGAGAGGCAGAACTCCTTTGTATTTCTGATAGGGAGGGAGTCGGCCACATATCCAACAATTTGTAGCGTTGCTGGTCTGATGGGAATGGTGTAACATACTAATGAATGTGTTGTTGCGCAGCGCAAATCTATAGGACAACTCATGTGGAGGTAGTTCACTAAAAGAATGTTCGGCTGTAACATTGTAAGCACTCTTGAAAATAGGATAGTACATATGTAACAGTATACTTGCAGCAATAATAAAAAGACATAGGAAAAACATAATCAACAATGTCACTATACAGTGACTATGAAGTTATTTACAGTATGCATGTTTCTTGAGCTGTTTCTGTCTATTTCTCTCTCTCATTCGGTCTAGAGGATACATGTCAAAGACTTAATTCAACCGATTCACCTTGGAGAAGACTTAAACAATCGAATTGTCTGACTTGCTAGACCTTAGTTTCAGTTTATAGTTTTGGGATTCGGTCTGTTCAACCAGGGGGAGTTTTGAATCAGTCTCTGGAAGGGGGCAGGGCTGAGAGTTCAGTTCGGATGGTAGTCCATGAAATTTCTTGATATGACTCGAGTGTAACCAACCCTTGCGACCTTCGACCTTCACTGCTGTCCTCGTCGTTAGGAGAACCAGCTTTGGTTGTAGCCAGCGAGGCTCCAACGGGCTCCTCCTGTCGAAGTTTCTGACGAAAACGAAATCCCCAGGAACCACTTCATGGGGCTTTACCTCGGTGTTGTCGGGAAAGGCTGCAGCTACCTGTGAACGGCAAGATTGTAGTGCAGACATCAAGGAAGCAAGGTAATCTGTCAGCATATTACAATCAAAATCAGTTATTTTACGAGGTATAGGCGTCCCCCACATATTTGGTGGCCTACCGAAGACCACCTCGTACGGGGATAGCCCTGTGCGAGAATGTGCTACCATTCTCATGTAAAATAGTGCAACCGGTAAGGCTACTATCCAGTCGACACCTTTCTCTCTACAGATTTTAGAAAGTCGTATTTTCAGGGTCTGATTATGACGTTCCACGAGACCTGCTGCCTCGGGATGTCAGACACAGTGGAATTTCCATTGATAGCCTAACAAGAGTGAAATGTGTTTCATTAGCTCGGATGAGAACGGCTGGCCATTATCTGAGTACACGATACGGGGCAAACCATACCGTGGGAAGAATTCACGAACTAATTGTTTGGCAGTAGTCGGGGCAGTGTAATCTGAAACGGGATACGCCTCTGTCCAACGGGAAAGAGCGCATACAACTACGAGGACATATTTGAATCCTCGACATCGTTCCATCTGGATATAATCCATCTGGAGGACTTCAAAAGGGTGATCGGGAGGTTGAAATCCACCCTGCTCTACAGGTACGCCTTTACCTGGATTGAACTGACAACAAATCATACAAGTTCGGACTTTCTGTTTAGCTGCAGCTCGTAAGTGTTTGTTGAACCAAATGTGTTGAATACTGTCTAACATGGCTTTTTCTCCTAGATGTGCTGGACTATGTATTGTGTTAATGATAACTTGAACCATTGAGTCGGGGAGAAACCATATAGATTTTCCCTTCGTCATCCATCCCTGATCTGTTTGGATCCCTCCTAATTCAGTCCATTTCTTTATTTCCTCTGGTGTAGCATGTGTCTGTATGTCAATTACATCAAGAGCGGGATCCTTAACCCCTTCCATGCGGCGCAAAATTCCACCGCGGTGCTGACCGTTTCTTGCGCGGGCGGGCTCATGACGGAACGGTTCCGTCATGAGCACAGCTCAACCGACGCTCATGACGGAACCGTTCCGTCATGAGCATGGAAGGGGTTAACTGTCATGCAGTGTGTCGGCGTCGGAACTATTGTCTTTGTCAAGTCAGTTGCATGAGTCTGATTCTGTGCTGTTTGCTTAGCTGTTCGGTCTGCTAGGTCGTTACCCTGGGAAATAATATCGGTGACTTTTGTATGGGCTTTACACTTCATGATGGATATTGAAATAGGCAGATGTATTGCATCTAATAAAGCATGAATGAGGGGACCGTGTTGAATGTTGGCACCGTGAGAAGTCAAATAACCTCTCTCTCGCCAAAGGACTCCGAAGTCGTGTACAACTCCGAAAGCATAACGTGAATCTGTGTATATGTTAACTTTTCTATTCTTGGCTTGAATACAGGCTTGTGTCAGAGCAATAAGCTCTGCTGCTTGAGCTGATAATGTGTCGATACAATTTGTTTCAATGACTTCGGTGTCTGTCGTGACTGCATAAGCGGCCACTAACTTTCCTGTACTCGTTCTCATACATGAACCATCTACATAAAGTGTCAGGTCTGGATCTGGTAGTGGGACATCTGTCAAGTCTTGTCTGGGTTTTGTCGTAATAGTAATGACTTCAATACAATCATGTGCCAGTGGGTCTGTTCCACTTAATGGCAAAAGTGTGGCAGGATTTAATGTACTACAACGTCTGATTTCTATGTGTGGCTGAAACAATGTGAGTTCGTAACCTGTCAGTCGTGCTATAGTCAAGTGTTGTGTCTGTGTCCGGTTCAAGAGAACCTCTACTGCGTGTGGTACCTGTACTGTCAATTGATGTCCTAATACTATGGAATCGCTTTGTCTGATCGCTAGAGCTGTCGCTGCAACTGATTTCAGACACGCAGGAAGAGCTTGATCTACGGGATCTAACGTGCTAGAAAAGTAAGCACATGGCTTGTGTGATCCTGCTTGTTCCTGCGTGAGTACTGACAAAGCAGTACCTTCACGTTCTGTAACAAAGAGTGTAAAAGGCTTACTGTAACATGGTGTCGCTAAAACAGGTGCTTGGCATAAAGCTTTCTTTAAGTCTTCAAAAGCTTGTGTATGTTCTGGAGTCCAAGGGAGGACAGTCGATGTCGCTGCCTCCTGGGTTGTCAACTGAATGAGTGGTTTTGCTAGAAATGCATATTGGGGAATCCACTGCCTGCAGTACGAAGTGAGGCCTATGAAGGCCCGTACCTCCTTTTGTGTCGTGGGTGGTGACATGTTTACAATTAACTGGATGCGGTCAGGTGTGAGCTGTCTCCCCCATTTGGACAGCAAGTGCCCTAGGTACACAACTTGCTGGGCACAAAATTGCAGCTTTGAAGGGGACACCTTGTGCCCCTTGTCGGCTAAGAAATGTAAAACCGTCAGTGATGCTTTTTCACATTCGGGTTCGCTTCGGGCGGTGATCAGCAGATCATCGACATATTGAAGCAGTGCAGTGTTAACAGGCATGTGGATACTGTCAAGTTGTCTTTTCAGTGCTTGGCTGTAGATGCTAGGACTTTCTGTAAATCCTTGAGGTGCGCGTGCGAATTTAAAACTTCGTCCATTTAAACTGAATCCGAACAAATATTGGCTTTCCGGATCGATTGGGACGCTGAAGAAGGCGTTCTTGAGGTCAATTACAGTAAAGAACGTTGCCTCTGAATCAATAGCTGTCAGTAATGAAGAGATATCTGGGACCACGGGATATTGTGGTACAATGCATTTATTCAATTCTCGCAGATCAATAACTAATCGATATACTGGGGGTGCTCTTGGATCTGTTCGTTTAAGAATCGGAATAATCGGAGAATTGCATACATTGGAGTCGGTTTCTACAACCACTCCTTGTGCAATGAGCTCGTCAATGATTTGCAGTAAAGCCACTACAGCATCTGGCGGTAACTTGTATTGTCGCATACGTGGTAGTACCACTCCTGTTTTGAGTGTGACTCGATATGGTGTAATGTGCATACAACCTACATCAGTGGGGCCTTGTGCCCATAAATGTGCAGGTAGATTCTGTAACCGGTGATCCATGTCTCTAGACACGTAGTGACCTTTAAAGTCACGCAAAAATAGTCGTACTCCGTCCGGAGAACAACATATTATAGCTCCAAGAGCTTTCAATGTTTTTATACCTAACAAGTTTTCTGGGCATGATTTCGTAAGCAATAGATCTGTAGTCCGTGTTAATGGACCGACTGTAAATGCAAGTGGTTGTGATACTTCGTTAATAGTGGGCTTTCCTGAAAAACCAAGGGAAATATTTTGTGAGCCTGAGAGGGGTGCCCCTGGGACTTCGTTGTGACTTATAGTTGTTCTGCTTGCCCCTGTATCAAGTAGAAACTTTCTGTCTTTCCCTAATACTTGACTCTGCACATAGGGACCCTCTTGATCTACAGGAACCTCAATAAGGGGTAAGCCAACTTCCCTCTCTAGGCTATTTCATGTGTAACGCTGATATTCTGGATAGTCATTTTGTGCATACTGGTACATCTGCTGTGTCGTGTTCTGTGTTGCAGCAATAGGCTGTATATTCTGAGGTACTTGTTGTTGGATCTGATCCTGTCTAGGCGGACGTGGTCTCTCCTTGGTTTTACCCGTGGAGATATTATGTTTCAGAACTGCACAATCGTTTATATAATGACCTGGCTGTTTACAATAGTTGCATGTCCCTTTAACGGGAACCGCTGAATTACTGGACTGTGTCGCACCCTTTTTATGACCGTCAGCTGGAACTGACTGAGCGACAAGCATTTTCATTTTCGTGTCTTTCATACGTCTTCGTTCGTGTTCTTGTTCTTCTCTAATTCTATTCTGGTGATACTGTAACATTTGTAACATTTGTGAAGGAGTGTTAGCTTGCCAAGTGCTCTCAACTTTCAATACTCTGTTTTTAACCTGTGGCAGGGAATTCTCGACTAGTTTTGTTACAAAAAGGTGTGGATATGACTCACTATTTGCTTTCAGGCCGCTGTTAATACCAAAACATTTTTCAAATCGGGAATGAAAATCACTAGTGTCTTCATCGGGTTTCTGTTTACAAGCTGAGATTGCTCCCCAATCTTCTTTTTTCGTAGTTAATAAACGTGGCAATACTTGTACCAATAAACCTGGCAATGCTTTTGTTTTGTCCCCAAGCCCTACGCCTGCAGTTCTGCTATTTTCTTCAGTTTCTAATGCGGTCCAATCAATCTTTTGGTCTCCCACCTCCCATTCTTTTTCCTTGAGTTTCTCATAAATACCGGCAGGCAATAATACTTTCAATATTTTCATAATGTCGGGATAGGTATAATCACCCATGAGTAACATGTCCTTTAGTTCACGGTGAAAACCTGCTGGATCTTTGTCATGGCTGGGCACTAATTTTTTCATTTCCAATAGTTCTATTTTGGTTATGGGCGTGTACACAAACACGCGTCTAAACGTATTGTCATCATTCCTGACTGGGTGTACTTCGCGTAAGGGATTCTGTCTGTCTATGTAATACGGGTTTCTCTCCATGGAAGGAGCTGGATCATGTTCTGGGCACAAAAAGGCACTATATCTATGTCTGTATTCTAGAATTACTTTAATTAGATCGGTACCTAAACCTCTCCATTTATTCAGTAGTAGTTCTATCAATATATCAGGTAGGGGACCAGGATCGGAGTGTTGGCCTTTATATAATATAAGGAGATGTTGTATCATGTATATACTAGCTAAACGCTGTTCGTCTGGGGCGAGATTCAGAAACGTGTGTGCTAGCGCATCATCACTGTATTTTTCAGAGCTGTCAGCCCATTGTACTGCTGACCTGGCTAATTCTTGTTCATCCATAGAATCGAGCACATGGTACCCCCTTCGTTCTCGAAGTGATTTATCAGTAGCCTGGAATAAGTGTTCAGGGGTCCTTGGATTTGTAATAACTGTTTGAAAAATTCTGTTACATTCTGGACGTATCGGACGTATTGTTTTATTAAAAGATCTTCCTTTTCCTACATAAGCTATCATTTGTTTAGCTGGTAATTCAAATTGTCCTGTGTTCGTTTCTGACTGTTCCTCCTCCTCTTCCTCTCTGAGCGCTTTCTCTGTGCGCCTATGCGATTCTTTACGCCATAGTTCAATGGCATCTTTCTGTGACTGTCTGGCTTTCTTTTTCCATAACGCTTCTTCTATTCTCATGATGCAATCTGCATCCCATGTTCCAGCAGCGGGCCATCTCTGACTCTCTGCTAAATCCTTGGTGTAGTCCACCCATAGATCAAGATATAATACGGCATCTAGGCCATGTTTATGGTACATAAAGTACCCTGGAGTGTCCCTAGGTGGGATGGGAACAGCTTCCTCGAGTATCCCTTTTCTAGTTTTTATCTGTCTTAATTTTGAAAATAACGGCATCTTGAACCTTGTTACTTAATTCTTACTCGGTTTTTGAACACAATAATTACAATAAACACAATAATGAAGATCAAACAATCACTCATACCACGACATTTAAAACATATCAAAACATTTTAGAACGAACAATAATAATTAGAATAAAGCTAGTTAACTGCATAACACTAAATATACTGTATGTACTGCTAAACAGCACAGATACACTGCTAAAACAGTGCAGACCAGGTCTGTGTACCCAGACCCGTCTTGACCGGCACAAACTAATGTGCACGTCTAGATGCGTCCCCAGCAACGGTACTCACCGGGAAGCACGGAACGGAAGGCCTCGGAAGTCTGGACTGGACTAGACCAAACTGGACTGGACTCGACTCGTGACTTAGATACTTCGGAACTTCGGAATCTGGTGGGCCTCTGTATACCTCGGATCTTGCTCTCTCAGCTAGGCTCTGGTCGGGATTCTCCGCACTCCTCACCGCCTCGTCTGGGTGTTGATCGCAGCCTCAGTCGCCCCCGTTGGCCTGAGGGAGATACAGGAAATCCTGCTGGTACGCGTAATTGTCCGTCCGGCTGTGGCAGGAGACCGGGTCTGCAACGCACCTCCGGCGCGTGGGGTGTGAGAGGTGTCCCTGTTCGGGCGCCAATTATGTGGTAAATTTTAATTACCTAGACTTAATTTATGCGGTAAAATACAATACGAATAACTCAGTAAAAATAAGAGGCAGAATCCGTGGTATTCGAGGGTATAATAGGGAATTTATTCCTTACAAAGGAATGATGGTTCGAACCAGGCAATCGAGTTCCGTCACCACGAAGGTTCAGGAAGGGATCAGCAATACATTATTGACAGGTTAAAGCATATATAGTAATGCATTACAGTAAAGACAGATGCAGGAGGCGTAACAGCTGATAAGAATACACATACGTAATAGAAAAGGCGTTACAATAGGCGTGCATAGAGGCGTATACTAAAAACGTCATTATGATGATGACACATGTGGGTGGATCCATAAGAGAATCCTGCAAAGTCAGCAAAAATACATGGCAGAGATGCGCGCGCAGCCGCATGACGTGTGATTGACGTGTAACTAGAGGGTGAAGGGAACTTGACATTTAGCCCTACATGAGGAGACAGAAGTCTGGGGTGTCAGGACAACCTAGTCCCAAATCATATCTAATATCTTGTGTTTAAAGAACTATACTATCTGGAAGGAAAGGTCTTCTCGGACAGATCCTATTCTATACTGACTGCTAGTGCGTGTACAAGCGTCTAAGTGTCTACGTGAGATGCGAGGGGGCATGGGCCTACCATGGTAACGAAAGTCATGAATTACTTGCACGGAGGCAGTAAGGTCGGGCCCTTTGCTCTGCAGCTGGAGGGATGTTTACCTAAGCTATTTAGACAGGAATGCATTTCTTGAGGAGCGGAGCAGATAACTTGAAGGCTGAATACAGTTTGGCAGGCAACAGGCCGGGCTAGGCACCGTTAGCCGCGCAGGAAGTAAGACAAAGTTCATGGATACAGATGCAGGTCCAGGCTGGAGCATTCAGAGGCAGAAGCAGGAAAAAGCTCGATGGCAGGATTCAGGGCCTAACTTGCCAGAGCTGGAAAACGTAAAAAGTATACCATATAAAGACGGTGGCAAGGCATACTTAGGAACGGAATATCTGGCCCATTCATGGCAGATATGAAAGAGTACATATTAACGTTGGACACAATTGTATTTGCGTCTTCATAGCTTGAAGTGGAGGGAACATACATGTACTTGTAGCATGTACATGGAGCCGTTGGGGTCTAGATAGGGGACACAATTGACCATAAAAATTCATATTTCCTCAATGCGTTGCAAGGACGCTTGAACTTGTCGCACCTGGAACGCCGACGGTTCTTTGGCGCCGAGTGGTTCCGTAGAGGTAGGTGTGGACTTCTTTGGAGCCACAGGGTCATCGAGTCGAGGAGAGGTAGTAGCTGTCGACGGCGTCGATGATTGGACCGTAGTTGCTGCTTTCGAGGTGGATTGCGATGCAGCGGGCATTTTAACCTTGGTGGTCGGTGCCGATTGTTTCGGTGCCGGGGGCCGAGGCGCTTTGGCGGTACCGATGGCCTTTCTCTTTGGGTCGGCGCCGACATCGGCTGCAGCGAGTTCGGCCCCGAAGTCCCTTTTGGTGCGGTCGGAGCCGACGGGTTTGGCTGGCGTCGAAGGTGTGGTGGTCCTCGAGCCGACCAGTGTTATTTTCACTTTCGGTTTCTGTTGAACCGGTGCGACGATTGGTTTCGGTTTCGTGGAAGGGAAACCAGTCTTTTTGGGTAATAATGGCTCTCGCTGTATGTCCGAGGCCGGGCCAGAGGGCGGGGCCGAGGAACTGCGGGATTGGTCTTGGGTAAGGCCCGAAGGCGATCCCTCGACCGGAGCCGTAGACTGACGCACTGGGATATCTTCTGTTTGGACGGGTAGGCCCTGCTCGTCACCAGAGCTACCTTCTTCGGCCCCTAAAGCCTCATCGTAGTCTCCTACCTCATCGTCGGCTTCTTCCCTGTGAAAAAGCTCTTCATCCACGTCTTCCGATCTGGAACCGTGTTCGGAAGCGGGGCTGGAGGGTATGTTTTCCACGCTTTCAACATCTTCGTCCTCGGTGCTGAAGATGTTGGTCGGGGCCGGTGCCGCTTGCTGCGCTTCAAGTCTCGCGGCTCGTCGATTCCGTAGAGTCTTCTTGGATCTGAATCGGGCACAGGCCATACATTTCGCTTCGTCGTGATCCGGTGAGAGGCATTTGTTGCACACCGGGTGGACGTCGATATGTGGATATTTCGCGTGGCAAACAGGACACCGCTTGAATGGGGTCCTCGATTCTATCGTCGATGTAGGGTCGATGGTCGGATATAATGGATCCGAAAAAGTTGGTAAAGTCGCTAAACTAACCAGTAAACTGTTGATACCGATCGGGAACAGTACCGACGAAAACTAAAGGCCTTTTGGCCTGAAAACTAAATTTTCCTAACTTGAGTCAAGATAAGCACATCCGAACCCAATGGCGGAAAAAAACAATCTGAGGATGGAGAGGATGCCCATGCGCACTGTGGTCCAGGGGAGGAGTCACCTATCTCAGGATACTTCGAAGACTCTTCCAGGACAACAACGTGCAAACATCCGGACCCAACACTAGGCGGCGATCTATGCACAGATATGAATTCAGCAGCCCACATGCCTCAAACACAACATATTGCTTAACGGCAAGTTATACAAAAAAATGTCTGTAATTGATTCCACCGTTTATCGCCTGCTGTGCTTTTACTAAACTTAAAGCAACATCATCCGTCAAGTTTTTTACACAGGAGCAGTTCAAAAAAGCTCCCCCTTGTGAGGAAGGCAGTTCTCTCATGTGACTGTCCATTATAATCCTTTTAATCCTTGTCATCAGTGGGTGCAACTCTCGGGTGGGCAGAAAGAATACATTCAAAAACCACCCGAGAGTTGCACCCACTGATGACGTAATGATTAACATTTTTGGGGAGGGCGGTGTAATCGTGATTATGAACTTGTTATTTCGGGGGTTTCATGTGGCTCAAATTGCCTGTTTAAAGCAGAGTATTCAAACACAGTGGGTTATGGTAAATGTAGGAACAAAACAGATGGAGGTACAGATGATCGGTCATCGAGCGGGGGGGCGGTTATACCTGGTGAGTTTAAAAGTGAAGTGAGGGTTAGGGAGTCGTATGTTTGGTGAAAGTATAGAACTGGAAGGAAATGACGTGAACATGCACTGCAGGTATGGGAGAACTTCAGTGAAACTTTTGTTTATGGGGATAGCCGTATTGGAGTAAAGTAAGGGTTGAGAAAGGCTTTGGATGCGGATTTTCATTAGAGCGTGGAATTCACGATTAATAAGGGGGAAGAAAGTTGGGAAGCCTCACGGGAATCGATTACGTAATTAGAGGGAAAACATTAATCGTGGCACCAAAGGTCCAACATGAATTGAGTAAAATATTGTTTAAATATGGGACATAGTGTGTAGCTTGATACAGAATCTAACGTTGATGTTTAACATTTGTAGTGACCCCTGAAGAAGGGCGAGGAAATGTGCCCGAAATGCATTGGGAAAATTATACTACTGAGGATGACTTATGTATATTTCCTGCTCCAGAAAAAGGTCCGGATGGACATATCTGCAGTATCAGAAATGTTATACATATATTGGCTCTCATGTGACAGAGAAAAATGGAATGAACGAATGGAACATTGGAATACCCAGAATACAAAGTATGAACTTGATTAAACAGTGGTACCTTTATTGCAATGTAGAGTCAAGCTGTGCGTCCGGATTGGGAGTGGAGTCACGCTCCCATAATTTTGCTATGGATTCTCACTTACGTGGTCGCAGGGCGGACTGCGTATCCGGGCTGCACGCTCAAACTAAGCATGACAAAATTAAGTGAAATGTTGATGAAATGGTGTGCACTTTCACTCTTGTTTTTGGAATCTCTTTGTTTTTTCTCAGAAAGTGTTTGACAGGTACATTGATAATGACTCAAAGTATGCAGTTATGCTGTGTGGTTATACTGGTTACGGAAAGTGTACGTTAGAAACGACAGCAGGTGCATAATTCTATTGTTGGTGCATGAAAGCATTGGCGATAACGTGTAGAAGTTGCATTTTTCATGAGATGCTTGATATGAGTTGAGTGAAGGTTGAAATGCACTTTTTGCAGAATTCATAAAATATCCTGTAGTTCTGGGATAATTGAGAGTTGGAAGGGATCCGTTGCGAAACTCACAAAATGCACTGTTGTTTTGGGTCGAAAAGATGCTTCAAACAGCACGGTTGTGAAATTCATGAGAGGCCATGTGGTACTCAGATGAGTGGGAGTTAAAGGAGAACTGTTTCAAAATTCACAAGGTGCTTTGGTTGGATGACTGAGGGTTGAAAGAGACCATTGTGAAATTTACAAGAAGGCTATTATGGGATGAGTGATTTTCAAAAGAAACCTCTTCAGTATTTTAGTTGATTGGTGAGCTGCGTAACTGACTGGGTGACATTTATGACGAGTTAAAGTCCTGGCTGAAATTTGCTTGTTGCAAGTATTTTTATGCTGATTGTCAGTCTTCCAGTTTTGTACATCGTAATGTGCTTTAGATGTACTAAGTTGCTTTCAGAGTCTTGTGAACTGGTTTGTGGAATCCTACCTTAATCAGGGTCTTGTCCATTGTTTGTTGTGTTTCCATTTGAGAGATGTGTTTCATTGTGCTTACTTAGTGTATGGGTGTACTTGCTCCATCATGAACTGATGCTGCTTAGAAGGGTGCAGAATCATCTGGAATGTTGACAGTGCTGTTGCAACCGCTAGGACCAGAGGCTGAGCACTGAAGCGCATTGCAGCTGATGGAATATCTTCTACATATATACTTGTAACCAGCAACTGTATCTGATGTTTTCTGAGCTTACCCTGATGTGTAAATAAAGAAGCGACCTGCTTGTATTGTAGAGAACAGGTTATTGCGTGCAAAGGATCTCACTACTCCTGTGTTAAGGGAATACCTGTAGTGATGTATTTTTAGCAAATTTGCTGTGGGCGACAGAAAAGAAATCACCACTACACAGTACATGAAGTTTATCTATAAGCCCATAACAACTTCTTCATTGCTACTCTCCAATCAGCATCTTGACAAGATATCCCACATTTAATTCCAGTCATTACGAATTAACAAGGCCTCTGGAAATCATTGACCCTACTCTACTTACCCTAAACAGCTATCTCTCTGTCTTGCTCGCATAACTATTAAGTTCCTCTTTCATAATTCTGCTGATGAGTAGTTGGGAGGTCTACAAAACAACCAACTTCCCGCTCCCCTGACATCACGGCTTCAAACTACTTATTATGGTAATACCGGTCTACTCCTGTTCACAAAGCAGAGCTCTCACCCTATCTCTGCACAAGCTCAACATTGGCAGAACAATGGTCCTGTTGTAGTCCTCCTTTCACTGCATAAAATGCCCACATGACATACATTTGGGAAAATGCAAATTGGAACCTCTACATTATCGCTTTTGAATGTTTCTTTTCATTTGAAGTTAAGAATTTGCACTACACGCCTCATTATACCGGAGTGATGGCATTTTTTAACAGCATTTAATGCACTCTAACATCCTGTAGGTTAATGTCAGCATCATAAACTAAAATCACTAACTCTATAAATAAAAAAATTCTGATGCTGACTAAAGTTTCATTATCGATACTTCAACTCCAGGAAAGGGTAAACAGCGGAAAAAAACTCATTGGTCACGCCAGCTCAGCGAAGTATTCACTTACTTGAAAATAGTAATGTATGCTTGACATCATTTACTGATACAATAGTTTTTTTTTCTTCAAAATTAATTGTGATTGTGCTTATTCTGGTACCGTTTTCAACAACAAATTGAAGAAGCACTATTAAAAATTGGCAATGTGCTATTAATCATTTGTTTTATCGCCTGCACGATGTAAACACGAACCAGCGCTATGCCCCAAGGACAGTACGAATCCACCAGACTCCCTTCCGCTGAATTCACAAATTCCCATCTGCTAACACTTACCAGATGAACCGCTAACTTTTCATATTAAACCTCCTATCAAATCTCCCTTCTGTAAGTGGCCCCTGGAGACCAGAGTTAGAAAAGGAAGTCTTTTGTGGTTAAACCTCAACAAAGGGGAAACTCGCTGCACATTGTGTAACTGTGCTGCACCTGAAGGAGGTACATTGTTCTCCGAATTAAAGGCTTTCAATCCCCAGTGAAACTCGGTCTTTAAATAATACCAGTTTCAGACCTTTAAAGTCGGGAAGTGGTAGTAACGAGCTACAATGAATGACTGATAATGTGTTAGAAAGGCCGATGCTTGAAAAAGTGACATACATATTTCAAAGTACATATGCGACTAGAACAGCCACACATAAAATAATACAAAAACTTCAGAGATATTATACAATATAAAAAAACAAGATTTTATTCATTACATGAGTACTAAAGAACATTGTTCTGGGCGCACCTAATAAGAAACTAAGACTACATGACAACGATTAAAAACAATATCATAGCATATGTAGCCGTCAATTAGCCTGCAGTCATTTCTGTGTTTTGAAGCTAGTACTGATTTCCTATAAAAATACATTAAGCATGTGGGGGCTTATAGGCTCATACATTAGATCCAAAAAGCGAAACTACAAGTATGCACATGATTAATGCTGCTGGATGAAACACCAAGAATGTCGAAAGGTCGCCCTATCGTCACTAGGTCACTGAAAAAATATTGTGTAGTGTCTCATTTAGTTTCATCTGTGGTCTTTTACTGTCTTCCCTCTACAAATGTTACCTGTAGGCAATCTAACATGTATGGTATTGGATTGTGCGTGGTTCAAAGGGACGGCTCTAGTCAGGGCTGTTGTTTGCTAGTCAGAGCCGATTGAGCTGCTGAAGATATCAAGAAACCTTTTCATCAACATCATCATTACCTTGTCTCTGTGTCCTTCCTGAAAGTGTCAGAGCAGATTGTTGATGACTTAAGAATGAATAGACCAGCATGACCAACATAACAGTAGACAATCAGCGAAGCGTCTACTCTAGGGCCTGGAATTATACTGCACACCAGGGGCAGTATAACAAAGTGTCTCAAGGATGCAACTGCATTGATGCCCACTTTGTGTGCCCCGGGGCACTTTGGTATTACAGAAGGGGCCACAGACGCTTGTGCGACCCCTTCTGTAATACAGTTAGCGCTGGCGCACATGCAGTGCCTGCGCTATTGCAAGAGGGCATTCCCTCATTTGCATGGGGGCGTGGTCCCATGCAAATTAGGGAATTACTTTGCCTCTGCACATGCGCCAAATTGTGGACGCGGGCACAAAGGCAAAGAAGCTGTCAAGAGGTCCCCGGAAAGTCCACCACAAGAAAGTGGCGCCCTGCTAGTGCGACCCTAATGGCAGCCCTCTGTTTTTTTTAACACATATATCATTTGTTTTCAAGTTATGTACACTTGCGGTACATTATATGCTTTTGTAAGTATAGTTTGAAACACACAGGTATTTGATTTTACATATTCAATCTTACAGCCTGTACAGATATGACTAGTATAAAAATATGTTACTGTGTTTTTACAGCTGTTACTAAATACCAATTATTACATACATGTATCAGGATTCACATCTTAGACGAGCAGCGTGCCCAACCCCGATCCCCCCTTCCCCCTTGCAAAACCAAAATAAATAAAAAATCCAACAGAAACTTGCTACCGTGGTCTGGTGATCTGTTTCGTGTGTTACATCTATGTGGGGCAACAGAGAGGGGAGTGTGCGGGGGCAGGAAGGGAACTCCCTGTCAGGGAGTACCCTGCCTATGTCTCCCTCCCACTTCTGACGAAGGGACAGCAATGGGATGTCCAAGTGTTCCCTCAATCCTCAGTGCAACCATCTGACCAAGTGACTTACATGACCCATTACATGGAGTGCCTGCAATAAGCGAAAGGTGAGGGGCTCTCTCTGCTCCACCAGCCAGTGCTGGCGTATAAAATATGCAATTGCAGTGTGGGTCAAAAACTGCGTATTGGATACCACATTAACACGCACAAACTCAACATGGGGCATCAGGTTTCCATCCATGAACAAGGGACCCACTGTCTCAGCTCCAGCCTCCAACCACTGCCTCAACCTGTTGGCAGATAGAACTCCCCGCAGGGTTGGTAAACCACAGAGGGGAACATTTGGGGCGTTTGGAATAGATACTTTGGAATATTTCAGTGCTAATTTCCAATAGTGCTAATTTTCAATAGTGCAGCGCCGTCTAGAGAAGGAAGGGGGCATCCCTCATTCTCCTGGATCTGGGGCACAGCAATGACTGCAATTATCCAAGCCACAGCCACTCAGTTGAGTATCCAATTTCAAACAAGTTGTGGCCCACTAACCAATAGGCCAACCATTGCAACTGTCCGACTAAGCAGTATGCCTTGAAATCTAGGGCCCCATACCTCCTTTAGTACTCGGTAACTGCATTTTAGCTAGGGCTATCCTGTGATGCCCCGAACCCCATATCAAACCTGTCAGTAATGTGTCCAGGGTTTTGAAGATCCATGCTGGAAACACCACTGGGAGATTCCAAAATTGATACAGGACCCTGGGCAACATGACCATCTTGGCCACTGCCAGCCGGCCAGCTGTCGTTAGCGGCAGGCTATTTCAAAAAACCACTTGCAACTTTAAGGAGGTGATTGTATGGACCAAATTACCGTCTATTGTTTCGGTAATGGATCTATATATTTGGATACCAAGGTACTTAAATGTGACCGGCTTCATCTCAAGTTGCAGTGGACCGAACAGGAGGGATGGCAGATTGCAATTATTATAAAAGGAGTATGCTATAGACTTCGAGGCATTCAGGTGTAGGCCGGATATGGACCCAAATTGAGTCAGCAAGGTAGCTAAGGGATGTAAATCTAAGTGCATGTCTTCGAAATATAGCAACAGATCATCGGCATAGAGTGACACAGAGTGGGTTGTTGTCCCAACAGGTATACTATATGCCCTCATTACTTGGCGTAGATATTGAGCAAGGGGTTCCAATGCCAATACAAATAATAGCGGTGAGAGTAGGCAAGCCTGGCGCGTCCCTCGGTAGACCTGATATGCAGGGAAGATATTGGATCCTGTTTTTGCTTGCGCTGTTGGTCTGGTGTAAAAGAGCTTACCGAACGCCAAAAAGCGGAAGGGATCCCAAACTTTGTAAGTGTTGCAAGCACATAAGACCAGCTAAGAGTATCAAAAGCTTGTCTAATATCTAATGAGAGACAGCCTGCTTTTGGAAAGTAATCCTGAGCCAAATGCATTACAGCTAAGCAGTGACAAAGATTCAGGGAAGTGCTACGTCTGGGTATGAAGTAACTCTGGTCAGTGTGTATTAGCCCAGTGAGCAGGAGAAGCAACCGTGATGCCAGAATTTTACTGAGGATTTTATATTCTGTGTTTAGAATAGATAAGGCCCTATAGGAAGAAAGGTCTGCGGGATGTTTGTCAGGTTTTAATAAGGAAGTCACTATAGCCTCCCTGGTTGTGGGCAGTAAGATCCCTTCGCCAAGTGAAGTATTACATAACTATAATAGCTTTGGGACCAATTGAGACGCAAACGTGGAATAGAACTCGATGGGGAGCTCAGCCGAGGCCGCCATTTTACTACGAGCGAGTTCCTTTATTGCTCCACAGATCTTAGCTGAAGTAAGAGAAGCAGCCAAGTCTTTAATGCTTGCACTTGAGACAGTTGGAAGCGTTATGGACTCAAGGAATTCATCAGTTGATTCAGCTGCACACTGAGGAGGAGCCTCTTAAAGATGCGTATAATAGTCCTGAAACGCTCCATTGATTTCTACCTGGGAGGAAACTAATATGTGATGTCTGTCACATACCGGCAGTATAGGTGTGGGTGATGGTTGTGGTCTAACCAAGCATGCTAACAATGTACCGAATCTGTCTGCCTCTGCATGCGAGCGCTAGGTGTCTACATTTAGATCAACTAATCTCAGTCGCTACAGCAATTCCGCATGCTTCACTCTAGCCTCATGTAGTTTCTCTACTTCACCTGTGTCTGTCTGGGTCCCCACCTCTAGTGATTGTAATGTTGCCTCTAAGTCCGTAAGATCTCGAATAATCTCACGTCTGGCACCCACCACTGTCCCCATTGACACCCTGTGAATTGACACCTTAAAAGCCTCCCTCTCTATAGACCTCGCTGTAGGCGTACCCTTATTGTCTGCAAAGTACGTGGTGATGGGCACTGCTATGGTATTTCTAAATATTGGGTCTTCTAATAATAAAGGTTGCAAGCGCCACGTTGGAATCGGAGCGGGAATCCGGCCCCAGTTAACTGTCAATTTGAGTGGGTTATGGTCTGAAATGGTTTTACCTAAGTATGCGAGATAGATGAAAATAGGTCTGTTGTGCAGAAAAATCGATCTACGGGAGTATGTAGGCAATGTAGATGTGAAAAAAAGGAGTATTCACGCAGGTTGCTATGTTGGAGTCCCCACACATCTAGTAAGTTCCACCCGCTTAGCCATCAATATAGGATCTTAGCCTGCAATGTTGCTTCTGTTCCCAGTAGAGGAGGGTGAGAACGATTCAACCCCACATGAAGGACCGCATTAAAATCTCCTCCCAACACCCATGGATATTGCGTCCATCCCGAACGGGCATTCGAGACGGGACAGAAAGGCTTCCTGATCTATATTAGGTGCATAGATAAACCCCATTACCATCCAAAGTGCCTTGTAATAGCACATATCTACCTAGGTCATCTATTTTACTATCAATCAGTGAGAATGGGACACAAGCACGAATTCATATCGCTGCCCCACGTGAGAAAGCAGAATAGGCTGTCGCATATAGTTGGCCCCTCCATCTTCTTTGCAATTTACGAGCTTCGGAGGGTATTAAATGCGTCTCTTGAAGATATACTATTTGTGCATGGTGTTGGTGTAATTGAGCCACAATTCTGTGCCGCTTTTGAATCAAACCCATCTCCCGCGTATTCCAGGAGATAATAGTGTATGGTTTAACTACAAATGCCATTCATGAAAAACATGGATACCGTCGCCCCCCCCTTTCCAGTATGTTAGCGAGCAGACCAGCAGCCAATTAAACAAACTAACATATTCCCAATACGCGGTCAAATGAGTAAACTTCGGTCAACCAAACTGCATGACCCTTGCATCTAGACAAAACATGCTATTACGGGGATACATGTTTAGGTAACACACACTTGGAGAGGGAGCTTTCCAGGGAGAAGAGCAATGCGGTTCCTATGATGTAGATATACCATCTAGGCACTAAGGTATGGGGTCTGCTGACAAAGCCCAGAGATCTTCTATTATATAATATAATCGTCTTACCAAGGGGAGGGTGCTTAGGCCTTATAGTCCTTTATCCACTGTTTTTATATGATGACATCTCCCTTTATGATATATGGCCTTGGTGCAATACTAACCGTGTTAGTTTTATGCATTTTTCTGCCGGTTGTGGCTCGTATACTGCGTTTTAGAGCACAATAGTTCAAATACATTTTTTAAACTATATTCGTTTTCAGTTAGTTCTGGATAGGTACAGGTACAAGAGTGTGAGCGAAGAGGTGTGTTTTGTTTCCACGATTCCTGAGAGATCCGAGTGTTGTATTTTGGGTTGTCTAATCATTTGCTTCTTAATTTTTTTTTTTAACATATTTTATTGGCATTTATGTTATAGCATTGCTTACATATGCAGGTACATTTGTACTAATGCATTCATAGTGTGTTTTCCCTCAGAGCCGTTTCCTGATAACCTAACCCCCCTCCCCCCTTGAATTGCTTGCTATTGGGTAAAACCCGGCAATATGTCCAAGGAGACGAGCGGATTTAAGGGCCCTGGGAGGCAGTTGGTACCGTGCTGTGTCTCTCAGGTGTTGCTTGCATTCTGGGTCCGGTGTTGTCACTCTCGAAGTGGTTTCTTCACTATTAGCGTCTGCGTCAGCTGCCACTAGCTCCCCCACAAGATCCTCCCAGGCTCTGGCCCTTGTCATTTTGCCTATTCCCCTGCTGGCCTCTCGGAGTATCAGTCTCCCCTCTGCCCCAGCCCATCTTTCAAGCTCTCTTCTCCAAGTGGCGAGTCTGGGCCTGCCTGGCGCCTTCCAGTTCCTGGCTATCTCTCGCTTAGCTAAAATATAGGCAAGGTCTTGAAACTTCCCTGTCACTCTGTTCCTGGCCGTGTGAGGGAACTACCCTAAGAGGAAGTGTTCTGGGGTCTGTGGGAGTTCTTTATCAATCAGGTCGCTGATTATCTGTCTGATTGCCCCCCAGAATGGTAGCAGAGTGGGACAACTCCAGAACATATGGAGTATGTGCGCATCCCTCTCCCCACACCTGGGGCAAGCCGCAGAGTCCACCCCAAAGTACCTTCGAATGCGAACTGGCGTCAAGTATGCCCTATGCAGCACATAGTAGTTAATTAGCTTGAAGCGTGCGTTCCGGGATATTTTCGGGGTGCGTTCTAGGATTTTGTCCCAGTCTTTGTCGGGTATGGGTTTGCCAATGTCCCCCTCCCATTGCGTTCGCAAGCGCTCTAGCGACTGTTGCATGTCCCGCCGTATTGCCTTATACAGACAGGACACCGTCTTGATCCTTCCTGCTGATAGCGCCACATATCTGCACCCCGCCAACGCTCTCGGCTCCGTATCCCCGGTCCTCCAGTGTGCTCTAATCTACACGTTAGGGCCCTGTGCTTCAGAAAATGTCCCTCTGGCAGGTCATATGCAGCCTGCAAGTCTGCAAAGGGGAGGAGCGCAGTGTCACAGTATAAGACGCCCATCTCTTGCAGCCCCGCTTCCACCTAGTCGTCTAACCCTGCCCAATGTTCCCCCTATGGAAGGTAGCGCAGCATCGCGAGTGGTATGTCAGGGGAGTAGGGAGTTGCAGCGCCCACTTTCCTCAGGTATCTGGTCCAGCAGCGCACTATCACCCTGGTCTCCGTCGTGTCCGCAGCTAAGGTGCGACGCACCCGGAGGAGAATTCTCGCAAGTGTGGCCGTTTCCGGTGCAGCTGGGCACCGCTCCCGACCCGGGTTCCGATCTGCCGCTTGCCACTGTATTAGCCAGTATAGTTGTGCTGCTAGGTAGTAGGTCTCGAGATCCGGCAGCGCCAGCCCACCCTCAGCCGTGGGGCGCCGCAGCATGGACAATGCCACTCTCCGCCTGACGGTACCCCAGACAAAGGATACAATTCTCGAGTCTAACTCCTTGAACATGGCCTGCGGCACCCATACCGGAAGTGTTACAAAGTAGTATAGTAGGCGCGGCAGCGTCACCATTTTCAGGACGGCCACCCTTCCTGCTACGGATAGCGGGAGCGTTCCCCAGAAGTCCATTGCTGCTTTTGCTGCCCTCATAGCCCGTCACACGTTACCCTCCAGTAAGTCCGCCGCACCATGATATATTTTGACTCCCAGGTATTGCAGGCAATTAGGCTCCCAGCGCAGATGGTCTAACATAAGCGGTGGGAGGGTATCAGGTGCCAGGGGGTATAGGCTTGATTTTTGCCAGTTAACCCTGAGGCCCGACATGGTGTCGAAACGAGCCAGCATGTTACGCGCCCCCTGCAATTCCCCCTCTGTGTTGCGCAGGAATAGTAGCAGGTTGTCCGCATATAGTGCTATGTAGTGTTGCCCTATCGCTGTGTCCAAGCCCCAGTAGTTCCGGCCGCTCCTGGCACTGCTCGCCAGTGGTTCCATGGCCAGGGCGAATAGGAGCGGGGAAAGGGAGCAGCCCTGCCTTGTGCCTCATACCACTTTCTGCCTGGGCGAAATAATCCTCCCATTGCCCACTCGTGCCGTGGGGGAGGTGTAGAGGAGCCGCACCCATGTTAGGAAACCCTCCCCAGCCCCATCCTGATTAAGACCTCGTATAAATATTGCCACTCCAAACTATCGAACGCCTTTTCGATATCTACTGCGAACACCGCCGCTGCTTGTTTATCATACCCCTTTGAATCCATTACTGCCAGGGGCCTCTGGATATTTATGGCCGTGTTCCGCCCCGGAATGAATCCTGCCTGGTCTGCGTGCACCAGTAGAGGCATGTGTGGCAGAAAATGCGTAGTTAGGATTTTGCTGAGAATCTTATAATCCATGTTAAGCATGGACAGTGGCCTGTAGGCCGTATAGTCATAGGGTTCCTTCCCAGGCTTGGGAATGGGAATGATAAGGGCCTCTCTGACACTCTCGGGCAGCTCCCCCAGGCACTCTCGGGCAGCTCTCCCAGCTCTCTGGCCCCCTGATACATCGCAGCTAGCTGCGAAACCATCTCCTCGGTATATGTTGCATACAATTCAGCCGGGAAGCCGTCAGTGCCCGGGGTCTTGTTGCGGGCCATGGCCTTGATAGCGACCCGAATCTCCCGCTGAGTAATCTCAGCTCCGAGTAATCCCGCCACTTCAGGGGTCAGTACTGTTAACGGCAGGTCAGTCAGATATTCCCTGATGTCTACCGGTTCGCAGATGCGCGTCTTCGCGTAGAGGTTGGCATAATATCGCGCAAAGATCCCATTAATTTCGTCTGGCGCATAGCGTCTGACCCCCCCTTCGCCTTCTATCTCCACCAGCGAGGCACCCCTGTTTGTCGGGTTCATCAGCCACGCCAGGAGTGAGCCTGACCTGTCCGTTTCCGCGTGCGTGCGCTCTAAATACTTCTGATAATCGAAGCTGTGAAGCTTCTCCGTGCGCCTCGCCACTTCCTCTTTGGCGTCTAAGAACACCCGTGCAGTTCTGGACGCACCCACCCTCTGGCGTTCTATGTCTCTCAGAGCTGACTTTGCCTCCTCCACTTCCCGGGTAAGGACGCGCCGAACCCCTGTGACCTGTGCTATGCACTGGCCCCTCAAGACCACTTTGAACGTGTCCCACTCTACATTCCGGGACCCACGTTATTTCGAAAGTAGTGCTTTATTTCGCCTCTGATCTCCTCTCTGAAGACCTGGTCTTCCAGGGTGTCTGGACAGAGCCGCCAAGTAGGAATTGCTGCCGGCGTGTGCGCCCATTGCAGCAACATCAGCAGTGGGTTGTGATCCGATATGGTGTGCGCAAGGTAATCTGCGCTTGTGACATGGCGTTGGACGTCTGCCAAGCAGAGGAGGGCATCTAGGCGTGCATGTACTTCATGGACCACTGAGAAGTAGGAGTAATCCCTCCGTTGTGGGTTCAGGGTGCGCCAAGAGTCGATCTGTCTCCAGTTCCGCCTCCATGCTCTGAATGCTTGGGAGGCGCGCGCCACCTGGGAGTTTTGCAATGGGGGGTGGGATCTGTCCAGCAGCACATCGTCCACACTATTGAAGTCGCCTCCAGTCATTACCGTTGCCGCAAGGTATTGCGCTAATCTGTGGTTCAATGTCGCAAAAAAGGCGGGTTGATCTACATTGGGGGCATAGACGCTAACTAAGCTGATCTCTTGGCCTTCTAGCCTCCCCTTTACTGCTACATAGCATCCCTCCGGATCCACCACTGAGGATAACAGCTGGAACGGCACTCCTGCTTGGATCCATATTAACGCCCCTCTCGCATAGGCCGAATAGGTGGTGTAGTAGAGCTGCCCCCTCCATCTTTTGTGTAGTGCTTGCCCTTTCTTCTGTGTTAGGTGTGTTTCCTGCAGGAGAGCTGTCTGGGCCCCCCGTCGCCTGATGTAAGAGAGTACCTTGTGGCGCTTTGTCATGGTGTGCATTCCCCTAATGTTCCACGTCATGCATTTATAGTGTCGTTTATCAGCCATTGACAATGGAAATGGTACTTCACCCGCTACCCAGGCGGAACAATGCCCCCCCTCACCCTCCGCTCTCCCCGCAATAGTGTTTCGTATATAGCGCAACTCAAGGTAACCCACCCATGTTAACAGTGAACTTATTCCCCAACTCCCACTCCCCAGGATAAGTAGGACAACCCCTACCATCCAAACCAGTAGAAAAAGTCTACAAGTGACTGCTTGCAGTTTCAATCAGTCAATCTCCAGAGGTGGCCCCTTGCCGGTGTTCTCCCAGTCTCTGCAGCCGCCATCCTCCATGGAATTTGCAGTGACCCGCCCCTCAGCTACACAGTCAGATGCCTCCTGCGGAGTCCTGAAGAATTTGGTGCCCTCCGTCGTGGTCACTCGCAGCGTGGCCGGGTACTGTGTAACGTATTTGTAGTTCAGTTGGCGTAACCGTTGTTTCACATCTCGGTTCGATCCCCTTCGACGCTGCACCTCACGGGAGAAGTCCGGGAAGATGTGCACTATAGAGTTGTGCACTTGGATGTTGCCTTTGAGCCTGGCCTGAGTGAGGATGTGATCTCGGTCCTTGTAGTGAAGGGGTTTCGCTATCACCACTCGTGGCGGGGCGCCTGCCGCGGGTGGCTTAGCCGGGACGCGGTGCGCTCTCTCCAGGGTGAAGAAATTCGAGAGGCCCGTCGGCGCTACTGCTTCCCTGAGCCATTTCTCGAGATAGTCCGCCATGTTGCGACCTTCAATTTTCTCCGGCAGACCTACAATGCGCAGGTTGCTTCTGCGTGAATGGTTTTCGGCATCCTCCGCCCTTTCTTCCAGCGTTCGCACCTTGGCTTCCCGCGCAGTCATGCGGCATTGTATATCTGTGACCACCAGGGCAGTCTCCGTCAATGTCGCTCGTTCGCCGCGACCCGGTCCACTAATTTCTTGTGGTCCTCCCATAGCTATCCCATGTCCAGGCTGAGAGAGTCAATTTTCCCTTCCAGGCGTTCGCTGGAAGTGGTGATGGCTTGGAGTATGTCCTGTAGCGTAGGGCCTGCTGGGCGGTCCGTCCTTGTAGCAGACCTCTCGGTCTCGGCTGGGGGTTTGCCCACTGCAGGGTCCTCCTTCTCCCTCCGTTTCATAGGCATCCCCATGATGTCTTCCCGCTCTACTATGCTTCGGGCGCTACGTGCGCTCATGAGTTATCGTAGGCGCCCCTTCAGGCAATTCCCCGGGTACGCCTGCCGTTCAGGTCCTCGACGCGCGCCGTCTTGGGCGCCTCAGCGCCTTGTGCGGCCCAGTTCCGTTGGTCCTCCGTCGTTGCCGCTTGCGGTAGCTGTTCTCAGGGCTTCCCAAGTCCTTTCCCAAGGTCACAATTCCTATAAACTTCGGGGCTCAGGCTAGCGCCCTTGGAGGTCCCCAAACCCCTCTGTCCTGCGCACGTGCACCTTCTGGACTATGAGAGCTATGGGGGCAGCCTGTTAGGGAGGGTCCCGCCTCCTCACCTTCAGGGCGCTATCTCCTTTGCTCACCCCAGCGCCGGTAACCCAGGCCGTGCAGCAGTGGTCGCTCCTCGTGACGTATCGGGGGGGCCCTCAGATGCCTTCACCTTCTCTCCTCCCTGCTGGTCTTCCTGTGCTCCCCTGCCAGGGCCTCCGCGCTGGCCGCCACTCCTCGCGTGGGTTCGCACCCAGGGGACCCGGAGGGAAGCCCCACAGGTCTCAATCCACGCCGCAGCCGCTCACCCGCCGCTGTTGCGCGCCACCGGCGTGACCCAATCCGTTAGGAGCGCACACGCCCTTCCTGCGCTACCTTCAAGGCCTTCTCGCCAGCCCTGCGCACTCCTTCTGTGATCTTTGGCGCCCACGTGGCATCACTGTCCAGGCCGCGCACAGTGGGTCGGGTACCACGCTTACTCTTCAATAGCCGTCCTGTATATGGCCCAGACTCCAAGGCCCCGTGTCAAGTCCTACCTGACGGGCTGGAGGGAAGCACCACAGGTCTCCGATTGCGCTCCGGTGTTCCTTTAGGTGCTGCCGTCTCAGCGCGCCGCCATTTTGCCCTCTCCCCGGCGCCGCAAAAACAGCCCTTGTCTGCACCCTCAGCCTGCTCCCAGAGGGGGTTCCACTGTTCAGCTGCGTGGTGCCGGTTCTGAGCTGGAGGGGGGTGCCCTGGCAAACCGTCTCGCAGATCCCTCGCGCGGATATCTGGCACAGCATCTGCGCTCGTCAGCGCTCACTGGGCGCCGCCAACTTGGCTGTGCATCCGAGCGCGCTCACCGTTGTTCTAATCGCCCGATCCTGGCCGTTCGGGAGACGCGCTTCACCGCTGGTAAGTTCCCTCTGCGCTGGCCACTGTGGGGATGCCTCGTGGAGGTTCAGGCCCTTCGTGGGGCGTCAGGATGGTCACGGATGGCGGCCAGCCGACGGGAGCTCCCGAGCAGCGCTGCTCACTCCATCTGCCGCCATCATTTGCTTCTTCATGAGTGTGTAAGAGAGCGAGTGAGACACTATAGCTAGTCGGTCCTGGGTTTGTGGGCACTAAGGTGATGGGAAGCCTTAGCCCCTATACACCGAGGTCCCATATTCCTGCACATAGTTCTGTGTTTGTACAGAATCCCGGCAACATGGCGCCACCAACGTTTGGTCTGGTACTTATAACAGAGACCACGGAGTTGCACTTGTGCTTGTCCACAATACCCTCTCACCAGTTACGGAGACGTCCGTGGTGCGAGGGGTTAACCTACTATGTGTGAAGATTATAGGTTTCTTCAAGCTGGAATTATTAAAAGGTTTGGTTTACTTTGTTCTTCGCCCAGTATTGTGCTATAGTTTCTTTGATTATCTGGTTATAATGGCGCAACCAATTAACATTGCTGCGCCTAACCGCGCAGAGGTTACTGCTCATTTGACTCAGCATGGAGTCCCGGCTGCGGGAGCAGATTTTATATTTGTTGTGAAGGCGGATGCTGCCTATCGTTTCGAGGTCATTTATTCTTGGGTTACTTTTGTGGCTGTTGACGGGAACAATAACTTCTTTCATGAATATGAACGCGGTGTGGTTCCACATGTATACCATCCGTATCGTTTACTTGAAGTTCCATTGTCGGCTTGGGAGCACACCATATGGTTTAATGGCGCCTTTCCTCACCCTCTCTCTCTGGTCCATCTTAATTCGCTGTGTTTTGGAACCCTCTCAATGACCGTGCTTCCGACGGTTCTTAAGAAGGTTCAGGATGAACATGGGGCGGAAGCCAACCTAGAGTTGGGGTAGAGATTGGTGGGTGCGTTCCCTATTGTCTGCGACATGATCTTTGCTAACATCAAGGGGGAAGCAGTTAGTTTGCAGGTGAGTCAGCGCCTAGAGGCGGTGGCCGACGTGGATAAACTACGTGAACTACCGAAGATTATTGTTAAAGCCTTAGTACGCAATAATCTGGGCATTAAACCTTTAACTCAAACGAAGAATAAGCCGTCTCCTGAGAAGGAGGGGCGTCCAGTCTTTCCTAGAAGCAAGGTTCACGTGCAGGTTCACTGGCACCTGATGCTTCTGAACATAAATATGATTTGCGTGACCGCTCTAAAATGAAGACACCTGAGAGGTTTCAGGTTCCTGATCCTCGCTCTCCTCGTTCCTTTCAGGAATCATCGGATTCCCATGAGGTTCCGTGTGGAACGGAACGACACTTTTGAGTGGTGACGAATATGGATGAGTTGGGTATCTACGAACCGCAAATGACGAGTATAGTGGGTGTACGCAGTTTCGCTACGCAACCACGTATGGTTCGTCTTATTTTTGGGTTTGTTCATCTGAACCCTCGGGTTCCATTTTAGATACGGCATCCATTTTGTTTCTTGCCCTCAAGTAGCCAGCGAACGGACTTTGTCCGCTTCGTGACCCTGGGACTCCCAAGCTTACACGAGGGCCACGTGTTCCTTTGAGTATGACTTTTATGACGAGGGAAATGACACGACGAAGGCAGATGGCCCCGCTCAAGGCTCATCTTGCCGTGCCGGTCTATTGTTTCAGTCATGCATACATTAGACACGGGGTCTCTGATCCCGTTATCAAGTTCCCTTTATTACTCCTAACACTCTTCTCTAATCTGTTGTGCATCCTTGTCCTTTCTTTGCATCTGTTTCTGTCCTTTCTCCTAATGTGTTTACGGTCAGGATGGAATGTGTTTTATTGCAGAGAAGATATGTTTTTACAGTTGGGAACTGGCAATACTGTTGTAATTATGTTCCGGCCTCCTGAAACATGAACGCGACTCTTTTGAAGTTTATTGTGGGAACTGAGTTGTAATCTTTGTTCACCATACTGTTCTATGGGAAAAACGTGTATAAGAGGAGCGATCCACTTTTGCAACTCGAAGCAGTCTCCGAGAACCTACACGTTGTGTACTTCTTGTGACCTCTGTATCCCTGCAGTAAATAAACGCTGATCTCTGACGTCGCTGGAAGTGTCCCGTGTCTCTGTGTTTGGTACGCCAGAACAGGTAACCCACAAAGGTTTCAGGTGTTGTTCCCTGGCACCGCTGGGTCTTAGAATAACCCAGTCCTTCAGTTGGCGCCCAACGTAGGGCGACATCAACGGTACCGGTCCAAAGCCCGACGATTGTGAGGAACTTCGTGTGAAATCTCCGAGGGAAGGTGCACCCCGCTTCATCGATCCAGTTGTCGAAATAAGTGGCCCGACGTCTTTTCCCGCGAAGATCCCCGCCTCCTGACGGCTGCGACGGACTGATGCCCTGACTGTCGACCTGTTTTGGCGTCTGGCGTAGTCCTTTGTACGGCGAGATGATAGACGCCATTGTTCTCTCAGTTAAGTATTTGTGGGTCGCTCCCAGTGTTCCTTTGTTGTTTGCATGGTACCATAGCATTCGTGGTTCTTAGTTGTTGGGTTTTATTTGACTATTGCAATTGCCAAAAACCGAGGGTCTCGCATTATTTTTTGCGAGGATATCTAAATTCGATAGCCCTTGAAGTTTGTAAACTCGGTTAGTGTGCGCGATGCCTAGCCGTAGTACTTTGTTTGGGTTTCTCAAATGTTGCAGAATGGATTCCCGGCTGGAGGATTCATGTCCGATACCTCCGGTTGGAACTCCAATTTACGAGCTCTATAGTCACCATGGTGTGGGTCCTATCGTGTATAATGAATATTGGGTCCGCTACACTAAAAATGATGGTGTTCTTAGTTGGCCATCTCATGGTAGTTTCGAAACTGCCGTTTTAGATAATTTGGAAGCTAAACTGTTTAAAAAGAAGGCTAGGCCGGCCATGTTTGATTCCTTCCGGTTATGGCGGAAAGAGGCCAAGCAGAAAGAAATCAAACAGAGTAAGAAAAATAAAAGAGAAGGCGTTATTACGGTGATGCGAGATGCTGAACAGTATCAGCGAGACAAAGATGAGAAAGAGCAGGAAGTTAGTGCTCGACTTCATCATATGGCGGTGGATAAATGTTATCCGGTGCTACCGTCTAATGTCGATAAATCGGGAGAAGAAGCGGTAGAGGATTCGCTATTGTCTTATCTGTTGAAATCACCACCTCCCTATGCTCCCGATACTCTGGGCCCTGTGATTCTACCTCTTCCTCCACCTGCTGTTTTGGCGGCTGCTGGTCAGCCCGCCGTTCCTCCCGCTCTCCCGAATCCCCTTGTGCCGCAGATCGTTCATCCTCTTTTACCGGCTTCTCTTCCTACTGCGCCTTTTCAAGTCCCTCCTCAGTCTGTCGTTCCCACTACTCCTGGTGCCGCGTCTACTTCTATTGCCTCCACCCCTACTGTTGCTGCGCCTGCATCTTCTTCCTCTTCTCCTTCTGTTCGTAGTCGTCTCCTGACTGCTGTTGCTACTCTTTATTACCCGCTTTTTGGGCCAATACTCGGCTTGACTCTTTCGGATGTCGCTCAGAGGCGCAGCCAGCTTCCTGATGGTAGGGAACGTGAATCGCTGGCAAAAATGGCACGTAAATGGATTCATAATCCTGTTAAATACACTTCGCGTGTAGTGTTTGAAACATTTTCTCAGTTTAATGCGCCCACTCAACGATTCGTGTTTGAGGAATTGTGTAAATCGTTGAAGGAGGAGTGGGATCATGATGTGGTAGATAATGTACCGTCTGAGGTTTCTGAGCTCCAGCATCAGTTCACAACTGGTGTGATCGTAGGTGACAAGGTTCGAGAAGCTCTAGAACGTTTGTTATCATTTCGATGTACAGTGCAACCTCGAGCATTGTTTAAGGAAGAGACTGCAGAGTGGATGGCAAAACCTGGTCAATATCCGATGCGGGAAGTTCCCCCAGTATGGATGCCAGGTGATCCTAATGCTAACCCTGCTGTCCCAGGCCATTTTCAGAGAGTGTGGATACACCTCCCTTGGAAACGATCGGAAGTCTTACAGGTGAAGCAAACTTTGCCTGATCCCCGTAAAAATCCAGCAGGTTATTATAAGGAGCTGTCCCAATTGGTGGATGCTACTGTTATGAACCTTGCTGATATTGACATGTTGTTCGGCAATGTAGTGCCTCAGCCGATTTGGGCGAAAATTCGTCACGAGAATCATGCGGCCGAGTTAGGCGGTGACTGGGCTGCCCTTACGGCGGCAGACGCTCAGCAAGTCGGTGGGGCTAAGCCTGAGCAGCTTATTGTGGCTTTGCCCCAGAGGATAATTACCCTTATGAAAACGCTTATGCCGGCGATGCGCGTCAATTGGGACAAGTTGTCCGCGTGCAAGCAAAAGAGGGATGAAAGCGTTTCCGATTTCTTTACGAGATTCGAGGAATCATTTGTTGATCATAGTGGCCAGGACATGGGTTCAGAGGGTGGTCAGCGGCTGTTTGTTGATAAGTTTGTATCAAACTTGTTGCCCGAACTTAGCAATAAGTTTAAAAATTCTGAGAGTTCGTGGGCTGTTTCTACCACTGCTCAAATATTGGCTATGGCCCAATATTACGAAAATAGGGAAAAGGAGGAAAGTGAACGTGCAGATAAGAAAACAAAGGATCTTAAAACTAAGGTCTTATTGCAGCAAGCGTATCCTCCGCGCTCGAATTTCAGTGATTCGCAACAGCCAAATCGATCGCAATCACAGTTCTCCAGATCGCAGACGCGAAATGACTCTCCCGCACCTCGTTTTGTGTTGGGATATAATCAATGTGCGTATTGTCGAGGGGAGGGCCATTTGAAGTTTAATTGTCCGGTTCTCCGTGATAGGAATAATGGTGTGTCAGCCCGAGGAGGTCGTGGTGGTCCTCAACAAGCTTCACGTGGTAGAGGTCGTGGAGTTACTCAGAATCAGGCCGAGCGTTTTGCCACTTCCTCAGACTCGCAGAATTGTTTCGATCGACGCGAACCATCGTCCGGTAGATCTGCACAGTATCATGTGGATGACTATTACGTCGAGCGTGATGTTGATACGGATGGTATCTATTAGGACAGCCATAGACAAAGGAAGGGAGAAGTATCAGTTCCGGTTGATCAGAGAGGGCCTTATGTTGCAGTAGCCACATTGGGCGTCGTTGAGCCTTTTCTGTTGGACACTGGTGCAGCAAAAAGTTCCATTATGCATTCGAAACTCCCTGGCGCGGCTTTGTCTGGCTTAACGAATGTTTCCGTTGGATTCTCTGGCGCCCCCGTTAGCAATCCAGTTTCTAGCCCCTTGCCCCTTACGATTGGGTCTCATGAGTTAGAAGCTCCTTTGATTTTGACTACTGGTTGTGGTGAGAATCTTTTGGGCTTGGATTTGTTGAAGAGGTTACATGCGACTTTGTACTGCTCTCCTACGGGTGTGGAGCTTACATTGGGTGAGCATGTGATTTCCCCTATGTATCTATCGATCGATAAGCTCCCACCGGAATTGAGTTCTCTTCCGGTTTCTTTGTGGGCGACAGGTCCCAATGATGTGGGCCTGCTGGATATCCCACCTTATGTTGTTCAATTGAAAGTTGATGCGCGCTTACCACGCATACCCCAGTATCGTATTTCCCTTGATGGTGAACGGGCACTATTAGCGATCATTTATGATCTGATCGGTAAAGATGTTATCGAGGAGACACGAGGTAACGTGTGTAATAGTCCCGTGTTGCCTATTCTGAAACGAACTGATCCGTCCAAGCCCCCCGTGTACCGTCTAGTTATTGACTTACGGGAAGTAAATAAAATTGTTGTCCCGCAGTTTCCTGTGGTTCCAGACATTACAGCTTTACTGACTCTGATTCCAGCCTCTGCATCATGGTTCTCGGTAATCGATCTGAAGAATGCGTTCTTTAGCATTCCGATTGCTGAGGGAAGTCGTGATTTGTTCGGATTTTCGTTAGGAGGTCGCAGTTTCCGGTTCAAACGCGCACCTCAAGGCTACTGTGAGAGCCCATCGATATATAGCCAAGCTCTTAAGAGTCAACTAGATGCATTTGTGCTGCCGACTGGTGCGGCTTTGATTCAGTACGTCGACGATCTGTTGGTAGCTGCAGATACTGAACAAGTTTGCAAGACTGCTACTGTGTCACTGTTACAGCATCTCTGTGACTTACACCACAAAGTATCACCTTCTAAATTGCAATATTGTTGTCAAGAAGTTACCTACTTAGGTCACTTATTGTCAAAGGCGGGAAGAAGGTTGACCCCTGAAAGAATCGCAGCAATTGCTCGAATGACTGTGCCGACGACCCAGAGAGATGTGCGTGCCTTTTTAGGTATCACGTCATACTGCAGACAGTGGATTCCGAATTTTTCACTGTTAGCGAAGCCATTGATAGCTCTCACGTGCAAGGACGTTTCGACTCCTTTGCCATGGACGGAGGAATGTCAGAAAAGTTTTTCTGAACTACGTGATGCACTGTGTTCGGCTCCCGTGTTAGGTACTCCTGATTACAGCAAGCCATTCACATTATACGTTCACGAGAGGGAAGGTTGTGCGTTGAGTGTTTTAACGCAACAAATTGGTGGCAAGCAGCGCCCGTGTGCATATTTTTCCTCGACCTTAGACCCGGTAGCTAGAGCGTTGCCAAGTTGCTTGAGGGCGACAGCGGCAGCAGCGGCGTCTATTCGGCAGTCCGCTGGTCTTGTTATGGATAATATGCTCATGGTGATGGTTCCGCATGCAGTTGATACTCTTTTGAATCGGTCAAAGACTCAACATCTGACGAGTGCAAGGTTGTCTGGGTACGAGCTGACCCTTTTGGCAAGTCATATACAGATCAAACGTTGTAATGTACTGAATCCGGCGACATTGTTGCCGATTAATATGGAATCAGATGATGTGCCACCACATGATTGTTATTTACGAACTGAGGAAGAAACAAAAGGTCGTGTGGACCTGAAAAACACTCCCTTGACAGATCCCGATGGTACTTTGTATGTGGATGGCTCGTGCTTTAAATTGCCGAATGGCGATGTGACGACTGCGTATGCTGTAGTGACGTTGAGCACGGTTGTGGAAACTGCGAGATTGAATCAGAATTCAGCACAAGCTGCAGAGTTGATTGCATTGACAAGAGCGTGTGTTTTGTCTAAAGGAAAGCGAGTGAATGTGTTTACCGACAGTCAGTACGCATTCGGTGTTGCGCATAACTTTGGAAGACTGTGGAGAGAAAGAGGATTTATGACATCGCATGGTACGAAGATTCAGCATGGGCAGCTCGTGAATGACCTTTTGGATGCACTTACATTGCCTAAACAAGTGGCGATTGTTAAATGTAGTGCACATCGGAAAGTGACGGATGATGTTGGTCGTGGTAATGCGTTTGCGGATGAGATTGCTAAGGAAACGGCTAAGGATCTTGCGACCCGAATGTATGTCACGAGTTCAGTGAGGTGGCCGACGGAGACTGGTATGTGTGAAAATACTATTGAGAGTGTGAAAGCAATTCAGAACGAAGCGACTAAAGCTGAAAAGACTAAGTGGAAAGAAAGTACGGGAAAGTTGGACATGCATGGATGTTGGGTTGACCTGACGGAATGTCAGAGGTGGATGTTACCAGATGCGTACGTATTAGCTGTTGTGACGATGGCTCATGGGTTGTCACATATCAGTGCGAAAGGAATATGTAGGTTTTTGTCCCCTGTATGGAGGAATGAGGGTATTGCTAAATGTGCCGAGAGAGTGGTTAAGAATTGTATGGTGTGTTTGATGCACAATCCTGGCAAGGGCACCCCCACTCCACCTGGTCATTTTGCTCCTCCTGTTTGTCCCTTTGAGGTTATCCAGCTGGACTTTATCCATATGGAGAGATGCAATAACCTGAAGTATGTTTTGGTTGTGGTTTGTGCGTTCTCCATATGGATTGAGGCCTATCCTCTTAAGGATAATACTGCCCTGTCCACAGCAAAAATCCTGCTGAAGGAATACTTTCCTCGGTACGGAATGCCACGGATTGTATGGTCGGATAATGGAAGTGAGTTTGTGGGAAGTGTAATGCAGAGTGTGTGCAAGGGTCTTGGAATTCGTCAAAAATTCCATAGTGCTAATCATCCACAGGCAGCGGGTTTGGTTGAAGGGTACAATGGTACCCTGAAACTAAAACTCGCGAAGATACAGGCTACGACTGGTCTATCATGGCCTAATGCCTTGCCTCTGGCTCTCCTATCGACCAGAGCGACCGTACACTCTCGAGTAGGGCTTAGCCCATATGAGATTGTGTTCGGCCGCCCTGCGAATATTTGGGGGGTCCCGAGGCCAAGGGCTTTTGATAGTCTTGAGTATCCAATGTTAATTGATTACCTGCATGATTTGACCACTAAACTACGGTTAATCCATCAACAGGTCTTTGAAGCTCTACCGGCGCAGACAGAGGGTCCTGGACACCAGCTCCGGCCAGGGGACTGGGTTGTTACCCGAAATTTCGGTCGGAAACGTAACTTGGAGCCAAGATTTGTAGGACCCTTTCAAGTCTTGTTGACAACGAGGACTGCGGTTCGGCTGGAGGGCCGGAAGAACTGGGTACACGCCAGCCACACGAAAAAGGTACCGATTCCCTTACCAACGGATGGTTGGGTGAGGACTGGGATTTCGGCAACAGAAACTGAGACTCCTTTGCACTTTGTGCCGTTTAGCGACGCTCAACCTGTGGGGAATGATTTGTCACTGCCAAACCCACATGTGGAGTCATCGGTAGCAGAGAGCCCAAGGTCTGACTCGTTGTCCACTTCATCGAATACTGTTGCGCCAGCTGAACAATTGTTTGTAGAGCAAACACGACCTGGAAGAAGTCGATACTTTCTTCGTTCAAGGACTAATAAAAATTAGTTGTATATTTGCTTTTTGATGCTATGAACATTATGGACAATTATATCCTTTCTTTTTGAGTTTTTATGTGCTGTTCCACGGCTAAGAGATTTGTAATAACACTGAACGTTTCGAGGAAACCTCTCCATCCGGGTCACCGTAGGGCCGTGCGGGTACTCCTTTCTGTTTAGCAGGTTTCTGACGCTAGGTCGGTTACTTTTGTCGATTCCTGGGAACTCCTGGGGATTGATAATCGCTACTCAGAACGAAGTGCGTCAAGTACGTCACGGACGGTTTGTAGAGGATGCATTCTCTAAGCTGTTGGAAGTAGAAAGGATGTCGGCGCAGAGATCAGAATTAAGAAGAGTTGTACGTATAAAATGTTTTTAGTTTCAGGTGTTCCTACTGTTCCTGACCGTATCTATGTTATTGGTGGGTGGAGTGTATTTTGGAGTACAGTTGTTATTACCTTCTGTTTCACCTACCTTTTCTCCTAAACTAAGCTCCCTCACCACTGTTTCCCCACATTCTTTTCATCCTCTGCCTCAACATGAACAGGTTAGGCGTGCGGAATTTATGAATAACTCCTTCGTTCAACTTCTACATCAGCATCAGTTGGTGATGAATACTACCAATTGTTGGGTGTGTGGGTTAATGCCACATACCATGGATAGGGGTATTCCATATTTGGTCCTTCCTTACAGCTCCCAGGGTTCGGCTCGAGCATTCCAAACTATGTTTCGTAGTGCACTAGATTCCTACCCCAGTCGAGAGCCACGTTCTGCCAATTTTGGTCCTGGGCCGTATCACAAACCTTTGGCGATAGCGATAGCGGATTTGGATAGAGATGTTTTTGATGCATCGCTTATCCCAAATGAAGAGGTACAGGCTTATAAGGATCTGAGCGAGGCTGAGTATAGTACGTCAGTGGGTGATAGACAGCTTAAGAGCTCGTCCCCAATATGGATTGTACCACACCTCGGTAATTTCTGCTTGAAAGGTTTGGGTCGAAATCCGAGAGCACAACTTGGGAACAGTGCTTGCACTGACACGTATGTTCTGCCGATGCTCTCCTCCCCTGTTTTTCTGACTGCTAAGGGCACTTATTTTGTATGTTATGAACGCGCATATACATGGTTACCCCGTGATTTCTCGGGTACCTGTTATATTGCGAATCTTTTACCACCGACTTTCACTGTCGCCTCAGATTATCACAAAACTAGAGTTGTGAGAGGCGTTATTAGCAAAGAGGATACTGCCGGTCAAGAAGCAGGAGACTTCTTTAAGGGTTTCTTGCCGTTTTGGGGACCTATGGTTAATAGTAGGAACCTAGGACAGTTGACACGTGTAGTTGAGTCGACTGCTAATATTACTGCAAGTGCCCTTGGTAATTTAACAGCTGAACTTCAGGCGGATAGACTCATGACGTTGCAGAACCGTATGGTTCTAGATGTTGTTCTCGCAGATAGAGGTGGTGTGTGTAAAGTTATCCATTCGAGTTGTTGCATTTTTATTCCTGACAATGCTCCAACTGTCTACCAAGCCATCTCGAAGTTGCACAAGATTTCCGAGTCCATACACGTGGACGAAGGTAATTGGACGCTTCTAGGATGGTTTTGGGGCCTGATGTCAACTTGGGGTTGGAAGATTTTGATGATCGTAGGGGTTGTTGTAACGTTTCTGTTCACGTGTTGTCTTTGTGTACAGTGTGGTCCTGCCTTATGTGGCCTATGTGCTACAACGTGTATAAGACGGCCATCTGTTACCAAGGAAACGTTGATGAATAGAATGATGTTCCAGCAGCAACTGAACGATCTGATGAATATTGAAATAGATTCCGATCTTGACTAATGCTTGCCTACATGAGGGCAAAAGGAGCGTCTGAGGTTCCGTGTGGAACGGAACGACACTTTTGAGTGGTGACGAATATGGATGAGTTGGGTATCTACGAACCGCAAATTACGAGTATAGTGGGTGTACGCAGTTTCGCTACGCAACCACGTATGGTTCGTCTTATTTTTGGGTTTGTTCATCTGAACCCTCGGGTTCCATTTTAGATACGGCATCCATTTTGTTTCTTGCCCTCAAGTAGCCAGCGAAAGGACTTTGTCCGCTTCGTGACCCTGGGACTCCCAAGCTTACACGAGGGACACGTGTTCCTTTGAGTATGACTTTTATGACGAGGGAAACGACACGACGAAGGCAGATGGCCCCGCTCAAGGCTCATCTTGCCGTGCCGGTCTATTGTTTCAGTCATGCATACATTAGACACGGGGTCTCTGATCCCGTTATCAAGTTCCCTTTATTACTCCTAACACTCTTCTCTAATCTGTTGTGCATCCTTGTCCTTTCTTTGCATCTGTTTCTGTCCTTTCTCCTAATGTGTTTACGGTCAGGATGGAATGTGTTTTATTGCAGAGAAGATATGTTTTTACAGTTGGGAACTGGCAATACTGTTGTAATTATGTTCCGGCCTCCTGAAACATGAACGCGACTCTTTTGAAGTTTATTGTGGGAACTGAGTTGTAATCTTTGTTCACCATACTGTTCTATGGGAAAAACGTGTATAAGAGGAGCGATCCACTTTTGCAACTCGAAGCAGTCTCCGAGAACCTACACGTTGTGTACTTCTTGTGACCTCTGTATCCCTGCAGTAAATAAACGCTGATCTCTGACGTCGCTGGAAGTGTCCCGTGTCTCTGTGTTTGGTACGCCAGAACAGGTAACCCACGAAGGTTTCAGGTGTTGTTCCGTGGCACCGCTGGGTCTTAGAATAACCCAGTCCTTCACCCAGTTCGGTGGTGGAGAGCGACAGGATCGCAGACAAGGTGAGACCACTCAGCCAATACGTGATCCGCCACGCCAGTTTGACGTAAAAGCCAAACCGGAGGCACTACCTCGTTTTCGAGTCCCGTTTCAGAAGAAAGTTACCGCTTTAACAGCGAAGTATGCCTCAGACAGTGGGAACCCTGCTCCTCGATTGGAGATGGGCGGTGACACTCCTCGACAGCGTGGTGGAAGTTACCATAGTGCGGGAGACACTCCATCCTTGTATGGAGGCGAGAGCAGCTGATACTTTCATTACAGTGGAAACAGCAGATACAAGAATTGCACCCCCCGATAGGCTTTATGACATAGTCCTCCAAATTGAAGGTGATATTAAAAGTGTTGCAGGGATTCTGCACATACACAGACCTATGCGCAGGAAGACGGGACCTCACTGTATAGGGGCTGGGCCTTCCTACTGCCTCAGTACCCAAAATCCCAGAACTGACTAGCTATAGTGTCTCATTCACTCTCCTACATAATCACGAAGCTGCGAATGATTAGACAACCCAGAACACAACACTATGACTCTCTCAGGAATCGCGGTAGCAAGACGTACCCTTTCGCTCACTCACTCGTACCTGTCCACAAAAAGAATGGACAGTCACGGTTACAGTTCAAAATGTCTATTTTAACTATACTGCTCTATAATGCAGTATACGAGCCTCTACCAGCAGCAAAACGCATAAACCTAAAACGGTTAGCATTGTAGGAAGTCCAAAGATTACAAAGGGGGATGTCAACGTATATAAACAGTGGATGAAGGACTATAAGGCCTAACCACCCTCCCCTTGATAAGAAGAAGTTTTATTATATAAAAGAAGAAGGCTTTCTCAGCAGACCCCATACCTTAGTGCCTAGATGGTATTTTTACATCATATGAACAGCATAGCTCTTCTCCCTGGAAAGGTCCCTCTCCAAGTGTGTGTTAAGCCAACATGCATCCCCATAATATCAAAGCACTAGTTTTCAGCAGCCGCAGTTAGGTTAGCATGTTTTGTCTAGGTGCTAGAGACTTACCAGAACCGAATAACAAGGGGCATTTTTTATCAACCTTGCACACCGTGTTCAGACTAAACTCCAGGAACAGGCAGAGAACGCAGAAAGCAGACGGTTCTCATGTGAAAGGCACAATCAGAGTCTTGCAAAATAAAGTCATGTAGTAACGTGTGCAAAAGCAGCATCATGGCAGAAAATCTCATGCTTATTTAGCAATGTCGACAATGACCCTAACGGCCATATGACAAAAGGGCAATTAAGAGAGTCTTTTGGGACAACTTTACCTCCTCATATGACTTTATGTTGGCGGTGACAGATTAGCCTCCTCCATTTGTTTTGTTTTCTTCCCGAGGGGAAGACGTGATACTTCCGAGTTTTTCCCGTTACGTCTCTGAAGAGGCTAAACAAGCTTACGCTTCGGAATGGGCTTTGGCCCTAGCGCCGGCTGTGTATCGTAATCAGGTGGGCTTGGATAAGGATTCACCTGCACATGAAATTCCTTTATGATCTATGCCACAGCCACAGGCAAAATATCTGATCAGGCGTGAAGCAAAAGCATCCCTAAGTGAAATTTTGACCCAATTGGAATATCAGGGTGTCATTGAACCCTGTGTTTCATCCATGAATAATCCTCTTTTTCCGATATCGAAACCGGACGGTTCATATATAGTTTTGGATAACAGACATTTGAACAGTCACGTTCGTACATTTGCAGTCCAAAATATGCACAGCTCTGCATTAGTGAATATAGTTCGGCATTAATACAAAACGACCCTGGATATTTCCAATGGTTTGTATAGTAATTATTTGGCTCCTAGTAGCAATGACTTGAACGCATTTACCGCAGTCAGCAATCAAAAGCAATTTACGTGTTTACCTATGGGCTATAAGAACAGCCCTAGGGCTTTTGCTGCGCGAGTTGTATCCCTGTTGCACGACATTACCCCTGATGCTTTCTTGTACGTAGATGACATTTATCTGACAGATGACTAGTTAATACCGCATCTTGTACGAGTGGATCGCATCATACTGTCTTTTGCCGAGCTGTGGTACAAATTTAATTTCACTAAGTCACATATCGCCTGTCTGGCAGTACTTTTCTTGGGCTACGAGCTCAATAACAAAGGTAGGGGTTTAGCACACAACTTTCTGGAGAAATGTGCATAATTGCAACCTCCGTCCACATCGAAAAAACTGCAATCCTTGCTGGAATTTTTTTACTTCGGGAGGACTTACATTTCTGATTATGCGCAGTGTATCAAACCGCTTTACGCATTGATACAACCCTCTTTTTCGTCTTCCAGCTGGCTTCCGGAACATACCTCGATTCTTCGGTGTTTGCAGTCTGATCTGCTTGCGACCAACTTCTTGTTAACACGTGATAATTCTACGAACTTGGTCATAAGAATTGTGCCAGGGACTATAGGCTCACATATTTGACATTTAATGAAGGTGACACAGTACTAATAGTTTATTAATTGCATTTGTACACATCAGCGTAGATTGAGAAAATTTTGACAGCGGTCCGGATGGCGATTCTGAAGGAACACTCTGGCGCAAGGAAAACGTATTCTTAGGGTTTCGCTGGTACCTACTTTAGAAGCAGTGACAAAGGCGGGTGTTCCGTATTCGAAAGCCTTGCATCCACGATGGATCCAATGGGTGAGTTCTTTGACATTGGCTGATGTCACTTTTATCTTCGATCCCTCATTGCAGACACAGGAGTTTTTACAATATGAACATGTTCATCCTCCTTGGGGAGCCAGGAGCAGGTGTTTGCTGACCTGGACGGCAGGGCGGCTGTAATAAGTGTCCTGGCCGGTTTGCCTTCTAAGGGTATCCTGTGAACACAGGTGGGGCCCATCTTAAGTGAAGAGACCCTGTGTTTCCCAGAAGGGGTGGTGCAGGCCTAGCCGGGATCTTTAGGGTACCTGGCTGAATGTGGTAGTACTACCCTGAGAGCAGGTGGGGCCCATCTTAAGTGATGGGACCCTGCTCTACAGTGGGAGGGTGCAGAACTCTGGAAGGGGGTGCAGAGGGAGGGAGTCCTCACCTCTGACCCCGGTGCATCCGGTGAATGTGGATCCCACGTGGTAGACCAGTTGATGGAGAGAGGTCCTGAACTGGTGGGAGAGTTGTGTTCTGGTGGGTGCTTCCCCTGGGAGGGTGCGGAACCCCAGAAGTAGAGGTAGGGTGAGGAGACGCTTTTCCCGGGACCTCTGGTCAGCCTAAGGCTGCAGACCCTAGGTTGAAGGATCAGTGGTAGTTTGGAACTACACTGAGAGGGAGAGTGGAGAATGGCTATTGGATGCCAGAGGTTACTGCCCCCCACTCTGTGGATTGGCAAGGACCAGTGGTATCTGGATGGCCTAGGACCTGGTCCTGGCTGTAGACAACTAGGGAGTACCAGTGGGGTAGCCAAGTTGGGCCTGAGAGGTTTTTTTCAGAGGGAACCAAGTTGGTTCAGAATGGCGTAAAACCGGAGGGTGTCCCTGCGGTTGCGAGCCAGCATCTGTGTTTTCTCGCCTGAAGCAGGGAAGCCCATCAAGGGAATGATTGGTCTACCCTGCTTTTTGGCTGGAAGGGGGTTGTGTGGACTTGGCCCTTTTTGGCAGGTTCACCCCTAAACTCTTTGCCTTAGCTCTGACATGATATTGGTGGTTTTAGGCCTTTGGGCAATTTAGTACTGTGTTCCAGTGTAAAGTGCGTGCGCTCTCTGTGTTACATTTGGAAGGTTGGCTTGCCCTCTGTTAGACCTGTCAGCCCTTTGGGTGGTCCCTCCTCATCATTATTTATTTTGTCCCACTTCTGCCTCAAACCCTGTTATATTTTTTCCTTTTTGGGAACCACCAGACTTTTTAGTGTTGATGCAGGGTCAGGGAGCCATTTTCCCTACCCCTGGAACTTCTGTCTGAGGGCCTGAGACACAAAATGGTGGCCATCCATTGTCACCTGTGACATCACCAGAACCTCCTGGAACATTCTAGAACCCTGTGACAGTGGGAGGCAGTTTAGAATGTTGGGAGGCCATCTCAGAGTGGCAGTTGGCATCTGACTGGAGAGGAGTGAGGACAGAGATAGAAGGAGGTCGGAGTAAGGCAGCAGAGGTGGAAACCAGTGCTTGGAGTGGGGTCCAGAAACCCACCCTCTACTGACCAAGCCCAGCCTAGAGCCCTGTGTGGGACCAAGACCAGAAGAACCATCTTAAGGAACTGAACATTTGGAACAGGCCTTAAAGAGGAGGAACAGCAAGTTCCTGACCTGTTCGTTGGTATCCTCCTGGAGTCCTGACGTCGAGAAGCCTGGAGACCTGGGGCCTGAGGTAGAGAAGCAGCGCTGACAGAAAGCAGACGTCGTACCCGGAGCCGTCCGAGGTCGAGTGAGGGCGCCGACGGAGGTCGTGCCGGAGGTCGAGTGAGGGCGCCGACGGAGGTCGTGGAGAGGCGCCGGAGGTCGAGTAAGGAGTCACCTGAGGTCGAGGTGAGGCGTCGACGGGGGAGTGAAGTCCGCCCACCGGAGTCGCCGGAAACTGAGGTGAAGCGCGTCGGAGGTCGGGAGTGGAGATCGCACTCCGGAGACACCCGGAAGCGGGGAGACCGTGACCCTGCGACGCCGGAAGGCGACATCGAGTCGAGACCGCCCAGCGACATCGAGTCGAGACCGCCCAGGGACATCGAGTTGAGACCGCCCAGCGACATCGAGTTGAGACCGCCCAGCGACATCGAGTCGAGACCGCCCAGCGACATCGAGTCGAGACCACCCAGCGACATCGAACCGGAGCCGCCTCACGGCGTCGACCCGGCGCCGAGCGGAGCCGATCGTCGAAGAAGGGACAGTAAGTGGTAGAAGGGGCGTCTAAGGCCCCGTGGAGCCCTAAAGACCATTCTAGGGGCTAGAGGGGTGTTAGGACCAGCCTGGGAGTGCCAGGGGTGAACTGAGACTGGTGCAGTGACATCCATTAAGGGCTGTGTAGTTTGGAGGGCCAGAACTTTAGGTTACCCTTGTTCTGCCTTAGCTTCAGTCCCAGCCTTGACCAATCTAGGTGGGACACCCCCATGCCATCCAAATGACCACAAGCTGTGTATGGGCAAAGTGACCTCATGAAAGTGATCTGATCTGTAATTGTCATTGATTGCTTTACCTTATTTATTGAAGGTGCTTTATTTATTGTCTTCCACTAATTTATTCTTGCACTGTATTTATTGTCTGACTATATTTATTTGCCATCCGTATTTATTGCATCTCTATTTATTCCTTGCTTATTTATGACCTGAACCTATTTATTGAAATTCTGAAGTAGTATTCTTTATTTGACCTGCTCTTTTGAAGAAAAATCCTATTGTTTTGTATTTATGATGTGAAGCCTGCAACTAAGAGAAAATAAGATAAAGACATATATATTTTCATCTTGTCTTCCATCATTTTTACGGTGTAGTGTCGTTTTTGGAACGGATGAACGCATGGTTATTGTGAGGGTGTGACGTACGCTTAACACGGTGCCTGACCCCCAACCGCTCGAGCCAAGCTACCACTGTGCTGGGAACCTGGTGACCGCTAACCCGGTTGCCCGATTTCCAACACCCTCCCATAGGAATGCATTGGGGAGTCCCTGATCAGTGTGTGTCAGCGGTAATTCCTGTTATGAGAGGAGCAATGTGGTCATGTCTGGTATGTATGAAATTGTGAGAATAAATGCTGCGCAATTGTGTGCGCAGATGTATTGTGATTATTTTAGAAATGCCACTTTTTGAAGTTGGCATTTCTGTGTGCTACGTGTCTGCCTGCCTGATATGAATTGTATGTCTAGCTTGTGAGTGACAGGAGCTGAGGAGTGTGGGTGGCTCCAGGAGACAGGGTGAGTCAGCCCAGTGATGAATAGAGAGATCTGCATGCAGATGGGAGGGAGGAGTTGCACCTGGGACCGGAATAGGGCTGTGCCTTCCCTCCACAATGCTGGCTCCGCAGCCTGTGGTGTGTCTGATCACTGAGCCCCCACCTTACAAAGGGGAGAGGAGCTGGGCAAAACAAAGTGCTCCAAATCCCCCCTAAACCAGTTCTGACTGGTATCCCTAAGCACTGTGCTGTGACACAATGGGAAATGTTAGTATAAATGTAGGGGCTGTGACCCCATTAAAATGTTCAGTGTAGTCTTGGTTCCTGATTCCTGCGGGCGTGCTGCTGCTGGGGCCCAGGAGGACCTGCCAGGAGGGCTGCCAGCTGGGCCCAGCTATGTCCCTGGGACCTTTTGCTTCATCTTTTAGCCTTAAGGACTTTAGTCTGCTCCAGCGCCCTGGGAGTGCTTTGCTTTATTTTTAAGAGCACCTGGCTCTTTTCTGCGCACTGGGAGGGCTCTACTTGGATTCTCCTGGGGCGCTGGAGCTTGGCTGCCCCAGGGCTGCACAGCGCTGCTGGGGGGAATCCCCAGCATACGGATTCCCCCATTATGCCTTTATCGCGGGTGCCCACCCCGCTTTGATGCCTCATTTTTCTTTTGTTTGCTTCGCGGGTTCCCACCCTGCATTATGGTGCCTTTTTGGCGGGTGCCCACCCTGCCAATGCTTTTGAATGGAAGCGGGAGCCCACCCCGCGTTTAACCGCCGCTGTTGGCACTTCTCCGGGCTGCTACCAGCGCGACCCGGAAGACAGGCATAGTTGCCTGGTTGTGGGCGGGGCTTTAGTGCGCACCCCCGGAAGTAACCGGGCCTCCCATGAGCTGGGGGAGACCCGGGTGTTGCTGAAATGAGGCGGGAGCCCACCCCGCAGTGGCGACCCGAGGAAGACTCCAGGCGGGGCTCCTGTGAGGAAGACGGAGCCCCGCGTGATGAGGTGCCGCAGCAGAGAAGAGGAGAGGACGCGCAAAGAGCTCGGTGAGTGAGGGCTTGTCCTGGCACGTGGTGAGTGTCTGTTCCCTGAGCGGACCTGCCATTGCGGACCGCTCCTACGTGGGGGCACCTTTTTCTAAAATGCCTCAGTGGGGCCCCGAGGGCACGGATGTGCCCGGGGCCCTCCTTCACTTATTTCAGCGGCCCTGCTTGCAGAGGGCAGCTGCACCGAGGGGGAAGTTCTTATTTAATTATAGGCTCGGTTTGGCCACAGTGTGGAGGCCAGAGCGGTCCCGCCGTTGAGGTCCGCTCCACCGTTGGGCTGGAATACTTTGAGAGCCCCGTGGGGCTCAAGCATGGGGGTGGGTTTGTTTGATAGTCCCGTGGGGGTCCCGAGTGCACCGTGGTGCCGGGCCCCTTTGCAGAGGTGTTTACAGTTGCCCCGCTTGCCAGTGGGCAACTGCAACAATTGGGCAGCATTTTTGGTACAGAGTCCCAGAGAGGGACTCCGGCGGCACCATGGTGCTAGTTCTGATTTCTTGATCCTCAGCTGCACCGCATCAGCGTGGGCAGCTGCAATGTTTTGCATTGATTCAAAGGGCACCAGGAGTGTCCAGGCCTCATTTTAATACTTACAGCTGCCCAGCAAGTAGTGGGCAGCTGCACCATTTAGGCCATTCTTTCTTTGGGGACATGCCTTTTGAGTTAGGAGTGAGATGCACTCCTTTGCCCTATACTTTCACAGCTACGCAGCACTTAGTGCCAGCTGCAATGTTTAGGTCTGCGCAATTGCGCACCCATGACTTCTGCTGCATTGGCAGCGCGCCCTGACTTTTGGACATAGGGCATTTGAGCCCCTTTCAGATGGCCAGTTGGCCAGGGAGACTGTGAGGTTAATAGGGCGCCAGGCCCTAATGTGATTTATGTGGTGCTAGGAAATGTAATTATATAGTATGATTTACGCACCCTGATTTATGCCTCTAGATGTGGTTTGATGATTATGAGGTTTTACATACTGTGTTTATGTTTGAGTTATTCTCTACAGTGGTTTATGCTGTGAGTTATGCTCCTAATGTAAGTTATACTTAGGAGGTCATGGTCTACTATGTTTAGGCTTATGAGGTTGGCGCAGAATATATTTCTCGCCTGATAGGATACTGTGCATGATATGATTTATGTTACAGGATGATGCTGAGTATAGTGTTTGCCAGTAATTACTGGTTGTGTTCTACATTTATGATAAGTCTTACTTTTACTATCTTTACTAAGTGATGATTCTGACAGTGGTACACGTGGCCCGGTCATGTGTATATAATCCCCTGTAAATATTGCCCAGTGCCAGTTGGCACAGTGTATATTGTGTGATTACTATTCTAATGTGTTTTATGATAATACAAAGGCTATTTTTGATATAACCTTGTGTGGAGTTCATTTTGTGGTGTGCCTAGTATGTTGTTGCTGTGTGTGTTGCGCAAATGCTTTACACATTGCCTCCGGGATAAGCCTGACTGCTCGTGCCAAGCTACCAAGGGGGTGAGCAGGGGTTATCTTTGGCGGGTAACTTCCTTGCCCTGACTAGAGTGGTGGTCTGTGCCTGGCTTTGGCGCAAGCCTTATCCAACCAGAGATCCCATTTCTAACAACTCTGTACTACACTATGACGAGTCAAAGCTGCCACTAGACAAATCGCCCATCTCTCTCCATCAGAAACATTAATCACCTGATTATCTTGACATTTTTATTGTTGCCTGAAAAATGCTAGGCACGCAAGTAAACAGCAGGTGCTTTTAAAACCGAAAGTTATTTCTGAACATGAACACAGTGCCTCTCCCGAGCCAAGTGCGGCTGCACAGGTGGCACCGTCCTAAAGCCGGCCCTCCCTACATTAGCCCTATCTTCCCACCCACATTTCTGAAGCTGCTCTCCAGATTTATTAGGCGGTGCTGCGCTGGCATTAATACTTGGGAACATCATAGTGGTCGTTATGACTAGGCATGGATTAGTTGCTAATCACTCCAATTTAGAGGCTCCCTGGTCGGCGATCTAATGGCAGTCAATACCTTTCCAACAACGATCAATGCTTATCTTTATACGCCCGACCCCTTAACTGAAGAGACAGTGGGCTTCAGAAATATCAGCACATTCGCCACCACAATTCCACCCATTAAACCGCACGTTTTCCCCAATGGCTACTCTGGAACCCATAAAGGATTAGTGTTGAAAAAATTAGTATAGTGAAGTATGAAGTAATTTGAGTGGTGGATATGTTATTCAGTTATTTGGATAGAGATGGGTAGGTTGCGGGATAGAAGAGGGAAAGAGGTTTGTATTTATATAGCGCTTGCTACCCCTTGATGCTGTTTTGAGGCGCTTCATTGGCGAGTAGCACGCTACTCTGGAACACATAAACGATTAGTGGTGAATTAGTATAGTGGAATATGGAAATTGAGAAGTGAATGGTTAACACCAGCACCAAACACCAGAAGCAGGGGAGGAGGGACCCACAGGGTCCAGATGGATAACACCAGCACCAAACACCACAAGCAGCAGCGGGGAGTCCGTCATATATTGAACCCTGGCTGAACACCACCAAAAGCAGACACCACAAACAGCAGAGGGGGGTGGGGGCTTTGTGGAGTCCAGATTGCAACAGGTCAGGGGACAAAAAAACTGAAACACTACATGATGGTGACAGAGAGCCCGGACTCAAATACCACTAGCAAAATATCTCTAGGTGTTACCGGCAGAGCAATCTAACAATCGTGCATAAGAATAGACAGGTAGAAGTGGCTGTGCGGGGCATTATTCGCTCATAGTCCCTTTTAAAGGCTGAGCCTCGTGGCCATGGCTTGACACCTCGGGTTTGCAGTAGGATTGATACACCTCTGCGGGGAAGGCTGCGGGCAGTTAAAAGTGCCACAAAGTCGCAGTAATAATGGAGCCGGCGCTAAACAAATACCCAAAAAGTGATATGTAAATATCTTAGTAGAGTTCACAAATAGAACCGGCTGGGGAGAAGTCATTGTGGCCACGTACCATTAATAAACAGACAGCAGTCACCATGGACTCAACCCTCACTCCCGAGAAGAGGCCTGGTTCACACGGGGATTGGCCGCCGCCAAACACTGGCAAGCCCACAACAGGACTGGGGACAGAGGCTGTGAGCCCCGGAACCAGGAGTGAGTGAGTGAGTGAGTGAGTGAGTGAGTGAGTGAGTGAGTGAGTGAGTGAGTGAGTGAGTGAGTGAGTGTGTGTGTGTGTGTGTGTGTGTGTGTGTGTGTGTGTGTGTGTGTGTGTGTGTGTGTGTGTGTGTGTGTGTAAGCCAGCTGGGCTCCTTTGTGTGCGTGTGGGCGCAAAGGGCTGGTTAGCAGTACCGTTCATTCTATCGATGTACATGTCGGCCTGCTTCATGCCTTCCTTTCACGGCCTGGGGACGCGCACAGAGGCTTAGACGGCCCTCGGAGGTTCGCAAAATGAAACACGCTCTCGTTGCACGCACCAGAGAGTCTTGTGCACACCGGACTAAAACCGTGAGACGCGACGGTCTGCACAAGGGCCCCCAGAGTGACAGCATGCAACAGGAGCCACTGGCTATCCCATCAGATGACGGCATGTTAAAACATGGCCTTCCCCTGGTCGGGGTAGCATGGTCAACATTTTAGTCCGTTAGTACGAAGGGGAGCTTGCACCATGGAGGGTGGGGGGCCTGGTCTGCTGTCTCTCTAGGAAGTGCGATCGATGCGCGTGGCCTTCAAAGAAAACCAAAAAAAGGACATTTCTCAGGGAGAAGTATTGTAAGCAGGTCCTCTGACTATGCTTAACGGAGAATGAGATCTAGGTCCTGGCTGCACTAGCCCAAAACCTTCCCAGCTTGTTTTGCGGCTTCCCCTTTAAGTGCCCACCTCTGGAACTCATGGCCACCCTAAAGGCACCCAGGGGTGGCGGGGATAGATGACGTTTTAAGGGCATACACCATTGCACTAAATAAAGTGTCAAGGCAAATAGCAGTGTTCACGGGGAGTGGGTTAATTGTCAAGTTGGGCCTTCACGATTTCCGTCGCCTGCACACCTCACCTTTTGTCGTGATCGGGCCGTGCACGGAAAGTATTTACCGGCGGCTTGAGCCAGGTCTGGGTCCCGTGATTTCTGGATACGCACGCTGTAGAATCCTCCAGGGGGAGCTCCACTGCTGGTATTCTATTCAAGACTGGAAAGCACTAGGGACCTGAATGGCAACAGGGCGCAGATTCTTCTTTCGAGTGCCTCCTACAACGAGGGACAGACCCGCATAGACTCTAGGAGTCACGCCCCGTAAATGCAGTTTTCAGAAAAACCTAGGAAGGAGCCAGACTTTTGGAAAAAAAACAGACCCACAGAGCATTTCCCTTGGGGGAGCGAGGAGGGCATCATCTGTGTACAAGTTAATTACAGACAGATGTCGCCAAAGCTCGCTCCCGGAAGGGAATCGCCAAGCGTGCACGCGTTGCCATTGAAAGCAATGCAATGCGTGTACGTTTTTGGACTAAAAAGCTAATCAATTTCAAGAGGTCTCCTCCTAAGCAGCGCATGCGCGCTACGTAGGCGAGACCTAAAAAAGTAGAGAGCAAGTTCGGCACAGTCACTGAGCATGGTAAAGATGTGAAAGTGTGAAACACAGGACATCATCGGGTAATTGTCCAGCTTTGATAGCAAAGTCTTTCAAGTGTAATCATATTGTGCATTTTTCTAGGGTGTGTACCCAAAAGAAATTTGAAAATAGAAAAAGTGTGAATTGTGTACAACATGAAGTTAATTCAGGCGAAGATGGAGTTAATACATCAGATGAAGACATTGAAGTACTGAAGTTCTGTGATCTGTTGAAGGAATCACAGAATGAAATCGCACCGGTTCTAGAAGGTGAATATGTTAGAACATGAACAATATTGCACACCTAAATAGTAACTGTCAATGGTGTCACGGTGCAAATGTGGGTGGATTCATGTTTGCGGTATACATTAATTGATCAGGAAATTTGGAATAAAGTGGGTGGAAAGGAATTGTCAAAATCCAATGTGGAGTTGATTGGGTACGGAAGAAGTAAATTACCAGCAATAAGGTGTTTCCAAACGTCATTGGGTTTCAAGCTAAGAGAGATCTTGTGCTGGATATATGTTGTAGAAAAGGGGAGGTGTTTCTTCGTTTGGAGGAAACAGAGAGTGTTAAATATAGTGTTGGATCAAATGCTGTAGAACAAGTACAGCCTGCGAAGCATGAGGAGGTGGAGATATGGAAGAACGAGTTTCTGAGTTTGTTTGGAAATAAACTTGGATGTTTGAAGAAGTTTGTGCACAAGATTGTGTTAAAGGATGGAGCTATTGCAGAAATGCATAAAGTGAGAAATGTGGCTGGGGTGCTGAAGGAAGCATTAAAGGCAGAATTAAAAAGGTTATTGGAGATGGGGGAGATAGAACACCTTAAGTCATTATTTCCAGTGGAAATTGCCAGCAAGCCTAATGGTAATATTGGGATGTGTGTGGATCTGAGAGATTTAAATGACTGCATATGAGTGGATCGCCATCCCATACCAAATATAAATGAGATGTTGGCCGGTGTTAAAGGAGGAAGAGTGTATTCTACGCTTTATTTGTCAAGTGTTTAGCATAAGGTCTTATATTTATTTTTATTTATTTATTTATTTGTGTTTTAAAGAGCGCGGACTTGACCCGTTGGGGTATCAGAGCGCTTTACAGGGTTAACAGGTTGTATACAAAATACTTTGGTACGGGGGTGGAACTTTTGGGATAAAAACAAGTACATACATTTTACAAGAATGAAGGTCCAAGAGTCTAAGGGTGGTGTGCCCGGAGGTGCCAGGTGGATAACATCTGGTCAGTCCAAGGTGTGGTAGTAATAGAATAGAAACAAGGTCGCTGATGTGAGTGCAATGCAAGATTTAGGAGAGGAATTTGCCCACTATACCATCTGGAGTCGAGGCATATAACTTAATTTATTATGCTGGAAGGAGTGTCCCGGTTTGTCTGTATGCCATTTGGCAAGGCATTTGATTCAGCAGTGTTTCAGAGATTGGTGCAAAATTTGCTTGCTAAAATGAAAAATGTAAGATTTTTCCAAGATTACATCTTAATGTGGGCTGAAACTAAAATTATGCTTGATGGTTTATTAAGAAAAGTTTGTGGCATACTGGAAAAAGCTGGTCTCACCGTAGAAATAAATAAATGTTAATTTGCATGTTAAAGTGTAGAGTATCTAAGACATTCTGGGCCCGATTCACAGAACTAACTTAAGACAAAATCCTAAACTTACTACCATTTTCGTATTCACAGAAGGCACTTACTCATTTTGGTATTCACAGAAGACACTTACTCACTTCGGTATTCACAGAAGTTAGGAGTCCTAACTTTAGGACTCCTAAATGCCTTCTGTGAATACCGAAAGTCTTAAAATTAGGATTTTTCTCAGTTTAGGAGTCCTAAAGTCAGGACTCCTAACTTTACTACTACTAAATTGAGAAAAATCCTAATTTTAAGACTTTCGGTATTCACAGAAAGCATTTAGGAGTCCTAAAGTTAGGAGTCCTAACTATACTACTACTAAACTGCGAAAAATCCTAATTTTAAGACTTTCGGTATTCACAGAAGGCATTTAGGAGTCCTAAAGTTAGGACTCCTAACTTCTGTGAATACCGAAATGAGTAAGTGCCTTCTGTGAATACCAAAATGGTAGTAAGTTTAGGATTTTGTCTTAAGTTAGTTCTGTGAATCGGGCCCTCTATATCTTGTGAAGGGATAAAACAGTATAAATTGATGGTAGCAATAAAAAATGTGCTGTGTGCTGTGTGCTGTTGACAAGGATCAGTTAAGGTCTTTTCTTTAGGTTTAGTGGAATATTACGCAAAGTTTGTTGAAGCATTTGCAGATTTAGCACAACCGCTATGAGTACTTATGAAGAAAGGTCAGAAGTATGCATGGTCGAGTGAGTGCCAGAAAACATTTGAAGAGTTAAAAAAAATATTATAAATGCAGTGGAATTGAAGCCGTTTAATGTTCAGAATTGCACCATTGTCTCCACAGATGCTAGTATGCATGGACTAGGGGCTTTGTTAATGCAAATGTGCAATGGTAAAGAGAGAGTTGTGGTATTTGCCTCAAGGACATTAAAAGGGGCAGAAGGAAGTTATTCTACAATAGAAAAAGTAGCCCTAGCCTGCTGATGGGGAGTTCAGCATTTCCGGAACATTGGGCCTGATTCACATAACTAACTTAAGACAAAATCCTAAATTAACTACTTTTGGTATTCACAGAAGTTAGGATTTTGTCTTAAGTTTGTTTTAAGACAAATTTAAGACAGACTTAAGACAGGATTTTGTCTTAAGTCTGTCTTATCATAAGACTGTCCAAAGTTTGTCTTAGGACAAACTTAAGACAAAATCCTAACTTCTGTAAATACCAAAAGTCGTAAATTTAGGATTTTGTCTTAAGTTAGTTCTGTGAATCGGCCCCACAGTGTGGGGAAGAGAGTTTGAGTTACAAACTGATCAAAAGCTGGTAGATGTGTCCACTACAAAAGGTGTGGGACGAGCTTCATTCCGGATTGCAAAATGGGTTTATAGATTGCAAAAATATACGTTTCCGATTAAATATTTCCCAGCCATGTCTAATGGAAATGCTGATTGTTTGTCAAGAATGCCTGTAGAAGAAGTGGATGAAGAGGAAGAATGGATGACAGTTGATGTAATAGAAATGAGAATCAAAGCTATCTCAGAAAAACAATGGAAGGATTGAACTGGAAAAGATGAGGAAATGCAGAGGATCATAAAAACTAAGGAACAGCCGAAATTAGGAGATTGTAGGAGTGGTTCGACAAATTATAAAAATGTGTGGTTAGTGTTGTCATGTCAGGATGGAATTGTAAGAAGAGGAGACAAAATAATTTGACCGACTGAGTTAAGAGGGAGATCGTTAGAAATTTTACATGAGGGTCATGATGGTATGTTAGGGATGAAGAGAAAGATGAGAGAATCTTTGGTGGCCGGCGGTGGACCGAGAGGTAGAAAGATTTGTAAGGAGCTTTTGTAAGTTGCACATGGAGTGATAAGACGCATGCAGAAAAAGAAACACATGTGGTGCCAATGTCTTACCCGTGCAAACCATGGCATAAAATTGCAATGGATATTTGTGAACCATTTGAGTTGGATGCTCGTGGGAAGAAATGTGCTATAGTGATGGTAGATTAGCACTCTAAGTGGCCCAAGGTAAGTTTTGTGAATAGGGTAGTAGAATTCTGTGAAGAGGTGTGGAAAAGGGAAGGCTACCCAGAAGAAGTTTAATGGATAATAGACCACAGTTTGTTTCAGAGGAGTTTGGAATGTTTCTGATGGATTGTGGGGTTAAAAGTGAGGATGGCAGTTGGACACCCACGTGAGAATGGCCTAGTAGAAACATTTTATAGAGTTCTGAGAGAAAATATATATATATTTTTAATCCTTTTTATTTGCATTTTTCGTAACATGTACAACAATAACAAAGTGCAGAGCAATACTCATAAGCAAATCTGCTGGACAGATCAGAATACCAGTACCTTTGCCCCAATCAGTGGGCGTCATCACAGTTCCTGTAACACAAAGTATCAATCAACAAATACATCAAGGAGTACAGTATAACGATATGCTTTTCAGGGACATCACTATACATCGCAATGTTGAGGGCACCTCGACCCTCCCCCCCCCCCCTCCCCCCGAGACATACAATACAATCTTTGCTTCCTAATTCATCTTCTGCCACAGAATTAAGCCAAATCACCAGGTTCCCATATGTCTCTCGGACGGGATCTGGTCGGCAGAAGTTCCCAATAGTTTGTCAAATTGTGCCCTACAGTACGTCACATTCATAACCCACGCCTTCGTCGTTGGAGGCCGGGCTGCCCCCAAGTGTAAGGCCACCTGTCTTTTTGCCATTAAAAGTAGTATTTCCGGCAATTTACGTAATTTAGGTGGCACTGTCTCACAGACCCCAAATACGGATGTCAATGGTGTGCAGGGTAGGTCCAGCCCAGTGGTGGCTTTTATGTGGGGCAGTATGGTGAGCCAGAAATTTGCTATTGGTCTGCACTGCCACACCAGATGGTAGAAGGTCGCTCGGGGGGCACCACAGCGCCAGCAGCAGTCATCTTTGCGGAGCCCCATCTTATGTAGTTGTATGGGAGTGCGGTAGAAGCAGTGGAGGCACTTAAAGTGTATAAGCCGGAGAAGGTAATTGGGCGTCTGAGAGAAAATATTCAATTGCCATTGTAAAATGGTTTGGCTTGAAAGGAAGAGAAAATGTAGATATATATATATATATATATAATATATACGCGGCTAGTTTTCATCCCACCAAACTAAAGATGAGTATCCCCTATGCGGAGAACCTAAGAATGAAGCGTAATTGTAGTGAAGCGAATGCCCTGAGTAAAGCTCAGGGGGCTCTCACACACAGACTCTTACAAAGAGGATACAAATTGGAAACACTAAATCAAGCTAAAGAAAAAGTAGATGGTTTGGATAGATGTGCGTTATTAAAACCTGATAAAAAGAAAGTCGGGGAAAAAAAGAAACACACCCAGAGTGAAATCCGTATGATAACAGGATTTAGTGCATACCAGACTCGGGTGAGAGACAGTCTGAGTAGACATTGGTACCTGGTCAAACAGGATCCGATCCTACAGGGGACAATATCCAGAAGGCCCTTAATGACATTTAATCGGGCCAGGTCTATGAGAGATGATTTATTCAAGACTAATCAGGAGGTCAAGAAAGGAGGTGGCTGGCTAAAAGTGAGTCCGGGCTTTCACAAATGTTTTAAATGCAAGGCCTGTAAACACGGAAAAAATACGCAACAGGTAGCCTCACCTCTCCTAAATAGCCCCTGGAAATTAAGGAAACCTTTGAACTGTAAAAGTGAATTTGTTGTCTACATTTTAAAATGTTCTTGCCCTAAGATGTATGTGGGAAGTACTATTCACATGGTTCATGTACGTATCCTACAACATCTTAGGGCAATTGGGAATAATGATAAAAACTATGTAGTAGCACGCCATATGAATGAATTCCATAAAGGCAACACTAGTGAACTAGTGTACTTTGCTATTGACCAGATCCCCATAGAACAAAGAGGAGGTGATAGAGAAAGAAAGTTACGGAAATTGGAGTCTAAATATATATTGATGTTTAATACGAAAAGTCCAAATGGTTTGAATGTTGAAGAGGATCTCCATGTACATCTGATATAGAAGTATCCATTAAGAGTGAGTGCTGCTCCTCTTTTTAGTTCAAATTTTATAGATTTTAAATTGTCATAGGGTCACAGACGAATAAGACAAATTCTTTTAAAAACATCATTTATAACTAGTTGCTGGTATGAAGAGAATTTCATCATTTGTAGTAATGATAAGAAAGGATATACCTAATAAGTTAATTATAGACTGTCTTAAAACCAAGTCCTGTAATGCATTTGCACTTTATTGGAGTTGCACTTTACTGGAATTGCGGTTTTTGCACAAAGTAGGCACTAGCACTTTATTTAGAACTAATGCGCACAAGTGTTTTATAATAATTTTAATATTTATATTATTTATTGTTAAGAAGACAGTTTAATATAAATAAGGGTATGTACCATAAAATGACCATCCTACAATGTTCTTTTCCTCTTTTGATTTCTTGTTCACATTAAGGTCTGAACAGTGGATTGACAGAAAATAGTTACTACGTTATACCTGATCAATACAACATCTAATGATCAACTGATGATAATGATGGGGCACTTGCCCAGAAACACTGCATCAAATTTTGAAAATTACCACTGTTCCTTTGTAATACATGAGTATTAATTATATTACTGTGTAATGCTGTATTAACATTTTTAAGGCTTTTTATGCTTAAGAATCACTTACTCCCGGTGTCCTCTGTGAGAATTATTGTTTGTTTTTTTAATATAACTGTAATGCTTCAATATTATGGGTTTTGAAATCCTTAAATGAAAAAGAATTTTAGGATTTTAATATATTAAGAGAGGAGGGAGCGTGGCACTATGCTATAATTAGCAATACTGTGTTAAAAATTATTGTGTTAAAAGTATCAGCATTACGAGAAAAGTAACATGAGTCTGTTTTCAGTGGTTATTTTGGAAGTGGTCATGTGACTCTGTGACTTGTATTTAAATGAAATTGATTCGTAATGTTAAATTGTGTGAGCAAGGCAGTTGTGCCGAAACGCGTTGCAAAAAGAAGAATAAACCCTAGCCGGATGGCTAACAGCATCTCCTGTGTCGGTGTCCGATTTTATGAAGATCGGGTTTGGTTGTGATATATATATATATATATATATATATATATATATATATATATATATATATATATATATATATATATATATATATATATATATATATATAATAGTGTATTACCCACTGGTGGTCGCCAGTAGGTAGTTATAGTTAGGACCTAGTTACTATAGGAAAATGGCAACATTCTATTCGCAATAACTTTGGCGCTGATTGACGAATCTTCGCGAAATTTTCAAAACGAATTATTTGTTGAGATCAGCTCCTATGTTGAAAGTTTGGGGGTCATTCGTGAAGGAGGGGCTGGGAAAAAAAGGAAGGTCCCAAAACGTGTTTTTCAATGTTAATTTCCATAGGAAACTTTAGACAAGGCTACAGGTCGAACGGATGAACGGAATTACCCCAAACTTGGAAGGGAGAAGGGTCTTGGTCTAGAAAGCACACTTTTGAATATTTGGTGTAAATCTATTCAGTACTTTTTGAGAAATATCTAAATTTACAGATATCGATATTTGGGAATTCTGCCATCTGATTGGCTGAGGCGTTACGAGCACGAGCTTGCTGATGATTGACTGCGAGCGGTTGCAACTAGGAAGTGTTGGCCGCCATTTTGTGATTCCGTTAAAGCGAGTAAGGGGAAAAAGGGAGAAAAAAGTGGGACAGAGGAGGGTAGGAGCGCTGTGAGGTTTGTAGGGTGGGTAGAGTGTGCTATAGAGGGAGTGTGAAGCAAATTATTTATCACTAATGGTTTGAAAATGCTGTTTTGCCCACTGTGAGATGGTGCTGAGGTGAGGTGCCGGTACAGTCTGGGATGAAACCGCACGTCTAAACTGTGAGCTCAGTACTGTAAAGTGATGTGCTCTGGGCGCTGTAGCATATCTGTGCAGGTGGTGTTAGTATGCGTTTAGAGTATAGCGGGAGTGGGAAGCAAAGTACTTAGTGGTATCAGTATGAAGACTCGGGGATGAAACCGTGAGTGTAAGTCGTGAGTTTATTGCTGTGAAGTGATGTGCTGTGGGCGCTGTAGGATACCAGCCGCTGTAGCATACCTGTGTAAGTAGTGTTAGTGTGCGTTTATTCTATACAGGGAGTGTGAAACAAACTACTCATCCCTATTGGTCTGAAGAGTGGAATGCAGTGTTTTAGGAAGCAGGAATAAAAAGGAATAATCATGAAGAATATAATGCAGAATGTTGCAATGCCAGAGAAGGAAAATGGTAAAATGAGTTGTGTCTAAGAAAGTGGTTGTGTGTAATACAGGGATGGAGTTTGACAATTATATAGAAAGTGTCTTTATTTCAGTGCCATAATTGGACCCAGAGGTGCAAGAGCTAGGGTATCCAGCTGATGCAAAGTTGAACCACTTCTGCTGTATTCAAACGTAAGCTCCGGCATCGGTGAATTGTATATTATATGTTACAGTTGTATGTGAAATAAACAATAGCTATTACACTTGAATGACTCTACATTCTATAAAGAAAATAAAGGTAGGATACGATTAGTACATGTATTGTTTAAGAAAAGAAAGAAAGACAAAAATTGCAAAATGTAGTCATCAAACTTTACCTTGGCAGTGCTTTTTTGTAACAGAAAATTAAGAACAGTAGAATAGTTAGCAATCTGTTGTACAGTAGAATCAATGTGGTGCGTGTCAGAATTGGTACTAGTTCTACCCACATTGGAACTCTGAGGATGATCACAAACATTTCGCTTCTGAGAAGCACATTCGGTACCTTTGTAGTCAAACCGTACATTATTGTCTTCAGCTGTTTCAAAAAAACATTCTTGTGTAGAGAGCGAAGGCATCGAGCTTAGACAAACTCCAATTGCTTCTGCTGTAGTCAAATCGAAACTCCTGCATCAGTGAATTGCACATTTTATGTTACAGTTCTATGTGACCTACAGAATAGCTATTAGACATGAATAAATACATAGTATAATGAAAATAAAGGTAGTTTACGATTAACACACTGTGCCAACCAGTTCCTAAACAAAGTCGTCTTTTTACATTTTTATCGTGAGGTTCTGAGCAGAGGCTGACTGAGTAAAATTGTGTGAAAGGGCTTTGTGAATAACAGGCAGGCAGAGAGGTGTGTGCACAAAGAATAGACGTGGTTTCTAAATGGGTGTCTGGTTTAGGTTAATTTTGGAAGTAAGTAGCGTATTTGCATAGGCCATACATCACTGATTCCTGGTTAGACTGGAGACGTAAGGGGAAATAATGAGGCTAGAGTTTAAATGTCTGAGTATACTTAGAAAATTATTATATCAAAGTAGTAGGATCGAAGTGTATTATAAAAAATTTAAAGGAAAAAGTTAAAAAAAATGGAAAAAATCCATTTAAGAATAATGTGAGTTTCTAACAAGTCTTGGAGATTCCAGTCCAGAAGTTCTTCAGCTGCTTGAGATGCGTAATGTTCCAAGAGGCTATTGTTGCCATCGTGTGAGAAGGGACAGTAATGTTCCTCGAATGTTGGAGAGGTAATTTGAATGTGCAGGCAATGTTGTGAAAGGTCGCACGTTGCAGGAGATCTTTCGCGGCTGCGCAGAAATCCCATTGCGCTGCGATTCCTTTTAGCATTGCATTCGCCATTGCTCCGCTGCCAGAACAATCACGTTCATGGTTTTCAAGATACTACATTACCTGCTGGATATCTGGAGCGATTGTTGAGATGCTGGCAAGGCATAGATCCATTCGCCAGTCAAATGGGCAAGTTTTGCAATCAAACGATGGTTGTACGCATATTGCATAAGTGTAGATAAATGTTATGTTGTAGCTAGCTCCGATAATAGATAGAGGCAGGCAACCAAAAAGTTTTTCAGTTTTTTTTTTTTACAGTATTGATGTAGCTTGGCGTAGAGGCGTATTCTGTCGGACATAGTTGTTACCATAGAGAGCGTAGCCATTTCTAGAAGTGGAATTAGTAGTAGGATGGCCGCAAAGAAGGTGAGAATTATGGGCACTGTTCCTGTTATTCCAGAGTTGATTGAAAGAATGTCTGAATGTAGTCTGATATTAAAAGAAGAACAGTTTGAAAGCGTGTTAGAAGGCTATAGGAGACCGTGTTAAAAAAGTGTGCCAGACCTTGAGTGTGACGTGTTGAAAATTGTGTAACAATTCACAAAGTGTAATGGGAGGTTCATATTTAAAAGGGAGTGTATTTTACTTGAAGTTCGTGGTATCTGCAGTCGATAAATTTCTTTTGCAGAAGTGAGGGACACTTCTGTTGTGAACAAAAGCGCTTTCTGTTTGGATTGTTTAATGAAATCTGTTTTCAAAGTAGGGATTGAAGGCCAAGTTGAAGTTTGGGAGTTAGTTTGTGTGGGTAGGAATAGACATTGCCACAGGAAGTTACTCGGTTTGAAACAGTAAGGACATACAGTATGTCACCTCACATTCCGTAGGAGTGCATGTTATTGAGAAGCAGATAACTGCTGTTAGAAAGCTGTGTGAATGTTGGTCTGATTGTGTGAGTTGGCGTCCTTTTAAGAAAGGACGCAAGATTGGGGGCTGTAAGCTTAGAAGCGTTGTGTAGTTGGACATTCTTGGATAGTAATGAATGACTGCTATTGTGGTCACACTTTTCACCTGTGAGAAAATCTTCTGTATGCTCTTTAAAACAGCGATATGTAAATGGGAGAAACCACTGCTCGTGAATAAACGCGCTACTTTATATAATCACATACAACATGACAAACAACATGTACACCTAGCACACACAACAACACTACGTACTGTGGGAACCGTGGCTAGCCATGTACACAAAGCAAACATGGCATGGCACCTCTGCCACACAATGCAGAATGCGTGGCGAGATGGGAGCAAAGTATGTGCGAAGGTGGCAAGTAATTCTCGATTATAAAAGTATACAATGCAAACTCTTGAGGGGATGTGCCGGACAGACTTGAGTATGCAGAGCACAGACATGTACATGTCAACATACACTGATGGTCTATTGAGTGAAGTGGACAGTGGACGCAACCATGATAGTACAGTCAGTAGGGAAGGTTACAGAATGGTAGAGCGTACGTGCCTCCCCACCCCCCAAATGTTTAAGGGAGGTGGGCTGGCTCACCGTACGCAAGGCTAGCGTAGGGGTATGAATAAAAGGCATGTTTCTTTGGGTGTGGTTCTCTTCCGGATTGGCGAACGTGTCTGCCAGGTCTGCGCAGCTTACACTGCCACGAGGCTGACGCTGTGAGCGAAGGTGGGTGCGTGAATGATGCCGTCAGCCTGCTGGTATTCAGAAACCGTCAAGGCCGCTGTGACGCATATATGCCCCACAGTTCACCTTTCGACACCGCTGTATGTGAAAGAGGGCCAACCACGTGCCGGCGGAAGGTCCTGGGCCGAGGTCTGCGAGCTCGGAAGGCTCCTGAGACTAACGCTGGCTACCGCGACACAGGCACACAGAGCCCAGCCTGAGGCCCGGGAGCGTGGAGTGCTCTGTATAATAGGAACACAGTAGTCCGACAGGTACCGACAGTGGAACGGTGTTTTGATACCATAGTGGACGATGTTAGAACTGTATCTGAGAGTGGAGATGAAGGTACTCCCTTCAACCAGCTGCAACCAACTGTAGGTCCCAACAGTGGAATAGTGTCTTGATCTCATAATGGACGATGTCCGATATTACCTGCTGTTGAGTTTTCAGAGAACTCCCTCCGTTGAGGTGCATCACACTCTGTGCTTCCGTAGCTAACTGCTGTACAGGATTATTGGGCTTTGTTGACTGCAGTCGGTGGAGTACACCACGGTACAGCAGGTCCGAACAATGAAACGGGGTCTTGATTCTATGATTGAGTATGTCAGAAGTTAAAGTCTGTGATGATTTCGGTGTACCCCCTCCGATCAGGTGCAATCAACTCTGGGTCCCAACAGTGGAACGGTGTCTTGATCCCAGAACGAATATGCTACTTACCAGTATGCATCTGTTCTTGGCATGTAGGGCTGCTGACATTCATATCTGTGCATAGATCGCCGCCTAGTGTTGGGTCCGGATGATTGCACATTGTTGTCCTGGAAGAGTCTTCGAAGTATCACGAGATAGGTGGCTCCTCCCCTGGACTACAGTGCGCATGGGCATCCCCTCCATCCTTAGATTGTTTTTCGCCATTGTGGCAGAGATGGAGTGTAATACAGTGAATGATGACCATGCTAACTAGTAATTACTGAATGCTACAGCTGCTACAGGCGCCGGGGAGGAGGGTGGGCGATATGAATGTCAGCAGCCCTACATGCCAAGAACAGATGTATACTGGTAAGTAGCATATTCGGTTCGAGGCATGTGGGCTGCTGAATTCATATCTGTGCATAGATTATATAGCAGTCCCTCCATTTAGCGGCGGCTGCCCGTGCCAGCTGCAGCAGTCTGAAAAAGAGTTTTGAGAACAGCCTGTCCTACAGCTGCCTGCTGTCTTGATTGTACATCTACACAGTAGTGCTTGGTAAATGTATGTATAGTGGACCATGTGGCTGCTCTACATATCTCCTCTAAAGGAATATTTCCCAGGAAAGCCATGGAGGCCCCTAACTTTCGTGTAGAGTGGGCCCTTGGAGGAATTGTTAGTGTGCGCTTAGCTTTTTCATAGCAAATCTGTATACACTTAACTATCCACCTAGATATTCCTGCTTTGGAAATGGGGTTGCCTTTGTGCTGTGGAGAAAAGGCAACAAACAGTTGTTTTGTTTTCCTGAAAGTCTGTGTTCTGTCAATATAGTATAGGAGAGCTCTTCTGATATCAAGTGTGTGGAGCATTCTCTCCGCTACATTCTCAGGATTAGGATAAAACACGGGCAGTTCTATGGATTGATTCATATGGAACTGCGAGATTACCTTGGGCATGAAAGTAGGGTTGGTGCGTAGTACTACCCTGTTTGCATGAACTTGTATAAATGGCTCTTGAATGGTTAGTGCCTGAAGTTCACTAACTCGTCTTAGGGAAGTAATGGCAACTAGGAAAGCTACTTTCCATGTTAGAAATTGAATCTCACAGGAGTGTAGAGGTTCAAAAGGTGGTCCCATCAGTCTGGTGAGGACCACATTTAGGTTCCAGACTGGTGAAGGAGGGTGTCGTGGGGGAATCACATGTCTGAGTCCCTCCAAGAAAGCTCTGATGGCTGGTACTTTGAACAGAGAGAGGTGCTGCCTATTCTGAAGGTAAGCTGCCAGTGCGGTTAAATGTATACGGATGGAATTGTATGCCAGATTGCATCGGTATAAGTGTAATAGATAACAGATAATGTTTTGCGTTGATGCATCCAGCGGATTGATGTCATTATTTTTACAATAAATGACAAATCTTTTCCACTTAGCCGCGTAGCAGGCTCTGGTAGTGGGTCTCCGTGCCTCCTTGATGATATTCATACATTCTGGAGGCAAGTTTAGGTAGCCAAATTCTAAGATCTCAGGAGCCAGATCGCCAGGTTCAGCTGTTGCGGATCTGGGTGCTGAATCTCGCCATGGCTCTGCGTTAAGAGTGTGGGTGTGAGCCGTAGCCTTTGATGCGGTACCACGGAGAGTTCCAGAAACGTGGTGTACCATGGCTGACGTGCCCACGTTGGAGCAACGAGGATGAGCGTCATCGAGTGTTGCTTGAGTTTGCGTGCCACCAGCGGTATTAACGGCACTGGGGGAAAAGCGTACGCAAATCTGCCGGACCAGTTCATCCATATTGCATTGCCCTGCGACTGTGGATGTGGGAACCTGGCGGCAAAGTTTTGGCATTTTGCGTTTTCCCTTGTGGCGAATAGGTCTATCTCTGGATGACCCCACTGCTGGAAGTACGGTTGGAATACTGATGGATGTATTTCCCACTCGTGCATCTGGTGGCTGTGTCTGCTGAGCAGGTCTGCCATCTGGTTGTCTTTGCCTGGGAGGTGTTCCACCATGAGGAAGATGTTCCACTGAATGGCCCACTTCCACATGCTCTGAGCCAGATGAGACAACTGTGACGAGTGTGTTCCTCCCTGCTTCTGTATGTAGTACATGACAGTCATGTTGTCCGTTCGGAGCAACACGACTTTGTTGCACAGGTGCAGTTTGAATGCTTTCATGGCTAGGAAGATTGCCATCAGTTCCAGAATATTGATGTGCATCTTCTTTTGCTGCGTCGTCCATAGTCCCTGCACTGTGCGATGGAGTACATGAGCTCCCCATCTCTGGAGAGACGCGTCCGCCGTCAGTATGATTTGTGGAACAGGCTCCTGGAACGGTCGGCCCTTGCAAAGGTTTTGTGGATTCCACCAATGCAGAGAGTTGTATGCCCGACCGCTCACCAACACTAGGTCTTTTAAGTGTCCGTGGGCCTGATTCCACTGACGTGCCAAGCACTCCTGAAGCGGGCACATATGTAATCTTGCGTGCGGGACTATGAAGATGCAGGAGGCCATCATGCCTATCAACTGCATAAACACTCTTGCTGGGAGTGAGTGTTGAGGTCTGAACTTCTTTATGAGCAACTGAATGCTGTTGATCCTGACTGAATTTGGTTGTGCCGTGGCTGCCAGAGTGTCTATGGTTGCGCCTAGGTACTGCTGTATGTGGTTGGGTTGAAGGCGGGACTTTGGATAATTCAGTGAGAAGCCCAGGCTGTGAAGAAGGTGAATGGTGTGGGACATGTGGCTGGCACAGTGCTGGGCCGACTTTCCCTGGATAAGCCAGTCGTCCAGATAAGGATAGACATGTATGTGCTATCTCCTTAAGTGTGCCGCCACTGTAGCCAGGCACTTGGTGAAAACTCTGGGTGCCGTAGTTACCCCGAAAGGGAGGACTTTGAACTGGTAATGCTGATTGAGAACAGCGAACCGGAGATACTTTCTGTGTGAGGGGTGTATGGGTATATGGAAATACGCATCCTTGAGGTCTAATGTTGCGAGAAAGTCTCCCTGACTGAGCAACGGTAGTACTTGTTGCAGAGAGAGCATGTGAAAATGCTCTCAGAGAATGGAACGGTTTAGAGGTCTTAGATCTAGTATGGGTCTGAGAGATCCATTCTTTTTGGGGATCAGAAAATACAGTGAGTACACCCCTGATCCTCGTTCCTTTGCAGGCACGAGTTCTATGGCTCCTTTTTGGAGCACACTGAGAACTTCTTGTTGGAAAAAGTGCAAGCGCTCTGCGGACATATGATGGTGTCTTGGTGGTATGTTGGGTGGAGTGGACGTGAACTCTAGACAATAACCGTACTGGATAATATCTCTCACCCACCTGTCTGTAGTAATGGATTCCCAGACTGGCAGGAACTGTTGGAGTCTCCCCCCGACAGGTGTTACGTGGTCGGGGGGCAGTGACAAGGCGTCACTGTTTGTTGGTGGCGGAGGACCTGGAGCTGTTGTTTCCACGGCCTCTGCCCTTGACGTTGTTTCCACGGTATCCACCTCTATTATTTTTATTATAGGTGGTCTGTGTACCTCCTTTAGTGTACTGTGACTGCTGGGAGTTTTGGCTTTTTGATGGCCCTCTGTTGCTGGAGCGACGAAAGGACCCACTCCGAAACTGCTGTGATTGCAGAGCCCCCATAGACTTTGCAGTCTCTGTATCCTTTTTGAGTTTTTCTAGGGTGGTGTCAACCTCGGGGCCAAAGAGGGAGTTAGGGTTGACAGGTTGATTAAGTATAGTTGTTTGTATTTCTGGTTTAAATCCAGAGATTCTTAACCAAGCATGCCGTCTTAACATGACGCTGGTGTTAATGGCCCTAGCTGCAGTGTCAGCTGCGTCAAGAGCACACTTAATGGAAGCGTTGCTGATAAGCTTCCCTTCTGTAATTAGGGATTCTGCTCCTTCTTTACACTGATCTGGGAGGTGCTGGAGCAGTGTCTCTAGGGTATCATAATGTGCCCGGTCGTATCTGGCCAGAAGCGCCTGAGTGTTGCCAATTCTCCAGATGTTAGCTGCCTGTGCAGCAACCCTCTTTCCCGATGTTTCCGATGTAGACTCTTTGTCTGGGGAGGAGCATCACCCGTTGTCTGTGAGTTGGCTCTCTTCCGAGCATTGGAAACCACCAATGAGTCTAAAGGCAACTGTCCTCTTATGTAGGCAGGGTCCAAAGGAGAAGGCCTATATTTTTTTTCAATCCTAGGGTTAAGGACTCTCGCCCTTGTGGTCTCCTTAAAAATGTCAGTAGCCTGTTTGAGGACCCCCTTCAGCATGGGCAGAGTCTTAACAGATCTTTCTGAGGTAGAGAAGGTATCCATTAGAAAGTCGTCCTCAATAGGATCAGTGTGGAGCTGTACGTCATGATTGTTGGCGGCTCTTTCAATTAAGGCATTGAAAGCAGCCGTATCCTCTGTAGGAGACGTTTTCACCACATATGCTTGTGTGTCTGGAGCAGTATGTGGGTCCCCTGCATCAGTATTGTCCACCCAAGGCTGGTTCTGGTCTTCAGGGTCAGTGTCCATAGGATAAGTGCCCTCTATATCATCAATATCCCCAGCATCCACATTAGAGTGTGTTGGTGAGAATGACTGAGGTTCTGTGGCACAATATTGAAGTCGTTCCACTAGAACTGGTGATGTGGGTCTTTTTCTCTTCAATGGAATTTTGTAGGGCTCCATTGGTGTCTTTGTCACTATTTTCCGTTTGTATATGGAAAGTCTACCAGTATTGGCGTCGATAAATTGCCGGGGATCCTCATCGGCGCGAGGTATTGCAACCGCTCTCTTTTCTGTTGGAATTCCTGTCGGTGCCTCGACATTTTTCTTCGGGTCGATAGGTTCTTGGGGCTCGAGACCCTTCTTGGCGTCGAACATTTTTGGTCGCACCGCTGGTGGGAGTCCAAACTTGATGTGCGTCGACGCGATGTGAACCGCGCTGACCGCTTTGGGCTGCGGGGCCGCGTCTGCGCCAGCCATGGAAGCCTTGGTTTGGATGCGTAATAACGACTCCGACACCTTCTGCTTTACAAAGGGAGACGGTGCGGCGGATTGGACACGGTCCTTCGACGCCCTTTTGGTTGGGGCCTCAGGCCCTGTACCGGATGTCGTTTTCGGGACACGAAGACTGGAATGGGGTGGCTCCCGAGGGCCGCTCTCCATCTGTGTGTCGACGCTCCTTGGCGTCGATATTTTCGGGTCGGCAACCTTGACCTTGATTGTAGGTGCCGCCTTCGGCTCGACGTTCGGAAAACTCCTCTCAGCGTCGACAGCCTTCTTTTGTGTCTTCGGCTCCGAGGGCTTCGAGGCCTTGTTGCCGTGGAGAGACTCTTTCACTTTCGGTTTCGCTTTTGGTGCCGTTGCCTTCAGTTTCGATTCTCGTCGATCGAGTGATGGCGCTTTCGATACCGACGGCTCTTTAGGATAGTTCGACGCCGGGCTTTTAAGCGGGGCAGAAGAACGAGAGGAATGATCTTGGGTAAGGCCTTGTGGCGATCCCGCGACCTGAGGCTTATCGAGTGTCTCTTTGGGCCCTAAGTGGACCTGTGGGCGTAGCTCCTCTTCCGAGCTATCCTCCTCGGCCCCAAGGGCCTCTCCGTCGTCTCCTACCTGTTCGACGACTTCATCTTCCTCTTCATCTAGAATATGTTCGTCCTCGGCATCATAGTCTGATTCACGCTCCGACGCCGGATCCGATATCTCTCCTTGAACTTCAAGGTCCACGACCTCCTCATCTTCGGTCCCGAAGATGTTGTCCAGGTTTGGCGCTACTTTCTGCGCCTCGAGCCGAGCTGCTCGACGAATGCGAAGTGTTTTCTTCGATCGAAACCGGGAGCACGCCATACAGGTGGCTTCGTCGTGGTTTGGAGAGAGGCACTTGTTGCACACCGGGTGCACGTCGAAGCGAGCATATTTAGCGTTGCAAAGAGGGCAACGCTTGAAGGGGCTATTCGATGTCTTAGGTTCCATCGTCGATCCGGATCGGCGCTGACGTCGAAGGGCAATGGCTAACTTCGATAAAGATACTCGGCGCCGAACGAAAACAATACCGACGAGTAGTAGGCCTAAATACTCTAAGAGCTAAGATAGGACATCCGAACCCAATGGCGGAAAAAAACAATCTAAGGATGGAGGGGATGCCCATGCGCACTGTAGTCCAGGGGAGGAGCCACCTATCTCGTGATACTTCGAAGACTCTTCCAGGACAACAATGTGCAATCATCCGGACCCAACACTAGGCGGCGATCTATGCACAGATATGAATTCAGCAGCCCACATGCCTCGAACTGGACGATGTCCGATATTACCTGCTACTGAGTTTTCAGGGAACTCCCTCCGTTGAGGTGCATCAGACTCTGTGCTTCTGTAGCTAACTGCTGCACATGATTATAGGGGTTGACTGACTGCAGTCGGTGGAGCACACTGCGGTACAGCAGGTCCGAACAGTGGAACGGTGTCTTGATATCACAATGGACGATGTTAGAACTGCATCTGAGAGTGGAGATGAAGGTACCCCCTCTGACCAGGTGCAACCAACTCTAGGTCCGAACAGTGGAACGGTGTCTTGATCCCACAATGGACGATGTTAGAACTGCATCTGCGAGTGGAGATGGAGGTACTCCCTTTGACCAGCTGCAACCAACTCTGGGTCCCAACAGTGGAACGGTGTCTTGATGCCATAATGGATTGTTAGAACTCCATCTGAGAGTGGAGATGAAGGTACTCCCTTTGACCAGGTGGAACCAACTCTAGGTTGCAACAGTGGAATGTTGTCTTGATTCCACAATGGAAGATGTCCGATATTACATTCTGCTTAATTTTTACAGAACTCCTTCCGTTGAGGTGGATTAGACTCTGTGCTTCTCTAGTTAACTGCTGCACATGATTATTAGGCATGGCTTATTGCAGTTGCTGGAGTACACAGCGGTACAGCATGTTCAAACAGTGAAACGAGGTCTTAATTCTATGATTGAGGATGTCAGAAGTTAAAGTGTGTGATGATTTTTGTGTATAGCTTCTGATGAGGCGCAACCAACTCTAGGTACCAACAGTGGAATGGTGTCTTGATCACACAATGGACGATATCCGATATTACCTGTTGCTGGTTTTTCACACAACTCCGTCTGTTGAGGTGCATCAGATTCTGTGCTTCTGTAGTTAAATGCTGCACATGGTTATTGGGCTTAGTTGACTGGTATTGCTGGAATACACCACGGTAGAGCAGGTCCAAACAGTGAAATGGGATCTTGATTCTATGATTGAGTATTTCATAAGTTAAAGTCTGTGATGATTTTTGTGTACCCCCTCTGATCAGGTGCAACCAACTCCGTGCTTCCGAATCCAACGGTATGTGACTGTGAGTTGTGAATGACCACTGGATTTGGTGTAGACTGCAGTTCGCAGGGTTCACAATTTAGATTGCGTGGCGATTGTTTAATTACAGAATCCAGTAGTTAAGTATATAGAACGTCTATTGAAACATACACAATATTGTTTTAGTATACTTGCTTCAAAAAGTGTGTTTTATATCAGTTATAGGTTTAGTGAAATTACCAAATTTATCTTGGAACAGTGTAGACTGTGGAGAGATGAAATCCCAATTCGAATTGTTTTGATTTATTCATTGTAGACTTCTCTGTAATGTATGTTGTTTTATTTTGTAAAGAGGGAGTGAGAAAAAGTATTGATGGTTGTGTGTGTGAGTACTGCTTTTAATTAACAATGCAAACACTAGTGTTCACAATTCAGATCGAGTTGCTATTGTACATGATGCAGTCCTGTAAGAGAAGAGATTGCTGTAGTGTGCTCTGTCTGCACCACTCTTTCGCATCATTGCAGGCTCCGCACACGTTTTCTTTGCTTCATGCATTGCAAACTGTACAGCTCAAGTAAATGCTACGTGACTGTGGGCCCTTGCTGAACGCTCTCTCTGGCCTATACTGCAGACTTCAGTGTTCACATTTGACATTGAGTCGGTATTGTAGATGATGCAGTCCTGTAGGAAAGGACATTGCGTCAGTGTGCTCTGTCTGCACTACTTATACGCATCATTGCGGGCTCTGCACATGTTTTTTTTGCTTCGTGTATTGCAAACCGTAGAGCTGAAGTCAATGCCACGTGGCTGTGGGCCCTTGCTGACCGCTCTCTCTGGCCTATACTGCAGACTTCAGTGTCCACATTTGACATTGAGTCGGTATTATAGATGATGCAGTCCTGTAGGAAAAGACATTGCTCCAGTGCACTCTGTCTGCACCACTGGTATGCATCATTGCAGGCTCTGCACATGTTTTTTTTTAGTTTGTGTATTGCAAACTGTAGAGCTCAAGTGAATACCATGTGGCTGTGGGCCCTTGTGACCGCTCACTCTGGCCTACACTGCAGACAGCAGTGTTCACAATTGAGATTGAGTCGCTATTGTAGATGAGGTAGTCCTGTAGGAAAAGACATTGCTCCAGTGTGTACTGTCTGCACCATGCATATATATCATTGCAGGCTTTGCACACTCTTTTTTGTTGCTTCGCTGATGACAAACTGGGTAGGTGAAGTCACTTTACGTATTTGTGGGTCCTATGTGACCGCTCTCTATGGCCTACCCTGCAGACAGCAGTGTTCATAATTCAGATTCAGTCGGTATTGCAGATGATGCAGTGTTGACGGCAACAGATATTGCTCCTAGTACGGGCTGTCTACAGCACACACTATCGGTGGCTGTGCACATGCTGAATGCTTTTGATGTGGTTATGTGAGTGCACTAGAACTGATGGAGCGTTTATGATATAATCTTTTTGTGTATTATTTCAGATCTATTGATTGTGTGTCAGTATACCATAAGTTGTTGTTCTTTTATGATGGAATTATTTCTGTATTATTTCACATCTACTGTCCCTACCTTACTGCAGCATAAATTATTGATTCTTTTAATATTGAGTCTCTGTGTGTGATCCAATGATTACTGTTGTAGTTGATGCTAGCAGCAACCATTGTCTGAAGGCTGGTTTAGACTTACCGCACACACATCCAGCACAGATGTCACTGGATATGTAACCATGGTAATAAAAAGGAGTCGAGCGTACGTGCCCGTATCCACTTCCACTATCTATCTGTGCCCGTGTGTTCATTATCTATGCATGATACTGTCTCTGGGCCGTACTATATTACGTTGTGTTGTGGACAGCGTATTGAACCATGTTACCTGTGGTATTGGAGAAAATTTCGGTAATGTAACTTTTAGGTGTATGGGTATCATAGGTAGAAGGCTACTTTACAGAGTATGAATATTGATGAAAATTATGGTTGCATGTTGTGTGTAGTGTAAGATATGTGTATATTGCAAAATGTTTTGAACAAAGCTCTCTAAGCAGAAGAGGTGTGTCTCATGAAATGCAGTACAGATATTGACTAAAATGGGTGGCGTTTTCAAACTGTTACAATGGGAAACGTTATGAACTAATGAAATGCTTTTTTTTTATGGTTACATGGCAATCGCGCAGCCAGTGCGCAATGAGACCGCACCCAATGTGATTTTGAGAAAATATATTTATTATGATATAAGTTTATTAGAGTTAGAAATATATAACTGTTTAAAATATTTTTAATTATCGCTTGCTCTCATATACACTTTATAGTTTATTTTAGATAGTTTTGAGACAAAACAAATGAGGGAATGGCGTATGCGGCGCGACATCGTACGTCTATGACGTAACACATGGCGTGGCAGCGTGCACTCGCCGCATACACAACAGGCAGCGGGCGTGACCCTATACGTACATGACGTAACGCACAGCTTGGTAGTGCGTACCCGGCGCATACCAAAGTAGCAGTTGGCGCGACCTCATATGAACATGTTGTTACGTGGGACACGGTGCCACAAACCCGTCGGATACGAAATGCGCATAATTTAAATGTGGTGGATAGGATTCGAGTGTTGATCGAGCTTTGTAGACTACCGGTACGGGACTGTAGTTTTCTCCCAAAAAAGATATACATATTTTGTGGGGAAGATATAAAAGATTACATAATTTGTAAAGTTTAAAAAAAGGATGATAGAGTTGCAAAATATTAAATAACAATTTGAAAAAATATAGGTTTTTATAAATATTAATATATGAAATTAACATTTAAAAAACCTTCGAAATTCACTGAAAAAACCATAGGTTTTACAGACGTTATAGTTAGGAATTAGCATTTAAAAAACCTTAGAAATTCACTGAAATACCCATAGGTTTCAGGGACGTTATAGTTAGTTGGACATTTGACTCATATAAAACCAGAGAAATTTGCATGTCATAGTTAGTTGAGCTAACTATAACTCGCGCGCCTGCAATGCACTGCTGATGACGTCACATATTACATCACTCATGACATGGTCAGTGACATCACTCATGACATCACTCATGACATCTCAAATGACATCACTGATGACATCATCCACGTGATAGTCTGACACACCTCTTCACACTGTAATATAACCTTTGATAGACGCACTCTAAAATACAGACTACTGTTTTGAAAAGCATAGACACACCAATACCAGATACTAGATATCCATCCACTGATTCCTATCTATATATTGTGAGCCAGATATACACTGATACAGTCACTCATACACTGTGTCACTCATCATTACATTAGTATAATATCCACCCATACACGTATATATACATTTACACAGTGCTACTGATCCATAGAGTTACTCACACATCTATTCAGTCATGCCAAAAATCAATCATACACCCATGTACTCACCTATGCAGATATATACACAACACCTGCCTTATTTATACACACATCACTTTCCATATTTATATAGATACTATCACATACTTACTCTCTTATACAATCACTAATACATGTACACATTTGTGTATGTAGAGACACTTGCAATCACTGTCTTTCACGTAGTCAATTATACACCCCAACACTCACATAGTGTGTAAAAACATATATAGTTACTCACATATATACAACTGAGACATCAATTCATTAATCAACACACCTGTTCACACAGTCAGCTATCTATACAGCCCTTCTGAGATGCACTTTGGAATCTATAGAACCAGTGAATCGGCCATTCAGACATGTATGCACAGAGTCAGACACCACCCACACACCCACATAGACAGTCAGACCCCATACAGATACTCATACAATCAATGAAAAACACATATACACACTGATGTAGCTACTCACCAAGCCATGCACCTGCTTACACACCAAGTGAGAGACTAAGAGAGACATTCACACAGTCTAGTCAATAATCTATACATTCAGTAACATACATTCAATCAGTGACTTATAGAGTCAGTCATGCATCTACTAAATAATGTATTCAGGCAATTTTACATCGACTTATTCTTGAATAGACCTTGGCATAGATATATATGAAAAATATTTAAACTTTACAGAAACACACATTCACTTGATGATGTCATGAGTGATGTCACTGACCATGTCATGAGTGATGTAATATGTGATGTCATCAGCAGTGCATTGCAGGCGCGTGAGTTATAGCTAGCTCAACTAACTATAACAGGCGAATTTCTCTGGTTTTATATGTGTCAAATGTCCAACTAACTATAACGTCCCTGAAAACTATGCTTTTTTCTATGAATTTCTAAGGTTTTTTAAATGCTAATTCCTAACTATAACGTCTGTAAAACCTATGGTTTTTTTTCAGTGAATATATATTATACTTAGAGTTTTGTTTAGAGTATAGTACCACTTATGAACATGTGTTTGTCTGGAAATTTGGGAAGGGATCTGAGGCAGTATTACATATACGCTGCACTTTCCCTGTTTGCGCAACGGTGCACCTTTAAATAGGTGCGCCTAAACAAACAGGGAAAGCGCGCCGTATCACATTATATGCGCTGCCCCCAGGGCAACCACAAATTCGTGCTGCCCTGGGGGCAGGCCATTCAAGTGAAATAAGGAGCAGCTGCTTCAAAGCAGCTCCATGTTTCACGGTGCAAGCGGTAACCTGCCAACACATTTAAGAATGGAGAAAGATCTCTTTGCAGGTGGGTGCAGTGACTGCACTTGCCTTCTGGGGGACGTCTGGGGGTCCATGGAACTGTCCCCTCAAGAGGGCCACCATTAGGGGGAGCATAGACAGTGTACCACCTTTTTGTGGCACACTTTCAGTGTACGTCCTGACCGCTTCTTTGCCTTTGAGCCTGCATCCATAATACGGCTCGGGCGCAGAGGCAAAGTGATACCCTCATTTGCATGGGGCCACCACCCCATGCAAATGAGGGAACGCCCTCTCGAGATAGTGCTGGCACACATGTAGTGCCAGCGCTATCTGTTTTACAGAAGGGGCCACAAAAGCGTCTGTGGCCCCTTTGTAATACCAAAGTGCCCAGGGGTGCACAAAGCGGGCGCTCATGCCCGTTGAGACCCTGGGGCACTGTTTGTAATACTGCCCCTGGTCTTCAGTGGAGTTTCAATACAAAAACTGTTTCTCAGCAACTGTAATGAGAGCCAGAATCTAATCTACACAAAGACTAGCTGTATGGACATTACTGTGTACACCCTGGTACCACAGGGCAGTATTACCTGATCTCAGTGGCTGAAAACACTGGCAGGAATATAATGTTTAAAAAAACACAACAAAAAAAGCTTTTTTTCTTTAAATCAGCGGCCTCATCAGCATTTTTCTTGGCTTTGCGAGAAAACCTATTTTACCATTAGAGACCTAACAATTTTTGAAAATATTATTCAAGCCTCGGATGGGCAAGACTACAGGGCTCTACAGCTGAATTCTTCCATAACAGAAGATCAGCATATGCGCTGTTGATGCACGTGGAGGTGGTGACACAATTTTCTAAATCAGTTACTTATGTAATGGAAAGGCCCACATTTTATACCTAACCACAGTTTTCATAAGAGTGTGGAACAGTTTTGGTCAATATAAAGGAAGGTAGCATCTAGATGTAAATTTGGTTAGATGGTGGTACATTTGATAAGGTATTAAGTTGGTTGCCAAGTGATACAGTGAGGAAATACAAGAAAGGTTATGGGCGAAAAAGATTGTCTTTTTGCTGAATGGACCAAGATTTTTTGGTGAATTGGGATCTAGATTCTGAATGCCCTGCAATCATACTGCAAACCAGTTTAGAAAAGTTAACATACTTCATCACCGCAGAGAGGGATTCCAATTTGCCATACTTCCTTTCGGTCTGCTGTCCACAGCTTCTATAGGAGTAAAATTTACATGGCCAAAAGAAAATTATTTTTAATTTAAAAACAATATAATAAATTATGAAGCTTCAGGGAGGACATGTATGTGGCGATTAGTCCTGCCCTGGGAATAAAGAGTAAATGTGTTTTCGCTTCAGTGCTTAATTTGTAAAAAATAAAAATAGAAGGGCCCTCATCAGGCAGTTTGCACCACCCATTGTCCCTGCCAGCACTTTCCAGTGACAGTATCAACACAACTACTAACCATCACACTCAAGTGTTACAATTCAGACTATTCCAGGCCCCCAAGGCTATAAGAACGGATTGGGCAGTGGGTATTAGTCATTTTTAATGTATTTGAATTAATAAACAACTGCTATCGTGCTCATCTCTAAATTATACAAATAGTGCCACGATGTGGCATACTGTCATAAGTGACAGTGTTGACAATTAAGTGCCTATGCCGAGCACCGTAAACCATGACTCAAATTAAGTGCTAGTTAGCTTTAATCAAAGAAAAATGCAGATTTATGTTAGAAGAAGTGGAGTATCTGGGATACACCATCTCAGATGAGGGGTCAACATAGAAGATCTGGTGATGATGACAAGAGTGGCATCCTGCCCCAAGAACAAGGACCAGTGAAGGTTGTTTAGAGGCTGTGTGGAATGTTATTGCCTATTTTCAGTAAGGTTTGTATTGATGCTATTGAGAAAGGAGAAATATTTTGCTTAGGGTAGAACAGTAGGAGAAATAACTATGCTTGGTGACGGGGCGGAGCCAGGCCGGCGGCCAAGATGGCCGCCCGGGCTCCCGGCTCCGTCGACTCTCTCTTTTTGCTGCTGGACCTAGCTGTCGGGGCAGCTCTGCCGACACTCTCCTGGATGTTGGAGAAGGACCGATTTCACAGAGAGTCGCTCCGGCGGCTCTCCGAGCTTCAGGGACGAAGATATGCTTCCCGGTCGGTGTGGCCTACGCGGGTCCCGGAGCCGGGACCTCACGTGATACTGTAGCCGGTGGTGAGTGGAACAACAACGGCCGGGAAAACACGGTCACCCGCGGGGGCGCTCGAACCCGCCCTGAACAACATCCTAGCGCCCATTGCTGAGTGCCGTCCCCTCATGCCGGACGGGCCCCCCCCCCCACCCACCCGAACGCTGCCTCGCTAAATGTGGACGTGTGACGCTGCTCTGTGTCTCTCTGCTGGAGATTGGTACGACCCGCTAGCTGCTGCCTGTATCCCGCGATTCGGCGGATCGGGGCCGATTGCTGCATGGCGATTTGGAGTCGTTCGGACACACTGGATGGCGCAGATGAGACCTCTGGGGGGCAGTTGCGATGGCTATCATAACGGGTGCCACCGGGGAGACGTCCGGATGGCACAAATGATGGAGGCTCTAGTGTGAACTCTGGTGGCTTTAATGCTGTGCGCCCCATTTGGTAGTGATACCCTCATGGAACCCTGCCCGCCCGAGTCGATGGCGATGCGCATTTCAAAAGGAGTGTGGAGTTCGGAAGCCCCTTCCCGTGTTTTGGAAGCACAGCGAGTGGGTTTGGTTCGCATGGCGATTAGTCCCCGGCATAAGTGGAAGTATGAGAGAGCCTGATGCGGTATTTTCACTGTGTGCCTTTGCCTGGTGACTCCCTCTACGATCTGTGGTATGTCCCGGATGGGTATCTCTACGGGACCCTATACGTTGCTGATGAGTGGACGTTGGTGACTGGGGTCTACTTGATCGCTACAAAGGGCATCGTCGGAATGGAACTTGGTCCATGGACTAATGGAGTGTTCGGGGATTCCATCGGATGTGAGACTGTGGGGACTCCTTTATTGCCCTCTCCCTTGTGGCAGACATCGTCGCGCAACCCATTTAAATTGAACTGCCTACTCTTCCTGAACCGGACTATGTCTTGCTGCGTGGGAGGCGGTTGTGGGCTGTGAACGGCTGTGAAATGTGTCGTTTCCTGGCGTATTGGAAGAACTCCTACTCTTCTTTGGATATCCTTGTCTATTGTACTCTTGGTGCTTTGTTGGCTACGTTTTGTGTGGACTGGGACATGTTTCTGATAATGGCCGGGTGGGGCTGGGTTACGAAATAGTGATTGTTTCCCTCAGATGCTGACAGGGGGGTAACTGGGGGGGCTGGCGGGGCGACTGCTATTCTGAGTCGATGGGTTCCTCGGCTGTCCTGCAGCGGAACGGATATACCTGTAAGTTACGCGGAGGGGCCGGGGGCCTGTACTGGTGAACCCCCCAATATATCTTTCTCTTTTATATTTCCTTCTTTTATATTTCTCCTTTCTTCTATATTTCGGGTTCCGTACACCGGGCGACAGGCACGCTGTTAAGGGGGAGGCCGTAGCCATTGGCAGAGGTGCAGGGTGGGGGGTTAGGGGGGAGGGGTACTACTGTTCTTTCCTTTTATGTTCCTAGGGCCTCTTTCTTATTCTTTGTCTCTCTTGGCTTTCTCTTACTTCTCCTCTTTCTTTTTTATTTCTTTTGGTAACTGTCTCACAGGTTCCTCTCTATACGTCCTGGTATTACAGATTACAGGGGTGGATGTTTCTTTAACGTTTTTATATTGCAGCGGGCATGAATCTGTATTGGTGGGCGAATTGTATAGCTCATTGTCTATCCTGTTTAAGGTGCGTCACCGCCAACGTCCTGCCTACAGTAGTCCCGCCTGTGAATATCCTGAGCTGTGGTAACCCCTGTCCTTTGTATTATTGGATTGTGCGGCATTAGATCCTGTTCTTTCTTAAAACTCTAAAAGAAACCTCTTTCATCCTGGTGCTGATATGGTACCGATACTATCCTGAGTTACGGCGGGGCATTTGGGAGGCGGGTTGTTGTACTCTTGTGGATTGACTGATTTGCTTTGATCGACTCTGTACTACTGGCCGACTGTGATGGTTTCAGGCCCGGTTTTGTAACTGCTTTATGTACCAATAAAGGTTTATAAAAAAAAAAAAAAAAACTATGCTTGGTGAAGAAGGATACTGTGATATCACCTAGTCTTAAACACTCTGATGTCAATACAGTTGCTTTTGCTGTGAAATGAAATGCTTGTGGTGTGGGTGCCAACCTGTCCCAAAAACATAGTGATGTTGAGTATTAGGTGGAGTTTGCATGTCATTCTTTAAATATGAATGGGCGTAATTATTCAGTAATGCAGCAAAGACTTATAACTGAATTTGGGCATTCAAGTGCTTAAGCATTCATGTTTCAGCAAGTCATGAGCTATTGTTACGAATGTTCACAACCAGGAGAATCAGGGATGGATTCAACAAGTTTAGATGTTTGCCTACAAGAGTATCAATGCCCTATGGGGTAAACTGGCTGACTACTTATCAATGCTGCCAACAAGATTGGATGGATAACTAAATATTAACATTTTTCAGTTGCTAAAAAAATGGCGTGAGAGGTTTTGGGACATGGAAACAAGATCAATATGTGCGGAGAGTTGGAAGAAGATGATCTGGAATGTTATTGAGCCAATAAATTACTCAAGTGAAAAGGAGAGGTTTGTGACCGTGGTTGTATATTTTTATAAACAATGCATTATTGTGAGTTTGTAAAGGAAATAAAAACAAGGTGTAAAGGTGGGGTACTGAGAGGAATATGTTTGAGATAGGTGTTTTCCCCCGAGTAATCGTATCTGCAAATTAGGGGTCTATTTTGACTCCTATCCCTGGAGGCCCATGTCAACAAGACAATAACAACGGGTTTTACCCTGCTTCACAATCTGTGACAAATATTATCTTTTTTTACCATCTTCTGCAATACGTTTGGTGGCGCAATGTACAATCTTGAGCAGACTTGACTACTGTAATGCACTGCTTTTGGGCTCTCGCAACTTTTTACATAAAAGACCACGTCAGATTAAAGCTATGGCCGCTAAGGTTGTGTTAAATGTGCCTGGATAACGTTCTTCTTCCCATGTCATGTCTGAGCTCCACTGGCTTCCGGTGAAGGAACGGACTGCTTTCAAATCAGTGTGCATTGTCTTCAGAGCAGTTCACAATAAAGGACCCATGTTGTTACAAAGGAAGTTACACTATACACCTCTTCAAAATCCAATCTTCTATGTATTCCCAAATATTACAATGTTAGAATGGCCAGCCGGGCATTTTCAGTCAGGGCTGCTCATCTTTGGAACAGTATTCCACCTTCTTTGAGAGCTCCAGTTCAGGAAGGCTCCTGCCTTGACTTGCTAAGACGCCATCAAGCTTTCTCTATGACGTTAGTGCCAGGATAACTTTGAAGTCGCAGTGCACTCTACACATCTCTGTTCAATTCAATTCAATTCAAGGTGAGCAATTTAATTTGGGGAGATTTTCTTTTTTTTTAAAGGACAGTCTATAATCCTCAATTCAAAGGGAAATCAGAGAGGATGAGTAGAATGATAAAGGAAGATCTTAAGATGCCAGTAAAAACGGTCAAGTGGGTGGAGGAGGTAGTTTAATAGGCCACTTTGACCCATCACACCGCATGCAATTCAGTTACTGAGTTGGCTATAGTTGAGGTAGTGAGAGAAAGATAGAAAGGGATCAGGATCAAAAAACAACATTAGAGAAAGAGATAGCTGAAAGTGAGAAGGGGAACAAAATGGTCAAGAGAAGTAGAGAAAGACTTATAAATTGGAAGGAGACAAACTGAACTGGAAGAATGGATGAGGAGAAAGTTGTACATACATATAAGAAAAGCTTGTACGTTTTGTGGAGCCATGTTTTTTTAGAGATTTATGGGGAAATTGTGTTTCTCTGGACAATGCTCAAAATGAAACCAATCCAGATAGGCTGTGAATTAGAAGGGAAACAGTGAAGGAGCACGTGTGTTAATGAGATGTGACGAATTAGTGAAGAGAGAAAGTTGGTTTTGTAGTTTCAGGAAAGAGGAGGTACGGAAACATACTTGGGAAGACAGTTGTTTTAAGAAGGAGGCTAGAATTCTCCTACCCCCTCTGGTGGAGGGCTCCTAAATATATCCATGGGGTCAGACATTGGCCAAAGAAGAGCATCATGCTGAAAACAGTGCTGCATTTTAGAAGGATAAAAAGAGAAAGTGGCAGTGAGCAGCTCTATAACAGACCATCAGTAACATCTTTTGTAAATCATGTTCTGCCATAGAGTGGTTGTTAAAGTAGGAGGAAGGGTCCAAATACCCCTCAGAGCCCCCCTCACCATTTCTGATACAGGAGCACACTGTGAATACGTTTACACTTTAGGAAGACCGGGCTGCCCATTTCATTTTGGCAATCATGAATGTGGTTACATTTCTGAAAGAGTAACTGAACGTAACTGAGATTTCAGACTTGTTAAATATATGTTTAGAGCTGCCAATTTCATAGTAAAATTGATAAAATATGTGTTTGTGGGGGAGGGGCAAATAAGTTTGTTTACATGGGGTGTGCCATTAAAACGCTTGAAGACCACTGGAGTAGACAGAGACTGGGATCAGAGGTTAGTGGGATTATATGGTGCACTGAGTGTTCAGAATTGTCTGTGTCCACAAGTCTTGTGTGTGAGGAATTGTGGATAAGAATGATATTGCCGCAGCGTGTAGCTCTGTTCTGTTAGTTGGCATTGGAAAGCTGTCATTTATACTCATCTTGGTTTTGTAGAAGGGAAGGAGAAAAAGTAGAGTCTTACTGGCTGAGGTTGTGATGACAAGTCGTATCATCACATTGCTACACGGAAATATTCTACAATATAAAATCCTGGATTATGCATAGTTCATTGGGAAGTTTCTTGCAGTTGCTTGCTGCTCAGAGCCCAGACTAGTTGTTCTACTTAGTATGTCAAAAAATACTTTTATCATTGCCTTGTCGGTGTGTCCTTCCTGGAAGACAACTCTTACTGCTTTTCATTGGGTCCGAAAAATGTATACACAAGTACTCACTATTCATTGCAATGAACAGTGGCTGCATGATCAACATTGAAGGACAATGCTCTCAAACATGCAATACAACTTTTCCTCTCCTGCTAACCCGCAAGACCACCTCCCCAGCTATGAGCTTTATATTCGTCTTCTACGGTCCAGGGAGCAAACTTTCCACCACCCCTCTGCAGTCACCATCAAGAAAGATATTATATTGATTGGTTATAGTGAGAGATGTCCCTCCTCAGTTGTCAGCTTAATGATATTAGAACACCCGGCATTTTAGAAAATTAAAAATGGGAGCCCAAGGAGGTTTCACAGGAAGGGATTGGATAAGGGCGGTTTATTTTTTGTGTTATCTCTCCTTTAAATAGATACCCAAGTGTAATGAATAGAAATAAAACCCAGAAAACTGCTGATAGTTTGAAGTCACGAGAACCTGCCTACACTTCAATAAACAGACCAGAGCAGAAAGCTGGTTTAAAATATGTCGATAAGCAATGGAACTTAAAAGACATAGTAAAATAAACAACGTGCAAGAAGAACACATAAGTGGAAGTGAAACAGCTAACGGCATATACACTTGGGAAAAACTAAATATAACAGAAAATTGAGAAAACAGATAGTAATCATAAAGTACCTCATATCCAGGTATTGATTTTACTGCCTCCACCACTGCCAGAGACATCAGGTGTTGAATGAACGCGATCCTTTGGCCCAGCTGAGATTTTAGTGGGATGGACACATGCAATGTGAACATAGCACAGCCTATAGGGCTGATCCAGGCATTACCACCACGACCTAAGCAAAAGAAACATAGAAATGCATAAGGCCTCAGCCTTTTTTAAGTCTATTTTGAACTCAGTTTGTAAATTCTGATTCAGAGTAGGTTGTAATCCTATCTACCTCAAGAATATTAATGAGGAAGGTCTCAAACTGGACTTCCTCCGATTGGTAGCCATCACAGGGATGGTAGCCTGCTAGGGTCAGCAGACCACCAAGGACGTGACTGCCTTTCAATAAAGTAAACTTTAAAAAAACAAAAGCATCCTGTTTTCCTTAAAGGAAATGGGGCTGTGTATACAAAATAAAGTTTACTTCTGTTTTTAAAAGTTTGTTTGAGAGTTGGAGAGTGTTTATGACTCACAAAATAGTTGATAAGTCAGGCCCTTAGTTCTTTCTCTGCATCGAGTATATCTACCCTACCGTGACTCCTAATAACTTGGCTTTTCTTAACCACCGGACAATCATCTTTACCTTGTCCCAAATCACAGCAGTATGCTGACTTACACATTTACCAATGAACTTTAAATGTATTCTCTCTTTTCACTCGGTCATCTTTGGTCTCCACAGAGTAGCTACTTTTCTCTAATCCACCTGATTCAGCTTTCTTCTTTTCACTATCACTTTTTTTGCTTCATAAAAAAGATCTCCTACTTATTACCAATTTCCCTTATGATTCTATTTTCCTTTGCCTTTGACAAGCTTTCTCCTCTTTCTCTCAAGAGGGGACAAACTGCCCACTTCTTAGCTCTATTCCTGCTGATGGATAGCTACTGTGCATCATGTCGGTCTTCCATAGTGACTGTGTTCCTTAACAACTCCTTTGCTTCACTCTGATCCTTTCAAATTCCTTCAAACATACCTGTGCTACCCGACTCTTGATTCATTCTTCTCCACCAATGTCTACTCTACCTTTTTTCTATCCTTTCTGTCAAACCTCCATTACAGTCAGGTTAACGTACAGCAGTCAATTGTCATACCCTATGTCTTTCAGTTACATTTTGAGTCTGTTCACCCAAGTGAAACTGCATCATGCCACTTTGAAGAATCCGCTATTCTTGTTTTGTTTGATCAGCCTGGTTTTTTATCATATGACTAAACTACACATGTGGCTACAGTGTATTCTCTAGGTACTTCTCAGTATGTTCTCCAGAGGAAGTGCTGGTGTGTTTTAAATCATATCTGTTCCTCCGCTCACCCACCTCTGTGTTGTACCCATGGATTAGTACTTAGCATACCATACCTCTTCTTAATTTATACTTAACACTCCTTTTCATCTATCATTGTGAAGGTGCAGAACCTCCTAGGGCGGGACTGGTCATTGCATGTCCTAGGTCTGTCCACACAAGGCTGGTTGCTAGTGCAGTGGGAATGCACCAACTAACAAATCCCTACAGGCCCGATTCACAGAACTAACTTAAGACAAAATCCTAAACTTACTACCATTTTGGTATTCACAGAAGGCACTTACTCATTTTGGTATTCACAGAAGGCACTTACTCATTTCGGTATTCACAGAAGTTAGTAGTCCTAACTTTAGGACTCCTAAATGCCTTCTGTGAATACCGAAAGTCTTAAAGTTAAGATTTTTATCCGTTTAGGAGTAATAAAGTTAGGACTCCTAACTTTACTACTCCTAAACTGAGAAAAATCCTAACTTTAAGACTTTCGGTATTCACAGAAGGCATTTAGGAGTCCTAACTTTACTACTCCTAAACTAAGAAAAATCATAACTTTAAGACTTTCAGTATTCACAGAAGGCATTTAGGAGTCCTAAAGTTAGGACTCCTAACTTCTGTGAATACCGAAATGAGCAAGTGCCTTCTGTGAATACCAAAATGAGTACGTGCCTCCTGTCAATACCAAAATGGTAGTAAGTTTAGGATTTTGTCTTAAGTTAGTTCTGTGAATCGGGCCCAACGTCTTCAAAGAAATCTTCAAAGGCAACACTATAGTTCTTGGGTGCCCAAAGTCGAACATATTGTTTTAACACACTGTTATTAATTTAATGACTCAGCATGAGTGCCGTCCACATGTTTTTCACCAAGAGCCCAAAAGTAGCATGAGAGATCTCACCATGCACTGATATTTTCATATGCCATATCATAAGGATCACATTTTTAAACAGCTATTCAATAGAGAAAACTGATTATATCACTTACAGCTGTGCAAAATGATAACTTTGCCAGTAAAGATGTACAAGCACACAACATAAGCAGCAGAGGCTGTTGTTGTGTCATTCACGTAACAATGCCCAGGGCAGTAAAATTCTCACCTGAAAATATGTTTTAAATTGGTAGAATTTTCATGCAAAACATTTTAATGGGGAATTGTGAAAGATCATTTGCTAGCATTTCTCTATTTTTACTTGATTATTTCACTAATCCCATTTGAAAAATAACAAATATTGTAAAATTCTAGCAGCTGTAAATATTTTAAAAAATCAATAAAGATCTTATTCCCAGGGACCCAAATGCGGGAAATGTTAAATCAGCATCCCCAAAGTTAATACAAATGGTCTTGTTAACTCCAGAAATGCGGATTTAACACGGATTCTGAATTGAATGAACTGAGAAATGACAGGAGACACAGTAATTTTCTGTCTGATTTAACTGTTAATCTGGTAATTCATAATCTTCCCCAAATTTCACCTGCTTTCAGCAACCAATCCAGTGATCCCACAGATCTGATAATTGCAGTGGAACCGGGAACTCTTGCAGAATTAAAAGGGCCTTGTAAAGCCTGATTAGATGAAGTTGACGTTTTGTAACTTTGCCCACCAAATATACAGCATTCATTGATGCATTTTCTTGTACAACATGCTTATCTTCCCTGCAAAAGTCATCAAGAAGGCCATCAACCGCCAACTCACCGAACACCTGGAGAGAATCAACCTGCTGGACACCTCCTAATCCGGTTTCTGCGCCAACCACAGAACTGAGACCGGCATGATCGCTGCAACCAACGACATCAGTACCCTCCTTGACCGCGGGGGAAAACAGTGGCTCTGATCCTCCTCAACCTCTTCGCAGCATTCAACACCATATCCCAGCACACACACTCATCAAGAGACTCCACCATATCAGGATCCAGGGAGACGCCCTCGAGTGGAACGCATTCTTTCTCACAGGACGAACCCACACAATCCACCTACAACTCTTCACTTCAGAACCCAAGAGTACCATCTGCAGCATAACATGTATCGCCAAGCCTTCATTGTAGCTCATCTCTATCTTAATCATATCTCTTCTTCTATGGATGTACTCTATGTTCAGACATGACAGACGGAGAGGAGGTGAACTTCTCCAACTAGAAACTCATAATTCTTTGTCTTGTGCTAGCTTCCAAATAGTTGGTTGCCCAACTCATCTATAGAAGAGGGGGTAAGAAATTGCACCATTTTTCTTCTGAAATTTAGAGAGTTCAATTGAAATTTTATGAAATTATTGTTGATATCTTATGTGACTTTTTCTGGACATGAGTGCAACTTGTAAAACAAAGTCTCACAAGATACTGGTAGGAGATTGGTTTGAGCAAAAAATGTCTCTAATTAAGACACCTTCTGAGCGAACAAGTCTCCCGTTGGCTACTCACAAGACTTTTTTTTACATCATTGGAGCTCATGCTGAAAATAATGTATGCAAAATCTCATAATACGAAATTTTGAGAAATTCAGGAATTTTGCCTGTGTATTTAAAATTTCACCTGTCCTACTCTAGAATCACAGCACCGTCTTTTGTTGTCGTAAAGCACTGCAATCATTGATGACTGCAAGACTTATTATGTGCACTCCTTTCCTGAAAGAGCCAAAGCAATTAAAGCTATCAACGCAGTAGGTAGTCACAAGTGAAGAAATAGAGGCTGGGAAAGCACATCAAGGAGCCAAATGACCTGTATCTGTGAGAAGCAGTAAAAGATTGCCCTGGAAGACTACGAGACCAGAATAAATGAAATAAGAACCAGAAACAACTGAAATTGATTTTGAGAATAGTGAAAATGAGTTACCTGTAGCCAAGAGACCGAGGAGAAAAAGAGTGGCAAATATAAAGTATACATCACCTAAGTGGACTTGTATAGCATGCTCAGACACCGATATAGAGGAGCAGTAAGAGATGGAAGTTTATGATTTGACAAATTGTTGGGAGTTCATATCTGAAGACGAACCAAAAGAAGAGACACCTTGAATTTTTGCAAAGTCTTGATGAAATTTAAGCTGAGAACATGAACTTTACAAGAGTTGATTGATTTATCTTTTGTATCATAGGTTTCCAGAGTAACGTACTAGGATTTCCTGAATCCTAAGACTGAATTAATGAACTGAAAAATGTGCATGAATCCTGATTTTTTTTTTTTATCTTTTGTTGCTTTTTATATTTTTCCTCAAATGAAGATGGCATAAACCAAATGCTGTAAAATGTCATTGATAATGATAATAATTCCAGTTGGTTTATGATATGCTTAGTTTCTATGGTTGGGATTGTTTCTCCTTCACAAGGTGAATGATCTATCAAACATAAATAGAACACATGAGATTTACAGATAGGGAAAGATATCAAGTAGTTACTAATAAAACATATAATCAAAGGTATGTCTGATAAAATAATGAATGTTATAGAGTATTATGTGTGTATATATCTTCTGTACTTCGCTGAAGATGTGAAGCATTTCCAGTTGACTCTGTCACATAGTCTATCTTGAAATGCTTTTATTAGTTTGTTCCATAAGCAAGAGTTTTTGTCACCATATCTTTAGGACTTCAGCACTTTGCTTGAAGAAATGCAAATATATGTAGACTCTGTGAATTGATGACTTATGCTTAACATTTAAACAAGATTACACAACCTAGCTTGAATGTGAACAAGACTGTAAATGAGTATGTGTGTAGGTTGAGTGACAAGGGGCATGAGTTTATTAAAGAGTAAAATGAAAGGAGGGTAAAAATTCTAAGAAACTCAAAAGTTGCGAGTGAAACGAGAAAACAAATTGAAGATGAAGAGGAATTCAGAAATTCTAATGTGCATCCGAGATTGCAGTGGAACATGAAAAAATGAAAGAGTTGTGTGTGGTGCTTCAAGAACCTTAAAAAATTAGGCCTGTTGAGTTTGCAGGAGAGAGTGAGTGTGAAAGGAGGTATGTTGTTGATCATGGATCTTTGGTTGGTGAAGAGCCAATTTTTAGAGGAGTTTATTATGTGTGTAGTAAGAATGCTTATTTTAACCTGCCTCGTATTGGGTGGAAAGTTGTTAACTTGCTCTGGTATTCCCCCTGGTTTACCATGTAAATGAAATTAATAATACAGTTGGTTTGAAAAGAGTGAAGCGTGGATTTGGACAAAGTGTGATAGATCTGTTGGGTGCAGTACTGGTAAGTAGTAGGATCTCGTAGAATCCCGGTTTTGGCAGCTATTTCTGGGCATAGTAAAACAAGCGGAATATATCCTGTTGTCATTTTCCAACACCAGGGCAGCAGCACCAGCTCAATGTTTGCAATCTTTTTTGAAGCGGCAACCTTCAGGCTTTATATTTTTACCTCCAGTTTGGCACAAAACAAAGCTCCAATTTAATGGGCCATCAGCCCATCTTATGTGCCAGATTCACCTTGGCTGGGACCCATCTGGAGTCAACACCTATATGCCAATGCAATGGAAGGAAGCAAAGCCGCACAGCTGGTTACCACTTCACAAATACTTAGGAGGCCGGTTTTCACTTAATTCAAATGCCCCCTGTAAGAACTGTAGGAATTCAAGATTCATCTGTGTGTATGAGTAATAAAACTAATAATTATTCAAATGGCACCTACTCATTTATTTTTGCAATTAATTCTTTTATAGCAGTACTATTTTAAAATGCAACCTCTTTGTGACCAGATAAGCAAGCTAGAACAGATTTTCTGACACATTTGTCCTTGTAGCCAATTTCTTTGAAGATGTTTTTAAATAAATGCATAAGTGAACTGTCAGACTATGCTTTTCAAGCTCCGCCCCTCATGACTCCACCCCATTTTTGTTTCCACACCTTATGCCTCAATGTATGGGTTCCGGGAATTAATTATTTTCCAATTCCAGCACTGGTTGGGTGCTATGATTCAGTCTATTGGTATGGCTATGAATTATGTAAAATTTAGAACTCTCTCTAGTTTGGCAGATTGCCTTGCTTCTAATACTGCAGGTGCACTAATTAAGATTAATCAGGAGCTAATGGCTATGTATGCAAGGATTATGCAAAACCATAGTTTGTTAGATATCTTTATTGCGAAGGAGGGCGGAGTTTGTCGGGTTTTGAGAATACAAGAGTGCAGTGCCTACATTCTGGATAACAGCAAGCTTAATAATCCTTATATAAGCAATGTGACTAATAACTCATGAAGTGAAAGGAGCCTGGTTTGTGGCAATCAGTTGGTTCCTGGTTTGGTGAGATTGGGAATGGTTTTTAGAAAGGTTGGTGAATGGTTTGATAGCTTGGGGGCTATGCTTCATAATATATTAACCCCTATAACTATTGTGATAGTTTGTGAAATTGTTCTATTGTCTTTAAATAAATGTATTGAAATAGGACTAAATTGGGGGTGTAAGAAGAAGCTGACAGCATCTAAGAGGAAATGTGAACAGATCGAGTTGGAAGACATCAAAGCACAGATTTATGACAGAATTAAAGAAAGTGTTGCATACTGAATTATAAATAGCTTGGGATTTAGTGACGATGTAATCATCGGAGAGGGAGTTCTGAGGAAGGTATTGAATTCATATATGCCCAATAATATAGAACTTTTGCAATTGAAACTAAATTGTTATAATGTGCTTAATGTGTTTATCTGGCTGGCGCTAACTAGGCTTCAGTTAGGTCTCGACTCCATCTTTTTCAAATAGCTGCTGCATCATTATGTTGATTGTGTTTTTATACTTCTTACTTGACACTACACACAGCAAGAAGAGCACTGTTTATTTTGTGTGACATTGTTCTCAAAGAACTGGAAGAAGAAGCCTTTTGCCACTTTCCAAGGTTCTGCCTGCTAGCACACTGTATTGCATTTATTTACAATTGTTTTCTACTGTTTATCCAACTAGTTTGTTCTGACACCTGCGAAGGGATGAATCAATATTTATGCAGTGGTTTAATGCTAAGATGGTAGGGTTGTATGACGTTTTAGAATACTGTGGTATGATTTGTTGAAATTATGATACTTTTGCCCACATCATGCTGGCGTTGCAGTTTTCATCATTTTCTAAGCTAAAATTGGCTACATAAACCCTCAAATTTGGAAGTGAGCCATTGAGGCTTTGGATTTCTACTAGGGATGCTATTCGGTCCTCTACTGATTTGCTGAACCTTTGGAACTTAGTCCATAGTTCCACATTTCGCTTATTATTACATTATTCCTGTAACGAACAGCCTTCATGGCCATTGATTTCTATGTATTAGTACTGATTTAATTAGATTACTGCTGCATTTGCATTTTTTCTATTGTCTGTATTCCACTTTGAATTTAATAAACGTTACGATTTTTTCTTCAAAGTTTCTGATCTCAAACTCCCTTTTTGAGTCAATCCTATCTTACTGACTGTATTTCAAATGTGGTTTTGAATCTTCTCTCTAGGGATACATTCCCTCATACTTCTTGAGGTCAGCACCGACCACCACAACGTGGGGGCGCCACTATCACGCAGATTATCTAGGACAGTGATTTTTAACCTTTTGATTTCTGTGGACCCACATGTAATCATTACTCAAACCTGGGGACCCCACTGAGTTATTACTGGAAGCTGGGGACCACAGCCTAAGCATTTTCAATGATTTAAAGCGCAAAACAATACACAGAAAAACGCACTCCTCAAACAAATACTGATGACTGTCTCCTATGAGGACACGACTGTAAAACTAATGGAAGTCCATCTCGCACAGAGGGAGGAGACAGAGCAAAAGGTGTGGAAACATATAGGATTTTTATAGCAACAACAACATACAGTTAGCTATAGTAAGCAAGACTTCATGATGCAGCTCAAAGTTATTCAGGGGCAAAATACTGCTGGGGTCTTTTCTTCCTTCAACATAAGAGCACACCTGTATACAGATTGGTACATGAAGGCCGATTATATTTTTTCAGATAGTTCATTGTGTCCGGTCATAATCAGTCGAGTTACAAAGGTTACTGATATCATGATGTACATGTAACAATGTACGCTTATAATAGAACTGTACAATATTGTCAGAAAACTTCAATAAATACGTATTTTAAAAAGTTGCTCAGTTGCTTCTGGCTTGTTATGGATGATGTTTTCTCCAATAAACTCATACTTTCAGCTACCATTTATCAATCGCGTATGAGTCAATATCTTGAATGTTACACTGGCGATGACGAGCCCATCATGAGAAAAACCTCAAAAAGGAGATCGACAAATAGAGAGAGAGTGAAAGAACTACATATACCATAATGGCTTGGGAGGACTGATCCACATGATCAGTGTATGAAAGACACCTATGAAATGTTTAAAGGCCTTGTCTGGTATTTCACCTCACCTACTTAAAGCTGCATCTCAGCACTCACAAACAAAAGAATACTTTTCTCTGATGAGTGGCAAACATCATGAAACACATAAAAACAGAATTCCAGTACAAGTACTTAACAGCTACATCTACTGACAGTAATTACAATTAACTGTCCTCACTGCATCTACCAAAATGGCTTGGGAGGGCTGGGGCAACAGGAGCAATGTGAGCACCGCATTTGAGAAATGTGTTATTTTATGCTCGACTCTATATGAAATTTGCATTTTTTTCTGAAACATTTTATGATCACGGAAAAAACAAGCCTCAACATTTAGAACTTAAAGGAAATGAAACTTTGGAAGCCACATCTGCTCACTTATAGAATTAGCAATGGCCCGCGTTTACTTTGCCCAAACCACACATTTTTATTTGGTTTTTTTTAAAAGACCAAAAATACTCTCTAAATTAAAAAAAAACACTATCACTACTGACAAGCATTAGTTATTGCAGATGTCAACAATATCCTTTCCATATCCTAAAGTGTTTACATTTAAGAAGGGATCATTTGGTAAAGCTATGATTTTAAAGAAATATCAGCAGATGTCACATTTCTAGAATTTTACTAACTTGGGAGGTTAAGAAGGGATCTGATTCATTAGGGGACTGATAAGGGATCTCCCGGGAAAAAAGAATTGTTATTTTGTAGGAGCAGTTTCATTCAACAATTGATTAAGGGTCTGTTTTGGAGTCTGGAAAAAGGGTTACTTCATCACAAACGCGGCTTATTACAAGTGTCTTAGGATAATGCGCAATGCAAGCCTTAAATAAGGTCCTAAGTCTCAAAATAGTTCATACTAATTTATGAATTCAGGGAGTTTGGGAGAGGAGGCAGGAACAGGTTAACAGGCGGTGAGGAGGGGTTACCGGGTAGACTCCTCCCCCACTCCCCAGCTGCACAGGTATGCATTTGTGTCACACGGGATGGGGAAATGAAACGTGGAGAAAGGTGAGAACTGCTCTGCGATAACTTAGTGCTTTTATTTCATCTTTTAAAATAACATTTTCAATTTTATGAATATCTTCATTCAAAGTACCCTGCTCACTTCTTTTTGGCTGTTTTACGTGTTCTTCCGAAATGAAACTGAAAAGTAATGAGTTTTTAAGCAACATGGACTAAAAACAACTTCATAATTAAGTAATAGGAAAATTACAACAAAGCTGAATTTTGTGATAAATCGAGCATGAAATGAGGGGTTTTGAGGCGAGTGGTTTTGAGGGAGAAGCCTGATTTCCCGCCTGCTGCGCCTGCTGCCAGATGGACGGTGCCTGTGGTGAATGACTCCCAACATTGCAGTCAGATTGAAGGCAGTGGCAGGCTTCTCACAGCAGCACCGAGAGCTCGGTTTGCTTTTAAAAATAGCATGCGTGTTCCTTTATCCCAAAATGTACAGAGCTTAGCAGATCTGCACACAGCAGCTGACACCGCTCCCTTAAACAAACACATTTCAAGCCAACTTTAGCTGCTGCACTGTACGAAGGAGATTTCCACTCAAAGGAAGGGATGGCGACGAAGCTGGCCAGGTTGCTTTGTTCTTTTCAGACCTCAGAGGCGCGGGGTTTTCACGAGGCGATCGAGGTGAAGGGCACAACGTATGAAATGCCAGCAGTTTCAGTTACAAAAGTTTCGGGAACCTGATATATTTTAGGGGTTTAGGGGCATTCGTTTCAGGAGGGGCAACCGAGAAGCATGGGCCACAGCGGAAGCTCTTTCCCGAGCAAAGAACTTCACGCAGTGAAAAAGCAACTGCTTTTTTATTATTTTTTTGTCAAATCCGAGGGTCTGGTAGGAATTTGAAGTCAGCCCTGCGTCTGCTAAATAGATGTCAGTTGTTCCAGACTCACAACGGCCAGGTGTGTGAGATAGAAGTGCCGTACATTTCTAACACATTCACAGACTGATCACATGCAGCGTTTTCGATATTGTACATCATGACTGTCCCCTAAGATGTGGTCAGGAAAGTCCTGCGGCGATCGCCTAGTCAGTCCGAAGTTTCTGGTCCTAATTTGCAGCCTCAGGTGTACAACTTCGTCTAGGTGCAAATTTTCTACTTTCTGAACTTCAGTTCTTGTCAGGGATCCTTCTTGAGAGCTGCGCTAGTAACAGCTTTTCTTGTGTACCTCAGGGAAAGTTTAATGAATCACTTTGTACGTATGCACTTTAGTATTTCCACTGGTTTTATTGTATATGGTGTACAATCTCATGCCTGCTGAAATGCCCCCACTTTGTGGCATATCATATGTTTTCTACTTTGGTGGGGAGGGGGGAACGGGGGGGGGGGACACCACATGCCTTGCATTCACATACATTTGTGGGTGTTAATTTGATTTTAATTTTAAATATCGTGTAAATATGCAGAAGTGTCCTTCCATTGAAACTTTAGGATAGAAAGGCACTCACTACTGTTGAAAAAGATGGGTTTTCAAGTGTTTACAGAATCTAGTGAGGTTTTTTCAGCACGAATTGCAAATTGGAGGCCGTTCTAAGCCTCAGCAGTAATGACAGAAAAAGAGCGACCTTCCTCCCGCATTCTGTGAAGCAACGGGATGGTAACAACGTGGAGGAGGATGAACGAAGTGATCTAGAAGGCGAGTATCTAGAGACCATTCGGGACACAGCTAGTGTGAGGGTAAGCACGAAGCGCTTTGAGGCAAAAACAAAGGGCTTCGAAAAGGCAACTCCTACGAACAGGGAAGGCTGTTAAGGTGCCTCAAGATCCTGTCATATTACGGAGTATCCAGGATACGTCTGGCGGCATCATTCAGTGTAAATTGTAATCTGGGAACCAAGAAGAAAGAATCCAGTCTACTTATAATAAGGGACTGGGTTAATGGCTGGAAGACCTAGGGATGAGCGTCAGGATCTTTCGCTGGACCTTCATCATGGAAAGCACAGAGAGGTGAGTTTGTTAATGTGTTCTCATCATCTTTCCATCCTGGAGAGATGCACACTAATGTGCTGACAGTTCCATGGCGGAAAAGCACAGAGGAGTGTGTCGATAATCAATACGTGTTTTAGTGGGAGTTCACAAACTTGCAGATCCCATCTTGGAATATCTACTCACCAACGGTTGAGTGGGATTCACTCAAGGGCCGTATTACATGCTCGTGGTGTAATCCTAGGCACGAGCAGACTGCAAAGTAATCTTTGGAGAATTCCTTGCAGTGGAAAATCGTGTCATTTGTGCTTTTAAGTGAAGCTTAAATGTGCAAATCACTATGTGAATCAGGTCTAACAAGTGCTCACAGACATCTGCAAACTTATTTCTCACAGGTTTCTACAACCCAATTTGCACCAGGAAGAGCAAGGTGATAATACTGATAAATTCGATGTCGATATACACCAGGATATATATATATGTATAATAACAAAGTCGCATCTCCTTTGCTGAATTAACCCGATATGACCTCCCCTTCAAGCCCAATTCATAAATACGTGGTCAGGCAGGCCCTGCGATCTAGGCTGAAGCAACTGATTGACAGATTACAGGTGGGGGAGGGGAACACGTAACCCTTATACAAATGTGCGTACTGGGAAACCCTGATCAATTCCACAGATAGGCAGCAACACCGTAATGGTCTCAGGAGATTGGCCCTAATAAAACACTCTTGGCCAGAGGGGCGTGCGTTCCCAGAACACCATAAACGTAAATGTCACACTAAGTAAGGAACACTCAACCAATCAGAACGCAGCATGCACACTACATGCACTGATCAAGTACTCCCCATGTGGGATATTTTGGGACACATACCCACTAGCTCTGCATTGTGTCCACGCAGGGTCAAGACCCACCTGTGTTTCTTTTCAAGTGACCAGATGTATGACTCCGTTACTAGCCCAGATTCCGATTCTAAATAATAATGCACAAATCACTCTATTACACTGTCAAATATATTAAATGACGACCAAACCCAATGTACTTTGAGACAGTCTTCAGGAAGAGCAAGGCTTTAAGTAAGCAATGCTGAAAGTACTGGAGGTGTGTTCTAGAAAATGTTTTAAACTGAGAAGAATATAAGTCCAATTGTTCAAAATAAATGAAACACTATGTTAGGAAGGCGCTTGAAAAGACCAGGGTCCCAAATATTGTGATATTCTACAAAGCAAGAAGGGGAAGATGGCTGGGTGGGATGGTCTATCTTCTGACAACGTTAAAGCATTGATCGCTCTCTTTACTACGAGCTGTATACCATCTAAATGCGGACGTTGTCTGTTCTGTGCAATTAAACTAAAATTGAAAAAAGAAAATCAACTGTTTTACCCGGGCATTCCTATTTTACACTTTGTGAAAAATAAACACAAATATACGCAGTGAGGAAAATGGTTTGTTATAATTATCAGTGAAGTACACCTGTATATTCCAACACAGCTAAGTAAAACTCAGAAGTCAAATAGTTTGATGGGTAAGGCACAATGTTGTAACTTACTGTCATGTCAGACCATAACTTATATACGGTATAAGGTCCAACGGGCTACGTGAATCTAGCCTAAAGCGTTGATGGTGAATCCACAAAAAGTGGGAAAAGCAGCCCCGTACTGCTTCTCAGATGGGGCCTTATTCTCCCCTGAAACAACAGGTTTTGTTTAAGCCAGCATGAAGTTTCTCCAAATAGGTTTTAATTGCACACTGGCCATCAACTAAATTTCTCAAACTCGATATCCATCCATCCATGTCCTGAGGAGTCAGAGGGAGAGAGAGAGATGCAAACCTATGTATTTCAGTGCAGTCTCACACTGCCAATCCATCCATTTATCCATCCTTGTCCTGATGAGTAGGAGAGAGCAGGAAAAGGACACACACCTATGCCTTTCAGCTCAGCCTCACACTGCTCATCCATCCACCATGTCCTGATGAGTGGGAGGGAAAGAGGGTGGGGCACACCTAGGCCTTTCATCACAGTCTCACACTATCTATTCTTCCGACCATCCATACCACGCACCCAGCCATCCCTATCCTGATGAGTGGGAGACAGCGAAAAGGGACGCAAACCTATGCCTTTCAGTGGAGTCTCACATTGCGGCTCCATCCAGTCACATCCTGATTAGAGAGAGGGAGGGAGGCAGGGCAGGCACAACTATGCTTTTGAGCTCAGTGTCACACTAGCCAGTCATCAATCCATCCATCCATCCAACCCTATCCAAATAAGTGGGATTGAGAAGGACCTCACAACTATGCTTTTCAGCTCAGTCTCATACTATCTATCCATGCATCACACACATGCATCCATTCTTTCGTCTATCCATCCGTCCATCCATCCATTGCTGAACCTATGTATTTCAGTGTAGTCTCAAACTGCTGATCCATCCATTCAGGTCCTGATAGTGGGGGACAGCAACAAGGGAGGCAACCTCATGCCATTCAGTGCAGTGTGCACAGCAACGAACCATCCATCCATCCCTGCCCAGATGAGCAGGATTGTGAAGGGGCTCACAACTATGACTTTCATCTCAATCTCACACTATCTATGCATCCATCCCTGCCCCGATGAGTGGCAGGTATAAGGAGCACACACTATGCTTTTCAGTTCAGACTCACACTGCTCATCCAACCACCATGTCCTGATGAGTAGGTGCGAGGGAGAGTAGGACGCATGCCTAGGCCTATTAGCTCAGTCTTGCACCATCCATCCAAAAAATCCATCTACCCACCCATACAACCCGCTCCTGATGAGTGGGAGACAGCAGAGAAGGGAAGCAAACCTGTGCCTTGAAGTGAAGTGGACACAGCTGCTCCATCCATTCATCCACCCACCCACCCATTCATGTGCAGATGAGCGGGTTGATAAGGGCCTCACACCTTTCTCCAAACCGAAAAAAATATTTTTCATAGTGGGACGGGAGGAATAAGCTATTAAACATTAATGCAATTTTTTAACCAATTCTACTGCTTTTTAAAACAAAATAGACAGTGTGGAGCTCATTGAGTCGTGCACGGGAGGCCCAGTGACTGAAGCTATGCATCCTGTGTGGAAGAACAGCTGATACCGATTCAGAGACTACACAGAGCCGGCACATGGCCCAGCCTATTCCTGCCAGTTAGCAGGATATTGTATAACAACACCCGGCTTTGGTTTCCAAGAATCTAGTTCAGCCCAAGCGTCCAGAGCCCGCACACTGCGGTAGATTCGAAGAGCGCCCCTTTCCTGGCATTTGTCATCTGTTCCATCCTCACCCTATCAAACAACGCGCCTGCACACCCAGGTTCAGGTGGGCAACCAAGGTGTGTGCGTGCACAGGCTCCGTTTGTCAAACAACTTGTGTGCACGCACAGGCTCAGCTTGGCACAAAACATGTGCGCGCACAGGCTCAGCTTGTCACAAAACGCGTGCGCGCGCACAGGTGCACCTTGTCACAAAACACGTGCGCGCGCACAGGCTCCGTTTGTCAAACAACGCGTGGGCACGCACAGGCTCACCTTGTCAATCAACGTGTGTGCACACACCGGGACGGTGATCCGCGGAGGGGACGAGCCTCTGGATTAAGAGGAGACGCATGCATCGCAAACGCTTAACAAAATCAAGGCAGAAACCGATGTTTGTGATCATCCATAATAAATCAGCACTAACCTTTGTGCATCATTAAAACAAGCAGAGTATGGTGCTACTTATAAAAGGGCTGCAATTCTTTTCAAGGGTGAAGTTTCTGGTTGTTGACGTTCGGGAACCCACCCCCTGGCGATGATATTTAGATCGAATGTAGAGGGTTGTAAAATGCATGCAGGGTTTTCAGCAGTTTGTCTATGTTGCATATTTTCTATGCAAAACGACTTTATTAGGCGAACAAAATTGTTTTCTGTAAAGTATATCTTACCCAGGATCATTTTGATATTTTTAAATAAGTTCATACGTGGCATAAAGTATTACAAAAAGTCACGATTTTCATGTTGAAAAACGTCGCCGATTATTTGCAGACCTTGCCATACAACTTTGTGAAGGTTGCAGAAACAAATACAAAAAGGTTCTTCGCACACCCGTACAATTCATTCATTCTCTAAACCACTCAGATAAACCATCCTCTGGATTGTGAGTTCAGGGGCACGGCGGACTCTGCTGCTGGGGGCTTCCGTGTGCGGGTGGACAGGTCTGGTTTGCTTTTCAAGGTAAGGAAACCGCTCATGGATGTGCAGGCCCCGAGAGCAGGGCGCGCGCAGACAGAAGCAACTTACAGGAACACTTGTCTCCTTATAAACGTAAAACAATCTAGTAAAGTGTGTTCACAGACTACCTCCAGGTTTAGCTACGGTGGCCAGGAGGGGGCAAGCACAGGATATCCCTCCAGGTGTAGAGTGCACTCTTTACAGGGGTCTTCTCATGTTACTCACGCATGCTCTCCACTCTCACATCAGCACTGACCTTTGCCTTGGCTTTGTCGGGCCGCGATGGCAATTAACCCCATTTCCTGCGGCAAGTCGAACATCAACCTGCAAACCAGAAGCGGGAGATTGATCAGCCAGGAAGAAAGGGGAAGGAAGCAATAAAAGAGCTTACACAAAATCTGAAAATAAAATAAAAACATTTTTTTAATCTTATTTAAAAAAAGCTTTGTTCTCTGAGATGTTTAAGAAAAAACAGGCCAGCACAATAGCTGCAATTTCGCAGTCGGATGATGTTGGGTACCCTTCTAGAGTCTTTCCGAAGGGGAATCCGAGCGGGGCCCTTGCGAACAGAGCCCGGCTGTGACTAGACTCCCAGCTGTATTTTGTTCCAAGCCATTTCCTCGCACATAAAATGTCGAAACACTTGGCTGTGTGTGATGGGAGGTCACAAAACGGATGCAACACATTTTCAACACAAGGAAGCCCAGTGGATTTCACAAATTCACTCCATTAATAATCTGTCTGTGGCCCCTGAACTGCCAGGTGTTAAAATAACAAAGTGCAACACCGGCAGCCAACCGAGGGAACGGACCTGCTGATGAGTGGCAAGGGAGCTGAAGAGGTGGCAAACTACAATAGCTTTTGTTCCATCAAAGTGCCATTTACATCACTGCACAAGAGGCAAGTAATTGGAAAATGCTGTGCAAAATACCCTGTCAACATAAAAAAGTCACAGCTGGATCCCAGGATTTTTAATGTGTTTTTTTGTAAACACAGTGTTATTTATTAGCACTTTTATATAGCGCACACCAGCCCATATTGTCTCCGGATACTTTAAAAAGTAGGTATGCATAAAACCGAAACAATAAATGCCATGAAGGGCAGGAATTAAAACTAATTACAGAAAAAAATAAAGGCATATATACAACTGCATCCGTTTTATCAAGTTTTCTGAAAACGCCAACACCCTGAGAATTGAGTGAGTTTGAGAGAACTTACTCCTAAAGCGGAGATAGAATATTCGGTGTTTCAGGCCTTTTTTCAGGGAGAGAGTTCTAGGTCATGGAAGCACACCTTGAGGTTTGTGACAGGGCAGTCGCCACTGTGTAGTTATGGTTGTGCCATACGTCCCATTCAAGAGCCATTTTTGATTTTCTATCACTTTTGACTCCATGGACAGTTCTGCACAAAATCTGGCAACTAATTTACTTGACAGAGCCACCTAAGGCCTGGCACGCCACTTCTCGTGCAGATCCTTCCTGGGGAAAAAATGATAAGCGAGGGTGAGGGGGAAAGATGTGCGTTTCTATTTTAGCTCCCAGAGGATAATTTGCTCTTGTCAAGTGATTTTGTTAGTTTGGTTCAGTAGGTTTGGAGAAAGAAGTGTTTAAAAAACTTGCAGAGTGGGATTTAAAGAGTTAACACTTAAGCATATCTGTGCCATTTTGCATATCCTTTGAACATCTAGAAATGAATTTTAAAAATCCGATTTTTAACAAGGGGCCTTTTCTCCCATTATCCCTTTTGGATCCAGGTTATCTATGCGGCTCCCATAAGAGAAAAAAAGTCTCTTGCGGTTGACATTTCCGGAAACAGGACACAGTTCCTGGATCCTGAACAAAAAATGTAAAGCCATGTGGACCATCAAAGGACACTCCCCCCCATGGAGACAATATAAACAAAAATTAAATGAGTCACAGCATCTGCAGATCCTTTCGGGATGTGCAGAAATCCAGTAACTAAAATGGTGGCTGCGACCCGCGGTACAGCGACTCAGCGGATCCCCAAAAAAGATACAGAAAACCTAGGGCAAGCTTCATATGTGGGTACAGTGCACCCATGGCAGGCCTGTCTAATCTAAAGGATGTACTCAGCAGGGGTTGGAAATTAGATATATATTATAAAATATAATACAATAAATTCACTGAAAACAACAACAGCTAACAACTGTGTTAAGGTTCTGGCTCAAACATGCAAGCTATCAAGAGGCAACATGGTGGGCGGGGCAAGCTATGGCATGTGTGTAATGCACGTTTGAACCATATACATATATGTGACAAAAGCAAGAGGTGGTTACTGCGTAGTTATGGTTCAGCCACGATTTCAATGGAAAAAGCATTTTTCATGCGTCTACTACTCTGGTGCCCACGGATAGATCTGCACAAGTCTTGCTCTTTCTTACTATATGCATCTCTGGTTCAGCATTGCCAATTTTCTTGCAGTTTCACAAGGGAGGCAAACGCTCACAAAGGGAGGAGATCTTTTTTTTTTATAGGATTCCTCAGGAAATTTTGCTCATTGCTACAGTAAGAAGCGCTAAACAGAGTTATGCCAAGCTTGGCATGATTGTAGAACTCTAACAAGGTGTGCTTTTCATGAGCTGCTTTCAATTAGTTTAATCGCTTTTGAGATATTTGCATTCTAAAGAGGTGACAGGTTGGTTTGAAATGGTCAACACTTATATATTTAGGTGTTGATGCCTCGAACTGTAAGACTCAAAATACAATTTGGTTCTTGCAGTCACCAATACAGGATGTGTACAGAGATAAAAATTAAAAGAGGTCGGAAGGAGCTTGCCCGGAACTCCAAGCTCAAGGGTATTTACATTTTAAGAAAAAGGGGCTTTTATTTGCAGAGTTCAAGAAACATGTAACCAGGTTTGATTAACCTAGAAACCATGTAGGCAACCGTGTACCCAGGAGCACGGTTTGTGAATCCCCAAAAACAGATTTAAAAAAATAAAATAAAAAAAATAAAAGAGGTCACTGCTGTGCATACCTGAAGTTCACATTCAACAAGCAAAAAGGTTACCGTCAACAACAAAACATGGTGGGCAGTGTGAGCTACTGTGTGTGTTATATGACATAAGTGGTAAATTACAGGGCTATTTAGGTTTGTGGCTCTGTACGTATGAATACATGTTTTATGCCTTAGTGTTTTGTTATCTATAGTTACTGTAAATATGTGTTTACCCAGAACCAGAATATAAGGAATTAAATCAATACACTCAAATAAAATCACGCTGAATAGGCCACACGAATATTAGCAGACCAGTTTTCACTATCAAGCGACATATAAGGCAACAAAGAAAGCAATGTTTTTGTCATACATATATTGAATGGTTAATTCAGATACAAAGAAGCGGGTGCCTTAAACTGATGAGACTGCACGTTCTTATTATGCACATGCATTATTACGAACTATTTGATAGAAACTGCATAGCTCCAGTCGGATAGGTACCACACTGAGATACAAAAAAAATGAGATGCCACATTGTACCAAACATATCAAACTGCAGTATATCGCTAATGAATATTTTATAGCAATATGGCTAGATAAACCAGATGCACATTTTGGAGGAATGCAACAGTAAAAATGGAACCCAGTGACCGGCTTCTCTGCCTTGCTCCCTTTCACGCGGTGTGCTCATATTTTCCAAGCCCCAACGCGGTGCTCAGTGTTATGATCACCAATAAAGGCGACCAAGGTCCACATTATTTTTTCCCACCTGCAAATGTTCCTCTCCTTAACATGGTTTTATCTGTAAAATCATCACCATGTGAACAATCCCGTAAAGACAGAACTCAAAGTACCAAGCACACAATGGCAGCAGTTTACAATTATTGCAGCATCACTCGACGACTCACACTGACAGCTCCATCTCAACGTCACACTGAGGACCTGTCACTTGCTTCCACATTTGACAAACGTCTGGCAGGATTATATTATGAATGCAGCATAAACACATGTCTCTGATTACCAGGAAATCAAGCGAGGAGCAGTAAAGGTTGTATTTACAGGCACTCCTTCTCGGGGGATCTAATTACGATTTAATAACAGTGAATAAACCTACAGCTTCTTAGAACTCCAGATTATATTTCAACTGGTATGCTGCACATACAGTTTAAAGAAGTTAAACTTTACAACAACATCACAACCTCCCTCGTGGAAGCCCCATTATACAATTTTTAAAATAGTCAATGTTAAAAACATCTTCCTTAAAGAGAAGCGTCTTTGTGCTACTTCAGACCTTTAACATATCAGCAGACATTCCACAACTAATTATATGGGAGGAAATGCTTAGTAGAAACTCCAACCTCAGATTTTAAGTAGCTTCCCTTAATCTAAAATAAAGGGCTTTGTAATAAAAGGATGTGGCTATTAATGCAGAATGAGAATGTTGCTTTGCTACTAGGTCATTAGGGTGACTTATGTTAGAAAACCAGGAGGGACAAATAGAGCTGATCCCATCAACAACAAATTCTGGTAATGTTAATTCATTTAACCTGATATTTCTCGGAGATAATTCATTATTTTCAGATAGCACAGTTCAGAAACAGAAAGAGGCAAACCTTGCGAACTCTTTTCATAAATAGGCAGTCGGCTCCGTACTGTGCCAGCAAAGTTCATTGTGATGTGCACTCTTTTTAAATTTAGGATTATATATACATACTGACAACAAAAAAGATCATTATGCATAGGAAGATGGTTCTAAAGAATTGAGAAGTCTTATTAATGTGGATATATATATATATATATATATATATATATATATATATATATATATATATATATATATATATATATATATATATATATATATATATATACATTCACTTAAAAAAACCATAGGTTTCACACAGGTTATAGTTAGGTGGACATTTCACTCATAAAAAAACAATGAAATTCCCCGTTATAGTTAGTTCAGATAACTATAACTCATGCGCCCGCAATCCACTGCTCATGACGTCACATATTACATCACTCATGACATGGTCAGTGGCATCACTCATGACATCACTCATGACATCATCCTTGTGATAGAGTGGCGGTCGCACGAGTCATAGTTATCTGAACTAACTATAACGGGGGAATTTCATTGGTTTTTTACAAGAGCCGTGCGCACACCGTGCGCGCACCCCGCAATTGTTAAAAAAAAAAAAAAAAAATTTCACTTTTGGGGGTCCTTCTGTGACCCCCTGACTAAGGCTAGGGGGTCAGAAACTCTCTTCCCTGCCCCCTTTTCACGTTTTCCACCTTTCCTTATCACTGCGACAGACAAAATGGCGGCCGACACTTCCTGATTTCAACCGATTCGAATGTTGACTGACATCAAACAACCAATCAGAATTACGCTCGCGCACGTTAGGGTGCGCGCATATAGATATGTATATGCTTTTAAATGCAATTTTCTCAGGAAATACTGAACAGATTGACTCCAGATATGCAAAAGGCACTTCCCTGACCTGAGTACTACCCCTTTGCCAAATTTCAAGTAATTCTGTTCAGCCGTTCGGGCTGTACCTTCGACTAAAGGTCCTATGGGAAAATGCATGGGGAAAACGCGTTTTGGGACCCCCCTTTTTTCTCGGCCCCCGCTTGACGAATCACCCCGAGACTTTCAGGGTAGGAGCTGAGCGGAGCGCCCCATTAGTTTTGAAAATTTCGCGAGGATTCATCAACCGGCGCCAAAGTTATTCAAAATAGAATTTTCAGATTTCCTATGGAAACACGGTCCTAACTATAACTATCTACTGGCGACTGCCAGTAGATAATATATATATATATATATATATATATATATATATATATATATATACATACATATATATATATATATATATATATATATATATATATATATATATATAAGAATCTTCCCCAACCTTCATATGATTAAGGAGCCGGCACTCGTTGTCATGGGGGTTCTTCCGTTTATTGCATTGGTTGCAACAGATACATGAACGTGTTTCGGCAGTCACGCTGCCTTTTTCGACCTACAATGCGCCATATTGGTGCTTCTTTTAAAGCTTTCACATCATTAAAAACAGAAGATGCACTTTCCTTAACAGTGATTGGGTATGCACTCGCATGTGGCAAAAAATAACAATTATTGACGAAGGCATTAGCCGAAATGCATTATGCCTGTGTTGTTTGGTGAATTAAAGGCTGCCAAGAAATTCCCCGCTGTGTCTTCTGGTCCTTCTACACGGAGGGAGTTGTTTGTACATTTTCACGCGTTGGCCAGTTATGCGTGTACAGAGGACCCGCCTCACAAGTGGCCTGAGACAAATGCTGGCAACGAGTTTGATAGAATCCAAGGTATTGGAAGTTGCAGGCTCGCCCTGGTGACAAGCCAGTTAAGCGGCCGCTGCTGTTAGCAGTCCGTGATTTCATGGGGACGTGGGATTATTTAATCTGCACGCCACGGCCCGCTTTTGGATCTTGCACCTGTGGTAGAGGCGTTGGGGACTCGAGGCTGCTCGCAACACCAGGATTGTGGGATTCACTCGGCTGACATTTGCCCTCTCCCCCCCTTGCTGGGCACACAAGCACTCACAGCAGTATATTTTGGCTCCGTCATCCACACTTACCGGGACAATGCCTGCTGGGAATTGAAGTTTAGTGTACAACTAACGGCAGCTGAAGGCAATAAATAACGGAGCCAGCCACACTCCAACTAATGGGAGCGCCGCAGAACACCAAGGGAGGAAGCGAGTGAAACCCAAAGCAACTGGGCGTCTGACGAAGGCATTAGCCGAAATGCATTATGCCTGTGTTGTTTGGTGAATTAAAGGATGCCAAGAAATTCCCCGCTGTGTCTTCTGGTCCTTCTACACGGAGGGAGTTGTTTGTATATATATATATATATATATATATATATATATATATATATATATATATATACACACATACAGAAATTTGACTAAGGCAAATTAAGTTCTTTAGCACACAAAATTAGAGAGATTAATACCATCTGCAGCAAAACCTAAAGAGGATTGCGGTCGCGTGAGTTATAGTTAGCTGAACTAACTATAACGGGGGAATTTCATTGGTTTTTTAAGAGTGAAATGTCCAGCTAACTATAACATGTGTGAAACCTATGGTTTTTTAAGTGAATATATATATATATATACATACAGATATTTGACTAAGGCAAATTAAGTTCTTTAGCACACAAAATTAGAGAGATTAATACCATCTGCAGCAAAACCTAAAGAACATTTATGCTATCGTGGGTCAATGTAAAAACATTTAGTATGATGAAATGACAGAAGATTAATTTGTCCGTTTAACAGGACGTACAGGTATTATTTTTTTTAAATATATATTCTTTAAACTGATATGCATTCCAGTAATTATGGGCATTGTTATATTCAGCGCTTAATTTGTAAAGCAATATGTGTGGGGTTTCCAGAGTATTTCTTAGACATCACCACTGGTGTTGCCAAACACTGAGGTTCCCTAGTCTTGATTTTACCTTATGCTTATGACTCTTTGTCCACTGCCCTACACTTCCTGTCTCTGTATCTCCAGTTGCAGGGTCTGTTTCATTCTTGCTTCCTCCATTTGCTGCAGTTTTCCCATCTTTCGATTTCTACTTCTCTTATTTTTGTCTTTCTCTTTTTTTGCCCTGGGTCAAATTCTGATGACGAAAAATAAGCTCTGCCTCAAAAATGTGCACCAGTTCTCACCTCCTCTTCAATTGTAGCACATGGTATACTATTATCATTTTTGGGGAGGGGAGTGTATTTTCAGGCCAAATATTTCCACAAAAATGTAATTAGGCAACTTAGGGTTGACACTTATAGCTTGTCCTTAAGTGAAGGGATGAGACTAAGTAAAATTCAAAATACAACTGCAAAGTACCTTTACTCATTTATTTTAGGCATAATTGCGACAAATATAGTTCTACATAGCATAGGCAGAGATCTCACTCCTATGGGCCTGGGCCCACAGGAGTAAATGGAAATGCATTCGCAAATTGCGATTACCAAATTGGTAATCGCAAATTGCGATTGCAAAGCCAAGGGTGCCGAGGGCCTAAGGCCCCCTCTGAAGCACCCCAAAAAAGATGCAAGTGCGAACATGTGCAGCACACACATGCCCTTTGCATGTGTGCGCTACATGCCACTTTGAAAAATGCACAAAAATGAATTTTTCAAAGCATGCGCAAATTACCATCAACTTGAAGTTGAAGGTAATTAGCATTTCCTAAATGCACGGTTGGCATTTAGGAAAGACTACATGCATCGGCATTAGGAAATCACAAATTGCAATTCCCTAAATGCATTCGCAATTTCGGTAATCGCAAAAAATTGTGATTCTCTAAATTGCGAATGGAAAAAGTTACATGCATCGGAAAAGGCCTTTTTCCATTCGCAAATGGTTTGTGACCGGAAAAATACTTGATGCATGTGCCCCATGGTCTTTGCACTTTACAAAGTTCAACCAGGTTCAATGCTGTTATAAGTAGAAGGAGCAACCCAACATGCATCATTGACAAATATGTAAGGGAGAAATAGTACATTTCCTAAACCAAAAGTGACGTAAATGGTGCCTCAGGAAATCTCCAGTAAAAAGGGGGTCTGTTTATTCCCATAAATCTCTTTGTTTAACACTTCTAAAAATATTTTACAATGTGTGATTTGTATAGGTGTCTACAGTATCTAAAGTTAATGTTAGGCGGGCGGACGGAAATGGTGGGCGGATAGCCATACGGGCGGTGGCGATCCGCCCGCCATCCTAATAGACCCCTTAGCTGGAATAGTTTTGAGTTTGTTGGGACTGTGGTGCTATTGGAGTGGATGTGGGTGTGACTTTAGTGAATTTCAACTGGCTGTGTGTCCCTCCTGGAGACCCTCATTTATTTTCCCTTTACTTCTCCCTCTTTCTAGTAAATATTACCTATTTTCTAACCACTCCCACATTTACCCTAAAGTACAGAACTGCAAGCGCCTATTTCTCCGCTATAATGGCATAGAACCTTGCACATAACAGATAGTAGATCTACACATTTTCTGGACAGAACTGTACTCGGATCAGGAGTTTATAGATTAGGATTTCTAAAGTCTGACTCTAAATCAAACTTTTGTAAGTATAATTTAGGACAACAAAACGTTTTGTGGACTTTTCAGTCTTAATAACTTCTAAGACACATGATAGATTCTCTTCCAAAGTGGATTTCTGCCATAATTGCTGCACAGTAATTTGTTCCTGCTCTTCAATCAAACATTTGAATGTGGCTAAAAAGCAAACATTACATTAAAGATCGAGTACAGGACATACATATTAGATCCTGTTTACTACTCGAATGCACGTTTTGCCTAAATTAATAAAGAACATTTCATTTTTGTGTGTTTAGGGCTCCATGGAAAAGCGCATCAAACGAAAGGCAATATGCACACTGGAAGCTTGCCAAGTTGGAAAACAAGGCGATTGAGTGAGGGAAAAGATTCGGGTTTGTTAATAAGACTTAGAAACGAAAATGAAGCTTTTCTTTTAGTTGTATTCAACTTCAGAACAGAAAATGCTACCAAGCAAACATCACTCTTAATCTTTTAATGAACTAAATGTGTGAGCCTGATGTATACAAAATCAGAAAGCCAGTTTAAATCACAGGCCTGATTTATTTTCACAGTGAGTGAATTCAGGAGAAACACCCAAGGAAGATAGATGCAAGCCATACATGCATACTCCTAGAAACTATTTAAAAAATCAGAACCTATAAAAAGGATCTGATTAAAGCACAGGATGTTGGTGTGAAAAATGGTTTGCCTACAAAGCCTATAGAGCAAACCAAATATTTTGTTATATTTATGTGCCCAACCCTGTCTATGTAGGTTGGTTAATTGAAAAGCCAAGCCTTCCGCTTCTTGTGGAATCTAAGAAGAGAGGAGGAGGTTCTGATGTGGAGTGGGAAGTTGTTCCACACTTTAGGAGCGATGTCGGTGAACACCCGTCCTCCTGCTCTGGTTCTGTGTATGCGTGGGATGTGTACAAGGAGTCCTGCGGAGCGAAGGTGTCTGGGTGGATGGAGATGCCTCTGTTCAGGTAGGTTATATGCGATTTGTAGAATTCCTTAATGTTTCTGGGGGAAACTGAAGCGCACTGCCTTGTATAGTAGGTGGTTAAGGGGATGTGTAGGGGTGGATAGCAAAGTGTGAGCCTGAGGGTTAGGACGTGAAAGAGGGAGAGAAGGTGTGCAGTTGAGAGAGTTCATTTTTAGCTGTTTCTCTACATCCTGGATTTGTATATTTAGGAGTATTGTGTTTGAAGTATTGGGAGTCCTTCTTATAATTGGTTTCTGAGACCTGTAGAGTTTCGCAAGAGGAGGTATGGTCATGCCGGGTGGGAACAGACTATTACACAGGGATGGTCACAGAGGAACTTCAGTGGTATGTTTCTCCCACGGACAGAGCTCTCCTCTCGGCTCCACCTGTAAGACTGACCATATTTGCATGGTTGCTTGTCCCAATGCAAATACAGCCTAGACGCTTCAACTGCTGACATGGCACAATATTATTGCTGTTACCATGTTTTGTTTTTAGGGAAAGAAGAATAGACACAGATTGATACCTTAATCTGCACAGTGCTTTGGGGGCAGGAGCAATACTTAGCCTTGGAAGGTGGAAGTGGCTCAGAGAGGTTCCATCTAAGCATGTGCAGGGCCTAAAAGGCCCATTTGTGCGGATACTATAAATCCCCCCCTCCCACCTCTGCCAAAGGGACCCATTTCCACACAGTTTTTTATTTTAATGTATTTATTTATTTATTTAATTTACTTGAGTTTTATATAGCGCTGGGCTAGACCCGGAGGTAGCAGAGCGCTTTACATAAGGACACAGCGAGTTACAAGTTACAAAAGTATCACAGTAGTTACATAATGGATAAATAAACAATACAGGAGTAAATTAGCGAACACGAAAGTCAGGATAGGAAAGACCAGGGACAGCAGGTAATCCACACGGTGGAGACAGCAACGGGGAGGAAAACAAGACAAATGTCCGTGATCCGGCTGGGTAGGTGACGGCCACAGCGGTGTGCCATGGCCAATCTCCACTTCAGCTGTCGGTGCAGCTCCACCAGGAAGCGGCCATGTATGCGTTTAGGGCTCCGCCAGAGAAGAGTGAGGATCAGGAGGGGATCAGAAGGCTAGAAACCAAAGACGGGTGATAGGCGTTGGTGAGGATGGAAAGGTAGGAGAAAGAGTGTAATTTTGGCAGTCATCTTAGAGTCAGGCACGTCGAGTCTGTTAGTCTCCATGGCTCAGTGGCTGGTTCTTGTTGCCAATAGTTCTGAAGTTGGTTAAAAAGCACAGTGCCAAAAGTCCTGGAAGAAACATCAGGACCCTGGCCTCAGAGAGGCGGCTGGAGTAATAGCAACTTGGGTTACCTCCATTCGTAGCCCCAGTCTTCTCGTGGCCGGCCACCATCTTAGAGTCAGGTAGCTTGGGAGCGGTGCCCTGGGTCAGCTCACTGTGCTTCTAAAATTATTCAGCTCTTGTGAATGCTCTTTAGGGCCCCAGGAAACTCACGGGTGGCAGGGACACTTCCCCGACCCCCCACTCAATGTTCACCGTTCGGCACCGGGCGAGTTCGCAGCAGCTCCCAGGGCGCCATTTTCTCGTTCTCGTAGGTATGGCTTCGCGGCTAATGATTCTGTGGTGCAAAGTTAGAAAAGGGCAAGATTAAAGTTTGGGTGATCCGCTCATATTCCGATTGTGAAAGCGTTGCTTTCAATGGGATAATAGTGAGTAGGAAAGCCGCTCAGGAGGATTTGAGGGAGCGTTCAACATGGAGCCTTAATTCCGAGCGGGCATTGCAGGGTCAGGCACCTCGTGGTGGTCGTGGTTCCCCCCCCCCCCCCCCCCCCAGCCCGGCATTCAAATAGTAGCTCCAGAGACAACACGGCCACCACCAGACTGTCACCGCTCCATCAGCGGCCCAGAGAGCGGTAGCTGAGACACCTCTCGTCCACGCCTCACCTCTGATGGAGCGCAGAACAAACAGTCCGCCATCTTCACTCGGCGCGGAACCGTGAACTCTCGATTATGGGCCAGATGTTCAGGTTAGGGCAGCGATATTATGCCCAAGCGCCTCCAACCATATCCCGGCGCCAGAACCTGCCTTTTGTTCCGGAGTGGAGTGCTGGAAAACTTCTTTCTGCAGCCTGGAGTGCCAGTCATGTCAATACCTTGCATAGATAGCAAAAGGGGAATAACAGCACTATCTTCTGATATGCAGCACTGAATGAGGACCTGGTCTACATTCTCACCTGCTCTTCCCATCTGTGCGCACGCATTTACCACCCACAGCGATGAACTGTGTGAGCTTGTAGCTCTCCAGGGATCTTGTTTATCTGTTTTGTTTGTGAGGAGGTATCTTTGAATATCAAGTTTTTCCTCATCTTACAGTTCATTGGATTTTTGGAAGTTGAAGCTGATTCTGTATCGTTCAGAAGCTGACTGTCTGATTAAGGTAGTAAGATAGGTGAGTGTTTGGGGAATCTTTTGGGTGGGAGATGTGTGAGCAGTATCACTTATGAAATGTAGGTTGCCTCCGTTGTGTCGAGCCAGGCTGCACACTAGTGCTTAGTTCACCTTGTAGGTCATGCTCTAAACCCTGGCATGTCCTGTGCAATATCTGCACAGACAATGCGTTCAAAAGGAGTTCCGCACAGGTTCTATGTAATCTCTGTTCTCTATAATCACTTAAAAATTAAAGTCAGTTAGTAAAATAAAAGATTCCAGTAAACGTACCATTGAACTAGGGGACAGGTTGTGTACATGAAGATAAGAAAGTGTATTCTAAAGGCTGTACAATACATTAGTTGTCTAGTCCACCACCCCTGCATTAATTCAAACTACAGCAATCCCATCTAAACTGGAACAAACTTAGAATAATGAATATGCTACTTACCAGTATGCATCTGTTCTTGGCATGTAGGGCTGCTGACATTCATATCTGTGCATAGATCGCCGCCTAGTGTTGGGTCCGGATGTTTGCACGTTGTTGTCCTGGAAGAGTCTTCGAAGTATCCTTGGATAGGTGACTCCTCCCCTGGACTACAGTGCGCATGGGCATCCTCTCCATCCTCAGATTGTTTTTCGCCATTGTGGCAGTGATGGAGTAGATACAGAAAGTGATGACCATGCTTGCAGTAATTCTGAGAGCTGCAGCTGCAGCTGCGACAGGCGCCGGGGAGGAGGGAGGGCGATATGAATGTCAGCAGCCCTACATGCCAAGAACAGATGCATACTGGTAAGTAGCATATTCAGTTCGAGGCATGTGGGCTGCTGAATTCATATCTGTGCATAGAATACATAGCAGTGCCCTCTATTAGCGGCGGCTACCCGTGCCAGCTGCAGCGGTCTGAAAAAGTGTTTTGAGAACAGCCTGTCCTACAGCTGCCTGCTGTTTTGACTGCACATCTACGCAATAGTGTTTTGTAAATGTGTGTGTAGTGGACCATGTGGCTGCTCTGCATATATCATGCAGGGGAATATTTCCTAGGAAGGCCATGGAAGCCCCCAACTTACGTGTTGAGTGGGCTCGTGGTGGAATAGTTAATGTGCGTTTTGCCTTTTGATAACAGATTTGAATACACTTAACTATCCATCTGGCTATCCCTGCTTTGGAGATGGCGTTACCTTTGTGGTGTGGGGCAAAGGCAACGAACAGTTGTTTTGTCTTCCTGAATGGTTTAGTCCTGTCGATGTAGTACATGAGGGCCCTCCGTACATCTAGTGTATGTAGTGCCCTTTCTGCAACAGTTTGTGGGTTTTGGAAGAAAACGGGCAGTTCAATAGTCTGGTTCATGTGGAACTGTGATATTACCTTGGGCATGAACTTGGGGTTGGTACGTAGTACGACCCTGTTAGCGTGAACCTGAATAAATGGCTCTTGAACGGTTAGTGCCTGGAGTTCACTAACTCTTCTGAGGGAAGTGATCGCTACTAGGAAGGCCACTTTCCAGGTAAGGAATTGAATCTCGCATGAGTGTAGAGGTTCAAAGGGTGGACCCATCAGGCGTGTGAGGACCAAGTTGAGGTTCCACATTGGAGCCGGTGGGTGACTAGGTGGAATGACTCGTTTGAGCCCTTCCAAGAATGCTTTGATGGCAGGCACTCTGAATAGAGAGAGGTGCTGCCTGGTTTGCAGATAGGCTGATATTGCGGTCAAATGGACACGTATAGAGGTGTACGCCAGATTGCATCGATATAGGTGTAAGAGATAACAGATGATGTTTTGGATGGATGCGTCCAGCGGGTTGATGTCATTATTTCCGCAATAAATGACGAACCTTTTCCATTTGGCTGCATAGCAAGCTCTGGTAGTGGGTCTCCTGGCCTCCTTGATGATGTCCATACAGTCAGGTGGCAGGTTGACATAGCCAAACTCTAGGACTTCAGGAGCCAGATCGCCAGATTCAGCTGTTGCGGATCTGGGTGCTGAACCTCTCCATGGTTCTGCGTCAAATGCGCGGGTTTGATCCGCAGCCTTTGATGCGGCACCACGGAAAGTTCGAGGAAGGTGGTGTACCACGGCTGGCGTGCCCACGTGGGAGCAACTAGGACGAGTGTCAGGGAGTGTTGTCGGAGTTTGCGGGCCACTAGCGGTATCAATGGCGCTGGGGGAAAAGCGTACGCAAATCTGCCGGACCAGTTCATCCATATCGCATTGCCCTGCGACTGCGGATGTGGGAATCTGGCGGCGAAGCTTGGGCATTTTGCGTTTTCGCTTGTCGCGAATAGGTCTATCTCCGGATGACCCCACTGCTGAAAGTACGGTTGGAGTACTGATGGGTGTAACTCCCACTCGTGCATTTGGTGGCTGTGTCTGCTGAGCAGATCCGCCATCTGGTTGTCCTTGCCAGGGAGGTGTTCCGCCATGAGGAACATGTTACTTTGAATGGCCCACTTCCACATGCTCTGAGCCAGATGAGACAACTGTGGAGAGTGTGTGCCTCCCTGTTTCTGTATGTAGTACATTGCGGTCATGTTGTCCGTCCGGATCAACACGACCTTGTTGCATAGATGTACTTTGAACGCCTTCATGGCTAGGAAGATTGCCATCAATTCCAGAAGGTTGATGTGCAACTTCTTTTGTTGTGTTGTCCATAGTCCTTGCACTGTGTAGTGGAGTACATGAGCTCCCCATCCCTGGAGAGACGCGTCCGCTGTCAGTACTATTTGTGGGACAGGCTCTTGGAACGGTCGGCCCTTGCAAAGGTTTTGTGGATTCCACCAATGCAGAGAGTTGTATGCCCGACCGCTCACCAACACTAGGTCCTTTAACTGTCCTTGAGCCTGATTCCACTGACGTGCTAGGCACTCCTGAAGTGGGCGCATATGTAATCTCGCGTGCGGGACTATGAAGATGCAGGAGGCCATCATGCCTATCAACTGCATGAACACTCGCGCTGGAAGTGAGTGATTGGGTTTGAATTTGGAGATCAGCAGTTGTATGCTGTCGATCCTCACTAAATTTGGCTGAGCTGTGGCCGCCAGAGTGTCTATAGTCGCACCTAGGTACTGTTGTACGTGTGCGGGCTGGAGATGGGACTTTGGATAATTTAGTGAGAATCCCAGACTGTGAAGAAGGTGAATGGTGCGGGACATGTGGCTTGCACATTGCTGGGCTGACTTCGCTTGAACGAGCCAGTCGTCCAGGTAAGGGTAGACGTGTATATGCTGCCTCCGTAGATGTGCTGCCACCGTAGCTAGGCACTTCGTGAAAACCCTGGGCGCTGTTGTCACGCCGAAGGGAAGGACTTTGAACTGATAGTGCTGCCCCTGAACAGTGAACCTGAGGTATTTTTTGTGTGAGGGGTGGATGGGTATGTGAAAGTACGCATCCTTGAGGTCCAGTGTGGCTAGGAAGTCTCCCTGCTTGAGAAGCGGAAGGACTTGCTGTAGAGTGAGCATATGAAAGTGCTCTGAAAGAATGTACTGGTTCAGGGGTCTCAGGTCCAATATAGGTCTGAGCGACCCGTCCTTTTTTGGAATTAAGAAGTAGAGGGAGTACACTCCCGCACCCTGCTCGTGGATGGGTACGACCTCTATAGCGCCTTTTAGAAGCATACTTTGCACTTCTTGCTGTAAGAGCGTTAAGTGCTCTGAGGACATAGGACGGCTTCTTGGTGGTATTGTGGGTGGAGTGGAGGTTAACTCCAGACAGTAACCGTATTTTATAATATCTTTGACCCACCTGTCCGTGGTGATGGAATTCCACGTGGACAGGAACCTTTGTAACCTTCCCCCGACAGGTGTTATGTGGTCGGGAGGAAGGGAGAGGGCGTCACTGCTTGTTCTTGGGGGAGGACCTGGTGTTGCCGTAGCCGCGTCCTCTGCCCTTTGTGCTGGAGCCACGATATCCACCTCGGGTGTTTTTATCATAGGTGGTCTGTGTATTGCCTTTGTTATATGTTTGTTGTGACCCCTGTCCTCTACCTGCTCCCTTGTTTCCGGGGCGACGAAAGGAGCCGCTCCGAAAGGACTGAGTTTGTAGTGCGCCCATGGACTTTGCAGTGTCCGTATCCTTTTTTATCTTTTCGAGGGTGGTGTCAACCTCTGGCCCGAATAAATAGTCGGGGTTGACGGGCTGGTTCAGTATATTGTTTTGTACCTCAGGCTTGAATCCTGAGATCCGTAGCCAGGCATGTCGTCGCAACATGACGCTTGTGTTTATGGCTCTGGCAGCCGTGTCTGCAACATCTAGTGCGCATTTGATGGAAGCGTTCGTTAGTAGCTGTCCTTCTCTGATGAGCATTTCTGCGCCTTCCTTGAACTGGTCAGGGAGATGTTGGAATATTTGCTCAAGTGTGTCATAGTGCGCTCTATCATAGCGAGCAAGGAGCGCCTGAGTGTTGGCTATGCGCCATATGTTGGCAGCTTGGGCGGCAACTCGCTTGCCAGAGGTTTCTAACACCTTGGACTCTTTGTCCGGGGGAGGAGCGTCACCTGTTGTTTGCGAGTGTGCCCTCTTGCGTGCATTCGCTACGACGATGGAGTCGAGTGGTAATTGTCCTCTGATGTAAGTAGGATCCCCAGGTGCTGATCTGTATTTTTTATCAATCCTGGGGTTTATCACTCGTGCCCTGGTGGGTTCTTTGAAAATGTCCTTGGCTGGTTTGAGGACCCCCTTCAACATTGGCAGAGTCTTTACATGTCTTTCTGAGGATGCAAAGGTGTCCATTAGAAAGTCATCTTCGATGGTATCAGAGTGAAGCTGCACCCCATGGTTATTGGCAGCACGTTCGATAAGAGCATTGAACGCTGCAGTATCCTCCGTAGGAGATGTCTTTGCCCCATAGAGTTGTGGATCCTGTGCATCGAGAGGTGCACTGGGGTCTGCAGGGTCGCCCCAAGTTTGATCAGGGTCCTGCTGGTCATCAGGGTCCGTGTCTACATGGTAGGGGACTTGGTCAGCCATGTAGTCCTCCAATGCGTCTGTATCGGAGCGTGTGGGGGAGAACCGGTGTGGATCCTGGTAGGATGAATGGAAGGGTTCATAAAGGAGAGGTTCCGATTCTGCAGGCAACTTCCTTTTTAGTGGGATCCTGAAAGGGTCCAATGGCGGCTCCGAAGTTATCCTTCGGTCCTGGAGAATCATTCTGCCAGTGCCGGCGTCGATGATACGTGCTGGAGACGTCTCAGCAGGTGTGACCGTAGGTTGGGTGACCCGTGTCCTGAGTTGGAACATTTTTGGGATTGTTGACGGAGGCAGGCCGAAGGTAATGTTGGTCGGCACCGAAGAGGCTGCGGGAGCTCCGACCGAACCGGAGCCCGACGTGTCCTGGAGGACAGGTGTGGTTTTGCTGCCTTGCGTCACACCAGGTCGTACTTGGGGCGCCTTCGAGGCTTTGGCACCGGCCAGGCTCGTAGAGGCGGCCGTAGATTTTTTCGGTGCCGGAGGGTCATCGAGTCGGGGTGAAGAGATCACCGTCGAAGTCTTCGATACCTGAGGCTTAGGTGTCGTCGAGGGAGCGATGTGAGACACAGCAGGCGGTACGGCCCTTGGTGTCGTCGGTGCCGGTAGCCGAGCAGGTTTGTCGGTGCCGATGGCTTTTTTCCGTTTGTCGACTCCAACGTCGCCCGCCTCAAGTTCGGCACCGAAGTCCCTCTTGGTGCGGTCGGTGCCGACGCGGTGCGCTGGCGTCGAAGGCCTCGATCCGACCAGCGCTACTTTCAGTTTCGGTTTCGGTGGAACCTGAGCAGCTTTCGGTTTCGGTTTTGTGATAGGGAAACCAGCCTGTTTATGTAGTAATGGCTGCCGCTGAACGTCCGAGGCCGGGCCCGAGGGCGGGGCCGAAGAACTGCGGGATGGGTCTCGGGTAAGGCCCGAAGGCGATCCCTCGACCGGAGCCATAGGCTGTGGCACTGGTGTTTGAACGGTTTGAACAGGTAGGCCTTGTTCATCATTGGAGCTACTTTCTTCGGCCCCGAAGGCCTCCTCGTCGTCTCCTACCTCGGTGTCGTCTTCACCTCTGTGGAAGAGTGACTCGTCTTCCTCGTCCGATCCGGGTTCGTGTTCGGAAACGGGACTGGAGGGCAAGACTTCCAATTCCTCGACGTCCTCGGCCTCGCCGAAGATGTCTGTCGGGGCCGGTGCCGCGTGCTGCGCCTCGAGTCTCGCCGCTCGTCGATTCCGCAGAGTCTTCTTCGAGCGGAACCGGGCACAGGCCATGCATGTTGATTCGTCGTGGTCCGGCGAAAGGCATTTGTTGCACACCGGATGGACGTCGATGTGTGGGTACTTCGCATTGCATACCGGACACCTTTTGAACGGCGTCCTGGATTCCATCGTCGAAGTCGTCGATGGACAGGTAAATGCGAAAGCAGTCGGTGCTGAAAGTTAGTAAACTAACAAATTCTATCGAAACCCGATCGATAAACAGTACCGACGCGAACTAAAGGCCTTTTGGCCTCGAAAAAATATTTTCCTAACTTGAGCTAAGATAGCACATCCGAACCCAATGGCGGAAAAAAACAATCTGAGGATGGAGAGGATGCCCATGCGCACTGTAGTCCAGGGGAGGAGTCACCTATCCAAGGATACTTCGAAGACTCTTCCAGGACAACAACGTGCAAACATCCGGACCCAACACTAGGCGGCGATCTATGCACAGATATGAATTCAGCAGCCCACATGCCTCGAACTGTCCTACGTACAGCAATTCAAGTAGGAAACAGGCTGGCTATACTACGAAAGGTCCTCTGTAAAGCGCTACACTGCTCCTGGGAGAGCAGTCCATATTGTCTTAAATAAAGTACATGTTCCCTCGCAGCTGGAATTAGTGGTATTCTCCTCACAATTTTACCTATAACAGCCCTTTCATCTGTCTTTTTGCATGGAAATAACTGTGGGTTGTAATCCTAAGAGCAAGTTCTTTCCTGAGGACAATACACAGCATCAAGGATCAGCTGTGAAAGCAGTAAATAACTTCTTACTCCAGACATAGACACACAATTTAGACTGCAGCCTCTGTGCAAGCGCTTCTTCTAGTGCTTCAGGAGGCGAAGGCACTAGGCACTAGAACACAAGAAGATGCAGGCTTCTTTCATTTCCACTTGTAACAACACTCTCACACCCAGACTCTCAGAAGAGGCTTGCAAAAAGCTGAAGGCAGACTCCGCCACAGAGGAGGAAGAGGAAGAGTCAGGAGTGAGCTGGGACTGCGTCAGAGGATGCGCCAGGAGGAGTTCTGCTCTCCTCCAAGATGCAACACTCCAGAGCCACCAGAGTGGACTAAGACCGAGTTCTATGGCTTGCCCAGAGAACACGAGTGCATGAATTCTCTGTGCAATGCGTCAGATCTACTATGCCGAAAGGAATACGCTTACTGAACCCTATGAACTAGTGGCAGTGCAGGAGAGCTATGCCAACATGGGGACTGGAATTCGATTGGGTAGTGCAATGAAGTCTCTGGAGCAGGCGACATTTGGTCTCTTAAAGGCACTCAGCTTGTGCTCAACAACTGGGTCTGGTTCTGGTTGCCACACTGTGAGGTACCTGGGGGAAAGAGTGGTGCACCTAGTTATTGTTCTACAGTTCAGAATTTACTCACAACAATTGTGCAGGCCCATTGCGACCTCTAAACAGGAGAGAGGTAAGGTCCCTGGAAGATGTGCCTTAGTGACTGATAGGAATAGAAGACATAAATCCATCCACCTTTCCAGTCCCTCATCTCTGCACTTGACTCACCTTGCTGATGAAATCCATTATTTCTTGACAGATTGGTTTGGCGTGACATGGATGTCAAACTATTTTGGTGGACTGAGTACCAATAATAACACAGAGCAGAGGCATGCAGGTGATGTTTGTTTCCGAACCAGGAAATGCAATGAATATACAGTTCGGCTTCTGGAAATTGATGGTGGCATTGTAAACCAGGCAATCAAAAGGGTGAAATAATTAGAATAGAGAAACACTACTAACTTGGAAAGAAAAACAAAGCTGGGCCACATTGTAGAAATTACTGAGAGGTAGAAAAGCAAAGTCCTAATCGACACAGATGCGCTGGAATGTCAAGGTGGTGTGATTGTGTCCATTAAACCAGGCTCCCAGCTGTGTCCTTTAAACCAGGCTTCCAGCACTATAACTAAACAGTTAGAGAAGCAGTTTCTGGTCTTGCCACTAAGTGACACACTACACACATGTTGAAAATGAGAGAGAGTTGGGGTGGGGTGGGGGAATATTCATTTGTAAACCAAACAATAACTTATTTCTCCAAACTCATAAAACTAACCAAGAAAAATGTGGGAAATCAACCTTCCTGTGTGCACACCCCAGATTTTCAGCATTTTTATGGGCCTCATTTTTACTGATGTGATTATTCTGTGCACTGTGACACTACTATTTAGTGCCACATAATGTGTGCTTTGTCACTAAAACTATACTGTAAAATTGGTTTCACCCAATTTATCTATTTAACTTTCCAGTGAGGCTATTGTATGTTTGATAAAGAATTTGCACCAGTGGTGTGAAGTTAAATGTCAAACGTGCGCTGAAGAGTGTATTTAAATCACCCACATATACCACACATATGTGGCTTCATGGAGCACAATTGCTAGGTCGGCTGCAGTGTAAAAACACTGCAGTGACATGTCTGGGAGAAGTGCCATAGGCATACAGAAAAACCTATTATCAAATATTAACTAGTTCACACCTATAGTGCGCCTTACAAGCCCACAGGGATGGGTGCTTAATCAATAAAAGTATTAAATAACACACATTGGGAATAGTATGCTCTTCTGGTTAATAGTTACCCAGAAAAGCTGTTTTCACTGTGTGTGTAAAGCTGTCTTTTTTATAAACAGGTTTAGATGTGAACAAAATTAGGAAGTGCTAAAAAAGGAGGAAGAGATACAGTGAGAAAATAGTCTGTCCTGGGTGTAGGGAATTCTCCAGTCATTGGCTAATGCAAAGGATAAGATTAGCGCTGCACCACCATGTCACCATAACATCCCTGGATCTGGAAAGAAACATCTGGAAGAAAATAAGATTGTGCCTGACTGCTAGGGAAAGAAGACAGAAATACCCTTGACTCTGGCTGTTAGACCTGGCCCTTTTGACAGGTTTTCCCCCAAACCTTTTGCCTCCTATTTTTCTGACCCTGTTTGTGTTGGCAATAGGATTCTGGGCACTTTACTACTGCTAATCAGTGCTAAAGTGCATATGCTCTCTGTATAAATGATAACAATAATTAGTTATCCATGATTGGCATATTTGATTTACTGCTAAGTCCCTAGTAAAGTGCACTATGTGTGCCAGGGCCTGTAAATCAAATGCTACTAGTGAGGCTGCAGCACTGATTGCGTCACCCACTTGAGTAGCCCTGAAAAGGTATCTCAAACCTGCCACTGCATTGTCTGCGCGCAGTTGTGAACTGCCATGTCAGCCTGGCCAGTGCACCCACTTGCCAGAACCTAACCTTCCCTTTCCTTATGTGTAAGGTAACTCTCAGGTAGGCCCAAGGTACCCTCATGGACAGGGTGCAGTGTGTGTGAAAGGTAGGACATGAACTCAGAATTTGATAATACATCTTTTAGTAAGGATGGTTTTTAAATTGTGTGTTTGAAAATGCCCCTTTTAGAAAGTAGGCATTTTCTTGTTTAACCATTCAGTCTGCCTCTGCCTGTTTGTGGATTGACTGTCTGGTTTTGGAGTGACAGGGGCTGGGGATGTGCATTGACTGTAGACAGCCACGGGGGAGGCGGGGGGAGATGAGGTGTGCCTGGCCCCTTCTGGATGACTCAAGAGCTGAGCTGAATAGACATTGGCTGCATTATAGTAGTGGGAGGAGTTTTCCTTGCACCTGAATAGGGCTGGTCTCTCTTGCACAATGCTGTCTCCACCCCCTGTGATCATACTGCACCAGTGAGGACAGAACTGGTTTGGACTGGGCTCAGAGACCCTTGCACAAAGAAGAACAAAGATAAAATGGGGTATAAGTAGTGGATCATAACCCCCAGAACACTAAATGACTTCTGGACTCAATAGGAACCTTTGCCAAGGAGAAAAGCTGGAGAAGTGTGAGGAGTAGTACTGCCCTTTTGCTGTGTGGGGTTGGCCTGCAATTGCTGCTTCTGCCAACGAAAGGACAAAGACTGGAACTTTGCAGAGAAACCTGCTTGAAGAAGAATCTCCAAGGGCATGTGTATGCTGACTTCCTGTTCTGAAGTCTCAGGGACACGATTTCACCCCAGCTCCCCTGATCTCTACTGCTGAGAGCTCTGACCTGCCAGGAGGTGCCTGTTCCAGTTTTGGGCCTCTGGAGGGTGTTCCTGCTGTTGGGAGCTGGAAGAAATCTAAGAGAAGCAAGAAAACCTATCCCTGACGCAGTCAGCGCCACTGCCGTGAAGCTGGGACTTGCAACGAGGCCAGGGGCACCACTCGTGACGTGCACCACGCACTGCCCGGCCTGCACTGCAGTTTCGATGCCTGCAGTAATTGGCATTCCCGACGCAAGTGCTTGCACTAACTCCATCAGCGTCTGCATCCTGTTTTTGCAGCACCGATAACAGCAAAGGGTGACTCCACGAGCTCACTGACTTCGCATCGCCTCACTAGAACCAATGCCTCTTCGCCGACACAACTGACTTCCCCTGTCCTGGATTCGACACGTCGCCTCCTCACGGACACGACGCCTCACCTCCTTCGAGGCAGCCAGGGAGCCGGCCTCGACACAGACGCCTCACCCCCACAAAGCCATGCATAGTCATAGACTTTGTTTTCCAAGGTAGTACTTGGTTGAGGGTCCGTGTGACTCAGTGTCCGACGCCGCACACCTCGCGATCGGCGTCGTACTTTGGATATGTTTCTGTCACAACGTCATAATAGCTCCAGGTGGGGCTATTTGTTTTCTACCAGCTTATTTTAGAAATAACAGATTTTTTTTGGGAATAATATTTGTTATTATTAATTTAACAGTCGTCACTAGCAGAATCACAGTGTTACACATTTCTTTACAGACTTGAAGATGAACAATGATGTACACAATGTGCAATTAAATATTACTGTACCATGGTCCCTCTTTTGGAAAATTCTAGTTCCACTGTTGATGAGATGCACAGTTCTCCCCGGTATGCATTTCAGGCACCCCATTTTTTATCCCACTTTTTAGGACAGCTCTAGATTTGTAAACCTCCTTTAGAAATAACAGTTTTTGAGTGCTATTTTACTACATGTATATTTGAATTTTTGTCGTTTTGGTCTTGTTGAGTTTAGATAAAGATACTTTATTTTTCTAAACTGTCCATTTGTGGTGTTATCACTGTATTACTGTGTGTTTTGAGTACAAATACTTTACACATTGCCTTTGGGATAAGCGTTTCTGCTCGTGCCAAGCTACCAAGGGGGTGAGCAGGGTTTAGCTAAAGTGTGTATCCCCCTTACCCTGACTAAGAAGTAAGGGTCCCTACTTGGACAAAAGTATATACCTATGCCAACTTTAGACCCCATGTTCTAACACCTGCTGATACATAAAGATTTTAACTGCTCTCCAAGGTACAAGTAGTTGGTTCCTGTTTTTCCTATAGGCACACAAAAGGCACAAGAGCTCCCTGCTCTAAAGAAGGCCTGGATGACCCCTGGGGATTGGACTCTCAGAGGGCTAGAAAGAGATCCTGTGCCTTAAGAACAGCCCTGAGAACCTGAGGGCCGTAGGTGAGAGAGCAGGAGTGACTTTCCAAAATCAAGTAACATTTGGATGTAGTGGTTGTAGCAGGAAAAAGGGGTAGAAAGGACCTCTCCTCCTTAGAGCTGTTATTGAAGTCCCCAGGAAGAACACAGGGTAGCATACAAGCACTGGCGTGTACCAACATTAGAGATTACTGACTCTGCCCCTGAACTCCTGGCCTCTGGGAGACAGACGTTTGCTGGTAACTATTTATTGTTTTCATGTCTAGTGCAAAGACAGCCTCAGAAGGCTATTTTTTGGGTAATGAACCTAGACTGGAAGAAACTTTTAAATTTCCATTGTTCCTATGGACATAATCATTTTGCCTTCAAATGTAAAAACTAATGTTTGTCTACACTTATCTAATTTGAACTATTTTGTATATTTTTGCTTATTATTTTTTTTCTCTAAATTTCAAAATTGGTTTAGGAATTTTATTGTGTTGTTTTCTTGACTTCAAATGTTAATTTTGACTGAACTTAACATACATATTTCTGTAGAATGCTTGCTGCTTGTGCCACAGCTACCACAGTTGAGCAGAGTTTCTCTTATAACTGTACTGTGACTTAACCAGGGTATGTTTCTTAAGCTGGTACATTCCAAATTTATAACACATTTTCTAATAAAAATAATCTGTTTCTTCTACAAGGAAGGAACATTTATCAGTAAGTGTAAGAAATGAGTTTAATAGTTGAAGGGAGTAAGTACCCAACTAAAGTGCATTCATGTTTACAGTGTCAATGTAGTGGATGGCACTGTAGGTCCAGCAGTTCACTTTTGACATTTAACTTACAGACCCTGGGTACAACTTGATACCATATATTAGGGACTTGTTGATAAGTTAAATATGCCATTAAGGGGTACACTAATTTAACAGTGTTGAGAGAAATAGCCCAACAAAAATAGGGTTCAGCAAAAATTGAGACCTTGGAAAAAGAGCAAGTTTCCTGCAGTAAGGAAACCCTTTCCTTAAAACATGGAAAAATTGCAGGAGAGACATGGTTTACGACATGTAAGGTCCTAAAGAAAGTAAACCACACTGCCTCAAATTTATCTACAAAACACAGAAGACGAGTGAGATAAAAATTAATTGAACAACCTAAATATAACCGTATTTCTCCTATTTTAATGACTGCAAAGATATCTTAATCACAATTCTACAAAACCAATTCCAACTTGTGTCTGCCTCCAGTGCATACAACAAAAAAAATATGATAAAAGGCAGTGGTTCTTAACTTGAGGTCAGGGGAGCCCTGGGAGTCAGCGAAGCATACTCGGGCAGTCCACGACTGCTTAGAAAATTAAATTATATTGACAGATTAATAAATTGTAATAAAGAAGTAAAAAGGTATAATGGAAAAATGTAAAACGTTCTGTAAATGTGACGGAATTTGAAATTGGAGGCTAATAAGTTAGTATCCTCAGATTAATTTGTGGGATAGGTGCAAGTACATCAGACAGACTGGTAGGGACGATGAGCGGCCTCATTTGACTTTAGAAAAGCTACAACCTTTTTATTAAAATATTGATTTTTTTTTATATTTGTTTGTGCATCAAATAAAATATTTCAGAATTTGTATATTTTTTTGATGAATGCTCGCTTTTGTTTTTGTGTGTATTGTTCTGCCTTTCAAAACATCAAAAATGCTTAGGCGGGGTCCTCAGCTTCCAATTACGGACTTAGAGGGGATCTCCGGATTCCAATAATGATTCAGTGGGGGTCCCTGGGTTACAGTAAGGATTAATTGGAGGTCCACAGAACTCACAACGTTAAGAACCACTGGTGTAAGGAATGTTGTGCATGCTAAGCAAATCAAACACACAAAAGGTGATGTGAGGAATGCTTGCAATAAGTCTAACCACTGGCAATAGCTCGGGGTAGCTAGCACTCCAACTCATCATTCTTTTACCCACCATGCCACCTCAGTTTGAAACCAGTCATATGCAAATCAGTCTTGACTCTGTTCCAATAGTAACAGTCCACTTCCCTATTCTTTTTGCAGAGAATTGCAATACATTTACTCCATATCACTGTTGTGCAACTCCACTTTGTAAATGCTATTGCTGAATGCACCTTAACAAGTACCGATACATTTTACTTTTGAAACTAGATTTTGTTTTGATACTAAATGAACGAGTACAGTAACCTTAACATGGCTGCTAGATTTCAAGTATTTCCGAAATGTAGAAGAAGTTTTATTTGCGGTCATACATTTCCATAACTTAAATCATATTGCAGTAAGCAAAGCCTTGATTTAAAATCGGGTACATCAAAGCCTAAACCTGAGAAAGCTGATGAACTCAGCATTTGTTATCACTATATTATTTACTTTCAAGGACTTCTTGCATTGTATCTCACAAGAAGATTCTACCACCTGCTTATTAAGCAGGTTTCACTTGATGATAGTTCCAGTCACGTGTTTTGCTTCCATTTGCTTGGACTAAGAAAAAGTGTATAAAACTGTGAGCAGAAATTTGTCATTATATGGTCCAACGCAATTTGCGTGGAAGCTCTAGTCTGTTTAACCCCTTCGCTGCGGCGGAAATTCCGCCGCAGCGCTGGGGGGGGTTTGGGGGCAGCGCGGTGGCGCGGTGCTCATGACGGAGCCACTCCGTCATGAGCCACGGTTGGGCTCTGCTCATGACGGAGTGGTTCCGTCATGACTCCGCCCACGGCGCTAATCGCCCGCACAGGCGGGGCATTAGCGCCGCGTGGGCGGCGCGGCCGCCAACGGCCGCAGCATGACGGAACCACTCCGTCATGAGCACACGGCAACCGTGGCTCATGACGGCGTGGTTCCGTCATGAGCACGGAACGAGTTAAACGGCAGTTGTCAAAATGTGTTTTTTGATGGTTTGATGCCCATTTTTGCATTAAAGCATTTTAGACGTTTAGGGCTCCAGTATGCTGTGTTTTATTTTTAACAGAAGGATAACTCTTTCTCCATGTAGTGTCACACTCTGTTCAATGTTCTGTTACAAGATCCATCCCTTGATGAGCCCACATAATGAAGTTCCTCTACTCAGAGAGAAGAATGCTTAAAGATCGTAGACCGCAATCATGCACTGTGTTGCGATTAGACTTAGGCCTTTGGTCTCTTCGAGTATTCCAAAAACGGATTATACATTCAGCTGCCAAATAAGCCCACTTGATTTTAATGAGCGTTATATAATACTATCCTGTGAACACAAACTCCTGTCAGGCTCCCTCATGAAATAACTCATTTGCAATCATTAACTTAAAATTCTATTATTAGATTGGGTATTGATGTTCAGTAATCGACTAGTCCTGTTCTCAGCTTACTAAATTATGACATTAATAGAATAAAAAGAATTCAAGAATATTTCACAGACAGGCTTCCTCTATAAGTTGTGGAAATGTCTATGTTGTCCTAGTGACGGTTATCAATGAAATCTGTAGAACATTAAAGAAACATGACCAGCCAGAAAATTTACAAAGTCATTAGCAACAGATACTTAGGACTTTAATGTGAAATTAATCAAAAATAATACAGGCTAATTACTGAATGATAAAATGTAATGCACAGGTTTTATTTGACCTCTTCTGCCTTCTGGAAAACATTTATTGTTCCTATATCCTTATCAATTTTAGAGGTGTTCCTGTCCTTTGCTACAAAATCAGTGCTTAATTTGAGCCATGGTTTCCGGTGTTTGGCAACTGCACTTAATTGTCAACACTAGCGCTTGTGACAGTCTTCCACAAAGTGGTGCTGTTTGGCTAATTTAGAGATGACCACAACAGTTAATTATGAATTCAATACACATTAGAAATGACTATTACCTGCCGCCCAAGACATTCTTATAGTCCGAACTGTCACACTTGTAGAAGTGTGATGGTTAGTTGTTGTTTATTATTAAAACTGGCATCATGACAGGAGCAAAGTATGGTGCAAGCTGGAGTGGCCTCCAGATGAGAGCCCCAGTAATTATGTTTTTACAAATTAAACACTGCCCAAAATAAAATGACTCCTGTCGTTTTAGGAGTACATATTGTGGTCTGAAACTACCTGCAAATATTGTGAGAATACCCACAAAGGGTATGTGTGTAGGGTAAGTGTGTGTTTGTGGCATCCTAGTTAAGATGACTGTCTACCGGCAGCTGGAGTTAATGTAAGCCATTTTATTTCACTGAAGGGCCCAAAATAATATCCAAAGCACCAGTAGAGCATTTCTATGATAGCGGCCTGCAAACACGTACCTGGTGAATGTAAGAATGGCCTGCTAATGACAGAGGTTGAAAATTATGGTGTGCTAAATGTGGTCTTCACTGGGTCACAATTTTGATCTGTTATTCTCATGTGCGATAGGTGCAGCCCCAAATATGAGATACTGTTTTTATTGATAGAATTTAGAGAAGCTTGCTGGTAGAATATTTGCCATTAGACGGAGGTTCCGGAGTTTGCAATCACATAAATGTGAGAAACTTATGTTTTTTCCACCCATACTTTGAATATTGTGGGGCATTCTAGTTAGGAAAAAGTGTTAAGATCCATGCAAATCACACCACCATGCACACCCCTGATTCTGTTAGGTTTTAGGAATTGCCGCTATTAGAGATTTACAGGTGGTGGCCGACCCTGGACCCAAACAATGCAGCCATACCCATGGAACATGAAAGGTAACAGGAGAGTTGCAAGCACAGTTATGATGTTTGTAGGGCAATCCTCGCCCAATTTGTCCCCTATGTGGGGATGTGGGGTTTGATGGCAGAACAGGCAACATGCCTACCTAATTCATCATGATGACTACATTTCGGGTGTCTAGTGAGCTTTCTTCCTGAAGGGAAGGACAACAACTGGAGTAAACCCCCAACATACCCCTCGGAGTGGAGGTGGTGTGGCACAATTCGAGAAATCATCTGCTCCCACCCCCTTCGTTATAAAAATAATTCACTGCAGTCCAGTGTGCTTTCGCTGCCATAGGTTGGGCAGACTAAAGGTAAACCCTGCAATCCGTCACCCAAGAGAGTCTCCTTTTTCCAGCACTACCTCTCCTATGACATCTGGTGCTATGGGCTGAACTGTAAGCACAGCACTTGATGAAAACAGCTGGCAATAAAAAGCTCAATTGCTATATAATTTCACTTTGCACCATGTATGCGATGCCAAAGATGGACTCCTTTTCCAGTCCCCAATACAAAATGGAAACCTTAATACTATTCCTGTGTGCCGATACAACATGTCAAACGCTCGTCAAGCATACAACTGCAGTTGGGGGTTGACACAAAGAAGCCAACAGCTGAAGGAGGCTGACAGAAAAAACACAGTGTTTGTATTTGTCTGTGTTAATGACATGAGCAGCAGGTCAAAGGTTGTCTCAAGCAGACCTAAAAGCTGCACTTGTGTTAGCAGCAGGAATGTCTCCTCTAGTGCAAACAATTAATGTCAAAACATCGACAATACATTTCCCTTAATCACTTAGATATAATTTTGAAATATTTCAGAAGTGCATTATTTCTCAAAACACCAACGTGTTGTTTTCAGAATATGTAATTCTTTTATTTTGACCCTGAGAAGACAGGTGGGTTAGCCCAGTGGGAAAATATGCATTATTGTTTTTGCAACAAGAGATTGTAAAACCCATGTCCTCGTGCTGAGAGCATGCAGTTAGCTCCCTGATAATACTACAGGAGAGTTTGGCACAGAGTTCTACTTCTGCAACCATCAGACCATTAAATTCGCTCATTTATTCTGTTGGCCACCAATACGGTACATTACCAGAATATTGAGTCTATGTGTATCATGCTACAAAAATATTGTAACAAGATTATCAGCAACAAAAATATTGTGGAGGTAAGTATGCATAGGTAAGTATGCTACAATTATACTGAAAGATACAAATATGTCTTCAAGGTATGCAGATGTGGAGTACAGAATAGTAAATCTATACTTCCGTGTGTATGTAGGTACTTTCATGAGATCTTTGTTATTGAGGCTCTTGCTACAGTGTTTTCTAGCACAATATTGATATCCCATATACAGAGTACATTTGGTACAGATGCCTCTTGTCAGTATAACGCGGAGCGCCTTTGCCTCACATTTTCCTTTCCAGCTCCAAGTTGGGCAGAGCATTGAGATTGGCCAACTCTTTGACGGATTGCGAAAAGTAATATTTATGGAAAGTGTGCCGAAAGGAAACTGGAAGGCGGTTTCGACCCACATCCGGAATGAAATACTTGACGGTTCCACCCCATTTCAGGGTTGGCAAACACCTCTCTGGATTTTTGAGAAAGAAACCCTGCACCACACTGCACATGCACCAGAAAGACCACAAGCGCCCCACTGTTGATGCTGCTTCTCGCATAGAGGCCAACTCTGAACACAGTGAAAATCCTTAGCCACATGATTAATGATAACTGGGCCTTTGAGGCTGGATGCAGTGAACAGAGTAAAGAAACATACTGTTTTTATGAGCAAAATACAAGGGCAACCTTAGGAAATCAGACTGAATAAGGATACAGTTTATTCCTGTCCGAACATAATAAATCTTGCTTATTATTTCTTTCGGCATTGCAGTATGAGGAGTGTGCCATGATAGTTCTTGTAGACATCTGTTGAAATCTGTTCAATTGCCTCCAGATTCTGCTGGCTGCTCCTTCCTTTGAAGACAAGTGTTCACTGAATAAAATTCATCATCAGCCCCTGACATTTAAAGCAGTAGCACTGAGCTGCTAATGCAATACCATGCAGCAGCTTTTAAAGGCATTACGTGGGCAGGATGTCTTTACTTGGATATGTACTTGGTATTTTTAATAGGCACTTCTTACCCGTTAGGGGGCGGATCAGAAAAGAAAACAATTCGAAATCAGTCTTTTTTTGTTTTTCCGATCTAGCACTCAAATAGTTTGACCTCTTTCCAATGTCCTGCGGGCTTCTCCAGGTTGTCAAATGGAGCGAAGAATACAAACTGTATTTCATCTCATTCTTTTTATCATTTCTCATCAGTCTTTTGTATAGTTGGCTTTAAATTCTATTTAAAAATCCTTCCCCCATCTCTTTATTCTCAGTGTACGATGCTACCCATAGGTGTCCGGACATGTACTTAAATCAAAGAAAAATAACCAGGGAAGATGTTGCTAGCAAAGTACCAATAACATGCTAAGCTTCGGCATTGGAAACTGGTAACTTTCCAAGACTTCTGCCTCTCACAAAAGAAGCTCTTTATGCGGCAGTGAAAGCGGCTTCCCTGTGAACTGCACTGAGGACAGCAGATCTCTGGCAGAGGAGAGGGAAATGTGGAGCTGTTTTAACGTTTCAAGTATTATAATTGTAAACAAGTTGGCTTCCCCTTAAAGTCATGCCAAGCTAATGCTCACTTTTTGCAAAGAAATCCTTAAAGAAGCAGGAGAAGAATACAAAGCTGGAGTTCTTTACATTTATCCTAGGGAGGCCACAGAGGCACTTGAAATGAACAGAACTTGCATTACAAAGGTACATGGAAGTCACATCCACAGAACATACAAAACAAGGTGGGCATTTCTGCTGTGTGTGCAAGTGTCCACAGATTTCGTAGAGGCGGTGAAGACATCTAGGAGGGAAGAGGCACGCAAAATGGTTGCCCCCTGTCACCACTGCTGTTCGCACTTCTATTGAACTCCACACGTCTGTTATCCATGCAGCATGGCCAAAGAGTGTTTGCTACAAGGAGATTCTTACTTTCTTTATATTCAGACGGCAGTCTTTTATTTGTTAAAGACTTGAGCAGTAACCTCAGCCCCATTATCCACAGCATTATTCGCTTGGGCGAATACGCAGGCCTGTGAGTTAGCTGGGGAAGGACTGAAATGCTCCCGCTCACAAATGATACACGGACATCCATGCTGGAGTTTCCTCGGGCCTGGAGAAAGGACTCAATTCGATACCTGGGGATCCGTGTTAACAGAAATAAAGAGTCAATCCTAAAAGAGAACTATAATCCCATGCACAGCAGGCTTTTAGTACAAGTGGAGAAGCGGATAAATGAATGAATGGGAGATTTATAGAGCATATGGCTACACTGAGGAGTGTCTAGACACTAACAAGCAGAGCCCATGGCACCCACCAAACAAGACCTTACTGCCCACCGAAAAAAGTGAAGTTTCACGGTTTTTAGGAAAAGTGGTCTCATAACAGATCAGATGCAGTTCGTGTGGAAGTTCATTCCATGCTTTAACAACACACAAGGAAAAAGCCTTGCCACCTCTTCGGACATGTTTGAAGCATGAGATCGACAGAAGTGAAGCAGAGCAGAGTGCTCTGGAGGGAAGGTATTGGATAAATCTCTTCGCCACCTCATCCTTCCCCTTTCAGTGGTAGGCATAATAGCCTTGCTGAATATGCTGGTGCTCCCTAGACTTCTGTACCTTTTTGTTAATATACCCATACCCCACGTAAATGGCTGCTCGTTAGACTTTGCTCACTAAGCGAATACGAGGTGGAAACGTTTCGAGACTGTATTGGGAGAGACTCACGCGGTCATACGAATACGGCATGACCCTGAGAGATACTTGTAGCAGCACAAGCACACTATGCCAGTTTTTCCCAAACTGTGGGTACCGACCCACCGGTAGGTCGGCAGCTGATTTTGGTAGGTTGCGGACGTCCAAGTAATAAATAAAGATGCCTTTAAATTACGTATTTTATATTGTCACATTTGCTGCACTTCAAAAACAGAGGTGAATGTCAGGCAGGCTATGTGCTCTGTCAAATTGCTGCTTATTTTTATTTTTTTAACACGGGGATTGCTGTTTACAAACTCCTCACAGGGAAGAAAAAGTAAATTAAATTATACGACAATCTTGCTGAGGTACCAGTGATGTCAAAATAATGGCTGTTGGATGTCATTTTTTTTAAACACACAACAAAAAGTAAATAACTGGAAATGAACTGTACACATTCAGCACTTAGGAAAGCAAAATGAAGCACTTTTTTTGTACTTCTGGATCAAAACAATCAAGACACTTTACTTGGTGGTGCACAAATGATAAAATATGCATTGAAACCCAATTTACACACATTATCATTTGCGTGCAATTGTTTTATCAATAAAACTGTACGTCTGTGCAAATTTAGTTGGCATTCCAATGGAAAATACACTGTCTGTAAATGCATGTGTTACATAACAAAAAACACCCGCCTCATGTCTATTTAATTGGGTTTGTCTTCTAAAAATTGAGTTGTGCTTCTAAAACATTTGGGGTGCCTTGCACTCTATTTTGCTGGGTTAGCCCACAGTGCACAGAACCACACCTTCCAATTGAGAGAGGTCATCTTGACATTGGGTGGTTGAATAAAACACAGGCCGTTAAAGCACCTAAACCAAGTAAATATATTGAGAAGGTTTGCTGCACTTACTAGGCATTCTGGTCCTTGGCTAAGCACGCTTGCTTCCTGTTTGCTTATTCAACTGCTACGTACAATGCCTGTAACCCAGTCTTGGCCTGTCTGTGGACAGGTGAGTGCAACTGTCCCTGGCATGACTAAGTCTTACTAAACAATTTCAATTACTTGCGGAACTCAAAATGCTAGATCTTTTAACTTTTTATAGACTGCAACAGGCGGCCTCTGCTTACTGGGATATTTTCTCCCAAGAACCAGTGGAGTTTCTTCCATTAACACAGATGTAATTGTCAACTAATACCAAAGGCTGGACGTCAAAACTACAGAATGATGGAAGGGCTATTCCCCTCAACAATCACCAACAACAGGAATTCTGGAATGTTGCTTTGCCTACTCACTCATCAATACCGCCACTCACCCACCCAGACAGTTGCTCACAAACCCACTTATACAGCCACTCACACACTAATACATACAAGGATACAAATAGTAAAACAGCCACTCAAATATTATATGTTAGAGTAGTATCACTCAGTAGTAGTGCACCTAGTATACCAATTTAACTTTTGTAGTAGGTTTGTATATATGTTTAACAATCAAACTCTAAGATGTCATCAGTGATGTCACTGACCATGTCTTCAGTGATGTAATATGTGAGGTCATAGTCAGTGCATTACAGGGGAGTAAGTTATAGTTAGCCCAAGTAACTATAACTGCTGAATTTCTATGGTTTTGTGTAAAATATGACCTCAACTATAACGTTCCTGTAATTTTTGATTTTTTTCAATGTATTCTAAAGTTTGTTTTAATTCTAATTCCCAACTACAATGTCCCTTTAACCTTTGTTTTTTTTAGAGAATATATCTATATATATATTCACTGAAAAAACCATAGGTTTCAGGGGCGTTATAGTTAGCTGGACATTTCCCTCATACAAAACTCTAGAAATTCCCCTGTTATAGTTAGTTCAGCTAACTATAACTCGCGCCCCCGCAATGCACTGCTGATGACGTCACATATTACATCACTCATGACATGGTCAGTGACAGGGGAATTTCTAGGGTTTTGTATGAGGGAAATGTCCAGCTAACTATAACGCCCCTGAAACCTATGGTTTTTTCAGTGAATTTCTAAGGTTTTTTAAATGCCAATTCCTAACTATAACGCCCCTGAAACCTATGTTTTTTTCAGTGAATTTCAAAGGTTTTTTAAATGCTAATTCCGAACTATATCAGGCCTGAAACCTATGGTTTTTTCAGTGAATTTCAAAGGTTTTCTAAATGACAATTTTAAATGTATTAATTGTTATACTGATTTTTTTTATACTGATTTACTAAATTTTTTTAAACTATTTATTTTTAGATATATATTTTTTAATTACATTATAATAACATTATACATTACAATACAAAATATACTTTCTCAGAATGAATTGCTTTAGTTTAAATACTTGGCAAATAGGCAACAAACTTAAGTGCAGTAGTTACAGTTGTTGCAATGGGCAACACAATTTCAAACACAAAGCAACATTGAGCTCAATGTGAATTTCTAGTTAAATGCAATTAATTACTTTATGGATTACTTTTCTAACCACAAGACTGGATCCTAGATTCAGTCCTTGGACATCTCCTATAAACAGTTGAGTAAAAGTGCTTTGGTTACAGTAGTGATTTTTAAGGAATATTATTGTATTTTAAAAGTTGACACTTAGAAACTCTTTCCCATAGAATCACCAATGTTATCCTATGGCAGAAAATTCACTTAGCAGGTAAGTAGTGTTATTGTTACTTTTTCTTACTCAGTGGTGGATCCTGGATCCAGCACTGGCCAACCTCCTGTAAACAGTTGAAAGAATGTGTGTAAGTCATACAGACGATTTTTTAGGAATATTTTTAGTTTGTGAAAATAGACACTTAGAAACTTTTCTGGTGAAAACCACACAATGGATTCCTATGGAAGTAAGTACGCTTAGAATTACTTTTCAGGGTCAGTGCTGGGCTAAAAGATGCAGCACTGGGTTCTCTCCTGATTACAGGTGAGTAAATCGGAATTTGTAGTTCGGCTCACTTTAGAGGAATATTTGTACGTTTCAAAAATGGACACTTCGAAAATTTTCTGGTGAAAACCACACAATGGATTCCTATGAAAGGAAATACAAGTTACTGGTAAGTACGCTTAGAATTACTTTTCAGGGTCAGTGCTGGGCTAAAAGATGCAGCACTGGGTTCTCTCCTGATTACAGGTGAGTAAATCGGAATTCATAGTTCGGCTGATTTTAGAGGAATATTTGTACAATGGTGAAGGAAGGGGGAGGGGCCTGAGGTGACGTGTGCAAACACACCCTGTGGCGCGTTTTAAGTTGGGGAATTAATTCCTCTTCAATCCTGAGGTCCCCTGGGGGCCAAGTAGCCCACCAGGTACCTCCAGTATGCGCCAGGGAGCTGCATTGCAGAGAGGTATTCAGAGGCCACGCCCCTTTTACAACACTCTGCAACACAGCTCCGTGGCGCTTACTGGAGGTACCTGGTGGGCTAGTTGGTCCCCAGGGACCCTCAGGATTGAAGAGGAATTAATTCCCCAACTTAAAACGCGCCACAGGGCATGTTTGCACAGTATCACCTCAGGCCCCGCCCCCTACCTTCACCACTGTGCAAACGCGCCCCGTGGCGCGTTTTAAGTTGGGAGATTAAGTCCCCTTGAATCCTGAGGTCCCCTGGCGGCCAACTAGCCCACCAGGTACCTCCAGTAAGCGCCAGGGAGCTGCGTTGCAGAGATGTGTAAAAAGGGGCGTGGCCTCATTACACCTCTCTGCAATGCAGCCTCCTGGCGCATACTGGAAGTTCCTGGTTGGCTAGTTGGCCCCCAGGGACCCCCAGTATTGAAGGGGAATTCGTTCCCCCTCTGCAAACGCGCCAGGGGGCGCGTTGGCAGAGTGGTGTAAAGAGGGGGCGTGGCCTCCGGCCTGATCCTTTTTTTCCCCCCCTCTGTTTTTTTGGAAGGGGGGCTGTGTAGCCCCCCTTCTTTTTTTTTTTTTGACCCTGGGGACCCCATCCCCCAGGGTCTGCCCCCAATTTGGATTTTTTTTTTTTTTAAACAGGAAGGGGGCCGCGTGGCTCCCCTCCCCAGGCCATAATTTGCCCCGGGGACCCCATCCCCCGGGGCATGGCCCCTTTTAAAAAAAATATTTTTTTATGGAGGGGGGCTGCATAGCCCCCCTCCTGTGCCACCTATGGCCCCGGGGACCCCATCCCCCGGGGCCGTGGGGGGTCCCCAATACCCCACGGCCCCGCCGGCTCCCCGCGTCCTGCGGGAGCCGGCATTGCTTTTCCATATGGGGAGCAGCTAACATGCTGCTCCCCGTGTGGAAAAGCAATCGTCTTTGGTATTTGGAAGAGAGAGCAGGTGTCCTGCTCTCTCTTCCAAATACCAAAGCAGTTTGCTATGGCAGGGCGGGAGCCACGAGGCTCCCACCCTGCCATAGCAAACAGCAGTGTCCCGGGGGTGGGCACCCCGGGACACTGCAGGAGCCGGCCCTGGGGGGTGGTGGTCCCCGGGGCTGGGGGGCCCCTCTGGGCCCCCATTATAAAACCATATTGCCCCCGGGACTTGGCCCCCTGGGGGCTAATTCTAAACGAAGCGCGGTAGTCCGCGCTTCGTTTTTTCTTTCGTTAGCGGGATGCGCGGACCCTACGCGCAACCCGCGATTTAAAAAAAAAAAATCGCCTTGTGGGACCTCCTGAGCAGGCCTAGGGGGTCAGGGTGTTTCTACCCTGCCCCCTTGTTGCGTTTTGCGTCTTTGTTTTTGTGCTTTCTTGTGCCTCGGTTCTACCGAGGCACAAGATGGCTGCCAACACTGCCTGATTGAGAGGGTTGGCAGCCAATTACCATTCAGCTCGTGCTCGGGAGGGTTCGGGGAGGGTGCGTGGAGGATTCGCGGATCCTCCGCGCCCATAGATATCGCTAACTTTTTTACCTTAATTTTCTCAGGAACTACTGAACAGATTCACACCATTTATGCAAAAGGCACGAGTCTGAAACTGAGGACTACCTCTTTGCCAAATTTGGTGTCATTCCGTTCAGCGGTTCGGGCTGTACCTGCGACAACAGATCCTATGGGAAATTGCATGGGGAAAACGCGTTTTGGGACCCCCCTTTTTTCTCGGCCCCCGCTTGACGAATCACCGCGAAACTTTCAGGGTCGGAGCGGAGCTGGCCAAAAGTTTGGAAAATTTTGCGAAGATTCGTCAATCGGCGCCAAAGATATTCCCAATAGAATGTTGCGGATTTCCTATGGAAAATAGGTCCTAACTATAACTATCTACTGGCGACCGCCAGTAGATAATATATATATATATATATATATATATATATATATATATATATATATATAATATATATATATATATATACACACACACCCATATTCATAAATATAGATCAGTGTGTATATATCTATATCAACCCCTAAACTCACCCACCCTAAACCCTAAAAATATCCTTGCCACCGAAATACCCCAACCCACCCTAAACACTAAAAACACCCTTGCCACCCAAATATCCCTACCCACACCAAACCCTAAAAATACCTTTGCCACCCAAATAACTATATCCAGCCTAAACCCCAAAATTACCCTGGACACCCACATACTTACCCACCTAAAACCCTAAAAACACCCTTGACATCCAAATACCATTACCCACCTTAAACCCTAAAATACCCTTGCCACCTAAATAACACTACCAACCCTAAAAAAAACCCTTGCCGCCCCAATACTCTTACCCACCTCAAACCCTAAAAACACCCTTGCCACACAAATACCTTTCAAAGAGAAAAGTACATCAAACAATTGCACAAGTTGAGAAACTTTGGGAAGTCGTACAGTTACCAACAGCTCCACCAGTATGCTTTTCACTTCACCCAAACCAAGGCACAACATTGTTCACTTGGTGTGAGAAGTTGGCCTGGGATATGATGCTCACTAGTTAAAGTGATCACCTTGTACCATGCCAAGCAACCCTTATGGTGTGGTTGTAAGTCAACCTTTTCGGACTAGCTGCCCTAGTGGTAGCGTAGGCTAAGCAGTCTTTGAGGCTAAACTCGTGAAGCGTGTTAAGCCAGCTGTTTTACCAAATGCAACCCCCTTTTATACCAATGAAAGGACACCACACAGATATATATTCAAAATATATATGTATTTATTTCTCAAAGTAACCCCTAGTCTCTTTATGAGCACAGGAGCACAAATCGTCAAACAAGATTACAGTAGAGTACACAGAAGTTGCACTTTATATGGATAGGCCCTGGTGGCCGCTCAAACCATATACTAAAATAGTGGTACAAGTACCACGAACAGAAAAGGGAAAAGGCCTAGGGCCTCTAGAATCGCTGGGCCTACAAGGAGCTAACTTCAGTTAGTGACCAGGAGGTCCACGGGTGGCGTGTGCAGAGCAAATAGTCACACGCGTGCTCCCATAGGTTTCAATGGGTGCGTAAAAAGTACAAAGTTACTGCAAAAAGGATCTTCCGGATGGACTAGGAACTCAAGATTTGGGACACAGGCACTAGAGATGTAATACTACACTTGGGCACAGGAGTGCCAGCTTTACCTCACCCACAGGAAGCGGGTGCATAGGCCTCGAAGTGCGTCGGGTTTCTTCTATCTGTTCCGTGGAGCTTGAAGACAAAGATGCTGCAGGCGGTCGGTCCGGGAGAGATGCAGTGGATCCAAGAGTGGATCGGAGATGTTGAAGACCTGTAAGCAGAGGGGACAGTGTTCACAGTCACTAGCCAGTGACCAGCGTGGCACCAGGTGGGTACCAGGCAATGTCGGGTGCAAACAGGAAGAAAGGTGTAGCTTGTCTCTGCAGCCACGTGGTCCCGGGAGGTCGACGACGTCCAGGAGTCGGTTCACGAGCTGTCCCACGCAGGCTCTCGCTGTCGGCGGTGTCGGCGACTTGATCGAAGCAAACAAGCCTTGGCAAAAGCAATTGTTGTAGGAGATTAAATAAGCTGATGGTTCTGACCAGCAAGGTCAGAAGGACTGCTCCTTTGGAGGGGAGCAAGGGCCAGTCTGGAGCAACCAGACCAGCGGTGTATTTCGTGAAGTTCGTCGCCAAGATGGCTACTAGCCAGCGGGCCAGCAACCGGTTAGGCGCGTCGAGTGGCAAAATGCAGAAGGGCCCCACGCAGATCGTGGAGATGCTGGAGGGCTCACCTTTGGTGCAGATGCTGCTTGAGGGTTGGGCTTCTCAGATCCCAAAGCACAACTTGGAGGAAGCCTTGGTTGTTGCACTTGTCAGCTTGTCGTGGTCGTTTCAAGATGGCTGGCTCCACGTGTCTCGGTGCCTCCACGGGTCTCCTCTTTACAGGGACTGTGGATCGGGGGGTGAGAGGTCTGGAGGTCCAGGTCTTGTCAGTCTTTGGGCTCGGGCTCCGGCGGGAGGCGGCGGCAAAGTAGACGTTGATTCACTGGATGGTGCTTGCGTTAGCAAGGTGGTCACTCCCTGACCACAGGGGAGATTTCCTTCAGTCTTCTGTGCAGCAGAATGTCGAAGTTCCCGTCTTCTTCTTAGTTTCAAGTTGATTCCAGGAGGTCTGAAGTCTTAGGACACAGCTCCTACCTTTAAGCGGATTCTAGGGGCCGGACTACCTGCTAGGTCCCTCCCTATGGGTGGGACCAGGAAGGGGGGTGGTTACACCCCCAATCCTTTGTCCAGCTCGCCCCAGGCCCGGGACTGGTGTGCCCCAGGACCGGTTTGAACTGGCATATGCACCGAGGCTCCTTGTGAGCCACAGGCATGTCTGGTTTCTTTCAAGCCCTACCTGACCAATACACAAAATCCTGTCTGGGGTGGTGCATGCACCTCCCCTGGCAGGAAACCCTTTGTCCACACCTCCCAAGCTGGAAGGACTCCCAGCAGCAGGAGGGCAGACTTGTGTCTGTGGTGGCAGCATCCATTTTGTGGAGCTGAGGCTATGTCTGATTTTACCCGGGTTTCAGGTACTGTACATGTCGTGTCCCTCTAGAAGGGTGGAATGCTAACCCCGTCGCCAGAATTGGCGAGGGGTTAGTATTCCAATTCGTATGACACCTTACTCGACATGTTTTGATAAAGCCAAACCAAAGATAGCATTTAACCGCGAGGTTCATAATGCACTTAAGAGTATATGGTATGACGATATCTGGAAACAGTAGAAGGAAGTTGTTCCGACCACTGCAGACAGGCTCAGCTCATGCCAGAGCACCATCTCACATGGAACCAAGCACTCTGCCTTCAGGATTGTTAAGGCCTGCCATAGGAGTGACTTATAGGTTACCATGTGTCCCATTTAAGGTTAGGTATAGGTATACTACACCTAAGTAAGAGGTGATTACACCAACTTACCCCAGCTGAGTGATCAGCCAGTTGTGTCAAATTGTTAGGCCAAGCCTGGGGTGGCATAATACATGCTTCAGCCCCTGGCAGGCCTTGGGTACACCAATGCCCTGGGTACCTAGTGTACACTGGTACAGGGGCTGACAGGGTGATCCACTTCCAATTGGTTATGCACCTAGGGTGCATAGTTTTAATTTAGTAGAGAGAACAGCAGGCTGGGGGTCTGATTGGCAGGCCCACAGCCTCAATATGTCAAAAACCAGTGAATCAAAAAGCAAAAATTTGGGGTGACCATAGGATAGCAGACCCTACTCTCCTACACAACCCCCCCCCAAACGCAGGGACATTAAACTAGCCTTGACCAGTCTCGTCTTCATGTCCTAAGTGGAAGTACCTGGAGAGACCATCTGCATTCCCATGGTCAGTACCTGGCCGGTGCTCCACTGTAAAGTCCATCCCCTGTAGGGAAATGGACCACCTAAGCAGTTTGGGGTTTTCACCCTTCATCTGATTTAGCCACAAGAGGGGCTTATGGTCGGTCTGAATCTTGAAGTGAGTGCCAAACAAGTATGGCCTCAGCTTCTTCAGGGCCCACACCACAGCAAAGGCCTCCCTCTCAATAGCTGACCAATTCTTCTCTCTGGGGGTCAACCTTCTGCTAATAAAAGCAATGGGTTGGTCTTGACCATCTACATTAAGTTGTGACAGCACAGCTCCCACACCCAACTCAGAAGCATCTGTTTGGACAATAAACTCTTTGGAGTAGTCAGGACTTTTCAGGATAGGTGCAGAGCACATGGCCTCCTTCAGGTCATCAAATGCCTTTTGACAGCTTACTGTCCACTGAACCTTTTTGGGCATCTTCTTGGATGTCAGATCATTAAGAGGAGTCACAATGGACCCATAGTTCTTAACAAACTTCCTGTAGTACCCAGTCAAGCCCAAGAAAGCTCGAACTTGAGTCTGGGTGGTTGGAGGAGACCAGTCCTTGATGGATTGTATCTTACTCTCCAGTGGTTGAACTTGGCCTCCACCTACAAGGTGGCCCAAATATACAACCTTACTCTGCCCTATCTGGCACTTAGTAGCCTTGATAGTGAGGCTTGCCCTTTGCAGAGCCTCAAGAGCCTTCTTCAGGTGGATCAGGTGATCCTCCCAGGTGGAGCTAAAGACAGCAATGTCATCAAGATATGCTGCGCAAAAGTCATCCAACTGAGTAAGGACTTGGTTCACCAGCCTTTGGAAGGTGGCAGGTGCATTCTTCAGACCAAAGGGCATCACCACAAACTGGTAGTGCCCACCTGGGGTTGAGAATGCTGTTTTGGCCTTAGACTCCTCAGCTAATCTGATTTGCCAATAGCCAGCTGTTAAGTCAAATGTGCTCAAAAACTTTGCAGAAGCTAGTTTGTCTATGAGCTCATCTGCCCTTGGAATAGGGTGTGCATCTGTCCTGGTGACAGCATTGAGACCCCTGTAGTCCACACAGAACCTCATCTCTCTCGTGCCATCTTTGGTGTGAGGTTTGGGGACCAGAACCACTGGGCTAGCCCAGGGGCTCTCTGAGGGTTCAATGACACCTAATTTCAGCATTTTATGTACCTCAGCCTTTATACAGTCCCTGACGTGGTCAGGTTGTCTGTAAAGCTTGTTCTTTACAGGCAGACTGTCACCAGTGTCCACCACATGGGTACACCAGTCAGTTTGACTAGGTATTAAGGAAAACATATGTGAAAATGATTGTAGAACCTGTCTACATTCAGTCTGCTGATGGGCAGTGAGGTTGCCTCCAAGGGTCACTCCTTCAACTGAGCCATCTTCAGGGTTCTGAGACAACAGGTCTGGGAGAGGGTCACTCTCTTCCTCCTGTCCCTCATCTGTAGCCATGAGCAAGCCCATGTCTGCCCTGTCAACATATGCTTTAAGCCTGTTAACATGGAGTACCCTGTGGGGACTCCTGGGAGTTCCTAGGTCTACCAAGTAGGTGACCTCTCCCTTCTTTTCTAGGATTGTATGGGGTCCAGACCATTTGTCTTGGAGTGCTGCTGGGGCCACTGGCTCCAACACCCATACCTTCTGTCCTGGCTGAAACTCAACCAAGACAGCCTTTTGGTCATGCCAAGCTTTCTGTAAGGCCTGGCTTGCCTCAAGGTTTATGGATGCCTTCTCCATATACTCAGCCATCCGGGAGCGGAGACCAAGTACATAGTCCACTATGTCTTGCTTAGGCTTTTTGAGAGGTAACTCCCATCCTTCCTTCACTAAACACAGTGGGCCTCTTACAGGGTGCCCAAACAAGAATTCAAAGGGGCTGTAGCCAACTCCTTTTTGTGGGACCTCTCTGTAAGCAAACAGAAGGCAGGGTAGAAGGATGTCCCATCTTCGCCTGAGCTTTTCAGGTAATCCTTTGATCATACCCTTTAGGGTCTTGTTGAATCTCTCAACAAGCCCATTGCATTGTGGGTGATAAGGGGTGGTGAACTTGTAGTTGACACCACATTCCTTCCACATAGCTGTCAAGTATCCTGACATAAAGTTGGTACCTCTGTCAGATACTACCTCCTTAGGAAACCCCACTCTGGAGAATACTCCCAGCAGGGCCCTGGCCACAACAGGTGCTGTAGTGGTCCTAAGGGGAATTGCCTCTGGATACCTGGTGGCATGATCCACTACCACCAGTATAAATCTGTGCCCAGATGCAGTGGGAGGATCCATGGGACCCACTATGTCTATTCCCACTCTTTCAAAGGGGACCCCCACCACAGGTAGTGGTATTAGGGGGGCCTTTGTTGTGCCACCTGATTTGCCACTGGCTTGGCAGGTCACACAGGAGCGACAAAACTCCTTTGTATCTTCATTCATATGAGGCCAGTGAAAGTGAGGGACAAGCCTGTCCCAAGTCTTATTCTGGCCTAAGTGTCCTGCTAAAGGAATATCATGGGCCAAGGTAAGAAGGAAGCCCCTAAATTGCAGAGGTATAACCAACCTCCTGGTAGCACCAGGCTTGGGGTCTCTAGCCTCTGAATAAAGGAGCCCTTCATCCCAATACACTTTATGGGTACCTTGAGCATTCCCAGCAGCCTCAGCAGCAGCCAGCTGTCTGAGGGGTTCAAGAGAGGGACAGGATAACTGAGCCTGCCTCAAGTCAGCCCTTGAAGGTCCCCCTGTCCCCAGAAACTCAACCTGATCAGGTTCAAGCTCTTCAGGGACAGTTCCTTCAGGGTCCTCTAGATCAGCTTCCTGGGAAGGCTGATCATCACTCTGAGGCAGGGGGGAAGGCACAGCCTTGACCCTCCTGTTCTTCTTCTTGGTAGGTGCTTGGTCCATTGTTCCAGGATCCAAGACCTGAGGTTCAGTGAGGCACTTTTTGGCCTGTGACCTGGTCACAGCAAGGACATGTGATGATATACCTAACATCTCTGCATGAGTCCTGTACTCCACTTCTGACCATAGAGAACTCTCTAGGTCATTGCCCAACAAACATTCTACTGGGAGGTCTGCACTAACCACAACCCTTTTGAGGCCAGTTACCCCTCCCCATGAGAAGTTAACAACTGCCACACTATGTGAAGTAGTGGCATTGCTGGCATTGGTCACCAGGTAATTCTCACCTGGTATGTACTGTCCAGGGTCCACAAAGCCTGGTGTCACCATAGTGACACTGGCACATGTGTCCCTGTAGGCTTGAGCCACTTTTTCATTTATTAAAGGAGTCTGTCTGTACTTGCCCAGGTTACTGGGGCTCACAGTCAGGGACAAATCAATGTCCCCATCACAGATCAAGACTGCCTGTGTCAGGGTTCTGTCTAAGTCAGAATCTCCTTCAGTTCCCATAGTGATTCCCACTACACCCTTTGTCTGGGGACCAACACTGCTAACAGTAGTACTGGGAGCAGGTGCCTTAGGGGCAACAGTGTTGGGGGCTCCACCCTTCTTACAATCACTAGTCCAGTGAGTTGTATTCTTGCAATGATTGCACCAGGGTTTCTTTTGACCTTCTTTCTTCTTTCCCTTGGATTGTTGTTGGGACCCACCCTCCTTAGCAGTAGTTTGGGGCCCTGTTGAAGACTTCTGGTCTTTAGATTTCTGATCTCCACCCTTTTGGTCTGTTTTCTTCTGATCACCCCCTTGGCCCTGGTTCTGGTTCTTTTGCTTAACCCTGGTTCTGACCCATTTGTCTGCCTTCTTTCCCAATTCTTGGGGAGAGGTCAGATCAGAGTCAACCAAGTGTTGATGCAGTTGCTGGTTTTGACAGTTATTTAAAATCTGTTCTCTCATCATCAAATTATACAATCCTGTAAAATCAGATACCTTACTTCCCAGCAACCAACCCTCCAAAGCCTTAGTGGCACATTCAACATATTCAGACCAGTCCTGAGTCTGTGTCTTGTGGGTGTCTCTGAACATTAACCTGTACTGTTCAGTGGTTAAGCCTAACCAATCAACCAGAACACTCTTCAGGACTCTGTAATTTCTGACATCCTCTTCTCTAACAGTGAGGAGTCTGTCTCTGCCTCTTCCTTCAAAGGAGAGCCAGAGGATTGCTGCCCACTGGTCTTCAGGAACCTGCTGTACTTTGCAGGCTCTCTCAAGAGCAGTTATCCATTTGTGGATGTCATCCCCACTTTTGTAGGGGGGCACAACCTTAGACAGGTTCCTATTATCAAAGACCCTATCTTTGTCCTTAGGGACAATGCTGCCACCAGTGGGTATAGACCCACTCTCTCTAGGTTGCCTAGCCTTGTTCAGTTTTTCTTCCATCAGGCCTACTTCTAGCTCCTGCTTCCTGATCCTCAGCTGGGCTTCCTGCATTCTGGCCTCATGTTCCCTCCTCTGAGGGGTGGTCATCCTTTTCCTGGAGTGACCTTGAGAGCCTCTAGAGCCATGAGAAGCATTGGAGTCACCTGAGCGATTCCTTTGCCTCCCAAGCCCTGTGTTAAGTCCACTGGGGAGATCCAATGGGGTAAACCCACTGTCAGTCCCCAATAGCCTTAGTTTAGCTGGGCCAAGTATAACACTTGGCACTGGGCTAGTTCTCCCTTCATCATCACTACTTTCTGTATCAGCACCTTTATCACTCTAATCCTCTGTGGTATTATTGCCATCTAAGGGGTGACTATTGGAACTGGGTACCTCTGTAGCATCTTCAGAAGGGGGGCCTCCTGTTCCTGTCCCTAAGGGGGCTAACTGGGAAGCTTTCTTGAGCTCTCTCTGATTCTCATCATTTTGCAAGAGTTCTCTGAGCTCAGCAGAGGTAGGGTTCTTGGGCTGTTTAAGGCCTCTAAGAGTTGCCAAATGCCTGAGCTCATTCTGATTAAGGGTAGCAAAGATGGATGGTGCCCTCTGGGGGTCACTCTCAACAGAGATGGGTACAGTGGACCCCTCTGCCCCAGCCATTGCTCTTAAGTGTGGGTGGATGTGTTGCAATCTACCTACACTTGGGTTTACCTACTAAACCTATCTAGTAGTTGTAGTCAGGGTGTGCTACTCCCTTTGCTCTACAACAACTAAGTTCAGTAGAACTTATGTATATCTAATCTTGTTTTATATGTACCTACAGGTACCTATGTGATCTTTCAATTGGTAACCAAGAGATTACAATGGTAAAACACAGCAAGCTCAAATCCAACCGCTGCTCACCAATGTGAGAAGTTGGCCTGGTATATGATGCTCACTAGTTAAAGTGATCACCTTGTACCATGCCAAGCAACCCTTATGGTGTGGTTGTAAGTCAACCTTTTCGGACTAGCTGCCCTAGTGGTAGCGTAGGCTAAGCAGTCTTTGAGGCTAAACTCGTGAAGCGTGTTAAGCCAGCTGTTTTACCAAATGCAACCCCCTTTTATACCAATGAAAGGACACCACACAGATATATATTCAAAATATATATGTATTTATTTCTCAAAGTAACCCCTAGTCTCTTTATGAGCACAGGAGCACAAATCGTCACCAAGATTACAGTAGAATACACAGAAGTTGCACTTTATATGGATAGGCCCTGGTGGCCGCTCAAACCATATACTAAAATAGTGGTACAAGTACCACGAACAGAAAAGGGAAAAGGCCTAGGGCCTCTAGAATCGCTGGGCCTACAAGGAGCTAACTTCAGTTAGTGACCAGGAGGTCCACGGGTGGCGTGTGCAGAGCAAATAGTCACACGCGTGCTCCCATAGGTTTCAATGGGTGCGTAAAAAGTACAAAGTTACTGCAAAAAGGATCTTCCGGATGGACTAGGAACTCAAGATTTGGGACACAGGCACTAGAGATGTAATACTACACTTGGGCACAGGAGTGCCAGCTTTACCTCACCCACAGGAAGCGGGTGCATAGGCCTTGAAGTGCGTCGGGTTTCTTCTATCTGTTCCGTGGAGCTTGAAGACAAAGATGCTGCAGGCGGTCGGTCCGGGAGAGATGCAGTGGATCCAAGAGTGGATCGGAGATATTGAAGACCTGTAAGCAGAGGGGACAGTGTTCACAGTCACTAGCCAGTGACCAGCGTGGCACCAGGTGGGTACCAGGCAATGTCGGGTGCAAACAGGAAGAAAGGTGTAGCTTGTCTCTGCAGCCACGTGGTCCCGGGAGGTCGACGACGTCCAGGAGTCGGTTCACGAGCTGTCCCACGCAGGCTCTCGCTGTCGGCGGTGTCGGCGACTTGATCGAAGCAAACAAGCCTTGGCAAAAGCAATTGTTGTAGGAGATGAAATAAGCTGATGGTTCTGACCAGCAAGGTCAGAAGGACGGCTCCTTTGGAGGGGAGCAAGGGCCAGTCTGGAGCAACCAGACCAGCGGTGTATTTCGTGAAGTTCGTCGCCAAGATGGCTACTAGCCAGCGGGCCAGCAACCGGTTAGGCGCGTCGAGTGGCAAAATGCAGAAGGGCCCCACGCAGATCGTGGAGATGCTGGAGGGCTCACCTTTGGTGCAGATGCTGCTCGAGGGTTGGGCTTCTCAGATCCCAAAGCAAAACTTGGAGGAAGCCTCGGTTGTTGCACTTGTCAGCTTGTCGTGGTCGTTTCAAGATGGCTGGCTCCACGTGTCTCGGTGCCTCCACGGGTCTCCTCTTTTCAGGGACTGTGGATCTGGCGGTGAGAGGTCTGGAGGTCGAGGTCTTGTCAGTCTCTGGGCTCGGGCTCCGGCGGGAGGCGGCGGCAAAGCAGACGTTGATTCGCTGGATGGTGCTTGCGTTAGCAAGGTGGTCACTCCCTGACCACAGGGGAGATTTCCTTCAGTCTTCTGTGCAGCAGAATGTCGAAGTTCCCGTCTTCTTCTTAGTTTCAAGTTGATTCCAGGAGGTCTGAAGTCTTAGGACACAGCTCCTACCTTTAAGCGGATTCTAGGGGCTGGACTACCTGCTAGGTCCCTCCCTATGGGTGGGACCAGGAAGGGGGGTGGTTACACCCCCAATCCTTTGTCCAGCTCGCCCCAGGCCCGGGACTGGTGTGCCCCAGGACCGGTTTGAACTGGCATATGCACCGAGGCTCCTTGTGAGCCACAGGCATGTCTGGTTTCTTTCAAGCCCTACCTGACCAATACACAAAATCCTGTCTGGGGTGGTGCATGCACCTCCCCTGGCAGGAAACCCTTTGTCCACACCTCCCAAGCTGGAAGGACTCCCAGCAGCAGGAGGGCAGACTTGTGTCTGTGGTGGCAGCATCCATTTTGTGGAGCTGAGGCTATGTCTGATTTTACCCGGGTTTCAGGTACTGTACATGTCGTGTCCCTCTAGAAGGGTGGAATGCTAACCCCGTCGCCAGAATTGGCGAGGGGTTAGTATTCCAATTCGTATGACACCTTACTCGACATGTTTTGATAAAGCCAAACCAAAGATAGCATTTAACCGCGAGGTTCATAATGCACTTAAGAGTATATGGTATGACGATATCTGGAAACAGTAGAAGGAAGTTGTTCCGACCACTGCAGACAGGCTCAGCTCATGCCAGAGCACCATCTCACATGGAACCAAGCACTCTGCCTTCAGGATTGTTAAGGCCTGCCATAGGAGTGACTTATAGGTTACCATGTGTCCCATTTAAGGTTAGGTATAGGTATACTACACCTAAGTAAGAGGTGATTACACCAACTTACCCCAGCTGAGTGATCAGCCAGTTGTGTCAAATTGTTAGGCCAAGCCTGGGGTGGCATAATACATGCTTCAGGCCTTGGGTACACCAATGCCCTGGGTACCTAGTGTACACTGGTACAGGGGCTGACAGGGTGATCCACTTCCAATTGGTTATGCACCTAGGGTGCATAGTTTTAATTTAGTAGAGAGAACAGCAGGCTGGGGGTCTGATTGGCAGGCCCACAGCCTCAATATGTCAAAAACCAGTGAAGCAAAAAGCAAAAATTTGGGGTGACCATAGGATAGCAGACCCTACTCTCCTACACTTGGGCTATATGAAAACGTATAGTTTCTTACCTGTCGATGTAGTTTTGCAGCTTGAAGACTTTCTGGATTCACTGTGCTGTGCATTATTCCGCCATCTAGTGGTTGGGTCCGGAATTGTCTGTCTTCTCTTTTTTTTTTCGTGGCCCAGGTGGGCGTCGACATACCACCATTTGGTGTCCTTCGTGACCTCGACGCGCTTCCTCCGGAAGCTCCCACCTTTGGTCGCCATCTTCGGATTCGTTTTTCTTGTCTTGTGTTACTCTTTCTCGCCTTTTAACTCTTAAAGCCTTATTCCTGTTTTAATCCTCTTCCTCCGGTCTCATCTTTCTGGTGGAGGAGGGTGGGATCGCTAGTGATTCCAGAAAGTCTTCAAGCTGCAAAACTACACCGACAGTTAAGAAACTATACGTTTTGCAGCGTGAATCTTTCTGGATTCACTATGCTGTGCATAGATTTTGTAGCAGTTTGTCGTTATTGTGGTGGCTGGGTGAAGATGAGCTCTGGTTACTGAATATGTGTGGTAAGACCTTCTGTCCCACTTGCGCTTCCTTGTTCATCTGAGTATCTACACTGCAGTGCTTAGTGAACGTGTGCACTGAAGACCATGTTGCAACTTGGCAGATGTCTTGGATAGGTGTGTTTGCTAGAAATGCAAATGTTGCTCCTTTCTTCCTTGTTGAGTGAGCATGAGCTGCTCCTTGTAACTTTTGGCCTGCTTGTTTGTGGCAGAGTTGTATGGTTTGTGCAATCCACCGTGCAATGGTATTTTTGGTAACTGGTTGTCCCAAAAACTGCTTGCAAAGGATACAAAGAACTGCTTTGTCCTTCTGCACTCCTTTGTTCTCTCTATATAGTGCATTAACGCCCTTCGCCCTTCTGGCGTCCAGTGTGTGTAGTGCCCGTTCTGTACTTGTGGTTGGTTTTTGGAAAAAACTTGGTATTTGAATTGTCTGATTGATGTGGAACCGTGACACCACCTTTGGCATGAAATGTGGGTCTTTTCTCATTACAATCCTATCATTGTGTATTTGTAGGTAGGGCTCTTGAAGTGTTAGCTCTTGCAATTCACTCACTCTTCGTAGCGATGTGATAGCTACTAAGAAGGCTGTTTTTAGCATGAGCATGTGCATTGTAGCTTTGTGAAAAGGCTCAAATGGTGCCTTCATCAATTGAGTTAGCACTACGTTGAGGTTCCATGCTGGAGCTGGCATTCAGTTTGGAGTTGCAATTCTCTTTGCCCCTTCCAGAAATCTTTTTACTACTTTGGAGGTGAAGAAACTCTTTCCTGTTTCTCCTCTTGTGTAAGCCACTATCGCTGCTAAGTGCACCCTTAGGGATGTGTAGCTTAGTTTATTTTGTAGTAGATGCGTTAAATATTTAAATACTGTTGATTCCTTTGTAATTTTCCTTTGTAGTTTCTCTCTAATGCACTCTTGGGAGAATCTCTTCCACTTTGCTACTTAGCACTTTCTTGTGGTAGGTCTCCTTGCCTCCCTGAGCACCAACATAGTGCTTGCTGGTAGTTTAAGGTGTGCAAATTCTAGGTCTTCAGGAGCCATGCTGCTAGGCTGAGGCTCTCTGGCTCTGGGTGTAGCACCCTTCCGTCCCGCATTGTTAACAGGTCCCTTCTCCTTGGGAATCTGTGTACTGGTGCCTGCGCCATTTCTACTATTTGTGAGAAACAGGACTGTCTGGCCCACTGGGGTGCTATTAGTATTAGTGTCATGTTACTGATCCTGCATTTGTTGAGTACCCTGTGTATCAGTGGCATCGGGGGAAAAGCGTAGGCAAATGTCTTTGACCAACTTATCCATAGCGCATTCCCTTGGGACTGATGGCCTGGTTGTCTGGATGCGAAGTGTTGGCATTTTGCATTTAGGTGTGTAGCAAACAGGTCTTTTTGCAGTGTACCCCATTTCCTGAATAGCTTCTTCATTGCCTGTTGGTTGAACTCCCATTCTTGGGATACCGACGTCTGCCTGTTGAGTCTGTCTGCTTCCACAGTGTCCTTCCCGGGAAGATGTATTGCTAGCAGGTCTATTCTTAGTGGAATGGCCCATCTCCATATTTCCTGTGCTAGACCTGATAGTGCCACTGATTGCTTTCCTCCTTGTTTGTTGATGTAGAACATGGTGTTTGTGTTGTCTGTTTGGATCAACACTCTGATCCCGTACAGCTCTTTTGAAAGGCTTTTTAGGCTAGGAACACTGTTTTTAGCTCTAGGTAGTTGATGTGTTTGACCGCATCCTGCTGCGAACATAACCCCCTCACCTTGAGCCTGTTCATGTGTGTGCCCCACCCCATTTGGGAGGCGTCTGTCGTGATGGTCACTGTTGGAGTTGGCTGTGTGAATGGTTTCCCCTGTGATATGTTTTCCTTGTTCCACCAGGCTATTTCCTGATGCACTGCGTGTGTGACAAACACTAGATCTTCCCAACTTCCTGTTGCCTGTGACCATTGCTGCTGTAAGAGCTAGCCCCTTGTGGTAAGATGTGTCTCCTTCAGTAATGCCAACGTTCTCTTTGTGCTGGGGAACACCTTGCCCTGTATGGTGTTGATCTCTGCCCCTAAGAATATCTTCACCTGTTCCGGTTCTATTGAAGACTTTCCCCAATGGATTGAGAAACCCAGTCAGATTAGCGTTTGTATGACCTGCTGGATATGTTGTTCGCATTGCCTGTAAGAGCTTGCTTTTACGAGCCAGTCATCGAGGTAAGGGTATACGTGTATCCCTTGCCTCCTTAGGTGTGCTGCTACCGCTTCTAGGCATTTTGTAAACACCCTTGGTGCGGATTTGAGTCAGAACGCTAGTAGTGAACTGGTAGTGAGTTTGGTTGATAAACCTTAGTAGGCGTTTGTGTTTCTTGTTGATGGGGATGGGGATGTATAAGTATGCGTCCTTTAAGTCTATAGTTGCCATGTTATCCCCCTCTTGTAACTGGGGTATTACTTCTTGCAGAGATGTCATTTTGGATCTAGAGATGTCATTTTGAATCTTTGTGTCCTTATGAACTTGTTTAAGAACCTTAGCTCTAGGATAGGTCTTAGTGTTTGGTCCACTTTTGGTACGAGGAAGTATGTGGAGTAAACCCCTTGTTTCTCTCCTTGTATGGCACTATCTCTATTGCCTCCTTGTTGAGCAGATCCTGCGCTTCTAGTAGCAAGAGCGAAAGTTCCTTTGCTGAGTGCTCCTTGCTGTTTCGTCTCTTGTTTGGAGGTTGTTTTTCTAGCTCTATACAGTAGCCGTATTGTATGATGTTTAGTATCCATTTGTCCATTGTGACCTTCTTCTATTCCTGGAGGAAGTCCCTTATTCTGCCTCCTACTGGTGTTATATGTTCGAAGAACTGTTTGTTTTGTAAAATCAGGTTTTGGTTTTGTCTTATGTCTTGATGCCCCCCTAGAGGTGTTGTTAGGATGGGCATTTGCCTTACGGCAAAGTCACTTGGAGGTGGGTTGTTGCCCTCCTCTCCGTGCCTGTTCTCATCTGTTTGAGCGCACTCGAAAGAACTGGCCTTGTGGCTGGTACTGCCAGTTCTGCTGCTGCTGTCCCTGGCCGTTTCCTTGATAACCTTGTTGGAAGGTTTGGTGCGATGTACCAGGTTGGTTGCCTCCCCTACCATTTGGCCTTTTTGAGGGTGTACCCCCTTCTCATCCCTCTGAACTGCAGTGCTCCCATGGACCTTGCTGTCTCGTTGTCTTTTTTGAGCTTGCCGTCAACTGGCGTTCCAAAAAGTTGCTCTCCGTTGAAGGGTGTGTTCAGGATGTTGTTCTGTACCTCAGGCTTGAAGCCTGAAATCCTAAGCCATGCGTGCCTTCTCTTTGTCACCCCAATCATCATCTGCCTGCTGGACGTCTCCGCAGCATCCATGGCTGACTTCAAACATGTGTTAGCCATGTTTTTCCCTTCCTCTACCAGGTGGGCTGCCCTTTGCTGGTACTGTTCTGGTAGATGCTTCAGGAGTTGCCCCACTTCCTCCTAGTGCTGGTATGCGTGCCTGTTGATTAGAGCGTTTGAGTTTGCGATGCGCCATTGAATCGCCGCACTGCGTTCTACTTTCCTCCCCATGAGGTCCATTCTTCTACTCTCCTTGTCTGGAGGTGGTCCGGCATTTGTGGGTACATTGGCCCTTTTCCTATCCGTTGCTGTTATTATTGAATCAGCTGGCACTGATCCCTGAATGTATGCAGGGTCCTTTGAGGAGTGCTTGTACTTCTTTTCTGTCCTTGGGGGCCACTGATTTACATACAGCTGGCTCCCTGAAAGCCTCCCTGCCCTGGTCCAGCACACTAGGGAGCATGGGCAGGAACTGACTCCTTGTCTGTGTAGGTAACAGAGTTTCCAGGAGAAAACACGCCTTGGGCTTCTCCTCCTCCAACTTCACTCCATATGTCTCTGCAGCCTTTTTAACCACCATATTATAGACCCCTATATCGTCCGGCGGTGAAGGCCTCGAAGGGTGTGTCTTCCGGTATTTCGGCATCGAGGTCATGCGACTCCAAGTCTTGCGCCCCCGAGGACGTCGAGTCCTGGTAGGTTTGTTGAGCCTCTTCACCTTCGCCCTCGAAGTAATACAGGGCCTTTTCCTCCTTGTTCCTGGACCGGTTCAGGCGTTTTCGGCGGCTCAGGGTCTTCGTCGCCCCTTTCGACCTCGGCCGTGGGCTTCGGCGGGATGGTGTACTGCTCATTCTTTTGTCGAAGTCCTTTTTTCGCTGCAGGATGCTCGCCATTTCGACCTCGAGCCTCCTTTCCTTCCTCTCCATCTCGGCAGCTTGTTCAGCGTCGAAAGTTTGAGCGCTTCGCTTCGAGGTCTTCGACGCCAAAGTCGTTGTTGACCCTTCTTTTCTCTGTGTCGAGGTGTCCTTTTCGAGGGCATCCTTCGACGACCTTGATTTCTCCTGGGTTTTCGCCGTCTCAGAGTCCTTTTCGAAGGATCCGCTAGGCTGCTTGTCCTTAGGTGCTATTGCTTTCGCCAAGTATTTCGACGGAAATGCTCCCTTCAAGGACTTTGCTTCACTCTTACGAGTGTTGGTCGAGTGTCTGGGCGTCGGCGACTCTTACCTCCTTCGACGTTTTCTTTTGGACTTCGACGGCTGTGCAGTCCTCTAGTCCTTCGGCGATGTTGTCCTCCTCTCCACTGGAGAGGCCCATGTCTCGGAGCAATGGAGGTGGCCCCTGCCCCTGCATGGTGTAATTTGCCCTTCTCTGCCTCTCTCTTACTCTAAGGGTCTTCGGTGTGAACGCCGAGCACGCGTTTCAGTCCTCGCTGTTGTGGTCGAGCGACAGGCAGAGGTTGTAGACTGGATGCTGGTCCTTCTGGGAGTATTTGTGGTGGCAATTCAACCCCGCGTTCAGGGAGCCCCCTGTGTGCGCATTCACCGTTGAACGTCGAGATCTCGTGTGAAATCCTTCTCCTTCGTCGCCCGGTTACCTGACCTGTAGTCGGGTGTGTTGAAATCTGTGATTTCGTTGATTTCTGCTATTTTTCGTCGATTCTCTCTCCAAAACTCTGGAACTCTTCGGTAACGATCCAGACCCAACGGCGGAAAAAAATAATCTGAAGATGGCGACCAAAGGTGGGAGCTTCCGGAGGAAGCACGTCGACGTCACGAAGGACACCAAATGTTGGGATGTTGACGCCCACCTGGGCCACATAAAAAAAAATTAAAAAAGAGAAGAAAGACAACAATTCCGGACCAAACCACTAGATGGCGGAATAATGCACAGCATAGTAAATCCAGAAAGAGTCACGCTGCAAAACCAAACACAAACACAACATTTCTGATAACCCAGTTGTAGGAGAGAACAAAAGCTCTCCCATAATTACTCTAATGACGACTATAAGGAAATTATAGGATTGTGTACACATTTCAATCAGGTAACGCTCAAGTGTAGATTATCCAGTCAAGAAGACCCGAAACAAGACTGGAGGCATGTTTGGCAGAGTTAGAAAGGCAAGACTTACATTGAAGCATAGGTGCCTATGCCCACTTAAAGATGTTCAAGAACAGCAAGCAGAACTCTGTGCTATGCAATCAATAGATATTACCAGTGGGTTTTAGACACCATATGTTAATGCAGACTTGGTGAAAGTAACCACTCGCAACTAAATAAGAGTGAATCTAGCTCCTCCCAGGAAGTAGGAGATATCCAGAGGCCAACACCCAGACTCTTGGGAGAACTGATTGAGAAACAAACCTGCGGCCTGTGTTTTCTACTGGAGCAGGTTATATTATCAATTTTCTGGGAGACGGTGCCCTATCAGAAAGGATCCTCAGAGCTTCTAGAGTCATTTCTCACAAAAAAAGAAAGATCTGTCAGGCAGCAATCTGTCAATCATAGAAGACATGCAGTAGTAACTAAAGGCCAGTGGCTCACAGCATGAGTCAGGGACTACACAGCCTGATCCATCATGACAATCATGGGGATACGTGGCATCGAAGGGCCCAAGAATGATCGAGGCTGGGAAGAACATTACTTCCTGACTCACTTTTTTTTATCTTTGCCTTTCACTATTAGGGTTTATGTAGTTGAGTCCCAAACACAGATATATACCACCAAAGGATTTGAACAGGATATTTCATTTTGATATTCCAGTTATTTCGCGTTCATTCTTTTCTGATTATGTTTCTGTTAGAGTTCAAAGTTAACTGGAAGTAAGTAAATTAGTTTTTGTCTTTCTGGGCCCCTTTCCAATAGTGGCGAGTGAGAAGCAGGTGGTAAGAGGGCTCTTCACATGTGGGTGGGTTTTGATTTTAGTGGAAATGATTTTGCATTCTACGGACCTCTCTCTTCTCCATCTACGGCAGTGAATCTGTTTCTAGTAAAATATATTTCCATTATGCGGTGTTAAGGCACTCCCTAGCAGAAATCAGCACATAGCAAATTAAACAGAAGACCAGAGTATGCCTATATTGGAATATGAGTCGAGAGCCTGGGGTTACAAAATAGACAAGCTGCCTCGTGCTCCATATAAACGAGCCCAGGCTCCGATTTTGGACCAGAAGCTGCTGGTGCGATGAGACCTGCTGGAGGAGAGCATTAGGGGCCCTCTATGGCGGTAGCTAGCCACATAAGGAGGCTCTGCTCCATGTGACTGCTTCTTCAGTACTATTGCCACTGCCCTTGGTGTGACCTCCAGGTTTATTAAGAGAGTGGATAACACTGTGGCAGTTACAGAAATATTCTGAAAGGGCTGTTTCAATGGGAGCAGCACGTGATACTTTAATTAGAAGACTCATAGCAATGAATTCACATAAAGTAACAGCGTCAGGGCGTCTTTTACACTTGAAATGTTTTACAGAAGCGCAGCTCTTAAGAGCTGAAGTACAGTTATTAAAGTTCAGGAAAAAGTTATATTACACGGGAAAAAATAAAATAACTGGATGATTCAGTTAACTGGATGATTAAGTTTTTTTGCATTATGGATCATTCAACCCCCAATAAAATGTGCTGGGTGGCAACTCTCCTTTAATTATAAATAATGTATTTATAAAGCACACTGAAAGGAAGTTCACCTGGGACACACCAAATGTGAACGGAAACTAGTGTAACTTACTTTGAAAACTAAAATATTTCAAATGGAATTACGAGATTCTGTGGCTGCTGTGTTTTCCTCATAATTATGGATTTGCCGCATTTGCCACATAATCCACCATTTCCTGCATGATTTCCGGATTCCAGCAAGGGAACGTTTTGTTTACAGATAAAACGAATACAGAAATAAGCATCACATACGGCGCCAGGCAGTGACCGACCCTTTGCAAAATTTTACTTGTCAGCTTTTTATTACTGTATTCTGGTGTTAAATTGGTACTAACATGTCAAACTTGCGCACAGTACTAGCGTCTATAAAAATGACAAGAAAGTGAAATAATACTACCACGGAATGTGCTGCATCAAGCCTCAGAGTTAGTCTCTTATTGCCTCATATTTCAGTCAACCTGCTGCATAACCGCAGTGGCCCGGAGTGTACAGCACACTTATACACCCATTTTCACATTTTCAGACCCACTTGTAAATTACATCGCAATTCCTTCCAGGTGTCATCGAGGCAAAACATGGTGATGCACCCTGCAGTGCTTTGAAGCAGAGGTGTAGACACATCATCCCTTGGCACAAAGCTTCTAGGAAGGCTGTTCCCAATTATTTTCTGGAACACTTGCACAGGCGTTTACACCTTTGTTAGGCACAAATACCTTTTCTTGAAGCAGTTTATGAGCCCTCAGACCAGCGACGATATGGCTCATAAAGTGTACTGTTTAAAATAAAAGCAATGTTGTCGTTTTAATGATCTTTGGGATTTTTTTGAACGATGTGAAAGTACTTTGCACCTAACAGCCACCACGTTGAACGACTGAGCACCACAGAATTTAATGTCCTTGCAACTGCATTGCTAGGGCTGTGGTTTCTTGCTTGAGGGCTTGTTTTAAGAAATACATCCTGAACATCAGATCTGAGACAGTGCAGAGGTTCCAGCCAAAACAATACTCCTGCCACGTAAGAGGAAGACTTGCCTCTCTGTCCATTGATGAAACAACTTTTCACTAAAGGCAATTTTGGTGTTCCGTCCTCATGTGCTTTGGCCAAGGTGTGCATCTATGATACGGGCAATGATAATTAAAACAAAATGATACCAACGAATAGCAATAGGGAAAAAATTGACAAACCTTCAGCTATATAGGTTGCTTTTGTTACAGGGATTCTGCACATACACATAACTATGCGCAGGAAACCAGGACTTAGTGGCAACCCACCGAAGACGCTGGAAAAAATAGAATGACTAAATGCCGGTATCACACCAAATATAGTTTGGAAAGAGTCACAAGGCCAGAGCCCACAACTTTAAAAAAATGGGCCAAGTCTGTAGTATGAGAGGCATTGAAAATGGTATGAATTAATGCACCGAAATGCAGGTGGAGGTCAGTATTAAGAAGGGCTTGCACCTCTGTCCGGGTGTTAGCTACATGAAGGACGAATGTCTCCCGGGCAGATGTGAGCAAAACTTCTTTTTGGGATAATAATGCTCTTATTCTGCTCAATTTATTGAAGTCTGCCTTCAAGGTCGGAATGGAAGGCCAAATAGAGTTATCAAGCCTCCCGTGTGGGGGTGGAAAAAGTAATTTTTTACAGCAAACCACACGTTGTAAGATTGTCACAATGTAAGGGATGCCGGCAAGCATGCCGCAGCATTCTTCATTATTTAAAAGCAGATAACTACCGTTTGCAAGCAGGGTGAAAGTGGCACTGGATTACCCTTCAAAACACATGCAAGATTTGGGGCCGTAAGGTTACAGGCTCCATGCAACTGTATGTTCTTGCAAACCAGAGAATGACCTACAGTCGAATCGCATGATTCCCCAGTAAGGTAAACCTCTTTGTCATCCTGCAGGCATCTGAATGTGAATGGTTACGACCACACCTCATGAAGTAAGGCACTGCCCAATGGTTCAAAACAGCCTAGTGGATAATGCTTTATGCATGAGTCAAATTTAAACAAAGAAAACTGCAGGGTTATTACCCCATGGATAAACCACACAGCAGAATCAGTTTCGGCAACAGAGAATGGCAAAGGATCTAACTTTTCAATATGTAAGAGTGTATGTAGCATCTTTCATGGACACAAATTGCTGTTTGTCTGTCAAGTTTAAAGGCAAAAATAATGATGCCGCGTTCAAATAGTCCCATGGAATTTCCCCGTTTTTCAAAGTTTGTAAAGTCCATGAAAATTGCATAACTGAAAGCAATTGATTTTGACCATGATATAAAACAGACACATCATCCTGTATAATATCAACAACAGACGAAACAATATTTTCCAATGTATAAATGCAGGAAGAAAGTGTGTTGATACTATTATCAACAGCTGAAAGTATCTTTTCTAGATTAGCCTGGTCTATTGCCCTTAAACGTGAAGCAGCTTCAATTTGGGATAGCTTCCAGATTTCATTGTAAGCTGCATAAATAAATCTTTTTGATCTAGGACCAGCAGGCCCTTTTATGAAATCTGTCAAATCAATGTCACCTGATAATAACGACAAATGTTGTTTTACTGATGATAGTGTTGAATGTTGTAACCAATTTTGACATACCTTTCCCACTGAATAGGTGGTAACCGAATGGGAGTTAGAAAAATTGGATCAGGCCAGTGTGTAGCCGGGGCCTGATCATGGAAACGGAGTTGGCAAGCATCCAAACTGGTTTGCCAAACCAACCAACCTAGGGGGTCTAGAAATATTAAAGGGATCATTTGTAAACAATGATTGCAAGTCCTCAATGGAATAATTGGTATGACTGCTCCAGTTCTGATATTTAGACAGAGCAGGAATCGTAGGGGCATTAATTTGCTTTGAAGTAGCTAATCCAAAACAAGTAGTTTGATAGACCGAATCATTTATAAATAAAATCTGAGTTAGGATGAGGCAAGCGCGATGTAAAGCTTCTGTGCCCCTCATTTGCCATGATCTAGAATCCCAAACAGATTTAAGATCCACTGTGGCCTTCCACAGATCATAACCACCCACTGACAACTTATCAATAAAGGTTTTGGAATACAATAATTTAGTGTGGGTGAGCATTACTTTAGGATTGGACGAAGTATTTAATCTAAAGTAGAATGACTCTGGTTTTGACTTATCAAAATCTGCAAAATATGTAAACTTTTTCAAGAGTGTTTTTGAGCTGCCTTCCAAAGGAGTCGGGCAATGTTCCCACTGTGTGTAATTAAAAACATTTCTAAATGTACTAGCTTTATGCAGGTAATGATGAAAACAAATCAGCATAATTTGCAGCATTCAAATACAAATCTTCAGCATCAAAAGCAGCATAATACTTCAAATCTGAAAATAAAGATTGTACAGCGTGTACATCCCAATCATCAGATCGTATGTTATGTTTCACCACATCACCCATTGACACACAAATTAATTATCTCTGTAGAGCCATAAATTTGGAACTCCAGTGCATCCCAAACTATTCCATCCGCAACTGGCCAGGCGGAGATGTTGACAAAAGTCTGGTCTCTTCATGATGTGAAAGCCAAAGTTCCATCACCTAGTTTCACAGCAGAGCGTTCAGATAGGTAGTGACCATTGATCAGAAGGAAAAAAAATGTCACAAATCCAATTGACATGAACAAAAAAATGGCGATGAGCACCAACCAGATGTATGTCCAAGGCGGAACCAAAGAAGTCTGTTTAAACCAGGTGGCAAAGATAGAGAATTTGGTAGGGGTCAATGATGATTTGGAGTGCGAATCAAAGGAAAAACGTGGCTGGTTAAGGGTATCCGGTTGCAGACCAGGCAATGACTCGGTAGTAGGATAAGCATATTCAGTTTCTCCATTATTACTGGAAGCGGGCGGATTTAGCAAAGGATTAGTAACAGAATCCATCTCTATGGCAGTGTCACGTTGCGTGTTGTCAGAAGCGCCCAACATCCGATTTCTGGACAAAACTGGACAAGAAGCCACTGGTGTTATACTATTCAGGATCGGCTAGACGTTGTAGCTTGACATTGTCCACCAAGATGTATCTGTTTTCTTTGTGCCAAGGAAGTGGTGGTAAAATGACTGTACGAGTACCCTGCAAGCCAAGCACTGGGACAGGTGCACGATAAGAGGGGCCACTCTTTTTTGTTCTCCACCTTCTCACGGACCAGGTCTCAGACTTTGGGAAGCCAGCTGACTACCGGAATCTGCAGTGCTGCATCAGTGGCAGAGGGTAAATGTTCCTTTGCAAGACTGTCCCGGGTCTCTTGTAGGTTCCGTAACATAACAGAATGATTATCTACGTCAAAGGATGTGGCAGCCGCCACAATGTCTCTAGACCATCAAGGTCTGGCACAAACATTTTCAATGCAAAGAGCATTTCGTATGGGGTCCGCCCACCCAGAGATCTTCTAGGGACATTATTAAGTGCACGTTGTATGCTATACAAATGGGTGAACAAGTTCCTGCCAGTACCTAAGACCCTAGCTGTCAAGGATTGCTTTAAGTCAAGGTTTATTCGCTCCATACAAACATTTTCAATGCAAAGAGCATTTTGTATGGGGTCCGCCCACCCAGAGATCTTCTAGGGACATTATTAAGTGCACGTTGTATGCTATACAAATGGGTGAACAAGTTCCTGCCAGTACCTAAGACCCTAGCTGTCAAGGATTGCTTTAAGTCAAGGTTTATTCGCTCCATAACTGAGTTGACCTCAGGCCTGTATGGAGACGAAAATTTGACCTGCACCCCCAAAGACCTCATGGCATCCTTGTACCCTGGTCGAAATGAAAGGTGCCACATGAAAAAATTCCCACAAAGACACGCAAATCCCTAATGATAGTTTGTGCGTCAGCACTGCGTTGTGGCCAGACCCAAAGAAAACGTGTGCACGAATCAACTGCAACGAAGATCTATTTATAAGTAGTATCTGAAGAAAATGGACCGCAGTGATCTAGATAAACACATCCAAAAGGTTTATTAGAGATGCACAGCTGTGTTTGTGGTGGCTGTGTTACCGTAGATGGCTTAATCTGCCGACAAATGTCACAAGACAGCACATAATTACGAGTTTGTTTATATAAGCCACGCCACCAGTAACGCTGCTGTAAGATAGAAACAATCACAGACACTCCAGCATGCGCCGAAGCCATGCCTTTGTGTGCGGCGGTTATCAGAGATAGTCTGAGGTCCACGTTGGGAATCAACCTGTCACCAACGACATGAATTCTCACATAAGGAACCTTATCGGGACTTAAATGATAAGAGTATTTTGAAGGGAAACCCTGCGGGTAATTGCCACCCTTCTCTGTAGCAGCTATTGCTGCCAAGATGTCATTATCAATCTTATTCATGGATCTTGTAACTGCTGCAACTGAACACGTGGCTACTGCCGATACAGCTGCTTCATCGGCCAAACTGTTGCCTACCGCGTGTACTCCTACGCGCTGGTGGCCAAGAATATGAATCACATGTGTGAGAGGCAGACGTTCTTTAAGATCTGTGACTCGAACCAAAAGCATTTTATGCTTAATTGCGCTGCCTTTAAAATCACAATAGTCATTCTGAGACCAAAATAATAAGTTGTCATTGAAAGACTGAACACAGTAGTAAGAATCACTTACAATTAAAGTAGTCACATTTGGATCTGCAAACTCTAGTGCAAGCACCAGAGTGCGTAGCTCTGCTAATTGGGCGGTACAGTCACCTAGTGCCTGTGTGTGTACAGCACTGGACTTGAACTCCCTGTTCACCAGGGCACCTGCCACAATCGCGCATGCTGCTAAATAAGAATGCTTCCACCCGGTCGCCCGTTGCTCGGAACCGTCGGTGTAAATGATACAATGGTACTCCTCCAAGGGACGCATAGACATACTGTAAAAATTCCTGTGTTTGCAGTGAGGAGTCGAAGATAAAGGTGACATCTGGAGATGTCGATGAAGTAGCCCATTGTATCCAACGCGGATGCAAAGCCTTTGAGTTTGGTACACTTGCTTTCATCACTGCTTCTAAAGCAGGATATGGTGTCACAACCAAAATGCGTTTCCCCTGCGACAGTGCGTGTTCCTTCAGGATCGCCATCTGGACAGCCATCAACACTTTTTCAACAGTGGAAAACCGCAGTTCAGCCGAAGTGTACAAATGTGATTTGTAAGCAATAGGCACTGTGTTACCTTCATTAAACGTCAAGTAGGTAAAACCCACTGCGCCTGGCACTATACGTATCACCAGGTTTTGTGTGGTTATCACGTGTCAACAAGTATTTAGATTCAAGAAGATCAGACTGCAAAGATTGCAGGATAGCTGAATGTTTCGGAAGCCAACAGGCTTTGGAAAAGTTAGGTTGTATCAAAGCATACAATGGCTTGATACGCTGGGCATATTCGGGAATGTAAGTTCGACCAAAATGTAAAAATCACAGCAAAGACTGTAGTTTTTTCAGGGTTGTAGGAGGACACAAACGTGCGCATTTCTCCAGGTGAGGCGCTAAGCCTCTCCCTTCATTATTGAGCTCGTAGCCCAAGAACAACACTGTGTACTCTGCAATGTGTGATTTTGCCAAGTAAAATTTAAAGCCGTAGTCCGCAAACAAAACTATGATGCGGTCCACGCAACAAAGATGCAGCCATAATTCGTCGTCTGAGATAAATATCATCAACGTACGAGTATGCATCAGGGTCTATGTCGTCCAAAAAAGTGACGACACGGGCGGCGAATACACCCGGGATATTCTTGTAGCCCATGGCCAAATGCCGGCATTGTTTTTGTTTTCCGCCGGCGGTAAAAGCGGTCCATTGACTGCTTTCAGGGGACAGATTGTGACTGAAAAAGACATTGGAAATGTCAAGTGTAGTTTTACATTTTTTACGAACAAGACTGTCTACTAGGGCAGAACTATGGGTATTCCGAACCACACAGGTGCAACAATGAGAGTTCAAATGCCGGTAATCCAAAACTAAGCAGTATGACCCATCGGGTTTGGTTACGGTAAAAAGAGGGTTATTCATCGGTGACACACATGTCTCAATCACTCCTTGATACTCTAATTGATCTAGAATCTCAGAAACGGGTGCTTTTGCTTCCCGCCAAAGGGGATACTGGGGTTGTGGCTGTGGCATAGACCGCAATGGTATCTCATGCGGTGAGAATCTTTATCTCAGCCCACCTGAGTACGGTACAGAGCCGGTGCAAGCACCAAAGCCCACTCTTCTGCAAAAGCCTTTGCTTGCTCCTTGGAGATGTTGTGCGAAAAACTTGGTATAACCTCTTCTCCCCGTGGAGCGGCCAGAACAAAAGACGGGGGCCAATCTGCCAACAAAATGTCATAAGAAGGAGTCAGATTTTCCCAAAAAATCCCTTTAATTACACGTTCTATGTCACCTCCAATCAGAAGAACTATCTCATATAATCGGTCTGGGGGAGCCACTCGGGTGTCAGCCGTATCAACTGTGATGAAAGTTTCAGTTGCTGTCCCATCCAGAAATGGACGCAGTGCTCGTCGCAGTATGGTAACCTCCGCTGCGCTGTCTATCAGCGTTACTGCCCATGATAGGTTCCGGAGCCTGGTCCTCACCGTCTGTGGCACATCTCGCTGTTAAAGCAGCAACTTTCTTTTTCTGAAACTGTGGATGGTGACGAGGAAAATCGTCTTGCTTCCCTTTTCCGTCAGTCTGACGAGGCTGCTCACATCCTTGCGAGGCAACTCGACCTCTGCCACGTTCCTGGCGTTCCCCGCCACCGGCCTGTGAGACCGATGTTTCCTGTGAAGAACGAGGAGAACGCTGATCAGGAACCTGAAACCTGTCAGGAGACCTAATTCTCGCGCTGCCGCGCAAATCATAAGTGCGCTCAGAAGACTCGAGTACCTGTGACGCTGCACGCAACCCTTGTTTTTGTTGTTGCTTCCCCAGCTTTTTATTCTTCCAATTCTTTTTAGGAAAGATAGGACGGTCGTCTTTAGTAGACTGCACCGTCTGTGTTTGGTGTTATGCTGGTATTCTAGCAAAAGGCTTAACACCCAAACTAATGCGTCCAATGGTCTTATAAGCATCTGCAATAATTTTTGGTAATTTGTGGGGTTTCTCTTCATCCGGGACAAGGCGCAAAGCATTAGACACTTGAAAGTTAACTGCATCTCCCTTGACGTTAGCAAGGATTAGATCAGCAACTACGTCGAACACTCCAACCAACCTCATACCCAACTCCACAGCCGCCTCCGGTCCGTGCTCATCTTGAACACGCTTAATCACGGAGGGGAGCACAGTCATAAGAAGGTGTGCCGAAACACTTCGCATACACCGCCGCAAACACTTTACCCCAATTTTGACAATCGGTTACTTCGGGTATTAAGTCTTTCTGCAAACTAATAGTTAAAATCCTGTGTTTTTCCACAGGAGTGGTATTCGGAAATCCCGCTTCCAGCTGGTCAAATTTCTCAGCAAGCCAGTATGGTAAATCATCCTTATTCTGTGGACGCTTGCCCATTATCGAGTTAACCATCACAGGACTAATAGTCAGTCCACTAGGTCCAGCTGGTTGCGCAGCAACTCCAGGTGCTCCCACCTGGAGATTGCGTGAGACGTATTGTACTAGAGCCCTATGCACCTCGATTAAGGAAGTGTGCAAGACACTCAGTTCGTCTACTGGGACTGCTAGATAACATGGATGTGGTGTGTACCCGGCCAATACTGGCCAAGTGGCCCCTGGAATTGATAAAGGGCCTAAACGGACCAGAGTCACTGAGTGGGGTAAGGCGCCATTAAACCAAGTACGGTGTTGCCATGCCGAAATCGGAACCTCAAGAGTCCTATAAGGCCGATAAACATTATGTGTCGCAGTGCGAGTGTATACATGGAACAAGTTATCATTTCCATTCACTCCCTGAAAGGTTACCCAAGAGTAAAACACCTCAAAGTGGAAAGCTGGCTCAGCTCCAACCACAAAAATAAGTGCGATACCTGCGCCAGGCAGTCCAAAAATAGTCAAATGACGACGGAGCGGAGCGCGGCTATGAGTCACAATATTGATATTAGCCATAAGGACTAAGAAAGAATAACAACTTAATGCGTGGCAGTGCAATAGGGTAGTAATTCTAAAGAATAATAAAACCATTTAATAGTATCAAGCTTGAAAAAAACCTATAAAAACATCAATATAGGTAGGTTATGCCGTCACAGCTGTTTTTACGGAAAACAGAAGCGAGGGTGTCGTGGACAAGCAGAAGTACTACTAAAGTGCCTCCTAAATAAGAACCAGACCAAACGTTAGGTGCGCCATGCTGCAGGGATTCTGCACATACACAGAACTATGTAAAGGAAACCAGGACCTCGGTGTGTAGTGGTGTACCAAAACACCCACCTCAGTGGCCAGAACCCCAATCCGACTAGCTATAGTGTCTAATTCGTTCTCCGTACTACATCGAAGCTACCAATGTTTAGACGTCCTAGAACATGTGACTTCCGACCCTCTCAGGAATCGTGGGAAGAACACTCTTTCGTTTAAATACTCATACTTGTGCACAACGTGAGTAAACAGAGACACTGTATAGTTTAAAATGTTTATTTTAACTAACGTACTCTATAATGCAGTACACGAGCCAATACTAGCAGCAAAATGCATAAGAACAATATAATCAGCATTGTTACAATTCCATATAGCACAAAAAGGGAAACCATATTAAAATGACAGTGGAAACAGGACTACAGCGCCTTACCACCCTCCCCGTGCTAAGAGCTAGTTTATTATAATTATAGAAGACCTCTAGGCTTTGTCAGGGGGACCCCATGCCTCCAAGTTTAGGTGTAAGGATTTACATCCCCGGAGAGAGACAGCTCTTCTTCGTTGGAATGATTTTCTCCAAGTGCCTCTTCATGCATGTCATACCATATTAAAAGCACCCGAGTTTCAGTAGTGCAGCTGTGTTCCATGTTATGTCTATGGGCGTGGGACTGACCAAAGTGAATCAACAGCATACATTGTTTTTCGACCTTGAACACGCTGTGCAGGCGAGGAGCACAGTGTACAGCTATATCTGTGAAAGGCAGACAGTTCTCAAGTGAAAAAGGCAAGCAGAGTGTTTACGAGATCAGAGCCATGTAGGAACAAGTGCAAAATGCGGCAAATTACGGCCAAGCCTATACTAACTTATGCTAACTTTAGCAATGTCCGCAGTTAATCCCATGTCCTCACTACACTTTGGTGGAGTGAATTACTGAGAAATATCACCACCAACAAGTGTCTTATAAGAGCCCACAGCTCCCTCTACAGGTGAACCCATAGTCCTGCCTTCATGCACACCTTTTGTCAGTGTTCATTACTTTTCCAAATGGGCCTCATTTTTAAGTATTCTATTTCTAATTTAGATATTTTGACCATCTTATTGCAGGCGGGCAAGGTGACTACGTGATTCCTGTGCTTGCTGGAGACCAGCTAAACCTGCCTGCCTTCAAAAGTCGAACCTGAGCCTCATTAAATTTGAAAACAATAACAACTGCTATTTACATTGCTTAATAACGACAACAACTGTGATATTACGCACCACATCTAACAAGGTCTTTTAATGAAATGAACGCTTATTACTGTAACATATGTAATTTCTTCCCTATTAGGTAGACCGGGAAAAAACGATTTTTATCTGATTAAATTGATGTGGCAATGAAACTTTTTTCCATGGAGTTTTCCAAAAGTTGCTCTGGGATTGAGACGTTATTTGAAGGAACTGAAAAAATTGTAATTATTTTTATTTCTATTTTGATCCTTTGTAGAAAATGATTGTAAGTTTAATAAACCTATTTTGCATTGATAACTTTATTTCCAAAAAAGATATGCCACCTTTGTTTTCGCATTTGAGCATTTTAAACTGACTTCCATAAAGCTTTCAGTTATTGCAAATATTTATTTAAAAGAAGCTCAGCTGAGCTGTGTTAGAAATGGGGTTTCTGGTTGGCTAAGGTATGCCCCAAGCCAGGCAGAACAAACCACTCTAATCAGGGTAAGTCAGATACACACCAGAGATAACCTGTGCTCACCCTTTGGTAGTTTAGCGCAGAGCAGCCAGACTTATCTACAGAGGCAATGTGTAAAGCATTTGTGCAACACACTCGCAGGATAACACAATGAATACACCATAAGGGTTTATAAAAATAGATTACTATATTCTAAACACATTAAGGCCAAAACGATAGAAATCATATAATTAGTGCCAATAATGCAGGATTAGAAAGAGTCTCATACACTGTAGAAGAACTATACTGTTTGCAGTAGTTCCTACGACCTGGATTCGCATTAGGCAGGTTAAGCTTCCATAGCGGCTCTACGATGCTCCCAGGGTTCCACCCCGCCACGCTGAAGAAGGATGGCCCCAAGCTCTGCCGAGTCCAGAGCCCTTCGTGGCAGCTTGGACTCGCAACACCCCTTGGGACCGCCTGTGTCGGGGTGCGGGACTGCTTTGCTGCGGTCAGCGGCACTGGCACTGAAAGTGCCTCTTAACACCACAGTACCTTTTGTGCCTCGTCAAGAGGCGGTGACGCAACTGTCGGAAGGAAAACAGCCACCTGCGAAGGAGTGCGGGTCGGCGTGAGTGGGACACCGGAGGTCACTTTTCTTGACTTCGGTACCTGGCAGCCGGAGAAGCGATGAAACAGGCAGCCTCGGAAGAACGATCTCTTGGCCGGCTCCTCAAATTCGGTGGGACCCGGCGCTGGTTTCTCCTTTGGGGTGGAGATCTTGATTTCACAGGGTCCCTTTGCATTGCCCATGCAATGAGTCGCGTAGGACGGCGTCTAACTCTACCCCAGCCCAAGGCACCGCTCCCAGGCACGAGTCCCACAGCACCGGTGCTCAGGCAGGCAAGACGTGCTGTTTCCAGGCAGCACAGAGTGCTGTGCTGGAGCAGAATCAAACGATGGTTTATTTGAAGTTTTGAACTGCCGCACTTCGTGTCCCACGGCAATAATGCTGATGCAGAGTCTTTGATAGCCCGAGACTCTGAGAGAATAAGGGGCGAGCCAAAAAGCCCTTAGAGAACACTTGGGGACACTAAAGCAGGTAGAAAGTACCAGGCCAGCTCATCCAGATAAGTTGCAGAGTGCAGTCCCTCCTGCAACCCAACGATCAGCAGGCCAACACAATAAAGCAGTTAGCAGGAATGGCGGTTTCTCCTGGCAGCACAGCGGTCCTCCAGGCAATGTGCAAATAGAGCCAGCAGGGTCTGGTTACAAGTCCCATGCATTGTCTGATAAGATGGGTTCAGAGCCCCAGTACTTATCCTCAAAAATGCCTTTGATGACGGGGGTGACTTCAAAGGAACTCTCTGAAGTGCACAAGGACCACTTTCAACTCAGCCCTGGCGCCAGACTACCAGTAGGTGGTAGATCAGTCCTTTGTGTGAGGGCCGAACACAGCCCATTCAAATGTGCAGTGAAAAACGAAAAAAGAAATAGTCTGTCTGTCACTACCAGGACATGCCAAGCATAAAATTACATGACCTACCCTTTACTTACATGGCACCCTGCCCATAGGGCTCCCTAGAGCCAACCTTAGGGGTGACCTATGTGTAATAAAAGGGGAGTTTAAGGCTTGGCCAGTAGTTTTATATGCCATGTTGAAGTAGCGGCAAACTGCAAACACCGGCCCAGTGGTGGCAGGCCTGAGACAGATTTCAAAGGCTACTTCTGTGAGAGGTACAATCAGTGCTGCAGGCCCACTAGTAGCATTTCATTTACAGGCCCTGGGTACATGGCATACCACTTTACAACGGACTTACAAGTAAAACTAATATGCCAAACAGGTGTAAACCAATCACACCACGTTTAGGGGAAAGAGCACATGCACTTTAGCACTGGTTGGCAGGGGTAAAGTGCCCAGAGTCCTAAAGCCAACAATAAGAAGGTCAGAAAAATAGGCGCAGGAAGGCAAAAAGTTTGGGTCACCCTGCAAAAAGGGCCATTTCCAACAAGCTGTTAAGTACACAGCTCCCGGACTGGTAAAAAGCCACCTGCTAGTAAGATGCGATTGGCAAAACTCTCCAAACAATTTTGGGAAATGGCCGTAATGGAGCTACATGCTCCCCAGCATCATGACACAAGGACATAGGGGCTACATAAAGGAGACCTTTTACCTATGCAGTAATTTGCTGTGCAGTAGTTATCAATACTCCAGACCTCCCAGTGAATGCCCGGTGGCCCTCAAATTACCAGGCTAGCCCCCAGGTAACAGTGGCTTCAATAAAGGAAATGAGAAAGGCTTTTTACAACAAACATATGGGGCCTGAAGAATAGGTGTCTAAAATCCAGAGGGTCCAAACAAAACAAAAATGTTAGGGCAATAGGCAGAAGGAATTACTTAAATGAAGACAATTTCACCTGCGATCTAAACAGAGAATCAGCTCCTTTTGCTTAAATACCTCTGTATTTAATGAAAATAGGTTACTAACTCTCAAAATTAGTTATTTTAAAACGAGGGATCAGATGTACAAAGCATTTTTCCGGTCGCAAAAGGCCCAATTTGCCGTTTGCGACAAAAATAAGTATGCTTTTTTAAATGTACAAAATGCAATTTGGCATGTTACATTTACGATATGGTATTTGGAGAGCCGTGTTTAGGCCGTCTCTTGCAAATACTGAATAGGTATGGTATGTATTACTGTTTTGTAACCGAATTCCAGTCGCAAAACAGTAATACTTTACCACCAGTTTTAAACTGGTGGCAGCCCATTTGCAAAGGGGAATGTTTCCTTAGGGACCCCTTCCCTTTGAGAAAGTTAAATAATTTTTTAAGAGCAGGCAGTCCTACGGACCACTCCCTACTCTCAAAAAATCAAACTGCAAAGTTTCATTTTTTCTTTTTAAACGCATCTCATTTTCTTTTAATGAAAACGGCAGAGACGGTTTCTTTATGAGGGCAGGGGAGGGTCACCTCACCCCCACCAGCATGCAGCATGAGAGCAGCGTCTGTATTGGTTAGGGGGGATTCTTCCTTCCACAGACTTCGGGAGGACAATGAGGAGGATGCGGAGCACGCGGCAAGTACAATTTATTTTTATTAGATTAATATAATGTGTAATGCTTTACTGTTTGTTTTACTTTGAAGGGAGGGGTTGTTTTTATTTTGACTTTTTCACTATGGGCTTTTGTAGGGACGGAAAAGGTGTTTTTGTGTTTCTTGAAGGTGGTGGGGCACTTTGCTCGCTCCACCACTTTGAAAGGTTACCAGCCGCTCCTGGAAAAAGGGCTGCATTTAAAAAACAAGATTGTTTATTTAAATGTAATCACAGACATGGTGATCTGCTGACCCCAATTCCTAATGAGTGGATTCCTAATGAGTCGCTGCAGTGCAAGCCTTTGTAACACAACTGCAAGAGTAGATACTGGAGGCAGCAACAGTGCACAGTTCTGTCTCGCACACAAACTGGTACACCATAGGCAGTGTAAGCATCCCTTCTTCACAGAAGAGGTACATATCAAGCAGCAGCGGAGCATGCTGCATTTGGACATTTCGGGCCTGATTAACAAAGGTAAAATTAGACCAAAAGTCTAACTTTAGACCTGAAGTCTAAGTTTAGACCTAAAGTCTATGTTTAGCTATTTAGCTATGCTAAATCAAATACAAATGATTATGGAAGGTTGTAACATTTCAAATGACAGCACAGTAAATGATAAGAGGAGTGCCTCTTTGTCAGTCTCATAGCTTGTTCGGTTTCATACCAGAAAGTGTAAGAAGGCAAATCCTAAAATAAACATGCGCCACAAAAAAAATAATGAAACTCCACTACCTCTTTATATTAGATTAATGGTGCATGCTAAAACTCTAAAATGCTAAATTTGTTGACAAAGTGCACAAATTGGGCACGTGTCTGCAACAAATACTAACCAACAATGTAAGCAATTCTACAATGACGGGGTTGTGTGACCAATAGGCCTTCAACTCTCCACTTCACTTCACTTGTGCTGCAATAGACAATATTGATCACAATTCCTCGTCATCTTCATCCACTAAGCAATTCAACAGAATAGCCATAACTCTGATACAGAGAAAATCAAATGCACAGGGTATATGATCCTTCTTAAAAATTGAAGAAAATAGGTGGACCAAAAAATGAACTTCATCCCTATCAGAGTGGTATCCGCAGTTACCATGTACAATGACAAAAAAACTGCCAAATGTACCTGCAAAGAATATCAATGCTTTCCAGCCTCCTCCTATTCACAATGATCCTATGTCAGACGAATGGCTGCAGATGATTCAAACTCTTGATCTCCATAATCTAACCAATATAAGTCACACCAGTTAGGCTGCTTTTCCACTCCAACAGAAGTGGTTCTGTCACAAAAAGCCATAGTGTATTGCAATCTGTATTAAATGAGTCAATATATTCTCCTTCTATGGTATGCCACTGCTTTGCTATACTAAAACGTACACTGGCCACAATTAATCCTAATCAGACTCTTGTGGTGACCTGTAATCAGCCAGTCTATGAAACAGCTAAACAATTACAGTGGTTACTTCCAGAATTGTATGGGGAAGACAAAATGGTAGTCAAGATGGAAGCATTACACTTTGAAAGGTTATCTTTTGCCGTTTTAGTAGATTGGCTTGATGGTAGCGGCTGGGTCGATATTTTAGTTGAAGCCAATGTTATCAGTGAAGGAAAAGTTGGACAATGTCTAAACGGGTCTCGAGTAAAACGATCCCACTACATACACAAAGTTAGTGTTGCATCACTGTATACACTTTTGAAGAAGGCTTGTGATGTACTACTGATGGGCAAATATCCATGAAAGAATTGATTACACACAGAGTTCAAATATTGGTATGTTACACTTCAATTTGAATTACTGCTATTCCAATTTCTTCATACCATTGGATCAGCAAATTTTGAGAAGTTTATTGTTAACCTGCAAATTATGTGTCCTTTGATTTTTGCTATGGACCACACTCACTATGCCAGGTGGATGCCAGTGCTCATTAAGATGCTTGTTGAGCTGAAAACAAGAATTTCAGATGTTTATGACGAAATTTTCAAACTGATATTTTGTTGCTTGTAAACATGGTCGACCTTAATCCTGCATATCTCATGATCAGATGCATGAGCAGTGTAACAAGGATATACAATCAGACTGGGGCAGTTGGTATTCTTAATAATCCTAGTGCATTGATGAAATAGATGGTGCCTGGACCAACTTACTGGGACAAATTGATGAACTGGGATTCAGTGAAAATGAAAATATTGTGTTCACCATGAAGACAACATCTCTTGCAACACTCGATTTGTAAATGATGTTAAGGATCTTACACAAGTGTTTTAGCATGGTAACAGAAATTCTGATGCCTGTGATATTGGCGAAAATCTTATGAATATTGCATCAAATGTAATCATGAGTGATAATGCAAATAAATCTATGTGCATTGCTGACGACGTGGGGAGAACACAATATGGAACGTTTGTTCAAGCACGGCTGGTACGCTGCGAAAAATCTATATTTGCACCTATTCCTATAAACAAGCTATGGTTATTTCGTAAGGTAGTCCCAAAATCAGTGAACCACAAAGTAGCCATCTTAAAAAGTGGCTGTTCACTTTTCGCTAGACTGTATACTGCTTGCCAAGATAGAGCAGGAGATTTAAAGGAATTTTTTGCCCACGAGTATCTTGATTATGACCGGAGTGTGGAGCCTGGGGTGGGGCCCTCTGAGGCTACTGGGGAGACCGCGCAGGACGGGCCACTTAGGTACACTCAGGGAGGAATCAGCGTCTGCACTCTGTATTGAGAGCTGTCGGGTAGTCACAGTGGGAGCGTGGGGCGCAGTTGGGTGTCAATGCGGGGCCTCCTGTGTCTGGAGAACAATGAAAGTGTTCTTTTGATTGTTTTGAGTTAGGATTTCTCGGACCACGGGGTTCTAAATGCAGAAGTTGAAGAGGGGTTGACGCGGGCACACTGACGGGGGTGGGGGTAGAGAGGGTGGTGGGTGGAGGAACTAGGGAGACAACATGGAAGAACCGGTTTCTCCTGACATGTACATCGATGGTTGGGTCTTATATAAGATGCTATTGCATGTAGTATTGGTTTTTTGGTGCACTGATTTGAAAACTCAATAAATTCTTTAAGAAAAAAAAAAGAGTATCTTGATTATCCCCCATAACTTTGAGGGAGGATTGCTAAATAAAGGTACAAAGTCTAACATCATCTCTTGGTTGGAAAAGCTTAATCCTGCTGGAGATAACATGAATAACATTCCAGACACTTTAAGTTGTGTTATTATGGATGGATCGGCAATAATCCATTTCTTAAAACTCGACAACGTACGCAATTTTCAAGACTACAGAACCTATATATTCCAGCCTTATGTACTGAAAATACTTAACAAATCGAAACGAGTAGACATAGTATATGAACGTTACATAGAGGGATCTCTGAAAAAGGAAGAAAGAAAGAAATAGGCGAAGTTTTGGTCCACGCTATTGTGCAAAAGGTTCAACTAATATAACACAAAACTGGGCAACTTTTCTACAAAAAGATGATAACAAAAACTATTTGTTCCAATTCTTGGCTTCTAACTTTTTGTGTCTTGAGATACCAGAAGGTACATTTATAGTACTGACAAAGGATGATAACGTGGTGAATATTTCCGAAAATCCGAAAGTATCTAAATCCATACCATGTTATCAAGAAGAGCCTGATATCAGATTACTATTACATGCAAAGCATGCTAGTGAGAGTGGCCAGAAGTCTATAACTATACGTACTGCTGACCTTTATGCATTTACCAGATTAAATCTTTCAAATTTGTGGACTGATATTGGTATTGGGACACATCAAAGGCTACTGTCTATCCATGAGTATGCTAATAAACTTGGCAAAAGTGTTTGTGATGGTATTTTATTTTTCTATGCATTTAAAGGTTGCGAGACTGTATCTGCATTTGCAGGTCACGCCAAGAAAACAGGTTGGCAAACATGGCAACATTTTCAGGCTGTCACAGAAGGATTTATTGGGCTCTCTCATTGCCCACCAGATATTTCAAATAACAGTTCCAGTCAGCTTCAGTGATTTATATTTAGATTTTGCAATAAGAACATTAAAACAGATTCTGTTAATGAGTGTCGAAGAGTGATGGTGACCAAACAATCGCTCTCTAGAAAAAGTGCCACCAAGTGAGGCTTCTCTCTTACAGCACAGCAAGAGATATTTTTCAAGCGGGTTATGTGTGGTCTCAGTGGTGGAATGTGTATCCTGATATAACTTATCCAGCTCAGTGGGGATGGCAGAGGGATGATTCTGGATATGAACCTCTGTGGTCACCTTTGCCTGAAGCTTCAAAATAATGCAAGGAACTTGTTAAGTGTGGATGCAAAATATTGTACACCCATGCTTGTAAATGTGAACAATTGTCTCTTCCGTGTACTATTTAATTGTGTTTGTGATGGACAATGCAATCAGGAGGTCATGTTTTAGCCCACTGACCAAATAGTAACCTTTAAAAAAAACTGCAGACTAAAATAATAATAAACATTAATAAAAATATTTGTATCTTCATTCTTTTTCAATAAAAAGGTTTTAATGTTTAAATGTTACAAAATCAATTTTTATATTATAAGAAAAAATATAGCAAAAATATGCAGGGTGTCATTTAAAATGTTGTAATACACTTTTGGTATGCCCTGTATATGGGGCCCAAGTGCCCATAAAATAGCAACAACATAAACTAGACCTGTTTTGATGAACCATGATTTTGGTTTGAAATGTCTATCTTTAGCTGTTCAAACATTACGGGGGGAGCAAGGTATGTGGAACACCATGTATAGCTACGATATATCTACATACTTATCATAAGAGTACTATGCGGCAATTAAATTGCAAAAAAAAATGTAATCGTTGGCTAAAAAACCATTACAATTTTGTGCTGTAAGACCAATATTACATTTATGATAATTTACTGGTTCTTGTGGTGGCCATTTTATATTATGATGACACACGCCTAAAATGGGGGGTCAGATTTTTGGGGTCTATATCAAAAGTCAATGTTCATATGAGTACCTAACACTGTGCCAAGTGCCACATTAGCATCACAATTTGCACGATTCTGGTGGTTTTGGACTCTAAGCTACCGCACTATTATGGATCGTGAAACATATATTTAGATTATAAATGAAAATGAGCATTGCAAATGTGATTTGTTTGATATTTATAAAGTGAAAAATGTTTTATAAAGCTTCATTGGCCAGTAAGGAAGATGTAGCAAAGGCAGTAGAAGTGCATGTTTTTTGTAACACACCATAAACAATAGGTACAGCAACAACATTGCAACTTTCAACATTGCAACTTTCTAACACACACACACACGCACACACACAGTTGTACATTGGATTTAGTGCCTCGCAATGTGCGACTCGCAATTTGTTGCAAATTGCGAGGCACTAAATCCAATGGTCGTACATATGGCCCTAAGTCTGCTGCACTGCTGTACCACTGGCAATGCTGCCCGATCTATACTGAAAAATGGGTCATGTGACCCAGGCTCCACTAATAATTTTGTGAACTTGGCTCCCACCGCCAAAGGACTTCTAGTGAGGCTTTCAATAGCAGCACTTTTTAAGAAATAAAATCCTAATATATTCTCCTATGTAGACCAAATTGGTTATATAGTACACTTGGAGAAAGAAAATAACTTTATATTAATGGAAGCACATATTTTATGTACAGAATAATTATTTGATTCAGCCGGGGTACTACAGACAAATGCGTTTTCAGCAGAATCAAGACATCATATGTCTGTTGAAATTCCTAGTCACAAAAGCCACCTGACAACCAGCGATCAACGTCCTACAAACATTCAACTGATTGGCTCAACTTGCCCCTAAATCCAGGCATTAACGCTTGGAAAAAAGACAGCAAACAATCTTTTCTGAAACCCTTTAGCTAGAAGATAATCTGAAATCTCCCAGAGCGCTACAAAACCATGGGGACAATGCTGTCGGCATGGTTAGCGTATATGTACAGAGGGATTAGTGCACCGCCTGCCCACTTACACAGTTTTCACAAAGAATTCCAATGTATTTCTACTCCATGAAAATGGTACGCTCTGGGCACAATGCATCAAGGGTCTGTCAATAGCACAATCCTAGCACACACCCATTAGCTTCCCTGCACGAGACAGAGATGTTTACAGCTGCAAAAGGTGACAGCAGATGTTTATTGTAGTTTAAATGAAAGCATTCTACTCAGAAAGAGAGCACAAAAACAGCTTTATGACATGTATGTGTTATAAGCGTGCACAGGACTGGATATGGTATTTGGAAGGAGACCGGAAGTTTGGGACACACGGGATTATGAGAAAATGATACCCCCTTACAACATGTGTAGAGGGGCTCACTAAACTGTCACCCAGGCAGGCATAACAGATATGCAAAGACCATGGGCTCTGTGGGGTCGCTGAAGAGTGGTGATGCGCTCTATTTTGCCCATGAGAAACAAGAAACAGAAATGTAAGACTTTTCTGACAAAATAGTACACATACACAATATTATATTTTTCTCTCTGGGTATCCTTAGTTGCTATCTCTCGTTCAATCTCAATCTTTCCAAAGCTCACATTGTATTGCAATGCTAATGTCTATTCAATTTCTCTTCCAAACTCACTCTCCCGATAGGATAACACACAATAAAAAAATCAATTAAGAAATCGACAGGAGAGAAGTTTGAGCAGAAAATGTCTTTCAGCAAGACATACTATGCACAGGCCACTCTCCTGTGGGTAAAAATTGCACACAATTGTGTAATGTGAAATTTTTAGACCTTTCGCATAACAACAAATGTGTGAATTTCATTACCAGTGAAGCAAATACAACGTTTCTCCAAAGCCTATGCAAAAGTAGGTTTAGCATGGATTCGTGGAAATATCTGTGGAGCTTCCCTATGCTAGGCGCACACGTAATGCAGAAATGAGGTCCATCCAGGTTCCAGAAGGAAAGAGGTCACTGTGAAAACACTGCCTCCTGTGTGTGAGAGGTAAGGATGGTAAAGGTGAGAAGTGAGAGGCTGGTGATTGTGAATGACTGCAGATACTGAAGATCTTGGAGTAGGATTTGTCTTAGGGGAGGTAACCTTTCAGCGAGGTACACTAGTTTTCCAATGGGAATGGCTTTGAGGGCTGTATGTAGGATTCAGATTCGAGGTCTTTCCCTTAACCATCCTTTCATAATAACAGTTTTCACATGTGAATAGTGGGCATGTTTGGAACACCTGATTGTTACCAACACCCGACAAAATATATATATATATATATACCAAAACACCAGGGAATCCAAGGAAGCGTCCATTGAGCCTCACAAACCTGGCTTCATGATAAAGCTCATATGAAATAAATTAAAGCGTACAATATCAATAGAACAGGGGAACAAATTCGTCGAAAGATTCTTCATGTCATGAAAGTGAGGACGATTTTACTGGTAGTTTAGACGCACTCATAAGCAGACCTTAATGTGATTGGTGGATTGTAGGACTCGCATAAAAATGCCGTATCTCCACCAGTGAATAATTCCGATTCATTTTGCTAATCTTGATACAGGTCTTCCCTTACTGTAACTCACTGCCGGGTTCGCTAGCAGCACCACCAGTGTGCTGCACACAGTCCTCTCCCGTCTCCACGTCCTGCAGCAGCGCTCGCTCTACTGTGCCCGAGCTCCTCGCGAGGGTGGCGCTGCTGCGCGAAGGAACATGACCTCGCGCCACCATGACAGGTTAGGCGCGCTGATTGAACACTGCTGCTAATTAAGAGCTGCTGCCGCCTGGCAGGACCACCGTGGCGCCTCGCGCACTTGTTCATGACGCCCCGGCCTCGCGCCGCATTAGCCCCTGATGAGCGCAGGCAGGAGGCCCAGCTGGGCCCGGCCAGTCCTTCAGCCGCGCAAATGGGGCCTAATAGGGAGAGCGGCGGCGCCCACAGGTACTCGGGCCCTGCCTGACCTCTGTGTAGAAAGCAGAGTCCACTCTCACAAGAACTTAATTTCGACGCTAGGGTAGGTAATGCGGCCGGGGACTCGCCAGAAGTCAGTAAAATAAATGAAGATCGCTTTTGCTAGTGCATTTTTCGCCGATTAGGTTTCCCGGGAATGACTACATTTTCTCAAATTCACGAAGGCTTCCCTAAGAACTAATGCTGGTTAAAAAAAAAACCTAACTGGAGGGGTTGATAAGACTACTAGTGCAAAAAGAAAATGTATTTGAAAATATGCATTTGTGCGGGGTACACACATTGTATTATTAGTTCATGAGAAATATATTTTTTCTACACAGTCTAGCGGATGAGAATCATTGCAATGTCTCATCTTATCACCAGTTGGAAATTATTCCCTGCTCTTTTATTTTTTTCAGAGGTTCACCAATTTACCCACTACCCGAATTGTGTTGCAACTAATGTTTCAACAGAGGTCTTTCTTTGGGCCGCAAACGTTACCAAAATTAGGTAACTGGAAAAGCAAAGTAAACATTACATGAATTATAATCACTTTTCATTGTGCTCAAGTGTATAATCAATATTTCAAATGTATGTGAAATACCATTATAATATTGAACAAGTATAAACTTAACACCTAAAGGTTCAGAAGGTGATCAGGAAATGGAGAGCCTTATCCAAACAACTTTGGTTTCAAGAACAACTTCTGTCCTCATGGGGTGCAGTGGCGCCTCTATGAAGGTAAGAAAAAAAATCCTGAAACGTTACTTGTCTGGCTAAAACTCACCCTCCTCAAACTACCAGTTGCATCGTGGATTACACTATTCTACCTTCATTTTGGAATCTCTGTGTGATACTTCACGTTTGTGTGAAATATGGATTACATATTTGAGACAGATTATACAAAAAATATAATCCAATGAATATTTAGTACTTTCTGGAGTTATTACTGGAGTGCTTCATAGACTCCTGAATTATGGTTATTCTTTAAGGGATCTCTCTTTTATAATACAGCAATTTTGTGATTCATGTCTTAATAGTAAGGATGGTAATATTGGTAAACGTCTGTTCATGCAAATATCAAGTATATTTTTTACTGAATTAATTATGATATTTTTCTAACCTATTGCCTGGAATCTCTAAAGGATAACGTGTTTAGCCAGTTATCTCACAACTTCTGTAATGCTGTGATTTGGGACGAAATATTTAATACAGCTTAACCTGAGCTGTGCATAATGTTTTCTAAATGTTACTAGGCACACAAGTAAATGCAACACAATTCGAAAATTTATAACATTTTACAATCCACAGTAAATTTCAGAAACTACCCACTCAACAAACTTAATACGACTGCACAAGATTATTCATCATGTATTTTAATTGAAAAACTTAAACCATAGGGATACAGTTATTACAGAAGAGCATAACACACACATTTTTTTCTTTGAAGAAAAAAAGGTTAAAGAGAAGTTATGGGTAGCCTTGGTTATAACAGCACAACAATATGTTTAACAAACACGAGACATTCAATTTAAAAATACAGTTAAGAGCAGTTATGGTCATGAATTAAAACTGGAAAAAACACTGAAATTCATAAATTATGGTTACAACACATAACTTGTACAACAGCCATGCAAACCATACCTCGCACACCAAATGCAATGCTCATGATCACATCTTTAATGTGAGTGATGCAATCACCAAATGTTGTGAATAATCATATAGATGACATTACATATCACATTACCCGTACCACTTTGAAAGAGGGAACTATCAATGGAGTATTGTTAATTGGTTTGAGTGTGTGTTGCTATTTAATTACATTTTGCTTTTAGATGCTGTTGTTTATTGGTATAATTATTGTGAGGTGATAAGCAATCATGAATCCAGCAAATCCATTGTTGATTTTGCAAATCCTAAGAAGGTCCGCGAGACACAGAAAGAGCCGAAGATTGGTAGATCTGGCACAGAATTCACAAATCCAATGATAAAAATATTTTTTCTCAAAAATGGCCTGAGGTCAGGGTAGGCTCACCCAGCTCCCTCGTAGGGTTTTAGTGTTTTTTACTTTTTCTAATATGGTGATCAGCGCACTGTGTTTGGTAATGGCAGTCACAACAAATATTTCTGTGACAGCCAGCCAAAGTGAGCACAGCGGGCTTGCAAAAAAAAAAAAAAAAAAAAAGCTCTATAGAATAACGGTATGCCGATAAAAGGTAACAGTTTCAGGGCCATACCAGAACACTTTACAAACAGTAATTTATTAAAAACTACTGACCGTATTTACAGCAAACCAAGCAAATGCACTTCCTTTAGTAAAATTCTACTTTCCTCCCAAGTTTGATGTAGTTCTATCCAGACAAGGTTGGCTGAAGACGTTACCTATATTACATAATCGCCTATTTAGCTGGGCTACACAAGCCATTAATTGACTTGATAGCATTGTGAGTGTGCCTTTCCTCACCACCAACACTATACTGGCTTATGAATCCGTTACTACTGGAACAGAATAATGACTGATTTGGCCAATGTCTGTCAGTAGTGGCAGAGTGCGCAAAAAATTGATAGACGGGAATGCAGATCCAAATAATTGCCAGTGGCTTAGATTAATCCAAGTGTTCCACCAATCATCTTTTTGTTTTTCCCCCTTGGCTTAAAAAAAACAGAATTATTCTTGGATTCGGAATTAACACCATATGATACAATTGGCAGTAGTTCCACTATTTTCATATTTCTCGAAGCAACTACAATTTTTGATAATAAAAAAATTTCAAAGAATAAAGAGGAAAAATGCCAATGGTCTGATAAACCTACAAGTTATTGGTATCATATCGCATGTGATATTAAATAGGGCTTATGATAGTTAAACATGATATGATATTTAAAACAATTATATGTGTTGTTTACTATTAATGTTTTATTTTCTACCAAAGTTACCAACTAAAAGCTCTTTTTATTCTATTTTACGTTAAATTTTTTGTACTTACTGCTCACACTTGAGGTGTACTACATTTTGTGAATGACCTCTAAACTAGGAAATTACATCAGAACAGGAAAGCAAGTGCATTGTGTATATGGATCACAGTTTTATATATATATATATATATATATATATATATATATATATATATATATATATATATATATATATATATATATATATATATATATATATATATATTCACTGAAATAACCATAGGTTTCAGGTACGTTATATTTCGAAATTATCATTTAAAAAACCTTAGAAATTCACTGAAAAAACCATAGGTTTCAGGGGCATTTCACTCGTACAAAACCATAGAAATTCCCCCGTTGTAGTTAGTTCAGCTAACTATAACTCGCCCGCCCGCAATGCACTGCTGATGACGTCACATATTACTTCACTCATGACATGGTCAGTGACATCGCTCATGACATCACTGAACTCCAACTGCTGGCTCCCAAGTTTTCTCTTCATCCCCGTATCCCTTCCAAGCTATTAGGTACCATAGTCTGGTTCGGTATATCTTGGAATCTAGGATACCCCTCACCTCGCGTTCCTGTTCCTCAATCACCAACACCGGAGGCAACCCTCTTTTGGCCAATGAACGAGCGGGTTTAAGCAAAGAGACATGAAAGGACGGATGAATCCTAAGCGAGGAAGGCAAAGCTACCCTGACTACTACAGGATTTATGAGCTTCACTATTTTATACGGGCCTATAAATTTGGGATTAAAGATGCTGTATCTTTTGAACCTTATGTTCTTAGTGGACACTCATGCATAATCTCCCACCTTATACACGGGCCCTGAATGCCGATGTCTATCTGTGTATGCTTTGTATACCCTTTTTGCCCTTTTCAACTAGGGTGGAAACCATAAGAGCAGAAGAAAGGAGAATATTTGGTGGAGCTATGTGAGGCGCTGTTGTAGGCGATTTCTGCCAACCATAAACTGTCCACCCAGGCTTCGGTCGTGTTGTCCACATAGCACCTTAAATGTTGTTTTAGGGTATGGTTCACCCGCTCGGTTTTCCCATCGGTTTGAGGGTGAAAGCTCGTAGACAGTTTAGGCGTTATCCTGAGGGCTGTGCACCACGTCTTCCAAAACCTGGCAGTGAACTGAGGACCCCGATCTGAAACCACCACTTGTGGTAATCCGTGTAGCCTCACCACGTGTACCAACAATAGTCGAGCCAACTGACTGGCTGTGGGCATGGCTTTACAGGCAATGAAGTGGGCCATCTTTGAGAGGTAATCCACCACTACCAGAATTGTCGTGTGCCCCTTATCCGGTGGCATGCCTACTATGAAGTCCAGGGAAATGCATTCCCACGGTTGTTCTGGAGTTGGCAATGGCTGTAGGAGCCCTGCTTGTTTGGCATGTGAGGTTTTTATCTGGTTACACGCTACGCACTCCTTGACCCCAAGTGCAGATATCAGTCCTTACAGTAGGCCACCAGAAGTGGTGCAGGACTCTCTCTGTGGTCTTTTCTACCCCGTTGTGACCTGCGCAAGGAAGGGTATGACACCAGGTGAAAACCCGCTTTCGCAGAGACCTAATGGGGAGTAACAACTGCGTTCCCCGTATCGGAAGACCTTCTTTTAGTATCCATTCCGGATGTCTTCTCAGCCACTAATTCCAATCTTGTGAATTCATGCCTCGTGCCACGCTTTTGAGGAAGGGTCCCGTGATGGTGGCACAAATGACGTTTTTGGATTGATTATGGCTTTCTCTTCCTGTTCTTCCTGAGTAGGGTTGTTTGTTTGCCGGGTTAAGGCGTCGGCCTTTTTATTGTCTTTGTCAGGTCGATAGGTGACTAAGAAGTTATATTCGGCAAAGAACAGGGTCCATCGTAGTTGTCGAGGAGATAGGCGGCGGGCAGCTGCCATGAACTGAAGGTTCCAGTGATCCGTATATACGGTAACCACATGTCTGGCTCCTTTGAGGAAATGTCTCCACTCCTGGAAAGCGTCCTTGATAGCCAGGAGCTCCTTTTCCGCTATCGTGTAGTTTCTTTCTGCTGGGTTGAGTTTTCTTGAGTGGTAAGCCACCGGGTGGAGCTGGCCTGTGTTGACATGGCGTTGAGACAAAACAGCTCCAACTGCATGTTCTGACGCATCAGCTTCCACAATATATGGTTGGTCAGGACCCGCGTGTACCCAAACAGGAGCGGAGGTAAACGCGTCTTTCAACGCTTCGAACCCTTTTTGAGTTTCCTCGGTCCACAGAAAAGGGGTTTTCTTCTGCAATAAACGGGTGAGAGGAGTCGCCAATGATGAAAACTGGCTGATGAATCGACAATAAAAATTGGCGAAGCCTAAAAACACTGGATGTCTCTGACATTAACTGGGACGGGCCAATCTTTTACAGCTGCTATCTTCCTTTTGGCCATTTCCTGCCCCCGAGGGGTTAACATCACCCCCAGAAATTCCACCGTGGTGACCCGGAACTCACACTTGCTGATCTTGCAATAGAGATGGTGTTTTTGCAGAGTATGTAAGATGGTACGTACATGACCTGTGTGGCTCTCGAAGGTGGGTGAGTAGATCAGTATATCGTCGATATATACAACGACGAAATGATCCAGATATTCACGCAGAACATCGTTTAGGAAGAACTGAAATGCAGCCGGCGCATTGCATAGCCCAAAAGGCATGACGAGGTACTCAAATAAACCGTACCGCGTTTTAAATGCCGTCTTCCACTCGTCTCCCTCGCGCATGCATACCAGTTGATAGGCACCTTTCAAATCCAACCGCGTATATATGACGGCCTTTTTCACCTGTTCTAGTAAGACCGGGATCAGTGGCAAAGGATATCTGTTCTTTACTGTGATGGCGTTGAGCGCTCTGAAGTCAATACAGGCTCGCAGCTCGCCGTTGGCTTTTGGGATAAAGAATAGCGGGGAAGCCGCCGGAGACATAGAATTGCGGATAAACCCTCACGCCAAATATTTGTCCAGGTATGCTCGCAAGTGCGTATTTTCTGGCTCCGTTAGGGCATATACCCGTCCTGTGGGAACGACTGCCCCAGGTATCAAGTCGATCTGGAAGTCATACTGCCGGTGGGGTTGGTGTATCTCGGCCTTCACGTCATTAAACACTTCGGCGTACTCCTGGTATTCGTTTGGTAACGTGACTGACTGTTATGCAGCTGTGGCTATATGGTCAGCGTTGACATCACTTGAGACGTACTCAGAGATGAGGGAACACAATGTGCAGTACATTAGTCCGAGGTAAACCTCCACCCAATCTACCCTGGGATTGTGTAATCTTAACCAAGGTAACCCCAAAATGATCCCGTACTGGGGTGCTTGGATCACGTTAAAGGCAAGCTTTTCCAGATGATCTAGGCCCTGGCGCACTTCCAGGACCTCTGTTTGGAGCCGGATTGGTCCTGCTTCCAAACATCTTCCATCCACTGCGAATACTTCTTCCGGGGTGTTCTTGGCTTGCAGCACCAACCCCAAATCGGCTGCATGTTTTTGGTCTATGAAACATCCGGTAGCACCAGAATCCACCATGGCTGATACCTGATGCCACTCCCCTTGTACGAGCAGGAAAAGGTCAATAAAAAAATGTCGTCCAGTGCCTTGGGGTTCATCACTCAAAGAAGGGATAGAAGTAGGGCTTGAGGAATACCCTTCTCCCTTCCTCAACCATTGTCGTTTCCCGACGCCCCCTCTGATGTAGCAGCCACTTGTTTGCGGGGGTACTTCCTCCTCAAGGGACACTCCTGGATGAAATGGCCTTTCTTCCCGCAGTAAATGCAAAGGCCTTTCTTGCGCCGATATTCCCTTTCTTCGCGGGCTCAGATTTGGAAGTAGCTGAGTGGTCAGAGGTCTTGGGTGGGTCTTGTCGCCAGGACGTGGGGTCCCTCCGCTTGTTTTCTCCTCATCTTTCACTGAGATGATGATCCAGACGGAGGACTAGGTGTATCAGGTCTTCGCAGCTTGCGGGTTGTGGTTCAATCTGGGCCAACACGTCCTTCATCTCTTCTTTGAGGCCTCTATGAAAGATGGCAGCCTGTTTCGCCTCTGGCCATTCGGTCTCTGTGACCAGCCTACGGAAGTCATTCGAATAGGCTATGAGGTCCCGGTTCCCTTGACGTATCTCCAACAGGTCTTTATCCGCTGAGAGCGAGTCAGTTCTTCGATTGAATGTGCTTTCAAAATCCTTTATGAATGTATCCCAATCATACAGTAGGGGATCGTCTCTTTTGACTAGAGGGAGTGCCCATTGGGCAGCGTCCTCCGCTAGATAAGAGATCAAGAAGGCAACCCGAGTATGATTGGTAGTGAAAGCCTTCGGTTTGCAAGAAAAGTGTAACAACACCTGAGTTAGGAAAACCTGCACCTTACTACTCTCTCCGTGAAACCGCTCAGGGGTGGCTAACGGGACAGGCGTGGGTATCTCCACCACCAGAGGGAGAGAGTGGGAGGTCAGCGGAATGCCTACGCTGAAGGGGTTTCTTTGCATCCTCTCTACGGTAGCTTGTAAGGCAGCGGTTTCTGCTCTAGAAGCCGCTATCTCATTCTGTACTATCTGCAGCGCTGCAACTACATCCTCCAAGGTGGCCATAGCGGAACGTACGACCGGGAGGGATATTATTCTTGGGCCGCTTACTCTGTTGTGACCCGGACTCCTCAGGATCGTACGTTGCTCAGAATGGTCCACCTCTCGACACCACCACGGTCTGAATGTATATAAGCACAGACTCGATGGAGTGGTCAAGTGGGGGAAGGGAAGGAAGGGGACAGCAGGGAGGGAGACCTGAAAAGACAACAATAGTGATATAAATTACCAGAGCCTGCATACAGTTCCTTCCTATCTATAAGATCACCCCGAGGTCTACCAGTAGTACCTGTAAAAAAAGAAAACACTGCCTCATCTATGCTGCAAGGTTAATGGCTGTAGTGTCCTAAGGCTCAACCTAGTGAAAAAAGACCATAGTCAGCACTCTGCGCAATACCTTGTAACATCAAGTATGAGGTGGCACACAGATTCCTGATACATACCATGGAAACATTCTTGGAGGCCGAGACAGGGGTGCGGAAGAGCCGTCCTCTGCTCACTCTCAATACCCCTGCTACAGGACACAGAAAGAGATCACATGACATTCAGAAGTAGCACAGTACTAGCAATAGCGGAGAACTTGTCTGGACCTTCTCCCAATACCTCTTGGGTAGAGGCTGTGATCAAACGGCGAAACAAAATACATATATGCACCTTGCAACAGTGTTTCTATCCCTTAACACCAAGGATAGTACACCTCTCTTGCCGGAGGCTAAAGTATATTGTATTTCACAATCACAATCCAAAGGAAAAAACAATAAGAAATTATGGCTACCAATAATGCCTGGCGGTGGCGATGCGTTAAGCTGAAACCATCAGCGTTTTCCCTGCATGAACCGGAGTGGTTCTCCAACAGGGAAAAGGAGTTTGGGCTAGTCTGTCCCCCCTATGAGTCAGGAATTGGCTTTCCCCTGAAAGAGCCGAGGGCGGCTCGCCAACAGGGAAACAAGGAGTAAAGCGGTTTGCCCCCTTTCACGGTTCCAGGAAGGACGGTGGGAGCAAGCAATCCAGGTGAAACCCCAAAGTCACAGGTATCACTTTGACTAATTATATGTCGGGAGGTGGGACCCGCTGTAGGGGTTGCTCCGCAAAGAACCGGCAAGTGGTTCCACCAACGGAGCACTCCCAAAGCAAGTGCGGACCCCCTAGACGGCCACTCGAAGACTTGTAAGCGTAAGCACTGACCAACAGGTAGGAACTGAGATGCGGTGCACACGGCACCCTTACCCGCCTCCAGAGCACAGCACGGCTCCTCAGGAATAAAGTAAGCGGCAGCGCTCTGCTGCCCCGGTAGCGTTTTCTAGGAAATGCCTCTCGCGCGTCATGACGTCACCATGTCATCGCGCCGAGGATCCTGGGAAGTGTAGTTTTTGTTTGTTTGTCTCGGATGGCTACGTTGTTCTAGCGCGCCGAGTCAGTGTTCTTCGAGCCCCCCTCCGGTGGGCTGCAACAGTAACGTGCCTGAAACTTATGTTTTTTTCAGTGAATTTCAAAGGTTTTTTAAATGCTAATTTCTAACTATAACGTGCCTGAAACCTATGTTTTTTTCAGTGAATTTCTAAAGTTTGTTAAATGCTAGTTTCTAACTATGCCTAAAGAGGTAGGACATGTGAAGAAAGAAGAAAAAACGCACAGAAAGAAGCAAAAGAAATGCAGAAAGAAGCAACAGAAGTCCTCAAAGACGAATAAAAGAACCAACAGAGGAGCAGAAAGAGGCCTTGTCACAAAATCATCCTGTGCCCACAACTTTTTCAGATGGGTACTGGAGTTAACGGACTCTGACTAACCAGACCTAGAGCCTGTGGTAGGCTAAAAGACACTTAAAATACAGTGAAAATACCTACATACACTAGGGAACCCTATCCGTTAGGGTACCCCTGTGATTAGCATGACCTCCTCTGTAAACTCCTAGTACATATTAGGGCAGGGGGATTAAAACTACCTCCTAAAACGCACCACGGGGTGCGTTTGCACACTAGTGAAGGGAGGGAGGGAGCCTGAGGTGACATGTGTGTGAACACGCCCTGTGGGCGTTTTAAGTTGGGGAATAAAGTCCCCTTGAATCCTGAGGGTCCATGGGGTCCAACTAGCCCACTAGGTACCTCCAGTAAGCGCCACAGAGCTGTGTTGCAGAGAGGTGTAAAAAGGGGCATGGCGTGGACCACCTCTCTGCAACGCAGCGCAGTGGCGCTTACTGGAAGCACCTGGTGGGCTAGTTAGCCCTCAGGGGCCCTCAGAATTGAAGGGGAATTATTTACCCAACTGAAAACGCGCCACAGGACGTGTTTGCACACGTCACCTCAGGCCTCGTCCCCTCCCTTCACCACTGTGTAAACACGCCCAGTGGCCGTTTTAAGTTGGGAGATTAAGTCCCCTTGAATCCTGAGGGTCGAACTAGCCCACTAGGTACCTCCAGTAAGCACCACAGAGCTGCGTTGCAGAGAGGTATAAAAAGGGACACGGCCTGGACCACCTCTCTGCAACGCAACGCAGCGGAGCTTACTGCTGGGCTAGTTGGCCCCCAGGGGCCCTCAGGATTGAAGGGGAATTATTTACCCCACTGAAAACGCGCCACAGGTCGTGTTTGCACACGTCACCTCAGGCCCCGTCCCCTCCCTTCACCACTGTGTAAACACACCCTGTGGCCATTTTAAGTTGGGAGATTAAGACCCCTTGAATTCTGAGGGTCCAACTAGCCCACTAGGTACCTCCAGTATGCGCCAGGGAGCTGCTTTGCAGAGAGATGTTCATAGGCCATGCCCCTTTTTACAACACTCTGCAACGCAGCTCTGTGGTGCTTATTGGAGGTACCTGGTGGGCTAGTTGCCCCCCCCTGCCCTGCCATAGGAAACAGCAGTGTCCTGGGGGTAGGCACCCCGGGACACTGCAGGTGCCGGCCCTGGGGGGTGGCGGTCCTCAGGGCCATCACAGGGCTCCAGGAGGGGGGCCACGCGGCCCCCATCCCAACATGTGCAAAGCCCCAGGGAGGTGGTGGTCCCCGGGGGTCCGTAACGGACCCCCAAATTTTTATAATTAGAGCCCCGGGGAGGTGGCGGTCCCCGGGGCGTGGGGGGGGGGGGGGTTCGAGTCCCCTCACACAGGCAGTTAATTAAAAAAAATACAAGCCGGGGGGGGTTGGCGCTCCCCGGGGCTGCGGGGGGGCCATGTGCCCCGCCAATATTTTATAAAAGCCCCGGGGGTGGTGGTCCCCGGGGCGGGCCTTTGAGCCCCCCACACCCATTTAAGATGGAAGCCCCAGGGGGTGGCAGTCCCCGGGGCTGCGGGGGGGGGGGGAGGCTGTGAGCCCCCCCACAAATACTTTTGAAAAGTCCCAGGAGGTGGCGGTCCCCGGGGCTGGGGGGCCCCTTTGGCTCCCCCATTATAATCTAAACATTGCCCCCGGGACTTGGCCCACCCGGGGGCTAATTAAAAACGAAGCGCGGAAGCCCGCGCTTAGTTTTTTTATTTTCGCGGCCGGATCCGTGGATCCTCCGCGCATCCAGCGGGTTTTAAAAAAAAATAATGTTTTTTTGGCCCTGGGGGTCCTTGTGGGACCCCCCCTGAGCAGGTCTAGAGGGTTAGGGTGTTTCTACCCTGCCCCCTTTTCCTGTTTTGCGTGTTTGTTTTTCGTTTTTCTTGTGCCTCGGTTCTACCGAGGCACAAGATGGCTGCCAACACTTCCTGGATTGAAGTGCTGACAGCCAATTAGCATGAAGCTCGTGATCAGGAGGGTGCGCGGATCCTCCGTGCCTCTAGATATCACTATCTTGATTTCTTAATTTCTCAAAAACTACTGAACGGATTTACACCATTTTTCAAAAGGTTGCTTTCGGAGCCAAGCAGTACCTTTTTGCAAAATTTGGTGTAATTCCATTCAGCAGTTCGGGCTGTAGCCGTGTCTAAAATGTCCTATGGGAAATAACATGGGGAAAACGTGTATTGGGATCCCCCTTTTTTCTCGGCCCCTGCTTGATGAATCACCCCCAAACTTTCAGGATAGGAGCTGACCGGAAGGGGCCATTAGTTTTGAAAATTTTGCGAAGATTCGTCAACCGGCGGCAAAGTTATTGGGAATAGAATGTTACGATTTTCCTATGGATAATAGGTCCTAACTATAACTACCTACTGGCGACCGCCAGAAGGTAATATATATATATATACACACGCACACACACGCACACACGCACACACACACACACACACACACACACACACACACACACACACACACCCCCACCCACACACACACACCCCTCCAAAAGGACAACACAGAGCCTTAACGGGGTAGGGTTATAAAGATTTTTTAATGCAAGTAAATGTGTTTAGGCATTTGCCTTTCTCTAAACTTGCTAAAACGAAATGACACAACAGCGATTTACTTGCATTGAAAAAAATCTTTGGAATGACATCTCAAATGACATCACTGATGACATCATCTAGTGAGTGTGTTTCAAAAACGCTTCTGAGACTTAAAGATATATACTAAGGTACTGCATAAGTTAAATTACTATTCTTTCTATACTACTAAGTGATACTATTTCTAACATATGTCATCTGAGTGGCTGCTAGACTGTCTGAATCTGTATGTAATCGGCTGTCTGAGTGGCTGCATTGGTGTTTAAGAGGCTGCTTTAGTGAATATGTGGGTGTGTGAGTAGTTGTATGGGTGAGTGTGCAGCTGTGTGAGTTGCTGTATTAGTGAGGGAGTGGGTGAGAGGCTGTATGGGTGGGTGAGTGGCTGTGTGAGTAGCTGTATGGGTGGGTGAGTGAGTGTGAGTGGCTGTATGGATGACTGTGTGGCAGTGTGAATGGCTATATGGGCGAGTGACATAGGGCCTGATTAGGATTGCGGGTGGATTTACGTCTACCCGCCACCCTATCGGAAATGGGACCAACCGACTAAGTCGGCGGTCCCGTCATAGGGATTACGATACGACCGCCTGCACAGCTGTCGCACCGTGTATTACCTTGCATTGCGGCGGTTGCTGCTGGCTGCAGCAGCCTCTGCAATGCAAAAAATGCTCCCTGTACATATTCCTGCACTACGTGGCAGGCATCATGCGGTGCCTGCCACATGGTGCAGGGATATGTAGGCAGGCACCATAAGTGCCCCCCAACACTAAAAATCAGGGGGTAAGGGGGACCCCTACAGCTCCCCATGTTTCCACCAGCCTTTTCATGGCGGGTAAACCACTATGAAAGGGCTGGAAAGAAGGGAAATCATAATCCCTACGGCTGTGCCACCATTGTAAGGATTATGGCTGCCTCCGACGCACCGGCAGGCTCAAGGAGCCCGTCAGATGCATGGTGGTCGGTCTTTCCAACCGCCAACACACCGCCCACCATTCGAATGTGGCAGGCGGTGATACAGTCACCGATGGCGGTGGTTCTGCTACCGACAGGCTTTTGGTGGCAGTCTCATCGCCATCCTAATCGGGCCCTTAGTGTGTAAGTGGTTGTATGTGTGAGTGAGTGGGTGTGTGAGCGACTGTATTGCACAGTAAGTGTGTGAGGGGCTGTATACTTGAGTGAGTGGGCATGTGAGTGCTTGTATGGATGTGTGAATGGGTATGTAAGTGGGTGAGTGAATGGGTGTGTGAGTGGCTGGGTGAGTGAATGTGTGTGTGTGTCTATGGATGAGTGCCTGAGTGGGTGAGTGGTATGGGTCTGTGTGTGGGTGTATAAGAAGTTGCATGGGGGTGTAAGTAGTTCTGTGGATGAGGTCATTTGAGATGTCATCAGTGATGTTACTGACCATGAGTGATGTAATATGTGAGGTCATAAGCAGTGCATTGTGGGCGCCTAAGTTATAGTTAGCTCAGGTAACTATAACTGCTTAATTTCTATGGTTTTGTACTTTGTTTTTTTCAGTGAATTTCTAAGGTTCTTGAAATTCTATTTCCGAACGATAACGTCCATGTAACTTTTTTTTTTGTTAATTTCAAAGGTTTTTTCATTTTACCTTTCCGAACTATAATGTCTCCGTAACCTGTATTTTTTTCAGTTAATTTTTAAGGTTTTTTAAAATTATATATGATAATGGTAACATCCATGTAACCTATGGATATTTAATCAGTAAAAGTTTTTTTAATGTAATTTTGCTACCTCTAGCCTTTACAGGGTGATAATATGATCACAGTAGAAGTAGCTCCCCGATTAATTAAAAATCACATGGTATGTTTATATTTGAAAGCCCACTTTAAAGAAGAATTGTTTTATTTTGAGTATTTTTAAAAAAACTTTTTTGGGGTCAGTCGCGGATCCATCCCGAATCATCCCATTCTGTATTTTCGGATCCGCTGGAGGTTCGCGAATCCAGCATGTTTTTTTGGCAGTACTTAAAAACATTTATAGACACTTTAAAATTATTGCTTGAGGGAAGTGGTTTATTAAAAAAAGTAATGTAACATATAATTTTAGAGAAAAAAAGTTTAAAACCTTGCTTAAATACATTTCTGGGATTCGCGATGACATCGCAATGTCATCGTGAATATGATGTGACACAGGAACAAATGGATCTCAGCGGTTGTAACACCTTTCAATCACTTATATAGGAAGCCTTCTCCCTTTTTTTTCCTCATGCTTTAGGTGCGGTTTTGAAAATTCACACATCTACAGTTACAGTTTTGTGATGTCTTTGGTGTTTTTCACTTTTTCTAATATTTATGTTCATGATTTTGTAACGCGCACACCTACTCAAGAGTGTCCCGGCGCGAGCCCAAGAGACAGCAGAGAGACAGAGAACAAAATAAAGCTGATAACAAAAAACCTGATCATTGAAAAAGGAAGGTTCCCAGGCATGTATTGGCGTATATCACGCTACAGCAGAGGCTGATCGTCAGAGACTTATCCCTGGAGGAGCAGACGTTCCGGCACTGCTGTAATCGGTCGCAGCGCCGGGCTGGGGAGCGGCGACCGTATGCGCCGGAGATCCCGCTGGGAATGGTAACGGCGCTTCCGCACGGCGGAGACTGGTCGGGATTGCAGGTATGGGAGGAGGCGGGCCTCCAAATGTTGGGCGACCTATATGAGGAGGGAGCGCTGATCCCTTACCAAGCGCTGCAGGAGCGATTCGACCTCCCGAGAGGAGACTACCTGATGCATGCGGCGGTGACGGGGGGGATGCAGGCGCATTGGGGAGAGGGGCTCTCGGAACCCGCTACATCCGCAGCCTGCCAGTACACCATGATGTCTGCTGGCACTTATAAGGCGGTGACGTGTTTGTACTCCAGGATGCTGCGCGAAACCCTGCGACCGCTGGCGGCGCTCAAGGCAAAATGGGAGCTGGATGTACAGACTGAGATCCCTGACACTACATGGGTGGGACTAGTGCGGAGGGCTAGGAAAAGCACCAGGAACGCGCGCTTTCAGCTGATACATTTCTATATCCTCCACAGGGCCTACCTTACACCGAGTAAACTTGGGAAGTACTTCGGTGTGGCAGATGCGGCGTGCCCTAGGTGTGGAATGGTGGGAGCGGAGCTCGGGCATATGCTGTGGGACTGCCCTCACCTGCGGGAAAACTGGAGGGCGGTAGGCGAAACACTGGCAGCGGTGACGGACAGGGACTTGCAAAACACCAAGGCGGTTTGTGTCCTACACTGGTTTCCTCACACACCCAAAAACAAGAACACCAGCAAATTTATCGACATGGGTCTACTGCTAGCCAAAAGGGAGGTGACGAGACTCTGGAAGTCGAAGGTGGGCCCCACACACGAGAGGTGGGCCAAGGAGCTACAGAAGTGGGCGGCGAGTGAAAGCACGCTTAGATATCAACTAGCGACTCGTAGGGCCGATGACAGGGCGCTAGCGGCGGCCACAGCATGGGAGGGGTTGGTGCAGGCCCTGCGCAATGACACGATGGAGGTGGACGAGACGCCATCTGACCCCGAGGGGGACCCCCCGGTGCATTCTACCCACACAAACACAGGGAATGGTTAAGTACTTCTGAAATGTACCCCAGACTAAATCCTACGGCCGGGAACAGTCGCAGTCACGGGCGGGGGGGCACGGGTGGCGGGGAGGGAGGGAGGGCGGACAGGGGGGTAGGGATGGAGGAGGGGTAGTGCTGAAGGGGGGGACGGGGGGGAGGAAAAACTCTAAAGCGGAACGCAGACGCCCTCCTATGTTAGTGGCAAAAGTGTAGTTCACAATATAGTTCGGTGTTATGGTACCCTGAATGTCGCTGCCCGGCCTCCGGGATGTGGGCTCATGAGCTGTGTACGGCGGTCTACATGACCACGAGGAATGGGGCGCTGGTAGAAGCGATGCAGGAAAAGTAAGAATGTACACTGCTGATAATATTGTTCTGCAATAAAAACGGTTTTAAAAAAAAATTGAAAAAGGAAGGTTTTAAGTTTCTTCCTAAATTGAGAAGAACTCTGCAGACTGCGCAGATCGAGAGGGAGCGAGTTCCAAGACATGGCCGCCAAGTAGGCCAAAGAGCTACCGCCTTTTCTCTTCAAGCAGAATCTGGGGACAGAAGCAAGTAGCATGTTAGAGGAACGCAGGTCTCTGCTGGGGGAGTAGAACTGAAAGTGCTTCCTGAGGTAGAGGGGGCCGTATTCGTAGAGTGCGGCATGAAAAGTTACCAGGGCTTTATACAAGACCCTTGCCTTCACCGGTAACCAGTGCAGGTTGTGCAGTTGTTGCCTGACGCTGGTGCGTTTGGGGAGGTCAAGAAGCAGACGAGCAGCGGCATTTTGGACCACCTGAAGTTTATCAATAAGATAGGCGAGAAGGCCACGTACAGTCAATCAATCAATCAATCAATGACATTTATAGAGCGCACTACATACCCGTAGGGTCTCAAGGCGCTGGGGGTGGGGGGGGGGGGGGGGGTGCCGCTACTGCTCGAACAGCCAGGTCTTCAGCTTCTTCCTGAAGGAGAGGTGGTCTTGGGTCAGGCGCATAATCGATGCAGGAGGTAACAAGAGCTTGAACAACCGTTTCCTTAGCTGTTAGGGGCAGAAATTTCCTGAGAAGTTTCAAAATGGCGAAGCAAGTACCAGTCAGTTTATTAATTTGATTACAGAAATTCAGCTTTTCATCAAACCAGATCCAGAGGTTTTTAACAGGGAGACCAGAAGGAGAGGGCCTGAGAGACTCATCAGGCCAGAAGGTGTGCCAAACCGGAGGAGGAAATTCTCCAAAGAACAAACTTTCAGTTTTATCTTCACTGCATTTCAGTTGAGCACGTGTCAGCCAGTTAAACACTGCAGCTAAACAGGTTTTAACATGGGCAGTGTATGACTCAGATTTGTTCCACATGAACAGGAGTTGGTATCGTCGGCGTAAGCAACGACCTTAGCCCCTAGTTCTTCTGCCAACTGAATAAGAGGAGTCATACAAGTTGAACAAGAGTGGGCTAAGTACCGACCCCTGTGGCACCCCTGTCAAGAGAACTTGGGAAGTAGACGAGAAGGGAGGAATCCACACTTGTTGGGTTCTACTTTCTAAGAAGGACTTCAGCCATTCACCAGTGGCACCAATAAAGCCTAATTCCTTGAGGCGGGCCAGGAGAAGTGAATGGGGGACAGTATCAAAAGCGGTAGAGAGGTCCAAGGGGACCAAAACTGCCCTGCCCCTGCATCCACAGTCTTGGGAATGGCTTTCAGTGATTTCCACCAGGGCAGACTCCGTGCTATAAGCGGCCCTAAAACCGGATTGGGCCGGATGAAGGAGGCCATGCTGTTCGATAAAGGCAGTCAGCTGCTTGTTGACCATTGTTTCGCATACTTTGGCACTAGCAGGGAGCTAAGAAATAGGGCGACAGCTAGTCGGGAGGTTAGGCTACAAAGTCGGCTTTTTGATCAGAGGGATAAGCAGTGCCTGTTTCCACTCAGTGGGGACATAGGCCAGTGTCAGAGAGGCGTTAATCCGCTGATTAAGAAGAAGGTTAATAGCTACAGCCGCACTGGCGATGAGTTTGGCAGGGCAAGGGTCACTTGGGGAACCCGATTTAAGGGAGGACAAAGCTCCCTGGGAGTCCATTAATGATATGGCTTCAAAGGTGGAGAAGGTGACTTTAACAGGAGAAGGGATACGTCGGTCAGGATGCTCCAGGGAAACCTGGGTGTCCTGGCTACCAAATGACCTTTGGAGAGCCCTGATTTTATTGATGAAAAACTGAGAAAGCTCTTCACACCAATCGGAAGAAGCAGCATGGGCGTTGTTCATAGCTTTAGGAGTCACATAGTTCTTCACAATGTTAAACAGTTCTTTAACATTATTGCCAGACCGGGCAATACGGTCAGTGTAAAATGAGCGCTTTGCTAGTATGATAGCAGCATAGTATGATTTTTGAGCTGTTTGGCCTCTGTGCTGTAATCCTGTCTCCACTTCCTTTCCAATTTTTTACAGTGTTTTTTCTGGATTTTCAGCTCGGGTGAGAACCATGGATTAGACAATGGCCTGTTACGGGCTTAAAGTCTAGTTTGGGGAGTGAGGTCAGTCACCACCTTCTCAATCCAACTATTGAATTGAGAGAGAGCAATACCAAAATCCGCAGATACCTGAGGGCGACAATCAGCCAAGGCTTGATAAAAGGCAGCTTCTTCTAATTAAAACATGGCATCTGCCCCAAGAAAAATCTCAGCAGGAAGCTAGAAGCTCTTTATCCAATGAAGAAAGAAGTCCCAAGAACAAGAGCATTGCAGGAGGAGAAAGTCATAACGCAGAGGTGAAATCCATGCTATGTAATTAAGTACTATCAAGAGGAATTTTAAAGAAGTACTCCTGTGGTACTTCTAGTATGCTCAAACATCTAAAAACCATTCGTGGGGGGGTGTGGCCAAGATAGCGACGGCATAGCAGCTGTCCCGAAGAGCTCTGTCGGACGAAGCACAATTTAGAGATAATAAGCACTCTTCGCTCGCTGCCATCACTCTGCGGATTCCTGGTGTCGGCGGGACTGCTGGGCCGTCCGTGGTCAGAGGTACGGCGGCCATGGACCCTCCTTATACGGTCTGATGCCCGCCACAGCCCCAGGACAGTGACGACGCTCAAGCAGCTAGCGGGCGTGGCAGAGACTCGCAGACGGAGCGGACTGCCCAGACTGACATAGAAACCAGCGAACGCGGCCAAAACGAAAGTCGCACAACGGCGGATGGAGCAGCCTGGGAATGGCACTACAGAAGCACTGGGCTTCCGGGCCTTATTGCAGAAAGCAGCGCATCCAGTGTGCTGCCCCGAAGGGACATGTGGGGACCAAGGCACTGAGTGGCTTTCCTCGCCTGGACCGTGCACCCTGGCCTCCATGCAGCAGATTGAATCTCTGGAGTGACCTGGGAAGTCCTTTGGCCTGATCCCGGGTGGCACAAAGTTGAGCAGTGAGACCCCGGGAGGAGCAGAAGAGGTAACCTGGGCCCCAGAGTGTCACATCAGACACAGTCTAGGGTCCTGCAGCCCAGGACATTGGGAGCAAAGGAGAGGCATACAGGGTCCTGCGGAGTCATGAGAGGACAACCTGAGGAGTAGCAGCCCCAACGGTGTGGTAGGAGTGAGGCACGGCTCACTGGGGGAACCGGAAGGAGTAAATCGTCCCCAGTACCGATGGAGGCAGACTGAGAAACACTCACTCATATCTCACAAACCTGTGCGGGGGCTCCAACGCCTGGCTGGAGGTGGAGCTCCAGAAGTAGAATAGAGATGTAGAACCCTCTTGCAGGACAGACTGAAAAATCACCGCAAGCCGCATCCGCTGTGCGCAGGGGCCCGCGGAGTGAGAGCTGGCTCACGCAGTGAGATCCTGAGAGCAAACTCGAGCCACTGGTTGGGAGAATTGTAGGCCTGGAAGCGCTGAAGTTTAATGTGAGGGAGTGATATCCTTGGACTGTGCCTGGTCGGTGCAATCCGGTCTTTCAAGCTGGAGCTTCGCTCTGTGGTCTGGTGGGGGCCCCTGGTGAGTGCAACATTGGAGAGCTGGGGTCGTGAGCCGCTTGCGGACTGAAGTAGTGGCGAGGTACTGCCTGAAGCGGCCCCACCTCAAGAGCACCGGTGACCTACACAATGGGGGGCGGTGATCTGTGCTTGTGTAGAGCCCAACGAATGGCTAGAGAAAAGATGGCGTCGGCCCACTCAAAGAAGGACTCCTCTACAAGGGACCTTTCAAACACAACACACACGAAAAGAAATGAGACGCGCTTAAATTCCCTGCCACGAAATCTGTCCGGACCGCCTCTCCCAGTGGCAGAAGATGCCGGTCAAGAGGAGCCGATCACACGTACTTTCCTAGAGCAACTGTTCGGCTCTTAAAGAGAAGACTTTGTGGCCTTGCAACAAGACGTGGTAGCCGACATCAAGAAAATTAAATCCAATTTGTCTGAGTTGGGAGACAGAGCGGATTCCCTCAAAAGGACCAGAGACTGCCGCGAGGAGGAGTTTCATAACCACAGACAGGAACTGTTGGATCTCAGAGACAAGAACAAGGAGTTGTACTACCGCTTGGAGGATTTGGAAAACCAATCCAGACTATCAAACCTTCGTATTAAAGTGGTTCCTCTGCAAGCGGATGCCAGGAAGCTGGAGGACCTGGTGCTACTCCTCTTTCGACACATAGTCCCAGAACTGGGGGACAAGGACATCATCTTGGACCGCACGCACAGAGCTAGGCCCTGGTCGACCCCAGGACATTTAAACTTGTCTCCACTTATATACGCAGAAGGAAATTAATAAGTCGGTGGACCGAGACCTATCAGTCATATCGTTCGAGGGCATGCAGATTGGGATATATCAAGACCTTTCTCCTATCACCTTTCAGAGACAGAAAACCCTGCGACCGGCCACGACATTCTTCAGGGAGCAAGGAGTTCGGTATAGATGTTGTCACCCTTTTCGATTAATGTTTATTTGGAACAAGGAAACCAATATGGTCCACACGCTAGAGGAAGGCACAGTCGATATTGGGTCTCGCTCCAGAGGGAGTCACCCACAACGTCCAGGGCGGCCCCACACCACGTCATGAGTACATGACAAGGCACAGTCGCCGGAATGGAAAGGAAGTGTTACTGAAATCTGCGGATGCTGAATGCCTCAGGGAAAGAGAGGCTCTTACGCAAGCCCCAACAGAATGAAGAGTCCCTGGATGTAACTGGCCCATAGCTCAATGGCCATGTGGGGATGCCCCGGAATGTCCTTGCCACGCCGAGGTGGCGGGTGGGAGGTTCCCTCGAGGGTGCTTTGCTTGGTAGAGCCCTACCCTCCATCCCGTTCCTGATCCTGATCCACGGAAATGGCTGATTACCAGGCAGACAGACGCTTCTTGAGTGTGATCTCTCTTGCCATTCATGGGACTTTATGTACAATCTAGTTATACTTGTTCATGTTGTTTTCACTGGGTTTTTCCTTTTCCCCTTGACCTATCCTTTGGGAAGATTGTTAATGAATGAGCCACGAGCAGACTCACTTGATACTCTCAGGAAGTCTTTTCACGCTCCACTACTGCGGTCAAGGGCCCAGCACAGCTCAGGTAGACCCACTCACCCCCACCGGTTCATAACACCACGCGAGGGTGCCTACAGAGGTGGACCCACAATTACACAGCTGCTGCGGGACCCTGGTATCAAGCCAGCCAGCCCGATCTGAGGCAACCCCCCACTCCAAACAGTCGAAGGTTCATACCCCCTGCCTCCCCTTGGGACTCCTGCCCGGTTTATTCATGTTACCGCCTTAGCGAGCCACGGTCCCCTAGCCACACTCACCACAGTGACCTGACATCTCCCCATGAGACCCGTTAAAATAGTCTCAATGTTCGGGGACTCAACGCTCCAGCTAAGAGACTGGCCATGCTTGTGTTCCTTAGGGAGTCTGACTGCGAGATTTGCCTACTACAAAAAACACACTTAACCCACCCGAACTGGAAACGTCTCCGGTCTCGGTGGTTTGATCGCCAGTATTTCTCCTCCCTGGTTGGGAAGAGAGCGGGGGAAGTCCACAGACGAAGACATAATTGGAGGGGATTTCAATATAGTGCAAGACCCTCAAATGGATAGGTCAATGGAAAAGGCTGGGAAAGCTGGGTCACTCTCGGGTGCCATGCGTGCATGGCTGGATGAGGTGGGACTGGTACCTTGCAAAATCCTGACACAAGAGCATTTACTTTCCCATCAGCTGTACACCAGTCACACGCCAGATTAGATCTTTTCCTGACCTTCCCGCGCATGACCCGGGCTACAGTTAAGGTTGCAATTGGGGTGGCCGCGCTGTTAGATCACACACCCATCACTATCTGAGTGGCAATTCAGAAAGGTCCCCCCCAATAAGATGTGGTGTTTGAATCACAGCTTACTCTCACACGAACCCAACATATTAGCAATACAGAAGTCCGTACAAGACTACCTGGACCTCAACAATGATGGCAGCATACCAGTCACGTTGTGGGACACACTGAAGGCAGAACTCAGGGGAAAATTAATCGCCATTGAGGCTAAACTTAATGCAGATAGGAGAAGAAAGAGGGTACAATTGGAAGACAGGGTTAGGGAGTTGGAAGGGGTACACCAACGTACAGGCTCTATTCAATCACGACGTCAGCTCACTATAGTGCGCAAACAGTTGATGGCCTTGGATAAGGATAGGGCAGAATATGCACCCCTGCGTACTAGACAAAAGTACTATGAAGGGGGAAATAAGGCGGGTAAAATACTGGTTTATAAGCTACGGGCAACAAACAATCCAACGCAGGGTACAGGAACTGATGGGGACGGGAGATGAGGTACTGAGGTCGGATGAGCAGATAGCAGAAGAATTCGAACACTTTTACTCGGCACTCTACTCTGCATAGACACTTGACGATGAGGCAGCGGTAGACTATGCTGCACAATCCCCGGTTGCCCCACTCCCTGCAGTGGTGGCTGCTAAGTTAGATGCTGATATAAGCCAAGAGGAAGTGATTTGAGTGATCCAGAGGCTCCCTCTGAGTAGGGCACCAAAAAAAATGCACTTACCCTTGCCCCCTGGGAAGGATCGGAGGAGTTGCGCGTCGTACCAACCTATTTCCTTGTTGAACATCGATTTGAACATTTTTACTAGCATCCTAGCGGCCCGTCTAGCCTTACATGCAGGGCTCCGTCGACCCAGACCAATCCGGGTTTATTCCCGAGAGGGGTTGCAGTGATGCTACGTGTCGATTGTGTCACCTCCTTGACAAATCACAACATTCTAAATTACCGGCCTTACTCCTGTCAAAAGATGCAGAGAAGGCCTTCGACAGGGTGCATTGGCCCTACCTACAGACAGTTTTTTTTTTTAAACATCTTTTTATTAACATGTATCGACATAAACATACAGTACAGCAGATATGACGTGTAAAAATACGGTGGAGACAAATATCATTACAAATACAATAGGATATTCCATTGGAGGTCATGGAGAAGGGGCGTCATCAAAATCAATATTGCGGGGAGGGACACAGATATCACCACGATATGTATTCCAGGGGTCCCAGATTTTAGACCATTTACGGGGGCAACCACGGGCAATGTAAACCGTCTTTTCCCTATGCATACACCAGTTGAGATCTTTCTTCCAGTCTGCTATTTTGGGGGCGTGTGTAGCTCCCCAGAGTTGTGCAATGTTTCTTTTGGCTACCGTGAGTCCGAGTGTGGCCCATTGAGTAGTGTAGGTGTTGAGGTCAGTGGGCTCCAAGATATTTAGGAGGCATCTACGCGCCTCAGGGTGGAAAGCAATTGACAAAACTTCACTAATCACATTGTGTACCTTCTGCCAGTAGCTTTGGATGAAATCGCAATGCCAAATTATCCTAGACAGTTTTAGCAATATTCGGTCTGGGACAGAGATTCAGGCAGTGGATACAATGCAATTATACCTCCCCTGTCGCGAAGGTACGGGTGAATAGCACGTCATCCAGCATCTTTCAAATTTCACGTGGGACTCGACCGGGGTGTCCCCTGTTGCCCTTGCTATTCGCGATCTACATGGAGCCATTAGCAGAGCGAATTCGACAACTGACCGACATCCTCGGCATTCGTATGGGGGACAGGGAACACAAAAGTACACTGCATGCCGATGACCTTCTACTGATTCTGACTCAGCCGTTCCTCTCCCTACCTCCACTGTTGCATGTCATTGCAGATTTCTGGGCCATATCCTGCTTTAAGATTAACCTTCAGAAGACACAAGCCTTAAGCCCGACGATCCCTAAAGAGGATAAATCTAGACTGACAACCATGTTCCCCTTCACATGGGCGACTGAGGAGGTGCCTTATTTGGGACTACGGATTTTCCCCACGCCTGAACGTATGTCCCGCGAAAACTATACCGCTTTGCTCGCAACAGCAACATCGGATCTAGCGACCTGGAAGAAATACATACTGTCCTGGATGGGTAGAGCGGCAGCAGTAAAAATGACCCAGCTTCCTCAGATTTTGTACATCATGCGGACATTACCACTACAGATCCTCCCTCGATCCTTACCAAGTCAACGTCTCATTGTAGACTTTGTGTAGTTAGGTAAGCGACCCTGTATGGCCCGGCAACTGACATATTTTAAACTGAAGGATGGGGTGCTGAGAGTCCCACATCTGGAACGATATTATCAGGCAGCCCAACTGCGATATATGGTAGAATGGTACCACACAGGGTCCGAAAAGCACTGGTGCTTTATTGACTGAGCAGAGGCAGGGATCCATAGCTGGAAGATCCCCTGGCTGCCGAAGAAACATCGACTGGCTGGTGTGTGTATATCCCCAGTTACAAGGGCCACAGTGGCAATGTGGGACAGGGTACAGGTCACACATCTCCATGCCGACATCTCCATTGACCCCATTTATTGGCCATTCGGAGTTTCCTCTGGCGCTGAAGGGAGAAGGATTCATTAAATGGCAAGGAGCTAACTGTAAGCGGGTGGGGGACCTCTTTGACGAGTCAGGGGTGATGGACTTCGTGTAGCTTTCTACAGGGTATGGTATACCCCAGGAAGGAAGCTTATTGGCAGTACATTGCACTTAGACACTCAGTTACACAGCCCCAGATGTATCCACATGCAAGTCGATCACTGATGGACTTTGATAGGTGGTTTCTCACCTGCTCCTCAGACAAACGCTTACTCTCAGACATTTTCGCGTTCCTCACCGCACCACATAAAACCCCCAGCACAACATAGATGGGAGTCTGAGTGTGAGCGCGAATTCTCTCCCAGGGAATGGCAGGATATCATCCACAGAGCAAGGGCCTCCTCTTGTAGCACGGATGGAAAGGAAATGTTCCTCAAAATTGCTCATTATTGGTATTATACCCCTGCGCTAGTGGCCCAATGGAAAGCAGACAGTGACCCGCAGTGCTGGTGAGGTTGTGTGCAGGAGGGCACCCTGACCCACTTATTGTGGGATTGCCCTAAAGTTCAGCCATTCTGGTCTGCGGGTCTGTCAGAGACTAACACTATTTATGAGATGAACTTACCCAGATTCTCCAGCTACGTACTATTGGGGTTACCAAATGCTTTGACAAACCCTCTTAGATCTTGCCGTGGGAAAGCGATTACCTTGGCACAGCTAAACAGCTTCTTTTATCTTGTTGGGGCACCAATACAATCCCGACCCGATTAGATAGGTTATTTAAATTAAGGGACCTTGTAGGCATGGAGAAACTTACCGCAAGTGTCACACACACAGTCTTCCACGTTTTGATAAAACTTGGGGCTCCACAATAAAATATTTGGCAACTAAATTTGTTGAATTAACATGTCTGAAATATATAAGGGTACTTCACCTCACTCGGGTGTTACAAAAACCAGAGTAAACTGGTCGGGTAGGCTACATGGTTGCTAGTTGACCGCGCTCACACTGGGTCTCTGATCTTCGGCTACCTAATGCTTCTTCCCCTATCTTCCCTACACCGTTCCCCTCCCTTTCCTTGTTTTGATTTATTAACTTCGTTATGGTTGCTCTTCCCCACCGGCCTTCGGATGTAGGTGGAAGCTGTTGTTATCATGACACAAAACTCAATAAAAACATTTGAATAATAAAAACCATTCACCCCAGACAGTACCATAATTTGCCATGTTGGGACCATTTTATCTCAAATGTAAAGAAGGTTTTGTATATGGGAGTTCAGAGCATCCCTGATTTAGTTGAAATTCGTAGCACTCACAAGTGTTAATTTATATTTTTGTTTTAAAACAGTTGTGCGTTTTGATCTGAAAGACTTTCCCAGTTTTTGTTTTTTTTAACAAAAAATTCCAAAATTGTTTTAAAATACAAAAAAGAAAGAAATTACGTTGTAAAAAATTGGTTCTGGTTTAAGAAAAATAATATGTTATTTGTATGTTTGTTAAATACGTCTTGTTAGGTTTGTGGGTGTGTCAGTGAGTGTATGGGCGAGTGAGCGCTTGCGTGAGTGACTGTATGAGTGAGTTACTGTGCGAGTGGCTCAATAGGTGAGTGTGAGTGGCTGTATGCATAACTGTGTGTGTGTGTATGTGTGTGAATGAGTGTCTCAGTGGGTCTGTGAGTAGATGGGTGTGTCTGAGTGGGACTGTGTGCATGAGTATCTGAGTACGTTGCGAGTGTCTGACTTGGTCTGTGAGTGGGTCTGTGCATGTCTGAGTGGGTCTGTGAGTATGTGTGTGAGTGTCTGAGTGGGTCTGTTAGTGGCCAAGAGATATATAACAAGTTCCCTCACAACCTATATTTCTTTGGTTTATGTGTACAAACATCAGATAAGGGCTACACATGTGATTTATAGAATTTGACACTTTAGCCATATGATTTCATTTATCATCATTATTTTATTCGAAAGTACATATAATCATTTTTTTCCTTTTCCTTTTTTTTATAAATACAAAACCATGAAAATATACGTTTACATTTATGTGCAAAATTTTTTATACATGGTTATACACTCCTAAACATTTAAGGAACAAATATAATGTGCGGTTCCAGACCCCTAAACAAATATATATAATCAGCCATCATCAGTTCACAAACTCGCTCAATCACAACCAAAACACATTCTCACATCATCCAATATCAACCACTCTTCATATCTGGATCATGGGGATGCCTAGAACTAATTGGTCTCCACCCCCTATTGATGATCTAAGACAGGGTTTATCAGAAGGTCGACACGCGTTTCGGTGGGTTGGAAACAAACGATGGACCACCTTCCTCAGGACCATGCCAAATAAGCTGACAACCAGACAAGGGGTACAATGAGTGTATTAGTGCACCTTCAATTTGAAAGAGGCCACGGTTTTCGATTTTCAACTCTAGTTATTTCTCCAGACTCTATCCTATATGCTCCTAATGAGGTCTCCATAGATGTTGGTTCAATTCTCATGAGTGATCTTCCTCAAGGATGTGCTCTCCACAGATTGTTCCGTTGCTGCATTTCAAATATGCGGAGGGTATTTACCATAATCGTCTCTTAATATCGGCCCGGTCAGGGAATTCCTCCAGCAAGGATAGAGTGGCCTCCGTATCTTTTCGCTTACTTTTCACAGCGCATTAGTTGCTACATGAGTGAGTGGGTTTTTTGAGTGGGTGTGTGTCTGTGTGAGTCTGAGTGGCTATGTGAGTAGGTCTGTGAGTGGGTGTGTGTGGGACGGCGAGTGTGTGAAAGTGTCTGAGTGGGCCTGTGTGTGGGTGTGTCAGTAAACACAACATGATTATGGATGGAAAGCTGAAAGGTTTCAACCACTAACCCCCAGTCACAGATCCATCGTTCTTTTGCTCACTATGCCACCCCAGTTTGGACCCAGCCATATGCAAATCAGTCTTGACCCTGCTCCTCATGGGATCAGTCCAGCCCGAACTGCCAGGCCAGGTCCTCCCTGGACCGGAAACAAGGATCCTGGGACCGGTTTCAGTGTATTACCCCTCATCAGTCAGGCTAGCTTGAATCCAGTAGCAAAGCATACCCTGCCAACTTAGGGCAAACAAAGCAAACCCAATAAGATGATGGACGAAGCGCTGAAACTTTTCAGACACTCACCTTCAGTCACTATTAGATCTGGGTTAAATCCATTGTTCTTTTGTTTACTATGCCACCCCTGCCTTTACCCTGCCCCCTTCAACCATGTTTCATTTCAATTTTCCCAACCGGAGTCCTTTCCCTGAAATCTAAAATGCCAGACGCAAATTTCTACTCAGGTTGCAGCCAGCCAATCATGGCATTGCTGTTGGCATGCTGATTTGGGAAGTGCCGCAATGGATTTGAGGACGGTCAGAGTCCCTAAATATACAAATTTGTTTTTCCTGTAATATTTGCAAAGCTACTGAACAGATTTACACAAAATCACAAAAAGGGCTCTTTTTAGACCAAGAGCTAGCTTTCTGCCAACTTTGATGTAATCCCGTCCAGCACTTCGGGCTGCAGTCATGTCTAAAACCTCTATAGGAATTAACATAGGAAACACACTTTTCTTGCCCCAGCCCTTTTTCTCGGTCCCCGCTTGACAGATCACCCCAAAACTTTCCATGCACAACTAGACAAAGTGAGGCACGTTGATTGGAAAATTTTGTGAAGATTTGTCAAAAATGTTTTATATATATATCTCAAAACAATTCCCTTTCAGGCATAGAGGGACGCATAAATTATGCAAAAAAAGAAGCCAAAAACTCAGGGAAGTTTTCAAGTTTAGGTGGAAAGCAGCTCCAGTATAGAGCACTCTCAACACCAGCGACACTAAATTTTCTCACCTCAAATATCTGCTTTTCTATCAAAGTCTTTAAGCGTAGGAATTGGACAGTGCTATCCACGCTGGGATAGAAAGGGACAAAGGGCCTCATGTAGGTAAATAAATTTTACCGGTTCTTAAATACCGAGCCGTACCGAATCGGTAAATTAGAATCGGTAAGTTATATGTAGGTAAAAATTCGGTAACAGTTACCGATTCGGTAACATTCGGTAATCACGAATCGGAATTCACCGAATCGGTAAATACCGAGGTGGTATTTACCGATTCGGTAAATACCGAGGTGTTATTTACCGAATCGGTAAATACCGAGGTGGTATTTACCGAATCGGAAAATACCGAATCGGTATGTACGGATTCGGTAAATCAAATCACATGACTTGACGAAACAGCTAATCCAGTGCAACGACAGCCCACCCAACCAGGAAGTGCCCACACCCAGGCAGGTGTACATAATTAGCCGAAGTGGCCACACCCAGGCAGGTGTACATAATTAGCCGACCCTGGAGAAGCTTGGAGTGCAGAGGAGAGGCAGGGAGCCGTTGCATGTGCGAGCGGGTAAACGAACAGCATGTCCAGCCAGAGAACACAGAAAGACGGAGGGGAAAGGAGGAGGAAGCTGAAATTTAGCCCCAAGGAACTCCAGGTGCTGGTGGAGGAGGTGGTGAAGCAGCACCAGAAGCTGTTTGGAAGGCAATCCCTGCAAGTGCCTGAGGCCGAAAAGCGCAACATATGGCTGGCCATCCAGGCGCAGGTCAATGCTGTGGGAGTGACCCACAGGGACATTGAGGTCCTCAAAAAGCGCTGGTATGACCTCCGGATTGTAACCAAGAGGAAGATGGGCGACATCCAGAAGGAGGCCAGCCAGACCGGAGGTGGAACCAACAGGGCACCTGCCCTCACCGAACTGGAGGAGCTGGTGGCGGCCACAATCGAGCAAGAGAGCGTCGTGGGTCTTGGGGACGCCGACAGCTCTGCCAGAGCCGCAACACACCAAGGTAAGACGAAAGCACAGCAATGTAGCCCCCCCTACCCCTATCCCACATCCCCCATTGTGAAACGAGAATCACACTGCAGTCCACACGTGTCAGTGCAGACAGGCAATGCATTCCGGGAGATGTAGTCAGGGCAACACTAACCATGACGTAAATGTTACAGGGCAACAAGGCATGTCACGCACTCGAGGCACAAGGAGACAGGGGACATATTGGAATGTGAAATGATTTATTGTGACGCTTGCAATGCAGCCCTTCGGGGACACTGAGCCAATGTTGTATTTCTGTCCACAGATGTGACATCATGCAGGACAGGGCATGCTGCAGGAGAGACGGCACACCGGCCACATAAATCACCTCTAGCCAGCACCAGTTCAGACCAGGGAGCAGGCCCACTGGCAGCCGCACCACCAACACAGCCAGCCTCGCCGCACACAGAGCCAGCATCACCTCACCGAGAGCCAGCATCACCACCACCAGAGCCAGCATCGCCACTCATGTTCGAATCACCGGCCACATCTCCGCTTGCAGGTGTGAGAATGAGGAGGCGTCCAGCAGCCAGGCTACGAGCCTTAGACACCTCGTCAGACGACAGCATGGGCCCAGAAGACCGCACCGGGCCCCAGGAAGGGAGCCATGCCACTGTGCCCCACACCTCACAGGCAGCACAGACGGAAGCAAGAGGGCGCCGCAGGTCGCGTGTCCAGAGTCCACCAGCACCCACTGACGGCCATGGTGTCTTCTTGGGGCTCGAGGGCCAAATGTTGAAGCAACAGCGCCTGCAATCAAAGGCAGTCATGTCAGTCCAGAGGCACATGCGGGTGATGAAGACAACATTAGTCAACATGGACACCAACATTAGCGGCATGGCTGCGGGCATTCGGGACATGTCCCAGTCAATCCAGCAGTTGTGCAGCAAATTAGATGCTGACATCGAAGCACGGCGCCGGGAACGCCAGAGAAGGGACACTACCAGCAGGGCACTCAACCGTCTGGCAACTGCGACTTCTCTACTGTGCCGGCGCTCTGTGACGATGCAGGAGGGCCTAACACAGTGCTGCAGCGACCTGTCTCGGGGGATGGTGCAGGTGACAAGTGCACTAGGGGTGCTATTGACTAGTCAGGCGTCAACAACTGCTGCAGGGGATGCTGCGGAGAGCATCGACACCAGCAGCAGCATCACACCCCCCGTCCCAGAAGCACGCAGGAGCAGCAGGCGGCTTGGGGTTGGCTCTAGTGAGGATGCACAGGCCGTGCAATCCACCACTGCAGCGCGTATGCGCAAACATTGATGTAGCCCTGCTTAGCCACTTCCCATTGGGTGACGTAACCCTGGACATACTCCTTGTATAGATGGTATATTGCCAGATTGGCCTGTTCATGTGTTCATGGCGTGGTGCCACATTAAAACTACGTCAGGACTTCTCACAACTCGCTGTGTCCCCTTACTTACTCAGAAATAGTTGCATGTGATATCTGCCCGTCTCTCTCTCCCATCGATTGCAGTTGGCACTCTAGCTGCGTTGCCCTCTGGCTGGCCTGACTCATCCTCGTTGTCCTCAAAATATGTCAGTTCCACATCTGTACCTTTTTTCGTGGCAAGGTTGTGCAGCATTGCACAAGTGGCAATAATCTTGCAGCAGGTGATGGGTTTGTACTGGCGTGCGCCTCCGCTCTTGTGCAGGCAGCGGAACCTGCTCTTCAGTAGTCCAAACGTGCGCTCCACCACATTGCGTGTTGTTTTGTGTGCCACGTTGTATCGTCTCTCACTCTGGGTTGCTGGGTGTAGGTAGGGAGTGAGGATGAATGACCGGCATGCATATGCACTGTCGCCTGGATGAGTAAAAGGGAACCATCAGTAACATGCCTCTATGCACTATGATTTGCAGGTTTCAAGGGGCGTCACTGTTACTTACCTAGCAGGTATCCCTCTCCGAATTCTCCGGCACTCAGTCGTGTGTAGATCCCACTATTCTGGAAGATGTAAGAGTCGTGGGTGCTCCCAGGAAACTTTGCAACAATATCTGTGATGATGTTCCCTGCATCACAGATCACCTGCACATTGATGGAGTGGGTGGACTTCCTGTTCCTGTAGATGTGCTCTGTATCAGCTGGTGGACAGATTGGGATGTGTGTACCATCAATACAGCCGAGGACATGGGGGAACTGTGCCATGTGATAAAAGTCTGTTTTTGTTTTCTGCAGTGCAGCCTGTGTGTTTGGGAAGCTTATGTAGTGGTGCATTCTCTGCATCATGGCATCCAGGAACTTCCTGAAGAAACGTGACAGGCAACTCTGGGATACCCCACCCACCGCAGCTATCACCACCTGATAACTGCCGGATGCCAGCAGATGTAGGCTGCAGAGCACCTGCACATGTGGGGGTATGGCGTGCGCCCTTCTTATTGGATGGTCCAGGAGTGGCTGTAGGTCCCTGATTAAGTCCATGATGGTTTCGGGGTCTAGCCTGTACCTCTCATGTATCTCTGCATCAGTCAGCTGGAATAGTGTGATGCGCTGTCTGTAGATTTGTTCCTCCCGTCGCCACACCCTCAGTCCTGCTGCCTGTAGACGTAGGCGCCTTGCAATGACGTACATAGCGGCCATGTTATCCACGCTGTAGCATTTTGGGATTGCTCATATGCATTGTTGATGGTTACCACCTGCTTTCAATCCGTGTTAATTACCGACTCTAATTTACCGATTTTCTTGGATTTCTTAATTACCGAGTGCTCCTACATGTCATTTTCATTTTTACCACTTCATATTTACCACTTCATATTTACCGATTCGTTAATTATGTATTCGGTAACTCTGAATCGGTATTTTGGAATTCGGTAAATATGAATCGGTATTTACCGCCTCATATTTACCGAAAATTGGTTTTGGGACTCCTACATCTCACTTGTCTGAATACCGGTCGGTAACGGCATATTTACCGAAAATCGGCCGTTACCGACCGGTATTTGGCTACCTACATGAGGCCCCAAGTCTTTTACCATTCTTACAGCAAAGTTTTTAAGCATAGCATTAGCACAGTGCTATTCTTGCCGAGCTGTAAAATGACCAAAGCCTTTTACCACTCCAGGCACAGTATTACAGCTTTGGATTGGTAAATGCTCTCACTTGTTGAAAGTGGAGCATGTCTGTTTCCCTGTTCACTGTGAAGCGAGCAGGGAAACAGACCAATGTCATAAGTGATGTAATGTGTGAGGTCATAAGCAGTGCATTGCAGGGGCGCGAGTTATTGTTAGCTCAGCTAACTATAAATGCTGAATTTCTCTGGTTTTGTACGAGTGTACTTATGTACCCATATAGATACATAAAGGGCCATTCAGTCAGCTCTCTTGTGCAGTAGGTCTGTCTAAGTGCCATTTAAACTATGCTTCAATCCATGACAGCGAACTGCATAGGGTAATGGTTAATTCCACATTAGTCATGGACTGTCTTGCCCTGTGAATGACGACACTTCTGATCACATCTACACATCCATCTGAAAATGAGTGCGTTTTAGTGTTAGGGCTGGTTGACCAGTGCTTTACTTTTCTGTTTCCTTGTGTTACGGTTCTCCTTTCATTTCTTTTCTTTGTTTTTTAAAAAACTTTTACTTAGGATACTACCGCGCCCCAGGTAGTGATAACTTGTCTGGGGAGCTACCACTTGCAGCTAATTTCATCTGCTGTGCACTGCATACCGTGTGGCCAGTTAATTCAATACAGGCGACCATTACGGAATGCTGTTGCTGATAGTGTATCATCATTTTACCATTTTAAGGTGGCTAACAAATTGGCTCTAAATATGGAGGCCATGCTGGAATAGATACAATACTACTAAAGACAAACACCAGCTGCTATGTTTAGTTTCGTAATTACAACAGCATGCTTTAATTTTTCTCCTTTTATTCTTTTAATTTATCTTTCATATGTTGTTACGTTTGAGTGTGTTTTAATGTGGCTGTGCCAGACGGTGAATGTAAGAATAAGTCGGTGGGTGGATCAATGGATGCATGAGTGCAAGGATGAGTGATAGAGTGTATATATGATGGCTACTGAGGGCCCAAACCCTTCAGTGGCAAAAATAATTTTCATTTATAAGCAAGACCTATTGACACTGCCAGATCTTGTTTAATATGTGAGTGAGTAGCCATCCACCCTTTTCAACACTAAACCAGTACTATTGTTTCAATTAGATTAATGCCCTTTGTATTTTTCTTGGGTAATCCTCGTTTCAAAACAACAAAAGAGTGTCTCCTAAACAAAGGGGAAAAGTGTCAGAAAAAGGGGAGTCACTACAGGATGATAAAAGAACCCTCACTCACCAACCTGGTTGGTGACATGCTTCATCATAGGGTCCCCACCAGAGATACCGAATGTATCTCTGGTGTGCTACAACGCTTTAATTATAGCGGAGCGTATTGTGAATCCAATGTGAAAAGTGAATGAATAGTGATATTTAAAAAAGGGGGCCTTTATCCACCCAATATTTTTAATTAGCGGGAATAAAGGCTCCTGTTAAAAACAAATGAGGTGGATGTCCCTAACTGGAGTTAATTTGACCAGTTACATCCAGAAAGTAGCATGTGGTCAACATGTTTCAGCTTCTATTATTTAATTTGGCGAAGCTTTCGTCGGACCAAAGGAAGGCCACTGCGGTTTAAGCGCGCTAAGGCTTATCCAAACCTGTGGCTTTTGTTGTATACCATAACTCACGGTTGTGCAGACACCTTCAAGAATTTCTCGAAAGGTCACAAAGTCTGAAAGAATAATAGAAAAATAAATGTAATTCTAATTTCAGTCTTATTAGGAGTGATACAACCCAATTCTTACATATCTTACTGCCACTCAACAAAATATAGGGCAAATTCATTGTTAACAAATAGACATCTTAATTGAATTGTTAAACATAATAAAATGTACATATTATGTTCATTATCTACTATGGCGATATTAGCCCATACAATACCAACAATTATCATGATGGTAAGGTTTACAGTTGTTCTGAAAAACAACTGACTCTAAAAAGCAGCGATGTTAGGCGCTAGCTAAGAATAGTGGCAGACTAAAAACAACGGTTTTATCGTAATGGAGAAACACAGGACTTACATTACTGTTATAAAGACTTTACTCCTTAAGTACTGCCGGGTAGCGGGAGCCTCATCAAAATCTAAAACAATAGGTAGCGAGAGAAAACGTATTAGTGTCTGTCTCTACGAGGACGCTAGAACAATGCTACCAATGCAGAAAGAACTTACTTAGCAGAGGGTCAACCGCCGGCCATTCCACCTAGGAGGTCCCAGCAGACCTGGAGATAGAGAAATCTCCCGAGCTGGAAAATAAATACCATCCTGGCACATCTGTGCGGCGCCAAAAACCGGTGAAATACTTCCGGGATTTTCACGGGTCACGTGGCGTCTCAGGTTTACGTGAACACCACTTGTAGGAAGGCTAAAATGCTAACCTCAGATAGCGTTCTATCGTCAACCAACTTTATTCAAAATAAACAGAAAAAACGGAACCGTCGAAAGCACAGAGTCTCTGAACTATCTTGTACAGAAACTGGGCCGGGGTCACCAGTGGGGAGGGTTTAGAGAGTGTAATCAAACTTATGATCTTAAAGTTATTAAACCCTGTAAATCAATATGAATAGTCAAACCTTAAAATAAGGGAGATCGGTTAAAAACGATCGTGTGTAAGTGTCACTAAACAACAAATCTTGAGGTTTGATCGAGACACTGGAAAAGAGGGGGGGGGGGGAATAATTGATGTTACATAGCCCCAAAGCCTAACGAGAAAGGCACCCTATTGCCCGTGGATAAATGTCAGTCAATCTCCTAGTGTAAAAAGATTCCCACAGACTAGTAAATATTCGCGGGGGTCAGTGTCTCATCACCTAACCCCACGGAATATTATCATTGAGACCATAAACGTTAGTGGATAATCGATAAATCCAACGTTGCTCCTTTTCAAACAGTAAATGCGTACAAGGTTTATGGGAATTGATCTGTTCGATGACCGTTCATTGCATATCATTCGGTGTATGATTGAATTTCAAAAAATGATCAGTCAATTTCGTTGTGTTTTTTTTGCAGCGGACATTACTTCGATGTTCGCAAATTTGTTGTTTAACTTCGCGAGAGGTCATACCCACATATCTTAGAGCACACAGGCATGTTATCAAATACACCACATTTGATGTGTTGCAATTAGTGTGTGATCTCTGAGTCCATGTTTTGCCAGTCTCTAAAGCCAAGGTTTTAGTAGGTGTAGTTAAATGGCAAACACTACACGACCCACATGGAAAATGACCAGTCACACAGGGCAGGCCCCAGGAAGTCAAAACTGAAATATCCTCAACAGAAATGGTCTTCCTTGGTCTAGTATGTACCAGCGCATCCCTAATGCTTCTAGCTCTCTTGAAAGAAAAAAGGGGGTTCTCCCATTTTAAGTTATTACTCGTAAGAATACGCCAGTGTTTCTTGATCGAGTTTGACACTGCGTTGGATGCTATACTGTACGTAGTGACACAAGTCAAAGGGACATCTCCAATTGATTTTTGTGATTCCTCTAATAGAGCCAATCTTGATTGATTTCTGGCTCTTTTACAACTTTTCTTCAAGATTTTCTCCGGATAACCTCTGTTCCTCAATTTTTCCGTCAGATCTTTGGATTGTATACGAAAATCTTCAACCTTACTACAGTTGCGTCGTATCCGCAAAAATTATCCGTAAGGGAGATTTTCTCTTAAAGGTCTTGGATGGAAGCTTGAAAAGGTTAACAGATTATTTTTGGCTGTTGGTTTATAATATGTTCTCGTGAGTAAACAGCCCTCAGCCTTTGTTATCACAACATCAAGAAATATCATTTCATGTTTATTAAAGGTGTAAGTGAAAGTCAAATTCGGATCACAAGTGTTGATCCACTGGAAAAAATCCAAGAGAACACGTTCAGAACCCTGCCAGATGACGAAACGAATTTGCGAACATCGAAGTAATGTCCGCTGCAAAAAAAACACAACGAAATTGACTGATCATTTTTTAAAATTCAATCATACACCTAACGATATGCAATGGACGGTCATCGAACAGATCAATTCCCATAAACCTTGTACGCATTTACTGTTTGAAAAGGAGCAACGTTGGATTTATCGATTATCCACTAACGTTTATGGTCTCAATGATAATATTCCGTGGGGTTCGGTGATGAGACACTGACCCCCGCGAATATTTACTAGTCTGTGGGAATCTTTTTACACTAGGAGATTGACTGACATTTATCCACGGGCAATAGGGTGCCTTTCTCATTAGGCTTTGGGGCTATGTAACATCAATTATTCCCCCCCCCCCCTTTTCCAGTGTCTCGATCAAACCTAAAGATTTGTTGTTTAGTGACACTTACACACGATCGTTTTTAACCGATCGCCCTTATTTTAAGGTTTGACTATGCATATTGATTTGCAGGGTTTAATAACTTTAAGATCATAAGTTTGATTACACTCTCTAAACCCTCCCCACTGGTGACCCCGGCCCAGTTTCTGTACAAGATAGTTCAGAGACTCTGTGCTTTAGACGGTTCCGTTTTTTCTGTTTATTTTGAATAAAGTTGGTTGACGATAGAACGCTATATGAGGTTAGCATTCTAGCCTTCCTACAAGTGGTGTTCACGTAAACCTGAGACGCCACGTGACCCGCGAAAATCCCGGAAGTATTTTACTGGTTTTTGGCGCCGCACGGATGTGTCAGGATGGTATTTATTTTCCGGCTTGGGAGATTTCTCTATCTCCAGGTCTGCTGGGACCTCCTAGGTGGAATGGCCGGCGGTTGACCCTCTGCTAAGTAAGTTCTTTTTGCGTTGGTAGCATTGTTCTAGCGTCCTCGTAGAGACAGACGCTAATCCGTTTTCTCTCGCTACCTATTGTTTTGGATTTTGATGAGGCTCCCGCTACCCGGCAGTACTTAAGGAGCAAAATCTTTATAACAGTAATGTAAGTCCTGTGTTTCTCCATTACGATAAAACCGTTGTTTGTAGTCTGCCACTATTCGTAGCCAGCGCCTAACATCGCTGCTTTTTAGAGTCAGTTTTTTTCAGAACAACTGTAAACCTTACCATCGTGATAATTGTTGGTATTGTATGGGCTAATATCGCCATAGTAGATAATGAACATAATATGTACATTTTATTATGTTTAACAATTCAATTAAGATGTCTATTTGTTAACAATGAATTTGCCCTATATTTTGTTGAGTGGCAGTAAGATATATCAGAATTGGGTTGTATCACTCCTAATAAGACTGAAATTAGAATTACATTTATTTTTCTATTATTCTTTCAGACTTTGTGACCTTTCAAGAAATTCTTGAAGGTGTCTGCACAACCGTGAGTTATGGTATACAACAAAAGCCACAGGTTTGGATAAGCCTTAGTGCGCTTATACCGCCGTAGCCTTCCTTTGGTCCTGACGAAAGCTTCGCCAAATTAAATAATAGAAGCTGAAACATGTTGACCACATGCTACTTTCTGGATGTAACTGGTCAAATTAACTCCAGTTAGGGACATCCACCTCATTTATTTTTAACAGGAGCCTTTATTCCCGCTAATTAAAAATATTGGGTGGATAAAGGCCCCCCTTTTTAAATATCACTATTCATTCACTTTTCACATTGGATTCACAATACGCTCCGCTATAATTAAAGCGCTGTAGCACACCAGAGATACATTCGGTATCTCTGGTGGGGACCCTATGATGAAGCATGTCACGAACTAGGTTGGTGAGTGAGAGTTCTTTTATCATCCTGTAGTGACTCCCCATTTTCTGACACTTTTCCCCTTTGTTTAGGATAAACTCTTTTGTTGTTTTGATTATGTTGACCCAGGGGGACTAAGAGTGGTTCCTTAGTTTTTTCACCCTCTCTTTCTTGTTGTTTTGAAGTATCTAGGCAGCGCACAGCTGTGAGAGTTACCCTTCTGAAATATCTGACCCTTTTTTAGAAGGCAGTATTATGGAGAACAAAGGCCTTTCGTTGACGGATGAAGAGGTGGATGCCTTGCTGGCAGACCCCTCTCTTTTTTCGGATCCGTCGATAGCACAGACCATATCCCAGACCACCGAATGGGATAAACTCACAGAACAAAAACGTAACCGAATCCGTACGATCTTACATGGCACAATACTCACCGAATACTTACGGAATAACATTGCACCTAGGGGACTTCTAGTAACTAATGCCCCCCGTATTTGTCTTGATGATCCAGTCTTCAGAAAAGAATGGGCCCAGATCGCGTGGCACTGCACCCGCGACTGGTTAGTGCTGATTATCAAAACAGCCCTTAGACTTTCTGAAGCACTAATGGTGGAGATCCAACTTACTGAGACACATTTCAGAACGACATTGACTGGGTATAAAAAAAGATTAGAAGAAATGAATAAAGAGGTCAATGAATATAAAGACAACCTTACACAATCTAAAGCCCAGAAATTTCAGAAAGACCTTAAACGCTTTGCCTTCACTAAAGTATACCCTTATGCTCACTCTGACTATATTCCTCCACTCAAAAATACTGATCAATTAGAAACATCAGATGAGGATGGGTCTTCTACTAGTGGTTCTAGTGGGGAAGGTTTTAGACCTAGACAACGCGGAAGAGGTAGAAATAGATCTTACCATCACCAACAGAATTGGCCAGCCTATCCTAATTCAGGGGCCGGGGGTTTTCACAATTCCTATCAACAACATCAGTTTCCAATGATGAGCTGGAATCCCAATTTCATTCCTATGCCCCCATTTCCACAAAACTCTTTCCAACAAAATCCTTTTCGCCCGCCTTATTTAGACAGAGGTCGAAGAGGCCGGGGCAAGAGAAGAGGGAACAAACAGGTTCACTGGAAACAAGAAGAAGCAGTGGGGAACAACACTCGCAGCAAGGCAGGACCAAGCAATCAGAGAGTCTAATTTTTAATCACTCTTCCATGGAATTGACTGAGACAGAACAGAGAGTACTAGTAAAGGGATTAGGTTTTGTTCCGACTGCACGTTTGGACCGGTTTCATCTTCATTGTGAACTTGCAGAGTTCTTTAGAAAAATAAAGTTGAAGTTCTTTTTTGAAAAACAGAAGACCGTTGAACCTTTGACTCTTCCCAGTGATACAGGTCTTCGCGTAAAGTCTACGTTTACACCTCCTCCACATGTGATCCCGCCAGAAATTTTTACGTTTGAGCAGGCAGTCTTTAACGATCTTGAATCATTTCAGGAAAATAATGTGTTCAAAAATATGAGTACAGCAGTATTCCAAGCATTAGAATCTTTACAGTCAAATTCCTCTATTGTCATAAAACCAGCAGACAACGGGGGTGGGATTGTGATTCAGGATGCGATTGATTACGTCAAAGAGTGTAGACGTTTACTAAGTGATCTCAGGAACTACACTCCTTTACCTACTGACCCATCCCCACAACTGAAAGCCACCGTCATGAGTCTGGTTGACCATGCGGAGTCCGCTGGTCTCATCACTAAACACGAGGCTGATTTTTTGACGACAGGAGCAGAGTGATCCCCTATTTTTATATTTTACCAAAGATCCATAAGAACAAGACACCCCCACGGGACGACCGATAGTTTCTGGTATTGGATCACAATTTAAATAATAGAAGCTGAAACATGTTGACCACATGCTACTTTCTGGATGTAACTGGTCAAATTAATTCCAGTTAGGGGCATCCACCTCATTTGTTTTTAACAGGAGCCTTTATTCCCGCTAATTAAAAATATTGGGTGGATAAACGCCCCCCTTTTTAAATATCACTATTCATTCACTTTTCACATTGGATTCACAATACGCTCCGCTATAATTAAAGCGTTGTAGCACACCAGAGATACATTCGGTATCTCTGGTGGGGACCCTATGATGAAGCATGTCACCAACCTGGTTGGTGAGTGAGGGTTCTTTTATCATCCTGTAGTGACTCCCCTTTTTCTGACACTTTTCTCCTTTGTTTAGGATACACTCTTTTGTTGTTTTGATTATGTTGACCCAGGGGGACTAAGAGTGGTTCCTTAGTTTTTTCACCCTCTCTCTCTTGTTGTTTTGAAGTAATCCTCATTTCAATCATATTTCTAGACTATCATCTGTTGTCTCAGTTAAACATTTGGTATATTACCTGCATTCTCTTTCGCTAGTTCCTTGAGATTAGATAATGTTATCACTACTTCCTGTAACTGTGTATTTTGCAGTGCTTCAACTTTATGCAATCTCTTCTGTGCTAGTGATACTGACTTGTAAAAATATCTGCCTAGGATCACACAACTCGTTACTAGCTCTAGTCAAGCCCTACCACTTTTATAGATTAATTTATGTATCAAAACGCTTAAAAAATCGAAAAAGTATTGTCAATTCTTAATTGTTTCCTATGGAAATAAACGAATTTCATTGTGTAAAACATAAAATGTATTTATGCTTAAAACTCTCAATGGCCTCTTATACAACCATTAGAGTAATCAATTGCTTATCTACAATAGTACAATTCTATTAATAAAAAACTGATTCAAATACTAGATCTTTAGCAACATATAATTTCCAATACACATATAACTCAGCGAGTGTGTTGATCTTCTGTGTCGTGTCTATCCAGCAATGACACGTTATCAGCTGAATTTAAACTGAAGTTATTTATTTATCCCTATAGAGTGATCACTGAAGCATATCTGTAACAGGGTGTGATTAAATTAAAACGTTAACATTGTTGCACTACAGTTCTTAAATCATAAGTGCGTGGTGGAATAAATGCAATTGTACATGTAACAAAAATAATATTTAATTATTCTTTTTTTTTAAAAACATGTTTTATTGGTCGATTGCACAGATGTTACAGGACCTTGAATATCAGAGCCGTCAACAAAATCACATTGCAGCATATCTCTATAGCAATCTATTTGTACGCTTGCCATCCAGCAATGCCACTGAAATATATCTCGAACAATAACAACCCCCCCCCCCCAACTCCCCCCACCCCATCCCCTGCATCGCACCATATCCATGGATTCCCCACCACAGCCCTAAGGCCCCACCGCCACGTTATATTGTGATAAGATGGAACCCCCTGTCTTCCTCTCTTGCCTGGCCCCCCTCCCTGCTCGACCAGTCTCCCTAGGTATCCCCATAATTAATCCTCTTCTTCTGCTGGTGGCTCCAGCCACAGCCCCCGGTAATCCGCCCACCTTTTCCATATTCAATAATGCTTGCGTGGACATCCTCGGGCTACAAATATGGGCTGTTCCAGCCCCATACAAAAGTCTAGGCCGTTTTTCCATGCTGTGATCGATGGAGCTCTAGGCGCCCTCCACGCCCTGGCGATATCCCGCTTTGCTAGTGTAAGGCCCAGCCGTAGCAGGTGCCGCTTATATATGTTGCCCCCAATGCCCTCCATGACATGTAGTAATGCAAATCGTGGCGTGCGCGGGATCGCCCACCCCAGCACCTCGGCCAGACAGGTAATTACCCCCCTCCAGAATCGGTCCAGCGCTGGGCAGTGCCAAATAGTGTGAATAAATGTCCCCTCCTCCTGACCACACCTGAGGCAGTCCGGAGCAGCAATCAAGCCCGCTCGGAACAGTCTGGCCCGGGTAAAACAAACTCCATGCAGATATTTAAATTATATGAGGCGCAGTCGCATTGCTATAGCCGCTTCCCTCTGGGCTACCAGGGCCTCCCTCCAGTCATCCTAATCTAAGGCACCTACGTCAGTTTCCCAGTCTCCCCGCAACTTCTGGAGCTTCGTAGAGCAATGAATCACCAGGGCCTGATAGATCCTGGAGATCTTTTTGGTCTCCAGATCCCCCATAAAAAATCTCGCTTCTAGCGGGTTAAACTCTGGGAGAGATGTCAGACCCTCCAGGCTGGGGGACAGTGCATGCCGCAACTGCAGATATCTGTAGAACTGTGATAGGGGCATGGAGAATTCTCTCTGCAAGTCCTGAAATGATTTAAGCGTCGTGTCGTTCATAACGTCTCCCAATGTCGAGATGCCTATGTCATCCCATCCGCGGAAACCTCTTAGCGCCATCAATTTTGGGAGGCGCCCATTGTTCCAGAGGGGGGTCTGTTCGGTAAGAACATCCCACCAGCCCATCCGACGCAGTGTCTGCCGCCAGATCAGGAAAACCACTCGCGTGACCGACGGCAGGCTGCTGCGCACTGACGCCGAGTACAGGATAGTGTGTAGTGTATTAGTTCCCATAAGTAACCTCTCCAGTGCATACGTCGGGTCTCCTCTATCCCCATACCACCACTCGTTGAGAACAAGGAGGTGCGAGGCCTGATAGTAAGATAAGACATCCGAAGACGCAAGTCCTCCGCAATAAGAGGATAGGAAACACGTTCTAAGGGCCACTCGCACTTTACCCCCTTCCCACAGAAACTGCCCCAACACTGAGTTCACCTGCCGGAACCATCGAGGTGGGATCGGGTATGGATAGTTTTGCAGTTGGTATAGCAGCTTAGGTAGCGCTACCATCTTAAATATTGCGGACCTGCCATATAGCGTCAATGGCATTTGAGACCAGGTTTTGAGATCCGAGCGGATCCTCTCCCACACTGGCGCCACACTGCGGCCCCAAGAAAGCTCCGGAGCCTCCGAAAGGAATACCCCAAGTATTTCAAACCTCCCACCGCCAGCTGAATATCTTTCGCCCACGCCCCGGGCCCCGAGCAATCCCCCAGCATCCACAGTGTGGATTTGGAGGGATTCATAAACAGTCCCGACGTCTCTCCAAAGATCTGTGTGATCCGTAGGAGTCGCGGTCCCGATGCGTCCAACTCCGTAAGGAAAAACAGGACGTCGTCTGCATATAATGCGATTCTGTCTGACACCCCCGGAGACCACTCGAAGCCCCTGACCTGCGCATCCATACGCACCCACGCCGCCAGCGGCTCCATTGCCAAGGCAAACAGGTTTGGGGACAGGGGGCATCCCTGTTGCGTGCCCCGTTGTATGGGAAAGACAGTAGATGTTACCCCCGCCACCCGCACCGCCGCCGTCAAATCTGTATAGAGGAGCTGGAGATAGGAAAGGAAGCTTGGGCCCAGATTGAGTTGGCGCAGTAAGGCAAACAGGTATACCCAGCTCAAGGAATCAAAGGCCCTATCCATGTCTGCCAACAGTAATGCCGCCTTCTCCCCGGTCTGTCGAACCGCCGCCACTGCTACGTGTGCCCGCCTTATATTGTGTCTAGTGGCCCTCTTGGGCATGAATCCTGCCTGGTCAGGGTGTATGAGAGTCGATATGTGGGGCAGAAGGCGGTTGGCCAGTGCTTTGGCCAGGACTTTCGCCTCCACATTGAGGAGGGTAATAGGATGATACAAGGCCTGTTGATCCAGGGGCCGGCCGGGTTTGAGAAATATTACCACTGCCACGTGTCTCCAGTCTGGGGGAAGCATACCCCTCTCCCTGGACTCCTCCACTACGGCTCGATAGTAAGGGGCCAATTGTATGTTATAGCGTTTGAAAAATTCGCTCGGAAACCCATTGGGCCCAGGCACCTTCCCTGGATTAATTATTATTATTATTATTATTATTAATTTTTGTAGAGCGCATAGTCACCAAGAGGTATCCCAGCGCTAGGAACCCTAATTCTACAGTTCGGCGGAACCGGGGCAGAGCAAAGGAGGGGGGGAGGTGGGGGGGGGGGGGAAGCAAAGACTCCGAATAATGGGAGGACTTAAGACCTTAGGGAAAGAGATGAGTCTTTAGCTGCTTCCTGAAGAGCAGGTATTGTGATTCGAGTCGCAGGTAGCGGGGGAGCGAGTTCCAGAGGCGTGCAGCTTGGACCGAGAAACGTCTTCCTCCTGATCGGGCTTTCTTGAATCTGGGGGTGTTGATGAGGTTTTCTGAGTCTGAACGGAGGGGTCTTGTAGTTTTATAGCGGGTGATGAATTTGCTAAGAATAGGGGGGCCTTGATTTTGTAGTGATTTATGGACTAGGCATAGGGCCTTGAATTTGACTCGCTCCCTTATGGGGAGCCAATGAAGAAGTTTGAGAGCAGGTTTAGCAGAGGTTCTGGCAGGGGTATTTGTGATAATCCGGGCAGCGGTGTTCTGGATTCTCTGAAGCTTGTTGAGGGTCGCTTCCGGAGCGCCCAGATAGATCACGTTGCTGTAATCAAGCCTCGATACTATTAGGCCTTGGATTAGCAATTTTTGGGAGTTGAAGGGTAGGAGGGGCAGGACTTTCCTCAGAGATTTCAGGAGACCAAAGCAGGTCCCGGCTACCTTCTTTGCCTGTATAGTGAATGAGAGGTCAGTGTCAATCCACACGCCCAGACTTTTTACCTCTGTTTTTGGGTCAGGGGGAGGGCCCAGACAAGCTGGCCAGATGTTCGGGGAGAGTGAGATTCCTTTCGGGCCAAGAAGAAGAACCTCAGTTTTCGTCCCATTTAGCTTTAGGGCTGACCTATTCATCCAGCGGTGGACCTGCGTGAGGCAGTTGTATAGGTCAGCTGAGTGTTGTCTGGGGTGGGACAGAGACACCACTAGTTGCGTGTCGTCAGCACAGCTGATAACGCGCACTCCGAATGGGGTGATGACCTCCTCCAATGTGGACATATAGATATTAAATAATGTGGGACTCAGAGAATAGCCCTGAGGCACACCACATTGGAGGGGCATTTCGGAGGAGCGGGCGTTCTTCTCCCAGATCTGGTAGGTCCGTTGGGCCAAGAAGGATGAAAGCCAGGACAGGGCTGTGCCTTCCACACCAACTCTTTTGAGTCTTTTGATGAGGAGTTGGTGGTTCACGGTGTCGAACGCCGCACTTAGGTCGAGGAGGATCACTGCCACTGATCCTCCCCCATCCAATAGCGCTCTGGCCCCTCCACCGCTGCCAGGAGGGCGATGTCAGTGCCCTGCCCTGGTCGGAGGCCCATCTGGGAACTTTTTAGCTTGTTGTTGGCCTCCAGAAACTGCGAGAGTTTCCTATTGACCAGTTTTTCAGCGATTTTGCTGACTCCTGGGAGTAAGGAAATGGGCCTGTAATTAGCCAGATTTTCAGGGTCGAGGGGTGGTTTCTTCAATAGGGCTTTTACGACGGCCGTCTTCCAACTCAGGGGTACAACTCCTTGTTGGAGTGAGGTGTTGATCAGATGAGTGAGAGGGGGGATGATTGTGGGGGCTACCTCCTTGAGGATTCGGAGTGGAGCAGGGTCCCTAGGGGATCCGCTCTTCATAGATTTAAGCGTGTTTCGTACTTCATCTGTTGTAACTTGGCCCCACGAGGAGAGACAAGTAGGTGGTGTAGGGCAGGGGAGAACGTTTTCTTCACACGGACTCGCAGGGGGAAATGAATCCAGAATTGTTTGGATTTTCTCGTGAAAGAAATTAGCCAGTTGTTGGCATTTCTCCTGATCGGCTTTAGGATCGGAAGGGTATCCCGGTCTCTGTTCTGGGGTTTTTATAAGCTCTTTAAGGATGACATATGATTCCTTGCTAGAGCATCCCGCTTTCTCTATTCTCTCCTGGAAGAACGCGCTTTTAGTTTTTCGGATAGCGATTTTATAGGATAGAAGAGAAGTAGAGTAGATGTTTTTGTTAATTTCCGATTTGTCTCTTCTCCAGGAGCGTTCTGTTCTCTTGCACTCCTGGCGCAGAGCTTTGAGCTCTGGGGTGTACCATAGAGCAGAAGATAGTCTTTTAGGATGTTTGAGGGTCGCAGTTTTTGGGAGCAGAGTATCTAGGGATGAGGTGATCCACTCATTAAACTGCTTGTCAGCCATGGTAGGGTCGGAGGAGAACTCGGGGATGGAGTCTGTAAGGGTGGCGGCCCATTCTTCAGGTGACAGTTTGCGCCATCGTCGGTCAGTTACCTGAATTTTAGAGGTTAGGGGGTTCGAAGTGGGAATTTCCCAGGAGAAAGGGACCAAAAAATGGTCCGTCCATGGGAGGGTCACGGGTGATTTGGTGGTGATTGTTGCTATATTAGTGAGGATGGGGTCCAATAGGTGTCCCTTCTCATGGGTGGGCTCGTTGTTCACCAGACGGATATTTAGTGATGTTAAGTCTTGCCGGAGGTCAGAGGCTAACCGATCCGTGGGATCCATGAAGTGGAAGTTTATATCACCTAGCATCAGGAAATTGGAGGTGGACGAAGCTAGTTGTGATACCGATTCGATGACGGCATTAATAAAATTCCCAGGAGCACCTGGGGGGCGGTAGATCAACAGCCCTGCCAGGGAATGAGCTGGGGAGGTTTGGATGGAGAATTGACAGCTCTCGCAATCCTCAATGTAGGCGTTGGAGGTTCTACAGGTGAATTGTTCCCTGAGAATTATGGCTACCCCCCCTCCTCTCCCTTTGGGTCTGTGTAAAGCTTGAGAGAGATAGCCTGTGGGAAGGGCCGTAACGATGTCCGGGTCGGTGCTATCTGATAGCCATGTTTCCGTTAAAAACAGTATGTCAGTTAAAAACAGTATGTCGAGATCCTGATCTTGAATTAGTAAATTTAATTCGATCGCATTGGGTTTACACAGCGTTCAGATCGGCTGCTTGCCAGTGCCACAGGTGAGTGCAGTGGGAGGGGTGCAAAGTGATTTTAAAAAACACACAGATTCAATAAATTTTAAAAAGGTCAATCAGATTGCATTTAGCGTCGCTCCCGGCTTCCGCCTCAGGAGAATTAGGTTCAAGTGCAGCTCTCGTGTTCAGAGCGCGCTTTTATCTGTTTTTGGTCGGAGGTGGGCGTGGCCACCCGGAGGGGGCGTGTCCTGGTCTCCTCGCTGCCGGTAATGGCGGCTTGCGCGTGGGTCCTGGGTTTACACAGCGTTCAGATCGGCTGCTTGCCAGTGCCACAGGTGAGTGCAGGGGGAGGGGTGCAAAGTGATTTTAAAAAACACACAGATTCAATAAATTTTAAAAAGGTCAATCAGATTGCATTTAGCGTCGCTCCCGGCTTCCGCCTCAGGAGAATTAGGTTCAAGTGCAGCTCTCGTGTTCAGAGCGCGCTTTTATCTGTTTTTGGTCGGAGGTGGGCGTGGCCACCCGGAGGGGGCGTGTCCTGGTCTCCTCGCTGCCGGTAATGGCGGCTTGCGCGTGGGTCCTGGGTTTACACAGCGTTCAGATCGGCTGCTTGCCAGTGCCACAGGTGAGTGCAGGGGGAGGGGTGCAAAGTGATTTTAAAAAACACACAGATTCAATAAATTTTAAAAAGGTCAATCAGATTGCATTTAGCGTCGCTCCCGGCTTCCGCCTCAGGAGAATTAGGTTCAAGTGCAGCTCTCGTGTTCAGAGCGCGCTTTTATCTGTTTTTGGTCGGAGGTGGGCGTGGCCACCCGGAGGGGGCATGTCCTGGTCTCCTCGCTGCCGGTAATGGCGGCTTGCGCGTGGGTCCTGGGTTTACACAGCGTTCAGATCGGCTGCTTGCCAGTGCCACAGGTGAGTGCAGGGGGAGGGGTGCAAAGTGATTTTAAAAAACACACAGATTCAATAAATCTTAAAAAGGTCAATCGGATTGCATTTAGCGTCGCTCCCGGCTTCCGCCTCAGGAGAATTAGGTTCAAGTGATTAAGCTCCCCCAAGGCTGTGCTGAGCTCTTCCTCCGTCAACGGAAGCTCCAGATGATCCCGCACCTCATCCGATATCTGTTTAGGGGGTAGATCAGCCAGGAACCGCTCGATAGTGGCCGCTGGCAGACACTCCCGGGGGGCATAAAGCTCCGCGTAATAGGCAGCAAAGCTTTCAGCTATAAGGAGCTGATCAGTGATCGGAGCTCCTGTATTATCTACTAATCCCGGAAGGGCCTGAGCGTGAAAGCCTGTAGATCATCTTCCCGGACTTGTCCCCCCACTGATAAATCCTACTACGTGTCGCCAGCCAAGTCTGGCGAGCTTCATCCATGAGAAGGGCTGCACATGACTGTTGGGCCTGGAGCAATTGCCTAACCCACCGTTCCCCCCCCCCCCCCCCCCCCTCCTCCCTGGCCTGCCGCTCGAGTGCCTCAACGGAGGCCTCCGCTAATGTCAGCTCCTCCCTGCGCTTGTGGCGGGCCGCCGAACACCAGGAGATGTCCACCCCACATAGAGTTGGCTTCAAGGCCTCCCACAGGGACCCCACACTCGACACCGATCCCTCATTTGAAGCAAAGTAATGGGCAATAGCTTCCCTCATATGAGTACTATAGGCTGCATTCTGTAAATGCCACGGCGATAGACGCCATCGAAATGGCTGCCGCCCTCTGCCCATGGCCAGCTCAAGGGACACTAGAGAATGATCCAATAGGCCGCGGGGGAGGATCTCCAGGAGCACCACTCCACTGATCCGCGCCCGGGGAAGAAATATATAATCCAGTCTCGGAGAAAGTGGCATGAACCACCGAAAGGTACGTCTATTCCCGCCTATCCCCGTGGGTCCACCGCCAGTCAAGACTAGTCACCAGGGAGCTGAGTTTCGTGGGGCCACCTCTCCGCTCACCACCCTCCCCCCCACTCCGGTCCCTGGCTAGATCCATGACATCATTCCAGTCCCCTCCCACGACAGAGAGCATATCCGGCATATCCGCCCAGAGGGCCAATACCTTCTCTACAAAAGACCACTGTAAGGGAGGGGGGGCATACACACAACCCAAAATCACGGGGACCTCCCCAACCGTACCCCTGATAAATAAATAGCGGCCCTGTGGCTCAATCCACTGCTGCGCGTGTACATATGGGACCCTACGATGGACCAGTATCGCTACCCCTCTGGACCCCCTCGCAAACCCCGCATGAAATACCTGGTGGTACCCATATCATTGCAAACATGGGGTCTTCGTACCCAAGAGGTGTGTTTCCTGCAGCATGAGAATATCCGCCCGAGCCCTCTTAGCCTGATGTAATATTGCCCCTCGCTTAATTTTATCTAGGGCCCCCCTCACATTCCAGCTTATAATTCGGAGGGTACCCTGGACTCTTGTGTCCCCCAGCCGTGCGCTAGCCATTGGGAAGGAACCTCATCTCCCTTACCCATAGAGGACTGTGGCTAAATGTAGGACCAAAGTCAGGATCCCCCTGGAAAATGCGACGCGGAACCAATAACAACTCCCCCCAAACAAACCCCCCACCCCATACCTCAAGAACACTGAAGCATCAGTCGCGGCGGGGCAAATACCCAGCTCCCAACCGGGGAAGTGGTACTGCCCCATCCAATGGATCCCAAACTCACAGCCCATGGTCCTCAGGCCAGATCCCGACCCGGACAAGTCCGGCGGAAAACCAGCCCACTCCTTCGTTCCCCTGACCGTTACATCTCAAGGACTATGACGAGCACATCGGGGGCATAAGAGACCACCCCGCCCCCAACCAACCCCAAACAACAGGATACCAGGGGTCAATGTCCATGCCCCGGGCCACCCTCCACAGCAGCCCCACCACACACAGAGCGCCTCCTGGAGCGCGACCGCCTGTCCCCCAACCGCTGCCGTCTCTTCTAATCCTTCCGGGCCACCTCTCCGGAGGAGGAGTCTGACTCCCTGCCAGACGGTGTAGGCACTCGCATCTGCACAGTTTAGTCAGTCCACTTTAATACCTCCTCCGGTGTATCGAAGAAGTGAGTACGGGACTGATACACCACCCGCAGGCGAGCCGGAAACAATAGGGCGTATGCTAGCTTAAGGTCTCTCAAGCAGGCCTTCGCGGCCATGAAGGACTGACGCTGCTGCTGCACCAGGCGGGTGTAATCGGGGAATACTAAGATGCGTACATTTTCATATTGCAGCGGTTCTTTAGCCCGGGCCTGATTCATAACAGCATCCCGGTTCAAATAGTTCAGGAATCTCGCTATCACAGGCCGCGATCGCGCCCGGTGGGCCCGTTCTACCACGAAGCAGCGTGATAGCGCATCCGGTGGGAGCCAACTTTCCAGCCACTGTGTGAGGAAGCGTTCCATATTACCCGCCTCGCAGCCCTCCGGAAAGCCCACAAATCTCAAATTGTTCCGCCGGGCCCGTCCTTCTGCATCTTCCACTCGAAGCACCAATCCCCGCTGAATCTTTTCCATGGATGCCATTTTTTGTTTCAGCGTGGTAACATCGTCCTCTACCCCTGAGATCCGGGTCTCCGCCTCTGTGATGCGAGACACTGCATTGCGCAGATCTTGACGCAGCAATGTGACATCTGACCCAACCGCCCCGATCTTGGCATCTAGCATGTCTCTGGATTGGGTTATGGCTGCCATCAGGGCCACATGGTCTGGGATAGTCTTGGACGGTCCCCCGGTCGCGCCAGCTGCCACTCCGGGGCCAGTACATTTATCAATTGGGCCATGACGAGCGGAGCCACCGCCTTTGTCTCTTGTCATGTCCTCTCCCAGAGACCCCCCACAGGATCAGTCACGGCAGGGCCAAACGCAGGAGCAGCTGCCCCGGACCCAAGGAATCCCCTCCAGGGGGCGGAGCCCTTCGATCCCACGTAGAAAGAGATCCACAGAGTCAATCCAATCCTGCCAGCTATTGGGTGGCCTCTCTGCGCGCCATAGTCGCCGACTGACCAGGAGCTTCCAGACCAACCGCCCTCGATGTATCTGTCCACCAGGCCCAAGGCCACGATTCCCCGCTGCACCTCGGCCGATCACACCACCAATTGCACACCGATAGGGCGTTCCGCGCCGGTGCCCCGGTGTCGTCGCACCCCGCTCCTCTGTCTAGGGGCTGCCCTCTGACCCGTCGCAAGTATCACTCCTCCTCCTTGCTCACCTCCGCGGCACGGTCCGGCCACCGTGTCGTCAATCGCCACCCCGTGTAGGCCGCCACTCGCGTCCAGAAGAGGGCCCTCGCCCCCGGCCCGCAGCAGGTAGCAGCCCGCGTGTGGACAGCCGCTCGCACGCAGATGAGGATCGGAGCCCCGCCAGGTATCGCCTCCGGAGCCCACAATGCCAAGGGGGCCCTCAACACCGTCACTCCGGGCCGTCCCTCTACTTCTCTGGCACTCGGTCAATGGGACCCGAGGTTGTTGGCAGTGATGGCTCTCAGCGCTCCCCCACCGCCAGTCCTCTGCACTGCAGCAAATGATTCTAGGGCCAATCCCCTCCGTCGGGCCCTCTACAACAGCCGCCGCTCTTTTGTCACCGGGCCGGCCCCACACAGCTCCTCACCTGGCCCCCGGTGGCGCGGTAGGCCCCGTTTATTCCTCTGTTGTGTCCTGCAGGCCGCCAGCCCCCAGCGTCGCTCCCACCACTTGCCGTCGGTCTCAGCCACTATGATTCCGCTCGGGGCCGGGCGCACCTCGATCTGCCACCGCCAGGGGCCACCCGGATGCAGTACTAGTCTCCCTGGCTTCAGCCGCGTCTCCGGGACCGATCCGCGCGAGGCGCGACTCCTCCGCCGATAGCGCACTCAGGCTCCCCGGAGCTCCGTCGGGTGGCTGCTCGTGGGGGGGGCAATGCCCCTACACCGCCTTCCGACCCAATGTTTGGCCAGGGGAACCAGGATATTACCTTGGGCTGGACGGAGCTCGTCTAACTCGCGTCCGCCATTGCGGCTCGCTTAGCCACGTCCCCCATATTTAATTATTCTTGTCTAAGTTTGAACTAAAATATATTCTAGCCTTATCAACTACACAAATATTGAATCTGTTTTACAAAGAGAATTGGATCTGTTTACTCCAACAGTGTCATGCAGTAATTTGGTTTTCCAGTTCCAGCAACAGTCATATTGTAAGAGAGAATGGAACTGAGGGTTGGAATAACAAGGCATTCACGAGAAAAACTAAGCTTACGCGAAAGGTGGCAATGATTCTTTGAGAAAAGAATTAAGCAGTTATTTTTAGTAAACTGCTCAATATTAAGCAATGGTTGGCAGCAGCAGTTTAAGTGCATCGAAAAAGAAGGGAACTGTGATACTAAGGGCCTCATTTTAAAGGTGGTGGGACCGCCACCTTCAACCTGTTGGTAGCAGTCCCACCACCATCGGACCGAAATTGACCACCCACCACATTATAATGGCGGGCAGATGGTAGGCAGCCGGAGAGACCGTCCGCCACAGTTACTACAGGCTCAAGGAGCCAGTCAGTCCGTTGAGGGACTTGTATCCCCACAACTGTGGCGGTGCCTGTGGAGGCACTGCCGTAGAGATTACAACGTCCCTTCCCCCCTGACATGGGCCCTGGGGGGCACATATCCCTGCACTATGTGACAGGCACCGCATGGTACCTGCGACACAGTGCAGGGATATGTGTACTGCGCCGTGTGCTGCAGCCTGCAGCACACGCCGGACTACAAAGGATACAGATTGCGACCGCCTTCAAGGTGGTTGCATCCTTATTCCTATGGCAGGACCGCCGACAGTCCGAAAGGATGGCGGTCGGACAAAAGTTCATAGGGGGTCAGTGAGTGTGAGGGACGTGTTCATGAGTGTGGTGGGGGTGCAAAGACATGGCTAGAAAGGACAAAATATTCTGTAACTATTTTGCAGGTCTTTGACCTGCAGGTACCTCCACACGCCTATAATGAAGAAAAAAAGGTTAACTAATGGGTAGAAAATGCATTATTTTACGTTATGAAACCTCAATTAGTTAATATGATGGCTGCAGACGTTTGTGCAAACCAGAGAGTCAAAAGAACTGAATCCTTGCCCAGCAGGGATAGGCGTCAAGGGTGGAGGATGCAGAGGGCCGGGCGCGACGCAACAATCTCCGCTTTGTTGGGTTTCCGGAGGGTTGTGAGTCTGGAGACATGGACAGGTTTATTACCCAGTGGTTGGAGAGCTGGCTGCCAGCCGACGCCCTGTCTAAATGCTTTGTGGTTGAGCGTGCACACAGGGCCCTGATGCAGAAGCCTCCTCCGGGGGCTCGTCCTAGGCCAGTGATTGCGAAACTACTTAATTATCACGATCGGGATGTGATCCTGAAACAGGCCAGGACCAAAGAACCATTGCTGTATGATAATGCCCGTATCCTGATTTTCCCTGAGTATACTAAACAGGTCCAACAACAGCGGCAATCATTCCTTGCAGCAAAGGCCTGCCTGCGAGAACTTAAGCTCCCAAATGCATTGCTCTACCCAGCCCGGCTGCGGGTTGTCTATCGCTCTTGTGCACATTTTTTTGATTCCCCGGAGGAGGTCTTCCATTGGACGGACGAGACGGTGCGGCTGTGCCCTCACTCGCCACCCGGGAGAGACTCTGACTCGTCCTCGAGCGGGGTGGTCCGAAACATGCCTGGTGTCAGGGGGAAGGGGTCTCGCCGCTCCAGGTCCAGAAGGCAGTCCAAATCCAGCGATGTCCCGTCACGTGTGGGATCTGCTTCGGGTCAAGCTGCACCAGCTGACTGATTAATTTCTGTGTTTGTACATTTAAGATTCTCAGAGATGTTAGAAAAGGCCAGAGGTGCCCGACGAGGGCCAGTGTTTCTGTTGGATATTTCCAGACAGGGTTAGGGGCTAGAGGACGATGGGCTGTAGTTTGGGGATTCATTGGCGGGTGAGGGGTGGTACCTCCTGTTGGGGTCTGCCTGCCGCGATAGGTACTTCACTGTTCTTGAGGTATATGGTGGGGGCAGGGAGTTGGTTGGGTTGTTTGGGGGAATTGCTGTTCTTTTATCGCACTGTTCCATTGCAGGTCGGGCCGGGCTATGCTGCATGTCTTGGGCCACCAGGGTTCTCCATGTTCCTGATGTTTTTGCATGGCCGCCACTATGGGTAGACCATTAGACTCTTTGGAGTCCCTGCGCATCTTGAGCTGGAATGTCAGAGGGGCGCTAGATAAGATTAAGCGCGGAGCTATCCTTAAGCAGGCTAAGCGCACCGGCATCTTGATGCTGCAAGAGACGCACCTTATGGGGACAAAAGCACTATGTTTTCAGCGCTTCGGATATATACAAGTGTTCCATGCAGGCTTTGTGCGGGGATCCAGGTGAGTTGCGGTATTGATCCACAGGAGAGTCCCTTATATCCACATTAGAAAGTGGGGTAATGCACAGGGCAGATATCTTTTTCTTCAGGGTACGTTGAGGGGTGAATCCATGATATTTGGTAGCGTTTATGCCCCACCGCCGCTGTCCTGGGGTTTTGTAGAGAAACTTGTGACCGTGTAGACGGATATTCCAGAGGGCCTGGCAGTGGTTGGCGGGGATTGGAATGATGTGTTAGATGTAGTCCTTCATCGGTGCAGGCCTGACGGGGCCCTGATGGCTCGCCATTCCACCAAGTTTCATTCCTTAGTAGTAGGCCAGGATTGGGATGACCCATGGCGTCGGCTACATGGCGGGACACAGGGGTTCACCTATCTCTCGGCGGTCCACGACTCCTTCTCTTGTATTGATTTTATCTTTGTGTCTTGGGGAGACGCTAGCAGGGTGGCGGAGGCTGATATTCTCCCTCGAGGGCTTTCTGATCATTCGCCTGTGGCCATTACTCTGCGTGCTGGCCTTGCACGTGGGCCTTTCCGGTGGCGCCTTTCCACATGGAATCTCCAAAACGAGGAGTATGGGTAACACATGGGGAACGTCATCGAGCCGTATTTGTCGCACAATATGGGGTCGGTGCCGGCGTCTCTGTGGGAGGCGATGAAGCCCACCCTTCGCGGGGTGGACATCTCCTTCTGCGCGGCGGCGCGTAGAGTCCGCAGGGAATCTCTTATCCGGGCAGAAGCTAAAATCTTGGATCTGGATGCGCGCAGTAGAGACGAAGGGGGGCGGCTGGTCCGCCGCCAATTGTCGCTAGCGCAACAGGATCACTCGTCCCTCTTGCTGGATGAAGCTCACCAGGCATGGTTGGGAACCCGAAGCAGGATATATCAATGGGGGGACAAGTCGAGCAAACTCTTACATAGATTGTGCCAAGGGGAGACGGGCTCCCTGGTCCTCCCGGGTATTGTAGGATCTGATGGGATACGGATATCGGACCCGTCGGCCATCGCAGAAAGTTTTGCGGTATACTGTGCAGACCACTATGCTCCTAGGGCATGTCTGTCAGCAGAGGTCATTGGCCGGTTTTTGGATGATCTCCCGTCCAGAGGTCTGACCGACGAGGTTAGCGCAGAATTGGACCGTCCATTTTCGGCAGATGAACTGAACTCTGCCCTCAGGGGCTGCGGCCTGGTAATGCGCCGGGTCCTAATGGCTTCCTTAATGATTTTTTTAAACGGTACTTCCAGCAGCTTGGTCCTCATTATAGCAGTGTTGTGGAAGAGGGCAGGGAGCTTGGTCGTCTGCCCAGGGACTGGCGGCATGCTGAGGTGGTGGTTTTCCACAAACCCCGTAGGCCTCCCGAACTCCATGCATCTTACCGTCCCATCTCTCTTCTCAACGTCGAGGCCAAGGTCCTGGCCAAGACGCTGGCTAATCGTCTCTGTCCCCATATCTCGTCTATTGTTCATCCGGACCAAGCCGGGTTTATGCCCCAGCGGGCGACCCGCCATAATATTCGTAGAGCTCATACAGCAGTCGCGGCAGCCGGGAGTTTGGGGGTACGCGCGGCCTTATTGCTTGCAGACCTGGATCGTGCTTTTGACTCATTGAGTTGGGAGTATTTATTCGCACTTCTACGCAGATTGAATTTAGGACCTCGCTTTCTGTCCTATCTGACTTTACTCTACACGGACATAACGGCGTCTGTGCGCGTGGCGGGTTCCGTCTCGTCGGTGTTCCCCATTAGTCGAGGAACCAGGCAGGGGTGCCTCCTGTCACCATATTTGTTCACCCTGGCAATGGAGCCTCAGGCCGCATGGGTGCCTATTGATGCGCAAGTGGCCGGCCTTGAATGGGCCGATGGACTGTCGGATCGTATAGCTTTATATGCGGACGATGTGCTATTCTTTCTTACTCAGTTGGACAGGACTGGCCCGCGGTTGCTGCGCATCATGCAGGTGTTTGGAGAGACTACTGGACTTTATATGAACGAGCGAAAGTCTACCCTGTGGGTCTTGGGTGGAGGAGATGACCCTGGTGCCTGGGCCTCCGCGGTTCAGGTGGTGCGTGGGGGCTGAAATATTTGGGTGGGTTCCTCTCAGACTCGCGGTCGACTGCCTGAAATAGTAACTTAGTGCCGGTGTGGAACAGGGTGCGTGAGGATCTTAAAGTCTGGTCCCACATGTCCTTATCTTTATATGGTCGCTCGGCCGTCTTCAAAATGGTCTCTCTTCCTCGTCTGCTGTACCAGCTACAAAACCATCCATATCCTATATCTTCGGGTTGGTTCCGCCAGGTCAATGCAGCACTGGGCCAGTTTCTATGGGGCGGGGGGGGGGGGTTGCTAGGGTGGCTCTCCGTACGTGCTTCCTATCCACATATTGTGGGGGGCTCACGACCTCAGACATCCTTTCGTACTATATGGCCTCAAACTTGTTGGTTCTCAATGAATGGTGGTATGGGGATAGGTCGGATCCGGCGTATGCGCTGGAGCGACGCTTGATGGGTGATCACTCGCTACACACGCTCCTATATTCTGTGCCCCTGCGCCGTTCTTTGAAGAGTGTGACACAGCTGGCGTTTCAGGTATGGCTGCAGGCGTTGCGGAGGATGGGTTGGTGGAACCGCCTAACTCGGGAGACGCCGCTATGGCAAAATGGACGTCTGCCGCAGTTGGCGGCCTTGCCTGGTTTCCGGGATTGGGATGCGTTTGGGATCTCTACCCTAGGGGATGTTATGAGGGGGCCTGTCCTGAAATCATTCCAGGGCCTGCAGAAGGACTTTCAAATGCCGTGTACACAATTTTTTTAATATTTGCAATTTCGGCATGCTCTCTCCCCTAGCTTGGTGGGCCTGGAGGAGTTGGCTGACTTCAGTCCAGTGGAGGCGAAAGTTTTCATGGGGGACCTGCAGGACCACAAAATATCTAAAATTTACCAGTCCCTAGTTACAGACTGCTCCCCATCTCTACAGCGTCTCCGTGGGGCATGGGAGGATGATGTGGGCTCACTCGAGGAGGAGGACCGGACAGAGGCCCTGGCCTCCCCTCGCGGGGCGGCTATAGCCATGAGCCTTCGGCTCATCCAGTTTAAATACCTCCATAGGGTCTATTTTACTAGTCAGACTGTACAGGGCTGGCTTGGTGGCTTCCCCGGAATGTCTTCGCTGCCTGCATGAGGAGGATACTTTGCTGCCTACTGTATGGGATTGCTCTGCACTAGCTAGGTTTTGGCGGGGTGTACTGACCTGCCTATCAGAGGTTCTGGGTTGGGATCTTCCCCGTTCCCCTAACTTTGTTCTCCTGCAGGTTATGGATGATATAGGCGGCAACGTCTACAAGGGTCACCTTATGCTCCTGGGTTTTACCCTTGCCAAGCGCGACATTGCTAGGGCCTGGAAGGCGACAGCTGCACCCTCCGTCTCGGTGTGGAAGGCAGGACTGGATTTTTGCATGGGCCTTGAGGCCCCCGTTTTTATAGCACGGGGATGCCCGCGTAAACATTACAAAATTTGGAAGCGCTGGGCGGACTACAGGGGATTGGAATTGGGAGCCCATTCCAGCACAGGGATTGTGTGGGTTGTAATCTTCTCCTCCCCTGCACTGGGGGGGGGTCCGTATCATACATGTACCGGGTGGCATGGTGTCTCCCAGACATTTCTCATAGCGAGCGTAGGCCTACTGCTCCGATTATACATGTTGCTCTTGCTTGGTTGACAGTGCGAAGGGGTGTGGGGTGGGGGATGTTATCTGTCTTTTTTTTGGTTAAATTTTGTTGTATTTCATATGCATGTCCTTTATTATTCCTTTTCGTTATTATATGAGAAACTGTCGAAGTCAGGATATTGTATTTTGACGCTACGGAAGCCTCTGTTTACAGAGCTCCGCTATATATGCATTTTAGAAATAAAATATGTTTTCAAAAAAAGAACTGAATCCTGGTTGAAGCAGTGGGGAATAGCAACATGTGAATTCACAGTGCTACGAAGTCCCACCCCATGGCTGAAAGCACTGCGAATATGTAGTGAATATGTAAGTCATCATTTTAAAATTTTTATTCCACATAGTATAGATAGGATTTCACAAAAAGTGCAAAAAAGTTTGTTTTTAAGACAAAACGTGCTTTCAAGTGTCAGTTAAAAAGATCCCAGCAGGTAACATCCATGTGTTGCTTTCAAAAGTAATAGGTCACCATATAATTTCAAGTCACTCCGTCAATTGAAGCTTATAGGGCTCCCAAGCCGACCTTACAGTTACTGACTGACTAAGTACACAAATTTAATATTTCTTACAGGTACCAGGCACCCTGATGAGAAGGCTTGGCTCTTTTTTAGCTCTCTGCCCCCCCACCCCCAGCTTTATAGCACTGGAGAAACTCTCCTATCCCACAGCTTTACAGCACAGGACCCCCCCTTTCGACACTTGCAGCCTGAGGCACCTGAGGTTCCGCTTTAGCGGGTCAGGGACAACTGTTTTTTTAAAAATAAATCAAAATGTATGAATTCTTTTTTTCTAATGATCCCCCTACCAGCAAGAGAGGAGCACCAGGAGCCAGGCAGAGGACAAAGCTGTTGCAGGATCCCAGAAAGTTTAGCTCCTTGTCAAATGCAGCTGTAGGCCCATGTGGCACAACAAGCTCTTTCTCCGGTATCAAGCCCACTGGTGTTCTGTAAATCAAGACATAAGGCATAACCATAATTAGGGTGGAGCAAGTCATCCCCTTCCCCCTCACCATCATCCTCATTATTCTGTGTCACAGGATTAGAGTCAGAACCAAAGAGAGAATGGAGCCTCTAGTGATAGCTGGGAATGAGACAGAGGCACTGTGTTAGACTCAGGCCTCACTACAACTAGCTGCACTTTTGTAATTTTACTGATTGACACCGGTCGAACTTGAGCCAGCGTCGGATCGAGATCCGACATGAGCATTGGCATTGGATTATTCAGCAGCACTGGTGGTGCTGGCATAGGTTGCAGAGCAACGTAAACTGCCATTGATCTCTAGGCCTGGGTGGAAATCTGCACCAAATTTGGTATAGGCCTGGAAATGGGTCACACGGTGACAGACAGCTCGAGAGAGAGTGATCGACTGGCGGTAACTTAACTGGAGGTCCCTGCAGATCCGTGGGGCTTGAAGGCATGCCGAGAGCCCTCATACCTTCTCTTTGTAGTTATAGGGACGGTATGGGGGATGGGGTTGAGTCACGCTTCTCTTTCTTATGCTTGCACTTGGACTAAATCTTCCACTTACCCAAGGACTTTGAGTGGGAAATGGAGCGGTTGCGGGAACAGCCCCAAGACAAGCACCAGGCCCACGACTTGGAGAAGAGCGTGATCCGTCCTGAAGATCTCAAAGTCTTCCTATTTTCAGCAGCGTATAACTTTGCATCCCAGTCTTGAATCGAGTTTGTATTAAGGTGTATTTATCACGACTCAAGAGTTGTGTCTAGAGCACAGCCACCAAAAGCCTATCTTGTGTGGGTCTGTAACTGACATCTGCTTTCAGCAGTCACAGCTCAGCTAGAATCTTGTCGTTTTCGGTGGGGACATCATTCCCAAGCACACTGTGGAAAAGATGTGGACTCGTAAGACTTACAAAGTCAGGAGTGGAGCCCTAGTTCTGCATGAAAATGTATGGAAAGAAAGGACTAATGTCAGTCGGTAAAGGTGTCACTTACATGCGGCTCTGCTCTTTCAATTCAGTATGAAGTCAGTGTGCAGCCGTACAATGACACCTATCAGCACACGAAAGCAATCCTACAAAATTTCTCTGGATCCAGCATGGTGCCTGGGGGATATTCTAAGGTGAGGAATCTGCGGTAAGAAGTATCCATCAGAAATCTAGGAATGAAGACACCAGGTAGCCGTCAAACAAAAATCCCTACTATAGCTAATGCACTGTAAACTTCTAATACTGTACACTGCACTAAAGCAACATCTGCAGTACGAGAAGTCTTTCCAGAAGCAGTACATGCATCACAACAGCACCCCTGCATTCTAGGGAGCGCTGCACTTAGATGTGGCCATACCTGTATCATGTCTATGACCCAAAATAATGTCTAGCAGGAAAATGACTTCAGTAGAGAGTTAAGAAGTTTAGAAAGATTTAGAGATACGTTTTTGAACAATTAGCAAATATCTAGGCAGAGAGCTTGGTGTGACACTGAGCCAGGTAATCAGGATCAAACTTTGTAGACAGGAAGTCAGGTCGACACATACACAGGAGGGGTTATGAAGAGAAAGATTCTGAGCAAGTGTAACACCAGATTGGGGGCACACAAGGCAAGGGACCTGAGAAAAACAGAAAAGAGAATTAAACAAGCATTGGCATAGCCAATAGGCCGCGCCTTGGGGTTATAAGTGTTTAGTTATCCAGCACAATATCCTTGGTGCAACAACATCAACTGTTGCATGGCTAAACACTTATAAGGTCCCAAAGGCGAGACCTATTGGCTATGCCAATGCTTGTTTTAGCTATTTTTTTTGTGTTCAAGCACTACTTAGGAGTTCTTGCGTTTTCAGTCCAGCCCCCATATCCCTATTTAGCTTCAATTAGCTCCCACCTGTTCCTCTCCCCTACCACCCCTCTACCTTGTACTCTGCCCCACTCCACTGCTCTCCACTCTGCGCCACTGCACTCTACCCCGCTCTACACAATGCCACTCTACTCTACCCTACTCCAAGCCACTGTACAACATGCCACTACACTCTATTCTGCTGCACGTCACTCTAGTCTTTCCCACGCCACTCTGTTATACAACATGCATAAAAGACATTGGCAAAGCTAATAGCACTCGCATAGGCGAAACCTATTGGCTTTGCCAATGCTTGTTTTGAGTGCCACGGCAGCTAATCAAACTCCAACAGAACTTCATCAAGGCCTTTAAGGAGCATCTCTTATGGCGCTGAAAGTTTACAGGGTGCAGTGTTGTTTCTATGTGCAAAGGGGTAAGCAAACAATAAAAGTTGCTACAGATGGAGCTCGAGAATCAAATCTTAATCATTAATGATTCGTAAGTTATTAATGAGAATGTGTAAACCGGTGTTGCCACCTCTTAAATGACAACCTATGCTAGAAATGCAAATAAATGTTGCTCAATTTCAACTGCAGTATAGTTCGCTGAGTGCCCGAGGAGATCGTGTTTAGAGCACTCATTACAGGGCAAAGAGCAGTGTGGGCACAGCAAAAGCTGAGTGAGCTCATATCACCGAAACACTGCTGCTGAGGAATGCATGAGGTGTGACCGTTTGCAGCCAGAGGGGAGGTGGAGGAGCAAGGGAGTGAAACCGGAGGAGCCACTGCAGGAGTACACTAACGCCCACCCTGCATCCCTTCCAAGGAGCACAATGATTCCACATAACCTCCTTACCTTCCTGATCTGCACACCAATTCAACCAATGTTCTGTGTAGTTTTAAATAGTAGCTCGAACACGACCCAAAGGTATTGGAGCGTTTTCCATGAGCACTGGTTACATCACAAAAGGTCACTTTCTTTTTTTCTTTGGGGGTGGGGGTAGATTTGGGGAGTGCGGAGAGTTTTAAGTGATTTTCCCAAAACCAGAGGACGCCAAGACTTTAACCTGGTTAGCCAGTTTCAAAGTTCCTTCTTAGTTGAAAGTGTTTTTTTTTGTTTTGTTTTTTTGCAGTTCTGTATAGTGTGAACTCGACCCGAAGGTATCGGAGTGCATATACATGAGCACCAGTTGCATTACACAAGGACCTGTTCATTTTTGGTAGGCACAGGGAGATTACGTAATTTGCACAGAAACACATGATGTTGAGCCGTCGCCGAGACTCGAACCCGATTCCCCAGTATCTAAGTCAGCAGCTCTGGTTACGCCACATCCTTAGTTTGTATTTATATAGGGCCTGTACCCCGCACACCAGTGCTAGACTGGCCCATGTGCAATTAATGGTGAACATTACCGCGTTGTTTCTATGAGGCATTTAGTTTTCACTTTGGGGAACCTCACAAAAGGAGCATGCTGTTTGGAAGTATTTTATAAAAGGAAAGGGGGGGCTTATTTGGCACGCAACTGTAACACGCGCGCGCTGCCAACCTTTTTGATTGCAGGCAGCACACAAAACGCTGTAAACTCACACGTTGCATTTTTTGGTGCGACTCCAGAATGGTCCCCAACACCCCCCACCCCCAGCGGCTGGCTCCTCAGTCAGAGGGGGTTGACTCACATTGACTAGCACGCAGTGGAGGTCCGCCCCGGGCTCCTCTGTGCCGGTCCCGCCCAGGATGGCCTTCACCCGACCCACGTTGCCCACTCGCAGGGTGTTGACGTCATTCTCGCAGCAGAAGGCCTGGATCAGCGTGAAGTGTATTTGCAGAGCCACGTCTTGGTCATGTTCTGCGTCAGCAGACAGCAAACAATAAACATACTTTACTAAGAACAAGCGCGCGCGCCGGGCTAAAAGTAATAAAAGTTAAAAAAAAAAAAAAAGGCAGAGCATAAGGCAAACGCGGGCCGATCTCTTGTCCTTATGGGGCCATATGTTTGAAACACATGGCCCCATAAAGATAAGAAAAGGCTTTACTACAAACGTAAAGCAACCGAGCCAGTCCGACTGGGACGGCCCTAAAAGAGAAAAGTGTACGTCACTAGACGCTCTTCTCCAATGGCTGGCCACCATTTCGCATAAACGGTGATGCCAGCCAATGGAAAAGAGGGGCGGGCTTAAAGACCACTAGAGAAATCTCAAATCATTAAATCTCGCCAGCGAGACTGCGCATGTCTGCGTAGTCTTACACCAGGCGAGACCTAAAAAGGACAGATCAGACTGGAGTACAAAGAAGCAGGTTACAAGAAGACAGGGTAACATCACCACTAAGGATATAGTTCAAGAGGCACTGACAAGAGACGAAAGCTGTACTACGAAGACTGACGCATACTTAGATAAGTTGCATGGCAAAATCCCACAAAAGCAGATACTGGTTAGGCAGGGGAATGTAATACCTGACCATGGACCCCAATCCCCATAAATCCCCTTATTGGGAAAACCAAAGTCACAAATTAAACTCAACCAATTGGTGAAAAATAACACGATTCACCTCACCCTTAAAGAGTACCACCAGATGTTAGATCCCTCTCTCTACAAATCATATTACTCAAACTTCCTCATTCCAGGGGTAACTTGAATAATCCATCGCAATAGACACCACTAACCGGGAAATCCCACAAACTGAAGTCATTAGTGTACCCTAGGTGTTTAATGTCCGAAGCAGCCAAGGAATTTGCAAAAGTGGATATATGTAAAAAGCGTTACATAACGGAACCCCGAAAACACGTGGCAATTCAAAAGGCACTTTTTCCATTTATAGATCTGGGGCTTGCGTGTCATTATTGTGACCATAGAAGGCATGGAGTACTTTAGATTAGTTGATTCTCCTCAAATGCATGGGAATCCCATTTGACAGAAGAATTTCTTTTTTTCTTAAATTTATTTATTATTTCACTTCAATCTCTTTCATCTATAAAGCCAAGAGGTATGGACAGCTTTACATCCACTCCCAACTCCCGCCAATGGTAATTAAAAAAAAAAAAAAAAAAACTGTGTCACCTATTTATCATTATAACTATTTCATAGTACTAAAACAAAGAGCTCCCACCAAAAACACCCTTATGCGTGTCTAAAAGAAATCCAGTACCACAGGAACACAACCAAATGCAGCGCCATATGAACATTACGCATCAGCATTTAAAAAGGACATTAATAACGCAATTCAATGTAAAGTACATATTGAAACACCACAAACACTTAAGGTAAATACAGCAAAAAACAACTGAGTTTTGCTTTGGCAGAAGTATCATACATGGGTGTAGTCCGAGCACCTAGATGCACTAAATTTCGAAACTCAGGAACCACCACTGAAAAGTTAGGAGGCAGAAGCACAAGTTACTTACCTTCAGTAACGATATATCTGTAAGAAACATTAGTTTGTTAAAGATTACTTACCTTAGAATTATCCCCAGGTGTCAGACTGGATTCGGAAAGATTTTTAGTCAGCAGTACCCCTGCGCGTTTGAAGGTGGCACCACTCGGCTCCGGGATGACGTTGCGGCAGCCACTTAGATGCCGCCCTCCCGCACTGACGTCAGTTCTGTACACGACTTTCCGTGCTAGAATCGCAGAGCCATGCAAGACACTGACCATTTGGTGCACAAAACTAGGGCCCTGAAAGGATGTCCTTAACCCTAGAAATCAATTCGCAGAACGGGGAGGATGGGTGGGGCGGTAAGGAATCTATAACTAACTAATGTTTCTTACAGATATATCGTTACCGAAGGTAAGTAACTTGTGCATCTGAAAGAAACACGTTAGTTATAAATTCCTTACCTTAGACTAGATACCCCAGCAAAACCAACCGGGGGCGTGTCAGCGAACCAAGATCACACCAGAAAGTCCTGGAGAACAGAACGGCCAAAGAAGCCATCTCTCCGGACTTGGCTGTCCAGGCAGTAGTGTTTGGTGAACGATGAAGCGATGCCAACGTGGCCGCCTGACAGATGTCATTCAGAGGCACCCCTCTTCCAAAAGCAGTAGTAGCCGCCGTCGCCCTGGTGGAGTGAGCGCGTAGCCCGACTGGAGGCTCCTTTTTAGTCAGAGAGTAACAAGCCTTGATACACAACATGACTGTAGTGCTTGGCCTTTTTGTTCCCTAATTTGTTTGCTTTTCCCCTATACCGTTTTCCTGACATAGATAGTAATGCAAAGGCGTGCAGAGAAGGGAACTCAGGCCTTCAGTGTAGGGCCTGCGCACAGAGTGCTAAGTTAGCATGTTGTCCTGACAAGAACAACCACTTGTCAGGCCTTACTTTCCCTTTTGCATACACAGTGGGCACCCCTGTGGTAGGCCCTGGGCAGGGTGCAGTGTAGGTAAAAAGCAGGACATATACTGAGGTGTGTGTTATGTCCTAACAGTGAAAAACACTCCATTTCGTTTTTCACTGGTGAAAGGCCATTCTGCCCATAGGACAGAATGGGGGAGGCTGGGTGTTGTGTTTGTTAGCCTAGTTTTCTATAAGTTTAAAATGGAGAGGTGAAGTTTAGTATGTATGAACTCACAGTGTCATACCACATCTTTCTATGAAAGTAGTTTTGTCACTGTGTGTTCAGAAACCACTCTTTTAGAAATTAGCTGAGTTTTGTGCTTTAAGTATCTCTGTGTGCCTCTGTTGAATGTGAATTGACTGTCGGGATCTGAGAGGTGAGAGGAGTTGGGGGAGGTCTTGACCCAAGGGAGGGGATGAGATGGCACCAGGCCGCCCTGCATCTGGAGAGTAGGGAGAGGAGAATCCCGGGAGGTGAAAAGGCCTGGGCTGGTGCTATAAACCTATTGACCCATCTCCTGCTGAGTGATTAAGGATCCAGGGCCCCAGTATCAAAGGGAAAAAGGTGACACTGGGAGAGAGACACCCAGACCTGATTTAGGAAGGGGTCAGGGACCCCTGAGCACAACGAACTTCAAAGACATAAAGGGGTATAACTGAGAGAACTGAAAACCCTAGAATTGGGTGTAGTTTTGAATGGCGAAATGGACAGGTTGAGTCTGCAAAGGCTTTGACCTCTTTTGTGGTCAAAGAAGAACCTCTGCCAGGGAAGAAGTTGCTGAAGAGACTGCTGGATAGAACTGACCCTTGCTTCGTGATCTGGGGCTGGCCTGCAGTTTGTAGCTTTTACTAAGGAAGAGACTGAAGGGACATTGCAGTTGGTGGTGTCCCCCCCCCCTTCTTGAACAGGGCTGTGCTTTGTGTTGTGTCCTGAACCCCAAGGGCCCGAGGTGAGCTGACTCCCTGTTTGGAAACACAGGAACATAAACGTTCCCAGAGAAGTCCCAAGCAACGTGGTGTGCGTGTGCTTTTGCAGCTTGAGAACTTCAGAAGTCGTGCCTTGTGATCGTGGGCACACCGGAGTAACCTGAGCATAAGACGCGCAGGGTGCGTGTCGTGGTGCAAGCCGAGGCGTTGATGAAGAACGCCTGGTTGTTGTACGCACCGGGAGAAGAAGTGAGTCTTGGACGCGCAGGGTGCGTGTCGTGGTGCAAGCCGAGGCGTTGGTGAAGAGCGCCTGGACGTTGTGTGCACCAGGAGAGGATAGGAGACTCGGACGTGCAGGGTGCGTGTCGTGGTGCAAGCCGAGGTGTTGGTGAAGAGTGCCTGGTCATTGGGTGCACCAGAGAAGAGGCGAGTCTCGGACATGCAGAATGTGTGTCGCGGTGCAACCAGAGACGCTGGTAAGGAGTGCCTGGGTAGTGTGTGCACCGTAATCGAAATAAGTCTCCAAAGTTCTGAGTGCGGGTCTCGGTGTCCACTGAGAACGCCGGAAGGAGGGCCATGTCATTGGGCCCTCGGAGTGAAACAGTAGCGGCCCGGACCAGCAGCCCCGGAGGAGCCGAGCCGACGGCCTGAGCTCGCCGTGCCCATTGACTGGATCAAGGCCCAAGTCGCTGAAGGAGGAGAGGAGAGTGGGGTTACGCCCTCCCAGGTAATGTGGATCATCACCTGGGGTGGGGTGGGGGCTCAAATGGACACTCTCTCGGCCTCTCGCTTCTGTCAGCTGTGCGAGCCTGTTGCTTCGGCTCGGATTGAGGCCCGTGCTGACCCACGGAGGGGCAGTACTGTGGCCGGAGTGAGAAGCGGTACTTTTGTGTCATCATTGATCCATGTTGGGGGCAACTGTTAACGGAGCACCTAGACTGTTTTATTACACTTTGCAATATTGCTGCTAACAAACTATCGAACTGTCGTATGACGCCTGACCTTATTTGTGCCTGACGAACTACATGCTTGGTGCGCTACACACTGCGTTATTTTTCCCTTGCAGAGTACATGATTGTAACGCGACACATTGCATTATTTCTTCATCGCACATTACAGGATTATAACGTGGTGCATTGCATTATTCCTTCTATTGCAAAGTACATGACTGAGGCGCTACGTAGGGCCCTGTTTCTCTAAAGCACAGCACAGGAATATATCATTACGCATTGCAGTATTTTGTTTCTTTTGCAACGTGTGTGATTCTAGCAATACGACTTGCTTAACCTTTTGGAAACGGTTAGAAGTAAGCTTAACTGTTGGTTAGAAGCGGTGGTTGGGGTTAGAACCTAACAATCCACCAGAAGGAATACTTGTCATGGATTCACCGGAAGTATGAATGCGCGAACGCCTGGTGGGTTCCGGCAGCCGGAGGATTACGCCGCTATGGTTAGCGGTCTAGTGCCAGAAAACAGGAAGCACTGAAGCACTTCCGGGCGAGACCGCTGATATCCGCGGCGCTCGCCCCCGTCAGTGCTTCCAGTTCAGCTGCACAGCTGTTGCCATTACCGTCTGCTCTAATCCTCTTTGAAGCCTCCAGCATTCCGGGCAAGCATCAATGATCTTGTTGGACCCCTACCGAGACCGGGGTTAGTACCGCGACACGCATTGAAGAGCATGCTAAGGCGGTAGAAATTTCCCGCATGGCGCTGAATCGCCAACACTCCTGTCTTCCATGCCACGCGGAGAAAGCGTGGACACGGGCTCGTTCTTAATCTCTTGTCGGCGCAGGAGCGCCATATCCCCTGCTTTCCGTGTCACGCTAGAAAGGCGTGGGCACGGTCCACCTTGTTTTTCCCAGTGGAAGGTCGGCGCAGGAGCGCCATATCCCCTGCTTTCCGTGTCACGCTAGAAAGGCGTGGGCACGGTCCACCTTGTTTTTCCCAGTGGAAGGATCGTCTCCATCCTTGTTGAACTGTGTTACGCTTGGGAAGCGTGGGCACAGTAACTCCCTGATTTTCGCCTTGACGCAGGAGCGTCCACACCCCTGGCCAACCGGAACACGCAAGTGACACTTGGGTACCGGGACATTTTTCTTTTTCACCAGCGCAGGAGCACTTTTTCTTCTTGTTTGAGGATGACTCATTCCACGGCACACACGGGGAAGTGTGTTCATGGTTTCTCTTTGTTCTTGTCCATTGCGCAGGAGGGCCCTTGTGTTTTTCACGGTCCATGGTCATCATGCACGTCTGCATGATCCCTAGCTGTCTTCTTACCCACAGACGTCGGGAGCCTTAGACGCAGCCCTCTTCTGAGCCATCCACGAGCGGAGCGTGATTGCATGCCCCGTAGCTAAAGGTAGACGCATCTAATAGCTTCTTTCCCTTGTGTAGCTGGCGATAACCAGAAGAACGGCCCCGGTCTGGTGGGATCCCTACCCTGGTCTTCCTTCACGACATCCTTTCCCGACACCTTTTGGCACCTTCCCCTGATCCCATCCTTGCCTGGGTCTGGTTGTCACCTTGATCAGGTAGGGAGGGGAACTGTGGAGGTTGTTCACGTCGTCCCTGCGAGATAACTCCGCAAGCAACACAGGTAAGGCTTGTGGGGTTCTGACAGAACTGGAAGCACACAAATTGTATCTCGACTGGACGCCATGAGCAACCCCGACATTACCCTGCAGGACATTGCAGCTATGCTGACCTGTATACAGGCAGACAACCTGAGTCTTCGTCAAGACATCACGGTGCTTCAAGGTCAGGTAGCAGCAGGACAAACGGGGGCCTGGGGCCCAGACCCTGCAGTCAGGGCCAGGCCGGGGAGCATGATACGCCTTCTTGTTTTTTCTCCTGGGGTGGTGGTACCCGATCAGCAAGGCCATAACCCACCTATACAAGTAATAACACCTCATCCGGTCCAGCTAGCACCCCCAGAACGCTTTTACGGCGATAGCACAAAATACAGTATCTTTCTGAATCAATGCCAGTTGCACTTCATGGCACGTGCTTCCGCCTTTCCGGACGACGCCTCCAAAGTCGCATTTATCTTGTCATATCTTGGAGGTGACGCCGCCCAATGGTCCATATCCTTGGTCGAGAACGATGATCCTATGCTGTATAGCCTCCCCATCTTTAAGGAAACCCTTCGGCGAATGTTTGCCCGCCATACGTTCGTGCAAGCCGCCGACAATGAGCTCCTAAACCTAAAACAAGGTTTCACCGACCTGTTGCCCTACATTACCACCTTCAATAGACTGGTCATTGAAGCAAGGTGGCCGGAATCCAAGCAGGTATCCGTTTTTTATAGAGGGCTAAGAGATGACCTCAAAGACCTCTTCTCTCAACAATCCGAACCTCCAGAAGATATCGGAGCCTTCATAGACCTGGTAGTTAGGTTGAACTTCAGGCTACAAGAACGAAAAAAACAAAGGCACAGAGCCCCGGTTCCTGACGCTCCGAGAAAAATCCTGGGGCGAACCCGGGAGGAGCCCTGAAGCACCCAAACCAATGCAGATCGGAGGAGTCCGTGGCCCCCTAACCCGGGAGGAGAAAGAGAAACGACGAAAACAGAACTTATGCCTTTATTGTGGCAAAAGTGGACATTTTGTGAAGGAGTGCCCTGTGAAACCAGCCAAAACCAAACCCAACAAACCGTATGTTCTTTCCGTGACCCGCAGGGAGGAAGCGGGAAACGACGAAACCCAGTAGGCGACGGGGGTAGGTTACTGGGTTCTTCCTCCATGCAGACCCTCCTTGCCGAACCTCTCGCCAACGTTAGGCACATGGGGTTGTCGGTAACCTTGCAGTCATCCAAAGGCCAGAAATGGACAGTCATAGCCCTCATTGATCCTGGTGCCACGGGAAATTTCATAGACACATGTTACCTGGAAGGACTGGGTATACCAACAGTGACCAAGTGTAAACCAGAAAGCGTGAAAGCCATGGACGGCACCGACTTGACCTCCGGACTTATACGCTATCAAACAGAAGCCATGAGAATGACGTGCACGAACGGGCACACGGAGACCATTGCCTTTGCCGTTATTGATGCCCCCCAGTTTAAGCTTATTTTGGGGCTTCCTTGGTTGGTAACGCATAACCCTTGCATCAACTGGGAGACCCAGATCATTACCTTGGACTCCATCCATTGCACTGCCAACTGCTATCCCCAGGAGGCAATCACAGGTGGTTTTTCTATACAAGCACGCTCAGTGCTTTTGAGAGGAATGGGGTTAGTCACCCAAGAAAACGTACCAGAAGCATACGCAGATCTGGCCTCTGTGTTTGATACGAAAAGGGCTAGCGCCTTGCCTCCTCATCGCCCTTTTGATTGCAGGATAGACCTCATACCAGGGTCAACCCTTCCCTGTAGTCGGGTCTACTCGCTTACTGAAAAAGAAAACCATCATTTACGTCTCTATCTGGACGAGTATCTGCAAAACGGCTTTATACGCCACTCCAAATCACCCGTATCGTCCTCTCTTTTCTTTGTGGCCAAAAAGGAAGGAGATCTACGGGCCTGTATTGACTTTAGAGCAATGACCGCGATAAAGAACCGGTATCCCCTGCCCCTCATTTCAAACCTGTTAGACCAAGTGAAGGACGCCTCTGTATACACCAAACTTGATCTACGAGGAGCTTACCACCTCGTCAGGGTCCGAGAGGGCGACGAATGGAAGACCGCGTTTCGGACGAAATACGGCTTATTCGAATACCAAGTCATGCCCTTCGGGCTCTACAACGCCCCGGCAACCTTCCAGTTCTTCATAGATGAAGTGCTAAGGGAGTACCTGGATCGCTTCTGTGTCGTCTACATTGACGACATCCTAATCTTCTCCAATAACATACCCGAGCACATCAATCATGTCCGAGTGGTTCTGAAACAACTACAGGCTCATGACCTCTACGTTAAACTGGAGAAGAGCGTGTTCCACACCACCAGGGTCGAGTTCCTAGGACACATCCTAACCCCTGATGGGGTCAGGATGGACACCAGAAAGGTCGAAGCAGTTCTACGATGGCCATCACCATGCTCCGTCAAACAGGTCCAGAGATTCTTAGGGTTTGCCAATTACTATCGGCGCTTCATTTCAGGATTCTCGAACACCGTCACCCCCATCACCAGCTTGCTGCGTAAAGGTGTGCCGTTTTCCTGGAGCCTTGCAGCGGAGGAGGCATTCCAGAACCTGAAGAGGAGGTTTTCCAGTGCTCCCGTCTTACGGCATCCTGACCCTGGACAACCATTCGTGGTGGAAGCAGATGCATCGCAGAACGCACTGGGGGGAGTGCTATCGCAACGCAATGCGGAAACTGGATTGCTGCACCCTGTGGCCTTCTACTCCCGTAAACTCCTGCCTGCAGAACGCAACTACACCATTTCGGATCACGAGTTACTCGCCATCAAGGCTGCCTTAGAGGAATGGCGCCATTACCTCAAAGACGCACGGCACCCAGTAACCATATACACCGACCACCGGAACCTACAGTTTCTTCGGTCAGCCAAGGCTCTTACCTCCAGACAATTAAGATGGACCCTGTTCTTCAATGAATATGATTTCCTAATTACCTATCGCCCCGGACGAGAAAATGCCAAGGCAGACGCCTTGTCCAGATTGGATGAAACCGAAGATAACGTATCAAAGACCGAACCGGTGTTCATCCTTCCAGAGCGATGTTTCCAAGGGGTAGTACTCTCCTCTTCCTTCTTCACCCGATTACATGACGATCTACAACAGAAAGAAGCCAAAGAATGGATCGGGGACCTGGCCGGAATTACGACACACGATGGCTTCTTATTCAAAGGAAAACAGTATTACCTCCCGTTGGAAAGCCATCAACAACAAGCCTTGTACATGTGTCAGGATCATCAGCTATCCATCCATCCGGGCTTCCACAAAACCTTGGATCTCCTACATCAATATTTTTGGTGACCTTCCATGGATACCACCGTTCGTTCCTACATTGCTCGTTGTTCCGTTTGCATACAAGGAAAGACCCACTCCAGTCCCCCGATAGGACTCTTGAATCCGATTCCTGTCCCTCCTTACCCTTGGCACACGGTGTCCATGGACTTCGTGGTGGAGCTACCAAGAACCAAGACTGGCTTTACCACCATCCTCACCATAGTGGACCATCTAACAAAAATGGCACACTTCGTTCCCCTGAAAAAATTACCATCAGCACTTGACTTGGCCCTGATCTTTGCACACAACGTAATCCGATTACATGGGGTACCCTCAGTGCTGATCACGGACAGGGGCTCCCAATTCATTTCCAGGTTCTGGACCGAGGTATGCAAAAACATGGGCATGGAAACCCGCCTTTCCACGGCGTACCATCCTCAAACAGACGGACAGGCGGAACGGACCAACCATACCATGGAACAGTACCTCCGCTGTTTGCTGTTATCCATCGAACAAGAATGGTCAGAAGCACTCTGGGTGGTGGAATATGCGTACAACAACAGCAAACACGCGTCCGCGGGAGTATCACCTTTCTTTTGTCTACAGGGACGACACCCACGGTCAGAACCATGGGAAAGACCAACGCCCTGTAACATGCCTACCGTACAAGAGTATCACGCCCTTCTTCACAGCTTGTGGCAAGAGGCCCAGTTCGAGCTCGCCAAGGCCAAAGAACAACACAAACAGTACGCTGATGTTCACAGACAAAAAGAACCTGAGTATCGGGTAGGGGACGAGGTATGGGTATCGATAAAAAACCTCAACGTACATGGACCCAAAAAACTGCTGCCACGTTATGTCGGCCCTTTCCCCATCGAAAAAGTGATCAACCCTGTGGCAATGAAACTTACGTTACCCCAACACATGAGGATACACCCAGTATTCCATGTATCCCTCCTGCGTCCTGCCCATCCAGAATCCCTTGTGGGTGGTCCTCCACCTCCCATTATTAGGGACGATCACGAGGAATATGAAGTAAGGGCCATCCTTGATTCCCGTAGGACCAGGGGGCGGCTCTATTACCCAGTGGACTGGAAAGGGTATGGGCCCGAAGAGCGTTCTTGGGAACCCTTGTCACATGTGCGCCATGCTCCCCTACTAGTGCGTGCCTTCCACTCTCGGTACCAATAGAAGTCACGACCCGCTACACCCGTGTAGGGGAGGGAGACTTCTTGGGAGGGGGTACTGTCATGGCTTCACCGGAAGTATGAATGCGCGAACGCCTGGTGGGTTCCGGCAGCCGGAGGATTACGCCGCTATGGTTAGCGGTCTAGTGCCAGATAACAGGAAGCACTGAAGCACTTCCGGGCGAGACCGTTGATAGCCGCGGTGCTCGCTCCCGTCAGTGCTTCCAGTTCAGCTGCACAGCTGTTGCCATTACCGTCTGCTCTAATCCTCTTTGAAGCCTCCAGCATTCCGGGCAAGCATCAATCATCTTGACGGACCCCTACCGAGACAGGGGTTAGTACCGCGACACGCATTGAAGAGCATGCCATGGCGGTAGAAATTTCCCGCACGGCGCTGAAGCGCCAACACTCCTGTCTTCCGTGCCACGTGGAGAAAGCGTGGGCACGGGCTCGTTCTTAATCTCTTGTCGGCGCAGGAGCGCCATATCCCCTGCTTTCCGTGTCACGCTAGAAAGGCGTGGGCACGGTCCACCTTGTTTTTCCCAGTGGAAGGAGCGTCTCCATCCTTGATTGACCTGTGTTACGCTTGGGTAGCGTGAGCACAGTAACTCTCTGATTTTGCCTTGGCGCAGGAGCGTCTCCCTCCTTGTTGAACTGTGTTACGCTTGGGAAGCGTGGGCATAGTAACGCCCTGATTTTCACCTTAAGGCAGGAGCGTCCACACCCCTGGTCAACCGGAACACGCAAGTGACACTTGGGTACCGGGACATTTTTCTTTTTCACCAGCGCAGGAGCGCTTTTTCTTCTTGTTTGAGGATGACTCATTCCATGGCACACACGGGGAAGTGTGTTCATGGTTTCTCTTTGTTCTTGTCCATTGCGCAGGAGCGCCCTTGTGTTTTTCACGGTCCATGGTCATCATGCACGTCTGCATGACCCCTATCTGTCTTCTTACCCACAGACGTCGGGAGCCTTAGACGCAGCCCTCTTCTGAGCCATCCACGAGCGGAGCCCAATCCTCATAATCCAGGTGACTTTTGGATTCTTGCTTACCTTCCTCCTTGCCGAATGGTTGTTGTGAGTGATTGCATGCCCCGTAGCTAAAGGTAGACGCATCTAATAGCTTCTTTCCCTTGTGTAGCTGGCGATAACCAGAACAACGGCCCGGTCTGGTGGGATCCCTACCCTGGTCTTCCTTCACGACATCCTTTCCCGACACCTTTTGGCACCTTCCCCTGATCCCATCCTTGCCTGGGTCTGGTTGTCACCTTGATCAGGTAGGGAGGGGAACTGTGGAGGTTGTTCACGTCGTCCCTGCGAGATAACTCCGCAAGCAACACAGGTAAGGCTTGTGGGGTTCTGACAATACTATCCCTTATTATATGTTGGTTTTGTATTATGTGGTCATATTGTAAATCTTCTTACATAACGATTATACTTGTTTTATAAAACTCGTGTGGAGTCTATTTGTGGTGACATCATTGGGTTGCTGTGAGTGTGGTTGCACATACATTACACTCGTGCCTTGGAGATAAGCCTGGCTGCTCGTGCCAAGCTACTAAGGGGGTGAGCAGGGCTAACTCAGATGGTGTCCTTACTTAGCCTAACGTTTAAACGAGGGGTCTGGATCTCTCATCTGGCAACAGCGGTGTGGGACAGGGACTCCCGCCTCCAGCATTTGGTGGCGGCGGTGAGGGATAAGGACCCCCACTTCCAACAACGACCCATCGAGAAATGGTGCGTTTGTGTACGGCCCGACCCTTCTTTGCACCCACGTAGCGAACAAAAAGTTGATCATCGACCCAGAACTGTTTTGTGCGATCCAGATAGGAGAGCGCATGCTTTGGGTCCAGACAGTGGAGCCTCTCTTCTCCCTTTGAAGGATGCGGAGGCAGAAAGACGGTGGGCAAAGTAATGGTCTGCCCGATGTGGAAGGCAGTGACCACCTTAGGAAGAAAGGATGGATGGGTCCTGAGAACCACCTTTTCCGGATGAACAGACAAAAAAAGGAGGTTTGGAAGAAAAAGACTTGAGCTCACTTACCCGTCTAGCGGAAGTGATGGCTACCAGGAAAGCAGTCTTGAGAGTTAAGAGACGTAAAGGACAGTTATGAAGTGGCTCAAAGGGAGCGCACATCAAATAAGTTAGTACAAGATTCAAGTCCCACTGAGGCATAACAAATTGAATTGGAGGAAAAAGATGCGTTAAGCCTTTCAAGAAACGGTTAACTACCGGGGACTTGTAAAGAGAAGGCTGATCTGGCAGCCGAAGGAAAGCAGAGATGGCAGAAAGGAAGCCCTTGAGAGTACCCAGAGCAGAGTCCTGCTGGGCTAAAGAGAGAAGGAACAAGAGTACTTTTAAAAGAGGGGCAGAAAGGGGATCACAGACTTTGCTGTGCACCATGCCACAAATTTGTTCCACCTGCAGGCATATACCGTCTTTCTGGAGGGACGCCTGGCTGCCAAGATTACGTCACAAACTTCAGAAGGCAGGTCGAAAAACGTCAACAGCCGCCGCTCAATCTCCACGCAAGGAGGTGGAGACTGGACAGGTTCGGGTGGAGGACCGTCCCCTGCTGCTGCGACAGAGATCCTCCCGAAGAGGCAGTTGGATAGGAGGATCGATGGCCATGTTGAGCAGCTCGGGATACCAGACTCTTCGTGCCCAATCCGGAGCCACAAGAATGACTTGGGCCTGGTCGCGCCTGATCTTCTTCAGCACTCTGGGCAGAAGTGGTATAGGCGGAAAGGCGTACAACAGACCGCAACACCACTCACGATGAAAAGCGTCACAGAGCGAGTGCCTCCTTGGAAATTCCAATGCGCAGAACTGCTGACATTGCGCGTTCTCTTCGGTGACGAATAGATCTAACCAAGGCTCTCCCCACTGTTGAAAGAGACCTTGCACCACCTCCGAGTGAAGATGCCATTTGTGATCCATGATGCACCTGCGGCTGAGTTCGTCCGCCCTGGCGTGCAGAGAACCTGCCAGGTGCTGAACAACCAAGGAAATGCCTTGATGTCCCAGCCATGTCCAGAGGCGAAGGGCCTCCTGACATAGGGTCCACGACCCCACCCAGCCCTGTTTGATGCAATACCACATGGCGGTGGTGTTGTCAGTGAACACCTGCACTACTCTTCCCCGGACAGAGGGAAGGAATGCCTTCAGTGGAAGACGATTCACCCAGAGCTCCAGAAGGTTGATGTGAAGCCCGGACTCCGCCGGAGACCAGAGGCCTCTGCGCTCCTCTCCCAAATGGCTGCCCCATCCCAGAAGGGAGGCATCCGTCACCACAGTGTGGTCTGGTTGGGGAAGGGAGCTGGATCTGCCATTGACCCAATCCTGGTTCGTAAGCCACCACTGCAGTTGTCGAGCAGTGCCCTCCGAGATCTGGACGCAATCGACAGATTCCGCTGATGCTGCGCCCACTGGAACTTCAGGTCCCACTGCAGAGCCCCCATATGTAGGGTGACCAGACGTCCCGGTCTTTCGCGGACGGTCCCCGATTTTGGATAAGTGTCGCCGTGTTCCGACACTTTTCTCCAAATGAGTCAAATGTCCCCGTTTTCGAACAGTGTCCGGGTTAAACACACAAATGTCCCAGCTTCTCATTGGTCCGGTTGCGCGCATGCTCTATTTGCACTGCGTGTGACACCACTGAGGTGAGCGCTGTAGCAGGAAGGGAAATCCTTTGAAGAGAGACATTTTCTCTCGGGATTTCCCTTCTCTTTGTCCACGCAGCGCCACCTACGTACTTTTGCTGTCTTCCAAGAGGTGCCCGCACAGGCATGTTGCAAAGATATTAATCAGGCCTCATGTGCACATTAGAACAAATCCTCGCGCCCTGCTTGCGGCACCATACGGGCCTTTTAACTGCTGTGACCGCCTACTAATACTGGTTCGGTACCTGGTGTAAACACAAGTCTCTGTAGTTATGGGATCTCGAAAGTCTCTGCCAATGAAAGGGAGAAGCTACCCTGCTGACGGCAATCTTAGTCCATCAGTCTGATCAGGGAAAGCTGGGGTGGGGGGGGAAAATGGAGGGGGAAATCGACAAATGTCTAGTCAAACCTGTATATACACTGGCCAGCCATTGTCCGTTTTTAGGAGGAAAAAAGTAGGATTTAATTTACTGAAACAAGTGGGTGTTGCATTTTTTGGAATATAGTCTTTTAAACAGTTGGCCGCTACTGAGTACAATAATATTCTCCTTTAAAACGTATACTTGCTCAGCTTAATTGACCATTTTGTCAGGGATGTTCGGTGAGGTTTTCTGCAGCCCCACAAATGACTTTCATCTGGTCGAACTGAATAAAGTGATGATTTGAAGCGCTTTAAAAAAAAGTGTGCAAACTGATGCTCCTTATAAAGTTTTGTGCAACTTCCTTTGGACATTTACCAAAATCGTACTTTACGAATTCAACCTAAACATGGTTACCACCAGAGGAATTTATCTGCACATTAATATAATGCATGAGGGATTCACCGGTGGGGACACTCTTTAGCCGAGGCATACACCTGGATGGAGAACACCCTGCAAGTTGATGAGCGCACATTCTGTGACACCGTGAAAAAAATGGCTTTCTTTCTTACATATCCTGTATACGGAACACCCATGAATTCCCTATGTGACATGCAGTGTAAACCTCTTGAATTAATGTTCTCGAGTAGCCCACATTGTGAACTGAGGCACAGAAAAGGAAATTAAGTTACATTTGTCAGCGCCAGTCTTCTGCTTCCAAAGTATGCGGCGAGGAATTAGATTGCTTCTTGTATAATTTCCATCATGCTTATTTTCAAACGTTGTGCCTGCTTACATCTTGCCCTTTTCTTGAAAAGTACATAAGAGCAAGTCATGCGTAGGATCCCACAATCCGGTCAAGTGAGGACAGCCAGGATAACAACACAGGTCTTCCTAATCCTACAGGTGACATATCCACTAAACCCCATCACCTCAGGTGCATTTGTGAGAACTGCGCTGATACCCCCACCGCTAAATTTATTCCACTCAGGTTGCAACACACCACATACACACACCAGCGAAAGCACAGGCAGTGACAGGGAAAACACCTGTCTTGTAGAGAGCAGGTATAATGCATGCAGCACCAATGCAAGCGTCACACACATGCACACTTGCCTGGCAGCATGTGCAGTGGCAGTGCGCGTTTCTCTTATACAGTACAGGCTCAGCAGAGACAGTAGCACTGTAAGCTTCCTTCACAGATGTATGTACATCCAGGGTCCTGCTCAAGCAGCCTGTGACAGTGTGAGTTTCCTTCGCAACCTACAGGTTCTGCATAGCCAGTGTCCACTCGGTCTGTGGTGGGAGCTGTCATTGTAGTCCCCTTTCTACGTCTATGACAGCTGTCAAATAGTCCTACTTTTATGTCGATGGTTACTGCAAACCGTAGTCCTACTTCTATGTCTATGACCTGTCCCCGTTTTTTTGTTTTGAGAATCTGGTCACCCTACCCATATGCTAACTGGAATGATCAGTCAGCAGGAGGCCATGAGGCCCAGCAGCCTCAGGGTCATTCTGACCGAAACCCGGGATAGAGGCTGAAAGACGGAATCATAGCCTGAAAATCCCGGACTCGCTGTTCGGGAGGATACACCAGAAACTGCGTGGTGTCCAGAATCGGTCCGATGAAAAGGAGCTTCTGAGAGGGAATCAGGGGCGACTCCAGCACATTGATGGAGAACCCCAGCATATACTGGAGGTCGGCCGTAGTCTGGAGGTGGGAGACGACTACCTGGGGCGAACCCGCCGTCAACAACCAGTCGTCAAGATTGGGGAAGATTGAAACCCCTGATTTGCGCAGACGAGCTGCGACCACTGCCATCACTTTTGGGAACACCCGAGGGGTGCTGGTAAAGCCAACGGGGAGCACGGTGAACTGAAAGTGGTCGTGGCCTACTGTGAACCGCAGGTAACGCAGGTGGGTCAGCAGGACAGGGATGTGAAAATAAGCGTCCTGCAAGTCCAACGCTAACATCCAGTCTTGCGGGTCGAGGGCAGACAAGACCTGAGCAAGGGTAAATATCTTGAACGTCTCCTTCCGGAGGAAGCGATTGACGCCCCTGAAGTCCAAGATAGGACGAAGGCCCTTGTCATTCTTGGGAACCCCGGAAAGTAGTGGGAGTAGCAACCACAACCTACTTCTGGGACAGGAACGCGCTCGATGGCTCCCTTGGCCAAGAGAGCCGTGACTTCCTGTTGGAGAAGGGCCAGATGATCCTCCGACATGCGGTAGTATCGTGGGGGGTAGTCTTGAAGGGGAGGGAGTAGCCCCATCGGACTATTTGCAAAACCCACCTGTCCAAAGTGATGGTGCGCCAGTGGGGGAGGTGATGGTGAATCCTGCCGCCCACTGGCGTTTGATGGGCCTGAAAGGTCAGACTAAGATGGTTTGGAGGCAGCTGCAGAGGGGGGGGGGTGGACTGGCCCCCTGAACCATGACGTTGGTTCCCACATCCCCCAGCCACGCGAAGGTTGGGTAACTTGCTGCGGCCTGTGGCCCTGGGTGGGACGTAGCGGGGCACCCCTTCCATAGCCATGAAAGGGGTGAAAAGCAGACTGCGCCGGACAGGAGGAGAGCCCCAAGGACTTGGACATAGCCTGTAAGTCCTTGAAGTGCTCTAGGGCGTTATCTGCTTTGTCGCCAAAAAGGCGACAGCCATCAAAGGGCATGTCCATAAAGGGGTTCTGGACATCCCCTGAAAAGCCAGTGGACCTCATCCAGGCGTAGCGCTACAGACGTTGAAATGGTCCTGCCCAGAGAGTCGGCAGTGTCCAGCCCACAACGGATTATAAACTTGGCTGCATCTCTCCTGGCGTTGACAGCCTGGGAGAGCACTGTCCAGGCCTCCTCCGGACACTGAGGCAGCACTTGCGCCACCGTATCCCACACTGAGTGCGAATAACGGCCCAAGAGACATGCGGTGTTTACGGACCGCAGCCCTAAGCTGGCAGAAGAAGATTCCCTTTCCGTTGGAGCAGTAGGGAAGGCGCTTTTGGAGATGGAGGCTTGGACCACCAAGCTCTCCGGGGTGGGGTGTTGGGAGAGGAAAGTGGGGTCGCCCGGAGCCGGGCGGTGGCATCAGGCGATCATCCTGTCCATGGGAGCCTCCGTGTTGGGCCTGGACCAGGTGCCCAAAAGGACGTCAGTGAGGCCCTCATTAAACGGAAGCAGGGGCTCCGAAGAGCTTGCCGCCGGTTGAAGCACATCAGTCAGGAGGTTAGTCCTCACTGCCACCGTAGGAAGCTCGAGGTTGAGAGCCTCGGCCGCCCTATGCAACACCACAGCGTAGCCACGGCAGGAGGAGACAACATGCCAAGGTCGGGTGAAGTGTCAAGACCACTGGCATCCACCAGTTCCTCTCTCCAGTCCTGCTCAAGCTGGTCAGTTAAAGGGTCACCTGACCCCTCCCAGTCCTCCTCATCTTCCTATGGGTGCCACTGTGGTAAGAAAGAGGCCCCAGGAGTGAACAGGGGCATAAAAACCCCACCCGGCGCCGGATCCGGTGTTGGTTGACGCCGGTCCGGCGCCGTGTCCCCGTCCAGAAGGAGGCTGGGGTAGACGCTGGCCGGGGGTGGAGGGGGCGACTGGCGTCGGGCACGTTAGTGGTGCCGTCAGGAGCGGTGCCAGTGGAGGTGTAATAAGGTCAACCGGCACCGATCCGGATGCAGGCCTGGATCCAATGGGGGCCTGCGGCGCTGGGGCCAGAGCCGCCGGCAGCGAAGACCTAGGCCCCCCAACCGAGTCCGCAGGGCCCAACAGCGCACCGGCGGGGTCGGTCCACCCAAAGATGGCATGCAACGCCTCGTAGAACGTAGGAAGCTGGGCGGGGCTCGCTCCGGGTCCCGGAAAGGGAGGAAAGCACGCATAGCCGCGGGGGTGGCAACACTCGCGTGCCTCGTCGGATCGGCCACCCGACGAGGAGAAGTCAAAGAGCGACAATGCTTCTTCGACTTCTTCATATGCTTTGACTTACCCGACCCCGAGTGCGAAGACTTCGATGACTTCGAGCCGGAATGGCGATGGCTCCGCAACCGGTACCTCGACCAGGACCTCTAACGGCGAGGAGCCGACTGCGGCTGTGCAAGCAGCTTTCGGGAACGCTCCCGCAAAGCCTTCGCTATTAACAACTGGCAGTCGGAGCACGACTTGGGGTTGTGGTCGCGCTCCAGGCAAAAAAGACACGCGTGGTGCAGATCCGTCACCGACATGCAATGGCAGGAACCGCAGGCCTTGAAACCTGGCATTCCTCGTGCACCTTACAGAGTCGAAGACTCGACAAAAGACGTCGACAGAAGTCGAGAAAAAGTTAGTCATAAAATGACTGAGGTACCGCTCTTCCCGGATCTGCGCTGGCTGGCGCGGAAAAAGAAAGAACTGATGTCAGCACGCGAGCGCGGCGTCTAAGTAGCTGCCGCAACATCATCCCGGCGACCATGACGCCGACGACGAACGCAGAGCCGACCGACGCCACCTTCCAACGCTCAGAGGTACTGCTGACAAAAAATCTTTCCGGATCCAGTCTGACACCTGGGGGTAAATTCTAAGGTAAGGAATCTATAACGAACGTGTTTCTTTCAGATCTTAGATTTGCTAAATTAGCTAAAACTCAGTCCCAGAAACTACAGCTTCCGCCAGAGTGAACTGAGCGTGTGTCATGATGTGCATCTAAGACATTACTGGAAAGCAAACGTACGCCAGGGTCACGAAATAAACAAAGATACCCACACAGGCCTTCTTACTCAGAAAAAATATTGAAACGTGACTTTTACATCTGTAAAACAGCTCTGACTTCCACAATAAGGAAAGAAGCAAAATGGCAGATGCCTGCTATATGCAAAGTGGTTCTCAACAGCACCAGGGGGTACATTAACAACATCCTGGCAAGTTCTGCAATTCAGCCCCCTCTCCAGAAACGTATTTGTCAGAACCAGTAAACTAGAAAAAGGAAGTTAGTATAAGCTGCCCTTATCTTTCTACATCATCCACCAATCTAGACATCAGCCCATATCAACGGGAGAATCTGCATCCAATCTCCTTACTCCCTTACTTCGCAAAGGTTGCGGAGAAAGTGGTAAACACGCAACTTACTGGGCATATTGGGAAATACAATCTCCTGCATCCCACTTAGTCGGGTTTTCGGGCCCTCCACGCGACGTAATCAGCCCTGCTACTCGCCACTGAAACCATTAGGAAATATGTGGATGAGAGACAGACAGCGGCCTTAATCCTGCTGGATTTAAGTGCCGCCTTTGACACTGTTGCCCATCATACCTTGTTGCAGTGTCTGAGGAAGGGAGGGGTGTCTGGCAGTGCATTGAGCTGGATGAAATCCTTCTTGTCTGAGCACAGTTTTCAGGTGAGGCTGGGTTCTCATTATTCCAAAGTCATCAAACTGAAACAAGGCGTGCCGCAGGGATCGACCCAAAGCCCGACCCTGTTCAATCTCTATGTCACGCCGTTAGCAGAGATTGCAGACGGGTTTGGGATCAGGGTTGTGTCCTATGCCGATGACACTCAACTGGTGGTTTCCCTGACACAAGCACAAGAAACGGCAGCCTCCAACTTCGTGGCATGCATGCAAGATCTTGCATCATGGATGGCTAATAACTGCCTGAAGTTGAATGGCAATAAGACCGAGGTGCTTGTGGTGGGGAAGGCCCCGTCGGTGTGGTCAGCGGCATGGTGGCCCCAGAGTCTTGGACCCACTCCCATGCCCTGCGCTCAGGCTAAGAACCTGGGGGTTTGGTTGGATACTAAGCTCTTTGAGTACCATACCAGGCGGGTAGCAGGGGCCTGTTTCGGAGTCTTGAGGGGCCTTCGGAAAGCTCTGAACATGCTGCCTACTGCAGCCAGGAAGACCATGGTGCATGCCCTGGTGACATCGCGCCTTGATTATAGTAATATACTGTATCTGGGTGCCACGGCTAAATGCATGCATAGACTCCCAAGTCATACAGAACGCAGCAGCTCGGCTGGTTCATATGCTTCCGAGGAGGGCCTCCTCGAATATGGCGTTGGTTTCCCTCCACTAGCTGCCGATTAGGGAGAGAGTCCTGTTCAAGGCACTGTGCGTATGCCACCGTATCATTCAGGGGACGGGCCCATCCTACCTGTTTGATTTACTTACTCTCTACTCCCTAACACGCCAACTATGATCATGGGGGACGGGCCAGGTGTGTGTCCCTGCCATGAAAAGAGCTAGGATGGGCGGCCGCTCCTTCCCCTTTTTGGCGGCACAGCAATGGAACAAGCTCCCCATGAGCATCCGGTAGGAGGGCTCGGAGGATACCTTCCAGAAAAATCTGAAAACGTATCTTTTCCCCCCTGGATAGACACGCCTGGGTAGGATAGGATGTAGTTCCGAGGCAGTTTTTTGCACCGCAGCGCGGGGACACACTGGCCGAGTGCTTATTATTATTATTATTATAGACTGTTGTGTTGCTTTGTGTACATTTACAATGTGTGTTTTATTGAAGAAAGGGCCTGATATACGAAATTTCCATTCGGAGAAAGTGGTTGCAAATTGCACACACACTCTTTGCAAATGAAAAGGAATTTCTGTGAATCGATCTATGAACTAATAGGTGAGCACACAAAATTCCAAACCAGAGTGGATTGCAATCCGACCCTGTCACATTAATATTCATGAGGTAGGTGGAAATTGCGACTTACTAAAATTAGATGCCATCAAAGGGATTGTGGCCTGCTTGAGTCAGCAAACCACCATGTCTGTAATCTCACTTAAATAAACTTTTTTTTTTTTTAAATACCGCGAGTTTTCCTTAAAGGAAACAGGGCTGCATTTAAAAACAAAAGTCGATTTTAAAGTTTTTGTTAGAGTTAGCAGTAGTCAGCGAGCCCAATGCTCTGCAACAAAGTTTTCGAACATTCACAAAGGGAGGAGGGTTCCATGTGGAACGTGTTACCACCTCACCTTGGAAGTCAAGAATTAGCAAGAGCGATCTAAACACGCCCATGCCAAATAGTGATTTATTTGTTATTTCTAAACCAATTTTGTGATTCAGTAACCATTTAGTGAATCACAAAGAAGGGTTTAGAGTGACCATGAGGGCGTATTTTAGGTCGCAAACCTGTGATTTTGCAAATCAAAGTCTTTGCAATAGCAAGATGGCTCTGTTCATTTGCATTCTAACCTTTTATGCTGTGGAAATCCAGAGGGATTTATCATTGGCTTTGATTTGTTTCGATCCTTTGTTGCTTATTTAGGAGATGGTACTGTCCCTATGTTTATGATGGCTGCACACTGCCTCAGGACTTCACGTGGGGTATCACTTCTTTGGGGGTCAGTTAATTGTTCATCCTACCTGGTTTGCTAGATACACTCAGTGTATGAAAGGAAGCTTGTTGAAGCTGTTGTCTTCAAGGGGCAGCTAACAATGTGCACTGATTGGATTACTTTCTTTACTTTGGTTTACATTTCATGGACAGATTGTCGATAAAACAATGCGCAGGGCCAATGGAATTATGAGGTTCTGTTGCTGAAGTCTTTACGGCATAATTATGGAGTTACAGCAACTGCCTCATTCGCATTTCAACAAAAAAATGTATTATACTGCCAGAGAATGTGGTGCCAATTGCCATATAAATAGATAACCCTGCCTCATAATTTGGTCCTCCTTTGCCACATAGCCTGACAATATTTTGTGGCTATCGTTTAAAGGATGAGGCCCACATTTCAGAGAGAGACCTGAGAAATAGTTTTCATATTTCAGTGGTCCCTCTGAAATATGGGCTTTTACACCACAGTCTTTTGTGCAATAAAAGCTCCCAAACATGTAACAACATATAATCAGATTGGCAAAGTCACGCAGAGAAGCTTGAGGGAGAAGAAAGGATCCATGAACTGAAGCAAAGAACAGACTATTATTAGGCCTTTGTTTGCTACTTCTGCAGATCAACTGCTTTAAGGGACGAGGCCGACTTCCAAAAATAAAACCAGTTCTACACCCAGTCAGCCACACAGTCACTTGTGCACTAGGCGAGCTGGAACCGGGCACTGAAACTGAAGTTAATGAGTTCAACTATCTGCAAGATCACTCGACAATGCTGCTGTTTGATGCATTCACTCTGCGAGGGCGACAAAGTCCTCCTTCGGGTGGCCAAGTGTCAGTCACAATGAGAAGGCAGCCCTGCTCATGTCTGGGAACTGAAACGAGCTGTTTAAAGTGGAGCTTTGCTTCCATTTTCCGAGGCTGCACTCCTCTGACCTCCCCCCGAATCAATCCTGGGCGGATTAACATGTAAAGCAGTGTCGAATTAATTTCAGAGAGTGACTATGAGCTCAGCTAGGGTCCTACACAACAGCTAACTCCTAAACACACGAAAGCTTCGACACGATGAATGAGGGGTTGTCAATAAATCGGGGGGGGGGGGGGGGGGGGAGGGCGAGGGCGCTGAGAGGGATTGGAAAAGTGAAGCAATCTATCAGCCTGGTTACAGCTCTGCCCCTTCTGCGGCATACCTAATGCATTCCTCGAGGACTTAATCCCATTTCTAAAGAGCCTCCCGTGAGCAGCGCGTAGGCCGTGCCCAATGAGAACTAAAATGCATTAACATTCTCAACAACTTCACCCAAATGGCACACCATTAGATGCAGAGTGTCCACAATTGGTCGGTTCAGGAAAAGTGCAATGGCTTTAAGAAATCACCTTTGTACCGGCAAACCTCTGAATGGCAAGAGACTTTAATGTTATAGTTTGACGAGAAAAGCTAATTAGTTCATCTTAAATCATAAAAATGTATCACTACTATCAAAACAGTCAAGGGGAATGGGAAAGCAATTGAGGGGTCCTCTTTTATTAACTGCTGTTATTACAGCGCATAGAAAAGGCGGAATGAGCGCTTTATAAAAACATGTTTTTATTATTACGTGTACATTACTGTTGTATTCTACTTACCCATAGCACAGTGAAAGAGGGGATAAAAGTGAAACCTCAAACGAAAAGGAACCATTAGAATAAAACGGGGATATACATTTCAAGCTCTAAAGTGGGCCTTTTTTGACAACCCTCAGCAAAGCTCAAAGTCAATACGCAAAGCTCCACAATCCGCACAAGGAAAACACAGCTCAAGTTTTCCAGGTCTATGCGTGAGTAGTGCATCCAGTACAGGTGTTTGCAAACAAGGCTGTGTTTCAGTCGAAATCCATTCGAAGGTAGCAACACAATAAATAAATTGGAAGCCCACACACCGCATTGTCATCCTTGCTAATTAAGGGAATTGGGGAATGTTTATGGACTGTGCGGAGTCCGTTGAGACGATGCGCCTTCTGTTCAGGTGCAGCTTTATCCCAAAGCAGCCATTAAATAGTCAACAAAATCTGTACAAAATTACAGATGGCAAAACAATATACAATTCCTCTTAAGAAGTGCAAATCTTCCAACCCAAGGCTTTATCAGAGGGAGTAACCATAACTAAAACCAAAACCCCTGCTTACTAATTTTCAAGATTCAATGTAACAAAATAACAGTCTACAGTCTTCAATATACTGTCAACATTTACATGGTCCCGTTTGCAGCCATCTTCAGAAAACACAAACTCTACATCATCTCCTACGCTGACGACACCCAGCTGATTCTCTCCCTGACCGACAAACCTACCGCTGCTACGAACAACTTTCAGTACGGGATGAAGGCAGTCGCAGCCTGGATGAAGGACAGCTGCCTCAAACAGAAATCCAACAAAACCTAGGTCCTCATCCTGGGCACCACTCCCTCCGCCTGGGACGACTCCTGGTGGCCCGAAGTGCTCGGAACCCCCCACACCCACTGATCACACATGTAACCTCGGCCTGATCCTCTACTCCTCACTCTCAATGAACCACCAAATCAAGGCCATCTCATCCTCCTGCTTCCATATGCAATGCCTGCTTCGGAAGATCTTCAAGTGGATCCCCACTGAGTTCAGGATAACAGTCACCCAGGCTCTCGTCAGCAGCAAGCTTGACTACGGCAACACACTCTATGCCTCCGCTATCCAAAAACTCCAAAAGAAATTACAGAACATCCTGAACTCCAGCACATTCCCTGCCAAAGCCCAATCTCCGGTCAACCGACAGACCTTCACTGGCTCCCGATCAACAAAATATCACCTTCAAGTTCATCACACACACCTATAATGTCAGGAATCGCGCATCGCGCAAAACCCCCCCTCCATCGTAGCCACGCGCCTACCTGGACTACAATACCCATGAGGCCACACGAAATGGGTGGAGCCGCGTCCTTTAAAGAACGCGATGCGCGCTGGCCGGCGTGCGTAATTCCCGCCCTCGGTGTTGATACCGTTGCCGGCATCTTGGATTATTTCCCGTGAGAAACCCGCCTGGACGTCTTAGGAGCGCGCCTTGCCCCGTGGGACGGATTCGCCCGCTGGCTGTTTCGTTTTCCCTCCAACCTTCCCCCAGCTATATCCTGTGACCGGGATAAGCGTGGACCACGTCAACACCCGTTTCCAGGACCCGACAGTCTTCCAATCAACGAGAGACCGGACCGGGTGAGTCGCATCCAACTCTGCCCTACCTTGTGTGCTCGAGAGGCAGAGGAGTTCAGTAGAGCTCCGGAGGGGTCCTGGAGGAAAAAACTAACTTACACCTGAAGTTCCCCGTATCTAGAACCAGGCCTGTGTCAGGGGGTAGCGCTGCTCCCACAGCTTGGTGAGACTATACCTAGGGACTCACTCTGAGGGGCACTAGGTGGGGGATAAAAGGGTGGCCTTTTAGCTCTGGAGTAGAGTTAGTTGTCTACAGACAGTTCCCTCTCACCCTATGAACCCTGCAATAGAGAGGTACTGTGTTAAGAGACTTCCTTTGTGTGTTTTCGGGACAATTACTGAATCCACATATTCAGTTCAGGACAGTAAAACAATGGTAGAAATCAGTTAGGTACTGGATAGGGAGACTAAGTGGGCTCCTCTTGAGCAGCAATGACCGCAGAGTCCGGTTAGGGGGTTCTCCGGTATACAGCCTATTCTACTGCTGAATTTTCCTTGGGGTTTGAGTGTGTGTGGTATGACGGAATACCTCCCAGTGGTCTGTCAGAAGTAATGCTTGATCTGGGGGCACTCGGCCTGAGGTGGTTTTCTTTATAGCAAGAATTGAAGAGAGTAGTGTTACCTGTCCTGTTTGTTCTGTGACGCTGTTTTTTCTTTCAGGTTCTAATCCCCGCTGTTCCCTTCCTACCCTTCCCTCACTTGATCGCTCTAATCCTCCGTGCAGTAATTGCTGGAGTTGGGGATATCAAGAGATTGATACCTGAGGAGTGCCAGACATAAGGGCGGAATCGCAACATATAATGCCCTCTACAACACCGGACCTGCATACCTCAACCACCGCCTCTCCTTCTACACACCCACCAGACATCTCCGCTCCACCCATCCGGCCCCGGGCACTATCCCACGGATCCGCAAGACCTCGGCCAAAGGAAGATCCTTCTCCTACCTCACTGCGAATACCTGGAACTCTCTACCTCTATATCTCAGGCAATCACCTTCACTGCCTCAATTAGGAAGGACCTCAAGACCTGGCTCTTCGACTGAACTGCAGAACACCCCGCACTCTATAAGAACCCTGTCTAATTATAATAAGCAACCTTTAAACGCTTACTGGCTTTATTAAGTGCATTTCACAATAAATCAGGCCAACTGCCTCTGTTGTAACTTCATAATAAACTGATCAGACCAATTTCATCTGACATAGCATTTCATGGCTGTAGGATGGAATATCACTGTCAAAAATATTGCAATACAAAATATTGCCAAAAACATAACAAGAACACAAATATAAACCTTACATACTTTGCATGTAAAATACAAAATAACGACTACAAAAATATAGATGACCAAAATATTGTCACAAAATAGGAAAGTATTAGGAATTTTACATGTCAAACAATATATTTATTAAAAAAATATTGTAACTTTAAACAATCACATTACAAAATAAATATAAAAAATATAAAATAAAATTTTAAAACTTACAAAGTAAAAAATATATACTTTAAAATATGAAACAATATATAAACGAATAGAAAAACACTAATAATTGCCAATACTTAAAAATACATGTTAACAATTAAAACAAACATAATAATGCATAATTAAAATTAAAACATTATATTAATATGACTAAAAAATAGAAATACACAATTAAACACATACAAAAATAAATTTTAAAATTGTATAAAAAAATAAATATTAAAAATATTAAAAGCAAAAAATTCACATACAAAATTAGAATTGTAGTGGGTTAAATTCACTACCTTCCACTCCATATTTAGCAATAGTAGGGAAAGTAGGGTTGTTGGGATAAGATTTACAATTCCCATGCCAACGTAAGCAACTGTAGGGAAAGTGAAGGACTTTGGAGGAGACATATTTACTATTCCCACTCCAACCTGAGCAAGTGTTAAATGGTAAAAAATTAATTTTCTTAAGTTAGCCTTTACTCCTCTTCCATTTTGTCTACCAGCCTCCATTTTGTGTTTCTGCAGGGACTTTTTTCAAAGTCAGAAGTTACGTGTTCACCGAAAGCTGGTTGTGCTGATAATGCTTGCGTGCCAGAGTAGAGACCCTGCCCTGCCGAAAGGCCTGAGCACGCAGATGTCTAATCTATGAACCCACCAACGCCTGTAACCTCCCTTGCCTATCTACAAAGATGACGTGGGTGGGGGTTTATCAGGAGTTAGCAGTCTGCATTTCATCATGACAAATTAGTTTCCAATGGGTTTCGTGATGCTCCAAAATGTATAAATACTGTGTTTGAACTCAAACTAGTTAGCCCCCTCCCTCGGGCACTTGCAGTGTCTGAATGATGGGACTCCTTTCATGAGTGAAATAAACTTGTCTTACGTTTCCACTCCCGTGTTGATCCTCATCGGTGAACCCGTAGACATAGGGTGTCCCTGCACCAGTGAGACTGATAGGAATCTTCCCCTTGTTGCTGCTGACGCTCTACCTGGCGCTCTTCTCCTGGTCCCAGCTGCTGACGCCTTACTCTGGTGGGACCGTTGTCCCAGGGTATCCTTTTTCCTCAGCGCCGCTGCTTCCCGCACTATCACCCTGGTGAGGACTTCAACATCCAGGGTGCAACGCGAGTGCCATCAGGTGTTGCTGACGAGGGGGAGGCACCGGAACCTCTCTGCGCATAAAGCGCAGCCTCTAACTCCCGCTGCGCGGGATGTGCAGGGCAAAGCCCGGGTCAAGGGCGGGCCCGTCTGAGTCTGTCGGAGACCGGGCTGGGCCACCCCCCTGACATTGTATCCACTGTGTAAGCCGATTAGTTGCTCGTGTTACTTTACAATTGTATTTGTTTTCTTGTTCAAAGTCGGGAGATAATGAGTAAGAACAAGCGTAAGGTGGGTTGCGGGTCAGGAGTAGTGGGGACTTTGGACGTGTTTCTTTCTCGGGCCGAATCCGCCCTAATGCACGAGCTCCAACTTACAGAACGCAGACTTTCATTAGAACCCCCACGACCCCTCATTGGAATGGCACTAACTCCCGTACTAGAGCACAATGCATCAGTTGACTGTACTTCCCAACTAAATCATATGTCCCTGGTGCACTTGCAATCTGGGCCATCTATAGTATCAAGTCCAGATAGCATTTCATCCACATTGCCTGCCTCCCCAGCTAAGGTACTTAGCAGGTGACAAAGGTCTACACAGGTTCTTGGTGGTGAACCCTTACAAAAAAAAAAGGAAAGCACGTGGGTTACCCAAGACCAGCTATCAGGCTTCCAAAATGGTGAAACGCAAGCCCGCCATAACAGGAAGCGAGGGAGGGTTTAAGTCTGCATCTATATCTACAAACTAGGGTGCTGGTCATATTAACAATATTGTTGCAGAGGAACAGCCACCCCATAATATTGAGGCTGATCTCTTAAACCAGGTTGAAGAGAAGCTCAAAGCTCTGATTGATCCCCTGATATTGAAAATGTCAGCAATAGATATGAGACTAGCCAAAATAGAGCAGCATATTTTCAATGCCCCCCAACCTTCTTGTGGGGTTCGGCAGGAAGGAATGGTTGATACCCGACAGGAGAATAGTTCTGATAACAGACCACATACTAATTTAGCATTATGTCCTCCCCCTTTGGGGGCAGTCGCATCTACGGCCACCCCTTTGGTAAACCCCCTACAAAGTGGTATATTGGCACACACAGTAGGGCCAATGGGACCTCGGGCTCCACTACAAAGTATGGGTGGGGCCACGAATACCCATACGTCCATCCACCTCCCACCTGAAGCAACACCATACACAATTGTACTGGCAAATGTTCCAGTGCTCCCAGCCAACGCCCAGGAACACTGGTCTTCCCTAAAAAACAAGGCACTACATCTGCTGAGTACTAGGACTGGAGTAAGGAACCATCTTTTCTCAGAATTTAAGACGGTACGAAGAATACCTTGGATCGGTAAATCCCACAAGGCTCTCAGTGGAGACTTCGTGGTTTTAAGTTTAAGGTCCCCGGGCCTGGTCCAGTTAATATTGGATAGGGCAGGGTCCGGTCACCTAAGCAAGGAAGATATCAACGTACTTCCGCTGGGCTTTTTCTATCAAACATGTGTCAACCACGGAAGGGGAGTATTGAAGGAACCTGCTCCCGATTTGGGCCCCTATAATTATGCGGTTCCTACTTTTAACAGATTTGAAGCTTTTGCCTCATTGGATGAAATTGATTGACTTGGATTCAACTCCAGTTCCATTAGTCTCGAGACACAGGTACGAAGGGAGTCTTGTGTGGCCGATCCCGAAGTAGAAAATAATAAAATAGGAGTATCTCAATTAATGAAGTCAACTTTACAGAGGGGTGCTACTAATGTGATTAACAATACTGTGGGTGAAGTCTGGGACGGCAGGCTCTCTCAGACCAATGATCCATTTTGTGAGGGAGACCTGGGGTATGACCATGTAACTAATAAACAGCCCCCCCCCCACAGCATAAACATGAGTCACCTCAAACCAAATCTACTGCTAGTATCCTGGAATATAGCAGGGTTATTGTCAAAAATACCCTCAGCAGAATGGTCCACATTTATTGAAGGCAGCGATATTATGGCCTTTCAGGAAACCTGGTCCATGGACCATGTGTATCGACATGGTTTCCTAAATTTTTCTAAAACAGCTCAGGGTGGCCAGAGGTGAAGACCTAAGGGGGGTCTCACTACATGGGTAAGACAGTCAGATTGCTACAGGGCAGAGGAATTGTGTATTGGTAGTAGGAACATTTTAATAATTAAACTACAGATGCTTAATGTCCCTGATTTGTTGATTATCAATGTATATGCGAGAGGGCTGCCAGGTGGAACAGCTTCCAGTACGGTTACTCTCTTAGACACCTTTTTAGATCAGCATAAAGGCGCATGTAATTTGATAATTGCCGGAGATTTTAATTGTTCTTTTGAACCACTAGACAATAACAACGTCAACCTTAGCTTAGAGGAGGATGCTCAGTGGAACATTCCGTCCCTGGACCTTCCACCAATTAAACAAGCATCTGCAATGCTATATGTCTCGCATTTGAGAGATTTTGAGCTACTGACAGCGTAAATGACAATGCCTTTTATTTATGTGTTTAAAAAACCTGCAATAATAAAATGCATTGTCATTTACAATGCCAATAGCTCATAATCTCGCTGATGCGAGACCGATTCTATTGTAAATGCTTGTTTTATAACTACAAGCGCTGTGGCTTCTCTCACAATAAACACATGCGTATACCCCTATTGACTCTATATGTGTTGTTGCTGTCAGGGAGGTAAAGTCATTGTTTTTTATCTCCTTTGCTTTCCTTTTCTCCGTAAGTAAATCGTCATCGTTTTACAATGCCGAATTGTTTTTGCTTCTTATTTATCTGGGAGTGATAGTCTTGTTAATAACTGCAGTTTTGAAAAAAAGTAAATAAAGATAATTAAAATAAAAACACATCTCTTCACTTAAATGTACCATATGTGTTATCAAAGGTGGGTTGCCCTTGATAGCTATTCAGAAGCTACCTTTACAAGATGGCCAACATTGTCACGGTTGTCGTCGATCTTTTTCGATTACAGGAACTCTGAGGTTACATCTATTCGCTCTGTCTGAAAACTGCGGCTGCTAGGGGTACCGCGATATCTGGAATCAATTATTTTGTACTTGTTACCCTGACGTTCCCAGTTGCTTTGAAAACAAGGGCCAGAAAGTAGACCGCTGGCCGCCACAAGCCTTTTGTAATGAATCCATGATAGCGGAGCCCGCGGAGGCTGGCACTACCGTGGCAGGGAAGAGATGAGCAGTCCGATTCCTGGGCTCCGCCAACATGCTCTGGGGCACCAACAATATCTGTCTGTGCCGGCGGGCCAATGGTCGGTGCGAGACCTGGGTGGGGCACTCAAGATGACGGCTGAAGGCAGGCTGAGAGGAGGTGAGCGGCTCTCTGTCTTGGCCTCACTAATAAGCCCAACTGTACTTTTGGGGCCTGGAGGAGACAAGAAGCGTCCACGAGTGGTATGTGCGGCAACAACTGCTAAAGCTTGCAGGTGCAGAGCTGCTTAAAAAATGTAAGTGCACGCAAAACATAATACAAGCACTGACGACGGTGACAATTAAAACAAAAACAAAAAATAGTTCTCCCTCACAACAGCCCCACAACAAAGGGTAAGTAAATTGTACATTTTCGATACGCCTCAGCCTGAAGAGACGTATCAGCCAAGCCAATGAATTAGGAGGCAGCAAAGAAAACTAGCCCTGTGGTGGGGGAGGGACAGTTGTGAGAGGCGCCATGAGGAAACAATCTCTCGGCATGCTGTGGCGGGGGAGCGGACCCTTTGAAGTATGATGCCGAGGCTGTGGCTACACGTGCACGCGCCAGTGGGCTGAAGCGCTTCCCCAAACGGATTGCATGGCGGCACGATGCACGTGATTGTGCGCGTGCTCGCCATGCAATCCACTTTTGGGAGCACTTTGAAATGCCCCTCTTACTAGAGTCTCGCATAGCGATTGCGTAAACGCAATAGCTAGGCGAGACCTAAAAATGGACCGGAGCAGCGCTGCAGCTAAAAGTGTTATGTTTGGACCGGGGGGTTAGGGCTGTCAACAGAAGGTCCGTTTCTGACAGGCAGGGCTCGTAAACTTACAATAATGGGTTGAGAAGTAGTCGTATAGACTTCATTTTTATCAACAAGGAATTCTGGCCCTCCCTAATAGATATAGTTCATGGACTTGTATGATGAGATTGGAATTCAGACATCTTGTAAGTGTGACTTTACTTTGGACTGGTGTGACACATTACACAATGGGTGTGGTGGAAGTTCAGGAGAGTTTTGACTTCTGAGATTTACGTTTTTGACTCGACTCTGACACATAGTCTATCGGTTTCCAAGCACACACTTGTGCCACTGGCGTCTAATATATGCATGTGAATTTGTATTATTCATCTATCTCTTTTGTTGTTAATTAAGTTCAAAATTTTAAATGTAAAAAGTATATTTTACATGGTGTATGCAACTGTGCATATTGCTATATTTGAACACGGAAACTTATATTATGTTTTATCAACAGGTTTGTTTCCCCTGACAAAGGGACTTTTTGTCCCGAAATGCATTGGGCGAAGGACATTATAATTCTGTTTTTTGGATGTCAGAACAACAGTGATTGTTTAACAAATGTTACCTACAACATAAATGTGATACATAATTGTGATGATAACATTGTATCGTATGTTAAATTTACAATAAATGTTATAGACCTATACATTGCAAAAATAAGATTCAGGCATGAATCATTGAGGTATAACAAAACAGCTGTGCATGATTGAGTATTGGTTACACATACCTGGCCAAATTTTTGGTATTTTCTACATGCGAGGCAGGCATATGGCAAGCATAGCACGCAAAAGAAGTGAAACTAGTTAATCTAAAAAAACATTAAAATTAGGTGTGCAAAATCTCCTCTATTTAATATAGTATCCTGAGCCGCAGACGAGGTTTTAGCACCCAGGTCAAAGATGGCATTTGAATCTATAGCGAATATTACAAAAAATAGGGCGTTGACAAAGGCATATACAACTGAAGAAGCCAATGAAATTTACAATCTAATACAGGAAACTAAAGCATTCGATGCTCAAAGTGGCTCTATAGCACAGCAACTCAAACAATTTGAATTTTTAACAAGAAGAGAACTTAATCAAAGACTTCATGCTGCTACACTCATCCAATATCACAAAGACTCATCCAATATCACAAAGTCAGGCGAATCCCGCGAGGACTACGGTTGGCAATAAAACCTATGTTATTCAGATTACAACACAATCATTAATTTATGGCGAAATGGTTTGCGATATTAAATAAATGCTCCTTAGATTTAATTTTGCTTCTGATCGAAGAACTTTCTAAGACAATACGTGACTTAGAAGACAAAATAAGTAACACTAAAAGAGATTTATCACACAGAATGGAAGAAGGAGCATGAAAGCAATTTCTTGAAGATCTTAACATGAAATTGGACAAATACGGAAAAGAGCTACAAGAAACAAAATTAAGGAAATTTAAACGTGACACCATAGACTATAAATTGAATGAGGTATATGCATGGGCAGAAGTTTATGCCCAAAATGATTTACTAGAAGGAATCCAAATACATCATCTGAAGAAAGTGTAGCCACTGATAAAGATATAGACACCGCCAGGGCACCTTTAAAAACAACATCAAGAATTGACAGCAGATCAACTAATTTGGAATATATTGAGAACGTTGATGCCAGCACCTCTTCTGTGGCTTTTTTAGATCAAACCAAAGACTCTGGACAACCTCCGGATCAAATCATGAAACAACAAAATGGAACTTCAAAAAAATCAGGAGAGGAAAAAGAAAAGGAGAAATCAAAGAAAGGCTTGAGGAGCCAAACCAAAATCTAATCATCAATATTTCTTCTAAAACACTTACCAAAACTCAAGAAGCTGTACTAAACAAAGGCATGTCCTTTGTTCCTACATATCATAGTACACCTTTGGAAAATGAAGTGGCATTATTTAAATTCATGAGAACATTAAGACTTTGAAATTTCTTCACCAACATCGTACCCACCACTACTGTATCAGAAATTAAGCTTTTTAAACCAAAAAGTACTTTTATGGCCCCTGTCTCACATAAAACTTTGGATACTTTAGAAATCTTGGTAAAAAAGGATCTTGGGAAATTGGATTATAAAAAACCAACAAAAATGCAGGGCAATTTCAGTCGGGCAGAATGCAGTATCTTACATAATTTATCCAAGGATAAAGAAATCACGTTTCAGAAAGCGGACAAAGGAGGTGGATTGGTTATGATGGACAAAGTTATGTATGAAAACAAGGTCAAGGAACATATTTATGATACAAATACATATGGAAAACTTGAAAAGGATCCAACAGTGGAAATATCTAATTATTTGGAAAAAATACTACATAGAGCATTGGAACTTGGTTGGATAGATTATACAACTAAACAATATTTGCATACATGATTTCCTAGAAGACCAAAAATATACATGCTACCAAAAATTCATAAAAATTTGTTGGATCCCCCGTGCAGACCCATAGTCTCTGGGTGTGGCTCCATTTTTGAAAAACCTGGCCGATTCATAGATGTTCATCTTCAATCAATTGTTAAAAAAGTGACTCTTATATAGAAGACACAACTGATTTTCTAAGAAAAATTTCCAGATTACCAAACACAGAAAGGAAAGATTGGCTACTGTGCACCATTGATGTGGTGTCACTTTACACCATGATCCCACATGCACAAGGCATAGAGGCAGTTGAATGGGCCCTATTAAATGAAATAGAGTCCAACATTCCGAAATTATTTGTGATTGCACTATTGGAGTTCTGCCTGAAACACAGTTACTTTACGTGGAACGATGAATATTTTTTACAACTCAATGGAACTTCCATGGGGTTTCCAGGGGCCCCAGTATATGCGAATATTTTCATGATAAAATGTGAGCAAGACAATATATTAACAAATGATAAATGGAAAGAGGGACTCATTTTTTTCTGTCGTTTCATAGACAACATTTTCTTGATCTGGAAAAACACAGAGGACGAATTGGCTGAAAACATCAGATCTTTAAATGAACATGACCCCAGAATTCAATTTACTCATACAATCAAGAAAAGTGGTTTAGCATTTTTAGACGTCTGGGTCGACATCATTCAAGATAAAATCTGTACAAGATTATAAAAAAAAAACACTGACCGGAATAATTCATTACTCTTCCAGAGCTTTCTCCCCCCTCCCTAGTCCAAAATTTACCATCTTCTCAATTTCTTCACACTAAACGTATCACGTCAGAAGTAAACAGCTGCACTGACACTATTTTGACACAAGAAAAAGATTACATTGCAAGAGGATATCCGTCAGTTTTACTTAATGAGCTAAAGACAAGAGAAATGTCTCAGCCGAGAGAAAAATTACTCGAAAAACAAACCAAGAATGCATCCACAAGAATGGTATTTGTATCTAAATACTCCACAGTATCCAATCAAATCAACAGCAGAATCAATAGATGATGGGAATTACTCGCAGAAGAGACTGATTTCCATTTGTTATTTAGAGAAAAACCGTTGTATGCATTTACACGTGGAAAGAACCTTAAAGAAAAACCTTTGAAAAAAACAACTAAAGGAGGCACTACTAAATGCCATAATAGCATACATTGTAATAATGCAGTACTGGGAGATACACTAACTCATCCGATGTCGGGCAAAAAGCGAAAACTATCACAACCATTGGATTGCAATTCATCTAATGTGGTTTATACTATAAAATGTCCTTGTGGCCTACTATATGTAGGTAAAACGGAAAGGAAAATGAAGACTCGGCTAACAGAACACAAAAGTACCATCAGGAACAAAATATAAATTCAAGCGAAGCTACTCACTGGAATACTGAGCATCACACTAATGCTCAACTCAAATTTCAAATTATAGAACAGATATTAAAAATATAAGGTGTTGACAATTCCAAAAGACTCTTACAAAGAGAAGCATTTTGGATAAAGAGATTGAATACACATCTCCCCACAGGGCTTAATGATAAGTTTGAGATGGCGTGTTTCTTATAGAGACATTCCATCAGAAAACATTATTTATAACATCACATTAACATACAGAGGTTTTGTCACACACATGTAAACAAGATTATGTATTTACTCGCATTGAATAAGAATATACACTATTATTCTCATCTTCTAATATTGAGTATCATTCTTGAGTTGGACCTTTTAGTTGGACTAATTGACATGACCGAGACATTGACTGAACCTCATGACTTCCGGTAAAAAAAATTCCTAACTTGATCCGTGTAGATAGGGCATAATTAAGTGCGTTTGTGTGTATCACTATCGCGTGGGATTTTATCATGTTATATTGAAGGACCTGTGAATTGGTCCTGTTTCGGTATGATAAAATTCATATATCATTTGTTTACGCAATAGAACGCATAGAGGTTTTACCCGTTCTAAGATGGCGACTACATTTACAAATAAAACCTAGTCATGCAGGATACAGTCACCTGATTTCTTCAAACGAACTCTGAGAACGCGTCGTTGAACTTGCCGCTCACTCGAACACTTTTGTGTCGATAACATCGTATCTGGAATGGTAAGAATAGCATAGATAACGTTTTGATGGTTGGTTTATTAGATCATATCGTAGGAGATGGCATAATTAATGGTGATTCCCATTATTATCCTATTATTTTAGATAATATTCGTCGATTGCACGCTGGTCACTTGGAAGTAAGGTACGTTTTCAGTTGGTCTAAAGTGTTGGCTTTATTGGTTCTCATTTAAGGCGTTAAACCAACATGAGATTTAATGTCATAGGTTACCCTGACTCAGTTGGACTTATATGACGAGATTGGAATTCAGGTATCTTGTAAGTGTGACTTTACTTTGGACTGGTGTGACACATTACACGATGGGTGTGGTGGAAGTTCAGGAGAGTTTTGACTTCTGGGATTTACGTTTTTGACTCGACTGACACATAGGCTATCGGTTTCCAAGCACACACTTGTGCCACTGGCGTCTAATATATCTGATGTATCATATGCATGTGAATTTGTATTATTCATCTATCTCTGTTGTTGTTTATTAATTTCAAAAATTTTAAATGTAAAAAGTATATTTTACATGGTGTATGCAACTGTGCATATTGCTATATTTGAACACGGATGCTTATATTATGTTTTAGCAACAGGTTTGTTGCCCCTGACGAAGGGACTTTTCATCCCTAAATGCATTGGGCGAAGGGCGAAGGACATTATAATTCTGTTTTTTGGATGTCAGAACAGTGATTGTTTAACAAATGTTACCTTCAACATAAATGTGATACATAATTGTGATAACATTGTATCATATGTTAAATTTGCAATAAATGTTATAGACCTATTAATTGCAAAAATAAGATTCAGACATGAATCATTGAGGTATAACAAAACAGCTGTGCATGCTTGAGTCCTGGTTACACATACCTGGCCACATTTTTGGTATTTTCTACATGCGAGGCAGGCATATGGCAAGCATAGCACGCAAAAGAAGTGAAACTAGTTAATCTAAAAAACATTAAAATTAGGTGTGCAAAATCTCCTCTATATAATATGGCTTCCCAGAAAGGGCATGCCAATGTCCTCACCCCCCCCCCCCCCCCAGATGAGGGCTAGCCTTCTGGCTAGGCAGGAAGCCCACTAGGCACCAGGGTTTATTATTTATTCTTTTATACGTAGGGGTGGGAGCTGCATGAAATGGGCACGCCAATGCCCCCACCCCAAAAAAAATTGCCACAGTCTTTCTACTCCCCCCGGGAGGCAGATGGGGGCAATAGCCCCTTATCTGCCCCCCCGGGGGGGCTGAAAGCTCACTAGGCACCAGGGAATATATTTTTTTCAATGTTCAGGGGTGGTGGCTGCTCAGAATGGGCATGCCAATGCCCTCACCCTCAAAAAATGCCACAATTTGCCGCATGTTCTTTGAGCTGATGTTCTTTGAGCTGATTTTCAATAAAAACATTTAAACCATTAAAAAAAAAAAAAAATGCCACAGACTTTCTGCCCCACCCCCCTGGCGTCAGAAAGCCTACTCGCCACTGACCTTTTTTTTGCAATGTGCCTACGTGTGGATTTTGGGACCTAGAGCAGCCGGCACCTAGGGAAACATAGCAAACCTGTACATTTTGAAAACTAGAAACCAATGGGAATCCAGAATGGGGTGACTTGTGTGCCTCTCACCAGGTTCTGTTACCCAGAATCCCTTGCAATTCTCAAACTTAGTAAAAAAACAAAAAAAACCACATTTCCCTCAAATTTCTGTGATAGAAAGTTCTAGAATCTATGGGGAGCAAAACACTACCACCAACCCAGCATTCACCCCCCCCCTCACTTGTGTGGGTAGGCCTAGTGCCAGTGACAGGAAACGGCCCAAAATGTACTGTGGAGACTTCAAAATTATTGATTACAAAAAGACCTTGTTTTGCAAGGGAGTCGCCTGCTTTTTTGATCTCGGGCTCGGCGGCCGTCTAGGGAAACCTATCGATCCCAATTATTTCTGAAAACTAGACAGCCGGGGGAGTCCAGGGAGGTGTGACTTGCATGGATTCCCCAACGTTTTCCTACCCAGAATCCTATGCAAACATGACGTGATGTGTTCACGTTGCGTTTTGGGCCATTTCTTGTCGCCGGTACTAGGCCTACCCCAAACATTTAAGGTGCCATTTTTATCGGGAGGCTTTAGGGAATGCTGGGTGACTGGAAGTTTGTGGCTCCCCGCAGATTCCAGAACTTTCCATCACAGAAATGTGAGGAATATTTGTTTTTTTTTACAACGTTTGAGGTTTGCAAGGGATTCTAGGTAACAGGACCTGGTGAGAGCAACACAAGTCACCCCATTCGGGTTTTCCCTGGATGTCTAGTTTTAAAAAACGTATAGGTTTGCTAGGTTCCATTAGGTGCAGGCTGAGCTAGGGTCCAAAATTCACAGCTATGCACATTGCTGGAAAAATGTGATGTGTCCACGTTGTGTTTTGGGACGTTTTCTGTCGCGGGCACTAGGCCTACCCACACAAGTGAGGTACCATTTTCATCGGGAGACTTTGGGAAATGCGGACTGGCTGAAATTTTGAGGCTCCCCACAGATTCCAGAACTTTTAATTGCAGAAATGTGGAGAAATTATGTTTTTGTTGTTTTTTTCTTTTCTTTTTTTTTTTACAAAGTTTGAGGTTTGCAAGGTATTCTGGGAAACAGAACCTAGTGAGAGGCATACAAGTCACCCCATCCTGGATTCCCCTGGATGTTTAGTTAAAAAAAGAATATAGGTTTGCTAGGTTTCCTTAGGTGCCAGCAGAGCTATGGTCCAAAATCCACAACTAGGCACATTGCAAAAAAGGGTCAATTTTAACTGGAAAAATGTGATGTGTCCACGTTGTGTTTTAGGCCTTTTCCTGTCACAGGCACAAGGCCTATCCACACAAGTGAGGTAGCATTTTTATCAGGAGACTATGACAAACACAGAATAGTAGAACAAGTGTTATTACCAATTGATGTTCTTTGCATTTCTGCCTTCCAAATGTAAGATCATTTGTAAAAATGACCTCCAATTCACATGCTTGTATGGGTACCACAATTTTGGAGATGTGCAAATAACCACTGCTTCTAAACTCTATATTTTATTCCCATTTGGGAAATATATAGGTTTTCTTGGTACCTATTTGTCACTCTTTATATTTTACCAAATAAACTGCTATATAGCCAGTACACAATGAAAAACCATTGCAAGACGTAGCTCAGTTATTGGCTCAGGGTTACTCGGGTTCTTGGTGAACCTACAAGTCCTATATATCCCAGCAGATGTAACGGTATATTGCTTTAACAAATCTGTCATACTGAGAAGAAGTTACAGGTGAAAACATTGGCACAAATGGCAGTTTTTTTCAGCTCAATGTCAATATTTTTTATTTTCAACTGTTAGTTGCTATAAAAAAAACGTAACAGATCTACACAAATGACCCCTAGCTGAATTCAGAATTTTGTCTAGTTTTCAGAAATGTATAGCTTTGCAGGAACCATTATTGCTTTTATACCCATTTCTGCCACTAACTGAAAGGATGTTGAAAGCACAAAAAATAGCAAAAATAGGCTATGCCCCATTAAAATGGCAAAACTGTGCAAAAAACATTGGTTTTCAGACAAAAGTCTGCCTGTCCCTGAAAGCTGAGAAGATTGGGATTCCAGCATCACAAACTCTTTGTTGATTCTTTCTTCTGCAGCACTTTTTTCTCCTTTAAAAAAAAATCCTCAAGATGTTGAAAGAAAAGGACGCACATTTCGCGTAGGTACCTTATGTGGACAAAAAGTTACAGGTGCGTAAGCGCGAACTACCCCAATTAGCCAAAAAAAAAAGGCACTGAGTCTGGTTGAGGAAAAACCACGGAAGGCAGAAACGACTTTGGATAAAATTTGGGATTAGTCCTAAGAACCACTTTGTTTTGATGAATTTGTAAAAATGGTTCTTGTATGGTTAGCGCCTGGAGCTCACCAAGAGATGTGATGGCTATAAGGAAGGCTACTTTCCAAGTGAGAAGTACAAGTTACTTACCTTCGGTAACGATGTATCTGGTAGAGACGATTCTAGCCGCAGATTCCTTCACGTAGAATTATCCCCAGGCGTGAGACTGGATCCGGAAACTTTTTTGCCACAGCATCCCTGCGCGCTGGGGGCGGGGCGACGACACGCGACTCCGCCCAAGCGTCGTCCGCGTACATGACGTCAGCGAGGTCACATAAGACCCGGCGCGCCCACGTCAGTTTTCTTCTGAGAACTTTTCCGCACCACAACGCGGAACCACCAGATAAAAAACTGTGGGAGCATGGGAACAGTGTGCGAAGAGCAGAAAAATTGGAAAGAAACGGTGACTAACAACACCACCAGAGTAGTGCCAACACCGCAGAACCTAAGGGCAGGGAAAGAAGAACAAGCAGAAACCTGCGCAGTCACCCTGCCAGCACATAGACAACCTCCCATCCCTGTGCCCCGGAGGCAAGAACATGCGCAAAAGTCATGGCACACGTAGGAAACACACCTCCCCCATCCTGAGCAAGGAATGGGACCAGTCCCAAGACAGACAGGGACAACAACCTCCAAGCCACCCCAACCTATAGGGCAACCACCCACAAGGGACAAGGGCAAGACAAGGCCAGAGGACCCTTAATCAGAGGATAGCAATGGAAGGAAGGGAGGGGAGGGAGGACAGGGATAAAAAGCAATCCCCCCAAAACCTGGAGTAGCCAGAGCAGCAAGGCACCGGAGCATCGGAACCCCATCCTCCAAAGCCAAAGGAGGAATGAACCGCCCCCAGACGGAGCCACCCGTCAAGAACAAGGAAGGCACTCACAGGAGACACAGCCCCCCACCGGGAGGCGAGTACCGAAGACCAACCCAGGGGTCCTCGCAGAATAGGGGAGGAAGGGTGGGCCGTGAAGGAATCTGCGGCTAGAATCGTCTCTACCAGATACATCGTCACCGAAGGTAAGTAACTCGTACATCTGATAGAGACTATTAGCCGCAGATTCCTTCACGTAAAATAGATACCCTAGCAATACCCCCTGGGAAGGAGGGTCTGCGAAAGGACCCCACCAGCCATGCAGAACAGAGGGCCCCACAGGGGACCAGATCTGTGGACCAGGTAGAACCTTGTCCCTGCCAGGCCAAGGAAACCCCACAAGCAGGACCCCACCGACCCCAAGGGGATGTAGAAGGGGAAAGAAGGCTGAAGAGGCTTGTACACTCACAGCAGAGAAACCAAGGGCAAGGACTGAGAGGCCGGAGTATTCCACATCCCCACAAGTGAACATAGCCTCTGCATAATGCCAGGGAAGGAAAAGTGGAAGAAAGAAGAAGAAGCCTAGAGGGCCCAAGGAAACCAGGGGAAAGAGGGCAAACCCATTCCAGATGGAGAGCAGCCTGTCAGCCAGAACAGTGCCGGCAGTCAAGCCACAAGCAAGAAGAACAGCCCGAGGCCCCAGAAAGGCAGAGTAGACGACGCCCAGCAAGGGAGACACAGGATCACCCCAGACCTCAGGACAGGAGCAGGAAGAGATGCCCAGGCCACCACTACGAGTGGTCGCGCGCACGACATCAGGAACCAAAAGCAATCTACCTAAACACCATGGAGAACAGGCACCCAAAGGTGACCAGAACCCTCTAGCAGAGCGTAAGCCACATGACAGCTACCACTACCCCACATAGGGTACGTTAAGTCCCAAGAAATGGGAACCTTCTTTGGAAGAACTTCCGCACTAGAGGAAAAAACACTTCCGCACTAGAGGAAAAAACAAAAGAGCCACGGGGATAAAAACACCCCCGCAGAAGGCTTGACAAGCAGCCCAAGCAAAGCAGATGGCCCAATCTAAGGGCCAAGCCTGCGCAACAACTCCTGCAGAATCACACAAAATCAACACAAGGACCGTGCTGGTTGAGGTGAACATGTTGCGCCCCCAAGAGTCCAGCCAGCGGGCCTCTCGGGACGGCGGAGTCAACAGTGGCGGCAGGGAGGGAAAGGCAGTCCGCAAAAGGGGGCTGGTGGCTGAGGGGTGAAGGGAAAGACGCCTGGTCACGCGGCGCCGGGAGGTGCCGGTGCAGAAGATGCTGAGGCACCGGGTTCCCTGAGGCAGGACGTCTCCCAGCCCCCGTCAAGGAAGAAAGGAGCGAACCCTCAAAGGGAAGTAAGATTTCCCTCCCACCAGAGCCCTGGTGGAGGACCTCCAATAGATGGTCCGCCGGAAAGTGAGCCACCGGGTCACCCATGCGCAGAATGCCCACAGTGGCGGCGCCAGGGACAATTCAACCTCTGACTCGCCCTCCGACGAGGCAGCCACCTGTGGGGAGGGACGAGAGGGGCCCGGAGAGGGACCAGGGGTCTTCCCTCAGCAGGACGAGGAGGGTCCACCAACCCCTGTGGCTCCGCGCGGTCCAGCTGCTGCCGGTGCCATAGCGGCGTCACCTCGGCCTTAGACAGGACCACCTAGTCAAAGGACCGAGAGAGGCTCGGGGATCCAACCCGAGCCCAGGCGACCTCCCGCGACACCACAGGGACCACTGAAGGAGTTTGCGGCGAGGCAGAGACGCAGTGTCCTGAAAGAGTTGCCCCAGAGGAGCTGCACCCCAATAATACCACATCCTCCAGGCCTGGATCCGAACCAGTCGGCGCCGGGGCCGGAGCCACCGGCAGCGGCGCAGAGGGCCCTGCGCAGAGCGAGGGATCCGCTGACGCCCCAGGAAGGGAAGGAGGAGGAGACGCCAGCGAGGCATGCAAAGCCACCGCGTATGTTTCCATTTGGACTCTCGACGCCCCAACACCGGGAAACGGTGGATAGGACAACATGCGGGGCCACATCACCCGCGGAGAGTCCATGCCCCAGGGAGGCTGGAAACCAGCCCCGGGGACAAACTGCGACACTTACCCACCGGGGAGTGACGCTCACGTTACATCGGAGAAAGGCGAGGACGACGACCACGGCAGAGTCTGAAGCCATCCGTCGAAGCAGACCGAGGGGAGGACGTCGACCTGGAGAGACGCGCCGAGAGAAGTTTCATCCGGCGCTCCCGCCGCGACTTCGGCTTCAACTGTTGGCACTGCATACAGTCTGTGGTGCCGTGATCCTCCCCCAAACATCACATACAAATGAGGTGAGGGTCCATCGCTGACATAAGATGCCCACAAGACGTGCAAGTCTTAAAGCCCGAAGGCATTCGCACACTGTTCCACTAAATAATGGAAGAAAAAAGGGGCCTAACAGGCCCGTAGCAAGGATCGGATCCGCGTTGCACGCGGAAAAGGAAAAAACTGACGTGGGCGCGCCGGGGAGGGTCTTATGTGACCTCGCTAACGTCATGTACGCGGACGACGCCTGGGTGGAGGCGCGTGGTTTCGCCCCGCCCCCGGCGCACAGGGATGCTGAGGCAAAGGAATCTGCGGCTAGTAGTCTCTATCAGATACTGTAGTTCACATTTGTGTAAAGGCTCAAATGGTGGGCCCATGAGTCTTGTAAGGACTATATAAGGATTTCACACTGGAGAAGGTGGAAGTCTAGGAGGGATGATTCTTTTGAGTCCTTCCATAAAAGCTTTGATAGCGGGTACTTGAAGCAAAGACAAGTGTTGTCTGTTCCGTAGGTAAGCCGCTATTGCAGCAAGATGTAAACGTATAGACGTATACGCTAAATTAGAGCGCTGTAAGTGTAACAGGTAGCAAATGATGTTTTGGATTGAAACATCTAGTGGGTTGATTTGATTGTGCAGTAAATTACAAATCGTTTCCACTTTGCTGCATAGCATGCTCTAGTGGTAGGGCGTCTAGCTTCTTTAATGACATTCATGCAGTCTGGCGGGAGATTTAGGTAACCAAACTGTATTATTTCAGGTGCCAGATCGCAAGGTTGAGTTGACTGGGATCTGGATGTCTTATCTCTCCATGGGTCTGAGTGAGAAGCTTGGGGGAGAGGTGTAGTTTTTGATGAGGAACTACTGATAGTTCCAACAGGGTTGTGAACCAGGGTTGTCGAGCCCACGTGGGAGCAACTAGGATGATTGTGAGGGAATGTTGCTTGAGCTTCAGAACCACCAATGGAATTAGCAGGAGAGGTGGAAAAGCGTAAGCAAATGTCCCTGACCAATTCATCCATAGCGCGTTACCTTTGGACATGGGGTGTGGATACCTGGACGAGAAGTTTGGGCATTTTGCATTGAGGTGTGTGGCGAACATATCTATTTTTGGGTAGCCCCACATTTGGAAGAATGGGAGGAGAATTTGAGGATGTAGTTCCCATTTGTGGATCTGTTGTCTTTGACAGCTGAGCAGGTCTGCGATCTGGTTGTTTACTCCTGGTAGGTGTTCTGCAAGGAGATATATTTTTTGAGGTATGGCCCATCTCCATATACTTTGAGCTAGGAGTGAAAGCTGTAGTTTGTGTCCCCCTCTGTTTTTGTATGTAGTACATTGCTGTCATGTTGTCTGTATGGACTAAGACATCTTTGCCTACTAGATGCAGTTGAAAAGCTTTCAATGCCAGAAAAATCAATAGTAGTTCTAGGTGGTTTATGTGGAGTTTTTTCTGTTGTAGGGTCCACATGCCCTGAATAGTATGTTTTTGGAGAGGAGCTCCCCAACCCATGAGTGATGCATCTGCTGTTAGCACGATCTGTGGAACCAGGTCGAGGAATGGCCGCCCTTTGGGAAGGTTTTGTGTATTCCACCACTGCAGAGAGCGATGGTTGTGGCCGTCTACCAACACCAGATCTGTTAACTGACCTTGAGCCTGGGTCCACTAACGTGCCAAGCATTCCTGTAGGGGACGCATTTTGAAGTCTTGCGTAAGGGACAATTAGAATGTAAGAAGCCATCACTCCGAGCAACTGCAAGAACACTCGGGCTGGTAGTGAGTGTTGAGACAGAAATTGCGATATGAGATTTTAGCATGTTGTGTATACGGACTGGATTGGGATATGCTACAGCTTTGCAAGTGTCTATTGTAGCTCCTAGATACGCTTGCATGTTGGACGGCTGAAGGTGAGACTTGGCGAGGTTTACAGTGAACCCCAAGCTGTGAAGCAGCTAAACTGTCTTGTGAGTGTGGATTATGCAGCTGTGTTGTGACTTGGCTTTTATTAGCCAGTCGTTAAGGTAAGGGAAAGACGTGAATGTGTTGTCTTCTTAAATGAGCTGCGACTACTGGGAGACACTTGGTAAACACTCTGGGTGCTGTAGTTACCCCGAAGGGAAGAACTTTGAATTGCTAATGGTGTCCGTCCACCACGAACCTGAGATATTTTCTGTGAGCTGGGTGAATAAGAATATGGAAGTAGGCATCCTTTAAATCCAGCGTGGATAGAAAGTCACCTTGCTGAAGCAATGGGAGCACCGGTTGGAGTGTGACCATATGGAAGTGGTCTGATTTAATGTAGAGATTTAGCTGTATGAGGTCTAGTAAAGGCCTGAGAGAGCCATCCTTTTTGGAATTCAAAAGTACCGGGAGTACACTCCTGTCCCCTGAAGATGGAATGGAACTGTTTCTACCGCACGTTTTTGTAACAGAGAAAGAACTTCTTGTTTCAGGAGTGTGAGATGTTCTGGTGATATTACACGTTGTTTTGGAAGAATATTTGGCGGAGTGCTGGTAAGTTCCAGGCAGTAACCATACTGGATAATTTGTCTTACCCACTTGTCTGACGTGACTGAATTCCAGACAGGTAGGAACTGTGAAAGACGTCCCCTGACAGGAGTGGAATGATTGGGGGTAATGGTGGGACGTCACTGTTTGTTGGCAGGGGAAGTGCGGGTGGAGTTACCTCTGTCTCTTACCTTATTATTTCTCCTATAGTTCCTTCGGAAATAACCTCTGGAAGAGAGGGATTGGCCCTTGTAAGAGGAGGAGGGATTATCTGTGGACATTGTTTTTGAGCCACCCCTATAAAAGGAGCGGCAAAAGGAACCTCTGGTAGAAGGCAATTGCAAAGCCCCCATGGACTTTGCAGTTTCTGTATCTTTTTTCATCTTTTCTAGGGTTGTGTCGACAGCTGGCCCGAAAAGATGTTGTTTATCGAAAGGTTAAGTATGGAAGACTGTACCTCCTGCTTGAATCCGGAGATTCGAAGACAAGTGTGCCTGCACAATAGGACGGTAGTGTTGATGGCACGGGATGCTGTGTCTGCCGCGTCTAGTGCGCACTTAATGGAAGTATTGGTGATGAGCTTACCTTCCTGAATGAGGTAGTTGGCTTTGGTTTTGTATTTGTACTCATCTGGCAAGTGTTGCATGAGTTTTGCTAACTCATCGTAGTGAGCCCTATCGTAACGTGCTAATAGCGCCTGAGCGTTGGCAATACGCCAGTGGTTAGCGGCCTGAGAAGCCGCTCTTTTGCCAAAGGCATCAATGAGTTTGGACTCCTTGTCAGGAGGAGGGGCGTCACCTGAAGTTTGGGAGTTAACTCTCTTGCGAGCGTTGGACACTACCAGAGAGTCTAGGGGCAACTGACCCTTAATGTATGCTGGGTTTGTAGGAGCGGGCTTGTATTTTTTGTCTACTCTAGAGGGTCTGTATGAAGCTCCACTCCATGGTATTGGACAGCCCTGTTAATAAGTTGGACATAGCCGATGTTATCATCAGGTGGGGAGGGCCTGGAGGGATGCAGGTCGGGGTTGTTATCCTGGTCTGGGTCTTTATCATAATTGTCTCAGGGATCAGTGTCCTGTGGTATGTCCTCATCCTGTGGCATGTTCTGGTCTTCATCCCCATTCCCATCCTCATCCGGTGTGTCAGGTGATAGTGGAGATGGTGGTGAATTTGATGGTGTAATTATCAGATTTGGGTTAGGAGGAGGAGAGGGAGGTATGTAAGGGGAAGAAGGGTTAGTACCTATGTCCTTTTTCTTCAGAGATATAGAATGATCCTCTGTGAGATCCAGCTTCCGTTTTTTAGGAAGAATGACCTGGAGGTGTCCAGTTTTAGGGTAATGCTTAGTCTTTTTTGTTTGGAATCCTAAGGTGGCTCTTCGGGGTGAGGTTCTTTGGATGGGGTTGATTTTGGCGGCGAAGATTTAGGCTGAGAGTCTTTAGGCGCCGAGGGTTTTGAGTCAGAGTGCTTTTTAGCAGGTTTAGGGTCTGAACCCTTTGGAGTAGTAGGTTTCGGCTCCGAAGTTTTCGGCACAGGGGTTTCAGCTCCGAGCCTTTAGGTGTGGATTTCGGCTCTGGGCCTTTATGTGTGAGTTTCCGCTCTGAGGCCTTAGGTTTGGAGGCTTTGGGCTCCGGGTCTCTGTGCTTGGAGGGCTTCGGCTCCAAGGACTTCGGTGTCGATGGTGTCTTCGGTGCCGGTGTTGCGGAGACCGGCAAAGCTTTCTGTTTGTGTTTCGGTGCCGAAGGTGTTGGTTCGGCACCGGAATGAGGCTGTCTCGAGCCCGAGCCTGAAGGCTTGTGTTTGTGTTTCATAGCTGAGCCGGAGGGAGGGTCGTCTGAAACTTTCTCTCGGTGCCGACCTGAGCCCGAGGGCGAAGGTGATACCAGAGCCTTAGATTTTGGGTGACTGGGCACATGGGGATCTGTACTCTTGGTACGTTGACCCGGAGTGATGGTAAGTTCTTCTTCCATGTCAGAATCGACTTCGGACCCGGAGACCAGTTCTTCCTCGGCTTCTGGTTCTGTATGGGGGGGAATCAGAATCTTCGCTGAAGATGTCTGGAACGGAGCCGCTGCCGCGGTGCATCTCGTGGCATCGAGCCCGACGATCACAAATGGTCTTCTTCGATCGGAATGATCGACACGCCTCACAGTCGTGTTCCGGGGATAAGCAGAGGTTGCAGACCTCATGCAAGTCGGTGTGTGGAAACTTAGCACAACACCCGGGACATAGCTTGAATGTAGTCCGTTCTATCGACTGCTGGCGTGGTCGGCACGGGTAGGCCCGACGGCATGCCTCGAAGTTCCCGATCGAAGGTTTTCAGATTTTACATGATGTGCATCGAATGGGAAACCGCGATCGATAGACAATACAGTCGGGGGTAGAGGATCGCGCGTCGAAGGGGTCCAAAAATTATACCGAACCGGAGCGCAGCAATACACATCCGAACCCGATGGCGGAAAAAAACAATCTGGGGATGGAGTCGATGCCCATGCGCAATATCACCAAAAGGAGGAGTCACCTACCTCGTGACTGCAAAGACTTCTTCAAACAAAAACAAAGTGCAAACATCCAGACCCAACACCAGATGGCGATCTATGCTAAAGCATATGATCTACAGCTCATATGCCTCGAACAAAGATATATATACACAAATAGATGAGGGAGATTTTTTACCCTTCATCCATTGCAGATTCGCAGAGCCAGTCCCACAAATCCGGGTCCTCTGATTGGTTGCTGATGGAAAACACTTCCATTGCGGCTGCCAAAGTACTGAACACCGCATGGATTAGAACAAAAATGGGAAATAATGATGCAGGGTTAGCATACCCTTATCCATGTGGAGACCCCAAAGGGGGCCCCCGACGTTAAAATCTTTTTAAAAAAGTAAATTTTATCATTGAATTTATCAATCCCAAAGGGGTTTTGTGGATCTTGGATACTTTCTGGATCTTGTGGATCCTTCTAGTGCTCTAAGGATCTGCAAAACTGCCAAAGAATTATGCCTGGGCGAAATTTAAATCACACCATCGTAATTCACAAACTTTTGGAAATTTCGCACTGCACTTGTTACGTCAAATCTTCAAAATTATGCTATTATGCCACATTACATATTTATGTGCCATTTGTTGTAAACCTTTACTGCAAACGCAGGAATATCGCGAACGACCAGCAAGTGAGTGTGTTGCTCGCACCACTTATCTTTCCACACTTTTATTTACTGCAAAATGTGTCCTTGCATCAAAAATTGAGCCAAGGACGCATTTTGTATTAAAAATGCAACATCAAATGACGGGTTTGCATTTCACATAATTATACATAATTTTGCATACTTTTTATGACATTTCATGTCATTATGCAAAAGCAAATTTCGCAAATTTCACACAACCCTACACTGGATACACAACTTCTGAAAACAGTTTAAGGGTCAAACTTCAGCTGTGCACAGCCAATGGCCTGGCTCTGTGTCCAGAATAGCTAAAGTCTGTTAGCAGCGGGGGTCAGGTGCAGAGCTTGGCCTCTGGCTTTTGAAACATTTCTCTGTAGTAGTTTGTCTGTAATGGAATAGCCCCAAGACTTTTGGGTATTAAAAAAAAAAAAGAATTCTTTACGCCAAAAGCCACCTTTTGGACTCCTGTTGCCAAATCTTTTAAGAATGCATAATCAATACCTAGGTGTGAGTTTTCTTGCTACACTTGCTAATATAAAATTATGTTTTCTTTGTCTGGAGTAATCTAGCATAGTAGGAACAGTCATACTTATACGATTAGGAAAATAAATTGTGTGACATCATCCTCTATTTTACTGTTCAACCAGTGCTTGATGGTGCTACCTTACTGTATTGGGATAAATGAGCCTTCGCAACTTCATTAATTGGTTCAATTAGTTTTGTAGACCAGACACAATATGACAGTAAACTGAAGCACTATTCAAATTGGGAGAGGAGGGCCCTGATCTTGGCCTTTAATAGTTTACATTAGGCAGTTAAGTCACATATCTTCAAATGAACAGCGGGAGAACCTTGTGCCTGATCATGCTTATGTGTAGTGCTTTGGAGAACTAACCTAAAATCGTGAGATGTTTCAACCTCCAAAACAAACTATTTAATTTCTGGAATATGGAAAATTCATGGCCAAACTACAGGCTGACCAAAGGAGAAAGAATGCCGCCTTGTCCCATTGAAATAAGTAAGGAACTTGGAGGCAACCAGGGATTCCAAACTGGCACTCGAATATCAGGTCAACGATGCAACAAAAAGCACTTTCAACATTATGAGAATATCTTAAGTGGGAACTCAACAAACTTCACCCAATCGAGAATGCTGCGGCAACCCACTTTTTTAGCCTGAACAGACAGGACCACTTATTACATTATCCCTTTCAACAAAAGCCGGCAAAGTTTACTAGTCAGAAGTAGAATAACTCTCACATCTTTTTACAATGCCCACCAGAAACATTTATAGCACTGGACAGACTTTCTTCAACACAAAATTCTAACTCTAAACACAAAGAATGAACCTTGACCGAAAATATGACTTTTACTAACCATTCTTTTTTCAGAAAAAATAACAGGTGGAGGATCCACTGCAAACTATAGAACACCCTAAAATAAGGGTAATCAGCAATCACCTACAAGTCAGAAAATTAATAAATACATTTCCAAAATAGTACTCAACCCATGGAAAATTATATACAATGTCTTTGTCAAATTGATCATAAAGTCTTATGAAGGTTCATTATTTTTCTAGTAGGTTAAGCCCATCCAACCATAGTTGTCAAGTATTTTTATGCATAACTGGAGCCATGTCTCACACATTCTGCAATACCTACATTTACGTGCAAGTTGACGATAAATGCCTCGCTTCTAACCTAGCCTTGGAGAAAAGGGTGAAACCTGATTCTAGCTTCTTTGTAGATATCGCTCCTCTGAACCTGGCCTGAAGTGGTACCCAAATACAGAGGGACATTCTTACAAGAAAACTCAGCGTGGGCAGAATTCTAAGGCAAGAGCAAATTCAATTTCTTCAAAATAGCGAATATGACAAAAAAGCCCTCATGCAATAACATTCATAAATTGCATGAAATAAAGTGATATTCTGGTATTAAATCTGAGGAATGAACTCACATTTATAACTTTATTGAAGTTAATTTTGAGGGCAAGGAAGCAAGTGTGACACTTATGCCAACCCGGATTGAACAAGCAGCTTCTCTAATGAACAAGGAGCTTGCTCCAAATCAAATGATCCATATTGAGGCAGAACCCCTTTGAAAAAAACATATTTTGCACTGCTAAAACAGTATTTCTTTTAAGGCAGTCCGTTTCCAAGCAGCATCTCAACAGCATTAGTGTTTCTGAGAAGTTTAAATCAGCACTTAATTTCGAGTTTGAGAATATCAATTATTATCGAGTTACCAGGATAAGCCTGTTAAGCTTTAAGTGACAGACTGTGGCAGCCAAGAATTGGGTCATCACATTTTTAGGTAGGACAGAGAGAATTACATTAAGCATAAAATGCTTACAAAGAATATGGGGAACTTGTAGCTTTTGATCATACTGTTTTAACACAGACGTGTCTACTGCACCATATTTCATGTGTGCATTAACAAACAGGTTTATGGGCCATGTCTTGCACATAAAATTGAGAATAGGCTATGTAATTTAAATAGGCATATATTTGAATCTGTAAATACGTAGGTTTTTAACAAGGCTATCTGCACACAAGTTGAGGAATGGAATAACAAACGCCAAACTCCATATGTGCACTGGATATTAAAATCTTGGAAGTAACCAAGTGGCCGCAAAGGCATGGATGCTAGCAATCTAAAAAGGATGTGATAGTGTGCTACATTCAATAGAAAACTGATAGCTAATTTACGTACCTGTGTCATGCCTTGCTTAGAACATGCAATTCGATTGTACCCGGACCCCCAACATTTTACTGCTCCAAAGACAATAAAAAATCAAAACTGTAGATGCAAAAAACTATGTTTTGTCTGAGAGAACATATGTCACCTGCCCTCAAAGAAATCCATTGGCTTGGCTACCTAGTTCTAGGCACTCCGACTTAAAAGTGGGCATTGCCAACAGGATCATCCCAAATAAAGAGATATTCATTTATCCAAGCAAACCGCAAAGATATTCATAGAACAGAAACCTTGGCTCCAGACAGGCACCTCAACTGATTGCTCCTCTGACAAGAAGGAAAGGATCAGTGGGACCTAATTCTCCATAAAGGCAACAGAGCTAGGGAACTAAAACATGCAAGACTACTTGGAGTTTAGGAAGGGTCTTTCCAAAAAGGCAATGAAAGGTTCATCCCATCTGCAGAAAGAACCAATGGCCCTTACAAGCACAGCATACCTGTCACACAACTGAGGATCATACCCACCACAGAACTGCAACTAAATCGCCCTCAGTGGTGACAGGCATCAGCAATGCATAGCTATACATTTGTGGTCGGGGGCCACAGTATGAGCAGCCTCTGCTAATTATGCAAAACATCAAAACACTGTATTTCCTCAGCCTTCCAACCAGTAACATCCGCATCTTACAAGCTTAAGGCTTCTATCTACCACTTGTTTAAATTCCACTAAATGCCAAGTCGGATTGACATGTAACATAATAAAAGCATAACTGATTATCAGTCACACCATAGAAACATCACCCACATATGCCACAACAAGAACCAATGCCTTTCAACTAAACACGCTTAAAGAAGAATTTAACAAAGATCAAGTAAGCTGTGCATTTTGACAATGTCAGAAAAAAACTAACTTTGTGTGAGGCTTTATCGGTAGCAGCTTCTTGCTTTTCAAGGTATTCTTCCTCCTTTACTTCATATCGCCTCCAAGTCTTGTTTTAGGAAATATTACAGATTTATTTTCATTAGGGGATAAACTTTATAATGTGGCTGTTTATGCTTGTTTGATTGACTGCTTGCATATATTATTTGTTCACTGTAATTGGGGGGGTGCAGTCAGTCAGCACGAATCAACATCGGACAAGGTGATTCAAAGGGAAGGGGTTGCTGGTTACAAGATCTCGTGATAGATATTAAATGTCATTTCCAAAATACATCAAGCATTGGCAAAGCCAAGAGGTCTTACCTATGCAAGAGTTATTGGCTTTGACAATGTGTTTTAGCCATGTTAGCGTGGCTGCTGTTCAGCATGGCTAAAAGTTAGTGGTGTAGAGGAGAGTCAAGTTGAGTTTTGTAGAGTGGAATGATGCAGAGTGGAGCGGCAGAGTGTTGTGTGTTGGAGTGGCATGGTGTGATGTCATGTAGAGTGGCATACACTGGAGTGTCATAAGAGTAGAGTGAACTGGTATAGAGTGGATTGCCGTAGAGCGTGCAGAGTATAGTGGGTTAGAGTGCAGTGGTACTGAATTCAGCGGCATTCAAAGCAGCGTCATAGAATGCACGGGCGTAGATTAGAGAGGTGCATAGTAGAGTGGAGTAGCGCAGAGTGCACTGGCGTTGACTAGAATGGCGCAGAGTAGCATAGAGTTGATTGATGCAGAGGGCAGTGGCGCAGAGTTGAGTGGCATCAAGTGCAGCGACAGAGTGGTGTTGAGTAGAGTAGCATGGAGTGGTGCAGAGAAGAGTATAGCGCAATAGAGTGCAGTGCCATGCAGTGAAGTAGTGCAGACTAGGGTGACGTAGAGTTCAGTGGTGGAGAGTGCAGTGTTGCAGAGTAGAGAGTCAGAGTGCAGTGGTGTAGAGTAGAGTGGTGTGGAGAGCAGTGGTGTACAGTACAGTGATGCAGAGTAGAGTGTTGTGGCAGAGAGTGCAGTGACAGAGTGCAATTGTGTAGAGTGCAGGAGTTAAGAGTAGAGTGAGAGTGGAGTGGCGCAGACTAGAGTATAGTGGCATAGAGTGCAGTGGCATAGAGTGGATTGTTTGAGAGTAGAGTGAAGTTGCATAAAGTGGAGTGGTGCAGGGTAGAGTGCAGTTGCGTAGAACATCATAGAGTGTAATGGGGTAGAGTAATGTGGTGTTGAGTGCAGTGGCATAGAGAGCAAAGTAGATTAGAGCGGCATACAGTGGATTGGCATAAAGTGCAGGGGCATAGAGTTGAGTGTTACAGAGTAAAGTGCATTGGCTATTGTGTATTAGCACAGAGTACAGTGGCGTAGAGTGCAGTGTTGCAGAGTGCCTTATAGGGGAGTTGTGCAGAGCAAATTGGTGTGGCCTAGACTGGAGTGGTGTAGAGTACAGTGGTGTAGAGTGGAGTGGCAAAGAGTGCATTGGTGTAGAGTTGTACCGGGTACAGTAGAGAGGCGTAGCATGAATTGGAATAGAGTGCAGTGGGGTAGAGTGGAGCGGTGCAGTGTTGTAAAGTGGAGTGTTGCAAAGTAGAGTGCAGTGGTGTGGAGCAGACTATGAATGGTATGGAAGTGCACTGCCATTATGTACAATACATTTTCAATTAAAATTACCATTACATTGGCACAGACATACAGTTTTACTCATACAACTATAAAGTGCACAAACAAAAATGTGTGGAAATGTCATCACTTAGTGAAAAGATTTTTTTGGATCATATTAAAGTATTTGTTTCCAACACACTTCAGAAATAACAAAAATGTGCTTCATTTGTGTTCCTAATTCCGTTATATTCTGAAATACTTACACAGTTCATTTAAATGTTGCTGTGTCCTAGAAAAAAACCTCTTTCCTATCCCTAGTATCCAGCAAGATTGTCACATAAATCCTCTCTTTTAAGTCAGAGAAAGAAAAGTAAACGAGACAGCGTCTGACATTTGACCTCAGTCTTTGAATGCACAGCAAATGTAGTAAGATAAGAACAGGATTTAAAGGCCTGTTTACAGAAAGGGTGTTTGTGGAAGAATACAGTAAACCCACTTTAGGCAACGGGAGGGACGAACTGAACCTGGAGAGAATATGCAACTAAATCCAGCAAATAGAAAGCCAGAAAATGTGAGTTATCAACCACAAAGCCAATGGTAATCAACAGACGGAATGCATTCCTAGGTCAAGTTTCTGAAAGTCCCCAAGGTGTCTTTAGCAAACAAGACAGCTGAGCTGTCTGGTAGGCTGTGACCTACAAATGCCTAGCGGAAGCGGTTACAGCTATCCTAAATGTAATGTTTGAAGAGACTGTATTAGGTGCAGGGTTTTCTGGTCCATGAGGAGAGGCAGACCAAAAACCTCAAAGCAAATTGTGGTAACATAAATTAAGACCGTGAAGCACAGCTTTGGCACCATACGAAACCTTGCAGAAAACAGACAAAAGTGGAGGTCCTTCATTGCTGCTCTAAATGGAAGCTGGCATAACGGACAGCGAGTAAGTAAGAGAATGGGTATTGAAAATGTAATTATTTTAGCTGAATTATGAATGCTGCACTGGGCCAGTGTGGACTGGGCCATTGACAAAAACACCAAAACAATTATATATTTAGGAAGCTGTGGCAAAAACGCAGCGGCAAAGGGTTTAAAGCTGAATGAAGCTGGGTCTTTGAGAATCATCATGTTACAAGTGATATCAGCCTACCGAAGGGCCTCCCTATATTTGCCAACCAATTCCAGAGTAGTCACTTTAGGCTCAAGTGGATGGTATTGTCATCTAAAATGGAATTTACCCATCATCGTTTTGCTCAAGGATGTTTGTGTCTGAGTGTTCCTGTGTTGCCAAAGTGCAGTGACCCCAACACAGACTGGACTTGGGCATGAATGACCAGCCATTAGATGTAAGGCTCAGTTTTACCCATGACACTGCTGTAAGGAAATGTATTGTTTTGCCTTGACACCCCCTCCGTTTGATGCAGTGCACATCTGCTGTTTAGATCTCTCCAGTGGCTGATACATGCTAAACAGGCTTAAGACATGTGTGCTCTTTTTTTAAGAACAACTGCTTTTATTTCTTATTTTCCATAACTGTCACTCTGATACGCCAACTACTGGTGAGCAGGGCCCCAGCTCTATAGCATAGAGTACAAATATGGGTGTAGGAAAGGAGGAACTACTTTTCGTCTCTTTACCTAAAATATTATATGGATTTGCAAAATATGTTTTTCCTAAGCAGTCTAGACTGCAGCAAAAATTCCCACTGTGTAAAACATATTAAAAACTTAAAAACTGTAACTTTCATTTAGAAAGCACTGTCAAAACCACATTTTCATCAGATAGGTGTTTTATTTAAAATTGTGTTGAACTTTGTTTATTGTTTGTCACTTTTGTTTTACTCTTGTAAGACAAACATCCCCTTTTTTATTTTATCTTGTTAGAGTAAAACAGCAAGTAACAAAAGAGAAATAAAGAAAAAACAGAAAGTAATGTAGGTCTAATATTTATCCATTAATATTTACATCCAAATTAACAGTTGATGACATTAAAAATTCCTTTGAAATTATTGTTGCTACTACCCTGTCTACTATGCCCAGGGGCAAGGCTGTTAAGGATAGTTCTGTGGTTTCCCTCTGCGCCAAATTTGCTGCAGTTGAAATGAGTGGCAAGTCAGAGCTCTCCATGCAGGCCTCTACGGCTCCCCTTGCCCTCCCAAGCACACAAGACTACATGAAGCAATTCTTAAATGATATCCATCAAGAGATCAGCTCGTTGACAAGGGAATTCAAGAGCTGCCTTAATGACCTTCGCAAAGACGTTGCAGCCATAGGAGACAGTGTGAACGACCTGGAACGCACAGTGGACTCCCATGCTAAAGACGGAGAGATGATGTGGAGGCAAGTCAACGCACTGGATGAGCAACACATTGAACTCCAGGCAAAGCAGGATGACCTCAAATATCGGAGTCAGCGCAACAACTTGCGCATCAGGGGGTCCACCGGGGAGCAGAGGGTGAAGACATCATGACGTTCACCAGGGACCTGTTGGGGGCCGTCCAGGGAGGCTCAGAGGATGCACCCTTGGTTCTTGACAGGGCACCCCCCCCGTGGCAGCTATGACCGCCCGCTCAGACACTGCTCCAGACAAACTCACCAGAATTCACTTCTACCTGAACAAAGAGGCTATGCTCAAGGCAGAGAGGGGAAAATCAGTCAGTCTTCGAGGACCACACTGTGTAGATCTTCCAGGAGCTCTCTCTATTGATACTGAAGAAGAGAACGAGACTTCAAGCCAGTCATGGAGAATCTGAATAGCCAAGTAATCAAGTACCAGGCCCACCCCTGCGGACTCCTTTTTCAATCGAATGTCAGGCAGAGAATAGTGCAATCCCTCACAGAAGTCAGAAATGTTCTTGGGCTCCTGGAGGTCACATCCTGTAGAGACCTTTCGCCCTCCCCACCTGAATTACTGAGCAGTAGGCGTCCCACAAGGAAGGAAGACTGTCCATAAGCACAGCCGGGGCTGCAACAATAATTCAGCAAAAGCCTCTTGCACCGCGAAAGGGGACATTATTGCGCACTTCCAACAGATGAAACAGGAACCCCCACACTCCTCCACCAGTGATGGCTAATCCCTTTTTGCTTTTGTCGCCATAAGTGGGAAGGGTATGCCCAGACGTGGGTCCCATGGTCACAGTGCCACTGACTGGGGGTGAGTGTTTGATTTGTTAAGCATTCTGTCCATCATTTCTTCTTTTGCTTTTGTCGGCCTAAGTGGGAAGGGTATGCCCAGACGTGGGTCCCATGGTCACAGTGCCACTGACTGGGGGTGAGTGTTTGATTTGTTAAGCATTCTGTCCATCATTTCTTCTTTTGCTTTTGTCGGCTTAAACGGGAAGGGTATGCCCACACATGGGTCCCATGTTCACCGTGCCACTAGATTCAAGCTAGCCTGTCTGATATGGGATGATACCCGAAACCGGTCCCAGGATGCTTGTTTCTGGTCCAGGGAGGACCTGATCTGGCAGTTCGGCTGGACTTTACCCATGGGAGCAGAGTCAAGACTGATTTGCATATGACTGGGTCCAATCTGGGATGGCGTGGTGAGCAGAAAAACGATGGATTAAACCCAGGTCTGTGACCGGGGGTGAGTGTTTGATTTGTTCAGCATTCAGTCCATAATTTTTTCTTTTTGCTTTTGTCGCCATAAGTGGGAAGGGCCTGCCCAGATGTGGGTCCTCTGCTTGCTGTGCCACTGGATTAAAGCTAGCATGGCTGATTAGGGATGATACCTCAAAGCCTATCCCATGATGCTTGTTTCCGGTCCAGGGAGGGCCTGGCAGCTCGGGCTGGACTGTTCCCATGGTGAGCAGGGTCAAGACTGATTTGCATATGGCTGCGTCCAAACTGGGGTGGCCTGGTGAGCAGAAAAACAATGGATTAAACCCATATCTGTGACGGGCGGGAGTGCTTGATTTGTTCAGCATTCCGTTCATCGTTTGTGCTTTTTGCTTGGGATAAGAATACGGCAAACGTTCATGGTAACGCCATGTCTGGGCTGCTCAAGATGAAGATTACGGACGTAGGGCTTGTTGACGCTTCTTGCATCCGGACTCAAGAGACTACTCTGTTACTCCCATGTGCACCTCTCCTACTCCCGTATTGACTACCTAGTTTTAACTCAATCCCTGCTGCGGACCTTGACCTCTGCAGAGATTCTGTATATCTCCATTTCAGATCATGCACATGTAGAGTTTGTATGTGTACAGTGTGCGGGTGCGCCTTGCGACCCCCCCCCCCACGCTGGTGCCTCTCTCCCTAGCTCCTACGAGACCCAGTGGAGACGGCCTCCATCAAAGATGCGATCACCGAATACTTCACACTCCATGTTCTCCCAGACACCCCCTCACATTCTCTAGAACGAGATTAAAGCAACCCTACGTGGTGTTATATCTTCCATCTCCAAAGCTAGGACTCGAGAAGCACGCCTGTTCCAAGTGTAGCTCACTCGGAAGATCCGCTCCTTGGAACGCTGGGACAAACCGCACCCCACATTACGAGCTAAGCAACAACTAGCCATACTAATGGGTCAACTTCAGGCACATAGGGTCAGCAAAGCTTAGTGCTCACTTCTAGCGCTAAAACAAAAGTATTATGAGGGGGAGAGACAAGGCAGGCACCCTTCTGGCACGTATGATTCACCACCAACACTCTTGATCCCATATCACCAAGATCAAGGAGGGGGACTCCGGCTGGGTGACCATGGAACCAGATAAACAGGAGGCCTTTAGGACTTACTACCAACACCTCTTTGCCTCTGGGAGATGGGGGAAGACCGAACCGCAATCAACTCTTAACTTTAAAACTGCCCCTGGCAGGCCATGGATGCCCACTCGGCTCTGATTTGGAAGAGCCTTTTTCCTAGGCAGAGCTCAGTAGGGCCCTTACAGAACTGCCTAAGGGTAAATTTCCTGGCCCGGACGGCCTTACCCCAGCTTTCTACGCTGTTTATTTCCTGCAACTACAACACTACCTGCTCGCGCTATGTAATTGCCTTACGCAACAATGTTCAAAGCTGAGATCACACTCATCCCCAAACTGAGCAAGGATCCAACACTCTGCTCCTCCTATTGCCCAATAGCATTATTGAACACAGAAGCAAAACTCTACACCAAAATGCGAGCCAACCACTTCGAAACACTCCTGCCCGGTTTGGTGGACCCCAACCAGGTTGACTTTGTGAAGCATAGGCAAGGCTCTGACAATCTTTGGCACCTCGCCCGTTTGTTAGAAAAGGTCCATCTGCATAATCTCCCCGCCCTCCTCCTTTCTCTTGACGTGAGAAGGCCTTTGATAGGGTGAGCTGGACCTTCCTGAGAGCGGGTCTCCTAAAAATAGGGCTAGGTCCCAACACGGTCAGCAAAATCATGGCTTCCTATGTAGCACCCACCACGCCCATCCGAAAGAACAGCCAAAAGACCCGCTCCTTCCCTCTTCCCGAGGCACTCAGCAGGGCTGTCCCATCTCCCCTGCTGTTTGCACTTGCGCGTTGGCTACCCACCTCAGGCAATCCCAGGCTCTCAGGGGTATTCCCTTTTGGGCCAGGACTATAAAGTCCTTTTATATGCTGACAAACTCCTACTTGCTTTGACTGAGCCGGACACCTCTCTTCCCACAGTGGTCCACACCATTCATATATATGAGCAAGGGTCCAAATACAGGGTGGCTAAGTCGCGAGCGCTTAACTTAACGATACCATAGGCGCATCTCCAACAGTTGCAGGCACTGACCCCTTTCCACTGGTTATCGCACTCAATCCAATACTTGAGCCTTACCATCACTAACTCCATTGCCACGTGGATGCATGTTAATTGGCAGCACTCTCGTAAAGTGATCTTAGCAGTCCTCTGGCGCTGGAGACCACTTCATATCTCCTGGCTGGGTTGCGTCAATGTGGTGAAAATGAACATTCTCTCCCAGTTCCTTTACCTCTTTCAGTCGCACCCCACACCTGCACCACAGAGGACATTAAACAGCTGCAAGGGTATCTCATCTCCTTTATTTGGAAAGGGAAGCACCCCGTATCTTTAACACCCATCTTATGCTCTCTGGGAATAGGGGAGGCCTTGCTTGACCTAATCTCCAGGACTAATACTGGGCTACCCACTTGCGCTTCGTTTCGGAGTGGGTGGTCCACAAAGCAAAACAAATTGGGTACACATGGACTGGGTGGTAGCCAGTGGGCCACTGTAGGACTTGGCCTGGCTCCCGAAGCAGCTTTGCCCCCTTAGCGCATACATGCCACCCCGATGCGAACAGTTCTGGAAATACGGGACAATTTGGTCACTGGGAGGGGCATGACCACGATTCCCCCTCTGAACACCCCAGTAGCACGCAACCCAGATTTCACAACTGCTCTACTGCGGAGCTCATTCTATGACTGGTTTGGGGGCGAATGCAGAGTCCTGCAAGATCTCTTTCAGGGACCGACTATCAAATTATTAGACCACTGTAAAGCTGACTTTCACCTCCCCGACACAGCACGCCATCAAAACTTCCAATTGGATCATTGGGCGTTGCATCCCCCCACCCCCCGGCGGCCACTTGCCCCCTCACGCTGGTCCGTAACTTCGAGGGCACCCGAGGCCTGGTGTCCAAGACATATGATGTACTACAACAATCCCACCTTCTGCCCCGCCACCCAATCCAGTGGAGATGGACCCATGGCAACACCCCAGACATCTCAGAGAAGCAATGGGACTTGCTGTGGCATGAAAGCCCCAAAACGCACAAAAGTATTTCTCAACAAGAAGCGGCCTACAAGATAATGATACAATGGTATTATACCCCTACCAGCTTACACTCTATCTACCCCGCAGCCCCAGCCTTGTGGTGGAGATGTAAAGAACAGTTAGGCGACTTTCACCATGTATGGTGGGCATGCCCACCTATCGCTATTTTTTGGAAGAAGATTCTAAGCCATATAAAAGGCACCTTGGGCTATCCGATACCCACAGACTATCACAAAATAATCACACAATAATCCTGGGTATTCGTCTGACAACATTGGAAGCAATGACACATGCTGACTAGTATCTTATAAGGCACATGACAGGCACGGCAAAACAGCTCCTAGGTTGAGCCTGAAAGCCTCCCTATACCATATCTGTTGCATCCTGGTTTACGAAGCTCTTGCACACCATGGCAAGGGAGCACTTGACCCACAAACTGTCCTTCTCTGACACAAAATGATTGCGTCTCTGGACACCTCTTATTGACTACATGTCGCACCTAGAATATTCATGCTTCCAACCACCCTGGCTTAGTGTCCTTCACTTGTTTCACTAGATTGTGCAGAATGGGGGCACTTACACTCCTGCCAACGACCACACCCACAAGGAAGCATCACACCCTGGGGCAACCCCACCCCATCTCCCTCGTCCTCCTATCCCTTCAGATCCCTGCCATAGTGAATGTTCGGACTGCGGCCTGTTGCACAAGTTACTACTTGTGTAACAATATATCTGTAAGAGACATTAGTTAGTGATAGATTCCTTACCTTAGAATATCCCCAGGCGGCACACTGGATCCGGAAAGTTTTTTCGTTAGCAGTACCACTGCGCCTCAGTAGGTGGCGTTGTGCGGCTCCGCGTCCATCGCTGGTTCGTATGCGCCGAGATGACGTCACGGAGACTACTTAGGTGCCACCCATGCGCGCGGACGTCAGTTCTGTACATGACTTTCTGCGCCAGGAATGCAGAGCCATGCAAGAAACTGACCACTGGTGCCATGAAACTAGGGCCCTGAAAGGGGTGACCTTAACCCTAAAAATCAGTTCACAGAACGGGGAGGATGGTTGGGGCGGTAAGGAATCTATCACTAACTAATGTCTCTTACAGATTTATTGTTACACAAGTAGTAACTTGTGTATCTGAAAGAGACACGTTAGTGATAGATTCCTTACCTTAGAATAGATACCCCGGCAATACCAACCCCGGTGGTGGGTCTGCAAATAGATTACACCTGAAAGTCACGGAGAACAGAACGGCCAAAGAAGACGTCTCTCCGGACTTGACTGTCAAGGCAGTAATGCTTGGTAAACGTGTGCAGCGAGGCCACGTAGCTGCCTGACTAATATCCTGCAAGGGAACGCCGCGTCCCAAGGCTGTAGTGGCCGCCGTCGCCCTGGTAGAATAAACACGCAGCCCCACAGGAGGCTCCTTCTTAGCCAGCGAGTAACACGCTTTGATGCACAGAACGACCCACCGAGAGATGGTCCGTTTGTGCACAGACCAACCTTTTTTGGCGCCCGCATAGCCAACAAAGAGCTGGTCATCCACCCGGAACTGTTGTGTGCCCTTCAGATAGAACGAGAGCGCACGTTTTGGGTCCAGACGGTGGAGACTCTCTTCCTCTTTTGAAGGATGCGGAGGCGGAAAGAAGGTGGGCAAAGTGATGGACTGCCTGATGTGGAAGGAGCGTGACAACCTTTGGGAAGAAAGAAGGACGGGTCCTTAAAACCACCTTGTCCGGATGAACAGAAAGGAAAGGAGGTTTAGAAGAAAGAGCCTGGAGCTCACTCACTCTTCTGGCATAGGTGATAGCTACCAGGAAAGCCGTCTTTAGAGTGAGAAGACGTAAAGGACAGTTATGAAGAGGCTCAAAAGGAGCACACATCAGAAAGGTCAAAACAAGATTCAAGTCCCATTGAGGCATAATGAAAGGCACGAGAGGAAACGTGTGCAATGCCCTTCAGGAAACGGTTAACAACCGGGGACTTAAAGAGAGAAGGCTCATCTGGAAGCCTTAGAAAGGCAGAGATGGCCGAAAGATAACCCTTGATAGTGCCCAGAGCAGAGCCCTGCCGGGCCAAGGATAGCAGGAACAGAAGAAGCTCAGAAAGGGGATCCACAGACTTCGCTGTGCACCATGCCACAAACTTGTTCCACCGGCAGGCGTATACAGTCTTAGTGGAGGGACGCCTGGCTGCCAGAATGACATCACAGACTTCGGGAGGAAGATCGAAAGCTGTCAACTGTTGCCGCTCAATCTCCACGCATGAAGGTGGCGACTGGACAGGTTTGGGTGGAGGACCGTCCCCTGCTGCTGCGACAGAAGATCCTCCCGAAGAGGCAGTCGCATCAGGGGAGTGATCGCCATGCTGAGTAGCTCGGGATACCAGTATCTTTGTGCCCAATCTGGAGCCACAAGGATGAATTGGGCACGGTCGCGCCGAATCTTCTTCAGCACTCTGGGCAGAAGTGGTATAGGCGGAAAGGCTTACAACAGACCGCAACTCCACTCGCGATGAAAAGCATCGCTGAACGAGTGCCGCCTTGGAAATTCCAACGTGCAGAACTGATGACATTGCGCGTTCTCTTCGGTGGCAAATAGATCTAACCAAGGCTCTCCGCACTGCAGAAAGAGACCTTGTGCCACGTCCGGGTGCAGACGCCATTCGTGATCCATCAAGCACCGGCGGCTGAGTTTGTCCGCCCTGGCGTTCAGAGAACCTGCCAGGTGTTGAACCACCAAGGTGATGCCTTGATGTTCCAGCCACATCCAGAGGCGCAAAGCCCTGACATTGGGTCCACGACCCCACCCCGCCCTGTTTGTTGCAATACCACATGGCGGTGGTGTTGTCCGTGAACACCTGCACTACACTTCCCCGGACAGAGAGAAGGAATGCCTTCAGTGCAAGACGGATCGCCCGAAGCTCCAAAAGGTTGATATGGAGCCGGGACTCCGCCGGAGACCAGAGTCCTCTGATCTCCGCCTCTCCCAAGTGGCCTCCCCATCCCAGGAGGGACGCATCCGTCACCACTGTGTGCTCCGGTTGGGGAAGAGAGAGGGATCTGCCATTGACCCAATCGCGATTCGTGAACCACCACTGCAATTGACGTGCAGTGCCCTCCGAGATCTAGACATGATCGGATAGGTTGCCCTGATGCTGTGCCCACTGGAACTTCAGGTCCCTCTGCAGAGCCCGCATATCCACCTGGCATGTTGCACCAGTAGGATGCAGGAGGCGATCAGGCCCAGGAGTCGGAGGGTCAACCTGACTGACACCCGGGATAGAGGCTGAAAGATCGGAATCAGAGCCTGAATATCCCGGACTCGCTGTTCGGGAGGATAAACCTGAAACTGTGTCGAATCCAGAACCGCTCTGATGAAAGGGAGCTTCTGGGAAGGACTCGGGTGCGACTTCGGCATGTTGATGGAGAACCCCAGCAAATGCAGGAGGTCGGCCGTAGTCTGGAGGTAGGCGATGACTGCCTGGGGCGAGCCCACCTTCAACAACCAGTCGTCGAGGTAGGGGAAGACTGACACCTCTGACCTGCGCAGATGAGCTGCGACCACCGACATCACTTTGGTGAACACCCGAGGGGAGCTGGTAAGGCCGAAGGGGAGCACGGCAAATTGAAAATACTCGTGGCCTACCATGAACCGCAGGTAACGCCGGTGGGCCCACAGGACGGGTATGTGAAAATATGCGTCCAGCGAATCCAACGCTACCATCCAGTCTCCAGGGTCGAGGGCAGCCAAGACCTGAGCCAGAGTGAACATCTTGAACTTCTCCTTCCGGAGGAAGCGATTGACATTCCTGAGGTCCAAGAAGGGGCGCAGGCCCCCTCCGTCCTTCTTGGGGACCAGAAAGTAGGGGGAATAACAACCATGTCCTACTTCTGGCCCAGGAACGTGTTCGATGGCCCCCTTGGCCAAGAGGGCAGTGACTTTCTGCTGGAGAGTTTCCAAGTGTTCCTCCGACATGCGGTGGGACGGAGGAGGCATGGCTGGAGGGGTGGACTGAAAGGGAATGGAGAAACCCTTGCGGATGATCTGCAACACCCACTCGTCCAATGTGAGAGCGTGCCAGTGGGGGAGGGGATGGCGGATCCTCCCACCCACTGGCATGGGGTGCTCCACAAAGCTTGGATTAGGAAGGTTTGGAGGTAGAAGCAGTGGGGGCAGAGGTGGACTGACCCCCACGCCGATTGCCAGACCCGCCCCTGCGGAAGCCGTGTCCGCGGATGCGCTGAGGCGGGGTCTGCACAGGCTTGCTGAAGGAACGTGCCTGTGCGCCCCTGCCGTTGCCACGAAAGGAACAAAAACCAGGAGTGGCTGGGTTCTTCGTGGAAAGACCCAAGGACATGGCCGTAGCCCTCGAGTCCTTAAAACGCTCCAGCGCACTGTCGGCCTTATCGCCAAACAGGCGGGTGCCATCAAAGGGCATGTCCAGGACAGAGCTTTGTACATCTGGCGAGAACCCTGTAGACCTCAACCAGGTGTGGCGGCAAAGCGCCACAGTCGTAGAAATAGCTCTACCTAGGGAGTCCGCGGTGTCCAAACCACACCGAATGGCGAACCGAGCCACTTCTTTACCCTCGGCAACAGCTTGAGACAGCACAGCCTGGGCCTCCTCAGGACACTGAGGCAACACCTGTGCAACGGCATCCCACACCGCATGGAAATAGCGGCCCAAGTGGCAGGCGGTGTTCACTGACCTCAGCCCTAAGCTGGCCAAAGAGAACAACCTTTTGCCGAACTGCTCCAGCTTCTTAGAGTCCTTGTCCGGCGGAGCCATGGGAAAGGCACTCTGGGACGTCGAAGCTTGGATGACCAAACTCTCGGGAGTAGGATGAGTAATCAGAAAGGCAGAGTCACCCGGCGCCGGGCGATGACGCCTGGCGACATTCTTATCCACCGGGGCCCCTGTAGCTGGCCGTGACCAAGTACCCAGCAAGACGTCAGTGAGGGTGTTGTTAAATGGCAGCAGGGGCTCCGACGAAGTGGACGCCGTCTGGAGCACCTCGGGAAGGAGATTAGTTTTCAGGGCCACCGTAGGTAGATCAAGGTCGAGGACCTTAGCGGCCCGACGAAGCACCATCTTGTACGAGTTATGACTGAGCTTCCATGGTAGGCGGAGGAGAGACAAACCCCGGGTCAGAGGAGAGATTGAGGCCGTCGGCCTCCTCTAACTCGTCCGCCCAGTCCTGCTTGGAGTCACAATGGCGAGCAAGAGGGTCCTCGGACCCCTCCCAGTCATCCTCCACCTCCGTCACATGCGGAACAGGCTGCGATGGCAGGGCAGGGACCGGAGAAGGAACAAACGGCGCCGGGAACGGCGCTGGACGGGGTCGAACCAGTGCCGTGTCCCAGTGCGGATCCCAGGTAGGGACAAAAGTGTCCGAGAACTGGGGCAGGGGCGGGACAAATGGTACCCACTGCGGCGCCGTAGGCGGAGCCGAGGGTAGCGCTGGTGCAGGAGCCAGCAGCGCGGGACCTTGTGGCGCCGTGGCCGGAGCCAGCGGCGCAGGACTCTGCGGAGCCGGGCTGGAGCCGCCGGCCTGACAGGATCCTGATACGGGACCGCGGGGCCCGAGGGCGCGCCGGCCGGAGCCCGAGGCCTAAACAGGCCGTCCAAGGTGGCAAGAAATTCTTGCACCTGAGCGGGGGTCGCCAACGGACCCGGGTAAGGCAGGCAGGCCGCGGGACTCCCGGGCTCCGAAGGAGCCGCAGGGGCAGAACCCCGGTCCCCCTCGTCCGCATCCGGAGATCAATGGGGGACGTCGGAGAGCGAAAACGCTTCTTCGACTTCTTTTTGTGTTGTCTCTTACCCGAATCTGAGGGTGAAGACGTGGAGCCAGAGGAGCGGTGATGTTGGCCCTGCGAGCGTTCCCTGGATCGGCCCCTGGACCGCGAATGGCGAGGAGTGCCGGACCTCAAACAGCTTCCGGTGCCGCTCCCGCAAGGCCTTCGGGGCCATAGCCAAACAGTCCATGCAGGCCCGGGAGTCGTGGTCGCTCTCCAGGCAGTAGAGACAGACGTCGTGGGGGTCCGCCACCTACATATTGCGACGGTAGGCTCCACTAGACTTAAAACCAGGCATCCGTACGTGCACCAGAGTAGCAACCGACAAGAGACAAAAGTCTCAAAAAGATAGTCAAAAAGTGACTGAGGTACGTGCTCTAACCGGATCTGCGCTTACTGGCGCGGAAAAAGGAAGAAATGACATCAGCGCGCATGGGTGGCGCCTAAGTAGTCTCCGTGATGTCATCTCAGCGCATACGACGCTGGCGATGGATGCGGAGCCGCACGACGCCACCTACTGACACGCAGGGGTACTGCTAAAACTTTCCGGATCCAGTCTGATGCCTGGGGATATTCTAAGGTAAGGAATCTATCACTAACATGTCTCTTTCAGATGACCCTATTTAGTTCCTCCCCTCTCCTCCCTGTTGACTTGTTGACCTTTTTGTTCAGGCACAGAGGTGAGAAGCATTGCGTCCCCCTAGTGGGGTTCTCTCACCTCACGCCCAGACACAGACTATAACGCAAGGGCCCCTACCCCTGTGCAGTAGGAGCCTTGTTGGGCGAGTACCTCTTTGCCTCTCACACTGATACCCCATAGGCCTTTTGGGGCCACAGTCACTTCGACTGCACTCACCTGCTTCATACGCTTGTTTGGCTGTCCCTCTGATGTGGTTTTGAAGTGCTAACAGATATTAAGTAAGAAATCACCTGTCTTTAGTTTGGCCATATTTCAGCACCAGTATGCTTCCAGGTGATAGTGCACTCAAGATATCTTTACAAATAAAATTACATGAACAGGGCTATAGAATGCATGAGCATACAAGTCTTGGAGCTCTGAAGTGATCAAGTAAGATTTATATTACCTATTACCCTTCTATTTTTGGGGGGAATATAAAATATGTTATGCATTAGGTCAGCTCAGCGAATTCCAAAGGAATACACATTTTTGCACAAATCTAGTTCATATAGATTGAAAAACCACAAAGATACAGTTTATGAGATACCTTCAAGTATCTTTTATAGCATTCTAGAGCAATTCGTGGGTGTCAGTTTCCAAACTTTGGGCCAAATGCACAAAGCTTTTTTGGAGGGTGCAAACTGCCCTATTCACAGAATCAGGCCGTTTACGACCACAAAAAAAATCTTTAAATTTACAAAAACCAAATTGCAATTCTGTATACTTGTTACCGAATCGCAATTTGTGTAGGTGAATCGGTATATGGAAGAGGCATATTTAGGGCGCAAACTACAGTCACAAACCATCATTTTTTTTCCTACTACTGAAAAGTAGAGAATTTAAAGAAAAATACTTTTCAATAGCAGGGAGAGGTCCCACGGACCACTGCCTACCCTTAACAAAAGAAACTTAAATGTTTCATTTTTCCCTTGAAATGCATCCCATTTTCCTTTAAGGAAACTGGACTGCATTTCAAAGAAAAAAGTTTTCTTTATTAAAAAGCAATCGCAGACATGGTGGTCTGCTGACCACAGCAGACCACCATCCCTGTGACTGCTGTAATTACTAGTGGGTCACAAATTACGGCCTACCTCATTATTATTCATGAGGTAGGTCGATTTACGACCCCACTAGGAATTGCTAATTTAAAATATATACATTAGTACATTAGGAATTGCGATTTCCAAACTGCGATTCACTAAGAATCGCAATTTGGAAACAGCTATTCCTCATTTTTGTACATATGGCCCTTTGAGTCTTAAGAATTAGTCCTGCTTCTCGCACCTATTTTAGTTTCCTTAGCCAACACGTGATGCAGGGTTTCCTGCTTCTTCAGGGCTTTCGTATGTATTCCAAAACATGATATCCTTGACATCTGAGAATATTTAAAGCATCTCACATTTAAGTTAAACTCCCCGAAATATGCTTGATGGCCCAGGATACAGCTCTGACGTCACAGTGGAATTGTTTAATTTCTTAGCAGTGCTTTCCATCTGGGGTCACACTTCTTTCAAACCTTCTGGGAAGCTGGGTCATGGCTGAAGGGGAATTCCAGATTGCTGCCAAGTGGTACTTTTGTGTTTGGGACTTTTAGGTTTACAAAGGCCTCTGCCACACTTTTAGGGTTCTTCAAGGCCTCACCAGAACGAGGCTCTACAGGATGACAAGGACCTTTAGTGGCTCACAGCTTAAGATTTCCTTTGAAGGAACATGGGCTAAGCTGGAAGGGTAGAGGTAGTCTGTAAGAGACAGAAGAGAGTTCCAGAAAACGGAGAGATGGAACTGTGAACAATGGGTTTTTGGTGCATATAATTATCAGACAGTTCTACTGTAACACAAAATGTCCCCATGAAAGAAAATGCAATGCTCAAACGTGAAAGAGAAAACAAGGGGATTCTAATGGATAGGCCTCTTTGCCAATAGCTGACCAATTTGCCCATTAATATATTCAGCTTGTCCCACTCCAAAGAGGAGAAGCCTTCCCTGCCTGCCCTGCAAGAGAAGTTTGCTAACGCTTTTGGAACTTCCGTCCCGGGGATGGGTGACGTTGAACGGCCTGAGACAGAGGAAATTGCTTCCTCCCTAGAAGGGAGACTGGTTGCAACTGGATATTTTATTTCTGCTTGCTTGGTGGAAGTTCCCTTGTGAGCGTTAAGTGTGCAGATGATCCTAATAGCAGAGGAAGCAGTTGCCTAATAAAGAAAATGTGCTTCCTGGTGGGGAGAATGTCATTAGACCAATCAGAAATTTACATCCTACTGTGGACCTGAGACTAGAGTTGTCAGAAGCCTCCAGCAAATGTATTCCATGGAATATATTACAAGATGCAGTGTTCCAGAGCTTTTTCAGAAAAGTTGCTCTACAGTACAAGTAGAAGTTGCCAAGCCTACCTGAAAACGATGCAGCCTTGGCAGCCGCAGTCTGCTCTGAACGTTATGGCAACATGTTCAAGACTACGGCGAAAATTTCAAGGCCAAAGCAGGACTTGTCAGATTCAACATATGCGACACGCTACAGATTTTGAGGCTTGCCCTGATAAGTCCAAAGGTAAAAGGTAAAAGGTTTGACCAGACCTAACCACTGACTTTTAATGAGACAAAATCAATCACTCTCACAACACCACGGAAGACGCCACGGTTCCGGTCAGCTGCCAGAAAGAAACAATCTTTTACATGTACCCTAGGATAACACTGAATGTGTTTTTCCAAGCCTACCTGAAATATTTTTTTTTCTTCTCGATTCCTTTATCAAATTTTCTTTATCTTTGTGAGTTTCCTTTTAACTAACGTGGTTTGGGCCTTTAAAGTTGTTTGACTTCAAGTGTATCGTTGCTTTACACAGTCCACATTCTCTGAGCATGGTCTTGATGCATGTGTGAACCTATCAAGGGTGAACCAAGGATTCCTCATAGAAACCAGTTTACATTTGTGGGACAGATTTTTTCTTTTTGGAAGCTCAGTCATAACTCGCATCAAGACTGTGAACTCTCACTCCCACAGCTTAGCATTTTGATCCCAGCTCCTTGAGACCCTTAAGGGTGAGTAGTCGCGCTTTACAATGCCCTGAATGATTGAGTGAATCCTTGCTGCAAGTTTAAACAGAGTGCCTAATTACGACTTTTGGTGGAGCGGGGCGTGGCAGTGCCAAGCTCAACGCCCGCTCTGCCAAAGTTACTGGCGCCCACCCGCCAGATTACGACCAATATATGGTCTGGCAGGCGGGCGGACTGTGTGGAGATCCCACTGCAGTGTGTCTTTCAAAGGCAGAGGTGCCTTTGAAGGAGGCACTGCAATGGGAACACCACACGGGGTTCCTGCACAGCATGGACTCGAAAGTCCATTTCGTGCAGGAATCTGAGTGCATGCACACATGGGGGGACATGTGCCCCCCTGCATGCATCTCCAGGCTAAGGGGGGACAGGGGGCCCTGTAGGGCCCTCTTTGTTTCAGCACTGCCAGCCTTTTCATGGAGGAAAGACCCCATGAACCAGCTGGCAGTCCTGAAACTTGTAATATGCATGGCGGTGCAGCAGCGGCACTACCTGCATATTACATAGCACCTGACCGCTGCACCAACGCCAGGGAATGGCAGTTCCCTGGCAGAGCCAGTGGTCCAATTACGGTCCAACCGCCCAAGTCGTAATAGGGCACCACCGGTTCGCTGGTGGCTGGAATGCCACTGCCGCGGAGCCATGGATCTGGCGGTCCTTGGACGGCCAGACTCGTAATTAGGCCCTAAGAATCTTAGGGACAATGTCTCCAGTACGTGGGTTCTCCTACTGACCGCTTAGCAGAGATGTTCATGATGGGATATTTTATGGGTCTCGTGTGCTGTGGAAGGTTTTGTTAAAAGATTGATAGAGCAGTAGGAAGGTCTTTTGTTGGCAGCAGGTTGCACTAATTAGGAAAGGTATGCCGTTGCACAGCAGTGAAGCTGCTGAAATACCATTTTAGTCAGCAGATAACTTTAACTTCGATCAGATAGATCCAGGGTACCAAAACAGGTCACGGACTGGAAGGCCTTCCATTTTCTTTGTAAGCATCCTGCTTTTCAGTGATACTGTCTTCCAGAGAATGTTATGGACATAACTTGCAACATTTAGCTATTTATAGACATGTGAACTGAACTCTGCCACAGAAACACAGTGAAAGAAACCTTGAAAGTTACGAAATACCCAGTAACTAAAAGTTTTATTTAATAAGCCACTGTCTTCATGTCTGTAAAGAAAAGCACTAAGTCGGTGGTCTTCACTTTCGTAGAGCCTGTGGCGAGAGAAGCTGCGCAGAGGAACCTGATGGGAAAGGGGAATGCAGGACTGGAAAACAGAGGTAGAAAAAGCATTCATTTTAGCTAAAATCACGTTTTCACCAAAATGTGACATGACTAAGTCATGTTAATAAACACAATTCTAACCCGTATATTGAACTTATTTCAAATAAACACATACTAATTCATTATTTGCGTCTTAGGTTCACCTTAAAAATCATTATTACTCAATTGTATTTGTCACCTAAAAAATATAAACCTTAAGAAAAAGTTTAAAAACACCTAAGCTTTAAGTCAGTGCCACCAGTCATAATAGCCTCATAAAGAAGGGGTCAAATCCAGGCACAATACAGGGAAATAGGACATGTGCACGGTATACAACACCCCTCACCTCAGCACATTGGTCAGGTATCTAGAGTTCCTGTTTTTCTATTTTTTTTTTCAAACAGGTGACTAAATGTAATAATACTTTCAGGGTGATCATTTAACCTTTTCAGCGATGACATCTACATCTGCATGGAAAAGGAGATAATCTAGCATCGCCAGCTGCCCATCTGCCCATTCAGTAGTGTATGAGAGAAAGTATGTTTTGTCTGAAAGGAGCTAAACTGAGCTAAATCTGAAATCCTAACCAGAATACCAGACTCTTCTGCTCTGCCATTTAAGTGGCTCACTAATCCAAGAATTACCTCTACCACCTCTCAGAACGTTAAGAATCTGGGGTCTTCTTCCTCTTGGATCTCCACCCAGATATCAACACAGTGATTAAGGGTTTCTGAATATACAACTCTCTATGACCAGGAAAACGAATCCTCTCTTGCAATACTTTCAACGGACTAAACAAGATGTCTCATCATGGACAGTGTACATATTTATGTCATGATGCACACAGTGCTCACAAAGGATTTTTTTTAAATGACATCACAGACTTCAAAATCAGACCATCAGGTTGTGTCTGAACCTGTGGACCTATAACCAAGTAAAACCAGCTCTGAAAGCATGCCGCGGGCTCCCTGTGGACTCTAGAATTAAAGTCAAGATGTTCTGTATTGTCTATAAGGCAAAGCAGAGTAAAGGACCATCATATCTGCAAAAGATGGCTCCCCAATTGCTCCCAGTCGGAAAGCTTCAGTCAGCACCCAAGCACCAAATTTCTCTAGGTCTATTCAGTTCCTTACTGGCACAAGAACATGTTTTACATTTATTTTTTATTTTTAAATAAACAGTATTCAAATATTCTCGTCAGATTTGAATTAAACAGAATATATATTAAATATAGGAATTGATGCCAGATGAAGGAAGGAAAATGCTACTTACCAGTATGCATCTGTTCTTGGCATGTAGGGCTGCAGAGTCACACACTAGTGTATAGATCGCCATCTGGTGGTGGGCCCGGATGATTACACTTTGTTGCTGTCCTGGAAGAGTCTTTGTATGGTAGATGACTCCTCCTCTGGAGCTTAGTGCGCATGGGCATCGACTCCATCTTCAGATTGTTTTTTGCCATTACGGGAAATGATGATCAGATAGAGGTAGCCGGGGAGGCGGGTGGGCGTGTGCGACTCTGCAGCCCTACATGCCAAAAACAGATGCATACTGGTAAGTAGCATTTTCCGTTCGAGGCATATGGGCTGCAGATCACACACTAGTGCATAGATTGCATAGCAGTTCTCTCCCTTAGCGGCGAGTACCAGTATCTGTTGCAGTGGTTTGAAATAGTGTTTTGAGTAAAAGCCTGGCCCACACTAGCTTGTTGTTTTGCTTGCACATCTACACAGTAGTGCTTTGTGAATGTGTGCGGTGTAGACCATGTAGCTGCTTTGCAGATATCATCTAAGAGAATGTTCCCTAAAAATGCCATAGATGCCCCTATTTTACCGGTGGAATGAGCCCTAGGAGGAATGGATAGAGTGTGTTTCGCTGATTGGTTGCAAATTTGAATGCATTTAACAATCCACCTTGCAATCCCAGTTTTTGAAATGGGGTTACCTTTGTGCGGGGGAGAAAAGGACACAAAAAGCTGTTTTGTTTTATGAAATGGCTTTGTCCAATCAATATAATAGAGGAGAGCTCGTTTAACATCTAATGTATGGAGAGCTCTCTCAGCTACTGTTTGAGGTTGGGAGAAGAATACTGGCAACTCAACAGACTGATTGAGATGGAATGGTGAAATGACTTTTGGAAGGAATTTGGGATTTGTCCTTAGAACCACCTTGTTGTGATGGAGTTGCAAGAATGGTTCTTGAATTGTTAGTGCCTGGATCTCACTCACCCTTCTGAGTGATGTAATAGCTACTAGAAAGGCAACTTTCCATGAAATGAATTGTAATTCACACTTATGCAAAAGCTCAAATGGAGGGCCCATGAGCCTGGTGAGAACAATGTTGAGGTTCTATACAGGGGAGGGCGGCACCCTGGGGGGAATTATTATTTTAAGGCCTCCCATGAAGGCTTTTATGGCAGGAACTTTGAATAATGATAGATGCTGTCTGTTTTGGAGGTAAGCCGCTATGGCAGCAAGATGTAACCTGATTGAGGAGTATGCTAAAGTGCATTTGTGGAGATGCAGCAAGTAGCATATGATGTTCTGGATGGAAACGTCTAGTGGGTTGATGTTGTTATTGGTGCAATATATAACAAATCTTTTCCAAATCTTTTCCATTTAGCTGCGTAGCAAGCTCTAGTGGTAGGACGTCGAACTTATTTGATAACGTTCATGCAATCAGGTGGGAGGTTGAGATATCCAAATTCTAAGACCTTAGGAGTCAGACTGCTAGGTTGAGCTGCATGGGGTCTGGATGCATGATTCTGTGTTAACAGATGTGGTGAGAGTTGCACTTTTTGTTGTGGCACCACTGAAAGTTCCAGTAGTGTGGTGTACCACGGTTGCCTTGCCCATGTTGGTGCAATTAGGATCAGTGTGAGGGAGTGTTGCTGCAGCTTGCGCACCACTAACGGAATGAGTGGGAGAGGCGGAAAAGCGTACGCAAATTTGCCTGACCAACTCATCCATATTGCATTGCCTTTGGACAATGGGTGTGGATACCTGGCGGCGAAGCTTGGGCATTTGGAGTTTAGGTGTGTGGAACAGATCCATTTGTGGCTGTCCCCATACTTGAAAGAAAGGTTGAAGAGCTTGCGGATGAAGTTCCCACTCGTGAATCCGTTGGCTCTGATGATTCAACAGATCCACAATCTGATTTTGAATTACTGGTAGATGTTCTGCAAGTATTTAGATATTTTGAGGAATGGTCCACCTCCATATGTTCTGCGCCAGCTGGGAGAACTGTAAGGAGTGTGTTCCTCCCTGGTTTTGGATGTAATACATGGCTGTCATATTGTCTGTGCGGACTAAGACAGTCTTGCCTGATAGGTAATTTTGAAAAGGACTTTTGAGCTTGAAAAATGGCTAGCAACTCCAGATGGTTTATGTGGAGTAGCTTTTGTTGCGGTGTCCACCTCCCTTGAACTGTGTGTTCTGACAGATGAGCTCCCCTGCTGATGAGGGATGCATCTGTGGTTAGCACCACCTGTGTAACTGGCTTGAGGAACGGCCGTCCTTTGGAAAGATTCTTGGTGTTCCACCACTGCAGACAGCGATGTGTCCAGCTGTCCACCACCACCAGATCTGTTAGTTGACCTTGAGCCTGGTTCCACTGGCTTGCTAAGCACTCTTGTAGGGGGCGAATCTGGAGAATTGCATGCGGTACTACGAAAATGGAAGATGCCATCATTCCAATTAGTTGCATGAACACCCGAGCTGTTAGTGAGTGTTGCAGTTGAAATTTTTGTAGAAGAGCTTGCATGGCCTGTATTCTTATTGGGTTGGGGGATGCAAGCCCTTTGGAGGTGTCTATTGTGGCACCTAGATACTGTTGAGACCAGGATGGTTGGAGGTGCGACTTTGTTTTGTTTAAAGTGAATCGAGTTTGTGTAAAAGGTGAATGGTCTAGTGTGTGTGCTGGACGCATTGCTGGTATGACTTGGCTTTTATTAACCAGTAGTCCAGCTATGGGAAGACATGGATGTTTTACCTTCTCAAGTGTGCTGCTACTACAGCAAGACATTTTGTGAAGACTCGGGGTGCTGTAGTGACCCCGAAGGGGAGGACTTTGAATTGGTAATGCTGACCGTCCACTACAAACCGAAGGTACTTCCTGTGAGCTTGGTGAATGGGAATGTGAAAATAGGCATCCTTGAGCTATAGGGTAGCAAGAAAGTCACCTTGTTTTAACAGAGTAAGGACCTGCTGCAATGTGACCATATGGAAGTGGTCTGACTGTATGTAAAGGTTCAGGGGTCTGAGGTCCAGTATAGGTCTGAGGGAACCGTCTTTTTTGGGAATAAGGAAATACAGCGAGTAAATCCCTGTGTTTTGCTGGTGTAGTGGAACTGGTTCTATTGCTTGTTTGTGCAGTAGAGCAACAACCTCCTGTTTTAAGAGTGTGAGATGCTCTTGTGACATGGAACGCTGTTTGGGTGGTATTGTTGGAGGAGTGGAAGTGAGCTCCAGGCAATAACCTGAGTGAATTATTTGTCTCACCCACCTGCCTGTTGTGATGGAGTTCCAGGCAGGTAGGAACTGTTGTAATCTCACCCCGACAGGAGTGGAATGGTCTGGGGGGGGGAGGGAGGGAAGTCACTGCTTGGAGGCGGAGGCAGTACGGGTATTGTTACCTCTGACTCTGCCTTTAGTATTGTTGCCTCTGTATCCTCCTCTGTAAAAACCTCTATTGGGCGAGGATTGGGTGGGAGTTTTATAAGAAGAGGAGGCAGTGTTGGTAGGAAAAGTTGTTGAGGCACCCCTATACGAGGAGTGACGAAAGGACGCTCTGGGAGTTTGATTTTGTAAAGCTCCCATGGATTTTGCGGTGTCAATGTCCTTTTTCATTTTTTCAAGAGAGGTATCAACTGAGGGGCCAAACAGATGTTGTTGGTCAAAGGGTTGATTGAGAATACTTGTTTGTACTTCGGTTTGAAACCAGAAATACGCAGCCAGGCATGCCTGCATAAAAGTATGCCAGTATTTATTGCCCTTGAGGCTGTGTCAGCAGCATCAAGAGCGCAATGGATGGAAGTATTAGTAATGACCTTCCCTTCTTGTATTAGATCAGTAGTCCTGGTCTTATATTTGTCTGGTAGAAGTTGTATAAGGGTTTTAAGTTCATCGTAGTGAGCCCTATCGTATCTTGCCAACAGTGCTTGGGTGTTGGCAATTCTCCAGACGTTGGCTGCTTGAGATGTCATGTTTTCCTGAAGCATCTAAAAGTTTGGATTCTTTATCAGGGGGTGGAGCGTCCCCTGTTTGAGAATTTGCCCTTTTCCGTGCGTTGGAAACCACTAAAGAGTCTAATGGTAGATGGCCCTTGATATAGGCTGGGTCAGATGGAGCGGCTTTGTATTTTTTCTCCAGCCTGGGGTTAATTGCCCTGACGGGATCTTTGAATACGTCTGGTGCGTGCTTTGTAACCCCTTTAAGCATTGGTAAGATGGTTGTGGTCTTATGAGAGGGTAATAGTGTGTCCATAAGGAAGTCGTCATCCACTGGGTCAGTATGGAGATCGACCCTATGAAAGGCTGCTCTTCTGTGAATGAGTTGTGTAAACCCTATGGTGTCATCTGGAGGAGATGGCCTAGAAGGGTATACGTCATCTTGGGGTAGATCTGGGGCATCTGGTGCATTGTAGTCTTCCCAAGGATCACCTGATGGGCCAGGAATATCGTCTGGGTCCTCTAAGGGTTGCTCATCTTCTATTCCCTCAGAAATATCGTCATCAGGGTTATGTGGGCTGAGTGGCGAGTGTGTGGGGGAATATAAGGATCTGGCACTTCTGGTGAAGGTACCCTTATGGGAGAAGTTTGAGCATGTTTTTTGAGTGGAACTGAGGATGTGGGAGGAGGTTCCAGTTTTCGTTTAGAAGGTACAGTGGGTATATGTCCAGTCTTTGGATGGATAAAAAGAGTCTTTTGCTTTGGGTCTGGGCGAAAAAGCTCTTCTATGTAAGAATCCTTCTTCGGGACCGGCTTGTCCTGTTTGTGATCTAGCTGTTTGCTGGGTTTACCGATGTCCGGTACAGTCTTAGGAGCGGATTGAGGTTTGGGTTCCGAAGACTTGTGGTCGGAAGCTTTTTTCGGCTCAAATTTTTTCTTCGGATCGGAGATTTTTTTCAGATCTGGAGTTGTTGGTTCCAAAGCTTGGTTCGGGTCGACAGTTTTAGGTGCCAAAGTGTGCTTAGATGTCGAAGTTGGCTTCGGTGCCGAGCTTGGCTTTGGTTCGACAGTCTTAGGTGCCGAAGTTTGTTTTGGTGCCGGACTTGGCTTCGGTTCGACAATTTTGGGTACCGAAGTTTTCTTCGGTGCCGAAGTTTGTATTGGTTTCACTTTTGGTTTGAGAACCTTTTGTTTATCGGGGTTGAATGAAGGCTGACTCGAGCCCGAGTCGCGCAGAGGCTTTTGGAAGTCTTCGTCGTCGGGCTTGAAGGCGGGGCATCGGAAGTTTGTGATCGGTGTGCACCTGGGCCTGAAGGTGGAGATGGAACCGAAGCCTCACCCCGGTGTGGGGGTAGGAAGAGGGTCGTCGTCTGTACTTACGACTGGCTGACCAGCTGGAAGGGGATCGTCATCTTCTGCCTGTTCGTCGGCTCCGGAAGCTGAATCCTTTGCTTCGGAAACGATGACTTCTTCCTGCTGTTGTTCTTCTTCGGACTCCGGTTGGACTGGAGTCTCCTGGACGAGGGTGTCTGGTGCCGATGAAGATGATTGTGCCATGACTCTCCGAGCTCGACGGTCTGATTGTCTTTTTGGACCGGAACGAAGCACAGCCCTAGCAATGTCGGCTCTCGTGCTCTGGGGACAAGCACAGATTGCACACCTTATGTAGATCAGTGTGGGGGAATTTGTGTCCACACCGAGGGCACTTTATGGTGTTCTTTCCATGAGCCGAAGGCCCAATGGCGCAGTTGGGGCCGACAGCCCTCGATGAGCACCGGAATCGAGAAGTGCAGGTTGTTTGCGACGTGTGTAGAAGGAAGTCTCTATCGAAAACAATACCGGAATCAGGGAATGCGCATCGAAAAGAGATCGGTAACGAAATCGAGTGGGAGCGATATACACATCCGATGGCGGAATAAAACAATCTGAAGATCGAGTCGATGCCCATGCGCACTATGCTCCAGAGGAGGAGTCATCTACCATACAAAGACTCTTCCAGGACAACAACAAAGTGTAATCATCCGGGCCCACCACCAGATGGCGATCTATGCACTAGTGTGTGATCTGCAGCCCACATGCCTCGAACAAACTATTTCTCAGACCTAAAAACTAAACATGATCTACCAAAGGGGGAGTTATGGTATTGCCTACGTCTGAGTTCCGTCTTGAGAGAAATAAGTAACACCACATCTTCGAGATCAAAAGGATCGTTGTAGCTCGAAAGTAAGAAATCTTATTTAAAGATATATCTAGCTCAATAATTTGCTAACATTTTATCAACCACTGCATTGGCGTTACTACTAATAAACATAAAAGTGACTGTGCAAACGAATTGAATTCTGTGATCCTTGATACAGAATAGGACTGATATCTACGAGATCTTCAAAGTGTTAATATACAAACAGATTTGGTGCAACAAAAAATACTTCAATGAATGCACTTAACACCTCATAAAATAGAAAAACCTGGTCTTCTGCAAGGTGAGCGGTTCTGGAGAGGTCTACATGTCCATTTTATCCATATGTGTTTTCTATGCCCCATCATTGAAGTCTGATGGGAAGCAGAAAATATTAAAATGAACATGTTTTTAAAGTGAAACTGAGAGCCGAGAGCCAGGAACATTCTTTTTACAGACATAACTAATTGGCCACATTTGGGAAAAAAGCATAAAATCTTGGCTACTCCAGGGAATTATGATGGCTGAAACAATAGTGCAAAAAGCTGGAAATCTGTAATTTAGCCACACATTTACACAGACACTGAAAATGGCAAATTTGCTATATAACCTCAAAGGTCAAACACAGCAAATAAAGTTTGCATGGAAAGACTTTCTGGGTCTATATGCTGTGTAGCTCCCATTTTTTTTTTTTTATACTTTCAGTATAACCTTAAAGGACATATACTAGTTACAATCTTTAGGATGTGTTAGAAAAAGAAATATTCTGATTCAGACTGCAAAACATTTAGCACTACCTGTTTACCACCGAAGTCGTTAATGAATTTTGTCAGACCTTTGCCATCATTAAGTTGGTTATTTCTGACTGGGGACGCCTAGATTTTGAAAACGCGTCCCCAATGCTAAAAGGAGCATGGGCTAAGCCTCCTTAACTGCTTACAGCATAATTTCTAGTAAAATACCGTTCAACATGTGTCTGAAAGTCTTAAAAGTGGCAAATTAGGTTTTGAAGTTCACTCTATAGTATACAAATCGCGTGTGTTTGCCTCTACACGTGTATTATTTGTTTGTACCTCTGTCTTTTTCACCCCATTTATATTTTTATATAAAAACACAGATGCTCAGCCTAAACTCTAAAATGTTGAACAGTGCTGGGTTGCAGATCCGTAAATAGATTAAAAGATTCCCAGCTCGTAGTTCATTTACTCTGCAGCTAAAGATGCTCTGTAGAGGCAGACTTAGAACGGTCACCATGGTACCCGGAGCCAAAGGTCATAGGGCCACTAGTGTTATTAGGACATAGACAGACATCTTATTCTTCACAGTACATATAGCTAGCAGATTCTGAACGTGAGCAATCCACTTTCGACAATAGGCAGGATACTTAGCATAAAACACAAAAATAAAGTGTATTTAATGGGGGTCAAGCAATTTACAACTTAGTTATTCGGACTTAGTGGAACTCTTTCTAAAGTCACCGTGGTTACAATAAAAAAAAAAAAAAAAGACTGACAATGTAGAGAGAGCAGCTTAAAACCGTAGCCAGTGTGGGATGCAAAGGACAAGGCTTACCCATGTGACTTAAAGAAAAGTACAGCAGCATTATTTGTCATGAAAATATGAATTATACTGTAACCCGTAACAAAATGCCAGATTCTGAGCCAATAATTTACTGTGGAAAGACATTTTGGTCGCCGTCTAGCCAACAGGAAATAGAAATCTGCATCTGGTGCATTTCGTCTTTTGAGTTTCATAAAGGACTCTGTTGCCTTTCGGCTACTACATGTTGTAGTAGAATTTTCTAACGTATTGCGGGATCAACATTTTATAGCAGTTGGTACAGGTTTCTTTTGAGAGCCGCACTGATATTAATATAGCAAAAAACCTGCATGTCCCTATGGCATATATTTGACAGGGCTTATTACTGATCTAATGCTACACTTTTTATCATCCATGGGATGATAAACGGCGAGCTGCCCGTCCACAGATTCAAACACGCAGGCAAGCATGCAGGTTACACTCAGATCTCTCAGGCCACTGAGCCATCCTGTCCGTCTCCTATGGGCTGACGTGTTTTTCTGTCATATGTGCTTCTTTGATGCATGGATCCTACAAAGGTCTTGCATAAATTGGCAAAGCCAAAGTTCCTTTAATTTCATAGCGCTACAGCACCAACATGGCGCAATAATAATCCCGCAGTGGAAGGTCTTCCCTAAAATGAAGGCATCCTTCGTAGTCTGGTGACTATTATCAAAAGGCGCTTTCTTTCCATGCTTAGTGTTAAACTGTGCAGCCATTTCACAGGCACTGGAAGGATTCTCCGGTTCCACTCGAGATCCGTCGCGTGGTGACGAGATTTCCAATCACTTTTAAAGTCTTGCAGGCTCAGACTGTGCTCACGGCTCTTACACTGCTATCGATAAATTAAGCAGACCAAAGGAGTACTTGGCTGATCAGAAAATGACATTCCACATTTGCTGAGATTAACTCAACGCACATCAATAATAATTTAAGGAAATGGATTAGCAATCATGATTCAGAACCATATTACTATTGATTCTCACGAAGATATAGTTGTGATCAATAAAGCACTAATCTGTAAATTTGATTAATTGAGTTAATCCTGTTTCCTAAAGTACTGGATAGGTAGAATTTACTAATATCCCTTGCTGACCATGTAATATCCTTGTGGAGATTTAATGAAAATCGGCTTTAAAGAGTGGTTTCAACACTTAGATGATGGTATAGTAGTGAGGGTGCTACATGCGAGTGGAGAAGGTGTGCACACACTTGGATGTGCTGTAGGTGAGGAGATGAAATAAGAATACAGACTTATTTCTTTGTTACAGTTTAAACACTATAACCGTGTTTCATCCACAATACAATGCATCTTATAGCACTGAGTACTGCAATGTACGGTATTTTGTCTTTACAGATCAATTCAAGTGGAGATGATAAACATTCCAGAAAATTGTTAAATTTTTGTCACAATTCTGCATCTGAAAATGCATAATTGTGAAAAATTAGAAAATCAACCTGCCAAATTGAATTTAGAGCAGAACTTTTGCACTAGCGCAAATGTTCTTGACTAAACTAACCCAAAACAATCCAACGAGGGGATAATTACACTTTAGTTGAGAAAACAATCACTCTCATACCAGCTAACAATTACAATGATCAAGCAAAGGAAAAGTACTGCTGTGAGACATTCGGTTGTTGGTTGAGAGGGTGAAATCTTACTCCAGCAGCAACCACAATCCTTGTCAGGGTGAAGTCACAAGCAAACCCTAAATTAACCTATGCACGACCCTCTGGTAGCTTGGCACAGACCAGTCAGGCTTGGCTTAGAGGCAATGTGCAGAATATTTATGCAGCATTTCAAATTGAAAAACAGCACAAGAAAAATCGCACCCTTATTTGGCTTTCTTTCCTGCATGCAGCCCCCTCTCCTTGCAGTTTCTGAAGCTCAGCCTTGCTGAGGCTGTCCACATTGAGCATCTCCGGGTTACAAGACAAAGAGACAAAGAGGAAGGAAACTTAAATTTAGAAAAAGGAAACAAAAAGGCAATCAGAAAACTCGGGAGAATTTAGAAAGGTTGGAATTGGTCTCAGATGACTAATGTGGGATTTTCAGTGTAACACAAAATCAATGTATGGCACAGCACAAACCCAAGTCCTAATCCTCACAGTTGAACACCACTGCAAGCAATTGGGTTGCTGGTTGAGAGTGGTAAAACCCTACTCAAGCAGCAACCACAATCCTTGTCAGGGTGAAGTCACAAGCAAACTCCAAATTATCCTGTGCTCACCCCCTAGTAGTTTGGCACAGAGCAGTCAAGCTTAACTTAGAGGCAGAGTGTAAAGCATGTATGCAGCACTTCAAACAGTAACAAAGTGAAACACAACACAAGAAAAATCCCACACGAATTAAAAAACAAAGTAAAATGTACCAAAATGACTAAAATCTAATCAGTAGAACCCGAGATATGCAATTGTAATATTTATGTGAAAATAGCGTCACAAAGCATAAAGCTCCACCTGTCGTTATATGGTTGCATCGGACCTGGACAAAGTCACAAGTACAGGCCAACCGCAATGGAGGGCAGACTGGCTCCTGAGACCCAGTTAGGCACCCAGAATGCCTGATTGAAGAGCAATGCGGAGTCCCGCATTGAGGATGTATTGTGCAGTGGCGATTCCTAGGAGCAGTGACGCTGCGATGCAAGGTCCTGCATCATCGAGGACGCCATTGATGAGGGTCTTGTAATGGGAAGGCCTGCACTGAGGATGTGTAGCAAAGCTGCGGTTCTCGGAGGACTGCGGGCGGCAATGCAAAGTCCTGGTCAGAGACAGGTCATGCAGCGGTCCCAATGAGGAGTTTGTAGAGGAGATGTGTTGCGCAGCAGCTTTGATGAGTCGTTCTGCTGGTACTACAGTTGGGCTGGCAGAGCACCTTTAGGCCCACTATCATGGGTCCAGGGTAAGACTCACAGCTGGCATAGTCCAGGTGCTGCGATGAAGATGGAGGAAGCCTGTTCTGTTCCTGAGGCTTCTGAGTAAGAGGTTCGCCAACTAGCCCTTGGAGTCAATCTGGATGTCGTGATGTAAGTCCAGTCATTCTCACTCAGGCAGGAGGCCACCAGAGGGACAGTCCTTGCAGCAGAGCAGCACAGCAGTCCTTCTACTGAGTCTTCCACTGAGTCTTCCACAGGTCCAGATGTCTACCGAAGAGTTGGGGTCTGAGGCCCAATATTTATACCCTGTGCCCACTTTGAAGTAGGAGATACTCCTAGAGGATTCCACCTCCTCAGAGGTACTTGTAATTTCCTGCATCCCTGCCCTGGCCCCAGATTGTCTGGAGTCACATTATACTAGTGTCGAACCCCTTTATGAAAGTGCTCAGGCAGGCCCTTTGTGATGAGCAAGTATGGTAGGTGACAACTCCTTCCCACCCGTTAAGAGTGTCCCATTCTGCTAACACCTAGCTTCCCTTCGTCTCACTGTCTGGGAGCAATACATAAAGACCAACTACACCTAGTCATGTGACAAAGGATACAGGCACCAAATGGTTAGGACAAGAAGTGCCATCTTTCTAAAAGTGCTACAAAGAAATGCTAAATAATCATGCATTTACTCCCAGTCAAAAGATCTGGGTTAAATCCATTGTCCTTTTGCTCAGCATGCCACCCCAGTTTAGACTCAGCCATATACAAATCAGTCTGGACCCTGTTCCTCATGGGAACAGTCCAGCCCAAATTACCAAGCCAGGTGTACCCTGGACTGGAAACAAGCATCTTGGGACCGGTTTCGGGATCTTACCCCTGATCAGACAGGCTAGCTGCTACTATCGAAGCTGCAGAATTCAGGATTCACCCCATCGGAACGTGAATCGACACGCTACGTGCGTTTAACAGTGCCCCGGACTGAAAAGTTGTCCAACATAGTACGAGACACCAACAGCCTCCCTCCTCCAGAAGCGCCTGAAACCTGAAAACAGACAGTCGGTCGAAATAGTACACATCACGAACAACTTCACTCCTTCAGAGGTGTCAGAAACCTAAAGACGACAAGTCCCCGCTGCCAAAGAAATTACACACGCCCGATGGCATCTCTATCAGCTGCATGAGAGACTTCCGTTAAACAAAGCGGTCTTAAGAACCATTAATTGGTCACCATCACTGTGCTCACCCTATACTTTTGAATGTGCACGTCCTGGTCCTGAGGAGACCCCTAAAGCAAAGAGGGGTTCCGAAACGCGTCGACCCGACCCAGCTAGTCACAATCACAATCCCCACTTGAGCCACAGAGTAACACAGTGTGCAAATAGGGCAATTTGCTTGTTGTAATCATATTATATATGACTAGCTGTTGTTGGCAGGTTGCAGTTTTGAGATTTGTAAATCACCTGTGCAGTCATCGTTTCTTGTATAATTGAAGGACTGGTCATTCTTTTGTATTTTCATGTGTTGTCATTTAATTGGTTTTGTAATTGTCTAATGTCAAATGTGCTTTGCCATTCATGTTGTGTCCAATCCCTATTGATTGTTCTTCTTGGTTTTGACATGATATAAATATTGAACGTGTATGCTAAAGATTAATTGAATCATGAAGGTGTAATAAAAACACCAAACCAGTTTAGTTGTCAAAGTGGTTTGTGCCTAAATGTTACTATTACTGAGGCCTAGTTTGGGTGTGGTATTAGGCTCAACCCCCTTTTTGTTTAAAAAAAAAAAGCTTGAATCCAGTGGCACAGTGAGCAAAGGACACACGTCTGGGCATATCCATCCCACTTAGGTAGAAAAGTACTACGCAAACAAATGATGGACAGAATGCGGAATAAATCATGCATTTACTCACAACCAAGACATCTGGTTCAATCTATCGTTCTTTTGCTCACCATGCCACCCCAGTTTAGACCCAGCCTTATGTAAATCCAAACTTGAGCTGTCTACCTGCTCCCAATTGCAAGAACTGATCACTCGTTAAATGTAATAAGGTAACCCAGTGTCATCCTATGGAAGAGGTAGGCCTTGCAATGTTGAAAAAGAATTCAGGAGTTTTACACTACTAGGACATGTAAAACTTAAACGTAAATGTCAGACCTTTTAAATGGACTGCACCCTACCCTCTGGGCAGTTCAGGGCCTACTGTAGGTGTGATGTATATGTTTTGAACAGGAAGGTTTGGGCCTGGCATAAGGTTTATTTTGCCAGGTCGAAATGGCATTTTAAAACTGCACACACAGGCTGCAATGGCAGGCCTGAGACATGTTTAAACGGGCTATCTAAGCGGGTGGCACAATAAGTGCTGCAGGCCCACTGGTAGCATCTAATTTACAGGCCCTGGGTACATGAAGTACCACTTTACTAGGGACTTAAAGGTAAATAACATATTCCAATTGGGTGTAAGCCTATTTTACCATGTTTAGAGGAGAGAGCACAATCATTTTAGCACTGGTTAGCAGTGGTAAAGTGCACAGTTCTACGGCCAACAAAAACAAATTCAGCAAAAAGTGGAGGGTAAAGGCAAAACGTTTGGGAGCGACCCTCCAGAGAGGGCCAGGTCAAACACCCACTCACCCAAACAAACAACTGAATAAGGTTTTCACACTCCATGCAAAAAGAACGAAATCTAAATTGTGGCATAAGCAGGTTAAACACCCCTTCTCCCTCCAAAGACACAATATGACACTACTAATCAAATGCAATGGATGCATGGCATAGAAATTACAGCAAAAACATGCATTCAGAGGAGGAGAGAAAAAGAAGAAAACTGGACCAAATACCTTCAGAACAGATGAACTGCACAGTACAAAAACATCTTCTAAACACATCAGAACAACTGCTCCCTTGTGTCATGGTTTTACACCAGACCCTGGGGCAGTCAGTGGCTACTGGCAGGTCTCTGATGAGAAATCATCATTTATAATGGATTCCACAGCACACAGAGTACTACCCCATGGCTGTAAGAGTTGAACACTTTCCAATTTAGGTCTGGATTGTCAAATGGTTTATGTGTTTGAGTGGTAAAAATGTATTCTAGGAATAGATGAGAGTTTAGAACTCAGATATATTATAATATGATCTATTGAGCAATAACTTTTCAAAGTGCTGCATATTCTAGGAACCAGGGAGCTGAAAAACCGTACGTGGATTTCTTCCATCTCAGATTTATTCTTTTCTTTCTAATCGTAGCCACAAAATTGTGACTAGGTCAGTTCAGTAGGCGGCTCGCCTAACAGCCTGCAGCAGTTCCTCAAGGATCATTCATCTCCTGCCTGTTGTTCAATTACTTGTGTTCATCCTTTGACCCAGCTTCACAACCTACACCAAGTCAACTTCCAAATATATGCAGATAAAAAGTCAATTCACTTCCGGCTAGATGACCATTTGGACAATCGCACAAACACAACTTCATGCTTGGGGCATGCACTTTACTGGTTGAAGGAGAGCTTACTTCATCAATGGAGACAAAAGAGAGATTGTAATGGGACAAACTGAGTTTGGTCCTCTACAGTTCAACTGGCCTTTAGGGCTTACCAACTCCCATTGAACACCCAAAAAGTAAGGAACCTTTGGAAATTGTTTGACTCTGAACACTCAGTTGCCACCCAAGACAACACAGTAGTCAAAGGTACCAATTCCCTGCTTGTCCTAATCTGCAATAGCCCCTCAATTCTTCAAACAGACTACTAGTGGAAGCCAACAAGTGCCTTGGTCATGGCACACATGGAGTGATGCAACACATTCTACACTGACCTCCCCCTGAAATTCTTCTGTCACTTTTAAAGGCTACTGCAAAAAGCAGCTCGTTTCTGTCTGGAGCTCGACAATTGTGATCTCATCAAATGTGGATGAAAGGCTCTCTACTAGCTTCAGTACAATTCATAATCAAATTCAAGGTCCTCTGCAGAAGTCTACAAGGCCTAGTGGGGTGAACATTAAGAATAGCTGCAGAAATTGGACACTCACTACTCCCAGGTCAAAAACCTCCCATCACTATTTCTCTCCTAAGCCATCACTTAGGCACTTCACTGGTGCAGGTACAGGTGCTTTTACTGTGGAATGAGACCCCCTACCCCTTCTCATCCAAAGTGAACCACTCACAAGTCCGGAAACGCCTTAAGACTGATTTCCTGAACTTTCTTTCTAAATTAATTCATCACAGGCAAAGGGTCTTGATTACAGAACACGAGATGCAGTCTCTGTACCCATTGCTTTTTTACTCTTTACTGTTTAGTGTCAGCTTTTGATCGCTCGAAGGTAATTTAAAGCTAACACACAGTGCTGTACAAAACTCACAATAAATAAACAGCTCCAATAAATAACAGATTCCCCCAAGTGGTGTCTCTACTATCTCGAGTATCAGTTCAAAACAAAGGGCAAAACTACAGATTGGCTAAGACACTTCTTCTCGTAGACCAGTTAAAGGTCACTGGGACCAGACTGTAACAAATGAAGTTGCTTGCCACTGCTCTCCCGATACCACAGTACTGTTGCATTCCAAATGAATGACCACATATTCCCGTTTTAGCACATGACTCTCTGAAGGTAACACAGTCAAACAGTTTAATGGCTACTGAAAGGTTATGTAATCTTAAAACACTCAGAATACTGATAGCACAATCACAACAGGCAATAAGGATAATATCTGAACCTTGTTAAGATTATTCAATGAATAGTTATCCTTCCAATATGGATTTTATCAACTGTAACATTCTGTTAAAAAAATGCAAATCTTAAATTAGTGACTTATCAATGGAGAATAACAGCCTAGAATTCAAGAATGTGTGTTGCTGATATGAGTTCACGTTCCACGAGATTTCCCTAATTGTTTGTGATTATCAGAGAATTCCTGTTTGTGATTATCAGTGGAATTTCATGTTTAGCTTTTTGAATTATATCATTCTGTCAATCAACCATAACTAACTGATAAAGGTGGTACCACTACTGCTCCAGGATGACAAATGAACTGATTTAGCCAGGATTTTGATGTGGGTATTGCACCAGGTGCATGCTACATCCTGAACATATATATTCAAGTTACATCTTTTTGCAGACCCGTGAAAAGACAGTTTATACACTATCATGGTTTTAAGAAGCTCAGACTTGACTAGTACTCAGTTTGCGAGGAGAATTATGTCGAGTGATTGATTCATTATTGTCGACTGCTCTAAAATAGGTTTTCCCATTGGATACTTTGTTGTATGACTCATAGGGGCGTCATAGTATATAAAGGTTCGTGGGTGGATGGTGCCTCAGTGAATATCTCTTGAATTCTTTTGTAGAGTAGCCCTATATAAAGGCGGCTCAGCCATGGATGCCTATTTCCAACTCTGCACACTATCGTATGATCCTGCACATTAGTATTCCCTATCCTCAAACCCGCCTGTGCCGCCATCATTACAACCAAGATATCAAAATAATATTACCCATTAAATCAGAACAAACAGACCCTACATGTAAATTATGATCAAGAATTGCCTCATACTGACTAATGCAGAAATATCGCAAATATTATCTGCTCCAATCTTACCTTTGTATTACCACAGCATGTGAAGAATGGGATAAATTATTAATCCTTAAAAAAAGCAGATTAGAATAGCCCTACATGGGGGGCACTGATGATGCATGTACCTCCGAGCAAACGCAGCACAAGCAAGTTTTTCGGTCTGAATTGAGCCAACGGGCTCAGACCACTGTAATCCTCGGAGTGATCACCCAAAGGGTCTCCAGTGTACTGAAGTTTTGACACTTTCTCTCGTCGTGGCCTGCACTTCTCACACTGGAGAAACTAAGTTGCTTGGACACATAAAGAGTAAATAACTAAATTATTATGCTTGGCCTATAACTAGTGGCTTACTTACAAGCTTTATCATCAGTTACAAGTTTATCAGAATATGGGGCCAGTATTTTATGCCTGTTCCAAATACGACTTTAGCTTTTAGACTCCAGAGGTGGATTTTGTTAGCTTCAATTACTTTTGGTTTGTGCCCACATATTAATGTTGCTGTGGATAGCTGCAACTATGTGATTACGAGATTGCTTTCAATGGTTTAATGTTATGGTTTCCACAGCCTTGCCTAACCTATCACTAACTGACAAGATGAACACTGGACAGGTTCTTGTAGAATGGATCAATTTGTACTGTATTAATAACTGCCATAGCTCACTCCATACACCTCTGTCCACCATTCCCTCCTTACCGGCTCCATCGTCTTGCCCCAACTGCCAGACCCAAGGTCATTGCCAGGCCTTTACAACCCTTGTTTCCATTTCTGAGAATTGATTAGGCCCACAATTATCCTTGAGCTACAATCTACTGTTCAACAGGCTACTTATATTCGATAACACTCTTTCTGATGGATATTCGATCTAACCTCCGATTCATCACCTCTAGAATATTCCCAGGTATCAGACAGGATCAGGAGAGTTTTTTCAGCAATGCTCTCTGAGGGCCGATAGGTAGCCCCGTATGGCTCTGCTGTCACTTTACACCATGGTAGAAGTGACACGGCAGAGCTGTAGATATGCACCACCCATGTGTGCTGCCAGTTTCTTAATCTTTCTTCTTCCTCGTCCTCAAACACTGAGCACTTTCAACAAATTGCAGGTGACAGTGTCCCAAAATATAAATTAGAACCATATTTTGGGGTACAGGAGTCCTGCCACAGAACGGGGAGCTGAAAGGAAGGTGAGGAATCTGCTGTTAGATAGAGTTGCCAAGCTACCGGAGGTAAGTAACTTTTTCCGATGGATTCTCACCTTTAGAATGGATACAACAGCAGTTCCTCCCAAAGGTGGAGGGTCTAAGTAGTGAACTTGGATATGGAAATCTTGCAGGACCGAACAGCCAAAAAGGCTCTCTCACAGGCCTAACTCTAAAAGGTAGTAGTATTTCACAAAGGTGAGCACCGATACTCATGCTGCCGCTCAGCAGATATCCAGAAGTGGCACCCAAATTGCCAACGCCATTGGGGCAGCCCTGGATGAGCCTTGGTCGAATGAGCCCGCAGGTCTAATGGGGGTTCCTTCTTATCCAGCGAATAACATTTTGCTGCAGATTGGGCACAGCCTTCTTTTGTACTGCTTTGCCTTTCCTGGTCCAGCGAATCCCGCAAAAATCTGATCATTTAAGGACTCTCATACAAACAACGTAGAAGCTCAAGCTCTCTTAGGTCATGCTGGTGGACCCTCACCTCCACTTTCAAGTGATGTGGCGGACAATGTCAGCAAGGTGATTGAATGGGTGATTCCACCTGTGGTAGGAAGGCAGCCTGAGTCCACAGCACTAATTTATCTAGGAAGAAAGTGGTGTAGGAAGGTGGCTTGGAGAGCACCTGTAATTGGCTCACTGAGCACGCAGAAGTGAAGGTGATAGAAAGACTGTCTTGATCGTGAGAAGCCATAGCATGCACCTGTGCATAGTCTTGAATGGTGTACACATAATGAACTGTGCTTGGCCAGCTAAAAAAACAAACAGTGCAACAGATAGTTTAGCTGCAGAGGGTCTAGATGACGTACCCCACACAAGGACACATCTTTTTCACAGCATAGGTGAACTTCATGGACAGATGTCAGGGTGCAAGACTGGCCTCTACCACTTATGGGCAGCAAGTCAAAAATCTGTAGTTGTCATCACTCAGTCTCCATGCATGAAGGTGTAGGTTGCACAGGTTTGGGTACAGGCCCATTAATTGTTGCAGAGATAGGACGTCATCTCAACCGAGTCACTGGATTGGAGGATAAATGCTCAGGCACATGAACTCTGAATTCCACACTCTCCTCACCCAGTCCAGGCCTATGAAGATGGCTTGGCTCCGGTTTATCCTGACTTTACTCAGAAATCGACGCGCGAAAGGTGGCAAGAATGCACATAGGAGACTCATCTCCCAAAGATCTTTATAGAGAAATCTCCAGTGTGTCAAAGCCTTGACACTGCTTGTTCTCAGTAGTGGCGAACAGGTCTAGCCTGGGTATGCACCACTGATTGAAGATATCTTGTGCCACCGCAAGATGCAGATGCCACTTGTGATCCACCAGCCAACATTGGCTCATCTCATCATCTCTGGTGATTAGGGACCCTGCTAGGTATTTGGCTGTCAGAAAGATCTTTCGCTGGCCCAGCACTTTCAGTGACATACAGCTTCCTGGCACAGGATCCAGAACCACACCCTGCCCTGCTTGTTGCGGTACCAAATGGTGGACATGTTGTTTGTTACTTGCCTTCCCGTCCTAGTCAGTTGAAAGCTATTTAGGGGCAAATCGATCACCTGAAGCTCCAAAAGGATAATGTGAAGCTTGCTCTTTGCCTGAAACCAGAGGCTTTTGATCTCCACCTCCCTCGTATGCCACCTCCAGCAGTGGCACGTCTGTCACAACCGTAATGCTAGGTGGAAAAGACAAAGTGGTCCACCACAAGTTGGGTTGGCGCTCGTTTGCCACCAAATGAGGACCTGACCCATCTCTTGTGAGATCTGGGCAGCATCACAGAGGCAACTCTGGTGCTGAGCTTACTGAAACCTCAGGTTCCATTGCAGGGTTTGCATCTGCCATCCGGAGGACAGGACGAGGAGGATGCATGAAGATAGAAGCTGCAGAACCATCCTCCCCGAGACCTAGGACTGAGCCTGAAAGAACAGTATTATATACTGAATGTCCCAAACTCACTGCATTAGTGGAAAGGTCTGGAACACTACCAAGTTCAGGCTAGGCCCTATGAAAATCCTCTGCCTACAATACAGGTGGAATTTGAGTTCATTGATGAAAAACCAAAGGAGATCAAGATCGCAGCCACTCTTCAGAGATGGTCTGTGACCTCCCATCGTGGAAGTATGAGAAGACATGCATCCTTGACCTTTGGATATGGGTTGTGACCTCTGCCATCAATTTATTGAACGTCTGAGCGGCCAAGGTAAGGCCAAAAGACAGTACGGTGAATTGGAAATGTTCTGACCCCATCATAAACTGCAGGTACAGTGCCTTTGAGGTTGGGCTGGCTATATGAAAATACACATCCTGCAAGTCCAGGGACAACATCCAGTCCTCTGTATCCAAAGCATAGAGGATCTTGGACAGAGTGAGCATTCTGAATTAGTTCTTCTACAGAAAGGCATTCAATTGCCGGTGGTCCAGTATGGGCCAAAGATCCAGTAAAGGCTGAGGCCTCCATCCTCCTGCAGGACATGTAGCACAAATAGCATTTGCACCTCCTTTTTGACACCAGCTTGATGGAGCCTTTGGTAAGCAGGAGACTGACTTCTTGCACAGAGATAAATAACGTTGTCTGCCAAAAATCGCTCAAGTGAGGTGGGAATCAGAGGTGGGAATGAAACGAAAGGCACGGCATAGCCATTTTAAAACAATTTGTAAGACCCAATGGCCTAATATGCTGGATCTTCAACCAGGAAGGAAATATTGTATGCTGCCACCTACCGGCTGCTCTTGGGCCTGGGAGGGCAAATCAAAGAGGCTTTGGGAGCTTTTGCAGCAGGAGAAGAAGAGATGCCCCTGCTGGTGTAAATAGACTCAGCCATTAGCATTTCCTCGGCCCTGAATGGGATACGATTGCTGCTATAATGGCTGAGAAGATTGGCACTGCCGGTAAACAAGGCCTCTGGAATAGCCAATAGACTTTCTGTACTGCTGGTGAAAGTATCTGGCTGGGGACAACAACCCCAAGGACTGAACTGTGGCACTGAATCCCTCGAGCACGAAGTCAGCCTTCTCTTCAAACAATCTAAACCCATCAAAAGGGATGTTTATAGAGGTTGCTTTGATATCCCCTGGAAACCCAGTTGATTGCATACAGGCGTGACTTCTAAACACTACGCTGGTGCTAACAGCCCCAGGGAGAGAATGTGGTCTAACGGCCAGAGCTGACGATTTTGGAACTGGGGAACCATGTTTGAGTCCCAGCAACGGGTCATCATCCTGTGGTTCTGGGCACATCATTTAATCTCCTGTGCCTAAAAACCCAAAATTAATGTGTCTTTGTGTAATGTAACTGGTACTCGTGTAAAGCACTTTAATGCCTTCCGGTTGTGTTTGCCCTATATAAAACAGTAACAAAATAGAACATCCAATGCAGTCAGTGGTGACCAGGCCTGCATGCAACAAGTAATTTGCTCCCTCCTGTCAGTTTGGATCATTTTGGGTCCTTGAGTTCCTGAGGTCTTCTGGAATGGCCGATAAGATTTTGCTGGTTTTGTCTTATAAGGCATAGGTGTGTCTTCCCAGAAAGCACACCAAATTCAAAGACCCTACAGCTAAGCTAGCTAATGAAAACATTTTCCTTCCAAAGGCATTGATGTGTTTAAACTCCATATCCAGGGGTTTGAAGGAAAAGTATTCTGAATGACTGTACTTGTGGAGGCTTGCACCACAAGTCTTTCATTGTCTTGGGTGTTTTGCCAAAAAGGTCCGGGTCACATGGGGCTTCTCTGTGCTTCCTACCCACAAGTAGGCTGACAACGGCTTACACCAAGTGGCCATGAAAGTGTTGGTAAGGGCCTTGTTAAATGGTAACAGTGGCTCGGATGAATTTTCGGCCTGGATAAAGAAGCTTGGTCAATAAACTGGCTTTGGTTTCCACAGTAGGCAATTGCAAATCTAGCACTTCTGCTGCTCTCCATACTGCTCCAGCAAAAGAGGCACTTTCTTCTGTTCGTTGATGAGGTGGAGAGTCCAGCTCTGTCTTTGGTGAGGTATCTAGGTCACTTTCATCAGCAAGTATACATACTGCCCATCATCAGTGTAATGAAGAGAGCAAATTGTCTGCCTCCTCATCATCATCATCATCAGTGTCATGAAGAACATTGGATATGTCCTGGACCACACTGGAGTCAGAGCCCAAGAGTGCCTCTATCCTCTGATATCGAGGGAGAGGCTGAGAATGAAGAATTGACTGCATTATCACAGTAAACTAACTTCATAGTGAAACATAGGGCTGGTGTGGGCTGATGTTGGCGCAGGTCAGAAAACAGAGACACAATTGGATCCGTTACTCGCACTGGGAGGATGGTCTGTGAGCACAAAAGAAATTAGCATGAACTTATTGGCTTAAGAGGAGGTCAGGACCTGCTCCGGTCCGGTAAGGGCCCAGGAAAGGATCCTGAAAGAACAGATAGCGGAGGACCTACCAAGGGACGTCTGGAAAATTTGAAGCATGGTCGCTTTGAAGGTCGCTATCTGAGATGGGGTCAAAGATGGTCCCGGGGCATTTGGGGCGCTCCTGGACCAAATACAAGGCTGGCTTAGATTTGGAAGACGTTGGACCCTTCAAGTGATGTTTGCAGCTACTCATCAGGCTTTGATTGGAGGAGCGGGATGAGTCCAAACAGGCTTTTATTTGCTTATGACTTGTTTTCAATTTTGACTGACTTACCAGAAGACTTCCACCAGGAACAGGACTTTACGCAGGGCCAGTTTCATGACCACCACTGAGAACGGTCCCTCAACTTGGCATTAGACCTCTGTTTCGAATGCAACCTCTTCTTATGTTCAGCGGCATAAAGCGTCAACTCCCACTCCTTGATTGCCATTGGGCTCATGAGGGTGCACTTATGCACAACTTTGTAATCAGAGAACAAGCACCATAGGCAAACATCATGCGGGTCCATGGGAGTTATGTTTCCTACAGTCGCTGCAAGGCTTGAATCCTTTTTGGGGGGGGGGCGTGGGGGACATCTTCCCCGAAACGCTGTCTTTGAACAAAAATTTTGTTAATCGTAAAGCTGACAAAGTTGGAAGAGGAGCTCCACATCTTCTGTTGAAGGGCGTGGAAATGATAGAAGTGACATAAGCACCCAAGGCTGGCACTTATATCCGGCTCTGCTTATTCACTTCTAAGGTGGTGTGAATTCACCGTTGACCATATAGTGCCACCTTTTGATAGACCCTGTTGAGAAATTTGCACATCCAGTCTGGTGCCTGGGAATATCCTGAAGGTGAGGAAACTGCAGCTAGAAGAATCCATTAGAATGCCTTCATTATGTATGCACTTACATTGTAAACTTTTAATAAAGAATTGATTAAAAACATCTTTGCCGTCCATCCTCAACAAAGATTCTGAAAAATTCAATCACGGATGGAATGGATGAATCAATGGCCGCATTTCAAATAATAGACTAAAAACCACTACCCATGCCAGTCAGACCTAAGGTGGGCTTTCTCCCGTTCTCCTGTTCATGCCAGGAAGTAAAAAAAAAACACATGCACGCAGAAGCGGCTGTGCTGATTGCACTGCCTTGTAGACAGAACATTCAAATAAGGCAGATGTTGTACTATATTAAATCAGCATCTGCTTACAATTTGTAGGCAATTGTAAACGCAACTGAAAAGGTCAATTGGGCCAATTAAAGTCTATGTGCAAATCTGCTTCTGAGAGTTTCTTTACAGCTTTTCTGAACGGAGTGATATGTTTGAAAGGAAATGGTGCTTAATAGCAACGTGTCTCAATTCTGACTTCGATTTTAAAAAAAATAACAAAACTGATATGCATAAGACGGAAGTAGGTGGCTGGCTCTCCCGACTTCCAAAACATGCGTGGGGTCACCGAGACTGTTTGTAGGGAAGAGGACAGGAGTGCTACGGGAAGGAGTTATGCTCAGTGGATTTACAAAGACCTTCCTTCATGCCCAAGTAATCAGAATTAAGCTCATTTTCGCCAAGAGTGGAAAACCCGCAAGGAAAAGAAAAAAAATGAGTACCAAGAGGTATCACAGTTTTTATCAATCGTACAAATCAATAATACCGTAGTGGTACAATTTATTTAAACTCTCAGTATTTGATCTTAAATTACGTTTGTGAACGATGGCTTTTAATCAGGAAATATTTACGCGTTGCCAGTAAGACCCTTAAGGTCATTGTTACAAATTAACTAGCGACATTGCATCGTTACTTTAAAAAAATAAAATTGCACATGGCAGTATTTTCCTAAATTACTTTATCACAAGTAAGGCTTTTACGATCGTCAGAGAACCGTTCAAAAGCAGAATCATGCCAATTCAGAGTTCTAAAAGTAGAAATAAAATACAGATGTTACAAATACACCCCTTTTGATACTTTATCTCATGGTAGCTATCTACAGTAAGGAGGAATTAAAATGTACTAGTATTTTAAAAAGCACAAACCTGAGTCCTTCCAGTATCATCTAGAGTAGATTTCTAGATTTGCAAGGCACATTCAGAAACAAATTGTCGTTCTGCTTCTTTTCCCCCTTAAATGTTGCAGCTACAGGTCTGAACATACAGGAGAGAGTTCGGTGGGCGTGTCTGAGGTGCAAGGTGAACAGTTTCCAGGAGGTGCACACAGCATTACAGGTACATCCGAGGGTGGGTTGGACTCCACCAGGAGGGACTGGACAAGCATCGGCCCAAGAGGAGGTGGCACCCTTTGTTGATCACAAAGAAAGCATTTTTCTGAAAAGGGTATCTGATCAGCCAGCTGACAGACAGTTCAGTATTTTGCCTTCTCAACAAGCAGTGGGTATAGCTCCCACGCTCAGGTGTTGTTCACACGCAAAAGAGACAAAGCCAGCCCAATTGGTTATCCATTTTATTCAAGAGCCATAAACTTGAAAAACATCAGATGCCATCAACTGTCAACCAGAACCTGAGCACGATAACATCTGGCACACACTTTAACATTTGATGGATATACAAGTATGTAATGCTAAAACAGCACCTGCAGTTTGATATAACTTAATCTCGTAACTTCATTTCCCAAATATCAACATGTGTAAGAACAGCTGTCAAGTTTGCTTCAGCGTGACAACTTAAGTGCATACAGTGCGACAAAACAGTCAAATGACAGACTCCTTTGACAGGATGTGAAAACATAACAACAACAATAATAAGAACAATAACAACAATAATAATAATAGATACAAATAACGCGTTACGGAGCTTCGTGATCAATCCTGATCATAGTCCTCCTCACAAATAAAGCCACCATGATGCGAGCAACCCTTGGAAAGTTACACAGTAAAAGCTGCCTTCAGGCTACCCTTCATCTGAAGCCAGCCCCAAATCCACATCCAGGTCAGTTTTAAAATGAAGCACGGGTGCCCAAAGCTTGTCTATCATGTTCGTTTTACCGCATTTGTGTCTTTCAAAAAAAACTATGTTCTACAGGAAATTAGGAATGAATAGGTGGGAAATTGTCGCTCTGGGATAGAGTAGAGACAAAGAGGGCTGGCTTGGGGTCATTAGGGCCTTTAAGACCAACTGCAGGCAATACTCAACACATTGCCATTGGGTGTGATATACAGCAATACCTTCTGCCCCACAGGCCACCCCAAGAGGCAAGGAGAGCCCCCTTTGAGGCATGTAATACTGGACTTTGGGTGTCCACCCCTATGTGCTGACCAAGGCCCTCCCTTTCCTCCTATCTATGACCTTGTATACTGACTTGTCGCTCTATCTCTGTAAGGCCTTCCTCCCTACAGCTTGGCGTTGCGACTTCCTGTATCGTTCCTGAACATATTGTTGTATTCCACACCCATGTTTTTTATTTCCCATCAAAGCTCGTGTATATAGAGTTATCGACTTTGCTATATATCGGTCCCCCTCCACCAGCTAGGAGGTATTGCCTTCTATCTAGGCTAACACAATAAAGGACACACACTTAGAACAAGCCTACATTTCTCTTTGAACCTATAAATTTAGATTCACATTTCAATATAGTTGTTTCATAAACAAGACCACACACCATACGAGTAGCCCTAGTACAGGAAGTTACATATAAATCAATTCTATATAGTCAACTTCAGAGTTGAGTCTCTGGAACAGAGAAGAATCAACCTCCAGTGTGCTTTCCCCTGGAGCTAGGCAATCTGCAGCAGACAAAATGTCAAATTGAGTTGCTGACACAGGATGTCATGGACAATCGTTGACAACTAGAATGGAAAGGCACTGACAAAGAAAGGCTCAGAGAGCAGCACACAAACTTAAAATTAAGCACAGTTGCCATCAGCAGCCTGTGTGTTACTTAAGGCAAGCAGAGATATTATCTGTCTCTCCCACCTGCACTGCAAGGCAGACAGCTGCATTCTGACATGCTGCTGATGAGCATGTTAGGGAGGTATGGTACCAGACCATTGTCACCAAAATGTCATCGGACTAAAATATCTTGTCCTAAATACAAAATTGCCACCTTGAGGTTACTCAAGAAAATCTATTCCCAACAGTGCAATATTTTAGTAAAGGGCATTTGAAACAATTTTTTTGTGGGGCAATATTTTTGTTAATCATATTCTAACATACAGCCATTGGGAAGGCCTAGATGCATACGTGTCACAAAGCCTGCTTAGAAAATAATATGCTGTAGCGCTGTACAGCTTCTGAAAGAAGACATGATAAAGTGGAAGCCTGCACAAGGCTTTATTTGGAAGTGCTTGACACTGAGTCGATTTGTCAGGGACATTTGTTTGTCTTGTAAAAGTCCAAGATAAGGACTACTGACACTATCAGTGTGGAGGTTGAGATAGAAGAAAGAAAAGGCTCTGACGGAACCAGGGATTGGTTTTCACCAATTGCTATCACTCCATTATGTTTGAATTTTTGAAATGGATAGACTAACTACTGGCTCCAATTTACCTGTTGCATAAGAATTAAACAAATAAAAAATAAATAATAAATAATGCCATCCTCCTTCTGGAACGACACTAATTCTGAATGTCATAATCTAAAGCCTATTTTCAGTGGAGGAGTAATTTCCTGTTCACTAACCATAGGTAGCCTTGGGTAAATAAAAGTATCTCCCAACAATTTCTTTAATATTAGATATTCCATCATACAAGCCTAATTTACACATACAAAATATGAAGTGGGGCCGGGAGAAGGAAAATGAACACAATAAAGCAGAGCTTTCACAGTGGTCCACACTTTTTTTTATATAACTTTATTGGCATTTAGAGAATTACATAGGCAGCATTTTCCAATAGGAGTCCATCTTGAAATATCCATCCATCTTCTTCCACCATCCCCACATAAATACAGATTAACAACACGTGGTAGTGTCAGTAATTCTCAGGATATCCAAGAAGGGGAGAGAGAGAGGGAGGGCAAAGTCATATTAATATCATGCAGATAAATGTCCCAGCACTCAGCTAAGAATATGACTATTAGCTAGGATTCACTGTAGTTTTGTTGCTCGGAAATTAGAAAAACAATACTGTGGTCCACACTTTATCCCCAGAATTAATGAACGAGTATTTTTAGAGGCTCAGACATGGAACTCAAACTTTGAGGTTACTGCACAATTCTGAATGATGGTCTCCACATTTACTGCACGTTCCCAGTGTGCCATTGTTCAATTAAATCTGTCAAAGATATGTAAGCACTAAAAAAATGAGAGGCATAAACAGGAGATATTTCAAAGAAACTTTGTTTTAGTTGGTGTACTGCGCTGGCAAATCAATCCTATGAAACAAGAAGAAAAACAAAAAGAGTATTTCCGATTTTAAATGCATTTTAGGTCGTTAACTGAAGGGCTAGCGCCTTTATTTTTTAACAGCTAGGGATGCCACTCTCAAGGCACGACGTTCCGGCACAGGATGGTCCTTTTCAGGGCTTTCACTATTCTGTGCAGAGGAATTTACCCATGCGCAATGCGAAAAAAAAGTAAGATCCTAAGACATGTGTTGCACAGCTTTCACTTGGCAGACACCCGATTCAGTGCAACCTAACACGCAAACCACTTCTAAGGTGTGGATTTCCATGCAATCGGTTAAAAGTTGCTAATCAATCTTAGTTGAATACAACACTAATTGATCTTGAAATATTAAAATCCTTTCGTCCACATCAAATAAGAATATTTACATAACACATTTCTTAATGTTTAAGGGAAGTAAAAATGATGAAACCAGGCTCCTATTTCTAAACAATTTAGACAAATCAACTGTATTATGAATAAAAACAAATCCCTTTAGGCAAGCGGGAATAGCTAATTAGACTGCAACACGATATTATACATTTCAATACTTGCATACCATCAAGTTCCAACGATAGACTTCTTCTGCAGTAGGCCGCTGCAGAATTCTGCTGTGGTCCACGCGTTGTAAGGTCTGTAGGATTCACAACTGCATGAGTACTCCAGATGTGGGCCCTAAGTGATGGCTGTGAATCATATTGGGTTAGTGCCAAATTGCTGCCTATGGTACAGTGTGTGAAATGGCTGCAAGCTCCCTATGCCCCTCAGACTAGATACACATGCTCTCCCCCTCAATTGTGGTCAAGGAGGCGAGCGACGTTGGTTCTGAGCAGAATTAGGATACCCACTTTATGGCAAGAGCCTTTCAGAGGCCAGACTTAGATGGTGATGCATCATTACACCAGAAGGGAGTAGCAGTCCTTTCCATCATGGCCAATAAACTGAGGATTGTTGGAAGGATGGCATACATAATATTTAGCACATATGCCCTCTGTGGTGGTAATTTTTGTGACATGTAAACATATTTTGTATTGAGGCCACATCATTTTGTTATGCCCCTCACCACTACATCTGTTTCAATCATAGTGCATAGAAGTCACTGTACAACCACCTTTTTTGCTGAAGCTCAGCATTAGGTCAATCAATGCAAATGCTCAAGACTTGTTTTGAGACAGTCTCGTGCATGTGGATATTTAAGTAATGCATGGTGGATACAAGAATGTCGTATATAAGCAATGAACTGCAATTGTTCATAGAACTATGTAGTATTTTCATCTGCACACGTGACAGCTCAAGTATATCATAAGGCGGTGAGGTAAACAGGATAGGTGAGGCGGAATGAGCCAATGTATGGATGCGGTTAGAGAGGGGACAGACACTGAGCAGCTGAAAAAGTTGATTGTTGTAATTTCACTTTATCTTCTTAGATATATATAGTTTTCTCCCTTTCTTTCCTTTGTATTGCTTTTATGCTGGTACAGCCCATTGCCCCTTCCAACAGATAGTAGCACATTCTGACTTAAGAACTTTGGTGGAAATTCCATCCCTGCAGTGGACATAGAGGAGAAGGGTGAATAATTCAACCGTCTCCTCTATGTCCTTTCACTCTCCAGCTCTTCACTTACTCGTGGTGTTCCTCATTTATTTCAGGGATGAAGGGCAGAATCGAGAAAACAATGGCAGACGGAGATAGAGAGAGGAAGAAAACCAATGGAGAGAAAAGATGAACAGAGGTGGAGCAGAGAGGTCGACAGACAAGATACTGCTGACGTCCCTCTCCTCTCTCTCTGTACTACCCTCCAAATTAAATCAATATCTCTGTACGTTCCTACAGATCTTTAATTTTCAAAAACAAGTAAACATTTAACAAAGAAATGTGACAGGCCGGAAAAGTAGCGTCATTTCTATAACACACAACCTTGATGGGTGCACACATTGCTTATGGTGTGTGCAGGGCCCTGATTGGCTAGCACACAACACCTCTGGCTCTCGTTCTCGGCAGCAACACGCATAATAAAACACACCTCGCGTTTTATTTTCATTGTCAGAAATAATTCAGCCCTATTAAAATGGTTAGGCTTGTTCCCTTTAATCCCTGTGGGGTCCCAGGCATCTTGACAGTTTTGCAAAGAAAACTGAAGACATTGCTTGAAACAAATTGCAGAATAACGTGTCGGCTGCGACTTGCATTGCAAACCTGCAGCAGGGCACTTTTGAAACTTAAGGGTGAATTATAAATCAGGCCCAAACAACGGAGACTGCAATCAATCATGCGGCTGAGCTGGGAGATATTGCTTCCTTAATGCCACGGAACATCTGTTAAACAGCAACACTATCAGCTGCCATCCACACCAAGTATTAGTTACACAATGCCCAGAATCTGTGCCCCACCCGCAGACAGGCTGGGCTCACAATGAACATAATCAAAGCACAATAAATGCCTTTCTCTTAGTATGCCATAACTTATTAACTCCGCCCTACACCCAACACTATCCAATGCAGTCCTAGCCACACAGACTAACCAGAAACTGAGTACCGCAGGACAAGACAGCACTGTGATTTCTACTGTGTTGTGATATTCAGCAAAGACAGACTCCTTTACAGCTCCGTGACAACAAGGAAATCACAGTAATCTGATGAGCACACATTGTGCTGCTTGCACACTTCTATTTGTTTATCTCTATATGTTCACAGTGTTCCTAATCGAACACAAGTAACATAAATAAATCACCACGGGTTGGAGGTGTGGTTATTTTGACACGATGAGTAAGTATGGGAGCAAAAACAACCGAGAGCAAATAGGAAGATTGTTCTGACGTTTTTGCACTCGATTTACAAATCTGGGGTAAGCATGGGGTATATAATGCCTGTGCTGCTATTGCTAATGCTGTGGGATGAGCGGATCAGGGCTCCCAACTATGACCTGGTGGTCGAGGTATATAAACACAGGAGTGAGCAAATTACAATCAAAACTCAAAGTTCTCACTGATTACTGCCACTCCTTGTGGCTTCCCTTACAAGGGTGCTATTATGAGTAGCCAGTGCCGTTTGTACTAGAATAAAGGAGTCTGACAAAAGGCTGAACCAACGTCATTGTTCTAGAGATATCCAGTGAGTCTCGTGGAAGACAAGAAATTGTTTTTTATGTGGCATCATAACTGTGCCTTTCTTTATAGAATACAAAAGTAATAAAAGGAACTGGAGTCTAAAACTGGGAATGAGCTCGGACCTTGTCAGCAACGCTTCAACATGGATGTTAATAAATGCTGGGCTCAGAGATCAGCTCTGCCTGACTCCGCAGGCGGGTGGGGCTTCCTCAGAGTTATAGTGAGTTAGGACAACTGGTTGAGTGTGAAAAAAAAGTAGAAATACAGGCCAAAGTCAATTCTTCAACATCAGGCTACTGCAGAGGGTCCACCAGGGTGTGAGTGTCAAATGCTGCAGCTAGTTGGATAAGTATGAAGGTCCTGACACTGCAACCATCAGAATCCCAGCAGAGCTTGTCCTCTAGTGTCAACTGAAGTGTTTCAGTACTGTGTTTAGGGATCCAGTCAGGAGTGTTGCTCAATAAACTGCAATTTATGAGGCTGCCTGGATTCCAGAGATTGGATAATAGACTAAAGTTTATTTGCCCAGAAACCGTTCTTTTTCTTTTTTTGCAAATGTTAAGAGTACTTCTTTTTAGCTTGGAAGAAACACAAACAATGGGTAGAGAAACATTAATAAGTTGTTTTAACATAGTTGCAATTCATACACCTATTGTCTTAAGGACACCCCCAGGACAAATCCTATCTAGACTTCCCTTACAATCTGACCCACATTGAATTATTTTGGAACGCAAGTAAAGCCCTCAGTTTGACCTCCACTTCGATTTCTTTGCAGAGGTATTGGGAACTGTGAGCCCCTAGAACCAAGAACATAATTGTAGAGTGGGCCACATGCATGCCCCCTCTCAGATTCACTTTTCTTTCTTTAACTGGCCACCCAGGGCCATTAACCTTCACCAGGGTATCTGGCAAACTGGGAGAAGGATGCTTCAAACACCCTGGGCGGTCCTAGTTCCTAGCCCAGAGATTTCTGGCTGTTTTCTTGGGTGTTGTTGAGTTTATTTAAATGTGGTGTGTGTTGTTTTGCTCCTAGTGGCCAGCTTCAGCACCAGGAGGGGTTTCTTCAGGGTTCTTGGCCTCTAAAGTTTTATTTTTCTTGGGAGCTTGATTTCTCTGCTCTCCCTCCCCTGGACCTGTCCTCCATCCAGCATCTGGTGCTCTCCTCGGTTTGAAGTTGCCTTCAACAAAATACACTCCATGCCTGCATTCCTTAGGTCCCATAGTCTACATTGTCATTTGAATGACACCCGCGAAAGACGGGAGTGGCCTCGCATAAGGAGAACCCACTATAGGCCTAGTCCTCATAACTCCAGAGGAAGCGTGGGAGGTGGGCTGTTCTTCCCAATTCCTGCTGTATAGCGGGACAAGGCAGGGATGTCCCTTTTCCTGTTTGTGATAGTGATTAAGCCCCTAGCGAGTTGGTTATGGGTAGATACCCTGGTGAGGGGCCTGGAAAGGTACCAGGGATCTTGGATAGGGTCGCGCTGTACACTGATGATGAACTCCTTTTCCTAGACGAGCTCCGTGACTCCGGACCTCATGTCCTTCAGATTCTATGGATTTTCTGGACTTTTTCCGGACTTACCATTAATAAAGCCAAATCCTCTGTATAGCCCCTGGTGTGCCCTCCATCGTAGCTCGAATGGGCTGCCGGCATACAGATGCATCAAGAGGGTTTTCACTACCTGGTACTGTACGTGACTAACAATCCTTGCTGGGCTTGGGACCACAACCTTAAGCCTCATCTGGACCGGGCGACTCACAATCGTAGTTTGTGGATGACACTGCCACTGTCCATCCTGAGGCGGTCAGCCATCTATGAAATGGTTGTTTTGCCTTGTCTGTTATACCAGTTGTAATACTACCACTCCCTTCGTTCAACCTCTGTCTTTCAGAGAGTGGACTCTCTGCTGCGGGACTTCCTATGGCGGCACCACATCCCGAGGGTTGCTCTTTCCAGGAGGCATTGTGACTCTGGATCTACTCTCCTACTATCAGGCACCCAACTCATTGTCATAAATGAATGGTTTGGAATGGTGGTTCTGCACCACGGCAGACCCCGCCTTTGCCACCAAGCGGTGGGCCACGCAGGAGACATCCCTCCTCTGCCTGCTGAACGGGAAGGCCCTCAAGAGCACCTCCCTGCAGCCATGAAAGTAACTTTCCTACTTTGGAGGGAGACCAATAGAACCCTTGGGTGGGCGGGACGCTTGATGAAGGAAACCCCGTTAAGGCATGGGACCCGTCTGCTACAGGTTACGACCCTGGAGGGCTTTAAGCCTTGGGACTCCATATGCATCTCATAGTTGGGGGTTGTCCTGTCAGGTTACGCAAGGAAATCCTTCTTGGAGCTGCCGGCAGAATACGACTTAAACCGTTCGCAGTTCTTCCGCTATTTGTAGCTAAGGCACTCCCTTACCCTGTAGGGGCTCTCTGACATTCAGAATATAGCCTGCATGAGGCTACAGTCCTCATGGAGGAACTACCCAATCACAAAATGTTAAGTGTATGTATAGGTCCTCAGTGGTTCATACACCGGCCTCCTTCAATCGGCTGAGAAAAGCTTGGGCGGGTGACATGGGGCAACTGACTGACAATGACTGGAGGGAGGCCTGCGCTTCCCCTCCCCCGTGATATTGCGATCACCTCTCAATTCCGCCTAATACAGTAGATATACCTACACAGAGTCCACCATTTCTGGCTGCATCTATGGAAAATGAGGGCGGTGGCAACACAGACCTGCCTGCGCTGCAGTTCGGAACAGGGTGAATTTCTCCACATGGTTTGGTCGTGTGAGGGGCTGGCCCCCTTCTGGGTGGTGGTGTTGTCCTGCCTGAAACGAGTTTTGGGTACTGCCCTAGGATCCCAGGTTGGCTCTCCTTCATACTACAAAGAGGCTAGATGCTGACAGATATCGCAGGGCCCTGTTGTGGCTGGGTCTGGTGGTAGCGAAAAGAGATATCGCCAGGGCCTAGGAAGGCAGGGACCCTTTGCTCTTGGAAACTTGGGTTGGATCTTTGTATGATCATGAAGATTCCGGTCTATAAGGCTAAAGGTTGCACATGCAAACGTTATAAAATATGGGCTGCATGGAGTCAACACCGGGTCATTTTACTTCAAAAGAGTCCAAAACCCTGGTTAGTCCCTGGATAAGGAAATATGGTCTAATGATCGCAAGACGTAAATTGGAACCATGGGGGAGGGAAGGGAGGGGCGTGAAGGGTCAAATACTGGATGGACTCGGGGAGAGGTGGCTTCCATACTTGGTTTTCCACTCATTGCAAATTAAGTGTTTTGTTACATGATAGGCTCGATTAGTGGCTCCTTTGCTACTGTATTTGGTCTCTTCCACTAGTGTCAGGTGTGTCAACTTTGTAAAAGATCAAGTTCCAGGGGAACCGATCTCCAGGGTCCCCCAACTGATCCTACCCTTTTCTGTCCCTCAGAGGATGTAAGGTGGGCAGTGCCACTTGCCCTGGAGAGGTGATCCACAGGGCTTCATCCAGGATAAAAATCCTGTGAAATCTATCCTCTCTTTCTCGGTCTCTCCTGTGGAGAGGTTTTGAAGCGGGGTGGAATGTTCCAGAAGGAAGCGGGGTGGAATGTTCCAGAAGGTAGGCATCTATGTCCAATCCCTGGGTGACACTTCATCATTCTGCCCTGTCCAGATAGTACTTAACAGGATCTTGGGGCATTCCAAAATGGTGACTTGAAGTGGTCTGTTAAAAAGACCTTTTTGTCAGTGTGAAATCACGAACCTAACTTCTACACCTGGCTGGGCCCCTCCCTTCAAAACTACTTCCAAGCAGAGCACCCTCTTGTGGTTAGCTCCAGAGGGCTGGCTGCCCTCCTTTGTTTTACATGGGACTAGCTCTCCCAGGCCTGGTGCAGTGGGAAAAGTTATTATCACATGCAGTATACATCATTGCCCTCTCCTCTGTAGGAGCAGACATAATTACTGGCTAATGACCGTCTTGTGTGAGGTGGACTCTGATCTTCCAGCTGCCCATCAGAGTGATTAACTTGGCCCAGCAGGGGGCAACAAAAGCCTGGGATCTAACAGAAGCAAAGTCAGAGAAAAGTGATAAATCTTAAAATGGCTCAAAGGTGCAGGTATCTGGGAATTAATGTCAAATCTGCATCGGGTTGTGTGATTTACCATAACATTAGTGCATCAACCGAGTCTCAAGGCTTAACTATAGCGACAATGTCGTTTGGTATAGATTTCCCCCATAGTTTAAAATTCAGTGAAGTACACAGACTCTTCTATAGTCACTTCTGCTAATAATGCCCACTCATATCATAATGCATGCCTGGGTCAGCATCAATCCCTCTGCGATATGCTTTATGTGCGCAGATACTGGTACGAGTTAGACAGCAATCTCACACACGGCCCATACACGTGTGCACACGTGTGTGTGTGTGTCCATGTGCAACTAGCCAACTGCCTCTCACCCTAGCTGCACAGCAGTGGACCTCATCTTCAAAAGCAGATATTGGTGGTTGGCCCTCCCTATCTATTATAACACAGCTTACACTGAGCGTGACTCAGGTAATGAGACTCACAGCAGAAATCAATAAACCAGGTAGTCTAAAAGCAAAATATCTGGGGGGATTAAATGGGCAGAAACCATTTCTCACATCAATAACTTAGCATCACACTATTACCACAAACGTTGGTGATAGTTATTGAAAGAGCTGTAGAAGAGGCAAAAGGGAGACCAAATGTGTCAGGTTACCCTGCAAGTGAAGTGAGTAGACCCAAGAAGAGTAGCTGTGGAAGGCGATGGAATTGTGAGGGGAGAGGAAAAGGAAGATCAACAGACAGACAACTTCAGGCAGTGTAACAGGGAAGACCGCGTTGTTTTAAGGATATGCAAAATGTATGTCGGGGAGGATGCCAGGCAGTTAAAGCTTCACATGCAGTATAGAGAAGAGAACTTACAGATACCAAGATTTTCAGCCGGTATGATATGGACTACATTAGACACACAGATAGTCAGTCTGATAGAGGGAGCGCCAAAGAGGTCGGGTTCTACAGTCGCATAGACAGGCGAGAAAGCTCAACAGATCAGGCTCAGCATCAGGGACACCAGCCTATGCCACCAAAGTGGAGAGTTGCAATCAGAACTCTGGTCAGCAAGAAGGCTTGAGGGAGTTCCTAGCTCCTGCCGAGCAAGACCTACACATTTAAGGAGTACAAGAAATAATGGCTCCCATTTGGAGAAAGGTAGACCACTGTTCAGAAACCAAAGCTTTCTCCTTACAATGCTGAAAAGTGGGAGCCAGACAACACATTTTTATAAACTCTCGTGAAAAATTTAAATGAAACAACAGGCTGACAAATAGACTATGATAAAGTGCTGCCCAGAAAAATGCACACAGTATGCACAGCAATAATCACCGGGCTAAGAAAAACAACGGCCAGAGATCGGATTGCTAGCTGTCCAGTAATGAGGTGGGTATGAGGCAGTGCATGTGATGGCGGATACTTAATGTACTGTGATACCTAAACACCAGAGCACAGCAATGTAGATTTACAGGCCACATAAAATGAACAAACTCCAGTGAGAATATTCTTCTCTATCCCGGCCCATTGCATCAATGACATGAATATCAGTATGTTAAAGGGAATTAAAAACACTAACAAAGGCTGAGAAGAAATGGGGACTGCAGGTTTGATCACAAAAAACCAAGAGCGCAAAGCGCAAACTGAGTTGCCTCCTGTGAATCAAAATGGCTGGCGCATTCCTTGTTTTTTTTCATACATGTGTTGATCTTCACTCTACAGTGCTCGCAGCAGGGAATGCCACATTTTGGATTAATTAGGAGGCTGAAATGGAAGACTTGCTTCTGTTGTTGAAACCAACACAATCTGTGGGATTAGGTGTTTTACAAACTCTGGCTAATCCGTGCCCGCACATCTGGCTCAACAGATACAGTACAGAAGCAAAAGGACGTTTAGAGTCACAAATACTTCCCCGTATTATAATAAACACTCCCACGCGTCAGTGTTTCTCTGGGGTGAGAGGTGCTGGTCTGCCTCACCATCCTGCCGCTTGCAAATTAGCAGTCCATTAACCACCAAATAGCACAAGTCTGTTTTTACTGTGAACCATCAGAAAGGCTGGACTTTCACAAGCTGGACTGCCTAGGACCTGTGGCCTAAGGGGTTTCGAAATTCGGAAAGTACCATAGTAGATGTGAATCTGGATAATGCACCATAAAATAAAGAAAAGCGTGAACCACTGTAGGGTTTGAAAAAAGCATCCTAGGGTAAAGGCCCTGGCTATCATCAGACATGGGCACACCACTAAACTCCATCTAGAAAACTATAATCCTCATCATCTCACTGGAACCAACATCATTCTTCTATGAGAATAAAGCATGATTGAAGTTCCAGGGGAAAGATTACAGGGTCCAAAACTTCCTAGTGCATCAGGCTCGATTCTAGCTCCCACGTTATCAGAACTTAAAATTTTCTTGGCCCCCCCCCCCCCCTCCCTCCCCTCCCTCGCCAGAGGCACTTTCAAGGAGATAGCTGACATGTAGCACCATATACATTTCATGAATAAATAAATGACGATGGGATCTTTACGTTTACCATCTCTTATTCACCTAGAAGAGGTTAAACAATTTGACAGTGAAACAACATGATGAATATTGGCATGCATGGGTAATAGAATTTTTTTTTTTAAACGGCCACAATGGGCACGGAAAATGCCGGCTGGTAGGAGACCAGGTGACTGATTCAGGGCTGATGTTCTGGGATACCCCCTGTCCTTCCAGCCCTGAAATCTATCTTAGTGGGGCAGCAATTTCCTTAAGAGCATTTGCATGATATTTTGATGCCAATATAATGCTTTTGGGTATTATTCCAGAACATGTGGTGTTAAAATATTTCAGCAGTTTCTCTCAAGAATCTAGCCCTTTAGAAAAAATATTTGAAAAAATGGGCTTTAACCTAAATCCTATGGCCTCATTTAAAAAAATAATCTTTTGGGGGAGATGCAAGGAGCATGCGGCAGGACCACTTCCTTCGGCTAGCAGTGCTCACTTACTTGGGGAAATGTGGGACAGATATTAACATATTTTTAGGTTACTTGGTTCCAACCCAGTCTTGGATGGAAGAATCCACATAAAAGTGGGAAATTACTAGCAGAGACTTGGTCAGCGCTTTGAGGATGCGGATCGGCCTTAAAAATATTGTTGATCTGTATTTCTTGTTTTGTTCTTAGAAGTGGTCTTCGAGCAACGTTAGAAATTATATGTTAACAATTAATGAAATACCATATTGGCAGATTTTTCTCTGTAAACAAAACATAATTGCAGGATCTATGGACTGAACTATGAGTAGAAATGCCTGTTAGCAAAGTCAACAACTTTAGGCTGTGCAAATCTGAAAACGCTGAGTGACATGTTTATCTTTTGAAATGAAGATGTTTTGGGGAAATCTTTAATTGGACGGGGACCAATGTTGATGAGATAACTTCTATTGAATTCTGGTAAATAGAGAACAGAAACAAATTTACATTAAGGACAAAAGAACCGGGAAATCCTTTTGCCTTAAATTTCAATAGTGAATGTAGATATTTGTAATGTGTATCATTTAACTGTAATAAAGATTACTCATTTTAAAAGCGTACAGGTGCCACTTGTAATGTTGGTACCCTGTCCGATGGGTTAGCAACCGAGTTTTGAAACTGTTCCTAGAATGTCGTTGCCCAACTACAGAGACAGATACCTTACAGCCCATTTTATTAATATAAAGAAATGTACGACAGTCCTCAAAGGACTGGTTTTTAAAAACTTTTTGGACATTGCAACTTGGATTCCATAGCTTTCATTTTCAGGTGTGGCTAAAGGCGGCTTCTTGCCTGAGGGAGCTCATGCAATAGCAAAACAAAGAGAAATGGACAAAGAAAAAACAGAGATGGACTCTGGGCGATGATCAGATGGTTTACAGCACGTAATTCTATGATTGGCCAACACTGGTGTTAGTTCGCTCATGGAGTGGCTCTATTGCAGGGAAAATTCACACGGTCTTATGTACAGATTCCTATCAGCAAATTTTATTTTAACACTGGCGTAATTCACATTACACTTGTAGCACAAAACTTCCGCCATTACGCCACATCATGTAATGATGTGTCTTTTGTGGCAACATTTTTCCACAAGCACGTGGGAATAACGTAAACAGCGAGAACGAGGGAAGGCTTTTGCTCTCGCCATATGTGTTTTAGTGCAACTTATTACCGCACAACACATCCTGGTGTCAAAAATTGACACACGAACGCATTTTGTGCTAAAATATAGTGCTAAATTACGGATTGGCATCCTAAATAATTACGTGGTTTTTTCATGTAATTTTAATGAAATTTCACGTAATTTTACAAAAGCAAATAGTGCAAACGTACACACCTCTACTCTTCATCTGGTTGTGAGCAGCATGTCTAGTCATGTTTGTGAGAGGCATGCTAGCGGTAACCTTGTGCTTCATTTTACTTGGCTTTCTTTGCCTATTTCTGAGCAGGCAATGGGGTGTTTGGCAGGCTGCACTGTCTTAGTTGGAAAATGAGGTCCTTGTCATAGCAGCACAACCTCCGCACGGGCCAGCAGCTAAATCTGGGCTCCTGCTGAAAGAGCGCAGAGACTAGAGTGCTAAACCGCCATTTGTCTCTGAGAGCTTCCAATTGGCGTTAGATGGGGTTGTCCTTACAACTGGTTTACAAATATTAGGGGAAACCAAGTGCAGTTGGAGGATGCCTCCACTAGAGGTCCCTTTTTGTAGCTGTAAACTGTAGATTCTTTGTCTGCCACTAGCACTCCTGCAGGTCCAACACACAAAGACTCTCAGGCAAACACTTGAGGGGTACGCAGGTAGGTACCATCCTTTGGAGTTGGAGGCAATCACACTGTAAAGGAAGTGAGCAGCCCCTCAGTGCTCAACTTCCTGTAAGTTGCATCAAGCGGGCACCACTTCCTTTTTGCACAGCTCTTGCAATGAATGCTTCAAGCTTCAGGACAATAGCGTGGCTGCTGGAGTGGGAGAAGAGGGTGGGTGGGTGACGGAAGCAGAAGTCCTCCTACAAAAAAACTAAAAAAATAAAATAAAATACTCAAATAGTGTTTTCCAGCGACCATGCACAGCAATGCATTCTGAAAACGTGCATTTCTTTTGATTTGAGTAATCACAGCGGCTGGCAGATATATGCTCCAAAGCCTTTTCTAATATTATAGTCTGTAGCGGCTGCTACCGACCAGGGGTGGTGAGGCGGAGGGAATAATAAAAAATTTAAAAAAGCCCATTCCTCTTTACTGCCGGCCACCGCCTCTTCTTTCTCCGTCCTCCTCTAGGCAGGAAGCACACAGCCTCCCTGAATCTCCTGACAAATCACAATGCTGCCTTAGCAGCGCTGTGATTGGTCTCAGTGCCGTGGTTTGGCGCTCAGACAGGAGCTGGCAGGCTGTGCATGGTCTCCACCCAGGCTGCAATACAGCATAATTGTGATGGGAAAGGTAAAACTACAAGCCCAGAATGCAAACTGTTCTTAGCGAGGGCAACAATAATGTAGGATTGTTTTACAGGTGACTTTAGACCACTGAGCAGACAAGAATACTCGCCCATGTTCGCAATCCACATCAAACCCATGTGAACCTGGAAGAGAGCAGCAATGCCATATCCCTATTACCATACGCCATATCACACGCTGGCAGTGGCGGCTCCTCCGCTAAGACGGAGGTGCATCGCCCCCACTGCTCGTTGAGCAGTGCAAAAGAAAAAAAAATGATAATAACAAGAAGTTATTATCATTTTATTTTTCTTTGCAGGACTCCGACTTCAGCCAAGTCGGACAGGGCGGGGCTAGGCTCCCCACTGTCAGAGGGAGCAGGAGTGGTTTGCACTCTTTCCCTAAGTGCGCATGATGGCTTGGTCGGCCCTCTGGGGCCATCAAAGCAGTCATGCACACTTGACAAGTTCTCCACTGGACTGTATTTCAAAGCCCAGTGGAGAACATGCCCAGCCTCCCAGTTTCGGCTGCTCAGACCAGACCAATCACGACGCTGCTCCTGCAGAGTCGTGATTGGCTGGGAGAGTCCGGGTGACTAGGTGCTTCCGGTGCTCTACAAGGACTGACGAGAGATGTGCGCCGGTGGCAGCGGCGAAGAAGTCAAGTTCATTTTTATATCATGCCTCTCTCCCGTCTCACCACCCCTGTACAGAAGCAGCCGCCACTGCATGATGGTCCTTATGACCTGCCCAAGAGAGTGCAAGTTCTGTATCCACAGTGTAGCCAAAGAAAGGAAGCCTCCTTTTCAGGTCTTCAGAATGGCAGCAGAGAGACCAGACACTGGCCCAACTAGAACAACACTTCCCTACCCCTGAATCGTTACAGACGTCACATCCCGATGACGACTGCAAGCTCACACTTTACATACAGGGCAACTTCTTTAATTTCTGTACAGTTCTTATTTTAATATATTGTTTATATAACCAACGGTACGATAAATATGGGTGCAATAGGTCCAGATAAATGGCATTATTGCAATAATTTAAGAACATCTGAAGCAAAAACACAACCTGACCAATTCCCTCTCTTTTAACACGTAAGAAAACTACAACCAACCTCTCGAAGTACTGATACTCGCTGCTAACACGAGGCGGCTTGCAGAGTTCAAGTGGTTCCCAATCACATGCACTCTGTATGACATCAACAGCCACACAGGATTTTAATGCCCACCAAGCAGGTGGCCGCCGGCAATTCTGTTTATACATCTGACATCTGGTATTCTACTCTGGGCAAGGTGCTGAGGCGAGTTCCTTATTTTTAAATAAGAAGCGAGATGTGTGCTTGTAAAAATCCAAGTGGCGTGCACTTTCATTTCATAAAACTGCTGTATCCAATTTCCAGTTCTGAATGGGAACATCAAAATTATTGTAAAATAATATCTGGCCCATTCTTCCAGCTCTTGTTTAACAAAAAGTAAAACGTTTCCGTTTCTTGCTCTGCGAACAGCTGCTGCAGGCTCTCAATAAACCCCGCGAATCAAGAGTTTTAAAGCCGCAGGAGGACCACCGTTTCCCACAAAAAGCTACAATGGTCACCATTTTCAGACTCGCGTCTCTCACAACTACAAATGCGTTCTCCTTTCTCAACCAGTTTTATAGCGTGTTTAACGCCGGCCAGGTCGGTGCATGCGACCAGAACCATTACACTCTTTTTTGGTGGCGGTATTTGAACCACTCAGCAGTAACATTATAGAGTGCTTGATTTACTATAGCTCAACTAACAATGATTTGCAGCACTGTAGGCTGCTGCCCACAGTTTAGCAAAATGTTCAGTAGCCTATCAAAACGGATATCAGCAAAGAAAAGACATACTTCATAAATAGATTTACTAAGTATTTTTAAACAGCAATGCATTTGACCTGTCCAAGTAAATACTAAACATACAAATCTCACTTTCTACAAAACAATACCACGGGAGGAAAAAACACAATAACACAGTCAAGGTTCATTAGAAACACATAAATCGTGTACTCCGGCCGGCAAGTTTGACACTACTGTATACAGCGTGGTGCAGCGGTTTCAGTAATTTCACATAAGGGTGGTAGGTGGGGGGGCTAACAAAGAATCATGAGTGTGGCAAAAGAGTAGGCTACCTTCAGAGATGTCACAGCAGCATAAAACTGCAGACTAATGCAAAAAAGCCAAAGTATATCTTCATTGAGTTCATTACTTTCATAAATGAACCGCGGTTATAAATAAACTATTGGCAAGTCTCACGCAAAACTTAAAATAGTAAGATGCGCTAAAATAACCAACACTAAAAAGTAGAGGGTGGGAAGGTATTATACGAATGACATTAGCACACAAATAGTGATTATTGCATGTGGTAAGATAAAACGGAGAAAGGAATCGCTCGTCAACCTGTAGAAAACGATGAAAAAGGAGTAGTTTATTGGTGAAAACATGGCACTACCCAACCTCCCTTACGCTCCATCGTCTGGAGCACAGCAAACACTAGAACTGGAGAGTGCAAAAAAAGAGGCCATTCGGGCGAAATATAACTCCTGAACAGCTATGTGGACGATAGCACACAAACAGAATTTACTTGATAAAATCCTTAAGCAAAAATGGGAGACTGTGCTTCCTTCTTGAACAATTACACCCTCGCTCTTCCCAACAAACTTCTCCTGGATTGGTCGTGCTGATACTTCCTCACTCCAGAATTCAGGAATAACTCTTGTTACGCCCAAACAACTTGTGGAATGATCTCTCCTTAGCTATCCCTTTCTAATAAAGGGAAATACAAATGTAACATGCTAGGGGCAGTTTGATATTTCCAGATCACTTCCTATACTGCTCTATTAAAGACACTTCACTCGCTCTCATCAAATCCAAACACTTTGTAACCTTCCGTTTCATCCTCTCAAATAACTCATTTGCTCTTGGTAAGCACAATCCAGACCTCAAGTGTTTCACAGACTTTTCTCTGAGAGAGATCCTAATTTCTTCTGATGCCAGTTGGGCTCCATTATCCTTGAATAAGATTTCAGAAATTGCCTCCTCCAGAAAAATCTCTCTCAGAAATAAAGCCTACATCTTTGTGGCGATGCTATTTTTCACTCTGGCTACAACTCATCTCGAGTGATAATCCACCAATTCTAACATGAATTACCCATCCATATCAAACCCCACACTGGGCCAACAATTTCCAACATCAATTTTGTTCATGATTTTTCTGGTATCTGTGCTCATCGGATTGTCCATAGGGAGTGCACACCAAATGCAGTCCTACTTGTCATAAGGTGACCCTCATAAACCTAATCTACAATTTTACAATGCAATCCTCCTGAAGAAACCAACTTTTTATCACAAACATTTCCTCATTCACACTCAATTCATTGCTAACCCCCAAAATATTTAAACTCCCTCTAATACATCTTATTTCCACAGCCATCTAAAAACTGCTTTCTCCAAGACCATGCTCAACAAACCAGCATCTCTCAAGCAGTCCTCCCATTCATCACGTCACATACCATTTGTCACAACAGAAAGCACTTCATCACGATAATTTCTTCCTCCTATTCAAATGTCTCTAACAGGATGCTAGAACCTAATTCTATTAGCTATCCTTGTGAAATTCTCCATCTCAACATTATAACCTTGCAAGCTTAATAACCAGCGAGAGATATGCGTTATAGAGCATTCTGAACTCATGATTGAAAATAAATTAAGGTTTGTGTTCTGAGTGCACCACAAATGTTAATCCCTAAAGAAAAACCTGCAAATGGCCCATGGCCTGGAACCTTGACAGAGCTTTGTGTTGCGCTCATACAGAATTCCTATCCAAACCCTTTAACCCCTTCGGTGCTCATGACGGAATGGTTCCGTCATGACCCACGGTTGAGCTGTGCTCATGACGGAACCATTCCGTCATGACCACGCCCGCGCAAGATTCCGCCAGCACAGCGGCGGAATCTGCGCAGCATCGAAGGGGTTAAGTCAAATAAGGAACACGCCATAATTATTTTCTTTCTACATACATTGTTTTTAAAGTCATGTCCAATACTTAAAAATCCCTCCTAGGCACCTGCACCATGAAACACACTTCTTAAACTCCTATTGAAACCAAAAAAGCACTTGCTCCGGGTTGGAAAATTGCCCTTTCTGCAAGGTCACACTGGATTTTTTGCCTTTTTAATTGAACCCTATTTTTGTTGGCTGTAGAACTCTGTGCACTTTATCCTTGCTAACCAGTGGTAAAGTGTGTGTGCACAGGTTGAACAGGTAAAATTGGTGGTATATCCATGATTGGCACATTAAGGGCCTCATGTAGGTAAATAAATTTTACCGGTTCTTAAATACCGAGCCGTACCGAATCGGTAAATTAGAATCGGTAAGTTATATGTAGGTAAAAATTCGGTAACAGTTACCGATTCGGTAACATTCGGTAAATACGAATCGGAATTCACCGATTCGGTAAATACCGAGGTGATAATTACCGAATCGGAAAATACCGAGGTGGTATCTACCGATTCGGAAAATACCGAGGTGGTATCTACCGATTCGGAAAATACCGAGGTGGTATCTACCGATTCGGAAAATACCGAATCGGTATGTACGGATTCGGTAAATAACATCACATGACTTGACGAAACAGCTAATCCTGTGCAACGACAGCCCACCCAACCAGGAACTGCCCACACCCAGGCAGGTGTACACAATTAGCCGACGTGGCCACACCCAGGCAGGTGTACATAATTAGCCGACCCTGGAGAGGCTTGGAGTGCAGAGGAGAGGCAGGGAGCAGTTGCATGTGCGAGCGGGAAACGAACAGCATGTCCAGCCAGAGAACACAGAAAGACGGAGGGGAAAGGAGGAGGAAGCTCAAATTCAGCCCCAAGGAACTCCAGGTGCTGGTGGAGGAGGTGGTGAAGCAGCACCAGAAGCTGTTTGGGAGGCAATCCCTGCAAGTGCCTGAGGCCGAAAAGCGCAACATATGGCTGGCCATCCAGGCGCAGGTCAATGCTGTGGGAGTGACCCACAGGGACATTGAGGTCCTCAAAAAGCGCTGGTATGACCTGAGGATTGTGACCAAGAGGAAGATGGGCGACATCCAGAAGGAGGCCAGCCAGACCGGAGGTGGAACCAACAGGGCACCTGCCCTCACCGAACTGGAGGAGCTGGTGGCGGCCACAATCGAGCAAGAGAGCGTCGTGGGTCTTGGGGACGCCGACAGCTCTGCCAGAGCCGCAACACACCAAGGTAAGACGAAAGCACAGCAATGTAGCCTCCCCTACCCCTATCCCACATCCCCCATTGTGAAACGAGAATCACACTGCAGTCCACACGTGTCAGTGCAGACAGGCAATGCATTCCGGGAGATGTAGTCAGGGCAACACTAACCATGACGTAAATGTCACAGGGCAACAAGGCATGTCACGCACTCGAGGCACAAGGAGACAGAGGACAGATTGGAATGTGAAATGATTTATTGTGACGCTTGCAATGCAGCCCTTCGGGGACACTGAGCCAATGTTGTTTTTCTGTCCACAGATGTGACATCATGCAGTACAGGGCATGCTGCAGGGGAGACGGCACACCGGCCACAAAAATCACCTCTAGCCAGCACGAGTTCAGACCAGGGAGCAGGCCCACTGGCAGCCGAACCACCAACACAGCCAGCCTCGCCGCACACAGAGCCAGCATCACCTCACCGAGAGCCAGCATCACCACCACCAGAGCCAGCATCGCCACTCATGTTCGAATCACCGGCCACATCTCCGCTTGCAGGTGTGAGAATGAGGAGGCGTCCAGCAGCCAGGCTACGAGCCTTCGACACCTCGTCAGACGACAGCATGGGCCCAGAAGACCGCACCGGGCACCAGGAAGGGAGCCATCCCACTGTGCCCCACACCTCACAGGCAGCACAGACGGGAGCAAGAGGGCGCCGCAGGTCGCGTGTCCAGAGTCCACCAGCACCCACTGACGGCCATGGTGTCTTCTTGGGGCTCGAGGGCCAAATGTTGAAGCAACAGCGCCTGCAATCAAAGGCAGTTATGTCAGTCCAGAGGCACATGCGGGTGATGAAGACAAGCTTAGTCAACATGGACACAAACATTGGCGGCATGGCTGCGGGCATTCGGGACATGTCCCAGTCAATCCAGCAGTTGTGCAGCAAATTAGATGCTGACATCGAAGCACGGCGCCGGGAACGCCAGAGAAGGGACACTACCAGCAGGGCACTCAACCGTCTGGCAACTGCGACTTCCCTACTTTGCCGGCGCTCTGTGACGATGCAGGAGGGCCTAACACAGTGCTGCAGCGACCTGTCTCGGGGGATGGTGCAGGTGACAAGTGCACTAGGGGTGCTATTGACTAGTCAGGCGTCGACAACTGCTGCAGGGGATGCTGCGGAGAGCATCGACACCAGCAGCAGCATCACACCCCCCGTCCCCGAAGCACGCAGGAGCAGCAGGCGGCTTGGGGTTGGCTCTAGTGAGGATGCACAGGCCGTGCAATCCACCACTGCAGCGCGTATGCGCAAACATTGATGTGGCCCTGCTTAGCCACTTCCCATTGGGTGACGTAACCCTGGACATACTCCTTGTATAGATGGTATATTGCCAGATTGGCCTGTTCATGTGTTCATGGCGTGGTGCCACATTAAACTACGTCATGACTTCTCACAACTCGCTGTGTCCCCTCACTTACTCAGAAATAGTTGCATGTGATCTCTGCCCGTCTCTCTCTCCCATCGATTGCAGTTGGCACTCTAGCTGCGCTGCCCTCTGGCTGGCCTGACTCATCCTCGTTGTCCTCAAAATATGTTAGTTCCACATCTGTACCTTTTTTCGTGGCAAGGTTGTGCAGCATTGCACAAGTGGCAATAATCTTGCAGCAGGTGATGGGTTTGTACTGGCGTGCGCCTCCGCTCTTGTGGAGGCAGCGGAACCTGCTCTTCAGTAGTCCAAACGTGCGCTCCACCACATTGCGTGTTGTTTTGTGGGCCACGTTGTATCGTCTCTCACTCTGGGTTGCTGGGTGTAGGTAGGGAGTGAGGATGAATGAACGGCATGCATATGCACTGTCGCCTGGATGAGTAAAAGGGAACCATCAGTTACATGCCTCTATACACTCTGATTTGCAGGTTTCAAGGGGCGTCACTGTTACTTACCCAGCAGGTATCCCTCTCCGAATTCGCCGGCACTCAGTCGTGTGTAGATCCCACTATTCTGGAAGATGTAAGAGTCGTGGGTGCTCCCAGGAAACTTTGCAACAATATCTGTGATGATGTTCCCTGCATCACAGATCACCTGCACATTGATGGAGTGGGTGGACTTCCTGTTCCTGTAGATGTGCTCTGTATCAGCTGGTGGACAGATTGGGATGTGTGTACCATCAATACAGCCGATGACATGGGGGAACTGTGCCATGTGATAGAAGTCTGTTTTTGTTTTCTGCAGTGCAGCCTGTGTGTTTGGGAAGCTTATGTAGTGGTGCATTCTCTGCATCATGGCATCCAGGAACTTCCTGAAGAAACGGGACAGGCAACTCTGGGATACACCACCCACCGCAGCTATCACCACCTGATAACTGCCGGATGCCAGTAGATGTAGGCTGCAGAGCACCTGCACATGTGGTGGTATGGCGTGCGCCCTTCTTGTTGGCTGGTCCAGGAGTGGGTGCAGGTCCCTTATCAGGTCCATGATGGTTTCGGGGTATAGCCTGTACCTCTCATGTATCTCTGCATCAGTCAGCTGTAATAGTGTGATGCGCTGTCTGTAGATTTGGTCCTCCCGTCGCCACACCCTCAGTCCTGCTGCCTGTAGACGTAGGCGCCTTGCAATGACGTACATGGCGGCCATGTTGTCCACGCTGTTGCATTTTGGGATTGCTTATGTGCATTGTTGATGGTTACCACCTGCTTTCAATCCGTGTTAATTACCGACTCTTATTTACCGATTTTCTTGGATTTCTTAATTACCGACTGCTCCTACATGTCATTTTAACTTTTTACCACTTCATATTTACCACTTCATATTTACCGATTCGTTAATTATGTATTCGGTAAATATGAATCGGTATTTTAGAATTCGGTAACTATGAATCGGTATTTACCGCCTCATATTTACCGAAAAGTGGTTTTTGGACTCCTACATCTCACTTGTCTGAATACCGGTCGGTAACGGCATATTTACCGAAAATCGGCCGTTACCGACCGGTATTTCGCTACCTACATGAGGCCCTAAATGTGCTTGTAAGTACCATCTGTAGCAAACGCCTAAAATTAAATGTGAATTTTGGCCTGCAGGACTAATTGTGCCATCCACTAAAGTAGCACTGTAAAACATATCTCCAGGTTTGCCACTGCACCTGGTTGGGCAGTTGTAAACTACCATTTCGACCTGGCAAAATAAACCTTTTGCAAGGCCTACACCTTCCTGTTAAATACGTATTAAGTCAATCTTAAAGTAGGCCCTAAGTGCCCCTAGGGCAGTGTGCATGGTATTTAACAAGTAGGGCCTGTATATTCAATGTTTTGCATGTGCTAGCAGTCAAAAACCTCTAAAGTCATTTGTCACTGTGGCAAAGCTGGCACTCCGATAGTTTAACACTGGCTCACACCATTACCTTTAATAAATGCTAAATTTAGTTTGGAAGCTGGTAGAAAAATGGTCCAAGGACTAATTCTAATATAAATTTCAAACCCAACTTACAGGTCAAGTTGAATTTTACATTACTATATTGGAAATTACCCTTATAGAATGTTGTTGTTTTCCTGCCTAAAAGCAAAAGGCTTTCCTGCCAGTGTCCAGATGTCACCTGATCCCTGATGTGTATTGCTCCCAGAGAGAGGACCCTCTGAGAGAGGGGAGGCGGGGTCTTCCCTTGACAGGATTGCCTGAGGGAGGTGCCCAGCACCTTCCTGAGCTTTACAGGATGCCTACCTTTTCACTAGCAGATGAAGCTCACAAATAGGCCGGCCTCCCCTTTCTCCCTCTAGTTAGGCCGGCACCAAACCCAATGGGGGTAGAGGAACTGACCAGAGCTGTTTTAGAGTGGACAATGGCTTGCCCTCCACCCACAGGTCGACACTGGGCATAAAGGTAGACCCCACAGACCTCTCCTCAGAACACTCCTATGGACCTGTGAAGATCACAAGAAGGACTGTCTTGCTGTCTGAAGAACCTGAACTACGACTCATCCTGTTTGCCATGAAACCAGGGCCTCAGAAGCGACTCCAAAGGACAGTTCGATGATCACCTGTTTGAACAAGAGGGGCACAATAAACTTCCAGAAGTCTCTCTCTCCAACTTCCCAGCTAAACAGTTCCCACTGGACCTGCCCTGGACCTTACTGGAGTGAGTCTTACCACAAAATGGTGCTGCCCAGGTCCTGGACTAGTGGCTGATGTTATTGAGTGTTCTCCTCCTGTCCCCAAACTGCAAGAAGTGGGACTTAGAAACTTTTTACTAACTTTCTGGCTGAAGAACTGACCAAGACCAGGATCAAAGTTAAATTGTTAGACCTCCTTAACTTTCTGGTTTGTCCAGCTGAAGTACATCTGACTTTCAGAAAAGGTTCTAAGTCCTAACATAGCAGGCTTCATCAGGCTCAAAACCAGGCAACAGCCCATCAACATCAAGGCTTCCACAGGGATAGACTTCGCCTGCTCAGAGTTTTTACGACGTCGTGGACGACAGCACCGGGACCCCGCTCTTCAGCAACCCACCATTGCCGAGACTCACTTTGGAACCAGCTTGCAGCCTGCCCTGCTGACAACCACTTTTTCTCCATAAAAGTGTAAGACTGAAGGTCAACTTTCCACCGGGAGGAACCTAGTCTCTGTAGCTGACCCACCGGCCATTTCGGTGGGCCTTAACTTTTGGCTTTGACCTGGTCTAGCCCGAACGGATAACTGCAGTCAGCGCTTTGTGCTTTTTGGCCCTATTTTTATTTCACACTTTAAAAATTCATATCTCTCGTTTGACTCATTGGATTTTTCTTGGTTTGGTGTCGTTATTTATTAAAATATTCTCTGTTTTTTTAAGTTGGATTTTTCTTGGGTTGTGTATTCACTTTATTACTGTTTGAGTGCGGCATAAGTCAGAATCCAGTAAAGAAGAGCTCTACAAGCAGAATAGAGAGGAAAGTCCTTTAAATAAACAGGGAAATTAAAAAAAGCCAGCCAATCAAGCACAAGGGTCTGACCAAAGCCCCCTTTATGTATATATCTACAGTATTAGAGACAGGAGGTCTTCCACAACATACAGCCAAAGCTGTCAGTAGGCAAGACCTAAAAAAGGTCTTTAATAGGAGCAGCTGCGCTACTGGGCTGCAAGCAGCAATTTGATCCTTTAAGGCTAGCTGTACTAAGTATTTTAACAGTCGCAAATGCACCAATCCCTTTTTCAGAGGTAGAAATGTTTTTCTGACTCCTATAATGGGATTCCGAATTGATACTCGATACGGTATCTGAATGCAGTAGGTGTCCCTTCTAAATACTGACTATTTAAAGTATCAATGTCTTATGACTGAATTTCTGTCGCAAGACATTGATACTTTAGATATTCAAAATTTACTGATACTTCAAAGAAGGTGGTAACACATTTGCAAAACGAAAGGGATCTGTTAGAAATGGGGGTGTCTAGTTGGCAGTGGTATGCATCCAGTCCAAGCAGGGACTCTACCTTCTAGTCAGGATAAGGGAGTTACACACCTAGATATCCCCTGCTCACCCCCGTGAGAGGCTTATCTCAAGGGCAATGTGTAAGCATTTGTGCATAAGACACACAGTAACACAGTGAAAACACTACAAATGGACACTACACCAGTTTAGAAAAACAAAGTATCTTTATTTAAACCAAACAAGACCAAAACGACAAAAAAATCATCATACACAATTCAAAATATGACTTTTAAAAGGTATCAAGAAATTCTGTCCATAGAAATCTCTGGATGCTTGATTTCTAGGCAAAGCACTTCAAATGCGTTGAAATCCACAAGGCAAAACAGCCGCAGAGAAGAGAAGCGTTGGAAAACACAGCAGTGCATCGGTTCCAGAGTCCTTGGGGAGGCGATGCAACAGTTCTGCTGCACGCAGAAGTGATGCGTCAAATCCGGACTGTAGGGGGAAGTGATGCATCGATTCCAAGATGGTTCTGGGCTGTGGGTGATGCGTTAGAAAAACTTGCCGCTCAGATTAGATGCGTGGAAATACGGATGTGCTAGAAGTCCAGGTGGTAGCAGCAAACAGGCGTTGCAGCGATTTCTTCAGCTGCAGTTCCACGATGCGTTGTTTCTTTTAGCTGCACAGCAGGTCCTGTGTCAGAGTCAGGGCAGTGGTCTCAGATTTCGGAGACCGGGTGCACGAGACTCGGGATGAAGCGATTCTTCAGGCCACTGGCAGGCACTGCGTGGATTTCTTTGGCCCCACAGGGTTGTGCGTCAGGAATTTCTCCTGCATGGCAGTGCTGCATCGGAAAATTCACAGCCGCAAGAAGAGTGAAGCATCGATTTTGCAGTTTCTTGGAGTTCTTTGCCGCAGAAACAACCTCCAAGGACCCAGACCTCCCAGCAGTGGGGTTCAAGGATGCTGCAGGTGAAGTCCTTGTGTCCCTGAGACTTTTTTAACAGGAGGCAAGCTCTGCATCATGCCCTTGGAGATCTTCTTAAGCAGGATACCACAGCAGGGAAAAAGTTACGTCCTTTCCACTGCCCACAGACAGAAGCAGCAACTGCAGGGCCACACAGCAAATGGGGGCAGCACACTTCCTAACAGCTCTTCGACTCTTCTTGGCAGGGCCTTCTTAGTCAAGAAGCAATCTAAAGTTTAGGGGTTTTAGGTCTAATACTTATACCTCTTTTTCTCTTGAAGGTCTTTGGAACAGAAAGTCTCTCATGCTCAGTAAAACCAGTTCTGTTCTCTCTGGTTCATTTCACTACAGGAGGAGACAGTATTGTGCAGAGCTGCCACAGCCTATTCAGGTGTCAGTGACAACTCCTCCCACCACTCTCAGCCCAGGATGGCCCATCAGCATATGCAAGGCACACCTCAGCTCCTTTTGTGTCAGAGTCTGGGGTGAATGCACAAACAATCCCCGTCAGCCTAATAAAACCAGACGCTGAATCCACAAACGGACAGAGGCACACAGGATTATCAAACAAGAAAATGCCCACTTTCTAAAAGGGCACACACAAAAAGATTTCAGATGGACGGTGATGAGTGTCATCCAGCCCAATTCTAGAGGAGGCGACTCTGCGGCAAAGCTGATGAAAAAAGAAGCATATTTAATTTTAAAATTCAATAATGTTAACCAGGGACTTAATGAAATTTCAGAAGTTAATAAACTATAACAGCAAGAGTTGCTACACATTGCACGCTTTCTGCCCATATCATAAGATCCATCACATAAGGACAATTTAATATGTTCCAGCTTTTTTCCATCACCACAAGTACCAGGATGCATTAGGAATACAGGACCGAGTTTGATTACTCACGTCTGACTACATTAGCCGAAGAGGACGAGGCCCACCCTACCTACAATCATCATCATCATCAAGTAAGGGTGGTAGCGATGAAAGCTTGAAAAACTGCAAATGATTCAAAAGTAATTGTTAGTCTGCAAACTCGGTGCAAGTGCCTCGCTTTTATTGCAATTCCACAAGTTACATCACTCATCCGTGCGGCCCCAAATTCCTTTGCACACAAATGTAACAATGTTGCCAACTACTGATGAAAGCCACAGTGCGATTTTCTCAGAGACGCGGTTACCGCCAATGAAAGGCCCCTTGCGCACCTCAGTTCAGTGCCAGTTACAAAAGTGTCTGAATATCAGAAGTGGACCATGCGCATTAATGAGCTAAAGAACAAATATCAAAAACACACAGGGAAGCCAAGATAAGAAATGGCAGTACACAATGTTGCAAGTTTATTCAAGTCCGCACTTGCTGGAAAAGGAAGCCTTTCTGCTGTTTACGATACGCCATGTTTTAGAACAACCCGGCACTTCACGATTACATGGCAAATGCTATTCACTCTTCATTAGGCAAAAAGACAAGTCACATTGTTGCTGCGTCGTGACTGTACGCTCCATAAAAGGATGTGGTATTACTATCTAAACACAAATTACCAATTCAACATATTCAAAAACTAGTCCTAATGAAAAGTGGATTGATTGATGACAAGAAATTATAATAAATTCATGAACAACTTATGGAATTTGTCCAACTCAGAGGATATAAGGTAGACTTCTTAGCACTTAAAGTTGGAGTTAAGCAGATCAGAGTGAAGGCGGGCAGCAGTTAATGTATTCTACATATTATTCCTCCACAGAAATTGACCAGTCAAGGTCCTGATGAGAACCTTACATTGTTAGTGGAAACACAGACGATAAAAACAGTGGGAAAACAATTTGAACAAAAATTCCACTCTTGACAAATAACTTTGAAGCCCCCAAGCTCCTTTCAAGAGGGTCACCACATTCAGAACAAATGTGATAGGCACCTCTGGCTTGGAATCATTTGACTGGTTCTTATTATTTTATTCAAATCTATGTTGACAATGTTTAGTGTATATGGAATCACCATTTAGGTTGTTGTTTATTGTTTTGATGCACAAATTCACAGTTATGTGTTATGTTCATGTTTTGTTATATTTGGTATGATGATTGAACTGTCTTGTCCTGCTGGGGTATTTTTGATCAATGAAAAAGTTGAGAAGTGTTATTTTTCATGACACAATGAAAGTTCATAATATTTCTTTTGAAAACAATAAGATAATCGTGAAATAAATACACATGCCAAAATAGGATTATGTTTCTTACCTTGTAAGCATCTGTTCTTGGCATGTAGAGTTGTAGATTCACATGCTTTGCATACTCCTGCCAAATAGTGTTGGGTCTAGATGTTGCACTTCTTCCAAGAAGTCTTTTCCAGTCACAAGGTAAGGTGACTCCACCTTTCGGTGATAGTGCACATGGGCATCGACTCCATTGTTAGATTGTTTTACCACAAGAGGGTGAGAATAGTGTAAGTAAGTGTAGTATAAAGATGTTCATGCATATTTAAAGTGAATAATAAGAACTGCAACAACCATAGGTGTCTGGGGAGGAGGGAGGGCGCATGTGAATCTATAGCTCTACATGCCACGAACAGATGCTTACAGGCATATGTGCTATAGACACATGCTTTGCATAGACTGTATAGCAGTTCCCTCCGAAAGCAATGGCTAACCAGTGGGTGTTGCAGTTGTTTGAAAAAGTGTTTTAGCACTGCTTGTCCTACATTAGCTTGTTGACGTGCTAATACAGCCACACAATGTTCGGTAAATGTGTGTGGTGTAGACAATGTGGCTGCTTTACATATAATATCTATATGAATGTTACCTAAAACGGCCATAGATGCTCCTATTTTGAGTGTAGAATGTGCCCTAGGAGGTATAGTTAAAGTTCTTTTAGCTTTATTATAAAAAGTTTGGATACATTTGATAATCCATCTAGAAATACTGGATTTAGAGATAGGATTACCTTTATGAGGTGGAGCAAATGTAACAAAAAGTTTTTTCGTTTTACAAAAGTCTTTTGCACGATCAATATAGTGTGTGTAGATCCCTTTCTGCTACTGAATCAGGTTGAGGAAAAAACACAGGTAACTCAACTGATTGGTTAATATGAAACGCAGAAACTACCTTTGGAAGGAATTTTGGGATTGTACGAAGAACTACTCTATCTATGCAGTTGAAAGAAAGGTTCTTCTAAAGTTAATGCCTGTAGCTCACCAACACGTCTTAATGAAGTAACAGCAATTAGAAATGCAACCTTCCATGAAAGAAATTGTAGTGCACAATTGTGCAATGGTTCAAAAGGTAGACCCATAAGCCTTGTGAGAGCGATGTTCAGGTTCCAGACAGGTGCAGGTGGTGCCCTGGATGGTATTATTCTTTTAATGCCTTCCATAAAAGCCTTAATTTATGGAGCTTTAAATGAGGATAATTGCTGTTTGTTTTGTAGATATGCAGCTACTGCTGCAAGGTGTAGTCAAATGGATGTGAAGGCCAACTCGCTGTAGCTGCAAAAGGTAACAAATAATATTTTGTATAAGATGCATCTAGTGGATCAATGTTGTTATTATTACAATATATAACAAATCTTTTCCAATTTGGTGCATAGCATGCTCTAGTGGTAGGCTTTCTTGCTTTCTTAATGGTCATAGTATCTGGTGGTAGATTTAGGTATCCAAACTCCATGACTTAGGGAGCCAGATCACTAGGTTGAGCTCCTTGGGGTTTGGATGTCTGATTTTTCCATGGTTGTTTGTGAGAAGGTTGGAAGTAAGGTGCAATTTGTGGTGTGGAACTACCGACAGTTCTAGTAGAGGGGTGAACCATGGTCGATGAGCCCATGTGGGAGCCATTAGAATTAGTGTGTGATATCTGTCTGAGTTTCCAAACTAGAAATGGAAGGAGAGAGAAAGACAGAAAAGCGTAAGCAAATATCCCTGCCCGGTTCATCTATAGCGTTACAACAAACAAATGATGGACGGAATGCTGACAATGCAGACATTCTCCCCCAGTCAATAGATCTGGGTTAAATCCATCGTTCTTTTGCCCACTACACCACCCCAGTTTAGACATGTCCATATGCAAATCAGTCTTGACCCTGTGCCTCATGGGAACAGTCCAGCCCGAACTGCCAAGCCATGTCTTCCCTGGACCGGAATCAAGCATCCTAGGACCGGTTTCTGGCTATCAGCCGTCATCAGCCAGGATAGCTTGACTCCAGTGGCGTAGTGAGCACGGGTCCCACGTCTGGGAATACCCATCCCACTTAGGGCAAAAAGCGTTACAACAAACAAATGATGGACGGAATGCTGACAATGCAGACATTCTCCCCCAGTCAATAGATCTGGGTTAAATCCATCGTTCTTTTGCCCACTACACCACCCCAGTTTAGACATGTCCATATGCAAATCAGTCTTGACCCTGTGCCTCATGGGAACAGTCCAGCCCGAACTGCCAAGCCATGTCTTCCCTGGACCGGAATCAAGCATCCTAGGACCGGTTTCTGGCTATCAGCCGTCATCAGCCAGGATAGCTTGACTCCAGTGGCGTAGTGAGCACGGGTCCCACGTCTGGGAATACCCATCCCACTTAGGGCGAAAAGCGTTACAACAAACAAATGATGGACGGAATGCTGACAATGCAGACATTCTCCCCCAGTCAATAGATCTGGGTTAAATCCATCGTTCTTTTGCCCACTACACCACCCCAGTTTAGACATGTCCATATGCAAATCAGTCTTGACCCTGTGCCTCATGGGAACAGTCCAGCCCGAACTGCCAAGCCATGCCTTCCCTGGACCGGAATCAAGCATCCTAGGACCGGTTTCTGGCTATCAGCCGTCATCAGCCACGATAGCTTGACTCCAGTGGCGTAGTGAGCATGGGTCCCACGTCTGGGAATACCCATCCCACTTAGGGCGAAAAGCTTTACAACAAACAAATGATGGACGGAATGCTGACAATGCAGACATTCTCCCCCAGTCAATAGATCTGGGTTAAATCCATCGTTCTTTTGCCCACTACACCACCCCAGTTTAGACATGTCCATATGCAAATCAGTCTTGACCCTGTGCCTCATGGGAACAGTCCAGCCCGAACTGCCAAGCCATGTCTTCCCTGGACCGGAATCAAGCATCCTAGGACCGGTTTCTGGCTATCAGCCGTCATCAGCCAGGATAGCTTGACTCCAGTGGCGTAGTGAGCACGGGTCCCACGTCTGGGAATACCCATCCCACTTAGGGCGAAAAGCGTTACAACAAACAAATGATGGACGGAATGCTGACAATGCAGACATTCTCCCCCAGTCAATAGATCTGGGTTAAATCCATCATTCTTTTGCCCACTACACCACCCCAGTTTAGACATGTCCATATGCAAATCAGTCTTGACCCTGTGCCTCATGGGAACAGTCCAGCCCAAGTGGGCAAAAGAACGATGGATTTAACCCAGATCTCTTGACTGGGGGAGAATGTATGCATTGTCAGCATTCCGTCCATCATTTGTTTGTTGTAACGCTTTTCGCCCTAAGTGGGATGGGTATTCCCAGACGTGGGACCCGTGCTCACTACGCCACTGGAGTCAAGCTATCCTGGCTGATGACGGCTGATAGCCAGAAACCGGTCCTAGGATGCTTGATTCCGGTCCAGGGAAGACATGGCTTGGCAGTTCGGGCTGGACTGTTCCCATGAGGCACAGGGTCAAGACTGATTTGCATATGGCCATGTCTAAACTGGGGTGGTGTAGTGGGCAAAAGAACGATGGATTTAACCCAGATCTTTTGACTGGGGGAGAATGTATGCATTGTCAGCATTCCGTCCATCATTTGTTTGTTGTAACGCGGTTCATCTATAGGGCATTGCCTTTGGGTAGATGGTATAGGAATCTGGAGGTGAAGTTTGGAAATTTTTAGTTCTCTGCTGTGGCAAAGAGGTCTATTTGTGGGGAACCCCATCTTTGGAAATATGGAAAGAGAACTTGGGGATGAAGTTCCCATTTGTATACTTGTTGCCGCATCCTGCATGATGCCATCATTCCTAACAGTTGCCTGAAAGCCCTCACTGTTAGGTATTGGTTGTTTCGAAACTGTAGTAAGAAAGTCTGAAAGTTGTGAATTCTGGTTGGATTGGGCGAGGCTAGAGCTGTGTGTGCTTAGTATTGCTCCTAGATATGGTTGCAGTTGAGTGTGTTGAAGATGGAACTTTTGCATATTGACTGTAAATCGCAATTAATGGAGAAGGTGTAATGTAGTCTGAGTGTGTTGCAAGCACTTTTGCTGTGTGCTGGCTTTGATGAGCCAATCGTCCAAACAAGGGAAGACATGAATTTGTTGTCTTCTAAGATGAGCTGCTACTACTGCTAGAAATTTTGTGAATACTCTGGGTGCAGTAGTTTCCCCGAATGGAATTGATAGTATTTTCCTGCTATCACAAATCTGAGATATTTGCAATGTGCTGTGTGGATAGGAATATGGAAGTATGCATGCTTCAAGTCTATTGCGGACATAAAGTTGCCTTGTTGTAGAAGTGGAAGCACTTGTTGAAGGGTGACCATAAGGAAGTGCTCTGACAGTATGTATAGGTTTAACAGTCTGAGATTTAAGATTGGTCATAGATACCTGTCCTTTTTGGGGATTAGGAAGTAAAGTGAGTAAACTCCTGACCCTTGATGTTGTAATGAAACTGGTTCTAGAGCTCCTTTTGTCAGAAAAGCTTGTACTTCTTGTTTGAGAAGCTGTTGGTGTTGTAGCGAGAGTTTGTGAATGTGAGGTGGAATATTGGGAGGATTGCTGGTAAGCTCCAGGCAATAACCATGTTGGATAATATCCAAAACCCATTTGTCTGTTATAGATTGTCAAATGGGAAGAAACTGTTGTAATCTTCCCCCGTCAGGTGACAAATGGTCGGCGGGAAGTGGTAGCAAGTCACTGTTTGTTAGAGACATGGGAAGTACGTGTTGGTGTACCTCTACCTCTGCCTTTATAATTGTTTCCTCTATAACCATCCTTGTAGAATTCTCTAGAGGGGGATGATAGCGTTTGTGTCTTCTATGAAGATGCGGCTGCATCTGGGGTGTTGGTGTTAGTTTTGGAGCCTCTGTAAAAGGAGGGACAAAAAGAACCTTTGTTGGAAGGAGATTGAAGTGCTCCCATAGACTTTGCTACTTCTGTATCTTTTTAGGTCTCGCCTGACCCAGCGCATGCGCTGGTCTGGCGTGACTTATTGAGAGGGCTCCAAAAAGTGCTACCAGGCCAGCCTAGAGCTACAGTGCATGTGCGCGGGCGCGCGCGCCGCACTTTACCGAGATTACTTTCCCTTTCGTGGCCGCTTTGATGTTTGATCGCGATCACTTTCACTTTCGCGGCCGCACGGCCGCTTGGCATAGCCAATAGGTCTCACTTTTGGGACCTTATAAGTATTTAGTTATGCAACTGTTGCATGGCTAAACACTTATAAGGTCCCAAAGGCGAGACCTATTGGCTATGCCAATGCTTGTTAATTTTTCCTAGGGGCTGATCTATCTGAAGCCCAAAGAGGTGTTCCTTATCAAAGAGCGCACTAAGAATGGTTTGTTGCACCTCAGGTTTGAAACCAGAAATTCTGGGCCATGCATGTCTCCTAAGCATAATGCTAGTGTTGATTCCTCTAACTGGAGTATCTGCGGCATCTAATGCACACCTGATTGAGGAATTAGAATTAAGTTTCCCTTCTTGTACTATTTCTTGCCCCCTCTTTTTGTGTTCTTCTGGGAAATATCTTAATAATTCTTCCATTTCATCCCAGTGAGCTCTATCATATCTGGATAAGAGACCTTGTGTAATAGCTATACGCCAATGGTTGACTGATTGCGCAGCTACTCTTTGCCTTGATGCATCAATGAGTTTGGATTCTTTATCTGGAGGTGGTGTCTCCCCTGATGTTTGTGAATTTGCCATTTTAGACACCACTAATGAATCCAAAGGCAACTGACCCTTAATAAAAACTGTGTCAGAGGGAGGAGGTTTATATTTTTTGTTCACTCTAGGTGTTAGTATACGTGCTCTAACAGGGTATTTAAAAATATCATTAGTGTGCCTCAACATACCTTTATGCATAGGCAACATTTGTGTGGTTTTATGTGTGCTTCCTAAGGTTTCAAATAGGAAATCTTCCAGTGCCTTCTTATGTAAAGGCACTCCATGGTAACTATCTGCCCTAGCAATTAATTCCTGATATGCAGTATTATCATCAGGAGGGGAAGGTTTTGCTAAATATAGATCAGGGTCTGTATCTTTCAGTGGATCTATGTTATAGTCATCCCATGGATCTGATGGTGACCGATTATAATTGTCATCATCCTCCTCTATATTGGGATTTGTGTTAGGAGAACCTGATGGTGTAATGTGTAAAGGATCTGTATCTGGTAGAATGGGTCTTGGTGAAGAAGGTGGTGGGGTCTGGGGAATATGAATAGGGATAGTAGCTCTGTCCTATTTCTTTTTGAGAGGGTTTCTGTATTCAGTGTCTGCCTTTCTTTTTAAAGGTATCAGTGCTTTTGCTGTTGTGTCCAGTGTCAGGATTTATGTGAATCTTCTTTTCTTTAGGATCCAACTTTTCCTTCATATTCTCCAAAATCGGCTCCGGTGACTGTAAGGGAGCGTCTTTTTGTTTCACACTAAAATGTTCGGTGCATGGCAGGATTTTGGCCTTTTCTCTTTTGATCCGAGATGTTTCGGAACCGGAGGGGTATCATCTCGGCCCGAGATGGAAGGCTTGACTTGCTGATTCGGTGCCGAGCCGGAAGGCGGGGCGTCTGAATCAGAGTCTCTGTGCCGACCATGGCCTGTTGGCAGTTGTGACTCAATAGCTTTTTGTTTTGTTGGAGTGGGGTTGGTGGGCAAAGGGGCTTTGGTACTCACGGCACCCTGTCCAGCAGAACGTCTTGGGACTCGAGTTGGATTTCCAATTCAGAATCGGAGTCCTGGAGGGAGAAGGCCTCTTCTTCTTCCGCTGCCATTTCTTCCTGCTCCTACTCGATGTACTCACTGAAGATATCAGGGGTGTCCTGGATACTCTGTCGCTGCATGTCTCTCCGTCGAGCCCGACGGTCCCGAGATTCTTTTTGGAACGGAAAGACCGACATGTGTCGCACTCTCCCTCTTTACGCTCCAGGGAGCGACAGAGATTACAGACCTTTTGCTGGTCGGTGCGTGGATATTTGGAGTGGCATCAAGGATAGAATTGAAACGGCGTCCATTCCATCAGCGGAAGGCTGGACGCTGATTCTTGAAGTAGAAGCTGAGGACAAAGGTAGGTCCGAAGGCCATGGTAGAGTTTTTTTGATAATATAGATAAGGTTTTCTAACGTTTTGACACCAAAAGGTGGAGATGCAATCGAAAACAATACAGACGAGGGTAGATTGAATTGTGCACCATAGGGATCCCGATTAATGGTTTCGAATCGTAGCGCCGCAATACACGTCCAAATCAGATGGCGGAAAGAAAACAATTTAACAATGGAGTCGATGCCCATGTGCACTATCACCGAAAGGAGGAGTCACCTTACCTCGTGACTGGAAAAGAATTCTTCGAAGAAAAACAACCTGCAAACATCCAGGCCCAACACTAGATGGCAGGAGTATGCAAAGCATGTGTATCTACAGCACACATGCCTCGAACATAGAGTTACTTGACCTGGTTTATCTAAAGAGGAAGCTTGAATAATCACAGACATTTTTTCTGTCTTGTGAAACTTTTTAGAGGTCCGATTTGGCTATATTTAAAAGGACCCAACCCCCCTAGTACTTCTCACTTTCTAAAAGTGGCATTTTCCAAATACACAGTTTAACAAGCATTGGCATAGCCAATAGGTCTCACCTTTGGGGCGTTATAAGTGTTTAGACAGAGCTATTGGCTTTGTTAACGTTTTTAATATGTGTTGTAGAGCATTGTGAATTTTGTGCAGCATGTTGAACATGTATAAGTTATAATTAAAAAAGTGTTATAACTAGATCTGTCACCTTATATCTAACTGAAAAAACATTATATACAACTGAAGTATTGTACTAAAAAACAAAATTAAAACAAAAAATGTGTTCTAGTTTATTTGTTTATGCAATGCATAGAGTAGAGTGGCGTGGAATTGAGTGTCAGAGACTGGTGTAGATTAGAGCAGCATAGAGTAGAGTGGAGTGGCATAGAGTGAACTGGCATAGCGTGGGGTGGAGAACAGTAGAGATGGCGTGTTGTAGAGTGAAGTGGAGTAGAGCAGAGTGGAGTAAGTAAAGAGGGAAAGCTCCAGGGAATGGACAATGCTAGCCATTGAATAAGAAGTCAGCAAATGACAGTGAAAGCCAACCAATGGTAATCAATGGGAGGACTTTAAGCCCACTATAAATTCACAGGAAGCTGGGTCTTTTGCACCTTCATGGGTTTGGGTGACATCAGAGACCACTCAAACGTTGCTCTCTCGGTCTATGTGATGCCACTCAAAACCCCCAGCTGAAAAACATTCCCATATGCCCATCTATGATTCTATATGTTGAATCTTATCTGCTTTTAAATAAATGAACTGCGTTTTGTAATAATGGGACTAAGGGGTGTGCAAAAACACAAACAGTAGTTACTCTTGTTTTTTCCTTTTTGCACATTCTAGCATGAGTGGAAATGGAGCGGACTGTCGAGTTTTTGTAGCCAAAGTCAGCTCTGTGGCATTTAAAGCGGTGATTAGACACCTCCGTGGCAAGTGCTCAACCAGCTGAGCCAGCCTGGTCAGGCTTATTACCGATTCACCAGGCTGAACGAAAGGTAAGACTTGTTCTCATTACTGCAATTAGGACGCTCCGCACATGCCTTTGTTTACGGTCCGCAATAAATAAAGCGCTTATCTCTCCGAGGGGTGGCGGAGGGAGCGCGGTGGCGTCTTGTTGTGCTCGGAAACATTCCAGGGCGGCACAGATTGCCATCAATCAATCAATCAATTCATTTGTAGAGTGCACTACTCACCCGTGAGGGTCTCAAGGCGCTGGGGGGGGAAGCGGGGGTGCTGCTACTGTTCAAACTGCCAGGTCTTGAGGAGTCTCCTGAAGGCCAGCAGGTCCTGGGTCTGTCGCAGGCGATTGGGGAGGGTGTTCCAGGTTTTTGCGGCGAGGTGGGAGAATGATCTGCCGCCGGCAGTCGCTGGTCGGATGCGGGGGACGGTGGCGAGGTCAGCGGAGCGAAGCTGGCGGTTCGGGGTGTAGAAGGTGAGTCGTTTGTTGAGGTACGCTGGCCATCTCCGTGCTGTGCCTCCAGAGGCTGCAGCACCCCTCCAGCCAGCACCTTGCCAGCGGTGATGGGCGGCGTTTGATGTGCCGGATCTCTGCTTTTCAGAGTCAGCCACAAAGATCTGCTATTGATTGTTGTTGTCGTCCGAGGGCATCTGACAAGATGTTCCTCCTGAGGACTATTATCGCATCTGTGCCAGCCCAGATGGGAGCCATGCAGCAATAAAACAGAAGTATTGAAAAACACACACAGACTATTTCTGGATCAAGGTTCCTTCAAGGGTACACAAACATACAAAACATTGGAACGCCGCAGGTTAATAAATAAAACCACATCTACTGTGCGCTTTGTAAGGGACCATCATAGAAAGCACAGGAACAAATCCTGTGTCTAAGTGGAACTGTGTCATGATTGACAGCAGCCTTTTCATAAAGAAACTACCACTCTACTGGATCTAGTGCATGGGTGCTCACAAACATTTTCTCGGGGGTGAGGGTGCAAAAAGTACATTGTGGGACGTGCCCGAGTGCTGCATCGATAGCGGGGCAAGCCCAGAGAGATGGGGTGGGGAGGGTGTAGTAAGGATGTTGAGGAAACAGCAGGTAAGTTTCAGAGGTTAATCTCAGGGTTTACATAAACCCACGAACAGGAGCCCCGGCGTCTGTGAGGAACTACCAGTAACTGACAAACATTGCAGTGAGCCAAGCAGACACAGTTCCAATCCAGAGTGTGTAACTCATGTCGTATCGCAATAAGTTATCCTCGTGATAGAGGTGCATGAGGATACTTCACCCTACAACATTTCCCTTTTTTTAATTTATTTTTTTACAACAGGAACATAAGTTATAACTTAGTAAACCAAGAATACAAGCAGATATAATGCATGTTCTGATGCCATCATGTGGTCACTTTTGATATTGCAAGCATCGGGGTATAAACACACTGACATGCTAATGCTTGCACTCGTGCTTGTGCTGGCATCCACGCTAGCGAGCAGCGGAGCGCAGGCCATATGTTTTCAATTAGCATGCGCGCCGCTGCTTGCTCCCGCAAGGTGGATGCCAGCACAAGCACGAGTGTGCTTGAAAAGGAGCAGACCGATTTCTAAAGGTCATCTCCTAGAGCAATGCATGCGCGCTGCCTAGGTGAGACCTACAAACCACCTTTACTAAAAGGTGTGTTATAAAATTCTGAGCTCAGAGAGCCCAAACTCCAAATCTCTAGCTATTCCCAATTGAAAGTTACAAGGCGGCCCCAGTGATGGCCTACAGGAGAGCTAGTCCTTGCAATAGTGAAAAACGAAATTGGCAGTATTTCACAATCAGAACACGTAAAATACACAAGCACATGTCTTACGTTTCACCTGCACTGCGCCCTGCCTAATGGGGGTACCATGGGCCTACCTAGGGGTGATTTACATGCGAGAAAAGGAAAGGTTTGGGCCTGGTAAATGGGTTCACTTGTCAGGTCAACATTTAAAAACTGTGTGCGCCGACACTACATTGGCAGGTCTGAGACACATTTGAAAGGCTATTTGTGTGGGTGGCACAATCAGTGCTGCAGGGCTACTAGTAGCATTTGATTTACAGGCCCTGGGCACACACAGTGCACTTTACTAGGAACTTATCAGTAAATCAAATACGCCAATCATGGATAACCAATCATAATTTACACAGGAAGCACTTGCACTTTGGAACTGATCAGCATTTGCGAAGTGCCAGAGTACCTAAATCATTAAAAACTAAACAGCACAATGCAAAAAATACTGAAGGTAGAGGCAAAAAGCCAATCAAATCAGTCAAACATGGTTGCTGTGAGCGTGCATGCATACCCAACTGAAATATTTTTACTTTCTTTATAATTTACCATTTGAAGATGACAGATGGTGAATACAGTACAGGATTGGTTTTTAAAGTAAGTGTGGGATCACTCCATTTATTTATTTATTTATTTTCTACAGTGCAAGCTGATGCCCACAGTGCCTTCTGGCACTAACAATAATTCACCAAAAATAGTAAAATGACGCTAAGGCAACAAGAAGGGTTTCAAGCATTTTTGGAAATGCAGAAAACTCGAATTGGCCGTTAGCTCACATGGAAGTGACTTACAGGTCTTTGCCTGGCAATCAAGAAATTGCGATCACCACAGCAGATTTCAAGAAAGCGTAAAATCGTTAGAAGATTTGCCAGTTGTGATCTTAGAGCTCTTGCTGGAACATATGGTTTGACGAGTTTTTGGCATTCAGTTTGCCACTTTAGACAAGAGGCAGAGAGTCATGTGACATAGCAAAAGGGCTCTGAACAGACACATTGATTCTTAATAACCAGACAGAGAAAGGATCCCAAACGGGTCAAGATCTGTGAGTATTTGCTCAGCCCCAGTATGCAGCGATATGCAGCATTGTGAATAAATTATAGTCTTGCTACATGGAAAATGAGGAGTCCAAAACAAAGAGAATTACATAAGTCAAGGCAAGGGTGATTAATGCTTGGACCTCTGCCTTCCAATTGGATTCCGTCAAGAGGAGTAAACCTTTCTAGAGTGCGTAAACTTAGGAAAACAGCTAAATGAGAGTTTGTCAAGTGATTTTCAAAAGAGTTCTGTATCAAAGTTGATCCTCAAAATTTGTAAAGTACATATAGAAACTAGTTGAGCTTGAAGGTGTTCCAAATATCAGGATAAGGATTAACAAGAAGGATTACTGAATAGTAACGTCTTAGTTTGCTCCAAGACACATTGAGTTGATGGTCATCCATTCATTATGCCTGTTGTGGAAGAGATACCATCAAGAGAGTCAAGGAACACAATAAATTGATTGGCTTTGAATTGATCGCAGAGGATCATTTCAAAGCCGCAAGATGAGGATTAGATAAATGTTAAATAGAGTGGATTTAGTGCGGGCCACTGAAGTAGTCCACAGTCAAGTTTTTGGAATACCAACATATGAGGTATTGTCAATACTTCTTGAGAATGGCAAGACAATAGTGTACCCAAGACGTTCGGTGAGAATGGAGGGGACACGGTGTCAAATGCAGCATATAGATCCAATTAAATCAGAGTAGCAGTGCCTTTGTGGTCTAAGATTATTTAAACATTATCTACTAAGGATAACAAAACTGTTTCAGTATGAAAGTGGCTCGAAAGCCGGAATGTTTATAGTCTAGGCTATCCTTGTCTTCAAAGAATTGAGATAGTTGGTATGTTAACAAAGCTTTCTGAGATTTTGGCCAAAAAAAAGAAAAAGGATATATGACAGTCACTAGAAGAATTATTCTATTTTTTAAGATTGGGAGTGCCTCTAGGTTGCTTCCACCCTAAAGGAGAATTCCTGAATGTAAATTAGGGATTGCAAAATGTTGTCAATTAAGGTGCCAGCAAATCAGAAAAGTAGTTTATAGTTTGCTCTGTTTTTATCTGTGTATGTTTAGTACTTCTTCTGGAGGTGTGTATACTTTGTGTATGATTTTAACATAAAGTAATGTTCATGGTGCAGTAGAGTTCCAATGTGAATTGTCATCCAGTACTAATGATCTTTACTTTGGAACCTTTGATCACTTGAAATAATGGTGCATGGCCAGTTGAGTTAAAATCTCTAGTAAATTATGGGGTAGGCCCATCTCTGCTACAAGTTCCCATAACTTAGCTTGCAGTACTAAATCAAACGCAGTGCGTAAGTCCACAAAAGCAACATATAACTTACAACCTCTAATACTAACCTCCATCCAGTAGATACACAAAAAGCGAAAAACCTGGTCCACTGTGCTAATATTTACACAAAAACCTGCTTGAAGATCACTTAGGATGTGATGCTCTAAAATCCAGTCCTGAACCCTAGACAACACCTGCTTGCAGAAAATGTTCTGCAGTGAATCAATTAGACTTATAGGTCTATAACTGGCAGGGTTTGCTCTATCGCCCTTCTTATAAATAGGGATTATTTCCGGTATATTCCACGAGGGGGGAATGTTCATACTCGATAAGATAGCATTTGATAACATATTCATATATGGAGCCCAGACAATTGGGTCCTCTCTATACAAATCACTTACAATTAGGTCAGGGCCGGGGACTGTAGCCGGGATGCTAGAAAGAATCGCCCCCTGAGTTTCTTTCAGAGAGAACTCCAAGTCCTCCATGGCATCACAAAGTTTTCCCCCCCCCCCATGATTTACTTTCGTTCTTGGCCTCATCACTACCTAGCGCGTAGAGACCCCCAAAGTGGGTCACCCACTCTCCGGGTAGAACTGTGAACTCCAATTTAGTCTTTCTACCATTGAGCCAATAGGCAGCTTTTTTCAAAAAAGACTTTGAATCTTTTATTGTTAGTGATTTTTGGAAGGATGACCAGAGAGAGCTTTCCCATATTTTTTTAGCATGCTCAATTGATATCCTATATCTTGTTCTACAAGCCACCAGATCAGAATGGACGTTAGATTTTGCGGTCCGTACAAGATCAGCCTTAGCTGTCCTACAGTCCTGGTTATACCAATTTGCCTGGGAAGCAAATCAGCTCCAATAGGAACAGTCCATCTCGAATTGCTTGGTCAGGTTCTCCCTGAACGGAACCGGTTTTGCCCTAGATAGGGCTCATGAGAAAGGTATAGCTTGGTTTCATTGCTACTATGTGCATCATGGGTTCAATATTTTGAATTTTCTGCCTAAATCAATTGCGCCTTTCTGTCAGTGTCCTGGGCCACATGACTGGGAATGCCTCTCCTGTTGTGGGTTGTGTATGGCTAGCTGACATTGAGAGAAAAGAGGACCAGGTGTGGGGGGAGAGGGTCTTCCTAAGAGGATGGCTTGGAGGGGGTGTAGTTGTGCCCTGCCCTGATTACACTTCAAATGGCCTTGTCTACAGCACACACAAATAAACCTGACACCAGGCTTGTCCTTGCCTTGGTCACCCTATGCAGTTTGGATCCAGAAACAGGGGAAAGGGAAGAACTGACCAGAACCAGTAATGGGGGTAGGCCAGGGAATTCCCCGCACATAAAAGTTGGCACCAGGTATAAAAGTGGGACATTCAGAACCTATTATCAGAATTCTCCTGGACCTGTGGAAGATTCAGAAGAAGGACTGTCCTACTGTCTGAAGACTGAAGATTGGACTTGCTTGCCTTGAACTAAGGCTCCACAGCTGGCTGACCGCCTGTGTGAGCTACAGGGACACCGCAAGCTTCCAGAGGCCTTCCTGCTTCCCAGCTGACCAGATTCACTGCATCTGACTTGGTCCCCTCTGCTGGCTTCAGTGGGTGTGAGTCCTGGCCCTCCTTGCTCAAGTGCTGTCCTCAAGGTCCTGGACCCTTGGCTAGATTCAGAGTGGACTCCTCACAGCGCAACTGATGGCATCCCCGGAATCGACGCAGAGCGGTGCAGTCTGATGCAAGACCTTGCGTCTCAGCACCTCGTAGCACTTGATCCGTGGCTTCACCAGATCTGATGAAGTGCTGCACATACCAATGCAGAACCTCGCATCACAGTACCTCGCAGACTAGCAGCTTCACTAGAATCGATGCTTCGCAGTGCAGACCAATGCAGGTCTTCGCATCGCAGCACCATGGAGCCCCCACATCAAGGGCAAAAAAGGTACAACTCCTAGTTGGTCAAACTCGTTCCTGTACCCGACCCACACTACATCGCAGTCAGCTTGCACTTCTGACTTTGTCCCGGTCAAACTCAGCCAGGTAACCGCAATTGGTGCTAGTTGCTTTTAGGCATTATTTTCATTAGAAAACTTTAAAAGCTCATAACTCCGGTTCTACAGACTGGATTTTTTTTGTTTTAGAGTCATGTTTTTTTTTTTCTTTTACTCTATTGTTCTAAACTGGTTGGGGATTTTTCTTGTGTTGTTATCACTTTATTAGTGTTTTAATGCTACATAATACTTTACACTTTGCCTCTAAGTTTAGGCTGACTTCTTTTGTGCCAAGCTACCATAGAGTTAACCCCTGAAAAAGGACTATTTTTTGAGAGGGGCCTCTACCTGTCTTAACTAATGATCGAATTTCTTAGAAAGGGTGGTTCACACTGAAAATAGCACAAAGTTGTGCACCAAAGGCCATATGTACAGCAAATAGGAATTGCAATTTCCTAATTGCAATTCTTACCGAATCGCAATTAAGAAGCGCAATTCCTAATGTATGTGCAGTATAAACATTTTCAAAAGAACAAATCCTAGTGGTATCGCAAATAGACCTACCTCATGAATATTAATGAGGTAGGCTGCAATTTACGACCCATTAGGAATCACGGCCATCACATGGATGGTGGCCTACTGAGACCAGCAGATCACCATGTATGTGAATTATTTTTAATAACGCAATCTTTTTTTAAATGCGGCCCGTTTTCCTTAAAGGAAAATAGGATTCCTTTAAAAAAGAGAAAATTAAAACTTTCAAGCAGGCAGGGACCACTCACTGCCTATTATTTTTAATTATTTGTTTCAACATTCACAAAGGGGAAGTGGTCCCTTGAGGACTCCTTTCCATTTGCGAATGGTTACCACCTCCTTTGAGGGGTCAGTAAAAAAGGTATGTTTTGCTACCATAATTCCATCACAAAACATTCATACATACATACCATTGCGATTCTGTATCTGGAAGGGGCTACCTTAACATGCCCCTTTCAAATACCAAATTGCAAACACAAATTGTGATTCGGTAATGTGTTACCGAATCACAATTTGTGATTTTTACATATGCAAAAGAATTTAGCATTTGGAAAATGGCCCGTTTCCAACTGCAGTAGTGATTTGTACATATGACCCCAGGTGCTTTGTCTTAACTCAGAAATAAAAAATTTAAAAATACTCAAATGTGCCTAGCCACAAATGCAATGGAAAATCTGTCAGGATTCATACTTTTTAAAATAAAAAGGACTCAATTAGGAGAGCGACTCACCAACAAATGGGCAAAGTCATCAGTACTTGCAACTGTGCACTAAGGTAGAACTCTGCGCATGACAATCCAATTGTGAGACCCACGTAAACAATGCAACGCAACTGTCTTAGGATCCAGTCTGTGCTACCCTGGCAATCTAGATCCAACACGAATTATGTGAATCTCCACAGTTTCCTCAACCCAGTGGCAAATTTACAAAGGACATTAAATTGGTTAATTAGACACAGGGAAATGGGAATTGAGCAAGAGATAGAAACAGAGACACAAGATATGTTCACGCTACCTGTTCTTACAGCTGAACTCAAATCTGCCACCAGAACCTCCTTTTCCTGTAGACCAGAAGGACAACAAACCTTCCAGCCACCAGAAAGTGGATCAAAGTCTAAAACTTTGACATGATAACCGTGGGAAAAGGAAACTCAGAATATGCTTGGCTGGACCTCGGCAGTCCCACCAAGCATGTTGCGGCCTCAGGACCGCCGCGCCACCACCAGGAATGGCGGTTCCCTGGCGGCGGCAGTCCCAGGGCGATCTGATTGCCCAACTCGTAATGAGGCAGTCAGACAGCCGGTGTGGGGGTGGCTGGACCACCATGAGTCTGGCGGTCCCCGGACCACCAGACTCGCAATTAGGCCGTTAATCTATAATTTCACTGCATGGACGTCATAAAGGGAACTGGTAGCGTTTATAGTCTCTTGTAGTCCCAATCACCTGGCCAGTAACTACAGGATTAACATGGGACTCGGAACGAGGCACCATGCCAACAGATATGAAGTGTCCGTTTCAGGCTTTTCTCTGAAAAATTATTTCCATCACTTTAATGGAAACAAACCAAGACTCAATCCATCACTCACAAGGCATTGCAAAACGAAATAAAACACTGACCCTACAAACACGGCGACAATCGTACGCTGTGCCCACTATAAAACACTGTTCAGCGTACAAACAGATTTACTCGAAGCAAACATTAAAAGTAAATCAGAAGCTTCTTAAACGGAGGCAAGCCAACAAAACAGGGAAAAGAATATGGAGAACATTTTGCTGCAGAAGGCTAATCTGTCTGTAGAAATAAACCCGTTGGCCAGCGAGGGCTGTCAAATGACATCTATTGAGCCCACAAACAAAGCCACTGAAAGATTTTTATTTCTTTTAAAGAAAGTCATAAGGTTTTCAAAGAAGAACAGCATGTAGCAAAAAAATACACATTTCGAACGTGGCTGGTAAAAGCTTCTAGGAAGCAAGTGTTTTAAGCACCCATAAAGGCTGCAAACAAACGTGATGGAAGATTTTCGCCAACGTAACACTGCGTACCACTTACAACGCACTGTAAATGCAGGCATTCAGCGGTGAGAAAAAACACATATTTTCACTGCAGGAACCACTACGAGCGGTTTCATGGCAGTCTTGGGGCCCACACAGGTACGCAATGAGAAACTTATGGTCTCCGAGGGGGTAAAAAGACACCTGAGGCCAAAGGATACGAGGTGTTATGACTGAAAATTTCATGTGAATACAAAATCAGATTGTTAAAATATTTTCACTCGCCGTATAATTGGAGTGAAATTAGACCACTGGGACTTGTGGGGCGAACAAGGGTAGGGGATTCAGATCCTCTCAATTGCGTTACTTAGGGTCAATGTCACATAATCCTTGAAAGGTGCAGACTTTTGAAACAATCATCTGATTATTTCAAAACAAAATTAACCTTTCGCCCTGGGCTTTGGCAGGCGGAGAGTCGACGTCTGCAGTGCCGTCCCAGGCAGCGCGAGGCTGTTACAGACAGCTCGAGAAAGGGCGGCCCCGCCCCCCAGGCGCAGCGCTACCTCTGCACGCGGAGAGGGGGCGCTGCGAGCCTCTGTGAAGACCGCAAGCAAGAAATAATATTCCACATGTGAGAAGATACTTTCCTTGAGGTTTCAAGCCTACTCTCATTTAAAATGTAAACTGTACTATGTGCTTATTGAGGGGGTTTTTGGTGACTGAAGGAAGACCAACAACCTGGGCAAGATGCACGTAAGCACGCTTCCACTTTCGCAGGAGCATTTTGCTCGTCGCAAATATATGCGCGCCACTCTCTCCCACACGTGTCCCAATTCACGACTGCGACATGCGTGCAGCAGGAGGGGAGGGGGTTGCAACGTCTACATTACAAAGTCTACTGCAGTTCCGAGCCAATGGTGGCCACCCACTACTTTCGTTTTCATTGCCTCCCACGAGCCACATGTAGAGAGCGCCAAGGGCCTTCTCACGCCAGCACCCCCACAGGCCTCCACATCTACCCAGGTCAGGAAGCATATTACTCAGACGGGATAAAAAGGTCTAATAAGTGCAACGAGTGGTGATTTCATTGGTAACCCTAGATTAAGGGTAGGAACGAAATCCAGTTCCAGCCTAGTTCGTCTGCCCGAAATGCACCCAGACCCTCACATATTACTCATCATAATAATAATGATTTAGCAGGCAGTACAAGGTCGTGTCAGGACATACAACCAGAATGGAGGCGAAATATGGTAAGAGAGAGCGGGGCATCTTGTTCCAGGCCTGCACTCCTGTGATGTTTTTAAATATATTAATGATAGGACAGCCCCTAGACGTGCTAGTTTTGGTAGCTGAATGTTTGTCCTTTCCATGGGGGACGGTTTTTTAAAATACTCTGAATCAATTATTCTTGCTATGTGGCATGCAAAATAGAAATGCAGTTTTTCATCCTGGATACCAAAAATGTCTTTTAGGCCTGATGAGAGATGCAAATTAGAAAAAAATTAAATACTTCCAAATGGTGCAAGTTTTGGAGGATCTGTTGAGTCCACTCAATCGGGTACAAAACTAGCCATTTCAATTGTTTTTATCTGCAAATAGCTGCACGTTCCTCAAAATAAATTCAATCATGTTCCCTGCAGCAGAAGACAGGAAATGGTATGTTTAATAGCCTGAGAAGACAGGTGTGGAAAGATTATGTTGGACGCATATGGTATATATATATTATATATATATATATCCTGCTCCACTGCACCTTGGACCAACACACTCTCGAACGGGTGCTATAACGCGGAGGTGCAACCGCGTATATTATGCGCGCTCATTACTTCTCCTTATACCGTTCTGGTAAAGCACTCGCAGGGGTCTTTATCTTTCTCCAAATTTTAATTCATGCAGCCAACAATTAATACGACGCGTTTCGGCTACTGCCTTTCTCCAATGTTATAATGTTGCGCCCCAACCACCGGAAATTGAAATCATCAACATCCGGTCACATGATGCAAATCAGAACGAAAATCAACACAGGACAATAATTTCTCTGTTCTATCACAGGCGCCATCTTAAAACATGCATAAAGTGGCTAAATCCAATGTCTAACGCTATATCAGCCTTCTGATGTAAATAAAATATAATACATTCAGTAATTTCATTTATCATATTGTAAAATGAAATCTAGACATTCTCATGATTCAAACAGGGTGGCGCTAACTGAAATAGTATAAAGCCGTATATCGGCATCAACAAGCAAGCACCACCTTGAGAGCCACAATTATGGCGCACATGTGATCTATAATCATGCCGTGTATCGGCTAAGTCCATTCTATAATTACTTAATTTCGTGCATCAAAGACCAATAAATCAATAAATTACATAGCATGTTACAAAATCAAAAAAGAAAAATGTCAAAATTTATATATCTCAGAATCCACCCGGAGAACCTTAAAATTCATAGTCTTCCTTAGGTTACACATAAATTACAGATTTAATCGCCCAGGTGTACAGCTAGCTCTTCCCCTATATTAATTCCCTTAGGGGTCTTGGTCTCTAGGTCGATAATATATCTGGATTCAAGTCTGCGCAACTTTCTGATCCTATCTCCACCTCTTATACTAGCGGGAATCATATCTAGACCATAATATCGTAACAGCTCCCTGTCACTGCCATAGAGACCAAGACCCCTAAGGGAATGAATATAGGTGAAGAGCTAGCTGTACACCTGGGCGATTACATCTGTAATTTACCAGGTACGGGCCAGGCTGGGGTCGGTTTGGGGAGCAATCCCGTCCAAGGACAGGAGGGGTGGGGGTACCTAAAAGCCCAGAGCCTCCAGCGCTTGTTGGCCGGGTACCGAGGAAACGTTAATGTGCACACCGCGATAGAGTAAACACGGGTGATGGTATCGGGTGTTTGGTCCCACACACCCTTTCCCTAAAACACTAATGGGCAAGAGAACCCCATACTTATACCTTTTCTTTCTTCTGTTCTGTTTTAATAGTTTACCTCGGACGTCTGCTCTCTGAGACCAAAAGAAGAAGAGAAGACGATCGCCAAGAGTCCCGAAAGGAGAGGACAATCCCTTTGGTTTCACCCCATTAGACACTCCTTCTACCTCTTCAAAGACAAGAGATTGTGTAAAAGTCAAAATAAACCGTCCATATCTCTCATTATAGTGTCTATCTGTTTCGCCTCTGGTCCACACAATGACTCTCATAACAGGCTCAACATACCCTGCTAATATGCAGGTTATCATTTTATGACCTAGAACTGTTTTCCCCAGGACTCTTTTCAAGAAGGTCCAGCTGATCCGGTCAAAAGTTTTTTCAGTACCTAAGCTCGCTGGGGCAGAGGGATTTTCTTGTTATAGGGCTTCTCTGCGAGGTGGGTTATGCGGCGGGCGTTGTCTGCTTTGTGTCCATCTTGAACAAATCCGACTATCAAAAAAGTGCATTCACCTTTCTAGCATACTGGCAAGATTTTTGTAAATATCTTAACATCAATATTTAACAGTGCAATGGGTCGATTAGATGCACATTCAGTTAAAGTACTTCCCTGGTTTTAGGATTAATGTGATCTGATTCTTCATTGTAAGTGTGACTCCACCTCCATCTGAGAAGTGGCTGTAAAATTCTACCATGGGTTTACAAATTTATGGGAGGAATGGTTTATAAAATCCGCCAGGGAAATCATCTGGTCACCGTGTTCTGTTGTATCCCTTTTATTGCCCTAATCACTTCTCCTTCCATTATGGGTTGTTGGAGTTCTTCTCCTCTGGAGTATTGTTACTAATAGTAATTTCTAATTCCCCTTTTTTTCGGTTTGTTTGGTTACCCATGCATTATTTTGCCCCTAAATTCCTCTATCGAGTTTTCAACCTTTGATTGCGTAGTCTTTTATCTAATAAGCTACTCACTCTATTTCACTTTTTCATAAAAGGTTTGATCCAGCTCAGGTAATGAAATAAAACTTTGTTTAATTGGTTTAAGACAATTTAGTGGTCATCTGATACCGAACATCTTCCTTCTAGGTGTTCTAGTGGAGATTGCCTTATCTACTATTTCCAAACCCTTAAGTTCTTGCACCCGTTTATTTTCCTGATATGAGGCGATTTTTGCTTTATTACCTGTCATTGAAATCGTGGTTCTGCTAACGACAGACTTTAAAGCCTCCCAATTCATTTTTCAGGTCGTTTTTTGGATTTATAATCTATAGTCTATTACCTTTGCCGCATCCACGTTGTTTGCTGGATCTTTAAACATTGAGACACCCATTGTCCAATTGGTTTTACTGGGTCTGTCTCTGCCTAGGTCTTATTTAGTCCAATGTGTACATGGGATGATATGGTTAAGTCGGATATGCTGGGTAACTGGTGTAGCAATCCCTGGGTAGCTAATAGATAATTAATACAGGAATAGGATCTATGAACATGTGAACAGAATGTATTGGATTTGTCTTTTGGAAGGAGGACCCCTCACAAATCTACCAGGACCCAACCCCCAAATGTCTTTTTTATTGTTTTGGAGGCTACTTGCGACCCACCTTCTGCTCCATTACATCTATCAAGCTGCTTATTCCAAACAAGATTGAAGTCTCCCCTGAAAATCATCTCTCTTTGTGCCATCTCTATTAAGGTAACTTGTTGCACAAGTAGGTGTCTACTATCTAGATTTGCCAAATCCACTACTGTTCTGCAGTACAGTTAGACTACCACTTCTTGAAGAACTTTCCAGAAAGCTTTAGAAAGCAAGTAGACATATTTATATGTTCATTTTGGACCTAGTGGGCTGTAGATCCCAGTCTGGTCTCTTAGTCAAGTGAGGGGCCAATCTCCTTTCATCAGAACAAATACTGCAGGAAATTGGAATATTAGTTGGACCAGAGGGTATCCCATGACAAGTAATAATGTCAGCATTCTTGACGGTTCCAGTAAAGATTTCAGTAATTTAAACCTGAACTCAACCCCAAGTAGATATGGCGCAGAGCAGGCAGGTTTAACTTAAGAAAAAGTGTAAAGCATTTAGAAGTACTAAAACAGTTAAAAAGTCGAAAACAAAACACAATAAAACCCCCACTCCAATTAATAGAAATGGAGAATATTTTATTGAACAATATGACACCAAAACAACAAAAATCTAATAAGGAGAACTGGAAGTGTTTTTTTTTTTTTAAAGCACCAAAAAGCACAAAGTGCCAACTGTGGGCAACTGGTTGTGCTAAACTGGAACATGGGTAAAGTTTAAGGCAAATCACAATGGAGTATGTGTTGAATACTAGCCAGTTTTGACCCCAGTTAAAGAGTTACTTTCTGACTTGGAACATTTTACAGAAGGTAGAGGTCTCAGCGAGGCAAGGCTGCAAGTTGGAGCCAAAGACCTTGTCAACTACGGGTTGATGAAGGATGAGGTTTTGGTGAAGCCACTTACGAAGTCGATAAATGCTCAAAGTGGGAATAGTCTAGAGTCCGTGGCCAGGACACTATCGACATTTTAGGGTTAGGCAGAAGCGGTACACTCCGACACTAGCCCAGTGTCTCAGGAACAGCTCTTGGAGGTCAGGACTCATTTCAACAAACACCACCAGCAGGGTTCGAGGAAGGTCCAGTTGAGACTATTCAGATGAGCTCTTTCAGGAGAGAGGGCTTCTTGCAGCTTTTTTGCTCCTGTAGCTGAACAAGAGGTCAGCCAACTGACCTTTGGAGTTCACTTCTTGTCCTAGGTACAAGTGGGAACAGGTCCAGCCCTTAGGATTCTCCTCACAGCTCGTAACAACGGGTGTGTTAGAAATGGGATTTACGGTTGGCTGGGGCTTGCGCCCAAGCCAGGCAGAAACCACCACTCTAGTCAGGGCAAGGGAGTTACACGCTGAAGATAACCCCTGTTCCTTGGTTGCGAGGCACGAGCAGTCAGGCTTATCCCAGAGGCAATGTGTAAAGTGTTTGCGCAACACACACAGCAGCAGCAACACACTAGGCATACCACAAAAGAAACTTCACACAAGGTTATATATAAAAATAGCCTTTGTATTATCCAAAACACATTAGAATAGTAATCACACAATATACACTGTGCCAACTGGCACTAGGCAATATTTACAGGGGATTATATACACCTGACAGGGCCAATTGGGCCACTGTCAGAACCATCACAAAGCACAAATAGTAAATGTAGAACACAACCAGTAACTACTGGCCAAACACTGTACTCAGCATTATCCTGCAACATAAAGCATATTTGGCAATCAGCATCACATCGGGCGTAAAACACATTATCGCCACCCTCATAAGCATAAACACATTATGCAATATTATCCTCACCAGCATAAACATATTATGCAATAACCTCACAAGCATAAACACAGTATGCAATAACCTCATAAGCATAGACCTCAGATTAGGGAATAACCTCCTAAAAATAAACATAAGAGGCATAAATCACGGTGCATAAATCACATTTATCCTAGGCACCACATAAATCACATTAGGGCCTGGCGCCCTGCCAACCTACCACTGACCCCCTGGCCAACGGGCTCAAAATGCCCCATGTCCCAAATGTCAGAGCGGCTGCCACTGCAGCAGAATCCAAGGTGCGCAATTGCGCTGGCCTAAACGTTGCAGCTGCCGCTAATTGCAGTGCGGCTGTGCAGAGACTGCGGGCACTGGCTCTCACTGTGCCCTCTTGACGGGTCCCCACTGGGACTCTCTAAACAAACATGCCCCACGGTGCAGTTGCCCGCTACGGCGGCGCAACTTAGGTAAATAATACAGGCACAGCACCACAGTGCCCCCTAAACCCCCACTGGGGTCTTAAGAACAAATTATGTCAATAAAGGGGCCATCCTTGCATAAAATAGAGCCCCCATTCACCGGGACTTTGCAGGTTCTTCTCCGCTCTTCCTGTGCGGCTCCTGGCAGCCTCAGGAGCCCGCGAGGCTCCCCCCTGCACTCTGCCTTCACCCGGTCCCTCTCCGGGGACATGGGACTTCGCAGGGTAGCCTGTGAGGCTCCGGACGGTTTCTCCGGCGGGCGGGACTTCCTCTCCCTGCTTAGCCGGCCTCAGAGGCCCCGCCCACAGTCAGGCAAGGCCGCCTGGCTTCATGGCCGGGCCGGCGGCTCCATTCTCGGCCGCAATGCGGGGTGGGCACCCGCTCGAAAGTATATCACTGAAGTGGGGTGGGCACCCCCCAACACCACAAAAATGCGGGGTGGGCACCCACCTCAAATATTCATAAAACGGGTTGGGCACCCGCTTCACTTGGCAGGAATGCGGGGGAATCCCCATGTCGGGAATCCCTCTAAATGGGCTGCAGCTCCGTGCTGCGAAGCCCACGCTCTCCCCTTTCAGGGCCATTAGAGTATAGCGCTCACGAGGTGCTAGAAGAACAAGTCCAAGGATCCAAGGGGCACAGATGGGGCCAGGGAGGCCAGCACACAGGGCCCTCCAGCAGGGAGGAAAGCCCTCGTGGCGGTTCCTCCTGGGCCCCCAGCAGCAGCAAGCCCCAGCAAGTTCAGGAACAGCACAACATCATGGAGTCACTGCCCCTATATTTATATGTCACATTCCTTTGTCTGCAGTACAGGGCTTGGGCGAACCAGCAAAAACTGGTTCAGGGGGGAATTGGAACACTGTTTACCAGGCTCCTCTTCCCCTTTGTCAGGTGGGGGCTCGGTGATCAGACACACCACAGGGTGCAAAGCCAGCATTGTACAGGGCAGGCACAATCCTATTCAGGGTCAGGGGACTACTCCTCCCACTACTCCAAATGTAGATGTCCTATTCAGCCTAGTGCTGACCCACCCTGCCCCTTCTGGAGCCACACACACCTGCCACCAGCCCATGTCACTCAAAAGCCAGACATGCAATTCACATCAGGCAGGCAGACACATAGCAAACACAGAAATGCCAACTTCTAAAAGTGGCATTTCTAAAATAGTTATAATAAATCTGCGCACACCATTGCGCAGCATTTATTATTACCATTCCAAATATACTAAACCTGACCACGCTGCTTCTCTCATATCAGGAATTACCACTGAAACACTTATCAGGGAATCCCCCATGCATTCCTATGGGAGGGCTGCCCCACAGTAGTGAGAAACCAAAATGGCTGTTTGTCACTACCAGGACATGTCATGCACTTAAGGTACATGTCCTATCTTTTACCTACAATGCACCCTGCCCATAGGGCTAGCTAGGGCCTATCTTAGGGGGGACTGACATGTAGTAAAAGGGGGGTCACAGACATGGCACACACTTTAGGTGCCACGTCACAGTGGCAGGAACACTGCGCGCACAGTCCCTGCCATGGTAGAGGCCTGAGATAGGTTTGCAAGGCTACTTTGGTGGGTGGCGCAATCAGCGCTGCAAGCCCACCATTAGCATTTAATTTACCAGCCCTGGGTATATGAGATATCACTTTACAAGGGAGTGACATGTAAATTAAATAGGCCTAACAGGTGTAGACCAATCTTACCATAAGTAACACAGAGAGCACACGCACTTTACACTGGACAGCAGTACTAAAGTGCCCAGAGTCCTAAAACCACCAACACCATGTCAGAGAAAAGGCTAGGAGACAACAAAAAGTTTAGGGATGACCCTGCAAAAAGGGCCAAGTCCAACAGGGTACATGCCTTCATTGTCTTCCACAAGTCCAGTAGCATTCTAAAGAGGGTGCCAGGGGTGCCTCATTTAACCCACGTGCAGAGCTCCTGAGCTCACCCTAAATGCGTGGCCAGAGAAATGAGAAAAAAAACCTTTGGTCACTCAAAACCGGTTCTGTGGTCAGCCCACCTCCCACTGGGTTTGGTGCCTGGATGGCTATAAGAATAAACAGAAAGGCAGGCCCAGGTGTGAGCTACATTTTCCTGTGACAATTACAGCCCCTTTTGAAGATGAATTAAGTTCCTGGGCACTGGCCACATGGTCATCCGGTCAGAGGAACAGGACACCTACCCACACCCAAACCCTTTGTCTCAGCTCTCGGAGTCAATTCACACCTAATCGAGAAGCTATTCAGCTCCATAATGACAGTTGAGAGCTCAGCCAAATGGGCTTCTAGACTCTTTAGACAGGTTAGTGACAACGTTTTTTTTAAAAGTACCTTTTGTAAAATGCTTGCAATAAATCCGACTTTACCTATGAGTTGAATTTATAACAAATAATTTAAGAAGTACAACAATTGAATTTTCATTTGGTTCCTAGGTGTAGATAATATTATTAACTTTAATGAAGTAACCCAATGCTTTCTTAGGGAACAGCTAACCCTGCTACAGTGAAAATTGATTTTGGGGCATTATCACTGTGAGGACATATTTAATATTAAACTTTTACATGCCCTAGTTTTAAATATCATGCACCCTGCCTTATGGGCATTTATGGCATACTTAGGGGAGTCTTGTTAATATTTGAAAGGAGAGTTTAAGCTTGTAATTGGATTATTTTGGCATGTTGGATTATTTTGGCATGTTGAATCTGCACTTTACGCCTGCACAGCCAGGTTACTGGTGGCGGGTCTGCAGTCATGGTTTGCATTGTCACTTCAGAGGTGGCACAATATGTGTTACAGTCCACTAGTTACATATAATTTACTGGCCTTAGGTGCAATTTATACCATATACTAGAGACTTATATGTACGTTAAATGTGGCATTCAGGAGTATAACTAATTTTGACATGTTTTAGGGGGTCAGAGCACAGGCACAAGAGGCCTGGTTAGAATCCCTGGCTGGAAAAGGTTTCTTCAGCAGACTTGATAACTGTGACACTTTTTGCTGTTGTTTTCCTGGATAGGCTTTAGAAACTATCACTAATAAATTTAAAATGCCTGTAATAACTTTACTAAATCATATTTAATTTCACTTTCAAACGAATCTGGGATTGGTTTGTTTACAGTCAGTTATGGACTTTCAGCGAAGGTTACCTGGCTCTCATCACTAAAATGAGACATTTATGAAACCCTTCCACACCACCACAGATCAACTTTGGCTTATTTGAGCTCCAATAATGCTAGACAACCAGCCGATTGTTAATACTCAAGTGAAGAGATACTTTGAAAAGCTGGCCGAAACTAGCAGAGAAGTTCTTTAGTGAGGAAGTGGATACAGTAAATCATTACCCTCTATCGCTCCCCCTTCCACCAGTCCACGACGATAAAGGCCTGGAACAGACAACAGGTGTGTTTGGAAATGTGGGAGTGTACTCTGAGCCATACAGAGGTCTTTAGCAGCTACTGAGAAGAGACCAACACCTTGCTCCTTGGCCCTGGAGGTAGCTGGTGATGGCTGGACTTTCAAAGACCAGCTGCCAGTCTTGGAATTGTTTTTTAGACTGGTTCAAGATGAAAACTTATAAATCTGTTTATTGAGTGACTTTCGAAGTAACTACTGATTTATTGGAATGATTGGTGATTTTCACTAAAGTGCAAAGCTCGTCCTAATTTATTAACTAAGTGTATATTTGAGCTGACACTTCCTTCGTCTCTCTCACAAAGAGTATACTAAAAGGTTTATATAAGTTTTAGAATGTGATTTGCCTAGGTATCCTACGTATGTCCCTTCAAGGAAGCAGTCTTTTTTTTTAACAATATGGGAAAAGGGTAAACAATTATAATTGGACGCCATTAATATTACCTTGATTCTCACATTCCCTGATGGGAATATTTAATAGGCAAGTATTTACAAAGTTCTCAGTAGTAAGGGTGGAACAGTTTGGAAGCACACTCAATTCCTGCAGATAAAGAACTCAGTATGATAGAGTAGGACAGACCACACTATCAATCAAGACAGGTTGTGGGATTAGAATTCAGATGTCCTCGGCAACACTAATTTGACCTCTGGGCTACATACACCAGCTCGCACTCAATACACGCATGTCCTTCTTTCATCACATTCCAACTGGTATGTTAACTGAGGGAGGAAACTCGTGGTCATTCACTCCTCACAATTTGTGATATTCTATATCATAACCTTCTCTAGGCAGGTTCCTGCAATCATACCGGTAGGTGAAAGTAAAATACAAGGGTACAAAGTCTTGAAATAAGAGCACAGACACACATAGAGAAGGAACTAATACTAAGCACAGACACATAGAGAAGGGACTATACTGAGCACAGACACTGTGAAGGAACTATACTGAGCACAGACACAGAGAATGTACTATACTGAACACAAGACACATAGAGAAGTAACTATACTGAGCACAAACAAACAGAGAAGGAACTTTCCTATTATTTATCACACATTATAATTTTCGGAAAGATGTGGTACTATAAGGACAGCATATGCAGACATATGAAATGAAACAAAGAGCCACATATGTTAACTGTCCTTCTCAAAGCGCTATGCTAACTGGAGGAGAAATGACAAAGTCAATTGCCCAGCACCAAACTAGTACAGGGTAAAGGGGTCCATGACCCTCCTCGTCAATATGCATAAAACAGAAATCATAATGCCTCTCATTCCATACAGCAGTAAATGAGGAATCAGAGGCCTAGAAGAGATTGCAGACCTCTATGCTTACTTTCACTATGTGCAGATGTGGACACCCCAGAAGTGTGAAGGGGCAAGAATCACAATGCATCAAACAGTGGAGCATGGCTACAGCAGTATCAGGTGGGCATAGATCCCTGGCAGCCTTTCCAAAACCCACGGCTGACAAACGCACCATAAACGCATCAACAGCATACAATTTATGATTGGCTAAAATGAATGCTTTGTGTTTGCATAAGCATATGCAGAAAACTGATACCTTCCCTTGGAAGTCAGAAGTGCAGAAGAATGGCCGTTTGCCTCCCCCTTTTCCCTGCTTATTCCAAGGGTTTGCAACGTGCACACAACGATTCACAATGCCAATCACAACGCACACAAGTGCACTGTTAATAGATCTTTGCATTTGCAAAAGCAGCTGCATTGTACAACGATACCGAAAGCTGAGCACATCCAGAAATCTGGCTCATGGTGCTTAATTAACAAAGAGGTAAGGAAGCGATTGGTCCTTGCCGCCAACTGTTGAAAACCGCACCATGCCAAACCAATGCATTCCACCCCACACATCCACTAAACCTGTAGCCCTCCCCTCCCACCCCCTACACAGATGAAGGCAAAGCCATGGGAGGACAGAAAGGGGCTGGAACCAATTTAATGGCTCAGTGACCTCACAGCACAGAAACAGCCGCAGCTAATAGGGCCTTTGTCTCCACTTCCACCCGAGCTGGTAACGCGCCAGTCAAGAGTCAAGCGTCAGAAGCAGGTGGAACCTATTAGAGCTGTCAGAAAGTTTGAAAAATTGACTCTGGAGCTAAACTGAGGAGATTGGACTTGACAGTGTTGTCCTAATGATTCGAAGGACATTTTATGCAGTTTAATTTGGACTGCTTTGATTATTCATTAGATCTCCAGATGGCCTGGGTTGTTATTGTACATATTAATGCATCCGCTGTGTTATTACTGGCGGTCCTGTCCCGGTCCTGTGGTCAGGATCTTGACCCGGCTGCAAGTCCCTCAATTAGTGTCATTGTCAAGCGAAGCTGTTCAAAGGCTTCGCGCCTTGGATCACACCCGCTCCTAGTGCATAAACATACTGGACATTTCCTTTGCAGAAGATGCAGTCCTTCGAATGTGGGACTTGGAAGCTCAAGTTCAAGCTTAACCAGCACTCCGAGATACAAAACCAATAATAACCCAGTATCAGCTTTCAAGGCAATCACCGAAGCAAACCTTATTCAAGCCTCGCTGTCAACATGTAGGACAGCAGGGTGGTCTGGAAGGCACCCTATCATGCCAACATTTACTGAGTTAACATACCGGCTATTGTGCATACGCTACTTAAAAGATGACCACTCTTCACAAGTGGTTTTATTCAAAAGCTTTTTTTGAGTTTTCAAAGATTTGCCCACTAACCTCTCACACTAACGGGTGAGGGCAGAGGCACACACTTGTAACATACACGCATGTGTTACCAGACACGATGATCCTATAAAGTTAGGAGTTTTAGTGACAAAATAATAAATTGCAAGGGCAAAGACAGAGTGGGTTGTAAGTTCAATCGGTATACCAAGAGATGCCACTATGTGGTTGCCGTTCCAGTTACCCTTGAAGTACTTCTGATCTAATACAAGTAGAACATCTTGACTTTCCCTTGGCTAAACTGTGAATCAGGGTCACTCCCATACTTTACGGAAAATAATATATTAAAAAAGCATCATCCCAGTGAACATAGGATCTCTAATTCCATCATGAAGAGCATGTGCATGAAGTATTCATAGAAAATTGTCCGTCAGCCCGGTTGTCTGTCCCCTTGGTCTATGTAGTCTATGTCTATGCAGTGTCTGTACCTGCAAGAGCTGTAGTTGGCAATTTTGAACCAAACTTAAACATTCATAATGCTTATTCAAATTCAGAAAGACCACGTTAATTTGCAAAAGCAGAGCAGGGGCTACTGCTGCTGAACGTTCATCATGGTTGCTGAGGACATAGCAGGGCTGCTTTGTTGGCATCGGAAGCCATTACAGAACAAGACGTTTCTTTGGGTTCGGCTGTACACAAGAGCTACCTGAAACAATAACACTGGATAGTCCTGGACACTTATACAGCGAATGAGGGAAAGTAATGTGTGTATACCCGCATGCCTATTCACTGCATGGGGAAACCAGCGGTCAAAACAAATCCCCACCCTGGCCTGAAGGCCTGTCCTGCTGCCTCTGAGAGCTCAGATGCTACCTGAGCAACATTATGATTAAACTGAATTATGAAATACACAAAATAAAATAGAATTCGGGGCGTTCAAAAACATGGGACTTTCCAGTCCGTACTTAAAGAAGAGGTGAAACTAACTCCACTCTACAGTGAAGCGGGAACCTAGGGTTAGGACTAGTTTAAATGCGTCAATGAAACATTGCCCAAACTGTTGGTTCAATTATCAGTTCACATGATTAAAAGACAATATTTCTTTTTTACATTCATACTCAGCAGCAATTGGGAAAGTCAATCAATTTAAAGAAACTGCGTGCTAATATGACTTACCCGTCAAGCAGATTCATTGTGGTTGAAGTGACTTCCGCAAACAGCACTACTTTCCCAAGCTTCTTGGTGAGAAGAGATTGCCGATATTTGTCAGGTTTAAAGTGAAGCGAGGTAAAGTCGCCCACCTGGGTGACAAGTGGTGCGAATTCTGGGGTTACCTCCATCTCAGGCTCGTACACCTCGACAACCTTCAGGGACAATTTGCTGGATTTTATCATCCCTTCTGGGGACGCTTTTTTCAAAAGCCAGGGGAGGAAAGACGCTCGTACTTCCTGTTAGAAATTTAAAAAAGACAGAATAATTACGTCAATTCGTGTGAGACTTCTACCCTCGCACCTCCTCGATTCATTTTTGATCCACTGCTTCTCATCTAAAGCATGTGTCTCTACCCCGCAGAAAGCAAAGCATATCTCATCTTCACAAATGTTCTCTATAGTAGCTTTAGCTGCCCCGAGCTAGCTTCCTCTGAACAGGTCTCCTGTTATTTATACAAAGTAGACCAGGGCAGAGAAGGTAGCTCTTCTGCTTATATGGCAATGCCCCTTTCCAAGGCATGTCGAAAGTAATGCCATCTGGAACTTCAGCTGTAGCGGGGGGACACAGGTGTGGGTGCAGGAGTGACTAGTGCGCACCCGGCGTAACCTGTGGTGACGCCGTGAAGTTAACACACTAAGGCTGGAATTTTTAATTGGCCATGTCTCTACGCACCCAGACTTTTTAATATTTATACGTCTCTTATCTTCAATATTCTCAGGGCACTGGCCTTAATACCCCCCACACACAAATGCATTAGCTGCCATAAATGAGTAGGCAGGAAGAAATGTAATACAACTAAATGGGGCCAAGACAGTGGTCCTTGTCCAAGGCCACACTACATGTAGCCCCCTTCCAGCATCTCTCGTCATCTTCAAAGCTGCTGTCTGCTAGAGCCATCTACCTTAGTGAAAACTGCAGCATGCTGGCTCACATCTATTGTCTCCATGCCAGCATTCTTCCAAATTTGTCAGTAAATGAGTGAAAATCTTGAATTGCTCTGCTCAGAGGTAGCAGGTAATGTAGGCAAAACAAAAGTGACTAAACTGACAGTACTCTGAAGGCAAACCACAGTACCATCTCACAAAATTTCGAACAATCCAGAAAGATGCCACCTACCTGATCATGGGTCAAAAAAAGAACCCTGTATTCAATGGCTCTTAATCAGATCTCAGACCAAATTCAACTCCCTCCTTCGGGCCAACAATTGCCTACATGGCGCAGCCTCGACACTGCCTTCAACACATGTCTATTTGCTATCAAACTATCCTAGTTCTCGTTCCAATCATGACACATATAGTGAGGTGACAGAGAATTTTCACTGTCCTAACACACTCTATCTTTCTATAACATAAGCTGCCAACTATTACTCACCAGCTTCAAAATGTCCTGAAGAACCACCTCTTACTTAGCATTAGGCAACATAACGGCACCATGCACATCCACAAGGGGTAGCTTTTTGGATACAACTCCACAGAGGAGACCTGTTTTGACAGACATGGGCCAGTCCAGCAGTGCCAAAGAGCTGCTAGAAAAACCCAGAACACCACAGCTTGTGGATGAATTCTGTTACAGGAGCACAGTATCTTGAAATGTATGTACAAATCTAAATTATTTGGCCAGACTCGTGATGAACATATTGGTATCTTGTTTCTTTACTGAACTGACAGTAGTTAACATAAAATCAAAACCCAGAAACTCTAGGAAAAAATACTAGGAAGACATGAGAGCTCAAGCCCGTGGTATCTACAGTGACCCACAACAAGTACTAGAGTCTCTTTCAAGAGTAACCTATAATCTGCTCTCTTTCGTTGCTGCGGACAGCTGAACATAAGAACAAGTTACTTACCTTCGGTAACGATGTATCTGTAAGAAACATTAGTTAGTTAGATTCCTCACCTTAGAATATCCCCAGGCGTCAGACTGGATCCGGAAGATTTTTCGTCAGCAATACCCCTTGCGCGTCGCTAGGCGTCGTCTGCGGCTCCGCGTCCGTCGTCGGCGTCGTGCGCCGGGATGACGTCGTCGGAGTACTTAGACGCCGCCCTCGCGCGCTGACGTCAGTTCTTGTACATAGCCTTCCGCGCCAGGAACGCAGAGCCATGCAAAGACCGACACTGGTGCCAAAAATAAAATCTAGGGGCCTGAAAGGACAACCTTAACCCTAGATGTCAGTTCGCAGAACGGGGAGGATGGGTGGGTCGGTGAGGAATCTAACTAACTAATGTTTCTTACAGATACATCGTTACCGAAGGTAAGTAACTTGTTCATCTGAAAGAAACACGTTAGTTAGATTCCTCACCTTAGAATAGATACCCAAGCAATACCATCCCCGGTGGTGGGTCTGCGAACCAAGATCACACCAGAAAGTCCTGGAGGACAGAACGGCCAAAGAAGCCATCCCTCCGGACTTGGCTGTCAAGGCAATAATGCCTGGCAAACGTGTGTAGCGAAGCCCACGTCGCCGCCTGACAGATGTCCTGCAAAGGGACTCCCCGTCCCAAGGCAGTAGTAGCCGCCGTGGCCCGAGTAGAATGGGCGCGCAGCCCAGCAGGAGGGTCCTTTTTAGCCAAGGAATAGCAAATTTTTATACACAAAACGACCCACCGAGAGATGGTCCGTTTGTGCACAGCTTTCCCCTTCTTAGCGCCCACGTACCCAACAAAAAGCTGGTCGTCCACCCGGAACTGTTTTGTGCGGTCCAGATAAAAGGAGAGCGCACGTTTTGGGTCCAGACGGTGGAGCCTCTCTTCCTCTTTGGAAGGATGCGGAGGCGGAAAGAAGGTGGGCAAGGTGACAGACTGCCCAAGGTGAAATGGAGTCACCACTTTAGGAAGAAAGGAGGGACGAGGCCGAAGGACAACCTTGTCCGGATGAACAGACAGAAAAGGAGGCTTTGAAGATAAAGCCTGGAGCTCACTCACCCGTCTAGCCGAGGTGATGGCTACCAGAAAAGCAGTCTTAAGAGTCAGAAGACGAAGAGGGCAATTGTGAAGAGGCTCGAAGGGAGCGCACATCAAGAATGTCAAGACCAGATTCAAGTCCCACTGAGGCATTACAAAAGGGACCGGAGGGAACGTGTGTGTAATGCCTTTGAGAAAGCGTGTAACCACAGGGGACTTGAAAAAAGAAGGCTGATCAGGAAGCCGCAAGAAGGCGGAGATGGCAGCAAGATAACCTTTCAGGGTGCCCAGGGCATAGCCCTGCCGGGCCAGAGAAAGAAGAAAGAGGAGAACCTCAGAAAGAGGGGCGGAAAGGGGATCCACAGCCTTTGCTGTGCACCATGCCACAAATTTGTTCCACCGGCAGGCGTATACCGACTTTGTGGAGGGACGCCTGGCTGCCAGAATGATATCACAGACTTCAGGAGGCAAGTCAAATGGCATCAACTGCCGCCGCTCAATCTCCACGCATGGAGGTGGAGGCTGGACAGGTTCGGGTGGAGGACCGTCCCCTGCTGCTGCGACAGAAGATCCTCCCGAAGGGGCAGACGAATCGGGGGATCGGTCAACATACTGAGTAGCTCGGGATACCAGTATCTTCGTGCCCAATCCGGAGCCACCAAGATGACTTGGGCCCGGTCGTGCCTGATCTTCTTCAGCACTCTGGGCAGAAGTGGTATAGGCGGAAAGGCGTACAACAGACCGCAACTCCACTCGTGACGAAAAGCGTCGCCGAGCGAGTGCCGCCTTGGAAATTCCAACGCGCAGAACTGCTGACATTGCGCATTCTCTTCGGTGGCGAATAGATCTAACCAAGGCTCTCCCCACTGCTGAAAGAGACCTTGCGCCACTTCGGAGTTCAGACGCCATTCGTGATCCATCATGCACCGGCGGCTGAGTTCGTCTGCTCTGGCGTTCAGAGAGCCCGCCAGATGTTGAACCACCAGGGTGACGCCCTGGTGTTCCAGCCATGTCCAGAGGCGCAGAGCCTCCTGACAAAGGGTCCACGACCCCACCCCGCCCTGTTTGTTGCAATACCACATGGCGGTGGTGTTGTCCGTGAACACCTGCACGACACTTCCCCTGACAGAGGGAAGGAAGGCTTTCAGTGCAAGCCGGATCGCTCTCAACTCCAACAGGTTGATGTGGAGACGAGACTCCGCCGGAGACCAGAGGCCTCTGATCTCCGCCTCTCCCATATGGCCACCCCATCCCAGGAGGGACGCATCCGTCACTACGACATGCTCCGGTTGGGGAAGGGAGAGGCTCTTGCCCTTGACCCACTCGCGGTCCGTGAGCCACCACTGCAACTGTTGTGCAGTGCCCTCCGAGATCAAGACATGGTCGGACAGGTTGCCGTGATGCTGGGCCCACTGAAACTTCAGGTCCCACTGCAGAGCCCGCATGCGCCGCCTGGCGTGATGCACTAGTAGGATGCAGGAGGCCATCAGCCCCAGAAGCCGCAACACTAGCCTGACCGAAACCCGGGATAGAGGCCGAAAGATGGGAATCAGGGCCTGTATATCCCGGACCCGCTGTTCCGGTGGATGGACCCGGAACTGCGCCGAATTGAGAACCGCTCCGATGAAGAGGAGCTTCTGAGAGGGACTCAGGTGTGACTTCGGCACGTTGATGGAAAACCCCAGCAAATGCAGGAGATCCGCCGTAGTCTGGAGGTGGGAGACGACTGCCTGGGGCGAGCCCGCCTTCAACAACCAGTCGTCGAGATAGGGGAAGACTGGAACCCCTGATCTGCGCAGATGAGCTGCGACCACCGCCATCACTTTCGTGAACACCCGAGGGACACTGGTGAGGCCGAAGGGGAGCACGGTAAACTGAAAGTGCTCTTGGCCCACCGTGAACCGCAGGTAACGCCGGTGGGCCGGCAGGACGGGGATATGGAAATATGCGTCCTGCAAGTCCAACGCTACCATCCAGTCTCCAGGGTCTAGGGCAGCTAAAACCTGAGCCAACGTTAGCATCTTGAACCTTTCCTTTCGGAGGAAGGCATTGACGTTCCGGAGGTCCAAGATAGGGCGTAGGCCCCCCTTGCCCTTCTTGGGAACCAGAAAGTAGTGGGAATAACAACCACGACCTACTTCTGGACTCGGAACGCGCTCGACGGCCCCCTTGGCCAAGAGAGCCGAAACTTCCTCGCGGAGAAGATTCAAAGGATCCCCCGAGATACGGTGGTGCTGCGGTGGCATGGCTGGAGGGGTCGTCTCGAAGGGGAGGGAGTAGCCCCTTCGGACGATTTGCAGCAACCACCTGTCCGATGTTATGGACCGCCAGTGGAGCAGGTGATGGCGAACTCTGCCGCCCACTGGCGTGGTATGGGCCTGAAAGCTCGGACTAGGAGGGCTTTGAGGCGGATGCTGCCGGGGTGGAAGTGGGCTGACCACGTCGGCCTCCATTTCCGCCACGGCGGAAACCACGTCCGCGACCGCGCGCAGGTTGGTTCTGCGGCTGGTGGCTTTGCGGACGTGAGGAGGCGCCCCTTCCTTGGCCACGAAAGGGGCGAAAAGCAGAGGTGTGCGCCCGCGGAGCCGAGAGGCCCAAGGACTTGGCCGTAGCCCGGGAGTCCTTAAAGCGGTTCAGCGCACTGTCCGCCTTCTCACCAAACAGGCGAGTGCCATCAAAAGGCATGTCCATGAGGGTGTTCTGGACATCCCCGGAAAATGACGCGGACCGCATCCAGGCGTGGCGGCGGAGCGCCACCGTGGTGGAAATCGCTCTACCCAGCGAGTCCGTGGTGTCAAGCCCACATCGTATGGCGTGCCGTGCTGCATCCCTCCCATCGGCCAAAGCCTGGTTAAGACGTGTCCGGACCTCCTCCGGACACAGGGGCAGCACGTCCTCCACCGTATCCCACAGGGAATGGGAATAACGGTCCAAGAGACAGACGGTATTCAAGGACCGCAGGCCCAAACTAAGGGACGAGAACAGTTTCTTGCCAAACTGCTCGAGTCTCTTGGAATCCCGGTCCGGCGGAGCGGTCGGGAAGGAGGAATGGGAGGTAGAGGCCTGGATAACCAGACTCTCGGGGGTGGGGTGTTGGGACAGGAAACTGGGGTCGCCCGGAGCAGGGCGGTGGCGCCTGGCAACGTTCCTATCCACAGGAGGGACTGTGGAGGGCTTGGACCAGGTGCCCTGCAGAACGTCAGTGAGGGCCTCATTGAACGGCAGCAGAGGCTCAGTGGAGCTTGCTGAGGTTTGAAGCACCTCAGTGAGGATGTTAGTCCTCACAGCCACGGCAGGCAACTCGAGCCCAAGGGCCTCGGCCGCCTTGCGCAGCACCACAGAAAATGCTGCACCCTCCTCCGAAGCCACGGTCGGAGGAGAAGTGAATCCAGTGTCTGGCGAGGTGTCCAGCCCACTGGCCTCCCCCAGTTCATCTGCCCAGTCCTGAGAAAGCTGTGACTGAACAGCCATAGGGTCCTCGAACCCCTCCCAGTCGCCCCCTTCTTCCGATTCCTGATAAACAGGAGAAACGATCGGAACCGGACTGTAGAGATGGTAGGACTCAAGCGGCGTCGGATGCGGCGTCGGTCGACGCCGTTGCGGCGCCGGGTCCGGAGGAGGGCTAAACTGGGGCGGTGTCGGCGCCAAAGGCGTCGGCGGCGCCGGAGGTGTAGGCGTGTGCGCCGGCGGCGTCGGTGGTTCAGTCGCCGGCGCCGGTGGAGGAGTGACTAGGTCAACCGGCGGCGACGGGGGCCCAGGCATGGGCCCCGCGGGGACCTGCGGCGTCGAGACCGGAGTCGTCGACGGCGCCGGGGCCGGAGCCGCCGGCAGGCGAGGTCGCCCAGTCGAGTCCGCGGGGCCCGAAGGCGCGCCAGCGGGCGTCGACGGCGGGGCCAGGCTCCTCATGGCCGAGAGGAAGGCACTGATCTCCGCCGGCGCCGCGTCAGTCCCAGGGGCCGGAAGGTATGGGGGCGGACGCGGCGCCTGCGGCTCCGCCGGAGCCGCGGGGGTGGAACCACCCTGACCCTCGGCCGAGTCGCGCGACCGGCGAGGGGAGTCCGAAGAGCGGTGTCGCCTCTTGGACTTCTTTGAGCGTTTGGACTTACCCGACGACTTGGAGCCGGACGATCGATGGCGTCGGCTAGGGCTCCGCGAGCGATCCTTGGACCTCCTCCTGGACCGGGATCGCGCACGACGCGGAGCCGAGTGGCGAAGCTCGAGAAGCTTGCGGGACCGCTCCCGCCTAGCCTTCGAAGTCAGGGCCTGGCAGTCGTTGCACGACTCCGCGTCGTGGTCGGGGCCTAAACAGTAGAGGCACCGGCGGTGGTGATCGGTCACCGACATCAGTCGATTGCAATCCTCGCAAGCCTTGAACCCAGGCATCCTACCGGCACCAGATGTCGACAGACAAGGATCAAAAATGATCAAAAAGATTTAGTCAAAAAAGACTAAAAGGGGTAGCTCTCCCGGATCTGCGCTTACTGGCGCGGAAAAAAGAAGAACTGACGTCAGCGCGCGAGGGCGGCGTCTAAGTACTCCGACGACGTCATCCCGGCGCACGACGCCGACGACGGACGCGGAGCCGCAGACGACGCCTAGCGACGCGCAAGGGGTATTGCTGACGAAAAATCTTCCGGATCCAGTCTGACGCCTGGGGATATTCTAAGGTGAGGAATCGAACTAACGTGTTTCTTTCAGATATATCTTTTAGCATTATAAATATGGCTGAAATGTTGTTGCTCACAGTCGTACCTAAGTTCTTGTGCTGGACTTCATTAGGATAATTGAATATATTTACTACATACACAGGCGTCCCAGCGGCCAACGCAGAGGAGGGGACTTCTCCCTCAAAGCTGATCTAGTAAGGCACATAGAGGTTCCAAGTAGACAATGGGAGCTGTTAAGTCATGCAGGAGCGTGAGGGAAGCTCATAGGGCAGGAAGCGAACACAACCTCGCTACACCCATGGCCCTGAAAGCAGCAACATGGGCCTGTCAGAACCAGTGAGCGCATGCCGCTCTAGCAGGCAACAGCAGGGGACAGTGCAAGCATTAATAGATGGCCACATGGGGTCTCTCGCAGTACATGTGCCTAAGATGTTTGCAGACCTCTTTGTTCTTGAACATCTGCCAGCAAGAACTGCTGTACCAAAACTCCAGTGCAGAGCGGCATCACCACAGCATATTCTCTTTAGCTGAACGATTTTAATCCATGATAACAGGCACCCACACACCTACAAGCTCCTTGTTGCAGCACTAACTCAAAGGTATTTTGTATGCTTTTAAGGACTCGATTGAGGGGGTGGTGAGCCTTTGCACCTTCTCCATGCACAAGGTCTGAGCCCTGTTTAGACCGAACATTCTCTGCAACCCGACCCTCTGGCCAGAGGAAGGAAGTTGCTGATCTCAGGCCCACTGTCAAGAATGAGGATCAGTACTCCTACTCGGATGAAGGTGAGACTAATGAGGATACCTCAGATGCCACAAAAAAATACAGTGCCTCATATAAAGGTGCAAGAATAGGGAAAAATAGCGAGAGGCAGGAAACATGGTCCCAGATCCTAGCAAACATCTGAGGTTACTGAGGAGATCAGAGGGCTGATATTTGTTCACAAGAATCTCGGACATCCCAGGCACTCTGAATGTGTCTTGGCAATGAGAGTGGCATGTTACAACTGTGCTTGAGGAAACCTCTGGTTTGAGAGGTGAGAAAACAACTACTGGGCAGAGAGCCCTAGGCATGGTTAATCAAAGAAAGCAACGCATTCGCATAGTACTCAGAAATACCAGAGTACCAGGCAAAACAATGACCAATGGCAAGCGCAAAGATACTACATCTTCCCTATCAAAAGGAGAAGAGGAATAAAAAGGTCCTACATAAGAGCTACCAAAGTCACTGGAAGCATTGTAGGTGAGAATACCTTCTTCACCGGTTAGAGTTGGAGAGAGACTACATCTGTTTGTACACAATTAGGCGACATCGACCTCTATGCTATGCAGAGCTTCAAAATAGAGTTCTAAGTGTCCTGTGTAAAGACCCTGTGACTGACCTGATCCCTTTCTTGGGACTTTTGATTGGAGATGAGTGAAAGAGGGAACTATGATGCGACAGGTGAAGTTCCTAAAAACTCTTCTTCATTCGGGGCACAAAATGGCTTTGACTGGTGATGAATCTGAGGGAATCCAATGCCTAAGTGTTGAACAGACACCTTAAAAAGTAAAGAAATTACCTCCTCACGAATTTGCTACTGGAGAGCGTCTGGATCGCCGATGCAATCTGAAGGAGACACATTTTGCTTACTGGCTGTCAAACTGCACACATGTTTTCTGAAGTTATGTGGTTGATAAGTTAAAGGTGATAGAATCCTCTCAACTGATTTTGAGGAGGTTATGAGTCAAACTGTTTTGATGGGTCAAGGGAAATTTTATCAAACAGATAACCAACAGGGATTCTCCAGAATTTGGAAGCACAGATAGAGTTCTGGTGGCATTTGAAACAGGCACTACTACTTCTGGGGGGTTTATGGATGAGTGGGTGAGGGACACATACCTTTAACCAACTGAGCAAACCTGAGCTGCGGGAAACCTAAAAAAGTAATTATCAAAGGAAGGATCAAGCAGCATCCAAAGTCCTTACAGGGAACAACCCCTTTACATAACTAGAGTTCTTCAGGTTCTTTTGTACACAAATACCTCTCATCCAGCAGCTCATCAGATAAAGCCTTCAGTTCTTTGACGCTGGATTATTTTCAGCCCCAAAATGCTTATGAAGTTCAAAGATAATACCCTTAACTGGCTTACTCCATAACTTTTATTGGCCGAGAGCACTTGTGTATTGGCCTCACTTGGTTCCTGTGCACTAGGGAGTTCTACCAAGGGACTTTGCAATTTTTAAGGATTTTTGTCATTTCCCATCAATTTTCATAGAAATCCCTCTTACCTGTCCCTTAAGAGAATGGTTTTGTTTCTTTACCACATTTTGAAATGACATCTGTTTTCTTTATTCTAGTAGAAATTTCTTAATACAATCATATTAATATTTTTACACTATGATTTGGGCCTTAACGTTTTTTCTGTCTTACCTACATCACTGAAAGCTTTGTTATTTCACCACCCATCCTACTGCACAAGTTTATGAAGGTTAGCCTTTTTGTATGTATGTATGTATGTGGTATGTGTACAGCACAAACCAGAAAGGCAGAAGAGTGCTGTACTGGACAAAAAGTATAGATCCAGTCAATGAAAACTGGAGAGCTAGCTGGGTTCTGACTGAAATTGAACGTTACTGGATTGTTAAGTAACCTTCTCTCCTTTTCTAAAACAAAGCACATTTGGGGTGGGTCTGATGGATACAGTCATGTTGTTCCAGATCGTGGGTGCCGATATATCTCTTCAGACTAAGCTACCAAGTTGAGCCAAAAGGTGCCTGTCATAGTGCTCAGTTATAGAAACATACATACAGAGGGCTTGGTTCACAGAGGGCCTCAGCATTCGTGGCGAAGTCCCTGCAGTTGTGGGGAGGGTGGGGGGGGAGTCTCTGCATTTTGGTGGAATCTCTGCAATGAGTATTCTCATTGCAGAAATTCTGCTCCGAGTGCAGAGATTCCCCCTTGACTGTGGGGCCTCCGCCGTGAGTGCAGAAGCCCTTTGTGAATCAGACCCACAGTGCGATTATCTAGTGAATATTTATTGCGTATATTGGATGGAGCCCATCAGGAGAAGAGTGCTATTGCAGCCCAGCCATGACAACTTTGTCAATCACCACCCAGAGAACCCAAAGCATCAAGCCATTGCATTACGTCATATGAAGCTAAGCGTGGCAGATCAAATATTAACCTTAAGGCTTTTCCTTAAGGTGCACACTTGTACATAAGTAAGTATGTATACGTTGTTTCAATAGTGCAAACCTAGCCAAAAGTCAGCAGAGAGTCCAATGGAAAGGAAAGGTGGGAGCTGTGCCACAGCTCATAGTAAGACTGTGACCTCTCATCCTCCATAATCTTCCCTGTCGCTTTTCTAGAACTGCTGATTTCCAGATACCCTGCCTGAGGGACAGAATTCTACTCCTAAAATTTAACCGCAAGGAAATCTGAATTAGAGCTCTAGACTTACATGAAGCGTACTCATGTAGAACAAGCCAGGAAAGAGCAAGTAACAACTGTGTGTTCAAAATATGTGGGCGTTTAACCTCCTCACATTAAAGTAGCTCTTGGCACCATCTCACTGCTTCACATAGAGAAGCAAATAATCTTCAAGCTCAAATAATATAAAGCAACACCTTTAGATAATTAGCAATTCATTTAGAGAATTAAATTGAAAATGCATCTAAATAGCAAGCATTTCACGGTTTGCCATTTCCCCATGATTTTCTCTTTTATTTATCTTTATCAGTAAAGACATTTCAATGTAATACATACTTTCCAACCATGTAAGAAAATTCATATACGGTCCGCATTCGATGTCAAACAAATGAAGACGTGCGTTGCAGTTCTAAACTGCTCAATCAAGGTCCACGAGGACTCATTTCCTCAGCTCCATCTCCATTTGAAGAATGCATCAGTCAAATCTAATTCTATAGGCGTACACTAAAATATCATACACATAGTCATCCAGATACTTAAGTGAGATAAATCAACTGGAAATTATTTATAGGAAGGGTCGGCTACACATTTTAGGATGACTAGCATGGCAGAGGAGATAAATCCATGGTACGGACCCTAATTTCAAAGGAGCAACAAACATTTGCCCTTCGTGTGACAGTTTTTTCAAAACTTCTTTGCACAGTCCACACACCATACTAGTCAATTGGTTACAACTATCCATGTAAATTCCTTAGCCACTGAAACCAAAAGAATAAAATACTCATAACTGAGCAGAATATTTTTCATATGGAAACACGGCAGGCATACATTTCAAGCCATTGAGTATTCAAGGAAACCTAATCATGTCGTGAATTTCCAGGTATCATTTGAGAATTCCATACAAGCCGGAAATTTACATAAACTAGAATAGTAATCCTAGTAAACCACATTTATGACCAAGTCTTAGTACATCGAGCTCCGTTTTTAAACATAAAATTAAGAAGTTTGTATTACTTCCATGATGCAAAATGAGGAGATAGCAGCATTGCCGCAAAACAAGCAGATATGGAAATAATAGTCAAAGCAAATGTCATAAACTGAGAACGATACTTGTTTGAAGAAATGCATTGTGAGACACTTAACCATGTCTCAACGTTTAAAACCTGAAACTATTTTCGTGAAATAATTCTTTTATCTGCACCTTTTTGTTCATGTAAACCAGACCGAATATAGGTGTACAAAACGTCACAAGTTTAACCACTACCACCAATAAAAAAATATACATGGATTTTAGACAGCAAATAAGTGTGCCGTATCTAGGGTTGATACAAAATATCTAAAGTACATAAATAAATGCAAGGCTAACAGTTGATAATTCTATAATTTATTTTACTTATTTTGTAATGCGTGACAGAAGGCATCAGCAAGGGCACATTGTACATTACCATTGCTTGGAGTAAGAATTGTATTCTAATTGAGATTAAGTATTTCAGGTCGGGTCGGGGGTGGGGGTTCTACACCGTGAACTTGAACTTGTAATGCTAATTTGCCTTAGTGTGATAAAGGCACGTAGAGACGACTGCTGTCTGCGGCCCTGTGGTATGACGTGGTGACGTAATGGAAGTCGTAAATGATGACATAACTCTACGTGCCCCGTGCAAGGAGACTATGAGGGTGAGTGTGGCGGCGCTGACACTCCGTGCTCCACGGACGGTAACGCCAGGTAGGCATGTTACACTCCTTGGCATCCGTCCCACATCACATTAGGGCGCGCGAAGCTCTGTCACCGTCCAGTCAACGCCATGGTTTAACAACAAAACCAGCCGGCTGGTCCTAGAGGGCCTCTGCGCTTCCCAACTTCAACTCGCCATGACGAGTAAGGCCACTGCTCTGCACCTCCCGTGTGAATGCTCGTTTCCCATGAAACAAAAGGCGGATCCATAAACCAAAGATATTACTGGTATTAAATAGGCTGACTTTTAGCCCTCTTTATGTACAGTACTTGCCTCATTGTAAATAACGAGATTAGCCATGCTGCAGTCATAACATTAGGGTAACCAAGCAACTGGGCATGGGTGGCACCGCGAATACTTGTGTCCAGGCTTAAGACCGGAAGCAGGGAGAGCCATGAAGATGCTCCACTATTATGTCGAAGGACAGATAGTTGGCTTTGTTCAACTGTTCTTGAAACGAGTCATCCAAACTAATCCTCTCAGAATCCTCACCTAAGAAAATTCTTATGGGACGGATGATGTATGTGCATTCAATGGCCCACACAGAAAACCACAGAGTTGAGGGCTGTCTGCTTCAGCCCAAGGGTTTGAGATGCCCTTAGAGTAGGAGCTGCTGGTAGCTTGATGTAGGTGGCGGGTTCATAAAATGAAGGAATTATGTAAAATTACTTTTTAATTTTTGAAGAAAAACAGCGAACACATAGGAGCCAAAAAATCTTGCACATGTTTCCGGACAGCTTTATTGTAGTGCTTTCCTATATTTACCATTACATGAACGAAAACTTATTTTAACAAAAGCTTCATTTGCATTGGCGCTTCCAAATCCATGATTGCAAATAGTTTTTAGAGCATCATTCTCCCTCAGAATGTCAAGTTACTCATATATACCTTAATGTTAAAAGAAACTTTCAATAGCTTACAGAATAACCCAGAACAGGAAAGAGGGTACTTTTTAAGTCAGGCACCATTCGTAAACAACCCAAGAGCAAGTCCTGTGCCAGATCCCCCTCTCGTCGCTTGTAGCAGATCCCTGCCTGCTGCCTCTTTCTTGTGTGCCTTTTTTGTTGGTCCTTGTGTGCTTTTCCTGTTAGGGTTTAGTGTGCCCCTCCCCCGACCCTACCCCCTTTGTCGTTTTGTTTAGTTTCGGTGCCCCCGTCCTCACCGCTAGTGAGTCTGTTCCTGATGTGCTCCCCCACACTACCCGTTCTTCCCGCCGTTTTCCTGCTAGCGCACATTCCACCCCTGGACCTACTTAATGGAGGCCGCCGTGCCGAAGGCAAACGCATCTGCACATGTCAGAGCCTGGACCGCACCCAGCTCCGGGACACCGGATTCTCCCTCCTCCCACTTGTACACTGCTGACGCACTTCAGTCCCTCCACCCCAAGAGATGAACCAACTGCTACATCACCTCGCACAGAACTACAGAAGGTCCCTTCACCTGCCAGAACTGCTACTTCACCTGCAAAACCTACTCTCCAGCAACCCCCTATCTGGCAGACTCCCGACCAGCCGACACCCTACCCCTGGTCAGCTAACACCTGACCCGAAGCTTCACTGCACGCTCCTCATCGTTCGATCGTTCGGCCAGCACACCTATGAAGTCTAGGACACCATAACTACACTCGCCAGAAGTGATGTTCATCACCGAAACCTGGCTCAGCCCCTCTTCGGCACCTGACATAGCCACCGCAACACCCCCGGCTACAAGCGGCTACACCGCGACCGCGCAGGCAGGCCTGGCGGAGGCATAGCCATCGTCCACAAAGACACCCTCCAATGCACCACCACGGATGACAACATCACGCCGATCATGGAACACCTCAACTTCCAGTTCAAACTCGACGCAAAAATCACCATCAGAGGAACCCTCAACTACAAACCCACCCAAGCTTCTGCAACGCCATTTCAGACTTAATCGCCCCTCCCCCTGGCATTTGGCTCCGAACTCTGAATCTTCCTGGGAAAACTGAACTTCCATCTCGAGGACCCCAACAACAACTCTACCACCCTCCTTGAGAACATGAACAACCTCTGTCTCTCACAGCTGGTCTCCACCACCACACACATCACAGGTCACTCACTACACCCTATATTCTCCTCCAGTAATAGAATCAAGTTCTCCCACACAACTGAACTAACCTGGACCGACCACAGCATAATCCACTTCACCCTCACTGGCTCCCCAGGACCGCTGACCAGACCACCCACCTGACCCAACCGGAAATGGAATGGGGCCTCTGAACCCCTCTGGACCTCTGCCCTCAAAGCAACAACGCTCGACCCCTCTAACAACTTCGACCGCAAAGTCGAGAATTTCTCAAAGTGGATCTCTGATGCCGCAGACACCATCAAACCCCTTGAAAGACTTCCTCGGACCCGCAAAACGCACCACCTGGTTCACCCCAGAACTTCAGCCCCTCAAACATGACTGCAAGAAACTAGAGAGATTTTGGTTTTCCAGCAAGAATCCCTCCGATCTCAGCACTTTCAGATCAGCCCTCTCCAACTACCACCGCCAGCTCAGGGAAGCCAAGAAGGTAGCCCTAACCAACGGCATCGAGGCCAGCACCAATCATGTCAAAGAGCACTTAACCATCATCAGAGAGTTCTCCTTCCCTGTAGCCACCGAAAAAGCTATCCATCCCTCCCAGGCTCTCTGCGACACCCTAGCACACTACTTTAATCACAAATCAGACATCTACAGTAACTTCGACCCCCAGCCCACGACCTCAACCATCTCCACGCACACACCAACGCCGCGGACTGGAAACAGCTCTCGAACCAAGACACCGCCAACATTATGAACTCCATCCACTCTAGCTCTCCCTCGGACCCCTGCCCTCACCACATCTACAACCTAGGGAAAGAAAAAATCAGCATCTACCTCACACAGATACTCAACTGCTCCATTACGATAACCATTGTCCCCGCCACATGGAAGCATGCAGAGGTCAAGCCTCTTCTGAAAAAGTCCTCCGCCGACCCCAGCGAACTCAAGAAATACCATCCCATCTTGCTACTCCCTTTCCTAGCCAAGGTCTTGGAAAATGTCATCAACCACCAACTCTTAGAACACCTGGATCAGAACAACCTTCAGGATTCCAGGCGAACCACAACACCGAGACTGCCCTGATCGCAGCTACAGATGACATCAGAAGCCTTTACTACAGGGGAAATGGTGGCCCTCATCCTCCTCGACCTCTCCGCAGCAGTCAACGCCATCTCCCATCACACCCTCATCACCAGACTCTGCCACCTGGCATCCAACACAATGCTGAAAGAACAATTGATTGACAGGATGCTCCATAATGTCAAACACTCACCCCAGCACAGAGATATGGGCCTAAATCCATTGTTTTTTTGTTCTCCATTCCATTCAAATCTTACGATGGATCCCATTCCCACCAGGAAAACAGTGACCCGAGCCCTCATCACCAGCCGCCTCGTCTACGGCAACGCACTCTACGCTGGTACCACCAAGCAAACTACTCAACCACTTTCAGACAATCCAGAACACCGCAGCAAAACTCATCCTCAACCTCCCTAGATGAACCAACACCTCACCCCACCTCAGAACCCTCCACTGGCTCCCCGTACAGAAAAGATGCCTCTTCAAACTCCTCACTCAGGCCTACAAGGCCTTCCACAACATCGGACCCGCCTACCTCAACCACCGCATGACGTTCCATCGTACCACCAGGTAGCTCCGCTCCGCTCCGTCTGCCTTGCCCTGGCCCATACCCCCCGCATCCGCCAGAATGGTAGTGGAGGTCGTTCCTTCTCCCACATCACCCCCAAGTCCTCAAGACATGGCTCTTCGATGAAGGATGTAGAGACCTAGTGCCTGTAGACCCCATGGGGTGACAAGCCACGCTTTACAAGAACCCTCCGATTGATTAAACACCATTCATGAAACAAAAACAGCATGGTGGTAAATACTTTGTACATCACAAAGTTCAGTGGAACAGTGCATTGTACATTTCACTGCAAGGAAGTACAAATTGTCTAAATCAAACCTTGCCAAAGGAAACATCATTCAATTTGGCATGGGTAAAATGTTTTTGGTGGTTTGCTAGTGATGCCTTCGCTGAGACCCACTGGCACAGCCGTCAACAGGGTCCCTTGATATACTAGCTCTCAGTCTGTTAAAGTTGTGCGAGTCCTGCTGGGTTGTGGGTAGTCTCTGTACACTTGTTTGGAACATGGAAAGCAGAATGGGCGTGGTTCAGTTTAATTCCCCAACTCACCTGTGCCTCTCGTCTTGTCATGGAGAAGAGGTTGTTCTTGACCCAGAATGAAGAGGAATGGACAAAGGCATGCACAACACCAGATCCTCTTTCAAAAAGCATCCTGTCAATAGTCTGATTGGTATGTGTGTGCGCAGCATTGAGTTGCACAGGTCCGCTATCTACTAGAGACTTGGCTATTCATGAATACTGAGCAAAACCAAAGGGGATGATGGACGGAGTGTTGAACATTGCAAGCACTCACACCCAGTCAACTGATCTGGGTTTAATCCATCATCATTCTTAAGCTCACTCCGCCACCCCAGTTCAGACATGGCCATATGCAAATCAGTCTGACCCTGTGCCTCATTGGTACAGTCCAGCCTGAACTGCCAAGCCATGTCTTCCCTGGACCGGAAACAAGCATCCTGGGACAGGTTTCGGGTTCATAACCCTCATTAGCCAGGCTATCTTCAATCTAGTGGCAAAGTCAGCAAGGGACCCACGTCTGGGCATACCCTGCCAACTTAGGGCAAACAAAGCAAAACCAAAGGGGATGATGGACGGAGTGTTGAACATTGCAAGCACTCACCCCCAGTCAACTGATCTGGGTTTAATCCATTATCATTCTTTAGCTCAGTCCACCACCCCAGTTCAGACATGGCCATATGCAAATCAGTCTGACCCTGTGCCTCATTAGAACAGTCCAGCCCGAACTGCCAAGCCATGTCTTCCCATGACCGGAAACAAGCATCCTTTGACCGGTTTCGGGTTCATAACCCTCATCAGCCAGGCTATCTTGAATCCAGTGGCAAAGTGAAACCGGTCCCAGGATGCTTGTTTCCGGTCCAGGGAAGACATGGCTTGGCAGTCCGTCAATCATCCCCTTTGGTTTTACTTTATTCATGAGTACTGCCTTCAGGCAAATCACAAAACTGAGTTGAAGCACATCACATAATGAAGGGGTTTTCGGTGTCCTGGCTGTGCGGTGTGCCTGTTAAGGTCTCGCCTGACCCAGCGCATGCGCTGGTCTGGCGAGACTTATTAATAGGGCTCCAAAAAGTGCTACCAGGCGAGCCTAGAGCTACAGTGCATGTGCGCGGGCGCGCGCGCCGCGTTTTACCGCGATTACTTTCACTTACGGCCGCACGGCCGCTTTGATGTTTGATCGTGATCGCGATCACTTTCTCGGCCGCATGGCCGCTTTGCATAACCAATAGGTGTCGCTTTTGGGACCTTATAATTATTTGGTTACGCAACTGTTGCATGGCTAAACACTTATAAGGTCCCAAAGGCGAGACCTATTGGCTATGCCAATGCTTGTTTTGTTATGTTAGGGTGCCTGACAGGCTAATTACCAGCTGGTAATTCCCACTTGGATGTGCACTATGGAAAGCTCTAGAAGTTCAAGTAATCTATTTCTAGGACATATCGTGCACACAGCACCTGCTGGCCAGCATCCATAGGACTACATGTGACATGTCCTAGTAAAGGTCGACAGGGGTGCAGGGCAGGCTAGTGCTCCAACTGCTGTTACAGGGAAGTACTGGAGCAATGAAGCAGTGCGAGGGAGAAAGAGAAGAGTGGTGCAGATAAAGAGCCATGCAGTGTGTGATACAAGTGATTCACCAGCGCACTGTTATGCTGCTGTCTAGCAGTGGCAAGCCCCAGGAAGGAAAGGCGTGCACAGTTCTGAACCACACCAGAGTTATTTGCAAACCCTCAACTGCACTGGACCCCAGAATGGGCACCGTGCCTACAAAGTATTGTTGTTTCAAAGAAGTAATGATATCTCAGACAGTGTGATGCACTTTTTGGGACCTTGGGATCTATTGAGCAGTAGTGGAAAACCATCAGAGATCGTGGGTAATAAATTAAATGATCCCAAGGCTGTTTTTTTCCATCATCCACTGTTAAATCAGTCAGTGCCACACTCCAAGAGGTCTTTCTTCACTCCAGCAGCGTGTGCAGGCGATGTCTCTTGTAGTTAAAATAAAAAACCTAGATGCCAGCATGAACAGCAAATCTCTGAATCAATGGAAGACAGATATATAATATGCCTACAACTTGGTAGCAATGGTCCAAGCCAGCATGAATAATTTAACTGCAGGAGTTAAGGATGTATCGCAAATGCACGCAAAACCGTACAATACTGTGAGGAAGAAGACTAACTTGTGTTACACAAATACAGGTGCCAAAGGCAGTGGTAAATTACGACCCTACATGACATTACATTCTGATATAACTACGGTGGGACTGAGAGCCTAATTTACATGGACTCCCTTTACTAAAGTGAGGGAAAGTGAAATGGTGCACTACGGATACCTAGTTTAGTGGGGACGTGGCCCTGCTAATGGTCTCATACATGCATGCTGACGTTTGTTTGAAGGAAAGAAACATACTGGAGGGGAAGGAGCAAGCTGGGATTGCAATTCAGTTTAATTTCAATCACCCGAAGCATGTTCCTTGTTCACGGGATCAAAGTGACTAACAGCAGTGGGACACGCATCCCTATTGGGATTCAATAGTTAATTGAGCCTTTTGAAGGGCTCTGTGTACAACACCAAATTGGAGTAAGGGGTGTATCCCAAGCTGTACATGATACAACCTATTCTAATAGCTCTAAGGCATGATTTGAATGAAGATTTGCCTTGCCAATGTGCCTACAGCATCACTGACCTAATAATCACTAGCATTGGTTGATCCTTGTGGCGCTCAAGATCATATTCATTTAATCTCCTTTGTTCCTCGGCACACCAGTCTGGAAGATTCTCCATGACCTCTTGTCACTCACCCCCTGAATAATGCATTAATAGAGCGTGCCTCATTTGCGCACTCAACGTTGGTCCATACACCCTCGCATATGATTGAACATCTTTTTCCATTTTCTCCATGGTATACTTGGGTACTTAGAAGAAATGGGGGTAGCATTACATTTTACATACTTCCATCCTCTGTACTACAATATTGCACCACCGACTCAGCATAAAACATAGTACCTCACTAGAACACGGGGAAAAACATGTACATACACCAACAAATTATGGTTCCCCACAAGGAACCCCCAAATAACCTGTATTGACAAACTTAAGGTGTGCCTGTCACCGTACAGCAACTTCCAATGATAAGCTAAAGATGTGCCTGTCACTGTAGTGCATCTTCCACAGGCTGTCAGACAAACTGTGGGTACCTGTCACACCAAGTTGTGCCTATCACCTCTTGCTCCTTGTGGACTGGCAACCATAGTGTGCCAATCACCGCTGTTTTTCCTTGCTCCAAGCTGCTTTTCTTCTGCCTTATACCGGAAGGCAGGACACACAAGGGGAACAAGTCGCTGTGCCGCGTCACTGTAAAGTTTAAAACTTTGCCGTACTCTGCCTCTGATTAATGAGGCAGATCACGCTGCACTACACATGCAGGGCCCCCGGCTCTGCTTTTTCCCAAAATATGGCCGTTGTGTGTCGTCTAACGTTCTTTCAATAGGTGATGGTGCTTGTTTTACCACCGGAGCGCATCAATTAATTCAGCGAGGCACGGAACGCATATATGTTCCAGCTGAACACACTTGCGATGACCCCCACAGGCCTTAATGACTTCAATTTCCAGACGATTCCTCTCCCGATTCCAATACCTGAGGCTCAGCACAAACACCGGCGAACCCACTACCATGCCGGCTTCTCCAAGTCCCGACTCCTCACAGTACTTGGGAACTCCACACCGTAATTGTGCCGGTTTTAGTATATTTCGACTCCTCACTGTAAGTTTTCACCATTTCGTTTAACCTCATTCCTCCATGTTGAGGTCTACCACCATCTAGCGTTTTAAGTACAATGTCTAAATATCATTAATAACCTCACAAGCATGAAGGTATTTTTTAAGTGGTTTATTAAGGCACATCTCACCCATCATCAGCTGACATCAACTAACTCAGAATCTCCACACAACAGACATGGAATATAGCAAAGAACATTTCTAATTAAACTAATCTACATGTGGTTCTAGGGTTAGAAGCACATGTAGGAAACACCACACATGTATTCCGGTTGCCTTGAATATTATTGTTTCCTTGCACATGCATAGCACAATGTGCACTAATAGATTAAACTGGATCTGGATATCGTTTTTATATTAACCCGAAGAGTTCATCGATCCTAACATGCATGATAAGTTTCTTGATTCCCAAAAGGCCTAGAAGTAATTTTATTTAAGGTAGTACATCTGCATATTTCCTGCATCTTGTAGTACAGTGCAGCCTCACTTTCAATGCTCTTATTCGATACAGCCTTTTTGAAGTCCCTGCCTCCCACTTTGGAACCTCCAAGAACTACACCGTAACTTTACGGGCAGCTTAATTTCATACCAACTTGCTCACCACTGTCCTGAAGATAAACCCCAATAATTGGGTTCGAAACGCCGTCGACCACCCGATAACATGAATTCCTTATAACTTGTAAAAATCAATTATGGAATTCAACTACTATGTTGTTGTCAATGTGATGTCTTTTTAAAACCACTATCAATATTTCACCCCACGCTTATTTATTATGTGAGCACTCGAAAATTGAATTTATTTAAATAAATACCGGTCATCTTTTGACCTACATGACCCTTTACGTACTCTGTCTCTTGCTCCCCACCGAATTGATTTCACTTCTTTAAAAAAACAGTGCCCCTTCTTGGGTCACCTTTTTTCATTAGGACCTTTTGGGGCATACTTGAACCATTGTTCTTAACTATTCCTTATCACCCCAGGTTCACATATCGGGGTACCCTTGTCTCCTAAAACCTCACTTTCAATGCTGGCAAACAGATGGGAGATTTTAGGAAAATAGTGAATTCAGCATTATATTTATGAATCTTTATCGTCACTTCAAGGTCTTTTCACAGTCTCTCCATGAGAGGATCCTGACGCCTGCTCATTTGATGAAGAAGTAACGATTTCCATCATGTGTTTATGCTCCTCAGACTTGTACTGTGAGAAAAGTGTGTGTTGCAGGGATTTTGCTCAGGAACAGAACTATGCTTGGGACCACAGAACACCGAGACACCATACCCCCTAAGTGTTTATGAGCCCGAGTCCGACTAGCTATAGTGTCTCTCTTGCCCTCCTAACCATATCCAGAGAGAAAAGTGAATTGACATTCCAGAACACAACACTCCTGACCCTCTCAGGGATTGTGGCAACAGGATACCCACTTTCGCTCTCACACTCGTACACAATAAGATATAGCACAGACCCAAAGGAAGATTGAAATGTTTATTTAAACTATTGTGCTCCAAAATGCAGTATTCATGCCATAATCAGAAAACAAATCCTTAGCAAAAATACAGTCAGCATAAATAGTAAACCAACTATTATAAAAAGCCCTGTCATATTTTAAGACAGATTAGCCTAACCCCGCCCATTCTACAGAAGTGTAATGATTATATACCAGAAGATCTCTGGGATTAGTAGGGGACCCCTTAGCTTAGCATTCACAGTTGGACGTTTTACATCTCCGGTGCAGCAGTGATCTCCTCTCAGAAAGTCTCTCTCTCTATGTATATTACATTAGTGTCCTATATGACAAGGCGCATACGCTCACAAACAGCTGCATTCATGTTTTGTGTCTAGGTGCTAGTGGCTGACCAGAATAAAATAACAAGGGACATTGTTGTTTGACTTTGTCGGCTGTGCGCAGACTAAATCCCAGGAAAGAACAGAACGCGAAAACAGCTGCAAGTTGTGTGTAACAATACAATGTGGCACAAAAATAAACATGTTTATATAGTAACGTGTGCAAAGCAAATGCGGCCTGTATCATGTACAGTAGGCTAACATAGGGAAAACTACAATGGACCATGCACGGATCACGACGTGAAAGGACCATTCAAAATTGTATGCATTGTAGTAAATGTGCTCCAACTGGTTTTTTTGAGTGAGAGCTCTGGTCAGCTGAAATGGCAATTGTCGCCTTATTATGTGCTGTGCCTTTTGTTATTTTTGCATTAAACACGTATTAACCTTTCAAGTCTCCCACAGCCACAAACCCTTTAAATTTTTTTCTCCAACAAAGAGGCAAGAAAAGTCACTTCATGCATAGCAAAGTGGATGTACAGCCTCTAAAGGTTTACTTTCTAGGGGTAAAATAAATATGTGATGGAGCGTGTGTTGTAGATGTTGGATGGTGCCTTATCTGAGGCAGAGCTAATTGTAGGTGAGATTACCACTGCGGTAGTGTTAAAGAGATACATTGTGAAGAGCTGTCTTAGGCAGGACAAAATCCAAGAAGCGGTACATACTTCTATTTGCTTGGTTTAAGACATAGAAAGGTGGAGTGGATGACAAAGTTCTTGTTCGAAAAGCTTTGAAAAATAAAATTTAGAACTTGGCTGCATGCAAATCACACAATCAAGAGTACCATGAAAAGTCACATGCAGGGCTATTTTTTGTTGTTGTTGCCAGGAATAGACATGAATGTGATGAGGTTTTGAAGAGGACTGACAAGACCCAGAATGTAGTGAGAATGCCTTGGAAACGCTTGACATCTTTTGTGCATCCACACCACCCTTGCAGAAGGTTGTGTGAGACACAAGATGGCCTTACAGGCAATACATCACTCGCACAGGCATGTTTTCTTCATGGATGATTATTTCGTCTCCTGGCTTGAGGAGAAATTAATAGATGAGGCTAACACCATGAATGCTATCCGTAGCTTGAGCTCTCTGTGCACTGAACACAATTGGAGAAGGAACTACTCTACAGATAAATGGGAGATTTATCAGGATCAGCTTAAACAATACAAAAATTCTATTCTACAAGCTAAAGCCCCCTATTTTCCCAGAAAGATTCTGAATTAAACTAATAAATCCCAAAATATATTTTCAATTGTATCTAACTTATCTAATCCCGACAGTGAAAATACCACCTACTCAATTCTTATGTGAAGCACTGAATTCCTTTCTCTTCGATAAAATTAATGCCATCAAGGATAACACCCCCTTAAGCTCCTCACCCAGGAATTCACCGGCCACTGTTAGAAGGTAATTCAGTCAGCACACTGGAGTTCCTATCAGCAAGGAACACTTTTCTAACTTAATGATTAAGGTAAAATCTGGTTCTCCCTCTGACAGCTACCCCTTTCAAATTTTAAAAGAAATATTCTCGATATTCCCTGACATTGCTCTATCATCACTCAATGACTCTCTGACTCAGGGCCTAGTCCCCGGCTCCTTTAAGGAAGCAATTCTAGTCCCACTGTTAAAGAAAATTGGTGCAGACCCACCTATTTTGATTATCGCCCCATCTCATTTCTTCCTTTTCTGGCCAAAGTGTTAGAAGCACAAGTTGCCAACTGTCTTTGCTTCTTTAAGCAATCTCGTTTTCTTGATCCCCATCAGGCGGGCTTCCGCCTATCTCATTCAACTGAGGCAGTACTTTGACCGTGCTGGATGAAATGAGGGAAGAGGCTGACAGGGGCACTACCACAGGCACTTTTGGTCCTTGACTTATTCGCTGCCTTTGACACGGTCGACCACGAACTTCTGGTGGACTGTGTCAAAGCTGCGGGCATCAAGGGAACACCGCTCAACTGATGTGTCTTTTTTGAAAAGACATTCCCAGTTAGTTTGGCTGTCCGTTCTTGGTTCTCCTAAGTTGAAACTGACCTGCAGTGTACCTCAGGGATGACCTCTACCCCCCCAATCTTTTTAACTTATATATCTACCCCTCTGTACATTTCTTGAGGAAAAGGAATGTGTGCATATTTAACTATGCTGATGATGTGCAACTTCTTTTCGCAAACAATAACACCCCGGACTCAAATCTCGATCTTCCAAAATACCATGCTATTCATCCATGACTGGATGAATAGCAAACAATTTAAGGTAAACTCTGACAAAAAAGATCATGTTTTGGTCAGAGGCTCTCAAAATACGTCGAACTCCAACTTTTGACCTGTGGAAATGGGCATTTCCCCCCAGCCTAAAACCTCTGCAAAGAGCCTAGGAGTGCTTATCGAAAACAATCTTTCCATGAAGCCTAAAGTAGGGTTTGTAGTTTCTTCCTGATTTCTTCAGCTCTGGATGATCAGAAATATTGGAAGATTTCTTACCTTGGAAGCCCTTGTCCATGTTGTTCTCGCATTAGTCATTTCACGCTTTGACTATGCGAATTCGCTTTTTTTTTTGGTCTCCCAGAATACCTGATAAAGAGATTACACCTGGTACAAAACCAGGCAGCCAGGCACGTTTACCGACAATCGAGGAGGTGTCATATCACCCCTTTAGTGAGGAACCTTCACTGGCTACTGGTGAAACAGCGTTCTACCTTTAAGATCGGCTGTACCATCTTTAAATCCCTGCATGGCAACTGCCATGAGCTCATATCCTTACCCAATCATAGGTGTGTTCATCTTCGTAATTTGAGGTCCTTGCATCTCAACATTCTGGTCATTCCCCCTTTTAAGAAGAGGCTAGGAGGTTCTAAATTTTCTGTACTAGCACATTGATTCTGGAACTCACTTCCATCTAATATCAGATCAACTGCCTGTTACTTCAGATTTAGACAACTCCTGAAAATATGGTTTACTCAAGTATATAAATAAGTTTATGAGCTGCAAGTTATGTTTTTCAATCAGCGCCAAGAACCCAGTTGGTGTATGAGCGCTTTATAAATATTTTTAACGTAACATAAATAAGTATTCCATCTGCAGTTCACAAATCAGAGCACAGATCAGCAATCAAACAGGGCAGCAGTTTGAAAGTTTACGACACTTGATTATGTATTTCTATATTACCTGGCACATTTGTAAGGGGTTACCATGTGACTTAGAGCCTAAGGCATTGTACGACTGGCATCCAATGCTGTTGATGTAAAAGATGGGAGATTTTGAAACACATAAGTTGGATAAACATCTGTTTGTGACAGCTGACGTCTGGCTCCTGAGTGAGCGGTGTAGTGGAAAACAGAAATGGTACCAGGAAACCATTGAAGATGAAGACATAGATGGAGAAAAATGTAAACCAGAAGATCGTTTATCGGGATGCAGTCAGCAGTATTATGTAAACAACTGCTACAGTCATTCATCCACGTATGCTGAAATGGAGTGTTAAAGACTTAGAACAGAAAGACCCGGGGAGGTGAACAGTGGCTGAGTTTAGGTGCCAAGGTCGAGGGATACTGTGCAGGCTCGGAGGGACTGGCTAATTGTACGTCTGCTTGGGTAGGTGGGTTCTTAGCCATCTTCTGAACTTGATAAAGTTAACTTCCAATCTTACAGTCAGTGGCAGAGAATACCAAAGAGAAGATCCGAGCACAAGGTTCTTTCTCAACATTTCTTGAACAGCACTGAGGACAGAAAGTGTTAGTTGGTCGACCTTAATCTTCTATTTGGATAAACGATTTCCAAGTAAATTTCCAGGTAAATGTGTACATATCGGCTGTTAGCACATTTGCATAAAATGTGGGATGTAAAATACCTGTAAGGGAATAAGGAATGTAAAATACCTGTGAAGGAATTAGGACAGTTTGCTAAGTTATATATGCAATATAGGATTGTGGTGCTATTTATATTCAAGTAAACATTTGTTTCTCAACTCAATGGTGTCTCCTGCCTTTTGTAAGTCCCCTGATTAAAAAACTAGCATTTGCAATGCAATAGGTCTTGCATTATTAAAGTTTGAGCTATTGGTGTTGCATTATTAGCCCGTCGTTTCACATTAACTCACTCAACAGTTCTGGCTAGTGTTTCCAATATTAATAATATGAAAACGCAATATTATTATGACTTCTTTATAGTACAACTAACAGTTTGTCTGCCTTTTTGACCTTGAAGTGCTGTGAGAGTGCAATGTATTGTTCCTGACACCCCGGGGCTGTATACGGGTTTAAGGACCGTACACTAACTCAGTGTGTGTCTGGATACTGCCCACTGCCAGCGCTGTGTGTGTAGTGGAAACATTCCACCCCATGGACAGTACTGTGGTGTACAGAGCCCTCATAGCTTTGCGTGTTCTAAATCAGCCGGTGTAGTGAGCTCTTGCTCGATGGGGTATGCTGGCTGGTTGCTTTTTGTTTGTTTTTGTTTTGCAGTTATATATAGCGCGAAGTCCACCCAAAAGTATTGGAGAGATTTACAGAACAACCAGTTACATTACACAAGAACACATTGCCTATTGGAAGGCACAGGGAGATTAACTAATTTGCCCAGAATCACAGGATGGTGAGCCAACGCCGTGACTCGAACCTGGTTCCTTAGCTTCCCGCTCGGCAGCTCTGGTCATTACGGCACACCCTTGTGCTTTAGGGAGATTGCCTACTTTCGTGTTGCGTGCCTATGCTTCATTTTTGTACAGTTCTACTGCAGAGAGGGCTACTGTGCCCCTAATATTCTGTGCAGTGCGCCACAGTGATGCAACGCATCAGGTGTTAGTGGGGAAGGAGGGGGTCTGGGGACACAGTGAGGAGCAGCGGGTTATAGAGTCTCCTGAAGTGAGCCCCGGGTGGCACTGTCCCTCTCGTTCCTTAGTATGCAACAGGTTGAATACTCTACACAGGTTACGGCCTATAAATAATAAGGTACCCCATACATTGTCAGAACTGTCCCGATTTCAAACTCTAAAAAAAAAAAAAAAAAAACCCAAAAAAAGTAGAGTTTCACTCTAAATGAGTAAGAGTTATTGGCTTGTGATTTTGTCAATGGAAAAAGCTGAGGCACAGAGAAATGGGATTAACTATACACACCAGCCCCCTAGACACACGCCCACTTTCACACTCATGCGCACATTCCCTCTAAGGCACGCACGCACACTTACGCACACTTGTTTTTATTCTCTCTCACACACGTGGCACCTTACACATTTTCTCTTACTCACGAACATAGGTAGGCACACACACAACACATTCTTTCACACGTGTGCGCACGCACATACTCTCACAAACCTATTCACTCTCGCCACCTGAATGCACACTCACTCTTATAAATGGACACACACCAGCCCCAGACAGTCACACTCTCTCTCAAACACACACACACACATTCCCTGTCTGGCATGCACACATACTCTCACCCACGTTTACTGTTATTGTCTCCCACACATACCCCCTTACAGTCTTTCTCACGCACATATGTATGCGCACACACAACACATTCAACCATGTGCACACACAAAACACAAATATTTTCTCTCACACACACTTCTTCTAATTCTCCCACACATCACACAATTATATTGTCGATCACAGACACTCGGCCACACGCATACACACTTACACACTCATTCAAGCACGCACACACGCACTCACACCTGAGCTCCCTCGCTCTCCAGGCGGCAGCAAATCACCAGGGTCCCCAGATTCCGGTGTGAAAGTCGGAATATTTCGGTGGAGGTAAAAAGCAAAAGGACACACTCTCATTCAAACACACACGCACTCTCACACGCACACCTGAGCTCCCTCGCCTTTCCACATGGCAGTAAATCATCAGGGTTCCCAGATTCCGGAGTGAAAGTTGGAATATTTCGGTGGAGGTAAAAAGCACAAGGACACACTCTCCTTCAAACACACACGCACTCTCTTGCACGCACACCTGAGCTCCCTCGCCTCCCCAAGCGGCAGTAAATCACTAGGGTTCCAAGATTCCAGGGTGAAAGTTGGAATAGTTCGGTGTAGGTAATAAGCACAAGGACACACTCTCCTTCAATCACACACGCACTCCTGAGCTCCCTCGCCTCTCCACGCGGCAGTAAATCACCAGATCCTGGTGTGAAAGTTGAAATATTTCAGTGGAGGTAAAAATAACAAGGACACACTCTCAAACACGCACTCTTACACGCACTTAAGGTAAGTAAACAGTGTGCTCGTGAAAGCGCGCTGTGGGTCTTGCTCAGCAGAGACGTGGCCATAATGCATAGTGTAATGAACAACAGTGAGGCTGGGCCGAGCTTTGCTTTAATTATGAACGATGCCTGGACCGCGCGAGCAGAGAGCCCCTGCCAAAGCCACTGTGACCATTTCCCACAAGCAGCCACTGTGCTGGAATTGTTTTGCACGGACTGGCTTGTACTGTAAAATGACTGTTGCAAAAAAATTACAGCATGAAATGGCAAAGAGTCAGAGGGCATAGACAGGGCTACTCGAACCAGGGAGGTGACGCAGGCCCCGGTGGGGGGGGGGGGGGACGACTCCTAGCCCTTGGGAGGGGGGGTTCCAACTCTTCAGGGGACCCCAATCCTCCCAGGGGTCCCCATTCAGCCCAAGGTCAATGGGTGTCTTTGAGATATGAGAAACTCAGGACCCCCTCATCACAATCTGCGGGGGGGGCATCATTTTGTGCTATGCCAGTGGTTCGAACTAATCAATTCTGCAGCAGCAGCGTTTTCCATTTGATTATTAATTTAACACCCTTGTCACGTCATCTACCATCTGCTGTGTTATTTGCAGAGTCCACAAAATAATATTTCCGCCTCAAACAGATGAAACATTACTAATATAAGTGCCACGCTTTGCAAACGTTTACAGGTATCTTTCGGTTGCTGATTGCTGTATTCGGAGTTCAACAGGCACCAAAGAGGTGCACCTTTTTCCCAAACAGTATTATCGTGTGCTAAAAGGACTAAACTACGAAATAAGCCTGCTACTGAATGCAATATTCCACATAATTGCATCATGCCACATAATATGCCTTTTCTGGTCAACACGGTCACTCAACTTGGTCCTTCCTTTCCGCATAATTCAAGTGGTTATGGGCATAGAGCAGAGTCGAGCCAGAGAGCCCCTTTTCTTGGCGCATAATATAGTCAACATTGCCACTCAACTTGGCCCTTCATTTCCGCATAATTCAAGTGTTTATGGACATAGGGCAGAGTTGAGCTAGAGTGCCCCTTTGGGGTCCTACACCCCGTTTGATTTCTCCTAATGGAGAGCACGTTAGGTCGCTGAAAATGAAGGGCTCGTTCTGTGCCCTTGTTGAAGGTCGGGGGGGCACCCGCACTCATTATTGGGGGATTCGGCAAAATCAGCATTCGGCAGCGGGCGCTTAATACAAACTTCGGGGATCTGCGCTTATTTATTTATTTATAGAAACTAAGCACTGGGAACATGCACATGAGAAAGCTGTGGTCTGGTGGCTAAGTTGCTTACCTTGAAATCAGGAGACTTGGGTTGGAATCTTGGCTTCCCCACTTAATCAAATTGTGTGATCGTAGGCAAATCCACGCATCTACTTGTTTTGCAGAGATGTTTATAAACATGGCCTATTTCAGGTAGAACAAACCCTACCCATTGCAATAAGGGTGGTCTGGTATATGGGGCAGCGAGAACAGGTCGAGATTTTGCACAAATATTGGTGTGGGGCACTCCTGTTAGAGGGCCGGGGTTCACGTCTATTACATCACCAAGACCCATTCATCATTCAAGTGTAGGTGTGCCTAGAGGCAATCCAGTTTCCAGTTTTGCACTACACGAGAAAAGAAACACTGTGCAGTGTATTTAATGCACGCCAAAGATATGTATGTAGGCGGATTGAAATCCAGATCTTAGCACCTGGCTTGGTAATTCCATTTCTCAAAGCATTCGGTTACCCCACCTCACTTTTGAAATTAAATTTCTATTTTAGCTCACCCAATGCGGGTGATGGGGGGGGGTGGGGGCGGGAGCAGCGTTCGCTTCCTCGTTGCAGTTGAGCGCGGAGAGTACACGAGTTCTGACGCTGCCGGGCTTCCAGGCACTCCCGCCGGCCGGATGAAACATTATCTGACTTCAGATCCAGGCGATGAGCAGGCAGGTGGGTGGTGAGGCCCACGCACGCATCCAGTTTGAAAAGGGATGGAAACACATTTTGCGTCATTTGGGAAACTCTTAGCGAGCACAGCTATCAATAGTGCTGCATGTGCAGTTGCACCAAGCATTCGCCGTCTGGGTGGCTTACTGCACCCCAGGTTCATTCTCCGTATTGGCATTAGGGCTCACGAGTCCACAGTGGATTTCTTTTTATTTCAGGGCAATCGCTGAGGGGTAGGTGTATTATTTTCAGTGCAAGGTAAGGAACAGCCATATTTATTAAACAAGACGTCAGCGGTTCTTTCATTTCGTTGCTTCACTAGGAAATGGATCCAAAAAGAAAACATTCCCGCGAGTGGTGCGCGCGTGCGCCACAGTGAGACATGTGCTTTCAATTATCGCGCCCGTGTCTGGGCACGATAATTGAAACCACATGACGCCCGGTGCTCGTAACAGACACCAATAGGCCGTGGGCGGAGCAATGCGCCTGCCTTTGGCCTATTGCGTGCAGTCTTTTATAAAAAGATGCACGCAAAGGCCAATAGAGGCCCACAAAAGGAAAAGCACACGCACGAGTGTGTGCGATTCCTAGGTCAGCTTGAAAACCCCGTTTTTAGCTACTAAATGTCTTGCGCTGCGCAAGCAGTGCTACGCAATGCACCGCTAGGCGCGAAACCTAAAAACAGGTCCAACACGACCTTTCCTTTATAATGTTTTGGCCTGGTTAGATGATCACCGCACTTACAATGAGTGAGAATTGGCCTGGAAGCACTACAAGGAAGGCACTCATTTAGAAAAATACGGATATTTGAAGCTCGAACTCCTTCAAACTTTCTGTTAGCAGGCTATTATTTATCATTAGCACGGATAAGGTAAAACATAAAAATGCTGGAAACAAATGTAAAGAGGTAGGCAAATGGAATGAAGCATACAGAAAAGAAGATGACAACAACTAATGCGAAACAGGCTTAAAGAAAGAGAAAAAACAAAGTATAAAGAAATTGTCTCAAAAGAAAGAGGAGCAAAAGGGACAACGGGACAAATGTTTTCAAATGCGAAAGTAGTGATATGTGCAAGGGGAAACGGAAAAAGAAAGACAAATAAAACGAGGTAGGAAAAAAGTGAAAGGTAAAGAGGGCCACAGAAATAAATGAAACAGAGCGACAAAGGAAAAGACGACACCAGCAAATTCAAAACGGGTGCAGAAGCAAAATGAATTAAAGTCAAAGGGAAATATAGGGATCAACAGTGGCAAAATACACATGGGAGACAGGCACAGTAGTGAGACAAAATCGAGTGTAGGTTGACAGGCATGTGCACAGCTTATCAGCAAAAAATGAAAAATCGATAGAAAGGGGTAAAGGGACACAGGAAAATAGAGTAGAAGGACCACAGAAAACGTGGAAGAAGGACAGAGGTGAAAAAATACACAGGACACAGACAACATCGTTAGAAGAAAAGCAAAAAAAAAAAGAAAAAAGTAGCTTGAAGGAAGAGGCAGGTGAATATGAAAGTTAATCACACCAGAAAACGAAATGAACAGTAGGAGCATTCGTAAACCGTCTGAAATATATTTCACTCACTAAAAGTTAACACTAACTCATGCGCTACTTTCTGGACTAAAGCATTCGTTTAGACAAAGACCACTCAGAACTAGTTTAAATGGGTATTTTTTTTAAAGAAATCGTTATTCTTACAAAACTATATGGTTCTCCACCCAGGAAGAGAGTTCCTACTATTAAGAAGTTCTTGACCACTATTCTCATATAGACATTACTCACTAGTGATACTGGGGCAGCCAAAATACTGTGACACTCCATGTTCTCATTACACAACTGGGCTTCTGAATTTTTGCAGTGACTAACTTGGGGCTCTGATGCAATATTTGTAAATCCACTCTTAATAGCTAAAATATGCAGTGGGAAGAGGGACAAAGGACATCAGTGGATGTAGCCGGCAGCAGTGAAGTAATCAAAGTCTTCATGTGGCGCAATGGCACATGTTTCTCCTGAATGTAAAAGAACAACCTGGAAGCAATCTTCTACCAAAGTGCACTTATAAACAAACTGCTTATTGTAAGAGAGTGGTGGGGCCAAGACCTAAACGCTGTCCCAGAGAGAAAACATAACACAATCAGTATCGCTCTCTCTCGCGAATACAGCGCTCCTGTGTAAAGGGCCATATTCAAGTCTGAACGTCTCGATGATTACTGCTTAAGAATTCTTCCCATTCTAAAAGAGTGCTGTTCTTAAATACTGTTATTACAACCTTTAATTTGTTTTCACCATTGGTATGAAGGAAATTCTGCTAATAGCGGGACACGTAAGCGCCAGTAGCATTTAACAGCCACTCACACGACAGTCTGGTTCAACAGGAGGCCTTTAATACAAATAAAGAGTCTTGAATTGGTGAGTTTAGTAACCTAATTCTACTAATTCTTCTGCGAGTGTTGAGTGCGAAGCAGTCTTGTCAATTGTAAATGCTACTATTAGGAAGCCAGGGTTCTAATAGGAAATAATTGCTCAGAAAACGAGAAATAATATCCATGCCAGCAAGCCAGCTGTCAAGCATACACTTAGGGAAATCCGCCAGGAGTCAATTGAACTGAGTAGAATTATGTTGTCAGTGTACCATGGACTTTATATGCCTAAGACATGAAAACAACAGCTCTAGATCACACCTCAACTCTGAGCAGAAGTAAAAAGATTTAGCTGTGTTAGCCTACTAGTCAGAGTTTGAAATATTTCCTTCAGAATCCAACCAAATCTACCTTGCTCCAGCTTCCGCCTGCTTCCTGTGTCCTTTCATTCACATAGTGCATCTCTGTGTCTTTGCACACTCATGTCAGGAGCCAACCTCTCATCGAGAATTTCAACGCCTGCATCCCTGGTTACAATTCTACAGGTCCAGGTACGAATCAGCCCGTCTGCTTTTATTCACTTCAGTGCCGGCTGGTGTACTGCAAGCCTTTTAGCTAAGTTCTTCTAAACTAGTGGGGGCAATGCCAAATGTAACAGGAAAAATAAGGTAAAGCCGTGAAAGCAAATCCAAACACATATAAAAACAAGCAGTGGTAGAGCCAATAGGTCTGCCTATAATGTGCCAACATATTTAACACAGACATTCATATTTCCTGTTAACAGGGTGGCTTGCATAAATGTCGTTCATCACATAAAGCCTGCCTTATTGATTTTACTGATGTTGGGACAAAAGTAGCAAAATATTTAAAGAATATATACACGAGATAAAGAATTATAATGAAGTTAGTGATTGATCATCGAGTGTACTTATCAGATGTAAAGTAGTCCCTCATGCATTCCAAATAAAGCACTTCCTGGAAGGCTGAATAATACATATACAAATGCAAAAACAGAACAATTGATGAACGGAAGCTGAACGTGGGTCCCGGGCTCACTGTGCCACTGGTTTCAAGCTAGCCTGGCTGATGAGGGGTGATACCCCGAAACCGGTCCAAGGGTGCTTGTTTCTGGTTCAGGGAGGACCTGGCCTGGCAGAGCCGGCTGGACTGATCCCAAGGGTAGCAGGGTCAAGACTGATTCGCATATGGCTGGGTCCAAACTAGGGTGGCATGGTGGACAGAAAAAAGATGAATTGGGATGCGCCCGGAGTGATTTCCAGTGGCTGATATTAATTTAAGGATCTTGTTGTTTTTGCAATAATACACCCACAGAATTAAATTGGGAGAACTACCCGTGGATTTTACGCTTGAATAAATAAGTGAATATGTATTCGCAAAATAGTGATGGCTTTTTTCAGCTCAATGGGTTCGCTGTGACTTCAGCTTTAAATCACTTCAAAGAAATGATTAGGCATACTTGTGTTAATGAGGAAATACTAATCCTGTTAGGTAAAACACAGCGTTCACAAAGGGCTTAACGTTACTAATGGTACGAGGTGTAAAACTATTGCTCTGTGTGTCCCTGGATGGGTGATCTGTCTTGATAAATCTCTACAACTGTATCAGTCAAAGCACAACAGTCATGGACAAAGTTCATACAAAGCATAAGGAAAAGTCTCCCACACAAGTGGCATATGCATGGATGCTATAGCTACATTATTTACAGGTCGGACCAACTTCTTTGCTACTTCTGTCCAATTAATCAATATTTCTGGGAAAAATATTTACTGGTAAGAAATCATAGTGGTTTGGGCATTCTGATAACCATCCTTCAAAACACTGTCTTATGGCAAATGTTCATGTAGGGCCCCTGAAACCGCTCCTCAATGTGACAGAGTTTTTATCTTTTTCCTGTCTACAGCCGGCATGTATGATTCATTATTAAATCGAACATTAGAATGGAGTATTGCTTCCGCAGGGGTATTAGGCGGATTACTTTTCCTAAAACCATTCATAGATGTGCCAAAGCTCACTCAAATTACCGGATCTTCAGGGTTGTAAAGGAGATGCAACTGGACACTATACATACTTTATACAGGGCCTACGGTTTGAGATCTTGCATGATTGTAGGAAGAAAAGACTGGTGGGAAGCCAGGCCTTCAATGCTGTGCAACCTAAAGAATAAACCACAGTAGACAAGATAATGCTTAAAGATACAGCAAATAAATTGGTAGAAGTCATTGATGCACTTTATGACAGGACCCAAATGATGCCTCCGAAGTGATTTACCCATGCTTACGGCCGAGACTTTTCCTATAAAAAAGTGGCCCAGCTTTCGACTCCTCCTTTGAGGCAATGGCCCGCCACGGACAGCCCTACACAAGTTAACTGAGGGGTCTACGAGAGAAGCATTAGCCTACCAGACATAAGAAAGTAGTACTGGGACACGCAACTTGCAGTGGATAATGATTGGCCGTTTGCACCCTGCGATGAGCCGGCAGTGCGAATAGAATGGATAGCATAGGGAAGGGAAGGCTATGAGGGAGCGCTTTACAAAGCGAAACTAGCACGCACACTCCCCATATCCACCAGAACAGTGACACACATATGGACAGCGGCCACGGCTTACTTTGGGTAGAAAGACAGGTTATCCAAAATGACCCCTCTAGGGTCTAGCGACATGCTGTCAGAAGTAGGCGCACTTCGGGGGTGTGGAAAATAGAACCGGATTGGCATAACTAAATTGGGAGCTGTTTGGAAGGATGACTCACCATTAACAAAGGAGGAAATGACTGACCAATATACACTAACGCGCTCCCAAGGCTATAAATATATCCAGCGCTCCCAAGGCTATAAATATATCCAGCTAAACCATGCTCTAGTTACACACATTTTAAAAGGCACCATACTTGAAGACACCTCCCCACTGGAAGACCGTATACTGACAGAGCAGCTCAGTAAGAAAGCTATATCCCTGACATATGAAAAACTGATAAATAATGCCCCTGACATCCAACAGACCCTTAACACTAGATGGCAGCAGATGTGGGGGAATTTGAGGAAGGGTAATGGGAGCAGGCCTTGGGGGCTGCCAGGGGCATTGCCATAAAGTTCGGATTCTGATTAGTCTACTCCATTTCTCATACTACTCCCGCACGGCCCTACATGCCAAGGCCAGGTGCCTGAAGAGCTGTGGAGAGGTTGGGACCTTCCTCTATGGTCTGTGGAGCTGCCCGAGACTGCAACCATATTGGTTAGCCATCAGTGAAACTACGAGGGTGGTGACGGGAGGATCCATACCGGACACAGCCATATGCTGCTTACTGCATAAATGGACACACGAACCGCCTCCAAAGTACAATAGACAGCGGGTAAACCTAGGCCTAGAAATATCTAAGCCAAATATAGCACAAAAGCGGGAGGGGGGGGGGGGGGCAGCGAAACCCCAGGTCCTACGAGGATGGAAGCACAACATGGATTGGTGCATGCTTGCTGAAAGGACAATTCAGCAAAGCAGGGGATAACCCAAAATGGGAGAAGCTATGGTACACATGGAGGACCTTCAGGGTGGACATGGATGACAGGGTAGAGCCTGACACAACTGCTTAAATAAGGGAAGCGCCTGATGGGGCAAGGTTTATTGTACCTGTGATCCCAAATGTCACACTAAATTGACTTAATTGCAAGAGAACTACATGTCATGCCTGTACTATGTCGGATGCGGTCTTTCATTTCTTATTTGTGTTGTTACTTTATGTTAAAAACTAATACAAAGAACTAAAAAAAAAAAAAAAAAAGATACACCATACGAAAGGCATGGGAATCACCTGGGGAATTCCTGTACTACATACATGGTACGTATGGGTCTGCCAAGAACCACAGGTTCAAGTTAACCTTGAGTTACAGTGCGATGCACGGGAGGCAGCATATTATGGAAAAGAAAAATGCGTAACTGAATCGAAAATTCTGTGTACCAACTTGGAGAGAAGCAAACCGAATATGTGGACACTTGGTGGACCTCAGAGGCAGGTGCCATTAATGAGTAAATAGTGTGCTTTTAGCAAGGGTACCTGCTATGTTAGATTAATGTTACAATATTTGAGATAGCTTGGCAAGAAAATGGCTGATGCAGACACATTCTAAACTTACTTAAATAGTTACTATATCATTATGTGGCATCTGAAACCATGAGGGAAGTTGAGGTCTTCCATGTGACTATCTCCCTCATATCTAGGGACCAGTGCATTTTTGTATCTTATCAGACTTGAACAGAAATCAAGTGAAAGAAAAACACAAAAGTGGGACCGAGGAGGAAGAGAAAGACAAAAACAGGAGAAGAGAGAAAGCAGGTATAAAAAAGTGTTATAAAGGAATATGGAGTGTCTGGTGGTGGATGAAAGAGGCATGAGGTGGAATCAAGACTACACATCCTTGGTATTTGGCGGCCCCAAGATTGGATAGTGCCATCTGCTGACTTCTGAGAAAAACTTTGCAGCCCAGAACATATTATTTTACAAATTAAGGACTGGATCTACCTCTTATCTATAGGTACCATGACAGCAATCCTTTACTGTCATCTCTAGGTATAAATTCACGGGTAGTAATGTGCATTTTATGCTTCCACTAAACGGGCACAGTATTCCTAGAACATTCTTTTTTTAGGTCAAGCCTGGGCAGCGCATGCGCTGCTCTGCAAGCCATGCTGTAGGTATTTGAAGCTCCGCCCACACTCTGCCCATATTTTTAATTGGCTTGTGTCATTGTCCTTGGTAAATGCTGGCTTCTAATACCTTAATCTCCTTGTTGGTCCCTCCTTAGTACCGGCTTGTCTTCATTTGAAACCTCCCATGGTGACTGGCCCTTTTACTTCTTTTGTATCACGGTATATTGTAATTCATCTGTAAGCACTATTTTCCTTAATGGGTTTTGCCCTACTGCAGGCACGACGTGCTTTCCTTACATTCAGTGCGCCATGCACACTTTCACATTCAAAGCAGCCAGGGCAATGGCGGGCTCAATTCTATTGTTAACTGAGAAGACCGTTTGAAGATTTAAGGCAGTAGACCTGTGTGGAATGAAATCAGATTGTACTGGCGAAAGTATCGTGTCCAGGAGTAACGATAGTCTGGTGGATAGCATTTTGGCCCAGATTTTTTTGTCGAAATCTATCAAGGATATGGGCTGATATGAGGCGCAGCGAGTAGGTTCCTTGCCTGCCTCTCTCATGGAGGGGGGAACGCCGTCCTCCAAGGCCTCTGCATAGACCTCGAGTAGCTGTGGCGCCAGAGTTTCTTTGAATGTTTTATAGAATATTCCTGACAGTCCATCCAGGCCCGGTGCCTTCGCTCCGCCTAGAGCGTCTATGGCCGAGATGACCGCCGCCACAGTGAAAGGGTCACTGAGGAATTCAGCCTGACCAGTAGTGAGCCATACCATTGCACTCCCCTGCAAGTATATTAAATGTTGTGTGAAGTCCTTGGGGAGTTTAGTGGCATATAAGGATCGATAGTATGCTACGAGTTCTGATAGAATATCCGCATCATCAGTAACAACGGAGTCATCTGCTCTTGTTATTGCTGCTTTGTGCCCTGTTCCCCGAGTGGGACTCACCAATCGCGCTAAGATTTTACCAGTGCGCTCTCCCTCACCATACCGGCGCGCTACATGGTGTTTACCCAGTAGGGTAGCCCCCCTCTCTGCATGTTCGTTAAATTCTAATATAAGCATGGTACGTCTATCCAGGGCACCGGGGGTGGTCGGTGATGCGTCCAGCAGTGACAGCTCCGCTTAATCAGGGCACTACTACCCCGTTTTGAATGCAGGACCCCTGCCTGTTTAGATATACATATACCCTGGACATATGCCTTAAAGGCATCCCTTAAGGTGGCATATTTAGGCACCAAGCGGGTATTCAGAGTAAAATACTTCTCAATGACCTCTTGCAGTTCAGACGTAAATGAGGCATCCAGCAGAGCAATAGATGGGAATGACCATTTCCGCTCCCATCCAACAGCATGTGGGATGTTTAAATGAAGGAGTAACGTTGTGTGGTCTGATGACGTACGGGGTAAAGTGTCTATGCCCTTCGTCCATTGACACCCCAATGCGTCAGTAAGCCAGTAGTCTATGTCTGTTTGGGTGGAGTTTGGCGCCGAGTGAAAGGTGTATCCTGAGGTTACAGGATGATGTGTACGCCATATATCATGCACATTTCCGGAACGGATGAGGTCCATCAGCTTTCGGTGGGCATGGGGCTTGACGGCGTGTGTTGGGCTGGAAGAGTCACGCTCAGGGTCCAGCCATATATGCAGGTCCCCCCCAAGGAAGATTGTATTGTATTCGTATCTGTGCAGTAATGTGTGATGGGCAGCGAAAAATGCAGGATCGTCAGTGTTTGGTGCATAAATATTAAGAAGTGCCACTGACTTACCCATCAATCTCCACACCACCAGTAGGTATCTCCCCTGTGTGTCAGCCACTGTTTCTTGAAGTGTAAAAGGGAGGGTGTGATGAACCAGGATTCACACCCCACGAAAGCAGGTACTGTAACATGCAAAGAATCCACGCGGTCCCCATGAAGACGCAATGGAGGGGTTTTCTGCAAGGGGAGGTGAGTCTCCTGCAGAAATGCTATCTTTATATTGTGTCTTCGGAGGTATGCCAAAACCAGTTTACTTTTCCTAGGGTTGTTAAGCCCTCTCACATTCCAAGTGATAAGGTTAGCTTCAACAGTGGGGTCCAGTATCATGACCACAGGGAGATAGATATGTACGCACAGTTTCAGCAGCTACAGGTCTATGAATCAATTGTGGAGAGAAAGGAATACAGAGGGAAGGACACATCGGGATCATTAAAAACCAATACAATGAAACTGTAAATAACGACTTATTTAGAAAAAGTAGCCACCCCCACCTGGGCTCAAAAGACCCCCCTCCCACACTAAAATGAAAATCCCCCAAAACAACCTGATCGGAGTCACCCGTAGAAGGCGGGCAACGCCTCGGACTCTCAATGCCCATTACGCAAATCAAGCGTTCTACAATGTTGAGATATAGGAACTTATATAACTGTTTAACTTCTTCAGGACACCATCCTGTCTGCAGCATTCTCAAAAAAATGTGCCTTATAGTCTACCATTACACAAAGCTTGGCTGGGTAAAGCATAGCATATTTCAGGCCCATCTCACGAAGCTGGTGCTTTGCTTCCACAAATTTACAGCGAGCCTCTTGGACTGCAATAGTATGGTCCGGGTAAAAGGAGAGAGGGCACCAGCAACCACCCACCGGATTCCAGGCGGTCCGATTTCTCCTCAGGCCTCCGGGCCAATTCTCCAGCCTAGGCGTTGTGTGCGCGGGGGTGCTTCTAAATACAGGGGCGAGACAGTCGCGGTCCCTGACACGCACTCCACCAGCATCCCCGAGCCTCCCAAGCGTGTGGGAGTTGAGAATCTGCAGTGTCTCACACATGGGGCACGGCCCCCAGGGAAGTGTTGCATCCAGCATCTAAAGAAATGGCTTTCTTTGGCCCTATTTATCGTTGACATCCCCTCGTGCTGGTGTTCTAGTTAGATGTTGATGGTATGGTCCGCAGGAGGCCCCGGGGAGGAGGATGGGTGGTGAGAGAGAAGGGGAGCCACGGCGGCCCTATGTCGCACCCGAGGTGGTGCGTGCAGCAGATGCATTCATTAGGCCTTAACAGCCGCGGCCCTGCTCCCCGCACTCGCCCGGTCCCCGGCACCGTGTAGTGCTGCGCCCACTCCTTATCAGTGCATCTCTCTCTCCGTTTCTTGTCCTGGGTAGCACGGGCAGACGGGGACCCAACGGAGCTCTGGCCTCAGGCTCGCCCGTGGACCCCATCCCCACGGGGCCTCCAAGGCGAGTCGGGTCCCCGGATGGCTCTGCCCGTCTTCACCCCTTCAGTTTGGGAGATCACAGGGACACCCACATGGGATTTTTTCGGCCTCAGCTCAGTGGTCGAGCCGTCACATAAGGTTTCTGCCAAAATCCCAGAGGTAGAATACTCGGGTCATGCTGCTCCTGTGGTATTTAGGGCAGCGGGTGCCGGAGCTTCAATGCCGTGCGGCCATTTTGGTCGACGGCTCGGCCACACCCCAGAAGGACCACAGTTTGAAGACATTGAAAACTACTCCGTCTCTGCCGCAGTCAAACTCCTCTGACAGCCCCCCAGGATTAAGCGCCAGTGAATGTTTGGATATATGTCCGACAATCTAAATTAGATGGGTTGGACATATAGCTATTTCTAAATGCCCTTCACCACGAGGAAAAAATCCGGTAAAGGGCATTGAAAAAGTGATCAATGCCCCCCTCACTATGGGAGGCATCTCCAATGGCGATGGGAGGATTGTTTTTTTTTCTCAAAAGGAGAATCCCATTAAAAAAAAAATAATAACTTCACAGGTTTGCTGTGTGGTACAGCAAAATTACAATGTATTGACAGGAACCACTATGACAGTGGTTCCTGAAAATGCTAGAAATGTCCGCTGGGCATTTTAAAATTTAGCCATCGGCACCTCCACCAGGGTGACAGAACTCCCTCGCCCTGGCGGAGGACAGGCCGACCGCCAAAATTTAAATCAGGCCCTTTGTCTGCTCGCCTGTCTGAGCAGTAACCTGCAGTGGGGTTGGGGGAGGGGGGGGGTCTTATTTTCACTTGCAGCTAATCCCAAAAACAAATTTCTACTTAAAGCGCCACTGTTCATTCAGGCTGGGCACAAGCTGGAGCCTAACACTTTGAGGCCAATGCTACAATGCCATGGAGGAAAACAAAGACACTCAGCATTGTTGTCACTTCACAAGTCCTTAAGAACAAACTATGATTTGGAGGCAGGGTTTTGACTTTTCAAACCCCCATAAGTAAGAGATACACTTGGACTGTAAGAATGTCAAATGTATCTATATGATTTGGGCAGCATTTAACAAATTTAGTTTTCTTTTCTTCATTTCTTTTCTCGAGCTACTCATCACAATAGATGATGTCAAAGCGCTTTATATCACACAGCTTATTATACAGAGTGAATTAAGTATATGAGTGAATAAGTCAATATACAGAAAAGTAGAAGTTAATTCTTGTCCATACTGATACACATTAGTGGCCAGATGTAAGACTGTTTTTTGCGGTTGCAAACGGGAAATCGGTTTATTTACGACCGTAAAATAGGTCTAGCCCATGTACAAACCCTATTTTGCGACTCGGTAACCTATTACCGACTCGCAAAATAGGGTTTGCGACTCGCTATTAGGAAGGTGCGTGCCAAGGCTTCCCTTCCTAATAGCGGGTCCCAATGGTATGTACGATTGTTTTGCGACTGCAACTGTGGTCACAAAACACGTGCAGTTTACCACCTACTTTAAGTGGGTGGTAAGCCACTCGCAAACGGGAAGGGGTCCCCTTTGTGACTGGCATTCAAAATATTTTTTAAGAGCAGGCAGCACTGCCTGCTCTTAAAAAATGAAACAGTAACATTTAATATTTCTTCTTTTAAATGCATCCCGTTTTCCTTTAAGGTTAACGGACTGCATTTTTTTAAAAAACTGCTTTATTTAAAAACACAGACATGGTGGTCTGCTGACCCCAGCAGACAACCATCCCTGGGAGTGCTAGCCATTCCTAATGGGGTCACAAATTGCACCTGTTTCATGAAATTTAATGAGGCAGGCAATTTGCGACCCCATTAGGAATCGCAAACAGTGTCTGAGACACTGCAGTACATTCCTATTTGCGAGTTGCAAATTGTGAGTCACAAAACAACGCATTTTGCGACTCGCAAATAGGTAGGGTCGTACATCTGGCCTTAAGTGTTTAGAGTGCTTGTTATGGAGAAAAAGAGACAGGGTTTAATATGTGTGCAAGTCTACAGAAAACAGTGGCTGGCTTGTCTGTACTAATGACTCTTTATCTACATCCAAAGGAACCCATTTAGCAACCTCAGACTATTGAAAGGTAAGATAAAAAGATGAGGTTCTTGCAGTTTGCATAGAGCTCCTTGAGACCAGTTGATAACGCACTGTGCTATAGTACAAGAATTGTAATGTATGACCTGCAGGTATCACAAGGAGCAATGCGACAAAAGCACGAACACACAAAGTTATCTACTTAAAATACTAATCACGTTATGCATTGTGCTTTACAGCAGTCACATTAACCCTCTATGTTATCAAGTCAAACCTGTGACAACTGCTTACTGATCCCTCCAGCAACTGTATTATCCACCAAGGTTATCTTAATATTATGATACCCTGGAGGTTGCTGCGCACCTCATTGGGACCATGTAAGCAAGCCAGAACAGATTTACTGTCCTATTTGTCCTTGTTGCCAATTTATGTGGGGACCCATTTTTACCATTTCCAGCTAGCGAGGCACGGCTGGATGAAGATGTCCACGTGGCTGGCAGCTACCAGAGTTGGCCAATCATTGCATTCAAAAAAAGTGACCTTGAAAGTAAGCAGCCTTCGCCCCAACCTGCTTGGATCTTGTCTTTCTTTTCTACACTCCTGCAATTAAACTTCCCTCTTTCTTGTCATTATGTCAACGCCAGAGAAACGTCTGCAGTCAATATTTGACAATTATAGCCCGGGGTGAGCGATGGCCATAAAAACTGTGTGACCAAGATTTAACCAACTCGAGCAGCAGCGAAAAACCCTATGTGTCACCGCTGAGAGCACGCACAGATTTCCAATGTTTGCATTTCTATGACAGCTGCCTTGTTGTGGGTGTTTAATTCAATCTTGCACATCCTCAGCAGGCCACTCACGTGCACAGTGACATTCTTACGCCGTATGGAACAGTAGGTTTAAAAGGGCAGCTTTTAAAAAATTAGTTGTAGCTGTAACACACAAAAGGGGACATGTACAAACCATGTTAACTGATGTGAATATAGGAGACTGAGTCTGGGAAGTGACTGGAAAAATTCAGGACAACGGGTCAAAATTGAGAACAAAAATTCTGCCAAACGGGCAATTTTAAGGGCACATTTGAGGAGGTCACACAATTCTAAAATAGATGGACAACACAAGTACATTTAAAATAGGTTTACATTGTTTGGTTTGGAGAACACATATCAGTAGTGATCAGATAATCACATGTAGCAAATAAGTGCGCGCCAAGCAGAATTGGACTGCGGACAGTTCACAGTCCTGCTACCCTCGTACCATGAATGACAGTGCCAGAAGCAGCACTGTACTGCTAAACTTGGACTTCGAATTCAAAGGCAGTAGCGCTAGCATTACTAGTTCTAGGATCTGAAGGTGTACTTAATATCAGAGTTGGCATACTCAAGAGATTCTTTGTTCCCAAAAGTAAATGAGTTTAAACAGGAATATTTCAAATTAACCTAGAGTCTGAAATTTTGCTTTAAGAAGTTTTCTATCGCACCCACTGCGTCAACCCACGTGATTTTCCCGTCTCTTGGTGTATTTAAGAGAACATATCGGTGTTACTGTCCATACAACCATTTCAAATTCGACATGTTTCAGCCAATTCACTGGCCACTGGGGGTCCAGGACCGGTTTTCGAGCCAGAAATCGTAGATTCGTTTAGGGAACATCGATGGGTAAGGTTAGGTGGAACAGCCCATGGAAACCTTGATGGAACTCTGGCGATAAGAGCATGTCCCCTCGGTGTTTTCAATGAAGCAGTACTTGAAATACTTAAAATTGAACTGGGGCACTACCAGGTGCCAGATAGCTAGGCAAGGTAAGCTTGCATGCTTTATTCACTGTGCGTATTCATCCTTTAGTAATATTACCCAACTGTTAGGAATAGACTTCACAAAACACATCAATATTTTATTTTAAATATACCAAGGGCACCCAAAATAAAAGGAAACTGGGGTGACCCTTCGATATTTTTATTTTTCACAACCCCACTAAGAAATATCAAAAGGGCTCCCTGGAACATGGATGAGCCCATCTGGGCTGATAGCGACGAGGATAAGACCGGATGATGAACCATACCACTAATAGAGTGGGTGAGGGTCTCCATGAAAACGGAGAGCATTTTTCAACGGGTATCATTGCCCCGCTATAGGGAAACACTCAATTGGTTTATACTCACTCTCAAAGATCTGCTGTGGTCACTAGCACAAAATCCAAGAAAGCACGTCATTTTACCAGGGTTGCAAGAACACTCAATTGTACAACAGTTTAGTACTTGAGGATGTGACGTATATGCTTTGAGCCATGGTCTACCAAATACAGGTTGAGTGGGCAGCCATGCACTTAGCACTCGATGTATGTCCTATCTCAGCATAGAACTCAATTCTGTAGGCAAATGTCCGTAAGTTACACTCCATGCCTCAGCAAAAAGGATTTCAGTTGTGATAAGCGCTCACTCTCACAGCCTCATGAACAGCTCGAAGCCATGCCTCCTCATTATCCTTTCGGACTGTTAAATAAATATGTTGATGGATGTTCATCTCGTGTGATATATTTTGCTATTTTTGTTGAGAACCATTGTGACTCTTATACTGGCAGTCTCCAGGCTCTTTTTTCTCTAGCCTCAAATGATGTTCCGAGATGTCAGGGCGGCATCAGCACACGACTTGTACAGTAAGTTAACAATATTTTCACTTGTACATGCTGTAGACTACAAGTTGTGCAACTGAAGCGGATCGATGATGGCTTCCCAACCTTACCCCAACTAATAAATGGTGACTGAAGGAGAGAAGAGTAGTCACACCTACATATAGTCCAATAAGTAAGGAATTGGCAATGACCAAGGTTCTGCATCCCTATCAGAATGAGCAGTGTCCCCTCTGTAATCTTCACATCTTCTAACAGGCCAACGGGACCACCGGGAGGCAGAAAGCCATTAACCAGAGAGTTTTCAAATTCCACCACTCTGCACCAGGAGATTTTGCACATATATAGAACCATGCTTGATGACTGATCGACCACCTTTTGGGAGGAGGAAAGACCATTTTTAAACAGGTGACCAACACTGCTCTGATGAACGAAATCGTATGTGACAGAAGGAGGGAAGACATTCCTTTGTTCACAGAGTGGCTCAGCTGTTATAAGCAAGAAGGAGCCTGTTAAAAGCAGTTAAAGACAGCTGTGGGAGGCGGGACCCTACCTAAGCAGTTGTCGAGGTAGGGGTAGATGTAGATTCCCTACTGAAGTAGTTGGGCAGCTAGTGCTGCCATCGCCTGGTGGGGTGCCATAGGATGAACCCCTTTCAAAAGGGAGCACCTTGTAGTATTAGTAGGCTTACCACACAAACCTCCGGTTCCATCATGCAATGGTGCAGTGGTAGGTATGGGGAGCTGACCAGAGAGGGAAACGCGCCAACTGGAAATTTACTGGATCATTACTTAGTGGTAGGCTGGTCTGACAAACCCTTAGCGAAACAATAACACACTATTTTGATTAGAATACTGGTGGGAAGGTACAGCTAAACTTGATGTGAGATGCTTTCAAGGCTGTCCTTTGAGGGCAGTGCATAGATTCGTTTAATATTTTAAAAATTACCTCCTGCACCCCCCCGAATTCCGCGCTGCACGGACAGCACCTCAGCCTCCCCCCAGAGCAACCGGCCAGTTCAGGGCGGTCTTGCCGGGACACGGAAGGAATACGGCGGCGGCCATTTTGGGTAGGGCTAGATAGTATATAAATAGACGGCTATGACTCCGCGCAGCGGACGCGCTCAGCGGGCACGCCGCATTCACGCCGGAGTCAAGCCAGAGTCCAGCCCGTCTGCGCCCGTCCGCGCACAGGCCGGGCACAGGGCCAGGGACCCTATGAAAAATGTCATACCCAGGTGCTATGATAGACAAGATCTGCTTGCCTTACAAACAAAGCCCTGCTGTGGCTCAAATAAACTCGATCCCTCATATTGGGCAGGCCCAGTGAGCTGCCAGGCCTGTCGCCACACTTTTCTGTGGTCCCAAGTTTCGGCCTTCTCAACACCCCAGGATAGCTTTAAAGCAGCCCTAATAAATGCCAGATCTGTACCGAAGCATGCCCAGCATATCCAGGACTTATTGATAGATGACAATTTAGATTGTCTCTTCATTACGGAGACATGGCTTAAACCCTGGTGCACCCCTGATGTGGTTCACACCCTGCCTCCTGGATATGAAATACAAAGAGTAGATAGAGAGAATGAACAATGCGGGGGAGGAGTGGCCATTATATATAGGGACTCCCTCAGCTGCTCGACGATACCACTGCAAGAGCTAACAGATGCAGAAGGGATGGGTTTCATAATTAAAATTAATGATAACTTCTCCTTCTCGGGGGCTTTGATCTATCGCCCACCAGGACCCTGTGCTGGCTTCCTGGGTAACATCGGAGAGGTGCTCAGCCCATTGATACTTAGATATTCTAATTTCACTCTGATGGGTGACATAAACATCCACCTAGAGTCCACAACCGATGCACCTGCTGCCTCCTATCGGGAAACCATGGAGGTTTTGGGCCTCACTATTCGAGACACCCTAGCCACCCATGAGGCAGGGCATACAATAGACTGCATTGCCACTAACCTAGACACTTTGACAACTAACCCCCTTAGACCCCAAATTTGGACTGACCATATGCTGATTCCTTTTATGCTTCCCCTTATGTCCTACCGAGAAAACGATCATAAAAAGGAACACAGCAAGGTCACAAGGGATGAATGGAAAACGATACTGTCCCACCCAGAACTTATAACTATAGCCAGGAACTGTAGACCCCAGCTGGTAGTACCTGTAAATCCCATCAGTTTCAGAACATGGATGAATGATCTGAAAGGTACAGTTGGGCAGGGAAAAAATAGAACGAGGCAGGGTAGAAAGAAAACATCTGCACCCTGGTTCGATCGAGATCTCAAAGATAAACAAGGGGAGCTTAGAAGAGCTGAACGAAGCTGGCGGAAATACTACTCTAGCCTAGAACATAGCAAATACAAAAGGATAAAAAATGCCTATCATGCGCTAATTAAACAGGCTAAAAAAAGGTACTTCTCGTTGGCAATAGAAACAGCCAGCAGCAAACAAAAGGAAATATTTAAAATTGTAAACGGCTTCAATAAGCCTAAATGTTTAGCGCAGGATATCCCGCCCTCGCAGGCACTCTGTGACAAGATCGCAGATTTCTTTGAGGGAAAAGTACAGGGGCTGACGAAGGACTTCGATGTCCCTATATTAGAGCCAAGAACAGAGGATGATATAGTGAGGCAAGGGGCCACGCAGTTGACAACTTTCCTTCCAGTTAGCCTGGAGGATACCAAAAGAGGAATTCTGGCAACAAAATCCGGATCCCCCTTCGATCCATGCCCAGTTAGACTTTTACACCTCATTGTGGACATTGCCAATCCAATAATAAATGCCATTGTCAACACCTCACTGTCCACAGCCAAAGTCCCCCCAGAGTGGAAACTGGCAGCGGTGAAACCACTGCAAAAAAAAACAACTCCCTGACCCCACCACATTGTCGAACCTACGACCCATCTCACTACTTCCGGCTCTGTGCAAAGTCACAGAGTCAATTGTAAATAAACAACTTACTCGTTTCTTGGAAGATAGTGATGTATGGCACCCCAACCAGGCAGGTTTCAGGGCCCAACATTCCACCGAATCGGCCCTCCTGTTCACTACAGAAACTATCCGCTCAGCCCTAGACCAAGGCAAGAAGGCCGTCCTGATTTTATTAGACCTATCGGCGGCCTTCGACACGGTCTCACATGCCATCCTATTAGACCGGTTAATAACATCTGGTGTCACAGGGACAGTGCTTGAGTGGATAAGAAACTTTTTAAGTGACAGGAGGCAAGTGGTGACCCTGGGGGAATTCTGCTCCAGTGAAAAAGCGCTGTTGACGGGAGTTCCGCAGGGTTCGAGCCTGAGCCCGACCCTGTTTAATGTTTATACTGCACCCCTGATAAAACTAATATCGTCATTTGGCATAGACGCTATAGCCTATGCCGATGACACACAACTTATCCTGGTAATGGATAAGGATAACCAAGCCTGGGAGGATAAGCTCAAAGGTTGCCTAACGGCCACCTTTGAATGGATGCGCCTAAATCACCTGAAATGCAACACAGGTAAAACAGAGATCATGCCTATAGGCCCAAAAAATGAGTTCACCCCACGATTATGGTGGCCAGAAAAAGCTGAAATACTACCTCATACAACCAACTCGGCCCGTAATCTGGGGGTGCTTTTTGACTCTGACCTGTCTTTTAGACAACAAGCAGCTAGAGTGGCAAGCATGTGCTTTGGGGTAATAAAGGGACTGAGAAAGTTCTTTGATCTTTTGCCCCTTGAAGCAAGGAAAACAGTTACGGTTGCACTTGTAACATCGCGCATCGATTACTGCAACAGCCGCTATGCTGGTACAAATAAAGTTGTCACACACAAACTTCAGATGGTGCAACATGCAGCAGCGAGGCTGGTTCTAAAATGGCCGAAAAGATCATCTGCAACCAAAGCCCTCAAGGCATTACATTGGCTGCCCATTACAAAAAGGGTTTTGTTTAAAGTACTGTTAATTACTTTTAGAGCTGTTCACAACCTAGGCCCGTCCTATCTGAGGAAAAAATTCAGCAGATACTGTCCAACCAGAGCACTGCGTTCTTCAACGGCCAACCTGCTTACCGTCCCGAGTTTTAGACTCAAAACTCGAGGGGGCAAATCCCTGGCGGTACTGGGAGCAAAAGCATGGAATACTCTTCCCCCCCAGTTGAGATTACTGGATAAAGAAATAGACTTCCGTAAACATCTAAAAACCTGGATCTTTAATCTTCAAGATATAACTGCCAAAAGCCTAGTGTAATTCGGGTTCTCGGTCAAGTAAGCATAGGGACTACCTAACATCTGGTGGTCCTTTCTGGGCGCCTAGATGCTCCTTGGAGCGATTGCCGCGCGATACAAATTGGCACTTACATTACATTACATTACATCTGGACTGTGTAAAACCTATGGGGATCACAGAGCTGCATTGGAGGTGGAAAAACAAAGCCACCATGGAATACCACAAAGGCACTGGCTCCTTGAAGGATTTGCGGGAGACTATCATGATTAAGGGGAAGCTAGACCTACTTGCTATGGAAAAATCAGAGAAGGTGCTGTTGTTCCCTAAACAAAACTTTTATGAGCAGGCTAATAACACTGGTACATTATTAGCACAGCGACTCAGAAGCCAGACTCTTTCTAGGCAAATCCCTGACCTTCGGGTCCGGTGAATACTACTCCTGATAATACCCAAGATAAACTCAGTGCCTTTGGAGATTTTTATGGTGAGTTATACCAGGAAGAACGAAATGGTTACTTACCAATAGGAGTAGTTTTGCAACTTGAAGACTTTTCAGGAATCACATGCTGTACATCATTCCGCCATCTAGTGGTTGGGTCTGTAACTGTCTTTTTTTTTTCTTTTTTCTTGTTATGGTCACTGTCGACCACCATTTGATGCCAGGTACGTCCCCTGTGTGACGTCCGACTGTATCCTGGAGGTCGACGTGCATGGTGGCCATCTACAGATTCTTTTTTCGTTTTCTATGTTCTCTAATCCTTGTGATGGTCCTTTTCTTGAGTTATAGATGTTGTACTTTGCTTCCCCACCTGTTAGTGCTCCTACCTGGGGAAGGCCAGGCGGGTCGCATGTGAATCCAGAAAACTCTTCAAGCTGCAAAGCTACTCCTACTGGTAAGTAACCATTTTGTTTTGCAGCGTGAATCCTTTTCTGGATTCACATGCTGTGCATCGGATTATGTAGCGATTTCTCCCATGTTTGGGAGGCTGTGGTGGAAGGAAGACTTAGCAAACAGGTGTTGAAACACCCTTTGTCCAATTTGAGCTTCCTTATTTATCTGTATATCCACACAATAATGCTTTGTAAAGGTGTGTGTTGATGCCCATGTTGCTGCTGCGCTGATGGCATCGTTGGATACATTGGCCTTAAAAGCTAGTGTTGCTCCTTTCTTCCTAGTGGCGTGAGCTGTTGGTTGTATTGTTAGTTCTTTTCGGCAATTGGTATAGCTTACTTGGATAGCTTGTACAATCCATCTTGCAATAGTTGCTTTTGTGACAGCTGAGCCTGTGAAGGTATGTGAGTAGGCAACAAACAACTGCTTTGTTTTTCTGATTTGTTCTGTCTTTTGCAGATAGTACAGTAGTGCTGCCCTTACATCCTGTGTATGTAGGCTTTTTTCTGCCTTAGTTTTAGGATTTTTGAAGAAAACTGGTAAGATGATGTTTTGATTTAAGTGTTATTTAGTCACCACCTTTGGTAAAAACTGCGGGTTTGTTTTTAAGATTATCTTCTCCTTGTGGATTTGCAAGTAGGGTTCTCGTATAGTTAATGCTTGTAGTTCACTTACTCTCTGTAGTGATGTTATAGCAATGAGAAAGGCTGTTTTGAGAGTAATATGTTTGAGGTCAGCTGTATGCATGGGCTCAAAAGGTTTAGTCATTAGTTGAGACAGCACTGTATTTAGACTCCATGTTGGTACAGGAGCAGTTCTTGGTGGAGCTATCCTTTTTGCTCCTTCTAAAAACCTTTTTATGACTGGTCTTTAAAAAATCTTTTGCATGTTTTTCCTCTTGGGTATGCCACTATGGCAGTGAGGTGCACTTTTAGGCTGGAAAAATTGATGTTGCTGTCTGAGAGGTAGGTAAGATATGAGACTACTGTTTCCTGTGTATTTATTGAATCAGTATTGTTGTTAGCAGCGCACCATGTGGTATATCGCTTCCATTTTGCTGTATAGCATTTTCTTTTTGATTGCTTTCTTGCTTCTTTTAGAATTTCCATGGTTCTGGACGGCAGATTGAGGACTCCAAATTCTATGTATTCAGGCGCCAGGCCGCTAGTTGTAGCGTCGATGGTTCTGGGTGAAACATTTGGCTCTGTTGCATTGCCAGCAGGTCTTTTTCTGCTTTGATCTTGATCATTTCTCCCTTGGAGTGTTCTAGGAGAGTTGAGTACCATGTTTGTCTTGGCCAACGAGGGGCTATGAGGATCATGTTTGTTCCTGGTTCTTTTGCTTTTTGTAGTACTCTTTGCATCAGGGGAATTGGTGGAAAAGCATAGACAAATGTCTGAGACAAATTGAGTGAAAGTGCATTTCCCTTTGATAGGTGGTGTGGAAACCTGGATGCAAAGTTTTGGCATTTATTGTTCTGCATTGTTGCAAAGAGGTCCAACACTGGCGTTCCCCAGATGTTGAACAGGTATTGTACTGTTTGCTTTAGCTCCCATTCATGGGAGCATCTGTTTTGTCAGCTTTGCTGGTCTGCTGTGGTGTGGTCTACCCCTGACAGATGTACTGTCTGCAGATTGATTTGTTGTGGTATCGCCCAATGCCAGATTTCCTGCGCATGTTTGCTCAGGGGAAATTACTTTGTTCCACCCTGTTTGTTCAGGTAGAACATTGTAGTTGTGTTGTCTGTTTGTATTAGAACAGTTTTCTCCTGAACCTGTTTCTGGAATGCTTTGAGTGCCAATAGAACCGTTTCATTTCTAAGAAATTGATGTGCTTCGTGTAGTCTGGTTCGCTCCACTGACCATGAACAGGTTGAGATGTGCTCCCCAACCGTTGAGGTATGCATCCGTGGTGATGGTCACAGATGGAGTTGTGTTCCTGAAAGGTCTCCCCTGTGCTATGTTGTTTGATGCCCACCATTGTGTCTCTGCTTGTACCTTTTGTGTAACAACCACCAGATCTTCCCAACTCCCTGTGGCTTGTGACCAGCTGTTAGTGAGCCATTCCTGGAATGGGCGCATGTGTAGGCGAGCGTGAGGGGTGAGGGGGATACGTGATGCCATCATGGCCATTAGTTTCATTACCTTCCTCACTGTCAGAGACTGTCCCCTCTGGTAGAGGGCTGTTTCGTTGTGGATAGCCTATATCCTTTTCTGTGTGGGATAAGCCTTTGCGTCTTTTGTATTCAGTCTTGCTCCCAGGAATGTCTTTTCTTTTTCTGGGGTTGTTGACTATTTTTGGTGGTTTATTGAGAAACCCAGGCGTTTGAATTGTTTTTTGAACATGATAGTGGCATACTTGTTATGTGCGTCCCCTTATTAGCCAATCGTCCAGGTATGGGTATACAAGGATTTTCTCTTCCCTTAGGTGTGCCGCCACTGCGGCCAAACACTTTGTGAACACCCGTGGAGCTGATTTTATTCCGAACGGGAGTACCTTGAATTGGTAGTGTGTTCTTTTGTGTAGGAATCTTAGGTACTTCCTGTGTCTGTTGTTCATTGGGATATGTAAATATGGTCCGAGACGTCTATTGTTGCTAGATAATCCCCCTTTTGCATTTGTGGTATTATTTCTTCAAGGGTGCACATTTTGAAGTGTTGTGTACGTATAAACTTGTTTATGAATCGTAAGTCCGTGATTGGCTTTAGCGTTGGATCTTGTTTTGGTACAAGGATTTTCTCTTCCCTTAGGTGTGCCGCCACTGCGGCCAAACACTTTGTGAACACCCGTGGAGCTGATTTTATTCCGAACGGGAGTACCTTGAATTGGTAGTGTGTTCTTTTGTGTAGGAATCTTAGGTACTTCCTGTGTCTGTTGTTCATTGGGATATGTAAATATGGTCCGAGACGTCTATTGTTGCTAGATAATCCCCCTTTTGCATTTGTGGTATTATTTCTTCAAGGGTGCACATTTTGAAGTGTTGTGTACGTATAAACTTGTTTATGAATCGTAAGTCCATGATTGGCTTTAGCGTTGGATCTTGTTTTGGTACAAGGAAGTATGGTGAGTAGTTTCCTGTGTGCCATTCTTGTTTTGGTACTCTTTCTATTGCCTGTTTCAGATACAGTTCTTTGATCTCTGCGTTTAGCAGTGTTTGTTCTGATTTTGTTAATTTTCTTGTTTTCGGTGGATTTGCAGGTGGAGTTTTTGTTAGCTCTATGCAATATCCGTGTTGTACCAAATTTAATATCCATTTGTCCTTTTCCCACTGACTGTGGAAAAAGGATATTCCTTCCCCCCCCCCCCCTCCCCACTGGTATTTTGTGTGGGTCCTTTTTTGTGTTGAAGTCAGTTTGAGCCATTTCCTCTCCCTTTGGAGGTTTGGCTTTTTTCTCTGCCATTACCTCGCTCTGAAAAGGGCTGCTTCTGTTGTTGCTAGCCCTGGTAGCTAGATTGTTCACCCATCTGTTGGTTTGGGTTCTGTCCCCAAGACTGCTGTGGCATCTGCTGGCTATGGCTGAAGCTGCCTCTTTCCATGGTCTTTCTGTTAGAGAAACCTCCCCTTTTGAAAGATCCTCTTTGTTGCAGGGCCCCCTTTGCCCTTGCAGTTCAAAGTCCTTTTTAATTTCTTGAAGTGATTTGTCCACTTCTTTGCCAAATAGATCTTGCCCGTTAAAGGGCCTGTTGATGATTGATGTCTGAACCTCTTGTTTGAATCCAGAAATCCCGAGCCAGGCATGTTTTCGGAGTATGGTTCACGTACACATTTGCCTGCTTGCGGTATCTGCTGCATCGAGTGCAGATTTTAGGCAGGTGGTAGCCACATTTTTTCCCTCTTGGATAACTGCTCTTGCTCTTTTCTTGTCTTCCTCTGGGAGATTGTTCATGAACTCCTCATTTTCATCCCACTGTTGGTGGCCATATCTATTTAGCAGGGAATTTGAGTTGGCAATGCGCGACTGCATTGATGCTACTTTCTCCATCATTCTGCCCACCACGTCCATCCTCTTGCTCTCCTTCTCTGGTGGAGGTCCTGTGTTGGAGACTACATTTGCTCTCTTCCTGGCTGTTGTTACGATGATAGAATCAGATAGAACATTTCCCTGTATGCATTTTGGGTCCTTTGAAGAGCGCTTATATTTCTTCTCCTCTCTAGGAGTTGCCCCTATGTTCGAAGCTGGTTCTTTAAAGGCTTCCTTGCCTTGGTCCATAATACTTGGCAACATGGATAGATATTGTGTCCCCTTTGTTGCAGGTGCCAATGTTCCCAGCAGGAAACATATATACCCCTTTTCTTCCTCTAGGGGAACTCCAAACTGGTTTGCTGCCCTTTTAACGATTTCGTTGTAGAAAGCAATGTCATATGGGGGTGATGCTTTCGAAGGATAGTTGCAGATTTCCTCCTCTGGACTCGGTGTTGAGATCGTTCCATTCGTCCTCGAAGGTTTCTTTGTTTTCCTCCTCCTCCTCTACGTTTCCGTATTCCTCGAGATCTTCGCCTCGAGGTTCCGGCGTTGGTGAGGATTCGACGATAGCTTCTTCCTCTCTTTTAGCGTTTTCAGCCTCTTCGGCGTCGACGTTTTCCAGTTCTGCTTCCGGTGCCTTAGGGATTCGGAAATCCTTTAATGATTCATTGAATTCCTTTTTTCTCTGTAATAGCGCAGCCATCTCTTTTTCGAGTCTTCTCTTTTTCTTTTCAACTTCGAGGACCCTTTCTGTGTCTGAGGCCGGGGACTTCCTTTTCTTTTCGGCATCAACGTTCTTTTTCGGTGTCATGCTCTTTTTTGCGGGTACGTCGTCGACCCTTGGCTTTGGGGCCTTGTGCGATCTCCCCTCCGGTAACCTTTGGATGGGTCCCGAGGGATTCTTTCGCTCGCGACTGACCTTTGATCGCCTTTTTGTTCGGCGCTGGGGCTGCCATGGTCGGTTTTGGTGCGTGGCCCTTTAGTTCCGACGGATCTTTATGTCTTACCTTCTCCATCTTCTTTTTCGACTCCTTCGCCTTCTTTTCGGTGTGGCTCTTTACGGCGTTCTTTTCTAGAATTTCGACGTCCGATCCTTTGTGTGTCCATTCTGCTGGAGCTGCATGCTCCTCTTTGTTGCTAGAGAAAGCCAAGTCCCTCATGGAAGGTTTCTTCATGGGCTGTGACATTGTGGTGTAGTGGGCCTATCTCTGCTTTCGGGCAGGCAGAGGTTGCACACGCTGTGTGGACCTCGTTGTGCGTATTTGTGGTGGCACTTTGGGCAGAATTTGAAAGGGGTCTTCTCCATGGCTCCTACCTCACCATTTGTGTCCCGGAGTGGTCCTCTGGTGTTGAAATGGCTGCTCTGCTTCTGTGTACGACCAAGCGTCGTTGTTCGATGTTTCTTCGGTGATCCTTCAATGACAATCTTCTTTTTCTTAAAGTTTTTTTGGGAAATCGCAAACTTTTTTGGGTACTTCCCGTCTTGCTCCCAGACCCAAAGGCGGAAAAAAGAATCTGAAGATCGCCATCACGCATGTCGACCTTAAGAATACCTTCTGACGTCACACAGGGGACGTACCTGGCACCAAATGGTGGTCAACAGCGACCAAAACAATAGAGAAAAAAAAAAGACATCCAGAAAAGGATTCACGCTACAAAACCTAAGAAGTGAGACTCCCACGCCTTAATACAAGCAACAGAGATAAATTAGAGGAATTCATTACTGAGAAGGAGGTCCCTGCTGCAATCCTAGGCTTCATCCTGACAAATCCCTTGGCCCGATGGCCTTACAAATCATTTTTATAGACATTTTAAGGGCGCCCCCGATTCCACATTTAACAGCCCTGTTTGACTCATTTCTTTCATTCCAATCTGTGACACCTTCCATGGTCAAGGGTCACATAACCCTAATGCCGAAACCGGGTAAACCGGTTAGTGACTGTGCCTCATACTGGACAATCGCATTGTTGAACTCAGACACAAAGATATTTACAAAGATTCTGGCTAACAGACTCCTACCCCATATGCCATACTTGATAGATCCTGACCAATCATGATTCATCTCATTGAGACAAGCAGCAGACATCAGGAGAGTGCTTCACCTAATCGAGAGAGCCCATTATAAATCCATACACAGGGCAAAACTGTCATTAGATGCCGAAAAGGCATTTGACAGGGTCAACTGGCACTATCTTTATAAGGTTTTGGTAGGCATTGTGTTGGGACCTCAAATGAGAACATGGACAGTGGCCAACTATAGCCTTTTGAGTGCCCGTGTATTGGTTAATGGGGAAAGATTGCGAGGGATTCCCCAACATATAAAAACGTGACTGGGATGCCCGGTGTCTCCATTGTTATTTGTGCTTCCGGTCGAGCAACTGGCTGCAACCATTTGGCGGCAGACAAACAAAGAGGGAATGACCTTTGGAGGGGAGAGACATGTTATACACCTCTTATAGGATAACTTAATTCTAACCCTGACAAATCATATTGAATCGATTCCACTGACAATGGAGGTTATGGACATACATGCGGAAATCTCTTGGTTCTCACAGTCGAGGAAAATCTAATTATTGAGCTTGGGCCTGTCCCCAGAGATAGGGATTGAGTTGAAGAGCAGGCAAGAAGCTTAAATATCAGAGGGTGTACATTACCCTACACCACCATCAACGATACACGGCTAACTACCCGTACCTTCCCCATGCAGTTAAAGCCAACCTGTCCAGATAGAAATCTTGGTATATCTCCTGTTAGGGGTGGTTGGCAGTTATTAAGAAGAATATCCTCCCCCACTGGCTCTACCTCTTTTAGGCCCTTCTAGTCAAAATAGCAGAGTGTGAAGTAAAACTCGTCAGAACTTCATTGATTTTTTTTTTGAAAAACCTTTATTATTCACAGTTTCATCATCCTATAGCATACATTCACCATCTAAGGCGTTGAATCAGTTATACAATAAGCACATGGTTCCAGACAGTATGACACAGCCATTCAGCCGCCAACCCAGGGGTCCGGCGGCGTTGTACGTGTTGGCATTATTACAGGAATCAGGTGTGCGCTTTGTTAAACGGCAGGTCTATGTTGGTTTTTGGTGGTTTGTCGTGGTGTTCCTTATTCGTGATATCAGCAACAAAGGATGGCGCTGTATTCCAGCCCGCATCGCGGCTAACTCGGTCGCCACTCAGGTCCCTATCTGGAGTCGTGTAGGACACTGTGGTTAACCTCAAGCGTAAAGGCCTTCGGTCAGTACAGCGTCAGTGTCGTGCTCGCAGTGCGGCCCGGAGCGCGGCAAGAACGTTTCGGTATAGCTCACTGAGACATAGATGCTAACGTTTAGATCCGGCGAATCCTGTCTACAGCTTCGCCTTTCGAGTCCATGTGTGGGCTACGTGGCGCGCCTCCGTCCCCCCGGCGCTACACCCCTCAAGCCGCTGATTATCGGGGTACGCCTGGTATTCAATACAGTGTGCTCTTGTCAAGATCTTGCTGCTCGCTCTGGGCGTACCCGTCCCTGATAGGGTGTGTGCGTCATCGCTGCTCCGCTGTCAGTAAGCGGGGCGCACTAAGTAGGGTAGCGCTTCGGGGACGCCTGACAACGCATCCACCGTCTGTTATCTGTGATTAGGTAGGAGTCCGGTCAGGGAACTCGACCAGTAAACAAACTGTCCCCTGCGCTTATGCGGCGATAGGGGGAGTAGGGGTTAGGTTTATAAATTCAAATGGAATCAAGGGGGAGGGGGGGGGATGGAGGAGATCATCCTGTGTTAGAGCGGGGGGGCGAGCAGCCGCCGAGTAGGGCGCAGCGGGACCGTGCAGTACACGCGGGAAGCAGCGGGCCGGGGGAGGGAGGGGAGGGGGCTTCCTGGCAGGTTGGGATCTCAATGCGCCAACGCCCACACCCTTTTTCCTGGTGCATAGGGTGCTCCGCTGTGTTGGAGAGGGAGCAGCAGGGCAGGGTGAAGCAGTTGTGCCTTCCCGTCTGGGCCCTCAGCTAGGCATTGTGCGTGGTGCTTCGGATCGTGGCAGCAGTGTTCGCTGGGTGCGCGCTATAGCCGTGCGGCGGTCAATCCCTGGCAGCAGTCTCATTTAGGGCGGGAGTAGGGGCCACCAGGGGGCGAGCGGAGGGGGGCGGGAGCTAGCTCTGTCGCATTCTTAGGGCTGTCGTTGCCAATCAGCAAGAGAGTGACAGATTCTAGAGGCTCAGGTTATCCCTCGGTCCTGGCAGGCCATCTGAAACGCTTTGAGGAGGTTATCCCAAAGCTGGGCGATGGGGAACTTCCGGAGCCCCGCGGTTTCCTCACGGAGGAGCACCGCGCTCTCCGCTTGTGCCCAATTAACGAAGGAGGCTTTCCAGTGTCTGATGTGTGGGGGGGTCGTGGCCTTCCAGTGTTTAGTGAGAAAGCGTTTGGCCGTTATAAGTCCCATGTCCCAGAAGCGTGCCTGCACTTTGTTATCTTTTGTGCGCTTATACAGCCCTAATATGCCCGCTTCCCACGTGCGCGGCAGTTGCCCGTCAGTGTCGCGCGCGAGTAGTGTCAACACTTCGTCCCAATATGTCTGTATATCAGGGCAGTGCCACAGCATGTGTCGGAGGTCCGCTCCCAGTAGCGAGCAGCGCTGGCAAGCTGCATCCGTCCGCAAGAAGTATCTATTAATCTTATCGGGCGTGAGGTATGCGCGTTGCAGTATGTAGTATTGTATAGTTTTAAAACGGGGGTTACGTGGGATGTTGGTCGGGCCGGCCAGTATCAGTGCCCATTCTTTGTCTGTCCAGTCTCGTCCCCTGTCTGTCGCCCAGCGTTCCCTCAGTGGTAATGTGGATGGTTGCGAGTGTGCCTGCAGTGCCTGCGCTAGCCAGTGTATGATGTGTGAGCCATTACCCATAACATGCAGGTATTGTATGAAGGTGTGCGTCGGGAGCTCTACTGCGATGTCGCCCCAGGAAGCAGTGAGCGTGTGCAAGAGGGAGGCGTGCAGTAGGAACTGCCCCGCCGGGAGGGTCGTGTCATCAGCCAGGTTGGCGAATGTGAGTAAGTCACCATCCGCGTATAAGTCACCCAGCGTGTCTACCCCTGCGCGCTCCCAGCTAGCCAAGTGAACCTCTGTGAGCGGCCCAGTCGGGCCAGGCGTGCCCAAGAGCGGTAAAGTAGGGGCATATGGCGTGGTCGCGCGTGTGAGACGAAGGCACCGCAGAAAACACCTGCGTGCCACCGCCAGGTATATCTGGGAGGGGCATAGCGCGCGGGTTATCGGGTGGAATAGCGTATGTATTTGTGTTCGTGTCCAGGCATCTGCGTACGAAGCGGTGTCCTCGAGTTGCTTGCCACTCAGCCATCCCGCCACCCATTGCATCTGTGCCGCGAGGTAGTATAGTTCCATGTTAGGGACTGCCAAGCCCCCCCGAGTCCGTGGGCATGTATAATTTGGTCAGCGCCACGCGCGGTCTCCCCTTGTTCCAGATGAGGCTGCGCAGCAGCACCTCTAGTTCGCGGATTAGCTTGGTGGGAACATACATAGGCATGTTCGCAAAATAATAGAGTAGCCGAGGCAGCACAATCATCTTGGTCAATGCTACGCGGCTAGGCACGTTAAGGGGTAAGGTGTTCCAGAAACTAATTTGTGCTCGGATAGAAGCTATCGCTCGAAGGAGGTTTCCCTCCAAAACGTCTGCTGGTGTTCTGTATATTCGTATCCCCAAGTAGCAGAAGGTGGTGGGGTACCACTGCAGCCTGTCCCCTCCCAGCCGGATGTAGCATTCAGGTGTGTCTGGGCTAAAGGGATAGGCCCCCGACTTGGACCAATTGACTCTCAGGCCCGATACCTCCTCAAAGGCGCGGAAGATGTTTGTAAGGGAGGCGGGGATGGCAGTTATGTCTCTGACGTACAGCAATAAGTCATCCGCGTACAGTGACACCGCATGCAGACCGTCCGCCAATGGGATTCCCCACTCCAGCCCGTGCGTCTGAAGAGTCGCGGCCAGAGGTTCCATGGCCAGAGAAAACAGCAATGGCGACAATGGGCAGCCCTGTCGAGTGCCTCTGCGGACCCGGATGGCGGCAGAGAGGAGGCGGCCCGTGCGGACTCGGACTGTCGGTCCGCCATAAAGCAGGTCGACCATGGCTCTGTACCCTCCCCCTAGCTGATACTTCTCCGTGACTGCACTCAGGTACGGCCACTCGACTGAGTCAAAGGCCTTCTCCAGGTCCAGTATCAGGCATCCCGCTCTGGGCCATTGCTGTGTGGCGTATTCTTGCACCCGAAAGAGGCGTCGGATGTTGTAGGAGGTGTGGCGTGTGGGGACAAAGCCATTTTGGTCCCGGTGCACCAGGCTGGGTACATGAGGGGCCAGCCTCCTGGCTAGCGCAGAAGCCAGGATCTTATAATCCGTGTTTAGCAGCGCCAAAGGGTGGTAAGAACCCACCTGTGTGCTATCCTTGCCTGGTTTAAGAATAGAGACCAGCGTGGCCTCATGTAACGTTGGGGGTAAAGCGGCGTCTTCTGCTGCCGCATTATACATTCTCAGTAGTTCCAGGACGAGGATGTCCGAGCCGGCCTTGTAAAGCTCATCTGGCAGCCCATCCGGGCCCGGGGTTTTGCCATTTGACAGGTTGAAGATGGCTTCTCGGAGCTCGTCCGACCCGAGCGGAGCTCCCAACTCGTCCTGCTGCGCAATAGTCAGTTGTGGCATTTGCAGGGGGGAGAGATAGCTGGTTATATCAGGATGAGGGACAGAGACGCGGGAACGATACAATGCTTCATAGTGGGCGATAAAGGCGTCGTGTATGCTAAACTGCGTGTATACTAAGTCCCCCCCTCCCGTCTGTATGGCTGCCACTGGGGCTGAGCGGGTTTCTTGTGAGATCAGCCACGCTAAAAGTTTGCCAGGCCTGTCGCTGAGGTGGTGTGTTCTCGCCGAGTGCGCAGCATAGTTGACATTTCGGAGTCGCTCTAAGAGGCGCGCATGTTCCGCGTGGGCTTCGTGTAGTGGGTCCTCAGCGCCATCCAAAGCCCCCTCCTCCCTTGCGAGTAAGTCAGACTCCAACCTAGTTAGGTCCCTCTCCAGTTGGTGCCTCACGTGGCCTTGTGCACGCAGACAGTGTCCTCGGAGCACTACCTTGAAGGCGTCCCACTCCACCTGGGGAGTGGATGCCGTACCGGTGTTATCTTCAAAATACTGCGCAGCACGCGCAAGTAAGGAATCACGGAAAGCCGCGTCTAGCAGCAGTGTAGGTTGTAGACGCCATGTGGGCACAGGGGGGTGCGGGTGGTCCCAGGTTATGGACATGAAGTGCGGGTTGTGGTCTGAGTGTGTGCGGCCCATGTAATGCGTGTCTGTCACGTGGGGTAGGAGGTCAGTGGATGCCATGAACCGGTCCAGGCGGACATATAAGTCATGAGCGCCAGAGTAGTAGGAATATGTCCGCGTCCCCGGGTTGCGTGTTCGCCAAACGTCATGCAGATCCCACCGTGCGGCCCACTCCAGTAGTGCTTTTGTGGCTCCCCGAGTGGAGGCGTTAGCTGGGGGTGGGGAGGAGCGGTCCAATGTTATGTCTAGAGTGCAATTATAATCGCCTCCTATTATCCACGAGGTTGCATGCCAAGGTGCCATGGTCGCTGAGAGCCGCGCCAGGAAGCTGCCCTGATCAACGTTGGGGGAGTAGAGGGACACTAGTGTAATATGTTGGCCATCTAGCCTGCCCTGCGCAGCGGCGTACCCACCCTCCCGATCCACTACAATATCTGTGGCTTCCCAAGGGGTCCCAGGGCAGATCCATATCAGTGTTCCGCGTGCGTATGAGGAATAGTCCGTTGCATATAGTTGCCCCCGCCATCTACGGTGCAGCGCCCGCACCTCAGCTCTGCTTAAGTGAGTTTCCTGGAGCAGCGCTATGTTTATTTTATGTCGCTTTAGGTATGAATAAATGTGATAGCGTCTAGCCGGTGTGTGCATGTCAGAACTTCATTGATAATTGTATCTGGACGGGTAAGGCGAGCAAAAGTGTTAAGGACAGTAATGTGAGCTACCAGAAAGAAATGGGGGACTGGCGCTTCCAGACATTAGACAATATTACCAAGCTGCTCAACTCTGTATATTTTATGAATGGTACATCTATGAAAGAGAACAACACTGGGTGCACAGGGAGACAGCGGTTATGGCAAGGGCAACCTGGGTGGCTCCATGGCTTCCGAAACAAGCTAGGCTGGCAGTTTGCTATGTGTCTGAAATACTTAAAATTTCAATTTGGGATATGGGACTTGCTCAACAAGACTTCTAAACTGACCACGTTTCCCTCCCCCTTTACTAACCTGCTAGTCAAAACATAGATTTCACCCCAGGGCTGAAACAAAGTCTTTTTGAAGTGGTCTGACTTCCAGCAATGCAAAATCGTCTTTGGAGTACAAGAGACTGAGCGACTGAAACACTTCCAACTGTCATTGGGCCCGATCTCCTGCTAATAAGTTGGCTGAAAATCGTACACTGTCAAGCTGCGAAAAATCATTTACTGTACACCCAGGTCCCAATGGCCTCATTTACTCTGTTTATGGTCTCCTCATGGAGGAGTCTACAGATCCAGAATGATCATAAATGCAGCGATGGTCTAGAAATTTGAACTGCCCTATACAACTGAAACAGAAGCAAAAACTATGGGAAGACATACCCTTCCTATGTAAAAGTGTGCAACAAAGGGAATCCCAAAATAAAATAATGACACCAAGACAGTATGGTCAGTCTGACAGTCAGTGCTGGAGAGAGTGTGGTCATGAGGGGGGATGTGATTCATGTGTGGTGGGCTTTCCCTAGACTAACAATGTTTTGGAAAGATGTCTTAAGCAACATTAGAGGAGTGATGGACTACTCCCAATGGCCCGCCCTGCAACCATACTACCGGGCCTTCGTCCTGATGGTTATGATGATATGATAAAAGGGGATTGGAGAATAATCTTCTATATGCTGCTGGCATCAAAACCACTAATAGCACAGAGATGAAAAACACCTAGGATACCCACAATACATGAATGGGCGAGCAAGATTTGGGCCATGGAGAAACTTACTTGGGGACTATCTGAAATCAGCCATGTATTTGACACTCACTGGCAGGTTATGGCTGAATATTTAACAGATGCCAGCCCTGGTCTGGGTTGTACCAGATCATTCCACTCACTTCGCCTTACGCAGTGAAGGGGGGGAGTTTTGATATGTTATGTTAGCAGGTATTTGTAGAGCACACGGCTACTCCAAGGAGTGTCCCGGCACGATGAAAAAACCCGGCAACACAGAACAAAGTACATCAACTCTGGAGATGCTGTTTAAATGCCATGTTTTTAATTGTCTCCTGAAAGTGAAGAGATCCTGAACCTGTCTAAGAAAGAGGAGCAGGCTATTCCAAAGGCGTGAAGCCACCACTTGAAAAGATCTGACCTCTATCCGGGAGAGCCGTATCCTAGGGGTAATGGTCAGGAACTGGGCAGAAGACCTCAGGGTTCGGCATAGAGTGTAGTGCTGGAGTCTTTCCCCAAGATATGGGCCACCTATTTTATGGAAGGCTTTAAAAACCAGCATAAACGCTTTCAAATGAATCCTCTTCTGCCCCGGAAGCCAGTGTAAGGAAGACAGAAGAGGGGTTATACATGTTCTCGGCCCAGCCAAAAGAATAGCTCTGGCCGCCACATTCTGGATCACCTGTAGGCGGCCAAGTAAAAAATTAGAAAAGGCCCAAGTACAATACCACCAAGGCCTGGACTACTGTCTTCCTGTAAGAGACTGGAAGCAGGGGGAGAAAGTTCCTTAGCATTCGCAGTAATCCAAAGCAGGTCCCGGCCACTGATTGAATCGGCGCCTTCATTGAAAGAGTCATCAAATTTGACCCCAAGTTTTTCACCATGTTGACAGAAGTAGCGGGTGGGGGACATGTCTTGCGGCCACCAGTTGTGCCATATTGCACAAAGATTGGAGCCGAAGAACATAATCTCTGACTTTTCACTTCAATTGATTTTGCCTAAACCAAGAGAACACCTTTGACAGACATGTGTTAATTCCATTACGACTGAACTCGGCATCCTTCTCACAAGTAAACAGCAATTGTGTGTCATCAGCATATGACACTATTTTTGCCCAGTGTTTCTCGGCGAGAAGTGCCAGAGGAGCCATATACAAGTTAAACAACGTTGAGCTGAGAATTGAGCCCTGTGGGACACCGACATTCAAGGGGGGATGGGAGCCAAGAAAGGTGGGGACCAAATAGTTTGCTGCCAGTTATTTAACAAGGAGTCGAACCATGTAAGTACCGTGCCTCCAATACCACTATCTTCGAGCCTTCTTAGTAGTCCAATGTGGGGCATGGTATCAAAGGCCGTGGAGAGGTCCAACAGCACCAAAACCGCATTGCCCCCTTTGTCAAGTGTGGTTTTAATGATTTCAGCTACTTCTAATAGGGCTGTTCCCGTGCTGAAATTAGCTCTAAAGCCCGACTGGCTTGAATGCAGAAGATGGTTGGCCTCCATGTAGACAGTGGTAACTGAGTTGACATATCTCTCTAAAACCTTGGAGAATAAGGGCAGAAAAGATATTGGCCTATCGTTACTGGCAACCGAAGGGTAAGCCGTGGGGTTTTTAGAAGAGTGGAAGAATGTTTGCATTTTTCCAGATTTTCGGCTTTTACCCCACATGCAGGGCAGTATTTAAGACTAAATTAACCGCCGGATTAATCACTTCTGAAATAGATGCCAGTACTCTGGCAGGACAAGGGTCAGTAGGTGAGCCAGATTTGAGGGCCTTCATTAATGCAAGGGATTTCTCCACAGTAATGGGAGGGAACTGCGTGAGGGAAGGACCAGAATTACCACTGCCAGCACAGGGCAGACACGTCTCCTACTAATACTGGTGATTGGGCTAAAAAAAGAGTCTTGGATGATTTTAATCTTGTCATGAAAGAAACAGGCCATCTGATTTGTCCAATCATTACTGGAGACAAAATGGCTGCTGATGGCCCTAGGGTATGAGAAATATTTTACAATGTTGAAGAGTTCTCTGCTTTTATTCCCAGCCTGCTCGATTATAGTGGACAAGAAGTTTCTTCCCATCAAGGACTTTCCTGTAGTGATCTTTCAAGGCTTTATCCATGGGTTTATAATTAATCCACCACACTCTTTCCAGGCGTTTGCACGCACTTTTGCTTTTACTGAGGGCCTCAGTGAACCAAGGGGCTGAGGCTCTATTGGTTTTCATAGCCCGCGTGGTGGGAGGGGGGGGCAGTTCTAAGGAACAGAGTTAAAGCCAATTCTCTAAGGAGAGTGCGTCCCTTTCCAGGTTCCCACTATGGTGAAGACTGTGTGCACTTTGCAAGGCCTTTGGGGTGATCTATTTAAAAGGCCTAAAACTGCTCGCCTGAGGTTTATCATGTGTTTGGGGGCTGCCCAACTCCCTGCGCACTCTAAAGCTTAGCAAACAATGGTCCGACCAAGCTATGGGGAGGGGCGCATCCATTTCAATCTGGTTAGAAGAAAAAAACCTGATCCAGTGGGTGCTCTTTTTCATGGGTGGGGAGGTGGACATACGGGGTCATATTAAGTATGTCAAAAGATTCACATAACCCCCTAGACTCAGGTTCCGTGGGGTCATCCATGTGGATATTAAAATCACCAAGAACTAGGCAGTGACTGTATTTGGCAGCAATAGGGGAGATGGCGTAGCTGATAGATTCCAAGAACTTTCCAGCCGGCCCTGGCGGGCGGTAAATTACTACCCCCACAATGGACTGATGGGCGGAGACAGTAAGTAAAAAGCCCAGGCTCTTAGCCTCCTCTATTTCCACAGTCAGCAGTGGAGAACAAATGAGGGAACTCCTAAAAATGAGGGCCACACCCCCTCCCCTCGGGTCGGTCCTTCCTAAGCATGTGATAACCCGGAGGGATAGCATTTGCGATAGTAGGGTTAGAGGCTTCTGTTAGCCAAGTTTCGGTTAAAAACACCAGGTCGGGGGTTAAGTCTATTAGCAGGCCATGTAACTGAAGCTCATGTGTTTTTTACTGAGCGGGTATTAGGAAGGAAGGCCTTCAAATGCTTGCCTTCCCCGCGCAGCTGGTCGACGTGGGTGCCAATATTATGGTTCTCATTACGTTCCCCGAGACTGGGGGAGGCCACCCAGTTACAGTATTTACTGCAAGACCGTTTGCAGCCAACTGAACAGGGAGGTGGTGGCTGCAGCTCACACACCTACCAATGTTCAGGAGCTTGTCTCTGCAATATTTGAAGTGGCGTAGCTCCTCGCTTAGCCGACTGGCAGCATTTCCTGCACCGGCCGCCTCCAGGCACAGACGGGCTTGCATTAGGCACGCCTTGGTTCCGCCGACTGCAAGCTCGCGCAGCGTCCCGCTTTATGGTCCCCAGTGTACCTACATCTAGACCGCACCTACTAGGAAAAGTGTCGGTTAAAAGAGCCACCCACAATTCAGGGTTCGATTCCCCCTCCTCTCCCCTCACATTCCAATTGAACACAGATTTCAGAAATTAAAACATTCAGCGATCCAATAATAAAATACTATCAAATTTAAAAGGTTCATTTCATTTTTAAAAGCAACTAAGAGAATAAATAGTCTGATGTGCAAACTAGCAAAACAAGCATTGGCATAGCCAATAGGTATCGCTTTTGGGACCTTATAAGTATTTAGTTATGCAGCACAATATCCTTGGTGCAATAACATTAACTGTTGCATGGTTAAACACTTATAAGGCCCAAAAGGCTATGCCAATGCTTTCTTTTTTAAAGGACAAGCAATGCTACCAGGCTCCGGCTGCCACTTAAAAGGTAGAGAGAGAGAGGTGTGTAGAGAGAGAGAGAGATGTGTAGAGAGAAAGAGAGGTGTGTAGAGAGAGAGAGAGATGTGTAGAGAGAGAGAGAGGTATGTAGAGAGGTGGGTAGAGAGAGGTGTGTAGAGAGAGGGGTAGAGAGAGAAGGGGGGAGAGAGAGAGAGAGAGAGAGAGAGAGGTAGAGAAACAGCGGTATAGAGAGAGCGATAGAGAGGTAGAGAGAGGGAGGTAGAGAGGTAGATAGAGAGAGGTAGAGAGAGAGAGAAGGAGAGAGAGGTAGAGAGAGAGAGGTAGAGTGAGGGGGAGGGAGAGTGAGAGTGAGGGGGGGAGGGAGAGTGAGAGTGAGGGGGAGTGAGGGGGAGGGAGAGGGAGAGAGAGGGAGAGAGAGAGAGAGAGAGGTAGAGGTAGAGAGAGGTAGAGAGAGAGGGAGAGAGGTAGAGTGAGGTAGAGAGAGAGAGAGAGAGAGAGAGAGAGAAGGAGAGAGAGGTAGAGAGAGAGAGGTAGAGTGAGGGGGAGGGAGAGTGAGAGTGAGGGGGGGAGGGAGAGTGAGAGTGAGGGGGAGTGAGGGGGAGGGAGAGGGAGAGAGAGGGAGAGAGAGAGAGGTAGAGGTAGAGAGAGGTAGAGAGAGAGGGAGAGAGGTAGAGTGAGGTAGAGAGAGAGAGAGAGAGAGAGAGGTAGAGAGAGAGAGAGGTAGTGAGACAGAGAGGTAGTGAGACAGAGAGAGGTAGAGAGAGAAAGGGTGGAGGAAGAGAGAGAGAGGGTGGAGGAAACTGTAGCCTGCTTGCTACATAGTCACAGTTGTTTCAGCCAAAGAAATGCAAACAGCAGATTATTGCAGCCTTAATTGTAGCCTGGCCGTCTGCGGGATTTGCATAATGAAACGCTGAGAGGCGATCTGGCTGATGTGTTATTTCAGAGAGGGTTTACCTTTAATACAATTCAATTTCTGGAAGGCGTGTCACTCAAACCAACCCGCCATTTGCAAACAGCCAATGCCTATGATTTTTTCCACAGTTAATTAAGCATGTATTTAAACCAGCATTCGTATTTAATCGAACATGAACTGTAATCTAGATCAATACTTAAACAATAAATAGGAAAAAGGGTGTACAAGTTTGCCTTGATTAGTCCCTACACAGCTCCAAAATGACGCTAACTGGCCACGCCCCTCCTGAAAGGATGCTCATTATTCATATGCAGGAACGAAGGGAAAATCTTGCCCGAAAAAAGATGGTGGTAAGCTCGTGCTCTGAGGTGCGGAAGTAACGTCACCTGCGGAGAAGATAGCGAACGGAAGAGGGGCAGGAGCCGGAAAGGGCTGTTTGTTTTCTATCAAGATGGCGGCTGGGATGTATCTGGAGCATTATCTGTACAGTAAGACGATGAAACAAATTATAAGGAGTACCGATTTCAACAAGAGGGAATGGGGGGGCAGTGACGAGAAAGGGTGCATGAGAGAGGCGGGACGGTGTGGATTGGAAGGGGAGGTGCCAATTGAGGCAGAAGTGGGCGGGGGAGAGTAAAATGTGAGCATTTGGTGGTAAATATGGTGATGTGCGTGGATGGAGCGGGCAGTGAAAAGGAGTAATAAGATGAGAGCGTATGCACAGTGAAGGGTGCTGTGCACTTTCCCTATGTCATTAGAGCTTTATTCAAGTCTTTCTCGCATAAGATGTGGCAGAGACCGGTCTGGGGAGGAGAGGGAAAGGAAGCGAGTCAGGAGCAGAAATGCGATGGCGCAGGCGCCGCAAGTTGAAAAAAACAAAAACACGCAAGTGGTGCGCGCGCAGCAGAAGTAAAAGTAACCGCGCTCCAGATGGGGCCTCGGGCGCTGAAACCTGGCGGCTGCGCACATGCACGCTCACGTAACCGCAAGCACTAGGCCAGCAAAAGCGTGTGGTAGCACTTTGAAACCCCCACTTATTAAATGTCTCACAGAGCAGCGCATACGCTGGCTCAGGCGAGACCTAAAAAGCAGCGTTTTCAACAGAGCAGCGTGCAGTAACTGCGGTGTTACGGGGTCACTACACCACTACACCACTGGAGTCAAGCTATCCTGGCTGATGACGGCTGATAGCCAGAAACCGGTCCTAGGATGCTTGATTCCGGTCCAGGGAAGACATGGCTTGGCAGTTCGGGCTGGACTGTTCCCATGAGGCACAGGGTCAAGACTGATTTGCATATGGCCATGTCTAAACTGGGGTGGTGTAGTGGGCAAAAGAACGATGGATTTAACCCAGATCTCTTGACTGGGGGAGAATGTCTGCATTGTCAGCATTCCGTCCATCATTTGTTTGTTGTAACGCTTTTCGCCCTAAGTGGGATGGGTATTCCCAGACGTGGGACCCGTGCTCACTACACCACTGGAGTCAAGCTATCCTGGCTGATGACGGCTGATAGCCAGAAACCGGTCCTAGGATGCTTGATTCCGGTCCAGGGAAGACATGGCTTGGCAGTTCGGGCTGGACTGTTCCCATGAGGCACAGGGTCAAGACTGATTTGCATATGGCCATGTCTAAACTGGGGTGGTGTAGTGGGTAAAAGAACGATGGATTTAACCCAGATCTCTTGACTGGGGGAGAATGTCTGCATTGTCAGCATTCCGTCCATCATTTGTTTGTTGTAACGCTTTTCGCCCTAAGTGGGATGGGTATTCCCAGACGTGGGACCCGTGATCACTACACCACTGGAGTCAAGCTATCCTGGCTGATGACGGCTGATAGCCAGAAACCGGTCCTAGGATGCTTGATTCCGGTCCAGGGAAGACATGGCTTGGCAGTTCGGGCTGGACTGTTCCCATGAGGCACAGGGTCAAGACTGATTTGCATATGGCCATGTCTAAACTGGGGTGGTGTAGTGGGCAAAAGAACGATGGATTTAACCCAGATCTCTTGACTGGGGAAGAATGTCTGCATTGTCAGCATTCCGTCCATCATTTGTTTGTTGTAACGTGTTACGGGGTCTGGCGCGCTCGCGCAGCGTCCCGCTTTATGGTCCCCAGTGTACCAACAACTAGACCGCACCGACTAGAAAAAATGGCGGTGTCAGTTCAAAGAGCCACCCACAATTCAGGGTTTGATTCCCCCTCCTTTCTCCTTACATTCCAATTGAACATAGATTTCAGAAATTAAAACATTCAGCGATCCAATAATAAAATACTATCGAATTTAAAAGAGAGACTGCGTGGCTCTGACTCATCGGAGAGGTGTGGGACAGTGGGGCAACACCCTGTGAATAGTGAGGAATAAGCAGCTGTGGGAATGAGTTGACTGGATGTTAGTTGGAGGGAAGGGTACAGGGAGGGAGTGGGATGGGGTGGATAGGGAGGATCACCATTAATTTGGAAAATGTAATATCTGTTTGTGTATGTTCAGTCTGTTCCAAATCCACTCTAGTACTCTATGCTTTGAATACTGGATTATGTTTTGCTTGTCCTGCTTCATGATATTTCAATAAAAGGTTTTTGGGGAAAAAAAGTCTTAAGCTACTCCATGGCAGACATGTAGGAGCAAATGATAGAAAAGGAAAGACTTGTCCAGTGGCCCACTAGACAGTGAGTCTTAGGTTTTGCCCTTCCAGGCTGACACTGGCAGATTGGAACCCTTAAAAGATACGGACCTCCATTGCGCCCTACCTATAAACTTCAATTATTTTCTTTATTAGAAGCAGAAGTGTTGTTGAGGTTATTTTCTTTTCTTCCCTGATTTTAGAATCATCATGATGGTTCCAGCATCTGACGAGGCCTTAAGAGGCTTGCACTCAACGGAGCATGTTTATTTTTTTAGGAGGCAAACGGATTGTGGAATGGTTTCAAAGCTAACTTTGAAGACAGGACATCCACAGATTTAGCAGTGAAACCCTCATGGTACACTGTTCATCCGTTCACTCTACAAGCATGTCCTTCCTGTTGAAACATGGTGCAAAAGATTCTATTGGATCGCTTGAGAAAGGTAGGGTGATTTTAGACAAGCTCTGCTTCTCTTATCAACACTGGATTTCAAAACAGGGAAGCAGTGTCAAAGAATCTCACTACACAGTCCAGTAGTAGGATGGTGGTTTGCTTGCCTTTTATTGGTATTCCCTGGAATTATGTATTCATGAAGCACAGGCTGAAATGTACCCGGGACCCCCACACAACATTGTGGCATCCTGTCTATATCAGCTTGGTGGCCCTTCACGAAGAAGCCTTGACTCACCTTCCAGCCATCCAGGTAAAAAAAAAATCAGGCAGAGAGGGCAGAAAATAGAAAGAAATATGTTAGAGGATGAGTGGAAGCACTAATATGTACGTTTTGGAGTGATCCGTGATTAATAATCTTTCATGCTCTCGACAGATCTTCTGGACCACTCGGCGTCCGCCTGCAATAGTACCTCTGAGGACCATGATGGGAACAAGGTTCCAGCATGCTAGTTTCTGCCAAGGGCCAATGAACCCCATTTCAAAACAAATTCATACAATTGTGTCTTCATTTCAAGTATTTGGCCTTCTAAATCTCTTCCATCCTTCTCATAGTTGTTTGCGATGCAGTCCCACAAAGGTGGTGAAAGAGAAGGAGTGAGAGGAGTGGTTGTGTGAAGTACAGAAACCAAAGACCTGGGGTCTCTTCAGTTGGAGCATTGACTGACAGTAGCTGCAACAAAGGAGACAGAGCAGAAACGTCTGGGCCTGAAATAAGAAAGGCTGGCATCTATTTACGAATCAGTGTCTTGGAGAGGTCCCTCGTAGGCTTTAATGTAATGGTATTAGTATTGACAATGAAGTCCTTCATCTTCACATCTGGATCAGGCCTTGCCTGCTTAGATACATAGTTAGATAAGATCTCACTGGTATCTGATATAAAAACACCAGAAAAATCTAAGGGTACTAGGTAATTTATAGTCAGGACAGCATGACCAGTATGTAGCCCACAGCTGCTGCTTTATGAGATATCCTGAAACAAAGTTATGAAATTAATACCAAAATCAGATGATTACTATCAGCTGTAAGTACTTTTGCTTTGTTAACAGATTTAAGCAAGTAATAGAATGTGAATCCCTGCAAGGTGGCTCCACAGGAACAAGGTATGGTTCTGAAACATGTCAGTGTTCACATTGCCCGAATGTGCAATGTTAAGTTTAATATGTGAGTAAGCATCCAAAAGCCAATAAAAAACAGAAACTATAGGTTCCACGATAACCTTCTATGGGAGGGTTTCCACATAAAAAACCTCTATGGCACACATGATAACTTTAATCACCTTTCGCTATCTGGGAATTCAGATATATCGCCAGCCGACAGATCTGGTTGAGGGCAATCTGGGAAGAGCTGTATCTGAGATCAGGGCTCAGATGAGGTTCTGGAGCACACTTCCCTCTCGGTTACCGGCCGTATAGCACTGGTTAAGATGGTAATCTTACCTCGTCTGCTATACTATTTCGCCAATTTGCCTCTATATGTCCCGGCGTCCTTTTTCGCGGACCTGACGCGCCCCCTCCGAGACTTTATATGGGGAACTGCGCGACACAGGGTCGCTCTACCCAAATTGTATCTCCCCGTAGGCCAGGGAGGGCTTACGATGCCATGTTTTGAGCATTACTACCTGGCAGCACAATTGCAATGGATAGCGCGCTGGCTGGCAGACAGAGGTCGCGATGACACGGCGACGGACCCCCCGCTGGCGGTGGCTGAGCTGCTTAGGATCTTTCATCCGGCGGCGGGCGTGATAAGGCTGGCGCTGCTGCTGTTAGTGGTGGCCTACAATTGTTATCGTAGATGTCTCCGACTTACTAGATCACGGATCCCTTATGCACCGGCCATACCTTTGGAGGGCTCCCCTAGTGGGCAGGGAGTGCTTGGGGCTGCGGAACCAAGAGCCTGGCATGCAGCGGATGTCTGTACCTTGGAAGACCTTTACCGCGATGGGGCTCTTCTCCCATTCATAAGTCTTGCAGAAGAGACAGGGCTAGCTCGAGGCCAGTTTCTCCGACATCAGGCCCTGGTGGAGACACTGGCGGGCCACTGGGGAGACCTGCGGGAGGAACCTGAACAACACTTAGTGGTGCAGTATCTTCATGTCATGGGGCGAGGCAGGCACCTGATTAAATGGTTTGCTGCGGCGTTACGGACACATGCGGCGCTGAGTCTAGGGACACTGCGCGTGAAATGGGAGGCGGATCTTGCTCACCCCATGACTGGTGGGGAGTGGGAGAGGGTGCTGCGGGGGCCGAGGAGAGTGCCTAGGAACATGAGATTCCGTCAAATACAGTTTTTCATCCTGCACAGGGCATACCTCACACCGGCAACCATTAATAGATACTTCCATCGTGCAGATGCGTGCTGCCCCTGCTGCGCGGAGTCAGACGTTGGCCTAATTCACATGCTATGGAACTGCCCAGCATTGAGTGCGTACTGGCAGGCAATACGAGAGGCGCTCCGCAAATGCGCAGGGCGTAATATTCCCTCTGAGTGGTCTGTCTATTTGCTACACCTGTTCCACAGACCGCCCTCTGCTAAAGCTGCTTCTAGATTTATAGATCTGGGGATTGTAGTGGCGAAGAGGCTCCTCACTAAGCGCTGGAAGTCAGATACCCCCCCAAATGTGAAGGCTTGGCGTAGCTCATTCCTTGTCTGGGCAAAAGCAGAGGAAGTGGCCCTCCGGAGGGAGGAAACATTGGGACTCCGGATGACACCTATCGCATCCCAGTGGGGGAGATGCTGCAATCCCTGTTGCAATTGGATGAGGCTGACACGGTAGACGATAGGGGTGAGCTGAGGGAGCTGAGTTAATTGGCCAGGGACTGGCTTGCCTGGTGGGGTATCGCAGCGCAGGGTACTGCAGCTTTGGTGCAGTTGGTGAGACATAGGAACACACAGGCCATTGCCGGCACGACACTCTACATAGGGGGGGGCGGGAGCTAGGGGAATGGGACCTGGTAGACGAGGGGATGGGGGGGGCACCTAGATACATGTTGAGAGCTGCTGTTGTTCTTTTAGTTACTAATCTGTAGAGGAGACAACTCCTTGGCTACAGAGATGGGTTATTGTTAATTAACTGGTTATCTGTCTTATGGAATTGCAGGAAAGAATGTACATACCAATAAGGCTACTACTTTATAGTCTCCACGTGGGGTGCGACCTCAATGCATGCGGCGCTGCGGCGGTTTCACTTGCAGCCACAGGGGCCTTTCATATAAGTCAGTATTGAACGCCCACCCGATTGTTACAGATTACAGCAATTGATGGTAAACTTTCATGACTCTATGCCGGCCGTTAATTGTGACTGTACGCTAAGCTACTACATGACGTATTGTATCACTATCGCTGTAAGTTCAATAAACAGATTTCTAAATAAATAAAATGATATCTTTAACCCCTTCGGTGCTCATGACGGAACGGTTCCGTCATGAGCGTCGGTTGAGCTGTGCTCATGACGGAACCGTTCCGTCATGAGCCCGCCCGCGCAAGAAACGGTCAGCACCGCGGCGGAATTCGCGCCGCATGGAAGGGGTTAATCACATCTAGTAAGTAAAGAGATGGTTCGGTAACAACAACACTATACATAAGGCATAGCGGTTTAAGAGTAAGCTTGATGGATTAAAGTACCTAGCTCACCCTATTCCATTCAGACACTAGTAACGGTGCCTCTGACGACATCCTGAGATACCTGGCCAATGTAGCACGTCAGTGGTCGTTCCTTTTGGCCTGTGGGGTACATTACACAATTTCATCTTCATATTTTCCAATTCATCTGATATGCACCCAGCTATAATTCACTTTTACAGTACATATCTTAACTATTTTAAGATGTCCACTTTTTGTCAGATCTTAAATTCGTGATGGTTGTGCAGTGTTTCCAGCATCTAACACTTATTGGCCCTATACTATGATAACCGTTGAGCCTAGTCACGCTCCAACTGAGAGAGCGGAGAAATTACCCTGGCTTGTGAATAACTGGACATTGGCTATTGTGGTAGCTCCATTAAAGCATGTTAACCCTTTAATTACTATTCCACCTTTATCTGATGACTTCTTGACAGTAGCTAGCGGTACATCACCATTAGACATATTGTTCATGGGTCTGTAATATGAAACAAGACCACTTATGCTGTGATAGAGGTGATAATATAAATGGGCTGGAATTGTGAATTTGCATAGGTAATTCTCTAACACTGAAGTATAATACAGTTGTTAATACAGAGCTCTTCAATGATGCAGAGAGATACAAATGAATGACATTTATTTCATTGATTATATGAAACTGCTGATTTTTTTCCCCTGTGCTAAACAAAAAAAGTTAATTTTCCTAGCGACCTCTGAGATCATCAATTCACGAAAAGGAGCATTGAGGTTTCTTTTATTAGATCAACTAGTTGGCACAGCTATTTGTTAATTCTATTTACACTGTTAACAGCCTATGTGTTGACTGAGCGACAAAGGCGTGCCCAGGAACTATGAAAATATGATCATTCCAACTCATACCAGTAAAACAACTTTTCTTTTTTATTCATTCTGAGTTTGGCACAATGCAAATTTAATTGCTGAAAAGTAGAAACAGCTAACTAACTCTTGTCGCATCTCTGAAACATTTTTAAAAAACTATACTATTTCCCACCTATTTCCATGAGATGCATCCATGCAAGGTTACCAGATGATCATGTGATGAAGAGCACCACGTTCCAGTCCAGTTTTTCCTGCAACATAAAAATGGAAACTAGACCTTTAGTCCAGTTGGTTCAACTGAAGTGAATTAGAACTACACTCCCGGAAAGTTTTGGGTTGCTAAACAGGCCTCGAAAAATTATAAAAATGTTACTAATCCTACAGGTGAATAACATAGCCGCCCTAACTGTAATGTACTGGACTCATAAACTGGTCTGAAATTGTGTGATCCTAGGCAAATATTTTATTTTACACAGCCACCCTTATCTTCATTATCACATTTGAGAGCACCTTCAAATATGCTGTACAAAAAAGCTATTATTTTCTTTGATTAAATAGACTGAACGTTTGCTCCATGTATTATAGGAATCTAGCCCACATATAGGGAACACATGATCCCTGACTTGCCTCTTAGTTCAGGAATAGCATTGCCATCAGGGCAGGGGCAAGAGTGTTTCTCAGTTCTTGTTTAAAAACTCACTTTTGATAAAAATGGGGCCAAATGTAGAGAATTTATGGATTGAATTGCAAGTCTTAATGTACAAAAGCACAGAAGTTGGAAATAGCAATTCCTAATGGGGTCGCAAAAGACCTACCTCATAAATATTAATGAGGTAAGTTGCAGTTTGCGACCCATTAGGAATTGAAGCCATCAGAGGGATGGTGGTCTGCTGAGGTCAGCAGACCACCATGTCTGTGATCAATCTTTTTTTAACCCCTTGCGTGCTTATGACGGAACCACTCCGTCATGAGCCACGGGTGCCATGTGCTCATGACGGAGTGGTTCCGTCATGCTGCGGCCGCTCCGCCTCCGCCCACGCGGCGCTGATTCCCCGCCTGTGCGGGCGAATAATGCGAGCGGGCGGAGTCGTGACGGAACCACTCCGTCATGAGCACAGCGCGCCCGTGGCTCATGACGGAGTGGTTCCGTCACGAGCATGGCGGCGCAGCGCTGACCCTGAACCCCCCCAGCGCCGCGGCGGAATTCGTGCCGCGGCGAAGGGGTTAAAGGAAAACATGATATTTTTTTTTTAAAAAGCTGAAACGTTTAAATGCAATTTTTTAAGTGAAGGCAATGGTCCCTGCGACCACTGCCTGTTTTAAGTTGCAATTCGATAACAGTTTACTGAATTGCAATTTGCCTTTTGTACATTTTAAAAACATTTTTGCGGCTGTAAACGACCAGATTCTGTGAATTGGGCCATTTGCGACCCCACTAAAATGCAGTTTTAGTATCTGGTAGGGACATCGTCAATTGATATGCCAGTCTGAACCATTCAAATACCATGATAAACTACGGCTCTTCAGAACAAACTTGGGAAAGAGGGGGTAAATAAGAGAACGAGGTGTCCCTGATAATGTACGATGAAGTGAATCCCTTCTTTGTAGACTCTGGAAATAGCGGATGTATTGCCCTGTCCTCCTACCTAAATCTTGACCTCTAAGGACTTGATGTAGGTCAGAAGAAGGCAACACATAGATAGGGTCTGCGTCTTTTATCTGCAGTAGAGGTATCATCAATCCTGTGGGCCTGCATCTGGAAACTTGACCATGACTGGGCTGAACAGTCCGGGAACAGAGGGAACCAGAATTTATCATGAGTTGAACTGGTATGATTACTGGACCAGTGGACTAGGGTGTGGGAGCCACACTAACTGCACCCATTGGGCAGACTGAATTTACATAATATTTGGAAATTACAGTGGCTTAGCGTTTATTAGAAAGCCTGTGACATTTCACAGAGAAGCAGCATGCAACTACCAGCCTGTCTTGCGTCCCCAATTCTACCAACATCTGTGGACACCCTTCGACCGAGGTATTTTAGTGAATATTTTTGGTGCACTACTGCAGCCCTACACTCTTCAGCTGAGTTGCTCTAGTACATACCCTTATTGTACTGCTCCACTCTAGTTGATGTTTTCAATAAAAACACTTGACAACTGCTTTTGGGCACTTCTCTGTTATTCCTCCAATAACTAGTTTTGCCACTTCCCTTTTTTCCTTTATCCATCTGGAGAAATGTCTCTGATATTTTACATGTTAAATAATTTTTTATTTGGTACCTTGAATTATTTATTTTCTAACTTTTTTATCAAAGTGTTGCACATTGTGCGAGTACTTACACACCAACATACCAATATGCACCTTTATCTGATGGTCTGCACTGCTGCTCAGGCAAAACAACCAAAGGTGAGACAGAAATTTCCCATGAGGAAAGCAAAGTTTCTTCTAGGAGTCCTACAGTTTGATGGTGAGGGAGCTCAGTCATTGCTCACATGCAAAATGCAGGCTCTCTGTCCCATTACCTACAAGACTGATTTCCTACAACAATCATCATCCACCTCACAATAATATCATTAATAATATAACTAATATAGAGACAGTTTGTGATAGACATATCAAACAAATGTTGTACACTATTTCCAGCTATGTTGACCTGTTTGTGTTTCCTAGGGACAGGCCACACCAGTCCAGCCGCGGCCCGTGCGGGTAAGAGCGGTGGGATGAGTGGGGGTTGGGGGGAGTGAGGGAGGTACGGGGGGATTTCGACAAACGATGACGAGGGAAAATGAATTATTTATTTAATTTCCTCTTGTTGTCCGTCAAACTCTCCCTCCCCTACTCTTATCTGCACGGGGAGCGCCAACACCAGTTCTGGTGTCCATTCTTTGGCTATAATACTTTTCTATCATGGGATATTTTCATTACAAAGGAAAAATGGCAAACAAATCGAACCATCTTCCCTATGCATTGGTGAAGAAGAAAACAGACCTACATCAAAAAAAGCTGAAGTCATGAATACTGGGACAGCAACACTCCACAAGCAAAGGTAAAGCTGTCACGCCTCATATGCACCAAGATTGGACAGACAACTCAGAAATCTACACTAGTCTGCTGGTCCTCAACAGCAATTAAACACGATTTTACTAACAGCATAAATTTATTTAGTTCCTCAACCCTAGTAGGTGATTGTCCAGCACAAGCATCTGTATTGGTGCCTGTTGGGAGTCCTTTCTAGTGGCTTCCAGTACTTCAATATATTAAGCATAAAGTTCCACATGACAGAAGGCTAGACACCATAGGCCTAAGTATAAGGCTGGCACCTGATGATGTAAAACTGCTACAGGCTCTAGTCTGTTCTATACAGTAAGCATCCCAAGGTTCACTTCCGGCCGACGAGGGGCTATTCCAACAAGAATCTGAGACTAAACATGTAAACCTGTGATGAGCAGAACATAGCTCTACCAACAAGCAACAACCGCGGTGATAAACAGAGATTCAAATAAGGAATTGAAACACAGATAACTAGGAATATCAGCAGCAGACACCTTCTGAAACACTATCAGAGAGTCAATTAGTGTTGTAGCCACACACCTAAGTATTCCTTTCTAAAGTTAAACAAGTCCATTTGGTGTCATCTGAGCTTCATACCAATATTTTAGAAGTGGATAGACATTCACTTTTAAATCATTCTCCTGTCTAAAGTGGCAAAGCCACCCACATCCAGGGCCAGTCCCTGCAGAGATACTCTACCATGTGTGTCAGTTGATGGGGCTCTTTAATAGATGAGAAAGGGGGTCAGCTTATACAGCTGCCATCAGCTACTGTTTTTACACGACTCCTTGGCAATCTGCACATACTGTACGATAAATGAAAACAACATTGTCAGCACACATCAGATCAAGCAACACCAGGCAAGAGCATGTACTCTGTCAACAGAGCGAGCTCAGTCCCACTGCAACCTGAGCAAAGACTAGAAAAAGATGGAGGCGCCAGCCCGCCGGACAGCAGCATGGCACACTGCCACTGAGCCCGACTCGTCTTAGGGAGCAGACGGTGGGTGTGTGGCTGCACATTTTGAGAAAGCAAGATTGGCAAAGATGAACAGCGCCTGCTTCGACTATGATCTGTTCCAGGCATGAAAGGTTTGCATTCAGTTTAAGAAAACCCCACTTTTTCCGCCCCTATACTCACAAATAAATGTGGTTAGAAGAACAACAACAAAAGGTCACTGTAAGAGTATAATAACCATGATAGTATGTGAAGCAGGAGTACGCCAGATAGGGGGGGATGTTATGATAGACATTTATGTTAACTGTTCTCAATGGTGATGTATGCCTCCTTAGCAGTCTTCACAATGCCTTTCATTAAAATTCTAGTAACACAAATGACACTGATGAGACACTGTTGAGCGACTGACATCTATGAGGTGCTGCATCAGTCCCTATATAACAATGAGAAAGAGTCCCATGTCGAGGCACACCCTCCAAGCTTAGGGTGTAAACTGCAAATACAATACGGTGATGGATGAAATGCTTGAATTAATCTCAGCCACAGGCAGTTGATTGGGCTGCATTCCAGTCCGTTGTTTTCCTCCCGCTATGCTACTATAGTCAAATTCCCGCCTTATGCAAATCAGTACTGACCCTACTTCTCTTGGGAACAGTCCATCCTGAACTGCTAGGGAAGCCCCCCTGCAGAAGGGACCACAAGCAATCCCAGACCGGCTTCAACCAACTTCTCAACAGGGAGGTATAGTTTAAGCCCTATGGCAAAGTGTGCACAGGACCCAGGTCTGCACATGCCTATCGCACTTAAGGCGTACATTGCAACAACAACAAGGTGCTGGATGGAATACTTTAATTAATCTCAAACACTGGCAATTGCTTGAGGCCGCTCGGGCTGTTAGAACAGCACTGTTCCAATTGAAGCAGGGTCAAGACTGTTTCCATATGCCTGGGTCCAAACTGCCATGGCATGTTGGGCAAAAGATCTATGTTGAAACGCTACCCTGAGTGATTGCCAGTGGTTAGACTTATTGAAGGCATTCCTCTGATGACCTTTTTTGTGTTTGATGTACTGTCCTGGGTGGTGAGGGAATTCCCAGATGTAGGTCCTGTGCACACTGTGCCAACTGATGATCCTCAATCAGGGTGAAACTTGTCTTGGTTTGCTTGTGTTTCGCTTTGGGGAGGATCTGGCCTGGCAGTTCGGGCTGGACTGGCTCTGACTGGAGCAAGGTGAAGACTGAATTGCATATGGCTGGGTCCAAACTGAGGAGGCAAGGTGGGCAAAAGAGCATGGTTTGGAACGCTACCCCAGGCGATTGCCATGGGTTAGACGTAGTGAAAGCTTTCCTCCCATTCCATTTTGTGTGGTTGGCATCCATAAAAGTCAACATCTTCATATGACCTAATTCCTAGGCTAGACATCAACATCTTCAACCCGACTAGATTATAGCAGCCCTTCTCCGGCTATTTCAAAGTCTAGTTAAAACCTTATAGAAAGATCTCCTCGCCTCAGACTAACCAGAGAATACCTATTTCCTTTACACTTGAAAAGTCAGAATGGTGACACTGTTTAAAGCATCCAGAACTAGTCTACAATCTTGCTCACTTCACCAGGAAAACAGTTTATCATCTGAACTTGCACATTCTATCTAATCGCATGGCCTAAGCCACCTACAAAAGATAAATATTTCAAGCTAACACATTTCTTGAAAAGACGTGCTAAAATCTGAGAGTGATTCCCTCAACAAATCACAGCACTCTTCCAGCCCACATAGTGCTTTCTCAACCCAATAGTCATAATACCATCAATCCAACCCCAATAATCCCTATGAATCTGCTTCAACAATCTCTTAAATCCAACCCTAATAATCCCTAATAATCAGCTTCAACAATCTCTTAAATCCAGTGCTAATAATCCCTATGAAACAGCTTCAACAATCTCTTAAACCCAACCCTAATAATCCCTATGAATCAGCTTCAACAATCTCTTAAATCCAACCCTAAAAATCTCCATGAATCAGCTTCAACAAGCTCTTAAACCCAACCCAAATAACTTCTTTGAATCAGATATAACAATCTCTTTAAAATAAGGTTAATAGCATTTAGAACGATGTTGCAGGCCAAATACTTACGTTCATGTGCCCCCAACCCATCCGTATACAACTTTTCCATCTCATCCACCACCAACATCGCACTAACATCCCACTCAGGCATTCCTGCTCAAACCATTCCAGAGTGACTAAGCCAAAAAAAAAACTACCCAACATTCATCCTGCAAGATCAAAGTGTTATAATTAGCATATTTTAGACCGACTGAACTGGCCTCCTGACCTGGCTCACCCAATCAAAAACCATCATCAATGCCTCTCTCGAGGGGGCCAAGATGGCGATCGGGACGGCAGCGTAGGCTCCCGGCTCCGTGAACCTCCGCATCCCGCACAGATATCCTGCATGAGATCCTTAGCCTGCGCTATATGCCCGTGTTGGTGATTGAGAGCGGCAACCGATCGCGTGATTCTGAAGTTTCTGGCGGCGGTACCGCCGGAGAAATGTTCACCTGAAGTTTGCGGCCTGCGCAACCCTGGAACCGGGACCTCGAGTGGACAACATGGCCGGGCGGCAGTTCAACAACAGCGGCCATTGGTGACTGGGTGGAGTCGGAACACCGGAGCGGTGCGGATATTGGCCTGCATTTCGCCGTGGTCATTCCTACCACTGGGCGTAGCGGAACGAGTGCATGCCCGAGGTGGCAATTCCAAGATTCTTCGGTAATTGTCTGAGCCCTCGCCAGTGAGCTGCTTGGACGCTGCCTGTAACTCGTCCCGATTTTCGCGGGCTGGTCCCGGATTTTTGCGGGCGCTCGTCCAGGGTGAGGATAACTGTTACCTGTAACCACACACCAGATATATATTTTGCCTGCCCCCGGAACCCTGTTTGCAGTACCATGGAACTTGATGTGCTTGTGCCTGAGTCCCGGTCCCAATCTGGGGTGGAACTACCCTGCGGCCATCTTGATAGGATGGATTCTATCATCCTGTACACTGGGTCGCAGCAAGATTGGGAGTGTGTGGCTAAGAGCGTAGCGCAGCGGGCGCGAGGAGCTGTGCTGGGGTACGGCGACCTTCTCGAAGCTCTCGGTGCCCTTCGTTCCACCCTGGTTCACGGCGCCTGGGTACTGGGGAGAAAGCTTGATGGTATTGCGTCAGCATCGGAACAGTTGCGATCTGCCTGTCCCCAGGTAACCAGGGACTTGTTTTACTTCACACAGGAGGACAGTGTCGTGGCCGCCCCTGTGAATAGGGGAAAGCTGGAAATTCCTGACAATGTGCCAACGTGTGGTCAGCTGGCTGTAGGTCGGGTCTGTTCCGGAGGTTTTAGATTTGAGCAGAAGGTGGTGGCTTTGTCCCACGCACAGCCTCCGGCGACCCAGGCAATAATCAAGCAATGGTCGCCTGCTCTGGCTGATTCCTACATCCTGGACCTTGTGTGCAGTGCATGCCCTGGGGCAGTACTGGGAAAGACGATCCTCCATAATGATGACTGTGTCGGTATTCAGAGACGTCCACCCTACATGTGTGTGTCGCTTCCGGTTCTTTTTTGGGCGCTCCTTTTCCTCGCAACATTGGACATGGCACTGGGTCGATGGGTATGCATCGGTGGATTCGCAAAGAGAGGCCAAGGATAAGACTGATCCTTCAGAGGTTGTCATCTAATAGGCGGGCGGGCACAGGGGTTGCATGCTCTCACGGCATAACTAATAGTGTAATAGGTGCATAACGCTCCCCATTTTTCTTTGACATGGGACTATTTTTGTTGATTACTGTTTACTTTGGGGAGGAACACATTGTGCGGGAGGGAGAAGCCGGGGGCATGTTTGAAGGCCCTCCTCCAGTTTATTAATACTCTCTCCACTCCCCCGTTAGGTGGGGTTTCTTTTCTTTTTCCTTTTTCTCTGTTTCTTCTATATTTCGGGTCTGGTTCTGGGGCGACAGGCACACTGCTTGGGGGGGGGGGGCCGTAGTCATCTGCAGAGGTGCAGGGTGGGGGGCTGGGGGAGGAGATTTTTTAGTTTTTTTTTTTTTACTTTGTTTCTATGGCCTCTTTTCTCTTCTCTTATCTTTCTTTGTCTTTCTTTTCCGGGGTCAGTACGGTAGGTTTCCTTCGCTGTCAATCACTGCTTTTTCATTTGTGCCTCAATTTCCGTGGTGCTTTCTGGGTCTTAGGGCAGGGGACTGCAGGCGCAAATGGCTCGTGATATTCTTCCACATCCTGAACCTCCTGTTTCAGCGCCATTGACTTGATAGATTGCTGTTTATTGTTGACGTTTACTATTCTACCCGCCATTTTTCGCTACTGGGAAATTGTTTGGCACCTGATCCTTCTATTCTCTATTATAAAATGAAAACCTTTTATATCCTGGTTTCCTACTTGGGCTGCTAAGTGGCCAAGAATCTACTAGCATGGAGTTTCTACTCCCCGAGGTGCTGCCTGTGATTAAAATTTGTTTTCTGTTAATCCAACTGCTTAGCGGCCGGCCCCGGGGGTTGTAGGCCCATACTTGTCTTTGGTTGAAATGTCAATAAAGGTTTTTAAAAAAAAAAAAAAAAATCAATGCCTCTCTCTTCAGATCCAGAAGCAGGACACTAAAGGAACCCCTCCTCCCGGACATGAGAAGATCAGCAAAACGGATGCAGCAATTCTGATTAACTATCTACACAGAAAAGGTTAGCCCTGGATATCCCGGACCTTGGAAGCTTTTATCTCCAAACTCACTACTTAATGCACTAATTTTTCAGCTACTTCATTTTTATATTATTCTCGGCCCTTATGGAGGAAAAACACCAAAAGGGCATATTTGTGTAAATTACAGCTTTCTTTTATCAACACCATTAATGTTTAGTCCATATTTATAAATTAATTGCAAAAATAAGGGGTACCACACTGGCCAAAACAAGTTTAATCTTGTTATGTCAACTACTTAGAAGAGAGGGTCGGGAGAGAAAAGGGGAAGCAGAAGGATAAGAGGTAATGACAGGGACAAAAGGAGGGATGTGAAGAAGAGAAAGAGAAATGGGCAGAGAGGTTACAGTGAGGAAAACAGAGGGAGGGCCAAATTGAATAGGAAGATGGATGAGAGAAAAGGCGAGAGGCAAAAACGTGATTACAAGTGAGAGCGGGCGACACAAGCAGTGGGAGATCACAAAAGAGGTTGGTAGCTGGAAAAGATAAAGGCACGCACGAGTCATGGACGCCATTTAAGGGTCACTGTTGCGACCCCTTGCTACCCCTGGCACTGCCTTTGCAAACCCTGGCCTCAGAGGTGGCAAAATCAGCACCAAGAACACAGGGGTGTCTCGCATTATCAGCGTTAAACTCTAACCTCGTTTTTTGCTCATTTTTATTACATTAATAGTGAATAATAATGGTTTATTATTCACTATTAGTGCACTAAAAAGTAGAGCAGCAAGATCTGGACCTTCATTGCCATATTAGATAAGAAAAATAAAATGGTTTTAATGTGTCTTGTGTGTATGCATGTGCGTAAGAATGAGTTTGGGTGAGAGCGTGTAGATGTGTGAGCACGTATTTTTGTATATAGGATCATGTGTGTGTGTGTGTGTGTCTAAATGAGTGAGTAAGTATAAGTGAGTAAGAGTGAGTGACAGAGTGCGAATGAATGATTCAGGGTGAGTGAGTGCACGAGAGTAGGTGAAAATGAATGAGTGCGAGTTGAGTGTGAATCAGTGAATGCAAGTGAGCATGTGTGGTTATGCTTGCTGATCCGCTGTTGGACCTGGCATGCTTCTTATAGAAGCACCCTTGACAAAATGTTGGCACTGGAATACTGGAGGCAATACTTGCATATGGGATACCCTTAGCAAAATGCTACTTCTGGCACTCTGTAGGTACATTTTGGCATGGAGCACCAATGAAAAACTGCCACCGCTGGCTTCCTGGAGGAAATTTTTGGCATAGTTGGCACCTGATGGCACACTGGAGGGAATTATTGGCATATGGAAGACAACTGTGGCAAGGACATGGGGCCATCCTTGACAAAATGTGGTCCACAACATATTAGACATAACCTTTTATAAAATGGACCGCCATAGTGCAATCAAAGCAGTATTTGCAGAAATGCAGGCACTGGCATATTAGACATATCCTTTTGACATGAGGGACCTCTATAGTACAAGAGAAGCAGTATTAGGACAATTCTGGCACTGGCATATTGTATGTAATGTTTGTGCAAAAGGGGCCACCATGACAAAATGCTGGTCCTGGCAATGGAGATAATTTTTGACATAAGGGGGCACCCATAGGATATTTTAAAAACATAATTGGGTGAGCTCATTGGGACTGTAAGATTTCAGTAGCTTGGCACATCATGAAAGGAATTGAATAGTGAGTGTTTTTAGAGCCTAGGGCTTTTTAACAAATTTATGTGAACATTTTGCATTAAAAAGCATTAGTAAAGCCCATTATTTTCAACATTTTCTCAGGGAAAAGAAACCACCACCTTTTGATCTACCCTAGAAAAATATACATTATTATTCAATTATGTAACTTCAGCAAGTAATTTATTGTGATGTCATCAGGATTAAGGGTATGGGACATGACTTCTTGGGGTGATGCAGGGTCACAAGTCATATGATGTCACTTCCTGTGACATCATTAAGGTCAAAGGGTATATGAAGTCACGTCCGCTACTCCTGGCATTCTAGTGAATCGACGTCTATGGCACGAGAGAGGTGATGAAAGAGAGAGAGAAGATCAAATGAGGGAAGGAGGGATGCAAAGGGAGCCTGAGAGACAGGAAAGTGGGACACTTGAAGGAGAGGAAAGGGATAGGAGGAGGGGGGTGGGTGAAGAGAGCAAGCAGAAGGGCGCGAAAAGAGAAACGATAGGAAATGATAACCTTTATAGAGAGAAACTTCTCACTCGTAGCCATTTTAGATGTGGGTTCAAGTGGGGGGTATTTATTTTTTCTGGCAACTCCCTTGGGTGCCACCAAGAAGGAGAGACAAGACGGAGCCCTGATTTCCGTTTGACACCGGAGTAAAATGGGGACTGTGACAAAGGTCGCTAGGTCAGTACGCCTCTCGCATGACGACTTCCGCCCCTGGCACCGCTCCGCGACCGCCAGTCTCTTCGACACACCACTCTGAGGCCCAATTACAAACTCGCCCCAGTCGGTGTGCCTAGAGGAGGGGTATGGACATATGAGAGAAAGAGAAAAAAACACAACCCGGCACGTTTTATTTAATCAGAGAACGAGACTCCTGTTCCCTCGTGTCCAAGGCGCCTCATCTGTGACACATCTCACATTAGCTCAAGATACCTCGTTCCACGTCATTTATCATCTCATGCTATATGCGCCATCACTGTGATCCCGAACATGCCTTCCTGTGAGGCAAGCTAGATTTACAGTAGAAGCAGACGGAGAGATCATCTTTCTATTCCAATCACGCCTGACCTACATGTGGCACTTTCCAACTAATGTACATTTGCGCTGCACGCCAGAAATGTAGCTCTACTACAGAAAATCGTGGGATCCACAAAAAATACAGGACGGTTTCTTCTGAAGCGCCGCTCAGATTCCTAAGGAGTTCTGTAAAACAAGCGTGTTGATGTTACGCTTGTAGCGCTGCCTCGTGGCATTTCACTGCTCTTACAATCACAAGCTGTCAAGGGCGATGAAAGCCTCATCAGAGAAGGGAAGGCTTTCAGCTGTTGTGGACATAGTTGTCTACCCTTTAAAGCAGAGGTAGGGTGTGAGACGAAGGCATGCTTGCGCGTGACAGTGTACACGGGCCGTTTCTGTTAATATTCCAAGTTATTAGATCAATGTGCAAGCCTCGTCTGCCACCTAGTGGCGAATGAATATTCGACATTACATTTTCTAACCGGTTTTAAGTGGGGCCTTGCGAAAAATCGAAGTTAAACAACCTTTCCAAAATTCTGCTCTAAAAAGGTCGCCGGTAAATTTGAAATTACAATATTTCCCAGGGTTATTTTGGACGTTTTCTCTATCAGACGTCATCTGCCAGCTCAGCTACCTTTCGCTTGTCATGCTTTTCGAGTTGTCAAGTTTGCCAGTATCTTGTGTGAGTTATTCATCTGGTCCAGATTTTTGTATTTGCATTCTGGGTTTTGTAGTGCTGTTGATCTCAATGTAATCAGGAGTATCGGAACTATATATCCCAGAATGCAAAGAAAACACTAGGGTTGAATGAGCTACTCTCGCATAGAACTAGATAACAGGAGTCTTGTAAAATAAGTTATGGAGCGCACTCGTACTCATAGCCGCTAGTCCTAAGGGTGAAATGAAGCAATTAGACCAGAACCACATCAGGCTGCCTCAAATTAATTGGACTGTAACATTTAGTTGATTAAAAAGACCAGAATGCATTTTTCTGAACTGAAAGAGGCGATCACTTAAGCCAGAAGAAGGTTATCCCACAGCACAGGGATCCTGCGCGAGAGCGCGCAGCCTCCCTTGCTTGCCAGAGAATAAGGATTTTGACGATAGATATGGCAAACGTGTCTTGAAGCAACTGGGGAATGGTGCAGCAAGCAGCGAAATATGTAATGCACAGCACCTTAACCGTGCCTGTGTGTGCACAGACATCCAGGGAGGAACGCAAGTAGGAGGAAAACACCAGCATGTCTTCACGCCGGGCCCGGTTCTAGAGGGTGGGCCAGGCCCACCCAAACATGAGCCTGGCCCACCCAAACGTAGCAACCTCAAGAAGTCCAACAGAAGATGGGCACTATAATTTAAAACGTTCCTCTGAACGTTCTTTTTCTATGAGTTGCGTGATTGGGCCTGGGCTCTTTCGCACAGGCACCCCCAATCAAACATCTCGTTTTAGAGAGGTGCGCTGTGTCCCCGCCCACTCGTGCAGGTAGAGTAGGGGCATGGCGAAGGGTGCAAATCCTTTCTTTGGCACCGGGTAACCGATGCATGCTGCGTGGATATTTTCTTCTCTATTCCGTGCTGGAGAAAAGTAGTTTGTTTATGCTGATTCACCTTTCCCGACCCATTCAGCTGCACAGTATGCTTGGAGAATGTGTGGCTATTTGTTCATATTATTTAAATCTGTGAGGGCCTTCCAAGATACATACTTTGTGTAAGCCATGTATATTTCATTTAAATCGTTTGTATCATTATCATGACTGGCTCTGCGATGGTTGCAAGGCAACTATTACAATGTCCAGATAACTGTGGTAATTAGTGATACTGCTGGAGAGCAATCTTTTGTCTGTTTGTAGTTTTAAAATGCAGATAAACTGTAGTTTATGTGGATAGCTCAGTGGGTTACTGCCTTTGTTACAGAGATCCTTTTGTTACTTGCAGTTCTGGGGTTACAGTATGAACTGTCATCAAAGAGCTGCATACAAACCTGAATGGTATAATTAGAACTTCTTTTTTGGTATCTGTTGCAATATAGTTATAATTGTCCGTCTTTCATTATTCTAATGTTGCTATAAAGAGTTTGTTTGGGAGATATACATTTAAAACAGTAAAGTCAACCCCCAACTAATGGGGTATGCTCTAAATCCTGAGGTTGTGCTTCTCCAGAACTAAACCTCTTAAAACATACTGCCCACCAGTATGGATGACATGTGATTCCTACACCTGGTAATCCTCATTGGCTTATGTGACACTCCCTATAGTCTGATTTAAATACTTGTATGATTAATTGTCTCTGCATAATGTATGCATGGTGTAAAGTACTGTGAAACCCTACACTACGCGTAGAGCTATACAACAAATGAAATGCATATGAGAGAGGGGCTACGGAGAGATGATGGGCACTGTTGGAGGGTGGCAATGAGGGAATCAGAGGAGGAGGTCATGGGGAGTGGGGCTTTGGAGCGATGAGGGCCTCTGGTGGGGGGTGGTAGGGAGGGAGTCTGAGGAGGAGATCATGAGGGAGGGGCTACAGAGAGATGAGGTGCACTGTTGGAGGGTGGTAGTGAGGGAATCCAAAGAGGGGGTCATGGGGGAGGGGCTATGGAGCAATGAGGGCCACTGGTGGAGGGTGTCAATGACTTAATCCGAGGAGGTGGTCATGGGGTTTAGGGGGGGATAAAGAGAGATTAGGGGCACTGTTGGAGGGTGGTAGTGAGGGCATCTGAGGAGGAGGTCATGGGAGGACTTTGGAGAGATGAGGGGCACTGGTGGAGGGTGGCAATGAGGGAGTCCGAGGAGGAGGTCATGGGGCGGGGCTACGGAGAGATGAGGGGCACTGTTGGAGGGTGGTAGTGAGGGAATCCAAAGAGGGGGTCATGGGGGAGGGGCTATGGAGCAATGAGGGCCACTGGTGGAGGGTGTCAATGACTTAATCCGAGGAGGTGGTCAAGGGGTTTAGGGGGGGATACAGAGAGATGAGGGGCCCTGTTGGAGGGTGGTAGTGAGGGCATCTGAGGAGGCGGTCATGGGAGGGCTTTGGAGAGATGAGGGGCACTGGTGGAGGGTGGCAATGAGGGAGTCCGAGGAGGAGGACATGGGGCGGGGCTACGGAGAGATGAGGGGCACTGGTGGAGGGTGGTAGGGCTCGATTCACAGAACTAACCTAAGACAAAATCCTAAACTTACTACCATTTTGGTATTCACAGAAGGCACTTACTCATTGATGAGTAAGTGCCTTCTGTGAATACCAAAATGGTAGTAAGTTTAGGATTTTGTCTTAAGTTAGTTCTGTGAATCGGGCCCGTAGTGTGGGAGTCTGAGGAGGTCACGAGGGGGAGAAGCTACAGAGGTGTAGGGCACTGTTGGAGGGTGGTAGTACAGGTATCTACGGAGAAGGAGGTTAGTGGTGGAGCACCAATAAAGACTTTCGCACCAGCGCTAAAGCCGGCCCCGTCATGTCCTTTCTGTTTTTGTTTATTTAATTAGCAGTCGGGTCATTAGGGTCACTGTGGAACATATTTTAAAGTGTGTGCTAATTGTATTTACAGTTATATTCAATGTTTTGCATTTGAGGGTGATTTTACTATTTTTTTTTAACCGGGAATAATGAAAAAGCAGCTGGATGGTGGCTGATATGGGGCTGGGGCCTAAGGTCAGCTGTGGGATAAGGTGCACGAGACATGGATGGTAGAAAATGGATAATCAGGCCTGGAAGGGAGTGTGCTGCAGAGTCCGGGGTCAGGTGGAGATAGTAATGAAGAGAGATTCTTTCTGAAGGCTGGCAACGAGGGAGGCTGAGTAGTGTTACTTGCCTGATACTTCCACCTCAGAAACCTCCTCTTCCCATCAAAGGGACCTTACATGGGATGTATTCCAAAAAGAAAAATGAAACATTTCTGTTTCATTTTTTAACCACTGCCTGCTCTTAAAAAATATTTTCGCTTCCACTCACAAAGGGAAAGGGGTCCTCTGGCTACCCCTTCCTCTTCCTGAGTGGATTACCATCTACTTGAAGTAGGTGGTAAACTGCAAGTGTTTTGCGACTGCAATTGCGGTTGCAAAACAATGATACATACAAATGCGGCTCGATATTAGGAAGGTACGCCCTTTGAATGCCTCTTCCTATTACCGTCTTGCACAATAGCTTTTGTACATGCAAGCAGGGCAGGGGAGGAGTGGTGTACCCAATCCTGAGTGCGCGAAGACTGTTTGGCTACATAAGCCTCTGGCTGTGCGGTGTCCTGACCAATCACAGCGCTGCTTGTAGCGCTGTGAATGGCTTAGCGGAGGGAGCTTGGCTGCCGGATTGCTGTTCCTGGTTTTTTAAAATAAATATTAATAAATTAAACCGTCCCTGCCCGGGCCCCGCCCAACCCACTACTCCCCCCCCCCCCGTGAGTAATGATGACCGCGACTGCTGCAGTGGCCCACCTGAATGCACCCTTGGCCCACCCAAATAAAAATTCCTGGAGCCAGGCCTGCTTCACGCCCCACAAAACAGACAGGCGCATGGGTTCCAGATGCACTAACCGCCCGAGAGTAGTGAAAGCACGCAGCCTGGCGTTAACCCAGACACAGCTGCGACACCGAAACAACAAAGCCTGGGGCTAGGTTCTGCAATTTATGTTGAGCTTGGTGGCACAGACACAACAGGGACAAGGGTAACAGGATGGCATGCATTCTGAATCCCTCAGCTCTCTCCTGCCGAATGCATGGTCAAAGTGGGGGTAACCAGAGGTGGGAAGAAGCACCCACCACCATGATCAGGCTTGTCGGTTTTAACCTTCAGGCCCTCCCACAACTTGGTCTCGGCCACCCACCATCGCTGCTTGAATTGTACGATCTTAACAACTGATCACCCCTGGATTTTAGGGGGCTCTGGGCGTTATCAACACATGTACAAGTGGAAAAGATGGAACAAGGTGAACTGCGGTTCCACACAGGCCACTTGTTAACACATCAAATCTAAGGAGGGATAATAAGCAGCAATGACCAACTTCCAATATAGAAGAGGATCTCGCGGCTTCTTCAATCAATACACTACACTGAACTCACCAGGGCTTTACTGCCACCAAAGTTAAGCTGTTCTGATATACTCTGCACGGAAGCAACCAGGCAACACTCCCAACAACTGTGAAGATTGCAAAAGCAAGCAGCAAAGCTAGGACTGAACATACAAACACCATCACACCATAATAACCCTGCACTCAAAAGAGCTCGACTAAGTTCTAGTAGCATCAAGAATGAAGTACAAACTTCTTCGCTCAGTCTTCAATAAGCGAAAGGGGACTTGACCTGAAACACTTCAAGAAGTTAACTCTACACTAAATATCCCATAGAAACCTAGGATCAAGTCGAGCAAAGGTCAGCACCGATCTACAAGGAGATCAAAGGAGGGGAAAAGATCTGGGCCATGGAGGCACCACTCTGGAGAAACTAACAAACCTGGACTATATTCAATAGAAATCTGAAGACTAACTGGCTCATAGGGCAATTCACCCTATACCCTTGGAACTCCTCCAGCTCCTAAAAGCAGTCCATCAACTCCTTAAGCCTGGGTCGAAGGACATAAGGGTCACGCTCCCAAGTCTACTTACAACTAGCAACTCTCCGGGAATGAATATTAGGGCAGACTGAACCTCTTCTCAATACCCAGCGCTGCAAAATAGTTTCTGGTCACAAGTCCCCATTATATAAAATAATTAAATGAATATATAAATCAGTGGCTCAGAAGATGGACAAAGTCGGATGAGAGGGAAAGGATCAGAACAAATACTGAACCAGCGATGCCAGTATACAGCTTACTATTTTGTTTCTTTATTCATTTGAGAAACGTGTACAGCGTGAACCTGACAAAGGGGCAGCTGACACTTTATAAATATCACATGTAATAAACAAACAGTAGTTTTGGCGTTCCACAGGGCTCCTCACTGAGTCGCACACTGTTAAATGTATATATGATGCCTGAAGCATATATTGTGGAAACATTTGGCACTGAAGTAATTCCATCCACCGATGCCACCCAGCTTATCTTCGGATTGGAAAGTAGGCGTTGGGGGACCCGACTCGATTCACAAGGTGTCAACGGAACTCGGTCACGCCGCCAATATGGCGGTTGTGCCGGTCCCCGGGACGCTTCCATTGCAGGGGTGGGTGGGGGGGGCGCGTCGATGACTCAGTCCGCGCCCGCCCGCCCATTGGCTTTAACAGTTGTGCCCCGGAAGCAGTTGTAAGTGCTACCGGGGCAGTGCAGGAAGAACGAGTCCTGGATTCAGCCGGGACCTGTTCTTTCCAGCTGGGGACGAAGCCTACCCCCCCCCCCCTTTAAAAGGAGCTGCGGAGTGAAGGAGGAGTCTGTTCCTCGCCGCTCCGCTCCTGGATCAACATCACGCTGCACACACACGCCGGAGGACTCGAGGGAGCCTACGTGTCTTCTTTTTTTCTTTTTACTGCAGGTGTCGTCAGGGAGCCGATTTTTCATCGTCGATCAGCTCGTTCTCGAGGCAGTTTGGAGAGCCTCCGTTCGCAGGCAGCCAGTGCATAGGGAGCCAAGATCCTTTTTTCCTTTGTTTACTGCAGGTGCTGGGCAGTATTGAGGCAGTCTTGAGGGGAACATTTGGAGCAGTTTTCTGGCAGGCACTCGTTTCTGAGCACCCCCAGTAAGCCTGCATTTCACCACTGCCGGGAGCCACTAGGGTTGGAGTCTGCTCACCTGACCCACTGGATTAGCCGGTGGGAGTGGCTCTGGTTGTGGTGGTGCTTGTGGCGGACCGAGTGTTACATTGATGAAAGTGCTTTGGCAGGTAAGTAATCCAGTAGCCGTAGGTATAATTAAGTAGGTTTATTTGTCATAAGTTAGATGGCAAAGAAGGCCCCACCGAGAGCAGCATCCAGCTGCTCAGCCCTTCACACTCAAACTGACCACACATTCAAACCATGCATTCACGAACATTCTGATTACATCACACACACAGGCTGAGCAGCAGGAAGAAGGAGACACAGAATAGTATAGAATATAACACAGAGGGGTTGTGGTAATTCAACCAACAGAGAGGTAAGGGTCTGGGCATTGTCCCAGGCTTGGCCATTTGTTTGTTGTACCGCAAGGAAGGGATTGATATCACTAGATTGGGTTGTGTTGTGGCTTTGGGCTAATCTGTTGCAGGAGCAGGGTGTTAGTAGCTGCACGGTTTGGGTGAGTGAGGCCTAGGCCCGCAGTACCAGGGTTGGGGTGCAGTCTAGCGTCTAGAAAGCAGGGTCTATTATAACTATGGAACCCAAAGCGAAGAGAGGGCAGGTTCCATCGTGGATGGAGGAGTGGATGACGAATATGATGCGCTCAATGAGTGACTTGAACCAGACAGTGGCAGAGCTACGCAGGAAAATGGATGGGCAGGCGGAGGAGGGGACAGGCCCAGGCGTGCAGGGGTAGCACCCAAGGCGGCATTCCCTCTGGTACCACGTAGGTCTAAATCCAAGCGGGGGGCTGTCCCCTGCAGGGCTACCCCCATCTTTTCCAGTACCCGCAGGACCTGTATTCCCACAGCCCGTAGTCCCAGCCCTCCCAGGACCACCAGAGCCTGTAGCCCCAGCCCTCTCAAGACCATCGGTGCCAGTGCCTGTAGTCCCAGCCCTCCTGGGGCCGGTAGTTCCAGTACCTGTGATCCCAGCGGAGGGGGTGACACCAGGGGGAGTGATTCCACCAGTGGGCATGGGAAGCCCAGGGCAACCCAGCTCGCCAGGGGGTCCTAGTTTAGATGGGGTCCTAGTTTAGATGATGCCCCGGCTCAGCCAGTGGTACCCCCCCCCCCCCCTAATTTGGTCCCAGGTGAACCAGATTTAGTGGCAAGCTTAGCAGCAGTGCTTCCATGGCTGGCTAAGGCATGGCCAGTGATCCCATCTGTGGGCAGTAGGTTACTCTTAGTTGAAGGGGATGCAGTAGGGAGAGCCAGGAGCATAGTAGCACATGTTGAGAAACCTAAGCAGGTGGTGCTGCCACCAGTTGAGGGCCAAAAAGGTGCAGAGAGCAACGCGGGTGGCCCAGAACCCCCAAAACAAGCAACAGGTGCAGAACTTGAAGACGGAAAGATCAAAGCAGGCACATCAGCAGGTACAGTACAGTTGTTGCCGAGTTTGGGGTTGGGGGAGGTGCGCTCACATAGAGAGCGTTTGGCAAGGCACATAGCACAGGACGTAAAATAACAAATTTGGAAAGGGGAATAAGTAAACATGTTTTCTTTGTTGGTAGACAAGGATGAGAGGTAGGAGGCCAAAAAGCTAAGGGAATGGTCTCACTCAAGGGACTGGGACAATTGGCCTACTAGGATAAAGATTGAGGAGACGTTGATTAACTGGATTAAGGCATTCTCAAACTTCCATGCGGTGATGGTAGAGAAATTCCAAGGGCTGGGCACAGAATTGGTGTGCTACCAGAATAGGATCGCATGCGCACATGATGAGTATGGGGGAACGTGTTGGAAAGAATGCAACAAGGCGTTTCGAAGGGTGAAGGCCTCTGACCCAGCACTCGCATGGGACCAGGTGGATATGATTTTGTGGTTAAGACACATGAACTACCAAAGCAAAGAAGAGCCAAAAGGGCAGTCCTTTTGATCAGGGGCACCCCAGAGCAGGGAAGGGGGCAGCAGCAGCAAGAAGGGAGCATGTTGGGATTTTTTAACAAAAAGACGTGCACTAGGCCCAATGGATCATGTAAATGTAGACATGCCCGCTCTTTCTGTGGCTTATTTTCCCATCCAGAATCTAAAAGTTTTTAAAAAGCAAGGGACAAGGGAGGTAAAAAACAAGAGTGAGGTCTCCTCACTTGGTAAAGCTCACTCACCCATAGACACAATGGCCTTGATACCCTGGTTGAATAAATACTGCTCCCCAAGCACGGCCCAGAATTTGTTGGAAGGTTTCAGGGATGGTTTCAGAACTCCTGTCCCCGGGTATTCTCGGGTTTCTTACTGCCGCAATCAGCAGTCAGTAAAAGATAACATGTCTGTGGCAAGAGACAAAGTGTTGAAAGAACTGCGTTTGGGGAGACTGGCTGGTCCTTTTGATTCAATTTCTGGGGAGGATTTAGTATGCTCACCACCAGGGGTGGTACCCAAGAAGGACCCAGGGGAGTTCCGCTTGCTCCATAACCTGTCTGCTCCAAGAGGTCAGTCACTGAACGATGCCATCGATGAAGCCCTGTGCTCCGTGAGATACGCATCTTTGGATCAGGCAATTACAATGCTGCAGTCACTGGGCCCAGGCACCTTGCTAGCTAAATCTGACATTGAAACTGCCTTTCGCCTACTTCCAGTACATCCACAGGATTTCTATCTTATGGGGTTCCAGCTACAGGGGAAGTTCTACACGGACAAGCGCATGCCGATGGGGTGCTCAGTCTCTTGCCCATATTTTGAGAAATTTAGCTCCTTTTTGGAGTGGGTCTTCAGGCAGGTCTCTGGGCACCACTGGGTATTGCATTACTTAGATGACTTCTTGTTTTTATGTGTGCCACAGTCACAGGAGTGTGGCAAGGCTCTGGAAGCATTTTGTGCACTCATGAGGGACCTTGTGGTCCCCCTTGCACAGGGAAAGACAGTCGGGCCGGCCACGCAAATTGAGTTCCTGGGAATTGGATTACATTGAGGGTGTATCATGCTTGCCATTGAGCAAGGTGGAAGGTTTCACCCTGGCACTAGCGGACTGCTTGCGCAACGAAAAAGTCACCATGCATCAACTACAAAAGGCAGTGGGTATGCTGAATTCTGCATTAAGAAACATTCCAATGGCCGGCCTCTTCTCACGTTCCATTTCACAGGGAATGTCAGGGCTAAAAGAAAAGCATCACCACACTAGGTTGTCCAGCGAGGTTAAGCGGGATAGGTGGATTTGGATGGCATTCCTGCGGTACTTCAATGGCGTGGTAGTGTGGCCCGGCCCAGCTAGGTCCAGTCCTGAACTTGGCCTCATGACCGATCCTGCAGGGAGTGAAGGCTTTGGGGCCATCTTGGGTCCTCAATGGGTGGCACAACGTTGGCCCGCGTGGTGGAGTGACACTGGTGTAACAAATAACATCTCATTTCCGGAACTATTTGCCATTTTGGTGGCTGTCACCATCTGGCCACACCAGTTTCGCAATCAGTCAGTGGTTTTCTGGTCAGACAATATGGCGGTGGTGGAGTGCATCAACCAGCAGCCTGCCAAATGTAAGATGATGCTGCGCTTGCTGAAAGAAATTGTCCTGCAATGTATGAGGTTAAATGTGTTTAGAGCTAGGCATGTCCCAGGAATACTCAACCATGCGGCTGACGCATTGTCTCGTTTCATGATGCAGGTATTCAGGTCCCATCATCCGGAAGCAGCGGACTGTCCCACACCATTTCCGGAGCATCTGCGGCAGCTCGGTGCCCCTACCTACCAGACCTCGTGGCAGCTAGCCTAGCACCCAGGACTAGGCGGGCCTATAAGGGGGCATTTACTGCATACTGCGCATCCCTAGGGCACAGCTGGTAAGGGACATGGCACGATGCAACATCTGTCATATCATTTATAAAGAAATTGAGGGAGGGAGGGCGTTCGGTGGCATGTGCAAAGCGCCACATGACTGCAATAGCCTTTTTTGCAAAGATGAGGGGGCACAGGGATCCCACGGCCACGTTCGTGGTTCAAAAAGCTCTGAAGCGGTGGCAGCGCTTGCAGGGTGCCCAGCCAGACATTAGACACCCAATTAGCATTGAGGGGCTCTCAGCCATCATGGTGGCATTAGGGAAGGTATGTAGTTCCATCAGTGAGGTCCAATTATTCAGGTGTGCCTTTTCCCTCGCGTTGTATAGCGTACAGGCCACAAGGCACAGGGGAGCCTTTATTGATTCACCAGGACGGGACCCCCCCCTCACGCGGTTTCAGTTTGGGAGGGTTTTGGTACTGTCGCTGGGGGCAGCAGGCCTGGATGCATCCAAATGTGGTACCCATTCTTTTAGGATCGGGGCAGCCACTGAAGCCACGGCTCGGGCCTGACTGGACAGGAGGTTCAAAGAATAGGGCATTGGTCTTCGGACTGCTACAAGCACTATGCGCAGTTGCATTTACTTTAGGCGCCATTGCTAACATTTGGCCTGGTTTCATTTCTCTGCAGTTTCCACGTCCTGTCCCGCAGGAATGGAACTTGTCGTCACCCTCCGGTCAACTGCACCTCACCCACTCCAGGTACCCGCCTGGGGGCCAGGCCACAGAGAAGTCTGGATCATAGGCCATTCATATGTAAGCAGGTTGAAGCAATATTTTTGCACAGGCAATTTTACGGAAAGGGCCTGCCAGGCGGGTTGGAAGGTGTCAATGCATGGTCAAGGGGATTGAGGTTGGATCAATTCCAAAAGATTGTTGGTCCTTTGTTGCTTGGGTCCCCAGCGGTACCCGCTGCGGTAATACTACATCTGGGAGGTAATGATTTGGTGCACATGGGTAGGAAGTGAGTGGTAGAGGCTATAATCACAGAAATGGGATGGTTAGCAAAGCAATGCCCTCAGGTGCTTTTAGTATGGTAACACATGATCCCGAGGTTTCAGTGAAAGGGGGGGGGGGCAGGCGGGGGTGTCTGTCTGGGCTTTGAATCACTCCATAAAGAGGACTAATAACAGGATTGACAGACTTTTCAGGACTCCTAAGTTGCGGACAATTCTACACGGGTGCATCCGGGGGGAGCGGTTCTTTTTACAGGACGGGGTTCACCTTTCCAAACTGGGTAATGACTTGTTCCTGGATACATATTCTAGTTTTAGGTTAGGTATGGCTATGTATTAGACTCATGTTAAGGTTAGCCATAAAATGTGTAAACATTTTTAATCCGATTGAATATGTTATGGGTTTTCTGCATATAAAAAGTATTTCTGTTATCATTTTTAATTAGGATTTATTAATTTTAATAAAATACGTCCGGGGTTACATTCAAACAATGCCTCCTTGAGGTAGTTAACTGTATGAGCAGAAATTGCTTAAAGAGAAACACTTCCAAGACAGATTTTACTCTCTGATTGCTCTGCCGATGCATGGTCCAAGGACTGGTGGCCGGAGGAGTTGGGACTTACCCTGCCCCACACAGTAGTGGCGAGAAATGTAGGAGTCAGATTTGAGAACACTCTTGCTTTCAGACATAACATTTTTGCTGAGGCGGGTTCATGCTTTGCCATCCTAAGGGCACTTTAGAAGACTAGAATTTGTCCCTGGAGACAAGCAGAAGTCTAATGTGTAAGCAGCCATTACCTCAAGATTGGATTATACCAATGCACTTTATTTGGGTCTTTCTGCCTATTTGCTTAATAGTCTTCAAACTGTGCAGAACACAGCAGCTAGGGTGATGTTGGGTTTGCCCAAAGTTCAGTCAGTTCGCTCCCAGCGGTAAATGCTCCACTGGCTATCCATTACAAGACGAATCACATACAAAGCCTTTCTACTTGCATTTCGGGCTTTTCATCAGAAGGCTCCCAAATATCTATGCAATAGACTTCGACAATACGTCCCGCCGCGGACTCTGCGATCAGAGCATGCTTCACTTTGAAAATCTCCTTGGTTTGTCTTGAAAACGAGAGGCGGTCATTCTTTTATGGTTTTAGTTTCTAAAGCCTGGTATTTGCTACCTGTGGCATTGCAGCATATAGAGAATGAAAAGCGGTTCAGATCGCAACTGAAGACCTGGCTTTTTAAAAGGGAGTGATTTCCTTATTGTTCTTGGGTCCAGTTTTGCACTCTAGAGCCGGGACCCCTGTTGCAGCTGTGCACTTTATAAATATTTTGTGATTTTTATTTTTGGTTAGGTTTTTTTGGAATGTCTTTATTGATTTTCTTTAAAAAAATACATACATCTAATGCATCACAGCAGCATACATTGTTCATCCGGTGGCAATGATGGGGAGACCTGTGCAAAAGTCCATGGTAAGAAAATTCTGGCGTTGTAGCCGCTGAAGAAATGTACATGTGACAATACAGCAGGATAACTAGGGAAGGAGAATGTCACAGCATATTATAAGGTGTAAACGCCACCCTCTCGACACCGGAGCATTGGGATTGGATACTGTGATCAACTGAGTTGTTAAAGAGGCAAAGAAACAACAAGAAAACAAAACCAAGTTTCTCCATATTCAACATGGTGAGCCGCATAATACAAACAACCACAATGTAGACATGAAAGTGTACAGCAGGAGCCAGTGGTCTAATCAGGAAGGAGGGGGAGCAGTGAGGTAGAAAGGTCATCTTCAAAGGTGTGTGGTCTATCTGACATGAACATGTCATCCGTGGGGGTCCAGTGGGGTGGAGCCGATTGATTGTGTTGTGGAGGCAGCAGGGAAGCTTCAGTGGTCGAAAGTAAATAATCGCGTAGTGGCTGCCATATAGCCTTTGGTCTAGACGTTGGGGGTTGAAGGGAAGCAAACAGTTGCAGTTAATATCGCAATATATCATGCTGTTTAGCCAGTTTTTCATCGTGGGCCTGTGTCTTCCACCCTAGTGTACAGCAATCTTGCGTTTGGCCAATAGCAGGGCCATTGCAGTAAACCGTCTGGTGCTTTTTGGAAGATCTTGTACATAGCCCAGCAGTACAAGGAGCGCACTAGGGTCAAGATCAACGTCCATCATCTGAGCCATGCGGGAGAAAGCCTCCCGCCAGTAATTTGCAATGTGCCTACATGTCCACACCATGTGTATGAGATTTACACCCATGATATGACACCTGGGGCATTCGGAGGATAATGTGTGGTCATATCTGTTTCGAATAGTTGGGGTAATATAATCTCACCGTAGTTGGTTAGGTATTTTAGCAGAAGCAAAAAGTATAAGGAAAATGGTCATCTGGGAGGTGTAGTTTAAACAGGAAAAGCTTCCAGTCTTTTCTGATTATAAGATCTGGATTTAGACTGACGTGTTCTGTGACAGAATTCACTGCAATATCTAAGGGCTAGGAAGATGACTTTGGTTAGGGTAGTGCTTTTTGGGCTTTGAGAAATTCCAAAAGTGGCCGACTTTTGTTCCTGGTATTCCCTCTTTACCACCTTGATGTCAAGTTTGACTTTCAGGTAGAATGATTGGCCAGCACAGAGAGCAGCGTGTGTTAAAAATGCTAATTTGAATTTAATTTTCACCTCCAAAATAGAGAACAGCTTTTCCAAATGTGGTGGAGGGGGGTGTAAATTATTTCTCAGCAACTTCGACCATCCAGGGTGGCTTGCTATCCCAAACAAATGTTTCAGTAGGTACATTTATTTATTTATTTACAAGCCTTTTCCACAAAATGGTAGCAGGTTTGACCTGTTAGAATCTTTCAGGGTAAAACTGCGAGTGATAATATCACACATTTAGTAATGCCGATCCTTGTGAAAACAAGAATTTGCACAGGGATCAGAAGTTCGCCCTGAAATTGTATTGAGTTTGCATAATATTCTACTTGGTTAATAAAAGGATATTTCTTTAGTGCCAAGATTTAGTTTTACACACCTAAGTTTATCTTAGCATGTAAATTAAAGAGCTTTTATTAGGTAATTGAAATATTAGTAACAAAAAGTATGAGCTCAGAGGACATTTACACTTTTATGTGCCTATCAAACTGTATAAGATCCATTAACATGGCTACAATTAGGGGTTTGCCTAAATCTAACAATAATTAAAAAAAAAACTTCTTCAGACTATGTCAGTTAGAAGACAATACTGACCTATATTTTTCAAAATGAAAAGGCCATTGTTATCATACAGCAACATATCTGTTATGTTACAACGATAACGAAATGACCTTATAATTCTAGTTGTCTGTCACATACAGAAAGCAAATGTTGAACTGCAAGACCAATAATTAAAGGAACATGTCGGCACTTTTATCAGGTGTTCAATATACTTAAAGCCGTGAAAACAGCAGGGTTATTTGCATGGACTGGATTCTTGGGTTTGTTGAGCAATAATTGAATCTTGCTTACAGTGTACATCCAGTATGTTTATAATGCACACCTGGTTAAGTCCAAGAGTCGAAGGCTTCGGCCGTATTGACAAGCCCCCGGCCTGTCTTGGTAATGCAAGGTCCAGAACCTCTTCTGTGACCTTGAGGGTGCCTCACACATTGCCTCATTGTTCGCAATAAACTACTGTCTAATCCTGGACGCATTGCAAAAAGTGGTGGTGGCAGCACAGTGTTCGCTGAAACCACCATGTGACCAGACTTCTTTCTCTATGTGAAGGAGAGGTGAGCCTAACAGCTTCCCTTGAGTAAAGTTCCGCTGTTATCAGAAACCCAGAACCTTGAGTTGGCATCCTGTGTGCTATGAGTGTATAGCACATGTATGGTAGAAGGACTACGTGTGCTGTATGAGTGAGTACCAGAGCCAGTGGGATCCATTTTGGATGCCCCAGTTTTAGCATGGTACAAGATGAAGGATAAGGACAGCTACCCCCAGACAGTGAAAGTGTATTGCCTGCATTACTGTAGCTGGAGAGTGGAAACCTGGATACTGAAGTGAGGGAGGATGAAGCCAGGGCTACCTTTTGAAATTCACCGAAGACCTTGTTAGTAAAGGGCTGCAGATTAGTCCTTCCGTAGCACTGCTATTTGGTAGACGGTAGGAGTGATAGGAGTAAGGGATGCATTTCTGTTGTTCAAAGGAGGATGTTTCTAGACAGGGCCTGTCGTTTTGTTTGTCCCCGATTACTGCTTCAGCAAGGCTGATGACAGACAGGTGCAGAGATCTCACACTTTAATGTACCCATATTTTGGATTCTCCTGCTTGAAGCCAGCACTATTGCCACATGCGGTGAGAGCCATCAATTTGCAACAAGCCTGTGTCTACAGAGCAGTTTGAGAATGGCATCTGAAAGAGAATCAACCCAAACGGACCTGACTCATTAGACAGTGGATCCACATTTCCTATCTGGGAATTGTATATAAAGGTGGGATCTAGGCGATCCCACTTTGTGCCAGTTCCAAGTTCTTTATGACCAAGTAAGAGAGTGCTATGGAGAGTAGTTGAAGGGCTGGTGTCTGCATGACAGGCAGTCTCCTAGAGGTGAGGGAATGTCACCTGATGCCTGCGCACTCTACTGGAGATTAGGGTCGGTCCTAAATCCTGAATTCCAACTGCTGAGAGAGGATAGGAGTGTGCCTGACCCTACAGGAGGGGAGGCTGTCTAGGAGAAACCCATGATGTTAACAGCATGGCGAATAGGCAGCGTGTGAGAACGACTGCCACGGAGTAAAACCAGGAGAAAAACATGAGTTGAAGGGGTCCTCCGGTGTCCCTAAATGGTCTTGGTCATGAACTGCATGAAGCCTTCCACAAAAATCAAGTGTGTGGTTGGCAGTCCACCGTAACTAAGAAGCTGTAGCTGAGCTGAACACTCGGTCAATGCCTAGATGAATGAGCGCCTTGATCAGCACAGTGTCTGCAACTAATGTAGTCATCTGTGAAATCCAGAACAGGCCTAGGGCTACCAGCATCCAGTCTGCACCTGGACTAGGGAAGTCACATCTCCCGAAGACCAGAACTGTGAAAGGGATTCAAAGTGCTGAAATCCCTGAAGTCTTCAAGTTCCAATTGAGGCCCCTAGAGATTACTGCAGGAGCAGAAACGCAGTAGATGTCTGTACCGCATCCCCGCATCCCCAGCACTTCAACTCTGCAGGTAACCGTGGGGACTGAGAACTGTGTGAGAAAAAGAGACTGTGTAGCAGGCCGTGGTCTGCAGCACAAACTATGACGTTTTATGACAAACCACAAGAAATAAAAAGCAAACTGAACTGCTGGAGCAAAGTATGCTTAGGGAGTGGCTGACTGAACTGTACCTATGCCCAATCGGAGCAGTAGTGTAGATTAGATGTATGGGGTTACAGTCGCTGGGGAACTTCATTAGCAAGGGCGAAACCAGAGAGTCTAGCGCCCCAAGATCACAAACCCGAATTGCGCTGTGCAGTATTACGTGCTGCTGTGTACTAAAAGTAGTTTATTTTATTCTAAAGATATGCACTGGGCTCGATAATACAGTATTGTGCTTGTTGGTTGGCAGTGGAGTTGCGAGCATTTGTCCTTGACACTACTTCCAAGAGAAGCCTTGGACTGCTCGCCCTCACTACCATGAGAGTCAAATGTAGAAAGAGTACTTGGCACAGTTTGTAGAGCCTTAGTAGGATTGATTCTAGGTCATCAGTGGCAAACGACTATGAGCACCACAGCTGGGCCCCATAGATCCTGTCCGTCCTGTGATACACTGAACGGGGTCCGACACATACATACATATGTACAGACACACATATGTACAGGACAGAAGAGTGGGCTTTTAGTCAGTATCCTTCAGCCTTTGGCTGGTGGCAGCTTTTTCAGAGTTGCTATTAGCTTGACAGCTTGTCCTTAAAGCCATGGCATTTCGTGGAAGGTTACAATGGGTTTTAAGTTATTCCTTTAGTAACCAATGCTCCCGTGCTGCTGCCCCCTTCTGGCAACAGTGCGCTTGTGCAATTGGCTTTGCCAATGCTATCTGAATTGCTTCACAAGCATTGGAAAAACCAAACCATTCCAAAATGGACACAAGGCATGTGAGCGCATGCATAGTGGCCACTTTGTAATGGACTTTCAAAAACATGAAACAATCCACTACAATATGGCTACTGTATGTTTACGCACATGTAAGGTTACCATCATGTAAGTTTGTAATGTTAAAAAATATATATATATTTATATTACAAGATGGCCAACGTGTATGCATGCTTCGTGGCCACTTGAGCAAAAAAACCTTTGACAGGAGACCTACTGGCTTGCCAATGCTTCTTTTCTTTTCAAGAATACTATAGGACTATCACTGACTTTATTCATGGATTGAAGATTTTTTTTTTTTAATAATTAGGGTCCACAAAAACTGGGATTTTACGTAACTCACACTGCTAGATTTTGGTCCATCTCCTATGTCCACGTTTTTCTTCAGATAATGAAACATAAGATGTGCCTGTTTTCAAGCAATTCCTAGCATGGGCTCCTTTAATAATATATCAGAGATACCTTACATTAGGTGATATTATTTGAACTAACTCAGTAACTAGTTTATTATTAAATCTGTACCCAAAAACTCTTATGCACATACAACGAGCAGGCACATTCACGCATACACATTCATACTGCTGCAGGGCACATTCAAACATTCACATTCATTTTGCTACAGGGCACATTCAAGCTTACACATTCATACCGCTGCAGGGCACATTCAAGCATACACATTCACATTCATACTGCTGCAGGGCACATTCAAGCATACACATTCATACTGCTGCAGGGCACATTCAAGCATACACATTCATACTGCTGCAGGGCACATTCAAGCATTCACATTCATATTGCTACAGGGCACATTCAAGCATACACATTCAGACTGCTGCAGGGCACATTCAAGCATACACATTCATACTGCTGCAGGACTCATTCACGCATACACATTCATACTGCTGCAGGGCACATTCAAACATTCACATTCATACTGCTGCAGGGCACATTCAAGCATACACATTCATACTGCTGCAGGGCACATTCAAGCATACACATTCATACTGCTGCAGGGCACATTCAAGCATACACATTCATATTGCTGCAGGGCACATTCAAGCATACACATTCATATTGCTACAGGTTTTCTCTCAGCCTGCTCTTGTCTTTCCCTTTCACTTGGATAATGACATGCCGTATGAAGACACATGAAAGGCTTCCTCGACTCCTCCCAGTGTAGCCCTCCTTCAATTCCTTCTCTACACGAGGAGCAATGTAAATACTCAGGTAACTTACTTTGGTGGACTTTACCTGCTTTTTGCAAGATATGCGTTTTCCCATTTATCAGTGCACTGAGGCTACACAGGATGACTGTGCTGCACTGTACCTTTTCCCTCAGTTGCCAGAAAGGTAGGCATCACTCTGTTTTTCCCAAGCACTGTTTGAAGGCGTTTGGCTATATGCTTCTTGTATGGCACATCTTGTGAGCTGCAACTCCTTCCTTCCATTTATTATGTAAACAAATGTTGCCCATTAAGGGATACTTCTGCACAGCTATGTCCAGTATGAAGAAGATTCATGAGGGGCATTGTACCCATGCCTCTAAAGGCACCCAACAAAGACTGTTCGAGGCTACCAGTTAGGTTAGACATCAAGCCCGGGCCATTTGGTTGTTTACAGTAAAAGCATGGGTGCTAAATTGTTATTTAGTAACATCTATACAGCACTGGTACCAAAAGTTCATGGCACTAAAACAGAAACACTATTCAGAAAAAAACTTTTTACTTACTTAAGAAAGCAATGGCCTTCAAACTGTCAGCAAGGGCATTCCAGTGTTTCATGCGATTCGAGAAGGTTAGGTCTAAGGAAACCAAGGCTCTTTCTCTGAGTGATAGTGTGACCTTCCTCTGGTGACAGCTTTGGAGCTATAGCCGCATTGTTTTGCATTAGATGAAGGTGGAACCAAATTACTGAAGCAAAGGACTGTATCTCAATAGGCCATGGTGCAAGCAGCCAACGCAACCTGGGACCGAGAAACTATCAAGGTGAGCGCAGGCTTCATAGATATGTTCACTGTGTGAAGAGACTGGGTAAGTCAGGGACATTCAAGGGATGACATTTACTGCTTCTGGTTTTAACATGAACAGTTTCCTGCTTGGATATCATATAGGTGGCAGTTTACACCTCTTGTAAGAAGCAGACCTTGTTAAGAAATTGTGATGAAGGTCACCTCTGGAATTGTCAGAAAGCACGAACCTTGTAGTACAGATCCAATGGGAGTGATAAATGCTCCCACACCTCGCCAACCATACACAAACAAATATGTTGGTTAGCCATAGACCCAGCGAATGGGCGAAGAGAGAAAACAGAGACGTTGGATATTCCCAAGATGACTTGATGGTTAGCTTGATACTACCTTCAACTAGCTAAGCACTGATATTGAAGAACTTATCTTTAATGTCTTATTGCCCTTTGTACAGTGTTTAATATCTTCTATCACACTTCAAATGCCTTTGGCATAATCTGTGTTTCCCAGTACCTATGTTTTGATGGAACTGATTTTCTGTTACACTGAAACACAAATATCTAGTAAATGGATGTCAAAAGCATTTAGAATTATCAATCTCCTCTCACTATACATATGTGCCTTCTGTTTTGTGAGAACATGCTCCCATATTCGAAAATATATTCAAGGTAGTTGTTTCATGAACTGCAATGTAACAAACACATATTACAAATATACAGTTCACCTGGGCAGCAACCAATCACTCCCACAAACTATATCCATACCTTAATACAATATGTGCATCAACAGAAAATATATATCACAGTCTTTGAAATGAAGAGAACCCTTTCTGTTCTTCAAGTCGGAATAACAAGTATTGGTATCTTTTGAGGAAGTAACAGTACTTAGAAAACAGAGTTTGTCTAAATGAACAGAATTGATTCCTAAGACTATTTCACTGTATTTAGTTATGACTCAATCAATTCCAAAAGCCCTAGTCTCCAAGATGTTCCTTAACCCTGGGAACAAGGATCCAGCTGCAGCAGCAGTGTATCGCGATTGCCTAGCAGGGAAAAAAGAGACCACAGGGAATTTATAATCTGTAACTTCAAAAGTGCTGCGGCCCCTCTGCAACCTCATGAAAGCCTCGTGGCTTCATAAGACTAGTAGTTTCTTTGACCGTACTCAAGTGTCTTATGTAATGCATTCAGTGAAGACTTTCCAAGCAGGGCCAACACTCTAGTGCACCACCAACCTTTCCTTCCTCTCACCATGTGCGCCACCTGAGAGTCTGGAGTATCATGTTTCCTCCTTGTCAAGCAGAAACAGTATAGGCCACAACACAAACTGAGTAAGGTTTCACATAAACCTAACAAAAAGAAAAATTTAGCATCAGCTCTCAAACTGGCAGTAATACTTTAACAGTACACATAGGGCACTGAAGGCAGGTGGAAATAGGAGGAGGAAATATAGAAATATATTTTCCAGTTAGAGATATTCATTTTGAAAGCAGGAAACACAGTCATGGCTCTGCTGTAATGATTCTGACATCTTGAGGTAGAATTCCCTGAATTGAAGAACAATGAGATAGAGTCAAAGGGTAAAACCTCCAATAAGCAATATAGTTCAGATGCCCTAGCCATATACAGCTTTGGTGCAGCAGACACCAGGCTTTATCAATGAACACAGGTCATTTTAGTTTTCCACCAAAAAATATAATGTAAAATAGAAGTGTGGATGCTCCTAGTGCTCTAGGTATGTGGGAGCACGTTTCTACAATCTGCCATAAGTCTGAGATGGCTGGGCCAGAGGGGGTGCATACTTCATTTAATCAATCAAATAAATTTTACAAACTATAAAATAAGACTTTTGAGCCTATCACTGGCTACAAGAATCAGAACAAAGGTTTGCAGCAAGAGATCTACTTAGAAGTATATATTTTCGAACACCAAATGTAGTCAATACATACCAACAAATATGTCTGACTTGTACGTCTCAACACCAAATATTATATTTTGCAGGTCAATGTATAGCAAGTAAAACAAACTGCACACAAGAAAATATGTTTTCTGATTAGTTTAGACACAAGGCAAACAAATATCAGGGGTGATGAGAATTCCTGCTTCCCCCTCCCTTTGGGGTGTAGGCGGAAAGGCGTATAGAAGACCACAATTTCACTCGCAATTAAAAGCGTCTTCTAGCGAGTGCCGCCTTGGAAATTCCAAAGCGCAGAACTGCTGGTGTTGCGCATTCTCTTCGGTGGTGAATAGATCTAACCAGGGCTCTCCCCACTGCTGAAAGAAACCTTGCACCACCTCCGAGTTAGGATGCCATTCATGATCCATCATGCACCTGCGGCTGAGTTTGTCCGCCCTGGCGTTCAGTGAACCTGCCAAGTGTTGAACCACCAGGGATATGCCCTGACATTCCAGCCATGTCCAAAGGCGAGGAGCCTCTTGGCATAGGGTCCACAACCCCACCCAGTTTGTTGCAGTACCTCATGGCGCTGGTGTTGTCTGTGAACACCTGCACTACTCTTCCCCGGACAGAGGGAAGGAATGCCTTTTAGTGCAAAAATCGCCCAAAGCTCCAGAACGCTGATGTAGAGTCTGGACTCCGTCGGAGACCAGAGGCCTCTGATCTCCGCCTCTCCCATGTGGCCGCCCCACCGCAGCAGTGATGGCTCTTTCATGTGAACTCTGGTTGGGGAAGGGAGAGGGATCTACCGTTGACCCAATCCTGATTTGTTAGCCACCACTGCAATTTGTGTGCAGTGCCTTCCGAGATCTGGACGCAATCTGAAAGATTCCCCTGAAGCTGTGCCCACTGAAACTTCAGGTCCCACTGCAGAGCCCGCATGTGCCACCTGGCATAGTCCCACCAGTAGCCTCATGGTCATTCTGACCGAAACCCGGAATAGAGGCTAAAAGATTGGAATCATAGCACGAATATCCCGGACTCGCTGCTCGGGAGGATAAGCCAGAAACTGCGCTGTGTCCAGAACCTCTCCGATGAAGAGGAGCTTCTGAGAGGAAATCAGGTGTGACTTCGGCATATTGATGGTGAATCCCAGTGAATGCAGGAGGTCGGCCGTAGTCTGGAGGTGGGAGATGAGAGCCAGGGGCGAGCCCGCCTTCAACAGCCAGTCATCAAGATAGGGGAAGACTGGAACCCCTGATCTGCGCAGATGAGCTGCGACCACCGCCATCACTTTCGTGAACACCCGAGGGGCGCTGGTAAGGCCAAAGGGGAGCACGGTAAACTGAATGTGCTCGTGCCCTACCATGAACCGCAGGCAACGCTGGTGGGCCGGCAGGATGGGAATGTGGAAATAAGCGTCCTGCAAGTCCAACGCTAACATCCAGTCTCCAGGGTCGAGAGCAGACAGGTCCTGAGCGAGTGTCAACATCCTGAACTTCTCCTTCTGGAGAAGCGTTTGACGTTCCTGAGGTCCAAGATAGGACGCAGGCCCTTGTCCTTCCTGGGCACCAGAAAGTAGTGGGAATAACAACCACGACCTACTTCTGGGGCAGGAATGCGCTCGATGGCTCCCTTGGCCAAGAGAGCCATAACTTCCAGTTGGAGAAGGGCCAGGCGATCCTCCGACATGCGATGGAATTGAGGTGGCATGGATGGAGGGGTATTCTCGAAGGGGAGGGAGTATCGCCTTTGGAGTATTTGCAAAAACCACCTATCCGACGTGATGTTGAGCAGGTGGGGGAGGTAATGGCGAATCCTGCTGCCCACTGGCGATGGATGGGCCTGAAATGTCGGATTAGGAGGTCTTGGAGGCTGCTGAAGAGGGGGTGATGGTGGACTGGCCTGCATGCTGCCCCCCCGACCCACGGCGGTGGGACCCACGTCCCCAGCCGCGCAGAGGCTGGACAGCTTGCGCAGGCCTGTGGCTCTGGGCAGAGCGTGGTGAGGCACCCCTTCCGTAGCCACGAAAGGGGCGAAAAGCAGACTGCGCTGGGCGGGCGGTGAAAACGAGGCCTAAGGATCTGGCCGCAACCCTAGAATCCTTAAAGCGCTTGAGCGTGTTGTCTGCCTTATCGCCAAAAAGGCGATGGCCATCAAAGGGCATGTCCAAAAGTGCTGCTTGGACTGCACCCGAAAAACCAGTTGACCTCAACCAGGTATAGGGTCTACGTGCTACCGACGTGGAAATCGTCCTGTCTAGTGAGTCGGCGGTGTCCAGTCCACACCGGATAGCGAACTTCGTTGCGTCTCTCCTTTTGGCAACAGCACGAGAGAGCACGACCCGGGCCTCCCCCAGGCAATGTGGCAGCACCTGCGCAACCGTATCCCACTCTGAGTGGGAGTAACGGCCCAAGAGACATGCAGTGTTCACGGACTGCAGTCCTAAGCTGGAGGAAGAAAACATCTTATTCCAAAAGTGGTCCAGCTTCTTGGATTCCCTATCAGGTGGTGCGTTAGGGAATGCGCCCTTGGAAGTTGAGGCTTGAACCACCAGGCTCTCAGGGGTGGGGTGTTGGGAGAGGAAAAGGGGGTCCCCTGGGGCCGGGCGTTAGCGTCAGGCAATCATCCATACCTGCAGGAGCCGCTGTGATGGGCTTGGACCAGGTGCCCAAAAGGATGTCCATGAGGGCCTCATTAAACGGCAGCAGGGGCTCAGAAGAGGCCGCTGCCGGCTGAAGCACCTCGGTCAGTAGGTTAGTCCTGACTGCCACCGTAGGAAGCTCGAGGTTTATGGCCTCGGCCACCCTACGCAACACCACTGTGTAAGATGCACCCACCTCCATAGCCACGGTAGGCGGAGAAAGCATGTCAAGGTCTGGGGACGTATCCAGACCACTGGCCTCACCCGACTCCTCTCTCCAGTCCGGTTCTTCCAACTGGTCTGCTAGAGGGTCCACAGTCTCCTACCAGTCCTCCTCACCATCCGCGGGTAGCCACTCAGGGCGACAGGGAACAGCGGGGGAGAACAATGGCACAAAAAGTACCAGTCAGCGCCGGTCCGGACATCAGTCCGGCTCTGAGTCTACATCGAGCGGGAGGCCGGGGTTGATGTCAGCTGGGGACAACTGGTGTCGGAGGTGGTGGAGGTGTCGTCACTGGATTCGGCCCCGGAGGAGATATCACGAGATCGACCGGCGCCGATCCGAATCCAGGCCTGAGCCGAAGCCCCTGGCATCGAAGGCCTAAAGCCCCCAACAGGGTCCGCGGGACCAGAGGGCGAGCCGGCGGAGTCGGGCTGCACAAAAATGGAATGCAAGGCCGGAGTCGACCAAACAGGCTCCGCATGCGGAGCCGGATGACTACCTTCAGCTTTCCGCGTCGCGTCGGCCGACGGACAGGGAGAACGCGAAGAGCGACGGTGCTTCTTCACCTTTTTTTCTGCTTGGACTTACCCGAAGACGAAGACTTGGATGAAGAATGGCAGTGACGACTTAGCGACCGGTCCTGCGACCTCTCTCGACCGGGACCTCGAAAGGCGCTGAGCTGACTGCCGGGTCTCGAAAAGCTTTCTGGACCGCTCTGCAAAGACTGGAGTCACAAGCCTTGGAGCCGGTTCAAGGACGGGACATCCCTGCGTGAATCAAGAGCTGAAGGACTCGAAAAGACGTAGACGAAAGTCACAAAAAGAGTCAAAAAGTGACTCGAGGTACTGCTCTCTCCGGATCTGCGCTGGCTGGCGCGGAAAAAGAAAGAACTGACCTCAGCGCGTGAGGGCGGCGTCTAAGTAGATACCGCGACGTCATCCCGGCGACCACGACGATAACGCCGAACGCGGAGTCGACCGACGTTACCTATCGACGCACAGGGGTACTGCTGACAAAAAATTATTCGGATCCAGTCTCACGCCTGGTGGTAATTCTAAGGTGAGGAATCCACAACTGTCTCTTTCAGATATTTGCTTGCAAGGGAGTGCCCTGGATTGCCTCGCTTCCTTTTTATTTAACCGCACCCAAATGGTTCCCTCAAGGAGTACAGTGTCACCACATCAGTGTGTTACCTTGTGTGGTTCCACAGGGCTCTCTTTCATGTTCTAAACTGTTCAATGTATATATTTCTCGCTAAATTAATCAAACAATTTGGGGTGTCTCTCTCATGTCTCATGCAAATGACACCCAAACTGTAGAATCGGTACAGGTGAGAATAAAACTGCCATGAAACGTTCATGATTGTATGCTGTCGCTCATCAGTGGATCTGTAGTAAAGCACTGAAGCAAGACTGCGCTCCTGAGTTGGTTCTCTATCAATCACGAGCTTACCGAGCTGGTGGCCAGCAGACTTGGAGGATCCTCCTGTGCCAACTCTTGTAACAAAATACCTTGCGGTCTTTCTGGATAAAGACCTAGATATGGATAAAGAAAGAAATATGGTCTCAGCCTCCTGCTTTTTATATCTGAGGTTGCTGCAGAAAGTGCTACCCACGGCAAATATATCTCACCTGGACCACTGCAATGCTCTATATCTAGGACTACCAGCTACAACTAAAGCCAGGCTGCAAAGAGTTCAGAATTGGGCTGCAAGACTTCTGGCTGGAAAGACGTTTTGACTCACTCTCTTCAGCCCTAAAAACGTTGCACTGGCTAAAGGTTAATAAGAGAGTAATGCTTGGCATATAGGGCATTTCATAAACAAGACCCGGAGATTCTGTCGGATAAACTAGCTGATCAGACAGGCAGATCTTTACGATTGTCAGATGCATCTTTTCTTATTTTGCCCAGAGTTAATTTTACTCACAAATACAGAGAAGCATTCTCTTTTCTTACACTTCAGCTTTGGAACAACCTGCCACTTTGCTTGAGGCCTGTGATGAATCTTCTTAGATTTCGTTAGGGCTTTAAGACCTGGTTGTTTCAGTAAAGAGATTTAGGCATCAGTGTGTGTTTTTTAACACCAAGCATAACACCCTGTAGGGTAAAAGCTGCACTTTAGAATTACAAATCAATTCTAAACGTTTTAAAAACTACACACACAAGTAAATAAACCTAAGGTGCCGAGTTACATTTTTTGTTAAGATTTGGCGCTTAGAATTGCGAGCTGAAAGCCAACTGTGAAATGTCAGTCAACATCACTGATACATCTATGTATGACCATAGAACACCTTGGAGAAATGGATTTTCTTCATCTGGTGATGCTATTCCAACTAGTGGGTTTGAAGGACAAGTTACTTACCTTCGGTAACACCTTATCTGGTAGAGACATGATCTAGCCGCAGATTCCTTACCTTCGAATTTCCCAGGCATCAGACTGGATCCGGAAGATTTCTTTTTCGGCGGCCCGCTCCGCGTGACAGTGGTGACTGCGCCATTGTGACATCTGCATCACCTACATAGGCACCAACTCGGCGAGCTGACGTCAGATGCACAACTTTACATGCCAGAATCGCAGAGCCATGTAGTGCACGGACATTGGTGTGTTTATGAACAACAAAGGCCCTGAAAACAATCCTGACCCTAGAAACCTGTCCGCAATGCGGGTGGATGGGTAGGTCTGTAAGGAATCTGTGGCTAGATCGTGTCTCTACAAGATAAGGCATTACTGAAGGTAAGTAACTTGTCCATCTGATAGAGACATCTAGCTGCAGATTCCTTATCTTTGAATAGATACCCAAGCAATACCATTCCCAGAGAAGGGACTGTGGACAAGTTTTGACTAGAAAGTCCTGCAGGACAGATCATCCAAAAAGGCCGTCCCTGTACACTTGACTGTCCAGGAAGTAGTGCTTGGTAAACGTGTGCCAGGATGCCCAAGTTGCTGCCTGACAAATGTCAAGGACTGAAACTCCACGTTGCAACGCCGTAGTAGCAGCCTTAGCTCTGGTGGAGTGAGCCCTATGGCCTTCAGAAGGCCACTTTTTGGTCAGAGTAGCAAACCTTGATGCAGAGGACGACCCATCGCAAGATAGTCCTCTTCTGTACTGCACAACCTTTCTTCGTGCCAACGTACCCCACAAAGAGTTGGTCATCCACCCGGAACGACAACGCTCTTTCTGTGTCCAAACAGTGGAGTGGCTCCTCTTCTTTAGAGAGGTGTGGAAAAGTCTAGAAAGTGGGCAAAGCAACAGATTGCCCCACATGGAATGGTTACAACTTTCGGGAGGAAAGAGGCCCTAATGCAAAGCACCAATTTGCCAGGAAATATTGTCGGGTAAGGAGGCCTGGATGACAAAGCCTGCAATTCGCTCACCCTCCTGGTAGATGTAATAGCCACTAAAAAGTTTGCTTTGATGGGGCAGTTGTGCAGAGGTTTGAATGGAGCACACATCAAGAAGGTAAGAACCAAATTAAGGTCCCACTGAGGCATAATGAAAGGGGAAAGTGGGAACATATGTACTAGGCTTTGAGGAATCTATTTACAATAGGAGATTTAAACAATGAGGGTTGGTCTGGCAGCCTCAGGAAGGTAGACGGGGCTAAAAAGTACCCTATGAGAGTGCCCAGTGCAGAGCCCTGTTGGGCAAGGGTCAAATAAAAAGCAAAACTTGAGAAAGAGAAGCAGAAAGAGGATCAATAGACCTTTCTATACAATATTTTACAAATTTGTTCCACCAGCAGGCGTACGTAGTCTTGATGGAGGTCTGCCTGGCCACCAAAATAACATTGCAAACTTCGAGAGGAAGGTCGAATGCCATCAACTGTTGCCGCTCAATCTCCACACATGGAGGTGAAGATTTGACAGGTCCGGGTGGTGGACCTTTCCCTGCTGCTGCAACAAAATATCCTCCCGAAAGGGCAACCTGAACGGAGAATCGATGCTCAATTTGAGAAGCCAGGGATACCAGACCTTCAGTGCCCAGTCCAGAGCCTTAAATTATATACCTGCAGATCAATGCTGTGGCGCTTACTGCTCGTATAGAAGTTGCCAAGATAATGTAGATTAATATCCCTACAACATTCATTTTTCTAGTCTTCTCGTCTAGGAAGTGCATGGAAGACGCAGGAGATGGATTCCTCATTTGTACCTCCTGCACAACTGGAGCCAAGAGGAGGTTTTCTATATACAAAAGATTCATCTGACTTATGGCTTTTCAGAAGCAGGAGCATAACGGAGGAGGCTCTTGGGTGGATGGGATTCAAATATCATGTTTTCTTCTGAGAGATCACATATATAAATATTGTGATGTCAGTTAGGAGACAACTAGAAGCAGAGACAAGAAGTACAATTACATAGCACAGAGGAAAATGGATAGCTTTTCAATGACAAAGGACAGCCAGTGTAAACGGAAGGGGCCATGAATAGATGAAAATAACAGCTATTGCCAAAGAGGCACCACAATGAAAAACCTATTGAGAGTTATGTGATGCAAATGATGGGTACCTACAAAAAAACACTGACCAGATGTAGACTGACAAAGAAGTGAGGCACAGCCAACCACACCTAAAAGTAGAAGACACCACATGAAGGCTGCCAGCAAATAAGAAGGGGCAAAGAGCGGCACTGGAAAAAAAGAAGTGGATTGTAATAAGAGGCATATTGTAGAGGCAGGAAAGGAAGATAATAGGCAGGGGATTCTCTTTGTACCAAAAGACATATGGCGGCAGCCACTAAGCGGTCAAAGGGGTAAAGGAAAATGTACGGCAGGGAAGGACTTGGCCACTGTACATTATAGGGGTGAAAAAAATGCATTAGAAAGGACGATGGAAGCTGATAGATGAGATAACATTTGGAGGAAGAAACAGGTTGACAGGAGAAGGCATGGGTTTCATTTGTGAAGAAAAACATACATGTCAGGAATACAAGTCGAACTAAAGAGTACTTATAAAATAAAAGACATGAACATATGCTGAAGGAATAAAAATTAAATAAACACTGTGCATATTTGCTACCATCTATTGGGGATAAGTGGTCTTCGAAGGGACTGAATAAATTGAAGATGAAGAATCAGGACTCCATGAAGGTTCAAAGATTGTACTACAGCACAATGAAATTGGCAAAACTTTATCTGGCCTCTGTGGAATGTGTCTTGAATTTGTAGGAGTAAGCTGCATCACCTCCTGGAGAGTGACCTGCGGCATGGAGTGCAGTGATGTCTAGGATTACATATAGGCCCTGCTAGAATGGTTCATAGGGTCAACATAGACAAGTCTAGAAGAGAACACCTAGAAAAGTAGAAAACAAGTATCAGGATCCAAGACTTGTGAGTTCTAAGAATGCCGTAGGTCAACAGGTCCACTGGCACCCATATCATCATTTCTGGGGGTCCTGGATATTGAACATCTTCTCAGCATCAAAGCCATTGTTTTCCAAACTCTCTGCACTGGATACCTCGAGGCTAGACAGGTCACTATCACGCCCCTTAAAGTTGAATGATGATTATAATGGAGGAGATGCTACTGGTGGTCTAAGTCACACCTTGGGGTATCACAGAGGATCTCAATTGATTTATGCCCCTTTCTTACCTTTTGCAGGGCACCAAAGTCTTAGCGGTTGGTGCATCCCAAAGGAACCCCCTATCTAGGCTCCAAGCCCTATCCTCTCACTGTCCCATAATCACCTAACAGACAGTTTTTGATGAATTGGCCAATTAACCACAGTGTGACTGTAGAGTACACAATGTGTGCAGTCTGCATGGTTGTCTTTTCTTTCACTTTTTTCTAGCCACAAGCAACAGGCTCAGCACTGGGTTGGTGTCTGCGAAAGGAGAGTTAAAACGATAGGGAAAAGGGTCAAGTCAATCTTCCATGCACTAAACTCAATTAAAAACTAGAGGTCTATGAAAGAAATGAGTGGAAGTAAAACGCTTTAAAATTGTACATTTAGCAAATAATACAGCTAATAACCCAATGGTTAGTCAGTTTTTAAAGAGGACTATTTAAGGCACGCCATGCATCCGAGCTCCAAATGTACAGGTAACAGTCCTTGTTAGAGTGATATGTGTCCACTCAATCAGATGTGGGGGAGGACTCTATAATGTTGGGAAAAAAGAGCTCCTGGGAACATCAAAAAGTACTAATTAGCAAACACGGATAAAACAACATCGATTCAAACTACAACCATGGACATCTGTAATTACAACACCCACAGACTGCAAAAAGGCTCCAAGTTTCCTGACTCATAATAAAAGCCGATCTTCACAGAGCCCGAGTATCAGTTTTTATTTGGGGACTACACTGGGAAACTTTTAATTTCCCGCGCGTGAAAGGGAAGAAGCTGCCGAGCTGCTCTGAGTCAGGATTGTGAGTTCCCCCCCCCCCCCCCCCCCCCCCACCGGCTTATTTCCCCAGTCAAGTGTTACTATCCGATTAACTGAGGATGACTGTGCCAATGCATGTTAATCTATCACTTCGCTCTTACAAGGCTGGATACAAATGCTTATCTTTAGAACCCAACATGAAGTCTTTGTTCTGTGTCACTTCCGTATCTGATCAATGAACTAATGAGAGCCGCCCACCCACAACAGCAGTGCACATACAGTACCAAAACAAAACCCAGTTAAAGTATACAACAGACTCAACTGCAACTAGTAGGAAAAGTACTTCAATCACTTACTGCTTAAAGCGAGCTTGTTTTACAATTAAACATGCTTCCAGTCCGAGAAGGGTTCACGGCGACCCTACAAAAACATGCAACTGAGTAGCCTATCTTTTATTCACTTGTGAACTGTCAGGATTAGCAGTACAAATTAAGAAGGGCAACCACCAACTTCAAGACGTGTGGTAGCCAAGCAGATCTACAGAGCCTGTCTCAGCAGGTCAGGTCTACAAGCAGTCTTGCAGCCCCAGCCGCTACAAGGCATGTCATAGCCGGGCAGGTCTAAAAGGCATGTCGTATTCCGGCCAATCTACAAAGCCTGTCTCGCAAGTGTCCAGGTCTACAAGCAGTCTCGCAGCCCCAGTCTCTACGAGGCATGTCCACGCCGGCGATGGTCTATAAGGCATGTCGTATCCCGGCACATCTACCCAGCCTGTCTCAAGAGGCCAGGTCTACAAGCAGTCTTGCAGCCCCAGTCTCTACGAGGCATGTCATAGCCGGACGGGTCTATAAGGCATGTCGTATCCCGGCACATCTACACAGCCTGTCTCAGGAGGCCAGGTCTACAAGCAGTCTCGCAGCCCCAGTCTCTACGAGGCATGTCATAGCCGTGCGGGTCTAAGGCATGTCGTATCCCAGCACATCTACACAGCCTGTCTCAGCAAGCCAGGTCTACAAGCAGTCTTGCAGACCCAGTCTCTACAAGGCATGTTGTAGCCGGGCGGGACTACAAGTTATGTAATAATCTGATGGTCTCCCTGGCATGTTAACCAGGTGGGTCTACAAAGCATGTAATAACCAGGTGCGTCTGCAAGGCATGTAATAACCAGGTGCGTCTGCAAGGCATGTCGCAGCTTGCTGGACTACAAAGCATGTAACAACTGGCTGGTCTACAAGACATGTTGTATCTGAGGGGGTCTACAAGAAGTGACGGAACAGCAGGGCAAATCTAGAAGGACCAGGTGAAACAGAGGAAAGGGCTTCATTGGACGTGAGGAAAAGAAGAACCTTCATAAATAGTAGAGTCTTGGAGTTTCATAGCGCAGTAACCAGAAGTTAATAGTGCCCAACTAAACTTATGCAAGTAGGCTCAATACCAAAACATTCCCTGATGCAACATAGTTTTAAATTCAGCCACTGTACTTTCAGAAAACAAGTACAAATACACCTGCCTGGGCCATCTGGAACTCTGAAACAACTCTTTCATACTATATTGGGACACTGTGCCTTCCATAATACAATTAGGAATAATGGCATTTTGGAATTTGTTCTAAAATTAATATTTTGTGAATTTCAACGTTATCAATTTTAAAAGTGAACTTAAATGTATATTATATAAATATATTAGGTATATGCAGTATGATAAATAATCAAATGACAACGTTTTTAAACGCTCTAATTGCCACCTTTTCTGAAGTTTCTAAGAGCTGTAAATACCAGGTGTTACTATTAACTTGTAGTGCAAAACCTCGAAAGGATAGAACGTTAGGTTGGCATTGCCAGAATTTAAACTCATATAGATCTTACAAGATGCCAACAGAGAACATTAACCTATCGAGGCACCTTAATGGCTAATGTCACTGCACATCACTGCTGTTAACATTAACTGCAATTCAACTCTGAAAGTAGGTAAGACTACCGAAGATTGAAATGTCTTTTATTTTATGTAGCACAGGAATTAAGCGCTTTTCACAAAGCTTTAAAGTGAGCTGATGTGGGACAATTCCAGGCTCCACACCATGCCTAAATTCAAAGTCTCAAACACTGGACATGTGGGAGCCTATAGGGAAGTTTGCAGGATTTCTTTTCTGACACGTTTGTAGTGTAGTCAATACATACCAACAAATATGTCTGGCTTGTACGTCTCAACACCAAATATTATATTTTGCAGGTCAATGTATGTGAGTAAAACAAACTGTGCACACAAGAAAATATGTTTTCTGATTAGTTTAGACACAAGGCAAAAAAATATCAGGGGTAAGGAGAATTCCTGCTTCCCCCTCCCTTTGGGGAGTAGGCGGAAAGGCGTAAAGCCGACTGCAATTCCACTCGCAATGAAAAACGTCGCCTAGCGAGTGCCGCCTTGGAAATTCCAACGCGCAGAACTGCTAGAGTTGCGCGTTCTCTTTGGTGGCGAATAGATCTAACCAGGGCTCTCCCCACTGCTGAAAGAAACCTTGCACCACCTCTGAGTTAAGATGCCATTCATGATCCATCATGCACCTGCGGCTGAGTTAGTCCGCCCTGGCGTTCAGTGAACCTGCCAAGTGTTGAACCACCAGGGATATGCCCTGATGTTCCAGCCATGTCCAAAGGCGAGGAGCCTCTTGGCAAAGAGTCCACAACCCCACCCAGTTTGTTGCAGGACCACATGGCGGTGGTGTTGTCCGTGAACACCTGCACTACTCTTCCCCGGACAGAGGTAAGGAATGCCTTTAGTGCAAAAATCGCCCAAAGCTCCAGAACGTTGATGTGGGGTCTGGACTCCGTCGGAGACCAGAGGCCTCTGATCTCCGCCTCTCCCATGTGGCCGCCCCACCGCAGCAGTGATGGCTCTTTCATGTGAACTCTGGTTGGGGAAGGGAGAGGGATCTACCGTTGACCCAATCCTGGTTTGTTAGCCACCACTGCAATTGGTGTGCAGTGCCTTCCGAGATCTGGACGCAATCGGAAAGATTCCCCTGATGCTGTGCCCACTGGAACTTCAGCTCCCACTGCAGAGCCCGCATATGCCACCTGGCATAGTCCACCAGTAGCCTCACGGTCATTCTGACTGAAACCCAGGATAGAGGCAGAAATATTGGAATCATAGCACGAATATCCCGGACTCGCTGCACGGGAGGATGAGCCCGAAACTGCGCTGTGTCCAGAACCTCTGATGAACAGGAGCTTCTGAGAGGGAATCGGGTGTGACTTTGGCATATTGATGGTAAATCCCAGCGAATGCAGGAGGCCGGCCGTAGTCTGGAGGTGGGCGATGAGAGCCAGGGGCAAGCCCGCCTTCAACAGCCAGTCGTTGAGATAGGGGAAGACTGGAGCCCCTGATCTGCGCAGATGAGCTGCGACCACCGCCATCACTTTCGTGAACACCCGAGGGGCGCTGGTAAGGCCAAAGGGGAGCACGGTAAACTGAATGTGCTCGTATCCTACCATGAACCGCAGGTAATTCCGGTGGGCCAGCAGGATGGGAATGTGAAAATAAGCGTCCTGCAAGTCCAACGCTAACATCCAGTCTCCAGGGCCGAGAGCAGATAGGACCTGAGCGAGTGTCAACATCCTGAACTTCTCCTTCTGGAGAAGCGTTTGACGTTCTGAGATCCAAGATAGGACGCAGGCCCTTGTCCTTCTTGGGCACCAAAAAGTAGTGGAAATAACAACCAGAACCTACTTCTGGGGTAGGAACGGGCTCGATGGCTCCCTTGGCCAAGAGAGACGTAACTTCCTGTTGGAGAAGGGCCAGGCGATCCTCCGACATGCGATGGAATTGAGGTGGCATGGATGGAGAGGTAGTCTCGAAGGGGAGGGAGTATCGCCTTTGGAGTATTTGCAAAAACCACCTGTCCGACGTGATGTTGAGCCAGTGGGTGAGGTGATGGCGAATCCAGCCGCCCACTGGCGATGGATGGGCCTGGAAGGTTGGATTAGGAGGTCTTGGAGGCTGCTGCAGAGGGGGCGCTGGTGGACTGGCCTGCACGCTGCCCCGCCCCCCGACCAACTGCGGTGGGACCCACGTCCCCAGCCGCGCAGAGGATGGACAGCTTGCGCAGGCCTGTGGCTCTGGGCAAACCGTGGTGGGGCACCCCTTCCGTAGCCACAAAAGGGGCGAAAAGCAGACTGCGCTGGGTGGGAGGTGGAATCGAGGCCTAAGGATCTGGCCGCAACCCTAGAATCCTTAAAGCGCTTGAACGTGTTGTCTGCCTTATCGCCAAAAAGGGGATGGCCATCAAAGGGCATGTCCAAAAGTGTTGCTTGGACATCACCCGAAAAACCATTTGACCTCAACCAGGCGTGGCGTCTACGTGCTACCGACGTGGAAATCGTCCTGCCTAGTTAGTCGGCAGTGTCCAGCCCACACCGGTTGGCTAACATCACCACGTCTCTCCCTTTGGCAACAGCACGAGAGAGCACGACCCGGGCCTCCCCCGGGCAATGTGGCAGCACCTGCGCAACCGTATCCCACTCTGAGTGGGCGTAACAGCCCAAGAGACATGCAGTATTCACTGACTGCAGTCCAAAGCTGGAGGAAGAAAACATCTTTTCCCAAAAGTGGTCCAGCTTCTTGGATTCCCTATCAGGTGGTGTATTAGGGAATGCGCAATTGGAAGTCGAGGCTTGAACCACCAAGCTCTCAGGGGTGGGGTGTTGGGAGAGGAAAAGGGGGTCCCCTAGGGCCGGGCGTTGGCGTCGGGCAATCATCCTATACGCAGGAGCCCCTGTGTTGGGCTTGGACCAGGTGCCCAAAAGGATGTCCATGAGGGCCTCAATCGGCAGCAGGGGCTCTGAAGAGGCTGCTGCCGGCTGAAGCACCTCGGTCAGTAGGTTAGTCCTGACTGCCACCGTAGGAAGCTCGAGGTTTATGGCCTCGGCCGCCCTACGCAACACCACTGCGTAAGATGCATCCACCTCCGTAGCCACAGTAGGCGGAGAAAGCATGCCAAGGTCTGGGGACGTATACAGACCACTGGCCTCACCCAACTCCTCTCTCCAGTCCGGTTATTCCAACTTGTCTGCTAGAGGGTCCACAGTCCCCTACCAGTCCTCCTCACCCTCTGCAGGTAGCCACTCAGGGCGACAGGGAACAGCAGGGGAGAACAATGGCAGAAAAAGTTCCAGTCAGCGCCGGTTCCGCGTCTACATCGAGTGGGAGGCCGGGGTTGACGTCAGCTGGGGACAACTGGCGTCGGAGGCGGTGTCGTCACTGGATTCGGCACCGGAGGAGGTATCACGAGGTCGACCGGCGCCGATCCGGATCCAGGCCTGAGCCGAAGCCCCTGGCATCGAAGGCCTAAAGCCCCCAACCGAGTCCGCGGGGCCCGAGGGCGTGCCGACGGAGTCGGGCTGCCCGAAGATGGAATGCAAGGCCGGAGTCGACCAAACAGGCTCCGCGGGCGGAGCCGGACGACTACCTTCGGTTTTCCGCATCGTGTCGGCTGACGGACGGGGAGAACGCGAAGAGCGACGGTGCTCCTTTGCCTCCTTTTATTTTGTGCTTCGACTTACCCGATGACGAAGACTTGGTTGAAGAATGGTGGTGCCGACTTAGTGACCGGTCCTGCGACCTCTCTCGACCGGGACCTCGAAAGGCGCTGAGCTGACTGCCGGGTCTCGAGAAGCTTTCGGGACCGCTCCCGCAAAGACTGGAGTCACAAGCCTTGGAGCGGGTTCGAGGACGGTACATCCCTGCGTGAATCTGGAGCCGAAGGACTCGAAAAGACGTCGACGAAAGTCACAAAAAGAGTCAAAAAGTGACTTGAGGTACTGCTCTCTCCGGATTTGTGCTGGCTGGCACAGAAAAAGAAAGAACTGACGTCAGCGCGCGAGGGCGGCATCTAAGTAGATACCACGACATCATCCCGGCGACCACGACGAACGCGGAGTCGACCGACGTTACCTATCGATGCACAGGGGTACTGCTGACAAGAAATTCTTCGGATCCAGTCTCACGCCTGGTGGTAATTCTAAGGTGAAGAATCCATAACTGTCTTTCAGATATTAGCTTACAAAGGAGTGCCCTGGATTGCCTCGCTTCCTTTTTATTTAACCGCACCCAAATGGTTCCCTCAAGGAGTACAGTGTCACCACATCAGAGTGTTACATTGTGTGGTTCAACAGGGCTCTCTTTCATGTCCTAAACTGTTCAATGTATATATTTCTCGCTAAATTAATCAAACAATTTGGGGTGTCTCTCTCATGTCTCATGCAAATGACACCCAAACTGTAGAATCGGTACAGGTGAGAATAAAACTGCCATGAAACGTTCACGATTGTATGCTGTCGGTCATCAGTGGATCTGTAGTAAAGCACTGAAGCAAGACTGAGCTCCTGAGTTGGTTCTCTATCAATCACGAGCTCACCGAGCTGGTGGCCAGCAGACTTGGAGGATCCTCCTGTGCCAACTCTTGTAACAAAATACCTTGCGGTCTTTCTTGATAAAGACCTAGATATGGATAAAGAAATAAATATGGTCTCAGCCTCCTGCTTTTTATATCTGAGGTTGCTGCAGAAAGTGCTACCCAAGGCAAATATATCTCACCTGGACCACAGCTACAACTAAAGCCAGGCTGCAAAGAGTTCAGAATTGGGCAGCAAGAATTCTTGCTGGAAAGACGTTTTGACTCACTCTCTTGAGCACTAAAAACGTTGCACTGGCTAAAGGTTAATAAGAGAGTAATGCTTGGCATATAGGGCATTTCATAAACGTTGTGCAAGCAGACGGTGTCAATTAAATACAGGCGTAATATCTGGGCAGCATAATAATCCCATGTGATTCAAGTACACCGCCGTCCTGACCTTGGAGGACCGCGGGAGCGCAGCGGCGGCATGGCCGGCTGTCTAATTGCCAGTCTTTTCAATGCACCCCCTTTGATGGATTGCGGGAGGCGCGCCAGGGCCATGAAGCAGCAGTCCGCCTGCCTCTCCTTCCGCGCCGGTGTCCTTCTCTGTGCCGCATCGTTGTGGGAAAAGCGCCGCCTATGGTTTGCTGTCGGCGGAGGGGGGGCCTCTCCCGGCCGCCTCCAGTCCTCCACACCTCGCGCCCTCCTCCGTTCAGCACTCTGCGCCCTCGCGGTAAGCTCCGCCTGAACTTTACTCCCCGGCTCACCTCGCCGGGGTAGGCCCGCATCGTTTCCGCGCCTTCTGTGCCGTCCAGATCTTCCATTCTGCCTCGGGCCGGGATGAACGGGCGCGCAGGGGTCTCCGCTACCACGAGCCACAATATTCTGGAGAGACAACCGCCGGATTAATGTTCGGATTTATTAAGAGGGTTCCTCGGAGCCTCCCTAGGCTGCGGCCATTTTCTACGGCTGCTAGCCACACCCCCCTAAAATTAATATTTTGTGAATTTCAACGTTATCAATTTTAAAAGTGAACTTAAATGTATATTATATACATATATTAGGTATATGCAGTATGATAAATAATCAAATGACAACGTTTTTAAACGCTCTAATTGCCACCTTTTCTTAAGTTTCTAAGAGCTGTATATACCAGGTGTTACTATTAACTTGTAGTGCAAAACCTCGAAAGGATAGAATGTTAGGTTGGCATTGCCAGAATTTAAACTCATATAGATCTTACAAGATGCCAACAGAGAACATTAACCTATCGAGGTACCTTAATGGCTAATGTCACTGGACATCACTGCTGTTAACATTAACTGCAATTCAACTCTGAAAGTAGGTAAGACTACCGAAGATTGAAATGTCTTTTATTTTATGTAGCACAGGAATTAAGCGCTTTTCACGAAGCTTTAAAGTGAGCTGATGTGGGACAATTCCAGGCTCCACACCATGCCTAAATTCAAAGTCTCAAACACTGGACATGTGGGAGCCTACAGGGAAGTTTGCAGGATTTCTTTTCGGACACGTTTTTCAACTTTCCCTTGATTACAACAATAAAACACAGTGCCCAGAAAATGTGCATACAATTTTGGGAAAAGACATAGTCATAGTTGTCTAGAATTCTCCATTAAGATCCAATCTTGATCTAAATATAGCCTAATGACATGAATCTAAAGGGGTTCACAGTCCAACTTACAGCCAATGCCACTCGCATTCACCCTACAAACGACCTTACTCTCAAACTAATGTAAACCAAGCAGGCTTGAAACAGGTCTTTCAACTAAAAAAAAAAAGTTCCACCCACAAAGAATTCAGACGTACCATACAAGATCACATACTTTCACCCCTGGATGGTGACAATGGTCTAAGCTACAGCCTTCCGAGCTCCACATTACTATCATTTAAGAGAATCTGCATGCTGCAGGCCACCTCATTTAATGCATGAAGAAACAAGTCCACACTTTAATAGAACTTCACTAGCTCTCCTTGCCGACCTGCACCATCTTAAAAACTAGCTGTATATACTACCGAGCCACACAACTACTGGTGATTAATGACTGGCTAACCGGTGGCTGTAGCATTCCCACATGTAGGGCCAAACTAGCCCTATTGTACCTAGATAAAGTCAATGGGTCTGCTCTATGGAGACCAAATCCCCAAATGTCTCCCAGAGGTGACACAAGTGGTCTTCCTGACTTGGCAGGGGCACTGCAGTCCATGAAGTGCCAGGGCACACTCACCCAACAGGCCCCATTGTGGCAGGTTTGACGTCTCAGGCATACCCTAAGCCTCCAAGGCAGGCTTTTAAGGCATGGGTTAACATAGATATATCCACTTTGGGTGATATTTTGACTGGGAACCAAATGAAATCCTTTCAGGATCTCCGGACACAATATGCACTCTCTCATAGACCCAATTTCACACATACCTGCAAGTCAGACATGCTCTTGCCATGTACAAGGAAGACCCTGTCACACACCCGGAATACAAACAGTTAGGAGCTGAGTTACTGAAGGTAGAGTGGGGAGTCATGCATCTACTGCACCATGATTAATAACGCTTCCAGCATCTTCACCCCCTTGAGGAGAAAGTGGGAAGCAGGGATTGGTCTCATGGATGACACAGACTGGCAACTGGCCAGTATGGCTACCAGTGAGATCGCTTTATCCTCCCACTAAAGACTGATTCAACTGAACTAACTTCACTGTACCTATATCATCCCCTTTAAATTATGGCACAAGGGAAAGGTACAGTCCCTCACCTGCTTCCACTCTCTGAGTCCAGATGCAGACTTCTTCCACATGATATGACTGGGCCCTCTAATCACTACTTACTGGCAACACATTATGTCCTTCCTCTCCGAAAGTCCTGTGGTGCACATTCACCCTGTTGCCAAAAGAGAGTTTACTAGGGGTTATAGTAGACTGCTCAAATGTATTTCTATATGAAAGTCGAGGTGGGGTGAAAGGGTTGGCGATGACAATGGTTGTGTTCAGTGCTATTTTATGTTTGCTCTTAAAATCAATAAAATTGGTTATCACAACAACAACAACAATAAAGACACTACACTGGTAACAATCCTTGTCAATTCTGATTCACAATGGACTAAGTTGGCCAAATCTAGCAACTCGTTTTTTGCCATAACTAAACCTTATTAGACAATTCTGATATTCCAAGAACAGTGGACCCAAACTTGATTGTCTGAGCCCCCTTCAGACAGAGCTTCTGGCCAATCCCTTTCTCCTCCGACTGACAGAACTGCGAATATTTTTTCTCAATACATACTTACATCATTAAAGTGTTGAGAGGGACACAATCAAAGTAAGATACTAATTCTATGTGCCTGAGAAGCTCACAGAACTAATGCTCAGTGGTATTTGTAACTTAGCAAAATATATGTACCAACAGTAAAGTACGACGCTAGAAGTTAGTGAGCCAGCGAAATGTCAATGCATCACTGGCGTAGCCTTCTAGGGGAAGTTTGGTTAAGAAAGAATAGGAGGTATTTCTATCTCAGAATATATAGGTAAATGGTTAAAAACATACATTACATTGGGCTCGAACCTGATTATTTTCCAATACTATAAGCAAACTAACACTTGGCATGACCATTTACCTTAAGTTCATGGTAATTCCTTTCATTAGCATACAGCTACTCAGTTGTGTTCCCTTCCATTCAAAGATCCGCACCATATTCCACCAGTGGGAGGTGGGAAACAGAGGGACTTTGCTCAGGTCCCTTGCCCTCGGTGCACTCACGCTAACCCACTCACTTGGGCAGAAGACTGCCAATCCCAAGGACATACTCACGTCTGCAGTGGTCAGAAGGTAAAGAGGTGTCAGTGCTGGTGGATTACTCAACTCACACCTCATGCCGAGGCTCTTGAGAATCTGAGTGAGCACTTCGTATCTCTTGGCATTGTCCTGCTTCAGACGATTAAAGTCTTCGGATTTTACGTCCTTGGAGCTGGGAGAGATTTCCAAATGCACCTGAAAGAGAAAGACAGTTCGCGGTGAGTCCTTCCAATTAATTAACAGTATGTAGAAGCCACGGCACGTAGTATGCGGTGTATGAATGGAGCGCCAACACAAGAAATCCTAAAAATAACTTTTTTCAAATAGTAAATACAACCACAGTCTTGAAGTTCAAAACTTTACACTCTCCAAACTCAATCTGTTTTAGACATACAGAATTGGCACTAAACCATTCTTTCCTGCGACATGGTGAGGAAGTCTGCTGAAATTCCCTACACGGTCTGGAGAGAGCTATTAAAAAAATAAAGTAGAACCGCAATCAACTGGTCAACTAGGACACAGAAAGAAGAGCTCTGAATGAAGTAGAAGAGAAAATGGCATGAATGATGGATCCCTGTTAGGCACATAGAAATATTTAGGATATAGATCATAGGGAAATTTGATAAAACTACCTCTGTTATCACGCAATATTTGGCTCATGGCAAACACATATTCAGAGTCTTCATACAGGGGTCTAAGAAACCTGCTATTGTCCATCCTACTAATAACAATCACTGCACAGGTTGGCAATACGGGTCATATAAGGTCCCTGTACACAGGCGATGCCATGCTTTTTTTTTTTTAGACAACCAGATATCATGCAGGAATTCAGGGAACGCAGGTATGCAGGTTAATAGGACTAAGTCAACCTTGTAACCACTGGGACTTCGCAAAGACCTCCCTGCGAGCCGGCTCCCTGAGGCGGGCCAGCCCTGGAGGATGGAGAACGTTAAATATTTGGGCATACAAATTGCGCACAGAGAGCAGCAGACATTTGATCTGCACATGGGATGAGTGCTTCTGAATTTGCATCCCTCAGTAACATTCTGGAACACCCTACCACTGTTTCTGGTGGATAAAATTGTACTAGGAAAAAAACGGTGATATTGCCCCGGTGTTTGTATGTTATGCTGGGTGCTATGCACGAGATTACTCGAGAGGTGTTTTGGAAACTTGATTCGCTGCTGCTGGAGTCCCTCTGGGCAGGTCAGCAATGCAGAGTAGGCCTTAATACACTAAAGAGAGAATGGGACAAAGGCGTCCCAGACCTGGAGCTATATTACTTAGTGACCCATCTACAGCATGCTGTCCATTGGCTGGATGGCGACCCTAACTGGGAGAGATCCTTATTAGATTGCACACATGATGGCCTGCAGCTTGGCGAGTTTCTGTTGCGAGGACGGGCATTCAAAGACCCCTTCCCGCATTTGATCCAGTTCATGGGCAGACTTTGGTATAAGGCGGTACCACGAGTACTTAGATGTACGCCATTTGCCCCGGCCTTAGATATTTGGATAATGTGTCCTTTTGCTCAAATTATGGACCTTATAGCAGTCGATAAATGGTGGGACAGAGGTTGCATATTGTTATCGGACTTCTCCCCGGAGCGATATTTTATCACTTTGCAGGAGGTAATCGAGACTTTGTCTTGGTGGGAAACAATTCCTGTAATATGCGAAAATTGCAGCCACGGCGCACAGGTTATGTTATGGCCTATCTTGCCTCACGCCCCAGAGCCATCGCACACATTGGTGACTTTATTGTCTATGTCGTGCGGCTGTCAGCTCATAACACACTTCTACAGGGCGTTGCGTCTGGATAGGCGGCCTGCACTGCTCCAAACAGAAGAGGCCTGGTAGCGTGTTAGTGATGAGACTTTTACTCCCAAAGACTGGTTAAAAATACATGCTGGAGCCCGAAAGGTGTCACTCAGCACCCGAATTAAACAGATCCAATATAATATTGTTCATATGGTCTACTTATCCCCTAAGAGACTGCACTCTATCTACTCAGCTACGGAACAGTGTTGCCCCCATTGTGGTGCCGCAACAGCCGATTTTCTGCATATGTTATTTCACTGTGCTGCTATTGTACCTTATTGAAGGAAAGTGCTATCCTGAATTAAACACACTACCGGCTGGGACATCCCCAGGCAGATTCTCCAGTGTATAATAGTACGGATTCCTGATAACCCAAAAAAAGAGACTGAATAGACGCTACACGGTATTGGGGCTGCTTGTGGCCAAGCGGCGTATAGCAAACAGTTGGCTGAGTCCTAGACCTCATTCTGTTGAGGCCTGGAAGTGGGATATTCTTGAGTGGGCCGGGGCTGAAGAGGCACATGTGAGACAAATGTGAAGGGATGTGAAGGTGGGCGGCGCCCTGCTAGTAGGGCTGCAAAGACACAAACATTACTGGAGCCCTGGGTGGAGGAAGAGGGCGGGGGAGCAGAATGGCCTTGCTGGGTTTGACCTCTACACATGAACTAGTGTGAACCACTCTACTTCATGGATTACACGTGACAGAACTGTGACCAGGGCTGAACATTATAATTCATTGACTACTGTGATGCCGAATGGAAGCTATTGAGGGGTGAGGGGGGGCGGGGGGCGTTTGGATGGAAGAGTCGGGAACTTCCTACAATAGTTTGTTTTCCTCGTTATAAACTCATGACTTTATTGGTTAGAATTTGAAATATATACAAGTCTCTTGATGGGGAAGGCTGTAAAATTCCATAACAGCTGGCTGGCAGATATTCTCGAATGCCTCCTTCACTAATTGTGCTCTATGGGCCAGATGAACGATCCTTACAATTTGTGAGTTGCAAATTGCATCGTTTTTTGACTCGCAAAATGTAATTTACAACAGTGTCTCCGACACTGTATGCGATTCCTAATGGGGTCGCAAATTGCACGCCTCATTAATATTCATGAGGCAGGGGTAATTTGCGACCCCATTGGGAATGGCTAGCACTCCCAGGGATGGTGGCCTGCTGGGGTCAGCAGACCACCATGTCTGTGACTGCTTTTCAAATAAAGCAGGTTTTTTTTTTTTTTTTTTTTTAAATGCAGCCCGTTTCTTTAACGGAAAACGAGAAGCATTTAAAAAAGAAAAATGAAACGTTTGTTTCATATTTTAAGAGTAGGCAGTGGTCTGTGGGACCCCTGCCTTCTCTTAAAAAATATTTTCGCATCCATTCACAAAGGAGAAGGGGTCCACAGGAAACCCTTTCCTGCTTGCATGTGGTTTACCACCTACTTAAAGTAGGTGGTAAACTGCGAGTGTTTTGTGACTGCAATTACGGGCGCAAACAATCGTACATTGAAGTATGAGTCGCTATTAGGAAGGGATGCCCTTAGCACTCCCCTTCCTAATAGCGAGTCGCAAACCCTATTTTGCGAGTCAGTAATAGGTTACTGACTCGCAAAATAGGGTTTGTACATGGGGCAGACCGATTTTGCGGTTACAAACGGGCCGATTTCCCATTTGCGATTGCTGAAACAGTCGTACATCTGGTCCTATGTGTATTACGCTGGATTACCTTGTTGTTGAACAGGTATTTGACTTGAATCCTAACATATTTTTGTCATGTGGATTCTTGTTGCCAAGGGACTCCTTAATGCTGGTACAGCACTGTGTAATGTAATGTGTTTTAAAATGCCAATAAAGAAATACTACCAACAAAAACAATCACAGCACAAAGGTGGCTTGCTGCCAGAAACTGATCTACACAGCCCTGAAACAGCAGGGTAAAGATAAATGAGCAACAACCACAGCCTTTGGGCACCAGGTACAACAACTCACTTGGCGTAGACAAACCTGCACTCTGCACCTCACTTTCTTGGCCATGATGGCTCACATATTGCCCTACTCTTTCCAAACCGTCATGGACTTGGCCGATTCTCCTTCCCCATAGAATGGAGACTAGAAGAGTCCTACAGACTGATGGTGCTGATTAAGACCTACTGCCTGGCAATCAACCATCTTCTCAAGTGCTGTTCTTCCTCACTGGTACAGCTATGGAACTAATATTGTCTCTCACCTAACGCCTGATATTGGGTCCCTACAACCTACACCAGGGATTCAAGGCAGTAGACCTGCAGCCAGAAGTGCTGCATCTATCTTTTCAGAGACTAAGTCTCACTCTCATACACTACAGTGCACATACGCTCATTCGGACACCACTGACTCCCTGTAATTTATCCTGAAATCTGCTTTATTTATTACTCCTTTCATCATCCTTCTTTCCTGTTGGAGACAAAGTCGGTATCCACCAATGGCTCCACAAAGTTGGTTTTCCTTGTGCTCAGCCGCCAGTGCTCTGGCTGCAGTAATAAAGCTCCATGCATGCACACAGATACATACCTGCAGGAAGGGTGGGCCCTACACTCTCTCTTCAAATTCACACATGCAAACACCAGTTTCATGGACGACACATTTACATTCGTAAGTATCAAGGCATATCTGCAGTGCCCAAGTCACAGGTCCATACAAATATAAGCATGCATTAAAGGTGCTCCATTCACCCTCCTCGATTATTTACACTCCCCTACAAGCAACCCAAGCATGTACACATACATATTACAGTCAGTTCTGTCACTCAATCTTGATTACTCTTCCCTAACCAAGCACGTTCAACACTTATCAGATTCACAACAAAAACCATAACAAGCAATATCTACAGGACCACGTACATAAGAAATGCAAAAGATATGTTAATATTGTCAATGTTATAACAGTCATCTCTTGGAACAAGCATGCATCAGGATACTCATGCCCACAGCCACAACACCTACACCCCAGGTCCAAAGTGCCTTTTCACTTACAGAAGAGTCATAAAACTGCCACTCCAGACTGCAACATCCAGTCAATGTGTGGGTCACTGTTACGTATAATATATAAGTCAACTAGCAAACCAAAAGAAGTGCCTCAATGTTTTCTAGTGCACATCATTCATACACTCAACAGTTCTGATCACTCTGCACTAGCATCTATACGCTTTCATCTTGCACATCAATGCATTGACTCACAGACATCATGGCAACACACTCCCCCATCTCTCTCACTGAAATTAAATCCATTTGACAAGGCATGAAAAACCACCAACAAATGCAATAAAAATTAAAATCAGAAGAAAATGATCATTCAATACTATTTAAGTAAATTCAAGGTTTTGGTGCAGTGAGGCAAGCGGATTTCCAGATGACAATTTTTGGTTTAACAGACCAAGCGGAATCAATATTGACAAGTTTAAGAAATAACCGCAAGTGTTTGGATTTACTAAAGGAAAAGAAGAGAATAATTAAAACGTCTGCCCTGGGAAGCGGATCAAAAATAAAAGGAATCGCTCTAAGATGTATTCAATGAGAGGAGTCTGGAGCAAGATTCAGACCTCATGCTTAAATAAGGTTTTAAGTGCCTGTGGTGTCTATGGAAGAATACCATGTTCCCCATTCCCTAAAATCAAAGAACCCCACCAAATGGGTTGGTAGTCCTTAATAGTGACTTTCTGCAACTCATCGATCATCAAACTGTCGGGTCCAGCACCTGCTCTCTATCCTTTGCACCTCTGTGATGCTCATGCAGGTAAGCTGGGAATCTACTTGCTAGTAAGGTGACAAGGCCTAGTGCCTGACCATCCTTCCGTTGGGTCTGTCCACCTTCTGGGGTAAAGGCTTTAACACAACAGGATCCCGACAGAAAGAAGTTGGGAGATGGCACTCATAAAAGAGAACATCCATGCGGATCCACCCTCTCCCTTCACAGACCATCTTTCAACTCCCGTTACACAATTCCACACACCTATACACTTCAGTGTACAGACAGTCAGCCTATCAAATCAAATTAATCATCCAGGAGCCTGTTACATTAGCACTGCTTACATCATCCTTCCTTTCTGGGGGAGATACAAAGCCAGGTTTTCTCAAAGCCTCCAAACACGTGGCTTTTTTGTGCATTCATCTACCAGTGCACCTACAGCAATCACGTGCAGTTCTGCATGCACACTCACATACCTGTAGGGAAGGTGGGTCTTCACAGTAAATGTCAATTCCTGGTTTAGGTCAGCATTTTGAATTTGAATCAATCAGAAGAACTTGGAAAAAACACCAAACGTATACAGACTATTCAAGAACAGGTCATAGAAGTTGGCAGTTTACAGATTGACCAATGTTTTTCACTAGTTCACTTAGTGCAAGATTTAGAAATTAATTTTATCAGATCTAAATATCTTGAAAGCACTTGCGGTGCACAGGCTTACCCTATTGTACCCTCCTATATGTATTCACGTGCAACTAATACCTGAAGCAACTGAAGCCTACAGAGAGATTGATCTGGGAGCGGAGTCAGAATGGCAGGCTAGGTTAAATGTGATGCCCACGCTAGAACTGACATACAAAGAGCAGTAAACGCTAGAGACTCAGAGCCTGATTTAGAGCTTGGCGGGTGGGATACTCAGTCACAAGCTTGATGGATACCTTGTATGCCATTTTACAAGTGCCTTAGTATACACCGCGTTTTTAATATGGTGGACGGGCTGCCCGTCACCTTTGTGACGGAACATTCTATACGTCAAACTCTAAGTCAGGCCCTAGTCAATATTTCAGGTTTTCTGAATGGAGACAAGATGGAGAGAAGATTCCCTAAATGTAAAATGAAGACAATAGAAAAATCATTACAGATTCCAATACAGCCATGGAGCCCGGCTAATTTCTTTGGAGAAATAAGTCTAGATGCCAAAAGTCTTCTGACTATCTAATTAGTAAATTGAAGGTGACTTTAGCACCTCTCACTTGGAATCTTGAAAGAACACCGCAAGCAGGATTTACGAATTTATGTATGACTCTGAAACTTAAGAGAAAAAAAGGCTTCCCGTTCAATGTCATACTGGCCAAAAGGAATTATCTATTGAATTCGTAAGCAAATGAGGCTGGGACTTCACTGTACATTCTTGTAACAAACACATCTGCCATAATGACAGTCTGCACGCGTAAGAGTCAACCAATCATAAGCAGGGTGGTGATATTTAATGTGTGAATTTAACTCAACTAAACCGTCTTGCCTGACGGCACCGGAATAGTCCCAAATACCATCATTGGCACAGACTATTTCCCTCCAGATTGGACAGCCTTCAATTCTCAGATCAATAACTTACAGGCCGAGGGCTCTTTAAGGCCAGGGTAAATTTGATGAGATATTATGGGCCTGATGTACTGAGAATGGATTCGGTTAGTCTTTGCAAATTGTGCACCGACTTTTACCAAATCCATTATATTTTTGCAAACTGACCTATGTATTAATAGGTATGTTCATAAATGCCTTATTCATAGTGGGTTGCAATTTGAAGTACCTCATGAATATTAATGAGGTAGGTCGCAAATTGCGACCCACTAAGAATCCTAAGGGCATATTTATAAAACTATTTCGCATTCGCAAACACTGCAAATCGCAAAAAAACAGCGTTTGCGAACGTGAAATAGAGAAACACGATGTATCACACATTTTCGCATCGCAAAGTAAGAAATCGCAATCTCAATTTATTGCGATTTCTTAATTAGCGTGGCCCGAATTCTGCGAATTTCCTTGCAAATTCGCAGTCTGCGATACACACGCTGTGATAATCGCAAATTGAGAAATCGCAAGTTAAGAAGTCGCTATGGTATGTATGAAAAAAAAATATTTGCTAAGTTCGAAAAATCGCAAATTGGCACTTCGAAATTACCTTCAAGTGAATGCAGGTGGTAACCAGGTGCAAGCTATATAAACAGGCCCACAATGCAAGAGGAACTTCCACAATGGCAGCGCTATATGTGATAGCCAGGAGGCTGCATATTCGGGAGGCAGCAGAACAGAGGAGGATGCGACAGGAACGGATCTTCAGAGTATGCATCACTCTGTTGCAGCAAACTGAGATCCATGAGAAGTACAGGCTGGACCCAAAGACCATTTTAGACCCGATAGAGGAGCTGAAACCCTACCTGGAACACCCAAACCATTTCCACCCATGTGCAGGTCCTGTGCTCCCTGGACCGACTGGCCTCGGGGAGTTTCCAAGGGGTGATAGCAGTGGCAGGTGTGGTCTCACAGATTTGCCTGTCGCGCTTCTTCCATGCATTCTTAGACGCAATGCTACAGCGGCTATAACATCACATACAATTGCCCAGCACACAACAGGCATTACAGTAAACAAAATTGGACTTTTACCAGATTGCACGATTCCCCCACGTAATTGGCTGCATAGATGGGACCCATGTGGCCCTCACACCCCCATCAACCAATGAATATGTATTCAGAAACCGTAAATCATACCATTCCCTGAACATACAGGTCATCTGCAATGCAAAACATTATCAATGACATTGTAGCCAAATACCCAGGCAGTACTCACAACTCCTTCATCTTTAGACATAGTGGAATACTGTTAGATCTGGGGGTCTCTAGTTGGCAGAGGTAAGCACCTTAGACCAAATAGGGACCCTTGCTTCTAGTCAGGGTACAGGGACACACACGGTAGATACCCCTTGCTCACCCTCTAGGTAGCTTGGCTCGAGCAGACAGGCTTATCCCCCAGGCAATGTGTAAGGTATTCGCACTTAACAACTACAATGACCCCCCTAGTACACCACAAACGTAGACCACACAGGTAAGTATATCAAAAATATAACTTTATCTAGTTTCAGCAGTGGAAATCAATTATCATAGCGTTGCACATCAATCTTTTTCTTAGGTTGTTGGGAGCGTAAAAAGATAGTCTCTAGTCTCTCGTGGGACTTCGTATTCAAAGGAAAGGAATACGTTCGTAGGCTTTCAGTATTTAAGTAATCACGTTCCTCCAGCGGTGCCTCTTGCGCTTAGAACTAAAGCGCTCCTCTCAGGCTGCGTGGTGCAGGGCTTTCACAGCTCCCGAGCGATGGACCAATCCGATCGCGGCTCCCTCGACGAGCCCCCAGTGATGATGTCGACGTCACCGGAGTCAGCCACTCGCAGTGCGGCTCCTCCAGCCAAGCCTCCGGTCAGCAACCAATCAGGTCGCAGCCTCCTCTCGGCTTCGCAGAGCGGGGAAGTGCAGCTCTTGATCAGTTTCAGGCCCCCGGGCCGCGGCGGTGTATCGCGGGCAGAATATTTCACGGCGCCCTGTGTCAGCGGGTCGATCGTGACGCCGCCAAGCCGTACAGCGGCCTAGTTAGCACGAGGGCGCCCTCAATCCTGCGGCCACAGCAATACACGTGCCGATGAGCACGTCGGTCTTCACAATGCGGCAACCGGTGTCAGGCCAGAACCAGCACGGCACTCTCCAGCAAAACAGAGAGCAGCCAGCGCACTTCCCGGGGCAGATGTTTAGAAGCTTGGTAGAACAGTCCACGGTCCTCGCAGCACACAGCGGTGCAGATGGGACACAGCAGAGTCTTTAAAGTCTTGGCAACCTTTCTATCCCTGGGTTGCAAAACAGGAGGCCAGCTCTTCTCAGGCCCTTGGAGATTCAGAGTTGAAGACACAGCACACAGCAAAGTCTTGTTAGGTCAAGTAGGTAGGGTCACAGCACACAGCAAGGCCCCTTCTCCTCCTCAGCTTCAGTTGCACAGCAGAACAGGTCAGCCCTTAGAGCACACAGCAAGGCAATCTTCCTTTAGTCCTTCAGCAGTCCGTCTTTCAGCAGAGGTTCCTCTTGATTGTAGAATCTAAAAATCTGTTGTCAGGGGTCTTGTACTTATACCCCTAAAAGTCTTTGAAGTCTTTGTGCAAGTGGGTCCTGAGCCCGGTCTGATCCAGTTCTGGGTGTTGCTGGAGCACTTTGTTTTCCTGGCTTCTGCTTTCTTTTCAGAGTGAGGGGCAGAGTCGTCAGCCGCCCAGCAGGAGGTGGAGCCAGCAGGGTGGCAGGCAGGCACAGCCCTATTCACTCCCAGGTGCTATCTCCTCCCGCCACTCTCCTTGCAAATGTCGCCATTCAGCAGAGGGCTGACTCAGCCAACCTCCTGGGGGATCCCCAGCCCCTGTCACTCTCAAGCCAGACAGTCAATCCACAAGCATGCCCAGGCACACAGAAGGGTCAGACAAGAGAACAGCTACTCTCTAAAATGTACTATTCTCCAACTCAGGATTTAAAGACAACCTCTCCTAAAAGATGTGTTATTAAATGCTGAGCTCAGGGATATCAAACACTCATGTCTTATCTTGTTCCTATGAGAAGATAGGCGGATAGCCATTGGCACCAGCCTCCCCCATGTTAGCCTATGGAGCAAGATAGCCTTGCAGCAGTGAACACACAAAATGGCCGCGGTTCACTACCAGAGCATGGTACCTGCACTAGTACATGCTCTACCTCTTACATACACTGCACCCTGCCCAGGGGGGTACCTCGGGCCTTCCAGAGGGATGACTGATGTGCACAAAAAGGGAAGGGTTAGGCCTAGTCAGTGGGGACACTGACCAGGGTGACATGGCAGTCCGGGGACTGCAGGCAGGCCTGCGGTGGCAGGCCTGAGACATCATTTTAGGGCTACTCATGTGGGTGGCGCAATCAGCGCTGCAGGCCCACTAGTAGCATCTGTCATCACCAGCCCTGGCACACACAGTGCACTTTACTAGGGACTTCAGGGTGATACAAATATGCCAATCAGGTATATCCAATCAATATGATATTTTACACAGGGAGCACTTACACTCTGGCACTGATTAGCAGTGGCAGAGTGTCCAAAGCATCTAAACCAGCAAAAACGAAATCCAGCACAGCATCAAAAATCTAGGTAGCAGAGGCAAAAGATAGGGGAAAAACCCACGCCAAGGATGTCAGGTCTAACAGATACACAGACGTCTGAATGCTGGCGAGTTTGTTGAGGGCAACCTGCTAGGTAAATGCATGGCACACATCCCTACATACAGTACATCTTTGGGGGGGTGGGACATTGACTCACCTCTTGTTTCCATCCCTGCAGGCGACAGTGCATATGCAGTACGGAACTTCATCCTGACCCCATACCTGAATCCAGACAATGCAAGGGAGAGGAGATACAACCGTGCACACAAATCTACGCGCTGTGTAATAGAGCGGACATTTGGGATCCTGAAGAGCCGTTTCCGCTGCCTGCATAAAAGCAGAGGAGCACTCCAATACAGCCCTGAGACCTGCTGCAAGATTGTGGCTACCTGTGCAATGCCCTACAACATGGCAATGAAAACAGGCATCCCAATTGAACTGAGTGATACAGATACGTTGGACGATGATGGCCCACGTCCCCCTGGCAGACCAGCAGGTGGAGTTGGGGCAGCTGCCGGACGGCAGAGACGGGCTGAGATCACACAGAACTACTTCTAGGTGAGTAATGATGACATGAGGCAACATAAATTTGTTTGCAGATCTGTGTTTATTCACACCTTTAACTGCAGGATGAATGTAAGTCACACAGTCTGAGCATCACAATAAGTGTCGCTGTCCGTAGCACATGTTGGACTCACAGTGCAGGTAGTCAAGTCTTGGGTCTTGTAGGAATGGGTTGCCTCACCCATTAGCGTGACTAATTGTTCAAGATTCACCTCCTTCTCGAACGTACGGCTGCAGACCTTGGGTCCACAGGTGCTGCACCCTGTCTCCCACTGCGCCTCGTTGGATCTGGCACTGTTGGGGTGACACTGCTCCGGCTGGATGTCTCCTCACTCTCCCCTGTGGCCATGAGAGCTGTGCCACCTGATTTTTCCATCTGTGCCAGACATTTTGCAACGTCGTGGCAGCGGTGAGCCATCTCCACTTGCATGCTGACGCTGCGACGTGTCAGCTGGCTAGTGGCAGTGCACAGGCGGTTCACCGCCTTGGTGTAGCAGTGCAGACCGAGGTTTAAGCGTTGGCTAGCCCTGTGCCTGGCTGCCTGGTCCCTGTTTAAAGTTGCATTGAGTTCACGGATGGCACCTGCCATGCTCATTAGGCCCTCCCCCATGTAGCGCAGGCTTTTGTTCATACTGCATAGCTGACGGTTAATGGACCTCATTGATTTGTGTTGCAGGCGCTGAATCTGCAGCATGCTGCCCTCCAGTCCTGCGAACAATGTGGCATCTTCGTCAGTGGCACAGCTGTTCCTGGCCCTCGTCCTGCATCTGACTGCTCCGGATTCCCTATGTTGGGGTGTGTGCTGCTCACGCACCTCGGTGACACGCTACCCTGCCTGTCCATCCTCCTCCCCTGTGGACTGGTGTTTATCCTCCAGTGTTGGCAGTGGTGGCACAATGGTGCGCCTCCTACGTGGGACAGGTGGTGCCTCTGTGTCTGAGTCCCCATGACCTGCCTGGTCATCCAAATGTTCGGACTCCTCGCAGCCTGCGCTATCTTCCTGTATCCTTGCTTGCGCTGTGGATGGAAAGTGGAATATATGATTTTTTGACTTTGTCTGCATTTCTCACTCAATAAAGTTTTCTGCATTTGTATTGATTAACTGCTATCTCTCACTTTTCCCCTGTACATGAATTCACATACTGCGTTAACATTGCTATGTCTCATTGCCACACTGTCATGCATCTGACTACGTCTCCCATGATGCATTGCTGTGTGTGCTGGAAAAAGTGGACCGGCGTGACATGTGTAGTTTGTGTTTGGTGCATTCCTGAGTGTGTGAATGGGATGGTGATGTGTGCGGCTGCATTTGGCATGCATCTTACCTTGGCTGGTGGATGCAGGGTTGGAGCGGTCTATGTCAGCCACACCACTGACGCTCTCGGGCAGGAGGGTTGACTCCACCAACTCCTCTTGGGGTGTTGAGTCGGTGGCAGTAGATGTTCCACCCCCGGTCTTGTTGGCCTCCACCAGCCTGGCTGCCACCTTCTCCTTCAACCTTTGGCGCATGTCATACCAGCGCTTCCTTAACTTCTCCACCGTGCGCTGGGTCACACCAACTGCATTGACCTTTTCCTGAATGTCCACCCAGATCTTCCTCTTCCTGGACTCAGGTACCCGGAGTGCCTTCTTCCCAAATAGGAGTTCATGGCTGCACACCATCTCCTCAACGAGCACCTCCTGCTCCCTTTCACTAAATTTCTGTTTTCTTTTTCTCCATGCACTCTCCTTGTCCTTCTATGTGTCCTGGGACTCCATTGTAGCAGTTTCACTGGCGTGCTCCCTCCTCTGCCTCTCCTCACAGCCTCTGACTCTGCCTCAGGCAATCAGGTGCAGCAAACCACTCCCACTTCCTGGGTGTGATGTCATCAAGCTGCACCTGAATTGCAGATTCCCTAAATTTGCGATTTCTTATTTGCGTAAATCGAAATTAAGGAATCGCAAAACGGGATTCTCAGAATTTTCTGCGATTAAAAAAATTGCAAAAAGTTAGCGAGTTTTTATTTACACCGCGATTAGCAAAGTGCGATTCGCAAAAAAACGCATTTTGAGAATCGCTAATCGGTTTTTTGATACATATGCCCCCTGGCCATCAAAGGAATATTGCTTGTTGAGGTAAGCAGACCACCAAGTCTGTGATTGCTGTTAAATAAAGCTATCATCTTTTTTAAATGCAACCAATTTTCCTTATAAGAAAATGGGATGTGTTTAAAAAAAAAAGACTAGTCAGTGGTCTATAGGACCACTGCCTAGCTTAAAAAAATGTATTGTCAACATTCACAAACAATTGTTTACCACTTCTCTTCAGTAGTCAGTAAAATAATAATGTGTTACAATGGGATTTTCGTTGCAAAACATGAATGCTTCCCATTCTAAATCGTAATTTGGAAGGGACGCCCTAATCACGCCCTTCCAAATACCTATTCAGTATGTAATTGCAAACGCAAAGTGCAATTTGGTAACATGTTACCAAAATGCAATTTTTTATTTTATTTTTGCAGATTTATATAGTGTGAACTCGACCCGAAGGTATTGGAGCGCTTTACATGAGCACCAGTTACGTTACACAAGGACACATTCTTTTTTTTCTGGTAGGCAGGGGGAGATTAAGTGATTTGCTTAGAATCACAGGATGTGGAGTCGACCCCGAGGCTCGAACCTTGGTTTCCCAGCTCCAAGGTCGGCAGTCTAACCGTGAGATCACATCCTCTCCCCTTTTGTAAGAAATGTAGGTTTCTTACATAACGAAAGGCTTTTTTTGCAGTCGCAAACAACCAGATTCTACAAATTGGACCCTTTACGACCACAAAAAACCTTCGCACATCTGGCCTTTAGTTTTCTGCATGAACACCCAGGACAATTGTGCAAGATGAATTATGCGCAGTTAGCACTTCATGGCTTTCTCTCAGTTATTTAGAACAAAATTAAAAATCCAAATGCTGTGTACAAACCAGAGAACTGCACTCTCTACAAGTTCATAATCATCTGTGCTTTATCAAGGCATCCGTGCCATGAGAGAAAAGGGGCAGGAGCTATGGGACCACTGGATCAACCAACAGGATCTAAAAACCTTGTCTTACTCATAGAATGCACAATATGGAATACAATTGCAAAAATACAAACGGACCTGCCGCTCGCCTGTAATACCGTTCATGTAAATTCTCAGCTCATTCACCCAGCTCAGACTTCCCAGTCTGCTGAAATGTTACCACACACATATCGTACTTCAGAGGAGTAGACAGGTTAACACCACTAACAAACCTAGAGCAGCACATGAATTAGAGCGTAACCTCAAGGCCAGCCTTCTGCCCTGCATGGAGAACAAAACCGCCTTTCATGACCGGACTAGCAGTTACTAAATGTCCAATATTTTAATCCACTTAATCCGATCTCCCAACCAACCGTGCATGGCTGTTGCCGGGTTAGTCACTGCAGTATTGAATTTTATTACAGTGAAAGGGTCAATTTAAACGGTGTAGGGTTGCTGCCTGCTGGGTCCCCTCCACTGTCCCGCCTCAGACCCAGACAGGGAGAGTGCCTAACCTCTGCTAGGCAAAGCAGAGGCCTGTCTGAGAGCAGAATGGGAGGTTTAAATAGGAACAAACACTGCCAAGAACAATCCGTCTAGCAATGGCTGCCAGCCTTTTTGGCTTTACCAATGCTTGACTGTTTGTCCATATAAAACATTGTTGTGGAGGCTGCAGGTCCATCGCCAGCATTAGAGCAAAACATTGGTAAAAATAAATCTTTGTTTTGTCTTACAACGCACACGTTGCTTAAGTAGTTTCGGGTACTACTTTGTGTGTGCACGTGCGCCTTGTAAAAGACAGACTGCTGTCACTCACTGTGAAACTAGCTGATGGCTGAAGTGGGCTGGTCTAGCCCCATGCTGTAAACTGCAGTGGAGGGAAGACGAGGAGAATGGCACCGTAAGAGAGCAGCAGGTGAAGAAGGCTCGCTAAAGCCTCTACAAGGATATTATACATGACATGTTAATAAAATTAAAAAAGCCATGATAATGATAAAATCAAAGGTCATGAATAACTTCAGACCAAAAAATGACTCCAGTAGTGGCACCTTAAAAGACAACTCACTGGACATGCATTTTTAAAAACGAAATATCAAAGATGCAGGTCTGAGTTTCACCAGAAAGGAATGGACATATCATTAAACGTGCAAAAATTAGCTTACATCACTGCAAGCACCAACCACAGAAAGAATAATTGACTTTTGATAGGTTGGAGGGTTATAGTATTACACAGTAAGGGACGACCAAAGAAATCAAGGCTGACTTTTGATGTTTTGGAGGGTTATAGTAAAAGGGTTGTATGCAGAGTTTAATACGGATAAGTGCATGATTTGACCCAATTTTAAAGTTTTTGCTTCAGACTTGCATATACTGCTCACATCCCAATTAATTTACAGGACATAATACATTTAAGAAAAACTTGGATGAGAAGTGGCATTAATTAACTCTATATAGCGCTGTTTGACCTAGCCCTCTCTGCACAGTCATCCCAGAGTTTTGCCTTCACCTGCCTTCCTTTGCTGAGCCCGTTTTTGTTGGCTTTTAGGACTCTGCACTTTTTTCCCTGCTAACCAGTGGTAAAGTGCTTGTACTCTCCCTTTAAAACATGGTATAATTCGTCTAAACCTAATTGGTACATTTAATTTACTTCTAAGTCCCTACTACATGGTTCTACATGTCCCCAAGGCCTATAAATTAAATGCTAATAATGGGCAGCAGCACACATTGTGCCGCTCACTAATTTAGCCTTTGAAAACATGTCTCATGCCTTACCCTGCAGCCTGTAGATGAAACGGTTCCAACATCATGTCTGCATACTTGACACCAACAAACCAATGGCCTCGTTGAAAGCTTCAACAAGACATTGAAAGGCATGATAATAGGTCTCTCTAAAAAAATCAAAAGGAGATGGGATGTCCTGTTACCCTGCCTGCTTTTTGCAAACAGAGAGGTGCCTCAGAAGGGAGTAGGGGTTTCCCCCTTTGAACGTCTGTTTGGCCACCCCGTAAGGGGACCACTCTCTCTTGTGAGGGAAGGATGGGAGAAACTCAATCATGTGCCAAAACAAGATGTAGCGGACTATGTGCTAGGCCTTCATACTAGGAAGGCAGAGTACATGCAGAAGAAATCAAAAATCTCAAGGAAAGCCAGGAGCTCCAGAACCTCTGGTATGACCAGAAGACTGCACTGGTGGAGTTCCAACCAGGGAAGAAGGTGTGGGTTTTGGAGCATGTGGTCCCAATGGCTCTCCAGGACGAATAGAGTGGCCCTCATCCTATCCTAGAAAAGAAGAGTGAGGTCACCTACTTGGTAGACCTGGGCAACAGCAGGTACCCCAAAAGGGTAATATATGTAAACCGTCGGAAACGTTTCTGTAACAAGACTGATGTAACCATGTTCATGGTTACTGATGAGGATCAGGAGACAGAGAGTGAACCTGTCCCTGACCCCCTCTCTTACAGTCCCCAAGATGGGTCAATGGATGGAGTTGTCTATTCAGCCACCCTCCATGAACAACAGCACACTGATTGTGGGCAGGTCCTGCAACAGTATGCACACAGCTCTTCTCCTTAACCCCCAGACAGACACACTGGTGTACCTATGATGTTCTTTCCCGAATCACAAAACTGGACCTCTGTATCCACAATTGGCACATCTGGGGCCACAAGCAAGTTACTTGTACAAAGGATACCAAGGGCACTGTGACCAGGGAAGACATCTAAGGTTTGCAGCACCAATTGAGCCATCCTTCGAGATCTTGCAGCTGAACACACACACACTGCCATTGCAGGCTGCGTGTTTTGGTACAGAGAAAAGTGAAGAGTCTAAGCAGGGGGCACTAGACCACAGGTTAGGGTACAGTTGCCTGAGCATTGTACCCCTACAGTATCTAAGTCCATTCTTAGACATTGTAAGTGCAGTAAAGCCATAAAGAGTATATGGTCTGAGAACTGGTCATTACGAATTCCACAGCTCCATAATGGCTTTACTGGAACCTGGGAAGTTTGGTAGCAAACTTCTCAGCACGTTAAACCCACACTAATGCCAGTGTGGGTTTTAATGTAAAATGCACTCAGAGGGCATCTTAGCAATGCCCCCTAAAAAATGACCGGCCCTGGTGTGGTTCCTGGACCCCTGGGTAGATGGCCTCCGCTTTCTGGGTCCAGAAACAAAGCCCATCCTGAGCAGAGGTGTCATGCCTCATCCCCCAGGATGGCTGGAGCCACAAAGGGGAAGCTTGCAAGGCCTGCCACCTTTGTTAGCTGACCCTGCCTTTTGCTGCCCTCAGCAACTGGCTTCCACCGGATCTGACCCCCACTTTGGGTGGGAGAATCGGCTGAAAAACCAAGTTAGGAAGAGAGGTGTGCCCACCTTTGCTAGCCAAACACCTCAGGTGGGGGAAGCGAGGTGAAGCACACATCTCACTCCCTTTCATCTTGAAGATGAGGGGACACAGCCAATCAGAGAGAAGTTCATGCCCCCTTCCCACTGGAGGGTGGCATATTAGGGGGTGTTCTCACCCCAAGGAAGGGGACCCATTGGACCCAACCCGCACACTCCTGTAACGCCCCTAACTTTAGTATTTAGGGGTGACCCTAAATCTTGCCTTCTCAGATTCGGGAAGAAAGAAGGAGGACCGAATAGCCGTGCTGACACAGTAAGAAGAGGACAACAACTGCTTTGGCCCCAGCCCTACCGGCCTGTCCTGACTTCAACCTGCAACCAGCGAAGCTCCAGTGTGTCCGGCAGCCAGCAGCCTTCCAGAACCCGGAGGACCTGGCCTGCCTTCACCAAAAAGACTCTGTCTCCGGTGAGCACTGGATTTGCACAACCAAAGACTCCAACACAGACCCAGCCGTTTCTGCGGTTCTGCACCACTTTGCACATGACGCCCACGGCTTGAGTGGCCCTACACCACAAGGAGGTATCCTCAGTGATCCTGACCTGGGATACGGTGATCCCCGACCGTCCTTGATCTTCTACCCAACGCCTGCAGCCTCAACCTGAGGGGTCCCCCCCCCCAACCCCTGACTGCAACAGGAGCTGGTGAGAAAACCCAAGGCCTAAAGACCCCCCTGCACCGGAGGCCTTGGGTGACCCAACCGACGGTGTCCCACATCCCCCATCAAACCAACGTACCTCTTCTGCCAGTGATCGCCCTCAGGAAACTTCCTTGTCCAAGCCTGCAGCATTTCTTCTGAACTGGAGATCTCAATTGGAATCAACAGGGCTCCTGACATCTCCTTGGCACCCTGCATCCAGCCGCCTCCATGCTGCTGCTAGTGTAGCTCCTGTGCTGATTGTTTTCTCCTGTAGTGCTGATCTTAACCCCAGGAGCTTAGCTCCCACAACCGAGTGGCCCAAACAGAGGTCGCCTAGCCCCATTGGCTAACATTGGGCCTAAGCGATCTGCATCCGGCCGCCCTAGTGCCGCTGGTGGTGCAACTCTAGTGCCTCCTTGAACCTTGGGGAACCTTGGTTCTCACCCCAGACACCCAGCCTTGTAAGTCATTTACTTACCTGCAAACCAATAACCTTCTTTTTCTCCACAGGAACCCATGTTGTGGTTTTTCCTCTGAAATATTCTGTCGACCTGTTTTCTGTATGAAACAAAACTAACTGTGCTTTGAACTGTAAATTGTCTTACTTACCCCTGTATTGTAGGATCCGCAGTGTGATATCTATGCATATCACCCAGAGTAGTTGATGTAACTAAAAGTAACGCAAAAGTAATCTAAAGTATTCTCAAAGCATTCTGAACTGTTTTTAAAGCAAATACAAACCTGTAACTATACCAATTACATCTACAATTGCGTTTCTGTGTATAGCTTTGCATTTGAAAGTATATTTTACCTACCTGTGCCAAGTCCTGATTGGTTCTAGAAATAAAACAGAAGAATACCTTTTATACTACTTACTTAATTGGTATGAATTCTGTTTCTGAGTGTGTGCCATCCCTTCTTGCCTAAGTGAGGAGACCATATGCCTTAACACACCCTCTGATAAGCCCAACTGCTCGACCACACTACCACAAATAGAGCTTGATTATCTAATTTAGCCTCTGCTATACCTCTGGAGATCTACTGGACTCTGTATATAGTCTAACAAAGTAAGATATAGTGTGCAGAGAGCCAGCTTCCTATGTAGGCTGTTTGCAATAAGTCTAACCACTGGCAATCCCTTGGGTAACACTCCAATCCATCGATCTTTTGCTCATCATGCCACTTAAGTTTGGACCTAGCGTATGTAAATCAGTCTTGACCCTGCTCCTCATGAGAACCGCCCAGCCCTAATTGCCAAGCCAGGTCCTCTCTGAACCAGAACACAAGCAACCCAGGACCAGTTACACCCTAGTTATGGGCTCATCAGCAGGGTACATCTTGGTTCCAGTCACACAGTGAGCACGGGACCCATGTCTGGACATACCTATGCCACTTAGGGCGGTACATGAAACACACAAAAGGTGATGGGAGGATGCTTGCAATAAGTCTAACCACTGGCAATCACTTGGGGTAGCACTCCAACCCATCATTCGTTTGCTCACTTTGCACCTCAGTTTGGATCCAACCATATGCAAATCAGTCTGGACCCTGCTTCTCATGGCAACACTCCAGCCCAAGCAGCCTGTAGTGCAGTTTTAAACTTCCATTACGACCTTGTAAAATAAACATTTTGTCAAGCATAAAATGTCCTTTTTAATACTTAGAAGACACCCCTAATGTGGGCCCTAACTACCCCTAAGGCAAGGTACATAGTATTTAAAAAGTAGGGCATGTGTGTTCAAGTTTTACATTTCCTGACAGTGAAAAACTCCTAAAGACATTTGGCACTGTTGTAAGGCTTATTTCTGCCACAGACTAATGCTGGGTTACCTTATTACATTTACTAAGTGCTAACTTCAGATTGGGAGCAGACAGAGATATGTTGTTAACACTCAAACACATTGTTATTTAAAATGCTCTTTAATGGCGAAGTCAAATTTTAAGTTACAATTTTGATAACGCCACTTTTAGAAACTTAAAGACACACAGGTGATTGACGGAATGCAGAGCAAATCAAACATTCACCCCCAGTCAATAGATCTGGGTTTAATCTATCGTTCTTTTGCTCACCATGCCACCCCAGGTTGGACCCAGCTATATGCAAATCATTCTTGACCCTGTGCCTCATGGGAACAGTCCAGCCTGAACTGCCAAGTCAGGTCCTCCCTGGACTGGAAACAAGCATCCTGGGAGGGATTTTAGGGCATCAAGCCTCATCAGCCAGGCTAGCTAGAATCCAGTGACGCAATGAGCCCGGGACCCACATCTGGGCATACCCGGTGCACTTAGGGCGAGAAAGTAAAAGACACACAGATGATGGACGTAATGCAAAGCAAATCAAACATTCACCCCCAGTCAATAGATCTGGGTTTAATCCATAGTTATTTTGCTCACCATGCCACTCCAGGTTAGACCTAGCCATATGCAAATCAGTCTTGATCCTGTGGCTCATGGGACCAAGCATCCTGGGAGGGATTTTGGGGCATCAATCCTCATCAGCCAGGCTAGCTTGAATCCAGTGACACAATGAGCCCGGGAACCACATCTGGGCATACCCGGTGCACTTAGGGCGAGAAAGCAAAAGACACACAGATGATGGACGGAATGCAAAGCAAATCAAACATTCACCCCCAGTCAATAGATCTGGGTTTAATCCATAGTTATTTTGCTCACCATGCCACCCCAGGTTAGACCTAGCCATATGCAAATCAGTCTTTACCCTGTGCCTCATGGGACCAAGCATCCTGGGACTGGTTGTGGGGCATCACCCTCATTAGCCAGGCTAGCTGAAACCAGTGATACAGTGAGCCAGGGACCAGTGTCTGGGCACCTGCTAGTGTCCTGGGTCACATAAAAGTCAATGGCTCTGTTGTGGGGGTTTGTGTATTGATTCCAGACAGTGAGACAAAAAGATACCTAGGTGTGAGGGGAGAAGGTCTTCCTGATAGGATGGCAAGAGAGGAGCAGTACACTGCCCTAATTACATTTCAAATCCAATGCGAAACCTGCAGCAAACACACAAAGGAACCGGACACCAGGCTTTGCCATGCTTTCGTCACCCTAGACAGTTTGGAGCCAAACCCAGGGGAAAGGGAAGAACTGACCAAAACTGAACAGAACAAGTTTTGGGGCATTCAGGGAATTCCACCACATAAAGGCTGGCACCAGGTATAAAGAACAAGACCTTCAGAACCACTCTTCAAATCCCTCCTGGACCAGTGGAAGATTCAGAAGAAGGACTGCCTTGCTGCTTGAAGGACAGCTTTGCTGTCTGAAGAAAGAAAAACTGGAACTGCCCGTCTTGATCTCAAGCTACCCAGAATGACTCCAATAGTTGGTTGGCTGACCTCCTGTGTGAGCAACAGGGATACAAGAAGCTTCTGACCAGCACCAACTGGACGTTTCTGTGCCCTGCTGCTGGCCTCTGCTGGAGTGAGTCCTGATCCCCAAGAGATGTCCTCAAGTCCTGGACCCTGGATTGACATCAGTGCGAGCACCTCCTGAAGACAAAAGGTGAAAATCTTGAATCTTGGGCTCTTCGCAACCACAAACAGGCTTGTTCGTGCCAAATCTCTGCCTCCAATGACGACCACCAATGCAAAGTGTCATGGAAATACAACCCCCATATTGGGCAGTTTGGAGAAAACCGGAGAGCCCACCCATTCTCGATTCATTCATGGCATGCTAGTACACTGAGTAGATTCATTTCGATCTGACAATTTAAATGAATTAAGCCCTTCCCCTCCCCCCTCTGCAGAGATGAGACATCTTCCAGCCAGCTGTAGTGAGAGTACCTTCACATCCATCCGGATTCGTTCGTTCCCTCCAGGGTACATTATTAGGACCCTCACCTTAGACTTTCCCATCAAGCCCCCACCTCCCCCAGGAGTTTCTCCAAACTGCCCAATATGTGGGTTGTGTTTCCGTGATACTATCCCAAAATGGATAGCTGTACTCTTGTGGACGTGACCCAATGACTCACGCATAGACATCTGGATCTACAATCCCTGGCCGAACCCACCAACGTACCAGTGACTACTCCAGGCAGCTATCACTCAATGTTCTGTTATCTATGTCCTGATGATGACCTCAAGTCGTGAAGTTCGAAACGCCGTCTACTTATACAAGCACAAATTTTGGCTTTGAATTATGACACAATTTTATATTTTGTCACAACTGTACTGATACATGCATAGCTTCAGTTTGAATTCTGGTCCAATACGCTGTAACATTTTTTCTTTATATTGCTTCATTCGAGCCATTTATATGTCTTCACAAGCACATAGTGTTCACTATTTCACTTTAATACACAACCTTAAAAATATGGTTGAGGCTGCAATGTGATTTATGCAAATCTGATCTGGTTTTCCTTTTCTGAGAATATTACTGCATTAAATTATGTTCTTGGGACAATTTTTGTTATCATTTAATGTATATTATAATTAAGATATCTCATTAAGTTTATCCCCTTATTGATACCTGTTGAGACATTGTTATACTCTTCTCTTACATCAGGCAACAGCATAATAATTATGAATATTCTAAAGTAGTCATGGTGCATACATGGTTACCCTTAAAAATGCATTTTTAGGTTTGCCTATACCTTTTGACCATGGAATGGATTTTTACTAAACAAGGCAATCTAGTTACTAAGCTAAGTTTTGGCACACCAAATGTCATGAAAATCCATTGACGGGGAAAAATATTTAAGGAGTGAAAAAGACAAGTGATTTTCTCATTTAAGCTGCCATGGGAAAGGGGGGCGTGGCAAACCGCCGAGCATGGGGGCCGCAATCTGACGGAGCCCCGCTGCAGGATCCTTTAATCCTGCTGAATTAACAGGATCAGGGGGTCAACTGCCTCTGTTCTTCCCTGCCACCGGTCCCTGAGCACAGCGGTATGGTGCAGGCCCGCTAAGAAAGTGGAGCACAATATATGCAAGGAGAAAAACCGTCTGAAGAATGACTGCGTACTGCGGGGCCTAGCTGCTCGAGGGGCGGAGGCCTGGGATGACGAGCCGTGACATCGGAGGCCGTACATTGGTGCTGAAATGCACATACTGCGCAGCTGAACCTAGCGACGAAACGCTATCAAACTGAACGACCTGAGTGGGCCCCCGCTGCCAGGGTATGCCACCAGAGCGCCTGAATAAGAGCTGTGACAACTGCCTGGGCCTAAGCGTGTTGTGGGGTCTTGAGGATTACCGCGCTGAAGAGAGCCACAGCCCGCATTAAAGCCCAGGGAAAACAATCCTGCTGCATTTGTCACCCCGAGTGGGACGGGTATGCTCAGACGTGAGTCCCGTGCTCTCCATGCCACTGGAATCAAGCTATCCTGGCTGAAGAGGGGTGAAACCCCGAAACCGGTCCTAGGATGCTTGTTTCCAGTCCATGGAGGATCTGGCCTGGCAGTTCGGGCTGGACTGATCCCATGGGGCACAGGGTCAAGACTGATTTGCATATGGCTGGGTCCAAAATGGAATGGCATGGTGAGCAAACAAACGATGGATTTAGGCCCAGATCTCTGTACTGGGGTGAATGTATGACATTGTTCTGCATTCTGTCCATCAACAGTTCTTTTTGCATTTGTCACCCCGAGTGGGACGGGTATGCTCAGACATGAGTCCCGTGCTCACCATGCCAGTGGAATCAAGCTATCCTGGCTGAAGAGGGGTGAGACCCCGAAACCAGTCCTAGGATGCTTGTTTCCAGTCCATGGAGGACCTGGCCTGGCAGTTCGGGCTGGACTGTTCCCATGGGGCACAGGGTCAAGACTGATTTGCATATGGCTGGGCCCAAACTGGAAAGGCATGGTGAGCAAAAAAACGATGGCTTTAGACCCTGATCTCTGTATTAGGATGAATGTATGACATTGTTCTGCATTCTGTCCATCAACAGTTCTTTTTGCCAGTGTAGGAGACGGCATTCCTTCCACGGTGGACGGCGGACCGAATATGCACTGAGTGTGCCGGACGAGATCGGGGTGGGTCCCGAGGCCTGGCCGAGTCTGCGGTGGAAGCCCACTGTGGCACCAGCTGAAGGCCACCGGAGTGTCGAGGATAAGGCAGCTGGGCCCCTTGGGAGGCACCCCGGGACCAGGTCCGGCACCGCGACACCCACTGCGGGCGAACTATGAGTACAGGGCGCTGCCCTGAGGAGCTGGGAAGTGACTGTGCTGTGCTCCCTACGAGTTGAGAGGGACCCTAAATTGAAATATCTAGGGCCTTCTGTCCCTCCCCCTCCACAGGAACTACCGTTGCCCTCTGAGCCTGATGACTGACGGCACGGGGGTGAGACGGGGGGAGGATGCGGGTGAGGGCCACCATGCAGGGGAAGCTTAAGGGTCACTGAGGTACGCGCTCGATTGGGCCAATGCGGTCCCACCAACCATCTGGCGGGAATTAGAGATGACACAGATCTGACACCCCCCCCCCCCCCCGTGTGTCACCAAGGCCTCACATACAGATCCTCATGCTGAGAATTGTCGGGAGCGCAACCGAGAAAGGCAATACCCATACTAAACCTTTCAGGGGAATCATTCATTTGGGAGGTAAGATCGAACCTACTGTTATGTAACCGGGCTCCCCAATGAGGTGCAAATAAGGAGCATCGAAAAGCTGACTACTTTAGACTTACAGTAAAGTTAGTAAAGTGCTACTTCAAGCGGATTGTTTACTCCTCCTGCAGACATTCTTAATAGCAGTCCTTGGCGTGATCTATCTCCTAAGGAGGGGCATAGCCGATACCCCACTGCGGTGCACTGGTGAACTGCAAAGGAGATACAGAGCCTGAAAACAGACCTCATTGCCCTATCCCATTGGAGAACTGTGACCAATCCTTGTAAGTGTTGTGACCAACAGCCCTGTTTGTGCCCGATTCCCAACCCTGATACAGACGTGAAACGGACTAAATTTCGTTGTCTCCCCTCCTTCCTTCTATTTAGCACGAGTGCAACACAACAAGCAATACCCTGATACTACGACTGGGTCGCCACACAGACGTACTACTGTAAGGCCATTCACTATGGGGCGCACAAAGGGGAAGCCCGCGGAACAGCCCTCTCTGGAACACCAGACGCAGGGGGAACTAGACACAGACTCGCAAACATCATCGATTAGCTGTGTCCCGCCAACCAACTAAGAGCCTACTCTGGACAAGTTAGAGGTAATCTTGCAAGAGATACAGGGCTCACGTAAATCTATTGAACAACAAATATGCTCCTTAACCACAGGCTTTACACTTCTGGGAGCAGACCATTAAAAATTGGCGGACACAGCTAAAAACAACAAACAGGCACTGCTGGAGATCCTACCACAACATAAGGGGCATGCAGAAACCCTGACCTGCATGCAAAATCAATTATCCACTCTTCAAGACAGGGTGGAGGACGCAGAAGGCAGGGCACATCGCAACAATGTCCGTGTGCTGGGTCTGCCGGAACGGACGGAGGGCGCCAACGCGACGCAGGTTATGGAACAGTGGCTTCGAGACCAGATTGCCCCTGAAGGACTATACCCCTTTTGTGTGGAGAGGGAGCACCGAATACTACCAGGCAGGCCAACGGCTGGGGCACCGCCAACTATAAAGACCGAGATATCCTTCTACAGAAAGCTAGAGAGAATGCACCCATCCAATATGAAAACCAACAAATCTCTATATACCCGTACTACACGATCATGGTCCAAAAACAACGAGCACCATATTTGCCCCTGAAGAAGAAACTCCAAGAATTGCAGCTTAAATACACCCTACTATTCCCTGCCCGATTGAAAATCCTCCATGACCACAAATCCCATTTCTTCGACAGCCCAGAGTAGGCTGAAGACTGGCTTGAGAACACCCTACCTTTTCAGACTCTGGACAAACTAGACCAGAAGATACGAAGCGCTGCCCAACGCCCACCGAGAACAATATCACGGCGGGGTGGATCGACCCGAGGGCCCGGAAGACGGGGACCTTCCCTGGAACAGACCCTGCGGGACCAAGAGCCAGCAATAGCTGCTGTATCTGCCATGCGAGACCCGAACCCGCCATCTCCCTCAGGCCACTCCAATGAAAACATAGCACCCTCTGACTCTGATAGCAATGACCCGATGTTCCCATCAATCACCCAGCAAATAGTACAAACGCTCTTCGGATAATGCAGCATTGCTCAGCGACTGCTGGACACTGTTGTAGACCACGACCTTACGAGGAAGGGAAGTACGACTACTGTAATCCTTTCTCTTAATGTAACTTTACCCCCAGGTATCCTTTCGATGATGTGCCAAGATTGGGTCCTTGCCGGTGTGTAGCTCAGTCGGGTAAGGAGACGAAATGTGCTCTGTAGGAGCCACCCCCCTACAAGAATTGCAATACTTAACCGTGTGGACGTTCGACATGTTTTGTTTAATGTTTAGACTAGCAAAGTTCTTGTGCTTGTCTTAGTATTGGGGAGTTTGGTAAATTCAAAAGTTTTGGGAGGGAGGCTCACCTTCGCGTGCTACATTTACTCTACATGCTGTACATGCCCGAAACAACATAATTTACACAGACACTATCAGATATGCCCACACAAGATAAATACAACATAGTGACCTGAAATGTTAGAGGGATGAGTTCTGTATACAAGCGGCACTGGATCCACGCCCAATTGAACAGGAGGAAAGCTCACATAGCCCTACTACAGGAGACCCACCTGACAGCTAACGAAATAACTAAACTACGCAAGAAATGGAGAGGGGAAATTTATATCACGTCCTATTCTGCCTTTGCACGAGGGACCCTTATCTGGGTGAGACACGGTGAACCATTTATACACATAGAGCAGCGTATAGACCATCAAGGCAGATACACAGTTGTACAAGGGACACTTGATGGAGTACACTTAATTCTTGGGAGCATATATGCTCCAAATTACGAGCAAGACAAATTCCTCACTAGCCTGAATACCATACTGGCAGACTGGGTGGATATTCCGTGGGCACTGGGCGGCAACTATAATGCCATACTAGATACCCAACTGGATCGTTTCCACCCCTGGTTCACAAGGCTGTATCACTTAAACAGAATTCCTAAAATCTTGGGCGGAGGGATGGCTATTGGAGGATATTTGGCGTCTTTGCAATCCTACTAGTCGCGAGTATTCCTTCTATTCCCCACCACACCAACTCCACACCAGACTGGATAAAATTTTTTGCTCCTCCGCTATCACCTCCCAAATCTACCATACCACATATTTGGGAAAGACTATCGGATCACAATCCACTAGAAATCACCCTGAAATGGGGGAATATTCCCACCCCGGTCGCCACTGGGAGACTGTGGCTGCAGCTGTTGGAAGACGCGGTCTTTAGAGATCGATTGGATACAGGTATCTCCAATTACTTTAACAAAAACTCTAACTCCACTTCCTCACGCTCCATTGAGTGGGACGCATTCAAGACAGCAATGCGCAGTACGTCCATAGGTGTCATGGTAGGGGCTCGACAAGTAATTTACAAAAAACTCACAACACTTTAGGCCACCCTGCAGGTGTTGGAGCGGGACACGAGTGCCGACCAAGCCTGTCAGACCTAATTACAAGAATGCAGGATTAGACATGCTGAACTCCTTGAATATCTACGCCTGGAGGATTACAGGGTATACACCAAACGCTCTCATGCTGAAGTGGACAAGTCAGGCACCTTACTGGCACGCCTTATATGCGACGTCCCCCGGGAAACAATACCAGAAGTGTCACTGCCGGACAGCACTGTGGCATACTCACAGGCGGCAATAAACAAAGCTTTTAAGGACTACTATGAGAAGCTGTATAGTGCGCCAGTACTGGCGACGCCAGAACAAGTAAGCAGGTTCTTGCACGGCTTACAATACCCTAAATTGACGAGGGCAGCTCAGACGACGCTGGAAGTTCCCATTACTAGGACTGAAATTAAAGCGGCCATAAGGGAACTCCCACGCAATAAGACCCCGGGTTTAGATGGGCTACCGGCAGAATTTTATTCCACCTACGCAGGCAAACTAGCTCCCCGCCTCAAATGTTTATATAAGACAGCACAAGAAACAAACACACTCCCACTGACAACTATGCAGGCACTAGGCATATCCCTTCCTAAGCTAAATAGGGACCCATGTGATATGGCGGGCTATCGTCCCCTGTCCCTCCTATCTACAGAGTACAAGATACTTAGCAAAATATTGGCCCGTCGCCTCCTTCCCTACCTCCCTAAACTGATCCATTTGGATCCATGCGGCTTTGTTCCGGGCCGCAATATGTCCCTTAATATACGACGTTTGCACTGCGTTATGGAGGCGGCAGCCAAACTTTCTTGTAAAACAGGGTGCATCTTCCTTGACCTCCAACAGGCGTTTTACACAATTCACTGGTAATATATGTTTGTAGCCCTGAGCAAATTTGGCATACCACCTAAATATATACAATGGGTCAAACTCTAGTACACGGCCCCTACTGCCCGAGTTCGTACTGGATCTCATATTTCCGACCCGTACCCGGTGGCAAGAGGAACTAGACAGGGTTGCCCCCCTCTCACCAATCCTATTTGTCCTGGCCCTAGAGCCCCTCCTTCAAAAACTCAGAACAGAAGCAGATGAGAAGGGGATCCCTTTAGGAGGGACTCAACATGTAGTATCAGCCTATGCTGACGATCTCATATTATACCTCCAAGATTTAACGGGTGACCTGGAGCCCAACCCCTCTATATTTAGACAATTTGAGATCATCTCTGGGTTAGCAACCAATGCTGCAAAGTCGCATGCTTTTTACATGGAATACAGGGAAAACCTGAAGCCTATTCCCTTTGGCACAGTACACCTGAGCGTTGCGCCACATACTTTTAAATACTTGGGTATACAAATTTATATAACACCTCAGGACCTACTGGAGGGCAACCTCATGAAAACTATTCACTCGCTAAAAACCCAGATCACATTTTGGACGTCGCTTCCTTTCTCGGTAATGGGGGTGTGGCTATATCCAAGATGGTCCTACTTCCTAGACTATTATACTATTTTATTAACCTGCCGCTCCTAATCCCACACAGCATCTTTCTCACGTTGGACACCCTACTAACGGACCCGATATGTGGGAGGGGTCGTAGGAGAATCTGCTTGGCTAAACTCAGGTTGAAATCCGAAGAGGGAGGACTGGGGGGCCCTGATTTTAGAGCATACTGCATGGCCAGTCAGTTGCAGTTGTTGTCGTATATTGGCTGGCTGGGCGTAACTTGCACAAAATTGAATACACGCCGCAGAAACTGGCCCGAAGATCGCTACCCACATTTCTCCTGCCCGGCTGCCACCTGCAACCCCACCTTTACTTAAAGTTGCCCTGGTCTACTGGAAACGTTCTCTGCAATATACTAAGAAAGTTACCCCATATTCTGCTAATATCTCCCTACTAGGTATACCAACTAACACGGGACTGATTACTAACCGTAGTATCCTCCATTGGACTCAGGAGGGGATGGAAACGGTAGGTAGCTTATTCACAGATGGTGTGTTGGAGGATAATAACAACTTTGCCCAGGCCCAAGGAGTCCCCCAGACGCTATTCCTACTCCATGCCACTATCACACACTATGTAAAAAAACATTGGTCCCCTAATGGGGATGAACCCCCAACACATGGACTAGTGCATGCAATACACTTGAGGGGTAGGGGACGACACTTGGTTTGCTGGCTCTACAGGGGCATCCGGGCACTTGTGGGCATTTCCCTTGGACCCCTGCGCACGAAATGGGAAAGGTATATGGGGCAGAATCTCACTGATAAGGAATGGGTATACGCCCTAGAGTTCTGCAGGAAAGTGGCCCGCAATGTTAAATTCAAGTACATCTAATATATGGTTTTACACAGGGCCTATCTTACACCGCACCGCCTTAACTGCATATATACGGATGCCCAGCTCAGTTGCCCTAGGTGCGGGACAGCAGATGCGGACTTACCTAACATGCTATGGAACTGCTCAAAATTAGGGAGGTTCTGGGCTAAAATAGGCTATATATAGCAGGACATTACAGGCATGTCAGTATGGGACGCAGCAGAAAGCTGCATTTTGGGACTACATCCCTACCCGAAAAACCGGAAAACACAATATAGATTTGTGGATATGGCAATATTATTGGCAAAGCAGGTCATCACCATGAGGTGCAAATCTTCCTTTCCTCCTCAGATACACACGTGGCATACGGAGATGGTCCGGTTGGGGTGGGATTAGGGGGGCGGAGAGCGCCACGCTCCAACGGGAAGAACACAGGGGGCAGCGCAAAATACCCATCTCTATGGAGTGGGACTACATGATGGAGTAGTTAAAAGCTATAGACTCAACAGACCCTAACAGTTCTCAGACTGTGTAGAGTATTCCCCTGGCACAATACAAAACCAGAACACTCCCATCTAGAAATATACTCACATTCCAGGCAAACCATCCATTATATAGGCATTACAAATAAAGATGTCATCAGCTGGAGCACTGTACCGAATAATATAAGCTAACATGTATAAGAGTGAGCCTATCAGGTGTGTGGAGGGAGGTGTTCTGCCAAGTTGGGGTTCGGAACGTGTTCTGAAAAATAGGCAATACTATCAACCTTTTATTAATACGAATGTATACAGTGGGCATATTTATGAGAAACTGGGTCTACAGTAACCGACTAAAGTAATGTATATGCAGAGACAGATGGGATCCGTCATACACTGCTGTCTAACTCATGTTTAATTTGACAACAGCCTCTATGCCGACTGTAACAGTGATAATGACATATGTATATGTAGTACTGTAATTATAAAAACCAATAGAATTGTGTATTAAAAATAAATAAATAAATAAGCTGCCATGGGAAATTTTGCTCAGATCTACAGCCTGAATCGCTAAACAGATTACACCACACTTGATCAGAACTTAACTCAGAAGAAGATCCTTTTTAGGTTGAGCCTAGAGACAGCGTGCATGCGCTGCTTTGCAAGGCATGCTGTAATCTCTCTGTGGAGTTTCAACACACCCACCAACACGCCCACCGCTTTTAGTTGGTTGTTTGGTCCACCTTTATAAATTCCAATGTTTTCGTTCGTGAATAGAGTACATTTGTCCAGCTTTCAGGCTGTTTTGTTCCCGCCCTACACACTGGCCCTGCTACATGGATCCTTTCGATATGGGCCATATGTTTTGGTACACGCACTCAGCCTCAGCTTGTTTTGTAACTTTCCCGTTTGTGTTGCAGTTTGCTCCCTCCTCCCCTCCCGTTGTCCGTGTTCACTTTGCTCCTGCCCCCTCACATTGTCCGTGTTCACTTTGTTCCCACCCCTCGCCAGGCATAGTTTGTATTGTCTTTCTTCACGCCCCCATCCTGTTGTACGTATTCCCTGTGTCTCCACCCACCTCCCGTTGGCCACGTTGACTTTCTTCCCGCCCCCCTCCTGTTGTCCATGTTGCCTTTCTTCCCGCCCCCTCTCCCATGGTCCGTGTTGTCTTTCCTCCCACCACTCTCCCGTAGTCTGAGTTGTCTTTCTTCCCACCCCCTTCCTGTTGTACTTTCTATTGCCTTTCTTCCCGCCCTCCCTTCCCGTGTTCACCTGTGACCCGCACAGCTGTAACTGCCAGGGGAAGAGGTGCAGCAGCTGCACCGGACAGGTGAGGGGTGGGTTGTGCTTTTACCAAGAGGTTCTCACATAGGACTACTAGTCTATATAGACCAAGGGTGCTTCATTTCGACAATTCCCTATTAAACTGCATTTCTTCGAAGTCAGAGCATCTTCCTCCATCTTACTCACAGTTACGGTCCAAAAGGGCTTATTTTCTCTAAAAGAGCTCAGGCCTGTAGGTAAACTTTGCAATTCTTGTGCCGCACATGACTTCAGCTTCTGTGTAAGAAACAGACTCCACTCTACACAGCAAAGAGGGTGGGCTGGTCAGCTTGGTTCTCATGTCTGTGAGCATCGCACAAACTATGCTTTTCGTGTCTCCAACATAATTTGGTTTGCTGCTTGTGAGCATCTCATGATCTGCTGTTCTGTGTGTATGTGTCAAGCGGTGTACTCATTTGTAGGCTTTCCTCACACAGTATCCTCTGCCACATCACAGAGGCAGCTGTCTGCAGCACCTTTTTTTCATTTATAGGCGTGGAGAAAGTCAACGCTGAGACTGGAAATCGGTTACTCAGTTCTAATGTCGGCAGGTCTGGATGGTATGCCGCATGTTTGTGTTTCCCAGTCTCAATAAACCGAGATCCCAGAACACAGACCAAATAGCAGACTTTGGATAAGCTACATTCTGTTGTCATGGTACCCCGTGGGCTCTGAGCATGGTGAGTCATGGTGAGCTCACATCATGCATAACTATCCACAGTTTATTTATTTGTTTGCGGATTTTACACAGCAAGTTCGTACCAACAGTGCAATTTTGCACATCTTTGCACATTACTTCATGTTGTTTTCTATCAAGGGTACACAGGCAGCCATCATCCAACAGTCCAAAGTGGAGTGGGTCTCCTTGATGGAGGGGCTGTATGAATGTGTTCATTGGGGCTGGGGGGAAGCTGTTATAGATGTTGCCTGTGAAGCATTGTTGAGGTGCCGAGGCTACTCCAGAAATCTTACACTGCCCCCAGGTAGTTGAGCACAGTTCACCCACTCCATAGTCTATTTCATTCTAGTTCTCTTAGCTAACCAGGGGACTTCGTGTCATCAAGGAGGCAGTGCTCCACTTCAGGGCTTTTGTTTAACACCCTAATGTATTCTGGAACTTGTAGTCCAGCTGCACTTCCCTTAATCCTGCTGAACTTGGGCACCAGATAAAAACCTGTTACTGGAGCATTGCATCCCTAGTGACATGGAGTCATAAGGCTCTCCATATCAACGCCTCGTCAGGGGTAGTAAGCGCTATATACATCTAAATATTTTCTCACAGTCTAAATGTGAAGAACAGTAATAACCTTCATAATAAACATCGTGAAATGATGCTTCAAAGAAATGGTACCTAAAATTTCACAGTAGTTTAGCAAAACCTTTGATTTTCCTAGTTGCATTTTTTTAATGAACATTTTATTTTGAAAGCAAAGAATCCTCAATCTTGCTTTCAAGTAATTATATAGCTCTTCAATCCCTGGCGGCACAGCACCAAGGATAATACGCTGCATATCTAAACACTTATATGGTCCCAAAGGCGAGACCCATTGGCTATGTCAATGCTTGTTTTGTTTAACGTAAATCGGGGAAGTAGTTTTTGAGTTACAAGCGTTTAGAGAAAAAAAATATGAGCAGTAATTTTTGAGATACAAGCGTTTAAAAAACCATTCAGAGTAGGCTTGAAAGGGTAACACTTCAGTAAATCTATGCCACGAGTCATGCATTGCAAATCCTGTCAATCGCGTTGAGTTCCTACTGCTGCCTTGGGCAAGCTGTACTTTTAACATCCATTCCTGGTTGAGAAGTTAAGCTACAAGCAGGACGACAGCATTACCAGTCCCAAGAGAAGAATCCATTGGATTTATACTGCACGCTTAAACGTACCTGTATATGAAACAGAGAAACAAAGCGGCACATATTCCGTTACATTGGGCTCCTGAAAAATCACCATTTACTCCTAATATGGACACACGGTTAGCAGTTCATGCACTACCCTGTGCAAAGCCCAATACAATGACATCAGTTTTTCTGGCCTTTCAGCAGCTACCCTGGCCTCTCTTGCATAACCTCAATTAATAATTTTCTATAAACATTCTTTTAAATGCTAACCCCACCCCCAAGGACCTGAAACTACGAAGGATCTCACAACAACAAAACTTTTGAGGGGCATGAGCGACCCTGCAGCAAATATGGCTTTATTAGAGCCAAGCGGAACCTGAAGTGACGTAACTAAAACGTATTCAGAGCATCAAGTAATTCTAGAGTTTGGACTTTTCTTGCATTTGCTGAGGTGCAGTGGTTTAAATGAGACGGTACTCACTGGTACTGAGTACCGGTACTTTTTAATTTTCTCCCCTTGAGTACCGGAACTTTTCCACGGACAAGGAGAGTACCGGTACTCATCATTGGCCTAGCGTCGAGGCCGGTCCAGCTTCACTCCAACTCCTACAGCACGTCCTGCAGGAGTACCTTTCAATCGTGATATGAAAGCGTAAAAACAGTTGCTCTAGTTTCCAGGAACAGTGTTCTGCTTGTGCTGGCCTAGATGCGACTAGAGGAGGTGTGTGGCTTCAAGATGTTTCCTTTATCTTTGGAGCTTACACAGTGGGGGTAGAGAGGTGGCTGTCCAGTTATTTCTCCATACATGCAAATTTGGATACCCTAATGGGCGGAGGAGTGGGACACATTGTGCAGGGCAACACAGCTTCTTAGCATGTCTGTTGATTTCAATGATTGAAAATCTTCGCCCATCAGCAATTTAAGTTAAAAGTATTTGCTTGAGAGTAGATTCCTGTCCTTGACACCAATTGTCTGATTAACCTTATTAAAGACAGAAAAGGAAAATCAAATGTTTTTGTAAAACGTTTTACCGAGTTGCTTAGTACATTTAAAAGCAGCAACTTCTTGTTTCACATTGAAAATCAGGTAAAGACTTTTTTTTTGCAGGTTGGAGATTAAAAAAATTCCATGCATGATGAGGGCAAAAAGCAAGGACTGGTTGAAAATGTCACATAGCATGCAGCCTCTTGGGAGCTCACAAGTGCCTGGTCACATATTTCTTGGTAGTCCACACGTAGTCCTCACGCATCATGCATTTAAATCAATATCAACAATGACCACTGCTTTGGCTTTTTCTTTATAGTGAATAGGGTATCATTTCAGGGAACTGCTTCTGTCGTACACTCTCTGTATTTATCTAGATTGTCAATAAATCCTTCTTTCTCCTGGTATCTGTTTAGACAAGGAAGCAAGATCCATGCACCTCCTTGGGTGCATGAGCCTGGCAGAGTAGCACAAGGGAGTGATGGGAAAATGAAGCCATAGAAAAAGAAAAAGGAACAATCAGAGATAGAAAGGAAGGAAAAGTGGCAGCAAAATAGAGCAAATTCAAGAAATAGAATGTGCCGCCGGCAGGATCTAAATGTTTTCTTTTTTTCGTTTAATAACTTGCTTTAGTAGTGCTACATCTGTAGGTCACTATAGATGAGCAATTTAAGGCTCCAGTAAATGTATCAGTACTGGGATGTCAGTATCAGTCTCTGGATATTGGTGCCAGGAGGAAATTGTGTGAATTCATGATGTCTCAGGAGTGGGACAGCCACGCATGTTGCAGGCTAAGATTGTATTTGGATTATGAGAGGTTTGTGAGTGTGGAAGTGCAGGTAGAAATGAACCAGACTGGTACTGTGAGAGTTCAGTGGATGTTTTAGTTGTGCAATAGTAGTGGTTTACTGTGAGAGCCCTGTTAATGTGTCAGCAAAGGGATAGCACTGCATGGTGCAAGACCTTTAAAATGTGTTGTGAGGGTCATGCTAACATTTTAATACTGGAATATCAGTAAAAAGTGCAAGCTAGATAAAGACATTCTGAAAGCTGTGCAGGTGTCTCGTCACTGGCAACCCAGTGTTTACAGAGGTACATTATGAGCTCTGAGGAGGTTTCATTTCTTGAAGTCTTTAAGATCAGAGTACTGTGATGGTCTAACTAGAGGGAATTGCAAGAACATTGTGGACATGCCAGCACTGGTGCAGGGGTCTATTTCAGATAAGTACAAAAGATAATTTTCAGGGTTCTTATGATGTTTCCACAATTTAATAGCAGTGCATGAATGATTAAAATCAATACCTGTGAAAGCTCCCGTGTTGGGATAACACTGCATGGTGCAGATCAGAGTAAGAGACATTCATTAGGATCCTTCCTTGTTCCAGTTTCAGGTTTCTTGGACAGCTCTGTAAATATGCCTCACCACATGATGCATGCTGATGTTGTTATGTTATGTTTACAACATTTATAAAGCACACATATACCTTGAGGTGTCTTGGCTCTGACTGCACTAGAACACAAATACACTACCCTAAATTTGTAAAAAGCCAGGTCTTCAGCTCCTTTCTAACTGTGAGCAGAGTGGGTATAGCTCTGATGTGCGGAAGAAGGCCGTTCCACAGCTTTGTGGTACCAGTGGCAAAGCTTCTTCCACTCCAGTCAATTTCCCAGAATCTGGGGGATATGAGCGTCTTGGCTCCGCAGGAGCGCAGAAGTCGGTTTGGTGTATACCACTGGAAGGTTTTAGGTAGACAGAGCCTGAATTGTATAGTGCCTCATACGCAATACATAGGACCTTGACTTTTATACAACTTCTCACCGAAAGGCAGTGAAGCTCATGGGAAATGGAACGGAATTTAAGGATACCAAGTAGAATCTTGGCGGCCGCATATTGTATCACCTGGAGTTTGTTAATGCTCATATCTTGTAAGTTCATGTAGAGGCTGTTAGAGTAGTCTATTTTGGATAGAACTAAGGAAGCGATGATTGTCTTTTTGGTATTATCTGGGACAAAAGGAAAATAAAATGTGATCATCCTGAGGGAGTAAAAGGAAGATGAAACTACGGGCATTGCATGGGAGCTATATTTAAGCCAGTTGTCGATCTGGACTCTCAGGTTCTTGGCTTTACCCACAGGGGTAGAAAGAGGTCCTAGTTCTTCTGGCCGCCACAAAGGGTTCAAGGCTGGATCGAGATTCCCAAAGATAGCCACTTCCGTTTTCTCTGATTCGAGCTTCAGACAGTGACTATTCATCCATGAAGTGATAGCATGCATACAGATATGAAAATTAGTGGGAAGAGTGGGGTCGTTGTTAAACGCCGTTACCACTGGCTGAGTGTCATCGGCATAGGATGTTATAGAAAAGTTGCAGGTCTTGATGAGAGTTGCTAAATGTTGAGCTAAATAAGGATCCCTGAGGAACCCCGCACGGAAGGGAGAAAGGTGATGATTCGTACTGGTCCAATGCAACAGCTTCTAGTCTCTGGGAGAGAAAAAACGTTAGGATAGACAAAGCTTTGCCTCTAATTCCTAGCTCAGCCAGGTGATTCTTGTGGTCCACTCTATCGAACGCTGTTTAAAGATCTAGGAGAATAAGAGCTGCAGAACCTCCTCTATTTAATGTAGTCGGTATCTCCTCGGTGGCTTTAATTAGAACGGTCTCTGTGCTATGCCTAGATCGGAGTCCAAACTGCATAGGGTCCAGTAGCTGGTTGTCTTGAATGTATTGGGAGAGTTGTGTGTTCATTATTTTTTCTACAATTTTTGCAGGTAGGGGAAGACAAGAGATTGGGCGATAGCTGCTTGAGTCAGTAGGGTTCAGGGTGGTTTTTGTTTTAGAAGTGGAAGAATGAAAGCTTTTTTCCATATGGAAGGAAAGATGTCAGTTGTAAACATGGAGTTGAAGATCGATGAAAGGTTAATGGCTATCGACTCGCGGACCAATTTCAGTGTTGCCGGAAGACGGGGGGCTGATGGAGATCCGGACTTAGAACTGTTAAGCATAGTAGTTATTAGTTATGGGGAAGTGGAAAGAAATTCTGTGAAAAGTGGATGGTTGGGGGTTGCCAGGATGGACGGCTCCTTGGCACCCACATTAGTTGAGGAGTGGAATTTTGTGAACATTTTATCCACTTTGTCCCTGAAGCTAAAGGCGAGTTTGTTACAGAAATGTTGACTGTGGCCAGATGTATGATTGCTAGGGACAATGGTGAGCTTAGTTACCACCTGAAATAACTCTTTGGTGGAGTCTTTAGCTGCTTCAATTTGGTGGATAAAAGAAGTTCCCTTTTTTTCTTTTACTAAGAAGTTCTTTTATTTAATCAGTGCTAGTTTATAAGAGTTTTTCTCATGGGTATCATAGTGCATGCACCAACATCTTTACTGCCTTCTGGGGGTATGTTTTTCCAATCTGAGCGCCTTGGTGAACCAAGAGGCAGAGGGTTTGCTTCTGTTTTTTGAAACGTGTTTGGGTGGAGCTAACTTCAGGAAGGTTGAATTCAGTCAGTCTGTATACAGGGAAGCAGCTAACTCCACGTCCTGTGTTAGGACGGGTAGAGACAGAGAGAGGTGTTGGGTTAGTGTGTTTGTATCGATTTTAGTCCACTCACTCCGATAAGTGGAATCGGATGGTTGCGGACGAGAGTGGAGGTCAAGGGGGACCTTAAGTCTAAACATATTAGCATGGTGGTCTGACCAACTAAGCAGTAAGATATTCTCTAAGGTAATACAGGCACTGCTAGTAAAGAGACCGCTCAGAGTTTGTTCGGCCAGATAACTGGGCTGTTTGATAAATGGTGACAGTTCTAGTGTGACCAGCTTCTCGAGTAATGCTTTAGTATCTTTATATGGTTGAGATTCAAGGTGAAAAGTGAGGTCACCTGATAAAGCGAAGTCCTTTGTAGAAAGACTGGTTTAGAGTAATACGCTGAGATTGTTAATAAACCTGGTACTTGGGCCAGGTAGCCGGTAAATCAAGAGGCCTTTAAAGGAATGCTTGTGGTTTAATTCTAGGTTAAAAAAGGAGGGCTTCGCAGTCTGGAGATGGTACTGCTTCAAAGGTGGGTGCGAACAAATTGTAGTATATTATAGCTAAGCCACCCCCTCTTTTTCAAGGTCTGTCTAGCCTGAAAACGGCGGGTATGGCGATGGCTAAATCAAGGCTAGAAGCCGCATCTGCCCAGGTTTCTGTAATGAATAAAATGTCCAGCTTCTGACTGTCTAAGAAATGGCAATTTCAACTTGGGTGCTTATTTGGCTGTGTGATAAGGAGGAAGTGAAGAGGGTTCGCTCAGGGGGGCATGGAGAGGTGGTAGGGTTAGAGGACTTAGCAAGGTTGAGGCAGCAGTTGGGGCACTTTAACGAGGAGCTGTGAAGGGGAGGAGGAGTGATGTTAAAATAAGCGCAGATAGCGGAAAGTGTTGGGCTAAGTACAAGGAATTCCTTACTGGTATAGTTGATTTAGGCAGCAAGCTGGCAAGAGGTTCTGGCACGTGGTGAGATCCACAGTGCTAGACCCAGAAGGATACCACTGTCAAATATATACAGCTCAAACCTTACATGCATCACCTGCTGCTAGTTTGATAATGAAATGTCTTCATACTCCGCTAGGGACTTACTATTTGACAGGCTGGAGCACATGCTTTTCCTAGACCGAGATCCTCTCTACTCAGGGTGCGAAAGGGACCAGAGGGAAAGGCCTGAACCCAGAAGGGCCATTTCAAGACAAATGTTTCCCTGGCCAAACATAAAAATGCACCTCTTCACATCTATGTATTTTCTCCCCTTTTTCTACCCATTGTATTCCCCCCCTCTGTCTCTCGAGTGTTCACATCTTGCAGCTGCATTTCTCCTGAATCTCTGTTTAACTATTCTGTATTATTTATTGTCCTTCACCTTCTCATCTTCACCCTCTACCTTAAATAACAAAATTGTTTCTAACCTACAGGAGTAGTTTTGCAGCATAAATTTCTGGATTCACATGCTGTGCATTATTCCCGCATCTAGTGGTTGGGCCCTGAATTCTCCTCTGTATTAGTAGTCCTTCTCGGTTTGTTTGTTTTTTGTTTGGGCATCGACTGTCCCACCATGTGGTGCCTAATCTACCCTCTCCTGACGTTATGCGCCCTCCCCAAAAGCTCCCTCGCATGGTCACCAACTTCAGATTCTTTATTTTTGTTGTTTTGTAATTGCTCTTTCATCTTCTACGGAGGTCATATGTTAATCCAGAACATTCTTCAAGCTACAAAACTACTCCTACAGTAAAGCAACCATTTCACTTTGCACCCTGAATCTTTTCTGGATTCACATGCTGTGCATTGATTTTGTAGCTTTATTTTATCCTTGTCGTGGTTGGGTTGAAAATGGGGTTGTGTTTGTAAATAAATGTTTTAATACTCTTTGTCCCACTTGAGATTCCTTGTTCATTTGTATGTCTATGCAATAGTGCTTTGTGAATGTGTGCACTGATGACGAAGTACCTGCCATGCCAATATCCTGCAATGGTATATTTGCCAGAAAGGCTATTGTTGCTCCCGTTTTTGGAGTTGAGTGTGCTTCTGGTTTGGTTTGTAGTTCTATTCACACTGTTGCATGACACATTTGCATTGTTTGTGTGATCCATCTTAAGATTTTTTTTTTGCAACTGGTTTCCCCATGTTCTTGTCTGCAAATGACACAAATAGCTTTTTTCCCCTATTAATTGGTCTTGTCGTCTACATATAGTACATTACAGCTTTTCTGGCATCCAACTTGTGAAGCGCTCTTTCCGTTTGTTTCATTGGTTCCTGAAAGAAACTTGGTATTTGGTTGGATTGGTTCACGTGGAATTGTGAGATGACTTTGGGTAGGAAATGTGGGTCTGTCTCATGGTTAGCCTGCCTTTGTGCATTTGCATGTATGGCTCTTGGATTGTGATTGCTTGCAATTCAACTTACTCTACGAAGAGTTGTCACTGCAATAAGGAAAAGCGTCTTCAATGTGACCAGTTGTAATTAAGCCCTGTGAAGTGGCTGAAATGGTTTTCCCATAAGTTGTGTTTGCACTACGTTTAAATTCCATGTTGGCGCTGGCACCCTTCTTGGTGGAACTATTTGTTATGCTCCCTTAAGGAATCTTTTTATTACAGGTGTTTTGAGGAAACTCCTTCCCATATGAACTATTGCTGCTAAATGTTCCTTCAACGAAGCAGAAGTTAGTTTGTTGTCTAGTAAGTGTGTGAGATATTGTATGACTGTTGTGTCCTTTGTATTATCTTTTAAAAAGTCAAATTCGTGGCACCACCTAGAGTACCTTTCCCATTTGGTTGTGTATCATTTTCATGTCATTGGTCTTCTTGCTTCTCAGAGAATCGCCATTGTGTTCTCTGGTAGTTTGAGATGTTCAAATCTTATGTCCTCAGGAGCCAAGCTGCTAAACTGAGGGGTTTTGGCTCTGGATGGAGAACTCTTCCCCCATGCATGGAGAGTAGATCTTGTAAGCCCAGGAGCTTCTGCAAGTTGTCTTGGGCTATCTCTGTTAGATCCGAAAACAAAGTTTGTCTCGCCCACAGTGGTGCAATAAGTATTAGTGTCACTTGAGACTGTTTGCATTTGTTGATTATTTTGGGTAACAGTGGGATCGGGGGAAAAACCTAAGTACATTTCCCTGACTAGTCTATCAAGGAGGAGTGGTGGTGTGGGTGGCTGGACACAAAGGTTTGGCATTTTTTGTTTTTATGTGTTGCAAACAGGTCTATTTCTGGTGTTCCATATTTCCTAAATATCTGTTTGAGTACTGTTTGCTTAAGTTCCCACTTGTTTGAGGAGGATGCCCGTCTGCTTAGCTTGTCTGCTTCTACGCTGTCTTTCCCTGGAAGATGTACTGTTGTTATGTTGGTCTCTGGATGGCCCACCTCCAGATCTCCTGCGCTAGTTTTGACAGTACAAATGATTTTATCCCTCACTGTTTGTTGAGACAGAAAATTGTTGTTGTATTTTACGTTAGAATTAGTAATGAATTTCCCCATAGCAGCTTCTGAAAGGCTATTAAGGCAAGGAACACTCTCTTTAGTTCCAGTACATTTATAGGTTGTACAGCTTCCTGGTCTTTCAAAATTCCTCTAATCTTGAGTATCCCCATATGAGATGTCTGTGATAATGGTTACTGTGGGAGCTGGGGATATGAATGTTCTCCCCCGTGTATATTTGTCCTGTTCCACTACACCTGTACTCCTTGCATGATGTTTTTTTGGCATTACCTGCAAACGTTTCTCATCTTTTCGTTGCTCCTTTTTTACGTCGTGGACCCTTATTCCAGCATATGAGCCTTCACCTTCGGCAACTTCAGCTATGTTGTCCTCCTCCTCCTTGCTCGTAAGCTCCAGGTCTCTCAGCGATAAGTGTCTCATTCTGTCCCTGAATCTCATAGCGTGCTGGTCTCTGTTGTTCTCTTGACTGTACGGTCTTCGGCTTGAAGTCTGCACAGGCTTCACAGTTGTCACTCTTGTGGTCCAGCGGAGGGCAACCGTTGCACCCTTTGTGGTCATCCTTTTGTGCAAATTTATGATGGCACTTTGGGCAGAATTGGAAGGGTGTCTTCTCCATGTCTCACGGAAAAGGGGGGCCCTGTCCGGACATTCTCTGGGACACCCTTGACATGTAGTCTTGATGGTTTTTTTTTCAATTGGTACCTTGTTTCGGTGGTCTTCTCCGGTATTTCTTCTCCTTCAACAAACATTTGAAAAGACTTATTTGCATAGATTGGAGAGCCTTCAGCAAAGCTTCCAGAAAAAACGGCGCATAAAAAGAATCTGAAGATGGCGACGCGTGGGAGTGTCCAGGGAGAGCGCATGACGTCAGAAAAGGCTGGATTAGGCATCAAATGGTAGCACAGTTGATGGAAAAAAAAAAGAAAAACTGAGAAGAAGGGCTACTAATACAAAGGAGAATTCCAGACCCAACCACTAAATAGTGGAATAATGCACAGCATGAGAATTCAGAAAAAAATCGCGCTGCAAAACATCTTTTCGCATCGTCGTCTTTCAAACTCTTAATCTTGCCCATCATCTAATGCAGAGCTCTTCAATCTGTGGGTCATCTCGAGGTGGGCGCGCGCTCCACATTAAAATCTCACCTTCCCACCGTCCCATGTTGCAAGTACATTTGCGACGTACCATACTCCTGTAATTTAAACAAGAAAACGTTTTCCTGCTGTCTTCAGCTCTCTCGGCGACTCTGAGAATGGATGGGTTCTGGCCTCTCAGACACTGATGTGCAGGCAGGCGCGCAATGCCCATTAAGCTCAAAGGGCTTCAGCCCCCCCCCCCCCCCCCGTGACTGAGACAGCTTCCAGGGAACAGACACAGCTGCACCGAGTACTTCGCAGGTCTTTTAAAGACCATTTGCTTGTTAATGACGCTTTGTTCTTTTTTCACTACTTCTTAGAGCCCTGCCTGCCTCTCCACTCTGGTTACTGATGGAATAATCAGCCCCCCAGAAATGTGTCCCTAGTTGCGCCTCTGCGTGCAGGGCACATTGGCTGTCCTTGTGTTGTTAAGATATGACAGCAATTCCGAACGGTAAGAAAAGGTGCCCTCTTCCGCACAAAGACAGCACACATGCATACACACAGTGAGCCTGCCTGTTTTCTATTTAAGTAAAAAGTAAAATGAGTTATTCTGTGCCTCATCTCTCCCGATCAAATGGCTGAGATATAGAAATCTGTAAATACAGATCAGAGCCCAGTGGATGAAAACACTCAGGTGCTCACTAGATTTTTAACTGCCGTGTGAGAAGTTGGCCTGATGTATGATGTCACTAGTTCTAGTGTACACCTTATATCAGTCCAAATACCCTTATGGTGATTGGTTGTAAAGTCAACCTTATAGACCAGCTATCCTAGTGGTAGCATGGACAAGAGCAGTCTTAGGCTAAACTCTGAATGGCATGTGAAGCCAGCTGTGATACCATATATAATCCCTTGAATACCAAATGAAAGGACACCACAACAGATATATATATAAAATAAAGTGTATTTATTCTAGTCAAACCCTCAGCACTCTTTATGAGATTAGAGGTAAGTACAACACAGTCTTATTTAAGCATACATTAAGTCACACAGGTAAGTAATACAGTTAGGCCCTAGGGGCCACGCAAACCATATACTAAGTAAGTGGTATAAGAACCACTGTCACGGAAATAGAATAGGCCTAGGCCTAGGGAATCGCTGGGGCTACACTACACTAGCGTTAGTTAGGAAGTGGGAGGCCCACGGGATTCGTGTGCAGAGTGGAAACACTCACGCGTAATGCGTAAAAGTCAATAGCAATAGTACAGTTTAGAAAACAGTAGATTTAGGACACTTCCGGAGTAGCTAGGAAGTTGAGACTTGAAAACTAGACACTAGGATAGTCACTATCCTGATGAGCACCGGAGTACCCAAGTTACCTAGCCCACAGGCTGCGGGTGCATAGGGGTGAAGATGCGTCGTTTTCGTCGTCGACTCCTATGGATGCCTGAAGAAAGATGCTGACAGGCAGTCAGTGAAGAGTGTCCGGTGGATCCCAAGGCTGGGATCAAGAAGAGAGGAAACCTGCAAGCAGAAGGGACAGAGTCAAGGTCACTAGCCAGTGACCACGTGGAACCAGGAAGGAACCAGGCGATGTCGTGAAGATTGCAGGTGAAGGTGAAGCTTGTCGCTGCAGCCAGGAGGACCAGGAAGCGTCGAGGACGACCAGGACCAGGAGGCGAGCTGTCCCATGAAGGCTCTTGCTGTCGGCGGCGTCGAAGTTGGACTAGGACTCACCAAGCCTTGGCAAGCGGAACCCACGAAGAACGAAGGACTTGCTTCTGGTGCAGACCAGGAAGGTCTGGGGTGCTTCTTCTTTGCGGAGAAGCGGGAGCCAGTCTGGAGGAGCCAAACCAGCGCAGAAGATTTCAGGGTGCGTCGTCACAAAGGCCACTAGCCAGCGGGCAAGCAACCGGACAGACGCGGCAAGCAGGAAAATGCTGAAGGGCCCCACGCAGGACTCGTGGAGTGTGGGGGGCTGATCTTCGGTGCAGATGGTGCTTGGGGTTGGGGCTTCTCAATCCCCGGTGCACAACTTCGAGGGTACCTCAGAAGCTGCGCTTTAAGTTACTAGCCACTTTTTCCAGGTAGCCGGTCCCACGTCGCTCGTCGCCTCCACGGATCTCAGCTCTGCTGTAGATGTGGATCAGGGTCGGAGAAGTCTGGAAGTCAAGGCTCTGGTCGGGCTCTGCAGTCGGTTCCTCGTAGAACGTGGGCAAAGCAAAGGGTAGTCTCTTGATGGTGCCTGTTTGCACAGGGTAGCCACTCCTTGGCTACAAGGGAGATTCTTCAGTCTTCTTCTTTCGTCGAATGTCCAGAGTTTCTGTTCAGTTTTGCAGGTTCAGGATAATCTAAAGTCTTGAGGCCCAACTCCCACTCTTATACTAATCTGGGGGGCTGGGATACCTGCTAGGTCACGCCTTATGGGTGGGACCTGGGAGGGGGTGGTTACCGGCTTGAACTGGACTATGCAAGGAACACCTTGTGTGCCCCAGGCATGTCTCATTCCTTTCAGCCCACCCTGCCCCAATACACTAAAGGCTGTCTGGGGAGGTGCTAGCACCTCCCCAAGCAGGAAACCTATTGTCCAGGCCTCCCTGGCTGGGATCACTCCCAGCTGCAGGAGGTCAGACTTGTGTCGTGGCAGCAGCATCCATTTTGTGATGCTGAGGCTTTGGTCAGAGGCTAACAGTGAAGTATGATTTTAACATGTCTCTCCCTCTAGAAGGGAGGAATAATATCCTCATCACCAGAAATGGTATGGGGGTATTATTCCAAAGTGTTAGACACCTTACACGACATGTTTTGATACAGCCCAACCATAGTTACCATAACCGTTTAAGATTATAAGGCACTTTAAGAGTATATGGTAGGCTATATCATAGAACAGCTATAAGGACATGGTTCCGAAAGCTGCAGACAGGCTCAGCTCATGCTAGAGCACCATCTCACATGTTACCAAGCACTCTGCCTCCAGGATTGTTAAGGCCTGCCATAGGAGTGACTGATAGGTACACATGTGTCTATATATAAGGGTAGATATAGGCATACTATATCTAAGCAAGGGGTGATTACACGACCTTGCCCCAGCTGAGTGATCAGCCAGTTGTGTCTGATTGGAAGGCCAGACCAGGGGTGGCATAATACATGCTGCAGCCCCTGGGAGGCCTAGGGTACACCTATGCCCTGGGTACCTAGGGTACACTGTACAGGGTCCAATAAGGTGATCCTTACCAATTGTGTATGTACCTAGGGTACATGGAGTCCATTTTACAGAGAGAGCAGACAGCCTGAGACCCTGAATGGCAGGATCTCAGGCCAACTAAGTCGAAAAACCAGCTAGACACTAGGCAAAAAGTTGGGGGTAACCATAGTCAGATATCCACCTTCCTACACAACCCCCCCCCCCAAACGAAAGGAGATAAGGCTGGCCTAGACAAGGTAAGCCTCTATTGCCTAAGTGGCCATATAAGGAAGAACCAGCACTGGCATGGTTACCCCCTGTCTCATGGTCCACTAAGCAATCCCTCACCCTAAAGGTATCATAGGGTCTCCACCATAGGGAATCACTACCTTTGGTGTGTCTTTGCAAAGTAAAAGGCTGGTGTTGAGATGGAGTACTGAAGTGAGTGTCCTCAAAGTGAGGCCTCAGCTTCCTCCAATCATCCTCCACCATGGATGCCTTTCTTTCTTTCACTGAGTTGCACTGTGCTCTCAGGGTCAGCCTCTGGCTACCTAAAGCTGGAGGCTGGGTCCCTTTTGTGGGCTTACTGGAGGGACAGGTCAGGTTTGGGGCCCTAAGGTCCCAGGTTTGCCTGTGCCCAACAGAATCCCTCTGGGGGAGGTCCCTAACTACCTGTAAAGGGGATCCCTCAGGAATGTTTTTACCCATCACCTGGCTAGGGCTACTAGCCAGGCAATCCTCATTCTTTTGATGGGGGGTTCTTGTGGACAGGGGCCCTCTTGGGGTCCACTGGCCTCCCTGACCTCTGCAGCCCTGGGCTGACTGAGGTAGGGTAGAGAGAGGCAGGCTACCTGCACCAGACTGGGTCCCACCTTGGAAGGGGCCACTGACATCAGAGGCTCTGCCAGGCCAGGCCTGGCTACCTCTGGGGCAGTTCCTTCACAAGGGGTGAGGTCAGATCCCTGAGGAGGCTGACCTTTTCCTAATGTCTGGGGAGAGGGAGACTTTTCTTCCTCCCCACTACTCTCTGTTTGTGTGGAGTGATCCATAGTTTCAGGCTTCACTACACCTATGTCAGTCTGAGTATGGGCTGAGACCATTACAGCCTTGCCAACCTTTTCAGGGAGGCACTCAGTTTGGGTTTGAGCTGTGACTGTCATAGCTCTGCCAGTCTCTACAGGGTAGTCTGTCTTTGCCTGGGCTGTGGCTACCACTGCCCTTCCAACCTTTTCAGGGAGGAAATCTACTTGGACAGGGGTTGTGGCTGGCACAACCCCACTACCCTTTTGTGAAAGGCCTACCATTTTAGAATGGGTGTCTTGTTCAACTTCAGCCCAAGCTGAGAGTTCTAAGTCATTCCCCAGTAAGCAGTCCACAGGCAAGGTTGGAGACACTGCCACCCTTTTAGGGCCAGTGACCCCTCCCCAGCTGAGACATACCTCTGCCATGGGATGACTGTTCTGTTTGCCATCAATGTTAGTTACCTGGTATGAGAAACCAGGCAAAAGCTGCTCAGAGGGAACTAGCCTATGGGCCACCATAGTTATGCTAGCTCCAGTGTCTCTGTAGGCCTCAGCTTTTCTACCATTGATGTAGGGCTCCTGTCTGTACCTACCCAAAGTGTTGGGACAGGCAGTGAAGTTGGCAAACCCCATGCCACCATCACAGACAAGAGTAGCTGCTGTAGGGGAATTGGCTAAGCCAGGATCCCCCTGTGTTCCCCAAGACAACCCAACCAAATTTTTGGGGGCACTCCCACCACCTGGGGGATTACTGCTGACAGTAATAGGTGGTGTGACAGGAGTAGTTGGAGGAACAGTTTTGTTTTTAGCCCTTGGGCAACTGCTGTCAGTTTTCCAATGCCCAGGAGTTTTACACTCATGGCAGTAAGGCTTTTTAACTGTGGTAGAGGAGGGAGCTTGGGACCCACCACCCTGTGTGGAGTTTTGGGGCCCTGAGGAAGATTTCTCTTTTGCTTTATCCCCACCCTTCTCTTGAGGCTTGGTGGTATCTTTCTTTTGGTCACCACCCTGATTCTTAGGCCTAATCCTGGTCCTGACCCATTTATCTGCCCTCTTTCCCAATTCTTGGGGAGAGGTCAAATCTGAGTCTACCAGGTGTTGATGGAGAAGCTGGTTCTGACAATTACTAAGGATCTGCTCCCTCATAATCAAGTTGTACAATCCTGTATAGTCCTGCACCTTGCTGCCATTTAACCAACCTTCCAAAGCCTTAGTGGCACAATCCACAAAATCAGACCAGTCCTGTGTCTGTGTCTTCTGGGTGTCTCTGAACAACAACCTATATTGCTCAGTGGTTAAGCCAAACCCATCTATCAGAGCACTCTTCAGGACTTTGTAATTGTTTGCATCCTCATCACTGACTGTGAGGAGCTTGTCTCTACCTTTGTCAGAAAAGGAGAGCCACAAGATAGCTGCCCACTGACTCTGGGGAACCTGCTGTACTTTGCAGGCCCTCTCCAAAGCAGTCATCCACTTGTGGATGTCATCCCCATTCTGATATGGGGGGACTATCTTGCTTAGGTTTCTATGGTCATAAGACCTATCCCTATCTCTAGGAATGTTGCTGCCACCAGTGGGTTCTAACCCACTTAACTTTTGTTCTCTAGCCAGAGCAAGCTTCTCTTTGGCAAGGGCAAGTTCTTCCCTCTGAATCCTCAGATTAGCTTCCCTCATTCTGGCTTCATGCTCCTTTCTCTCAGGGGAAGTCATTCCCCTGTGAGAGGAAGCATTAGAGATGTTAGAGACATGGGAGTGGATGGATTCCCTTGAAGGGGATCTGTCCCTCCTGCTTCTGTGTAAGCCTACTTGGGGGTCTGTATGGGGGGACCCCATGCAAACTCCCATGTAAGCTTAGGTTAGCCTGGCTAAGTCTTCCTACTTGGCCCTGGCTGTCTACCTCTTCATCTGAAGTCCCATCTGACTCCTCTGTGGTGGGTAGACCCTCCTCTGTACCTAGGGTACCTGCCTGAGATGCCCTAAGAGTATCATACTCCTCTAGGAGTTGTCTTAACTGAAGGAGGGTAGGGTTTGCACCCTGTTTTATTCCTCTGGAGGTACACAAGTGTCTCATCTCCTGGAATGTTAAGGTATCATATCTAGAGGGGGTCTTTTGCAGACCTGATCCTCCTGAGAGAGCATCTACTTGATCTCCTCTCAGAGACATGATCTAGTGAGGGTGTGGTGTGTGCACCTACCTACACTAGTTGTTTCTACTAAACCTCTCTAGTAGTTGTAGTCAGGGTGTGTTACTCCCTTCAACCTACAACTACTAAGTCCAGTAGGACTTAAGTATTATAATCTATGTTATATGTACCTAGACAATATCTGTGTGATCTTTCAATTTAGTATCTCAAGATTACAATGGTATTACAACAGCAAGCTCAGATCCCAACCGCTGCTCACCAATGTGAGAAGTTGGCCTGATGTATGATGTCACTAGTTCTAGTGTACACCTTATATCATTCCAAATACCCTTATGGTGATTGGTTGTAAAGTCAACCTTATAGACCAGCTATCCTAGTGGTAGCATGGACAAGAGCAGTCTTAGGCTAAACTCTGAATGGCATGTGAAGCCAGCTGTGATACCATATATAATCCCTTGAATACCAAATGAAAGGACACCACAACAGCTATATATATAAAATAAAGTGTATTTATTCTAGTCAAACCCTCAGCACTCTTTATGAGATTAGAGGTAAGTACAACACAGTCTTATTTAAGCATACATTAAGTCACACAGGTAAGTAATACAGTTAGGCCCTAGGGGCCACGCAAACCATATACTAAGTAAGTGGTATAAGAACCACTGTCACGGAAATAGAATAGGCCTAGGCCTAGGGAATCGCTGGGGCTACACTACACTAGCGTTAGTTAGGAAGTGGGAGGCCCACGGGATTCGTGTGCAGAGTGGAAACACTCACGCGTAATGCGTAAAAGTCAATAGCAATAGTACAGTTTAGAAAACGGTAGATATAGGACACTTCCGGAGTAGCTAGGAAGTTGAGACTTGAAAACTAGACACTAGGATAGTCACTATCCTGATGAGCACCGGAGTACCCAAGTTACCTAGCCCACAGGCTGCGGGTGCATAGGGGTGAAGATGCGTCGTTTTCGTCGTCGACTCCTATGGATGCCTGAAGAAAGATGCTGACAGGCAGTCAGTGAAGAGTGTCCGGTGGATCCCAAGGCTGGGATCAAGAAGAGAGGAAACCTGCAAGCAGAAGGGACAGAGTCAAGGTCACTAGCCAGTGACCACGTGGAACCAGGAAGGAACCAGGCGATGTCGTGAAGATTGCAGGTGAAGGTGAAGCTTGTCGCTGCAGCCAGGAGGACCAGGAAGCGTCGAGGACGACCAGGACCAGGAGGCGAGCTGTCCCACGAAGGCTCTTGCTGTCGGCGGCGTCGAAGTTGGACTAGGACTCACCAAGCCTTGGCAAGCGGAACCCACGAAGAACGAAGGACTTGCTTCTGGTGCAGACCAGGAAGGTCTGGGGTGCTTCTTCTTTGCAGAGAAGCGGGAGCCAGTCTGGAGGAGCCAAACCAGCGCAGAAGATTTCAGGGTGCGTCGTCACAAAGGCCACTAGCCAGCGGGCAAGCAACCGGACAGACGCGGCAAGCAGGAAAATGCTGAAGGGCCCCACGCAGGACTCGTGGAGTGTGGGGGGCTGATCTTCGGTGCAGATGGTGCTTGGGGTTGGGGCTTCTCAATCCCCGGTGCACAACTTCGAGGGTACCTCAGAAGCTGCGCTTTAAGTTACTAGCCACTTTTTCCAGGTAGCCGGTCCCACGTCGCTCGTCGCCTCCACGGATCTCAGCTCTGCTGTAGATGTGGATCAGGGTCGGAGAAGTCTGGAAGTCAAGGCTCTGGTCGGGCTCTGCAGTCGGTTCCTCGTAGAACGTGGGCAAAGCAAAGAGTAGTCTCTTGATGGTGCCTGTTTGCACAGGGTAGCCACTCCTTGGCTACAAGGGAGATTCTTCAGTCTTCTTCTTTCGTCGAATGTCGAAGGTCCAGAGTTTCTGTTCAGTTTTGCAGGTTCAGGATAATCTAAAGTCTTGAGGCCCAACTCCCACTCTTATACTAATCTGGGGGGCTGGGATACCTGCTAGGTCACGCCTTATGGGTGGGACCTGGGAGGGGGTGGTTACACCCACTTCCCTTTGTCCAGTTTCGCGCCAGAGCTGGGGCTGGAGTGCCCCAGCACCGGTTTGAACTGGACTATGCAAGGAACACCTTGTGTGCCCCAGGCATGTCTCATTCCTTTCAGCCCACCCTGCCCCAATACACTAAAGGCTGTCTGGGGAGGTGCTAGCACCTCCCCAAGCAGGAAACCTATTGTCCAGGCCTCCCTGGCTGGGATCACTCCCAGCTGCAGGAGGTCAGACTTGTGTCGTGGCAGCAGCATCCATTTTGTGATGCTGAGGCTTTGGTCAGAGGCTAACAGTGAAGTATGATTTTAACATGTCTCTCCCTCTAGAAGGGAGGAATAATATCCTCATCACCAGAAATGGTATGGGGGTATTATTCCAAAGTGTTAGACACCTTACACGACATGTTTTGATACAGCCCAACCATAGTTACCATAACCGTTTAAGATTATAAGGCACTTTAAGAGTATATGATAGGCTATATCATAGAACAGCTATAAGGACATGGTTCCGAAAGCTGCAGACAGGCTCAGCTCATGCTAGAGCACCATCTCACATGTTACCAAGCACTCTGCCTCCAGGATTGTTAAGGCCTGCCATAGGAGTGACTGATAGGTACACATGTGTCTATATATAAGGGTAGATAAAGGCATACTATATCTAAGCAAGGGGTGATTACACGACCTTGCCCCAGCTGAGTGATCAGCCAGTTGTGTCTGATTGGAAGGCCAGACCAGGGGTGGCATAATATATGCTGCAGCCCCTGGGAGGCCTAGGGTACACCTATGCCCTGGGTACCTAGGGTACACTGTACAGGGTCCAATAAGGTGATCCTTACCAATTGTGTATGTACCTAGGGTACATGGAGTCCATTTTACAGAGAGAGCAGACAGCCTGAGACCCTGAATGGCAGGATCTCAGGCCAACTAAGTCGAAAAACCAGCTAGACACTAGGCAAAAAGTTGGGGGTAACCATAGTCAGATATCCACCTTCCTACATGCCGCCATTGAACAAGTTTATGCATTCTTTTGCTAATTATCCACAGACCGTGTTTTTCAGAACTGCGACTGAAAAGGTGCAGCTGTCTTAGCGCAGGTACATGATGAAAAGGTACTTCTGTGTATTTTTCTGACAGCTGTGCCAGCCTCATTCTTTATCTCAAAATGTCTTTGATCTCATGGTCACATGTTCGATTCCCTGTAGGTCCACTCAGCCATACATGTTTCTGAGGTCGATAAAATGATAGCCGTTTAGTTGAGTAGCAAAGACGTGATGTCACTTTGTCAAAGGCCATGTGATGTCTCTTCCTGTGTTGTCACTGGGTCAAAGTTCTGGTGGCCTGGCTTTTGCCCTCCAAGCAGATCTAAGAGGTATGCCCAACCGCTGCGCAACATGCACACCCAAGTCATTTTAGCAGAGGACAATGGTGACTGCCAACCCATCTTTTCAATGAGGTATTTAAAATTGTGTACAACCTTTCAATCACCATAGCACCGTCCTATGCCTGCTGGATGTTAGTACTTCAGATGCAGGTAGTACAGCTGGAGGCCTGACAGGGCAAAAACTGATTGTAGCCCTCGTGGTAACTGCCCTTCATGGTCCCATTGGAAGCAGCAGAAGCCACTATATGAAGATAGCAGAGGTGTAAGGCCTGGAAATGGAGTAGCCAGAGACGAGTAGGCAGGCCTTCTGGGGGAGAGCGGGTCCACTACTAGTTGGTCACAGGCTTTGAGCACTTGGATGTATGTAGATTCAGTCAGCAGTGGAGTGCAACCTTTACTTCAATGTGTATTATCCGTGGTAGTAATTAAGAAAGGCTGGTCAGTAAGGAGCTCCACAAGCGATACATTTAAGACATTTAAGTAGTGGCATCTTGCTTTCTACCATGAGATAAGACATCTCCTTTTTTGTGATAAGCTAGTTTGAGGTTCACTCACAAAATTAGTCTTCTTGCAATTGGAATGGTGCTAAGGCCTGTTTATTTAACAGCTCTTCTGTTTTTAGATAAAGCTAAAGAGAGTCCAAAAATACCTGGTAGCGCTGCTGTATTTGTTCTTCCAGAGGAATATGCATTTGGAGGCATAGCTTTTCAATAATGTTAGGGTCGTGTGAGTCTGAGATTTCCTAAAAAGCATCAAGGTGTACCCAACTAAAAGGATAGGCCAAGCTGAAGCTCCTGGACAGGGGTAACAGGCAGGGTCAGGAGCATGCATTTTCAGTTATTTAGAAAAGTACGCCCAGTCAGCATTGGAGCTCAGTGAGATAGTCTTGACTATGTTGTCCACTGTAGTCCAGTTCCTCTTTACAGCAATGAAGGGCAGAAAGGCCAAGCTAGCATAACCCAAACTTAACATCAACAGACCATGCTTAGGGTGAGTAGCGGCAGCAGAGTTTTTAGTAGCCCGGGCGCAGCAGAACATGTGTGGAAAAATTGAGGAATCAGGGAAAGCAGGCTAGTTAAAAGCATCAATTTGTAGAAAAAGCTGCAGACTACCAAACATTCAATAATAAGGCACCTAAACCTCCAGGAAGGGAAAGTTTGGAGCTTCCTGAACCATGAAACCGGTGAACTCCATGGTGATCTATATAGCAATGAACAAATTATCTCTCTTTCTTTCTCCTTTTTAATAAAATATATAGAAATGGTTTCACAAATCTAACGATAGGAACATTATGTGCAAGGATTAATGTGCTGAACAACATTGTAATTTGTTTTGTTCCTCTGAGATGTACAATGCCCATTGTAAGCTTCAAGCAGTAAAGTTTTGAGCCAATGTTTCTAAGTGGCTGTGGATGTAGTAGGTTCAATCAGTTATTTGCCAGATATGGTATGGGGTAAGCGAATGACGGTCGATTATGTAGTGTACCAGATTCCAGAAATTTCTGACAGGTGGTGGGGGGGCCCAACATCTACAAATATTCAGCTGGGGGGGCTCAACCTAAAAAAGTTTGAAGACCTCTGATCTAATGCCTTCCTCACACACAATCTCTTTTCGCTCTTATCTTTTAAATACCTTAATCTTCCATGCTTATAAGTTTTGCTAATGACTTCTTGTTAGACATCAAGCTTCACTTTCTTCTCACAACCTTCTCTCCCTAGCATCCCGTTCATACCTGCTTCTCTTACCTACTATGCTTCTCTAACATACACTCGCACCATTCTTTCACTAAAACACCCCCTCATCCATCCTCCTCGCTCACATCCCTCTTACCTAAAATTCTCAGCTTACCCCAGTCTCTTTCACACTCGCTACCACCTCCTGATTCTTAGATACTTTTATTCGCTCTTTTTCACACACAGACTCACAAATCTGGCAATTGTGGCGCTTCTTATTGTGCCAATCTTAAAATTATTGAGAACCACCACAGTCCAGCAGTGCATGTGTAAGAGAATGTGTGAGAGATTGTAAGTAAAAGCAAAAGGTGTGTGAGAGTTTGTGAGCTTGGGTATGACTGAGAATGAAAAATTATGCATGTGTAAAATTGAAGCATGACGTTTAATTCTAGATTGTGTAGAGTATACGTGTGTTAACAGTCCGTCTTATTGATTTCAATACCAGCCAAGTTACAGTCTTTATCTGTTCAGCAGAAGTAATTGCTCCTGCCACACTGGCATTAAAGGTTAGAAATGAGATGTTTTCTGTAGCACTTCAGACATCAAAAACTTGGGAGCATGGGTGCATTAAGTGATTTTTCATTTCTTGATAAAGGACATGTATAGACTGGGAAATTTTGAAAAATGTTTCTCAATTTCCTAATGAGAATACCAGCTTTTTGAACAAATGATGCTTAGCCTAGTGGTGACAAATGTATTTTAATAAAATGAGCATTTGTGGGACCAACACCACTGAGAAATGGAAAAAGTTAGGGGTTGGCAGCAGACAGTAGGAAGAGACACAAAGAGCAAAGTCTAAATTTATAGATTTTTGTTTTTAACTCTGCCCTAAAGAATTTCACAAGAAGCCAGTTGTTATAGTAACTCTGTTCTGGCTTACTTAATTTGTCACAACAGGTTGCATTGAAAAATATCGCCTGATGCAGATATCCTTGCATACCCTGTATGCAGCCTACATTGAGAAAATGGCCTCCCCTTAGACGCCTGTGCGGTCGGCGTCCCAGCCATTCAAAACGCTGCCATTGCAGCGTTGTGATTGGCTTAGGGGAGGGGAGAGAGGCTGCCTGCTTCCAGGGAGGAGCAGAGGCACACCCAGGACGACAAGACGCAGTACCGGACCAAGCCGACAAAGGTAAGTTAACTTTATTGTTTTAATTTAAAATTACACCCCCTGCGCCGAGACAGTTACGGCAAGCGCCGGAGACAATGTCTCGGCACGGGGGGTAAATCCGGGATGACGCGGTGGCCAGGCAAAAAGGGCTGATGTCGGCCTGAAGGATGTTGGCGCTGCCGGAGGGACCCGTTCCGGATGGCAGCGGCAGCCACAGAAGGGGCGCGGAGGCAGCCCACAGTAGTCGAGGCATTTTCTATGTCCTCACCCGCCGCCTCTATCGCTCTGGCTAAAGCTATCAAAGACACTGCTCCCGATTTGATGACTGTAGGAGCCGGAGAGATTGCTGTGCCTATTCAGTCCAGCTTGGGAACAGGGTTGGAAGTACTACCTGGACTGGATCTGCAGTTGGAACCGGACCTGGATCAGACTCATCAAAACGAAAACTTGCAGACAGATCGTGCAGCCTGTGCAGACCCACTTGAAAATAATGAAATAAATGTACTTCTACCACAAGGACTGGAACAAAGAGTGGAACTTTCTTTGCTGAAGGATAGCAATCTACCAGCAATCATAAGGCCCACATTTGAAAGTGGTGGTGGTTTAATGGACCTGGCGGAGACACAAGTGGTCCAAGTGGGGGTCCAAGAAAAAAACTGGGTGGAGCCTGCTTGAATAAATTGCAATAATAGCATCAACACCGAGGGGGGCATTACTCAGTAGACATGATGATAAGTCTAATGCCATAGATAGTGACTTTAGGCAAATGCCTTAGCTCCTGGCCGCGACAATGCATGGTTCCCCCGAAGGGGACAAATTCTACTCGCTTAATGAGGACTCCGACTCGCCGGTCCTTAGTGACTCAAATATCTCTAGCGGCATGGACTCCCGAGAATCCTCAACAGTGCAAAAAGCCTATCATAGTAAATCAATCTCGCAAAGGCGAAGAATAAGAACCAAAATAAGTCCTGTAAAAAATGATCTGACCAGTGTGCGAAATCTGGAATGGGACTATTCCGCCACAAGTATGGTTTATGAAAATACGGGGCTAGCGACAGCAGATGGTCCAGCGGCACCCCCGGGTGCTGCTGCCCCCCACCCCCTCTGGATTAAATATACTCGACCCTAAAACAAATACAGGGTGAGGCCAGAATAGCAAGTAGGTGGGCGCTTTAAGTAACAGAAATTACAAGCCTCCCTTCGCAAAGCAAACAAGTTATGTACCAAAATGGCCGAAAGGGTCACACAAGTGGAGGACAGAACTGTGGCTTTGGAGGAAGCGGTCGATAAACTACAGGAGTCTAAGGGGCAGCAAGAAAAACAGGCAATGGACATGAGTAGGAAACGCGAGGATTTCGAGAATCGACAACGAAGAAATAACGTCCTATTGCTTGGGACAGCCGAAAATGCAGAAGGAGGGGGAACATAATGTCCTTTGTTGTACCCTTACTAAAAGGCGCACTTAAGGAACTCGCACAACGGGGCATGGAGGTCCAGCGGGCTCACCGCTTTCCAATCACGCAGAAGCGGAATTACCCAGCTAGGCAAGAAGAGCGCCCCAGAGCAATCTTGACTTACATTGGGAACTTCCTGCTTCGACAAGCTATAATAGATATGGTTAGACCAGACGCTAAGAGGACTTTTCATGGACACACCTTTTTTGCACATCCAGATTTCTGTCATGCCACTGTGGAGCGTAGGTGGAGGCTCCGCCAAATGATAGCTGCATTTCAGGGACAGGGCTGAGAGGCATATTTGCTATATCCAGCTCACCTCAAGGTTATTGTTAATGGGCGGGTCCGTATGTTCTTCTCAGAGGTTAAAGCCCAAGAATTCTTGTCAGGGCTGAAGGAGGCAAAAGGGAGGGGAGGGGTGATGTCACACGACGCTTCTTGATTTTGCCCAACGATAAAAATGCTAAAATGCTAATTGGTAAATGAATGATGGCCGAAGGGCAGAATAGCTGCTTATTGCATTATATCCTTATCTTCATTTGATTGTGTAAGGGGTGGGTTTCAATTGGTTCTTTTTGGTTTGTTTAGCTGCACATAAGAGTGTGGGGGGGCAGCTTAGGTTTCAAGATCGGCCGCCACACATAGGCCACGATCGACCTATTTGCCCGTATGGGAAGTAGAGGAGGTGGTGGGTGGTTTGGCTCGGGGGGGGGGGGTTCTGGGTTTGGGGGGTAGGCCACAGCACAGCATAGCACAATGTACGAGGAAACAAGTTTTTAAAGGCTCTAGGCATTTTGGATGGGTTATTTACAGAAGGAAAGAGGAGATTAAGGTGGTACTAAAGGAGAAGAAAAACAATAATCCTACGATGAAGGAAAGATGTCCCAAATTATCTTATGAATCCACTAAATTTTAGAATTATAACTATTAACATCTGTGGGCTCAATGACAAAGCTAAGTGGCAAAGCGCGGCTATTCTATTAAAAACCATGCGAGCCGACATCATATGTGTCCAAGAGACTCAAATAGAGGGTACGAGGGGAGGAGATCTTGAACAACTTGGGTTTAGGTTATTGGTGGCCACTAAACAGGGTACTAAGACAAGAGGAGTTGCTATCCTTACTCGACAGAATAATATAACTGTTAGAAGGAAACTATCAGACAGATGGGGCCGGTGGGCAGTACTGGAATGTGTGTTTGCCGGGGAGGTTTTCACTATTTGCTCGGTGTATGGTTCGACTGCTGACGACCTAGAGGTATTTGAGTACTTAGACACGGAGCTAGCCAATTGGCCCAACCCATTATTAGTATGCGGTGATCTTAACATCAATGGGCTGGGTGGGCTGTGGGGGAGATATATATTCTGGCCGGAAAAAAAAGGTTTTTAAGGCACTTACCAATATGGTCAGCAATCACGGGCTTATTGATTTATGGAATTCCTTAAACTGTAATGACCCAGTAGCACATTTTTTTCTGCTCCTCGCAAGGCAGTTTACATACTTGATTACTTTTTCATCTCTCATTCATTAGCACACTCGGCAAAGATAGAGAAGTATCCTAGGATGTTATCTGACCATAACCCTTTAGCCCTTACCCTGGTCATTACTAATGGTGTGCGTGGTGAGCGGACATGCACTTTCGAAAGGGGGCTCCTAACAGGTCCCGATTATGTCGTGCATATGAAGGGATGGATTAAGTCCTACTGGGATATAAATAGATATAGCGCAAGTTCCGGTGTTGTGTGGGACACTTTTAAGGCGGGTATCAGAGGGGAGACACTCAGCTTTAGCCTCTCTCGACAAAAGAGAGGCGTGCCGGGTGGAAGCGCTATATAAATCGCTGGCTAGCATTGAGGAGGAGTTGGCAACCGCAGTAAATGCCGGCTTATTAACCGATAATATTCTACTACGGCTGGCTTGGGCCAAGGCAGAAATAGGAGATCGCTCTGCCGTGAAGGCAGCAGAGCTTTTTTTTAACTAAGAGAGAACATTGTTATGAATTTAGCGAAAGGGTTGGCCATATGTTGGCAACTAGACTTAGACAAAGGAGTGTTAAGAGTGAAATAAATGAGATTATAAATGAAAGTGGAAATTTAGTTAAGGATTCACCCAAGATTCAGGAAGTATTTCAGCGGTTTTATCAATGATTATATCGGGCTGGACCCCAGGTGCAGCAGGATTTAGCATTAGGGTATCTTAATAGTATACCACTATCATGTTTCAAAGATGATGTTAGTACGAAACTCGAAGCTATATTGACATACGATGAGATGTATTGTGCCTTGAAGAGCCTTCCCTCACGTAAAGCTGCTGGACCCGATCAGATTCCCGGGAGTTTTACAAAACGTTTTGGGATTAAAATCGGACCAGTTCTGGTGGATTCTCGGGAGCTCGGTCCCCGATTCCTGGGCAGGAGCCGATATTATTATATTCCTAAAAAAGGGTAAACCACCACAGGAACCCGGATCATATCGGCCTATCACCCTAATAAACTCTTATGTACAGATTACGTCTAAAGCTTTGGCGACCAGATTAAACTCCACTATAGCGAAAGCAATCCATCCGTATCAACACGGGTTTATTCCTGGGAGAGGGACCATCCAGCATATCCGTCGGGCAATAACTTTAATTGATGCAGCAGAAGTTTCAGGGACCCTATGGCTATGCTACTCTTTGATGCAGAGAAAGCTTTCAATAGGGTCTCCTGGGATTATCTCTGGCAGGCAATGAAATGGTTTGGAATCGGGCAGGGGTTTATGAAAGCTATCTGCACTATGTATAACGCACAAACAGCTCGTCTTATAATTAATGGGAAGTACACTCCACTCCGTCTTTCGCTATTATGTGGGGTACAAGGCAGGGCTGCTCCTGCTCACCCCTATTATCCTGTTTCCATATAAGGAGTAGTTTCATTTCTGTAACTCCAGTTCTGTAGTAGGGGTATCTCTGTTATAGTCATAATCTAGTGAATAGTCCCGCCCATGTGCGTGGACCCCGGAGCAATAAAAAATAATCTCTAAAGGTGACAAATCATGCAGACCTGCATACACCTTTAAGAGAGAATTTAATTTAAAGACAGATAATGCAGCCTATACCCACAGGCTACACTGTCCAGTACTTCAACTAGAATTCCACCAACATCCACAAACAGCACTGCCTGTCCAGCTTTTCTCCACATAGGAAAAAACCCTGCCTCTACCAGCAAAAGCCTCTGGAATGATAGAGAGGAAGGAGTGGACAGACAAGCCCCATAGGCTGCCATTATGTGGCTTAGAACAGGATACTGTGCCTTTAAGAAAACCTTCCAGATTTCCAGAACTTTCCCCAGTATCCCAGAATGCCCAGCAGGTCCCATTTACTTTCAGTTCTTTTTGAAGGCGTAGCACGCCAGACCTGTAGCATTCTACATACGAATCATTATCTCTCCACCGGGGAGGAGGGCGGGCGCTTATGACTATAACAGAGATACCCCTACTACAGAACTGGAGTTACAGAAAAGAAACTACTCCTTCTGTAGTAGGGGATCTCTGTGTATAGTCATAATCTAGTGAATAGAATGGCAAGCCCATCCCCACACAACAACAGCGGTGGAGAACAACAAGACAAAACCACTACTGTGCGAACAAATTTCGCAGCGAAGCCTGCCCAACCTGAGCATCTGCCCTGGCATCCGAGTCCAGACAGTAATGCGCAGCAAAGGTATGGACCGACTTCCAAGTGGCCGCTTTGCAGATTTCCGCAATAGGAACATTACGCAGCAAAGCCGTCGTAGCAGCTTTGCCCCTGGTGGAATGAGCCTTAGGTTTACCCCCTAAGGTCTTATTAGCCTTTTGATAACACAATTGTATGCAGGACACAATCCACCGAGAAATGGACTGCTTAGAGGTCGCAAGACCAGTCCTGACTGATCCATAATTAACAAACAATTGGTCAGACCTACGAATATCCTTGGTCTTATCCAGATAGAATTTCAACACCCCCCGAACATCCAGGGAATGGAGAGACCTTTCCGCTGGCGAAGAGGGATTCTGAAAGAACGTAGGTAAAGTTATGGTCTGGTTGACATGAAAATCAGAGATAACCTTAGGAAGAAATTTAGGGCGAGTACGCATCACAACCTTAGCAGCATGAAATACAGTATAAGGTTCTTGACAACATAATGCCTGAAGTTCACTCACCCTGCGGGCCGATGTAATGGCCACGAGGAACGCCGCCTTCCAGGATAGGTGCTGCAATGAAGCCTTGTGAATGGGTTCAAAAGGCTCCTTCATCAGTCTGGACAGCACCACATTCAAGTCCCAGGAAGGCGAGGGAAGTCTGACGGGAGGAAACACTTTCTTCAAGCCTTCCAAAAAATCCTTGACCACAGGGATCTGAAAGAAGGAAGTCTGTGAAGGGCATTTCCTGTAAGCAGTCAAAGCAGCCAGATGAACCTTAATGGAATGGAAATTAAGGCCAGACTGCGCCAGATGTAAAAGGTACGGAAGGATGACATCTTCCTTACATGTCGTCGGATCAAAGTTCTTGGACTTACACCAGATACAGAACCTCTTCCACTTGTAAGCATAAGATGTCCTAGTGGAAGGTCGTTTAGACTCCTTCAGTATGTCCATACAATCGTCTGGTAGATGCAGATGGCCATATTGCACTATTTCAGGAGCCATGCCGCCAAACTCAAAGACGAGAGGTTGGGGTGCACCATCCGCCCCCCGAACTTCGTGAGAAGGTCCGGCCTGCACGGCAACCGCATGTGAGGAAGGAGAGACCGGTGAAGTAGGTCCGTGAACCACCACTGCCTGGGCCACTCCGGGGCGATCAGGATCATCCGCGCCCTGGACTGGGACAGCTTGATGAGCACTGCCGGAATCAGGGGAATGGGTGGAAAAGCGTACAGAAAGCTGTTCGACCAATCGATCCATAGCGCATTCCCCAGCGTCCCCCGCTGGTAGTACCTGGATGCGAAGTCTCGGCATTTGCTGTTTTCGGCGGTGGCGAACAGATCTACGTCTGGAGTCCCCCACCTTGCGAAGACTTCTCCTAGTACTTCGTCGTTTATGACCCATTCGTGGTTTTCCTGAATCAGCCTGCTCAAGGCGTCCGCCTGAGCATTCTGCACCCCTGGCAGATGCGTGGCCGTAATCGTCAGTCCTCTGGCCAGCAGCCAGTGCCAGATCGCCTGCGCCTCCTGCGACAGAGTGCGCGATCTCGACCCCCCCTGCTTGTTGAGGTAATACATCGTGGTTGTATTGTCCGTCTGTATCAGCAGCGAGTTGGTCTGGAAGGACGCAAGGAAGGCCTTCAGTGCCAGGAAGACAGATCTGAGTTCCAGGAAATTGATGTGGTACGTCGATTCCAAAGGAGACCACTTTCCTTGAATCTGCAAGTCCCCGGAATGCGCTCCCCAGCCCTGGAGAGACGCATCCGTCACGACACTCGTCGTGGGAATGTCCTTGTGGAAGGGAACCCCCTTGAGGAGGTTTTCCGCCGAACACCACCACTTCAGAGACTGAAGAGCATGCAGCGACAGTCGTATCTTGTCGTCCCAAGAGCCTGTCCTCTGATCCCACTGATCCTCCAAGCACTCCTGCAGTGGTCTCATGTGTAGCCGTGCGTGAGGCGTGAGGAAGATACAGGAGGCCATCGATCCCAGTAGAGAAGACACCTTCCTCACTGTCGTCGATAGAGTTGTCCTGAGGTCCTGAGCCTTCCGAAGGAGTGATAACCGTCTCTCCTCCGAAGGAGACACGCTTGCTGACCGCGTATCGATGGAGGCTCCCAGGTACTGTATGCACTGGACCGGAGTCGGGACCGATTTGGACATGTTGACGTGTAATCCCAGCTTGTGCAAGAGAGCGCACGTTCACCGGAAGTGTTCATGCGCTTCCGAGTAGGATGATGCCTTGATCAGCAAATCGGCCAGATACGGGTAGACAAACACCTTGTTCCTTCGCAGGTGTGCCGCCACCACCGCCATGCACTTCGAGAAGGTCCTGGGCGCAGACTTTAGCCCGAATGGCAGTACTGTGTATTGATAGTGATTGGCGCCGACTTGGAATCGCAGGAACTTCCTGTGCTTCCGCGCTATGGGCACATGGAAGTACGCATCCTGTAGATCTATGGCACAGAGCCAGTCTCTCCGTTGCAGCTGAGGGTAAATCTGATGCAACGATAGCATGCAAAACTTCTCTCTGCGAATCCATTTGTTTGCCTGTCGCAAATCCAGAATGGGCCTGAACTCGTTCTTGTCCTTCTTGCGAGCGAGGAAGAACCGAGAGTACAGACCTCTTCCCCTTTGAGACAGAGGTACCTCTTCTACCGCCTTTTTTCTCAACAAGATGTATGCCTCCGCCTGGAGCTCTCTCAGCTGGAACTGAGAGCTGACCGGCGAAATCGCTGGCGGCGGGCTGATAAACCGAAGACTGTATCCATTGCAAACAATATTCAGCACCCACTTGTCCGGAGTAATTTTTCTCCACTCTGCCGGAAAAAGTTTAATGCTTCCCCCCACTGGAATGGGTAACGGTTGAGGGGGAAGTAGCCGCTCAGGGCCAAGACCCTGCCGGGCCCTTGGTAGTGGTAGCCGCCTGCTGGCCTCCTCTACCCCTCTGGCGTTTCTGGAAGGGCTTCCGGAACTGCTGCTGTTGGTGCTGCTGCTGTCCCGAACCCTGCCCACGCCCTCTGCCCGAAGACCCGAACCGCCTCTGGAATGGGCGCTTCTTCTTCTCGGCCTTCTCCAACCCGACGGCCGTCAGGGTTTCCGCCTCCGCCTTCATGCGGGCCATCTCATCATCCGCATGTTTTCCGAACAGGGTTTCCCCGAGAAGGGCAGGTTGGCCACTCTGTGCTGCGCCTCTGGCTTGAGGGACGTCAGGCGCAGCCACGAATGCCGCCTCTGGTTGACGCCATGACAGTAGGCGTGGGCGGCCAACAAGGAGACATCCGCCGCCGCGCCGATCACCTGATTAGAAACCAGCATGCCTTCGCGCACGGTTTCCAAGAAGTCCTCCTTCCTGTCTCGGGGCAGCAGGTCCGCATACTGCTGCAGGGACTCCCACAGGGCCCGGTCGTAACGGCCCAACAAAGCCCCTGCACTCGCCGCCTTCATGGTGGTGGCAGCGGTCCCACACACCTTCCTGCCCGCAGAATCCAGCCAGCGGCTTTCTTTGTCAGGCGGGACCGTCGATGAAGGGGCGGTCGCATGTTGTTTCCTCGCCGCCGTCACGATGACCGAATCCGGCTTCGGGTCTACCCTCAAAAAGGTAGGGTCCGACTCCGGGGCCCTAGACTTTTTCATGAGCCTGGAGGGGGTGGCCTTCGTCACCGCGGGAGTGAGGAACAGCTCCAACGCGGGTTCCACCAATCCTGGTACAAGGGGCAGTAGAGGGCGAGACAGATGTTTCTTATGAAGCGTCTCGAATATCACGGACGTCGTGGGTGTTGGAACCGTCACCGTGATACCCAACTTTGCTGCCCCTCTCAACAGCACCTCTTGGAAAGAGACCAAATCGTCCACCGGAGACACCCTAGTCCCCGGCGAGTCCGACAGCGTCGGGGAAAAGTCTCTGGTCGAGGATCGCGTGTGCGACCTGGACCTGTGCCTCCTACGGCGTCGTCCTGAGTCCGACGATGACCGTCCATGGCTCCGTGATCTTCTCCTCCTGAGAGAGCGGGAGTGCGACCTCTTCGGCTTCGGTCTGCCCGCGGGTCTAGCCGGTCCCGGCGACCGCGGGCGTCGCGGCTTCGGAGTCCCCTGCGGCGGAGTCGGGTACCTCGGAAGGGAAACAGACCGCGGGGGAACCGCCGGCAGCCCCAATGGAGTGCGTGGTAACGACCGAGGTGGGGGCGGCGGAGGCAGTGGCTGCGGAGGCGGTGGTGGCGGTGGAGGTGGTGGTGGTGGAGGCGGAGTCGGAGGGAGAGGAGGCGGTGACGTAGGCATCCGAGGAGGTGTATACACCACAGAGTACACTGATCCCGATGACTCTCTCTTCCTCGACGTTGATCTGCGCCTCGACGGCGACCTTCGCCTCGACGTCGATCTTCGCCTCGACGTTGACCTTCGCCTCGACGTCGATCTGCGCCTCGACGGCGACCTACGCCTCGACGGCGACCTACGCCTCGACGGCGACCTTCGCCTCGACGGCGATCTACGCCTCGACGGCGACCTTCGCCTCGACGGCGACCTTCGTCTCGACGGCGATCTTCTTCTCGACGTCGATCTGCGCCTCGACGGCGATCTTCTTGACTTCGAGCGTCTCGACGTCGATTGTCTCTTCGACGGCGACGTCGACCGTCTCCTCTTCACCGACGGCGAACGGCGATCTCCCCTCGACGGCGAGCGCCGACGCCGGGCCCGATCTCGACGCCGACGTCGACGGCGTCGTCGCCGAAGATGCCGATGTAGTCGACGGCGGCCTGTTCAGGTCCCTCGACGTCGACCGTCGACGCCGCTTCTCCCCAGAGCCCTGGGGGGACGGCGAACAGATGGTAGTCATCCTCCTCGACGTCGCCGTCGACGCCCTCGACGTCGACGGGGAGAGGGGACGCTTACTGGTCTTCCTGCCCCTGGGGAGCCCCCCAGAGGCCTCAGTATGGGCCAAATCAGCCCCTCCAGACCCACCTGGTGCCTTCAGCCTTCTCTCCTCCAGGACTTGAAGCCTTATCTTCATTCTGTCCCTCAGGGTCCTGGCTGAGAACGAGTGGCATATATCACAGTCTTCAGGCACGTGGGACTGGGGAAGGCAACCTATACACACCTCGTGTGGATCTGTTTTAGCCTTCTTTCTACCACATTCCGGGCACTTGTCGAACAAGCCAGGCATGTTGACAGTACCAGCCACAAAGCACTTGAAAAAGTGACAAAAATTGACAAAAACTACAATAAACCCTTGAAAAGGGGAGAGCTCAATGCTCCAGGATCCTGCTAGCAGGAGCCAGAAAAAAGAACTGAAAGTAAATGGGACCTGCTGGGCATTCTGGGATACTGGGGAAAGTTCTGGAAATCTGGAAGGTTTTCTTAAAGGCACAGTATCCTGTTCTAAGCCACATAATGGCAGCCTATGGGGCTTGTCTGTCCACTCCTTCCTCTCTATCATTCCAGAGGCTTTTGCTGGTAGAGGCAGGGTTTTTTCCTATGTGGAGAAAAGCTGGACAGGCAGTGCTGTTTGTGGATGTTGGTGGAATTCTAGTTGAAGTACTGGACAGTGTAGCCTGTGGGTATAGGCTGCATTATCTGTCTTTAAATTAAATTCTCTCTTAAAGGTGTATGCAGGTCTGCATGATTTGTCACCTTTAGAGATTATTTTTTATTGCTCCGGGGTCCACGCACATGGGCGGGACTATTCACTAGATTATGACTATACACAGAGATCCCCTACTACAGAATTGATGTTCAAAAATAAGGCCCAACACCAGGATTGCACCCGTTCGGTGAAAAAGGATGAAATAAGGAGTAATGAACGAGTCCACACGGTCGGGATTACATCGTGGTTCATGAAAGACAATGTTGAAATCGATTGTGATATGAACTTTCTAATCAATGTGAAATTATATTTTAATCATTTACGATTATTCACATGTTTCTCATAGGAATGTGATTCACTCTTTGTGGTTGAGTCTAAAAAAAGTGAATTATGGGAAATTGAGTTTTTGAACCGATATGTTTCAGGTGCATTGAATCGCGGCGCCACCATGGCGGGAAATTTAAACTAGTGGGCCAATTGGGTGGTTCAGCAGGACGGGTTAAATCAGCAAGTAGCAGTGGGGCGTACAATGCCTCGGCGAAAGGAATAGTCAGGATGGATGTTTTTAACTTCATGGCAGGTACGGAAATGATTGTAAGATAGTCTTGGGGTGAGAGGTTAAATTGAGAGCAGGACGTAGTAAAAGTTTAATGAAGGTAGCAGATAAACATAATATTTCTTAGCAATGGAAAGTGTAAGAAGTGAGAGTAAAAGATAATTAAGAGATAAAAATCAGGGAAATTTACGTTACTAACTGCTCGTGATATAGAAGGGGAGAGAGATGTGGGTGGAGGCAGATTGAATGATACTGCCAGGATGGAGGGATGGAATAACATCGTATGTGAATTATGAACATCGAGGACACAGAGTTAAGTAGGCGTTTAGATGCGACATTGGCATATTGTGAACACAGGGGAAACTAGTTGCCAAGTGGAAAGCTGTGATTCATTCATAAAAATGTATAAACGTTTTTCAGCACAATGGTCTTTAGAAATTTCCACAAATGAGGCAGTTATGTAAGATGTTTAATGTCTGGTATAACAACAATTAGTGATTGTGATTTTTATAATTATTTACAGTGACCCCTGAAGAAGGGCATTAAGCCCGAAATGCATTGGGTATTTCACGAATAAACGCTGCCAGAAATGAATTTTGCTTCAGACGTGTTCTTTCAAGAGGTCCGGATGGACACAGGTGGAACATTAGAAATTTGGGAAATAGCATTAACACTCTACGTGTGGACTTATAGTTGGAGAAAAGTGAAATAAGTTTAGAATACAAGGAGTACATAGAGTAATGTGGATGAATATTGCATTGCCAAGGTGGCATAATCAGCAGTGCTACTGGGTGGGGCGAGATGACACCCCATTCACAAATGATACACCCCTATTATTCGCCATATACATAGATCCCCTAATTCGGCAGTTGGAGGCATGTCGGGAGATTGAGCCTGTTATCTATCACGGGGCTGCCACAAAAGTTCTAGCATATGCCAACTACGTCACTTTAGTTACCCCCAATCCCATAGCAGCAATAGCGGCAGTTGAGGAAATAGCCTCAAATGTTTGGCTTGATTTCAGGATATGCCCTAAATAAACAGAAGACCCAGATTGTCATGAATGGGGAGATTAGTCGCTCCGATCCGCGGCTGACAGACTCGGTGACATATCTTGGGATTACTATAACTCCAGACTTGAATAATTTAGTGGCTATCAATTTGATCCTATTATCCGGAAGGCCAACACAGATTTTGATAAATTCCATAACCTGCATTTGTCATTGGTTGGCCGTTGTAATGTGATAAAAATGTTATCTTACCAAAAGTATTGTACCTGTTCAGGACAATACCTTTGGAATTTGGGAAGAAGTGGTTTACTGCACTGGATAATCTGGTAAATAGATTTGTCTGGGCACATGGTAAAACCAGGAGGGCCCTACGCTTTATGACATTACCCCAAGCTAGGGGAGGCTGGGCGGTCCCGGATTTTAAACTTTATTATTGGGCCGCTGCTCTCCAATATATGGGTGGGTTATTAGGTGGTAGATCTGAAAATTTCAGCATGGAAGATAAGATTCCAGATGTATATAGGCTTTTGGTGGGGGAAGATGCAAAAAACTGCTTTATGAAATTCAGTGAGCCTAGCTATTTCAAGCGAACTAAATTCAGAACTCTGCAGGCTGCCTTTAAAATTTGGGCCACTTTTAAAAAAAAGACGGGTTTAGGGAGGATGAATTTCAATACACAACTGTATGGTAATCCTACGCTACCAGAAATTTTTTCAGATCAAACTATGATGCACTGGGCGGGATGTGGCCTCACGAAAGTCGGGGACCTATTATGCTCCGACGGAATTTATCAGTTTAAGGATATCCAGGATAAATTCGGTATCGGAAGTGGGAACTTTTTCAAATATCTTCAGCTTAGAAGCTACCCGAGTAAAAAGATGGGTGGGCCCAACGGGTTCGGTAAAGTGAAAACCACAGAAGTTATAAGAAGTGGGGATGGCTGCACTATTCAAGGAATTTATAGTGAGCTTATGGCACTTAAATTGGATGATCTCGAAAAGCATGCCAAAAAATGGGAAGGCAGGTTGGGTACTGACCCAGATAACTTCTTCCAGTCCCTAGAGCTGGGGCAGACAGTATTACGCTCTGCTGGGCTCCAGGCCCAACATTATAAAACAGTCTTTTACTTGTATTACACCCCGGCAAACATTTTACAGGAGAGGGGGGGGGGGGCAGCAGGAGACTAGGTGTCCACTATGGGATTCTTTACATGCTGATCTAGATCATATGTTTTCAACCTGCCCCCGCTCAGGCACGTTAAAAATCTCAATTACGACATTTTTCGAGTCCACCCTGGGCCTCAGGGTTAAGTTAACTTCACCCTTAATTCTTCTCAGGGTCGATAACACCCAGGGACATACTATGTCTCTCTGCTTTCTTTTCCTTGCCATGGCAGTTCTACAAATCTGTGTTGCCTCAGCTTGGCTAGATCAAGCCGCCCCTACATTTAATCTATGGTTGGCACGGCTCCTCTCTGTATTTAACCTTGAGAAGGGAATTTACGAAAGAAAGGGAAGTCTCTTGGCAGACGTGTATGGGCACCTTTATATAGTTGGAAGGAATCTCAGGCCCAAAATAGACCCTAGGTTACTGTAAGAGAACAGCGTTTGCATATTGCCTAGACATATTTCCGTAGCTTATGTATTCATCTGAAACAAAACATCTATTTTGGGATTTGTAGTTTTTGATTTTTTTTTCTCTTTCCAAATGCCTTTAAATTAAATGCTGTTTGTAAAAATTGGTATTGTGATTCCTCATATATAAATGCAATGAATTGTTAATTGCTGTGTTGTTTATAAATTGAAAACTCAATAAAAAACTATAAAAAATAAAAATAAAATTACACCCCCTTTGCCCCCTGCACAGCCCCCTCCCAGCACGACCCCCACCCACGAGTCATGCCGGCCGCCAATGTCTAACACTCTTACAATGTAGGCAGATTTCTTCCATATAAAGCTTCGGAAGATCAAAACCCTAGCCCCGCCTCTTGTCCTGCACTTATTTTTTTCCTATTTAGAACACTGCTGAGGTGTTGTCATCACATCCCCCGTGACGCTACAGTTATAATAAAGGAACAGGTCTTGTTCGCAGACGCATTCCCCTGAAGGATCCTATACAACGTGGTAAAGTTAAAGGCTGCAGGAGGAGTACTCCAACGAGACAGCCATGATACACCAAATAGGGCTACAAGGTCCAACATTTAGAAAAGCTCCGTACGAACCCTCACAAAACTAGATCGCAGATAACGCAGAAGCCACTGTTCTCTTACAACGATGCACGAATCTTTAACAATTTTGTTTTAACAATCCTATTCTGCAAATATGCTTAACAAAAACGATCAGCACACACAGGGTGCTTAACTGTAGCGTGCTCAAAACAACAGAACGAAAACACTGCACTTTAAAGGAATATAACGCAGGGGAATACTTCTAGGACAATGATACAGTTTGCTACAACTTATATTAAGTCCCGAAAAAATGATCAAACAGGTTGTGAATCTACAGGTAATGTAAGCACTAGAGCAACATTTAGCGCGTTCAAAGAAGACCAGGAAAACTATGTATAGAGGCTAGAAGTTGATATTTTGTCATTTCCAACATATGGCCACTAGGTGGCAACATAACACTACAAATTGCAATTATTGTCCTTTACTTCGGCCATCAACCCTAAACTTACAGGAAGCACAAAGTTCCAAAGCACATAAATGCACACTATGTATACTGCAACTGAAATGAGTACAGAATGCGTATTTTCCACAATTATCATGTGAATATAAATTCTTCAGGGGTTGCAGATCTTCATCTTATTTTATTTTCGATTACATGAACAGCGGTAGGTTTTGTGCCTACATATGACTGATGTGACTGCTGTACAAGTGTTTTCAGTGAGTAACTTGATTCATTTGCTCAAATTACATGCCGTTCTCTCCGAAAACATTTGAGAGAAACTAAACAGTGAGAAGGGAAATAAATTCTAAATAAGCACTGTCAAAGCCAATAGGTCTCACTGTGTTATAAGCAGCATTGGTTTTATTCCTTCAAAAGCTGCTATCACCACTTTCCAGATGAAGGCTGCAGTAACTTAGGCACTCACTACTAGTGGTACCTCGAGTTAGACTCAAGCATCTCAGGGGCAGGCCAGCAGCACCGTCAGCTGTTCTTAGCGGTCCAAAATGTAAGTATGTAGGTTTGGTAGGTGTAGTATTTGGAGTGTGATAGGTAGCTGGGTGTGATAGGTGGTTATGGTAATTTGAATACGGTAGGTAGGTGGCTAAGATACACGGGTAGGCACAGTAGGACAGGTAGCTATGATCTGGTATATGTAGAAGGCATGGTAGGTTATTTAGGGTAGGTTGGGTAAAATGAACAAGTTACTTACCTTCCGTAATGCATTATCTGGTAGAGACACTATCTAGCCACTGATTCCTTACCTTCGAATTATCCCCAGTTGTCAGACTGGCACCGGGGAGGTCGAGGTGGTACCCAGGTGTAGGCTGTACCAAATAGCCAGGCATTTAATGACGATGCTCACTCGTCAGAAATCAAAGACCTCTTTGACTTCTTGCTCTTTGTGTTCTTGTGAAATTTGCCAGAAGATGACTTGGAATGCGACGATTATCTTGGGCTCCGCGACAGATCTCAGGATCTTCCTCTCAACCGGAATGAAGCCAGTCAGGGCGTCGCACGTCGAGCGACAAGGAGCACTCCGCCAAGGCCTTGGGGTGCATGGCGCGGTAGTCTATTCAGATCTTCGAGTCATGGTCGCGCTCGAGGCACCAGAGGCAAACAAGATGTGGGTTCGTCACCAACATTTGTGGGTGACAGGCGCCGCAGGGCTTGAAGCCAGCTTTTCTACTGGACCTCCTGCCACAAAAGCAGAAGAATTCTCAAAGAAAGTTATAAAAAAAGTCAAAAACGAGTCAGTCAAAAAATTACTGGGGGTAGCACTCTCCGAATCCGCAATGACTGGCGCGAAAGAAAAGAACTGACAGCTGGGGTGGCCCCTATATGGACATTTCTGGCGCAAACGATGCAGATGACGCCCTGCAGAGCCAAACTACGCCACCTACAGGTGTCTAGGGGTACTGCTCATGAAAAATTTCCAGATTGAGTCTGACGCCTGGGGATAATTCTAAGGCAAGGAATCTACGGCTAAATGCCTATATCAGATAGGTTAGGTAAAGGAGATTAAGTATGTTATGATTGTTAGCTATGGTGGCTATGTACTGTAGGTATGTTTGGTAGGCAGGTATGAAAGGTTAGGTATAATTTGTAGATTTGGCAGCTCGCTGTAAGAAAGTACCCTCTTTTTGCATGGTTGCCCCCACTTTTTGCCAAACTGTTGATGTACTTTGAGTGTGCCCTGGGTTCCTGCCAACAAGGGAACCCAAGGCCCATGCTCTTTCCCTAAACTGCATTGAGACAAAACCCAATTGGCATTTTTTGACCACATGTAAGTTCCTTGTAAATGGTACCATAGGTACCAAGGGGCAATGTGGCCAGGGAAGGCCTGTAAGAGCTGCAGCACATATTGTGGCAACCTTAGAAGCCATGTACCTACACACACACACCTACACACACACACACACACACCCACCCATTACATGCTGCGTGTTTTGATGCAGAACAAACTGAAGAGTCGACATGGCACACATCCCTGTGTGCGAAGCCTACAAACCAAACCACTGCCCTGGCATAGGTAAGCCACCCCTCAAGCTGGGTGCACTATACCAGTGGTGATGGTACAGGTGCATGAGCCTTAATGGGGTTTAATGGAAAATGCACTCAGGGGGCATCTTAGAGATTCCCCCTGAAAAACGACCTAACTCTAGTGTGGTGGCTGAGTGGCTACTCACCAGCTGCTACCACCACACATGTTTCTGGACTCCTGGGTCGAGAGTCTGCTGCTCTCAGGGTCTTAAGAAATGCATATCCTCGGACGAGGTGCCAAGCCTCCCCAAGGATGGGCAGGGTCCACGAAGGGGAAGCTTCAAACGCTTGCCGCCTTTATGAGCAACCCCAGCCATTTGCTGCTTCCAGCAACTGGCCCCCACCAGTTCTTACCCCACTTTGGGCGGGAGAATCGGTGGGAAAACCAAGGGAGGTGTGCCCACCTTTGCAACACCACCACTCAGGTGAGGGAGGCGAAGTGAAGCACAATCCTCAGTCCCCACCATTTTGTAGATGGGGGTACCCAGCCAACCAGAGAGAGGTATATGCCCCCCTGGAGGGTGGCACAATAGGGGAGTGTACCCACCCCAAGGAAGGGGTGTCCCGACCTTTACTTACTTGTAACGCCCCATTGTAACGCCCCATAATCTAGAATTTAGGGGCAACCCTGAACCTTGCCTCCTCGGACAATAACCGACCAGAAGAAGAGAAGATGGCCCGAAGAAGCCATGCTGAAATAAGAAAAGGACGCCCACTGACTTGGTCCCAGCCATACCAGCCTGTCCCCAACTCGAAAATACTCCAGCAAAATCCCGGTGTGTCCAGCAGCCCCCAAGAACCCAGAGGACCGGCCCTTCCTTCCCAAACCAATACTTTGTCTCCCGTGAGCACCAGATTTGCTCACCCACAGACTCTGGCTTCGGCCAAATCTGTGAGTCTGCACGACTCTGCACTAGACACCCACGCCCCAAGTTTAAGTGGCCCAACACCACAAGGAGATCTCCCCGGCAATCCTGACGTGAGATCTGGTGATCTCTGACGTGCCTCAAATGTCCAAACGACACCTGCAGCCCCTTTCTGGAGGATACCCCCCCCCCCCGAACCGGAGCTGGTAAGAAAACTCAATGCCTACATCCGACGGGCCATGGCCTTGGGTGGCCCAACCAACGGTGTCCCATCATCCCGACTTACCTCTCCAACCGGTGGTCACCTCCAGAAGATCTTCGTTCCCGAGCTTGCAGTGTTGTTGCAACCGGAGAATCCCCATTGAAATCAACAGGGCATCCGACGCAAAAAAAAAGCATCCTGACCCAGCCACCCGTGTGCGGCTGTGGGTGAACCTTGTGTGCTGAATCTGATCCCCATTTGCCCTAAGCCTAAAACCAGGAGCTTTGCTCTCACAACCTTGTGGCCTGCTGGTGAGGCCCCCTATCCCCCATTGGATAACATTGAGCCTCAGCACCCGGCTGCTCTAGTACCGCTAAGGGTAGTCTGAGAGTGCATCCTCGACACTGGGGGAACTCTCGTTCTAACCCCAGAATACCAACTCCCACAAATAAGTACTTATCTGCAAACCGATAGCATCATTTCCTCATACAGGACTGCATTGACTGCTTTTCCTTGGAAATTCTTTTAAGTGTGGAATTGGTTTGTTTGAAACATTGAAAAACTGCATATGTGTAAAAACTGTTTTACTTACCTTCTATCTAGGAAATGTTTCAGTGTGATATCTAGGCATATCACACTGATTAGCAAAAGTAACTTTAAAAGTAATCTAATAAGTGACGTGCAGAGTAATCTGTAAAGTATCTAAAAAGTAATTGCGAAAAGTTGACTTACCTGTAAATCAACCAACTGCATTTGAACCTGCATTCAACTGTAATTCACTGCATAAAATCATGCAAAGTATTATTCCACTTACCTGCACCAGGCTTGGCTTGGTTCTAGAGATAAAATAACTAAACAATATTTTTGATACAAACAAATTGGTCTGAGTTCAGTCTTTGAGTGAGTGACATCATTTCTTGCCTGTGTGTACAACAAATGCTCAACACTACCCTCTGATAAAGCCTTACTGCTCGCCCACACTACCACAAATAGAGAGTAGGGTGCTATCTACTTTTACCTCTGCCTACCTTTGGGGTACACTATACCTTACTTTGGTATAGTATATACAGAGCTAGCTTCCTACACTAAGCCTGATATGTCAGGAATGGTATTTAGGTATGGCAGGTAGGCATCATATGTTAGATATGGTATGTAGGTATGACAGCTAGGTTTATAGGTTAGGTATGTTATGTAGGTATGACCGCTAGATCTGATATGTTAAGTATAGTACGTAGGTGTGGCAGCAAGGCATGTTAGGTTAGGTATGCCAGCTAGGCATGGTAGGTTAGGTATGGTATGTTGCTATGGCAGCTAGGCTTGTTAGGTTGGGTATGGTATGTTGGCATGGCAGCAAGGCATGATGGATTGGGTATGGCATGTAGGTATGGTAGCTAGGTCTGAAAGGTTAGGTAAAAAAACGTACGTATGGTAGCTAGGTATAATAGGTTAGGTATAGTATGTGGGTATAGAAACGAAGTTTTATATTGTATTGTAATTGTATTTATATAGCATGTATTACCCCCGACAAGGCGTTGAATTGCTTTTCGGCAAGTAGCACGCTACTCCGGAACGCAAAGGATTAGTGGCAGATTAGTATAGGGAAATATAAATTAGTAATTTGAGATGTGGACATGTGAGTGTTAGTTTGATTGAATAGGATAAAGGAAGGAAGAGTCTGGAAAGGGTTACATGGTAGATTGAAGTAGGAGACTGAGGTCCAGAGAGTGGAGGTAGAGGATATATTGAGAGCGGTATAGGATGAGACAGAATAGTGCACTAAAGGGCGCTGAAGTTTTTTTTTTTTCTTTCTTCCTTTCTACATTAGGAGTAAAGTAGTACAATATATAGATACAGAACTACATAGAAAGGATATACATGTATAAAGGAACATAATAAAGAGCTATAAAATTGTACTGCATAAAATTCCATATGCGCGAGTAGGGATAGTCAAAGCCAAACTTTCAGGTGTTGCTGTACCTAAAAGTACACACACACACACTTATTTTCCTCCATATTTCAATAGTGAAGCACTTATAGATACAATTGTTAGGATCATATTTACATATTCTGATAATTAAATAAAATAAACAGAGACCCATCAGCATCTAATGAAATATGAAAACTATGCAGGAAACTATGCAGAAAACTGTCGGCAGGATACAGTAGTGTTTGCTCGTATAACCTGTGTATGTCTTTGATAATGTTATCCAATTTATTAAAGCGGTCGCGGTGAGCCCCATACCATCATCTGTCTTCAGATCGTAAATGAGACCATAACTTCTGGTTTTAACATTTTTTATTTATGTTCAACATAACATCCCATCCCCTGGGGCTGATCGATCAAATTTGGGAAGGTGGCTTACAGCCCCCCATCCCCAAGCCATTAGGAGGCAGCGGGGATCCCATCCCAAGGCCAGTGTATATATTGGGGGAGGGGGCATGCGGGCCTCCCCTCCCTCCCCAAACATCAGTTCCGGGGGCCCCCCATCCCCCAGAGCTTGTTCTCAGTGTCCCGGGAACCCCATCCTCGGGACACTACGGTTCGCTGCCGAGGAAAGTGTGGGCAGGGAATAAAAATAAATTCCTTGGCCACCTTTTCCCAGGTTTTACCAGAGTTTAGGCCAGAAAGTGCAACGCCTGCCTCCTCAAGTGTAAGTGGCTATTCTAGCTGGTTGCAGTCGGCTCCTGACAGCAGAGGCAACAGTATGTCCGCAACTAGTGGAGCATTGGTCTCGCATGCCGGGCAGATGTGTTCCACATACAGGGTCCCATAATACTGTGCACAGACAAATGTGATCCTAACAAAAATCTCCACCACCACCCCTGTCCCATCGGTCACCCTGGGAACCACTGTAGTCTCTGTGTGTTTTGTAGCTAGCCAATACAGAAGTTTATAGGATTTGACCACCCATTCATAGATATGCCTGGTGGAGGCTATCCAGCATCAGCGGGCCTCCTCCAGGCATAGATGGCGCAAGATGGCTCTATTGAGGACCCGGTGGTGTTGCATCTGTTCTGTCTGGTGGACCGTGCTTTACATTCATGGAACAATATGGATGCTTCTAGCTCTGTGATCTTCGCCAGCCTTTCGTGGTCCTTGCCCCTGCCATATAAACAGGTAACTCCTTGCAAGGATGCCTTACAGGCTCACTAAAGCATGGTAGGTGAGTCCACAGTGCCCTTGTTTATATCTAGAATTACCTTAAGCTTGTTTATAAGTTAATGAATAAATCATGGGCTGTGATAAATAGACAAACATACCAGCGATTGATGTGAGTATTCACTGTCTTCAGTTCCCGTTGCAAAATGTTTCTACAGTATTTCACTTTTCTGTTTTCAAAACACACATCAATCAGGAGTTTGTAAGGAGCTGGGGGGGGGAACGAGGGGTGTTGCTGATCCGTTTTGGCATGGAGGTTCAGTCGAAGAGCCAGCTCTTGAGATCCTTCCTGAATTGGGTCAGCAACATGAAATGGCCAATGTGGAGGGGTAGGGTGTTCCAAGTCCTGCCAGCGAGGTAGGAGAAGGATCTTCCTACGGTTCTGGGATTGTGAATCCGTGGGACGGTGGCCAGGGCAAGTTGGGCGGAGCAAACAGGTCTGGTGGGTACGTGGAATGAGAGCCGGTGGTTCAGATACGCTGGTCCTGAGTCCTGGAAAGCATTGTAGACACGTTGGAGGACATTGGTGTGACACCGAATACATCGCATGCAGACCTGAATTAAAACCCACACCTTACCAACCAAGCACAACAGTAGGGGTAGCATCTACCCTAACCAACATTTGGATAATGACTATCATTTAATTTTCTTTGATTCACACTATGCTTGCACATAGCAACAAGTCCACTGCAGCCCAAATGCAGTACCTCTCTATTCACCCAGCTGAAGCATGACACTAAGGGGCCGATTACGATGTCGGACGGACCTGAGTCCGTCCGACATCGATCTGGAACTAGGACCAACTGACCTCCTGTCGGCTGTCCCAAACCAGCAAGTAAGATGTGACCGAACACTGTTTGGTCGCAATCCTATTCTTTACAATGGGAGCACGCATTCCGAACGGAATGCATGCTCTCATTGTAAAGAGCAGAGGTGCAGTTCATCCCTGCACCCCGTGGTAGGCACCTCAAGGTGCCTGCCACTGGGTGCAAGGATTAACAGGGGGGCACCATACGGCATAGTACTCGGCCCCTAAATGTTTCCCATAGAGGCCACTCTGCACACCCATAATCGACCAAACATGAATAACAAACCGGGTACAAAAGGGTCAGTCTCTTACACAAAAGATGGAAGCACCTTGAGGCTTTCTCAAAGATATGAAGTGTTACATAGATGCCATATTAAAATTCAATATAAAGGGACTCATTCAAAACAATGAGGTGGTATATTTACATACTGTCAGAGACCTATCTGCTACTCTACTGTCAATGGATCCCTGTACAACAGAGAGACTTCCTGGACTGTGCCCAGGCCTCAGAGGTGTGACATTTAGATAAAACCACCATCTTCTGATTGTAGACCTTGCAGGGCCCATTGTCAGTCTGTGGGAGACACCCTCCTTCGTATTTCTTCCAGGAGGAAGGTACCTTTGTAGTTCAAGGGGCTAGATTACTATTCAGGAAACGAATTCTAGGTTTCATTAATACTGAAATAGAGCCACTAAAACGGTTTCTCTCTCTCTCTCCCTCAATAACCAACAAATTCTCTATGGATTAACACAGAGTTCAATTTTGTCCCCTCTGCTTTTGAATATTTTGATAAGTCTGTTAGCTGACATTCCTCACAATCTAGGCACAAGGTTCTACATGTATGCGGACAACACACAGTATTTGGATTGTCACCTAATTTACACCATTGAAACACTCTCAATACAAGCTTGGAGGTGGCCACTTGCAGAAGGTCTACAAATTACACAAAACTAAAGCCCAGTAAAAGTGAGATTCTCTTGACCTCACTGTGAGAAGTTGGCCTGATGTATGATGTCACTAGTTCTAGTGTACACCTTATATCAGTCCAAATACCCTTATGGTGATTGGTTGTAAAGTCAACCTTATAGACCAGCTATCCTGGTGGTAGCATGGACAAGAGCAGTCTTAGGCTAAACTCTGAATGGCATGTGAAGCCAGCTGTGATACCATATATAATCCCTTGAATACCAAATGAAAGGACACCACAGCAGATATATATATAAAATAAAGTGTATTTATTCTAGTCAAACCCTCAGCACTCTTTATGAGATTAGAGGTAAGTACAACACAGTCTTATTTATGCATGCATTAAGTCACACAGGTAAGTAATACAGTTAGGCCCTAGGGGCCACGCAAACCATATACTAAGTAAGTGGTATAAGGACCACTGTCACGGAAATAGGATAGGCCTAGGCCTAGGGAATCGCTGGGGCTACACTATACTACCAAAGGTTAGGAAGTGGGAGGCCCACGGAATTCAGGTGCAGAGTGCAAACACTCACGCGTAATGCGTAAAAGTCACTAGCAATAGTACAGTTTAGAAATAGATAGATTTAGGACACTTCCAGAGTAGCTAGGAAGTCGAGACTGGAAAACTAGACACTAGGATAGTCACTATCCTGATGAGCACCGGAGTACCCAAGTTACCTAGCCCACAGGCTGCGGGTGCATAGGGGTGAAGTTGCGTCGGGTTTCGTCGTCGACTCCTATGGATGCCTGAAGAAAGATGCTGACAGGCAGTCAGTGAAGAGTGTCCGGTGGATCCCAAGGCTGGGATCAAGAAGAGAGGAGACCTGCAAGCAGAAGGGACAGAGTCAAGGTCACTAGCCAGTGACCACGTGGAACCAGGAAGGAACCAGGCGATGTCGTGAAGATTGCAGGTGAAGGTGAAGCTTGTCGCTGCAGCCACGAGGACCAGGAAGCGTCGAGGACGACCAGGACCAGGAGGCGAGCCGTCCCACGAAGGCTCTTGCTGTCGGCGGCATCGAAGTTGGACTAGGACTCACCAAGCCTTGGCAAGCGGAACCCACGCAGAACGGAGGACTTGCTTCTGGTGCAGACCAGGAAGGTCTGGGATGCTTCTCTTTTTCAAAGGAGCAGGAGCAAGTCTGGAGGAGCCAAACCAGCGCTGAAGATTACGGGATGCGTCGTCACAAAGGCCACTAGCCAGCGGGCAAGCGACCGGACAGACGCGGCAAGCAGGAAAATGCAGAAGGGCCCCACGCAGGACTCGTGGAGTGTGGGGGGCTGGTCTTCAGTGCAGATGGTGCTTGGGGTTGGGGCTTCTCAATCCCCGGTGCACAACTTCGAGGGTGCCTCAGAAGCTGCGCTTGAAAATACTAGTCACTTTTCCCAGGTAGCCGGTCCCACGTCTCTCGTCGCCTCCACGGATCTCAGCTCTGCTGTGGATGTGGATCAGGGTCGGAGGAGTCTGGAAGTCAAGGCTCTGGTCGGGCTCTGCAGTCGGTCCCTCGTAGAACTTTAGCAAAGCAAAGGGTAGTCTCTTGATGGTGCCTGTTTGCACAGGGTAGCCACTCCTTGGCCACAAGGGAGATTCTTTAGTCTTCTTCTTTCGTCGAATGTCGAAGGTCCAGAGTTTCTGTTCACGTTTGCAGGTTCAGGATAATCTAAAGTCTTGAGGCCCAACTCCCACTCTTATACTAATCTGGGGGGCTGGGTTACCTGCTAGGTCACGCCTTATGGGTGGGACCTGGGAGGGGGGTGGTTACACCCCCTTCCCTTTGTCCAGTTTCGCGCCAGGACTGGGGCTGGTGTGCCCCAGCACCGGTTTGAACTGGACTATGCATGGGACACCTTGTGTGCCCCAGGCATGTCTCATTCCTTTCAGCCCTCCCTGCCCCAATACACTAAAGTCTGTCTGGGGAGGTGCTAGCACCTCCCCAAGCAGGAAACCTATTGTCCAAGCCTCCCTTGCCGGGATCACTCCCAGCAGCAGGAGGTCAGACTTGTGTCTGTGGCAGCAGCATCCATTTTGTGATGCTGAGGCTTTGGTTAGAGTTAAACAGCAAAGTAGGATTTTAACATGTCTCTCCCTCTAGAAGGGAGGAATAATATCCTCATCACCAGAAATGGTATGGGGGTATTATTCCAAAGTGTTAGACACCTTACACGACATGTTTTGATAAAGCCAAACCATAGTTACCATAACCGTTTAAGATTATAAGGCACTTTAAGAGTATATGGTAGGCTATATCATAGAACAGCTATAAGGACATGATTCCGAAAGCTGCAGACAGGCTCAGCTCGTGCTAGAGCACCATCTCACATGTTACCAAGCACTCTGCCTCCAGGATTGTTAAGGCCTGCCATAGGAGTGACTGATAGGTACACATGTGTCTATATATAAGGGTAGATATAGGCATACTATATCTAAGCAAGGGGTGATTACACGACCTTGCCCCAGCTGAGTGATCAGCCAGTTGTGCCTGATTGGAAGGCCAGACCAGGGGTGGCATAATACATGCTGCAGCCCCTGGGAGGCCTAGGGTACACCTATGCCCTGGGTACCTAGGGTACACTGTACAGGGTCCAATAAGGTGATCCTTACCAATTGGGAATGTACCTATGGTACATGGAGTCCATTTTAAAGAGAGAGCAGACAGCCTGAGACCCTGAATGGCAGGATCTCAGGCCAACTAAGTCGAAAAACCAGCTAGACACTAGGCAAAAAGTTGGGGGTAACCATAGTCAGATATCCACTTTCCTACACTCACCTAAAATGAACAAGATACATGCGAGTTCGCCACCCACAATGGGACCCCCCGCCCCCAGCCTGCTACATCGGTCCGTAATTTGTGGCAATTTATATCGATTCAAATCTTACTGTCTTCCCAGGTTACTTGCATCACTAAAATTTTCAACTGATAGTACTCTGGCCAGTTATCCCTCTTTTGGACAGAAAGTTATGAATCCCAGTGTTCAATGCCCTAATCCAATCTAAATCGACAGAGGCAATTCTTTTCTGTTGGCAACTTCAACCCCCCCCCCCCAAAAAAAACTAGACCAAGTGGTGCAAGAAACAGCAGCTCGGCTGTGATTTAATAAGATAACTGCAGCGAGTAGGAAATTACACTGGGTGGAACAGGATACGATCACTTCTAAAGTACTCACTAATATTTACAAGGCTATCTATGCAAATACATCCACCTTCTTTGGCCACAATATTTCTTGTCACATTTCACCCAGATAGCTAACAAACCTCCACTTACGGAGACCGGGGAAGTTACTGAGCACAATACCACAAGCAATTTTCTCTGCTCTTATTTAGTTGGAAATCGCTGTGATGAAAGAAAAAATAATTCACTGGAACCTGGTGAGGACATGTCATGCAGAACCATGAAGGGAATCCCCTGGATGAATAGCCTGATGAGCATTTCCAGGATAAAAAAAAAATGAATGAATGAGTGAGTGGCAGGACTCCAGCAAGACTAGGATACTGGCAAGGGTATTAATTAATACGCTGAACGCACCTCACATTTTCAGTATCTAGAACAATTTTAAGCAAGTATTGAAATCAAATTCTATAGAGACCATTTTTAAAACGTTATTCGTTATCAAATGCCAACATTACTTTTAGAAAACAAAATCCATCTTGTGAACTATGCAAGATGAGCGGCAAAATTAATTCAAGAATGTGAGGGCCTTAATCTAGGAGAGTTCAAAGTAATTCTATATAAACTAAAGATATCAAGTTTAACTCTTTCATAAACTTCTCCAAAGTTTGCCAAGACTTGGAAAAGTGCATAATTAGCACAGAAATCAATTTGGGGGAAATAAACTTGCGTTGTCCACTTACTCTGAATCTGTGAAAAAGCAATGCATACATCGCCAGGGATTTGCAATAAAGAAATCTACGGAAATGTTTGCAGGTGCAGTTTAAAAATGCTAGTTAAGGTAAAATGAGCAGACCACAAAGAGAGAAAAGCAGAGAGTCAGTTATTTTCCCTTTAAATAAACTGATCTTTTGGACTCACTGGAATTTATGCCAGATTAACATCAATATATTCACTGTATTTCTTCCAAACTTCAGTGGTTTTGTCCAGTAGCTGTGGTTGCTACAAAAGAAAAGGGTGCCAATCCGACAATATTACTTGTAAAAAGGCTGATAACCAAACAGACCAATACTCTATTTTTTGTGAACATGATCATTCGGTTTAGGAATTTCTGCTGGGAACGAAAACGTTCTGTATTTGTGCTAATCACTTTGTTTTGATCAAATTATCACGTTAAGTAAAGTATTCTCCATCACTTACTAACATCAGTGTGCACAATGACACCTAGAAGCAACTAAACGTGCAGTGAGAACGGTATAGGCAGAAGGATGTATTCAATATAAGGCAGTCTAACAAAGTAGTGCACGCAAAGAGCGTACTATGGGCTTTTCAGAAACCCTTACTGCATCTATAAGCGCTTGCAATAATCTACCCAAAGGCCGATGTTCACCTAACTTGTCTTTGGGGCATATGTATTAAAGTATTTTGTATTCGCAAATGCTGTGAATCGCAAAAAAACAGCGTTTGCGAATACAAAATCGCAAAAGGAGATGTATGAGGCATTTCAGCCTCGCAATCTTAAGGAATCGCTAAATTTGCGATTTCTTAAGTTTGCGTAAGCATTTAAGAAATCGCAAATTGCGATTTCTTAAATGCAATGTAACACGCACCCAAGTTGTGCGATTTCTCCTTAAGAAATCGCAAATTACCACCAACTTCAAGTTGGTGGTAAGTTGCGATTTCTTTGAAATATGCACTTTTTTTTGCATATTTCAAAGTGCCATGTGGTGCACATACATGCCCTTAGGGCATGTATGTGCGCCATATGTGCACACATGCTGATGTCAGGGGTGCATCAGCGTGTCATCATGACACCCTTGCACCTTTGAAAATATTCTCAATTTGCGATTAGCAAATAGCGATTCGCAAATTGAGAAGGACTTCCCATTCATTGCTATGGGCCTCCTGGCCCATAGGAATGAATGAGAAGGTATTCCTTAATTGCGATTTCGCAATTTGCTAATCGCAATTAAGGAATTTTAAGAAATCGCAAAATTTGTGCAATTATTTAAATACATCCCGTTTTGCAATTCTCAAATAGCGATTCTCAAAAAATCCCTATTTGAGATTCGCAAATGGAGATGATGATACATATGCCCCTGGGTCTCTTAGCATCTTGATAGCCTGTTGCACTGTATATAAAAATCTACAACACACAATTTTTCTCTCATACATCCACAACAAAAAGTTTGGTTATGGGAACAAAGCAATGACATGTGTGATATTTTTACCTTTAAAAGCTGCATCTAATTAAGCATAGTTGCTGGAGCATCCTAGCTCAATGTAAATCAGACTTTTGAGCAGACTGAAAACTTACCAGTGACCAGCTAGATTTCTCAGGTTGCTGTCTGTCCCGGATGGTAAATATTTAGGAAAAAGAGATAACTGAAAAACCCAGCCCCTCAAAACACAATTCATAAAGGCATTTGTGAGTATGTGTCGTAGTACCCCTGCAGTACTACTTTACATGCTCAAGTATGCCTTTGTGAATTGGCCACACAACATATAAAGTGGGAATATTTCAAGAAGATTTGCATACAGTTATTACAAACTGAAAGGACTCTGCCCCCTTTGCACCTTTACTAATAGGGAGCTGGACATTTAGGGAGTTGAGTAATTCATAAAAGCACTCAGTAGTACTTCTAGTAGTATTGAACAAGTTACTTACCTTCGGTAACGATGTATCTGTAAGAAACATTAGTTAGTTAGATTCCTCACCTTAGAATATCCCCAGGCGTCAGACTGGATCCGGAAGATTTTTCGTCAGCAATACCCCTTGCGCGTCGCTAGGCGTCGTCTGCGGCTCCGCGTCCGTCGTCGGCGTCGTCGTGCGCCGGGATGACGTCGTCGGAGTACTTAGACGCCGCCCTCGCGCGCTGACGTCAGTTCTTGTACATAGCCTTCCGCGCCAGGAACGCAGAGCCATGCAAAGACCGACACTGGTGCCAAAAATAAAATCTAGGGGCCTGAAAAGGATAACCTTAACCCTAGATGTCAGTTCGCAGAACGGGGAGGATGGGTGGGTCGGTGAGGAATCTAACTAACTAATGTTTCTTACAGATACATCGTTACCGAAGGTAAGTAACTTGTTCATCTGAAAGAAACACGTTAGTTAGATTCCTCACCTTAGAATAGATACCCAAGCAATACCATCCCCGGTGGTGGGTCTGCGAACCAAGATCACACCAGAAAGTCCTGGAGGACAGAACGGCCAAAGAAGCCATCCCTCCGGACTTGGCTGTCAAGGCAATAATGCCTGGCAAACGTGTGTAGCGAAGCCCACGTTGCCGCCTGACAGATGTCCTGCAAAGGGACACCCCGTCCCAAAGCAGTAGTAGCCGCTGTGGCCCGAGTAGAATGGGCGCGCAGCCCAACAGGAGGGTCCTTTTTTGCCAAGGAATAACACATTTTGATGCACAAAACGACCCACCGAGAGATGGTCCGTTTGTGCACAGCTTTCCCCTTCTTAGCACCCACGTATCCAACGAAAAGCTGGTCGTCCACCCGGAACTGCTTCGTGCGGTCCAAATAAAAGGAGAGCGCACGTTTTGGGTCCAGACGGTGGAGCCTCTCTTCCTCTTTGGAAGGATGCGGAGGCGGAAAGAAGGTGGGCAAGGTGACAGACTGCCCAAGATGAAATGGAGTCACCACTTTCGGAAGAAAGGAGGGACGAGGCCGAAGGACAACCTTGTCCGGATGAACAGACAGAAAAGGAGGCTTTGAAGATAAAGCCTGGAGCTCACTCACCCGTCTAGCCGAGGTGATGGCTACCAGAAAAGCAGTCTTAAGAGTCAGAAGACGAAGGGGACAATTGTGAAGAGGCTCGAAGGGAGCGCACATCAGGAATGTCAAGACAAGATTCAAGTCCCACTGAGGCATTACAAACGGAACAGGAGGGAACGTGTGAGTAATGCCCTTTAGAAAGCGTGTAACTACAGGGGACTTGAAAAGAGAAGGCTGATCAGGAAGCCGCAAGAAGGCAGAGATGGCAGCAAGATAACCTTTCAGGGTGCCCAGGGCAGAGCCCTGCCGGGCCAGAGAAAGAAGAAAGAGTAGAACCTCAGAAAGAGGGGCGGAAAGGGGATCCACAGCCTTTGCTGTGCACCATGCCACAAATTTGTTCCACCGGCAGGCGTATACCGTCTTTGTGGAGGGACGCCTGGCTGCCAGAATGATATCACAGACTTCAGGAGGCAAGTCAAATGGCATCAACTGCCGCCGCTCAATCTCCACGCATGGAGGTGGAGGCTGGACAGGTTCGGGTGGAGGACCGTCCCCTGCTGCTGCGACAGAAGATCCTCCCGAAGGGGCAGACGTATCGGAGGATCGGTCAACATACTGAGTAGCTCGGGATACCAGTACCTTCGTGCCCAATCCGGAGCCACCAAGATGACTTGGGCCCGGTCGCGCCTGATCTTCTTCAGCACTCTGGGCAGAAGTGGTATAGGCGGAAAGGCGTACAACAGACCGCAACTCCACTCGTGACGAAAAGCGTCGCCGAGCGAGTGCGCGCATTGGAAATTCCAACACGCAGAACTGCTGACATTGCGCGTTCTCTTCGGTGGCGAATAGATCTAACCAAGGCTCTCCCCACTGCTGAAAGAGACCTTGCGCCACTTCGGAGTTCAGACGCCATTCGTGATCCATCATGCACCGGCGGCTGAGTTCGTCTGCTCTGGCGTTCAGAGAGCCCGCCAGATGTTGAACCACTAGGGTGACGCCCTGGTGTTCCAGCCACGTCCAGAGGCGCAGAGCCTCCTGACAAAGGGTCCACGACCCCACCCCGCCCTGTTTGTTGCAATACCACATGGCGGTGGTGTTGTCCGTAGACACCTGCACGACACTGCCCTGACAGAGGGAAGGAAGGCTTTCAGTGCAAGCCGGATCGCTCTCAACTCCAACAGGTTGATGTGGAGACGAGACTCCGCCGGAGACCAGAGGCCTCTGATCTCCGCCTCTCCCATATGGCCACCCCATCCCAGGAGGGACGCATCCGTCACTACGACATGCTCCGGTTGGGGAAGGGAGAGGCTTCTGCCCATGACCCAATCGCGGTCCGTGAGCCACCACTGCAACTGCTTCGCAGTGCCCTCCGAGATCAAGACATGGTCGGACAGGTTGCCGTGATGCTGGGCCCACTGAAACTTCAGGTCCCACTGCAGAGCCCGCATGCGCCGCCTGGCGTGATGCACTAGTAGGATGCAGGAGGCCATCAGCCCCAGAAGCCGCAACACTAGCCTGACCGAAACCCAGGATAGAGGCCGAAAGATGGGAATCAGGGCCTGAATATCCTGGACCCGCTGTTCCGGTGGATAGACCCGGAACTGCGCCGAATCGAGAACCGCTCCGATGAAAAGGAGCTTCTGAGAGGGACTCAGGTGTGACTTCGGCACGTTGATGGAAAACCCCAGCAAATGCAGGAGATCCGCCGTAGTCTGGAGGTGGGAGACGACTGCCCGGGGCGAGCCCGCCTTCAACAACCAGTCGTCGAGATAGGGGAAGACTGGAACCCCTGATCTGCGCAGATGAGCTGCGACCACCGCCATCACTTTCGTGAACACCCGAGGGGCACTGGTGAGACCGAAGGGGAGCACGGTAAACTGAAAGTGCTCTGGGCCCACCGTGAACCGCAGGTAACGCCGGTGGGCCGGCAGGACGGGGATGTGGAAATATGCGTCCTGCAAGTCCAACGCTACCATCCAGTCTCCGGGGTCTAGGGCAGCTAGAACCTGAGCCAAGGTCAACATCTTGAACCTCTCCTTCCGGAGGAAGGCATTGACGTTCCGGAGGTCCAAGATAGGGCGTAGGCCCCCTTTGCCCTTCTTGGGAACCAGAAAGTAGTGGGAATAACAACCACGACCTACTTCTGGACTCGGAACGCGCTCGACGGCCCCCTTGGCCAAGAGGGCGGAAACTTCCCCGTGGAGAAGATTCAAATGATCCCCCGAGATACGGTGGTGCTGCGGTGGCATGGCTGGAGGGGTCGTCTCGAAGGGGAGGGAGTAGCCCCTTCGGACGATTTGCAGCACCCACCTGTCCGATGTGATGGACCGCCAGTGGAGCAGGTGATGGCGAACTCTGCCGCCCACTGGCGTGGAATGGGCCTGAAAGCTCGGACTAGGAAGGTTTTGAGGCGGATGCTGCCGGGGTGGATGTGGGCTGACCTCGTCGTCCTCCAGAACCGCCTCGGCGGAAACCACGTCCGCGACAGCGCGCAGGTTGATTCTGCGGCTGGTGGCTAGGCGCACGTGAGGAGGCACCCCTTCCTTGGCCGCGAAAGGCGGAAGTTTGCGACCGCGGGGCCGAGAGGCCCAAGGACTTGGCCGTAGCCCGGGAGTCCTTAAAGCGATTCAGCGCACTGTCCGCTTTCTCGCCAAAAAGGTGAGTGCCATCAAAGGGCATGTCCATGAGAGAGCTCTGGACATCACCCGAAAATGACGTGGACCGCAGCCAGGCGTGACGTCTAAGCGCCACTGAGGTAGAAATCGCCCTACCCAGCGAGTCCGTGGTGTCAAGCCCACATCGTATGGCATGTCGCGCGGCATCCCTCCCATCGGCCAGAGCCTGGGTAAGTCGTGTCCGGACCTCCTCCGGACACAGGGGCAGCGCGTCCTCCACCGCATCCCACAGAGAGTGGGAATAACGGTCCAAGAGACAAGCGGTGTTCAAAGACCGCAGGCCCAAACTAAGGGAGGAGAACAGCTTCTTGCCAAACTGCTCTAGTCTCTTGGAATCCCGGTCCGGCGGGGCGGTCGGGAAAGAGGATTGGGAGGTGGAGGCCTGGATAACCAGGCTCTCAGGGGTAGGGTGTTGGGACAGAAAACTGGGGTCGCCCGAAGCAGGGCGGTGGCGCCTGGCGACGTTCCTGTCCACAGGAGGAACTGTGGAGGGCTTGGACCATGAGCCCTGTAGAACGTCAGTGAGGGCCTCATTGAATGGCAGCAGAGGCTCAGTGGAGCTTGCTGCAGACTGAAGCACCTCAGTGAGGACGTTCGTCCTCACAGCCACGGCAGGTAGCTCGAGCCCAAGGGCTGCGGCCGCCTTGCGCAGCACCACCGAGAAAGCAGCACCCTCCTCCGAAGCCACAGTCGGAGGAGAGATGAATCCAGTGTCTGGCGAGGTATCCAGGCCACTGGCCTCCCCCAGTTCATCTGCCCAGTCCTGGGACAGTTGGGCCTGAGCGGCCATAGGATCCTCGGATCCCTCCCAGTTGTCCCCATCATCCGACTCCTGGTATAGAGGAGAAAGTAACGGAGCCGGGCGGTAGACAAAATGTGTCTCTAGCGGCGTCGATCTCGGCATCCATCGACGCCGGACCGGCGCCGGGCCCGGAGCGGGACTGAACTGGGGCACGACGTCGAGCGGAGTCGACGTCGGCGTCGGGGGTGGAACCGGTGTCGACGCCGGCGGAGGAGGCGTGACAAGGTTGACCGGCGTCGACGGGGACTCGAGAACGGGTCCCTCGGGCGCTTGCGGCGTCGAGGCCGGAGCCGTCAACGGCGCCGGGGCCGGAGCCACCGGCAGGCAAGGCAGCCCAGTCGGGTCCGCGGGGCCCGAAGGCGCGCCAGTGGGCGCCGACGGCGGAGCCAGGTTCCTCATGGCCGAGAGGAAGGCACTGACCTCCGTCGGCGTCGCGTCAGTCCCAGGGACCGGAGGGTATGGGGACGGGCACGGCGCCTGCGGCTCCGCCGGAGCCGCGGGGGTGGAATCACCCTGACCCTCGACCGAGTCGCGCGACCGGCGAGGGGAGTCCGAAGAGCGATGTCGCCTCTTGGACGTCTTGGAATGCTTCGACTTACCCGAAGACTTGGATCCCGACGACCGATGGTGACGTCGGCTGCGGCTCCGCGACCGATCCTTGGACCTCCTCCTGGACCGGGATCGAGAGGCGCGCGGAGCCGAGTGGCGAATCTCGAGAAGCTTACGGGACCGCTCCCGTCTAGCCTTCGAGGTCAGGGCCTTGCAGTCCGAACACGACTCCGCGTCGTTATTGAGGCCCAAGCAGTAAAGACACAGACGGTGATGGTCCGTAACCGACATCAATCGGTTACAGTCCGTACAAGCTTTAAACCCAGGCATCCTACCGGCACCGGTGTCGAGACACGATCAAAAAAGTTAGTCAAAAATTGACTAAAGGGGTAGCTCTCCTGGATCTGCGCTTACTGGCGCGGAAAAAAGAAGAACTGACGTCAGCGCGCGAGGGCGGCGTCTAAGTACTCCGACGACGTCATCCCGGCGCACGACGCCGACAACGGACACGGAGCCGCAGACGACGCCTAGCGACGCGCAAGGGGTATTGCTGACGAAAAATCTTCCGGATCCAGTCTGCGCCTGGGGATATTCTAAGGTGAGGAATCTAACTAACGTGTTTCTTTCAGATACTGTAGTACTACTTCACACATTCAGAAAAGCCTATGTGAATTGGCCCCAAAGTGTTCAACTAATTCTACTGGAAGTGTCTAAAAAGAGCACCCAAATGATCTGGTTCAAGAGTACAAGAAGCTAAATTACGTATTTAATATTGGTTAGTTTGGAAGAAGCATTTAAAACATTATAAGGTTTTTACCCAATTCTATGTGCTTTGTTATAGCGTTTTGTGGCATGTCTACATTACAGAAGAGCCATGGATGCTCTGTGAAATTTACCCAGGGACATTGTTTGGGTGGTCTATCTTGAATTGTCTGACTATCTTAAAGGACGTAGTTGGAGAAGGAATATTTTGTATTTTAGAAAGTTCTTGTTTTTTTGTTGCCAGCTGGAATGGGATTGAGTGGAGGGATAGAACCAGCACACTTACCATCCAGATTCACACATATGCAATTGGAAAACCTCAGTACTTTTAGACCTTCTGGAGACTATACCTTGGAAACTACTCAAAAGTTTTAATGGGGGTATAAGCTGGTGTTTTCTGTTGTCCCTAAAAACATACTGTGAGGATTTAAGAGTGTTTAGAGTTACGCGATGTGTGACATATGACAAAAAGTGGCTGATGTCACGTCTGCCATATTGCGAGTCCTTCAATGTCAAAGCCCTCTAAATACAGCAGATAGGACATCCACTATTTTTTGGCAGATGTCCTGCTCTGCCAGACTCTAATAAGTTCTAGGTTTGCATGTAATTAAACTGTATACATTTATGTTTGAATCTTTTTATTACTCATTAATCGAAGGTCATAAACCAGATACATCATTACAGCCTTGTATAAGGGCTAATCTATGCTAAAAATAAAAACACAATTCCCAACTATTTGTTCAACAAATATTCTATTTGCAGCTTGCGAAAACATCCCAGCTCTGTAACACAGCTCCTCAACAGGAACAGAGGGCAGAAAAGAAATAGATGAGGGACAAAAGGAACACAAATCAAGCATACTTCTTAACAGGCTAATGCCAGGACCCTCTACCTGACCACCAAAGAGAATCATCCCTGGATATTAGACAGTGCAAGAAACGAGCATTGCCAAACAATAGGCCTTGTCAATGCTCTTTAGCATGCATGGTTAACAACAAAACCGATCACTAGTAAAGCCTGATGGTCTGACTTTAATGTGCTATGGCTTGCAAGCAGAGGGAAGCACATGGGTATAATTGTGCATGTCTGTGCTTGTATAAAATAGAACATTAAAGCAAAACCTACTAGCATCAGATATGCCATATAACATACACATTAAAATCGAGCCCAGGAACAAAACCCAGGGTGGTGGGGGAGCTAGAATAAAAAGTTGTGCATTCAGCCATATGAACCTTTCTTTGGATAAAAGGGGCATTGTGAAGCGCGATTATCTGTTCCTAACCGCAGCCCTACTGGAGGTATTGAATATGCTACTTACCAGTATGCATCTGTTCTTGGCATGTAGGGCTGCTGACATTCATATCTGTGCATAGATCGCCGCCTAGTGTTGGGTCCGGATGATTGCACATTGTTGTCCTGGAAGAGTCTTCGAAGTATCACGAGATAGGTGGCTCCTCCCCTGGACTACAGTGCGCATGGGCATCCTCTCCATCCTTAGATTGTTTTTCGCCATTGTGGCAGTGATGGAGTAGATACAGTAAGTGATGACCATGCTATACAGTAATTCTGAGTGCTGCAGCCGCTACAGGCGCCGGGGAGGAGGGTGGGCGATATGAATGTCAGCAGCCCTACATGCCAAGAACAGTTGCATACTGGTAAGTAGCATATTCAGTTCGAGGCATGTGGGCTGCTGAATTCATATCTGTGCATAGATTATATAGCAGTCCCTCCATTAGCGTCGGCTGCCCGTGCCAGCTGCAGCAGTCTGAAAAAGAGTTTTGAGAACAGCCTGTCCTACACCTGCCTGCTGTTTTGAGTGTACATCTACGCAGTAGTGTTTGGTAAATGTATGTATAGTGGACCATGTGGCTGCTCTACAGATTTCCTGTAAAGGAATGTTTCCTAGGAAAGCCATGGACGTCCCTAACTTTCGTGTTGAGTGGGCTCGTGGGGGAATCGTTAATGTGCGTTTAGCTTTTTGATAGCAAATTTGAATACATTTAACGATCCACCTGGCTATCCCTGCTTTGGAAATGGCGTTGCCCTTGTGTTGTGGGGAAAAGGCAACGAAAAGTTGTTTTGTTTTCCTAAAGTCCTTAGTTCTGTCTATATAGTACATGAGGGCCCTCTTTACATCTAGTGTATGGAGCATTCTCTCTGCAACATTGTGTGGACTCGGAAAGAAAACAGGCAGTTCAATAGTTTGGTTCATGTGGAACTGCGATATCACTTTAGGCATGAATGTGGGGTTGGTACGTAGTACAACTCTGTTTGCGTGAACTTGTATGAATGGCTCTTGAATGGTTAGTGCCTGGAGTTCACTAACTCTTCTTAACGAAGTGATTGCCACTAAGAAAGCTACTTTCCAGGTGAGGAATTGAATCTCACATGAATGGAGGGGTTCGAAGGGTGGACCCATTAATCTGGTGAGGACCACATTGAGGTTCCACACCGGTGCCGGTGGGTGTCTTGGGGGAATTACTCGTTTGAGTCCCTCCAAGAAGGCTTTGATGGCAGGCACTCTGAATAAAGAGAGGTGCTGCCTGTTTTGAAGATAGGCTGCTATCGCGGTTAAATGGATACGTATGGAGTTGTATGCCAGATTGCATCGGTATAAGTGTAAGAGGTAACAGATGACGTTTTGAATGGATGCGTCCAGCGGGTTAATGTCATTGTTGTTGCAGTAAATGACAAACCTCTTCCATTTAGCCGCATAGCAAGCTCTGGTAGTGGGTCTTCTGGCCTCCTTGATGATGTCCATACATTCAGGTGGCAGGTTTAGGTAGCCAAACTCTAAGACTTCAGGAGCCAGATTGCCAGGTTCAGCTGTTGCGGATCTGGGTGCAGAATTTCGCCATGGTTCTGCGTTAAAAGTGCGGGTTTGATCCGCAGCCTTTGATGCGGCACCACGGAAAGTTCTAGAAAGGTGGTGTACCATGGTTGGCGTGCCCATGTGGGAGCAACTAGGATGAGGGTCAGTGAGTGTTGTCGCAGTTTGCGTGCCACTAGCGGTATTAATGGCCCTGGGGGAAAAGCGTACGCAAATCTGCCGGACCAGTTCATCCATATCGCATTGCCCTGTGACTGCGGATGTGGGAACCTGGCGGCAAAGCTTTGGCATTTTGCGTTTTCGTTAGTGGCGAATAGGTCTATCTCTGGATGACCCCACTGTTGGAAGTACGGTTGGAGTACTGACGGATGTAGCTCCCACTCGTGCATCTGGTGGCTGTGTCTGCTGAGCAGATCTGCCATCTGGTTGTCCTTGTCGGGGAGGTGTTCCGCCATGAGGAATATGTTCCTCTGAATGGCCCACTTCCACATGCTCTGAGCCAGATGAGACAACTGTGGAGAGTGTGTTCCTCCCTGCTTCTGTATGTAGTACATGGCAGTCATGTTGTCCGTCCAGATCAACACGACTTTGTTGCACAAGTGTACTTTGAATGCCTTCATGGCTAGGAAGATTGCCATCAGTTCTAAAACGTTGATGTGCATCTTCTTTTGCTGAGTCGTCCATAGTCCCTGCACTGTGTAATGGAGTACATGAGCTCCCTAACCCTGGAGAGAGGCGTCCGCTGTCAGTATTATTTGTGGAACAGGCTCTTGGAACGGTCGGCCCTTGCAAAGGTTTTGTGGATTCCACCAATGCAGAGAGTTGTATGCCCGACCGCTCACCAACACTAGGTCTTTTAATTGTCCGTGAGCCTGATTCCATTGACGTGCCAAGCACTCCTGAAGCGGGCGCATATGTAGTCTCGCGTGCGGGACTATGAAAATGCAGGAGGCCATCATGCCTATCAACTGCATGAACACTCGCGCAGGAAGGGAGTGTTGAGGTTTGAACTTTGAGATCAGCAGTTGCATGCTGTTGATCCTCACTAAATTTGGCTGAGCTGTGGCTGTCAGAGTGTTTATGGTCGCGCCCAGGTACTGTCGTACGTGTGCGGGTTGTAGATGCGATTTTGGGTAATTTAGTGAGAATCCCAGACTGTGAAGAAGGTGAATGGTGAGGGACATGTGGCTGGCACATTGCTGGGCTGACTTTGCCTGAACAAGCCAGTCGTCCAGGTAAGGGAAGACGTGAATGTGTTGTCTCCGTAGATGTGCAGCCACTGTTGCTAGGCACTTGGTAAAGACCCTGGGTGCTGTTTTTACTCCGAAGGGGAGAACCTTGAACTGATAGTGAAGCCCCTGAATAGTGAACCTGAGATATTTCCTGTGTGATGGGTGTATGGGTATGTGGAAATACGCATCTTTCAAGTCCAGTGTGGCTAGGAAGTCTCCCTGACTGAGTAGCGGTAGAACCTGCTGTAGGGTGAGCATATGGAAATGCTCTGAGAGAATGTAGTGGTTGAGGGGTCTCAGGTCTAGTATAGGTCTGAGCGAACCGTCCTTTTTTGGGATTAAGAAGTACAGAGAGTACACCCCTGTCCCCTGTTGGTTGACGGGCACGACCTCTATTGCACCTTTTTGCAGCATACTTAGCACTTCCTGCTGCAATAATGCCAAGTGCTCTACGGACATAGGACGGTGCTTTGGCGGTATGTTGGGTGGAGTGGACGTTAATTCGAGACAGTAACCGTGCTGGATAATGTCCCTGCCCCACCTTTCTGTGGTGATGGTTTTCCAGACTGACAGGAACTGTTGGAGTCTCCCCCCGACAGGTGTTATGTGGTCGGGGGGGCAGGGAGAGGGCGTCACTGTTTGTTTTTGGGGGAGGACCTGGTGTTGCCGTACCCACGTCCTCTGCCTTTGGTGCTGGATCCACGATATCCACCTCTGGTGGTTTTATCATAGCTACTTTGGGTGCCCCCTTTATTGTACTGCTGCTGGGACCCCTGACCTCTAGCTGCTCCTCTATTCCCGGGGCGACGAAAGGAGCCACTACGAAACTGCTGCGACTGCAGAGCCCCCATTGATTTTGCAGTTTCAGTGTCTTTCTTAATTTTTTCGAGGGTAGTGTCAACTTCAGGGCCAAATAAATAGTCTGGGTTGACCGGTTGATTTAAGATATTGTTCTGAATCTCAGGCTTGAAGCCTGAGATTCTCAACCATGCGTGCCTCCTCAACATGACGCTAGTGTTGATTGCCCTCGCCGCAGTGTCGGCTGCGTCCAGTGCGCATTTGATGGACGCATTGGTAAGGAGTTGTCCCTCTCTGATAAGGAGCTCCGCTGCCTCGTTGTATTCATCTGGCAAATGTTGTAGCAGTGATTCTAGTGTGTCGTAGTGGGACCTATCATAACAGGCCAGGAGTGCCTGTGTGTTGGCAATGCGCCAGATGTTTGCCGCTTGCGCTGCAATCCGTTTGCCTGATGTCTCCAGCACTTTGGACTCCTTGTCTGGGGGAGGAGCATCACCCGTTGTTTGTGAGTGGGCTCTTTTGCGAGCATTAGCAACAACCATGGAGTCTAAAGGCAACTGACCCCTAATGTACATAGGGTCTCCGGGTGCAGGCTTGTATTTCTTTTCGATTCTGGGGTTCAGCACCCGTGCTCTGGTCGTTTCTTTAAAAATGTCTTTCGCAGGTTTTAGAACTCCTTTTAACATTGGCAGAGTTTTGACAGTTTTTTCAGAGGATTCGTCCACTAAGAAGTCTTCTTCTACAGTGTCAGAATGGAGTTCCACTCCATGATTGGCAGCAGCCCGTTCTATGAGGGCATTAAAGGCAGCAGTGTCCTCTGTGGGAGATGTCTTTATATTATAAAGCTGCGTGTCAGGAGTATCTGGTGCGGTACCCTGGTCGGTGGGGTCATCCCATGCCTGATCTGGGTCTTGCAAGTGATCATCAGGATCGATATCCCCAGGGTAGGTGGTATCATCCCCTACATAGTCCTCTCCTGCGTCTGCCTCTGAATGCGTAGGAGAAAAGGACGGTGGATCCTGATGGAAGGGTTGAAAGTGTTCATGAAGCACTGGTTCTGATCCTGCCGGCAATTTGTGTTTTAGAGGAATTTTGTAGGGGTCCAATCCCCTCTCTGGCGTGATTTTCTGCTTGCGGAGCATCAACCTACCAGTGTCGGCATCGATAAAGTGTGCCTGTGAAGGCTCGATATCGTTTGTCCAGTGTATGGGGACTGTGTTTGGCGGACACGTGTCCGAATCTCGAACATTTTCGGCACCGTGGGTGGCGGCAATCCAAACGTGATGTTCGCCGGCGCCGAGTGTGATTTTGCGGCCTTGTGCGTTTCGGGGCCCGACGTAGAGTGGAGGGTTGCCCGGTCCCTGATGCGTTGCAACGATGCTGAGACCTGTTGCACGGTGAACGCAGATGGCGCCTTGGAACCGATCGGCACCTTGGAGGTAGGCGTCGAAGCGGCATCCGACTTTTTTGCAGTCTTTGGGTCGTCGATCCGAAGGGAGGTATCGACGCTCGTCGGAGTCGATGACTTGGCAGGCGCCGCCGTCTTCGACGTCGACGCAGACGGGTTGGCCACTTTGACTTTGGTGGTTTGGGCCGTAATCTTCGGTGTCAGAGGCCAAGGCGCCGTGTGGGGACCGAGGGCCTTCTTCGGCTCTGCGCCCGGATCCGCTGCGGTGAGCTCGGCACCGAAATCTCTTTTGGCGCGTTCGGAGCCGATGACCTTTGCCGGCGTCGAAGGAGTGGAGGGCTTCGAGGCCTTCGAGCCGATCGCAACCATTTTCACTTTCGGTTTCGATGGAACCGGTGCGATGGACGGTTTCGGTTTCGCTGAAGGGAATCCAGTCGTCTTCGATAATAATGGCTCCTGTGAAATGTTCGAGGCCGGGCCTGGAGGCGGGGCCGAAGAACCGTGAGATCGATCTTGGGTAAGGCCCGTAGGCGATCCCTCGACCTGAGCCTTATGACGACTTAGTTTTTCGGCCTCCGTATCGACGGGTTGGACTAGCTCTTCACTGGAGCTACCTTCCTCGGCCCCAAGGGCCTCATCGTAGTCTCCTACCTCTTCGACGACTTCTTCTCCCTGAAAGATCACCTCGTCGTCGTCTTCCGATCGTGAGTCGTGTTCGGAAGCGGGGCTGGAGTCTACGTCTTCTACGCTCTCGGCGTCTTCGTCCTCGGTGCTAAAGATGTTGGCCGGGGCAGGCGCCGATTGCTGCGCCTCCAATCTCGCTGCCCGTCGATTCCGGAGAGTCTTCTTCGAGCGGAACCGGGCGCAGGCCATGCATTTCGACTCATCGTGATCCGGTGAGAGACATTTGTGGCATACCGGGTGGACGTCGATGTGTGGGTATTTCGCGTGGCATAAAGGACATCTCTTGAAGGGAGTCCTCGATTCCATCGTCGATCGAAGTTCGGACCAAGCGGATCCGAAAAGCTTGAAGAAGGTGCTAAAGCACTAAAGAAACTGGTCGATACCGAACGGGAACAGTACCGACGAGAACTAAAGGCCTTTTGGCCTTAAACTAAATTTTCCTAACTTGAGCTAAGATAAGCACATCCGAACCCAATGGCGGAAAAAAACAATCTAAGGATGGAGAGGATGCCCATGCGCACTGTAGTCCAGGGGAGGAGCCACCTATCTCGTGATACTTCGAAGACTCTTCCAGGACAACAATGTGCAATCATCCGGACCCAACACTAGGCGGCGATCTATGCACAGATATGAATTCAGCAGCCCACATGCCTCGAACCTTTTTTTCCCCATGTGCCATGAGGCCACAAACAGATCCAATGTCCTTTGGTCTGTCTCTAATTTCCAGTTGCGAGGGAAGCCCGCCATGGGCTTGCCACAATGGCCGCCTCTTACCAATGTGCACCTAAGTTTAACACAGGTGTGCAAAGATTGGTGCAATTTTGCAAATGGAAATTCCGCCACTTTGGTGTAATATCTGCAACGGCAAATTTAGAGTTAAAGATGTATTCGAGAGCATTCCACGGGTGAGTCTAGCTGAAAAAGAAGATGAAAAACACGCCCTTACAAGTAATTTCCGGCCCTCGAACCACACACAGATTTATCCTAAGCGAGCTTTCAGAATTGTAATTGTTTTGTTAGGGTAAGAGTTTTCTTAATTGGGAAAGCAATTTTATTGAAAGAGAAAACAAAAAGGGATTATTGTCACATTTAAGCATGTAGAATGTTCTTCCAATGGGAAAGTAAGCATGTGTAAATTCTATAAATGCGTACTCTACTTTGAATGCCCTAGTGTTAAGGGTGTACTTTGGAGATTATTTATGAATTACAATAAAGTCAGAAATGTAATCCAAGCATAGGAGTTGTTCTCTGGGAGCAATGTTTGGTCCACTTGTGACTGAGACCATCAGTCTCTGTGCCTGAAAGGTGCTGTCCGTAGTAAACCACACACTCAAGTGTCGCTGCAACTTTTTTTTTTCTCAAGTCAGGACTGGCTGTACTGAGGGACAAGTCTATATCACTGTAGCAGGAGCCGAGGATAACCTGGTGTCAATAGAGATGCAGTATCAACAGAATGATGTAAACACAGTGCAGGCTGAGAATCAAAAACGTGACACCAAGCCAAAAGCATGGTCCTGTAAACAACACACTTTGGGGGCGTGACCAAGATGGCGGCCGAGTAGGAGGTATCTACTTGTCGCTTTGCTCGATCGCCCTGGCCCAGTCAGCATAGCTGCGAAGAGCGGACCTCAAAGGGTGGAAGTCTAGTCGCCCTTCATCCCTGTGGCACTTGCGCATCAGTTGGCGACAGCAGGACATGGAGAGCTGCAGGTGGCCAACGAAGCACAGCGAGATCCTCTGGCGCGCGACCGAACATGCCGCCTTGGAGGCCGGCGGCCGGAAGGAGTGTTATCCAGAGTGAGCCCAGGCGTTGGAGGCCGCCCCGCAGATCAGGAGATCGCGAGAATACTGAGAAAGGGCAGAGCACCCCACTACATCGGTGGAAGGCCCCGGGATAACGAGGTGGCGCTTGGGGTGATACGTGAGCGAAGCAACGGAACCTCCGTCCCTTCGGCGGCCCGCGACACGTGGAGGGGCGGTCTGGAGACCGGTCACAGCAGGAGACACCGGGGCGCCCGGAGGGTGAGTGGCGATCCTACCCCCCTCGCCTCTTTCCCCCGCCGGGGAGAGTAGGAACTGAACATTTGCAGGGAGCCTGCCCTCCCGATTAGAGACTGTGTGCTACAGCGGGGCGAGGCCTGTGTGTAGAGCGACAGGCCCTTTAGAGTCTGGAGCAGCACGGAGGGCCGCAGCATTGGTAGCGCAGTGGACTGGCAAGGCTGGCAGAGGACATTATAGCTTTCTGGAAGGAGGTGGTGTAGCCCTCACCAGAGTAATAGCTGCGAGCAGGGACCTGAGCACACAGAGACACATATTTGGGGGTTGTATGGCATGACGGTCACACAACAGGAGAAGTACATGCAGCAATGTCTTAGGAGGCCCCCCCACTGACAATGCCCGGAGGAGCTGGGTGAGGAAGACAGAACACAACGAGACCAATACCCATACTGTGGGCTGGCAGCTGTGCGGAGCTGAACGAGGAGGGTGCAGCATTAGGAGTGGAGGCCTGCAACACCCGGTGAGCAGAACTGGGATCCGGAGGTAAAGAAACCCAATACAGACACGCCCGGGCCGTCCCATATAGCGTCCTATGCACCGCCCTCTCGCTGAGGAGTCAGTATACAGTGCTTCCCCCTGACATGGCAACAAATAAATCAAAGACCTCCTTCCTTTGGGTCGGAGTCAGAGGTGCTGAGACGGCCTCGCACCAGGTGGGAGGCCACATAGACTCGGAGGTGGGAGAGATGGAGGGCTCAGTCACGCGCACTTTCCAGGAAACCTTATTTGCCTCCTTGAAAGATGAATTCCTCTCCACGAAGAAGGGGATTATCCAAGAGCTCCAGGATGTCCGGAAGGATCTGGACTCGGTGGGCGACAGGGTCGACGCCCTGGAGACCCAGGCTACAACGCGGGATGAGGGGATCGAACAGCTTGAGCAGTAAGCCCTCTGCCTACAGGACCAACAGTTAGATCTCCAGGCACAGGCGGAGGACCTCGAAAACCGCTCTCGGCGGAATGACATCAGGATCTGAGCGGTCCAGCGGGTAGCACAGGGCCAGGACATGAAAGCATATGCGGAGGATCGCTTTCGCCAGATACTGGGAGCCCTGCCGGAACAAAAGATAAAGCTCGACAGAACACACCACGTAGGCCCGCGGAGAGCTGCAACAGCCCCTTCACCGGACATTCTAACGTGCGTGCACAACTTTCAACTCAGAGAGGATTCTCAGAGAGGCCCGAGACAATCACCCCATTGAATTCCGCTTGGGTAGACCCCTCCTGTACCAGGATCTGGCGACATCCACCTTACAGAAGAGGAGGGACTTCAGGCTGGTTACGACTCGCCTACAGGCTAAAGAAATTCCATACTCCTGGTTTCATCCATTCCAGCTCATCTTCAAGTGGGAAGGCAAGCTGCGCCAAATCTGCTCTCTGAAAGAAGCCATGGACTTGCTAAATCGGTCAAGTGAAGACCCAGGGGCCCCAACACGAGAGGACACTAAAAGTCATGCATCAGGGCCTGGGGGATGGAGGAGGGTGAGACGGTACCCGCTTCATCTTCGTCCGGATCCTGAGACGATGGCCAAAGAGCGACAGGAGGTCACTGCCTCCCTGGAAGTAAACTCAGCTTCTGTAGACTGAACCCGGAGTCTCTGGGCAGGCGGGATGAGGGAGGGAGACTCTTATGATTTCTCCAGGTCCTTCTATAACGGGTCTCAGGCTAGGTGGGGTGGTCCTGCTGACATCTGACGTCTCACCATGGGGGTAACCTCCCAGGACTATGAAGAAATTCATAAGTTCTTGTTTATTCATATGAGTTATGTTTTGGGGTTTATGGGGTACCTTCCTCCTCCGCTTGTAGTCCTCCAAATCCAGGGTAGATCTAAAAGGTACAGGTCTGAATTTCATGGCGCCCATCCTCCAACAATTAAAAGCAGGCTATGCGTGCGACTTAGCTTACAGGGTTTCCTCGCACTTTTGAGACTCATCTCACATGGCTGATGCCCTTAAGGTAATAACGCTAAATGTGAAAGGATTAAATAATCCATTCAAGAGTCACGCTGTCCTATCTTACTTGGAAAACACAGTTGCCCATATTTATCTCCTACAAGAGACACAACTGCTGTCGGGAGACACTTACAGAATGCGCGCAATGACGTTCCCCCATCACATGTTCTCTTCCCGGTCCTCCAAAACAGCGGGAGTCGCCATTTTGGTCTCGGCTAAATTCCAGGGCAGGATGGGCCCTAAACTAGCCGAGATCAGAGGACGACTCATTGCACACACATTCACCCTAGGCCAACACTCCTTTACTATTGCTTCCGGGTATGCCCCAAACGATGGACAGGAGGAGTTCCTACGGGAGGTGACTTTAGAGCTATCCACTTCCCCCGATAGATAACTCCTTGTAGGGGGAGACCTTAACTTGGCTTTCGACAATACCGTAGATATGTTGTTTCAATGCTACGGGTAGACAGGGGCCCTCACAACGAAGGGGAGACAGCTTCTGCGGGAGGCAGGTCTAACAGACGTATGGAGGTCACACCACCCAGCATCCAGGGAATACACCTTCTACTCACACTCTCATGAGACATATGCTAGGATTGATTACTTCCTGACCACAGACACCCTGACCCAACAGATGCAACAGGTAGAGATTATCCCATGCCCTCTGTCCGATCATTCGGCAGTGTCCATCTCTCTATCTCTTCCCTGCCCCCGGCCCACTCGGTGGGTGTGGCGACTTCGGGAGACAATATTACAACGCCCCACAGGAGATCACTAAGGCTATGGATGATTACTAGACCATCAACGATACACCGGACACCCCTGTTTCTATCCTATGGGACGCCCTCAAGGCGTTGGTACGGGGGGGGAGTTCCTAGCTATTTCCACGCATGATAACAAGGTCAGGAGGAAACAACTTAAGGCAGTGAGGGCTCAGCTGGCAGGTCTTGACATCGACAGGGTAGAACACGCCACCCCGAGGCTTCGTCACGTATTCTACTTTGGGGGAAGACAGGTGCGGGAGGCTCCTGGCCTATAGGCTGACAGCTAAGCGACAGTCCTCTAACATTTCCGTGGTGGTAGACCACGCTGGACAAGAACACACCACAGACCAAGGTATTGCAGATACGTTCAAGCGATACTATGCGTCTCTATATGAAGCTCAGACGTTCTCTGTAGACGCCCATGTCCAATATCTGGCGAGTGCGAAGAACACTAAACTGACCTCAAGTCAGGCGAGCGCCCTTGACTCCCCGATTAAACTGGAGAAAGTAATCTCCGCTATTTCTAAATTAAAACCGCTTAAATCTCCGGGCCTGGATGGGTTCTCCTCCCTCTTCTATAAAACAATTATGTGCTACCTTAGCCCCGCTGTTGGTGAGGGTGTACAACTCGATTGGGCCGTCTTCTCCGATACCGCCCACGATACTGAAGGCCCTTGTCACCGTGATACCGAAGCCAGGGAAGGACAAGCAGTTCTGTGCATCGTATCGTCCCATTTCCCTCCTTAATGTGGACCTTAAAATCTTTACTGGGATCCTAGCGCAGAGACTCTCCCTATACTTGCCGGGGTTGATAGACCCGATCAGTCAGGCTTTGTTCCGGGACGCCAGTGTTCTGACAACACTAAGCGCCTACTGTATCTGTTAGATAAATCCGAAAGCTTCCAAGTCAAGCGCATGATTCTCTTTGTGGACGCTGAGAAGGCGTTCGATAGGATACATTGGCTCTACCTCAAAGCTACTCTGAGCCACTTTGGTCTCCCACAGCGCCGCACAGATCGGGTATTTGGAAGTTACACTGCTCCTACCGCCTCGGTCTGAGTCAATAGCTTGGTATCGCACCCATTTCCCATCCAGCAAGGGACAAGGCAGGGATGCCCGCTCTCGCCACTCCTCATCGACCTGTATATGGAGCCAATGGCCCAGCGAGTGCACAATGACCCCTTAATATCGGGGATAAGCTTTGGAGGGGGAAGAGCATTAAAATCTGTCTGTACACTGATGACGTGGTGGCCACCCTAGAGACCCTGGTAGTCCCACCCTGCCATATTGACAGAAATTGAGCGCTTTGCGCTCGTCTCAGGGTTTAAAGTCAACATACACAAGTCACAGGCCCTCAGTCTTTCTCTTGACGTAGCCACACTGGAGACGCTTCAACGGTCGCATCACCTCCACTGGACCAGAGACACCATCCCCTATTTAGGGTTGCAACTCTCAGCCAGCACGCAGAACACCACCTCCCTCCACTACATGGTGCTTTTACGACATGTGCGCGACTGCCTTCGCAGATGGCGACCTCATTCACTGTCCTGGTTGGGCAGTGTGGCTGCGATCAAGATGACAATCTTGGCTAAGATCATATACCTCTTTCAGACCCTCCCACTCGCCTCTCCCCCGGGAGTATTGCACTCGCTACAGCAAGATTTAGAGCGCTTAGTCTGGCGTGACCAGCAGCCATGAATCCATCGGGAACTGAGTTACAGGCTCCCGATCGAAGGGGGATTAGCGATACCAAACTTGCACGATCACTACTGGGCCTTACGGTTGCGGCCTCTGGTCGAGTGGTCTCGATAAGGAGTCTGAGAAACGCTGGCTGTTCATGGACGGGGCTCTAGCCAAACAATCACGGTGGGGAGTGCCCTTCCTTGCCAAGGCCGCTAGGCCCTGTAGTTTATACCTTTCTAAGGTTACAAGCACCACCTTATTGGTGTGAGATAAGGTCGCCATCTCGAGAGGACTCACAACATTTCCATCCCCAATCACACCCATAGTTAATAACCCTGACTTCACTCCAGGACTGGACGAGACCAGATTCGCAGTGTGGACACAGGAGCGCTGCCGTTCTGTGGGACACCTCTTTGACCAGGAGGGGGCCCTCTCCTACACTGACCTTTGTACACAGCAGGACCTTCCCGAGGCAGAGCGCTACAGGTACCAGCAGATAAGGCATTGGGTCATGCAACGGGGATCCGAGAGGGGGCGGGGAGATCCCTTACGCAGTTCGAAAAGTGGTTGCTCACGAGACACACTGACATGCGACTGAAGACGGACCTTTACACACACCTTAGACGCAATCCAGGGCCAGACATATTCCCCCGGACAACTTCGATGGGAGGGGGAGCTGGGCAGACCGCTTTCACAGAAGGAGTGGGCTGATATATACTATAGGGCCTGCCACACAGCGCACAGTGTAGCAAACATTGAAACTGCAACAAAAATAGCCACGTACTGGTACTTAACACCCCCTCGACTACAACGAGGCAACCCCACGCGAAGCCCCAACTGCTGGAGAGGTTGTTGCTCGTTGGGTACCCAGACACATCTGCTGTGGGTGTGTCCCCAGATAACAATCTACTGGAACCAAGTGCTGTATGATATTGATACCCATTTCCACACCCAACTACCTCATTTTCCGGCCTACAATCTCCTGGGCCTTCCCAACCCCCCTCACGTTTCCACTCAGGTCATGCAGTGGCAAACAAATGGCCCTGGCGTTGGGAGCAGCTCATCAAAACATCCTCTCACATTGGGGCACGGCAAACGCACCCACTCACTTGGGGTGGGCACATAGATTATTGGGGATTCCTGGTATGGAGAAAATCTCCCTCTCAATCCATCATCCCGGGGCCTCCGTTCACAATCTCTGGGAGCCATTCTTGACACTTCTGACCACAATGTTCACAGAACTCACCTGCCCGAAATATTTTATATTGCCGCGTTTAGCAGAACCTCCACAAGAAGAGACAACACACGACGCAGTGCCCATACGGGGGTAAACCATACAAAGACATGCGCACTGAGCAGGGGGTAAGCCCGAGGGCACTTTATGTTCGAACCTGGGATACTCGCAGGGAGGAGGAGGGAGGGGATTTGGAGAGGGGTATGCACCTTTGTTTGCAGGTCTGTTTGGTTTTTATTGTGGCTAGCCGGCCCACGGGGCACAAAGCGGAAGTACAGAATGCTGTCAATGTTGTGTGCTTTACTTGTGTCAAACTTAATAATAAAGAAATTTAAACATAAACAACACACTTGTTTCCACCTGACATGGACGTGTGGGGTAGTCGCAATCTATGGAATTACATCTATTCCATTCTATCTCTGATGATTGGTCTGACCCTTGCACCTGATCCGCTAATGGCTACTGGGGTACGTTAAGCTGCAGCCTTTGGGAATACGTCGCTTCACTGCTATTGCTCTATTAATCTCACTACACTGGGGTGCTTCCACACCCCCTGCAAAGGTGGCAGGCTTAAAAGATGTATCCTATTGTGACACCACTTCTGAATTATACCCCTCTCTACAACCAATTACTTCTAGATCCAGGGATATATGGCAACTGCTGAGGGACTATTTATTATCTATTGCAGGCGACTCTGATGAGGATTCAGCAAGCTGATTGGGCTTTTATTGGCTGGGGTGTCCTTTTTATGTAGGATGAAGCCGAATAGTACTCCCAAGATGTTGCCATGTCATTGCATGTCTCCGTGTGATTTATTATCAATGTGTATAGAATGCTCAATTTAACTTTAACTTTTCCCTTTGTCTTGTGTTGATATTCTTTTCTTTTCAGAGACCCATTGTACCAATTATGACAATGATCAGTCAGAATTGTCGCCTTTGTAGATGCTGATACAAATTTATAAATAAAGATTGAAAAACACACTTGTTTAAATGATTAATACTCACTCGGTATCAGACAAGAGACTCAGATGGTAAATACAGGGCACATTTTCTTATTCATTTAGTGTTTCCACTTTGTCAGTCTTATAATAATAATAATAATAATGTGGAGGGGAGACTAGTGGCCCGATTTATATGTTGGCGGGGAAGGAACTCCATCTCAGTGTCGACGGAGTGCTCTTCCCACCAACAAAGTGGTGACCCGCGCAATCTATATCCAGGCGGACTGTCAGTTTTGCCACGGTGGAAAATACTACGACGGCCCTGAGGAGTAAGGGCCATTAGAGAAATGGCTACATGTCTGCCCACCCAATTTAGATGGGCGGACATGTAGACATTTTTTACTGTCTTTCACAGCGAGGGACAGTAAAATCGTAAAAATACTTCCTCCGCCATGATGAGCAGAGCATTACTTTTTGTCTTTACACCCAAAAAAGATAGCGCAATGCTCTGTTGTTGAAGAGCCAAAGGTGGGTACGCACTCACATGCAAGGAAGATACGTATCTAGACTTACACTGCCCATTCGTAGTTTAAAGCTCCATAGGGCCTCAGGGTAGGCGGACTTTGTAGTCACCCACCAGAGAGAAGAATGCACATCGTCGTAACATTAGTATCACAGAGATCAAGAGACAATCTATTACAGCATAGTGAAAGAGCTCCTTGTAGAGATATGCTCACAAGACTAAACTTGTCATGGGGGGCGTGGCCTGGCACCGATGTAGGAGGTTGAGGATTCCGGAGCTCCTCGGAGGCCTCCCTCTGACTGGCAACGGCACCGCAAGATGGCGGGGGAACCTGGCCACTGAGAGCACTGTAGCCCGTTGCTCTTTGGGGGCTGGACTTTGCCCTGGGCAGCGCTAGGGGCTTAGAAGGGAGTCCTGCCGTGGAGGTTGGTGGGTGACGACGGCACAGCTGACCCAGCTGCGATCACAACGGGCGAGGCGCCGCGATCGGGGGCTGATGCCTGGCCCTAAGATAGCGGCCCAGTGACGGCCGGGAGAAGAGATCTGCACGGTGCGGTGACTGCGGTGAGGGCGTTGTTGGTGGGCCGGCGGTGCGGGCCTACTGCCTGCCTCCCGCTTTGCTTTACTCTGCTGTGTTGGTGGACGCTTTCAGGTGTGGGGGGCACGGCGGACTGGAGGCGACGAGAGCCGGCTGGCGGCGAGAGGCTACCTTATCTGGAAGTGGGCCTTGCTGTTGGTGGTGGAACTTGCCTGTGGGCCCACTGGAGCTGCTGGTGCCTGGGGTCTTGCTGTCCTCATTGACTGCCTCTGCTCCTTACCCCTGGGGCGCACTGGACTGCCTGGTGGTGCGAGTGGGGTCACTGTGGGTGTGCTAGTGGAGGTGACGGGTGCTGGAGGAGTGGCAAGGTACTTCGAGCCTTCGGCCTGTGGATTGGAGGCGCCTTCCCCAGGGCGGCTGTGACTAGGGGGGCTGCGCGTGGGCTGTTGGCTCCCCGTGGAGAGCGCCGCTGCGCTGCAGGGGTCCGAGGAGGAGTGGAGATCTGGGGAGCACTGGCGGACTACTGATTGCTTCTTGTGAAGTGCGGGCTGTGTGGAGTGCCTCTGTTCACCCTTATGACTGGAGGGTATGGGGTTCTGCCCTTGGACGCTTCTGGGCTGCTGGTGCCATGGTAGCTGGCCTCCATATTCGCGCTACACTGAAGTTGCCCCTGACTGTGCTTTTTGGGAATTGCTGGAGTGGAGGACGCCTGGAGGCCGGGGGCACTGGGTGTGCGATTGCGATGGGTCGAACGTCATGGAGGCGGGGATTTGCTGCCCTACAGGATGAAGATGGGGGGCACCGGTCTGAAGGAGAGGACGTTGTGACGAACACCCCCCGGGCGGAGATTTCGAGCGGTCCCACCTTGGTGGACATAATGCAGGCCATCACGGCGTCCCGAGAGGCCCTCGAGACCAAGATAGACACTATAGGTGTGGACCTGGCTTTATTAAAAGATGACCACAAGAAGCTGAAGGAGCGGGTGACGGCGAATGAGCGGACGATGGCAGAGGTACCGGACAGGGTGACCGCCTTGCAGCACACCTTGGAAAAGATGGCGAACAGGGTGCGAGTACTGGAGCTGAGAGCGGAAGACAGCGAGGGGCGATCCAGCAGGAATAACCTCCGCGTCGTGGGTGTTCCGGAACGGGCGGAGGGGAATGATGCAGTCAGATACCTGGAAGACTGGTTGCGCCGGAGGGGTTATCCCCGTTTTTCGCCCTGGAGAGAGCCCACAGAGTTCCGGCTAGGTCTCCTAAGCCGGGAGCGCCCCCGCGGCCCGATTGCTGCACTACCGGGACAGGGACCACCTCCTGCAACAGGCTCAAGAGAAACAACACCTGCAGATTGCTAACTCCAGGGTGATGCTCTTTCCGGACTACACCCGAGAGGTCCAGAGGCAGCGCGCCTCTTTCTTTGCTCTCAAGCGGAAATTGCGACAACTCCACATTTCCTATGCGATGCTCTTTCCGGCACGGCTGCGGGTGGTGGACGGCTCCAGTACCCTCTTTTTCACCACCCCGCAGGACGCGTAGCACTGCCTCGAGAGCTGCGACAGGCGGGATCGGTGCGGAGTCCATCAGGGAGTGTCGGGGAGAGGCGATCCCCTGTTGACGTGAGTCCACCGGGGTCCTTGCCGCCGCCAGATCGTCGCCTTGAGCGCGACAGAGCTGTACAGGCGGTGGTGGCTATCAGTCAAAGTGGCTCCAGGCCGGCTTCTGCTGCTTCTAGCCGAGGGTTGGAGAGGACCGGATCTTCTCCGGCTACCAGCACGAACGGGGACTCCGATAATGAGCTGCCGGAGATCACTCCGCAAACAGTGGACATGTTTGGCTGATTGGGGCCTGCCTGGGGGGGAGGGAGGTGCTTGTACTGTTGCCCAGGTTTGTTTATTGTAGGGGATGTGGCATGGGAGCAGAGGGGTGTTGCTTTCAATGGAATGACGTTGGGGGGGGTTATTGAGGGGCTCCTGTTGGTTCACTCACACTTGACAGGGGGAGAGCCGGGAGGGCTTTGGGTCTCTTGTGTCGGCTCACACTTCACTATCCATGATGGCAAGGTTGACTGTTCTGGTTGTTTGGATGGGGACTAGTTTTAGGGTGCCTGTCCTGGGGTGCGGGAGTTCGGGGAGTTGGGATGCTGGGGTAGGGGGAGGGGAGGGTGAGGCCAAGTATGTCGCAGCAGGAGGTGGACTGAGCAGTGATTACAGTGCTGTGTTATGGCTGCCACCGTAGGTATTGCATTGGATTGTACATGTAAGACGGGCAGCAGGGAAATGTGGATACTTTATGGGACATTGGATGTAGGCCTAGGCTGAGATTGATGGGCTGTTGGTGGTACTTCCTTCTGATCTTCGCTATCGCCCAGTCTATGGGCGGCAGGGATGTGTGTGTATTTACATGAAACATAATAAAAGTCTGTTTTTTTTTAAAAAAAGACTAAACTGGTCAAGAGTTCTCGCCCGTTTGAAAACCTGGTCATGTCCTCCGAGCTCTGCATATTGCTGGGCTCTTGTGTATGTTCCTGGTGTAAGCTTTGTAGTCCAGGGGGTTGTTCCTTGCATGTGAGCGAGTACCCACCTTGGCACCTAACTAACAGAGCATTGTACTAACTTTTTAAATAACCAAGTGTGTTTCCACTACGTCATAAGGTGCAGCGATGGTTATTCACCAAAGTATGTGATATTTTGCATACACCCAGCACCTGCTATAGAATGAACAACATGCAACTTTAAACAAGTGTGTATGCTAAGAGTGGAGATGATAACTAATATGCATGTCTTTTTAAAATTTATTTTCAGATTTAAAAAGGCCAATTCCAACTTGATAGTTTTTACTTGTATGCATGATTTCCGAATCTTTTGAAGGTGAAGAAAACACAGGAGAGCCCGCTCTTTTGATAGACTTTTGGCATAGCAGGAAACAGAGGGAATCCTGAGCCATTGTTTCTCACTTCCTCAAATGGGGAGTAGAACAGTACCTCAGAGATAACCATAGGTTCAAGAATGATGTGTGCAGCAAGCATCCAAATCCATTTGAGAATGGGGCCTCTGTTGTGATTAATTTGCTAAGCATCATTCTCAACAAAAGTGTATAGACATTACCTGACACAGAATGGCTTCTCCTCCATTTTCTCCATGAGAATGGTGTATAATCATTGCATCTTTATCTGAATTGTTAAGGTAGCCCCAGGTCTTCACGTCCGTGTCTGTTCCACTAGCCAGGTTGTCAAAAACATTACCACTGGTCAGCACATTTAGAGTTACTTCAGTGCAGTCAGCCTTTGTAAAAACCAGAGAATGGATGGATTCCTTTAGTACGAGTTTAGGGTTTACTGTGGCATTGCCAAGAGTGAATGACGATGAAAGGCTGAATATCTTGCCTCCTTTGCTCAGGTAGGTCATAAACTCCTTGTGAACATCATTGGAAATGGATTCTTCGGTGTTGATAACCAGCAGCAAGGTGTTCTCTAACCAAGGAGTTTTAAGAACTTGGTCCTCAGGCAGCGGGTAGATAACGTAGCTTTCTGCATCAATACATTCCATGAGGACAGATTTCACATTCTCAAATCGGGTTTTTGAGTCCTTCTGATCTGAGCCAACATAGATCAAGACATTGGGGGGCTTTCCACTTGTGTTTGCTCTTTTGGTCTCTTTAACTTGACAACACTCATCCCCCGAGTTCTCGTCATTGCCACTATAGTCATGTGGAAGTTCTGGAATGTTTTCTGCAGATGCATACTTCACAGACTCAATGGTGCTACTTTCCAGCTCCAGGCACTCATGGCAGCTAGAGAGATGCAGATGTTGAAGGTCGCCCACCTTGCTCGCCTCATCTTCTAGGTCAGCATTGTCTTCTGGGTGTTGTTCACTAGCCTCGTGTTTGGCAGGCAAACCTTGTTCTGCGGAGTTTGTGCCACCCTCAGAGCCTGTGACTTTGGCCTCTGGTGCAGCAGCCTTTTCCAAAGGATCACTTGAGACTAACTCCGACATGGGGTTTTCTTGCGCACTTACTCGTTCGGCAGCTGGCAGTAGATCCTTGGTGGATGGCTCCTGAAAATGCACAGCTGGGTAAAGAAAAGCCAGAGTACCAAAATGAGTTTTGTCATTTTTTAAATATTATTCAATGCTAACAATTACACACTTACATCTACGTTTTATTAAAATTCAAGTTTCTTTCTCTATGCAAACACTATAAGAAGGCAGCACTACATGGAAGAACTAAGGGATGAGGCATTACTTCTAGTGACTTACATCATATTTTTTTAATCTAAGCCTGGATCCTCATAAAATGCTTTCAAAATACGTCAATCTTCTCATATATGTGTACTTTGACTTTGGATAAAAGATGCATATGCATGTGCTGTTTCACTCATACAAAATAAGAGCACATTGAGACATCAAAGGATGTTTATTGCATGCAGTCGATGTGTTTTTCACATGCCCATTCCAGGTATGTAGAAAAAGTTCGAAATTTCCCCTAAAAAAACAAATCTTAATAACTGATTGGACTAAAGATCTCCAATATGGTATGGTATATGTGGTTCTACTTTTCAAAGACGCCGTCGTCTAAAGGCTTTGGGATTTGCAAACTGCATACACTTTACCATCTTTGCATTCAATTCTTGCTTTGTCCGCAGAAAGATATCAAAACCTGTGCAATGGCCAGAGCCATCATTTTCTATTTTTGGATTTATTTATGAATACAGTGGTACCACTGGAGATCAGAATCTAGGGCACATGGCTAACCCTAGGCAGTGCTTCCATTTCCAATCACGGTTCTTCTTTTTTGTTTAGTTTTCATCTATATGTCTAGCGTAAGCAGAGGCATTTTGTTATTTTTGTAATATAATATACACATAGTGGGCTTTAAACCAGGCTTCTTCAGCCCTCTGCTTACTTAGCTCATGATCCTTCAGTCATTTGCTTGAGACATTTTCATTCTCATTTTGGATAAGCTCACCGGAGTATTTTACTCACGGTCTTCCTATTGGCTTTTTGGATATAGCCTGCCTCTTCCACTGGAATGTCCAAGGAACTATTTTACAATGGAAAAGTACAGTAAACTCATCACATATTGATTACTATATAAAGTACATACACTCCTTTTCCTTGCTGCCTGGCCTGTTTGTTTAGTGAGCGCGACAGCTCATAGGAATTACTTCCTTGTAATGCATGAAGGACTATTTTATATCTGAAAAGTATACTCCCATCACCCTTTGTCACATTCAATCATACAGGAGTTCATTATTCTCTTAAACACTGAAAAAATACAGATGTTGAATGGGTTTAGGAGATCACTTTATGGATTTTATAGTGAATGGGTTGTTGAAAAACGTCCTGCAACCAACAGACTGTTGGTGTAATCCCTGCTTTCTACTTCCTGTGAGTCCTTTTCTATGCTGCCGGTATAAGCCCTGCCTCCACATACATAGTCCTATTATTTACAGTACAGCGGGGCCGCTGATGTGCCCCAGCAGTATATCTGCAGCCAGCCATGGTGGTACACACTCCCAGGAGTTCCAGACCGGTCTTGCTTGTTTACTTGTGTATTAGGATGATGTTTTGTAGTAAGTAACTCAACCTTACCAAACTACAAGGATGACATTTAGATCATAAATGATCACGGTCAAGTGCAATTTCTTACTGGAATACTTTATGAAATTGGATCTAGGACTAAAGCAAACACAGTTCCCAACTGAAACCGGTCTGGCTCATTGCGTTTCCGCAGGGAAGTGTAAAAAAGTTTGTTTTTGTGATTCTCAGCCCTAGCTTAGCCTTTCGCTGCCATTGGCATTGTACGTAATGATCTGCTGGTCTCTGGATGACATCAAAGCTCACATCTCTTTTCCCTGGATGGATTCTTAATCATATCTTCATAAGTGTGCCTTGGGGGTATCAAACTTTGTCCCTGGCTCTGCCTGAATTATATACTTCGTACCTCTGCCTGAGTAGAATTAGACCTCATCCATTCACTAAATGAGCATGGATGTCCTTGCGCGCTAAAATTAAATATTTCATATAGCCGCACCCTATGGCATCTGATTTATGATGCCCAATTTGAGGAAATCAACATACAATGCCAAGCAGACACTCAGCGCTTTACTGTTAGTAGTTCTACGTCTTAGTATTACAAGGTAAGAGGTACAGAAAATTCAGCGTGCATCAATATTTTGGTCCCGCTCATCCTGATTTAGCCACGCTGCCCTTTCCCAGTGAATACGTAGCGAAGAAAAAAAATGCAGGAGTACTAGCCTTTCCTACACATGCACACATTCTTCTTACATCATGGCTTGTACAAGCACTTTCTTACATAGGCGTTTTTGCAAAGAGTGGTCAGCACATCATAGATATTATTTACAAATTCTAAGAGTTAGTAAACAATCTCAGAGTGTAAATATGTGCACGTACTGTACCAACTTTGACAGCTACAAATAATTATGATGGAAAGCACTGGTGTATTTTCAGGTTTGGCATTATCTGAGGCCTTTTGATTTTACTGCAATTATATGTATAATAATATTCCTACAGGGGCTTTCAGCCAGCTCTTTCATCTATTGGTCTGTTGTTGTGTAATTCATATTGCTCTTCCATTCACCGCAGCATACAGCGTTTGGCAGTGGGCAAGCCACAACCTTCTGATTTTACTAAAACTATAGAAATAAATATGAGCTTTCAGCCTGCCCTCTTCATTGTATTGTTCTGTTGTTGTGTTATTTACATTTTTCTTCTGCCCACTACAGCATGTAGCAGGGAGCAATGGGCCTGCTTACTTTATCAACTGGCTAATTTCACTGTGAAAGACGGCATTCTTCCCTAAGTTATAAGGTTCCTAAAAAGACGGTCACTAAGTTTGACAATTCACACCTGTGTTTTCATTGGCTCGAAATCATAGCTTTGCTGCTGCTAACTACGTTTATGCAGTGGGCAAGATAAGACCATGAGTTTAGAAGTGTATATGTTAGCTAGCTCATTACACAACACCATATCGGTTTACCGGTCTCTAATGCAGGGAACTTGCCCTGTGCCTTATGTCGTTGCAAATCCCAGTAAAATAGCCAGGATGACTAAATTACGGACCTCTTTTGGAGTGTCCTTCACGTGCCCCAAGCGAACCATGTCAGCGGTAGCATATACCGTCCTCCATGCTCAACTCCTCTGCTTGGATCATTTGTTCCCAAAGTTGTGCCACTTTGAAGCAGTGCCATGCCAGATGGAACAAAATCAGCATCTTGTTTCAAACATCATCTGCACTTTGTGTCCTAAACTTTACTAAACCAAGCTACATAAACTAGGGAGAGATTTGTCCTGCTAAGGTATTTGTAGTGTATTTATCTATATTTACCATTAGGAGATATTTCTTTAGTTTGATGACAGCAGTAGGCTCGTTTAGGGTCTACAATCTTCACACCTATGAGTACGGGTATCGTCAGCACTTAGTTTACTTAGAACGGTATTATACATCTTGGTAAACAATGTTATTCGTTTGGGATTAGTCAACACCAGGGTCAGTGTGTCCCAGTCTTCCAGTTCATGCAGAAAGGGCGAAATGCAGCCCTTGACGGCATTTCAAATTTGGGAATACGATAGTGCTTCCAATGATGTGTCCCATCTCTCCTGCAGGTACTGCTGGAACTTAAATTGTTTATGAATAAATCTCCCATAAAATGTATATTTTTCTTTGAGAATTGCTGTATCACGTAAATGTTATCTACCATTCCTAGCTGTTGAGATTATTTTATGAGAATATATGGTAAGTAAGATGCTACTTGACACTTCTCGGCTAGTCTTGTCGATGAAGTACAGATAACTGAATGAATCTCTTGCATGGGTCTGGGCGCTTTGTGCTACAGCTGTGCCTTCATTAGTATAGGGCTCGCAATCCCTCTTTCAAGGTTATAATGTGGTACATGCCTACTATTGTGAATCCAGTGATGCACAAACTGTGTTTGAGCAAACCGATATCACTCCTCAATGTTGGGTGCAGGAAACCCACCTTTATCATATGGCAGCTGTAACTTAGCCTAGCGTATCCTTTGTTAACACCCTGCCCAGGCCAGTTTGGTCATCAGCGTACTCATCTGTGTGAAGACCGCACTGGTGAGAGGTTTGGGGGATATTTTGGACTAAGTATAATAGCTAGGGAAAATTACCATTTTCATCAGAACTATCCTTCCTGCAACTGGTATAGGTAGCCTAATTCATTTATTTATTAAGAGATCAATATTATCAATACATTTAGTATAATTGAATCAGTAAATTATATTAATATCTCTGTGATACCCTAATCCCAAGCTTTTTAAGGGGTCTGATTGCGAGGGAAAGCTATCACTATCTGCCCAGCTCCTTCTGTCAGAGGAACCACCAATGACTTGGTCGTTAATCTGCAGTCCAGACCACCTGCCAAGTTCAAACATTTTGCAAATGCTGGCATGGAGGTTTTTAGACTAGTCTTTGATTATTAATAAAATATCATTTTCATATAATGAAATTAGGAGTTTTCTGGTACTGAAGCGTTCCCTCCTCCCGCGCCCCCGCAAAAGACAGGAAAGGAAAAATAAAACGAGACTCGGTTTATTACTCCTTTCCAGCCGAGTCCTGGGGGCGGGCATAGGGAGTGACAGCACTGAGGGGATTGGTAGTGCACTCCCTTCACTGCGCATGACGGTTTGGCCGGCTGTATCAGGTCGGCCAAACCGGCATGGGCTGTGAAGCGGTCTCCAACCTCAGCTGCATTGAACAGGCACAGACTCCCAGTCTGCCCTGGAGCGCTAACCGAGGGCCCTCAGGCCAATCCTGAAGCTGCTCTGATGTGAGAACAACTTCAAGTTTGGTCGCAGGACATTCTGGGAGCCCGTGCCTGAAGAAGAGGAGCACGATGCAGGACGCAGCCAGCGGAAGGGAAGGTTTTTAAAAATATTTTTTTATTTTGCCCCATTCCTTCCAGACCCCTACTAGCCCCTCCTGTCTCGCCACTCGTCCCAAACACCGGCTGCTACTGTGCCTGTGGTACCATCGAGCGGCAAATATCCCTGGGTTGATGTCAGTAATTCATACTCGGAGAGGTGACCTCGACCAAGGAATTCCTACCTGTCTCATTTGCATGATCTCTCCGCTGTGTTTAATACACTGGAACATATTATCTTGATCAGGTGTCTTGGGGAAGAAGGAATTACCAGAAATGCACTGGTTTTGTTCAAATAATTTGTAATGAACAGGGAATTTGTCCTGATGCTTCCATCTTACTGTTCTAAAAAACTTTACTTTCAGATATGAAGTACCGCAGTCTTCCGCTCGTTGGACGATTTTGTTGAATGCATAAATCTGCCCTCTTCCAAATAGCGCCAAAAGATTTGGCCTTCAGATTGTTTCTTAATATGGTGATACTGAGTTCATTCTGCGTTTAAACAAATCATTTTTGACAAACATAGTGAAATTAAATGGACATAAAACTGAGAATTTGCTTGTGGAGAAAAACAACCTTTGGTAGCCTGCACTGTAGCCTAACAAGTTTGGTCCGCCCTGCAAATGACTGAAAATAAAGAGCTAGGGATTGATAGTGAATAAAATCAGTTCCCTCTTATCAACTCCGTTGTTAAAACCAATGTTCGCCAGCTTAGATGCTAAGAAAGATCCCAGACATTCATTTTCCAAGATCTTGGAGAGTCTTTAACAGCAACTTTAGACATTAACTCTCAGCTTGATTTATGCAAAAGCAGGCTACTTGGGGCTCCTTGCAAAATTGGTACAAAGACTGAAGAGGGTTCAAAAACAGGCAGTCTTGGGGATCTCTTACTGAAGTAGATTTTACCTCTAGCAGAAGTCCATCATGCCATACATTGGCTTCCAACTGAGAGGCATAAATTGTCGTTATTGCTACAGAGCCTATAATAGGATTGGTCTGAAGTTTTTTCAAAATCTGCTGCCGTGAAGATCTGTCGGAGGGATGGGCGGAAACAGAATCTAGGAGGCCGAATGAGGTTCTCAATTTTGTCTATTTTATTAAACAGCATAACAATAGAACAGGTTGGTAGTGTTCTTTAAGGGGTTTCCTCTCTGCCTCTTCCTTGTTGTTATGATGATTTGTGGCCGGAGTGACTGGTTTCTTTTCCAGGAAACACTGTTGTGATGTTAACTTGTTTCTTCTTCTTCCTTTTTTCTTTCATTCACAGGGCAAATCGTGGATGATGGACGTTCCCCTGAGGCTCAAAAGAAAAGGAGAGAGGGTGGTGAGTATTTTGGCCTTTCTTTCTGTGCTTATAGGAACAGGCTTTCACCACACCAGAAAAAAAAAGTGATCTAAAGCTGTCGGAAGTGTGGAGAACAAGAAAGTAGGAGGTCTGAGGAAAGTTTTCGTCCCGGATCTATCTCACATCCCTCTTGTAAGCAAATAAACCCTCTCCAAGAAGATATATAGCAACAAAAAAAATTTAATCAGGTATTTCCCCTTCTTTTCAACTGTGCACGGTAAGTAATATATAGAGGGTGCAAGCTGATCCTCCTGTGTGTTGTCCAAGGTTGCTCCCTTTTCCTTTTTTGTATTTGTTTTGGGCACCATACACTTAAATATCTATTTATATTGCCCTCAATATGTATGTAGTGCCAAGAAATCCTCACTGAGCACAGCCCACGAACCAAAGCCAACAACTAAGAAGAGAGAAAAAAGATCATTTAAAAAAACTATATAAAGTCACAAACAGAGGGGGTGGTGTCGCACAATAAGCCACGTATGATGGAAGTACCTCCCCTCCCCCCTCGAGAGGTATAGTACCTTTAGTATGCTCCTTCCTCCCCCCTTCCGATCAGTCACAGCAGTGGCCGCAACTCTCCTGAGTTGCGGCGGTACACAGGGCTCTCCTGAGGCATCCACCACTCTTCGCTTCAGGTTTCCGAAGCCTTGCCCTCGGAGCCTTTGTAGCCAGTCTCCCCGCTGGGCATGAACTCCTCTTCCTCTTCTGCTCTTGGCATCCGGACCTCGTCTTGGCGTTGCTGGGTGTCCACTTTTGGTTCCGGGCTTCTTTGTATAGTGTCTTCTGGTTCCGACGACCACCTTCCTGTGGGCCCTCTTTTTCAAGGCCGTCCTGAACTGCGGATTGTCTCTCCTGTTGGGCGGGCTCGCCAGTAGTCTGCACAGGAGAGGTCAAAGCTTTACCCCTTTGAACTGCTTCCTCTCTATGCTATTGCTCCACTAATGATCCGGGGATAGTGGCGCCAGGTAGGTGCCGAGGCTAGCGGCTCAACCCTCCCCCACAAGATCCCAAAGCCCAGACTGCATTTTGAGCACCCAGTCACTGCATTTTCTGCCTGTTCACTGGCATGTCTACCTTTGAGGTAGATGCTGACTGTCCTTATCTTTCCAAGAACCTGTGAAGATGTCAAGTCATTCAGGTAGTAACATCGATAAGACACCCAATGCGACATCAGTCTGGGACAAGTCTTGTTATCTCAAGGTCAGCTAACAGCACTAACATAAATAATGTAGTCTGAATTGACATTTATTTACCATATTTGTTTGTGCTAATACGTCTAAGACTAGCATATTGATGCACACAGGTTATGTTAGAAATTCCTCAAAAACTCCCCCTATCAGATAAGATTAGTGATCAATATTACAGAAAGGCTCATCATGTGACCACATTGATAGAGAGTTCCTTCGCCCCAGATTATTGCCTAAAACACTGCCAAAGAGCCTGACAGTCTGCCATATTGCCCATCAGCAGCAGCATCCAGTCTTATGTGTAGAGCTGATACCGAGCCAAGTCTGAGAGGAGAGGAGCTGAGCCCAGCTGATGATTTGTTTTCCCTTCGAGGTAACACTCTCTCTCGGCGACTGATAATTACAGCTTCTTGCTGTAAGCAGGTATGCAGTGCGCTAATTCTTCCTAAGAAACTATAGATGCAAGTTAAGCTACTCCATGGACTCATGGTATAGTGCATAGAAGAAGACTTTAGGATGTTAGGTTGCCAGATGACGTTTCCATTACGGTAGAAATGTTCATACGGTTTACGTTGTTAGCAACATGAGTTAGTGCTGGTTAAATAATATTCTGTGTGGTTATCTTAAGTGTGCTAAGCAACAGGACGAGAATGTTGCAATAAAACACTTTTAAATCTAAAATGCCAATCTCTAAATGTAGTGCTGGTGTGTGATATTTTAAAGCATGAAATTATATATGAGTAACTACTGCATCCCTGGTTCCCTATTTAGGGACTGTTAGTAACCCAGAAACTGACACCACATCAACTATTTATTGAGTTGGGTTATGTTAATCTACAATAACCTGTTCTGTCATGTTCAAGCGCTGATGGACTGAAGTAAGTTTAGCCATCTACGGGTGTGAAAACAAATGCTATAGAGCTAAGTCAGTTTACGAACACTGCTTCCTAGGCTCACTTGACCTTAGATAACTTCATTCTTAAAATCTGCCATTGCTGTTGATTTCTCGTGTTAATCTGCAGGAGGTTTATTAACCCATCCAGAAATCTTACCATAAATCATGATCTTTGACAGCCGCTGGTCACATCTGGCACATATCCTTGACCATAATTCTTTCCAAACTATTCCCCTTCCACGCTGTCACTGTTTTTAATCATCAGGCCCATTCTCCAGATCCTGTTGCACTCAGAGATACTGTGCAAGTCTTGTAACAAGTAGTCCCGGTCTCTCTGGGTGTTGGGTACTAATGAGCTGCTCACTGAATGCCAAACACCTAGCATTTGGTCTTTGCTTCTTGGGTGGTAGTAGAGGCCTAGGTGTCAGCGGTTGGCGATACTTGAACAACACACAATTGGCGATGTCTAATTAGTGCTATCTGTTTATAAATAATTGGACTTTATTTTAAAAGAATGGATATGAAGTAATAAGTGTTTATCCTCACCAGCAGTATAAAACTTCGGAAAACATGTGCTATATAAATAATACATAACAGCGTAACAAAACAAATAACTATGCTCACATGCACACTTTCATGAGCAATGTATCCTGCTTACCTCTATATGTATGTGGGACCCTAGTGAGGAGAAATTCTAATTGGTAGTATAGTCTGAGGGCTGTAGCGGGCCTGGTATATTTGTGTCAACATTATTATTTGTTCATGTACGCTTCAGTACTATCAGTCCTACTTGGTCCTTGTGTTGTTATGCACTCGTGGCCTTCAGGTGCCTTAAAAGAGCTGGTTTAACCTGGAGTGATTAAGAATCTTTGGGCAGGTGAGTACAGGCATAAAGTCATGGGTACAGGGCTAATCAGAGGTACAAACAGGCTAGGCACCACCAAGCCCGAATAAAAAAAAAACAACCCCTACAGCAGAGGCTGGATCACCGGGGTGGTTCTTAAGATGTTCATTCTCCAAAGGTCAACAACACTGTAACCTTCATGATTAAAAATCTCAGCACCTTCATATGGAATTACCAGAACTGCCAAGGGCCTCAGGTCTAAACATTTCTAAGATAATGTATAGTGGAGAGACTCAGCTCACACTATTGTAGGCCAACAATGACTAACCTAACAAAACTGGGGCCAGTCTCAAGCAGAGAATCACAACGCTCCACCAAGGACCAACTCTCGTCACCAAAAAAAGTCAAATTTTACCACAATAAATGCAATCTTATGTAACACTATGAAGTTGAAGGCTTCAGTCAGAAATATTCTTTATTCTTATGTGTAGGTAAAGCATGCCCAACTGGTGAAAACAAGCATAACAGTAAGCCAAATAGAAATATTATTTATAACTAATACAAATATTCGTAAATTTGAGCAGCAGTTTTGCTTGCTAGTTGCCATACCTCTTTTACAAAACAATTTATAAAAAATAATAAAACCAGAATCTAACCACTAATTTTACAGGTACAAAAAAATAACTTCAGAAAACTCCAGTTTTTAGTTTTTTATTTAAAGTTCACTTCATTCACTTAGTTTGTATATTGCGAAGGTCAAGAAACCCTTTTATATTTAACTGGGTACCTAAAGTGCAAATTAGAACAGCTTATAACGAGCACAGATTGTAAGCCAAAAGGAAAAATCAAAATCTCGAAAAGTGATTCGCTCTCAGATTCATTCAATAGTGATCTTACTCAAGTTCATTTATCAGAGTTCACGGAGGTTCTACAAAAATGAATTGGTAATCAGTTAATTCAGTGACTTCTAGATTATCATCCTCTGAATCTGTATTTGCCAGATAAGACTATTCAGGAGCCGCATACTTTCTCTTTGGCAATCTCACTCTTGTTGATGTTTTAACTGCTGGCTGTTCACTTTCACTGTAATCAGTCTTTTTCTTCTTGTTCTGGTTCTTCTCCAACTGTCTCTGATTTCTGTACTTTCTTGTACACTTTTTCTTCCTATCACAGATTCAGGCCACTTGTCTCGTTGATGCACTTTTTCATCGTTAGATTCAGTTGTGACTACGTCTGCATTTTCATCTTCTCTTGCCACTACTGTCACTTTTCTGCCCGGAACAGTTTGATTCTCCACAGCCAACTGTTTTCCTTTGGGGATTCTACAAACCTGAACTTTCAGCTTTATTCTTTGAATTGAAATTGTTTGATTTTCTGCCTGGTCTTGATCTTCTTGATTTTGGATCTTTACTTTGACCTGAATCTTCTCTACCACCCGCTGGATCCACGCAGCGAAGTTGAACTTGAGTCAGTGGTTATTGTCACCACTTCTTCATCTGCAGTTTTCACTCTTTTTGTGTGAGATGCATGGATCCATTGTGGCAATCTGGCACATTTCACATCAGTATTTGTCACAAGGTCTGACCTGGTATGGGACTTTCCACTTTGGCTTCAGACAAGACTTTCAAATAGGTTTCTTCACCACAATTAGCAGGATGAAGGCTGTAGCACAATTACTCTTTAGGCGATGGTGTGGCCAAGATGAACGTATGAGAGATAGAGCGTACAATAATAGTCAGACTCTTACAGTAATTCAGTATAATATCATCACTTATAGACACAAGTGTAGCTAAAAGGATGAAAGGTATTCTAATAGCCCTGCCCATAAGTACTTCATGGGGGAAGAGTCCTACTTTTTATTTGGTGTTAAACCACGTATTAACCTGTATATCGGGATAGCATTGTAAAGAGCAAAGCATATTGTTTCTCAGCTTGTACCCACACTTCATTATGATTCTGTCAAACTTGCTGCTTTTCATTTCCTTCTTTCATTTTCTGGTGCTTCATTGTGGAGTTATCTAAGCTCACTTAAAGTTAGAGCTCAAATTAACAAGAAACAATTTACACTGTCATTTTCACTCTTACATTGCTCTTGCAGTTGTGAATTATTCATAGAAGACTTGAGGGCAAAATATTTTGCTACCTCATCAGCATAGCGGTAGCCCGATGAAACAAAATTGTCTCCAGTTCTGTGGGCAACACAAGTACCTACTGAAATCTCTTTAGGTTTGTCCGAATGCTTCTGACAGATTTAAAATATATGACCTATTGTGGATTGGGATACTAGGATATGTCACAAGACTCCTTTGTGACCACATTTGACCAAAATAATGGACCATTCCACAACCATGTCAGTGTAAATTGTAACACTCAATCCATCAAATAAGCAGCAAGATCTAGTTTGTGCAATGAACTCTGCTACTCGTGCTGACATTACATCACACAAGTATGATGATTCCATAAAATTTGATATGATGGAGACTGCATATGCTGCTCTTAATGTTCTATGATGGCCTCTCAGACAAGAACCATCCACAAATCATGTCAAATCAGCCAGTTCAAGTGGTACATCTTGTATGTCTGGTGTTGGCTTGATACACAATTTTGTCATATCAATGCAACTGTGATCACAGTCCTCACCATCAATATCTCTATCTGCAAAAGCATTGTGGGATTCATGGTATTGCATATTCTGATTAAAATATAATCAATTGCTAAGATTGTCTGTTCCTATTTGGCTAGACGGCTGTTGGTCAGATTTAGCAATAGTAATGGTACGGGTACAAGTCAGCAATAGTACGAGACGTGATTGAGGAACACAAACAATAACTGTAACCAATCATAATCCCTTCACTTTGGTGAATTGCCTGACGTATTATTAATGCTACTAACATTTAAGTATCCTGGAAGTGTGGCAGCAATTGTATCTTATCTGGCTGAGAAGTAAGCCACAGGCTGCTTCGTTTACCATGTTTCTGTATAAGTATTGACAATGCCCACCCTTCTCGTTCATGACAAAATAAGTGAAAATCTTTTACATAATGTTGCATTACTAGAGCGGGTGCTACAGAGTTTGTCTCTGCCTCTCGACCTCGAGGAAGGCACTCATGGTTTGATCATCAAATGGGGCAGGATCAGAAATGTAGCTGTAAGTAAGCTTTAGTAAAGGCTTTGCAATCAGAGAAAAGTTTGGAATCTACTGTCTACAGTAGCCAATCATTCCCAGATACATCCTCATTTTTGTGTGCGTTTAGTTGATTAATTCTCAGAACTGCAGAAATGCATTCTTTAGACACTTTTCTTGCCTCTTTTTCAATATGGTTGCTCAATACTTCCTTCACCAGTACTGCATTTTTAAGGTAGATATTTTATGCCCATTGTCAGCAAGGTGGTTCAAGAGCGCAATTGTATCCAACTTGTTATCTTCTTTTGTTTTGGATGCGACCATGAGTTCATCAATGTACTGCACCAGCACTGAGGTACAGGGCAGCTGTAGATTTTCCAAATTTTTTCTTAGACTCTGGCTTAAGATTGAGGGGCTCTCCGTATAGCCTTGTGGAATACACCACACAAGAACTTTATTTAAAAACCTGAACGCAAAGAGATACTGACTATCCTTATGGAGAGGAATGGAGGTGAATGCTTGGCACCAGTTAATGAATATATACCATTCTATATCCCAAGGAATCTGGGATCACAGCAGGATTCGGTACCGCAGGAGAACACGGGACTACAATTTTATTGCTTTTATGAAGATTCTGGACCACACTTCATTTCCTCCTTGGTTTCTTTAAGCCAATTACAGGTGAATTTCAGGGGCGTCCTAGCACTTCTTTTACAATTCCCTGTTTGATCATCTTCTTAATCACCAGTTTCATCCCCTCCTTCGCTTGACGAGTAAGCTTGTTCTGAGGAGTTCAAAGGAAGACTGCATTTGGTTTCACTGTAATTCTCACCGACTCGCACTCATAATCAACCCAATACCTTTGCCTGTTAAATCCCACACCTGTCTCTCAAATCAAGAGGGATTTCATCTTTTGTGAGAAATGGGAATAAACGGACTTGTGTCACATATTATGAACTCATGATCATTCTCCAGAGAGCCAATTTGTTCGGGAACATTTGCTGAGACCTAATTAGCAATCTGTTTATTGCAAATGCCAACAACTTGGACTTATTTTCATGTGAGAGGTAGATTTGGAACTGCCATGGGAAGAAAAGTGTGTAGCACCTATGTTGATTAACGCGCATTGGCAAGGCTAAAAGGTCTCTATTGGCTTTGGTGGAGTGGAGTGGCATTGTGTGGAGTGAATTGGAGTGGAATTGTGTGGTGTGGAGGTGTGTGGCACTGTGTGAGTCAAGTCAAACTGTGGCATTTTGTGGAGTGAAGTGAAACTGTGTGGAGTGGGACTGTATGGCATTGTATGGCGTTGAGCGGAATTGTGCGGCGTGGAGCGGCATTGTAAGTCATGAAGTTCAATTGCGAGGAGTGGAGTAGCATTGTGTGGAGTGGAACTGCGTGGCACTGGAAGAGTGGAGTTGAATGTGTGGTGTGGAGTTAAATTGTGTGGCATTGCGTGGAGTGGTGTGCAGGAGTGGCATAGAATTGTGTGGGCTGGAGGAGTGGAACTGTGTGCCATTTTGTGGCGTGGAGAAGAATTGTGTGCATTGTGTGGAGTGGAATACTATGGAGGGGAGTGGGACTGTGTGGCATGGAACTGTATGGAGAGGAGTGGAAATGTGTGCCGTGGAGTTTGATTGTGTGGCTCGGAGGGGAATTGTGCAGTATCGAGTAGAGTAGAATTGTGTGGAGTGGACTTGTGCGGCATTGTGTGGAGTGGAGTGTCATTGTGTGGCATTGAGTGGAGTGAATTGCACTCAATGGCACTGTGTGGAGAGGAGTGGAAATGTGTGCCGTGGAGTTTGATTGTGTGGCATGAAGCGGAATTGTGCGGTATCGAGTGGAGTAGAATTGTGTGGAGTGGAATTGTGCAGCATTGAGTGGGGTGTCATTATGTGGCATTGAGTGGAGTGAATTGCACTCGTTGGCACTGTGTGTAGAGGAGTGGAACTGTGTGGTGTGGAGTGGAGTTGAACTGTGTCGAATTGTGGGGCATGGAGAAGAGTGGAATTGTGTGGGACTGGGTAGAGTGGAGTGGAATTGTGTGGCATTGTATGGTGTGGAGAGGAGGGTAATTGTGTAGCTTTGAGTGGAGTGCAATTATATGGGGTGGAATAGAATTGAGTGGAGTGGAATTGTATGGAACGGAGTGGAGTGGAATTTTGTGGCATGCAGTGGAGTAGAATGGTTTGGTATTGTGTGGCTTGGAGTGGGACTGTGTGGCGTGGAACTGTGTGGCATTGTGTGGAGTGGAGTGATATTGTATGGCATTGTGTGCAGTGAAGAGGAATTGTGTGGAATGGAATTGTGTGGAATGGAACGGTGTGGTATGGAGTGGAATTGTGTCATTGTGAGGTGTAGTGAAATGGAATTGTCCGGCATAGAGTGGAGAGGAACTATGTAACATTTTGTAGTGTGGACTGGAGGGAATGGAATTGTGTGGCATGGAGTGGAAAAGGGTGGCAATGTGTGGCATGCATGCACATTTCTGTCAACTCTCTACACTACTAATGTCACATTTCAGTACCCGACTAGTTTTATAAACTGCAGTAAGTGCTTCATGCTGTGTGCATGGCCAGGAGCTGCTAGCAATAAGGAACGGAAGACACAGACAGAGAAACAAGCCTGTCAGAATGTAACAAAACCGGTATTACGGCTGGAGTTCTCACAAACACAGTAGCCAACTATCTCAGAGAAAGGAAGTTAAAACATACATACTAAGCGAGTCTTGCTTGGAGGATGTGCACGTGTTTTCAGAAATAAAAATTACAATTTTTCTGCGGTTTACTTTAGAGGATTAATGCAATACCTTGCAGGGAAAAGTTTACGTTGGATTAACATTTCCTTCTATTATTTACATGTTATCTGACAGCAACTGAAGCAATCTGGGGTTGAGGCAGCTTACAGAGGAGGAGAGGGGGGTAACAGTGGAGGGAAGTAACAAGGTGTGGGTGAGAGAATGTGGAAGCAACATGAGGAAGGGTGTGGGGATGAATGTGAAAGCAATGTTGGGGAAAGAATGTGGTGTTACAGCCAGAGCTGCTGACTCTGGAACTAGGGAACCAGTTTTGAGTCTCAGCGTCAGCTCAACATCCTGTGATTCTGGGCAACTCATGGTGCCTAAAACGTTGAAGTGTCCTTGATTAATGTAACTGGTGCTAATGTTAAGCCATCCGATATCTTGGATCGAGTTTGCAATATAAAATTGCAAAGAAAATAAAAAAGCAACATGTGTGCACTGGGGGGTGGCTAAGTACTTGGGCGCGCACAACATAATGGGGGCTAGGAGACAGAATGCAACATGAAAAAAACGTACATGAGGAAGTTAATAAGAGAAAGAAAAAAGTGCCTCAATCCCGGCACGAGCAGCAGTGGAAGGACACCAAATCAAAGACAATCAATCTGTACTTGGTCCATGCTACCGAGGAAAGAAGAGGAAGTAAAACTGATAGGCGCTGCCCAATTAGGATGCAGAAAATAAGAGTGCCAAAGAATGGTAAGCAATGGGCAAGCTCCTTGTTGTATACGATACCTCTTGCAAGCAAAAGCGCATGCAGCACACTGCGCTGTCGCAGGCAAGACCTAAAATGACACTGGGTGTCCATTCACCTCACCTTTTACATATGGGCCACTCTGGTCTACCTCTACGACTTCATCTATCATGCAATCCTCCTCCTCCCTCAGTCATCGTCATTGCGACTTATTTGGACTAAAAGGGCTTTCCAAGAGTTATTGAAATCTAGGGGAAATCATTAATCAATCATCAAAGAACTTTGTTTAATCTAGGATCCTGTTGGAAACTAGACATTTTATTGCTCATATTTTGATGCATCACTGGAGTTGCAGGCATATTTGTGTTGAATTGCCTCTGGTTCTGTATGTTCTGCACAGAAGCCAGATGGGAAGGGGGGGTTGACTATACCATCTTATTCTCAGCTATCTGGTTTGGAGCCTGCTGCATCTGGGGAAAGTTAATTTTAATTTGATTTGGATTCTGTCTACATTCCTGTTTCCAGTGTCCAAGTGGCCCACAATAACGTTGAGGGGTGTTTTTCTTCACAATGTTAACATTTGCAATAATCCCATTCAAGCTATGTACAAAATCCCGACCTCTATTCTGATGTCAATGCATGTGACAGTACAAATCTAGTTACACACAAAACAATGACAAGCTTATGAATGAATAAGCTTACAGCGTCACATGTAGGAAAGGCCTTGAAAAGTTGCATTTGGAAGGAAATGTTTCTCTGGAGTTATTCGAGAACAGCATGTCAACACAGAACATTTGATTAGTCGACATTTTGCTACATGTGAGAAGAAATAAAAACAGTGTTGAGATTCAAGATGGAGTCAGGGCTGGTTTGGGCCTAGTTTTGTAAAGCACAAGAAGGATCATATTACTTACACCGTACGCATCTGTTTGAGGTATGCAATACTGTAGATTCACATGCTCTGCATACTCCTGCCATCTAGTGTTGGGTCCGAAGTAGCGCAAGTTATTTTTATTCAAAGAAGTCTTTCGAGTCACAAGACCGAGTGACTCCTCCTCTCAGTGATATACTGCGCATGGGCATGTCGGCTTGTTTTCCCGCTGGCGGGTGAGAAAGGAGTGTAAGAAAAAGGATGTCCATGCTAAATGTATTACATAAGTATGTAATGCAACTACAACGGCCAAAGACGTCCGGGGAGGAGGAAGGGTACATGTGAATCTACAGCACGACATGCCACCAACAGAAGCTTAAGGGGTAAATAACATAATTCGTTTGATGGCATGTGTGGCTGTAAATAAACATGCTCTGCAAAGACGGTAAAGCAGTCCCTCCTAAGAAGCAATGGCTAGCTTGTAGGAGTCGCAGTAGTTTGAAAGAGGGTACGTAGCACTGCCTGACCTACATTGGCTTGTTGGCGAGCTAAAACATTCACACAGTAGCGTTTGGTAAATGTTTATGGGGTAGACCATGTAGCTGCATTACAAATGTCAGCTATGGGAATGTTTCCTAAAATAAAACGTAATAGCTCAGTTTGTATGAGTGGAATGTGCTCTGGAGGTAACTGGCAAAGAACTTTTGGTCTTAATGTAGCAAGTGTGAATACATTTGACTATCCTTCAAGCTACGCCTGATTTGGATATTGGGTTGCTTTTTTTGAGGTACAGTAAAGGCTACAAATAGTTGCTTTGTTTTCCTGAAAGTTTTAGTTCTATTCTATGTATAACATGAGTGCTCTTTTTACACCTAGGGTATGAAGAGCTCTTTCTGCTACAGAATAAGGGTTAGGGAAAGAAACTGGGAGCTCAATGGATTGATTGAGGTGAAACAGAGACTTCCTTAAGTATGAATTTAGAATCAGTACGAAGAACCAGCTTGTCTCTATGTATATGGAAGAATGGTTCTTCTATGGTTAATGCCTGGAGCTCACTAACACCTGAGTGAGGCAATAGAAACTAAGAATGCCACTTTCCATGAAATAAATTGAAGGGGGCGTGAGTGAAGAGGCTCAAAAGGGGGACCCAAGAGTCTAGTTAGAACAAAGTTAAAGTTCCAAGAGGGTGCTAGAGGAACCTGAAGAGGAATAACTCTTTTAAGACCTTCAATGAATGCCTTAATGACTGGGATTTTGAATAGTGAGAGATGCTGTCTATTTTGGAGATAGGCAGCAATTGCAGCCAGGTGTAACCTAAAGGAAGTGTGGGTAACTTGGTCTTCTGCAAATTAAGTAGGTAGCAGATGTCTTGCACAGTGGCTTTCATAGAATCAAATTGTTTGGGTTGGCAGGCAGTAGCAAACAAAACTTTTCCATTTTGCAGCATAACATGCTCTAGCTGTGGGCTTGTGTGCATGCTTGAAAATGTTCATACGTTCTTGTGGTAAATTAAGATAGCCTAACTCTATGACCTCAGGAGCTAAACTGCTAGATTGAGAGTTTTGGAGTTTGGGTGCGTGATTTGTCCTGGATTCTGAGTGAGAAGGTCCGGCCTGTTGGGGAGCTTCTCATGTGGAACTACTGAGAGATCTAGTAGTGTTGTGAACCAGGGCTGACGTACCCAAGTGGGCGCTACTAGGATCATGGTGACAGATGTCACTAACTCTCCGAACCAGAAACGGAATGAGAGGGAGGTGGAAAAACGTAGGCAAATATCCCTGACCAACTCACCCTTACTGCTTTGCACTTGGATAGTGGGTGAGGGTACCTGGAGTTGAAGTTTGGGCATTTTGAGTTTTCAGTAAGGCAAAAAGGTCTATTTGAGGAAACCCCCACTTTTAAAAGTAGGGAAGGAGAAATTGTGGGTGGAGTTCCCACTCTTGGGTCTGTTGCTGCATCCTGCTGAGCAGATCTGCAAAATCGCTGTCGGCTCCTGGCAGATATTCCGCCAAGAGATGAATGTGGTGGCCAAGAGCCAAGTTCCATATGGTCTGAGACAGTTGTGAAGACTGGGGTTGGGTAGGAATATGCTACTTACCAGTATGCATCTGTTCTTGGCATGTAGAGCTGCAGAGCCACACACTTAGGATAAGATCGCCATCTGGTGTTGGGCTCGGATGCTTGCAGGTTGTTGTTGTCTTCAGAAGAAGTCTTAGGTCACGAGATAGGTGACTCCTCCCTTGGACGATAGTGCGCATGGGCATCCACTCCATCCTCAGATTGTTTTTCGCCATGATGGGAAACGATGGAGTTTGTAAGAATAAAGAAAGGATGTCCATGTGTAATGTCTAAGTAAGACTATGCTGGAACAGATACAGGTCCCGGGGAGGTGGGTGGGCGTGTGTGGCTCTGCAGCTCTACATGCCAAGAACAGATGCATACTGGTAAGTAGCATATTCCGTTCGAAGCATATGAGCTGCAGATCACACACTTAGGATAGATTATACAGCAGTATCTCCCCTAGCGGTGGTCACCTGTATCAGTTGCAGCAGTTTGGAATAAAGTTTTAAGGACAGCCTGACCTACAGAAGCTTGTTGTTTTGCTTGCACATCAACACAGTAATGTTTAGTGAAGGTGTGTGTTGTAGACCATGTGCCTGCCTTACAAATATCTTCTAAGGGAATGTTTCCTAAGAATGCCATGGAAGCCCCTATTTTGCGTGTGGAGTGCGCTCTAGGGGGAACTGTCAAAGTGCGTTTAGCTTTTTGGTAACATATTTGGATGCATTTAACTATCCACCTGGCTATCCTGGATTTGGAAATGGGGTTGCCTTTATGTGGTGGAGAGAAAGCAACAAACAATTGTTTGGTTTTGCGGAAAGATTTGGTTCTGTCAATGTAATAAAGCAGGGCTCTTTTAACGTCTAAGGTATGAAGAGCTCGTTCAGCTACCGAGTTCGGATTTGGGAAGAACACTGGTAGCTCGACTGATTGGTTAAGATGGAACGGAGAAATGACTTTTGGCAGGAATTTAGGATTTGTTCTAAGAACCACTTTGTTACGGTGTAGTTGTAGGAATGGTTCTTGTATGGTTAAAGCCTGGATTTCACTTACCCTTCGAAGGGATGTGATAGCAATAAGGAAAGCTACTTTCTATGTAAGGAATTGTAGTTCACATTTATGCAGAGGTTCAAATGGGGGACCCATGAACAATATTTAGATTCCACACTGGAGAGGGTGGTAATCTGGGAGGAATAATCCTTTTAAGACCTTCCATGAAGGCTTTGATTGCAGGCACTCTAAATAGTGACAAGTGTTGTCGATTTTGTAAGTAAGCAGCTAATGCTGCTAAGTGGAGACGTATGGATGAGTACGCTAAATTACATCTTTGCAAGTGTAGTAAGTAGCAAATGATGTTTTGGATGGATGCATCTAGTGGGCGTATATCGTTGTTAGTGCAGTAAGGGGCATATGTACAACATCACCATTTGCGATTCTCAAATAGCGATTTTTAAAGAATCGCTATTTGAGAATTGCAAAACGGGATGTATTTAAAAAATTGCAAACTTTTTGTGATTTCTTAAAATTCCTTAATTGCGATTAGCAAATTGCAAAATCGCAATTAAGGAATACCTGCCCATTCATTTCTATGGGCCAGGAGACCCATAGGAATGAATGGGAAGTAATTCTCAAATAGCGAATCGCAATTTGAGAATAATTTCAAAGGTGCAAGGGTGTCATGATGACACCCTGATGCACCCCTGAAATTAGCATGTGTGTGCATATGGCGCACATACATGCCCTAAGGGCATGTATGAGCGCCACGTGGCACTTTGTAAAATTCAAAAAAGTGCTTTTTGAAAGGAAATCGCTAATTACCACCAACTGGAAGTTGGTGGTAATTTGCGATTTCTTAAGGATAATTCGCACAACTTGGGTGCTTTTTACATATCATTTAAGAAATCGCAATTTGCGATTTCTTAAATGCTTACGCAAAAATAAGAAATCGCTAAATTAGCAATTCCTTAATTTTGCGATGGGATTTGCCTCATACATCCAGATTACCGATTTTTTAATCGCAAACGCTGTTATTTTGCGAATCGCAGCGTTTGCGATTAAAAAATCGTTTGATACATATGCCCCTAAATGGCAAATCTTTTCCATTTTGCAGCGTAACAGGCTCTAGTGGTAGGTCGTCTGGCCTCTTTTATAATATTCATGCAGTCTGGAGGTAGGTTGAGATAACCGAACTCTAGGACTTCAGGAGCCAGATCGCTAGGTTCAGTTGCTGTGGATCTGGGTGTCTGATTTCTCCATGGTTCTGGGTTAATAAGGACGGGGAGAGGTGCAGTTTTTGGTGTGGAACTAGAGAGAGTTCCAGCAGTGTTGTGAACCAGGGCTGGGGTGCCCATGTGGGAGCTACTAGTATCAGTTTGAGAGACTGTTGCCTGAGCTTGCGTACCACGAATGGAATGAGTGGGAGAGGCGGAAAAGCGTACGCAAATCTGCCTGACCAGTTCATCCATATCGCACGCGCACTAGCGGTGATATTTACGCTAGTTTTTAACTATCTTCTGCTGCTAAACCATAATTCTCTTAACTTGCTATTTTGCACTTGCACTTACTTTTAATACTTGTGATCCCACATTTCTTGAGAGCCACGCTTGGAAATCAGACGCGGAAAGCACGTCTCCCTGCTTGGGACGACCGCCATCTTGGGTGGGACAAGCAGGTAGCGGGCTAGCTGTCGGGCTCTCTCCACCATAAATGCCCCAGCTTGAGCGCACGCGCAGCACCTTGTAGTTTCCTGAGGCGGAAGCCGGGAAACGCGCGCTAGCGGTGATATTTACGCTCGTTTTTAACTATCTTCTGCTGCTAAACCATAATTCTTTTAACTTGCTATTTTGCACTTACTTTTAATACTTGTGATCCCACATTTCTTGAGAGCCACGTTTGGAAATCAGACGCGGAAAGCTCGTCTCCCTGCTTGGGACGACCGCCATCTTGGGTGGGACAAGCAGGTAGCGGGCTAGCTGTCAGGCTCTCTCCACCATAAATGTCCCAGCTTGAGCGCACGCGCAGCACCTTGTAGTTTCCTGAGGCGGAAGCCGGGAAACGCGCGCGAGCGGTGATATTTACGCTCCTTTTTAACTATCTTCTGCTGCTAAACCATAATTCTTTTAACTTGCTATTTTGCACTTGCACTTACTTTTAATACTTGTGATCCCACATTTCTTGAGAGCCACGCTTGGAAATCAGACGCGGAAAGCTCGTCTCCCTGCTTGGGACGACCGCCATCTTGGGTGGGACAAGCAGGTAGCGGGCTAGCTGTCGGGCTCTCTCCACCATAAATGCCCCAGCTTGAGCGCACGCGCGCAGCGGGCGCGCCCAAGGCAAGCCCGTCTGCGCCCGTCCGCGCCCTTACAAGCCCTAAGCCAGGAACGGCTGCTCAAATCATGACTACTTCCCGCAGCACGACTCGGATAACCTACTCCGCTACAGGCCTACTAGATATTAAGAACATGATAGTCTCCCAGCCAATACCCATGCTTAGTTGCTCAAACACCTTTCCCTGGAACCTGGAAGGACAGTAGCATGCAAAATCTGCCCCTTCGGCTGCAAGTTAGATATGCCGTCAGGGGCTGACCAGGCCGAGACAGTCCAGCCCACTCCTAAATTCATTCTTTGTAATGTTAGATCTCTGGCGAAACACCCGATCGGAATCTGGGACATGATCAGCTCCCATGCCCCGGAATTATGTTTTCTGACCGAAACCTGGTTAAATCCCACAAACCACCATCAGATTAATCTTGCTATACCGGATGGGTACAAATTCATCCATTTGGATAGGCAGGGAAAACAGGGGGGTGGGATCGCAATCGCTTTTAAGAATTATATAAATGTCCAATGGACTGATACACATAGCACGGATGGCCTGGAATTAGGCTTTTTTAAAGTCACTAGGTCTCCCTCGGATGGTTGGAATGGGGCCCTGATCTATCGCCCACCAGGACCCAGGACCCACTTCTCAAATGAATTAGTTGAGCTGATTGCCATGCAGGCTCTAGCATCCAGCAACTTCATGCTGCTTGGAGATTATAATTTCCATGGCGAAGACCTTCTGAATCCTGAGATGAATCACCTCCTAAGCAGCCTAACTCAAATCGGGCTCTCCTTACTGACAACGGCCCCTACACATAAGGCAGGCCATGCTCTAGACCTGATTTTCACCAATATTGAGCATTTATTCGTCCTTCCCCCCCCTTCCCTTAACATGGTCTGACCACTTCTTGGTCCCTTTTTCCACCCGATAGCAGCATGCAATGGTACAACCGCGATCTGGTCCTCGCCCTAAGCAACGCCGTAGACCTTGGAACAACTTATCCCTAGAGGCATTTGAGGCCGCCTATCAGGTATATTCACAGGCAGATACCCCGGCAGACCCAACCGTCCTGAGACTGCTGAAGAATTTCAACTCCAGACTAACTCTGGCTTTTGACTCGGTGATCCCTGATAAAAATGTTTCCCCCTTCAAACAACGACCATCAGCCCCCTGGTATACAGGTGAACTTGGCACGGAAAAAACTAGATGTAAGGTCCTGGAGAGACGCTGGAGATCCAGCAAAGCACTTTTGGACAGACATACCTTTAAATTGTCCCTATCAAAATACCATCAAATTATTAAAAAAGCAAGGAAACTGTTTATTCTAAAACAAATTGACCAGGCCAATAATTCCTCAAAACACTATTTAACATAGTTAGAGACTTTGTCTGACCCCAAGCCTGCAGACTACCTCAGATGGAATCACAGGATCTCTGCAACTCCCTTGCGACTCACTTCCAGGAAAAAATCACCTTGATCTATGCTAATTTCCCTCCCCCACTAGCCCAGGCCGTAACCCCCTGCAGGAGCTCCACAGAATTCAATCAGCAGACTTCCGATAATCTCACACAATTTCAACCTCTCTCTATAACGGAAGTCTCTAAACTAATATCTTCGGCTAAATCAGGTTCACCTAACGACTTGTGCCCCCCCAGGATTATGGCCCTGCTAGCCCCATATTGTGCCCCAGAAATTTTCAACTGTTCTATCAGGTCGGGTATCATTCCCCCATCCTGGAAGGAAGCTTTTATTCGACCCATCTTGAAGAAACCGGCTGCGGACCCTCTCATACTGGGTAACTACCGGCCCATATCTTTGCTACCCTTGTTGGGCAAACTACTTGAATCGGCCATTAACAGACAGTTAAGTCTCTACCTAGAATCTAACAATCATTTGGATCCGTCACAATCAGGGTTCCGGCCAGGTTTCAGCACTGAAACCGCGATCCTGGCAGTAACGGACTCATTGAGGCTAGAAATGGATGCAGGAGGATCAGCTATTCTGGTCCTCCTGGACTTGTCCGCAGCATAAAACACTATCTCACATGCCAAGCTGTCGGAGAGACTGATATCTTGCGGTATTCGAGACCAGGCCTTAAAATGGATACAGAATTTCCTGTCTGATAGAAGCCAGACAATCATGCTGGGACCTTACCGTGCAGACAAGTACTGTGTGGACAAAGGGGTTCCTCTGGGATCGTGCGTTAGCCCCACTTTGTTTAATTTGTACATGGCCCCTTTATCAAAAATAGCAGAATCATCAGGATTTGAGACAATCTCATACGCAGATAATACCCAGCTCATTTTTAAAATCAACCCAGAAGCACAATTCGAACATCTCCGCTTCGCAGCCGGAATGCTCAACATCGCCGAATGGATGACTGAGAATTATCTCCAATTAAATCCCAGCAAAACAGAAATTATGCTAATTGGGAAAGCTTCTCTGTGCTGGTCCCAGGGCTGCTGGCCCGATGATCTGGGTACCCCCCCACCCCCCCCCCCGCCGCCAAACAAGTGGTAAAGAACTTGGGTTTCAAACTTATCAAGCACTATCCATGAAGGATCATATAGCAGCAATTTCCAGCTCTTGCTATTTCAGCCTGCGGCTCCTACGGAAAATACTTCCTTATCTACCTACCAAGCATCGTAAGACCCTGGTCCAGGCCATGGTGATCTCTCGCCTCGACTATGGCAACGCGTTATTGGCAGAATTAGGCCCGACACTGCTAAGGAAACTGCAGGTCATACAAAACACTGCCGCACGAATGATTCTAAACCGCCCTCCGGGTTCACCGTCAGCCCCTCTACTGTTAGATCTTCACTGGCTTCCAATCGCGAAACGAGCATATTTCAAGACCTGCTGTCTTACATATAAGGCCTTAAACGGGAAAGGCCCTCAATATCTATCACGCAGACTCACTAAACAAATCTCAGTTCGTGACCTTAGGTCTAATGCGCTAGGGTTCTTGAAGACCCCACGAATCCGCCTCACCCGCTCTGGGGGGAGGTCCTTCTCATATCTCGCCCCTCGTTACTGGAATATGCTCCCCATTTCCATACGCTCCTGCCCCTTCCTCATCACCTTCAGGAAAAAATTGAAAACCTTGCTGTTCTGATCACTCGTGATCAGCTTTCGCTTCCCGCCGTTTCTCTCACCTTCCCCTTAGTTTTCTACCAGGTATAGCGCCGAGATGCCCCAGGGTGAGTCGTGCGCTTTAGAAATAACCTTAACATAACATAACAACATAACATTGCCCTTCGATTGTGGGTGGGGAAACCTGGCGGCGAAGGTTGCGCATTTTGCGTTTTCGTGTGTGGCGAACAGGTCTATGTCCGGTTGGCCCCATTTTTTGAAGAATGGGAGTAGGACTGGTGGGTGTAATTCCCATTCGTGGATCTGTTGGGTCTGTCGACTCAACAAGTCGGCAATCTGATTGTGAACTCCTGGAAGGTGTTCTGCTAGCAGATGTATGTTTTGGGGAATGGCCCATCTCCAAATGTTCTGTGCGAGCTGGGACAGCTGGAGAGAATGTGTGCCTCCTTGTTTCTGTATGTAATACATGGCTGTCATGTTGTCCGTCCGGATAAGGACAGTCTTGTTTTGTAGATGTAATTGGAATGATTTTAGTGCTAGGGATACTGCCAGTAGTTCCAGGTAATTGATATGGAGCATCTTTTGTTGAGTGGTCCATTTGCCCTGAGTGGTGTGTCCTAGGAGATGGGCTCCCCATCCTGTGAGAGATGCGTCGGTTGTCAGCACTATCTGTGGAAGAGGCTCTAAGAACGGCCGCCCTTTGGACAGGTTTATGGTGTTCCACCATTTTAGGGAGCGATGTGAGCGGCTGTCCACCAAAACCAGATCCGTAAGTTGTCCGTGAGCCTGGTTCCAATGACGTGCTAGACATTCTTGCAAGGGACGCATTTGAAGTCTTGCATAAGGCACAATGAAGATGCAGGACGCCATCATGCCTATGAGTTGCATGAACACTCGCTGGAAGAGAGTGTCGGGGTTGAAATTTGGAAATGAGAGCTTGCATATTGGTGATCCTGGCTGGGCTGGGATAAGCAAGGGCCTTGGAGGTATTTATGATGGCTCCCAGATATTGGTGTATGTGGGAGGGTTGTAGTTGAGATTTGGGATAGTTGATCGTGAATCCCAAGTTGTGTAAGATTTGAATAGTTTGGTGAGTGTGTCGGACGCATTTGTTGAATGAATTGGCTTTTATGAGCCAATCGTCCAGATATGGGAAGACATGAATTTGTTGTCTCCTGAGATGCGCTGCTACTACTGCTAGGCATTTTGTGAATACTCTGGGCGCAGTTGTCACTCCGAATGGAAGGACTGTAAACTGATAGTGCCGTCCGTCTACCAGGAATCTTAGATACTTCCTGCGCGCAGGATGCATGGGAATGTGAAAATAGGCGTCCTTGAGATCTAGTGTGGCAAGGAAATCGTCTTGTTGTAATAGTGGGAGCACTTGTTGACGAGTGATCATATGAAAATGATCTGAGTTTATGTACCGATTTAGGAGTCTGAGGTCGAGTATTGGTCGTAACGTCTCGTCCTTCTTGGGGATTAGGAAGTACAGCGAGTAAACCCCTGTACCTTGATGTTGTAAGGGAACTGGTTCTATTGCGTGTTTTTGAAGCAATGAGAGAACCTCTTGTTTGAGGAGCGTAAGATGGTCTGGTGACATGGAACGCTGTTTGGGTGGTATGTGTGGGGGGTTGTGGTGAGTTCCAGGCAGTAACCATACTGGATAATTTGTCTTACCCACTTGTCTGTTGTGATGGAATTCCAGACAGGTAGGAACTGTTTGAGTCTTCCCCCAACTGGAGTGGAATGGTCTGGGTGGAGTGGAGGAAAGTCACTGTTTTCTGGTGGGGGAGGTACGAGTGTTGGTATTGCCTCGACCTCGTCCCTTGGTGTTGTTTCCTCTATATCCTCCTCTAAAATATCCTCTATTGGGGGATGTTTGTGTAGAGGTTTTGAATGTAGAGGAGGTGTCTGCTCCCATAGTTTTGGAGGCTCCTCTGTAGAAGGTGCGTCAAAAGGAGCCAGGTGGTTGTGGGGACTGTAACACTCCCATGGACTTAGCAGTCTCAGTGCCTTTTTTCATCTTTTCAAGTGCCGTGTCTACAGCTGGTCCAAACAGTTGTCTTGGTTAAATGGTTGGCCAAGTATGGTACTTTGTACTTCTGGCTTAAAGCCTGAAATACGTAGCCATGCATGGCGTCTAAGGAGTATACTTGTATTTATTGCCCGAGAGGCAGTATCTGCTGCGTCAAGTGCACATTTAATTGAGGCATTTGATATAAGTTTTCCCTCTTGTACACGGTCATTTGCCTGGGACTGGTATTGGTCTGGGAGGTGTTGTATCAGCTCTTACAACTGATCATAGTGAGCCCTATCATAGCGTGCTAATAGGGCTTGTGTGTTGGCAATACGCCAATGGTTAGCTGCTTGTGCTGCTACTCTTTTGCCCGAGGCTTCTAATAGTTTGGATTCCTTGTCGGGGGTGGTGGATCTCCTGAGGTTTGGGAGTTAGCACGTTTCCTTGCGTTGGAAACGACCAAAGAATCCAGAGGGAGCTGTCCTTTGATGCAAGAAGGATCTTCTGGGGCGGGTCTATATTTTTTCTCAATTCTAGTGTTAAGTACCCTGGCCCGTACTGGGTCTTTAAAAACTTCTGTGGCGTGTTTTATGACCCCTTTAATCATTGGTAAAATTTGAACGGATTTCTGAGACTGTTCAAAAGTGCCTAAGAGGAAGTCTTCCTCGGGTGCATCTGAGTGCAAGGTGACGCCATGGTAAAGTGCTGCTCTGTGTACTAGTTGTCCAAACCCCAGGTGGTTATCAGGAGGTGAGGGTTTGGAGGGATATGTAGTAGGGTCCGGCATATCTGGTAGAGGGTATGCCCAGTCATCTAATGGTACGATGTCTGGATCTGTGAAGGGATCATTAGGATCATTAAGATCATCCGGATTCCCCCCTCCCCCTAGGTCATCATCATCATCCTGAGGTTGTAGTGTATGTGAAGGAGATGGTAGCGGTAATGGTATTGTAGGCAGGGGGGTGGGGTAGGAGGTCGTAAAGGTGAGGAAGGAGGAATAGGTGACGTTGCTAAGTCTTTCTTCTTTATAGGAACTGGGGAAGGTGTTGTGTCCAGTTTCCTTTTCTTACATAGCACAGCAGTGACATGTCCAGTTTTTGGAATAATATAGATCCTTTTCTGTGTGGGATCTGGGTGGAAAAGTTCTTGGTCTTCAGGAGCAGACTTTGGAGCCGATTTTTACGGTTCCGATCGAGGTTTTGGGTGATCGGTAGAGTCTTTGGCTTTAGGAGGTGTAGTATAGTCCTTAGCCGGTTGTTTCGGTGCCGATGAGGGTTTTGGTGCCGGTGAGGGTTTCGGTGCCGAAATGGAGTCTTTAAGCTTGGAAGCTTTCGGTGCCGGTTTGTCTATGAGCCTCGATGTTTTCGGTGCCAAAGGCGCCGGAGCCAGTTTCGGTGCCGAGAGGGCTTGTGTCTTCGGTGCAGAAGGTGGCGGGGGTACAATGATATGTGGTTTGCTCGGGCCCGAGCCACCGGAAGGCTTGTGTTTCTTCGGAGCCGAGCCCAGAGGCGGGGCTTCTGAAGGTTGTTTTCGGTCTCGACTGGGGCCAGCTGGCGAAGTCTTGACCAATGCCTTTTTAGGAGGGGTTGGGGTAGGGGCATTGGTACTCACGCGTTGCCCCGGAGTAATGGGATCGTCTGAGTCGTCTGCTTCTGATATAATTTGAAGTTCCTCGGAATCTTCTTCCGGGACATCGGGACCCTCATCAAAGATGTCTTCTGGTTCCGGGGTCGGTCTGTGTGCCATGATATGGCATCGAGCGCTTCGATCCCGAATGGCCTTTTTGGATCGAAATGCGGCGCAGGCTGGACAGCTGGACTCGTAGTGTTCCGGTGACAGACACAGGTTACAGACCTTGTGATGGTCACTGTGTGGGAATTTTGCTCCACATTGGGGGCATTTTTTAAACGGCGTCCTTTCCATGAGCCGTAGGCCTCACGGCGCGGATAGGTCCAATCGCCCGCGTCGACGTCCGGAACCGGCCCGATGAATTCGATGTCGAGTGAAGGTGTCTCGATGTAGTTGGCAAAAAGTGTTTTGCTTCGAAAGCTTGTGTTAGAATATTTCTACTGGAGTGGAAAAGTTACATCTGGACCCAATAGCGGAAAAAAACAATCTGAGGATGGAGTGGATGCCCATGCACACTATCGTCCAAGGGAGGAGTCACCCATCTCGTGACCAAAGACTTTTTCCGAAGACAACAACAACCTGCAATCATCCAAGCCCAACACCAGATGGCGATCTTATCCTAAGTGTGTGATCTGCAGCTCATATGCCTCGAACACACCTTTTTTGTACATAATACATGCATGTCATATTGTCCGTCCGTCAATTCTAGGACAACCTTGTGAGATAGGTGAGGATGGAAAGCCTTTAGTGCTAGGAAGATTGCCTGACGTCCAAGTAGTTGATGTGTTGGGACTGATGTTTGGCATTTCACAGACCATGTACTGTGAAATCCTGTAGATGGACACCCCAACCTGTCTCTGATGTGTCTGTGGTAATAGTGAGGTGAGGAACAGGGTGTAGAAGAGACTGCCCTGTAGCAGGTTGTTGGTGTTCCACCATTGCAGAAAACGGTGAATCTATCAACACGAGATCTTCGAGGTGACCCTGTGATTGAGACCACTGGTGAGATAGACAGTGCTGTTGGAGATGCATGTGTAACCTCGCATGGGGAACTATAGCAATGCAAGAGGCCATCATTCCTAGCAGACGCATCACGGACCAAACTGTGAGAGTTTTGTTTAGTTGGAACTGTGGTGGAGTTACCTGAAAGTTCTGAACTCTAGCGGGATTGGGATAAGCTAATCCGGAGTGTTGAGAATTGCTCCAAAGTAAGGTTGGATTTGGAGAGGTTAAGATGAGACTTAGGGACACTTATTGTAAACCCCAGTCTGTGAAGTAGATCCACTGTCAATTGAATGTACTATTGGCACTGTAGGTGGGTACTGGCTTTGATAAGCCAATTGTCCAGGTATGGGAATACGTGAACATTGTGTCTTCACAGATGTACTGCGACTACTGACAAACATTTTGTAAAAACTCGAGGTGCTGTGGTCTCCACTAACAGTGGAACTTTGAATTAGTAATGATTGCCTGCTATGACAAAACTGAGGTATTTGCGGTGTGCAGGGTGTATTGGTATATGGAAATAGGCATCGTTTAGGTCCAGTGTTGCCATAAAGTCACCATTTTGGAGAACTGGAATAACATACTGTAGAGTTACCATATGGAAATGTTCTGATAGGATGTAGTGGTTGAGAGGTCTGAGATCTAAGATTGGTCTCCGTGACCCCGTCCTTTTTGGGAGTGAGGAACTATAGAGAATATACCCCTGACCCTTGTTGTTGAAGCGGGACAGGTTGTATAGCCCCATTGAGAAGAAGGACTTTGACTTCTTGTTTGAAAAGTATTAGATGATCCTGTGATAACCTGTGAGCATTAGGTGGGATGTTGGGCTGTGCGGTAATGAGCTCCAGACAGTAGCCATGATGGATGACTAGTACCCATTAGTCTGTGGTGATGTACTCCCAGGCTGGGTGGAAAAATTGTAGTCTGGCCTGACAGGTGTGGGGTGGTCTGGGGGACGAAATGAGTAGCTTTGCAGTGGGTGTTGCTCTGCGTGCACAGGCACACCTTCCCCTTACTTTACTGTTTCAGCCTCTGAAGGAGCCTTTACTGTAGGCAGACTGGACTTATTATTGGTAGGAAGTGGAGGCGTCTGTGGTGGTGGATTTATATGCAACACTGTAGCCTGTAAGATGAAAGGACCCCCTAGGAGTTGAGGTCTGTAAAGCTCCCATGGCCTTACCTGCGTCAGTGTCTTTTTCATTTTGTCAAGGGTAGTGTCTACCTGTGGGCGAAAAAGGTGCTCTTTGTCAAAAGGCATTTTTAGTACTGCCTGCTGGACCTCTGGTTTGAACCCAGAACACCTAAGCCATGCGTGTTGTCTAGGAACGCACCCTGGTATCAACACCCCTAAACACTGTGTCCGCCGCAATTAGTGCACATCGGATGGATGTGTTAGTAATCGCCTGACCCTCTGACAATTTGTTGTTCTCTTCTGCATTCTGCTATCCTCTATTGACGTCAGTGCACAGCCCTTTTCCCCATGCCCTTAGAGGCTGAGATGAGCCTGACTTAAAGAAATGCATTGCACATAACCATCTTCATTCAGGGACATTTTATGGATTTTGGGGGCCCAAACACCAAACCTATTTTGGGGGCCCCTGTTCAGAACAGGTTTGAATTTCAATTTCAGCTCTTTCATGCCCTCTTTGGCCAGGTCACCTACAGTATACAGGGGCATTTGTCCACAATCTAAATGTGTTTACATCTAATAGTCAGGGATAGTGGCCTGCGTTTTCAGAATTGTAACACAGCAGCAGTTCACTAACATTACTGCAAATAATATCTGCGACATCCTCCCATTTCTCAAATGTGAGATTCTGTTTTAATGTAAAAGAAACCTTTTTATCGATGTTGCATGAAAAATAAACACAACATTTCTCTTCAAAGTGTCTGCAATAAACTCTCACACATCACCCACTTTTAAAATAAATTAAAGGAAAACGGTATTCAAAACAATCTGTTTAAGAATGAATACAAGATCATGGGGACAAACTCTCTGCGACACAAAGCTGGCTCTTATCAGGGGCCGCCTGAAAGGCTGGTGCCCTGAGCCAGAGCCCACTTTGCCCATGCCTTAAAACGTCTTTGTCTTCAATACTACATTACCAGTACAGTAAGCACTTCCTAGTGTGTTGAGGGAAGAGTATCAGGCCACCGCAGAGAAAAGCAAGAGAGCCGCAGAACAGCCTAAGAGAGCAAATGCCACGAAAAGGAGAGGGACGAGAAGAGTAAGCAGCACACCACTGACCAAACTTACACAGGCACAGTGCACTCCAAACTTCCCGACACTCTGCACTACGGTCAAACATTAATTACTAGACTTACAATCGAAGAACATCATCAAAATCAAACAGGAATCATCTCGACTTTCACAGGTCTCAACAACCACAACAACCCGGGCAGAAACACAGAACCTGCAACAGGACTCCAAGGAAAACCTTTAATAACTGCTTTGTGCTCAATCAAGGGCAACATGAATTAAGTGCAATTTTACAACTTGGAAAGGGGACAAAGAAAGGATGTTAGAACATAGCACTTCAATCAGGTCATAAAGGCTTGATATGCATGAGGAACACCCACTAGTCCTCAAGAATATGATGCACAAGGTCAATAAAAACAAGCATTGTCATAGCCAATAGGTCTCGCATTTGGGACCTTATAAGTATTTAATTATGCATCACAATATCCTTGGTGCAACATCAACTGTTGCATGGCTAAACACTTATAATGTCCCAAAGGCGAGACCTATTGGTTATGCCAATGCTTGTTTAATTTGAAGAGACTACCATATTTTCGCACATGTAATGCACGATGTCTCTAATCGTGAAGGTTTTTCTAAAGATACTTAGTGGAGGGCACCTTCTGTACTTCAGTTAAGTGTAAATGAATGCTTGCTTGCTTGTTTGTTTAAACATGTTTCTGATTGTCAGTTCCCAGTCAAGTAAACCGCAGCACAGTGTTGTTGTTCTCCAGGGGCCCATGCACAGATCAGACAGGCCTCACTATGAGTATCCCTGGTTTGATTAGTTCTTCACATCTACCACTAAACTCACTCTTAGCCATGTGTTCCGGAAGGTTCTGAAGCATGGGTATTGTTTTTTAGTTTTGATTTGATGTTCCGTTATAAAGCTGCAGTAACCTAAGAAATGCAAAAGGGTGTTTGACCGTTCAGAGATTATAACTGTGTTCAAATAGTCCTCCATCATTTTTATAAAACATTAAATGCTATTCCTTAAACAAGTACACTGCAGGCACGATAACTAGGGATCCTAGTTTATGGTATTTATATAAATGTATATTCTTACTTCATTGCCTAATAGGTGTTGCTGCTATACGTATCCATATTGAATACATCTATACATCTTTAGGAAAACATGAGCTGTCGCACTCATTAATTCCAGTCAGTCTGCACAGCTATTGGCTAAGCAGCCATGACTGACACCACTGAGAAATTATTCAAGAAATAGCTTTTTGACGTTTTTTACCATATGTGAAAGAATACAAATACGGATATAGATGGCTTTCTGCCCGTGTTTATCTGTAAAAATCTGCAAAAAACGAAAACTGAGAGCCTTAATGATGGCAAACCTAATCTGGCCAGCAGAAACGGGAAATACATCGGACCCTTTGAAATCCAGTCATGCTTGAAAGGCTCCCGTTCCCAGGAGAAGAGGAAATGGTGTAATGCGTACTTTTAAAATTTGAGTAAAAAATCGTTTTATGCTTTTTAAACTGCACGGGGAATGTCAGCCTTGGATAGAGCCTGCTCTTATTACATGCTTTGTAAGGGTGCATGGGTGTCCATTCTCCCACTGTCTCCTTACTAGGGAAGGAGAAAATGCCCCACTGGGGTTTCCTGCACCTACCTTAAGTGGATTATAAGATGAGACCTACATAGAAATGAAGAATATATGAATAGATCGTTGGTCTGCTCGAAAAGGTACTAAATCCGCCTTGATTTCTGGATTATAACTACGGCTCTCCATGGCAGCTGTATGCAGATGTGAGGGGCTTGGGTACTGTTTGAGGTGAGAGTTGTACTGTTATCTTCAGTTGACATTCCTTATAAGTTGCCCTCATTTCTCTGCAATGCAGTTATCTGCTCGTCCAATTATCCTCCATCCATTTGGCAGCCTTGGGCAGACGACGTGCTGAAAATTAGTCTCAACAAAACAGAAAGGATGGCGCTTTGTTCAGACAGGAGGAATTAATCAACGGAGATAAAAAAAACCTGGTGCATGTCCAAAGCCTCTGAGTGTTTCGACTACTTTCGGGAGGACCGGGAGCGGACGCATAGGTTGCAGGACGCGCTGATCACGAGTTACAAGGAAACACAACTGTGGTTTTCTTCTCCGCCTCTTCTCCCATGAGGCAACTTGTCCAAACTATTAGGGCTTCACTATTGGAAGCAGCCTTTAGACGGTGAAGTGTGACCTATACCACACTCCCGCAGTGGTGACACATTACCAATTGTGGTAAGAACGGAGCCCATTATTCTTCTATCTAGGTCCTGATGAATGCCGCGGACCCTTCGGGGCCACCCAGGCAGAAACATGTCGACCATCCACAAGATCATTCACTAGATGGTTGGGAACAATAAACATCCCAATCACCGTCGCACTTATATTTTAATATCATATAGTTTTCATCTCACATTAAAGAATTGCTACTGGCTACTATAATGATTTTTAACTTCACTCACATAGTCACGGGCCCCCACTCCATCACTTAGAAGTGCATCCTTGTCGTCAAGTGTATGCCCGTCCTCCATCAAACGAAGGTTTTGGAGGGCGAGGACTGGTCAATGATGAAGCATGACACCAGGTGGTGTGTGAGACCAGTCCGTATCTTTTTGTGAAATGCCCACACTCACGACGTTCTTGTAACTCGTTTGGGTTATCACACTAGGAGCAGCTCTTTTGTGATGAACACTGTTTCAACTACTTTGTCAGTGAGTGACTCGAGAAGCCTAGCTCAGTCGCGCATTCAAACGCTGCTCTGACGCGGCCAATGAGACGGCAGCATTCATGGCACTTCAACTCAACTCGGCCACGGAAATGATGTCTCCTGAAAGCAGCTGTTCGCATTGGCCAGAGAATTATAGCGAGCACCAGTGCCTAATTTGTAAACAAGCGCTGCCCCGCGGCCGCGAAAGTTAAAGTCCATCTACAGCGTTTACCTTACGGGAGCGAGCAGCGGCGGGCCCGATTATTGCAAACAGATGGCGCCACTGCTCGCTCCCGCAAGGTAAACGCCGTACATGCAAGAGGGCTCATTAGAAACAGTGTAGTACATGCACGAGTTTCCCAAAAAAGTACAGAATGATTCCAAAAGGTCACTCCAAAGCAGCACTTGCGCGCTGCCTAGGCAAGACCTAAAAAGTGTTGTGAAAACTATTATGGATACCCACTATGTGTGGTGATTCTGCACATGCCAGACAGAACTACAGACTGTCCTCACCTCCACCACGCTTATGAGAAGACTGCGACCTAGACTCGGAAGGAACGTGCTCCTATCTGGTTCTCTACAAAATTCGTACAGTTAGAAATACGGCAAAGATATATAGAAGAAATCAGGACTTGGCCACTGAGTCCATTGTGTCAAGATCAAACCTAAGGAGTGGTTTAGCAGCTCCAAAACCATCATGCAAAGTAGCAGCTCACATGATCAGGAAGAAGCTGGACCATCATCTGCACCATCTCCCAAAGAGCACGGGCGTGGTGAGCCAGAAGGCGTATGATATTACAAAGGCGGAGGACCAGACCCCCTAATAAGATAACATTCTTCCCCAGTGCATCAAACCACTTCCAGTGATCACCCCACAAGTTAAAGAGGAAGGGCTGTTATCAACTAAGGGTAACAGCCATGGACAAAAGGGTGTATAACAGGCTTGGATACTCCTTAGGACCTGAAGGCACACCTGAGAAAGAGGACCAGCAAACCATGGGTGAACACCACCACCTGAGCGGGATCAACACCAGGTGGCGCAAACACAAGGAGAGGACACCAGAACAGAGCCTAGCACAAGCATCAAGCCTTTTGAGGTTGAGAACGACACCTGATAAGAGGAACAAGTTTGAACTAGACCAACGTAAAGAGGCTGATGGAGGAGGATTTCAACAAGGACGACGAGCCCTGGAAATTATCTTGGGAGCTGGATCCAGATTGAGATCTGGACTGACAACGTACTTTACATCCAACGTATTCCATCAGGGGTATACCTGGTGACCACTGGAGCCTGCAAAAAAAAAAAAAAAAGAGCCAAACCAGTCTAAAATGCACAGTGAAGCTGCAAGGATAAAAAGATACTAACAAGGGATCTCACACAACCAGAAACAAATCTACAGCACTACAAAAATCTTCAAAAGAATTTTAGAAAATGGCATATTATATGAGCATCTAAGGGCAGGAGGAAACGGCAGCTCAGGTCAGAGCACAGAGTAGTGCCATATATGTCTCCGAGACGTTACATCCAGGAGCGCCAGAACAAAGTTGGATCCGTGGCACCACCCGATGTTTCAAAATTTCTGTATCTAGACTTCACTTGAGGGAGGTTCATGAGGTGAGGAATCTGAAAAGAGAAGTATCTATCAGAATTGTTACTTAAGGATACGTTCTCAGTGCCTTGTGTGTTTTTGAGTATGGATGCTTAGGAAAGATGGACATACCTCCTTATAACCTTTACCTCTTGACAACATATTTAGGATGTTCAGCGTTCAGCATTCACTAAAATGTTCCTATTTGAACCGAATAGAGGCCCCTTCATTTTAAGAGGTTTTCCCTCATCACTTAATATATCAAAATTGACTTAAACTTCAGAAAAATATTAGTGTTCCTTTCCATCTAAAGTCTAGACATAAAGTACGGGTGGCTGATGCTGATCGATGCTCTTAAAATATGTACTTTGTTTACAACAGAAAAACACCCCTCATTCATACTGTGAATATCATGAAGTTGCTGTTAAATCTCATGCTCTCCATTTGTTCTTGCATAATAAAGGCATTAATGTCAAGGCCATGTGTGCAATCTGATCTTCTGTTGGAACTTCTTATTCAAGCCATATGGTCTCCCACTTTACAGGTTCCACCTTTAAAAGCAATTTAAATTAGCCAGCTTGTAATATTAAAATAACATTAATAATAAAAGGAACATTTGTTACAAACTAGAAACTTTAGGTGTAAACACTTACAAACTATCTTCTGTGGAACCATTCCATTATCCATTTGCAGCCTGTTTTCCATGAATGCTATTCCCAGAATGCTGAAATTGTCCACACTTGCTTCAGCAATTAATTCACTTGGATCTCCAGGATTATATGCCACTGGTAAACAGTAATCTGACCACTTGATCTAAGAAGAGATAACAACGCACACAGTTACTTCTGGAAATAAGAGGGCTGAGGGGACAGGGGCCGGAAGAAAGGCACATATTAGCCATAGTACAGTTTAGAATTCTAAATTACAACTCATTTATGATTTCGGTATTTTAGTTGCACTTTTCAACTAATGCTGTTTATTGTACTGTGTGCAAATGTCTATTTAGGAAAGAACAGATAATGATACCCATGACACAAATTACCATCATCCACCCACTGCGATCTGAGCTGGAGGTTTGATGAAAAACACACTCCTTCTCTAGCTTGAGGTACAATGACCTTTAGTACACTAGAAATGACTTGCAGATGAAGCTAGTCTTCTTAATGTCCATCTTTCCAGTCCCTCACCTGACTGCAAGCTCCTTTCCTCCCTTAAATGATTACTCTCCACTAAGCACGAAAGTGAATTACGGGTGCCAAGATTGAGAACGTCGTCTCTCCAATAAAATAACCAACCTTCACAGTTTCTGTTCAATATTTTTGATCCTTATTCTTGTTTTTATATAACTTCTATTTTATTAGGCAATTCACTAGAAGCATTTACATAGGTAAACCATCATGGGAAACATAAGTGTAAGAGTCTGTTACTGCCAAGCTGTCGATGGTCAATGTAGTAAAGATCCAAATCTTAGATTGGAGGTAGGTGATGCCCTGTAAAAATACACCAACTTCTGTGGTCCCCCACAGGAGGGGAAACTTTCTGCTCAGGTCCTAGTAGACAGATTTCACAGAGGTCACAGGTAATTATACACAAATAATAAACAGTATAAACTTGAGCATGGGGAAAGATGAATGGTGAGGCAAGCATATGGTACAAAACAAGCATATTGGCAATAGAAGCATTGGGTGGATTTCTAAAGAGTCCATGTTGTCATACGACAGGTACCCCCAAGTTGAATTAATGACCAATATGTGGGAAGATCAGCCAGGTCTACTCACCTCCAACCCCACCCAATAGATGTTCCAAAAGAGGGGGGTCACCCTAACTATCCATCCCAGCTGTGACTAATTACTCTTGAAGTGAGGGACTTATTTAGAACCAGCCCAAGACTCTGGCACCACTGAAGGACAACTGTGATGTGATGTACCTGATAAGCAGGTACATCACATCTTGATCAAGCCACTCTTCAAAACCCCTAGGACGGAAACTTGATGCATATCCTGCACTAGCAAGCCTTATAACCACACTGATTCCATCAAAAACAAAAAGGTGAATACTCTCCTTTGAGTGGTCCATAGTCATATTTTTATTGTACCGTTAATAAAAACCGTTACAAAAAAAGAGAAATATATAATGCTAAGAAATATTAAAATCTTTCCAATAATAGTCAGTGTTAAAATGCTAGGGCTCCTACGATGTTATGCTAAGTCCATAGTGAGGATATTGATGATCAGCCTCGTTTGCATCGCTTGCCATGCTGGCGCGTTGCAGCCATGTACTGGATTGCACCTTTGAGTGCAAACCTTCAGCCTGATGCCTACACAGAGGTGTACTCTTACACCTTTCCTAGCCTTGTCTCCTTCCTCTTGGAGGTATGTGCAAAGGACTGAGACATGGAACGGAGTCAAGTGAGACTTCAGATACTAAGATTCCAATAGTCATTACTCTTCTGCTCCAAGGGCTCTGGATCGCCCCTCTCCCCACCTGCCACAATTGGGCATCTTGACTTTGGGGTACCCCTCTCTTCTGTCACCATAAGAATGTTATGCATATAAGAACCATACGAGATGCAGAGATCAACTCACAGAGCACTAGTATCACTATCCTCACTTCTGTGGAGCATTTCTTGAATCGTCCTGCCTCCTGGTGGCACTGGACATGGTACTCCCTGCACCACCTGCCAAACTCCCACTAAGTGAGAAATCGCACAGTGATGAGGTGCAACGTCATCTTCTCGCACCTTCAAACAACTAGTGGTCTCTGAAGTGCTCAATAGTGGAAATAGATGTGAATGCACATTGTAGCAGAAACAAAATACATCAGCCTGGAGCGGAGCTTAAAGAAATTGCAGCAGTTGGAACTCAAGGGGAAAAATAGAATGGAATATCTTGAATCTTGCCTCATAGGTTTAATCATGAGATTAGACTTCATTGAACTATATCAAAGGCTACACATCTCTGAACTATGACTTTGATATGGCTGTCTAAACATGACATCTAATTGGGGGCAGGATATTTGGCACTTAAACCAGAAGATCACCGATTTAAAGAGCAGATCAAAGAGCAACAATTTAAGATTTTATGGAATGCCAGAAAAGGTGAAAGGAGGCGATCAGAAGACCTTCTCTGCACAATTCCTACAAACATTGATAAATATGGTCTTTGCACCACCTCTTGTATCACAAAGGCCCACAGGATAAAAACTAACTGTCCAGTCCAAACCAAGAGCCATCCGCACATGCTTTCTTTGACACCAACAAGCAAGGCCGGTACTACAGTTGGCAAAAAACAAGACTCCATTACTCATTATGTTCAGCCCATTCAAATTTCAGCAGACTTTTCCGTAGCAACGAATCTCAAATGAGGGGTCTTCTATGCACTTCACCCTGATCTAAAAAAGAGGAACATTAAAAGCAGGCTCTTGGAACCAGTCACAGGTCTGCTCACAGTGGATGTAAAGGACTGGATATTCGGAGCTGAATCACCTCAATTGCTTTCTGGAAGCCTGACAACCCTCTGACATGGACACATCAATGTAACAATCATATAAGGGGCAAGACAACTCCTCCCATACAAGATCCCACCAGCCTCATGGTAATCAGAACCACAACCAACATCAATGTTGCTCAGAAAGTGCTGGGCTGTTTTAAGTGATTGACTCGTAATGAGAGACGGATGTAGATCACCGTTGAAATCCTCAATCAAGGGCTCTACTGCTGCCAGTTATTGACCATCTAAGCAAGGTATTGAGCAAAACTCAGTCACACAGGAACCTGTTGGCATTACCATGAAGAGGAGGAGGTACTCTGCCTCATTTTTTATGTTACAGAGAAGGGTATACCCAATTAATGTCACTGGGACCTGGGAGTATAGCGGTACATTGAGAGAGTGGTCCCAGTACACGTTTTTTTTTAAAACAGAGAAAACAGTGACTACACAAATTGAAGAAAGCATAAAACTGAAACAATCAATCTAAATAGTGCACTGTTGCTTACTCACAATGAACCTGTAGATATACTTTACATGCAAGTTGCATTATTTGTTCAAAAATAATTTTTTGCCCCAAAGAGTGAGAGGGAAGTGGATGGGGGAGGGGAAAGGTACTGATGAATTATCGTGCAAATTGATGTGTATTGGGAAGGAGGTAGAGTGCTGGTCTGGTGATCCTGATCAACAGAAATGTATAACCGGCTTCTCTCAGAGCCACAGTAAATGCAACAAATGTCATGGGTTTACATAACCATGCTTAAATGCCATTGAATAACATATTTTCTGAAGCGTAAGCTGGCAGGTCTGAAAGATGTCGACGTTTCGACCACGCAGTGTTATAGGTGTCTGGTAAACCTTAATTCGGGTCTTCCTCCGGACAAGGGGATGAGGAGGAGGAGGGAGGGGCACCTAGGACATCAACAGAAACGAGGATTTAGTTGGTCTGAACACAAGTAGATAAGTTACAAAGCATGCACAAAGGGACAAGGGTTTACCGTGAAGGAGAATCACGGAGGGATTATCGCGGTCACATGGGCGCGTAGGCTCCACAGTGAGGAGAACGGAAAAGGCATCTGAATGACCTAAAGCAGATAAAGTTACAAATGTAAAAGATGCCGGGCTGGGAGGCCTCGGATGCGCTAGTTGGGTAGAGTCGCATTAAAAATGCAACAATCTACGAATACATAAACAAAAAACAAGACCCAGTGTATTAAAAAACGACAAACCCTCGGTGCATGATAACCGAGCTCGCAACCCATTGGGCTGTCAAGAGGAAATACCTGTGGGCGGAGAACAATATCGTCCGATCAGTGTCGGTCGTCTCTGTGGAAAGGAAAAAGGAAACTTGTATGAGTCCGGGCTCAAGGGCCATGGTGTGCAACAGGGGCAGAAGACAGGCGGTCGGGAAGTCAGGCGTGTTAAATCACACACTCACCGACATATCGATCTGCCAAGTCCGTCCTGTGGAAGGGGACCGGATGGATGACAGAGCAGCTTAAATGAGCAATCGATTGCTCCGTACGTGCACGTAGTCACACGTAGGATGCGAATGTGTCACATGGGGGCGGTAGGTAAGTGAGGAAAGACTTACATCCACAACTTACGGAAATAATTGCATAATAGCGCTGGTGAAGTTTAAATAAGAATAAATAAAAATTGACTCCTGTGAATCTATTGGAGCGGGAGGAATTGGCAAAGTTGAGTGAATCGGCGTGGGCTAAATAAATAGCTCACAGCTGATTAGAAAAACAACATAAAGGTGCCCTGCAGAAGGCAACCAGAGTTCTAAGAATGATCCTCTACCGGATGTGTGTGAGGGTCAAGGCCACAATGTTAGGCATGAGTGGAAAAACCGCATATATCCTGCAAATCCAAGCTACAGTGGTAGTGAACATACGGGGTTAGCCCTGGCGCGTACCTCTCACACAGGAGGGTAAGGCGTTTACAATCATAGTTGGTGAGTCATGATATGGCTGATGTATACCTCTCACAATGGAGGGTAACACATCCGTGGAGGACATACCAACGGCATTAAATAACATGTCAGTGCTGTATATAGTACATAAGTTGTCATGGCATGTAACATCAGCTTACACAGAAAACACAGTGCATTAAATTCCTCGGAAAAGACATAACTTTGAAACCAGGAGGGTAAGCTGTTGACGGAATAAATCATATTAATGACAGTGGGTGTTGGCCGATGTGTACCTCTCACACAGGAGGGTAAAACCTCGGAGGAAAACATGTCTGTGGCATTAGATCACATGTCAGTACATGGTTGAGCATAAAGTGTTACGGCGTTGCATCACCCGCACACACAGAGAGAAAATGGGAGTACCGTTGTGCCAGGGTGCCTTGGAAAAGACACGTACCTCTCAACGCAGGAGGGTAAAGTGTCATTAGACGGCATGCCCCTAGCTAAAAAAGGGGTCTGTGTCAGCTGCATAATCCTGATTAATTCATCATGGACAAAGTGTTGATAGTTGTGCGTGGCTACAGTCAACTTCGTTCAGACCATTGTTTATTGAGTCCAACAAGGACATCCACTTTGATTCCCTTGTATTCAAAATCGAGCCAATGTTGCCTCCTCTGGGTCCCAAAGTCGTCTTTTCCAGAACCAACCATTGGAAACATTTTCAGGGGCATGGCCCGCTTCTATGAAATGATCTACTGGGGCGCCCCAGGCACCTCACAGCGTATGTGGCTGCAATGTTGTAGCACCCTTACTTTGATTTTCTGCTGGGTCTGGCCGATGTAGATTAGGCCACATGTCATTTACGTGATCATGTGCCCATTACTTGTGTTGCAGTTGGTGTATGACTTTAGTGGGATCATGTGATGTTTGTATTCGAATTGTTTAGTCTGAATGGTGGTAGCACATGCCTTGCATTGACCACGTCTATGGGGGCCAAGGACAGGTGGTAGATTTCATATGGATTGTATAGTCGCAGGCTCAAGAGACTTCAAAAATGAACGAACAATATGATCTCTTATGCTTTTGTCCTTTTTGTATGAATGCATCGGTAGGGATTCTTGTTGTATGTCATCGGATATCAGGCCCCAATGTTTGTTTATGACCTTCTTGATGGCATTACTTCTAGTAGAAAAGGTAGTGACGGATATCATCCTCTGGTCCCCCAGATCAGTTTTCTCTTTGGGTTGCAGTAGAGTTACAAGGGGGCTGAACCAAGCCCGCTTTCTGGCCTTTTTTATCAATCTAGGCGGGTATCCTTGTTCCATAAATCGGTTGGTAGGGTCTTCTGATTCAAGCATGTAATCTGTTTTCCTAGAGCAGTTCCTGCGGATGCGCAGGAACTGCCCGAAAGGCAGATTGTCTCTAAGGCCTCTCGGGTGGTAGCTGTTATACTGCAGGAGTGAATTGAGCTCTGCTGGTTTGCGGTAGAGTGTTGTGTAGAGCTTGTCTCCCTCTACGTTTATGCTGATATCAAGAAAATCTATCAGTTGGGCGTCTGATTGTGGGGTGAATTGAATGTCTGGTGTTCTCCGATTGTGCCAGGTGTGAAAAGATAGCAATTCTGATGTATTGCCAGTCCAGATCATCAAAATATCATCAATATACCATATCCACATTGTTACCATATGGATTGGATTCATTGAAGATATAGTTCCTTTCAAAATTGTCCATGAAAATGATGGTTAAACCCGGGGCGAAAGTTGCCCCCATAGCTACTCCCTTGGTCTGTAGGTAGGAATTGTTGAATTTTTTATGGGCATGTCCATCATTGTGAACAAGTGCCAGTCTATATACGACGATCTGTCCGGTACAGTAAACCTCACTCCCAGATCTTCTGCGTGACGGGTGACGCTGCACGACCTCTGAGCTGTACTGAAAATACCATCCATTGGAGGAGATGACCAGTGATTGCAAAGATCTGTCTTTTACAACACTGGACGTCTGCCTTTATACCATCACACACTGCATGATACAACCAGATGTGCCTGATAGCAGAGGTTTGAAAGGCTCATCTACTGGCTGAAAGACCAAGCAGAAAAATTCGAGAAAATCTTGGCACAGTTCCTGTCAACTACTGCCCACCGATTCCATGGATCTGTTATCACTCTGTCAAACACTTGTATGTGACCCTGGAGCAGAGGTTTGTTTTCATTTTCATACGATGCGCATTCCCGCTTCCATCGCTTTATGAACATCATGCGCTATGCTACCCTCAGTCTGGTTGGTACCAGTGATGTATGGACCTCGCATTCATGGTAGGGGCATCTACCCGTCATATACATACATTACTCCTCTTTACCCTATTTGTGCACACACATCACCCTACACACCTTCCATTACGAAGTTTGTCACCACATTCTAGGAGCTAATGTGAGAGGTGAAATGTGACTGTAAGATGCAGTGATGGCCTACTTATCTAGAATGTTCTGTCGTTATTCGTCAGCCTGTATGGTTAGTTTTTAACAGAATGGACAACTACTCGTCCTTTGCACAAACACATAGGTTCTTTGCATAGGATTATGGACTAAGGTTGCTAAGGAAATGCTGTAAAGAAGGCAAGAAATCCGGCAGAGTATTGGAGGTAAAGGTGTGTGCACATGGAAGGTTCTGAGAATATAAAATAAAAAAATAGAGGAAATTGGACCCATGTCACAGAGTAAAGGAAATATGCAGTGGAACCAGAGAAAAGGGACATACAAGAGCAAAGTGAACAAATCACACCAGTGAATGCACTGGAGTAAACCACACATGGTGGGGGCATTGAGTGGAAAAGAAACACCGAGGAGGAGGGCACACATCACACAAGATGGAGACAGAAGCTGCATGCCCGAAGAAAAAATTATTGGAGTGCATGGAATTTTGGGCCGATTTTAAGAGGAGCATGGGGTGCATTCAAAAATAGGGCAAGAAGCCAACAATGGAGTAGCTCGTTAAAAACACCTGGAACACAAAATAAGGTGTGCACTATGTATGCAACGTTATCGTCCATTTCTCATGAAACCCACCATCAAATGTGTCCAAAGCGAGGTGAAGTTAAAAGGGCACGGTCTCCCAAAACGAACCAGTTAACAATTCCAAGAGGCACCCTAGGGTCGCCATCGCTGTGCGTTAAAGGGACTCTGACCCTAAACAGCAACGAAAACAAAAGTGGAGCCGTTGGAAAGTTTTGAAGGACGCCCACCTCTCGTAGAAACAAAAGGTTTGCCCTTTCCGAGCCTCCTTAACAGAACATTTCCTTTTTGCCTGAAAAGAAAACTGGAAGCATCACTTTCAGCCCGGCCAGTGCAATTAACTCTGGGCCTGAAGTAAAGCCGCGGCTCCGGGATCAGGTTGCCGTCTCGCAGAGACAGTTCCGCCTGGAGTGCATCCTCCGTGGCCGAGTATGTCAGGACATGGCCCATGGGCCAGAGGACAACCAAAACAAGGCCGCTAATCTGATCAAAGTATTGTCGGGCGGCACCCGATACCAGGTACAGGGCCCGCCTTCCTGTCAGCCGCCCAGAAGGTAAACAGGGGCACTTCACAGCCGGGCATCTCTCTGGGAAGACAGGAAAGGGCTGAGGTGCTCGCGTCCCGGGATCAAAGCAGAGGGAGGCCGGCTTAGAGCAGCAACAGGATTTCCCACAGCAGGCGAGCGGCACAGGCCATTGTGCTGGGCAACCAAAGCCCTTCCCTGCTCCATCGAGCCTGCCGACCCCGTGACACTTGCTAGTTGTTTCCGTTAACCCGAGCGACCAGTGTGCAGGGGGCAAATGAACCGTGCAAGTTATAGAATGGAAAAAAACGGAAACACAAAAAAAAAAGTACAGCGTTAGGACAGGGTGCTGCCCGAGTGCGCGGGATCAAGTAACCTTGAGAAGTACTGTCCGGCTGAAGCACTGTGACAGGCCCCCACCCATGGGTGCCAGGCGGGCTGCTTCACTGGATACCAGCAACGAAGGTCTGCTCTGAGCAGCCTTTTAGTTCCGGTACTAAAATGAGCGTTTTCATCGAAATCCAGATGGCTTAAACCTATCGTATCCCAGGCAAGAACTGTAAGATTATAAAACCCCTATTAAATGAGGCTCCCGCTATCGGTTAATTCCGTAGCATGAGAGCTCCCTCCTCCTGCAGTGTACCACAGGCGAGAGGCTATTGATAACAATATTGCGACACTCAGGAAGCATTATCCGAGGATGAAGAAAGAATGGAGGGTGCCTTGCGCCAGGTACCTCGCACTCACTTTTAAAAAGAACGCTGTATTCTTTTTGTTCGTTTTAAGTGTACCACATACACCGGCCAACACGTTTTTTTCGCGAGCTATATACATACACTGCAATATTCAAGACTGTAAAAGGACAGTTCCGTACCAGAGCTTCACGTAAACGCTGAACTCATTCCATTCTCAGACTAATTACTGATGCCATCTCGCATGACATCGATTTGCACCAGTCCCTTCGCACTAACAGCAGCACAACCCAGGCGATTTACCACAGAGATGCAGTGGGGACGAAACAGGCCTTCGCGCCCATGTTTTTCCAGTCGGAGCACCTTGATATTACACACGCGGTCTCAGATGCTTGGGACGTGAGCCTTCTACTACGGGACGCTGGGACACGCTCTTGCGTGATTCCAGGGGGTTCCTGCAGCGCCTCGAAACTCTTCCAAAGCTGGTATCCTCAGTTTGGATCTAGACAGCTGCCCTGCCGACTCTTTGCATCTCCTGGTCCGTTCATGCCCTCTATAGGACCTCTAACTAGGGTGCATTCCTGCTCCCCGTTTTCATGGTCAGCGGTTCGCTCCTCTCCCTCCATACACTGGCCATACACCTTCCTCTTCTTCCAGGTGCGGGCACAGTACGAGGGTTCCATTCCACCCCAGAACCACTCTTAACCTGGAGAAATACAGGAACTTTCATAGTTTTGCTGCTGATAAAACATTCCTCTTTGCTGGTTCAGCAGACCTTCTCCAGAAATCCTGATGAATGCATGGGAACCGAATGCTGGTGCGAAGCCAGAGACAACCAAGCAAGGGTGCCAGGTTCAAACATCATACCCCACACAAAGAGGCACACACGGTGGAAGGCAGAAGGCTTTCTTCCTCGTCCTTCACAAAACTATTTAAGAACAGATTTCAAAGAAGGCAGAGCCAACCCCTTAAGTGGCACCTCTGTAATGTCTACACGGAGTCCTTGGCAACGTGTGCATAAAAGTGAAGTCCTAAAATGGCCACAACATGTGAATTGGTCCGCACACAGGTCAGGCCGCCTGGGTGGGAGGTTACCCATTTCTTGGAAGATCTGGGAGTATACCTGCTGAGGCAGTCATAAGAGTTTTGGTCAGTCTTCTGTGTTCAAGTAAGAGCCTCTGCTGAATCTATATTGCAGCCATGATCCAGACTGCTATGTTTCTAAGGCACAGGATTGGGGTTTAATCCTACTACCATTTATTTACTTGATTTGTACAGCGCATGGCTACCTAAAAAAGATTTCCTCACGAAATCAAGCCAGCCAGCATTTCCAAGAGCCAAGGATAACTGTTAAAGAAGAAGAGGAAACATCCATGTTTTGAGCAATTTGCGGAAAGCTGTGAGCGATTTGCAGACTCTCAGTGTTAGTGGCTAAGTGTTCCACAACTGTGGTCCCAGATACACAAATGCCCAACCACCTTGACAGGTTCTCCTAATTATAGGAACCACTGCAAGCTCCTGATGGCTAGAGCAGAGCAAGCGTTTGGGTGTATGCCAAGACACAAAAGGTCTCAGATACATGGGCCCTGTGTTGGAAAGACACTTATGCATATAGCAGAAGGCTCTGAATTGAACTAGACATTCAACTTGCACATTCAAATGGTAGCCAGCAAAGAGTATGTAACATACTGGCTGATGAGGTGAGTCTGGGTGGGTGAAAGAGAAGCCAAGCTGCCGCCTTTTGTATGGTCTGTAGCCATTTAAGCAGTGATTTTGCAGCACCCAGGCATAGGACATAACCGCAGTCCAGTCTGGATATTACCAGAGCTTGGACTACAGTTCTTTGAGATTGGACCAGGAGGCATATCAAGATTTTCTTTAACCACTTAAGGATGCCAAAGCAAGTGGCATTTACTTTAATGATCTGGTGGCTGATAGACAACTTGTGAACAGGTGAAGGAGTGATACCCATAGTGGATGGTCACAGATGAGGACAGGTGGGGGTGCTTGCCCACCAGCAGAACCTCTGCCTTGTCCCCATAAAGTTTTTGTGAGTTCATATTCATGCAGTATGAAACTTGGGCAAGACAGGTGTGGAGAGATCCTGCCTTATGGTTTTCCGGAGGTATTAAAAATGTCACAATTTGGGAATCGTCTGCATACGAAAACAATGTAAGCACACGAAATTCTAGAATGTCAGCCTAAGGTCTCACATAGAGATTGAAGAGGAGAGCGCTTAAGGGAGCACCCTGTGGTACCCTGGAAGCTAAATTTCTTGATTTGAACCGGTGTTGGCGTGAATGCACCTGAAACGTGCAGTCGTGTAGAAAACAGCTCAGCCAAGCCAGGGTTGTGCCCTGCACACCCATATCTTCTAGTCTGGAAAGCAGAATGGAGTGATTCACAGTGTCGAATGCGGCATTAAGATCCAAAATTAACAGTACTGCAGCACCACCCATGTCTAGCTGACAACGCAGGTATTCAGTGACACCGAGGAGGGCTGATTCATTACCATGACCAGTCCCGAAGCCTGACTGCGAAGGGTGCAATAAACCATTTAGTTTGGAATAGGATGAGAAATGCAGGTTCTCCAACACTTTGGCCAAGGTAGACAAGAGTGAAATAGGCCTATAATTTGACGATATGAGAGGGTCAAGATTATTTTTTTTTAGTAAAGGTGTAACTAAAGCAAGCTTCCATTCTAGGGGAACAATTCCTTCTGTCATTCAGTAGTTGTGTGAATTGCTCCATGACTAGAAACGCTAGCTTTCCCAATATCGAGGGGGGACATGGGTCAAGGGAAGACTTGCCTGATCTAGTAGCTGAAAGCAAAGAGCTAAATGAAGGCACGTCTAGAGGATGGAAAGTATTCAAGGCATAGACTGTGCTAGGAGTAACTTCAGACGGACAACCAAAGGAGGGCCTGTAAAGGCGGACTGAATGTCTTCTACTTTCTTTAAGAAAAAGTCTGCAAATTCATCACATTGAACTTGTGTAAGAGAGGTAGTTTGGACGGTACTTGCCGGGTCAGAGAGGTTCTTGACTACCTTAAAAAGAATTTCAGGACAATTTTTGCCCGCAGTGATTTCATACGAGTAAAATCTGGCTATAGCAATGCTAAAGTTTTTCTGGTAATCTTTTAAAGCCAATCTGTATCTTAATGTATCCTCATTTGTGTAGGTTTTCCGCAATCCTCTTTCCAAACCTTTACACAATTTTTCAAGTTGGCGCAAAGAGTCACTGTATCACGGTGAAGGGAGCAGAATTCAATGGTGCTTTTTACTAGAAGTGGGAACTAAACTAACATCGAGTGAGGATCTAATCCAGGAGTCTAAAGTGTGAACGTCCGATCGTACTGATTTCCTCAGTGTAGGACAACTGGCTTCAAGTAGAGAATTAAGGGCAAGAACATCGAGCGTAGACCAGGTCCTACAAGGAGATTTTCTTTCGTTCGGGCCCCTGGTTAAGCAGAAAGTAAGAACAGGACAGCAAAATGATCAGACCATGACAAACAGATAGGCTGGTCAGTCTGTAAACTACTATGGTTGGTGATTATAGGATCCAGCACATAGCTAGCAACACGAGTAGGGAAGTTCGTAATGAGTTGAAGATTAAGAACCACACGGTCTTCTATAACAGATGAAGCTGTACTGCAATCCACTTTGTCATAATGGATGTTAAGATCACCCAAAATCGTAAATTTAGAAAATGTAAGGAAAGGCTATCAGGGATGTGGAATTCCTATAGCCCGACGCCGGGAACATATTGCTTGGGGTCAAGGGCAACAAGTTTTCATGCGTATTTTGTCCTTGGGACAAGTAGGCCCAACCCCCTACAGCACAACCCCTTTGGCTGCCAGTTTACAGTACCACATTATTGATCAGGGAAAGGCATGATCTACAGTTAAGGTAATATTTGTGTCCATGTGTTATTGCTGTTTAAACTTCGATTTATGGTTCAATAATGCAAAGCCTTTATTATTAGGGTGAGAGCTCTCAGTAAATGTTGTAAGCTCAAACTGCACTACCGACAGTGGTTCCAGTATAAAAAAGTGTACACACGTTTTCAATGTTTAGCAATATGAGGCTATGTATACTGCTCCAGAATGCTCTCTGATTACATGCAAATATTTGCAGAAGCTTGACAGCAAGATTGATGATTCCTTGCTTTCAAAATAAAATGTTTACAAAAAAAATGCAAAAACATTTCGCTAACCTACTGTAAAATTTTAGGTACCATTTCTTTGCAGCATCATTTAGTAACATATGTTGATGTATGCTAGTATTTCCCAAAAATACTCATAATGGAAAATCGGTGTAAGCACTTTTAATAAGATTATGGGAAACATAAAAATAAACAAGCATTGGCAAGGCCAGTAAGTCTGATATTGTTGGTCAGCCTTTTGGTTTTGTCCATGCGTGACTTGTTTTGGCATGGATTTTGTAAAACCTTATTGGTGTGGGAGCTGCCGGGCTCTAACCATTATAACAAACACTAGCAAAAGCAAAAGTAATTTTGGTCTCAAAAAGGATACATTGCCACAGTAGTTGCTGGCACTGAACAAAACTACTGTGTTGATATACTCCTTGTGAAAGAACAGAATGCTGTCACTCACAGTGAAGCTAGCCGATAGAGAGTGAGAGAGACAATTTTATTAAACACAAAAGGTCATGGTTAAAACCAGACTTTATTAGGGGCCCAATAATTAAAGTCTCAAAAGTGCACCCATGTCCTTGCATTAAGTGCAGATATATGACTTTTGGGAAGACTTTAAAGAAGTAGGCCAAGAAATATTACTCCTAGAAAATATTTGTGGACTGCATTTTAGCAAGAGCCAAGTCAAATAATCTTTATTCGGATAAAAATATCCATAAAAGCACAATTCATCGCTACCAATGGCAAATACAATACAAGTTTTAAAACATGTAAATATACAATATTGAATATGCTACTTACCAGTATGCATCTGTTCTTGGCATGTAGGGCTGCTGACATTCATATCTGTGCATAGATCGCCGCCTAGTGTTGGGTCCGGATGTTTGCACGTTGTTGTCCTGGAAGAGTCTTCGAAGTATCCTTGGATAGGTGACTCCTCCCCTGGACTACAGTGCGCATGGGCATCCTCTCCATCCTCAGATTGTTTTTCGCCATTGTGGCAGTGATGGAGTAGATACAGAAAGTGATGACCATGCTTGCAATAATTCTGAGAGCTGCAGCTGCGACAGGCGCCGGGGAGGAGGGAGGGCGATATGAATGTCAGCAGCCCTACATGCCAAGAACAGATGCATACTGGTAAGTAGCATATTCAGTTCGAGGCATGTGGGCTGCTGAATTCATATCTGTGCATAGAATACATAGCAGTGCCCTCTATTGGCGGCGGCTACCCGTGCCAGCTGCAGCGGTCTGAAAAAGTGTTTTGAGAACAGCCTGTCCTACAGCTGCCTGCTGTTTTGACTGCACATCTACGCAATAGTGTTTTGTAAATGTGTGTGTAGTGGACCATGTGGCTGCTCTGCATATATCATGCAGGGGAATATTTCCTAGGAAGGCCATGGAAGCCCCCAACTTGCGTGTTGAGTGGGCTCGTGGTGGAATAGTTAATGTGCGTTTTGCCTTTTGATAACAGATTTGAATACACTTAACTATCCATCTGGCTATCCCTGCTTTGGAGATGGCGTTACCTTTGTGGTGTGGGGCAAAGGCAACGAACAGTTGTTTTGTCTTCCTGAAGGGTTTAGTCCTGTCGATGTAGTACATGAGGGCCCTCCGTACATCTAGTGTATGTAATGCCCTCTCTGCAACAGTTTGTGGGTTTTGGAAGAAAACGGGCAGTTCAATAGTCTGGTTCATGTGGAACTGCGATATTACCTTGGGCATGAATTTGGGGTTGGTACGTAGTACGACCCTGTTGGCGTGAACCTGAATAAATGGCTCTTGAACGGTTAGTGCCTGGAGTTCACTAACTCTTCTTAGGGAAGTGATCGCTACCAGGAAGGCTACTTTCCAGGTAAGGAATTGAATCTCGCATGAGTGTAGAGGTTCAAAGGGTGGACCCATCAGGCGTGTGAGGACCAAGTTGAGGTTCCACATTGGAGCCGGTGGGTGACTAGGTGGAATGACTCGTTTGAGTCCTTCCAAGAATGCTTTGATGGCAGGCACTCTGAAGAGAGAGAGGTGCTGCCTGGTTTGCAGATAGGCTGATATTGCGGTCAAATGGACACGTATAGAGGTGTACGCCAGATTGCATCGGTATAGGTGTAAGAGGTAACATATGATGTTGTGGATGGATGCGTCCAGCGGGTTAATGTCATTATTACCGCAATAAATGACGAACCGTTTCCATTTGGCTGCATAGCAAGCTCTTGTAGTGGGTCTCCTGGCCTCCTTGATGATGTCCATACAGTCAGGTGGCAGATTGAGATAGCCAAACTCTAGGACTTCAGGAGCCAGATCGCCAGGTTCAGCTGTTGCGGATCTGGGTGCTGAACCTCTCCATGGTTCTGCGTCAAATGCGCGGGTTTGATCCGCAGCCTTTGATGCGGTACCACGGAAAGTTCGAGGAAGGTGGTGTACCACGGCTGGCGTGCCCACGTGGGAGCAACTAGGACGAGTGTCAGGGAGTGTTGTCGGAGTTTGCGAGCCACCAGCGGTATCAACGGTGCTGGGGGAAAAGCGTACGCAAATTTGCCGGACCAGTTCATCCATATCGCATTGCCCTGCGACTGCGGGTGTGGGAATCTGGCGGCGAAGCTTTGGCATTTTGCGTTTTCGCTTGTCGCGAATAGGTCTATTTCTGGGTGACCCCACTGCTGGAAGTACGGTTGGAGTACCGATGGGTGTAACTCCCACTCGTGCATCTGGTGGCTGTGTCTGCTGAGCAGATCCGCCATCTGGTTGTCCTTGCCGGGGAGGTGTTCCGCCATGAGGAACATGTTCCTCTGAATGGCCCACTTCCACATGCTCTGAGCCAGATGAGACAACTGTGGAGAGTGTGTCCCTCCCTGCTTCTGTATGTAGTACATTGCGGTCATGTTGTCCGTCCGGATCAACACGACCTTGTTGCACAGATGTACTTTGAAAGCCTTCATGGCCAGGAAGATTGCCATCAGTTCCAGAAGGTTGATGTGCATCTTCTTCTGTTGTGTCGTCCATAGTCCCTGCACTGTGTAGTGGAGTACATGAGCTCCCCATCCCTGGAGAGACGCGTCCGCTGTCAGTACTATTTGTGGAACAGGCTCTTGGAACGGTCGGCCCTTGCAAAGGTTTTGTGGATTCCACCAATGCAGAGAGTTGTATGCCCGACCGCTCACCAACACTAGGTCTTTCAACTGTCCTTGAGCCTGATTCCACTGACGTGCTAGGCACTCCTGAAGTGGGCGCATATGTAATCTCGCGTGCGGGACTATGAAGATGCAGGAGGCCATCATGCCTATCAACTGCATAAACACTCGCGCTGGAAGCGAGTGGTTGGGTCTGAACTTGGAGATCAGCGCTTGTATGCCGTTGATCCTCACTAAATTTGGCTGAGCTGTGGCCGCCAGAGTGTCTATAGTCGCACCTAGGTACTGTTGTACGTGTGCGGGCTGGAGATGAGACTTTGGGTAATTTAGTGAGAATCCCAGACTGTGAAGAAGGTGAATGGTACGGGACACGTGGCTTGCACATTGCTGGGCTGATCTCGCTTGAACGAGCCAGTCGTCTAGGTAGGGGTAGACGTGTATGTGCTGTCTCCGTAAATGTGCCGCCACCGTAGCTAGGCACTTTGTGAAAACCCTGGGCGCTGTTGTCACGCCGAAGGGAAGGACTTTGAACTGATAGTGCTGCCCCTGAACAGTGAACCTGAGGTATTTTTTGTGTGAGGGGTGGATGGGTATGTGAAAATACGCATCCTTGAGGTCCAGTGATGCTAGGAAGTCTCCCTGCTGGAGAAGCGGAAGGACTTGCTGTAGAGTGAGCATGTGAAAGTGCTCCGAAAGAATGTACTGGTTCAGGGGTCTCAGGTCTAATATAGGCCTGAGCGACCCGTCCTTTTTTGGAATTAAGAAGTAGAGGGAGTAAACCCCCGTGCCCCGCTCGTGGACGGGAACGACCTCGATAGCGCCTTTTAGAAGCATACTTTCTACCTCTTGCTGTAAGAGCGTCAAGTGCTCTGAGGACATAGGACGGTTTCTTGGTGGTATTGTGGGTGGAGTGGAAGTTAACTCCAGACAGTAACCGTATTTTATAATATCTTTGACCCACCTGTCCGTGGTGATGGAGTTCCACGTGGACAGGAACCGTTGTAGCCTTCCCCCGACAGGTGTTATGTGGTCGGGAGGAAGGGAGAGGGCGTCACTGCTTGTTCTTGGGGGAGGACCTGGTGTTGCCGTAGCCACGTCCTCTGCCCTTGGTACTGGAGCCACGATAGCCACCTCGGGTGTTCTTATCGTAGGTGGTCTGCGTATTACCCTTGTTATATGTTTGTTGTGACCCCTGTCCTCTGCCTGCTCCCTTGTTTCCGGGGCGACGAAAGGAGCCGCTCCGAAAGGACTGAGTTTGTAGGGCGCCCATGGACTTTGCAGTGTCCGTGTCCTTTTTTATCTTCTCGAGGGTGGCGTCAACCTCAGGCCCGAACAAAAAGTCGGGGTTGACGGGCTGATTAAGTATATTGTTTTGTACCTCAGGCTTGAATCCTGAGATACGTAGCCAGGCGTGACGTCGTAGGATGACGCTAGTGTTGATGGCCCTGGCAGCCGTGTCAGCAGCGTCTAGTGCACATTTGATGGCAGCATTTGTGAGTAGCTGTCCCTCTCTGATAAGGATTTCTGCACCTTCTTTGTAGGGGTCAGGGAGGTGTTGAAGGAGTTGCTCCATTGTGTCATAGTGCGCCCTATCGTAGCGAGCGAGGAGCGCTTGAGTGTTAGCTATGCGCCATATGCTTGCAGCTTGTGCGGCAACTCGCTTGCCGGAGGTCTCCAGCACCTTGGACTCCTTGTCCGGGGGAGGAGCGTCACCCGTTGTCTGCGAGTGTGCCCTCTTGCGGGCATTCGCCACAACGATGGAGTCGAGTGGTAATTGTCCTCTGATGTAAGTAGGATCTCCAGGTGCTGATCTGTATTTCTTATCGATCCTGGGGTTTATCACTCGTGCCCTGGTGGGTTCCCTGAAAATGTCAGTGGCTGGCTTAAGGACCCCCTTCAACATTGGCAGAGTCTTTACATGTCTTTCTGAGGATGCAAAGGTGTCCATTAGAAAGTCATCTTCGATGATATCAGAGTGAAGCTGTACATCATGGTTGTTCGCCGCCCGTTCAATCAGAGCGTTGAACGCCGCAGTATCCTCTGTGGGTGACGTTTTTGCCCCATATAGTTGTGGGTCCTGTGCATCAAGAGGTGCACTGGGGTCTGCAGGGTCGCCCCAAGTTTGGTCAGGGTCCTGCTGGTCATCAGGGTCCGTGTCCACATGGTAGGGGACTTGTTCACCCATGTAGTCCTCCAATGCATCCGTGTCGGAGCGTGTGGGGGAGGCCCGGTGTGGATCCTGGTAGGGTGAATGAAAGGGTTCATACAGGAGAGGTTCTGTGTCCACAGGCAGCTTCCTCTTTAGCGGGATCCTGAAAGGTTCCAATGGCGGTTCCGAAGTTATCCTTCGGTCGTGGAGAATCATCCTGCCAGTGTCGGCGTCGATGACGCGTGACGGAGACGGCTCGACAGGCGTAACCGCAGTTTTGGTGGCCTGTGTCCTGAGTTGAAACGCCTTCGGGATTGTGGATGGAGGCAAGCCGAAGGTAATGCTGGTCGGCACCGACGAAACCGCTGGATCGATCGAACCCGACTGGTCCTGGAGGGCAGCCTTGGTTTTGCAGCCTGGCATTGCGCCAGGCCGTACTCGGGGCGCCTTAGAGGTCGTGGCCCCCGCCAGGGTCGTCGAGGCGGCTGCAGATATCTTCTGCGCCCGTGGTGCATCGAGCCGAGGTGCGGAGATCACCGTCGACGTCTTCGACACGTGAGGTTTCGGTGTCGTCGAGGGAGTGCTGCGAGGCGTAGCAGGCGGGACGGCCCTCGGTGTCGGTGGCGTCGACGCCGGTAACCGAGCAGGTTTTTCGGCGCCGATGGCCTTCTTCCGTTTGTCGACTCCCATGTCGCCCGTCTCGAGTTCGGCACCGAAGTCCCCCTTGGTGCGGTCGGTGCCGACACGGTGCGCCGGCGTCGAAGGTGTTGAAGGCCTCGATCCGACTAGCGCCACTTTCAGTTTCGGTTTCGTAGGAACCTGAGCAGCTTTCGGTTTCGGTTTCGTGGAAGGGAAACCAGCTGGCTTAAGCGGTAATGGCTGCCGCTGAACGTCCGAGGCCGGGCCCGAGGGCGGGGCCGAAGGACTGCGTGATAGGTCTCGGGTAAGGCCCGAAGGCGATCCGTCGACCGGAGCCATAGTCTGTGGCACTGGTGAATTCTCGGTTTGAACAGGTAGGCCTTGTTCATCATCGGAGCTACTCTCTTCGGCCCCTAAGGCCTCCTCGTCGTCTCCTACCTCGGTGTCGTCTTCACCTCTGTGGAAGAGTGACTCGTCGGCCTCGTCCGATCCGGGTTCTTGGTCGGAAACGGGACTGGAGGGTAAGACTTCTACTTCTTCGACGTCGTCCGCGTCGTCGAAGATGTCAGCTGGGGCCGGTGCCGCGTGCTGCGCTTCGAGCCTCGCCGCTCGACGATTCCGCAGAGTCTTCTTTGAACGGAACCGGGCACAGGCCATACATGTCGACTCGTCGTGGTCCGGCGAAAGGCATTTGTTGCACACCGGATGGACGTCGATGTGTGGGTACTTCGCATTACATACCGGACACCTTTTGAATGGCGTCCTCGATTCCATCGTCGAGTAGTTGATGGACAGGTAAATGCGAACAAAGTCGGTGCTGAAAGTTAGTAAACTAACAGAGAGTATCGAAAACCGATCGATAAACAGTACCGACGCGAACTAAAGGCCGTGTGGCCTCGACAAAATTTTTTCCTAACTTGAGCTAAGATAGCACATCCGAACCCAATGGCGGAAAAAAACAATCTGAGGATGGAGAGGATGCCCATGCGCACTGTAGTCCAGGGGAGGAGTCACCTATCCAAGGATACTTCGAAGACTCTTCCAGGACAACAACGTGCAAACATCCGGACCCAACACTAGGCGGCGATCTATGCACAGATATGAATTCAGCAGCCCACATGCCTCGAACCATCCAATACAAATACAAGGTTACAGTAGTAAAATCACAGTAAAAAGGTTGGACGAACCTGCAGAATCTAGCAGCATTAATAACAAATTATGAGGTTTAGACCAATATGCAAAGTCAGCAGTATGTTACAGACAAAGTGCGATAGCGTGCAATAAATCAGACAATGATGGGCATCAAGGTACAGATATAATTTAACTAAAACCCCATTTTCAATTCTACCAATACTAGCAGCTTTATCAGAATATTTAGTTACGGGCAATATTAATGACTATTATAAGAGCAAAGATAAAAGGTGAATTTCACTAGGCAGTGTTACAAAATTTGTGGCACATTAGGGTTCGTTCATGGAAGCACGTGAGCATACCGCAGCTTGTAAAAACGTGCTTACTTGGAAAATCAAATCATGACTTTCTAGCTGTAAAATTTCAAAATATGCTAATTTGAAATCAAAGATAGCCTATGCCTTAAAATAGGGAGTTAAATACTGTTTTGTATATCTGGCATAAAATTTACAAAAAAGTAAAAAAAGTAACAATGTTTGTTTACTACCAATACCGCATGGGCAACACAACTGCTCAAGGTTGCTATTAAATCCTATCAGGAAGCAAAGTGAATATTTTATACTACCATCCCTAAGGCGGAAAAGTAAGCTCTTTTTCCATCTCCCTATATTCTTCCTGAGGTATTTCTGTGGCATATGATGTTGAGTGCTCGGTGCCTCCAGAAAGGGCATATACCTAACAATCGATGATTTATGATGCTCGATGTTCTGTCTTTCTTTATGATCCAGATCATACAGCGCCCCCCTAAGTGATTTTGTACTTATGCCTTCCAATGCTGATGGACATAAGAAAATATGCTCCAACTTCACACTGGCTAATCTGTTTTTAACTGCAACAAGCCAAGGTATACTACCACCCTTATCGCATTTAAGGCAGTCTATAATTATCTCTCGTGTTAAAATCGCAGCGGGGTTCTGCCATATTTTTAGCCAGAATATAGCTGGACGAGACCTAATAAAATCCTCCACATAATATAGGTTCAATTCCTTGTGGTATATGTAAGTTGTAGATGAAATTTGAGCCCCGAAAATTTTTCTACAAAATCCATTCTCTTCAATTCGGATCCCGCTACAATTTACATACCCCCAGACTTCAGCACCATAGGTGGCCGTCGATACACATTGCGATTTATATATCTGGATTAAAGGTAACACCACTTCTGCTTGTTTTGGCTGCCGAAGACTAATTATAGAATTAACCGCTTTGGAAAGTTTGCTTTTGCTGTGGGCTACATGGACTTGCCAAGAGCCTGATTCTGAAAAAACTAAGCCCAGATAAGGAAAAGTGCTTGTGCGTGTTAGGGATTCGCTGCCCGATGTTATAGAATTAATACAGTGTTTTTTCGGCCCACACATCATTATATAAGATTTTTTAAATTAGTGCAAAGGTCCAGTTCGGCCATAAAAGACACGAACCCCGTAACTAAAGTGCGAAGTGCGTTGGGGGTGCGGCCCATGAGGACCGCATCGTTTAGCAAGAACAAATAAGCAGGTGTAGATTTGCTCATGCGAAAATCTGTGTTTGCAAGTTCACTTACCCTCCAACCACTTTCTTCCCCAACCCTGAAAAAAGTTTTATGTCTGCCATCCTCAAGAGTAAATTTCCAACCTTTCTAAGTATGGGAAAAGATTAGAGAAGAGTTGGTGAAAACCCTTAAAACATGCAAGTAAGTAGGTTTGCACAGCCTCAAAAGGGCATTCCAATCCTGGAATTGTTGCTTACCATTACTTTCAGCCCTAGTATGTAGATCTGTGGAATCAGGGCAACATAAGGAATTTCCTAGTATTCAAATCCTACTATGGTAGGAGTCCTGGCATAATCAGAGGGGAAACAGTCAGAACACTGCGGCCTTAGCCACGCGTGTTCCGACATCGCAAGCGTAACCGCGCTTGCCTTAACCATGCAAATGCGTGGTTACGGCTTATGTGTGGTCTAGTTGCTGGCTGCAGCACGATGGAAGAGCAGGTAGAGGAAAGATCGAGGTGGTGGGGTAAGTGGGGTTTTGGGGGGAGTGGGGGTAGTTTGTAGGGGTTGGGGTAGTTTTCAGGACTTGGAGGGGGTCGGGTAGTTTTCAGGGATGGGGGTTCGGGAGTTTTAGAGCGCAGGGCACGGGACAGGGGTAGTTTGTTTGGGGACGTTTTGGGGGCTTGGGGGGTCAGGAGTTTTAGGGCTCAGGGCACGGGACAGGAATGGGGCAGTTTACAGGCTAAGGGGGCAGGTGGGCTGGGACAGGGGGTAGATTTTAGGGGATGGGGCTGGTTTTAGGGCTCAGGGAGGGGGACTGGGGTCGGAGTCATTTTTGGGGGGCTGAGAGGGCTCAGGGCAGGGGACAAGTAAGGGGCAGTTTTCAGGTCGAGAGGGAAGTTGGTCTGGGGCAGGGGGGAAGTGGGAGTATGTTTTAGGGGTGGGGCCTGGATTTAGTGCTCCGGGAGGGAAGCTATAGTCGGAGTAGCTTTTAGGGGCTGGGGGGGGGTTGAGTATTAAGGTTCAGGATAGGGGTCAGGAAAGATTATAGGCCTGTAAAATAGACCGCAGGAGGGACGAATTTTAGAGCTCAGGGTAGAGGGGCAGGAGTGTGATCTTTATCACACATGTCCCTTTACCAATCATGTCTTTACCACAAAACTGCGTGGTAAAGACGTAGTCATGGTTAATACGCGTGGTTTAGGCATACGTTGTTGAACCATGCGTTGTTCCATCACACAACCTAATCAGAGAGGCAATTTCAGAGCTCTTATATAATGAGATTGCTGCCATAATTTGTCGCTGCATTACATGGAACAAAAGGGACAAGTGGATTTTGTTACAGGACAAGTAGATTTATGAAGCAACCTGGCCCATGGACAAGTAGATATTTCATTAAATTCCGCACCCCGGGCTATACAAGAACTTTGGCAATACTAAAGCTCCAATTGGCCATATTGCCCGATGGGCGATAAATTAAAGCTCCGGACACGGTGAAGTTCTAGGTTAGTATAAATGAAGAAAAAAAAAGCTTCACAATCTGGGATTGTCAGCTTATCTTTTTTGCACATCAAGTATTCTTTAAAAATAATAGCAATACCACCTTTATTTTATTTTCATGGTCCACACATAAAATCCGATAGGAAGGGGGCAGAGTTGAGATGACATCTGGCCCTGAAGCATAGTTGAGCATGGTTCCTGTTAGAAAGACCGCATTGGGCTCATGATCCAGAAGAAAATTAAATGTGTCCCAGTGATATTTTACTAACAAACTGCAATTAAGATTAGTGCTCAACTAGAGAGGACGCAAGCTTTGGGTGCTGGGGAGCTGTCAAAATTATAGTGTAGGCACTTTGACGGCTACAGCTTGATCGAAGTCAGGAAACGGGGGACAAACTCCTGTAGCAATACGGCGAAGAGGAAGCTGTTGAGAAGCTGGATAAATAAGCTCACCTAAGGATGTGGGAAAAGCATTCAGGGCCCTAGACCAGTTTGGGTGCGGATGAGCGCAGACGGGCGTGACTGTGGCCCGCCCACTGCGTGCGTCCACGCCACAGCCAAGTTTAATAGCGCCGGCCTGGAACAGGAGACAAGGCTGCTGTACCCCAGAGCGCTAAACGCTCACTGCTAACGGCCGAACAGTGGCTGCTGGTGAAGTGAATTCCCCCGTTAATTAATACAGTACAAAATCAATTTGCAATTCAGATTTCAATTTTTGCAAAGCAACATTAAAACCAAAGACACAGGATTTTAAAAGCAAGGCTCGGAAGTCTGGATGGTCATGAGGAGAGCTGGTATCAGCACGCCACGGCCCCGTTTAATAACGCCGGCCTGGAACAGCTGACAAGGTCGCTGTATGCTACACTACTAACTACTAATGGCCGAACAATGGCAGCTGGTGAAGTAAATTCTCCCCACTAAATAACAGCACACATTCAATTTGCAATTCAGATTCAGTTTTAGCAAAGCAATATTAAAACCAATGACGCAGAATTTTAAAAATAAGGCTCGGAAGGCCTGATGGTCGTGAGGAGTAAAATGTAGAAGCCTCTGAGGGTACATGAAGTCAGGATAGTTAAGAATGTTGGGGACTAGTTGAAGGGACCCTGCTCAGCTGCCTGGACACAGGTGTAACAATAAATGGAGTTTCGATTGCATAAATGTATAGGTGTCCTGTTTATGTTAAGTTCTGCTCCCAGAGAATATCCACAGAGCCATAGGACCCACTCCAAGTACAGAGAAGCCACAACAATGCAGAAACATTAGCTCCTAGACCACTTGGTTAGGTGTACTGGCACTGGAGTATGGGCAAAGTGGAAGGGTCGATGTAAGAGTTCATATCTGACTCCAACCTACCAAATGCTATTTCCAGGCAGAGGAAGCTTTAGAGATTTATTCAGCCTTTTTTCTATGGTCCAAGTAGGTCAATCAAGAGCAGCGCTGGAAAAAAACAGCTGTATTGGTATGGGCACAAGGGACAGTGTTGCAGATGCCAGGAGTGCTGTCCTTGAGACTGAGGTAAGAGGCAGGGTCTTGTGCGCCTGGAGTTCTACTTGTACTGCCCTGACTTATGAACAGCCAACCACGAATGAGACCAATCAACTTCCAATGCATCCATAAGGGGCGTGGCCTGGTTGAGCACCAAGATGGTGGGCGGACCGCGAAGCTCCTGAGCTACCGCACCGACGAAGCTGCCCTGAGAAACGTACGCGTGTCGCACTCACTCCTTGTGAGCGGCACGGGTGGGCTAAGACTCGCAGGTGTGCGGGGAAAGGAGCGGGGGCAGTGAAAGTGTCCCGCAACATCCGAAGCGGTTGCCTTGCGACGGCGGCCTGATGCAGTCCTAGGAGGCCCCCGCGTCAGGAGTTGCGGGCGAGCCTGAGGCTGGTGCTGCCGTTGCTGAGAGCGGCCGCGGGAGTCAATCGAGCCCAGGGAGCCGTGGCCTATTCTACCGTGGCCACGTGGGACCAGCACTCCCTAGATCCTGTACCCGGAGGTGACGGTGAGTTCAGTGCGTGGGTGCAGAGCCCCCCCCCCTTTCCCATAGATCGAAAAAGCGCTTTTGGGGCGGAGGACACGGACCACGGCCGAGATCGGCTGCATGCATTTTCCTAAAGGGGATGTTGGACACTTGCGGAGGGCCCCCGGGGAGAAGTACACCCATATGACCCTCTTGCTACAGGAGCGCAAAAACTGGAGGCAGTACAATAGAAGAGGGGCCATGCTTGTGAGAAGTTGGCCTGATATATGATGTCACTAGTTCTGAGGTACACCCTGTATCAGTCCAAACAACCCTTATGGTGATTGGTTGTAAAGTCAACCTTATAGACCAGCTATCCTAGTGGTAGCATGGACAAGAGCAGTCTTAGGCTAAACTCTGAATGGCATGTGAAGCCAGCTGTTATACCATATGTAACCCCTTGAATACCAAATGAAAGGACACCACAACAGATATATATGAAAATAGAATGTATTTATTCTAGTCAAACCCTCAGCACTCTTTATGAGATTCGAGGTAAGTACAACACAGTCTTAATTATGCATACATTAAATCACACAGGAAAGTAATACAGTTAGGCCCTAGGGGCCATGCAAACCATATACTAAATAAGTGGTATAAGGACCGCTGTCACGGAAATGGGATAGGCCTAGGCCTAGGGAATCGCTGGGGCTACACTACACTACCAACAGTTAGGAAGTGGGAGGCCCACGGGATTCAGGTGCAGAGTGGAAACTCTCATGCGTAATGCGTATAATCGATAGAAATAGTACAGTTTAGAATTATTAAGATTTAGGACACTTCTGGAGTAACTAGGAAGTCGAGACTTGTAAACTAGACACTAGGAAAGTCAAAACCCTGATGAGCACCGGAGTACCCAAGTTACCTAGCCCACGGGCTGCGGGTGCATAGGTGTGAACTTGCGTCGGGTTTCGTCATCGACTCCTATAGATGCCTGAAGGAAAGATGCTGACAGGCAGTCAGTGAAGAGTGTCCGGTGGATCCCAAGGCTGGGATCAAGAAGGAAGGATACCTGCAAGCAGAAGGAACAGAGTCTGGGTCACTAGCCAGTGACCACGTGGAACCAGGAAGGAACCAGGCGATGTCAGGAGATTGCAGGTGAAGAGGTGAAGCTTGTCGCAGCAGCCACGGGTACCAGGAGACGTCGAGGACGACCAGGACCAGGAGGCGAACTGTCCCACGAAGGCTCTTGCTGTCGGCGGCGGCGAAGTCGAACTAGGACTCACCAAGCCTTGGCAAGCGGAACCCACGCAGAAAGGAGGACTTGCTTCTGGTGCAGACCAGGAAGGTCTGGGGTGCTTCTCTTTTGCAGAGGAGCGGGAACCAGTCTGGAGGAGCCAAACCAGCAGTGGAAAATTGAAGGTGTGTCATCGCAAAGGTTACTAGCCAACGGGCAAGCAACCGGACAGATGCGGCAAGCAGGAAAATGCAGAAGGGCCCAACGCAGGACTCGTGGAGTGTGGGGGGCTGATCTTCGGTGCAGATGGTGCTTGGGGTCGGGGCTTCTCAATCCCCGGTGCACAACTTCGAGGGTGCCTCAGAAGCTGCGCTGGAAGATACTCGCCACTTTTCCCAGGTAGCCGGTCCCACGTCTCTCGTCGCCTCCACGGATCTCAGCTCGGCTGTGGATGTGGATCAGGGTCGGAGAAGTCTGGAAGTCAAGGCTCTGGTCAGGCTCTGCAGTCGGTCCCTCTTAGAACTTCAGCAAAGCAAAGGGTAAGTCTCTTGATGGTGCCTGTTTGCACAGGGTGGCCACTCCTTGGCCACAAGGGAGATTCTTCAGTCTTCTTCTTTCGTTGAATGTCGAAGGTCCAGAGTTTCTGTTCAAGATGCAGGTTCAGGATAATCTAATTTAGCAGGGCTCAGCTAGCTACTGATATACTGGGCTAGTGGGCTGGGCTACCTGCAAGGTCCCTCCTATGGGTGGGACCAGGAAGGGGAGTGGCTACACCCCCTTTCCTTTGTCCAGTTTCGCGCCAGAGCTGGGGCTGGAGTGCCCCAGCACCGGTTTGAACTGGACTATGCATGGGACACCTTGTGTGCCCCAGGCATGTCTCATTCCTTTCAGCCCTCCCTGCCCCAATACACTAAAGTCTGTCTGGGGAGGTGCTAGCACCTCCCCAAGCAGGAAACCTATTGTCCAGGCCTCCCTGGCTGGGAGGGCTCCCAGCAGCAGGAGGTCAGACTCGTGTCTGTGGCAGCAGCATCCATTTTGTGATGCTGAGGCTTTGGTGAGAGTTAAACAGCAAAGTAGGATTTTAACATGTCTCTCCCTCTAGAAGGGAGGAATAATATCCTCTTCACCAGAAATGGTATGGGGGTATTATTCCAAAGTGTTAGACACCTTACACGACATGTTTTGATAAAGCCAAACCATAGTTACCATAACCGTTTAAGATTATAAGGCACTTTAAGAGTATATGGTAGGCTATATCATAGAGCAGCTATAAGGACATGGTTCCGAAACCTGCAGACAGGCTCAGCTCATGCTAGAGCACCACCTCACATGTTACCAAGCACTCAGCCTCCAGGATTGTTAAGGCCTGCCATAGGAGTGGCTGATAGGTACACATGTGTCTATATATAAGGGTAGATATAGGTATACTATATCTAAGCAAGGGGTGATTACACGACCTTGCCCCAGCTGAGTGATCAGCCAGTTGTGTCTGATTGGAAGGCCAGACCAGGGGTGGCATAATACATGCTGCAGCCCCTGGGAGGCCTAGGGTACACCTATGCCCTGGGTACCTAGGGTACACTGTACAGGGCAAAAATTGTCAGCATTCCGTCCATCATTTGTTTGTTGTAACGCTTTTCGCCCTAAGTGGGATGGGTATTCCCAGACGTGGGACCCGTGCTCACTACGCCACTGGAGTCAAGCTATCCTGGCTGATGACGGCTGATAGCCAGAAACCGGTCCTAGGATGCTTGATTCCGGTCCAGGGAAGACATGGCTTGGCAGTTCGGGCTGGACTGTTCCCATGAGGCACAGGGTCAAGACTGATTTGCATATGGCCATGTCTAAACTGGGGTGGCGTAGTGGGCAAAAGAACGATGGATTTAACCCAGATCTCTTGACTGGGGGAGAATGTCTGCATTGTCAGCATTCCGTCCATCATTTGTTTGTTGTTACACTGTACAGGGTCCAATAAGGTGATCCTTACCAATTGGGTATGTACCTAGGGTACATGGAGTCTATTTTAAAGAGAGAGCAGACAGCCTGAGACCCTGAATGGCAGGATCTCAGGCCAACTAAGTCGAAAAACCAGCTAGACACTAGGCAAAAAGTTTGGGGGTAACCATAGTCAGATATCCACCTTCCTACAATGCTTATGATTGGAGGGGCTGGTGCAGCGAAGTGACCAGCGTGCTTGTAACCCACACCCAGAATTTTTGAATGGTGGAGTTTGAGGCTGCCTCCCCAGTGCATCGTGCTTCCTACTGTTGTTTGGCTGGGAAATTTTGTACTTTCGCACTAGCGCCTGATTGCTCAACATGGGTCGGAGTGACCCTAAGCAGCGTCAGCTCACTTTTGAGGCTTTCAAGACCCCTAGGAAGGAGGGCGGGGACGAAGCGCCACATGGTGCCCCCCCTGATCGTGCGGATTCCCTGGGAGCTGGCAGCACGGCATTGGAGTGAGGCGCCGCCATCATTGCTGAATTGCGTGCTGGCTTTAAGGCCATTGATGCTCGATTTGACGAACTGGGAGCATGGATGGAGGGCATGCATGGCAGACTGAAGCAGCATGAGGTATGCTTCGAAGCTGCTGAGAAACGCATCTCTGACACCGAGGACTTACAGGCCGCCATGGTTAAACGCCTAGACCGTACAACGTGCCTGCTCAAAACGACAGCGGCAAAGGCAGAGGATCTTGAAGCACGATCGTGCCATAACAATTTACAAATTGCGGGGATCGCCGAGACCACCAACACCAGCCCCACGGAGGCATATGTAGAACGGTTATTGACGGACCTCTTTGTTTTTCAAATAAATATGCGGTGGAGCGGGCTCATCTGTCCCTGCCCCCAGATCTGTTCCTGGCGCCCCCGTTTTATCATTGCGTGATTGTTGAATTACCTTGATAGAGATGTTGCTTTGAGAAAGGCTACGGAAGTGAAAATCTGCAGTATCAGGAAATGACTTTCTCACTCTACCCAAACTTCACACCAATGGTGCATGAGGCCCAGTGTAAGTACCACGAAGTCAAAAGGACCTTACGAAACAAGAACATTCGCTACTCCATGTTGTACCCAGCACGACTCCGTGTTCGGCTTAATGGCAAAACTATTATTCTGACACACCTGCGGAGGCAACTGACTTCTGGAAGCGCCACAAATCGGACAGAGTGGCTTCACCTGGAAAGTAGAGCTTTGTGTGCTGGGAGCATGGATTTACTATTGGGGTGCGCATCGTACCCTCAGAGGACCGCTAGCCTTGACACGAACTCAGGTGTATTTACAGAACTTAATGCTAGAATGCTCTCCCCTTTTCCCCCCTCGGGGGTTTCTTTTTTCAGAGACACGCTTATCATATCGTTATTTTTAAGAGTGCAGCAACATGTGGATGATGTTGTATTGTTACCATACTCATGGTATGCTCGGGGCGTTGCTGCCCCCCTTGGAGATCTCCTTTTACTCATATTGAGTTTTGGGATTGTTTTCTTCGTTTCTCCATTCCATTAAGTCGAAATGTGTTGGGAGTCACCGGATAGAGGTTGGGTGGATATCCAATGTGGGAGGGTGCAGTGAGGTGGGAGTCCCTGTTGAAAATGTTTGTTTTGTTTTTCTGTTTACAGGTCTTGGAAGATAACGATGGTTGGCTAGCCAAATGCGATCACCGTGTCAAATTAAACTGCATTGAATCACGTATACAGTAGTGTCGGCGGGAGGGCGACCCGGGGGACTAGAATTGCGATGTATAACATGGAATGCTAGAGGGCTATCAAACCCACGTAAGGGACAGCAGTGACTTGCTTACTGGACTAGGCACAAGATACAGGTGGCACTGCTGCAGGATACTCATTACGCCCCGAAATTAGATAATGGATTTGCGGCCATCTGGGGGAGTAATCGATTTTTCGCAGGCTACAGTACTTACTGTAGGGGGGGCAGTATACTGATCCATAAATCGCTCCCCTTTACGACAGACTGTAATCAAAGATCCGGAGGGTCGCTATCCAATGGTGGCAGGTTCCATAGGTGCGCAGCGCCTACTTTTCATAAATGTTTATGCTTCTAATGTGGATGCCCGTGGCTTCTTCGCTAATATCTCAACTCACATTGCTGGCGTGTCAATGGAATCTATCATATTGGAGGGGGTGGGGGGGCGGGGGAGAACTAGAACCTCACATTAAAACCCGAGTCGGACACCACGGGCACAGGACTCAAAACTAAACCCTGCTCCACAAGGTAACTACAGGCATTGCTACGCGCGCATCTTCTGGCGGCACCGGCACCCGTCTGCTTCGGGATATTGCCTCTATTTAGCACCACATGGCAGTTGGTTCCGTGTAGACCGATGGTATGTTACCCCGGACTTGCTCCTCAACATACAGGAGGTGGATCATTTGCCACGCACTCTATCGGACCACTCAGCGGTGTTGTTGTCACTTGTCCTGCGTACTGTTGTCCGCCCGTCTGCGTCTAGGCACTCCCCAACTGAGGCGTTGCTAGACACCGTTTTTATTAGTGAGCTGAAGGACGCAATAGTAGAATACTTTCAGATAAACACGGGCTCTGTGCCTCACTACGCTACCCTGTGGGAGGCTTTTAAAGTATATCATCAGGGGCATTTGTTGCTGAGCGGGAACTACGAGAGCTGGATGCCCAGGCATTGACTGGTACTGCTCCCTCTCCGTTGCATCACCATGATAAACGACTGGAAGAGTTCCAGGAACTGGCACAGCGGGAAATGGCATACCTGGGGAAATACACCCGTGCCAGAGTGTACGGGGAGGGAGAAAGACCGGGACGTACACTGGTCCATTTGCTCGCTCCCAGGTGCCAAGCTACATACATCACGCAGCTCCAGGCCGCGGATGGCACTCATGTCACGGATGGCGCAGCTACTCAGTCGAGCTTCTTGTCCTATTATACTAGCCTCTACACAACCTGCTCACCACCAACGGGCGAAGCACTGACAGACTATCTAAACGAAATAGCGATGGTGTGGGTGGAGAGGGCATTGGCGCAGATGAAATTATTAAGGCCATAGATAGCTTGGATGGCTTGCGGGCCCCCGGTACCGGCAGCCTCACAGGTGCTTTCTACAAGGCTTATAAGGTGTAACTTGTCATCCAATTACTAGATGATTATGCAGAAGCGTTAAAATCTGTTGAGCTACCCATTACTACGTGCAAGGCGATAGTAACTTTACTCTTGAAGCCAGGAAAGCCGCCCGACAACTGTGCCTCTTACAGCCCACTGTCCCTGTTAAATCAGGATTATAAAAAACTTGCTAAAGTATTAGCCACGCGTATCTCACTCATAATTGGGCAGATTATATCCCCTTTCCAGTCAGGATTCATGCCGAACCGGTCAACTTCGGTAAATCCAAGGACACGGTTTGCAGTCATTGATCAGATTAATCCTGCGCTTCCTGCTGCGGCGATATTAGATGCAGAGAAAGCGTTTGATTCCCTTGAGTGGGAGTTCTTGCTGGCCTATTGGGAGGCAGTGTTTGGGCATCTTGAGCAAATGGTTGAGATTGAACTCCCACATACATCCTGGTTGGCCCTGTTGGGGTATGTGCTCCTGTTGAGTCCCGGGATAAGACGTTTCACAGCAATTACCTAATGCTGGCTAAGAGGCTGGATTCTCTGGGGTGGGTCCTTGCCGCCTCTGGTGGTGGCCTGGCTCTGAGACATGATGTACTGTGACGCGACTAGCGAGGTCTATGCATCCTTGTTACCGCTTGCGTCCTGCCCCAAAAACATTTCGCAGTCACTCCATTCCTATTTACTATCGCACCTGGAGCTTTCTGACTGAAATGTATTGAATACTGATGTGACTGTTGGATTAACCGACCGGTCCTGTGGATCGAGATTATCAGACTGTTTCTGTTACATGGGCCTGTATTGTTGTTTCACAGTTAATGATTATGTAACTGCTACTGCTGTATGTGGCAAATGTTTTGTCCCTATCTGTCAAAGATTGGTTCATGTAATCCACACTGCGTGAACAGTGTAATTGTTGTACGACGTCTTGGAAAATGCAATAAAAGCAGTTAAAAAAAAAAAAAAAAAACTTCCAATGCATCATATGGTATGCCCAGACGTGGGTCCCGTGCTCTCCATGCCACTGGAGTCAAGCTATCCTGGGTGATGAGGTCTGAAAGCCCGAAACTGGTCCTAGGATGCTTGTTTCCATTCCAGGGAGGACCTGGCCTGGCAGTTCGGGCTGGACTGTTCCCATTGGGCGCAGGGTCAAGACTGATTTGCACATGGCTGAGTCTAAACTGGAATGGCATGGTGAGCAAAAAAAATGATGGATTTAGGCCCAGATCTCTGTACTGGGGTGAATGTATGACATTGTTCTGAATTCTGTCCATCAATTGTTCTATTTGTAAAAGAGCGCTACAGGCATGCCTGATCACTTGAGCTCACAGACACAACAGAGGTCGCACCAGCAGTGCCAGTGTGGATGAGACTTTGTGATATCTGGGAACCTAACGCTTGTCTTCCATATTTACACAGCCTTCTGAAAGGTCTAAAAACCATTTTAAAATTCTGAATAGGAGGGGGTCGTTAGAGGGCGCGCGGCAAGATGGCTGCACCTTAGTGCAGCTCTGCCAGCTGTACTCATAATCCGCTCACAATCCTGCCTCAAAACGTGCCAGCCACAACCAAAAACCCCGGTACGGGGTCGCTGGCGCGCCCGGGGTGCATCACAGCGCCGCTGACAGACTGTGGAGGGGCCCATCGATGAGAACGCTCTCTGGCGAGGCTCGGCGGCTGGAGACAACATGGTGGTCGGACACGACTGAATATCGCGTTGAATTTGAATCTGCATTGCCAAATTCAGGACACCTTGGGGTCCGTGCAGGGCTGTGTGGCGCTGTAGGGCTTGTGCGCCACTAAAGCCGAAGGTGAGCAAGCTGCTGATTATTGCGCGGGGCCACGGAGTTCTAGGGGCAGCCTGGTGACCCACCGGTGAGGTGCAATCACTGCTCCGCTGCTGTGGCGCGGAGGCCCCTTATATCGCTACCGGGACTGTGGTCATGTAGTGAGGGCCCTCCGGTCGGAGCTGTGCGGTGCGACCCGATGCTGCAGTCACCTGAGCTGTCACCACGGGAGGTGGATCTGCTGGAGTGCTGCGGAGGTCTCCTGAACTGTTGCAGTGCTGCTGGCTGAGGAAAGATCGGCCGCCCGAAATTGTGGCCCCCCCCCGTTCGGTCTGAGTGGCGCCCACGCTGAAAGGTACTTATCCATTTTGTCGGTGCCGAAATCCACATCAGCCTTGATTTGCTGCTCACTCTGCGAGGCTTGTGGGACCCAGTGAGGACTGTTGCTGCTGCTGAGGGCACTGAGGGAAGCACGCATGGTAAATTCTGGTTCCTGACTGCAGCTACCATAGACGGCGTTAAGAGAATCGAGAGAAGGTCCTTCAGCTACCATGCCGGTTTGGAAGAAGAGTGGGTCATGTCACATAATCCCAACGTATGCACATTTGCTAAGGCGCTGAGCAGGAGCCTGTTGGTGGATGACTAATCACGGTTGGTTGGATTTGTCCCTGCTTTGCCGCGGCTGTCGGTTGTGGAGGTACTGCTGTGCTGGCCCTTTATGTCGTGGGAGGACAGGACAATGCTAGTGGCTCACTAGATCCTCTGACTACAACACTTGGCTTCACTGGCTCCTAGGTGGTGCAGCTTCAGAGGTTGTCACTGTGACTGTAGGTGTGCCCAGACGACACAGCAGGAAGAGCGGTCATAATGGGCAAGACGGACAAGAACCAACCCTTCCTTACCTTTGATATGCGATAAGCCTGGAAGGTCGCAACAGAGGCCGACCTCTGACTCTGAACTGGACGCTCCAACGGAGGTAACCCCATCACTGGAATCTACACTACTGGCTATGCAAAACAGTCTACAGTCGATTGACGGGAAGATTGAGGTCTTAAATTTGCGCATGGATCATATGTCGGTGAAGCTTGATGAACAGGGTGCCAGGCTGGGTGAGGCGGAGAAGCGCATCTCTGATGCAGAGGTTGGCCTGCGCGGCTTCTCGACCAAAGCCCGAAACATGGAAAAAGTCTTAGCTGTAATTCAGGCCAAGAATGAGGACCTGGAGGCCAGGTCAAGACGGAATAACCTTAGGATCACGGGTCTTCCGGGAATCGACCAATACAGGGAAATTGGAGCGGTTTGTGGAGGAAATGGTCAAGGAGATTTTTAGGGAGGAGAACCAGTCGTCCATGCTAATTGTCGAGAGGGTGCATCGCTCGCTAGCGACACGTCCGGTACTTGGAGCCCCGCCACGGCCGATCATCGCATGGCTGCTAAATTATAGGGACCGTGACATGGCCCTGCACCTAGCAGGGGAAAAGGGCTCGATAAACTACCATGGGAACAATTTGGCATTCTACCTAGATTTCACCACGACTGTCCAGGCAGCAAGGCGTTAATTCTTGCCAGTTAAGATGGTGCTGATGGCAGAGAACATTCCATATGCAATGTTCTATCCTGCCTGTTTATGAATTGGAACAGACAGATGTGCCAGAATCTACACTAGCCCAAAGTCTGCCATGGAATATGTTAAGCCATTAAAGAGATGTCAACGAGACACAGCAAGCAATCTGAACGAAGAGGAACAATGAGGAGAAGTGTTTTGTAGCTAACTCTTCCTTTGTGATTACAGCCCAGCTGTGGTATCTCTAGTGGTGTTGGCAAGCGGCGCATGGTGACAGAGATCTATGGATGAAGTGGTCACTTAGAGAGTTGCTGCCTTACAGTGAACTGGTCTTTTGGATTCCAGGACTGCGGTTCATGAATATCACAAAGTTACTGGAGTTGAGAGAATTTAAGGGCGCTGAACACTTATTGGACTGACACGCTATGCTAATGGATAAGTTCGGCCACCTCCCTGTTAGGTGGGAGGATGACTGCGGTCTAGCGTTACCTGATGGGTGTACCCCACTTTCATATTTGGGCAGTGATTCATAGGGTGGTTACGTTAGTTTCTTATTGGGATGGCTTTAGCATGTTGGGGGCGCTAAGGTGGGTGGGGGGCTGGGTGGTCGGGTTCTGTTGCAGATGCAGTGTTGTCTACATGCAGTAGTGAACCAATTGCGATCCGACCCATGGGTATTTGCTCAGCATTGGTACATGCGAGGTATGAATAAGAAAATGTATGTTCAGGTGGTACTATTATATTGATAACATGGAATATACGTGGTCTCAATAACCCCAAGAAAATCTGCAATGTATTAGCTTATCTGGATAGACAGGATATCCAAGTTGTGTTCCTTCAGGAGGCGCATCTCACTAAACAAACTGAAGAAAATGTGGGGGCTCGCTGGGCGGCGGTGCGTGTGGCATTGTCGTACTCAACGTATTCCAGGGGTGTGCTTGTGCTGGTCAAGCAGGGTACTCCGTTCATTCAGACTCATTCTGAAGCTGATGAGCAGGGTAGGGTGCTACAGGATACAGGGTAGTCTGGGCTGCACGAATATACTATTTGATAACACTTATGGGCCCAATATAGACAATCCCACTTTCTACAATATTTGAAGGAGTATTGCGTCTTTCCCTCCCTCAGCTGTGATATGGGGTGGGGACCTGAACGTATACCTTGACCCACAACTTGACCGCTCAGCTGACACATCATGGCAAGGGAAACAGGCTGCATTGGTAATTGCGGAAATAATGGAGACAGAGGGATTGGTAGATGCATGGCGGGTCTGGAACCCTACTGTGAAAGAGGGGACATTTGTGTCGACGGTGCATGGATCGTGGTCCAGGCTGGATTACTGGCTGGTCTCCATGGTTGTGAGTTCCTGGGTAGTGTCCATGAGGCACCGGGTCAAAACACCATTTGACCATGCCCCGGTACTCCTTGAGCTGGCTATGCCTCTGCATACTAGGCTGCCGTTTCAGTGGAATCTGCAGCCTTCGTCCCTACTGGACCAAGTGTTTTGCGCCAAGAAAGGGGCAGCTATCACAAACTTTTTCCTTTAAAATGAGAGCACTGTAGACGAGGTGGGTACACTCTGGGAGGCTTTTAAAGTCACCATACGGGGTGAATGTATAGGGGCGCAGGCAGGCGATTTAAAATCACTGAGGAATAGGCTGCAGGACATAGATGACAGGATCCGCATGTTGGAACGTGGGTATGAACAGCGTCCCTCACGTGCACTACTAGCCCAAATTAGAGAATTAGTGTCAGAGCATAATATGGTTGCTAAGCAGGAGGTGCAGCATAGATCCCGGAGGTATGAAGCCCGCCTCTGTGGGGAGGGGTGCAGGCCAAGTAGCTTTCTGGCGCACAAATTGACATTGCCAAGGACACAGGAGCATATTGTTGAAATAGTGGACAGTGACTCCATAGTTCACTATACCATTCCAGAGATTAGTAAAGAGTTTATTGATTTTTTTTCTCTAATCTATACGGGCACAAGTTGACCGTGCAAGATAGCGAGATATCCAGTTATCTAGATGATATTGCACAAGACTGGCTGTCCCAGGGTCAGCGGGATTATCCGACTCAGTCTTTTACGGTTGAGGATGTCAAAGAAGCTATAAGGACGCTTCAGTCTGGTAACGCGGCAGTGCGGGATGGGCTGCCCAGTGAATTTTACAAAAAAAATGTGGATACTCTGGCCCCGGGACTACTAGAGGTGTTCGCTTGCGCATATGAAAAGGGTGCTTTGCCCCCCCAACCCCGAGGGAAGCGCTCATTGTAATGCTGCTGAAGCCGGACAAAGAGGCTGACCGGTGCGAATCATACAGGCCACTGTCCTTAATAAACATGGACACAAATATCTTGCGAAAATTATCGCCAATAGACTTCAACCTCTGGTTCCAAATCTGATCCTGCCGGATCAATCGGGATTTGTGCCCAGAAGATCAACAGTACATAATTTACGAACTATTTTTTTCCGTACTGCATCAGTTAGAACCTGAGCTTCCTACCGCGGCTGTGTTGCTAGACGCCACAAAAGCGTTTGACTCAATACATTGGGGTTATGTGTTTGTGGTTTTGCAACGATTGGGGATGCCACAGTTTTTTTTTTTAAATGGGTGCGCCTTCTGTACACGGGCCCTGTGGCATACTGTATTCACGTGTCAATGGCCATGAGCCCTGTGGCCAGGATACGTGTCAATGGTGTGGCCACAACTCCAATCACATTATGTAGGGGTACCAGGCAGGGCTGCCCCCCTATCCCCAATGTTTTTCTTGGCATTCAAGCCACTGGCCTGGAGGATCCGATAGGGCCATGCCACTGCCGCATTGGGTTTCCAGCAGCGCCCCCTAGCAATATCGTTGTATGCGGACGATATGTTGCTATATGTTAGGGAACCTGCTACACATCACTATTACGGGAATAAGTCTGGTTTGAGAGATACTCGGGGTTAAGCATAAACTGGGCAAAATCCACGGTCTTTCGCCTAACAGAATGCTGTCTGGAAATCGAACTGGAGTTCCAGTTGGCCTGGTCGGATAAACCGGTCAGATACCTGGGTGTTTGGGTGCATAGAGATCCCGATACTGTGATCAGCATGAATTATGGGGGAGCGATAGCCAAAATAACTGAGCAAGTTGCTAGGTAGACAAGACTCCTGTTGTCACTGGCAGATAGAATAGCGGTCGTGATAATGACAATCCTCCCCAAATTGCTATATCTGTTTGTGAATATTCCATTAGTCTTGAACAAGGCAGTATTTAAGACTTTATAGTCATGTTTGTTGGCATTGGTATGGGCAGGTAAGCAGTCGAGAGGTAGCTGGGACACCCTGATGCTGCTTTTTGAACCTTTGAACCGGGGGGGGGGGGGGGGGGGGTGAGGGGGAGGTTGACGCCCCTGATTTGAGATTGTATTATCTGTGTGCGCAAGTGCAATTTGCACAATATTTATATTTTCCACAGCTCTATTTGCCGCACCTTGCTGTGGAGGAGGATATTGCCTGTCCGGCTCCATCTGTACAATAAAGTCGAGGGAAACAGGAAAGGACTAGACACTGTCAAATTCACGATTCAAGCGTGGAGGGCTCCGAATGATCGTGCAGGAAGAGGGAGTCTGTACGCACCAGCTATGCCAATTGCGGTGCACCCGAGTATCTCGGCTGCGCAGGAATGTGGTGCACTGAGCATTATGCAGAATGCTGGAGTTACTAAACTTGGGGACATGTATATTAACGGGCGGTTCTTATACCTGGATGACTTTATAGCTGGGTAAGCATACAAGTCAATGCAAGGATTTGTTTATGCAAGGTTGCGCTTGGCTGTCTGAACACTATTCCCCTGAGTTCCCCAAAGAGCTACAGGTGGGGGGGGGGGGGCAAGGGGCTGATCACTAGATTATATAATGCCTCCCAAAGAGAGATTGATTTGACTACCTCTGCCTCCCCAGATAAGTGAAATAATCAGCTGGCTGAGCCTGTGGTCTGTGAGTACTGGGAAGCATGTTGTGTACTAACTGGTCGCCTGACTGCCAACTGTAACCTTCGAAAAAAACATTTAAAATTCTTGCACCAACTGTACTATACTTCTAGGCAATTGCTCAAATATGGATTGTGGGGAGACGCTTGATGTGTGAGATGTAGGGAGGATGGGATGGATTTCATCAATCTGGCCTGGGATTGTAAGGCCATATATGATTTTTGGCAGCATGTGACTCAGGTACCATCAGTCATGACACTGGATACAATTGAATGTAAGCCTGAAATGTGTTTGCTTGGGCTGGGGGAAAAGATTAAACCATGCAATAGGCGCATAGTGGCTATCTACACTGCTGGCGAAACGTGCTGTTGCAATGTACGGGGGGGGGTAGGTCAATCACAACTGTGGTAAAATGAATTCAGGATCTCGTGTACTGTAAAGAACAGCTGGAAATATATGCTGAGGAGTTGCCTGTGGCCTCCAGACCTAAGGACCATAGGTCACCACTGACAACGTACCTGATGGAGTACCCAGACGTGATATAACTGCTCATTAAGTGTCACTGTGTATGAGGTTTATTATGATGATGATTTGACACACCAGGAAATACTAGACAATACTTAATGTGGAAGGGTGGTCATATTACTGCACTGCATAAGTTGTGGTCTGGATGTTGTTGTAATTAGGGGGTAACAAAATAAGAAAAAACTGCATTTTATGTACGATCCTGTTTAATGTACAGCACAGGGTGTTTTGTGTAAGCTGTACAATGGAAAATTAACTTAATAAATACATTTTTTTTAAATCAGAATAGGATTACATCCACTTGACACACATCCGTTTGTGGTTATATCTGTGAAGAAGGCAGAAAGGCTGTGGGTTGCGCATGCATTGCACAAAAGTTCACATACTTTTGGATTGTCAATATTTCTTAACTCTGCTATGAAAAACTTTAAAACGTATCTTTAAAATACAATACAAGGCTATTACCAGTGAGATTTTTCACTGCAATTGCAATATATGGATATAATGTGTGCTCTGTCTAGATTTTGAATATTTTGAAAAGGTTGTGCACTTTGATTATGTTTTTTAATTTATAGTTTTGCTGAATGGCTCTTGTTATTACTAGTGCTTTTAATTGCTTTTTGTATTGTTATTGTATTGTTTAGGAGACAGTGTCTTAAATAAACTATTTTCTTGCACTGAAACTGAACATCCTCTAGACATGTTGGGTGCATGAGCCAGTTGTTGATCACCAACATTTGGGAAGTCCAGTAATATAAACGGATATCTGCCATACCCATCATGTGGGGACTGTATACATTTCCTCTTTGCAATCTGGGGTGGTTTAGCGACCAATAGGTATGTTTGTGTTTCAACCAGCAGGGTTCAAAGCCAAGCCTGGGGATAACAGACGGAAAGTGCTGCAAGACATAAAAAAGGTGGGTCATCATCTTGAGGGTGATTCGGCCCATGATGTTTAGATGCAACCTGGCCCATCTGACCATCTCGACTGTCGAGCATGCGCATCGCCAATTTCTTGTGGTGTTGTAACACATATGAGACATAAACAAGTTCTAATAAAAGGAGGTTTATTTCCGAAATAAGACAGCACCCCTAAGTCCGCCAGCAGAGATCCCAGAAACCGCTCTACAACTCCATTCAACTGTGTCAAAGGATGCCAGAGCTACAGTTCCAATGGAACAGGACAAGTTAAAGAAACAGAACAAACACAGACAACATGTACCAATATATAATATCACAGCATATAACACAGAAACGCAACCGCCTTCATTACTCAGTGGCATAAAGAACCAAAGTCATCTCATGAAACACAGATAGCAACGATGACAAAAGAAAGCATCCAATTCAAACAGATACCGAGAGAAATAAAAAGTGAGCAATTTAATCAATCTTAACCAATCTCTCGCAGAACATCAGACCAGCTATGAACACTTGACACCTACCCACATGCACAAGTCGACAAGGAATGTATATGTTTACTGGCTTCTTGAACCCAGTTACTTACAAGTATTATATACAACAAAAAACGTACAAACTAATTGAAAGCACGAAAACATCACATGCCAGTGATTCAGACACACTCAACAATAAAAGAATCCCTCACTGTGTGACAATCTGGCCCCACCTAAGAACCTGAGTACTTAAACACACCAATTAAAAAACAAGCATTAGAAATGCAATAGGTCTCACATTTTTTTGAGTTAGAGCTATTGGAATAGCTCAACAGCTACCGGACAGAAATTGCCACTTTGCAGGTGCCGAACAGAGCATTGCTCTGTGAAACGACCGGAAAGCTTAAAACTATGTTGATAGCCTAGAAAATAAAAAAGGAAGAGCAAGAGGAACTGCGGACGTATTGGAATGGCCAACGCAAGCAAACAAGGAGTGAAATCACCTGGGCGTGACCAAAGCACACAAAGCTGGGAAAATCAGACCAAATTCACCAATAAACCCCCCCGTATTTCTAAATGGCACAACAACGAACAAATGGTAATTTATGGGCCTTCCAAAAGCGGATAGAGGAGATAACAACAGGTCTCGCAGACAAGCGCATATGCGCTTCCTAGGCTCGACCTAATAATGTACTCGGTCAGCACATACCATAGACCACACAGAACAGCTTACACACTGAAGTATGATGTTTGCAGTCAGACTTTACATAAATAAAATGCTAGTAAACATAAATGCACGATACTAGATAATGAAGAAAACCTAACATTGAACATACCATGCGCAAAACTTTTTCAGAGATGAACTACAGGTCAGACATTGACATGTACATCATGACAACCAGTGTTTCACTAAACAGTACAGCAGCAGATTAACGAACTGAACAAACGAAGCAATCGTCTTAACTATAACCAATGGCAGAAGTGAACATTTTTTCACCAACCTAGCGCTCAAACTTCAAACCTATGCACCACTTATTTATTTTCTTGGACATGCAAAACTCTTTTTCAGAAAGCATATTTTAGTCTGAAGCATGAAATATCAAGATGCATTATATAAATCAAAATACTGCATGGAAGTTGCTTAATATCACTACCAAAGCAAATATTTTCCTTTCAAATTTTTTTCATGATTTGGAAGTTTCAGGCAGTACAATAAGCATGCAAAACATGCACTATTTGCAGTGCGTAAGTACTCAATATTAACATCTCAATATCAAATGTATGGAGTCTGCATACTAGTGCACTCCTCTCAATGGCTTAAACAATGCCTTAGTTGCCAAGTGCTAGACTGCAACTTACTCATAGTTGCATGCCCCCTGCTTTTTCAGGAGGTCTGATATCATGCGAGGTTAGGATTTCGGTTTGCGATGGACCCTAATCCAATGTTGGAATCTAATATCTAGTATAAACAAAGAGAGTAGCCCCTCCGAACCAAAGGGACGGGGTTAATAAAACAAACAGCCAAAAAAGAAGGCCCTTCTGAATAACCCTAACTTCCAAGGAAAACCTTCTCTTGGACTATTTGCTATATTTATCCAATCATATGAATAATTACTAAAAGCTGTGCATTGTAGCATACAAATCATTCACTTATAGACGAATCAACAGGATCAGACAATACAGTATGTTTGAGTTAATGGGGGTGGCATTCATAGCGGTAATTGTAATTAAGGCAGGATCGGCTCCTCCATTAGGATAGAGGAGATTCACACAACTGCCCAAACTGCCCCCAGGGATGAAAAATATAGTAAATAAGTACATTTATTACCATTTTATTTTTCATCCTCCCGTCCTGAACAGAGTGTGTTAAGACGGGTCGGGGCCATTGCTGCTGAGTGGCAGCAGGGAGGTGTGCACTTCAGTTTAAAGTGTGCATGTCTTTTTGGCCAGCTGTCTTGCGACGGCCAGCCAGATATATGCATTTTAAACTTCTCTAACCTAGCTGTCTTAGGACAGCTGGGTTAGAGAAAGCATAGGTCTCCGCTCCAGCCAATGGTTACCAGCATGACAGCTGTGCCAGGATCCGTAAAAGAATTTACTGGCACCCGAGAAGGACGTCGGAGGTTGTGCAGAAAGCAAGGTGTTTTTCTTTTTATTTACACACACCACTCACCCTGCATGCACGCACCAATCTCACATATGCCCGTCGCCCCAGTCTGCCCACATGTCAGCAGCCACTGAATTAAGGAAGCCAAATTAGGGACTGAAATACGGGGAGGGTTAATTATGTCTTGGTAAGGAAAAGCAAGGACCAGTAGAAATGAAAGACAGCCGAGCACAGTAAAGGCAGAGTATTTAAAGGGGACGAGAATAAGTCCCTTTGCTTTTCGTTGTAACCCATTACCTACATGTCTGCCAATACGTTCCTTTAAGGTAAGCATCTGTAAACGTGTGGTCATACTGCCTCCTTTAGATTGTAAGACACATTCAACAGATCGATTTTTAAATTGAAGGTCCAAATAAAAAAACTTAAATTCAGGATTTGGCATAACCGAGGCATGGCTAGCCTATATCTGGAGTATGCAGGAAGCATACTGTTCAAGTTGGAGACAGGTGAAATTGTTCTGCACATTAAATGCAAGTACAGGTGGGAATTAAAATGTTGGTTCCAAAGTGAGGTAAAGCTGTAGACATTTTTTTCGCGTGTGTGATCACATGCTGATGTATTTTGAATAATAGGAGATTTTTTACATACTGTATCACGGTCTTGGAACACCGATGGATTCACTGCGAGCAGATCCTTGGACAGAAAAAATTGAGGACTGTATTGCATTAGCACCTATAAAATACTGGATTCGAATTTGGACCAAAGAGGACCTTGGCCCTAATAAACACACTTTACATGATATCATGACAACTCAAAATTATCGTTCTTTATAATGGTTCGCTCATATATCAAACATCCTCCATAACAGTGGACTTGAAAATCTCTGGATCAAACCGGAAAACATTACTACAGGTAATCTTGAAAAGGCAACAAAAACTGAAGGTCTTATGCAGTGCAGGTGCATGCTGTGCAGGTCCTCTGCTAAAAATATTATGGGGTATAAACATGACCAACACTTTGAGCCATACCCAGATGAAATCTTTTGAATGGAGAAAAGGTAATTTTATTTGAAATTTCGGCTGGGCACTCTGCCCCTTGCATCAACTTTTAATAGATGGTCATCGAAGCCTGTGCAGGGATAAGACCTGCCAGCGTTCTAACCCATTATAAAGGTATGTTGAATTGGCTATTCACGATTGGCGCAGACTGACTTGCTTGTAAGTCCCTAGCATATGGTACTCAGGGCATGTTAGGTAGAGTGTCCACGTGGGGCTGCAGCACTGGTTGTGCCACCCTGTGTGTGACAGAGTACAAAATGGCTCCCAGCCTGCCACTGCAGCATAGAAGAGCATTCGTAAGACTGCTAGTTCGACTTTGCCATTTAAAACAAGGAAAAAAGCTAAGGCAGGGAGCTATGCATTAGTAAGTAGGACATATATTTTGAATATGCCAACAACAGCAAAACTTCCAAACTGTCATTTTTACTGTGCAAGAGTTAGTAGCCCCAGAGTTACTGGCTGACACCTCTGCCCAGATAACTTTTAAATGGGACTACTTAAACGGGTACTTCGAGGTATCAAATTAATCGTAGCATTAATCCCAACTTGATGCCTAAGTCGAATTTAATGTCACTTTTAAAGAAAGGCAATTTTTAGAAAGTTGCCACACTGTCACCCAGTTTATCCAGTGGCCTCCCACAGCTGTTGGCCACCAGACAGCCTTCTGCCTCCTGGAGAGTAGTGTGAATGATTCCCGGCTCAGGAACAATAGCAGCCTGCTACAGGGAGAGGTGTTACCTCCCCCTTGCAGGAAGCCACTCAGGGTGTTGGCCGAAAATGCGCGAGGCCGCCTTTGATGAGCAAATGGTGATCACACTCCTGAAGAGTTGTCTCTGTTCAGGTAGATAGGCGGGCGGCAGGCACAGGGAGGGCAGACTAGTGCCCAAACTGGTTTTCCAGTGGGCGGGTAGCCCACAGGTAGACAATCCTCCAGGGTGGGCCAAGAAGCTCCTATCATCCAAGGAAGGATTCATAAATCTTGGAAATAGGCAGAACACTGCACCATCGGATTGCTAGATGCCACACATAGTTGGAAGTGGTGAGAGGGATCCTTGTAGCTCATTGGCTAGTGACCGTATAAACACCCCAAGGGCACTTTCTGGGCATAAATATGGAACCCTGAACCTCAGATCACTACGGAACTAGAGAAAGGACCAGAGGACTGCCCTGCGGACCCATGGACTCGGCAAAGAGAGGCCGCACCATCTGCTGGACTGCACCTGCAGCACCTTGGGCTAGCGAAGAGAGGACTGTGCTTGTGGCTTGAGGGAAAGTTGTTCCCAATCCCCAGCCCAAAGAAGTGTCTCCAAGAGTCAGTCGGTTGACTCCCTGGAACCAGCACCAGGGCCATCAAAGCTGAAGTAGCCCAACTCAGCAAGTTAGTTACCACAAATGAGAATTGCTGTGACCGCCACTAGGCGCCCCATGAGACTGATCCTCAATGATCTAAAGTTGCACCTGGGTCTGTTGGATCCAGAAATGTTGTCTAAGTCCAGATCGGTCATACAAGAGGGAAATTAGCCTCCCCCAAAGGATACCGCTTGACCCCCTGTGAATGGAGACCAGTAGCCCAGCTGTAGCTGGCCTTCTATTGGCTCAAAGAGGACTTTGAGGGACCCTGACCTCTGTGGCATAAGTGGCCCCATCTGACCTTGGGACTGAGGAGTAACTGCAAAGACACCCCGTGACTGTACTGCACCCAGAGCATCCTTGAGCATCTTCCATCTCCTGAATCCCCTGCATCAGGACCACTCGGTTATAAAGTCTATGGGGGTTGTGATGTAAAGTTCAGAAATTGACTGGAGAATGCTTTGGTGACCAAATACTCCTTAGCGGGCCCCTCTGACCATCTCCCTGATGGATCTGATCGCCCCAGCTGGGACGGAGTAGGCGAACACAACTCTTACAAACTTTTCAAAAGCTTCCAAACTTTTGTTACCAATGCTTGTTTGTGCTTAAAAGTGCTGAGATTTACATTTCCTTTGAAAATCTAGATCCCAGGAGCCATCCGGTGGATTCTGTTAATCTTGTACTCTAAAATTCAAAATATATAATCTATTTTTATAAATTGGTGTCAGAGTTCTTTTGTGTTGTGAGCCTTTGTTTTGTTGTTTGGTGCGTCTAAATGCTTTACACCAGTGGTTTGTTTAAGCCTTGCTGCTCGAAACCACAGCGACCCAGCGTTGAGCTAAAGGTTTTGCAAATGAGCCTGACTGGACCAGAGACAGTTTTTGTGAGTGCATTACACGGTTAGGTCGCACAGCCATATCATGTAATACACCCAAGTCCTCACAGCAATACTTAAGCAATGTTAAATAAAATTACTGGCCATTGCATACACAGCAAACCGCACAATGAAAGATTCTGAAACTGGATATGGAAATTGGGGATTTTTCTGAAATAAGAATATTGCTCTCTATCCCAAAAAGTGCTGAATCCAAGTATAAATGGATGCAAGATTCTAATGGAAGGATTGTGGCCTTTTGAGGAGCCACCTGAAAAATAAATTTCAAACATTTCTGATCAAAAACAAAGAAGCACACTTCATTTAAAATATTTTAGGCTCGGAATGTTCAATACAATGAAAGGACAGGAACAGGACGACATGTGAAATAGTATGTGGGCTTATAATTAACATCGAAGTTAAGGTTAAATATATTTAGCTTGAAAGTTTGTGAGGCTTACAATATCTTTAGAAGCGAGATTCTGTGAAAATTTTAGAACAGTTAAATGGACAAAAAGAAATTGTGGAATTAAGAAGAAACCAGTCGTGAGACGAATATAATAAAAATATTTATGTGTATTAGTGCATAATTGGGGAGCAGTGAGGTCTAAGAGTTATAATACACAGCATAAATATTATATATGTATATTCATTAATGTTATGAATTTTATTTTTGTAGCAGTTATAGGAAACTTTTGGGAGATAAACAGGTGGAAAAAATAGATCCAAAGTAATTATCGGACGTTTACTTTCATGTTGTGTCTTGAAGAAGGTAGGGCCAACTAATAGCACCATGAACGGCGGCATCCAGGATTTGTAGAGATCCATCTCTACTTTTGACATTAAACAGTGTATTAATGAGGACTAATTTAATAATTATGTAATAAAAAAATAGGTGGATGGTAAGGAATCTGAATATAGCATATTTTGTGAGAAAACTTCAACAAATTACCAAATTGATAAAGGGATTTTTTTAAATTGAAAAATAGATTTCAGCTTTGTGCAATATGTGGGTTTAGTGTTTTGGGGGGCTTTTGTATTCATGTCTTATCAATATCAACTATAATTTTGATATGAAATTCATGTACAAGTGAATGGTTTAGCCATATTATCTAGCAGCACATCTGCTGTTCAGTATTGCTGAAAGTTACTGAAAGCCCGGAGTCACAGGATGTTGAGCCGCACAGATTCTATTCGCCCCCATTTTGAGTTTATTGCCCTACCCCACATAACACAAGAAAGTGCTATGAAGTGGCTTGCGCTTGCTACATCATAGCGCTTTTTTCTGAGACTTTCAGTCATGCTGAAGAGCAGATATGCTGCTAGACAACATGGCTGGAAGACATTCACATTGACAAAGCCAATAGCTTGGGCCTTGCCGAGAGCTATTGGCTTCACCAATGCTTGTTCAGTGTTGACAGGGTCTTGCTGAACAAACGTGGAAGTGATCATGAGATACAGTTGAGGAGCTTTGAAGTAAAAGGACGAATTGGGGTAAAGGATAGTGTTGCCAACAGGGGTACTGGGGAACCAGGTTCGAATCTCGGGATTCGGCTGAACAATTTGTGAATCTGGGCAAATCACTTATGCTTCCTCCTGTCTATGACAATGAATGAGTCATTGTGTAATGTAACTGGTGAGAACTTGAAGTGCTCCAATAATATTGGCTGGTCTTCACGCTGTGGCAGAACGAACGACAAAGCGAGAGCTCCAATACAATCGAATCGTACAAAAAAACAAAAAAAAACTAAGCAGTGACGAGGCAGGTAGTGGGGTAGGGTCAAGCAGGGAAGCAGAAGGGGATAGGGTGATAGACAAGCAACAAAGGGAAAAAAAAACTTTAATTGAAGCAGGATCAGCGACAAAAATGAATGCGTCATTATGTAATGTAACTGATGAGCACTTAAAGCGCTCCAATACCATTGGCTTGTGATCGTGCTATGGCAAGACGAATGACAAAGCGAGTGCTCCAATACCATCGGACCGTGCAAAAAAAGTAAAATAAAGAAGTGCTGTTAGTTTTTTAACAACTTTAAAAGAAATGCAATAGTTTGTCACGTGCATGCATTTTAGTGATATGTGTGTATGTGTACAAGGGAGATGGTCTGAAGTTATAGAATTCCTATGGAGCGCTTGAAAACAAAAACAAAAATAACTCATCAAAGCAGTGTAAGGAGACATGTACTTGTTCCATAAGATATGGGATGGCCAAATACAAGAAGATGGCAGGACACCCGCATGCCATGACGAATGGCATCAAAGAAAATGAGAACAATGCTGAAGTTTACCAATGGCAAGAGATGGGCAGCCTGTAAGCCCACAGATAGGGCATGTGTTGTCTAGCTGAGATCTAAAAATGTGCAAGAGATTTTAATTCTTAAGTTTTAACTTAAAATGATTAGACGCAATGTCAACTTCTAGAAGCACATAGTAGTTACCTTTGTGGCAGTACAATTACTGTTGTCACAACCAATCGGGGAGTAACACAATTAAACCTACTGCATAACTGGGCATTAATGTTCCTCCAAGTCCACAGAGAAAATATTCTGGAATGAAACAAAAACCTCACCTTTTTCGAGGAGCAAGGCACTGTGGGTAGATCTTCAGTCTGTGGGCATGTGCTTTCTGTTACAAAAGCTATCTTTCTTTCTCCAAGACTGTAATCAGAGTAAACGAGCAATTTCCACTTGTCAAAGTCTTCAAAAGACTGAAGGGAGAAACAACACATGGAGAAGTCAGGGCATCACATATAAAGAAGGACAAACTTATCAAACTTAGATTTCTGTCTTTTTGGCATGTAGAATGTCATGTATGAAAGGCCGGAACAGCCATCTCACTATTATTCAGATGTGCTAAAACTTTTTACTAGAGTATGAAGTTCCTTTTTCACAATTATGCATGCTCACGTTTATGTTATAATACCTTTTTAAAGCAAATTACCTATGCCCTTTTCTTGCTATGAGATGGCGACCAAATGCGGAGTTAACTTTTTACAAATTCCTCTTATATAATTTTTTTTATAAATTTGCCACGGCTGGTGCCCTACCTGATAGTGTGCTTTGCCTTTGGCTGTGGAGTGCCAAGTACTTCAGTCGACTCATGCCTCAGGACAAAATACAAAGACAAAATACCAGAAAGTGCATTTTTTCTATCACCTTATTGGGAGAATGTTCAACTTTCCTCCAAACATTTTTGTGGCTAGAGTTAGAATAGATGAGCCCTCTTAACTATTTGTTGATGCAGATAAACCAGAGGCAGCCCCGTTCCAAACAGGTTGTCAGCCACTGTTGGGGGACAGCTTTGTTTTGAGGAAATATGAATTTTGTGATCAGTTATGTCCCCTATCGTAGACCCCAACGGCTCCATGTGCATGCTATAAGTACATGTATGTTCCCTCCTGCTCCAGTTTTGAAGACGCAAATATATGTGCGTCCACCGTCAACATGTCCTCTTTCAGATCCGCCATGAATGGGTCAGATATTCCATTCCTAAGTATGAAAGGCCACCGACTTTATGTGGTTCACTTTCCACATTTTACAGATCCAGGCGAGTAGGCCCGAATTCTGTCATCAAGCCTTTTCCTGCCTTCTGCCTCTGAAAGCTCCAGTCTGAGCCTGCATCTGTATCCATGAACTTTGTCCTACTCCCTGCGCGGCTAACGGTGCCTGATCCAGCCTGTCGCCTGCCAAAAACTGTATTTCACCTTCAAGATTATCTACTCCGCTCCTCATCCGATGCATTCCTGTCTAGTAGTTTAGGTAAACATTCCTCCAGCTACCGTGCAAGGGGCCAGGCCTCGCTGTCCTCATGCAAGTAATTCATAGCCCCGTTACCATGGAATATTCCTACCCCCTCGCATCTAGTGTAGACACTTAGACGCTTGTACACGCACTAACAGTCAGTATAGAATAGATTCTATCCTAGAGACCTCTCCTTTTGGATAACACAGTTCTTTAAACATAGGATATTAGATATGATTTGGGATTAGGTTGACATGACCCCCAGACTTCTGTCTCCACATGTAGGGCTAAATGTCAAGTCCCCTTCACCCTCTAGTTGCACGTCAAACACACGTCATGCGGCTGCGCACGCATCTCTGCCAAATATTTCTGCTGACATTGCAGGATTCTCTTATGGATCCACCCACTTGTGACATCATGTATGATGACGTTTATTAAATTACGCCCATGTACCGCCTCTATTAGTTACGTATGCACCTTTTATCTGTACTATCAGCTGTTACGCCTCTTGCATCTGTTTCACTGTAATGTATTTTCTATAAAACTGCCTATCTGTCAATAATGTATGCCCTTCCTTCCTGAACTTTCGTGGTGATGGAATAGAATGCCTACAATTCGAATTGTATTCCTTTGTATAGGAATAAAGCCTTTTAAAACCTCTAATACCACGGATTCTGTCTCTTATATTTACTGAGTTATTCTTAATAGACTTTACCGCATAAAAATAGTACCGGTAACGAAATATTTACCACATAAATTGGCGCCCGAACAGGGACACTTTCTCATCTCACGCGCCGGCGGTGCGTTGCAGGCCCGGTCTCCTGCCACAGCTGAACGGACAAAAACGCGTACCTGCAGAATTTCCTGTATCTCCCTCCGGCCAAGCGGGGACGACTGAGGCTGCGATCAACACCCAGACGAGGCGGTGAGAAGTGCGAAGTATCCCGACCAGAGCCTAGCTGAGAGAGCAAGATCCGAGGTATACAGAGACCCACCAGGTTCCGAAGTTCCGAGTCCAGTCGAGTCGAGTCCAGTCCGGTCCAGTTTCAGTTCCGTTCCGAGGCCTTCCGTTCCGAGCTACCCGGTGAGTACCATTACCGGGGAGGCATTTAACGTGCACATAGTCTGTGCCGGTCAAGACGGGTTTGGGTACACAAATCCGGTCTGCACTGTTTTAGCAGTGTATCTGTACTGTTTAGCAGTATATATAGTATGTCTTGCATATAAATAAGTACTATCTAGTGTCAGTATTATGTCAGTAACTAGTTTTCTATTAGTTATCATTGTTCGTAAAACTGTTAAGTGTTAAAATGTTTTAAATATGTTCTATATATTGTGGTGTGAATGACTGTTCATTATTGTGTTTTTTTTGTATAAAGTGTGTTCTAGTAATAAGATCTAAAAATGCCGCTCTTTTCGAAACTAAGACAGATCAAAACTAGAAAAGGTGTACTCGAAGAAGCTGTTCCCATCCCACCTAGGGACACTCCAGGGTACTTTATGTATCATAAGCATGGCCTAGATGCCGTATTATTTCTTGATTTATGGGTGGACTACACCAAAGAATTACCAGAGAGTCAGAGATGGCCCGCAGCGGGGACCTGGGATGCAGATTGCATCATGAGAGTAGAAGAAGAATTATGGAAAAAGAAAGCCAGACAGTCACAGAAAGATGCCATTGAATTATGGCGTAAAGAATCATATAGACGTACAGAAAAAGCACTCAGACAGGAAGAGAAAGGTAGAGAGAATTCAAATAAAACCCGAGAAAATCTATTACTGGAGGAAGGTACCCGAGTAAAATCAGAACAAGTAGATAGACAAAGAAACACTCTTATGAATGGTATGTATCCTCTTCTGGCCGAAGGGTTACCTAAGGCTACCCCGGAAATACCAAAAGACTTAACTCCTCCATTGCTGCCGATAAAAGCACATCCCAAAACACATCCCAAAACAGCAAAGGACGTTTTTCTTTCCTCCTATTTAGATGAGGCAGCTCCCGAGTATGCTAATGCCATACCACCCACACCGCTTGCCGATGGTGTTCAACACCAAGAGCATTCGTCTGTATCCCCGCAACTACAAACTCCTACACAAGTTCCAACAGGCCCGTCCGTTTCTACAGTTTTTCCCGCATCTACAATCTCTATCCTACGCCCAACGAATCCTTTCGTGCCTAGCACCTCAGATGGTGCTACAGGAGGTACGACAGACATGTTTGCCACACCGCCGCGAAATAAACAGACCCTTAGAGATTTAGCACTCCAACGTACACCCCAACTAGCGACATCCGACATGTTTAAAGAACAGCTTGTGGATTGTAGATACGACCCAGTACCAGGTAGACAGGATAAATTGCTCATATCATCACTACGTATAAGACGAGCTACATTATATTTAATGACGATACCAGGAATGGGTGAACACCTAGACGAAATATATCGCTTTGTCCAAACAGGGCGAGGTCCAGAAAGTATTAACGAAGCTATGGAATACCAGAAAGTGGATGTCCAAAGACAACTACTACGTTTTTTCATAAATTGTGTAATTAGGAATCAAGACAGGCCTGGGGCAGATCACGATACCATGCAAAGACTTGCCAAATGGGGTCAGAACATATCAGAAGAGAAACATGATAGACAGGCGTGTATAATCGCCATGTGTCGAAAGATCCGCAAGGAAGTAGAACGAATACATAAAGAAAGACGAGAAACAGACAGAGTAGAATCAGAAGAAGAGGAGGAGCAAGAATCAGAGCAATTAGAAACGATAGCTTATGTAGGTAGAGGAAGACCCCATAATAATACCAGAGGCTTTAATGATCCGATACGTGCGATACGTCCAGAATATAATAGACATTTTCCAAACCCTATGTTAAAAACAAAATCCCCTGAACACCTATTCCAAGCCGCTGATAAATTACTTCGAGATCGAAGGGGGTACCACATGCTAGATTCCATGGACGAACAAGAATTAGCTAGGTCAGCAGTACAATGGGCTGACAGTCCCGGCGAATACAATGATGATGTATTTGCACACACGTTTCTGAATCTTGACCCATACGAACAGCGTTTAGCTAGTATATACATGATTCAACACCTCCTTATATTATATAAAAGCCAACACTCCGATCCAGGACCCTTACCTGACATATTGACAGAACTACTCACGAATATATGGAGAGGGTCAGGTACTGATTTGATTAAGGAAATTCTAGAATCCCGAAACCAATATTTAAATTTCGTATGCCCAGAACACGTTCCAGTTCCCATCATGGGAAGAAGAATGTATCACATAGATAGACAGAACCCGTTACGCGAAGTGCACCCAATAAGAGGTGACGGTGATAATTTTACACGCGTATTTGTGTACACGCCTATAACTAAATTGGAATTATTAGAAATGAAGAAAGTAGTACCCAGCCATGACAAGGATCCAGCAGGTTTCCACCGTGAAATAAAGGACATGTTATTAATGGGAGAGTATACCTACCCCGACATTATGAAAATATTAAAAGTCCTATTACCCGCCGGTGTTTATGAGAAACTCAAAGAAAAAGAATGGGAGGTGGGAGACCAAAAGATAGATTGGACAGCATTAGAAAACGAAGAAAAGGCCAGAGCTACAGGAGCAGGGCTTGGGGAAAAGACTACAGCACTAGCAGGATTACTAATACAGGTATTGCCACGTTTATTAACTACGAAAAAGGAAGACTGGGGTGCAATCTCAGCCTGTAAACAAAAGCCAGATGAAGACACTAGTGATTTCTATTCCCGATTTGAAAAATGTTTTGGTATAAATAGTGGCATAAAAGCCAGTAGTGAGTCATATCCACATCTGTTTGTGACAAAATTAGTTGAAAATTCTCTGCTGCAAGTCAAGAATAGAGTATTGAAGTTCGAAAGTACCTGGCAAGGTAATACCCCATCACAGATGTTACAGATGTTACAATATCACCACAATAGAATTAGAGAAGAACAAGAACATGAACAAAGACGTATGAAAGATACAAAAATGAAAATGCTTGTTGCACAGTCAGTTCCAGCCGATGGTCATCAAAAGGGTGACTCCGCAGGTCCAACGAAAGGGACATGCAACTATTGTAAACAACAAGGTCATTATATACACGATTGTCCAGTCCTGAAACATAATATTGCCACAGGTAGAACGCAGGAAAGACCACGTCCACCTAGACAGGATCAGAATCAACAACAAATACCTCAGCATGCACAACCTAGGTTAGTTCCGCAACAACTAGCTCCGCAACAGGCAGCTCCACAACAGATCGTAGCACCACCACAAGCGCAGCCTATTGCTGCAACACAAGCAACGACACAACAGATGTATCAGTACGCACAAACAGATTATCCCGATTATCAGCGATACTCATGAGATAGCCTAGAGAGGGAAGTTGGCTTACCCCTTATTGAGGTTCCTGTAGACCAAGAGGGACCTTATGTACATAGTGAACTATTAGGGGAAGACAGAAAGTTTTTACTTGATACAGGGGCAAGCAGAACAACTATAAGACGCAGTGAAGTTCCAGGGGCACCCCTCTCAGGCTCACAAAATATTTCCCTTGGATTCTCAGGAAAACCTATAATTAATGACGTAACACAACCTCTTCCACTTACAGTTGGTCCATTGACACGTACTACAGATTTATTGCTTACTAAATCATGTCCAGAAAACTTGTTAGGTATAAAAACATTGAAAGCTCTAGGAGCCATTATATGTTGTTCTCCGGAAGGAGTACGACTATTTTTACGTGACTTTAAGGGTCACTACGTGTCCAGAGACATGGATCACCGACTGCAGAATTTACCTACACATTTATGGGCACAAGGCCCCACTGATGTTGGTTGCATGAACATTACCCCATATCGAGTTACACTGAAAACAGGAATAGTACTACCACGAATGCGACAATACAAGTTACCACCAGATGCTGTAGTGGCTTTACTGCAAATCATTGACGAGCTCATTGCACAAGGAGTGGTTGTCGAAACCGACTCCAATGTATGTAATTCCCCGATAATTCCGATTCTTAAAAGAACGGATCCAAAAGCACCACCTGTATATCGATTGGTTATTGATCTGCGCGAATTAAACAAATGTATTGTACCACAATACCCTGTGGTCCCAGATATCTCTTCATTACTAACAGCTATTGACTCAGAAGCAACGTTCTTCACTGTAATTGATCTCAAGAATGCTTTCTTTAGTGTCCCAATCGATCCGGAAAGTCAATATCTGTTCGGATTCAGTTTAAATGGACGAAGTTTTAAATTCACACGCGCACCTCAAGGATTTACAGAAAGCCCCAGCATCTATAGCCAAGCACTGAAACGAGAACTTGACAGTATCCACATGCCAGTTAACACTGCCTTGCTTCAATATGTCGATGATCTGCTGATCACCGCCCGAAGCGAACCTGAATGTGAAAAAGCGTCACTGACGGTTTTGAAATTTCTGGCCGACAAGGGGCACAAGGTGTCCCCTTCTAAGCTGCAATTCTGTGTCCAGCGAGTTGTTTACCTTGGGCACTCGCTGTCCAAGGAGGGAAGGCAGCTTACACCCGATCGCATCCAGTTAATTGCTAACATGCCGCCACCCAAGACACAAAAGGAGGTGCGGGCTTTTATAGGCCACACTTCATACTGTAGGCAGTGGATCCCTCAATATGCATTTCTAGCAAAACCACTCATCCAGTTGACAACACAGGAGGCAGCCACATCGACTGTCCTCCCTTGGACTCCAGAACATACACATGCCTTTGAAAGCTTAAAGAAAGCTTTATGCCAAGCACCTGTCCTAGCAACACCATGTTACAGTAAACAGTTTACACTCTTTGTTACAGAACGTGAAGGTACTGCCTTGTCAGTACTCACTCAGGAACAAGCAGGATCACACAAACCATGTGCTTATTTCTCTAGTACATTAGATCCAGTAGCTCAGGCACTTCCTGCGTGCCTGAAATCGGTGGCAGCAACAGCTTTAGCAATCAGACAAAGCGATGCCATAGTGTTAGGACATCAATTGACAGTACAAGTACCACACGCAGTAGAGGTTCTTTTGAACCGCACACAAACACAACACTTGACTATAGCGAGACTCACCGGTTACGAACTGACATTGTTTCAGCCACACATAGAAATCAGACGTTGTAATACGTTAAATCCTGCCACACTGTTACCAGTAGGCGGAACAGATCCATTGGCACATGATTGTGTCGAAGTCATTACTATCACGACGAAACCCAGACAAGACTTGACAGATATCCCTTTGTCAGATCCAGACTTGACATTGTATGTAGATGGGTCATGTATGAGAACAAGTACAGGAGAATTGGTGGCCGCTTACGCAGTCACAACAGACACTGAAGTCATTGAAACAAACTGTATTAACACTTTGTCAGCTCAAGCAGCAGAGCTCATCGCTCTAACACAAGCCTGTATTCAAGCCAAAGATAAGAAAGTCAACATATACACAGATTCACGTTATGCATTCGGAGTCGTCCATGACTTCGGCGTACTGTGGCGAGAGAGAGGTTACTTAACTTCTCACGGTGCCCACATCCAACACGGACCCCTCATTCAAGCCCTATTAGACGCGATTCATCTACCTACTGCAATATCAATTATGAAATGCAAAGCCCACACAAAGGTTACCGATATCATTTCTCAGGGTAATGACCTAGCTGACAGAACAGCTAAACAGACTGCTCAGAATCAGACTCACACAACTGACATGACAAAGACAATAGTTCCGACACCAACACATTGCATGACAGTTAAGGATCCCGCCCTTGATGTAATTGACATACAGACACATGCTACACCAGAAGAAATAAAGAAATGGACTGAATTAGGAGGGATCCAAACAGATCAAGGATGGATGACGAAGGAAAAATCTATATGGTTTCTTCCCGACTCAATGGTTCAAGTCATCATTAACACTATACATAGTCCAGCGCACCTAGGAGAAAAAGCTATGCTAGACAGCATTCAGCACATTTGGTTCAACAAACACTTGCGAGCAGCAGCTAAACAAAAAGTTCGTACCTGTATGATATGTTGTCAGTTTAATCCAGGTAAAAGCATCCCCGTAGAGCAGGGTGGATTTCAAACTCCCGATCATGCTTTTGAAGTCCTCCAGATGGATTATATCCAGATGGAACGATGTCGAGGATTCAAATATGTTCTCGTAGTTGTCTGTGCTCTTTCCCGTTGGACAGAAGCCTACCCGGTTTCAGATTACACTGCCCCGACTACTGCCAAACAGTTAGTTCGAGAATTCTTCCCACGGTACGGTTTACCACGTGTTGTCTACTCAGATAATGGCCAGCCGTTCTCATCCGAACTAATGAAACACGTTTCCCTTCTGTTAGGCTACCAATGGAAATTCCACTGTGTCCGACATCCCGAGGCGGCAGGTCTCGTGGAACGCCATAATCAAACTCTGAAAATTAGATTGTCCAAAATATGTAGAGAAAAAGGAGTCGATTGGATAGTAGCCTTACCAGTTGCGCTCTTTTACATGAGAATGGTAGCACATTCTCGAACAGGGCTATCCCCGTACGAGGTGATCTTCGGTAGACCACCAAATATGTGGGGGACGCCTATACCTCGCAAAATCACTGATGTTGACTGTAATATGCTGACAGATTACCTGGCTTCCTTGATGTCTGCACTACAATCTTGTCGTTCACAGGTAACCGCAACTTTTCCCGATAATACTGAGGTGAAGCCCCATGACGTGGTTCCTGGTGACCTGGTTCTGGTCAGGAATTTTGACCGGAAGACCCAATTGGACCCTAGGTGGAAGTCGCCTAAGTTGGTTCTACTGACTACAAGGACAGCCGTGAAGATCGAGGGACGGAAAGGGTGGTTGCACTCGAGTCATATCAAGAAATTTTATGGACTACCATCCAGTGTGAATACTCAACCCTGTATTCCCTCACAGACACACTCAAAGCTCCCCTTGGTTGAGCAGTCAAAACCAGAACTTTACAAACTAAAATTAAGGTCTAGTAAGTCAGACAATTTGATTGTTTAAGTCCTCTCCAAGGTGAATCGGTTGAATTTGTCTCTGACATGTATCCTCTAGACCGGAATAGAGAAAGAAATCATCAGATGCAGCTTAAGAAGCATGCGTATTGTAAATCATTTCGTAGTCACTGCACCGTAACATTATTAATTTTGTTTTTTCTAAGTCTTCTGATCATCATTGTCAGCATACTATTGCACATGTATTACCCTATTCTTAAGCGTGCTTACAATGTAACTGCAGAACATTCTTTTAGCGAATTACCTCCGCATGAGTTGTCCTATAGATTTGCGCTGCGCAACAACACATTCATTAGTATGCTACATCATTCCCATCAAACCAGCAATGCCACAAATTGTTGGATATGTGGCCGACTCCCTCCCTATCAGAACTATAAGGGAGTTTTGCCCCTCTTTCCCTATCCGTTCACACACAATGGCTCCTGTGGAGCATGGTTTAGTTTGATTAATTCCCTAGATTCAAATTCCGCAGTTTATCAAGACAACTGGGTATGGGGAAACCTGAACTTAGTTTTGCTTAAAGTCTGCTACCCTAATAAGGAGGGACTTCCCAGAAGAACAGGAACTGATCTAGAAAATGAAGTATATGGATTAGGTAATTTTACACTTAACCTTATGATCCTGAATGTTGAATCTGAAGCTACACCAATCTTGTCCGCCATGTCAGTATTCCCAGTAAAAGGGGAATTATGTGTAAGAAAGAATGGTTCCATACACATGGGCCATAGTAAATGCACCACTGTAATAAAATTCAGTGATCAAGGCAAGTCTACATTTAGAGCTTCTCGCCACTCCTACTTTATATGTGGCCAGACCGCATATATACGTCTACCTCTAGATTGGGATGGTACCTGTTACATAGCATTCCTTCTACCACCTGTTTTCCTAGCTCCTCCTGATTATCATAGAAATACCCATTTAGTACACAATAGACAGCAGAGAGATCTCCCAATTGTCGATTACACTGAAACAGCATGGGAAAAATACACAGATTTCAATAAAGGTTTCTTTCCCTATATAGGTACAGTCACTAATAGTAAGCTGATACGTAGATTAACCAGAACCCTTGAAGCAGTAGTGAACGAAACTATTTCCGCCTTAGGCAATTTAACAGAAGAGCAGTCTGCTATGCGGATTGTTGTGCTTCAAAATCGTCTTGTCCTTGACGTCATCCTGGCTGATAGGGGCGGAGCTTGTAGGGTCATCGGATCAAGTTGTTGCATTTTCATACCAGAAAATTCGCCGTCAGTATATAAAGCCATAACTCGCCTTCATAAGATTGTAAGCCAAATACACCAGAGTCCAGGCACCTGGACTTGGTCCGGTTGGTTCTGGGACGTGTTGTCAGCCTGGGGATGGAGAATCCTATCCTTCCTAGGTATTGGCTTTCTCATACTATTCAGTTGCTGCTTATGTCTACAATGTGGGCCAGCGATTTGTGGTCTGTGTGCCACCTCGTGTATCCCACATCCAAGTTTACGTTCGAGATCCCGGAAGAAGAAAGAAGAACAAATGATGCTATATGAACAGATCGATGGATTGATGAAGATCGATATCTCCTGAGGGTCCGTAGGGGACAAGGAGGGAATGAGGAAATATGAATTTTGTGATCAGTTATGTCCCCTATCGTAGACCCCAACGGCTCCATGTGCATGCTATAAGTACATGTATGTTCCCTCCTGCTCCAGTTTTGAAGACGCAAATATATGTGCGTCCACCGTCAACATGTCCTCTTTCAGATCCGCCATGAATGGGTCAGATATTCCATTCCTAAGTATGAAAGGCCACCGACTTTATGTGGTTCACTTTCCACATTTTACAGATCCAGGCGAGTAGGCCCGAATTCTGTCATCAAGCCTTTTCCTGCCTTCTGCCTCTGAAAGCTCCAGTCTGAGCCTGCATCTGTATCCATGAACTTTGTCCTACTCCCTGCGCGGCTAACGGTGCCTGATCCAGCCTGTCGCCTGCCAAAAACTGTATTTCACCTTCAAGATTATCTACTCCGCTCCTCATCCGATGCATTCCTGTCTAGTAGTTTAGGTAAACATTCCTCCAGCTACCGTGCAAGGGGCCAGGCCTCGCTGTCCTCATGCAAGTAATTCATAGCCCCGTTACCATGGAATATTCCTACCCCCTCGCATCTAGTGTAGACACTTAGACGCTTGTACACGCACTAACAGTCAGTATAGAATAGATTCTATCCTAGAGACCTCTCCTTTTGGATAACACAGTTCTTTAAACATAGGATATTAGATATGATTTGGGATTAGGTTGACATGACCCCCAGACTTCTGTCTTCACATGTAGAGCTAAATGTCAAGTCCCCTTCACCCTCTAGTTGCACGTCAAACACACGTCATGCGGCTGCGCACGCATCTCTGCCAAATATTTCTGCTGACATTGCAGGATTCTCTTATGGATCCACCCACTTGTGACATCATGTATGATGACGTTTATTAAATTACGCCCATGTACCGCCTCTATTAGTTACGTATGCACCTTTTATCTGTACTATCAGCTGTTACGCCTCTTGCATCTGTTTCACTGTAATGTATTTTCTATAAAACTGCCTATCTGTCAATAATGTATGCCCTTCCTTCCTGAACTTTCGTGGTGATGGAATAGAATGCCTACAATTCGAATTGTATTCCTTTGTATAGGAATAAAGCCTTTTAAAACCTCTAATACCACGGATTCTGTCTCTTATATTTACTGAGTTATTCTTAATAGACTTTACCGCATAAAAATAGTACCGGTAACGAAATATTTACCACAGTTTGTCTGACCGTCCTCCAACAGTGGCTCTCACTCAGTTTGAAATTGGTCCACCTGTGGTTTATCTGCAAGGCTATGACTCTCCTGTGTACTCAGAAAGCATCATCACCTGATGATGATGAAACTAGTCAACACTGATGATTGCAAAGATTGGAGCATCAACAAAAGTACACAGAAAAGTGCAAATGCAATCAACCTTCCTTTCAGTGAAAAAAATAACAGATGATCCGACTGCACATAGACAAGCCAAGCCTGCTTCATCTCTTGTGCCCATTCATTTCTTAAGAATCCCGCAATGGTCAGCCTTGCAGATCCCGCCAAAATACTTAACTCCCTTACAACCACTCTTATGTATATTATGTCTTACCCCCTTCCTTCCCCTGTGCTCTCTCTGGGGATGCTCATTCACCCCTAATCACCACTGTCACAGGCGTCCCTAGCTCAAAGCAGAAGCTCTCAATGCAGGCCAGATTACCCCACTCCTTAAGAAATCTATTCTAGACCCCGATGATCTCACCAACTACCGGCCCATCAATCACCTACCATTCATCTGCAAGATCATTATAAAGTCAATCTAAATTTAGCTCCAAGATCTCGTTAAATGCTGCCCTTTTCCTGCACAACTACCAGTCTAGCTTCAGGTCACGGAGACCACTACCTTACACATCGTATACGATGCCCTGCTAACTCCACATTAAGATGATTTCTCCCTCCTGATTTTGCTGGACACCTCACCTGCCATTGACACAGCAGGCCATTCCACCCACATATGCATCCTGGAATAGGAATCACCCGTTCTCCTCCTACCTTTCCAACTGACACCAGTTTGTTCAGATAAGCACTTCCAAGTCCCAAAAGATCTCTAGCACCTGAGGAGTTCCCCAGGATCCCATACTGCCCCCTGTCATCTTTGACCTCTACATGAAGCTGCTTGGTGCTCTGCTCAAACAACAACATCAGATTCACCAATATGCAGATGATACACAGTTCTACTTGAAAGTCTCCTCTGCTTCAGACTTTCAATGCCTCCTCAAACACTGCCAGCACATCATCCGGGTCTAAATGTCTCTTGCGTACCTGAAGTTCAACTCAAGCAAGTCAGAATTTGTTTTATTTGCTAAGATCAAAAAAACAAAATTCCTGTTATTTGCTAAGAACAAGAACAACAAAGACAGACTGTGCATCTACTATCGCACCATGAACAGCAGGACATGTACGTCATGTGGAGGACTTGTTTGACAGTGTGACAGAAAGCCTCTGGTATTTAGGATTAGACATGAGCAGCGGCTACATTCTGATACCCCAGGGGAAGAAGATTACAAGAAAACTGTTTTCAGATGCCCCGCAAGTTCTGAAGAATTGCTCATGGTTTACCTGGAACACTACGTTCCAGTGACTGATGATATACACAGTGGGTGATACAAATGTACTGGAAATGTTGGTACACCTCAACAATATTGTCGTCTGTGAAAGAACGTTATGAAAAAATGCACCAAGAACACTACTAAGGTTTCTTAACTGCTTGAAGGAACAAGGACTCAAGCTGTTTCATGACAAATGTGAGTTCTTCCACTTCGGCATCAAATTATTCAGCCACATGGTCTCAGTTCATGAAACTGAAGTGTGCATAGGAAAGGGTGGGGCAGCCCGCAGAACCTGGATAGACCAACTACTCTAAAACAGCAGATTATGCACCTATTGATGAACGGATACCCATCAATCCTCCAAAACAAACCGAAAACTGTTCTACTACCACAACCATACCACAAGGTACAAAAACCTTTCGGATCCAGGTGTACAACTGACTGCAAGGAGGGCTTTTCAACCCTCATGGACAAGAAGTCAACAGCACCATTCCTGAAGATAGGTGCATATCAATGCCAGCTTTGAACGTTTGGGATCTCTGTGGCTTTAACAAAACAAAGCTGCAAGACCTGCTGTCTAATCGAGCCATATTATGACCAAAGCAAAGAAAAATATGTAGTGCAAAAACATGGAATTGGAGCTACAGGAAGGCCTCACAGTGAAAGACCAGATCTAGTAGGCGGCAAATCGAGGCAAGGTCACAACAGGCCATACATAACACAATAACAATATGAACAATACCACACAATACGGTCACCAGCATTACCTGCAAGAAATACCACTCCCTGTAGTGTGTAACAATGAAAAACGTGTTTAAGAACTATATACATAACAGAGCGTCAATGAACTGGAGCCTGATGAAAAGCAGGTACTGTCCCTGCGTACTGCCAACCCTATAGTGCACTCAGGAAATGTACATTGAATGGTGGAGCCTGTTGGCCCACTTCCTGACTAGTGGCTGTTGCTACTAAGACATGGCGGCAGTAGCGGTGCAATTAAACCAGACTGGATACAGTGTAGCATGCAACAAACATGTAAAATACCTGCACCCATACAGGACAAGCATGATAATGCTTGGTTCTCAGTGGGCTGACAGAAAGGGCAGGCCACGCCACAGCTGAAGATGGTGAGAAGTGTAGGGGCAGTAAAACATACCTTTATCACACTACCTGATCACCTTTGTTGATAGGGACTAGAAAGTCGGGACAGGCATGACAAAAAAGGAGGAGGATGATAACAAAAGTATTTAGACTCCAACTTACTGTTCCACCTGAAGATTCTGAAGGTTTGGTGAACATAAGCAGTAGCAGCAGCTTGCAGAGCACGAAGAAACAAATCCCCAAACACAGGACTTTTCCATGGATGGGTATTCCTGAACAGTATTCAGCAAGAAAATGATCCAACAATAAACACACTATGTGGAGAGACAATCTTCTCTCCAGGATCCTCATCTCCTGGGTCTTCCCTCATAGCTTACTGGGTTTTCCAATACAGGGTGGTAAAAAGATGGAAGCTTTACCACTTTTATATAGATGATCAGCACCTATGAGCTGACGGGATATCAAAATGTGCAAGCATTGATGATGTAGGCCTGACTGGAGAGGTGTAGGACTTGACGCGCTCTGCAGGTACATCCCCAAACTTTAAAGCAGTCACCCTCCTGTTTTCTGAACCCATTTTTATTGACTTTTAGGACACAGTGTACTTTACCACTAGTAACCAGTGCTAAAGTGCTTGTGATCTCTCTGTTAAACATGGTGAAACTGGCTTACACCCAACTGGCATATTTAATTTACCTTTAAGTCCCGAGTAAAGAGGTACTACTTGTACCTAGGGCCTGTAAAGTAAATGCTACTAGAGGGCCTGCAGCACTCATTGTGCCACGCACTTAAGAATCCTTTTAAACATATCTAAGGCCTGCCATTGCAGCCTGTGTATGCAGTTTTAAACTGCTATTTCGACCTGGTAAAATAAACAAAGTGCCAGGCCTTAAGCTTCCTTCTTAATACATATAAGTCACTTCTAGTGTAGGCCATAGGGCTGGGTGCTTTGTATTTAAAAAGTTGGACATGTACTTTTAAATTTTATATGTCCCGGTAACGAAAAACTCTCAAATAAGGTTTTCACTATTGCAAGGCCTACCTCTCCCATATGATAACATGGAGTTACCTTATTACATTTAATAAGTGAGAACTTTTTGATTGGGAGCAGGTAGCAAGGTCATATTTTGTATCTGAGTAATTGTAATTTGAAACCCTCTTTAATGGTAACGTTGGATTTTCAGTCACATTTCTGAAAATGCCCACTTATAGAAAGTTGGCATTTTCTTGTCCTACAAATTTGAAGCCTAGGGCCTGTTCCTGGGTCACATGACTAGGTGTAGTTGGCCTTTGTGTATTCCTCCTAGACATTATCACAAAGGAGAGTCTGGGTTTCTGCAGAATGGGTAATCGCCGACTTGATAGTGGAGTAGCTGTCACCTACTACACTAGCACTACAAAGGCACTGACTCACCTCACACAAAAAGGACTTCACAGCAGCCTATTGTGCCCCCAGACTTGGACTAGGGCATGGAGGCAGGAAATTCCAAACACCTCTATAGGGGAAAACTATACACTTCAAAGCTGGCATCAAGTATAAATATTGGACCCTCACACCCAACTCTTCAGACCTCTTTTGAACCTTTGGAAGACTCAGAAGGAGGACTGCTCAGTGCTGCAAAAAGGACTGCCAAGCTGCTCTGCTTGCATGGGGACAGCTCTGCTGCCCAGTTGTCTAAGGAAGAAGGTCTAAATCGAACACATGAACTCACAACCACCAGAGTGTCTGCAAGGGAGAGTTAACTGGCCTTCTGTTCTGAGCTACAGGGATACAACAGGCTCCTCTGCGACAATGCAACCCGATGTATCTCAACACAGTACTGCGCATTGCAGCTCCAGTTTGGTGGACTTGCAAGTTCCAGCCTAGGGCGACATCTCAATGACGCTAACTGGCCCAGCTCGACGCATCTCGATACCGGACCGTGCATTGCAGCTTCTGATCTTGCAAGCACCTACACAACGATGAACCCCGGTTCAACACAGACGCATCTCGGCACAAGACCTCACAGCACCAGCAGCTTTGTCGACCTCGATGCAGCACGACTCCACATCACAAGTCCCTGTCAATTGCTTCACTGACCTCAACTCAGAGCAATGCATTTCAATGCAGGACCTCGCATGTTAGCTCCCATCAACATCTCTTCGACACCCACATTGCTAACACAAGGACTTTACATCTAGACGCACCAGGACACAAGGTACTTCTAACAGCGGACTGAGCTCAGTCCTATATCTGGCCCGCATTCCATCGCAGTCGGCCTTAATTTTGTGACTTGGACCCGGTCCACCGCGACCAGATAAGCTCAATTGGCGCTCCTTGCTTCTAAGAGCTACTCGGCTTCAAAATATTAAAATTGCATATCTCTGGTCCTACTAATTAGATTTTTGTCAATTTGGGTTTAAATTATTCATTACATTTTACTCTATTTTTCTATATTGGTATGGCATTTTTCTGGTGATGTGTTTTTATTTTATTACTGTTAGTGTGCTGCATAAATACTTTACACATTGCCTTCAAGTTAAGCCTGAATGCTTTTGTGCCTAGCTACCAAAGGGAGAAAGCACAGGTTAATTTAGTAACTTTTTGGGGTTCATTCTAACAAGGATTGTTCGCCTCCCTCAGCCAACAACCCAATTTCTCACAAGTGGCAGACAGATCAATTGCCTATTTAAATGAAGCATGGGACAACTGTCATGGAGCAGCAAACTGTGGGTCAGCTACTCCTTCCTTATGCAACCTTCATCATGGTAGCCACAAGTTGTGAAAACCTCAACCCAGAGAGCCAACATTCCAGGAGTGGATCCTCTAAACACCAATGGTCCAACTCCCGTCAAAAGAGTTCAAAGCCTTTAAGTAAGCTGCTTTATATTCCTTACCCTGCTCAGTCTGAATAAAATATCTTTGGAGCACACCCTTGAGAAAAGAAAACCTCAAACCTATGGGTGATGTGATTGTCAGAAAATGCCCCACCCTCCCTGAACTAACACAAACATGTCACCCACAGCACATGAATCTAGAAACCAATGGGAGCCTAGTGCCTTTACTCTATTTCAACCTATTCCAGAGCCTGGTTATACAAAATGGGTGTGTCTAAGGCCTCCCCATTGCGCAGGTTGGCCTTGAGACAGGAGGGGTGGGGAATTACTATCGCCTAATGTCGAGGTATGATGGTTTTTGTCAGGGATAAGACATTATATTATCTCTTTTGTCCGAAGCACAAGTAGTCACTGAAATACAATAAGCCCAGGCAAATCTGTGATACTGGTGCTCATAAACAGTCAGGAAATCAGAAAGAAATCTAACTACCCTGCGAAAATGTGAGGCCCTATCATTGGCTACAAATCCATTACTAAAATCTATTCTAGGAGCGGCTGAGGGAACCCTAAACCTACCCCTCAGTAAAACAGTTCTCCCTGTTTGGGGAAGATAGCGTAGGGGTGGACATGGTGGTAGGCTCTGTGCCATTAATGGCTGTGGTGTGGTGGATGCAATCACCATTATATTTCTGTGGGAAGAAAGAATAGCACAGTTCTGTTCAGGACAATTCACAACTGTCTGGTAAGAAGTTGGAAGGTAGAGACAGAAGTTCCTGATCCCTCATAACCATCCCCATGCCCTTGTGTTGCTTTTCCTCCCCTGGTGCTCTCGACTCTGCTTTTCGCGTAACAGACCTCAAGTGTGCTCTCCTGGGCTACTCATGTTAGTCCCTTGAGCCGCTCCCTTAGCTTCTTCCTGTGTAGCTAGTCCACTGAGGTCCTCAGCAACTTTCTCCAACTACTGGTGAATTTATCAGGAGACTAAAGCTGACTGTCAAGGGTTCAGCAGACTAGATTATCACAGTGCAGCAGTCCCTGGGGTAGGTCTACATTTGTTAACTAGATTATTGGGTGCTGGCACAGCACAGACAGCGCCTGCTAAACAAATGCTTTTGTGACATTTGACATTATAAACAAGACACTAATCAAGAGGATCAGTGATGTTGAAAACTCTAGTGAAACGGAGACAACCCAGACTGACGAAGGCACAAAGTGATACAGAAATCATCCACATTCCGGCAGGCCAGTCCATGACTGACAGTCACAGCAGCACTTTGTGCAACTGCCTCGTGTCCTTCCCCCATCCATGCAGTCACCTGTACCATTGTGGAGGCAGGTTTGCTGAAGTGTAGGTCAGCTGCAGGATCCAGTAAGAAGTGTACAGAGTATTTGCATGTCTTCAGGGAGTATATGTCTGCATGGTATGTTTGTATGCAGGGTCAGTGTGTGTACTGCAGGATGTGTTCGCTTCATTAAATGTTTCCTTGTGTGTGTGTGTATGTCTACATTATGGAAGCAGCTGCAGTGTCTGAGCACTTGTAGAGTGTGTGTACACGAGCATTTAAATATGTGAAGCCCTGCTGGGTGTATATAGTGTGTTTGCAGTGTCTGCATGGAACCTGTGGAACTTGCAGACTATATTCCACCACAGTTCTCAGGGTACTATGTGGCATTGTGCTTTAGAAAACCCCAAAACACAAGAATGAATAGCTGAAACTCAACACATAGAGCCATGCATGCCATGGAGCACATTTGCATCTAGTTTCTAAACTGGATTGCGTGGGGGGCGTAATCAAGATGGCGGTCGGATAGGACGTGTCTTTGTGTCTCTCTGACCCAGCCGGACTTTAGCATTATAATAGCACCTTCCCACGAGTTATCACCGGTGGGAAAAGCGGCTGATCTGACATCGGAGCCCCGGTGGTGCCTGGCGAGTGGGAAGTCAGCTGCAGTGCGGAGGTCTGTCACACAGAAAGCCTACGACGGAGAAAGCGAGGCTTTCGCGGGTGCAGAGAATGTGGGAAGTGGAGTGTCTGACCCTCGGCCCCCGTGTTGCGTAGCGGAGGTGCCTGCCTGCGACGAATCGCGTAGCACGGAGGCGACCCTCTGAGGCCCTGACGGAGAGGAAGAGAGAGGGGGCAGCGGAGGTAGTGAAGTGGTAGACCTCCGGTGGGAGCGAGAAGAACCACACCGAGCAACAGCCAAGGTAGCGGAGGCGAGTGGAGAGAAGACCCAGCATGCAGAAGCATGAAACACTGAGCAAGACCCTTGGCCCGGAGCACAGCATCGACAGCCTCCTCTTACGGGCCATCGATAGAAGCCAGCTGGGCTACCCTGGCCCCTCAAGATCCACGGAAAGAGCCTGATCTCGCTGTGCGAGACTGGGCCCGAGAGGGGGGCGCACATAGCAGCAGCTGTGGACAGCTGGTCCAGGACCAAAGAAGAGGGCCCACGGGGAGCTCAGACTACGTATGCGGCCACTAACTGGGGCTCCAAGGTCTAAAGAACTTCAGATTAGGGCACAGAAAGGCCAAAGCAGGAGGGCCCCACCCCTGGCACCTGGTACAACAGTGGGGGAAGCGGGCTGACCTGTGAGGCCATACAGGCGCTCGTGGAGAAGCCCTGCTCTCAAAGCATCCCCCCTACCACAGTCGCTTCCGCAGCTAAGAGGAGCCAATCTGGGCACGTGAGGCCCCAGCAGCAAACTAGTGTGTTGTAGCCTGCCCTTTCTGCCTTGGTGCCAGCGGAGGACCTTTATTTAGATGCTGAAAACTATCTTGGCTACTATAAGAGCAAATAGGCCTCCCCTCAGGCTCTTACTAACCAGTTAGCTGCTGTTCGTGGCATCCACCTTGGGGGCCCGGATTCAGTCTGATGCACGAGGCCTCCCTAGTTTGAACAATAAGGCCTCACCCATTCAATGGCTGAAGACTAACAGGCCCTTGGTGTAGCTGATTAGATGAGACCTGGAGGAACAAATTGACGAGCGGACACAGCTCAAAGTGATCTGCGAGGTTGCAACTTAGGCCCCTGGGTCTGTTACAGATTGGCTGAGCACAACTACACGGAGGCTCCCACTAGACCTCACCCATAGCAGAGTAAGCCACTTGTAGCAGCCAGAAGTGGGTGGTGGAAAGCGGCTACGATTTATTTAAGGAAAAGGAGTACTCCATAATGAAGGAGAACCGATATGGCTGCAACCGGGACGAAAAAAGAAAGAACAGTGAAGGACATGTTATTGAAGCAGCCTGGATTGGGTGGCCCCGCGTGGGCGGCCTGCAGCGAAGACGGGCAGCAGGACATAACGGAAGGCAAGGATGGACCTGCCACTAAAGCATTTATGACAGCGCTGTTTCCTTAGAGAAGATCTACAAGAAATTAAAGGGTAGGTCTCAGCCGATCTGAAGGTGATAAGGCATGATCTGGAGGAGGTGGGCCATCGATTGGCAGAGAAACAAGATACTGGAAGAGTTAAAGAAATTGAAATGATGCAGCAAGAAATTATCCAGCTGAGGGAACAGCATATAGAACTACAGGCCCACACAGAAGACCTGGGAAATCGCTATAGAAGAAATAATGTCCGCATTTGAGGGGTGCCGACTAACTCAGCAGGAGAAGATATACGGGCCTACGTCCTTGCTCTCTTCTGCCATGTACTGGGTAACGAACATACCTCTGACATTCAGATGGACTGAGTGCACCGCGTAGGCACCCCAAGAGGAACCAAAACGCCCCGCCGGACATTTTGGCATGTGTTAACGATTTTCAACTCAAAGAACTGATCATACGCAGAGAGAACACCACTCACCCAGTGCAATTTCAAGTTTACTTGCCAACCTTCTTTCCAGACTTGTCCAGGACTACGCTCATTAAAAGGAGAGAATTCCGAGCAATCAGGAACCACCCAAGGAATCTCATATTCGTGGGGGCACCCCTTTCGACTCATCTTTCGACATGAAGGGAAACTGAGACAGCTCCGATCCCTAATGGAAGCCCAAGAAGTGCTAGGGATCACAGAATCACCGGAAAACGAAAATGATCGCAAACCCCCCACAAATTCCAGGGATGGACACCCTCGCTGGCAAAAAGTTGGGAAGCCTTTCTCCAATCTTAAACCAGACATTGAAATGATCGCCAAAGAAAGAGAATCAGTCATCAACTCGCTTTCCAGGTCACCGGAACATCTAGTCTCCACATGAACGGTCCTATATCACGGTGGAAGGAGACAACCTAGACGGGGCCGGAGGGGCCCGTCGGTCCCAAGCCCAGTCCACTATGAAGAACTTTTTGAGGACCCATAAGTGGATCGAAGAACTGAAGAATCATGAACCCCCACTGGTCCACAAACCCTTTGGGTATTCCTACCATGATGAACTGTAGTCTTCCCTTGTTATTTCAGTTGGGGATTTTGGGGGTTTGTATTTAGTTCTGCATAGATATCCCTTCTTTCTTTTTCTTGCCCGCACCAGTCTCCGACAGATCCTTGAATCAGCCATAGACCAGCAAGTTAGTAGTCCTACCCCTAGTATGTAGCCCACATCGATGTGGCATAAGGAGTGCTCACATCCTTACTCATACACTATAGGAGCCCTGAAAATAGTAAGCCACACTGTTAGAGGCCTCAATCATCCTGTAAAATGCACAGCAATACCGTCACTGCTGGAGAACTCGGGGGGAGACATATGTTTATTAGAAGAGACGCATCTCCTACCGAGGAACACAACACAATTGCGTGCTCGTCGCTTCCCCCGCCAGTTCATGTCCTATGGCGCCTCTAAAAAGAATGGTGTTGCAATACTATTAGGAGTGAAATTCTCTGGCAAAATAATCTCTACGATTGCAGAGGTAAAAGGGAGTTTGCTCGCAGTCAGAATCCATTGGGAAACATACATTTTACTTTTGCTAATATTTACACCCCAAACACTCAACAGGAGCCCTTCATCATTAAGGCTTTGACGGAAGTGCTGACGTCCACCCACGCAGCAATCCTGGTAGGAGGAGATTTGAATTTAGTGATGGATACAACACTTTACCGTTCATGCCAACAATCGGCGCAATCGGGGGCCTTCTCAGCTGAAGGTAAGCGATGGTCGGCAGTGAACGGCCTACACAATATTTGGCGCAGCCAACACCTGGGGGTCCAAGACTACACCTTTTACTCTGCAACTCACAAATGTACGCAAGTCTAGATCACTTTTTAGCGTCAACAGCACTGACACCCAGACTGACAGACCTGTCCATTGAACCTAGATCCCTTTCAGACCACGCAATGTTCAGGGTCAGGCAGATATGGATCAATCGAACCCTGCCAGATGGCGACTGCAGGAAAGTCTTCTGCAGGCCCCATCGGTCTAAGCCGATATGCGTACGAAGTTGACAGAATACCTCCAGACAAATGATATAGGAAACACCTCTCTGACCGCAGTATGGGAAACACTAAAATTAGTGATCAGGGGGGAATTTATTGCAATCTCGACGGCAGAGAATAGGATGCGCCAAGAGAAGTGCCAAACTTTGGAGCGCGTGGTGTCCAAGATGGAATCTATCCAGAAGCGCACGGGGCCCGAGAATATGGGGCAAGCTGGAGAAAAAGGGCTCCTCCTGAAATGCTTGGACCTGGACCGGGCTGAATATGCCTTTCTCAGGCTTCAACATAAATGCTATTTGAGAAGCGACAGATGCGGGCGGATGCTCGCACAGAGGCTTAGAGCCAATACGATGGCAGCGGCGATAGCTTCGATTAGGCGATCCGTGGGGGAAGTAGTACATGCAGACTCACAAATCTTCGAAACCTTTAAGATCTTCTACCAGACCCTACATTCCGATCCAGAGTCTCCACAAACAGAGGCCCGTACGTATCTCGACAATTACCTAGTTACTCGCCTCTCAGAAACAATCGCACATCAACTAGACCAGCCGATTCGTATCGAAGAGCTGGTTCCAGCAATCGTTCACCTTAAGGTACATAAGGCTCTGGGCCCGGATGGCTTTCTGCACAGTTTTACAAAGCCTTTTGCCAGGAACTGGTGCCGCTCCTGACTCGTTTGTTCAATTCCTTCCTCGAAACAGGCTCTTTAAATGATTCTATAGCAGAAGCTTTATTCTTGGTAATCCTCAAGCCCTCAAAAGACCCCAGCGAATGTGGATCTTATAGACGCATATAACTACTCAATATTGACGCGAAACTCTTCGCCAGCTTTCTGGCAGCCCGACTAAACCCGCTGATGGCAGGGCTTGTAGACTCAGAGCGGGCTTTATTCCTACTTGACAGGGAGGGGATAATACAAAAAGACTTTTCCACCTCATGGACGGCATCCACAGATCACTCAAAGAAGCATTGCTCCTGTCAATTGATGCTGAAAAAGCTTTTGACAGGGTGCGATGGGTGTAACTTTTTGACACACTGACATTTCGGGTTTGACGACCGGTTCATAAAATGGGTCCTTTGTATCTATCAGGCCCCAAGAGCATCTGTCCGTGTAAACGGGATATCGTCTAGTACGTTACCGATTGCTTGCAGCATGAGGTGGGGATGTCCACTGTCCCCTCTCCTGTTCACACTATACATGGAGCCATTAGCACAAAGAATCCGGAATGACCCACAGATTAAGGGCATTCGCAAAATCAGCCTTTATGTAGACGATGTAATGCTATAATTGACGAGCCCAATGACCTCGTTACCAGCCTTAATAGCCGAGTTGAAGAGCTTCGGAGAAGTTTCGGGCTTTAAGGTCAACCTAAACAAATCTCAAATTTTGAATCTCTCTGTGCCCCGGGCTCATGAATTGAGCCTTTAAAGCCAATTCCCGCTACACTGGGCAGATCGATCCAAACCTTACCTGGGCATGCTGCTTGCTCCAACAATACCGAAAACTATTGCACTGAACTATGCAGCTCTCCTAGATCAGACGACTAAGGCGCTCGACGGATGGACGCGTCTAAGGTTGGCATGGTTTGGGCGGATCGTAGCTGTTAAGATGACAGTGTTACAGCGTATCTTATACATCTTCCAAACATTACCTATGCCCCTCCACAAGCTACAATTGGCAATCAATAAATTTGTCTGGGGGGGGGGGGGGGGTGAGAACAACAGCTATCGCTCACCCAACTAACACAACCCAAGTGGGAAGGCGGAGTAGGGCTTCCTTTGGTTCATAGATACTTCCAAGCAGCACATCTTCGCTATATTGTTGTATGGAATCGCCGTCTCTCTGAAAAACACTGGTCATTTATGGATCAAACTGTGGCAGGGGCGAATATTTGGTGGGAAACGTGGCTCCCACTCAAATATAGGGCTTGGGGGCTATATATTCCTCAAACTAAAAGTCTGGGACGCAGTAGCCTGCAACAAAGGTTGACTACTTTTCCCTTACCAATGTCCCCATTAGTAGATAACCCTGACTCCCCCCCCTTACCCCCCCCAGGTGGCAACTCAAATATTTCAAAGATGGAGGGAACAGGGGGCGTGGCTTAGCCGTGAAGCAGAATGGCCGCATAATTTGCAAGCTCTGCCGGCCTAGCAAGAAATCCCTGTCAACTACCTGCTTTGAGATCCCATCCAGCGCCATCGCCTCAGCTCACGGGGGTGGAGCCGCCTGCTCAGGGGAGAGGCGCTCTTGCAAGTCTGGGAGCGCCCCTGAGCTGCGAGGGCTGTTGGCGGCCTGGGCGAACTGCAAAGCTCCGTGAAAGGCCTGTGTGCGGCAGCGCGCCGGAGCTTCAGCGGCGGAATCCCTTCAGTGCCATACCTGCGACGTCCAGGGCCGGCGTCCCGGTGGGCACTGATCCGATGATCGTTTCCCTGCAGCAGCCTGGACAAGTGTTGCAGCGACCGACAGCCAGCTCCCTAGCGACTGGGTGTGGGCAATGCTCGAGCCTCGGCATGAGAGGGCACATCGCGGGGAGGCCGTCGCCGTTGAGGCATCCTGAAGGGACGGGACTCCAGTCGGAGCACAACAACACGACCACGTGTATTCCCCAGGCAGGGGACAGGGGGCAAAGTGGACTATATCGCACCCACCTGGTGGGCACCCCGAAGCCTCTTTCCTGATCTTAGACATGAAGGCGGCCTAGTGGCACACGGAGGGGAGCAAAAACAAAACGGCTTCCACTGTATCGTTATCCCCCTATCCCTCACGCAGCTTGAGCGACTTACACAGGACAGAGAGTCGCGTAGACAATGGCGCTGTAGCTAGCGCATTATCGGACTGAAGGCAGGGCTGCAAGTGCCCTCCCAGCTCACTCCTTGCTTTTTCTAACTCCCCCCGCCACCACAGATATTGCTGGACAGCACCGGGCGATGTATGAACATTCCCCTCCCTCCTTGCGGTTTACACGGTGGATTCAGGACAGCCCACTAGGCAGCACATTGGAGTGGCATGCCAGCTTCTAGGTTCACGCAATACAAACTGTGGGAGACTGTGTTACTGTAAACTGCAGGCATACGGGCGCCAACTGATGGGGCTTGCCGCCCGGTACCAAAGGGGTGTCAGCGCCATTGCCCACGCCATAACCTGAATGCTGTGAGATTGGAGGCAATCCACGGCCGGCCATCTTGGCAGTATCAACAGCTGGTTGGTGCAAATCAGGCCTTCCCATCCCTCACTGCTGCCACGGACATACAAGTGGGGAACCAGACATCCGTGGCGAAATGAAGGAGGCCTGTGGGGCCATTGACCACAGCATTTCGGTCAAGCACTAGCAGGCGTTGCTGCCTCGGGTGAAGGATAACGCGCACTACGCCAGCTTTCCTCCCATTCTCGCTCCTCCCGGTTTGAGGGACCCCCAGGCGACAACCAGACTACCACAAGATTGGGAAGCCAGAAGGACGCCAGTCGAAGATTCCCTTTGAGAAAAAAGCACTACTAAACAGACGGAAGCTGAGGAGGAGGCTGAGACCGCATCCCAATCTCCGAGTTAGCCCGGTGGCCAAGACCAGGACCTCAAAGAGATCATGCTGGAAGTCAGATCCAGCCTAAAAACCACCAATGCCAAGTTGGACCTCCTCACGGAGCGCCTAGACAAGGTGTAGACAAGGGTGGACACACATGACTTCTCGCCTGGATCATCTGGAAACAAGAGTGAGTGAATCGGAGGATGCTCAAGCCGCCACGTCTGAACATCTCCTGCACATGGATAAGGTCCTGGAACCCATAAAACAGAAAAATTAGGACATCGAAGCACGCTCAAGAAGAAACAACCTTCACATTATTGGACTGCCGGAGTCCACTGTCATTTCGCGTATGAAGGACTTTGTCGAAACGCTACTACGCGACCTCTTTGGTGCGGAGCTGTCCCAGGTTTTTAGGTCTCGCCTGAGCCAGCGCGCATGCGCTGCTCTGCGAGGCTCTAGTAAGGGCTTTAAAATTTGGAACACACGCTCGTGCATATGCTTTTTTCTCTCTCCCTATTGGCCTTTGCATGCATCTTTCTAAGAAAGACAGCATGCAATTGGTTCAAGACGGCTGCATGTCCCACCTTCTCTGGTCCTTGGCCTAGGGTCCACGGGAGTGAGCAGTAGCACCATCTGTTTCCAATTAACGTGACCGGTCGCGTTAATTGGAAACAGATGGTTTTCTCCTGCAGCGGCGGGCACAAGCGTGCTCGCGCGCACCACTTCAGGGCTTATTTTAATTGCCAAAGAAAAGAAATTATCTTTGAAAACATAGTAGTTGTAGATCCAGTGTGGATATTTAAGTAAAGGGGGGAACAAAAAACCAACGGCTTTGAAACACAGCTAGCTTGGTAAGGTGTTTAGCTTTTTAGTGTGGCACCTCTAACAATGAATATTTTTTGCACTACTTTAGTGTGCCCACCACATCGCGGAAGTAATAAAATGTGATCTATTCGTAGGTGCAACCTCAAGGCAAGCAACGCGTTGCCCGGGCAACATCCGAAGCGACGCGGTATAGTACGCCACGTGGTAGTCTACACTTTCTTCCGGATAGGCAGGCAGATTCTGACCAATTGCATAGGGCGTCGCGGAAACTGGCATCACTTATGCAAATTTAGTTTTAAAAAAAGACGGCGGGAGTTCCGAGTTTCGCGCGAGCAGCTTTGGAGCCGGGAGCTGGAATCGGCCCCACCATTCATTGTCCGCTTCCTGGAGAGCCATTTTCCTGCCGCGGCGTAGAACAGAGGGCGCCGCCTGCTCCAGCAATCTGCTGCCATCCGCATGCCTCAGACTTCAAAACCGATAGGAAAGTGGCCTTATCGACCCACCTGACTCACAGCTTCTCCTATCTGACCCCATTTCTAATCGGGGAGTGCTGCCTTTGCTCGAAAAAGGGTAACAGAGCGACAGAGGGCAGCCGGCGGCGGCGCAGCAAGATGCGGAAGAGCATGGCCCTGGGGACCCCAGCCCGGTGGATACGGAGCCGAGAGCACGGCCCTCCCACCCCGCTATTGCTGGCCGCCGGCTTTAGCCCGGCCGCCTACATCCAAATCTTGGCTTCGGTGCCGCCCAGCCCGGCCGCGCGCCTCATGGGCAGGCTAGCCCAGCGGGTGGCCTGATGCATCCCGTCCTGCACGGATCTGGTGGCAGCAGGGGCGTCCCGCCGTAGAGCCCCAGCACGGGGTGGCCCAAGGTAAAATTGGAAAACGTAGGCCTGTATAGACGTGCTCCGGAGCACACCTTGTACGTGTGCATGCTTACATCATATGTGTGCATCTCTTCAAGGACACAGCCACGCACTTCATGACACGACCACTGATGCACTTCACGCTTGTACGTAGGCTCCTAGCTGCTTGTATGGCACAACTGCATTGTTGTACTTGCACAGAGTGCCTGTATTTAGTTGTGTATGTATACGTGTGTGGTGACACAGCCAGCGTGCATCTCTAGTGCCTACAAAATAAATGGTGTCCTTCTGTAATGCAACAGGTGTTCACGTAAAGCGCCCCAATACCCTCAGGTCGAGTTTGCGCTATTATAAGTGTGGAAATGTGTACATTTGCCCAGACTATCAGCACATTTATTGAATTATCAGTTTCATCACACAGGTTTTGATTCTGCGCACACTTACTACCAGTGCGTTTATTAAATACTCTGTTCCACCACAGAGGTTTTGGATGTTCACATTACTGCAACTATTAGAAGCGTAACGGCAATGCGAAAGCGCTCTACAGACTGCAAACGAAATCCAAAGCGGACGGCATGTACGTGCACGCCGCGCGATCCTATGATTGAACAGGTGAGGGGTTGAATGTTAAGATAGCGAAAGACAGAGCGGCCGAAAGTGACTTCTGTTGAATGGTCGCAGCCATTTTGCCCTCATAGAAGCGTAACGGCAATGTGAAGGTGCCTCATCATGTACGCCTGCCTGAGTATGCCCACTAATACACAGATGCGGTATGGATTGCTGCAACAACCCCAAACACTGTCAAGAGATAACTGCCACAGCGCTCTACAGACTGCAAACCAGATCCAAAGCGGACAGCATGTACATGCACAGCGCGCGATCCTATGATTGAACAGGCGGAAGCCTTTTTGATCACCACGAAATGGCCAAAAATGAACATTAGCCACAAACAGAACCCACTGCAATGTACTATTAGCAACTAATGGCAAAGACTGGCTGTGAGTAAAGTGTTGGGGTACACACCACTGCAATAAACAGAAAAAAACAAAAAACAACCATTGGCTGGTACACTAAGAAATTCTACGTCACAAGGAATCTCAATCTACATATTACTTCACCAAGTACAATACTTTTGCAAGTACCTCCCCTAGACAGCCTGTCGCTCTCACACGATTTAATACGCTTGTCAGAAGGAATCATGGGCAAGACAGATAAGCAACAGCCGAAACTGTGCTTTGCCAGTCGCCGCACCACCAAATCCAGCACGGTCCACTCAGATACGGAGCTTTATAGCGAATGTGCCACAAATACAGCTATGGAGACAGCACTGCAAGCAATCCAGCAGAGCTTTCAGGCAATAGACGGTAAAAGTGACACCCTGACCATTAGAGTGGACCACATGGTGGCCAAATTAGATACGAGAAGCGCTTAAGCTTATTTGTGGAGCTGCACTACGGGCTATTGGCAATTCTGGGCATTTTTATTGTGATAAGGCTGGGTCTGCTGCCTGTGGGGATCGTTTCTACTCAAAAATCGACCTTATCAATACGGCGATCCTACTCAGTGCGGAGCCTGACCCTAAGATGGCGCCCGGGGTTTTAGCTTTCGGCAAAATCAAATCAGCAATACAGCCATGTGGGGGCGTGGCTAGCAACATGGCCGAGTAGGACGCGAGTTCCTTCGCTCCGGCTACTGGCAGTGATCAGACATACCTAACGGCGACCCGGAGTCCCGACGACGGCACCTGGCTGCTCTCCTGCGGCTCCTGCATCCCCTAGCTGAGATTAGGTGCCCAACGGGGTCACAAAAGAACCGCTTTCGTAGAGGAACGAGGCAGAGACGGAGCCCAGGCGCGCGACCCAAGATGGCGCCGGCTCCGCGTCCCTGAGATCGGCGCGGCCGCAGCGAGCCTGGCGAGTCCTGCTGCGGGAGAGCCTGGAACGCGGCTGCCTGCTCTGTGAATCCGGACCGGTGCGGGCTCCGGAGGCGGACTAAGGACCCGGCGAGACCCGAAGGAGTGAGAGATGGAGAGGAAGGTATGAGCGCCGGGGCTCGGTGGGATCGAGCGGGCCCCTGACCCACGCTGGTGCACTGAAAACGCTGGGCTACCCCCGTTAAGTGGCGCGGGTTACGAGCAGTGCGGGCACGACCAGGACCTGGTGCTGCACGGAGTGATCCGCCTGGACTGTGGCGTGGGGGAAGACAGCGCCCTCCGATCGGGGGCAACGACGGCTGAGGCTGGGTGGTGGAGCCCTCATTGATTCTTCACCCATCTGGCTGAGGGTGAGCTGCCTGCCCACTGGCACCAGCCGGGACGCGACATCTGCCCCCCCTCCCCCCACCGGCGACGCCGCAGTGAAGACTGCGGCGGGTTGAGGCCCTGCACTGCCATGGCGAGAGCGTGCGGACAGCGGCCAGCGGGCCTGGGAGGCGGGGGTCTTCGCAGGGGGCATCCCCAGGACGGAGGAAGTACAGTGGCACCGCAAAGGGCAAGTGCCTGGGACAGAAGGTCAGCGGGGGTCCCCCCTTCCCCAGGGAACGGTGACATCCTGAAGCCTGGGACGGCGACTGGAGCGCTCAGTGGAGGGCCCTGGAGAAGCGTAGAGGGCGCTTGACGGGAGTGGCGGCAGACGGACGAGCGGCGGTGAGACCTTCCCCCCCCCCCCCACCCTGCATCGGTGGGTGGCGGAGTGCTGCAACAGGAGACCTGGTTGTCTGCGTTGGACGGGGGCTGGGGCGAACCTCATCGGCCCCGGACTGGTGTCTGAGACCTGGGGGATGTGAAAGTGGGGTGTGCGGCGGACTCGGACAGCGCAGCCTGGTGACGAGGCGAGAGGAGACTGGCGGCGAGGGCACCGAGACCCCTGTACGACGGTGGTCCGGTACGAAGAAAGACCAGGGAAGGTACAACGGCAACGCAGCCCACAATGGGCAGGAAAACCCTGGACCCCAGGCCTCCCAAATAGGGCACACTGGACAGGTATGCAATGCTCCTCCGGCGGTGGAGTCGGAACCAAGTGGGACAAAATCGGACACGGCCCTCTTAATGAATGCCATACAGGCGTCCCGTGAGGCCCTTGAAAACAAAATCGGGGAGGTGGGGACGGAGGTGACGCTCCTGCGACAGGATTTCCGCAATTTAGCTGAACGCGTCACGAATACAGAGACCAGGATAGGTGAGACGGAGGACACTGTGCAGGCCCCGAGGAAAGACCTAGTGGATCTCAAAGCCTCTCATAAGCAACTCCTATGGAAGGTGGATGATGCCGAAAATAGGGCACGACGTAACAACCTCCGTTTTGTAGGCTTTAGGGAAGGAATTGAGGGACCAAATATGGCAGAGTTTCTCCACTCCTGGCTGTTACGCACATTCCCGAAAGATAATGTCTCCACTTGCTTTGTAATTGAGAGGGCGCATAGAGCACTGATGGCGAGACCGCCAGTTGGGGCACGGCCGAGGCCAGTCATTGCTCGCTTCTTGAACTTTTTGGACCGCGACATGATACTACAAGAAGCTCGGAAACTTGGGGTCATCCGACACGAGAACGCGCATATTATGATTTTCCCGGATTACAGCCAGGAGGTACAAAAGCAACGGCGTTCCTTTGACTCAGTTAAAGCCAAGCTGAGAGCACTTCAAATACAATATATGCTGTTATTCCCTGCGAAGCTGAAAGTGATTTACAAGGAAAAGTCCTATTTTTTTAATTCCCCAGAAGAGGCCTGGCAGTGGCTGGAGGAACGCCCACCTGTAGGCAGGCGGCCGACGGTGGACCGGGGGACACCAGAACGGGGGCACCCTGGGGGAGACCCCCGAAGATCACCGAGGCTGCAGCGAGTGGGGCGCCGGCGAGGCGGCCGGGACTTGACGGTCGCCCCGTACGTGGCCTCTGGAACCCAGAGAAGGAGACGGAACAGTACAACCTCCCTCGACTCGGTCCGGCTGACGGGCTCGCGCTTTCGCTGCCTGGCAGAGAAGGCGCGTTCAGAGGGGGAAGATGAACCTGGTGATACCGCCTCGGAGGAAGAGGACCTGGAAGGACGATCGATGCACCCCCTGGTGGCCGCCATAAAAGACATGGAGCAGGGACAAACACAAGACACAGAGACCTCGAGGGGAGAGCCGCAGGATTCCAACTCGTGATGAAGGGACACAACGGGCCAGCCAGTCGTGGACACTGTAGCTGAGAGCACGCAAGTTGTTGTCTGCCCCCTCCCTCGTTTCTTCCCCCCCACACTTTATTACGGTTTATTTTAACAGTAGCTGGACGGTCTTATATTGTGCTACTGTTTCTTCAGTTTTATGTTGTGGGTAAAAACTTTTGCAGAGGGGTGAAGCGGGCAAGTTCGTAACGAGGTTAATAGAGGGGGGGCGACAGACCTCCTTCATCTGAACAGCTGTATCTCTGTCGTTAGGATGGCGATGGGTCTGAACGGGGGAGGGGGGTGGGGTGGGGGTATTCTTGGGGTGCGTTAGTTGTGGGGTTGGGGAAGGGTGGGAGGGTTCAGAGGATGGGAGGGGTTTGAGGTTCTGGTTCTTGTTTTTAAGCATGAAGCAGATGGAAAGGTCCACGACACCCATAGGCCCTACACAGGGGACCTGCCGGGACATGTCCTGACCCAGTTTGATGTCTTCTGATAGGATGGGCGTCCCCGGAACAGGGGAACGAGATGATAGATCGGTCAAAATCCTCACCTGGAATGTAAATGGACTGGGTACAAAGATAAAGAGGGGACTGGTCATGGCCTTAGTTAAACGGAGGGCCCCTGATATAGTACTGCTGCAGGAAACACATCTACAGGGGACACGATGCGGATTCTTGGCTAGAGGGGCGTACAAGGAACTGGCACATGCAGTGTACACGTCGGGATCTAGAGGGGTGGCCATTCTAGTGAGGAAATCCCCCCCTTTCATAGTTACAGACACCTGGTCGGACCCACAAGGGACATATGTCGGAGTGACGGGGACATGGAGACGCCAGAAGATGACGGTGGTGTCAGTGTATGCGCCCCCTAGGCTACAGGCAAGAACCCTTGCACGGGTGACTGACATTATTCTGAGCACGCCAGACTCACAGCACGTGGTGGGTGGAGATTTTAACGACGTGATACACCCCACATTGGACAGGTCCGGGGAACGACTGGTCCCTTCGGTGCACTCCCATCTAGCACGATTTATTGATACGGTAGGGCTAACGGATGCCTGGAGATGGCTTCACCCAGAGAATAAGAGGTACTCGTATTTCTCAGGGGCGCACAAGGTGTACTCCAGATTGGATTAGGTCTTCCTACCCCGCCATGCGCTGGACGTGATGAGCCGAGCGGAATTCCTGGCACCTCAGACCACTCGCCGCTGTTGGTGACGTTGGGACTGAGACACAGGGCGAAGGCCGGGAGGTGGATACTGGCAGCATGGAATCTACAGAATAGGGACCTCTTATGGGGATTCAGGGCGGACGTGAAAGTCTATCTGGCAGACAATTTGGGCTCAGTGGAGTCGGGAGTGACGATCTGGGAGGCCATGAAGGCGGTCCTCCGCGATAAAATACAAAATAGGATAGCTGAGGACAGGAGGACTCAACAGGGGGGTATTAGGGACCTTGAAACGCGTATTCTGGAACTGGAACAGCAACATGTCATGGAAGGGGGGACAACCGCGTTCCGACGAGTGCTGGACGCCCAGCAGCAGTATAAGGACATGACGAGTAACGAGGCCAGGACGCAGGCACTGGCAACTCAGCATAGATTATACGACGTGGGGGATAAATCGGGGAAATTGCTGGCATGGCTGAGTCGCAGAGAACAGGAGGCGAGGTGGGTTGATCAGGTGATGGGTGCAGATGGCCGGTCTAGTAGAACCAACGCTCAGATAGCGCAGACATTTGCAGATTATTATGAGGACTTTTATGGGGCTAGAGAACTGGGCACGACGGCCGAGATCAATCAGTATTTAGAGGAGGTTGAGACCCCCAGTCTAGACGTGGAGGAGCGAGAGAGCCTGGAGGCAGAGATTACTGCAGAAGAGGTACGGGAAGCGATGGCTAAACTGCGCCCGGGGAAATCTCCTGGCCCCAACGGGTTCCCAGCGGAATTCTTTAAAAGAACGGCAGACCTCCTCACCACGCATATATTGGCGCTATTCAACGGGGCGTTGGAGGAAGGGACGCTCCCGCCAGATCTCCGCATGGCTACAATAGTACCTCTCTATAAGCAGGATAAACCGCCGGAGGTGTGCTCATCATACCGTCCTATATCTCTATTGAATGTAGAGGTGAAACTCTTAGCGACAATCATGGCCCTCCGACTCCGAAAGGTGGTTTCAGGCCTGATTCACTTAGATCAAACGGGTTTCCTGCCGGATAGGGCGACTAGACATAACCTACGGAGGACACACAACTGGTTGATGGAGGTGTGTGCACGTGAGGAGCTCCATGTATTTCTCTCCCTAGACGCTGAAAAAGCGTTTGACGCGGTGCATTGGCCCTTCCTAGATAGTGTGCTGATAAAGTTTGGATTTGGTCCGAAATTTAGGCAGTGGATTACGCTTCTCTACACGGACCCACGAGCGAGGGTTAAAGTTAATGGTTCCCTTTCGAAGGACTTCCCCATACGAAGAGGGTCCCGTCAGGGATGTCCCCTATCTCTGCCCTCACCATAGAAGTGCTGGCATGTGAAATACGGCAGGATAGTCAGATAGCTGGTTTTAAAATTCACCAAGGTGAGGGATTTGAAGAGAAGATCTCGCTGTACGCGGATCACATCCTGCTGTATGTTACATCTCCAGAGGTCTCGATACCGCGACTATTCTCTCTGCTGGATCACTATGGGTTGCGCTCGGGCTATACTATAAATTGGCATAAATCGGACCTGTACAATCCCTGGGAGGGAGGGAGACGTGGGGAGGGCGATACCCGAGACATTACGGGTGACGACTGAAGGGTTTGTATATTTAGGAATTTACATAACAAGTAGTAGCTCTGTCTCATATACGAAGAACATCCAACGGGTTCTACTGAACTTTAAGGAGGATGCGTGCAAATGGAAGACCCTCCCACTCACAATGCTAGGGCGGGCGGCGATGTATAGAATGATTACTTTACCGCGATTCCTCTATGCACTACAATTTCCCCCTCCCGCATCAGGTGTTTCAAGAAATAAATGAGGGCCTAAGAGAGTTGCTCTGGTTAGGGAAACAGCCTAGGATAGCGCTGGAGACCCACAGAGAAACCAGTATAATGGAGGAATTTCGCTCCCCAACGTGGAGGCATACTACTGGGCGGAACATCTCGCACCAATAAACGACTGGTTACATGCCCCGGTGGATCACCCCACATATAGATTGGAAAGGGTGAAATTAGACCGCCGTACATGCCTGCACTATATATATATGGAGGGAAGGGGAAGGCAGCACTATTATCGGCAACAAGGGTGACTGTAGAGCTCTGGGACAGGGCGACAAGACGAATTGGATGGCGGCACAAACCGTCGAGACAAACCCCAATCTGGAAGTGTGCCTGGTTACGGGAGTTATATAACTGAAAGGTTTCCGACGGTGGGATGATATTGGCGTTTCCGTGCTGGGTGACCTCCAGCGCCGGGGTGCCTTGAAGTCCTTCCAGGAATTAAGGGCAGAGTATGGCCTGCATTTCTCCCAGTTCCTAAAGTATGCGCAACTACGCCACGCTTGGCAGGCAGAAGAGGCGCTGTTGGACCCCTTGCCGGAATATTCACCGCTGGAGGGCTGCCTACTACAGGAACAGGTTCAGGCCAAGTTAGTTTCCTTGACTTATAAAAACCTTCTTAACAACATGCCGGACGGACTGGTAAAACTGAAGAGTGTCTGGGAATCGAATCTAGGGGAGATTGACACGCTTGACTGGGAAACTGCCCTGATGCACCCTAGGGAAGTGGCAATAAAATCTCAACTCCGACTCATCCAATTTAAGATCCTCCACAGAGTCTACTATGATCGACTCCGCCTACACCGGATGGGGAGGGCCACCAACCCTAGCTGTTTGCGGTGTGGACATGCCGAGGGCAACTTCTACCACACCATCTGGGAGTGTGGGGTCCTCCAAAGTTACTGGGCCAGAATAATGGGAGAACTCGGGGACATACTTGAAGTGTCCCTACCTCTGGAGCCCAAATTAGTTTTACTAGGGATAACAAACGATATAGATCTGACTCGACCCCATCTCATTTTCCTGACATTAGCATTAGTTGTGGCCAAGAGGGATGTGGCACGGGAATGGGGAGCCCCGAACCCCCCGAAGCTTGACGACTGGAGGAGGGGGATGGACATATATATGGCGGCCGAAAGAGTTACTTACAAAGCAAGGGGCTGCCCGAAGAAATTTTCCAGAGTGTGGGGGAAATGGTGCCGTTATTATGGCCTGGATGGGGGGCTCTGAGGGGGTAGAGAGGGTTGCGCTGGCAGCCTTATTGCATATGGGAGGGACTTGGATGCAGCTAAATGCCTACTTGGATGGTGGGTTCTTCTATATCAATGCATTGATATGTTTTGCGCTATGCTGGGGGAGGTGGGAGGCGGGTGGTGGTGGGGTAGTAGGTGGTGGACGATTCAATGTGACATGCTTATTATGTTTTGTGTTGGAAATGCAAATAAAAATTATTATTAAAAAACAAAAATTTAAAAAAAAAGCAATATAGCCATCTGGAAATTACTGCTACATAAAGCTCACTTCAACCCTTCCTCTTATATCAAGCTGGGGAGCTCTCTGCCACTACAATCAGCCGGAGTCTTCCTTGTCTTGCAATGTGCTGGTGCCAGTTATAATCTTCATGACCACTGTAGGAGAGTAGGGTCTGCTTTCTATGTTGACCCCCACTTTTTGCTTTTGCTTCACTGGTTTTCGACTTAGATGTGGCTGTGGGCCTGCCAATCAGACCCACAGCCCAGCTGTTCTCTCTCTAAATTCATACTATGTACTTTATGTGCATAACCCAATTGGTAAGGATCACCTTATTGGCCCCTGTATAGTGTACCTTAGGTACCCAGGGCATAGGTGTACCCTAGGCCTACCAGGGGCTGCAGCATGTATTATGCCACCCCTGGCCTGGCCTTCCATTATGACACAACTGGCTGATCACTCAGCTGGGGCAAGGTCGTCCGTCCCATAGTTGCAAACTGACTTTCTCAGCCCCTAACCACACTAGGCGAAACGGGAACACCACTGTGACCATCTACTTTAATAGCACAGTCCTGATACAAGCCAACAATGACAACCTAGAAATCTTTGATGTTCTCTTCCCATCCCTCTTGACTTTCCCCTTCCCACGCACTCCTCCCCTGCCCACCCATCCTCCTCTCCCTGAAGAACCCGACCCGCCAACAGATCTCACCCACCACTCCAGGGCACCCTAGTAATAACACCTGCCTCCCGCTGCGAGACACCACCTCCAACACTACCAGAAAGAACAAAACTCCTCTACCCCCCCAGGTTTAACTTTCCCGCACAGAACATCCACACCGACAGACTGGGCAGCGGCTCACCCTGCTTGAAAGCCAAATAACCACCATAATCCAGGATCTTAGTGAAATCCTTATCAACCTCGCCGCACCCCTAAAGCCACACCGTTACCCTTCCTTCCCCTCTCTCTCTCTCAAAAGAGGCTTCCCAATGCTCCCCATCCAGAAGGGATCCCTACCCCCCCTCTCTCATCAGACACAGAGACCGAAAAGAACTAGAGATGACACGTCTGCGAGTGACGCGGCAGCTCTCGCTTCCTCGTACGAAAATCTTATTAATGCCACCTTCCAATCCAAAATACAGGTGATCACCGGACTGGGAAGAGAACAGACCCCTCTGAAATCCCCTAGACCCCCCGCCACACGCACTATCATCCCCACAGTCCCCCGAACGAAAAAAACACACAACAGAGACGCCCCCCGCTAACTACATGCTTATAAACTGCAGATCAGCCACCAAGCATGCCACAGAGCTAGCGGAATCCATCCTCACCCACGACAAAGACATAGCATTCATCAATGAGACATGGCTAAATGACTCCTCATTGCCACTCATGGATATTCTTGTCCCCCCTGGCTTTCCTATCACCAACAAAGATAGGAAAGATCAAAGAGGTGGAGGCATAGCGATCATCCACAAAAACAATATTTCTGTGACGGAAATAGACTCCTTCATCTACAACACCTTTGAATGCTTAACCGTCAACATTAACACTAGCAACAATAAAACTCTCATCTGCCACCTCATTTACCATCCCCCAGGCAACACCACCACATTCACTGAACACCTGTCCGACCCGATTGCCCACTGCTCTCTCCGAGATATGAACAGCCTTTTTCTGGGCGACCTCAATCTTCACTGGAATGAAGAAAACAACCTGCTAATCCAGAACCTGAAAGAGCTGCTTCACAGCAACAACCTTACCCAACACCGCTTAGAGGAAACCCACAACAAAGGAGCAATCCTAGACGCCATTATCGCCCAGCATGGCACTGTCATGATAGACCGCACCCTGCCCGTGGACTGGTCCAACCACCACTTAATCCTTTTCCACCTCACTCAGCCTATCACACCTAAACCCCCCCACCCAAGACCCTCCGAAATGGACTAGAAACTTCACCCAGATCAACATGACTGACCTAGAGGGAAGGGTTAACTCTCTTCTCACTGCCTCCACGGACGATCTATCCACAACAGAACTCACCGCCCACTACAACACAAACATGACATCCATTCTAGATCAAGTAGCCCCCTTGAAACTAAAAAAAAACAGGAACATCCCATCCAGATCTTGGTTCAACACGGACATTAACAACGAAAGAAGACAACTAAGAGCCACAAAAAGACTATGGAGGAGCAACCCCTCCTCCAGCCTACTCGAACAACTCAAAGCAGCCTCAAGGAAATGCAAAAAACACATCAGCAGCGAAAAATCCACCTTCTTCTACGACGCCCTGGACAACGCAAAAAACAGGCCCAATGAACTGTTCAAAATCAGACAACAAACCTCCAATGTCCTTGAATCCTCCCTAGAGGCCTCCAAAGACTTGTGTGAAAACTTCGCCAACTTCTTCGAAGAAAAAAATCCACCAGGATTGAACTTTCACTGGACATCAACGTCAACCCTGTCTGCAAAAACCTGCCTCCAGTGACAGTAGATAGCTCGCCCAAGCACCCCACAAAAACCTGTAAGTCCTTCAACCCCATCCCGGAAACCGAGATCCTCAAACTGATCTCCACCTCCAAACCAGCCTCTCACGTCCTTGACCCGATTCCCACCGAACTGACCAAAAAAAACTGAGACTCTCCATAACCCCGTTCTGGTGCAAGATCATTAACAGCTCCCTGAGAAACGGCATCATACCTGAATGCCTCAAAGTTGGCCAAGTCACGCCACTACTAAAAAACACAGGCCTTGACTCCAAGGGACTGAATAACTTCAGACCCGTCTCCAATCTCCCCCTCCTATCCAAAATCCTTGAAAAATGCGTCCTCCAACAACTGACTCAGCACCTGGGTAACATTAACCTTCTTGACCCCCACCAATCAAGTTTCAGAAAAGGCTGCAGCGCCGAGGCCGCGATCCTCAACATCACAGACGACATCCAAAAATCCCTCGGTACTGACCAATGCTGCCTCCTCATTCTCCTAGACCTATCGGCAGCCTTTGACACGGTTGATCACCAACTTCTCATCAAAGCTTTACAAGAAAGGGTAGGAGCTGATGAGGTGGTCCTACGCTAGTTCTCCTCCTTCTTACACAGCCGCTCACAAAGGATTAAAAAAAAAATAACGTAACCTCCGACCTACACCCTGTCAACAGGGGCGTCCCCCAAGGTTCAGTGCTCTCACCTCAACTGTTCAACATATACATAGAACCCCTCACCACCCTACTCAAAACTGCTAACATCCCTTTCCACCTATATGCAGATGACACCCAAATATATCTAGAAACCTCCTCCATTGATGACATTCACAGACTAAATGTCACTCTAAAAGAAATCCAACATTGGCTGTCGCTGAACCACTTAAAACTCAACCAAGACAAAACCAAAATACTCCTCATATCCAACAAAGGAGAGAACCCTCATATTTCAGAATGGCTAAAAGCGTTGGATGCTCTTAACGGCAATCACACTCTGACCCACTCGGTTAAATCATTAGGTTTTACCCTAGACTCAAAACTCGACATGGCCAATCACATCAAGAACTCCGCAAAGAGTGCCTTCGTCAACCTGAAGTTACTTAACAAAATAAAACCATTCACCCCAACCAACGATCTCAAACAAGCCACCCAATCACTGGTGCTATCCAGGCTCGACTATAGGAATGTTAAGTACTGATGTAAGCAGGAAGGGGTTCCGAACTTACAGGGGGGCTGAGAGGAAAAATAGGGAGGAGTACACCCTCCCAGGTTACACACTGTTCTACCAAAAAGTACTCCCCACTACTAACTCAGAGATGAGATTATGAGTTAAATTAGAACAGACCTAGAGTTTTCAGATGTTACGACCCCTAAATGAAGATTGGAACTGGACACCACTATTCAGTGGGGAAGGAGGCAACTCCTTTTGTTTTATATTCCCTCACACACCCTAGTGGTGTCATGCTTCATCATCGGGACACCTCGACCCCTATAAGTCGAGGTGGGCTCGACCATATCTCAGGGAGCTCTTATGAAGATGTTTTTGGCCAGGGGGATAAAGATTCAAAGCCACAGCAGTTCCCAGTATCCCTTTTATTCTTGGAACTGTCAGTGGTGAAAATAAAATACAATGTTAGGGTCAAGATGGGATATTATGGTCCTAAGACCCTATAGCCAACATGTTTCAGTCCTGCTAGGCCCCATAAAGGGTGCTGGACTTTCTTCAGGGCGGAAAAAATGCCCCCTGGATTGGTTTAAGGCAGAAGAATTCCCTGCACTATTCAGGATGAGGGCGACTAACACTCCTCATTTATTCTCATAGATTGATTGGTCTTGTATTTCACTCCCTTTAGGTAGAGAAACAAGGAGACAAAAAAAGGAAAAGAAAAAAGGGGAGGGAAAAGAGACACCACATCTAGTTACATATGGAGTTCCAGGTAAGTTCATGTCTGCAGGCGTGCTTTTCAACTTAATCAAGGTGAAAACACCAGACGGTTCCGGGTGGTGGGTGAAAAAACACTCTGATTTTCTCACACGTACTTATTTGTGTGTTACCCGGTTTTTTGTGGCCGCTATATGCAGCATCCTAACTCCTTTTATTCCTAGGTGTAGGTCTATAGATAACGTACTAGCACCCGTGTAATCCTCTTGTGAACAAACACTATAAATTGTGCAAAAAACGCCGTGGTTATTTATAAGCATCTATATATGTATCTGTACATGTAACATGATCGCGTGATGACATGCTCGCCATTCGCGCTCTTACATACTTATATGCTTTCTCACTCTTTCATACATGCATTCTTACCCCGTTTTTTGAGGGGTATCAACTCCAAGTGGAAGACTACCGTAATTGGGGTAGCCCTGTAGTCAAACACTTCGTGATCGTAAGCGTAAGTATCAAAGCCCCAATGAGATGTAAGTATCCCCGTTAGTCATGAAGGGATGGTCATCAAGTGAGCGTACATATAGAAAGACACACAAAAACACAAACAAAAAGACAGAGTCTATTTAGAGTCATGTTCGGCGCTGGATCCCGCGAGGGGACCAGCTCTCTTCTCATACCTTAGCGTTGTGGTCACTCAGCAGCATTTACTCACGCCATCAAGGGTCCTGCCCCTCGTAACAACCTATTCGGTGGTGGTTCCACTGCTTGGAGTGCTGTTCAGGTTCTTTCGGACGCTTTTAATCACCACTTCGTTATTGACTGTTGCCCCGCCTACTTCCGTATCCTGTCTCTGAATCCGTCGACTCCCCTGGAGACTCATGGGAAATGTAGTTGTGGGCTTGGTGCGTATCTGTTGATATTTTCTCAAAGAGTTTTTTTCTTTTTCAAAACGAAACTTTATCACTATACTGATGTGTGTTTGCCGATTCCTAATATCGATACATATTTCACCTAAGTGCATCAGAGGCGGTATGGGTGGCAAAATAGCCGGCGCAATTACCGGTTATAACTACAGATGATCAGTATAAATCCATGTACCTGGACTGACCGACGAGAGTGTGTAATCTCGATATGTCTCGAGCTACTCGGATTTGAGAGTTTGGTTGACAATTCGGAAATATGTCTGATGGGATACCCGTAGGGGTCCAATACCTGGTTTTTCAATGGTACAGTCAAGAGGCTAGTTGTTAGATCAATATTTGTATATATCTCTAATACATAACCACCCACGACACCCAACCTGTTCGCGTCGGTGGAGGCGCAAAAGATATTGGTCTTCAAATGAAGATAGATAAACCATTGATCTAGCCATTGGTTGCTACAGGGCAGACTCCTACTCACTCACTAGTATACATTATTTTTGGTTACAAGTCAGGGTATGGCTATATCTATGAGGTTTGAATGTGGGGTTATGTTTCGGTTATACTATTCATTCTGAGTATTACCTCTGAGTAAGTTGGTTCCACGGTATTGAGTCGTTTAATCCAAAAATGTGGGTTTTAAGTCTATATACCCATCGTTGTTCACGTTCTAATAGGGTTTTAGACATATCGCCGTCCCCATTTACTTTCTCAATAATTGTCCACCACAAATCTGAATCTGTGTGTTTCTGTTCTATGTAATGTGCAGTCAATTTTGTAGATGTGATAGCCCTTCTGATCGTGCTCCTATGCTCACATATACGCACTTTGATCTTTCTTCCTGTCATTCCCACATACCTAAGTTGGCAGGGACATTTTATCAGATAGATGACATTATCAGTATTACAATTCGTGTGTGATCGCTGTTCCCACGGGTATGACATTCCCAGATCTATTTCTCTAGTTTGTTCTGTAAATGGGCACACCACGCAAGTCCCGCATGGGTAATGTCCAGTGACCATTGGTAGATTCCATAGTGTTGTCTGTTTCCTGGATTGTGTCTTTGGTTTCTTCAAATCTTTATGAACGAGAGAATCCCTCAGACTTTTGTTCCGTTTAAAAGAGAACATTGGCTTCTCATATTTCAGTTGATTGGACGTGAGAACTGTCCACTTCTTGTAGATAATTTTTTTGATCTCATTGGATGATCTGTTATAAGTGGTAACACATATGAGAGTATCTGGTTCTTCCTTCGGGTATGTCTCAAGTAGGGCCTCTCTAGGTGTTTTACGAGACCGTTTCTTCGCATTTTCAACAATCTTTCTGGGGTACGATCTTTCATATAGTTTCTTCGCCAGATTATCCGCTTCTACTTTGTATTCATCCAGATCGGCACAGTTTCTGCGTATACGCAAAAATTGGCCTATTGGGAGATTTTCCCTGAGCGATCGAGGATGTGCGCTATTGAAGAGCAGTAAACTGTTTTTGTCGGTGGGTTTGGAGAATAAAGAACTGGTGATTCCCCCATTTTTTGCACTTAACTTTACATCAAGGAAAGATATCTGATTTTGGTTCGATGTCATAGTAAATTTCAAATGTGGGTTGAGTTGGTTAATCCACGTGTGGAAATTGGTCAGTGTATCAGTATTCCCTTCCCAGATTACCAAGATATCATCTATATATCGCCACCACCCTTTTATATTTTTGGTATACGGGTTGGTGGTCCATATATGTTCCTCCTCCAGATGCCCTACATAGAGACATGCTATGCTGGGAGCAAATGTGCTCCCCATAGATGTACCGTGTGTTTGCAGGTATAGTTGATCCTCGAATCTGAAAAAGTTCTCTTTCAATGGCAGACTCATGAGTGTGATAACCCAGCTTATTGGTGCATCCCAGGTCCATTCTCCTTGCCGTAGATATGTTTCAATCACTCTGATGCTCTCATCTTGTGGAATGCTGGTGTATAATGCTTCAACATCCAGACTTACCAACATGTTCTGTGTTGGATCGTATGTGACATCCCGAAGGACGTTCAGTAGATGTTTTGTGTCTTGGATGTAGGATTTTATTTGGGTCACCAGAGGACGGAGAAACCAATCAGTGTACTTAGACAGTGGTTCCAACAGGGAACCTATCCCTGACACAATGGGTCTCCCTGGTGGTGGTATTCTTCCTTTATGGATTTTGGGTATTGTGTAGAATATGGGTGTTCTAGGATCATCACAGTTCAGGAAATCCTGCTCCTTCTTGTTTATCCACTTTTGTTTCAGTGCCTCTGTTGTAAGAGTGTTTATGGTTTTCTTAAGTCGAGCTGTAGGGTCTCTGTGGATGGGTTTGTAAAATTTGGTATCTGCTAACAGGTTGGTACAGGCTGATCTATATGCTGAAATGCTCTGTATCACTGTTGCTCCACCTTTGTCAGCTGGTTTAATAACCACATCGGGTCTTGTACTTAGTTGTTTTAGAGCTATTCGTTCCCTCTTGCTCATGTTGTCGAAACCTCCGCCCTGCGTGGGTAGATTTTCAATCTCATTTGATACTGCATCTTCAAAAGCTAATACTTCCGGGGGCATCATTGAGGATGGAGGGAAGAAATTGGACTTCATTCGTAACGATGTATACCTGTGGTCTTCAATAGGTCGATCAGATGCCGCAAAAAATGTTTTTAATCTTATCTTCCGAAAGAATTCACTTAATTCGCATCTTATCTTGAATTTGTCAAGATTCGTGGTAGGTACAAAACCAAGGCCTTTATTCAAGACTTCGCTTTCCTCTGTCGTTAAAGTGATATCGGTAAGATTCACTATTAATCCCGGGATGTGCTTGTCCCTGCCACTGGTCCCTTCATCATGCTCCGTGTGTTCATGGACGAGCTGTTGTCTTCCCATTGTACCTGCTTGGCTCCGTTGTTTCGTCTGCCACGTTTCCCTCTTCTTCCGCCCTGTCCTAAAAAACGGTTCTGGTTGAAATTGGGCTGGAAGTAAGGTCCCATCTGAAAATGCTGTGGTCCCTGGAATGGCGGTGGTCCTTGAAAAGGCATTGGACCATAGGTACCTGGCCATGGGTACATCGGTGGGGGTTGGAACCCTTGGTTGTATCTTCCCCTTCTTGGTCTTCTCGCTCTGCCTCTCCAACTTCTATTAGAATCGTCACTGGACCAACCTTCTTGATCGGTATCTGGATTGCTAGAATCCCCCTGAAATGAAGAACCCGAATCCGAAATGTCTTGGTTCTTGTAATCCTCTTTTAAATATGGGTAAACTTTCTCATGGGAAAATTTCTTCAAATCCTTTTGTAACTTGTTTACTTTGCTTTGCATTAGGAACTCCTTGTGTTCACTGATTTCTTTATTTACTTCTTCCAGTTTCTTTTTATACAGACTGATCTTGATCTCTGTTATCAATGCATCTTCGCTTGTTTTGATTTTCACCAGGATTGCTTCTGACAGGCGTTTGGCGGTGTTGATAATCAGTATCAACCAATCGCGGGTGCATCGCCACGCGATTAATGACCACTCTTTTTTGAATTGTTGGTCTTCCAAAAAGATTCTTGGGGCATTAGTTACTATAAGTCCCCTGGGTGCCGCATTACCTCGAAGATATTCCGTCAGGATAGCACCATAGAGGAGAATCCGCATCTGGGATCGTTTTAGTTCTTTTAATTCGTCCCAATTCTGGGCTTGATTTAGGCTCTGATTTATGTTAGTGTCTGCTAGCAAGGATGGTACAGCGAGAATGGCCGATGCCATTTCATCTGTGTATCCTAGTCCCAACGCTTCGCACGAGGTGAGAGTCCCTAAGGAATTCATTTCTTTATACAATGATCGTAACGATTGAAAGGGACAGAGAAGATTTTAATGTTGGTCTCTTTCTATTGGCGATTTAAAAGTGTATAGTGTTTATCAACAGGAAAACTAGTGTGCGTTGTACAGTTATAAAAGATTTTTCAAATTGTAATTTAGGAAAATCTGTTTTCATTTGTTTTATATATGTACACATATATATACACACATATATGGTAGGAAAGTCCAAGACATTTTCTGCTAACCTTACCACTGTGTTCTTTATGTGCCCTTTGGTGCACTTTGAGGCAAGCCCCGCAGCTATGCGCTGCTAATCACGTTAAGTACTGATGTAAGCAGGAAGGGGTTCCGAACTTACAGGGGGGCTGAGAGGAAAAATAGGGAGGAGTACACCCTCCCAGGTTACACACTGTTCTACCAAAATGTACTCCCCACTACTAACTCAGAGATGAGATTATGAGTTAAATTAGAACAGACCTAGAGTTTTCAGATGTTACGACCCCTAAATGAAGATTGGAACTGGACACCACTATTCAGTGGGGAAGGAGGCTACTCCTTTTGTTTTATATTCCCTCACACACCCTAGTGGTGTCATGCTTCATCATCGGGACACCTCGACCCCTATAAGTCGAGGTGGGCTCGACCATATCTCAGGGAGCTCTTATGAAGATGTTTTGGGCCAGGGGGATAAAGATTAAAAGCCACAGCAGTTCCCAGTATCCCTTTTATTCTTGGAACTGTCAGTGGTGAAAATAAAATACAATGTTAGGGTCAAGATGGGATATTATGGTCCTAAGACCCTATAGCCAACATGTTTCAGTCCTGCTAGGCCCCATAAAGGGTGCTGGACTTTCTTCAGGGCGGAAAAAATGCCCCCTGGATTGGTTTAAGGCAGAAGAATTCCCTGCACTATTCAGGATGAGGGCGACTAACACTCCTCATTTATTCTCATAGATTGATTGGTCTTGTATTTCACTCCCTCTAGGTAGAGAAACAAGGAGACAAAAAAAGGAAAAGAAAAAAGGGGAGGGAAAAGAGACACCACATCTAGTTACATATGGAGTTCCAGGTAAGTTCATGTCTGCAGGCGTGCTTTTCAACTTAATCAAGGTGAAAACACCAGACGGTTCCGGGTGGTGGGTGAAAAAACACTCCGATTTTCTCACACGTACTTATTTGTGTGTTACCCGGTTTTTTGTGGCCGCTATATGCAGCATCCTAACTCCTTTTATTCCTAGGTGTAGGTCTATAGATAACGTACTAGCACCCGTGTAATCCTCTTGTGAACAAACACTATAAATTGTGCAAAAAACGCCGTGGTTATTTATAAGCATCTATATATGTATCTCTGTACATGTAACATGATCGCGTGATGACATGCTCGCCATTCGCGCTCTTACATACATATATGCTTTCTCACTCTTTCATACATGCATTCTTACCCCGTTTTTTGAGGGGTATCAACTCCAAGTGGAAGACTACCGTAATTGGGGTAGCCCTGTAGTTAAACACTTCGTGATCGTAAGCGTAAGTATCAAAGCCCCAATGAGATGTAAGTATCCCCGTTAGTCATGAAGGGATGGTCATCAAGTGAGCGTACATATAGAAAGACACACAAAAACACAAACAAAAAGACAGAGTCTATTTAGAGTCATGTTCGGCGCTGGATCCCGCGAGGGGACCAGCTCTCTTCTCATACCTTAGCGTTGTGGTCACTCAGCAGCATTTACTCACGCCATCAAGGGTCCTGCCCCTCGTAACAACCTATTCGGTGGTGGTTCCACTGCTTGGAGTGCTGTTCAGGTTCTTTCGGACGCTTTTAATCACCAATTCGTTATTGACTGTTGCCCCGCCTACTTCCGTATCCTGTCTCTGAATCCGTCGACTCCCCTGGAGACTCATGGGAAATGTAGTTGTGGGCTTGGTGCGTATCTGTTGATATTTTCTCAAAGAGTTTTTTTCTTTTTCAAAACGAAACTTTATCACTATACGGATGTGTGTTTGCCGATTCCTAATATCGATACATATTTCACCTAAGTGCATCAGAGGCGGTATGGGTGGCAAAATAGCCGGCGCAATTACCGGTTATAACTACAGATGATCAGTATAAATCCATGTACCTGGACTGACCGACGAGAGTGTGTAATCTCGATATGTCTCGAGCTACTCGGATTTGAGAGTTTGGTTGACAATTCGGAAATATGTCTGATGGGATACCCGTAGGGGTCCAATACCTGGTTTTTCAATGGTACAGTCAAGAGGCTAGTTGTTAGATCAATATTTGTATATAGCTCTAATACATAACCACCCACGACACCCAACCTGGTGGCGTCGGTGGAGGCGCAAAAGATATTGGTCTTCAAATGAAGATAGATAAACCATTGATCTAGCCATTGGTTGCTACAGGGCAGACTCCTACTCACTCACTAGTATACATTATTTTTGGTTACAAGTCAGGGTATGGCTATATCTATGAGGTTTGAATGTGGGGTTATGTTTCGGTTATACTATTCATTCTGAGTATTACCTCTGAGTAAGTTGGTTCCACCGTTTTTTAGGACAGGGCGGAAGAAGAGGGAAACGTGGCAGACGAAACAACGGAGCCAAGCAGGTACAATGGGAAGACAACAGCTCGTCCATGAACACACGGAGCATGATGAAGGGACCAGTGGCAGGGACAAGCACATCCCGGGATTAATAGTGAATCTTACCGATATCACTTTAACGACAGAGGAAAGCGAAGTCTTGAATAAAGGCCTTGGTTTTGTACCTACCACGAATCTTGACAAATTCAAGATAAGATGCGAATTAAGTGAATTCTTTCGGAAGATAAGATTAAAAACATTTTTTGCGGCATCTGATCGACCTATTGAAGACCACAGGTATACATCGTTACGAATGAAGTCCAATTTCTTCCCTCCATCCTCAATGATGCCCCCGGAAGTATTAGCTTTTGAAGATGCAGTATCAAATGAGATTGAAAATCTACCCACGCAGGGCGGAGGTTTCGACAACATGAGCAAGAGGGAACGAATAGCTCTAAAACAACTAAGTACAAGACCCGATGTGGTTATTAAACCAGCTGACAAAGGTGGAGCAACAGTGATACAGAGCATTTCAGCATATAGATCAGCCTGTACCAACCTGTTAGCAGATACCAAATTTTACAAACCCATCCACAGAGACCCTACAGCTCGACTTAAGAAAACCATAAACACTCTTACAACAGAGGCACTGAAACAAAAGTGGATAAACAAGAAGGAGCAGGATTTCCTGAACTGTGATGATCCTAGAACACCCATATTCTACACAATACCCAAAATCCATAAAGGAAGAATACCACCACCAGGGAGACCCATTGTGTCAGGGATAGGTTCCCTGTTGGAACCACTGTCTAAGTACACTGATTGGTTTCTCCGTCCTCTGGTGACCCAAATAAAATCCTACATCCAAGACACAAAACATCTACTGAGCGTCCTTCGGGATGTCACATACGATCCAACACAGAACATGTTGGTAAGTCTGGATGTTGAAGCATTATACACCAGCATTCCACAAGATGAGAGCATCAGAGTGATTGAAACATATCTACGGCAAGGAGAATGGACCTGGGATGCACCAATAAGCTGGGTTATCACACTCATGAGTCTGCCATTGAAAGAGAACTTTTTCAGATTCGAGGATCAACTATACCTGCAAACACACGGTACATCTATGGGGAGCACATTTGCTCCCAGCATAGCATGTCTCTATGTAGGGCATCTGGAGGAGGAACATATATGGACCACCAACCCGTATACCAAAAATATAAAAGGGTGGTGGCGATATATAGATGATATCTTGGTAATCTGGGAAGGGAATACTGATACACTGACCAATTTCCACACGTGGATTAACCAACTCAACCCACATTTGAAATTTACTATGACATCGAACCAAAATCAGATATCTTTCCTTGATGTAAAGTTAAGTGCAAAAAATGGGGGAATCACCAGTTCTTTATTCTCCAAACCCACCGACAAAAACAGTTTACTGCTCTTCAATAGCGCACATCCTCGATCGCTCAGGGAAAATCTCCCAATAGGCCAATTTTTGCGTATACGCAGAAACTGTGCCGATCTGGATGAATACAAAGTAGAAGCGGATAATCTGGCGAAGAAACTATATGAAAGATCGTACCCCAGAAAGATTGTTGAAAATGCGAAGAAACGGTCTCGTAATACACCTAGAGAGGCCCTACTTGAGACATACCCGAAGGAAGAACCAGATACTCTCATATGTGTTACCACTTATAACAGATCATCCAATGAGATCAAAAAAATTATCTACAAGAAGTGGACAGTTCTCACGTCCAATCAACTGAAATATGAGAAGCCAATGTTCTCTTTTAAACGGAACAAAAGTCTGAGGGATTCTCTCGTTCATAAAGATTTGAAGAAACCAAAGACACAATCCAGGAAACAGACAACACTATGGAATCTACCAATGGTCACTGGACATTACCCATGCGGTCACACACGAATTGTAATACTGATAATGTCATCTATCTGATAAAATGTCCCTGCCAACTTAGGTATGTGGGAATGACAGGAAGAAAGATCAAAGTGCGTATATGTGAGCATAGGAGCACGATCAGAAGGGCTATCACATCTACAAAATATACTGCACATTACATAGAACAGAAACACACAGATTCAGATTTGTGGTGGACAATTATTGAGAAAGTAAATGGGGACGGCGATATGTCTAAAACCCTATTAGAACGTGAACAACGATGGGTATATAGACTTAAAACCCACATTTTTGGATTAAACGACTCAATACCGTGGAACCAACTTACTCAGAGGTAATACTCAGAATGAATAGTATAACCGAAACATAACCCCACATTCAAACCTCATAGATATAGCCATACCCTGACTTGTAACCAAAAATAATGTATACTAGTGAGTGAGTAGGAGTCTGCCCTGTAGCAACCAATGGCTAGATCAATGGTTTATCTATCTTCATTTGAAGACCAATATCTTTTGCGCCTCCACCGACGCGAACAGGTTGGGTGTCGTGGGTGGTTATGTATTAGAGATATATACAAATATTGATCTAACAACTAGCCTCTTGACTGTACCATTGAAAAACCAGGTATTGGACCCCTACGGGTATCCCATCAGACATATTTCCGAATTGTCAACCAAACTCTCAAATCCGAGTAGCTCGAGACATATCGAGATTACACACTCTCGTCGGTCAGTCCAGGTACATGGATTTATACTGATCATCTGTAGTTATAACCGGTAATTGCGCCGGCTATTTTGCCACCCATACCGCCTCTGATGCACTTAGGTGAAATATGTATCGATATTAGGAATCGGCAAACACACATCAGTATAGTGATAAAGTTTCGTTTTGAAAAAGAAAAAAACTCTTTGAGAAAATATCAACAGATACGCACCAAGCCCACAACTACATTTCCCATGAGTCTCCAGGGGAGTCGACGGATTCAGAGACAGGATACGGAAGTAGGCGGGGCAACAGTCAATAACGAAGTGGTGATTAAAAGCGTCCGAAAGAACCTGAACAGCACTCCAAGCAGTGGAACCACCACCGAATAGGTTGTTACGAGGGGCAGGACCCTTGATGGCGTGAGTAAATGCTGCTGAGTGACCACAACGCTAAGGTATGAGAAGAGAGCTGGTCCCCTCGCGGGATCCAGCGCCGAACATGACTCTAAATAGACTCTGTCTTTTTGTTTGTGTTTTTGTGTGTCTTTCTATATGTACGCTCACTTGATGACCATCCCTTCATGACTAACGGGGATACTTACATCTCATTGGGGCTTTGATACTTACGCTTACGATCACGAAGTGTTTGACTACAGGGCTACCCCAATTACGGTAGTCTTCCACTTGGAGTTGATACCCCTCAAAAAACGGGGTAAGAATGCATGTATGAAAGAGTGAGAAAGCATATATGTATGTAAGAGCGCGAATGGCGAGCATGTCATCACGCGATCATGTTACATGTACAGATACATATATAGATGCTTATAAATAACCACGGCGTTTTTTGCACAATTTATAGTGTTTGTTCACAAGAGGATTACACGGGTGCTAGTACGTTATCTATAGACCTACACCTAGGAATAAAAGGAGTTAGGATGCTGCATATAGCGGCCACAAAAAACCGGGTAACACACAAATAAGTACGTGTGAGAAAATCAGAGTGTTTTTTCACCCACCACCCGGAACCGTCTGGTGTTTTCACCTTGATTAAGTTGAAAAGCACGCCTGCAGACATGAACTTACCTGGAACTCCATATGTAACTAGATGTGGTGTCTCTTTTCCCTCCCCTTTTTTCTTTTCCTTTTTTTGTCTCCTTGTTTCTCTACCTAAAGGGAGTGAAATACAAGACCAATCAATCTATGAGAATAAATGAGGAGTGTTAGTCGCCCTCATCCTGAATAGTGCAGGGAATTCTTCTGCCTTAAACCAATCCAGGGGGCATTTTTTCCGCCCTGAAGAAAGTCCAGCACCCTTTATGGGGCCTAGCAGGACTGAAACATGTTGGCTATAGGGTCTTAGGACCATAATATCCCATCTTGACCCTAACATTGTATTTTATTTTCACCACTGACAGTTCCAAGAATAAAAGGGATACTGGGAACTGCTGTGGCTTTGAATCTTTATCCCCCTGGCCAAAAACATCTTCATAAGAGCTCCCTGAGATATGGTCGAGCCCACCTCGACTTATAGGGGTCGAGGTGTCCCGATGATGAAGCATGACACCACTAGGGTGTGTGAGGGAATATAAAACAAAAGGAGTTGCCTCCTTCCCCACTGAATAGTGGTGTCCAGTTCCAATCTTCATTTAGGGGTCGTAACATCTGAAAACTCTAGGTCTGTTCTAATTTAACTCATAATCTCATCTCTGAGTTAGTAGTGGGGAGTACTCGACTATGGGAATGCCATCGTCACTGGTAAAACAAAATCGCACCTAGCACCCCTCAAAACAACTCTCAACGCAGCAGCTAGAATGGTCACTGGAATCAGGAAATACGATCACATCTCACCGGAACTCAGAGAACTAAAATGGCTCCCAATCAAAGTGCGTGCCAGTTACAGAACTCCCCCCCCCCCCTCCCCTTAATTGGTTCAACCCCAAGACAACGTGCACGCTATGAGGTTATCCCATGACTCACAGACTACCTCAATGCTGCTCAGCACACTTGGTCTTCTGAAACTATATGTACAATCCTCCCTTATTGTATCAACCTCAAGACAATGTGCACTCTATGAGGTTATCTCAGGACTCACACACTACCTCAATGCTGCTCAGCACACTTGGACTGCCGAACCTATATGTAGAATACTGTTTATTGTATGAATCTTGCTAAAAAACTGTTGTGAAGCGCTCCGATACCCTCGGATCAGGCTAGCACTATATAAAACTCCTTAATAAATAAAAATAAACTATATAAATGTATACTAGATAGTCGTGTACTTAGCTACATTGTAGCCAATACCCATATGGACTGACATGAATATGCCCGCCTGCGGAGCACCCTACTTCACTTGACACGTCGCTTATTCTGAACACGTTTCTATGTGAAGATGAACTACTGTCTGCACAGCGTTTGCACACTAACTGAGCTTAGGAACTGCAAATGCATACAACCTATACCAAAGTCACTAGGTCACGTATGCACATATAAATTGCTCATTCGTGGCTTCTAGACATGCATGCAGACTATTTGCGTAGATGGACTGTGTGCAGCTATATGCATAACAAGGTAAAGTAAGTGCTGTTTTATTTAGCTGTTTTATGCAAACATGTGATCCCTTTGCTCAACTTTCGTTTCCTAAAACACCAAATTCATGACAATTTTCAGGTCCATCGCATGGTAGAAAGGCAGTCACAACAAGGCTTGCTACCCCCCTCTTTGCAGAATAGTGAATTCCATGATGTATTAAGTTATTTATTTTTTTTTACCCTAGGTGGTTGTTCTCTCTAGGGTAGGACCATGTCTCCCAGCCCCATTTGTTCTTACTTACTTAAACCTCTATGGTGCACAATGCCAACTACATTTTCCAGGTTCTACCGGACAATCTGATCGTTCAGATATTTTTTCATATCTCTGAAAACCAAATTGGCACAAGGCAAAAGGGCTCCTGATCTTGTCCTTTTTCCTCTCTTTATATTAGGGATGGAATATAAAAATGATTTGTGAAATGCAGGTGCAAATATACAAAAAAATGGTACTTTTCGCAGACACCCTGGCTCATTTATTTCAACCAAAAAACTAAAAAAATCCTACTCTGGGCAAATTCTTATTATCAAGTCACCAGCGTTTGCTGTAGTTGACTTCTTTTTAGATTACCCATATAACTGTGTACACCATCACCAGTTTGTTGGAGTTTGAAATGAAAACCTTTTGAGCTCAATAGAATCTGCAATATTTTGTGCTCTGGTCTCTATATATACCCCCCCCCCCCAAAGATTTGTTAGCACATGGTATGTATGTGTTCTGGTGATACCTAAAGAACATTTTCCAATCAGGTTAGTATCTTGACCAAATGCGAGACCTATTGGCTATGACAATGCTTGTTATCGTTGAGAGAGCCCATAGGGCACTGGGCCCACGTCCACTTGCAGGAGCACCGCCTAGGCCAATAGTGGCCCAGCTGTTGAACTACAGGGACCAGGACACGGTTCTTTGCTTGGCCAAGGAAAAGGGTCCAATCCAACATAAGGGCTATCATATATCCTTTTTCCCTTATTTCACCATAGCGGTGCAAGCAGCCAGACACGAGTTTCAACCGGCCAAACAATTGCTCCAACAAGCGAACCTGATATATGCCATGCTGTACCCTGCTAAACTGTGCATAGTGCAAGGGGGGGAACACACCACTTCACAGACCCGAAGCAGGCTCTTAAGTTTGTTAGGAAACAGGTACAGTTCAAACCAGAGAAATCAGCACCCTCGCATGCCGAGACTGAAGCCCGGCTGAGTGACTAATTAATAAAGCGTTATTTTGAAGAACAAAGGTCCTTAGCATAAGAGTAGATAGTGAGAGCATTTCGACATAGACTACAAACAGCAAAAGGTGGAAAAAAGGCACAATCCTGTACCGAGCTTGGAAGGAAAGGAATTGAAAGAATGGAATCAAGAACGAAATAGCAGGCAAAAAATTAAAGAGCAAAAGGTGGCTTACATTACACAATAATCTTAAGTAAGCTCATACCAACAAACATCACAATATGATTTACACAGTGGTTAAATTGCGGTGTTGCTAAACAAGTCGACGTTTCGATCCCTAGCTCTTAATACTGTAGGATCATCATCAGGACTAGAATCTGAACTGTTGCCTGATAAGATTTAAAAAGCCTGTAAAGTTAAAACAGGAAAAAAGGGGGAGAAAAGAGGAGAAAATAAATAGATTTACACAATTACTAAGGACCACCATTCATTAAGCAAATCTAGTAGACAGCCGTTCGGGTAATGAAGAGCATATATACATATGATTAAGGAAAAAGTGAAGTGAGCATGGCACTCAGCAAGCGAACAAGAATGACATCGTTGCTGTGTGATGCAACACGCAGTCTTAGTGAGAAAACCGTGTGGTGAACGTCATCGATTGAACCACATTAGATGTGTATTTTCGGACTGTTGGCAGTAAGAGTGGTGTCCAAGGTTGTTCTATGTGGGTGGCAACACAGGGAATGGCGGTGCCCAGCCTACTCGGGGGTAGAACGAGATGGTGCTGGTGCCGCTAAAAGATGTAACGCAGCGGGCGATGACGAGAATGCGGGGTGTCTATTTGTGACAAAAAGCGGCACAGTGATGGTGTGACATGCTAGCAAGTAAAAATAGTGCGCTAACCTTGCAAGAGGCTCTGCGAGTGCCTGATACGAGGAGGGAGGCACGGGAGTGTCTCAGGACGGACCTAGGACAGGGGGGTGAGAGGAATTAAGTGAGATGACACTGGAGAATGAAAAAGGAAATACCGGGAGCGGGCCGTGTGTTTACCTCGAGGGGAGAGAGAGGAGTCCTGGTCCGAGGATTGCCGGACTGACAAGCCCAGGTGGGGAAGAGCCAACAAGCAAGGGCTGTGGAGAGCCGGAGCTGTGGAGCTGGGTGGATGGCGGGAGTTGTGAAGATTTTAATCCTCACAACTCCCTCCATCCACCCAGGCCCTGAAGGACAACTCTCTCCGGCCTCCCGGGCTTCCGGCTACTCCATTAAGGTAAGCCCACACTAGATATTGCCCCTTCTTTCAGCAGTCCCATGCTTCCCCCCTTCCCCCATTAACTACCTTTCCCTCCCACAGCTCCGGCTCTCCACAGCCCTTGCTTGTTGGTTCTTCCCCACCTTAATAGCAATGACCCTGACTTCTTCACCAAGGTCTGGCACCAGATCTCGAACATCAAATAGCAGACTGATCTGGTATGGGAACTATAACGTCCCGTTACTGGATACCATGGATAGGGAGGGCAGTTCTAGATGCCCGCATACACAGGCCGCCCGCTTCTTAAGCACAATCACTGAAGACAACCACTTGGTGGATGTCTGGAGGCACACTCATCCCAACACCCGCGCGGGCACATGTTTCTCCTTGCACCCTAACGCGTGGTCTAAGATAGACTACTGGTTGATAACAAGGGATCTTCTATTATGGCAACCAGTGGACACTCACCTACCACACACACACTCTCAGATCATGCCCCCGTCCAGCCCATAATACACCCACCAGGTGCCCTCTCGAGAGCGTTTTCCTGGCGCTTATCCCCTCTGGAGCACTAAGAGACTCTGCCTTTAGGGAAGATATCCGCACAACAATTTAAACCTATTTTGACCAAAACACAGGCTCGGTCAACTCACCTGCTATGCTCTGGGACGCCTTCAAGGCGGTGATTGGGGGCGAATGCCTGGCTAAGCAGCATGGTGTTTTGAAATCTATTCGTACAACGCTCAAAGCGCTTGAGAAAGACATTTCTATATTAGAGGCCCGATTCCACAGCTCCTGGGAGGCCACCGTTATGGCGGATATTCGCAAGAAACTATCTGAATACCAAGAGGAGGCCATCAGGGAGACCCTATTTCTGGGCTAAGAAACCCAAGCACGCAGATATGGGGAGGGGATCGCCCTGGTAAAACACTAGCCAGATTACTCCACAAACTGCACGCCACGTCATACATTGCCGAAGTGCTAGACTCAGAAGGGCAGCGACACACCTCCGCGACAGAATTAATGCAGATAATGGTAGAATTCTACGCGGAGCTGTACTCCACGGCTCAGGCTGTCCCTCCTCCCGACCTGCAAAAATATTTTGATGAAATTGAACTGGTATGGCTGTCAAACTCCCACAGGGACTTCCTGGACTCTCCGATCACTCTGGAGGAAGTCCAGCAGGCAATCACTGGATTCTCCCCGGCCACGGGGCTAGATGGATTGCCAGCGGCCTTCTATAAAGAATACTCAGATCTCTTGGCACCCAAGCTTCTGGAGGTCTACCTCAATGCCCTGGAGGTGGGCCAGCTTCCCCCCCTCCATGCATGAGGCCGTAATATTTACACTTCTCATGCCGGACAAACCGGCCCACGCTGAGAGTCATACAGGCTGCTATCACTCATAAATATTGACAACATAATCTTTGACAAGGTTCTTGCGAACAGACTTCAACTTCTGTTACTGGTTATGATTAGGCCTGACCAATCAGGATTTATCCCTGGTTGTTCGATGTCGCACAATCTCCGGACTATGTTCTCTGTGATGCACCACCTCAGTCCTCACCTTCCAGCTGTGGCGGCATTGCTGGATGCCATGAAAGCGTTTGACATGCTGGAATGGGGGTATATGTTTCCGCTGCTTGGCAGAATGGGCTTGGGCAACATCTTTCTCGTGCAGATCCGTCTATTGTACACACTGCCTACCGCCCGTATATGCTTGGATGGTCAGACGTCGGACCCCTTCCTAGTTTGCAGGGGCACGAAACAGGGGTGCCCGCTATTCCCACTCCTTTTCGCTATCGCAATGGAGCCACTGGCTGCACAAATCCGACAGCACCATGCAGCTCGGAGACTGGGCTTTACCACTCACGGGCTGGTTGCGTCCTTGTATGCGGACGGTGTTACACTGTACGTACAGCACCCAGAGCAAAACCTTTCACCACTTATTCATGAAATTATATGATTTGGCAGTATATCTGGGGTCCAGATAAACTGGGCCAAGTCAACGCTACTCCCCCTAACGGAAGCGATGGTCCCTTTCCCGGGGGAGTACCCGCTCCAGTGGGCGAGTGGCCCAGTCAAGTATCTGGGAATATATGTATGCAGTGACACGGAGGAAATATGGAGGGCCAATCTGGGCAATGCAATGGTTTGGCTGGAGGAACGTATTCCAATTTGGACCAAACTCCCGTTTTCCCTGGCAGGGCGGATCGCCATCGCCAAGATGTTAGTACTCCCTAAATTTCTTTACATGTTTATTAACATCCCCATCCCAATCAAAAAAGTATTTTTCAATAGACTCAGATCTAACCTCATAACATTAATGTGGGCTGGGAAGCAGCCCTGCGTCAAATACGAACTCCTCACACTGCCATGGGCATGGGGCGGGTTGGGAGCACCGGACTTGCGGCTTTACGCTTTTTGCGCACAGGCGCAATTTTGGAAACGCCCACACCCTTTCAGCCTCACTTAGAGGTGGAGACAGACAAGGTCTCTGTTGTAAATACTTATTAGCTATGTTTGTACTTACCTTGCTTCTAGTGTTCTGCAACCTCTTCCTCTGTGTCCTTTCCCAGTTCGGATCCTAGAACGCTTATGGGGTTCTTAGTACTAGCGTGTTGCTGCAGGGGGAATTCTAGCTGGGGCAGTTGGTGTCCGGTCAGCGGTTGTGGTGTACGCTTTGTCCATGCTCTGTAATAAAGATCCTGCTTAATACAGAAGAGGCTCCTGCATCTTTCCTACGATATTTACTTATATCAATTTGGCGACGAGTTGAGTTGCAGACCGGACGTGGGAGCAAATCCATAGATTTTTACGGAGCGGATGGACAACGAGCGACAACGACCAAAAAGAATTCACGACGTGCGGAGCAATGCGAATGGCATGAGGGAGTGATGCTCTGAAACCGAACATTTCTCAGTGAAAGAGGCGATTTGGCGACATTTGCGAGTAAAAGTGACGTCACTCGACGAACCGTGAGTTGGTCGAATCTTTTGTTGAAGCGCAACCAAGCAGCGGCGTAGATCTCCGTAACAGCGCGAGCACGCAATAACTTCAAGCGTTGCTAGGCGATCAGCTTAATGCGTAAACAATGCTAAGAGGCGCGAACTCTCTCATTGAGCGTTGCCTAGCAGCAGCACTTCGCGTCTGAGTCAGAGACACTGCGAGGTTGCGCAACGTCATAGTCTCGCGCTAACTAGCGGCCATCTTGGATTGGGACAGAAACATTATCGAACAATATCGAAGGAAACGAAATTAGAAGCCTGTACCCAGGAAAAACAAAGGACATTTCGCACGCATAGCGAGGAGCCAATAAGAGGGTCCCAAGATAATTAAATTAAATGCAAAAAGAAGCAGCTAACTAGCAACTAGCAACTCAATATTAAAAAAAAAGGCGTTGGCAAAGAGTACTTTACGAGAGTAGGGTGTACGGTTACACCCATAGACATATGTAAAATACTGTTTTGGTGTATTCTAAAGTGAGGTGTGTAATAATTTTGGGTGGTCTGTGACAAAATCTTCAAAGACATTATTTTTTTTTTCACCCTTGTCCACATTGACGACAGCATGTCTCAGCAAGCAAATCAACAAGTCAATGTGACCTTACCACCTCAGTTTCTTAGCGAACCAGGGGCACCATCAATCTCTTGGGAAGATTGGATACGCATGTTCGAAAATTACTTGGACGCCTTGGATGGTCAGGATTTTGCTGCTAAACGGAAAAAAGCACTTCTTCTGAGTGCTCTTGGCAAGGAGGGACAACGAGAATTTCAGTACCTTCCTCAAGCGTTGCAAGCTAGTGGGCAACCTATTCCTAATGAGTACAAGGAGGCTGTAACAAGACTGGAAGTGAGGTTTGGTAAAGAAGAGAACCTCGTAATGAATAGATATAAATTTTATACTCATAAACAGCGCACGGAAGAATCGATAGATGACTTTGTTGCACGCCTTAGGGAGTTATCTATCAAGTGTAACTTTGGGGCAATGAGTGATGAGTTGATACGGGATCAACTCATAGTGCAGTGCAACAATAGAAAGATACAGGAGAGGCTGTGGGCGGCTAAGAATCCGTCATTGAAAGTGGCTATAGATTTAGCCAAAGTGGTGGAGGAATCCGAGAAGTGTATGAAAGAGTTAGAAAAATGCAGTCCACAACAGAGTGCTATTTCAGTGGTGACTGAGAAAACAAAGATGGAGTGTGAATCAGGTTGTGAAGAGGCTGTGGGTGCGATGAGATATAAAGGGAAGAATCCCTTAAAGAAGAGCAACTTTGGGAAAAACCCCAGCAACAGAGGGTGTTCCAGATGTGGTAGTAGTAACCATAATTCTGATGCAAAATTCTGTTTTGCGAATAACAAAGAGTGTCTCAAGTGTGGGAGGTTGGGACATTTCTCAAGGATGTGTAGGACTAAGGGGAATGCTAGTGTAGCCATTGTCGAAGATGAACCCATGGAGTTAAAGCGTGAAAAAGATAAAATATTGAGTCTGGAGGATGATTGTATATATAGCTGTAATGAGAAAAGAGAAGAGCGACCAAAAACAGAGTTTGTGATCAATAACCGTAAGGTTACCCTGATGGTTGATACGGGTTCAAGACACACAATAATTCCCGAGCCTTTATTCAGAGGCGAGTGGGGTGATACGTCTTTAAAGGAGAGTGATATCTCTCCAACTGGTTACCAAGGAGAGAGGATAGATTTGTTGGGGTACTTCGATGCAGATATTCATTTTGAAGGAAGGTCAATTAAAGGGAAGGTATATGTTGCCGTTGATGGTCCACCAATCCTGGGTTGGATTCATCAATATGATCTACATATTATAGTGAACCCGAGAGCACCCAATCAAGTCATGGTAGTAGATGAGTACACCCTCAGTGACATACTTAACGGAGCAGGGAATGTGTTTAGAGATGAGTTGGGAGAGTTGAAGGGGTATGTTCACAAGATAGTCATAAAGCACGGCACAGTTCCCGTACAACATAAGGTGAGGCGAGTCCCACTTTCAGTGAAAGATGAGGTTAAGAAAGTGATTGAGGCGATGTTACAGGGTGGTGTCATCGAACCAGTAGAAGCATCTTCTTGGGTATCTCCGGTCGTCATCACGCAGAAGGCTGATGGCAAAATCAGATTCTGTGTGGATTTGAGATCACTGAATAAGTATGTGGTGGCTGATACCTTTCCCCTGCCAAACATTGGCGAGCTGGTCTCAACTTTGCAAGGGGCTAAGTTTTTCTCGAAATTAGATTTGAAGAGTGCATATCACCAAATCCGTCTTCATGATGAGTCAAAGGGTCTTACAGCATTCATCACTACCGAGGGTACCTTTCAGTTCACGAGACTCCCGTTTGGTTTAAGCTCTGCAGCTAGTGTGTTTCAACGCATGGTCACTGAGATTTTTAAAGGGATTAAAAAAGCGGTGTTCTTCCAGGATGACATACTTGTATTTGGGGATACGATTACGGAACACAATGAGGTACTTAAAAGTGTGTTAGGTAGAATTCAAGATGCTGGGTTGACTTTGCGTAAGGAGAAGTGTCGTTTCCTTGTACAAAACATAGAGTATTTGGGTTATGAGATATCTGCGCAGGGTGTTAAGCCGAAAAAAGATTTGCTTGAAGCTATAAAAATGGCTCCCCGCCCCACGGACAAGGAGCAACTTAGGTCTTTTATGGGACTCATAGAGTTCTATTCGAAGTTTGTGGAGAATTTTTCAAGTAAAACTATGACTTTGAGATCGTTACTCAAAAAGGGGGTGAAATTTTGTTGGAATGCTTGCCACGAGGAATGTTTTGATTCGATAAAGAAAGAGTTGTGTCAGGCAAATGTGTTAACTCCCTTTGACATCAGTCGCACATCCATATTGATGGTGGATGCTAGCGCCACTGGAATTGGTGCAATTTTGTTGCAGAAATGGCAGGAGGGTGAGAAGACCATTGCTTTTGCCTCTCGTACCCTTTCGTCATCTGAACAGAACTATTCTGTGATAGAGAAAGAGGCATTGGCTGCTGCTTGGGGTGTCCAATACTTCAGGACATATTTGTGGGGAACAAAATTCCAGCTTAAAACTGACCACAAGCCTTTGTTAAAGGTATTGTCTCCAGGGGGAGCTGGAAAGGGTTCACCAAGATTAGCAAGATTAGCTTCAAAGCTTCAGGAGTATCAGTACGATATTTTCTATGTTCAAGGGTGGCGTAATGTACAGGCAGACTGTTTATCAAGGCTTCATATTAAGGGAGATGATACATTGAAGGAGTTTTCTGATGTATACAAGGATGGGGCTGTTGCCGTTATTCAGGATGTTGTAGCCTTGAGCGATGGTAGTTTTACTAAAGAGGAGTGGCTGGATGCTATGGGAAAAGACATAGTCCTCCAAAGGGTGATCGACTTGGTGAAGTTAGGTTCCCGACGGGAGAGTTGTGTCCAGCCACCAGTGCGACCATTCATTAAAGTGTTGGATGAGTTATCATTGTTTGGGGATGGTATTTTAATGAGAGGCGATAGATATGTTCCGCCATATGGTTTAAGACACAAAATTGTTAAATTGGCACATGAGGGTCATTTAGGGCAAACACTCACACAGCGTAGATTGAAAGAGGATTTCTGGTGGCCGGCCATGGATTCACAGGTGACTTCGTGTGTGGAGAATTGTTCAGTCTGTAGAGACAGCGAAAAGAGACTCAAGGTTGGGTCTAATGCAACGCGGAGCCACATTGTCAGTCCGGATGTACCATGGCATAGTGTGAGTCTGGATTTTATAGGTCCAATGGACGAATTGCCATTCAGTCAACGGTTTGCCATTGTGATAATGGATGTTTATTCTAAGTGGCTTGCCGTTGAATTTGTTAAGGATATAACCACTGACTGTACTATACAGTTTTTAAAGGGCATCTTCCTGAATGAGGGTTATCCTTCAGTTTTAATCACAGATAATGGTACTCAATTAACGTCTCAGAAAATGCAGGTGTTTTTAACTGGGTGTGGTGTGACTCATCACCGCACTTCCTTATATAATCCGCAAGCGAATGGTGTGTGTGAGAGAGCTAATAGAGTTGTTAAGGGGATCATTCAGATGTCGTGTGTTTCAGGAGGATTTGCGGATGAAATGGTCAAAAATATGGTGTGGGCGTATAGGACCACGGTTCATAAAGAGGACTCTAAGTCGCCTTTTGAACTCATGCGGGGGAGACGTCCTGGCACCAAACTAGCACCTTCTTGGATTAAAGATTCTCTTCTTGGGTGCGCTCAGCAGGAGGCAAGTGTGAAAACTGTGAAAACTGGGAAAACGATTGCTGAGGGTGACTGGGTTAAAGTTAAATCGGGGAGAGTGGCCAAGGGACTTTCGAAATTTAGGGGTCCTCATGTGGTGAAGAAGGTTTTTCAACATTATGTTGTTCTTGACAATGGGGAGAAATGGAACCTTCGAAGGGTAGCATTGTATAGTAAGCTTGTTTCAGATGAAGATTCCATGTTGTCTGCAAAACCAGTTCCGTCCAGTAGTGGCTATTTGTTGTCCACTCCGGAGGGTTTTTCTCCGGGTCAGAGTGCAAGCCGTTGTAGGGAGGATGGTGGTGGTGATGCTTGTAGTTCATTTGATGTGCAGAGTCAAGCTGGTGCTAACAATGATTTTAGTCACTCTGAGGAGTCCAGGTCTGTGAGGTCTCGCAGGCCACCGGCTTATTTGAATGACTATTTATGTTAACTATGTTTAACTGTACCTTTGGATATATTGTCTTTTTGTTCTGGTTTTAGGGAAGAAGATGTGTTGTAAATACTTATTAGCTATGTTTGTACTTACCTTGCTTCTAGTGTTCTGCAACCTCTTCCTCTGTGTCCTTTCCCAGTTCGGATCCTAGAACGCTTATGGGGTTCTTAGTACTAGCGTGTTGCTGCAGGGGGAATTCTAGCTGGGGCAGTTGGTGTCCGGTCAGCGGTTGTGGTGTACGCTTTGTCCATGCTCTGTAATAAAGATCCTGCTTAATACAGAAGAGGCTCCTGCATCTTTCCTACGATATTTACTTATATCAGTCTCACCATGCCCCATATCGACGGCCCTGTTTCTTCCATATAAACGTCCGGGCCCTGAGATCGACACTCCGCAGTGCTTAAGGTGGACGTGGAGGGGTCTGGCACAGCGCACAGGACACACGCGCCTGTACGCCTCATCGGTTCCGGTGGCTAGACACCCTGAACTGCCGCCACTTTCAGGTAGTGGCGTCTGCACCCGAGCCCGTAAACTTGGCATGCATACTTTTGATGATCTATTTCCATACCACATGTTCCTAGCTCCTCCAGATCCAGACCCCACTAGAAACACTCCCCTTTACATCTTCTTATACTATCAACTGCGCGCGACCCGTAGAGCACTGTTTGAAATGTTCCCGAAGCCCCCACAGGTCCTCGCAGCGCTGGAATACATTTACACAACCAACACTGCACGGAAATTAATCACTTCATTATACAATCGCATGCAACAGTCGATGCTTGCCGCGTTCACACCCGCCCGGGAAACATGGGATGCAGACCTTCGATCCCCCTCACAGACAAACGGTGAGCATTCTGTTGTGTCCAGTTGGAATCTCTATCGCCTACTATAGGCTGCGGCCGATTCATTTAACATTTTTACATCGCATCTACAAAACACCGGTACAGACATACAGCTTGGGACTCACCCCAGACTCTCGCTGCAGGAGATGTAGTTCACCTGAGGCAGATTTTGTACACTTAGCATGGGACTGCCCAGCTATCGCCAAATATTGGGGGGAGGTATTCCACATCATCGAAACCATGATTGACGCACCATTAAGCCCTTACACGCTGTTGGGGCTGTTGGGTTATGTGGCAGAGTTGGACCGTGTGGTCCGCAGGTTAGTCGTGTTGATGTTGCTGCTTGCAAAGCGTAGGGTTTCAATGAACTGGGGACGATTTCGGGTTCCTTGGGTGCAGGATTGGCTCAGGGACGCCACATATTGTCACGAACAATTGGATGACTATTGGGAACTGATGCCGCCGAGATCCCGTCCTCTCGATATCTGGGAACCATTCAGTGCGTATCTTTGACAATTAGACATCGTTACAGGGACCCCTACTGAACAGAGAGAGGACCCCCCAAAACCTTAGAGCGCTGTCCTGTCTGGCTGCCCGCACACCACTCACCTACATGCCTGTGACTCCTGACTACAACACACACGACAAGCGTGACTATCTCATTGGAGTCATGATAGACTGAGTCGGGGGAGGGTGTGCGGGGAAGTAAAAACTGGGCGTGGCTGCTGCCAGTCCTTGTGGATGTGGCTTACTAGTCACACATTCAGGTTTTGCTGCCAATATGGTATGGAGTAACAAAATACTTGTCTACGACTATACTACTGTACTTATATGCTTATTTGTAATGTACGCTGAGTGTCTGAACATGTCGAGTGTACTAATGTCTGTATTTATTGCCAACATGTTTAATAAAGGTAAAAAAAAAATTAAAAGGAGGGAACAGGGATGTAAACGGGTCAGCTCTCTGTTTGACCCCCCCCCCCCCCTCGAATAATTCTGTTTGAGCAACTAAGACAGGACTAAGACCTCCCACAGTTGGATGTGTTCCCCTACATTCCGATACATCACTGGGTCACCTCCCCGGAATACCAGATAACGGCTTCACGACCCCTCACAGTCTTTGATAATGGCTATGCAAAACAGATGATAAACGTCTTATCTGTGAGCTATATTCCATGCTCTCCAGGTGGATAGAGGGAGGATGAACCAAGGAGCAGCTCCGATGGGAGGAAGAGCTGGGGAGGACACTCGCGGATAAAGAATGGACAGACATACATTACAGGGCACATCACACGGCGCACAATACAGCAGGGACGGAATCGGCCAATAAAGTGTTAACGTATTGGTATTTCACACCTGCCCGCATACATACCTGAGATAAAGATCGCTCTGAAAGATGTTGGAGGGGAGGCTTGACGGGCTCACTTGTGCACCTGTTTTGGCATTGTCCCAAACTGACACACTTCTTGGAGCTAGTCTTAGATGATATAGATAAAGCTTTTGATGCCACACTTCCACTCTTCCCTGTGTACACCATTTTGGGTTTGCCGAACCCTCTGACTTTTTCCTTGCGCTCCTTAAAGGCAGACAGATCACATTGGCACTATTAGCAGCGCGACAATTGGTCCTGGCTCGAAGGAGCACTCAGAGTTGCTTTGGAGATACCTACGAGTAGTCCTGGAGAAATTTAATCGAGGTGATAATCTTATTAAGATGATTATGGCCCTATATTATGTTCTGAGCGCCAGAGTGCGAGCGGGTGGGATTATCTCCTCCTCATTCCACTTGAAACAAGGTACCAGACAGGGCTGCCCTCTATCTTCCCTACTTTTTCTCTTGGTACTAGAACCTTTTCTCCAACATCTCAGAGAAAACAAAGACATCACAGGGGTGACATTTGGTAATACCACTGTCAAACTAGCCGCATATGCAGACGACATACTTATCGTCACCGAAAATGCCCCCTCCTCCATTACAGCTCTAATGTCATCAATCCAAGAATTCTCTGATGTCTCTGGATACTCCCTCAACAAGGACAAATCCGAAGTCAAACTGCTCAACCAGCACAGTAGGATATTAGGATCATCTGGGTTAGCATGGCAACAGGGGTGCATCAAATATCTAGGACTAGAATTCACAAAAGAACTAATCACCACCCTACATGCCAACGAAAGAATGCTGTCTAAAAAGATTAGTTCACTTCTTGAATGTTGGTCCCCTAAATTCCTCTCCTGGTAGGGTAGAGCAGAAACACTGAAAATAATGATTACACCACTAGTCAACTACCTTATTAGCATGCTGCCAATTATGCTATCCTAAGACTTTCTAAACAGAATAGACAAATCCTTTAATAACTTCCTGTGGCAAGGGAAAAAAATACAGATGCAGTTATTGAACATGCTATGAGTGATGTAATATGTGACGGAAGAAACAGTGCATGGTGAGGGTGCGAGATATAGTTACTTAAAGGCATGAGTTACAGTTCCTTCAGAGAAGTACCAGACATGCCCATAACAATACAGGAAGCACGATGGCAGAGCATAGCGAGAAAACAGTGTATGGAAAGTGAAATTGTTACAGAACTGCAAGACTGGGAGAGGTTGTAGCTGCAGTGTCAGATGCAAAAGGCGAGAGCAGTTTCTTAAGGATAGTGAAGAAAAATCAACGGCGTGTGCTTGTACTAATAATACTTAGCAACTTCAGAAGCAATGTAATGGAGGAAATGAATAGCAGAAGGAGTATTAACTGACATGGGGACGGGCACTTTCCTCTATGACAGTTCCACTGAGAACAATAATCGGCTTCTGTGCATCTATGTAAACAACATGCAATCACTGCTGCAGCACCAAGACTCAATTAAGTTACGTTTTGCGATATGAGATATAAACATTAACATAGCGACGAACGCAAACTATTTTGTTTTAAACAACTCCCAGTCTCAGTTGAGCTTCCAGTATATTCTTATGGACATGAAATTCAGTCCAGAATAAACATCTGCTGAGGATCTTAGGACCCAGTAAGAATGTCAATATCCTGTCATTCGATATTATATTTGAATGCATTCCACAAAACTAGTAATCGGGTGCCAGTTAACATCTACATTAACATCAAACTAAAACCCATAAAGCCTTTGGTTTTAATTATAGCATATTTAAGTCTACTTTTAACAAGGGTGGTCGAATTTTATAAAATATCTACTTGCCCATGGGATGCTTCACATATTTACTTGTCCTGTAAAATAATCCACTTATCATTTGGGGCCATGCAGAGAGGTGACAAATTATGACAGCATTCTCATTATATCAGAGCTCTGTTTATAGCCAATTATACCAGAAGTCATATTTTATCAGGGTTTGGATTTTAGCGATGTGTGATTTTGCCATCTTTCTGCAAACCTACATGCATGAGGCTGGAAGTAGAGGGAAGCAGTACCTCCAGGGTTGGACTGCCCTTTGAGTCTGTGCATACTCCCAACTTACACGTTTAAGGATTTTCAGCAACTCTTCTTAAATCTCTCACCTAACTATTTTCTTCTAATCTCTTGGTACACTGAGAATGGGTGGAAATGTACTCCCGAAAAGGGCAGAAGTAAACCTTTTTCGGGGGGTGGGGTTGTAGGGAAAGTGAACTTGCACATGCTCAGTTGATTTTTCTTCTGAGCAAATATAAACATGCATATGAGCTCGTGTGAAAATGCAGTTCCTACTTTTTCCTAGGTGTCTTGATCAGCTTACTTCAGCAATTGGCTAACTTTACTGAGACAGCATTCTGCACTTTCACAAGGAGCACATTCACACACAAAGTAGTTCCCTTCGGTGCCAGGGACTACTATGGCAATGTGCGCTTTTTGAGAAGCAAAAAATATAACTGATTTTAGCCTATGTTTTTGTTAATTGGGGAGGGCCTGGAAGCTCCAAACACTAAAAACTATGTCAAAATAAAACATGCATTGAAAAAACACAAAAGACTGGCAACCAATGCCAGGAATTCCACATTGACAAAGCTGATATGTTTTCACGTTTCCTGTAATCATGCCGCATTTTCTTCTACACTGATTTGCCATGATTAATCGTTTTTTAAGACATACTGGCAAGAACAAAACATGTTTTACTAAATGATGCTTAAACTAAATAGTACTTAAAATTACACAATAGTTTAGAAAACATTTTTCTTTTTTAGTTTATTATGTATACAATTTATTTTGAAAGCAATCATCAATCTTAGTTTCATGCTTCTTTCAACAAGTATTTGCATCTAATCAGAGAGCATTCTGGGGGCATTATAATTATTTAAAATTGTTAAACTTTGGACACAAATTTTATAATGGAACCACTGTCAGTAATGCAAGTGAGCTTGCACAATTTCCTCAGAGTGCTTCCCCTAATAATAAAGGCTTTGCATTATTGAACCATAAAATTTGAAGTTTGAATAGGATGCACATATGGATATAAATATTTCGTTCAGTGCATACAATGAACTTTCACAGCTCCATAATGTGGTACACAGCCAAATGGTTTATGCAGCAGGTGTTCTAGCCTTCTTGTCGGAAGGGAAAAATGAACATGAGAACTTGTTGCCCTCGACCCCAAACAATAAGTCCTTGGGGTTGGGTGAAAGGAATTCCACACCCCTGTTGTAAGGTAATGAACAATAGACCTCGAAAATAAAAAAGAGACATTTGCAGGCCACAAAGGTAGAGTCTTAAAAAAGGTCAACACAAAACATAAATAAGATTTTCCTGCCCATAACTCCGATCTGACCCTCTTTGGGAGTGTGTACCTAATTTGACTAATTTTTCAATGGCGGCTGGCAGAGGGAGTGCTGCGGGGCGGTGGGGCAGGGAGGGGCAGAGTGGGGGGGGGGGGCAGTGGAGTCAGACATACGACGGGCAGGAGTAAAGTACGTAAATAAATAAAACTATTTACCTTGCGCTCGCTGCATGGCCAACTTGGCGATGCAGCGAGCGCAAGGTAAATAGTTTTATTTATTTATTTACTTACCTCCTGCCCGTCGTATGTCCGTCTCCACTACCCGCACACAGCTCCTCCCCCACCGCCCCGCAGCACTCCCTCTGTGAGCCGCCACTGCTCATTTTTTTCTATTTACATACTTTATATAAAATTAACATGCCACTGAATTGTCAGCTCAAAATGCTTTCAGATATTCAAAACATGCACAAGTTTTATTGAAAGAAAAATTGCTAACTTTCCTGTTGCCATAAAACACTACAGTCAAATAAAGATTATGTGAGGCACATAATAAAAAAACAAATCTGTTGGAAAGAAATAGATGACATGACAGGGATAAACTGTCACTTTCTGGTCAACAGCACTCCCATAACAACAATGACAAATTAAAAGCGAACAGTGCAAGCAGCACTGGGCAAGCACAGACCAGTGATATCAAAAAAATATGCATAGATACATAATCATCAAATCACTGCAATGTTATGTCAAACCGAATTTAGCTCAAACTCACTAAGCTCCACTACAAACAGCTTGAACGCAGATGGAGACAAAGCCAGGATGAGACCGATAAGAGCAGGCCGGGAGAAATCTACTCACCCACTCCCTTTTGAGAGTCAGATTTTATTAAGGTGAGCTATTTTCAGGGCCTACTGGCCTGGTCTAGCGAGAGAGCTGGAGTTGAGAAAAAAAGTGTGTTCTGTTAATTCAAAAAGTGAATGAGCAACAAAGATGCCTTTAAATTCAATTTTTATCTAGTCGCATTTGCTATGCCTTCAAAGACAGAGGTCAAATAGCTGCTTATGTCTTCTAACAAAGTGCGGCTTATTTTATCCTGGAGATTGGGGTTTACTTTTCTTTCTGCGACTGCAAAGTTTGAGAATTTTATAAACTGAAATCTCTGACAATTATGCTGGGCACGCAACATTTAAATAGCTTGTAAATGAACTGTACAAAATATATTAAAATATATTTCAGTTTCAGTTATTCTGAAGTGAGATGGAAACAAAGATTCTAATAGGATCAAAATAAATCAGAACACTTTACTTGGTGATGTGCAAATAATATTAACTGAAACCCGATTTCCACACATTCTCGTTCGTGCACCATTTATCTTTATCAGTAAAACTGCAAGTCAGTGGATAAGTTTGTGGCCATTTCAATAGAAAATGTCTGTCTGTAAATGATGGTGAGCTATCATATCAAACTGCAATAACATTTATTAAAGGTGAGAGTTCAAACTGAGAAACATGCTTGCCCCCACCCTAAAGGCAGTGCTATTAGTGAAACTAAGTGGAAAATCAAGGAGTATGTGTGTCCTATATGTGGGCTAGATTTTAATTATACATTGAGCAACATTTTAAACTATTAAATCAAATTAAAAAAATGTTTACAGCAGAGATGCTGAACTGACATGTCTGAAGGAGCGCTCATATGTGATAATGAAGAAAAAGGTGACTAGGTAAAAAAAACATTTACCTAGGATCACACAATTTGAGATGGGTTTATGGGTCATGTAGGTTATTCAAGTCACTAGACCTGCCGGTCTGGTAGCAATTTTCAGATTTTTCGAGGCCTGAAGACCAACTATAGATCAGCCCTCAGCTACCAAACGCTCCGCCCACATAGAGCACATCGAAAGTAGATCCAGCAGCACCAAGGAAATCTTCGTCATGGTGAAAAATGTCACCTCTCCGGTAGCAAGATCCACCAGCGCCACTCCCTCATAAGACTTCTGAACCCAGCTGTCCCTCTTTTCAGCAGCAAAAAAACCCCAGCATCTAAGACAACTTTGAGCCTCAAATGGACCACTCCACCCACGCAGCCGCCCTACTCGCCACTTCCAATGCCCAGAGGAACACCCAGATCACCTGGACCACCATCACCATTCATGATATTGCAGCGACATACGCACCATACACTATGAAGCACCATCATACCCCTGCCCACATCAGGTATAGGTTAAAGGACTGGACCCCATCAGCTCAGCCCTAATCTCAATCCTGAATAATACAATCAACACAACCACCTTCCTGGATGCCTGGAAACATGCCATAGTTTTTCTTCTCCTAAAGAAATCCTCAGTGAACCCTAAAACACCTGACAACTATCAGCCCATATCTCTGCTACCCTTCCCGGAGAAAGTCATAGAGAAGATTATGAACAATCATCTAGCTGCTCACCTCAACCACAACCTCCTCGACACCTCCCAATCTGACTTCAGACCCAACCACAGCAGTAAAATTGTCCTCATCACCGCCACGGATGACATTGGACTGAACACCGACAGAGGAAACGCCACTGTCCTCATCCTTCTGGGTCTATCTGCTGTCTTTGATACTGTCTCCCACCCCATCCTCATTCAATGCCTACATGATGCCGGCATTCAGGGACCAGAATCCTGCTGGATCTTCTCTTTCATTACAGGCTGCACCCAGTTGGTCAGCCTGACTCCTTGCATCTCTCCTACTACAGCACTTATCTGTAGAGTTCCACAAGGATCCTCACTAAGTTCCACACTGTTCAACGCCTATATGGCTACACTAAGCATCATTCGCACCCACTGAATCCAAGTTATATCCTATGCAGATAACAAGCTCATCTTATCCCTCTCCAACAAAACACCTGAATCAACTTCTACACCTATATATCGGAAATGATTCCGGATGGATGTAAACAAAATGTCCTCAAGCTCAACACAGACAAGACAGAATTAGTCATCTACTGTAAAGACACCTTGCTATGGGACTCCACTCGGTGGGCTGCTGATCGCTGACCCACACCCATGCCACCAACCCATGCGAAGAACCTCAGAATAATAGTTGACAACCAGCTCAGTGAATGCAGTCCCCATCCCTTGTTTCCACACATTTAAGATGTTCTAGAAGATTTTCGATTGGCTTCCCTTCAACACCTCGAGACTTGTCACCCAAGAGATCATTATCAGCAAGTTGGCAACACACAATGTAGGAATCAACAAGCAACTAACCAGAAGACTCTAGATCATATAGACCTCAGCTGCCAGACTCACACTCAGACTTCCCATTCACCCTCTCATCACTCTGAACCTCAAAGACCTTCACTGGCTCCCCATCCACATATGGGCACTCTTCAAACTCCTCACGCACGCATGCAAAGCCTTGCATAACATCATCCCCACCTACCTCAACAACTGCATTAAATTCCACACACATACCAGACACCTCCACTCAGCCAGACTTCTACTTGAACGCATCCCTTGCATGCGCAGAGCCAAATCAGTCAGGTGAGCCTTCTCTTACCACGGTCACAAAGCCTGGAACATCCTACCACTTCAGATCTGAGCCATCTTCTCTGCTCTTGAATTTCGGAAGAAACTGAAGTCATGGATGTTCACCTAGTTTCTGCCATGGCTCGGCCCACGCCGTTCCTGCTTTTGAGTGCCAGTATACCCTCCCGGTAATCACCGCAAGTTGTGCGCTCTACAACCAATATCCTTATCGTAACATTTCTAAAAGTACTGTATTGCCATTAGTATGTCCTCTCAACGCTGAATAGCTCGGACTCACACTACTTTCAAGGATTCCTTCACAGACTGGATTCTGTTTTCAGTTTGTTTAGGTAGGCAATGGTGAACTAAAACCAAGAATCAGCCCTGGAAAACATGTTTATACTAGATGCCTACTTTACTGTATCAATTAGGGCTGTGTGGACAAATTATATATGGGCCAGTTATGTTTGCCAAACTGGAGAGCTGATGATGGCTCTGTACATTCCCCACTAAAAGCAATCTCCCTGGTTTTCAGCCAAGTGGGGCTTTTCCCTATGTTTCGTATGGCCAGTCCAACTCCGTGAATACGGGCAGCAGTAGTACTTTAGTGGTTAACATTATGGTATATGTTTGGTTGTAATGGTTAGTGTTACTTGGTGCATGTGGTCTAAGATTTTACTAATTTGGGTATATGCCATATCAAGGACTAAAATGGGCATTGCCCTGCTTGAGGTATGCATTTGAAGTAACAAACTGTGGCATCATGCCAGATACCACAGTGTCCTTTAAAATAAGACTTTCTATGAAGCATTTTATAGGTGTTGTGTTGTCTTGGAGAGATGACAATGAAGAAATCAAATTATTTCAATAGAAAAATGTGACGAACCGTTTTTTCACCATACAGCTTGAAAACACTGAGGGCCCTTTTACGATGTCGCTCGGAGTTGCCTCCAACCGACACCGTCTCGGTGTTGGAACCGACCGAGCGTGAGTCGCGGTTCCGAACACCGTATTACGATGCTCCATTTCTCTACGAGAGCTAGTGCATCGTCCAAATACCGCCCGCAGCACAAGCTCCCATTGAGAAATGGGAGTTTGTGTAAATCCCTACACTGTGTGGCAGGCACCGTGCCCCCCACTGTCACAACCATAGGCCGCGGAGGGATGGGGGCCCTGAAAGTTGCTTTCCAACAGCCTTTCTATGTCAGAAAGCCCATCATAAACCGACCTCATAATCCTGTGGGCGGAAACGCTGTCCTGAAGGGATTATGTGCGGCTTCTAACTGGCCAACAGGCTCCTTGAGCCTGTCGGAACCGAGTCGGATTGACCAGCCAGTTTACACTCCGACCGACGACATTGAAATTCGGCGGTCGGACTGTAAACATAGGATGTCAGTCAGTAATCCTCCGACGAGCGATCGGAGGCTTACAGCTTACCGACGGACATCGTAATGAGGCCCTGAGTCTACTGCCTGGTCTTTAAGTGGAAGATATTGTGGTGACACGCACTATAAAAAAAATCTTGAATCTCGTGGCCGGATTTTTATCTTATTCGTCATTATCACCCCCTTTTCCCACCTAAATCCCCTAATTGGCAAACATGTAGGATACTTCAGGGTACTTAACACACTAAGTACTAGTGTTAACCGCAATATTTTTAAAACATTCACATGTAACTGCTACTGATGCGCTTTCTCAAATGTAGACTCTTGTGCAGAAGTAACTAGGCCCGCAGGTAAAGTGCGGAGTTAACTTTGTAAAGCTGTAAGCACAGTAAACACATAGGTACCTGGAGATCGCCTACGAGGAATACTCTGTTGCCCAGCCTCAGGCAGATGTTCTCTTCAGACTGAGTGGGCCTGTGACTCTGTCCATACTTTCTCCCGGAGGACTGGGCAGTGCAGAAAGTTAGGGAGTTGGTGGCATGCAACCGGTGCACTGTGGTACGTATCAGCACCGCATAACAGGCTCGAACCCGCAGCCACATGTACACGTAGCACAGCGTGATGAACATGTCAAAAGCCCAGGCTCCAGGGACATGCTCACCCTCTTCTTCGACTCCGGATTAGACATGGGTGTTTACATGTCACCTCTACACGTTCCTACACTGCATCGAGATCCGTGTTACCGCCACCTGCCCTCGTTTGTTAGCACAGGCGTTTATCAATAAAAAATAATAATAATAAAAAAACTGCATTCTCAAAAACCGTGACCAACCATTGTGGGTTGAAAGTTATGTGCTCTCAGTGATCCACATGTATAAACACTTCTGTTCTTCCTGTATTTCTATCTGCAGCCAACTGTCAGCCAGCTGACAGCCATCGTCATATTAAGCATCCACTGATTGGCCTAGCACCAAGTATGTACCCGTGTTTGATTGGAAGGTGTCTACACCCGCCCACTCACCTACAGCTCTATAGCCGAGTAGGTGGTACCTTTTCTGATTGGATGTTGCGTCCCTGCCCACACATCATCCGGTTCTGAGCGAGAAAGACGAAAGTGAAAGAAAGCGCACTGCTTCGAAATCGGATATGGCCAGCCTACAATTTTAGCGCACGGTTTCAAACAATCTTTAGGTTAAAGATGGCGCTATGGCTTTAGCATGCGTTGTTGCAATTCAGTCTTTGACTACATATGCTTAAACTGAGTGCCCCCCAACCCCCCACTTGTGTGTCAGCCCGGGCTGAGACAGCTTCCAAGGCGCAACACAGTTTTTGAGCTGTCAGCCGCACCCGAGTACTTCTTCTCAGGTCTTAAAAAGACCATTCACTTGTTAACGAGGCTTAGTTGTATTTTCCACTCTGCCTCTGTGTTGTGTCAATGAGCCAACGATAGTTGGTAAAAGAAGGATTTATTAAGATAAATCTCCATAAATAAGAACCACACGCAAGTGGAACAATATCAAGCATAAGTCTAGATCGTAATGATGAACATTCCATAAACGTCATGTTTATACTGTAAAAGACGTCACAGGGGAAACAGAATGTGATTGGTTGGGATAGAACGAAGAGGATGAAGGTAGGGTGAAGAAAAAGAAGGGTGGTAGAGTATTAGGAGTCCAACACTCTGGCTGGAAGAATTAGCCCCCCCCCCCCCCCCGAAATTTGTATTTGCCCCCAACCCTTAAACTTGGCTTTAGTTGCGCCCCTGAACTGAAGGAAGAACTGGCACACCACGAGACAGCGTCCAAGCACGCGTGCCTGTGGCATGTTGCAGCGCCTATGTGCATGTTCGCTGCACTTTTGTACAGGTCGGGCAAATCTTCGTAGCTCACTACTGTGGAATGATAATCTGGAGAACTCTGAGGAAAATGACTGCTTCCCGGGCTCCCACACAGCCGCCCGCACCCGAGCACTTCACAGGTCTTTAAAAGACCATTTGCATGTTAATGCGGCCTTGCTGTTGTTTCACCCCTTCTAAGAGCCCCTGCAGCTCCACTCTGCCTATTGCGTAAAGATTTTTGCGAAATTTTTTCTTAGCCCTCCCGAAATTTGGCTCTAGTTGCGCCTCTGCTGCCAAGTGACAGCATATTTCCTCCACAAACGTCGTTTTTGGCTCAAGGGCGGCATGTTATGCTGCTCCAATATAACGTTTTTTGCCTTTAGAGAAGAAGCTGCCCCAACCCATGCAATATTCTGGCGAGTCAGACGCAAGCTCAGATAAAGCGCGCTAGCACATACAATAACCAGACTCACGTGCGATGTGCGTCTTCTGCTGTCTCCACTCTCCGCAAGAGTGAAACTGTCCTAGTTACTTTCGCTTTTGAATTTGGTCACGCAGAATCCCACATTTACGCAACTCGGGCAGCAGCATAATTAAAGGGGCCGATGCATCATTTGTAATTAGTAGTCGAAGTGCATTAATAAAAGTATTGGGACGCACATGAGTACAATAGGGGCGGGTTCAGCAAGTATGTAGGCGTGATCAGAGACATGGCTGAAAAGAGTAAACTATTCTCTAATCATTTTGTTGGCATTTCAGCTACAGGTAACCTCATATAAAATATAATGCACACTCATATGAAAGTAAAATGCAGCTTAGTAATAGTACTGATAACCAGCGGATTAGTTGTCCCAAATGCGACCTTTTAGCTGTAAGTCTAGAACATATGCAGTTTACGTGTCCTGGACTTACGGAATTTTGGACTAATGTAAAACTGGGAATGGCTCTGATCTTGTCTAGACCAGTAATACTTAACATAACTAACGTATTGCTTGGTATTCAGATCTACCACAATTTACCAGCAGACCCACAATCAGATCTTTTCAATATCTTAATAGGTTGTGCTAGATTGACTTTAGCTCGAACTTGGATCGCAAGCAACCCACCTCATGTGATGGAATGGTGGACTCTTGTCAGAGATATTCATACTATGGAATCCTCTCTTGCTAAAATTAGAGGAGTTAAATCTCTACAGAAGCTAGATAGAATCTGGGGGTTCTCATTTGCCTGAATTTTTTTTTTGGGGCTTTGGTTTTTCTTGCTGTTTGTTATGCCTGCTATTGAATAAATATGAACTTTTCGTTTATGAAACTTAATTTTGACATCTATATCTATGTTCTGCAAGATACATTGATATGATAATGTATAAATTATTTTGTATTTTCAAATGCACTGCTGATCTGATCTCTTGTCCTGATTTCAATAAAAAGATTTTAAAAAAAAGAAAGTAAAATGCAGCTTAAATGTATCTGCAGTAAAGGTAATTTTCTGGTAGGAAAGCTCAGTTGGTTAATGCAATCACTTAATTTGTCCTGGGTGTAACCGTACAGTCACTTTTTTTTAAAGCTTGTCAGTGCACCGCAAAATTAGCGCATGTATTTATAGTGCTAAGAGGTTCAAAAAAGAAATTCAGTCGGACAAAGATCATACAAACGAATAATTCAGTTAGAGCTATACAGAATAGTAACATTAGAATCTGATGACCAGAGATCTCTCTAATCGAGTTTCCTTCCATCATTAAGGCTCAACTGATATTCACAATTAATTTATTGGAGACAAATCAAAGATATACAGAAAAAGGTTAAGGATGGTTAGATTTTATCTGTAAATTTAAGAAGAGTTAATACATCAATATCAGGCATTTATTTAGGAGTGCAAATTAAATTTAGTTCTTATGGGCCATCAATTACCAAAGCTCTAGGAGAGTACAGGAGAAGGTGTAAATCATATAGCTTAATGGTTCTCTCCCATGCGGGAAAGGAGTCTGGGAAATAGCACACACATCTTATGTTTCAGCCAAGGAAATCCAGTAGAGCCTGCAAGGAAATAAATTATGTCTCTCAGTCCACAAGGTACAAGACCTCCACAGAGAAGGAAAGGAGAAGAAGTTCGCAGGAAGAACCCCCCCCCACCTCCATTACACAATGTATTTTTATATTCTTTAACTTCCACGGTGACACCTCCTGGGTCACCTCATCTGGTCAGACCACTCGTATAGGGTGATTATCATGCAGCATAAAGAAGAAACATTTTGTAAAATTATAGACGGTGCAGCATACGTAACTGTCAGGACATCAGGTAGGAATATTACTCTTAAGCAAAGATCCTTTAGCAAAGGCACATGAGCAAAGTCAAAAAGACAGTTTCTCAGACAGATGTTCCTGAAACTAACAAAATTGTGTCAAATAGTCCTCATATGCGAGTGGGAATGCTCGGAAGAAAACAGGGCCTCTTTACGATGGCGGTCAGATGAGTGGCCGACCGCCATCGTATCGGGCAGGTGACCGACCGACTACATGTTGATGGTTACACCTGCCCAATTACAATACGACCGCCATGCAGGCGGTTGGAAAACGGCTCTTTTGCATTGCAGCTTGTGCTGATGCCCTAGAAAAGGTGCCGGGATAGTACCTAGTTTTTAAAAAGCCCTAGAAAAGGACCTCAGCACATGCCACAATACAAAAGTGCAGTTTTCAAACAACTATGCAGTGTGCCAGGCACCATATGGTACCTGAGACACAGTGCATGGGTTTTTTGGGGGGCACCACATGTGCCCCCTGGCTCCATAGCGGAGGCCCAAGGGGGATGGGGGCCCTGCTAGGGACCCCTAAAGTCCAATTCCATCTGCCTTTATATGGCGCGCGGACAGCCATGTAAAGGCAGAGGGAAGAGGGCCATCGTAATCACTAAGGCAGTGACTGAGCAGGCACCGGCTGTATTGTAGGGATGACGGTCCCACAATTCCCCCGACTGGCTCCTTGAGCCAGTCAGAAAAGCAGCGATCGGTCCCTTCGACTGATGTCTTGGACTGCCGGATCATAATCCGGCGGTCGTACTGCTTCTATGGATGTCCGTGGGCCAGCCCCTGACAGCCTATTGGTGGCAGGACCATGGACATCCTAATAAGGCCAATAGTTTTAATTCACTTTCTAATGTCCGACTATTTTCCCATGAGAACGAAGTTGGACAGCAGGGAAAAATACATGCAGCAGCAGGCAAGACTTCACTGAATTTAGGCTAATATAAGCAAAATATAAAGTATTGAAATATACATTTCCATTGGGAAAGATGACATTCAATTCATTGTTTCGGCTTAATTTCGCTTAGAAATCAAGCTAATTTCATTGTAAATTGGAAGTGTAACTATGGCATATTACTACATTCTCAAAGTATCAGCATATAAAATTACTTCACACCATGAATGATAAATTTCATTTCTAGTAATTGTCACTAGTACATATATGAAGATTATTCTCAGAAAGTTTCAGAGCATTTAGAACTAGTATAAACGTGCAGCACCTGTTTCTCTTTTCTCACTCGCTGCACATTTTTCGCACATGGAAAGATGGAGCTTAAACATGGACCCTCCACAATTTCTATGCCATGTCAACTTTCAATAATTCTTCATACACTTCATTATTTGAAGAGACTGAATAATGAAATCTCGAAAATGTGTGAGTTATTACATTCACATTTCTATTACACGTTAAGAGAATATACAAATGCAATTTAGGAAAGCATGATCGTATGTTATTCATTATGTGCTTTCATCTACTCTACACTTTTATCTGCTTGCTTTTAGGATGCAGTAACTAAATCATCTCATATTGTTTCCCAATTTCTTCAACGTATAGTTAGCGCAATTTGTACACGTTTATCATTTTCTCTCAAAAGGTGTCAAATCATGTTTTATGCTTCAACTAAGGGGTTCAGCAGTTTATCTGCTTCATCACTAGTTTAAAAATTGTATTCCACTTAAGGTTGCACTTAATATAAAATAGCTGTAGCAAAATGTGCAAACATTTTTTTAAAATATTTACACTGCTTTCAAAGTTATGTTTTTAGTAGGACACTAACTGTATTAAGTGTAAAACTTTTTTATAGGGTTCCATAAAAATTCCAGATTCTGTCAATTAAAGCCTGTACTGGCTCACAAGCAGCCTATAGATTTGCTGATTAACCTGTCGCACACATTTACATTTCTGTCAGGCAGCTGGCACACTGGAGAGAAGACTTCCTCTTTCCTTCCTCTCATTTCACAGTAGAGGAGACACTTCTTCTCCCCTTTCAGCTAGCAGGAACCCAATCGTTCAGGAATGTTTTTTTTTTACAATAAAACATATGAAAACTGTTTTGATCAAATTAATAAAGCTGTCCCCCTGCCCACTTCGACCACTGTAATGTGAAAATGTGTCAACGACCGGATGAGTAAGTTAGTGAGTTTGAGCATCAATAATTGAATGGGTGAGTGAGTGTATGGATGAATGGTTGCATGAGTGGATATATAACTGAGTGCATGAATGGATGGGCGAGTGGACAGATGTATCAAGACACTTTATCTCAGTTTTTCAGCCTGAAGCCTAAGCACTAATTATTTTATAAAAATAATAAGAATTAGGGTAGCCAACGTGTAGACCATGCGTATGTTTGCATAACTTTGCATAATATTTTGTATTATCTTACTTTGTGTACAAGGCAATTGGTTTTGCTGTTCTCTTATACAATGACAATAAACTGTTTCTATAAAGAACACAATGATAAGAATTACCACTATAAGGCAAGTACGAGCATTACACCAGCACCTGTCTTAATTATGCCAAAAATGCCCACAATATGTCATGCATTATCACTGTTAACATGTTGAGATTTGCCTTTTACTCGTTTATGTATAATGCATTTTCAGATTCACACTTTCACTCATTAATCCTAACAATGTATAAAACATAGCACACACTGTTACTCATAAAGCATGCAGATGTTGCATAGAGGCATAATTGCAGGCCAAAGAAATATCAGGCATATTGCAGGGCATAAAAATATCATACCTCGTGGCCTGCTGACACCACTGTCGAAATCACTGCTACCATGAAGACCATCCACTCAGGAGCTCCATCTGACCCTTGCCCCCTCCACACTTTTACCAAAGAACTTCTGCTGATCAGCAAACCACTAACACCCATTCTTAATGCATCCATCGACTCAGCCTCCCACACAGAACGCACATCACACCGTACCTCAGAGAGCTCCACTGGCTCCCGATACACAAAAGCACTCAATTGAAACTCCTCACACACATGTTCAAGGCACTACACAACTCACGCCCATCCTACATGAACAGTTGCAGCTGTTGCAGTCAACCATCTAGACATCTCTACTCTGCAGTTAACCAACCCACCATAGGCAGGGCTAGGCACACACAACTTCTCAGCACCAGGATACCCTTGTGGGTGATAGTGCACTTTACAAATTAACATAACATATTGAAAACTTGTTGTTAGAAATGGGGGTCTCTAGTTTGTAGGTTGTTACCCTGTCGAAGTAGGGACCCTTCTTCATAGTCAGGATAAGGGAGTTAAACTCCTAAAAGAAGCCCTGCTCACCCCCTTGGTAGCTTGGCATGAGCAGTCAGGCTTATCTCAGAAGCAGTGTGTAAAGCATTTGCACATAACCAGCAGTAATACAGTGAAAACACTACAAAAGGACACCACAACAGTTTTAGAAAAATAGCCAATATTTATCTGTGTAAAACAAGATCAAAACGATAAAAATCCAACATACAGTTAATTAAAATACTCATAAAGCAAAAATAGACTTTAAAAACAGATTCTTGAAGTCAATAGCTCCGTCCGGGTCTATCACAGCGTAGTGAGCAAACAAATCCAACAGTTCTGGCTGACCGCGGCGTCGCAGGACAGTTATGGTGTTGAGCAGTAACTTTAGATATGCGGGGCGTCGGGGACCTTGCAATGAGCTTTGATGAGTTGGTGTCGGTCCCAGAGGTCTGTGCAGGAGTTGTCGGGCCCTTGGAGTCACAATGCATTGCAGGTCAAACTCCGTGCAGTTGAAGGCGGGAGCGCCGGTGGGCGTCAGGGCTGTGGTGTGAAGTGCAGCGTTGCGGCGTGCCGTGCCCTCAAGTTGCGGTGCAGGTAGTGGCTCGGTGACGGTGATGGAGCAAGGATTCATAAAAACGAAACTTGCTCGGACCAATCCTTCATTAACCTGTACTAACTGTTCAAATATAACTGTAGTGAAATTAATATGCGCCCAACACAGAGACATGGGGAGAAAATGCTTTACGTATGCTTAATAAATGAATAATAACTGTGCAACGCAACTAAACGCACTTTAACTAGTGAAAACGTTGTGCGCATGTGCGGATTAGAATTACGTAGCAGCAACGTGATTAACCTGCTTTGAGAGGGAAAACTCTCACGCATGCTCAAGAAGGACTAATATGCTGTCGTGAAGTACCACAAGCCCGGCATGTACTTGCTTGAACTTAAAAGAATGATGATGCCGATAATGCTTTTGCTTAGAGAAATAAAATTACTATGGGATAGAGTAGAAGTGGGTGGTGAACAGTGAGAATTACATAATTATGAAAATAACGTTTGTTTATAATTCTTTATTGATAGTGTGCATTTGGGCCCAAAATAAAATTGACATTGAAAGAAGATGGTGGTCAAGAGAATGAACTGCGCAAGTTCAGAAAGAGACGTAATGTGACCTGCTGACCGCAGAACTTGAATGACCGCCAAAGACAAAGGACGAAAGCTGTGGGAGCCTGAAGATGTTTGTGACTTGTGAATGGAACATGAATAAAATTATATTTAATTTGCAATAAACTGTAGGGTTTGCAAAACAAAAGGGTCCTAATAAAATTGCCTATGTCAGCATAGCATGATGTGAACTCCCCTAGCCCCGATCAATCATATTCCGTATTTCACCAATATTTGCAACTATTGAGGGTGGGAAATGTTGAAAAGAAGACTATAACTAGAGTGACTTTAGAATAATAATTAATCGATTCGATCGAGCGAGTGAGAGAGCAAGCTGCTGCTGGGATTAGAGAGAAGCTGCTGATTGATTGCTGATGCAGAGAGGAGCAGACTGGGAAGATTCAAATCCGAATGACAGCCTGAGTAGAGTCGAAGATTCCAGAAGAATATCAAGGAGGGAGAGAGTGTAAGAGAGGGAAATTGCCCTGGTGCGTCAGGTCTATGGAGAAGTTTAGTAAGTATCTGTCCTGTCCTGATCCTGTCCTATAGTCTTTGTCTCCTGATTCTAACTCAGGGGACCTCCATCATTCCTTTGGCCAGAGGGGTGGTTTTCCCCATTTCAGTTGGTAATTATTATTATTCCTCTTCATAATTTGCATATTCTTTGCAAATGTATTTTATGTGAACCCTTTTGTCTCTTCATCTATCCACTCCATTGCATTTATTTGTTGAACGGATTTGTGTGTTATAAGTTGTGTTTGTTTAAATTAAATGTTCTCTACTTTATGACGGATGATGGTGCTTGCACTGTAAAATTGTATAAATGAGCGTTCAAATTTATGAATGAAATTTTAAATAAAACTTATAAATCTTACCCAGAGTATGTGATTATTTCACTAAGGTCTAAAGATTAGTTAGACTATTGTCAATATCACTATCAACTAATTTCAACTAATGGTCCATCGATCAGAAGAAAATGTGTTGATTCGTGAAAGATTAGTTAGACATTAAATAGTTTTTCACAATTCTATCTGGAGTTACAAAGGGTTAACTAATCAGAACTTAAGTGAACTACAAACGTGATCCCAGCGGAATTGACCAGAGAGTGTGAAATTGTGCATGGGGCCCAGTTGAAATATTTTGAGTTATAAAGTGTTTATCTTTGGCTTTTCCGCTGGATCAGTCTTTCTGATAGCAGAGATATGGTTATTATTGATTAGTTTGGTGATTATTGGTTATCAGTTATTGATTATTAATTATATGTTTTCACACTAAGAGTTAGTGTCGCGTTCTATGTTGTCTGGAAGTACAGGTACAGAGATACCTGGGAATCCCGGGAATGGAATTTAGAAGAGTGTGGTAAGGAAATCACACTGCAGAAGGTTACTCGTCTGTTGTCGTAATACTGAGAAGCTACGGAGGGCTGGCAGTATTACAGTAGGGACTATATCGTATAGGAGTAGAGTGTGAATGATAGCAAAGGGTCCACATGTGAAACTTAGGCCATACTCGAAGGAGGAGTATCCATAGAGGAGTAATAGGTTCTCCCCAAGCTTAAGTGAAGGGTAAACAGTGGTTTTTACTCGCTGTGAAAGGAAGTACTTTCTCTTTGAAGCAAGTGAAGAAACTATCTGTGGTTTAGTGGAGCAGACCGAGCAGCGCTGTTTTTACGTTGTTACTAACAGAAATGTACAAAGAAAAGATAGAAAATACATTGCCGTATTACCTTGTGAAGGGAGGGTCAGTAGCCGGAGTCAAACTGACGTCACAGAGAGCCGCGCTGATATTGGTTGAGACAGCGGGTGTGTAACAAGTGCAGATTGTAAAGGGAGGGTCAGTAGCAGGAGCAATACTGACATCACAAAGAGCCACGCTGTCATTGGGCAGAACAGTGGCTGTACTGTAAGCCTTGATTGGCCAGTGGACAAGAACCCTATTGATATTGGCTGTGTGAGAAGATATGTAGTGAATTCTGATTGGGTTGTTGGTGTGAGCCACGCTGGTATAGGACGAGTATTAAGTAAATAGAATACGAAGAAGTGCGGAAGAGTTTTCAAAGTTTGTCTGTGAAATTTAAGTAGATACAGGAGTTGGAAGAATGAAACTGATTAATAAAATCAAAAATTTCTTTAAGAAGAACAAGCGTGTGGTAACTAAGGAGGGAATACTTATGTCGCATCCTTTATGACGAGGGAACGAGGATATCATACTTGTATTTGGTTGGAGAATTGGGTAGAATATACGAAAGGGGATGGTGTTCTAGCTTTTCCGGAGCATGGTACATTTAATGTAAGGATTCTTCAGAATTTGAGAAATCGGATGGATTCATTGGAGCCAAATCCTAGGTTAACACAGTATGAAGCGTTGGAGGAATGGGAAGTAGAGGCATTTGATCGAGAAAGATACAGAGGAGATGAAAAATAGGTAGAGGATTTCTTCCTAGATATCCGTATGAGACTTGAGGAGATCAGATGAAAAGATGGAGAAGAGTTGTGGTAACAGAGGGCTTGCATCCAGTGTTAATGGCTGAGGATCAAGTAGGGAGCAAATGTAAGGAGAAAATAAAGCACTCAGGTACGACAGGAACAGGGTGTGATAAATCTGACGTTGAGTTACTAGAGGACATTTTAGTTAAAAGACCTCCGCCCTATCAAGAGAATGTTAGAGATACTACTCCTAGTGCCCCAATGATGGGAACTCCATTAGTTCCACAAGTCCTATATGATCCAACAGTCACAAAGATACTACAAGAGAAGGAAAAGGATGTTTTGAATAAGACGAAAAAAGAAATAATTCAGAAGATGAATCAGTTAGGTTTGAATGCTGAAGCATTGACAGTGCCGATTATAATTGGGCCTGTTATTCCATTATATGGTGATAAGCAGGACATTCCAAAATTACAGAAAGAGATAGTCCCGCAAAGAAAAGAGGTAGTGATGTCAGACGATCAAACTAGTGAAAGTGATTCTAATGTCTCATTATTAGATCTCCCAAGTATTGGACAGAAACCCCAAAGAGAATTATACCAGTAAATACAAGGAGGAGAGAACCAACTGTTATTCCAGTAGCACGAAATTCAAAAGGGTTCTCGCCAGAAGACCTAGAAGAGTGGGCAAAAGGAATGGAAAAGAAAACACCCCAACCACAATATATAGATGTAAGCAAGTAGAGGGTAGATTTAGAAGAAATGATTTGGCACAATAACTTCCGACGGGTTAGGTACATATGGAGAGGATGAATTGTTGTTTTTGTGTAAAAGTATAACATGGAGAGTAAAGAACCTACATGAGAAAATAGTAGAAGTAGCTATGGAATTTGGAATAGATGTAGAAAAGTCAAAAATACTACAAAAACCATATAGATCAGAATTTACTGAGAAGGATTTGAAAAGTTTGAATGCATCAGGAAGGAGATTACAGATAAAGGAGTTAATGACTATTTTGAAGATATGGAGAGATGTAGATCGATGGAGAAGTAAATGGACAAAAAGGTGGGATGAAGTAGCTACGAAAGGAGCATCTACATTCCCATTAAGAGAAACAGAACAGGTTGAAAGGGTGTGTCCAATGAGAGAAGTTTCTGGTGGTGAATATGTTCATGTTCCTTGGACTAGACAGGATATTTTGTCTTTTACGAATGATTTTTCTAGACTAAGGGAGAAGCCATTTGAATGGTATAAGCAGGTAGAGAAGTTTGTAAAGGTCTCAAAGGTCTTGTTGAAAGATTTGGATGGCCTGTTTGATATAGTGGTACCAGCTGATTTGTAGACAGAATGTAAAATTACTGTTGATTGGCCGAGTGAAGAATATCCTAGAGATGCTAAGACAGGAGCACCTTCAGAGGATGTGATGAGAAAGTACCAACAGGTGATTACTTTCTTGAAAGGCAAAATTCCCCCAAAGGAAACAGGTTGGGTTAAAATAGATAGAACTCAAGAACCAAGAGAGTCAGTACATGCATATTATGAGAGGTTATTGCAGGTTTTTAAACAGTACAGTGGGTTTGAAAATATTGGTGATAAGGATATGGGACATTTTGTGTATAGGTTTGTGTGTGGATTGAGATCAGAAATTAGTCAGATGATTCTACAGCACATGCTTTGCTGGCAAAGTAAGCCCATAGATGACATCTTAAAGTATGCAAAGTATTGTAGTGACGATATTGATGCAAAGCACAAGAAGCTGAAAGAGAAAATGATTTGGGCACAAGTGAAGTTAGCAGAACACCAAGAGGCGAATGCTGGTCCTCAAAATGATAACCAGTCGAATGATCAAAATCAGAATGGTCAAGTATCAAATGGAAATAAAGGGAAAGGGCGAATGAGTAGAGAGGAAGCGAAAAAGAAATATCCTTGTCACGCGTGCGGAAAGCATGGACATTGTAAGAATGAGTGTAGAAATGTTCAACAGAGTAATGGGGTAAATCAAAATTTACATCCACTGATGCAGAATGAGGTGGTTGTGAATCAGCAGCAACAGGTAGTTACTCCTCAATTACTGGTGCCACAAGCCCCTATACCAAATCAAGTGAACTCTCCGGTGCAGAGATACAGTATGAACACCGGATTTCGTGGAGAAAGTGGTAAGAATACACAAACAGTTCAACAATTTTGGATGCAGAGTAATGAGAGTGATTCTGACACGTCACAATGACGGTGCCTGAGGGGGGAGGAAGAATGCGTGCTTGGCGCATCCTTGGTGGTAGATCAGTCAGGTCCATTTGTTGATGGGAAAGTGGAAGGTAATGATATCACTTTCTTAGTGGATACTGGTGCTACCAGTTCCACTGTGAGAGCAGCGGAAATTCCCACCTACCCCTCTCGGGAGAAACTATACAAGTTGTAGGAGTCTCAAATAAGCAAATAAAGACCCCAGTCACTAAACCAATAAAAGTGAAGATTGGAAATTTCAAAGACGTGCATCGGTTTGTGGTATGTGATTTGAGTCCAGTAAACCTGTTAGGGAGAGATTTGCTGTGCAAAATGAATTGCACAATCTATTGTACGCCTGATGGTATTGCCTTCCAAACTCCTGATGAAGATGTTGTGTATACAATGATACTAGCAAAACAGGGAACAGAAGTGGATGAAATGTTTTCACTTCTTACTGAAGACAGTTTACTGGAAGAGCTGAGAAACACAGTCAGATCAGATGTGTAGAATGTTTCAGGAAAAGAAATTGGTCTGATGGCAAATGTAGATCCAATTAAGATTATGGTGAAGGAAGATGCGATGTACCCAAACACTCCTCAATACAAAATGAGCCCAGAAGTAAAAGCAGGAGTTGCTTCAGATGATTGAACAAGGTATTCTAAAAGAAATACTGAGCAGTCCTTGTAATTCGCCAATCATGGGCCTTAAAAAGCCTAGTGGCAAATATAGAATAGTGCAGGATTTAAGGAAAAATAATAAGATAGTAGTACCTTGTTGTCCAGAAGTACCAAATCCAGCAGTGATACCAGCAAATACCATGGGATGCACATTGGTATACAGTAATTGATTTGTGCCAAGCATTCTTTTTGATTCCCTTACACCCGGATAGTCAATATCTTTCTGCATTCCGGTTCGGAGACCGTGTTCTGGCATGGTGCCGAGTTCCTCAGGGGTACACAGAGAGCCCCTCAATTTTTAATCAGATCTTGAAAAAGTGTTTAGGGACATTGGTAATGCCTGAAAATTCAGTCTTGGTTCAGTACATTTATGACCTATTGGTGGCATAAAAAAACACGAGAAAATTGCAGTTTTGTCAACAAGAAGTTCAATATTTAGGACACAAGATAGAAAGAGGAGTCAGGAAAGTGATGCCAGAAAGAATAAAAGTGATTCGACAAATGAGTTTACCTAAAACTAAGAAAGAGGTACGAATGTTTTTGGGAGTGATTGGATACTGTCGTCAGTGGATCAGTGGATTCTCATTGCTTGCAAAACCCTTAATAAGGTTGACATGAAAGGATGTGACATATCCGATTGAGTGGGATGATGAGAGTGAGGAAGCATTTGTGAAACTGAGAGATTGTTTGTGTCAAGCACCAGCATTGGGAATGCCAGATTATATGAAGGAATTTGCATTGTTCTGTTGTGAACGAGAAGGATGTGCACTTTCAGTGTTAACACAGAGACATGGATTGTCACGACGTCCAGTGGCATATTTTTCAGCCACTTTAGATTCAGTGGCTGCGGTTTTGCCTGGCTGCTTAAAAGGAGTAGCTGCTACTTGTGTGAGTCTGGAACAAAGTGAATCGATTGTAATGGGACATCCCTTAAAGGTATATGTGCTGCATTCAGTCAAGATCCTTTTAACAAGGGCTCGTACTCAGCACTTGACCCCTAGTCGGCTGACTAAGTATGAAAGAGTGATTCTGGGTGCTGAGAATGTGAGTGTGATAAGGTGTACCACAGTGAACCCTGCAACCTTGTTACTAGATCCATATTGTGAGGAAGTAAAAGAAGAGGTTGATCATGATTGTCTAGATGTAACAGAAATGTGTACTAAGACCAGACCAGACCAGACATTTGTGACATTGCATTAGGAGAATCAGACTTTGTATTGTTTGTGGATGGGTCATGTCTGAGGAAGGCGAATGGAGAATTGAGTTCTGCCTATGCTGTATGTACTGTATCTGCTATTCTAGAACCATCTGTCTAAAAGGAGTCAGATCTGCACAAATAGCCGAATTGGTCACAGTGACAAAAGCTTGCAAATTTGGGAAACAATTGAGAATAACCATATTCACGGATAGTCCATATGGTTTTGGGGTTGTGCATGATTTTGGCCAATTATGGAGGCAAAGGGGATTTCTGACCTCTCCAGTTTCCCCTATTAGAAATGGCAAAAATGTTAAAGAACTCTTGGAAGCACTACAATTGCCAAAAGAAATTGCAGTGGTCAAATGTGCCTCACATAAGTCAGGAAATGATTATGTGACAAGTGGCCATAGATATGCTGACCAAGTTGCACAATTTTTTGCTCGAAATACAATGGCTTTGAACAGAGGGTTGGAAAATGAAGTTATCAATTGCCAACTAATGTTCTTTTCTGATTTTGAAACATGGGATGAAGTAAGGCAGTTACAGGATGAGGCAGATGGAAGAGAAAAGGAGCTCTGGATTAAATCAGGTTGCACAAGGAGAGCAGATGATGAGGTTTGGGTGAGCCCGGATTGTAGACCAATAATGCCAGATAGCTTGTTATCACAAATGGCGAGGGTGTATCATGGAGCTACACACATTGGGAGGGATGCCATGATTAGACACTTCAGACAAACATGGTACAATCCCAAGTTTAGGGCAGTTGCAGAGAGTCTTTGCCAAAGATGTTTAACCTGTCAACAGCAAAACCCAGGTAGAAAGACAGTTGTTAATTGGGGAAAAATTGGAAAGGCAGAAGGACCATTTACACGATTGCAGCTTGATTTAATAGAGTTGCCTCCGTGCAATGGTTTGAAGTTTGAGAACTCATGCCTAGATTTGTATTTTCAGTCACTTTGGAATCAGATAGAGGAACTAATTGTATAATGAGATAATTCAATTGATTTGTACAGCTTTTAAAATTGAGCAGAAATTACATTGTGCCTATCGACCAGAGGCTTCTGGAATAGTTGAACAGCTAAATAGCACAATAAAATAGAGGTTATGGAAAGTGTGTGCATCCACCTCACCTCACTGAAATGGCCTGATACTTTGCTCCTTGTATTAATGAGTCTTAGGAGCATTCCTGACAAAAGAACAGGATTAAGTCCACACAAAATTCTCATGGGAAGATCATTGAGACAAGCATTTGTACCTGGAAACAGATTGATGAACATAACTGATGATCTAGTACTGGACTATTGTAAAGGACAGGCTGATCTGTTACGTTCTGTGTCTCATCAGGTTGCAGAAGATGCAATCACAACATAGCCGAACCAAGCCCATGATTTGTGTCCAGGAGATTGGGTTGTGGTGAAGAAACATGCGAGGAAGACGTGTTTGGAACCCAGGTGGAGAGGACCTCATCAAGTCATATTGGTCACAACGACAGCAGTAAAGTGTGCTGGCTTGCCAAACTGGATTTATGCCAGTCATACACAAAGAGTCCCAAGTCCACTTGAACAAGAAGAACAGCCACTGGTAAAACAAAGAGAAGAACCAGAAGCTGGGGGTTGTGAAGTCGAAGGAAACAGAGAAACAAACTCTGAAGAGCGCATCGATGATGAACAACCAAGTACCAGTCAAGTAGAGTGGGCACCAGATACAGTCTTGTCCGGGGCGCATAAAGAACATTTCCTTCGCGCTCTTCCTCTTCTCTCTTCCTTTTAGATGTTCCTTTTCTGGAGGACAGGATCCCGGGAGGCTTTGAGGGATGGAACAACACAACACAAGAAGCGGTAAGTATGTCTGAAAATAAGGAGGTTATTCTTCCACCACAGCCAGGTGAAACAGAGTAGTGCTAAAGGGACTGAGGGAAAGGAAAAAAAAGGGGGAAAAAACAAAACTAAGGTGCACTTTATCTATGGGGGCTTTTGCTTCGTGCTGCCCGGTTCAACTGTTTCTTGGACATGCTAGCTTTGGTGAGCCTCTGCTATAAAAGGGGTAGGGGAATGCTGAGCAGTGAGGTAGGAAAGAAAGGAGGGGAAACAACCAAGGGCCGTCAACACCCAGAGTCGGTGCCTAAGCCTTCCCTCATAAGGTTTGGATGGTGAGGCTTCTTGACCCACCCTCCACCCACCAACATACCCTTGCGCCCGCAGCACGTACCGCCTTAAGCCGCAGCCCTCCTGGGTTGCGGCGGCTCCTGCGCATCTCCTGGGGTCCACCACTCTTCCCACCACACGTCTGGGTCTTCTCTGGTCTCTTCGCCTTCCACCGCCACAGCTCTGGTTTCCGCGTTCTGCTGGGGGTCGTCCTATTGTCCAGTCCCGCTTCTGCTGGAGTCGATCATCCAGGAATCCTCTCTTACGTCTTCTTTCCAGCCGGTCTCCTCTTCCTGGTTGCAGACATCCTTTCTCGCTGTCTTCAGCTCCTTTTCTCCTCCCCTCTGGAAACTGGATTGGTCTTTCTTGTTCACGTGCTGGCTTTGCGCTGGCACTGACCCTGGAACCACCGTAGTTCCGCCCTGGGAAGGGGAAGGACAGTCCGTCGTTAGTGTCTTCTTTGTTCTGGGGCTCTCCTCTACATCCGCGGCACACAGAAACCAGGGTAAGCGATCTATTGGCACCTCATGGTTTCGGGGGGGTAATTGCGGGTCTTCCTCACATCCCCCTCCCCTAACATTCTTGTGTACAAGCAAGGGGTCTAGAGGGTATCGGGATAGATAGTCCAAATTGGCTAGGTTCTTTCCTTTCCTACGGAGGATGGTAAAGTGCAGTGGTTCCCAATCTGTGCGCCACGGCACCCTGGTGTGCCATCAAAACAAGCCAGGGGCGCTGTGAACACAGTTTGGGAACCACTGTCAAGGCCTTTGACCTCTTCTTTCGAACTGCACAGCTCTGCTACCAAAGCTGCGAGAGAAAGTGACATCAAGAGAAACAACAGAAACATCCAATAAATAACTTTTCAATGCACTGCCAAAACGCACACCATGGGCTGCAAAGCTTTATTGCTACAAGGGGAAAACAATCAGAGCTGCGCACACAACGGCAGATGATGAGTCCTAACCCTGCCACCTTCACCCCCGTGTCAGAACTGAGCAGGCAGGAACATTTGGAAACCCTCTGTTCATCTTTCTGCATCATTAGTGTCTGCTTTGTTCTGGGGCTCTCCTCCACATCCGCGGCACACAGAAACCAGGGTAAGCGATCTATTGGCACCTCATGGTTTCGGGGGGGTAATTGCGGGACTTCCTCACATCCCTCTCCCCTAACATTCTTGTGTACAAGAAAGGGCTCCAGAGGGTATCGGGATAGATAGTCCACATTGGCTAGGTTCTTTCCTTTCCTATGGATGATGGTAAAGTCACTAAAGCGGAATGACTGCAACGTGAGGAACCATCATAAGATTCTTGGGTTGTGCTCTTTGTTTCGCTATAGCCATTCTAATGGGGCGTGATCTGTGTAAAGAAGGAACTCTCTAACCTCTAGGTAGTAGCGAAGAGATTCAATGGCCCATTTTATTGCTAGTTCTTCCTTCTCGATCACCGCATAGTGGGTCTCTCGGGGAAAGAGTTTCCGACTGATATATATGATTGGCCGCTCTTGATTCTTGTCATCTGTTTGTGATAATACAGCCCCAAGACCCTTTTCTAATGGTTGCAGGACACTTGTCAGTTCCTGCTTAAGGGAGTCAGGCAATTCTGGGTCGATACTTTGTTCGGCCAAGGCAAAGGAGGTGCTACCTACCAAAACAGGAAGGGGGCCCTCCCATTTTTTTTGTCTGTTTATATGGTATATTTGTGTGTGTTTTTCTTGTGAGGGCCCAATTCCAGTTTATAAGTTACCATTTCTATGATTGTATACGGGCCTTGCCACTGACCTAACAACTTCTGTTCAGAGGTGGGCATCATGAGAAGGGCCTTGTCTCATACCTCCAAGGTACGCTCTTTAGCTTTCTTATCGTATTGCTTTTTCTGGGTGGATTGGGCTCTCTCCATGTTATTTCTAACAATCTCTCTCACCTGATTAAGGTGAGTTTTTACACTAGTTACGTACTCTAAAAGGGGTTTTGAGTCATCTTTCTCCTCTTCCCATTCCTCTCTAGCCATGTCCAAGAGAGTCGAGGGTTGTCTTCCGTACAGTAGTTCAAAAGGGGAGTAACCTGTACTTTTCTGTTGCCCGCAACGGATGGCAAACAGCCCCAGGGGACGTATATCCTCCCACTTCCTTGCTTCTAGATTCAATAGTTTCTTTAAGTTCGCTTTGAGGGTGGAATTGTATCGTTCCACTAGCCCATCTGTTTGGGGGTGGTATGCCGCGGTGCGGATTTGTTTGATCTTTAGTTAGCGGCATACCTGCCGCATCAACCTTGAGGTAAAGGGGGTTCCTTGGTCGGTAATGATCTCTCTCGGGAAACCCACCCGTGAAAAGATGTCAAGCATGGCTTTAGCTATCTGTGTCGTGTTTGGGTGTCGGAGGGCTATGGCCTCTGGAAACCTTGTGGCATAGTCTACAAGAACTAACACATATCGGTACCCGCTACGGGAAGGGAGAAGAGGCCCAATTATAGCCATACCCACCCGCGAAAAGGGCTCGTCGATTATCGGCAGGGGACTTAAAGGGACCTTGGGGATACATATCGACTATGCTTTTGACAGACTGCGCACTCTTTGCAATAGCGGCGGATTTGTTGCAAATCCCTGGTCAATAGAATCTAGCTAGGATAGCTTTCTCCGTTTTATCTGCCCCTAAATGCCCCCCAAGAGGTGGCTATGTGCCAAGAATAGGACTTTCTCCCTAATGGGTTGGAGTACTAATAACTGGGTTGACATCGCTTTCCCTCCCTTTCGGTGCAACAGACCTTGTTGAGTGAAAAATTGGGAACCTACTTGATGGGGATCTTCCTGATTAGTGGCTGTGAGAAAGTGGCTCTGTATATACTGTTCCCAAATAGGTACAGTGTGTACAGAGTCCACAGTCCCCAGAGGTTTGGCAGAGGCTAAAGTTAGATATAACCTTACTCTCTAAAATGGTAGCTTGGTCGAGCAGTAAGGCAGTATCAGAGGGCAGTGTAAAGCATTTGTTGTACACACTCAGTCAGCAAATGGTCTCACACACTCAATAACTGAACTCTAGGCCAATGGGTTATTTAAAAAATATATGCTTGTTTTATTTTAGAACCAACAATAGGTATTAAAATATACTTTCTCAGAATGAGATGCTTTAGGTAAATACTTTTGCAATATGCAATTGACTTTTGTAAATACTGATTACAGGTTGTTGCAATAGGCAACACAATTTCAAACACAATAATGCATTGAGCTCAGTGGATGTTTTAAGTTATTTGCAATAAATTACTTTCAGGATTACTTTTGTAACTCCAGGACTGGATCCTAGATTCAGTCCCGGGACAGTTCTTAGAAACAAGTGATAAAAGTCGACTTAGTTACTGTTGGGATTCATAGGCAATATTTTGCTATTTTAAAAGTTGACACAGAAGAAATGTAATAGAAATGTAATAGAAAAACAGTCAATGATTCCCTATGGGAGAAAATGCAAGTTACAGGTAAAGTAGGTTCTCGTTACTTTTGTAATCCAGTACTGGGCTCCTAGGCTCAGTACTGGGACATCTATCTAGAACAGGTAAGTAATTACGTTTTCACAGTTGGTACGATTTTTAAAGAATATTTGAAGTTTGCAAAAATCGGCACTTAGAAGAAATTTCACCGAAAAACAGTCAATGATTTCCTATGGAAGAAAATTGGGTTACTAGTAAGTACGGTTGTGAATATTTGTCAGGGTCAGTGCTGGGCACCAAGATCCAGCACTGGGATCTCTCCTAATAGCAGGTGAGTATTTTCGTTTTCGTTTCTCGGTTGATTTTTGGTGAATATTTTAAGTTTTAGAAACTCCACACTTAGAAGAAATTTCAAAAGAAACCAGTCAATGTTACCCTATGGAGGAAAATTGGGTTATCGGCTTTTGAGTAAGTACTCGACTGGCAGAGTTAAGGTTCTGGGCACAGACTCAGGGGTCTCCTAGGGTCAGGTAGGTACAGTTGTTACACCCTCAGCGGCACAGGGGCAGCCGGGTGCAGAGTGAGTTAGGCCCAATGTTATCCTATGGGAGGCAGGGGGGCCTTGGTTGGTGGCTGCTGACTAGCAGGCCACGCGGCTGTGGGAGCTGGGCTCCTGGTCACTTGGTCAGGGCAAATGGGGAAGTAGATAGGTGTAGAGGTTACACTGCCAGGGCCACTCGGGCGGCGGGGTGCAGGGTGCTTTTGAGCCTTCGGGCGCTCAATGGATTTCAATGGGAAAGCTCCTGTTTGAAAAAAGGCTGCAAGCTCGGGGATGAAGATTCTTCAGGTGCCACCACCACTTCGAGAGGTAAGTTGGGTAGTTGGAGGATAGGTAGGTACCCAGGAGTTGGGCACAGGGGGCCGCAGGGCGCCGGGTGCAGGGGTGCCTTTTGGTGTCGGGAAATCTTACCCTCTGTTGATTGCGGTTGGGGGGTACCTGTTCTGAGGCTGCAGGCGTCGTCAGGAGCATCAAGGTGAGTCCTTGGGTGCCGGATTCGGGGTCACAGTCACCGGGGGGACGTCCTCGGGGTCTTTGTTCACTCCGGCACAGGCCAGGCTTGGCGGGTGCAGAGTGTGCAGGGTTCGCGGTTCCGGGCTGATGCCAGGGGTTAGAAGCTGGTTTTGAGCAGAGCCTCTCCTCATGGGAGTCCCAGGTGCTTAGAGCCAAAAGGTAGCCAGGTGCTCCAGGGTTTGTGAGGTTGCTGGCCACAAGAGGTGCCGGGATGTAGCAGGAGCAGGTTTGAGGGTCGACAGGCCGGTAGGGCTGGGGCCAAAGCAGTTGGTGTCTTCCTCTTCTTAGCAGCTGCACGGCAGGTCTTCTTTCTTCTTGCTCTTCTTAGTTTTTCAGAATCTGGAATCTAAGGAAGGAAGAATCAGTGTGCCCCTAAATACTAGATTTTTACAGGTAGGTAAAGGGCAGGTCTTCTTTCTTCTTGATCTTCTTTGCTGTTTCGGAATCTGGATCTACGGAAGGAAGGTTCAGGGTGCCCCTAAATACTAAATTTAGGGGCGTTACAGGTAGGTAAAGGGCAGGGACCACTGGGTCCTTTTCCTGGGGTGGGTACACCCCCTATCCTGCCACTCTCCTGTGGGAGGGGGGCAGTAGCCTAGTCCTGATTGGACAGAGCCTCCCATCTTCAAGATGGCGAGCGCTCGGAGATGTGCTTCACCTCGCCTCACCCACCTGAGGGGTGGTCTTGGCAGGCTGGCACATCCCCTGTCCTTATTTGGGGTTTCCGGCCAGGCTTCCCGCCAGAGTGGGGCTAGCAAGTGGCCTGGGGAAGCTCACAGAGGTGGCATGCATTTGAAGCTTCCCCCTGTCCATCCTGGGGGAGGAGACCTAGCACTTCGCCCAGGATGTGCATTGTTGCAGGCCCAGGAGAGCGGGGGCTCTCCTACCCAGGGGTCCAGCAACATGTCTGCTGTGTGGCAGCCTAGGCAGCCTCCCAGACAAGACTTGGATTGTAGGTTAGGTTTCAGGGGGCATCTCTAAGATGCCCTCTGGGGTGCTTGGTACATTAAATCCCCCACTTGCATCAGTGCGGGTTTAATGTGCTGAGAAGAGTGATACCAAACTTCTCAGTCTTCAGTGTTGCCATTATGGTGCTGTGGAGTTCGTGTTTGACGAGCTCTCAGCACCATGTACTCTTAAATGGCAGCACTGCACTTACAGTGCCCAGGAATTGACCTGGGTACTGTAGGGGCACAGGGCTCATGCTCCTGTGCCCACACCACTGGCATAGGGCACCCAGCTAGAGGGGTGGCTGATGTATGCCAGAGCAGTGTAGGTGTTGGGCATGGCACACAGGGATGTGTTCCATGTCGACTCTTTGTTTTGTCTTGTACCCAGACACTCAGCCTGCAAGGGCAGTGTGTGTGTGTGTCAAGAATTCCTGTCATACAAGGGAAACACGCCCTTATGTAAACAGGAGAGCTGTTACATAACTCAAGGGAAACACGCCCTTATGTAAACAGGAGAGCTGTTACATAACTCAAGGGAAACACGCCCTTATGTAAACAGGAGAGCTGTTACATAACTCAAGGGAAACACGCCCTTATGTAAACAGGAGAGCTGTTACATAACTCAAGGAAAACACGCCCTATAAAGGGAGGAACCGGGAGGTACAAGGCTGTCGGATATTGTGTTTACACCGACGTACCTGCTTCGTGAAGAGCAGTGTTCCGGAGTGGTGCTCCAGTAAGGCAAGAACGGAGGTAGGTCGAGTCGTTACTCCCTGGGCCGTGTCTTGCCCCATCGTCACCTGTGAAGGACCCAGAAGCTCTACCGGTCAACCATTGAGCTTCGCTTTTTGACTCGGCTGAGTCCAAGCGCAGTGGAGCTTTTGCTGGTTGGAGTCGTAACTCCCAGCCCGACCAGAGACACAGGGACTGCCAGCTGTAACGCACACCAGGAGGTGTTTGCCGCGTTACAGACTCGGAAGTCCACAGGATCGATCGAGCGGCTGCTCTCGGTTCAGTCTTCTTGCTTATGATTGGGGTATCGGTGACGCATCACCAGGAGGTGACTCCGCGTCCCGGTGCAGTCTGAGGAAGAGGTTGAGCGGCTGCTCCCTTCAGGTAGAGACCCCGGCTGGGTGTTTCCCTGACTCCTCGATTCTCCCCAACACTCTTCGTGCCCCTCACAGCCTACCGATTGGCATTGTCGGCCATTACATTTCTGCCCTCTGTTGGCATACGCCGGGATCGGCGTATATGCAGAGGACGGTTAGGACCATCCGTGCTGTGGGCTGGTAACGTACTTAGCCTGGAGGATTCCAGTGACTATAACTTTTGTTTGTTCTTTGTATATTATTTGCCTTCATTAAAAGAACTAACCCTTCACAAGTGGTTGCGTCCTCATTGTCGTGTCTGTTAAACGATCCTGAGACGTTCAGGGCGTTACAAAATATCCGACCTTAATAACACTAACTGTCTCCCGGTCGATAACAGACATGGCAACACTTGATGATGTGCTGGCTGCTTTAGCGGCCATGCAAGTTGAAGTGGCTGCCTCTAGGCAAGAAACAGCCGATGTAAAAGCCAGACTGGATGCTATCCAATTGGACCCGCTCACGCCCAGCACCTCCCTCACGAACCAGACCCCTGCGGTAGTAGTGGAAATGCCGGTAGCCATCCCCTTGGCAACACCAGAGAGGTACAGTGGGGATCCTAACACAGTGCAGGTATTCCTCACACAAGTGGCGCTACATTTATCGTGCAAACCAAAGGCGTTCCCCACGAGTCAGGCTCGTGTGGCTTTCCTTATATCCTATTTGGCTGGAAACGCGGCACAATGGGCCGTACCTCTGGTGAGCAGGGACGACCCCCTCTTATGTGATTGGGGTGCTTTTCGCGAGGAATTCCTGAAGGTATTCGACAGAAGGGCTGACTCGTACACGGCGGACCGTGAAATGCTTGAGTTGAGACAGGGATCCAACGACCTGGTGCAGTATCTCAACGCGTTCCGAAGGCTGGTTGCGGAAACCAAGTGGCCTGTTGCTAAACAGACGGCGCTCTTCCATCAAGGGCTGTGCGATGAGCTCAAGGACGCCGTGGCTCATATTGACCCTCAACCCAAGACATGTGAGGGCCTTATCAACCTGGTATTACGGCTGGAACATAGGCTAAGTGAAAGAAAGGGGGATCATGGGAGAAAAGGAAAATCCCTTCCATCCTATGTGACGGTGGGAAGTCCTGAAACTTCCACCGCATCCAAGGGAGAACCCATGGACATCAGCGCAATACGAGCGAGCCTCACAGCCACGGAGAAAGAGTCACGCCGTAAACAAGGATTGTGCCTATATTGTGGCAAAAAAGGCCACTACGTACGTGAATGCCCTGCCAAACCGAAGACGTCACGTTATCGGGCCAACCGGTCGGTAACAGCCGTGGTGGACATACCGGCGGAAAACTAGAGGACTCCAAGACCAGAGAAGGGGCATCTCGGAGTCACTCATCCATCCCTTCACTTTCCAACTCGGTCACTAAGGGACAACGACACCTGTTTATCACGGTGCACGTGGGAGTGCATGACCAGTGGATACCCGTTGTGGCCATGGTGGATTCAGGGGCCACTGGCATGTTTATGGACCACAACGAGGCATGCAGGCTAGGGCTAGTGCTTCTTCCCAAAGCAGTACCCGAAGACGTCTATGCGGTAGACGGAAGGCGATTGGTGACGGGGCCCATCGGACAGCACACGGGGGTCCTTCCGATGAGATATGGGAGGAACCATTTGGAACAAATCGATTTTAACATCATCCGAGCGCCCCAATATGGCGTCATATTGGGATTGCCGTGGCTACAGAAACACAACCCCTTTGTGGATTGGCCAACACATCGCATCGAAATGACGTCACCGTATTGCATCCTGCATTGTGGAATAAGAACGGAATCCCTTGACGCAGATGAGAGCGGGAGTCAGACGGTGGCTACAGCGGCAGAAAAAGATGTGGCTCTCCCCCAGGCTTATCACAGTTTTGAGGATGTATTTGATGAGGTGAAGGCGGAAGTGCTACCACCACATAGACAGTTTGACTGCCAGATCGACCTGGTGCCAGGGGCCAGCGTTCCCAGCGGCAGGCTGTATGCCCTGACGGAGCCTGAAAACGTGCATCTCCGGGGGTACCTGGATAAACTCCTCAAGCTAGGATTCATCCGCCCGTCCAAGTCTCCGGCCGCCTCGCCACTCTTCTTCATCCCGAAGGCTAATGGGGAGCTGAGAGCCTGTGTGGACTTTAGGGCATTGAATGCGATAACCATAAAAAATCGGTACCCCTTGCCTCTCATCAGTGTACTTCTGGAACAGGTCAAGAAAGCTCGTATCTACACCAAGTTGGATTTGAAAGGGGCATACCATCTGGTGCGCATGAGGGACGGAGACGAGTGGAAGACCGCCTTTAAGACCAGGTTCGGCCTTTTTGAGTACCTCGTCATGCCGTTCGGTCTGTGCAACGCCCCGGCAGCCTTTCAGTACTTTTTGAATGAGGTATTCAGAGAGGAGTTGGATATCTACGTGGTCGTATATATCGACGACATCCTCATCTATTCGTCCAGTGTGGAGGAGCACGTACACCACGTCAAAGCTGTGCTCCAAAAGCTGAGGGAAAACATGCTGTTTTGTAAACTCAGCAAGTGTGACTTCCACGTCACATCTGTGGAATTCCTCGGAGTGATGCTGAGTCCAGAGGGACAGGAGATGGCAGAACGAAAGATCAAGGTGGTGAAAGAATGGCAGGTGCCCCAAAGCGTGAAGGACGTCCAAAGTTTCATTGGCTTCGCCAACTTTTACAGGCGGTTTATAGATGGATTTTCAGGAGTGGTGGCCCCAATCACACAGCTACTGAGGAAGTCCAAGGAGTTTGTCTGGTCCCCTGAAGCGAACAAAGCCTTTGAGGCCCTGAAAAGCGCCTTTGGTAAGGCGCCGGTGTTGGCTCACCCCGATCCGGATCTCCCCTACGTGGTGGAAGCGGACGCGTCGGATGTGGCGCTGGGGGCTATCTTGTCCCAACGCAACCACGACACAGGGGTGCTTCATCCCGTTGCGTACATGTCCCGCAAACTCAACGACGCCGAACGCAACTACCATATTGCGGAGAAGGAGCTTCTCGCAATCAAGGACGCCTTCACCGAATGGAGGCATTGGTTGATGGGGGCAAGACATGTGGTATCGGTGTACACGGACCATCGGAACCTACAGTTCATGACGGCCACTAGACACCTTTCTCCCAGGCAGCTGCGGTGGATGATCTTCTTTGCGGGGTTCAACTTCCGCATCACATATCGGCCGGGGACGGAAAACCGGAAGGCGGACGCCCTGTCCCGTCAATCTGCAGTTAAGGAACCATTGCCTGCAACCGAGCGTTCCATCATTTCCCCGAGGATGGTATTGGGGGTTATCCAACCGGATACTTTCCTGAGGGGAATAAAGAGAGGGATCAGGTCATTCGCATGGCGGAGGTGGCTCCTCAGTCACAGAGAATGGCAGCTGAAGGACGGGATACCCCTGAAGGGCAGGTGCCTATTGATACCCACGCCTAGGCTAAGGAAACAAGCATTCATCTGGTGCCATGACTCTCCATGCGCAGGTCATTTGGGCTTTGAAAAAACGGTGGCTAGCATGGGACGGCATTTCTGGTGGCCAACCATGAGAGTGGATGTCAGGAGGTGGGGACAGGAGTGTCCTACGTGTGCTACCATGAAGGCCGACCATGGCCGAACCCAAGGGCTCTTACATCCACTTCCGACCCCGGATAGACCATGGGATAGCATATCACTGGACTTCGTGGTGGGCCTACCGGTAGACCAGGGGATGACGGCAATACTGGTGGTGGTGGATTACTTGACGAAAATGGGGCACTTCATCCCCTGCAAGAGAGTCCCTACGGCCGGGGAATTGGCGTCACTACTCCTAAAGAATGTGGTACGACTGCATGGATTACCTGGGGTGATCGTGTCGGACCGGGGGTCGCAGTTTACTGCGCAATTCTGGAAGACTTGGTGCACTGCGCTGCATGTTAAGACCGCCCTGTCCACCAGCTACCACCCTCAAACGGACGGCCAAACCGAGCGCCTGAACCAAACGCTCAAACAGTATCTGCGATGTTTTGTGGACCAGGGCAGGGAAGAATGGGTCGACTTGCTATGGGTTGCAGAGATAGCCTATAACAACGCCACTCACAGCTCCACACAGTCATCTCCATTCTATAGCAACTATGGCCAACATCCCAGGTTCTTGCCATTTCTACATCCGTTCAGAGAGGACAGGATTCCCGCCACAGCGGACAGGGTGGCACACATAAAAGACACGTTGATGCGCTCAAGGGCTGTCCTAATAGAGGCCAAGAGAAGATACAAGGCTGCGGCAGATAGGAAGAGAAGGCCCGGGCCACTGTACCGCACTGGAGACTACGTCTGGATATCCACAAGAAACATGAGGTTTCGAAAGAACAGTGTGTTCCATCCCAAGTACATGGGCCCCTATCGAATTACCAAGTGTATGGGTCCCGTGAACGTGAAGGTGTGCTTGCCCCAGTCATTGCGGATACACCCTGTCTTTCATGTATCATTGCTCAAACCAGCATCCTCCAAGCCGTCTGGGACACCTAGGCCGGTATGCGTGGAGTCGGAGGTGGAGTATGAAGTGTCGGGCATACGGGCGTCCAAATGGCGCAGGGGGAAGCTGTGGTACCTGGTTGCGTGGAAAGGCTATGGCCCGGAGGAGCATTCATGGGAACCGGCTGAAGGGGTTCATGCTCCGCGCTTGGTCTCCTTGTTCCATCGGCGTTTTCCTGCCAGCGCTGGACCCGTGGGGAGCCGCTGAGAGGGAGGATGTACTGTCAAGAATTCCTGTCATACAAGGGAAACACGCCCTTATGTAAACAGGAGAGCTGTTACATAACTCAAGGGAAACACGCCCTTATGTAAACAGGAGAGCTGTTACATAACTCAAGGGAAACACGCCCTTATGTAAACAGGAGAGCTGTTACATAACTCAAGGGAAACACGCCCTTATGTAAACAGGAGAGCTGTTACATAACTCAAGGAAAACACGCCCTATAAAGGGAGGAACCGGGAGGTACAAGGCTGTCGGATATTGTGTTTACACCGATGTACCTGCTTCGTGAAGAGCAGTGTTCCGGAGTGGTGCTCCAGTAAGGCAAGAACGGAGGTAGGTCGAGTCGTTACTCCCTGGGCCGTGTCTTGCCCCATCGTCACCTGTGAAGGACCCGGAAGCTCTACCGGTCAACCATTGAGCTTCGCTTTTTGACTCGGCTGAGTCCAAGCGCAGTGGAGCTTTTGCTGGTTGGAGTCGTAACTCCCAGCCCGACCAGAGACACAGGGACTGCCAGCTGTAACGCACACCAGGAGGTGTTTGCCGCGTTACAGACTCGGAAGTCCACAGGATCGATCGAGCGGCTGCTCTCGGTTCAGTCTTCTTGCTTATGATTGGGGTATCGGTGACGCATCACCAGGAGGTGACTCCGCGTCCCGGTGCAGTCTGAGGAAGAGGTTGAGCGGCTGCTCCCTTCAGGTAGAGACCCCGGCTGGGTGTTTCCCTGACTCCTCGATTCTCCCCAACACTCTTCGTGCCCCTCACAGCCTACCGATTGGCATTGTCGGCCATTTCATTTCTGCCCTCTGTTGGCATACGCCGGGATCGGCGTATATGCAGAGGACGGTTAGGACCATCCGTGCTGTGGGCTGGTAACGTACTTAGCCTGGAGGATTCCAGTGACTATAACTTTTGTTTGTTCTTTGTATTTTATTTGCCTTCATTAAAAGAACTAACCCTTCACAAGTGGTTGCGTCCTCATTGTCGTGTCTGTTAAACGATCCTGAGACGTTCAGGGCGTTACAGTGTGTTAGGGTACAGGGCCTCTAAGGGTGGCACAATGAGTGCTGCAGCCCTTAGAGGCCTTCCCTGGTCACAAGGCCCTGGGTACCTAGGGTACCATTTACCAGGGGCTGACATGTGGCCAGGGTTTGCCAATTTGGGTTCGAGGTTTTTAGGGAAGGAACATAGGCCCTGGGCACCTGATTGGCAGGAGCCCAGGGCACACTCAGTCAAAGTACATTCAGCAATTCAGCAAAAAGTGGGGGCATACCATGCAAGAAAGATGACACTTTCTCACAGTGGCTGGTCTTCTCTTGGAGCGGCGTGGAAATTACGATCATGGTCCCCAAGGTCTTGGCCTGGATTGGTGAGGACTACTGGGTATCCGTTTTTCTTTTCTCTTTTCTTTTGCTTTCGGCTTTTCCGATCCTTGCCTCTATTGAGATCCGATTCCGGGTCTTGTGCGAAAGGAGCCGTTTCTCTCCATTCACGTCCTTCCTTCCATGTCTCCTGGAGGAGGTTGTCAATATGGGGGTAATCATTGCCCAGAACTAGAGACTCGGGTAGCCTTGGGATTAGACCCACTCTCAAGGGAAGCGGAGGGTTAGTTGTTTGATGTTGGACAGTTACGTTAGCCATAGGATACTTTGTGCTGTCTCCATGGACACATTGGATGGTAACGGCCCCTTTCGTGTGTGGAACACCCACTGGAACAGCTTGGGGCCGCATAACCTTTGTAGGCACCCCGTGTCTACCAAGGCGTTTCTGTGTTCTCCGTTGACCAGCACCCTTCAATGGAAAGGGAGGCCTTTCCCGGCAGAGTGGCAATACAAGGTTCGGGTATACCCCACCTCCATGGGTTCTTCTCTTTGTGGGCAGGCGCGAGCAATGTGACCAGAGGCACTGCAGTGGAAACAATGTGGTCCCATGGGGGGGGAGGGTCGTGGTGATGCAGCCATAGGTCCCGGGGTTAGAGTCACTGTTTCGGATTTCCGGGGGTTTGAGGGAACCTTGGTGGGTCTCGTAGGTGTTCAACCAGAATGTTTCCATGGAGTGTCATCTCTTCCTCTTTGTAGTTCCTGAGCCCGGTAGTAAACCGTTGCTATTTCCACCGCTCTATCTAAGGTAAGGTTGGCTTGTTGCCTGACCCATCCTTGTATTGGTGAATGTAGAGCTGTCAAAAACTGTTCCAGTTAGATCTTCTCTAGGATTTCTTCCTTGGAGGATGTCACTGGTTTAAGCCATCTCTCTATCATGTCTCTCACCCTAAAATACAGAGCTCTGGTGTTTTCTTGTGGCCCTTCCTTCATCTGGCGTAACTTAATCCAATACGTCTCCTCATCTATGCCCATACGTTCCAGGATACTCTGTTTTACATCACGATAGGGGGTGGTACCAGCAGGATTGGCCGCCTGGTAAGCTGCTTGTAGGTCTCCTGTCAGAAGAGGGCCTAGATATTGTCCTCAGTTGTCTTCCTGCCACATAGCCGCCTCAGCCATTCTCTTAAAATTAGAGAAAAAGAAATCAGGATCTTCTCTGGGGGCATACATTTGCAATACTACCGAGGGCAAGGAGGTGTGCCCTCTAGGTTGACCAAGGGTTTCTGCTAACTTGTTGATCACAGACCCTTGTGACTGGCTCTGGTCCTGAAGGGTTTTGTGCAGGGTCGCCCGATCTGCCTCTGCTACCTCCAGGAAGCGTCCCATGATTCTTTGTAGACGTTCCTGTCCTTCCACCATCTTGGTCACAACGGCCTCCATTTCCCCCGATCCCACTTCTGACACCACCTGTCGGAGGGATGGGCGGAAACAGAAGCGTGGAGGCCGTAGTGGGTTAATAGTGGGTGTTTTATTCTTCACAAATAACAGTTTGTGTGAGAGAAAATATATATATATATATATATATATATATATATATATATATATATATATATATATATATATATATATTCACTGAAAAAACCATAGGTTTCACACATGTTATAGTTAGCTGGACATTTCTCTCATACAAAACCAATGAAATTCCCCCGTTATAGTTAGTTCAGCTAACTATAACTCGCGCCCCCGCAATGCACTGCTGATGACGTCACATATTACATCACTCATGACATGGTCAGTGACATCACTCATGACATCACTGATGACATCACTGATGACATCATCCAGTGAATGTGTGTTTTTCTGAAAATTAAATATGTTTTATATATGTATATCTCAAGGTCGATGGAAGAATAAATGGGTATATAAGTGTCTAAATGGATGATTTGTTTTTGAAAAATTGATTGTATAACTGACTGATTAAGTGTATCTTAGTGAGTACATGGCTTAGTGAGTAATGTTTAAATATGTAAATATCTTTATCAGTCTCTCACTTTGTGTATAAGTGGCTGCATGGGTTGGTGAGTAGCTACATGGGTGTTTATATAGGTTATTAGTTGGTTTTTTTAGTATCAGTGTGAGTGTGTGTATGGTTCGGTGGGGGGTATTACGTAGTGCATAGGTGCATGAATGAGTGACTCACTGTTTGTATGTGTTGAAGACAGCATGTCTGCAGGACTGTATGGGTGGATGAGTGTGTGTATGGGTGTGTTAGTGAGTGAATGACTGTCTCAATAGTGTCTCTATGAGTAACTACATATGTTTTAAACTAGTATATGTGACTATTAGTGTATATAACTGAGTATATGTGAGAGTGAGAGATTGAAAGAGTTCCTGTATTAATAAGTATGTGTTTCTATAAGTGATTGTTTAAAAGACTAAGTATGTGTAAGTTCCCGTAGAAGTAAGTGTGGTGGTGTGTGTATAACTGTATATGCAAGTAAATGTATGTTTGTTTCTTTATTTTCATGAGTGACTATGTGTGTCAGTAACTCTGTGGATGAGAGGCATTGTGTAACAGGATGTATAGGTGTATGAGTACATATGATGAGTGAGTACATGTATGAGTGACTGTACAGGACTGTTGGTGAATGAGTGGATGTGTATGTGGATCTTAGAATTACTGAAGAGGTTGTTGTAACTGGTATTGGTATGTCCATTGTTTTGAAAATTGTATTCTCTATTTTTGAATGTGTGTATCAAAGGTTATATTAGGGTGAGAGGAGGTCAGCCACTCTATCACAAGGATGATGTCATCAGTGATGTCATCAGTGATGTCATTTGAGATGTCATCAGTGATGTCATGAGTGATGTCACTGACCATGTCATGAGTGATGTAATATGTGACGTCATCAGCAGTGCATTGCGGGGGCGCGAGTTATAGTTAGCTGAACTAACTATAACGGGGGAATTTCATTGGTTTTGTATGAGAGAAATGTCCAGCTAACTATAACATGTGTGAAACCTATGGTTTTTTCAGTGAATTTGCAAGGTTTTTTAAATGCTAATTCCTAACTATAACGTGTGTGAAACCTTTGGTTTTTTCAGTGAATTTGTACGGTTTTTTTAATGCTAATTTTTGAATTATTTAATTTAAAAAAAAAAATTATTTTAAAAATAAAATTCCTATGTATCCATTTATATATTATCTGTATCCTTTTATTTGTTTTTACTTTTTAAAAAAAATTTCAAATAGGATAAAGTTGAACAGTTTTTTAAATTTTTGCAATTAATTTTTCTCCACTTTTTTTTTAATATAAATTCTTGGGGTGCGCGCTCTGAGCGCGCTCCTAGTACAATTTCGTAAGTTTTTTATGAATGCCGTCGTACGTTATTTACGTACGCATATATACGTCATAGTGCGCGCTGGGAGCGCGCACCCAGTACGTATGCGTACGTACGTACGCATGCGTGCGTGCGTCCTACGCGCTCCACGCGGTTTACTTCCGCATACGCTTAAATTACGCGCAATAACGTTCGCGTATACGCGTGTTCAACGTATGCGCGCTACGTACGCGCATATGACGTATGCACATGCGCACCTACGCGTTCGCGCATGCGTAATCACGAGGTGCGCGCTCGGAGCTTGCGCAGTGCGCGCACCTCGGGTTATATGCATAATAAAACAACACTTCTTATTGGTTATCATTACTTTCAGTTTCTGATTGTTTCAACACCACACCCAATCCCCTCATGGCAAGTCATGTGATCAAGAATCATCACTTTTGATTGGTTTGAAGTACTTTCAGTTCCAGATTCTTCCCAAACCACACCTACTCCCCTCATTATTAGTTCTGATTCCTTTGGAGAAGGAGCTATTCTGTTGTTGAGAGACAATGGCTGAACAGCAACCATCTTCAGACAGTGACCAGGACACTCTTGAGAGGCAGAGGAGCAGGAAGCAGAAAGACAGCTTTATATGGCAGTTTTTCACTTTTCCAGAGGGACAAAAAAAGGTAAATGCACCTAAAGTTACATGTGTACTTTGTCAAAAAGTCTTGTCACGTGGGAATCCTAACAAGAAGTATTCTTTTAGCATTCACACTATGTTGAGGCATGTTGACAAAATGCATCCAGTGACTTTTCGTCGAGCTTCTGGAGCAAACCCTCCACCTGCTCAACCGACGACGTCTGCAGCAGCTCAGCCGAGCACATCTTCGGCAGCTCAGCCGAGCACTTCTTGTGCAGTGGTGCCTTTCGCCTTCTTCCACACCTCGTTTTGGACCACCTTGTTTTGCGAGGTTGTCCACACGCTGCACTGATTGCGGTAAACTTATTTCTGTGTGTGAGACCAGTCTTGATCTCATTCAGAGAAAATTTGATGCCCATGAGTGCAGTAGGCCATAGATGTTTTTTGTTTTTTTTTGTTTTTCTCTTCCTGTTTCCCTCCATTAACTCAAGGGCTCTTTTAAGAGCCACTTAAAAACTAAACCCCAAAAATTTTGGGGGGGGATTTATTTATTTATTTTTTTGGGGGTGCGCGCACCCTGCGCGCACCCAAGGTTTTTTAAAAAAAATTTAAAAAAAAAAAATTAATGTACAAAAAGAGGTGAAGAAATGGAAGCATGAAAAGGGAGGATTGAGTAATACTAATATTTTTCACTTATTTTTTTTTAAAAAAAAATTTTTTTGAAAAAAAAATGTTAAAAGTATTTTGCAAGGGAACAGAATTTTTTTTTTCTTTCCAGTTCTGCAAAAAAAGAAAAAAAGTATTAATATTCAATCATACATTACAAAAAGCATTACATGTTTTTACATATTTTACAAAGCAATTTTTTGCCCTTTTTTTGCTGTTTTCAGAAATTTTTATTTTTCACTTAAAATAGTGAAAACAATTGTATTCATCATTTAACAGCGGGCAAAAAAAAAGAAAGATTGTTTAAAAAAAGCCCTAAAACTTTCCTCACTAAAATATACCTTGTTAGAAATATTACATATATATTACAATTACTTTTCTAGATGAATAAAATTTTTCTAGACAAACCGTCTTTAAACCTTGTCGCAAAAGCACACATGCCAAAATAATTTCTGTCAAAGGAGTCCACAATTGTTTTTATTACTTTTCCTTTAGGCCAAATAGTAATTTCAAAATCCTTTTTAAGTGATATCTTCAATTATAATCCTTTAAAATTACAAAAAATGCTTTGTTCAGATGCAGTTTTTAGTTTTCAAAATTTAGGTTTCAGAAAAATTAAATAAGAATTGGGTAAATCATAAGGCAAACGTTGCTTGAAAATCAATTGGGAATCATTACACAGTGTCCAGCCTTTTTCACATTTAAGATAAACTGTGTAATGCCCAGAAGTTACAGTAGGTCCTTCATGAAAAATTATTGCAACTGTAACAAAAGTTTTTCCAGAAATTGATAATTGTTGTCCTATAAACTTCTTTATTAAAGTTTCCAATTTTGAACCATCAGCTCTACAACGTTGCATCATTAAAATTACATACTGACCATATTTCTGTAAAAATAACGTGGAAAACATGTCAGATTTGCATTCAGAACATTCTTTTTTTTTGCCCTACAAGGTCCTACTGTGACCCCCTTACAATGCCTAGTGGGTCAATATCTCCCCACTCTGCCCCCTTTTCAAGTTCTCCCCCTTTGTTTATCACCCCCTCTTTATGCGAGAGACAATCTACCCTGTTGGTTTCAAATTTTTTAGCTTTTGCCTCCAATTTGCGATTAAGTGATTTCTGCTGAGTGCTAACCACCACATTTGAAGAAAACAAGCTGTCCCTTTCCTGCAAGTGCATGTTTTACAAAACAACTGCAACACAAAATACATCTCTGGCCACAATTCCTATATGCACACAGACTCATGCTGTGTTGGTAGGCACAAAGCACAGGCTGCCCCTTTCCTGAGTCTGCAATCCTTACAGAACAACAACTTCACAAATTAAATCTCAGACAACAATTCCTATATGCACACAGACTCATGCTGTGTTGGTAGGCACAAAACACAGGCTGCCCCCTTCCTGGGTCACCAATTCTTACAGAACTAATGCTAATTTCAAATGTGCTGCCATTTTCCTCTCTTTTCTTTCAAAGTGATTTCTGCTAAATCCTAACCATCACAATTAAAAACAAGCTGTCCTTTTCTTTCAACTGCAAGTCTTACTTTTCAACAGCAACGCAAATTAAATCTCTGTCAACAATTCTTCTCTGCACACAGACTCATGGTTTGATGGTAGGCACAAAACAGTATTCCTCATTGTTACCAGTACACATTAACTTATGGTGAAAACATAGTCCTTAATATCTTACAAGTTCAAGACAGTTAAATATCTCCCAAACCTCAAAATGTAAAACATAACCTTTGAAGAAGATTCACAATTCTAATATTTATCTCAAAAATCACCACATACTTTCCCTCTCAAACTCATAACTCACCTGTAAAATTAGTTAGTTGTTTAAGAAATGTGCCACTCAAACAGCAGACTATCAGAGTCAGAATATCAGAGCTCTACACCTCTCTCCTCTCTGCAGAACCAGTAAATGGCAATGTTTCCCTCTCTTTTTTCACACATATACATGTTAATTCCAAATCTCAGTGCTTCCCACTTTTTTTCAAATGAAATCACACATTTCTATTGGTTGAAAACTTCAACCCCTTACCAAATGTACCCTTCCTCCAACTTGTCTCCTGCCTGCTACCATAGCAACAGGTCATGGAACACTGCTGTGAGGAGAGAGGTCAGAAGTTCAGCAGACAATGTTTCATATCCAAAGAGCAAGAGTGCTTGACTTTTCAAACCTAACAGCCAATCCATAGTAATGTTCTTTGGTAACACATTTTTCTGTACCAATACAAAACATGCTTTTTAAAATTTAAACATACAGCCTAGTTTTTAGTGTAGAATGGTTTCAAACAGCCAATGAGTTCTTTTTATAAAAAAAACTATGTGTGCCCCCATTTTTCAACTGTCTTTCATTTCATATTGCCTTTCTACTGAAAGACACCTCCTGAGTGCATCCAGATCTCCTTGGAAGATGTTCACAGTGTGGATTGTAGGTCACAGCTATGTCTTCTGGAGTGAAAAATTTGCAGAAAAAAGAGGTATGGTGAGAGACCTTGCTTTGCCAAATGTAGACATTAAATGGATTGGTCAGAGAGGGTTAAAGTGGCACCAATTAATGCCTTTGGTAAAAACGTTTCTACATCTCCCACAGCCTAACCTTATTATTGTGCACTGTGGTGGTAATTACCTAGGCACTTTAACTGGGGTAGGTCTGGAAATGCTTATTAAGGACACCTTTGTGCAATTGATGTCGCTTTTTCCACAAACTGCCTTTGTATATTCTAACATATGCCAAAGGCAAAAGTGGAACTGGTCCAACCAATTTTGTCCGCAGATTGACAAAGCAAGGAAGCACGTCAACAAATCTATTTCTGCTTTCCTCAGAGACTATGGTATGGGTTCTATATACCACAACAACTTGCGTTACAACATGCAAGACATTTATAGAGGAGATGGTGTACACTTCACTGATGAAGGCAACAGAGTCTTCCTCTTGAACTTTAGACTCTGCATCGGTACTTACTTGTAGGTACCAAAAAACACACAATAAACACAAGGGCTCTTTTTAGAGCCACCTTATATCTTTTTACTTAATTGCGAATTTTTTTAAATTTTTTTGTTTTTAAAACATTTTCGGGTGCGCGCTGGGTGCGCGCACTCGGCGATATTTTTTTTCAAAATATAAATCTTTTTTTTTGCCCTACAAGGTCCTACTGTGACCCCCTTACAATGCCTAGTGGGTCAATATCTCCCCACTCTGCCCCCTTTTCAAGTTCTCCCCCTTTGTTTATCACCCCCTCTTTATGCGAGAGACAAAATGGCGGCCACCGCTTCCTGATTTCCACCGATTCGAATGTTTACTGACATCTAACAACCAATCAGAAGTGCGCTCGCGCACGGCAAGGTGCGCGCACAGGACTTGCTCAGTGCGCGCACGCTGCGCGCTTACAGATATATATATTGATTTAAATGCTAATTTCTCAGGAAATACTGAACAGATTTACACCAAACCTGCAAAAGGCACTTCATGGACCTTATGGCTACCTCTCTGCCAAATTTCACATAATTCTGTTCAGCCGTTCGGGCTGTAGCTGCGACTAAAGTCCCTATGGAAAAATGCATGGGGAAAACGCGTTTTGGGACCCCCCTTTTTTCTCGGCCCCCGCTTGACTAATCACCCCGAGACTTTCAGGGTAGGAGCTGAGTGGAGCGCCCCATTCGTTTTGAAAATTTTACGAGGATTCGTCAACCAGCGCCAAAGTTATTCAAAATAGAATTTTGAGATTTCCTATGGAAACACGGTCCTAACTATAACTACCTACTGGCGACCGCCAGTAGGTTATATATATATATATATATATATATATATATATATATATAGAGAGAGAGAGAGAGAGAGAGAGAGAGAGAGAGAGAGAGAGAGAGAGAGAGAGAGAGAGAGAGAGAGATATCCCGGGAGGCTTTAAGGGATGGAACAACACAGTAAAAGAAGAGGTAAGTATGTCTGAAAATAAGGGGGGGTATTCTTCCACCACACCCAGGTGAAACAAAGTAGTGCTGAAGGGACTGAGGGAAAGGAAAAACAAAACAAAAAAACAAAAAATCTAAGGTGCATTTTATCTATGGGGGCTTTTGCTTCGTGCTCCCCGGTTCGACTGTTTCATGGACGTGCTAGCTTTGGTGAGACTCCGCTATAAAAGGGGTAGGGGAATGCTGAGCAGTGAGGTAGGAAAGGAAGGAGGGGAAACAACCAAGGGCCGTCTACACCCAGAGTCGGTGCCTAAGCCTTCCCTCGTAAGGTTTGAATGGTGAGGCTTCTTGACCCACCCTCTACCCACCAACACACCCTTGCGCCCGCAGCATGTACCGCCTTAAGCTGCAGCCCTCCTAGGTTGTGGGGGCTCCTGTGCATCTCCCGGGGTCCACCACTCTTCCCACCATACGTCCGGGTCTTCTCTGGTCTCTTCGCCTTCCACCGCCACAGCTCTGGTTTCTGCATTCTGCTGGGGGTCATCCTCTCGTCCGGTCCCGATTCTGCTGGAGTCGATCATCCAGGAATCCTCCCTTACGTCTCCTTTCCAGGTGGTCTCTTCTTCCTAGTTGCAGACGTCCTTTCTCGCTGTCTTCGACTTCTTTTCTCCTCCCCTCTGGATACCGGATTGGTCTTTCTTGTTCACGTGCTCGCCTTGTGCTGGCTCTGACCCCGGAACCACCGTAGTTCTGCCCTGGGAAGGGGAAGGGCAGTCCGTCGTTAGTGTCTGCTTTGTTCTGGGGCTCTCCTCCACATCCGCGGCACACAGAAACCAGGGTAAGCGATCTATTGGCACCTCATGGTTTCGGGGGGGTAATTGCGGGACTTCCTCTCACTGCTGTAGAATCAGAAGAAGGGCAAGAATTTGAAAGACCAGAACAAATCGAGCAAGGAGTAGAAGAACCTACTGCAGGAAATCCAGATCAAGCTCAGTCAGAAAAGAAAAAAAAAAGCCTGAAAAATCCAGAACAAACTATGTCAAAGGAAGGAGAAAATAAAAGGACACTCGAAATAGGTGAAGAAGGTGAAAGGGCTGTGCAAACCAAGAGGGTCAGAAAGGATGATCACTGGCCAAGTGGAGTGAAAAGAATGAAATACTTTTTGGGGAGAAAAACAGGGACAGAACAAGAGCTAGTGAATGAGGTATTGAGTCAAACGGAACCAAGAAAATTACGAAGCAGAGAAAAAAGAAAGTCTAGAAGAGTTGGAGTCCCATGCAGAAAATATAAAGCCCCTGAATGGACCTATGTCATTCTTGAGGAATTAGAAAATTTTGATCTGAACGACACTGTTGAAAGAACTGATGAAAGCAAATTGAGACCACCTTAAAGGTAAAGACTTTGTCACAAAGGGTGAAAATTGGTTAAACAGAAAAAAAGAAGAGAATAGGAAAAAATCAAAGAATCAAAGAAGAAAATAAAATAAAGAAAAAGTGGGCCAAGACAGAAAGCTTTTGAAGTGTGGGATCACACAGAAGATTTTTATTTTTTTGATTTTTTTTTAGAGAAAATTTAGATTTCATATTTTAGAGATAAAATTAGATATTCACTAGCTCGTAAGTACTAAAATGGCAGAAATAGAAGTGACTGAACATCCGAAAACTAGTCTAAAATGAAGATGTGTTAAATGTTGTTTATGTAGTCTTTCAATACTAATATTTATGTGGTTACTGCTAACTGTGGTGAACCCTGTTCTAATGGTTACAAATAATAGAGATAACACGAATACTAACGAACAAGTGAATGTAGTTACTAAAGGAACTACTACTAATAATTCAGGACAAATGGATGATAACATGTATCATCATGACAAATCAGATAGTGATTCGTCATTAAATGTATTTACTAAACTCCTTTACCATTATGTGGATACAATGGATGTGAATGATTGTTATGTTTGCATGAAATTACCTACGTCTGTCTCGGAGGGGGTGAAATATCGCCATCTCCCTTTAACATATGGTGTGTCATGTAGTGTTGTGTCCAAATTGTTTTATGCAAATGGCAATCTTCAATATTATTATTCTAACATGGATGTGGTATTTTCAGAGATCCCTGTTCGAAGAAAAATTAATCCAGTGCTTAGCTCTAAAGATGCAGAATTTATGGGCGAATTCTTTTTAACAACAAGCCCAATAGATATAACACATGCTCATAAGAATAATCTAACATTCCTTTTGCGTGATGAAGAAAAAGATTTCCTAAATGTAGCAGAAGAAAGAAGGCAGGATTTCCAAAAGAAAGCTGTTGAGCAAAATTCACATGTACCACCATGGGTTAACCAGGAAGGGGACTACAAGAAAGGCGAGACTCATGCTGCAATGTCCCTAGACTTGGCAAAGAAAGGGAAACTCTGTCTACATAGACTAAAAACAGAATATAACAGCATCTTCATTGGTTCCAGTGAATGCGATCAGACTTACCTAATCATAGGGGGATGGGGACTAAAAGGGGAAACTGATCCTGTTTTTCCAGGGATTTATTACGAATGTGGTAAAAATGTCTATTATAGTTTGCCTGCACGATGGTATGGTAGTTGTTATTTCGGGATAGTATTTCCAAAAATGTATCACATGGATAAAAACAATGGAATCCATGAAATCAGTCAAGGACTAATACGAAGTAAAAGAGCACGTTTTTCAGAAATAGTAGGTGCTATATCTGGTGCACTGATACCGTCAGTTGGAGTCGTACTGAATTCACACAAAATACGACAATTGTCAACAGTAGTTGATCGTTTATCAACAGATACTGCTGGAGGATTTTTGATGATTAATACCGAAATGGTTGCAATCAAATCTATGGTTTCGCAAAATCGACTTGCCCTTGACATCTTATTGGCAAAAGAGAGTGGAGTCTGTGGCATGTTGAAAATACAACATTGCTGTACATATATCCCAGACAAAAGTAAAGGTATTGAGGGATATATTAAGAACATTACAAAGATTCATGAAGCTTTGACCCAACTGGAGGTTGACGGTATATGGGAAAGACTAAGTAAAAGTATTTCTTCTATAGGTAGTTGGTTTACCACACTTGGGATCAGTCTATTAAGGAAGATACTAATACCCATAATCTCAGTAGCAAGAGTAATTCTGCTAATAATTATGATATACAGTTGCAAAAGAAAAACCAAAACCAGGGTGATGACTGAGATAAAGAAGAATAGAATGGGAAGAAAGAGAAAAAGGGAAGAAACTGAGTTAGAAGAAATGAAAGGAAGTCTATATGATAGAGTGAAAGAATTATATATGAAAGAAAAAAATGGAAAATTTATAGAAGATGACATAGAAACGGAAATCAAATGAATGTAAGATGGCAATTGGTAATGATGGGTATTTTATGATGGCTCAAAAATGCCATCAGAGGGGGGATTGCAATGAGCTTTGATGAGTCGGTGTCGGTCCCAGAGGTCTGTGCAGGAGTTGTTGGGCCCTTAGAGTCACAATGCATTGCAGGTCAAACTCCGTGCAGTTGAAGTCGGGAGCGCCGGTGGGCATCAGGGCTGTGGTGCGAAGTGCAGCATTGCGGCGTGCCGTGCCCTCAGGTTGCGGTGCAGGTAGTGGCTCGGTGACGGTGATGGAGCAAGGATTCATAAAAACGAAACTTGCTCGGACCAATCCTTCATCAACTTGTACTAACTGTTCAAATATAATTGTAGTGAAATTAATATGCACCCTAAAAAAGAGACATGGGGAGAAAATGCTTTACGCATGCTTAATTAATGAATAATAACTGTGCAACGCAACTAAACGTGCTTTAACTAGTGAAAACGTTGTGCGGATTAGAATTACGTAGCAGCAACGTGACTAACATGCTTTGAGATGGAAAACTCTCACGCATGCGCAAGAAGGACTAATATGCAGTCGTGAAGAACCACAAGCCCGGCATGTGCTTGCTTGAACTTAAAAGAACGATGTTGCCGAGAACGCTTCTGCTTAGAGAAATAAAATTACTATGGGATAGAGTAGAAGTGGGTGGTGAACAGTGAGAATTACATAATTATGAAAATAATGTTTGTTTATGATTCTTTATTGATCGTGTGCATTTGGGCCTGAAATAAAATTGACATCGAAAGAAGATGGCGGTCAAGAGAATGAACTGCGCAAGTTTAGTAAGAGACGTAATGTGACCTGCTGACCGCAGAACTTGAATGACCGCTAAAGACCAAGGACGAAAGCTGTGGGAACCTGAAGATGTTTGTGACTTTTGAATGGAACATGAATAAAATTATATTTAATTTGCAACAAACTGTATATGGGAAGGGAAGTCATAGGTGAGCTAAAGGGGAAGGGTTTGCGAAACAAAAGGGTCCTAATAAAAATTGCCTATGTCAGCATAGCATGATGTGAACTCCCCTAGCCCCGACCAATCATATTCTGTATTTCACCAATATTTGCAACTATTGAGGGTGGGACATGGTGAAAAGAAGACAATAACTAGAGTGACTTTAGAATAATAATTAATTGATTTGAATGAGCAGGTGAGAAAGCAGGCTGCTGCTGGAATTAGAGAGGAGCTGTTGATTGATTGATGATGCAGAGAGGAGCAGACTGGGAAGATTCAAATCCGAATGACAGTCTGATTAGAGTAGAAGATTCCGGAAGAATATTGAGGAGGGAGAGAGTGTAAGAGAGGGAAATCGCCCTGGTGCATCGGGTCCATAGAGAAGTTTAGTAAGTATCTGTCCTGTCCTGATCCTGTCCTATAGTCTTTGTCTCCTGATTCTAACTCAGGGGACCTCCATCATTCCTTTGGCCAGAGGGGTGGTTTTCCGCATTTCAGTTAGTAATTATTATTATTCCGCTTCATAATTTGCATATTCTTTGCAAATGTATTTTAAGTGAACCCTTTTGTCTCTTCATCTATCCACTCCATTGCTTCTATTTGTTGAACGGAATTGTGTGTTATAAGTTGTGTTTGTTTAAATGAAATGTTCTCTCCTTTATAACGGATGATGGTGTTTGCACTGTAAAATTGTATAAATGAGCGTTCAAATTTATGAATGAAATTTTAGATAAAACTTATGAATCTTACCTAGAGTTTGTGATTATTTCACTAAGGTCTAAAGATTTGTTAAACTATTGTCAATATCACCATCAACTAATTTCAACTAATGGTCCATTGACCAGAACATAATGTGTTGATTCGTGAAAGATTAGTTAGACATTGAATATTTGTTCACGATTCTATCTTGAGTTACAAAAGGTTAACTAATCAGAACTTAAGTGAACTGCAAACGTGATCCCAGCGGAATTGACCAGAGAGTATGAAATTGTGCATGGAGCCCAGTTGAAATATTTTGAGTTATAAAGTGTTTATCTTTGGCCTTTCCGCTGGATCAACCGCGTCCAGTTCGGTGAGACCAGGGCTGTGGTGCCACTTGGGGCGGTGCTCGTTGTGGTGCTTGCAGGTCCCAGTGCGGGCAGCGGCGGTGTCGTTGCTGAAATGCTGTCGTCGGCTAACTGGAGTCCTGGGTGCCGCGGTCAGTGAGCCAAGGCTTCGATGTGGGACAGGGCAGTGCGTTGTGTAACTTGTGACCGGTGCCCCAAACAGTTCAGGCAGCAGCTTTGAGGTCAGCTTGAAACGGCATTGTCTGTGAGACCAGGGTGGCTGTATGAGGCGAGGTGGTGCGGAGGGCGGTGCCCACATATTATTTGCAAGCAGCGATTCGGTGTCGACGACAGACGGCTTTGTTGGAGAGACCAGGGTTGCGGTGTGAAGTGTGACGGTGCTGTCTATGGTGTCTTGGCGTCACAGACCCAGCAGCTGCGCCAGTGGCGGCATCGCAGCATCGTTGGGGATACCAGGGCGGCAGAGTGAAGTGAGGCAGTGCGGAATATGGTGCCCACAGGTCACGGTGCAAGCAGTGGCTTGGTGGCGGCATCAAACGGCATTGCTGGTAGCAGATGAACTTGAAGTCTTTGTTGTTCCTGAGACTTCTTGAACAAGGGGCAAGCTCCACCTTAAGCCTTTGGAGAAACTCGGGGAAAACAGATTCAGATAGTCCAGCAAAGTGGTAATCTCTCCTTACAGCTTCTCAAGCTCTTCTTCTTGACAGGTTTCTTGATCCAAAAGAGTTCTAAAGTTCTGGGGTAGGGTCCCCAATAGTTATACCACATTTCCCTTTGAAGTTGGTACAAACAAAGTTCCACTGGCATACATAAACCAGTTCAGCCTGGCTCAGGCCAGGTTCACCACAGGATGTGGAGACAGCTTTGTGAGAGGCACACACAGTCCATTCAGGTGCAAGCAACATCTTCTCCCACTACTCAAATTGCAGCCAGGTCTATTCAGCCAGGCTATAAGTCACCCAGGAAAGGCAGGACACACCTCAACCCCTCCTTGTGTCTGTCTAGTGTGAATGCACATCCCCAGCCCTGTCACTCCAAACCCAGATGGTGAATACACAAATGGCAGAGGCACACAGGATGGTTAAGGAAGAAAATTCCCACTTTCTAAAAAGAGCATTTTCAAACACACAACATAAAATGCATCTTTACTGACAGATGTATTTTTAAATTCTGAGTTCAGGAAGCCTAAACTCCATTTCTCCATCTTTTCCCTGTGGAAAATTATGCTTGTGAAATGATACAAAGCGACTCCCATGTTAGCCTATGCGACAGATAGCCTTGCAACAGTGACAACCAAACACCCTCTTGAACCCATAGAGTCTCTTTCTTTGGAGTTGTTAACGCTTAAGACCTTTTTTCTCATAGCAATAACATATGGCAGACGTTTGGGAAAACTAGTTTTTCTTTCCCTTAGATTTCCCTTTCTGAGAGTTTTTGACAATAGGGTGCTTCTTCGTTTAGGGCCAATCTTTGTCACTAAGCTGAAATCAATTTTTCATTCCGAACAAGAGATTACCAGTATTTTATCCACTCTACATCACAATTCGTTTTAGGTCTTTTGGGAGTGTTATTCTGTAACCTCGAAATGTAGGCCTAAGTCCATGTTGATTTCAGCATGTATTCGATGAGTAACCAGAATCTTTTTATTTTCCCTTTTGGGGATCAACTTCTAAAGTGATGTACACATATATTTCACCTCTGGATACTTGGTACAGGCACCAGCAACTATCAGATGTCATCCACAATTCCACACCTAGGCGTGACAAGGGAATGCTGCTCTCATCTTTACTTAACATTGGAGCCAGAGATTTCCATCTGTAAGGATTCTGCCATCAGGTGGCACTCACAAAGGTCTTTGGAAGTCCTGCATCTATAGCAGTTTATTTCAAGTACTTTAGCGTACTTTACACACCTTTTTCCCCATCCTACACTATCTTGATGCATTATGGTTTAGTGTAGTGTAGCAGGCGTCCTGACAATGGTGACATTTATTTTTCAGCTAGCTTGTGGAGGTTTAGAAAAACAACTTTTCCTACAGGTGAAGCTTCATTTACACTATTCCTCAATGTCATGCATATGTAAAACTCATTGTTCTCCTCAGGAGTATGTTTAGTATTACAATTCAGTTGCCTTTCAGCACTAGACCACCTACTGTTATGCGTAGCTATTTTCTGACTCCGATTACCGCCTGCAAAATGTTTCTATTTATTGCCTCTCAGTGAGGTCCTTCAGCGATCTATGGGGCATATTATCAAGACAGGCGATAAAATTATCGCCGCTTTAGTGGTAGAAAACTGCCGCTAAAACGGCGATAATGGGCTTGATAATATGCTCTATGGAATTCCAATTGAAGCCCATGTTAGATGTGAAGGACATCTAACCTGAGCTTCAATTGGAATTCCATAGAGCATATTATCAAGCCCATTATCGCCATTTTAGCGGCAGTTTTCTGCCGCTAAAGCGGCGATAATTTTATCGCCTGTCTTGATAATATGCCCCCAAGTTCTTCACATATTTCTTCATAAATGGGGCTACGGGTCAGGATCCTTGTATGATTAGCTTTGTGTGCTCCTATTCACTGTTACCTTTCTGCTTTTCTTCTTGTGTGTGGTCTTGAATATCCAGACCAATAGTAAGTTGGATTACTTTAAATGAGGGCTAACCTTCGTTATAAAGGGTTATGCTAAAAGGTGGTGACTGGCTTGTAAGAAAGTGCCTCTTTTGTGTGGTTCCTCCTAAATGTTTGAACTGATGCTGCCGACTCTGAAGTGCACTGGGCGCTGCTGACCCCCTCAAAAGCGTGTGTGCAAGTGGCTAATACCTAATTGGCTTATTTAACTTACCAATAAGACCCTTGTAGATGTTACAAGGGGTACCCTGGGCTTGTAAGGTAAACGTCATTAGTGGACTGCAGAACTTATTGTGCCACTACTGTTGTGACAAAGGGAAAACATGGTTCAGGGTCTGCCCCTGCAGCCTAGTCAGGAAGCTTTTAAACTTTCAACTCAAGATGTGAAAATAACCCTTTTGCCAAATCCAGACCTTCCTTTTTAATATGTAAAAATCAGCCCTAGGGAATGCCTTTGAAGCCCCTAAGGCAGGATGCTAAATATTAAAAAGAAAGACATGTTTATTTTATGTTTTACATGTCCTGACAGCGAAAACCCGTTTTCACTGTGGCAAGGCTGGTAGTCCAATACAACCGCTAAGTACTAAGTTCCAGTTGGGACCACAACATATAATTATTCAAGGTATCAAATTCATTTTTACATTAAACCTGACATATTGAAGTTGGATTTCAAGTAACTTTTAACATGAAGGTGACTTTAGAAAGTCACCACTTTCTTGCCCCAAAGTTCAAGTAGATGTTGCTGATTACCTACAGCAGAGGTCACATGTGACAGCCTGCTGCCACCTGCCAGGAGGTGTGAATGACTCACTGGTCAAGGGAACAAATTGCCAGTTGTTGGGAGTAGGTGTGACCTCTGCCTGACAGGATGGCCAGAGGGTTGTGGCCACAGATGGCTCAACATCAAAGAGGCAACCACCTTTGATAGTCAAATGTGAGTCACACTGTAGCTTGCCCTAGCCTTTGTTGAGGGTGACAGGCTCACATCTCTTCCAGAGGGGGAAAACCTGTTGCAGAACCGGTTTCCAGTGGAGTTGCTCATTATATGAGACACATATCAGGGGTGTGCCTATAGCTCTGACCCAGGGAAGAGGGTCTTGACATCTTGGATTTGGGAAGAGCGATGCACTGTGAGATTGTTTAGTGGATTGTTTAGTTACAACCACGCAAGAAGTGATGTAAGAGTGGGTAGGGTTGCCCATGGACATTTTTTCCCAATTGATTAGGTTATCATCCCCTCCCACAAACATTGAATTTGCGATAAAAGTGGCACCACTGGCTTCCAGCCTCAGAACACTACTAGACACTGAAAGAACAGTAGAAGGACTGTACCTGCTGACACTATGGACCTCCAAAAGAAAGGCTGCACCAAGAAAGGCTGCACCTGCTGAACCAAGAAGGGACTTCAGAAAGAGAATGGCTGATCCTGCTGTTGAACCCGTGGCGAGAGACTCCAAGAGCCAGAGCCATCCCCACTTGTTCCAAGGACCAGTGAGTGGACTCCAAAGGCTAGTTGGCTAGCTTCCTGTTAATCTTCAGGGACACGAAAGCTAAAGAAGCCGTTCACCTGTACAGTACCCAGCTGACCAGTTGCCACTGGACGTGCCATGGACTCCACTGGTTTAACCTGTGAGATCAAGTCTTAGCCCTCAAGAGGTGCCCCCCAGGATCTGGACCCTTGGCTGGTGCTAGAGCATGGGTACTCGCAAAATTTTCCTGGGGGCCAAACAGTTTGGTCACTGGTGTAACAGAGGGCTGCACAGATACCAGCAGGGAGTGGTCGGTGAGGGGAGAGGAGTAAGGTGTTTGTGAGAGGAGACACAAAGCATGTACAGCTACTGGCTGAATTGAAGTGCACAATGTGGAGACAGAGAACTGGGGAATATTCCTGGCTTTCTCGCTTGACCAAATTTTGTGATCTTGTGCAATTGTTTTATTTTAATTTCCCTTCTTTTTCTTCATTTTCACATACAAGAGGACCTCGAAATACATGACTTTAGAATGTGCGCTGTACAAAAACTTCTCCTGTGTTTCATATGATCAACTATAATGTTCTTGAATGGTAACAACTCCAGCCACCTAAAGAGTGCACATGTTAACTGACTTGCCTCTTAGTTCACTATTGGCATTGTTGCCAAGATGGTGGGGACGCATGAATGTTTCTAAATTCATGATTGAAAACTATCACCTTTAAAAAAAAAAGTACTTCTCAGTGCACTGATAGAATCTTATTTACCTTTTTTAATTTCAAAGTATTTTATTGATTTTAGTTACAGATACATTAGCATTTCTGTCGCAGGGTTAGCCAAACTTAATATGTATTACAGTGATGACAGGTACATAAGATACATGTTCAGCTGAACCCATCTACTTGGCTTGCAGGGAAAATAGGTATAGGGTGATAGAAAGAAAGAGACAGTAAAGAAAGGGATGAAAGGAGGGTATGGGAAAGGCTCTGTAGCGAAGAGTCTAGCTGGGGTTATAGCCATCTGACATCCCACTGGTTAACCTGCGGTGGAAATGGCAGACCAACAAGGTCCCCTCCCCTTTGTGTCTCTTCGGCCTTTGGTGAGAGCGTTCCAGGCTCGCTCGCTCCTCTCCCCCCGAGGGGGGTGGGATGAGGGAGTTGGAATGTATTCAAGGGGGTTCGTAAGAGTTTAAGTATGTGTCGAGTGACTCCCACATCCCTCTAGCTGCTGCCCTCCAGGGTGAGTTCTGCAGAGCAATGTTATCTGCGCCTCTAAGGTACGTCACCTAGTTAAGCCAGCCTTTGTATGAGGTCCTGGCTGTGTCCTTCCAGTTAGTCAGGACCATTTTCCCTGTGGCGCTGAGAAGCAGGTCAAGTAGGTCTCTGTCGTGTTCTGATCTTAGTCCTGTGGTCATGAATGCGGTAACGAGGGCGGAGAATTCAGCTGTTAGAGTGCAGCCCAGTACCTTACTAATGAAATCAAAGATTTTGTCCCAGAATGGTTTGAGCGATGGACAGTAGTAGATAAGATGTGCTAGGTCTCCCTTTCCATATCTCATCCTTCCTGAGGCCTAGTGTGAATAATCGCGCTGGTGTCCAGAAAGCCTTGTGGAGTACCCAGAATTTAGTTTGTGATAGCACCGGGGTGATTTTATTACGCGAGGGAGAGGACCATAGTGTAGCAAGTTCTTGCACATTAAGTGAGATCCTGCCTTGTTTTAGCCAATAGTTAGTTGTCTTGTCATTAAGTTTGGTGGAGCTTGGGCGTAGAAGTTTATAGAGGTGTGATACCTGATGGCCTAGCCTGTTGATCTTTGCCAAGTCTTGTAGGATTGATGGCTGGACAGGTGATAGTTTGGTTTTGGATAGGGCTGTTTTGATTTTCAGGAAGTTGTGGAGTTCGATGTCTGCTAGGTTATGTCTAGATTTCAATACGGCAAACGTGGTGGGATATCCCCCTTCCTCTAGTTGGGCTGGGTGGGAGATACCTTTCTCTGTCCATGTGTCAAGGGCAAGGGGTCTCCCCTTGTATCTGATCTTGCTATTAGCCCAGAGCGATTCCCATTTTGAGTCTTTTATGGTGTTCTCCATTTTCTTATCTATTTTTAGAAGGGCAATTTTTGTGTTTTTAAAAATGGGGCTGGAGTAATGAAGGTGTTTATTAGCTGTTAACAGTGCCATTGGGTTTAAGTTGTTCAGTATGGCTCTCTCTACTTGTAGCCATACCAGTGTGTAACCTCGGGAGGCGAGATCCAGTAGGACCCTTGTTTTTCTAGGAATGCATTCTGAAAGGTTCTAAAGTCTGCTAGATTTACCCCTCCTAGTTTTTTCACTAGTCTTAGTTTTTTGATGCTTATACGTGCCTTCTTCCCCCGCCATAAGAATTTGGTAATCAGGTTATCTGCTTTACGGTGGAAGTCGTCTGTGAGCAGGAGTGGGAGCATACTGATCAGGTAGTTAATCATTGGGGTGATCATCATTTGAATCGTTTCGACTCTTCCCCACCAAGTTATAAAATTTGGGGACCAGTCTCCAAGAGTTTCTTTATTTTTTCTACCATGGTTTTCTCATTGTGGCCGAGTGTGCTCATGAGGTCGTTGCCGAAGTGTATGCCTAGATATTTAATAAACCCTGTTTGCTAGGTCAGGCCTAAACCCCCTAGGGTGTCTCTAGTGCAGTGGATGTTCAGGAGTTTACATTCTGATTTGTCCCTATTGAGCTTATATCCTGAGTGGCTTGAGTATGTCTCTATGGTATCTAACAGGGCCTCAATTGAGGTCTTGGGTTGCTCCGTTACAATTAGAATGTCATCTGCGTACGTGGCAAATTTTATTTCAGCGTCCTTAATATTGACCCCTTTTATTTTTGCGTTTGCTTTGATTTTACTGATTAGGGGTTCTAATGACATCAGGAAGAGTGAGAGGTACAATGGGCAACCCTGTCTAGTCCCCCTTCTTAGCGAAAATGGCTCGGAGAGCGCCCCATTAACGACAATGCGTGCTCTTTGGCCCCCATACAACACCATCACCATCCGTATATAGCTTTCCCCTAGATTGAAGGATTTCATGCACTGCTCCAGGAAGGACCATGATACTCTATCGAAAGCCTTCTCTGCATCTAGAGTGATAGCTACTGCTGCCTCAGTCTTCTTTGCCGTGTGCTCTAGTATGTGACAGAGGAGTCTGGTATTGTCGTTGGACATACGGGTTCTCAGGAAACCTACTAGGGAATTGCTTATTAAGTTGGGAAGGACGGGATTTAGTCTGGTTGCTAAGGTTTTTGCATATATTTTACAGTCTACATTAATTAGGGATATGGGCCTATAGTTCTTGGGTAGCTGCTGATCTTTACCCTCCTTTGGGATTACTACTATGTTTGCCTCGGACCTGGATTGTGATACCAACCCATTCTCCGAACAGTGGTTAAACACCTTCTTCATGGTAGGTTTTAGCTGCTCTAGAAAAAAGACTTGTAGAATGTGGCTGTGTACCCATCTGGGCCAGGTGCCTTGTTATCCTTCATAGACTTGACCGCCATTTCAATCTCTCTGCTGCTAATTTCTTGCCCTAATCTCTGCGCTTCTGCACTGGTTAGCTGTGGAAGGCCAAGTCTGTTGAGGTACTCTTTGCACGCCTCCAGATTCAAGATCTGGTCGTTTTTATAAAGTTCCTGGTAAAACTCTTAAAAGGTCTTGAGGATGTCCTTGTGTCTTGTGTGGGTTTTGTTATGTGGATCTGTGATGGATGAGATGGCGAATTGGTTACGCTTATGTTTCAGGTAGAAGGCTAGTAGGTTCCCCGCTTTATTTGCTTTGCAGAGGTTGATGGCTTTGTATTTGTTAAACCACAGTCCAGCTCTCTCACTCAGGATCTTATTATATTCGTACTTTTTTCTAGTTAGGTCTGTTAGGAGTTTGTTAATCTGGGTGGCCCTGGTATGTGCTGCTTCTAGTCTTTTGATGTCCTGCTCGAGCTGAGTTAGTTGTAAGTTTGCGTTTTTGTTTATCTTGCCTTTAATTTCGATTATTGTGCCCCTGATGGTAGCCTTCAGTGCGTCCCATTGTGTAGTGGTGCTGACCTCCGGTGAATCATTGTGTCTAAGGTATTGCCTCCACTATTTTTTTTGTTCGCGGGTTCGGTTAGGACATCGGTGTTAAACCGCCACCTCCGGGGGATGTCTTCGTTGTGGCATCCACTCAGCTTTAGGCTTATACAGGAGTGATCTGACACTAACCTGGGGGCTATGTCAAAATGTTCTATTAGGTGTGTGTGAGGACCTGTGATTAATATGTAGTCTATCCTGCTGTACGAGTTGTATGGGTTAGAGTAGAATGTGAAGTCTCTAGTGTCCGGGTGCTGGAGCCGCCATGGGTCCTTGAGGTTGAATTTGGAGCATATGTTCTCTAGTGTAGTGTGTGCATTTGTGGGGTAATATGGACGTGTTGACTGTCTATCCAATATATGATCTAGAGGCATATTAAAGTATCCCGCCACCACAGTGAGGTCGCTCTGTGGGAGGCTATCGAGCCTGTGCGATACCCTCTCCCAGAAGGCGGAGTCATCTGTGTTCGGGCCGTATATGTTAGCTACGTGTATTAGCTCCTCCCCCTTCTCAGGTGTGTTATCAAGAGTCTCCCTGCTTCGTCGGGGTATTGTGATTCTAGAGTTAGATTGGACTTTTTAGATACAAGTGTGATTACCCCCCGCTTTTTCCCCTCTGTCGGTGAGCACGCTACCTGTGAGATCCAGTTACTTTTCACTAGCCTGACATCTCCCAGGGATAGTTTGGTTTCTTGTAGCAGGACCATGTCTCCTTTAGTGTTGGCGAGGTAATCTAATATCTTCTTGCGTTTAATAGGGTGGTTGAGCCCTTTGACATTGAGGGACACTATCTTTAGGTCAGCAGCCAGATTGAGACTATTGGTGGGGGCCATTATCTAGGGTGTGTCGTGCTTGGTAAACCTAGTCTGCGTCCCCAGCTCTCGATTGCAGCTGTGCCTCCTCCCGCCCAACGCGCCACGATCTTGTGTTGGAGGGCGGGTGTCTGCCTTGTGTGATCCACCGGGTTAGGACTCATTCTTCTATTGTTTGTGGGTGTCTGGCCGAGCCTTCTCGTTGAGAGACATCAGAGTAAAGACATGAGAATAGAAAGGAAGACAGAGAAAAAAAAGCAGAGGGTTAAAAGACCCCCCCACACCCCTTCCCCTCCCTCCCCCCTTCACAGAAACATTGTATGCTGAGCATGCGACGACAGGGTCGCAGATCCGTCTCACTGGGAGATGTTGGTTATTAGCTCTATGTTTCTATGACCCCCAAGGTAGTCTGCATTTACGGTTTCTTACGCCTGTAAAGTCTGTGTTAGTGCCCCCCCGCCATTTCGTCAGCCTTATGTCTTTATAGTAAAAAGGATATGGTGATTGTCTTGTTTTCAGATCTTTGACTTTAGGTAGGCGGGCTGTGCTGACTGCCCTTCTGCATTACAATGCCTGGTGTGCGAGACTGCAGAGGTCCCCCCCTGAGGTAGCTAGTACTGATGTAGTATGGCGTCAGCGAAGGTCCTTGAGAAGGTCCTTGCGCAGGGTCTTGTCAGGGTCAGGGCAGGGGATGAGGCTTTGTTCTCCTTGCTCAGGTAGTGCACTTCTTCTTCGTTGGCTCGAGGGCTGGGAGCCCCCCAGCTGTCGGTTTTTGGTTGTCGGTTGTTGGTAGTCGAGGCCGAGGTGGTGTCCGGTTCTGCCCGGTTGAGCGTAGGCTACAGGACCTTCGATGAGGCTAAATGGTTATTTTGTGGTTATTTGTGATGTCTTTAGGCATCTTTGAGGTAGTTAGAGCGCGTTTGTTGGAGTTGAGGTAGCTAGTGCAGTAAGGTGATTCACATTATCACCATGTACCTTTACGTGTCTCTGCGTGTCTATGCAGGCTTTGCTTCAGTAGAGAGTGATTGCTGAAGCCGTGATAGCTAATGAGGTAGATCAAGTTGTTGTAGTGGATCTTTACGAGGCTATGTGTAGGGTGCGCTTCAATCTGTCCCCAGTTCTGGTGAGGCTCTCCTTTTGCTGGTGCCTGCTTGAAAAGTTTCCATTTCTTGGGCTGACGGGCCGTCCAGGAATTTGGCCAGCTCCTTTGAGTCATTGAATAGTTGGGAGCGTCCTCTGTCATTTATCCTGAAATTTGCGGGTCCGGCAAACGAGAACTGAATGTTGCTCTTCTTCAATTTGTCCCGTAAGGATAGGAAGCCCTTTCTAGTGTCCACCGTTGGCTTGGAGTAATCCTGCGTGAAGATAATCTTATGGCCGTTCCATATGATCTGCTGGTTTTTCCATGCAAAATTGAAGATGGCCTCCGTATGTTGCGTTCTCAGGGGTTTGCAGATTATTGGGCGAGCGGCACTCCTTGTTGTGGCCCTGAAAGCGGGAACTCTGTAAGCTCTATCAAGCTCGAACAGATGGTCAAATTTTAGGTTTGTGATTTTTGGTACGATATCCTCTAGGAAGGCCAGGCAAGATCCCGCTTTGTCCTCCGCTCCCTTCGGGACTCCTAGGATTCTTATGTTTCCCCGCCTCTTGCGGTCTTCTAGTTCCGCAGTTTGCTTCTGGAGGGTCTCTGTGAATTTAGTTAAGGTTTTCAGTTCTTTGTTAACCTATAGGTCTGCATCTTCGATATCACTTATCCTTTGTTCCGCTGCCGTTAGCCTAGTGTTAGCTGTGTGCATGTCCGCTCTGACCGCTTTTGGTGTGGCTTGGGGAATGGCCGCTTCCCGATTGTGCGTTTCTATTTTTTCTTTCTTCCGAGGTGGTGCCCTTATGTAGGCGCCGTCACTCTCCCTGTGAGGTGAGGCAACATGTCTGCAGCATCTCCCCGTTTGTCTTCAGGCTCCTGTCGGCAAGCACAGGGTCGCTGTTCCCCCTCTCCGCCCGCCCGACTGGATCCTGACCGGGATGGTCAAAATGGCGGCAGCTGCAGTTGTTGTTGTTCAACTCGTTCACAGTTTCGGTTTCATTTAGCGCGCGCCTTCTTCTCTTTGTCAGTGTAGCGATGTGTGTTGCGTCCCGGTTGGGGGTTCTGTACGCCCTTTTTGTCACAAAAAAGCACAGTTGCTGCTTAATCCTCCGCTCATACCCCGTTACCTGCCTGTTGTTCCGTGGGAGGAGCGCCTTCACAGCTCTGATCTCCTGCGCCCATTTTGCAAGGTTTTTTGCGTGTGGCTGGCCTTTCTTCAATGCCCTCTATATACGTCTTGTCTTGCTGATGATCACTCACACATCCTCTCTATCATCTGTTGGCTCGCAGTTATTTCTAACGTCCAGGTCAGTGCTCCGGTGCCGCCCAGGTTTACTGCTTATCCCCATATGCTTCCCCTCCGAGTCCAGTGTCCAGCGCTCGAGATGTGACCCCACGCTGTACCCTTTCCTTTTGTGATCTTACTGTTTTTCTAACGCCGACTGATGTTGAAGGGTGGTAGTTGTACCGGTAGCTGTGTCAGCGAGGCAGACGGGTTGGGTAGACAGCTGGGACACAGAACGAGTGGGCTCACATTGTAGGTTTCGGTTTCGATTTCGCCACCATTACTCTTCTCTCCTCACTCTTAGTCCGGGTGCACTCTCGATTTCCAACTCCTTTTCAGGGTCCGATGGGCTGGCGTTGATACCCTTGCATGCAGCTAGCATTCTGCTGAATTTCAATGCCGTTATTCACCATATCAGGTTGGTGAGTCTCTTGGGATCATTGGTATCTCTCCCGTTCGGACAGAGCAGCGTACTCAGGCAAGCATCCTCCTTGCCGTCCAATACTGACCAATGTGTATATGATATCTCTAAATGCCAATAAAAAGATTACAGAGTCACAGCCAGTTTCAGCCATCTGTTCCAGATGGAGCCCTATCCTCACGTGTTCACCAAGTGAAGAGGGGGTTAAATAAAGGTGTGAAAAAGAGAGGAAAGGAAAGAGGACATGAATGAGGCCTAGTATAGGCGTTCCTCCATCCTAAGCTCGAACATCATTCACAGAGGTGCAGGATGGAGGATGTGACTTCGAGATGTGAGGCTGAAGTGCTGCAAGTTGATGATGGCATATAGAAGAGGAAACCTGCTGCTGTCATGAATTAGAGCAGCTGCTCTCTTAGATCTGAGTGTGTGCTGGTTTGCCCATTTTTATGATCATGGGTATTTTCGTCAGTCCTGTGGATAGTGGTCCCTGTCCATAGGCCTGTTTAAAATATTGCTGGGCCCGCCTCCGCCTGGTCTACTAATGGGTCTGTCTAAATTCAGACATTTGCACAGGCATACGTTTTTGGCACCACAGCCACGTGACCCAGATTCTCATGACATCACCTTCACCCCATCATCAAAGGAAGGCCACCTGTCACCATGGTGTCAGGGGTGTAGCTTGGTCAGTAAGAGTGGTGGGGGGAGGGGGAGGTAAGCTTCAGATTGTCCGACAATCACACTGGCATGTCATGATAATCAATGTATGTGAAGCAGCGCATGAGGAGGGCTTAAGGGCCACTGGAAAGGAGTGCAGCTTGTGAAGGGGTGCTTAAAAAACTAGTATTTTGTAAAATAAGCATGTTTTAAGTCCTTCAAAACTAAAATGAGAGAGAGAGAGTGTGTGTGTGGTTTTCTTTAATTCCAGGTGAAATCCGACAAACACCTTACCATACTCGACTGAAAGCTTCTGTACCCAACTATTGTTTAAATTCTACATTTATTGGTGGGGGGGCTGTGACACCCAAAATACCCCTGTTGAAGCTACGCCCCTGATGGTGTCCGATTGGCGAGTGCCACTGTGGGAGCGAGCAGGGCCACTGGGCGGGCACGCACAGCCCAGCGTCGGCTTTTGCAGTGTACTGCATGTGCCATTGTGCGTTGCACCGGTGTTGCATACCTGCCAATTCACACGGTGCTACAGTGTGACACACAATATTGGCTGTCATCACACAGTCACCGGGTGAGGAGCCGATATCACACTGTGACAGGGAAAACGAGCTAAAAACCTCTGTAAATAGTGGTTTTCCAGCACGTTTTCTGAAGTTTTTGAACTGTGACGTCCATTAAAAGGTGTGAAAACACCCCAGGACATCGGCACCAGCCTCAGCAAGCTTTTTTGGGGGGGGAGTTGGGAAGAGATCAGCTTGGGGGGGTTCAAAAGTGCCTTGTCGGTACTTCTCTGCAGAAGGCCCCGCCCCCTTCAAGGCCCCGCCCCATCTTCACACTTTGACATTGTTCTTCAAGTTGGCAGGTATGGTGTTGCAATGGACTCTGTCAGTGAGCCAGTGCCCACCTGTCCACTGGCAAGTGCCAGAGGCGAGGGGGTACTCCACTCCATGTCTCGACCCGGTTCAGTCGTCCGTGGTCCTCCTGCTTGCCCGTGCCTGTCCCGCGCTGTGGGCTCTGGCACTTTCAAAGGAAGAGGTAAGTACAGGTTCGACAGCAAAAGAGCAAGAGGTAGTTGAATAGGTCAACGTCAACAGCAAATCGAAATCTCCCAGTGCCTAAAAAAAAACACGTGAGATGTCACCTGGTTCTCCTATATAGTGTTATGTTATGTTATATGTATAGTGCTCTAATAAATGCCCGTGGGCGATGTTCATGCTATGTAAAACTGCAAAAAAGAATGTGCAGATCTTAGACAGGACGCAAAAGACACACAATTGATGGACGGAATGCAGAACAAATCAAAACATTTTCCCCCAGTCAAGAGATCTGGGTTAAATCCATCATTCTTTTGCTCACCATGCCACCCCAGTTTAGACCTGGCCTTATGCAAATCAGTCTTGACCCTGTGCCTTATGGGAACAGTCCAGCCCGAACTGCCAAGCCACGTCCTCCCTGGACCTGGAAACAAGCATCCTAGGACCGGTTTCGGGGTTTCACCCCTCTTCAGCCAGGATAGCTTGATTCCAGTGGTACAGTGAGCCCAGGACTCACATCTGAGCATACCTGCGCACTTAGGGCGAGAAAGCAAAAGACACACAATTGATGTACGGAATGCAGAACAAATCAAAACATTCACCCCCAGTCAAGAGATCTGGGTTAAATCCATCATTCTTTTGCTCACCATGCCACCCCAATTTAGACCTGGACAACATGGTGCGTTTAATTTGACTACCTTTATTAATTGTTTTGTCTAAATCTCTTTGCTATGAATATATTTGCAAATAACTTTGGTATGTTGTAATGATTCACAGTGAGGACATTGATAAAAGAGTAATGTATTGCCTTGATTCCCCAGCCGGCAGTAAGTTAAGATAACTGACCACAAACATGATCAGAATGTAGAACAGCGTTAAGCCCAAACATTCTACAATATCTGATGCAGAATGCAAGCAAATGGGAAACATGGTGAAACTACTAGTACCACAGCAGGAAGAGCTTGAAGACCTGGTTGTTTAATAGGTAGTGTGAAAGCTTTTGTCCCCTATTTTATGAATAATGGGTAGCGCCAGGACACCCTTGGGTAATCGCGCGCTATATAAATCCCCGTAACATAACATAACAGCACAGCTCTTAACACAGGGCCTAGCTAATCACGAGACCAACCCTTTAAATAATTACTACACGTTTTGTTAAGAAAGGTTGATTTACCACAAATATGATACATAATAAAATATTATCCATACTACATAGCTTCCTGAGTAGCTCCCATCTATTTTTTAAACTGAGAGTTTGAGGCCCACAAATAGCAGGGTATGAATGCCACGCCCCTGCCATTCACCTCAGCAAGCTGCCCGTCCTTGGGAAAATGTTTACCCATTGATAGAATGAGTCCTGGAATGTACCAATGTATATTTCAGCACTCATTCTAAGGGAATAAAATATGTTTTGACTGCTAGAGGTGATTATCATGTTAAGGACCCTCTAGATTCTTTCATCTCTTACTCTGAGCCACTGGAATTACACTACAGAGGAGGACCAAATTATGCGGTAGCATTGACTAAATTATGTGGCAGGAAAAAGCCAATTATGCGAGGTAATGTGGCACATTTTGTGACAGTATTAACTTCTTTGTTATGTATAGCTCTCATTGAGAGCCTCACACGTTTAGCTCTGTTTCTAAGTCCTAGCTATCACATCACAACAGCTGATAAAACTGGTTCTCAGCAGCGTGTTGTCATACAGGCTTTCCAGTCCAGGTCACAGGGCTCTCTGAGAGCCTGTCAGCGCAGCGCTGCTTGTCTGCTTTTGTTGAGCACAGATGCAGGAGGGGAAGGAAGTAGGGAAGGTAGTGGGTTTTGATTAAGGATAGCAGGTAAGATTTATTTTTCACATTTGCGTAAGGGACGAGAGGGCATGTAATGCATGAATGTACGACGTTACAACTCAGTTTTTACATCACAACATCCTTTACAACACATTCTTTTAGATCGCATTCCATTACATAGCATTTTCAGAAACTACCTTTACAACGCATTCCATTACATCGCATTATACCTTTACAACACATACCATTACAATGCATACCATTACATCGCATTTAAGGTAAGTGTTGGATAGTATAGGGGTAAAAATTACTATTCTAACTCCAGTGAGTGCAACAGTAGGGTAAGTATTGGATAGTGTAGGGGTAAAAATTACTATTCTAGTTCCAGTGAGCGCAATAGTAGGGTAAGTGTTGGATAGCGTAGGGGTAAAAATTACTATTCTAACTCCAGTGAGTGCAACAGTAGGGTAAGTGTTGGATAGTGTAAGGGTACTATGCGTTGCAATGGTATGCATTGTAATGACTTGCAATATAATGCCTGCGTTTTAGTGACATGCGTTGTAATGACATGCGTTGTAGTGACGTGCGATGTAATGGCTGCTTTGTAATGACATGTGATGTAAAGGATGTTGCGATGTAATGACTGCTATGTAAAGGTAGTGCGATTTAATGACTGCGTTGTAAAGGTTGTTTCCTGGTCTGTATAGCTCTCTCATTACCCTGTGCAGTAGTTGAAGACAGGGGCAGATCATTTTGGGGGCCCTACTTAACATAAAATTATAGATGGGTAAAAAGTAAATTATGGGGATGTTTTTCACCTCAGAGTTCTGAGTGATGTCACAGACAACGAGAGCTTCGCTCCTGTCTGTTTGATGCACTCAGAACCCTTTGATGAAAAACATCCCCGTAGTTCACTGTTACCCATATATAATTCTGTATTTTATTTTTATACATTAACACTACATGGGCAAAGGTCCCACCTCATTCGAAACAGTTTAACACTCTAGTACAGCAAAAGGCAATTGAAAGGTGACCAGTCACCTTTTCTGAAGGGCCATCCACGGCACAACAATATGTGTCATAGCATTTTTAGTAACTTTTTATATGCTTGAGCTAAAAACTATTTTTATTTTGGTAAAATCTGCAAATTATGCAGCAGATGATGGAGCCTGTGGCAAATGCAAAAAGTTAATAATGTTGCAGCAAAAGCCGTGGCTGCAGAATCGCATAATTCCAGTGGCCCTGCGCTTACTGTCCCATGGGCTCTTCTCAAAGATACCGCCAACTTACACAATCTTGAATCATTTCTCCCTCTGCACCATGCACAGCACTGCAATTACTAAAACTCATATGGCAATTTCATTGGGCACCACTCGCCTAATTTCAAATTCTGTAACCAGTTATGGGCTATCTTATTTTTGGACGGAAAGCACTCTTCTAGTACAGTCAGGCTGGAAGTGTATTGTTTTTGTATTACTCCTCAAGCAGGGCCAATAGTTTTATAGCTAGTCTACAACCTTGAAGGGATGGAATTTGGGCGACTGAGTCAGACATGTCAGAATTTGCACTCTTAAACTGCTGCCCGCCGCAGATGTCAGCAGCGATGGTTTAGTCTGGCAGCTGCGTCATCTCTGGGGTAGGAGGAGAGTCACAGTGAGAGAGACAAAGAGATGGGCGTAGGTAAAAAGTGTGAGACATAAACTGGGACAGTGATATAGGCATAAGGCACTTGCCTTGAGAAGGAAATGCATACATAGCAAAAAGAGAAAGGTGAGAAAAAAGTGGAGGTAAGGTGAAAAGGGATCCGAGAAAGAACCAGAAGGAAGCAGTAGACAGCTGAGGGGCAGAGAGTTGAAGTTCTACCAAGTGACGAGTGCTCGTTCTCCACCTGGTTTTCCTTTGTATTCTGGTATCTGCAGTATTCATTTTTCATTTGTAAACAGAAAACTACAAGTATCAGAATGTAAAGAAAACAGTAATAGATAAACTGCTTACACCGCACCAACCAACATTGACCCTGTCTATCGAAGGATTGGCTCATTGATAGTTCCCATGAGCATGCATTCTCGAATTCCCATACCCTGTAATCATGTAATCTATAGTATTAAGTTAAGCTGTAATTAATGAATGTATAACAGCATTAAGGAGCTAATGTATTTTTTTGTGTTCACACATGTACATATTCACACAGTTTTTTCATTTATAATTTTTTGTTTTTATTAATCACAGTGATGGAATCCTGATGAAGGCATTGCCGAAACGCGTTGGTTTTTCCACGATGTGTTTTCCCATCACACGTTATTGATAGTTTATTTCTCTGTGAATCTCATGTGTATATCATGTCTGCTTTTGAAAGTACAAGAGAATAATTCAAGCACAGCATCACCACGCTGGTAACTGAATCGAGTATACTGTATTCTCCCATCTTGTATTCTTGTCATATTGAGAAATTGTGTACATGTGAGTCTTTTAGAATAATGATAGAAGTATAAAATGTCTGTTCTTTTCTCACTCATTTTGTAAATAGGCACAATCATATGTCTTTTTATATTTTTTGATATAAGAAAAAAATTCGGAAATTAATTTTGAAATCATAAATAACCAACAAAAAGAAATAAAATTGAAAAATTCATAATTTTGTTACCTTTTTCATTTTGGAACAAAATAGTTCCTATGGTTTGGTTAACTAAAAAACCCTCCTTGCTCCTTTCTGCATAAGATACAACCATACAGCTTATACATTCCCCCCGTCTCCCCCCCCCCCCTTTTTTCCAATACACCGCACATGTGGTCATTTGAAATCACTAAAGTGAGAGATAGAATAGAAAAGAGTCAGAAGGTTGGAGACAATAGTAAGTAATTGAGTGGAAGAGGCAGGGAGAAGAAGGTAAAGAAGGATGGAAATGAAGTGGGACAAGGAGGATAACAGAATACTGAGGATGTATTGAGGGTCAAAAAGAAGGGGGCAGAGGCAGGGATTTGATGTTTTGTCAAATCTGGTGCGAGGAGTTCAAATGCTACCGTTTTTGTCTTTGCGTTTTGGCGTTTGTAGTTTTGCATCTAAACATAAATTCACTGCTGATGTAGGACCCCTTGAAATTTTGAGGAAAGAGTATTGGAAAACCGGCTGGTAAAGGCAAGACAGAGGGACTGAGTGCAAGAGGGAACATACTGGGCAAGGAACCTGGAGGGAAGAGAGGCATGTAGATGGAGATAAAAAGGAATGGAATTAACTAGTAGAGAGATGCGTGGGCATATACAGAACAAGCATTAAATGCAATAGGTCTCGCCTTTCATAAAGTTAAAACCATTTGCTTTGCTATACAATACCATTAGCAAAGCAAATGGCTTTATCTTAATCAAAGGCGAGACCTATTGCATTTTCAATGCTTGTTTTATAGATGAGACCCAGGATTTCCAGGCCCTGCCCGAATTCGCTTCCCTCCTTACAGGCCGGCGCCACATTTCACAGGTCCGCTTCTATTTTTGAGGCCCTGGAAACATAAGACTCGCGCACGCCATAGCTATGTGATTGTCTCATGGCGTGACGGAGGCTGTATATTTCCAGGCACTGTCCTGTAAAGCACTGACTCCGCTTACAAAACTCGCCGATGACGAGGTAATGCACTGTCTATAACCGGCTACGACGCGCGGCCTGTGACTGAATGTCCTTCATAGCACACAATGATCTTTATAGTATCTAGCCAAGGACATCGCCAGGGTTAGCAGCTCCTACTTTCGCCGGAGGGTTGGTACCTCTGAACTAGCCCTTACCAGCCCTGGCGGTCAAGGCTCTAGCAGCAGTAAAAAAAAAAAAATGTAACTTCGCGTCTTCCAGTAGCTCTTGAGGGGCCATGGGTAAGAGAAGGGGTCAACTCAGCGATGCCTTTGGAAAGGTCAAAGGCGTGTGATGTAACTTCCGCTACATCTATCGTGTTTATTTTCTGAACGGACATCCATATTGCTTGCTATGGTATACAGTGTGAAAGTGGGTGCAAACACACGTGGCGATGGATGTGTGTAGATAGGGCCGAACAAGGGTTTCTTGCTAGAGAGAGAGAGAGAGAGACGGGAGAGTTTGTAAGTAGACACCTTTGTAAACTGACTCCTGGTTTTGTGAGTACAGTTGTTGATGTTTCGCTCTGTATGTTCCTGTATTTATGGCCTTCTCATCTACCTGGCAGTCGTCCATACTTTTTGTGGGTGAACAATTGAAGTTGCAAGTAGTATAGTACGAATTGCTTCTAGGCGCGTCAGAGAGCTGCCTGCTAGTAGCAGGTTCGTGTTTACATCGACTTACCCAGGAGGTCCTCTTAGTCTCTGCAGGGGGGTGAAGCCACGCTTCCATTATAGAGTGGAATGCCATGCAATAAAGGCCCTGGTGCCGCAGAGATATGCACCATAAACATGATCACTGGTGCTGGGATCGAACCTGGTTCCAAAATAGGGGCGGATGTTATGGTTGAAAAGTGGGGAGGATGTTCCAAGACCCACTGTTTATTATTAGCACGGGCACTTGTTATATGTAGATTAAACAGTAAATATCCCCCTTTGTTTAGCTTCCTATTCTGTCAGTCCAGCTGTTGACCTGAAAGGATTGATAATGGAGAGACAGTCAAGTGAAGGCCCAACAAATGCATTTTTCTGGTTTTAAAAGTAAATTCAGGCAGGAAAAAATGATGTACGTATAGAAATAAGTAAACAAGCCTTGACAATGTCAATAGGCCTGGCTTCTAAATGAAAGTGCCTATTCAGTCATTGATGGCCTTAGAGACTCAATAGGGCATTGATCACACATGCACTCTGTTACTCATTCTTGCACTCACGCATCCAATCAACGTTTCACTTACTTATTCTTGTATTCGCTCATTAACACAATCACAGTAAAACACACAACCAAACTCAACAGCATATGAAAGGTAAATTAACAGATTAAAAGTAGAAAAAGCAAAACATGCTGCTACCTAGACATGGTGGGAATATGTCTGTAATCACAATAAAACTAAACCCAGGACAGAGTGGCCATCTTGAAATGGTAGTTTCATTGTCAGCCTGTCTTTGTTTATGTAGTCCTGTATGGCTGCCACATTTAGAATGAACGTGTTGGCCATCTTGGCATGCTAAAACAACTATACATTATAGACAATACAATTCTATGATAGTTGTCTTTTTTTTTATATAACCAACATTATTGAAAGATAGTTGTCTTTTTAGGTCTCGCCTAGTGACGCAGCGCATGCGCGCTACTCGCCTTGGCGAGATCTATTGTTGTCGGTTTCTTGGCCGAAGGGGGACAGGAAATGTGCACGCCTGGACAGGCCATGTGCACGCGCATGGCGTCGCCTCTCCAGCGATGTTGCGTTGCGTTAGTTGTAGAGATGCTTTGTCAGTTGATGTTTTCTTCATACTGTATGTTTGTTTGCAACACATCACGAACAGGTAGTTTTCACAGGGGCACAGCTTCTGGCTCCTGGGTTAGAAGTTGTGAAGTACATGATATCTATGCAGTTTGAAATTAAATTTTAGGAGTTCTTCTAGACTCCGTTTGGCAGAATGAAAACACAGTTTCTGTCTGCAGGACTCTGGTTATACCCACTACTAGTCCAGATGAAGACAAGAGGCCTGCTATGGAAGGTATTGGATTGCAGAGTTTGATGCAATTGAAAGTTAGTTCTATGGTGTCATGCATACAGTATGAAGATACTGACATAGATTTTGCATAGTTCTTTAGTTGGAATTCTTGACTCACATGTGTGTGGCATGTGTGTTTTATTTTGCCCGGCTTATTATCCTTTGGCGACTCTTTATAGTGATTCCCTAAAGGGATTGTTTTCTTTCCCAGTAATTCGCATGTTTATTTTGTTGGCGATCGAGTATTGTTTTTGGATTAAAATAGACTGGCTCCAGATTAGAAAAACTAGATTTGTTAAGACCTCACCCTGTTAGAACAGGGCTTTCTCAACAGTGACTAAGATGCACTCTGTTACTGCAGTGAAAGACGACAGTGACTTTCTGATCTGCTGCACTTTTTCTCAAGGTGTGGCTTTTAAACATCCACATATTTCGTACTGGGACTTCTATAGACAAGGCCGCAGCAATTGTGATTTTGCGGCCACTGCATCCTATGCAAAATTATGGGTTTATCACACTTGTAACATAATTCGCGATCTGCTGCACGATTTGATTTCAGCAGAAAAAATCTGCACCATCTCAAACGTAGTTACTAAAAACAAATCCACACGTGCCCGTGTCCCACAGTATCTGACCCTTTCTTTTCAAAGTATATCTGGCCTCCTTTCAGCTGCTCATTCCTGGCCAAATGCCCTTGCAGTATTAAGGTGTTAAATAAAATAACATTGAATGCCATTGAATGCGCCGCAGTTTACCGCACAATTTGCAATTTCATGCCCCATGATTTTGACACCTTGCTGCATGGTTGGTCTCTTTTTGCGTAATAATTCCAATGATCCCGACCGTAGGTAGTGTGGTAATCTGACGGCCATATTTTACTAGCTGTGTACTCCATGTTCTTGGATTGTGTTTCGCTCACAGCAAATCATCAACATCAACGCTTCTGCACATTAACACTTACCAATATGTTTTGGTCTTAACTGTTGCGTATTGATTTCTTTTTTCTGTCGTGCTTCGAGTGCCAACAGTGGAAATCGTGTGAAGACCAAAATGAAAGTATTTTGTGGCATTCGGCGGTTCTTCTGAAGTAACGCTCTGGTATTGTCAGTGAGTGCAAGATAAATTGGTCTATATACTGTCAAAGAAATTGATGCTGTAGGTTGCAGCACTTCTGACCTAGATGGGAGGCACATGACACCCATGAGCATGTTTTACTGAAATGACATGCGGAGGGTTTTATGATTGCGCGTGTACCGAGGGTCTGACTTCCGAGTCCGTGGTTTCAAGGCGAGTGTCAGAGTAATAAAAGTTGCGGCTGCGGTTGACCTTCAGAGATGTCAGAATACTCAATTTGGAAACAAAAATCATACATAAAAAGGTTTCAATTGGAGTGCCCATTACATGAAACCAGTCTTGAAACTCTCCTGTGTGAAAAATGCCACTGGAGAAACCGGCTGCCAGGCCGCGATTTTATCAGATCTGCAAATGCAGATAGTATGCGTTTTACTTCCTCGGTCGGATATCTTGCTCTTAAAGGTGGCCACGCTGTCGTGTTTTTGTGTAACCTTGTAGCGGTTGAAACACCGCCGGAGAGAGTCATTAACTCGGCTGCTAGCTTTCAGGTCTCGCCTAGCGACGCAGCGCATGCGCGCTGCTCGCCTTGGCGAGATCTATTCTTGTTAGTTTCTTGGCCGAAGGGGGACAGGATATGTGCACGCCTGGACAGGCGATGTGCACGCCCATGGCATCTCCTCTCTAGCGATGTTAATGCAGATGCCTTTCCAATTTCAAGTCGTTCCAGCTTATTAATTCGTGCTCTGTTCTCTGGCATGGTGTCTTCTCTCTAGCGATGTTAATGCAGATGCCTTTCCAATTTCAAGTTGTTCCAGCTTATTAATTTGTGCTCTGTTCTCTGGTATGTGGGTATGTTTTGTTCTGCTTCGAGCTTCTAGAATGACAGTAAAGCCCATTCAACCCGGAAGAGCGGCCAGTCCATACTGGTCTGAAGCATTATGTGTGTGTGTGCTGTGGAAACCGCGCGTATCCTAAAGGCAGTGATGAAAACACCAGCTTTTGTTAGAACACGCTTGCTGCTAAAGCTTCGCAAGTTTCATTCAGCAGCGGTTCAGCTGCTCAGCTTTAAGCACACGTTTTATGTAAACACATAGCCAAAGCTGCTGCGAGGAAGTGTTCTAGCAAAGAAACCTTCAGTTTTGTTTATATTTTGAGCGGAAGAAACCTTAATTTCTGCAGAAGCAGGCTTAGACTGGAAATGCAGGAGAAGCTTAGCTTTTCTCTGAAAGCCCGAGCCTGGGTGTAACCTAACCAGCTGGAGGATATGCAGGCTGCTGATTGACAGCAGCACTAGCATTATGCAAATGTGTAAGAGAGCCGCAGCTCGGCAACAGCGATATGGGGGCCGGCGAGGGAGCTCGCTGTGCGTGCCATGCTCGCCTCTCTCCAGCTTAGCTGTTTGTTTTCCCCGCAGCACTGACCTTTCAGTTTAACGGAGGATTAAATTACATTATTGTTGTTGTGTTTTGTCCCAATGAAAAAAATCATTTAGTGCTGTCTGTAGTGTGTCCTCTCCGTTTGATATCACTGCACAAAACAAGCATTAAAAATGCAATAGGTCTCGGCTTTCATTGAGTTAAAGCCATTTGCTTTGCTATACAATACCATTAGCAAAGCAAATGGCTTTAACTTAATCAAAGGCGAGACCTATTGCATTTTCAATGCTTGTTTAAAGGAGGCGGCTGAATGTGGGGCAGAGCACTGCAGATTAAATGAGCGGCATATAAGTGGCCCATTAGCACCACTGAGCTGTAGTGTGCTCTAAAAATTGAAAATAAGAAAAGGAAAAGATATGGAAGGGAAGTTATAGAGGTTGAAAATGAATAACTGAAGGATTGGCCTACCATACGCGGCACTGAAACACATCCTTTTTGAAGCGGTTGTGCACATGTGGTCAGACAGGTTTGCAGTAGTCTGCCTACACTACCTACCGTGATTGGAAAAGGAAGGTGGGAAAATGTAGGAGCCACAGGGCTCTGAAGAAAGTAAGTGGGTGAGGATAAAGGAGCCTGAAGAAGAGAGGATAAAAACAGTGCGAGGGGGGCTGAAAGGGAAAAAACCCAGTGCAAACAAATTAGTTAAAAAAAATAGAGCCACAGTACTTAAGGCAGGAGAAGGAGGTACGAAAAAGGAAGTAGTATACAAAAAGTTAGGGGGATGGGAGGGAATGTGAATTAGAAGACAACAGATGGTACCAGGTCCGCACAGCAGTGTTGGGGTAATAGTAGAAAGAGGGGTAGTGGACACACCCTATGGAGGTAGTAAAGGCAGTAGTAAATGCAAGGAAAGTCAAGAGGGAGGCGGATGATAAGGGAAGTGGATTGCTACAGCGGAACAGTCACAGCACAAAATACAAGCGGGAAAGAACAGAACTTGCAAGTAAAATGGGACAGACGGTAACATGCTTGCTGCTGACATCAGCTGTGGTTTGCAGGCCATGAGTGTCAAACTTATCTAGGCAGACTCAGTCTTCCATCCTACTGTAATAAGGAAATTAAGTACCATTAACGTGGGTAGTGGTAACACCTCTTACGGTTCTTAAGCGATGAAGTGCTTTAGCAGCTGAAGTGCTGTATACAAACAAGCTTTAATTATTGATCTGAGAGGGGTATGAGGTCAAGAGAAGAGGAAGGGTTGGTTAGTGAGGATAAAAGAGGGTAATAATAATCCACATTTGTAAAGCGCGAACAATCACCCGTAAGGGTCTCTAGGCGCTGGGGGCCATCGGGAAGATTAAGCAAGCTATTGCCCAGAGTCACATGGTTCTGGGCTAATCAGCTGCCGGCACCGGGGATCAAACCGTGATCCCCAGATTCCGGAGTCAGTCACCCTGGCCGCGGCGCCACACCTCTTCCATGAGTAGAAAGGACGAGCTTACCCCCATTTGACTAGAGTGCATTTTCATAAGAAAGTGATTCAGTCTGAATTGTTTTGACACTACCGACCTTTAAATGAATGATAACTGTAGATGTCACTGGTCCAGTGCACCAGGAAGGGCATTTGAGAAGCTGCCATTCATCAGCAGCGCATGCAGTGATTTGTTCTTGTCAGGCCTGTCCTGTTTGCTCCTCTTGAGCATCAAGGGTCCTTGCCCTTTGTATAGGAACAGTCTTGTTGTCGCCCCTGGGTAACTTGGCATTGAGCCTTGGCTCTTTCTCATTTATTTATGGTAGTGTGTACTGCGGTTGTATGATGTTACAACGCATGCTTTTACCCCGCATGCCGTTACAAAGCAATTTTTTACCCCGACTTGCTGTCGGGGTGCGTTGGAATTTGGAATAGTATAATTTACTATTCCAACTCCAGTCTGTGCAACAGTAGGGAAGGTGTTGGAGTTAAAACCAACACCTTATACCCTCTACAGCAAGCTATTTTCATCGTACTGGCATGCGGGGTAAAAGCATGCTTATTAATGCATGCGTTGTAACAGTTGTTTCCCGTATACTGCAGAGGCATTGTCCCCATTACATACCGCTAATCTTTATTACTCAAAGTCCTGGTCTTCTTCGCCACAATCCTTAGTCCTCAAGCATGTGGTGATTCACCTCTCATACTTAAGGACTGGGAAAAACAAGACCGATAAAGTTGTAATGTCGTTGAGAGTACATTTATCAGCTTCAGTGTGTATCTGGCATGTATCGGTATATTCTCAATTTCCTTACCATACATTATAACCAGGGGCGTAGCTCCAGAGGAGGTGTTTAGGGTGCTACCCCTCTAACAAATGTATTCTGTAGTAAATAGATGGGTGCACGTGCTTTCAGTCAGGTAACGTGAAGTGTCTGTTGGATTTCACCTGGGATTTTTACATGTCCACACTGACACAAAACACACTCTGCCGTCTGTTTTGCAGGCCTTAAACAATGTTGATTGGTTTGGAAAATATCAGGGCATATTTATAAGCCCTCAGCGCCACTGGAGCGTCACTTGTTTTGACACTCCGGTGGCGCAGCGTCCTTTATTAAATTTACAAGCTGGCGCTAAGCCACTTTGTGCAGCTTAATGCCACCTTGTAAATATGCCCCTTTCTGCCGCAGTCCTCTGCAGCAAAGGGACGTGCAATAAGTGTTGCTGTGGGCGTTCCATCGCAACAGCCATTGCTTTTTGACGCTGCCCCAGATTCACAAGGCTGAGTCAGCACAAAAAAAAACGAGCGCCATGGAATACTAGGCGTTAGAATCGCGCAACGAGGTGAAATTATTAATTACTCCTCGTTTTTTGGTCTTTCCATGTGTGCTGCATTCTTCAACACTCCTAGATGGTGCAAATTGCCATTATTTATTGTTTATGTGCAGTAAGGTTTCCTTTCCTGCAGATAAACACGCATCCCTGCAGCGCAGGGACCCTCGCAACATGGCGCCAGGGTGCCTGCGCTGGTGCTAGGCAGCTTTTTTTGCGCCAGCGCCAGGGAAAACGGAGGTGCGCCGTATTCTTGTGAATACACCACATCCCTGCGTTTTGAAAATGTCAATGCGCTGCACCGCCAAATGTGGCGCCGCTCCACACTCCAACATCTTCTTGTGAATATACCCTATTGTGTTTTGAGTACCCCTAACAATCCACACTCTCTTTCCACTGCCCCTTAAGACCCCTTGTGTCCTGCTTCTCATATAATGTATTTAACACAATGTCCCAGCGTGATAGTTGGGAAATTTGAAGCCACCCCGCCCCCAATTATACTGACCAAGCTGCGCCCCTTATTATAACCATTCTTGTGCTCTTCAAGTGTGCACTATTTTCAGTCGACTGGTTAGTTTCTACCGTTATTTTTGTCAACCGTACAGAAGCATGACTTGTTCTTTGTTTGTAATAGAGTCCTAGCAATGATGTTGCACTTTTGGAATGCAGCTTAGGCATAGACTCGTGAACTTGTCTCACCATCTGTGATATTTGGCGCTTGCAGGAGTTGCACATGCCGAGGTAGCTGGCATGCTTCTATTTTCGAACGCTGTGATGTCATCCTCATTCTGATCATGGTTGGGTAATGTCCCATGTTGTCTGTGTGTCAGGGGCAGATGGTTCCAGAATGCTTGGGCCAGTGCTATAAATGCCTTTCAGATGGTGGGTGGTGAAGAATAGCAGCTAGCAGAACAGTGCAGACGCAAGGGAGTGATATTCTTGTCGCAGAAAGCAGTCCTGTCGGAGAAGATGCTGTGTTCAAGCCTGAACCTCCAGCCCACTTCCGGCTCCCTGATGCCTTTCCTGGAGCCCATGCGCACCCTGTGGCCGACTTCTCGCACCCTCTTTGCTCGGGCAGAGCAAGACATGATCCGCATGATGAAGGAGATGGCAAGGACCATGGAGGCCATGGAGGAGTTTCATCAACGTCTGCTGTTGGAGGCGACCATCCCCAACCGGGCTCCAGGCGGATCAGTCAGCAGTGGTCTGCTAGGCCCCAGGCAGACAGAGAAGGCTGGGGAGACCTTCTCCATCTCCATGGCAGCCCCAGGCTTCTCCACTAATGAACTGACAGTCAAACTGGTTGGTAGAAAGTTGCTGGTGACGGGTGCCAAGGAAACCAAGAATGATGACGGGCAGGGCTCCTTTTACAAGTATGAAGTCTTCAAGAGGGAATCGGACCTGCCTGAGGACGTGAGCCTGGAGGACCTGACCTGCTCCTTCTCCAGCAATGGCCAGCTGCACGTTGAAGCTCCGCGGCGGGCACTCCCAGCCACAACAGAAAGGAATGTGCCAATACAGATCATCTCAGCAGCCACTGGAGCGACTGCCGTGGGCAGCTCTCAGAGTCAAGGATCAGGAAGTAAGGAGCACCACAAGACTGATGGGCAAGGAGGGGGAAGCATGGACCAAGCCAAGGCGAAAGGACAAGGAGAGAAAAGTACAGACCAAGGCAAGATGGAAGGGCAAGGCGCAGGAAGGGCGGAAAACAGCAAGACTGAGGCATCTGGAGAGGGAAGTACCGACCAAAGCAAAACCAATGGCCAAGGTGTGGAAGAGCACTTGGCGCTCTTTGCTAGAGTGATGGACAAGGAGAGGGAAGGATAATCTGTGGGGCCCGGAGTGGAAAGAGACGATCAATGCAAGCCAGAAGGGCAAGGAGCAGGGAGCATGGAAGGCAGCAGGACTGATGGGCAAAGAGAGTGAATTACGGACTCTGGGATAAGACGATGGAAGAATGGACCACACCACAGATCGATGAAGAAAGGGTGGGGAAAGTGGGGATCTCAGCAAGGCGAAGGGGCAAATAGAGGGAAGTATGGCACAGCAGGAGCAGGAAGCAGGGAATGCAGACTATTGAGAAGCAAAGGAGGGGATTGTGGAAGCGGCTCAAAGAACTGACTTTTGAAGGCAACAATATTAACAAGCATTTGCAATGCAATAGGTCTCGCATTTACAAGACTTTGAGCTTTTGGCACTGTAAATGTCAATTGCTTCAATTCTCACAAATGCAAGACCTATTGATTTGCAAGTATAGTTTGGTTCCAAGCGCTACATGCAGCGCTTGCACTTAATAGAGTAATAACTGGGACCCACCAAAGTGGACAGCAGAATGCCTCCCAAAGGTATAAAACTAACAAACAGATGCAGATACCTTTTTTTTAGGAAAGCACCGTCACGAAAGCTAAGTCAAAAATGCATTCTAAATTTTTTTGATTTCTAAAGTCTTGCTTGACTATTCCAATGAGCATTAAATCACCCACTGCCTAGAATCCTGGCTCTTTTACCTGGAAATAATACTAATAATTTTGATTGTCAGAGTGAAAAAACAAAAAGCACATGCAAGGATTAAAATGTTTGTATTATATATTATTGGAATTTGTAAGCGCCTATTATTGCAGTGCAAAGATCGCAGCAGGCCCTTACAAGAATTGATCTTTGCAATTCAGAAATAATGAACATGCATGTTTCATCCCTCTAGAGAAAGCAATGTCAAATTCAAAATTAGTTGCACGTTGTTTGTGTTTAGTCACATAAAACAAATAGCTGCGCTGTGAGATTAATAATCTGTGTCTACCCTCGATGACTATAAGTTTTCTAAATGAATACAGCACTGCAACTAGGCGATCTTTGAATATAGCCGTGTTAACATGCGGGAATTCCAGCAGATGGGGGGGGGGGGGGGGCTCCATTAATCCATTATGCAGTCAGACTCTTTTTTTTAAAGAGACGCCTAACCCTGCCTAGCAACAGAGTGGGGGTCGAATGTAAATTGAGTACAAAACATTCTGAAATGAGTCACACTCGTAGATTAAACACCACATGTACCTATTGTATGCATTGTATACGTGCTGGAATATTAAAGTGCTACACTCATACACTTAAACTTTGACTTGTGGAGTTCCTGTGAGTCGGAGAGGCAGGGTCGTTTCTAGGTGTTTTGCCGCCCTAGGCGAGAATTGAAAAATGCCGCCCCCTCATTGAGCTCTCATGTGACTCCGGCTGCCCTCTCTCTACCGGGATGTCATGTAACGGCCAGAGCTGGCGACTATGGAACTGGGGAAGCAGGTTCGAGTGTCGACGTTGGCTCATCATCCTGTGATTCTGAGCAAATCACTTAATCTCCTAAACCTATAAACAATGCATGTGTTTGTGTTGTAATTGTGTAATGTAACTGGTGCGCATGTAAAGGGCTTCAATACCTTCGGGTCAAGTTGGAGCTATAATTTAACAAGCATTGAAAATAGGTCTCGCCCTTGTTTAAGTTAAAGCAATTCTGTTTCTAATTAGGTGGTTTTTTAGCTTTGCTTATATTAGTGTTTTTCAAACTTTCATGTACATAACATGCATATGTATGCATATATGTTTATGTATATGTATGCATGCATTTATATTTGTATTTATATAGATATGCAGATGTATATATATGTTTATATATGTATGTATGTATATATATACGTATCAATATATATAAATGCATATGCATATATATACATATATATGTGCATATGTGTGCGCGTAGAGAGGTAGAGCGAGGTAGAGGTAGAGAAGTAGAGAGGTAGAGAGTAGTAGAGAGAGAGGTAGAGAGAGAGGTATAGTAGAGAGTAGAGAGTGAGTAGTAGAGAGTGAGTAGTAGAGAGTGAGTAGTAGAGAGTAGAGAGTGAGTAGTAGAGAGTAGTAGAGAGTGAGTAGTAGAGAGTAGTAGAGAGAGTAGTAAAGAGTGAGTAGTAGAAAGTAGTAGAGTGAGAAGTAGAGAGTGAGTAGTAGAGAATAGTAGAGTGAGTAGTAGAGAGTGAGTAGTAGAGAGTAGTAGAGAGTGAGTATGGATTAGTTATCAGCTCGGAACTGAAATTGGAGCATGAAGTTGAATGGTAGATAAAACTGCAAATGCTACAAAGGTTTGAGCACTAGGGGCTCCCACCTATATCATTGGGTGATGACCTTAGAGCTGTTATGCTTCACTTTGTGGAAGGAGATGTTTTGGGGCCGGATACAAAGTCCACCGTAGAAATTCGTAGAGTAGGGCCAGGATTCCAAAGAGGGAATCAGGAGGCAGAAGCCTGCGCACTGGAACTTTGAAAGTTGAACTGGGAGACCCATCCCAAGAGACAGAGCAATTGACAAGAGCAGCATCAAATGGTGTAAAGTGTCTACTTTTTCAGACCTGAATCAGCAAACTCAGGATAAAAGAGAGGAACAATGTAAGCTGTAACACAAGACATTTTTACACAGAACTAGGAGGCTTTGCCCTGGTGCCTGGCGTGGCTGCAGGTGGTAAAGAAGGGTAAGATGTTCTTCTGCACACTTTCCCATCAAGTCAAGGCTCCTTGAATAGTGGAAAGTTTGAGCCCGGAGGGAATGGTTGAGGCATTGGGCTTCTCAAGGTGAGGGTCAGTTAATACTGGGCTGAAGTTGTATGCTGTGTGAAAGTACATCCCATATGTGGCTGGGGGACTCTGTTGTGTTTTAAATTAAGTGGAAGTTTAGGAATATCGGTGCTGAGTCACTCCATGTCCCCATTCGCTTCCTCTCTTTCTCTCCCGCCACGTTTTCGGGGGGCAGGTGTATTTGATGAATAATTTTTGGAGAGGTTTCAAATTTAAAGAAATATAATCTACCTACATAAGATAGTCACCCAGATAACACTGTCTGCCTTTTGAAACTGTAGTAAAGATTAATGTCTTAGCATTTCTATCAAAAACCTACTTTAAAAAAATAGCGTAGTGATCTTAAGTCCTTTGTTGCATTTCTGGAGATGGTGATGGGTATAACTGATTGAGCAGCTCTTTGGTCCGGCAACACACTGGATGCTTCCTCGATTAGTCGACGGAAAGCTGAGTATGGGCTGTAGGTAATGAGCGAAGGAGATGATTTTTTTTATAGCTGGGTTTCAAGGCAGGTTGCTTTTAATATGGATTCCGTGCTCTAGAGGTTTCCTAGGGGGTACACAAAGCAAGGTAGGCATTGAGAGACTGGACTATAAACACTGGGTAAGAATATCAGAGTCTGAACGCCCGTGAAAATCTTAAGACATAGAAACAAGTAAATGGTTAGGGTTTTGCAACTTGTACCCTTATCTTAACAGGGAGGTGTGATATTTTCATTGGAAATTTTGATGTAAGTATTGTGTATATGTAGAAACTGATAGTAAGTGTTGCACATGTAATCAGGTGGCTTTAGGGTCCCTCGAGGTAATAGCTTTGCATTCTGCCAGGCATGGGTAAGCACTGCATTTAACAGGAAGAACCAATTAGTAACGATATATTATTGTTACCGTCCAAGTCCTACTTCAGTGGGAAAGTAGAGGGCAGTGTTATGTTATATGGTAGAGTAGCAGTTCAAATTAAATTAAAGTTTAGTGAGCATTGGGGTTTTCCTTCATGGTAATATTATTCTGAGTAAAGTCATTTGAATTACTTTATTTACTCTGCAGAACTAGATTCCGGGTAGTCGCTGTTCAAAGGATGCCCTTTCTGTATCACTTTCTAGAGATGGATAAGTTGATAATACTTTCAAAATATCTCTACTGAATGGGATGTCACACATTAAAACAACTGATCTGAAGTTCACTACTTATATTTGTTATGGCCAACTCCAATGCAGATGGAGGAGGGTCTATGGGTCCGATTCACAGAACTAACTTAAGACAAAATCCTAAACTTACTACCATTTTGGTATTCACAGAAGGCACTTACTCATTTTGGTATTCACAGAAGGCACTTACTCATTTCGGTATTCACAGAAGTTAGGAGTCCTAACCTTAGGACTCCTAAATGCCTTCTGTGAATACCGAAAGTCTTAAAGTTAGGATTTTTCTCAGTTTAGGAGTAGTAAAGTTAGGACTCCTAACTTTAGGACTCCTAAATGCCTTCTGTGAATACCGAAAGTCTTAAAGTTAGGATTTTTCTCAGTTTAGGAGTAGTAAAGTTAGGACTCCTAACTTTAGGACTCCTAAACTGAGAAAATTCCTAACTTTAAGACTTTCGGTATTCACAGAAGACATTTAGGAGTCCTAAAGTTAGGACTCCTAACTTCTGTGAATACCGAAATGAGTAAGTGCCTTCTGTGAATACCAAAATGAGTAAGTGCCTTCTGTGAATACCAAAATGGTAGTAAGTTTAGGATTTTGTCTAAAGATAGTTCTGTGAATCGGGCCCTGAGTGCCTTAGTGAGTGGTACGCATGGTCAGTGAGTCAAGGCGCGGTGCAGTGTATCGGTAAGTAGTTCTTGATAAAGCCCACTTACTGTAGACAGTGGCAATAAATAGACAACGTCAGGCATGACTACTCTGGCACAAGGATGTTGTGTTGGTCTGCCACGTCCTTGCCACAAAAGAGGATTCATTTGTAGAGACATCCAGCAGTATTCTGATATTAACTTCAAGACACACCCACCTCTCCAAATTGCCGCAGCCAGCATTTCGGGAATAGCTAAGTTTCCAGAGCTTTGAGCATTGCCAGATGGCATTCAAGTTTTCTGATCCTGAAGTCGAGTTGAGCAGGAGAGTTTGGCAGGTTGTCGAAAGAGCTTCGCTGACACGCAGTCTCCATTTACTGCCCACATTACAGGCCACTGCAATTATGCGATTTTGTGATCGTGGCGATTTTTACATAACTCTAGATATTACGTATTTGTCACACAATCCATCATTTGCTGCATAATCTGCAGGAAAAAATATGGTTCTAGCTCAAACGGTTCAAAAATTAGTAAAAATGCAGTGACACATTTGCACAGTGTGAGGCACCTTCCAAAGTTGAGGGTTCACCTTTCTGTAACTCATTGCTTTATTTGTGTATTAAACTGTTATTAATGAGGTACAACTAACGCCGAGACAGTGTTAAAAGGCTTCAAAATGAAAAAATAATTAAGTAATACTATGACAAAATGTGCCGCATAATGTGGCCTTTCTTGCCGCATAATTTGACCCTCCCCTGCTGAACAGTGCACTCCTCACATATCCACTTCCAGAACCCGGAGCTGTGCCCCTGCTTTGCCCCAGGTTGCCGAGCCTGCCGCTGCAACTCACTGTACCTTCCCCCTTTATTCCAAGGAGACCCCTGCTGCTACTTCCGGGTTTCCGCACGTCGACATGAGGGGGGTAGAGAAGAAACTCTATATAGCCAGCGGCGTCACTATGGAGGTGCGGGGGGTGCGGACCGCAGAGGGTGACACCCTCACATGGGGTGACACCAACAGGGCCAGTGTGCGCAGAGCAACCTAACCTTTTAGGAGGAGGAGGTGCCTGTGCGCAGTGCGCACTGTCTCCTCTCCTTTCTTTTATTTGCTTCCCTGTGAAATGGATCCAAAGAAGAAAATCACTTTTGCTGGAAATCAATGTCGTATTTTTCTGACATTTAATTCCAAAATGCTGCATCGGGAATAAAAGTTTAAAAATATGAAAAATAAATAACTAAATAAAGTAAGACAGAGTGGTAGCAAACTGTTCAGATTGATTTTATTCACACCCAAACACATTAGCGCCACTTTTACAGAGTTTGCCAGTGAAGCGCTATTTTTGTTGTCTTGGCTTTGTTTTCCCTGGGCTTGGAACTAGTGCACCAATCCTGGAGGTACTGCAATGTGAGGATTGAAAAACAAGATTTGTACTGCTGCTCTGTATCTAGGGATGCTGTCTTTTTTTACCATACTGCTTAAGTTTTGTAAGGATATAAGCAATGGCCATTGAAATGGGTCCATTCAGGGCCCTGTTGTCATGTCCTTAACTTTTCAGGCAAAAGCACTAAGGGGCATATCAACAAGGGCTTTATCTCTGCTTTTTTGGCTTTAAAAGCCAAAAAAGCAGAGATAAAACTAGCACCCTATCAACAACAGGGTGCTAACACGCAAATTTGCATGTTAGCACCCTTTTACTCTACGCTTCCCCTTGCATCTCTAATGAGATGCAAAGGGGGCGTTCCAGAGTAAAATAATAGGAGAAATGTCGCTAAGCGACATTTCTCCTATTATCAAGAATGTCGCTAACCCTGTTAGAGACAAAAAAAGCAGCGCTAACCGCGGTTAACGCTGCTTTTTTACGTCTGCTAATTTTCAGACTTAGCCATGATATCCTATGGAAGGAGGATTTCATGGCTAAGTTTGCCTGTCCCTATCAACAAGGTAACGTGTGATTATCTCTGGGTTTCCAGCGATAATCTCACGTTAGCCTGTTAGCGTGTAGATTTTTATCGCTATTGAGATAAGCATTGCTAATAGCACGCTATCTCAGCGATAAAAATTCACGCTAGCCGGCGATAATTATCCTCACGCTAAGAGCGCTGAGCGATAATTATCGCCGGTTGTTGTTGATATGCCCCTAACTGATTTCTGAACAGTGAGTGTAAAAGCGTAAAGGTAACCATGTTGTTCCTGCTTACATTTCACATGGTTTGCAAAATTTTGCATTCCCTATGATTGTTTGCTTTTTCCAGGATGCTGTCACTTTTTTTTGTAGGCCACATATTGCTCTTGCCCAGTGCGTAATTTAAATTGAGCCTCATCCAGGTGTTTATAGCTGGCAACAATTGGGTTGTAGTTGAAGGCAGTCTGAGTTTTTCTCAGTGGGGCAGTATGGTGTTCAGTGGGGGACGGGATGTGGCACTATGACCAGAGCTGCTGAATTTGGATCTGGGGAACCAGGTTCAGCCTTAATAACCAGTCCGCCAGGCCACTCTCCTGAGAGGGAAATATCTCATGCTAGACTTTAGAAGGCTTCGCAAGACATTAGAAGCCCCGGTGTCGTAGCACCAGCAGGTGGACCCTAGCATGACAAGTGTAGGTTAACCTTCAATGCTTGTCCACCACTATTCATACTGAAGTTCACCTCCAGTCTTGCGGGCAGGCCTATGAAGCAGTACACCCTAGAACAGTGACCCTGTCACTGAGATCACAGGACACTTGAGAAGGGCCAGCTCTAGGGCGGTGCAATCGGTGTAACCACACCAGGTGCTCACTTTAGGTGGAGGCATCATTTTTGCAAGTATATTATGGTTTTAAAAGCGCTTGCTGCCTCCTTCCTGGCCTCCAGTAATTTTCGGTAACAATAAAAATGTCATGATGACTCTGGTGATTAATGTTCTTCCTAGAGAGAGATCGGAATTTTGTCTAATGGAAGATTTGACTCATGGAAAGGTAGCTCAGAGGGTTAATGTACCTGCTGCAAAGAACATGTACCATGCAGATCACAAAGTGCACCTAATGTAAATAGGCCAGTGGGCTACTGCTTTTGTCAGAGAGATCCTTTTGTTACTTGCAATTTATAAGTTAAAATCCTAACATAGAACAGTGAGCTATTAACTGTCATCTACTCCGCAGCAACACAAGTCACATTTTTTATTAACTTTTGATACGTTTGAGCTACAAACAATTTATTAGTTTCAATGGTCAGATCATGCTGCAGATCTTGCATTATGAGACAAATATGGCAGAGCCATTATTATTTAGAAAACATTTGCAAACTAGGATTTTTAGCCATTCATGTTTGTACTGCTGTTTTGGAAAAGGTAGAAGTGCTGATGACAGAAACTCCATGGCTCGGAAACAAATGGCTTGTGCTTCCACATTTTTTCGTATTTGGAGACATTCTGTGATTAGAAGCATATCCCACTTTGTGGACACATTTTACTGTCAATAACTCATTATAACCTTAAATAATCATGTGTATCCATTGGTTGATAAAACTGGGCAGTGAATCTAAACAAATACAAAAAATTGGGATGTTTGCGCATTCTGGCCACGCCTCTAGCTCTGCCCACTGATCCAATCCTTGGGTTATTCCCGCCCTCTGATTCTCCGCCCACAGTTCCCCTACTTTTTTTCCCCCACTTCGATCACTGATATATCGTGTTGCTGGATAGTGGGAACACCACACCAGGACAAAGTACCATACCTATGATATTATAAATTCCAATAAACTGTTGACTAGCAGGTAGCCCACTGTAGAACCTGATTAATGAATCATTATCACACTGTTGTTAACAGGCACATTTTGTAAATATAGGACCTACATTTACAAACGTTACTAAGGATTCTGTATGGTCCCGTTCTTTGCCAACTGTGCCCACTGGCGGACTCGGGGCGGAGGAGGTCCATGCGGTAAGTCGTGAGGGGGTGACACCATGAGTTACCCGCACCGGGTGCCACCAACCCTAGTGACGCCACTGTATATAGCTTTGATGTCTCTATGGGGAATGATGACTCGAAATCGTGATCTGTTGTACTGTGAGACTTCTATATGGGTCTGTGATCTAAGACTGTATCTAGGTCAACAGGTTTGAAAATAACACTCAATTTCCATGTGCAGTGCGGTAGGTGATAAAGGCCTTGAAACAGCCTAGGCGCATCCTTTATTTTCTACTTACCCCTTTCATACGGTGCGTGCTCGGCGCCAGACAGTACACAAAGGGTACAGCAGCCTAGCGTTCAGAAACAGGCCGCAGTTACATGTTGAGTAGCAATGTTATGACCACGGCCTGGGATTCAGGTCAAAAGTGCAATGTTATCAATAAAAGCTATGGGCTTCGAAAAAACATACTGCCCATGCCGCCGCACTTGTAATTCCGAAAACTGCACAGCAGGGTGCCTCCAAGGCAGGCTGTGTCACGGCTGCTGCTTCTGACTCGGCTGCGTGCAAGTATTTTTAGAGAGCGTTCGCTGATCTCTCCAAAGATAAGCGAATCGAGAGTTTGATGACACCAGCCTTAATACACTGGCTAGATTTTGGGTGAGCAAGTTACGAAAGGAAGTGGGCTCACTGTGGGTGTGCCCTTGCAACCCCCATTAATGGGTTAAAAACAGAGTGAATGAGGTCTTGGAGAGAGACTGAATTAATGGTGCCGCATTTTAACCAGCCATGTTGGTAGTGACCGCCCCATATAGCGTTCTGGCAGCAGTAGTTGAATTCCGTAAAACTAATTTCCATTTCAGTTTTAGTTTGGAGCAACAATAGTTAATTTTCATATAAATCTATTCTTACCTGATATGATACCGGCCACCAGGATAAAGTTGAGGACTTGGCAATTAGATGTAACCAGAAAATGGTCATAATAACAGCATTTTATGTAGTGCTGAAATACCATACATTTTCGTTTCTAAACGGTATTCTTCTACTCAATGGATAAACCTTGGAAGGATGAAAGGCTGAGTAGGCCCTACCGAAGTTTACACCCGTAGTACGCAGATGGTACACTCACCCCAGCAGCATACGTGTACTTGTCTGAGCCTCTTGACAGCATCTGGCCATGAAACTAGGGTGACCAACTGGCATTGGTTCAAATTCAGGACGGTGAGTGTAAAAATTCAGGACAGGAGGTCAAAATTCAGGACAAAACTTCAGTACAATAGATACGTTTTACAGACACATCAGAGGAGGTTGTGCAATAGTATATAAGTAAGCCCAGCCATATCCACACATATTCAACCATTTGCAAACCTATCCATCATGTATCCTTCCATCTATCATTTCACTCATCCATCCATCATCCATCCACCCTTTCACTCATCCATCCATCATCCATCCACCCTTTCACTCTATCCATCTGTACACTCATCCATCCACTCTTCTACCCATCCATCCATTCACTCATCCATCCAGCCATTTACCATTTCACCCATCCAGCCATCCTTTCACTTACTCATCCATCCACCCTTTCAGTCATCCATCCATCCTCCCTTTCTCTCTCCATCGACCCTTTCACTTAGCCATCCTTCCTTCCATCCATCCATCCACAAACCCACCCACCCATCCATCTACTCATCTACTCATGAATCCATCCATTGACACTATCACTCATCCATCCTTTCTCTCATCCATCTATCCTTTCACTCCTTCACTCATCTATTCATCCTTTTGTCCATCTACCCTCCCTTTCACTCACTCATCCATCCTTACATCCACCCTTTCACTCATCCGTCCATCCATTCACCATTGCACTTATCAATTCATCAATCCATCCATCCATCATTTCACTCATCCATCCACCCACTCACTCATCATCCATCCTTTCACTCACCCATCCTTTCACTCATCCATCCACCCTTTTACCCATCCAGCTACCCTTCCACCCATACATCCAGGTATTTACCTTTTCTCTCATCCATCCTTCCACTCACTCATCAATCCATCCATCCATCCTCTCTCATTCTCCATCTATTCAATCTTTCATTCATCCCTTCACCCTTTCACTAATTCATCCACCCATCCCTTCACTTACACACTCGCTCACCTTTTCATATTAATTTTGAGGTGAGCCTTTTTGAGAAGAGGCCCATCAAGAACTTCACCCTCGCTGCAGGAGCCATTCCAGGACGGGGGCAGAAACCACCCAGGGCGGAGACAGAATCCACCACAGGGGGGACAGGAGCCATCACAGGCGGGGGGGGGGGGCAGGAGCCATCACTGGGGGGGGGCAGGAGCCATCACAGGAGGATCCACCAGGGTGGGCATACAGTATCCTAGTATCATCTTGGTCTCTTCCAGGGTGGGGTAGGGCTCCTCACCCCCTCCTGGACAAGACAATGAGAGGACAGGCTCTCTTTCTAAAATGTTAGTTTTGCCATCCCCCACTGTGATGTACAGTACTTAAAGGAGATACTCCAAGAGAGCTGATTTAACTGATTGTCCTCCATACTTTGTTAATCAGGGTGGGTGCGATTGTGCCATTTCTTAATTTTATTACATTATAGACTGCATGTTTGAAGAACCGAGGTTTGCTTACAATCAGTAATTAAGCTCTGTGAAGAGAACCACATGCTGCCTCTGTGTAATCGGGCAGGACCGGTTCTACGATTTTTGGGGCCCTGGGCAGAAAGGGAATGTGTGAGGCCCCTCTAAATTGCAGAGACATGGCATTCAGGGCTGTTTGCATCTGAATAGATTGCCCCTGCGCCTGAAGCTGCAGCCCCTCCCTCTCAGTCACCTTCAAGCACCTCTTAACAGCTCATCAAGGGCGGAAGGTGTGAGGGTTGCCATCCCGCTGTGCCTCTCCAATGCTGCTGGGTATCTGAGCTTTGGTACTGCGTCGGAGTCTGTTACACCCGACCTCAACAGCATCCGCGTCAAGAAGGGAGGTGGGTGGAAGCTGTGCCGGCTTTAGGGTGGTGCGACCGGTGCCCGGTTAAAATTACGGACAAATGGCGTCCGTTAAGGAATCCTTCACGGACAACGGACAGACGGCCGAAATTACGGACTGTCCGTGAAATTTACGGACGGTTGGTCACCCTACATGAAACTATTCATTAAACTATGTAACCTCCTCGTCTAGGCAGCAAAGAGAGTGGGCAATCACCAGAAGTGGTTGGTTACTGTGGGCCTTCAGGTGTTCTTACGGCTGCTGCGCGCAACCAGCTTTTCACTACTGTTATCGAGTCTGCACAATAAAATCTATGACAACAAGCAGCGTGCCAGACGTTTGATCCCGCTTCACTATGTCCAGCTACACATCATCAGCAACGGCCCCAGGCCTCTCACTGACCCTCTCAGAAGAGAGGCCAGGCATTGCATGGGGACGGGGAAAGAATGCACCTCTTAGTTGTCAGGCAATGGCTGGAATATTGCGCAGGGGGAGGATATCTCGACATATTGTGTGTGCTGTTGTTTTGAAATCAGAACAGTATTTAACTCAGACACACATAAAAAACACCCTCCCCCACACGACACACACTTCACAGATAGACTACACTTTACACTTAGATACAGATATATTCTGAGAAGATGTGTTTTTTCTTTTGGGACGTAGTACCCAGCCAAAGAAATGAGGGCGGAGGTGAGGGGTCGCCATTATACCTAATTGTGGAACCGTGGGCAGATCTTTATCTCGCTCTGACACAGTGCCCATATTTTTACCAAACATATGATAGCTTTCAAAATTGGCAACCTCTAGTTAATTTTGCAAATGTGCAAACCGAACATTTACACCTCTAGTTAATTTTGCAAATGTGCAAACCGAACATTTACACCTACGCAACTGTCTCAAAAATACTTAGCAATTAAAATCGATATTTACCCACCTATCTATGGGCAGGCACCTTGGGAAGTTGGGGTCAGCACAGGGTGCGAGGTGAGCATGAGCACAGAGGTCCGAGTTCGATCGGGTCGAGAACGCATATTTAGCAGCGCCGGCGGCACGTCCCCGCCCGTGGCGCCGAGCGTAATGTCACGAAGGCGCGCTACCCAATGCACTTTCGAGGTTGAAGACCATTCAAGGGGATTCGAATCGAATCCCAAACTCATGTTTTTTGCCACCCTCTCCCTTTTGCCGCCCTAGGCGGCCGCCTAGTCTTGCCTAATAGTAGAAATGGCCCTGCGGAGAGAGGCACGCACACCGCCGTGCTTTGTACGGTGTTTATATAGCACTCTTTATCGCTGTGTATCTGTGCTGATAAGGTCTAGATTGATGGTTGCAGCGGCCGCGTTACTGGCTGGCCGTGCAAACCGCAGGTTACCAGGTTGTGTCACGCGGGATGCCTTTTAACTTGCAGAGCCGCGGTTTCCCTTCAGCCACCCAGCTGCTCCTAATCCTTAGACATAAACACGAAGTAGGGCCAGCACACACGGATTGTCACGCCATGCTCATTAAGGACTAACAAGGCTCAGGCATGTGGGGTAGACACAACCAAGGGCTTTGTTTGTGCGAGAGAGGCAGAGAAAACACGTCCTATGTCGCAGCAAATCTTGGTAACCGCTTGCAAAATAAACCAAAGCCAGAACAATTTAACATTTTCATATGTATGTGACGCAGAGAGGCATTTGATGTAAATTGCAAGATTTGTTTTCCACTGGCAAGAGATAGGTAGGAAATTAGTTATTTTGAAGGGACAAATCCAACTCACAGTGGGTCCTCGCTTTTGGACACAGTAGTGCTTTCCCCGGAGTGGGCTTATGTCTTGGTGCAAATACTGCCAACTGTGAAAAACTTTAAAATGCAGAAGTATTACATGTGTACATTTTGGAACACATGGCGGGGTGGGAGGGAGAGAGAGAGTGAAAGGAAAAGAGTGAGAAAGAGAGAGAGGGGGAGAGAGTGATGCGTGCGTGTGTTGCATAGGAGGACCTTTAGCCGTCGTTCTGCTCTTTTTCGAAGCACATACTCGTGCTTGTGGCGCGCCGCTGCGCGTTCTCGCAAGGTGTGTGCCGCCACAAGCACAAGTATGTGCTTCGAAAAAGAGCAGAACAACGGCTAAAGGTCCTCCTATGCAACACATGCGCGCTGCGTAGGCGAGACCTAAAAAGAAGTATAGAGGAAGGGAAAGGAGAGACCAGAGTAAACGTCACAGAAGAGGGAAGGTGGCCCGTCTTCTAAACACTTTCCAGTCACACCAGCATCAATCCCATAACTCTTTTCTCCTTATATACCCCATGTCCATTTGTACCCATCTGCTATTACCAGCCACCAAGTAGCATGACAGAGGGAGGGTCAGTGCACTACACAAGGGTAACAATATGGGCCCTGCACTCACGACCCAGGCATGGCCTCTCACAAAGAAAGGACATTGTGGGGATTTACTATCTATTTATTTTAAACATCGTGCTAAAATAATGCACTAATTTATTCAATTTAAAAAATATATTTTCTCGCCAGAAGATTATATGAACATCCCTTGTGGCAGTCATGCTCACTTGTGTTTCGACGCACAGTATAATTCAGGACTTGGGTCTTACGCCTTACCACTTTCAAAGTTCACCAGCCGCCACTGCTCAGAAGAAGACACATCCTAGAATCCCTGTCAATGGTTACTGTGTGTGGTGCAGCAAGAATGCCAATGGCCCTAATTCAAGCAAGGAAACTGACCACCCCCCTCTTTAATTTGGTGCAGCCATAATTGGGGTGCAGCACCTCCCACTGCTCTGAACCACAGTGTCACTGCGCCAGAAGAGTTTAATTGTTCAGTGTGTACACTGTTTATGATTATTTTGTCATATAATAGATATGTACGTTTCATATTTTATTTAAACTAGTGGCACAAAAAACCTCCACACACCACAGCCCTTGCCCTGTACCCCAAACAGTGCATTGAAGCTACTGGAATATTACATGAGTCCATTTACAGACAACCCTTTCAGCTTTTTAGCATATTTAAATGAAAAATGGGCTGTAAAATGCACAATTTGATCCTTTCTTTTTTTTTTATTTCTCGGCGGGAGAGCGTCAGAGAACCCTACTAAGGAAAGCGGGCTCGCGTGCTTTCCTCACTTCCTTCAATCTAGCTTTGGGCACTCTCCATAAAGGAAGTGGACTTCAAGCGGTGGAAGTGGGGGGTAACCTTCTAAGAAACATTTTGGGCACTTCTACTTATTTTTCCACATATTAAGCCCTGGCTGTCCTGATCCCGTGGCGTAGGGTGCAAAGGTGAATTCTGTCATGTTTGTTAAGTCATAACAGGCAACGAATCCAAAAGCAAAGATCAAAAAGAATGAAAAGGAAAACTGCAAAACAAAAATTCACTGCCACATCAAGTTATATTTTTGAAGAGCAGGGTAAATGCTAAAAAATATATGTCTCCACTGTGCACATCACTAGCAGCGACTTATCCAGACTATTATCCAGCTCGAGTTGACTAATCAATCACTATTTATAAAGCACCGCTCTATCACCCCTAGGGGTATCAGAGTGCTGAGGGTGCCGTGTATCTGTCGAAGAGCCAGGTCTTGAGTTTCTTCTTGAAGTCTGCCAGGGAGGGTGCTTTTCAGAGGTAGAGAGGCAAGTCGTTCTAGATCTTGGCGGCAATGTAGGAGGAGTGGCCCCCGCTGTGTCTGCAGTGGCTGTGGGGGGTGTGCATGAGTGCCAGAGAGGAGGAGCGCCGGTGTCTTGTGGGCAGATGGAAGTTCTGTCGATGGTTGATGTAGCCTGGTACTTGATCGTGTAGAGCTGTGTAGGCATGCGTGAGGATCTTGAACTGGCATCTTTTCTGGATGGGGAACAGGTGGAGGTTTCTGAGGTGGCGGGTGATGTGGGTCCCTTGGGGGAGGTCCAGGATGAGTCTGGCTGCAGCGTTCTGTATGATCTGGTTTCGTCTGAGGTGCTGGGTGGAGATGCCGGTAGAGAGCATTGCCGTAATCGAGGTGTCTGATTACAAGGGCCTGTGTGATGGTCTTTCTGGTGTTGATTGGGATCCATCTGAAGATTCTGCGGAGCATGCAGGTGGTGAGGAAGCAGGAGGAGGCAACTGCTTTAACTTGTTTCCTGGTCAGTTCGCTGTCGAGGATGATGTCTAAGTTGCGTACTTGGTCTGTCGGTATGGGTGTTGGTCCGAGTTCTGTTGGCCACCAGCTGTGGTCCAAGACGGAAGAGTTCTTCCTAAGATCAGTAGTTGTTGGAGTTGCGTTTGAGACAGTTGTCTCTCATCCAGTTGGTCTAAGTTGGTCATGGCATCACAGAAGCTGGTTTTGACACTGGACGGGTCCTCGGTGAGCGAAAAGATTAGTTAAATATCATCAGCGTAGGAGATTATGTTGAGGACGTGGAATATGACGATGACTGCGATGGGGGTCATGTAGGTGTTGAACAGGGTAGGGCTGAGGGATGATCCTTGGGATAGGCCGCATATGATTCCCTTGGGTTTGGTGGTGAAGGGGTACAGCTGGATGCTCTGAATGCATCCTGTGAGGAAAGAGGCAATCCACTTGAGGGCATTTTGCTGTAAGGCGATGTTGAAGAGTCTGTCAATGAGGGTGTGGTGGGAGATGGTGTTGAACAAAGCAGAGAGGTCAAGGAGGAACAGGGGCACCATTTCTCCATGGTTGAGGAGGTTTCTGATGTCATCTGTGGCGGCGATCAGCGAGGTTTCAGGTTTGTTGTTGACACGGAATCCTGATTGAGAGGTGTTGAGAAGGTGGTTTTATTCCAGCTATTCTGTGAGCTGTAGGTTGATGGCTTTCTCGAGTAATTTGGCCGGGTAAGGGAGATCGGTCAGTAATTTTTGAGATCCCTCGGGTCAGTGGTGAGTTTCTTTAGGAGGGGTCTGACCTCTGCGTGTTTCCATTCGACCGGGGAGGCTGCTACGGAGATGGAGATTTTGATGATTCTGGTAAGTTCCGTGCTGATCGGGTTGGTTCCGAGGTTGAATAGAAGGTGGGGATAGGGGTCGGTGGGTGCCCCGGAGTGTATTGAAGACATGATGGCCGTGGTGGTCTAAGTGGTGAGTGGAGATCAGATGGTGATCATTCGGTTCGTGTGCGCTGGGTGGTTGAGGTTGAGAGCGGCGGTGTGGGGATCGAAATAGTTGTAGATGGTGGCGATCTTGCTGTGGAAGTAGTTCGAGAGGGTGTTGTAGAGTTCTTGGGAGGGGTAGATGGTGTTCTCTGTGGCTCCCGTGTTGGAGAATTCCTTGACTATTTTGAAGAGTTTTTTTGTGTGGTTGGTTGCAGTGTCGATGTGGGCTGTCATGGCTGCTTTCTTGGCTTCTTTGATGCGCAGTTGGTAGTTGTTGAGGGCTGCTCTGTGAGCCGCTCTTTCGGAGGGGTTCCTTGTGGCGCGCCAGCCTTTCTCGAGTCGCTAATAGTTGCGCTTGGTGGTTTTGAGCTCTGGGATGTACCAGCTGGCTTGTTATGAGGCTTTGTTGGTACTTGCTGGTTTCAGAGGGACGACTCTGTCAGCACATTTGGTGATCCAGGCAGAGAAATTCTGGATGGCCTGGTCCAGCTCTGATGAAGCTTCAGGGTGGCTGGTACTGAGGGCTTGTGTCCATTGTGTCTCGGTTACCTTGCCCCAGCTGCGGTGGGAGGAGCTGTGATGCTTGGCGACGGTGGGTTGAGCTTGGAATTGTGAAGTGAACGATGGTGAGTTCTGTGATGTGGCTGAATTTGATTCTGTCGCTGGAGCTGAAGATGGAGTCAAGTGTGTGTCCAGCTTTGTGAGTCGGTTTGGTAACAAGCTGGGTCAGGCCAATGTTGTTCAGGTTTTCGAGGAGAGAGATGGAGTTGGCATCGCTGGGGTGGTCGACGTGGAAGTTGAGGTCGCTGAGTAGGATGTAGTGGTTGGAGTCAATGGCAAGGGGAGCGATGAGGTTGGAGAGGATGTCGCAGAAGGACGGTTGGCGTTCTTGGGGGTCCATAGACGACTATGCCTCTTAAACGTGGCCTTAGCTTCTGATTGTAGTTGGAAGTTGAGGTGTTCCATGAGAGGTGTGGGGTCGTTGTTGGTAATGGTGCATCAGATGGTTTCTTTGAAGATGATGCCGATGACTCAGCTGTTCTTGTTGGTGGGGTCTCGGTGTAGCATCTTGTAGCAGTTGAGTGTTGCGGAAGTGATGTCGTGGTTCGAGAAGGGGTTGAGCCATGTTTCTGTGATGAAGCCAACATCGGGGTAGAGGAAGGTGATGGTGTCCCAGGTTTCCGTGGAGTTTTTGCGGAGGGAACGGATGTTGACCAGGATGCAGTGCAGCAGTTCCGGGTCATTCGTGGTCTTCTGTGCGAGAGTGGTGCGGTGTCCAGTGAGGGCAGTTTTCAGTTCGAGGGGGCAGTTGAGCTGGGGTAGGGGGAAGGTAGGGATTTTAGGAGCAGGGTGGGTGTTTTTAGGGATTAGGGTAGAGGTGCAAGAGTGTGATCTTTACCACACCTGCCCATTTTCCAAACATGTCTTTAGCACGAAATTGAGTGGTAAAGGCATGCGTGGTTAAGGCATGCATGGTTAAGGCAAGCATTTTTCCATCACACAACCATAAAGAAACAATGCGGGCAGTCAGGTGACTACAATAGGGGCAAGGCAAAAACAAACCAAAAGAATCAATTGCAGGCAGTCAGGTCAGTCCCCACCAGAAAAATAGCTGCTACCAGACGGGGGTGGTGGGGTGCCCCGGGGGGTGTGGGGGGGGGGGGGGGTTAGGGAATGAAAATAAAATTAAATGAAAAAAAAGGACTTATCTGAAACGGCCGGCCGCCGCCTCTCCTCCGGCCTCTTTCTTCTTCCTGCAATCCCGATCAACAGCAGGAAGCACCCGGGCAGACAGGCTCCCCTGAGCCAATCACAACGCTGCAATGCAGCATTGTGATTAGTCTGAGCGCCGTGCTTGGTGGGGAACATACAACGTGCGCATGACTGTTTGCAAGGCCCAAGAGGGCCGGCCAAACTGTCATGAGCACTTAGGGGGGCACACCACTCCTCCTCTTGCTCTAGCCAGTCCCGCCCCGCCACTGACTGCAATAGGAAAAATAAATGATAACGTTATGTTCTTATCATTTTATTTTTCCTTTTGAGTAGTGGGGCGACTCTTCTCCGCCTTAGCGGAGGAGCCGCCACTGGTCCCCACAGTGGGATCGAACTGGGGGCTCATCTGAATGATATATAAGAAGAACCCCCCCGAAATTTTTGCTCAGCCCCCCCCCCCCCCGAAATTTTTGCTCAGCCCCCCCCCGAAATTTGGCTCTAGTTGCGCCTCTGACTATAAGCAACAGGAGCACAACGCCCATAGGACTCAAAGGTCTCCAGCCCCCCCTCGTCGTGCGTGTCAGCCCGGGCTGACAGCTTCCCGGGCACTCACACGCACAGTTTTTGAGTACTTCACAGGACTTTTGGAAACGTTGAACGACTGAGTCCACTTCACCAGAGTATGAACTCTTGGCTAGAGTGGCAAAAGGTCTGAATTAAGGGATGCTTGGCTAGCCGCCCCGATGTTTTAAAAAGAAGACACTGAAAGGATAAAATGAAAGACCAAAGTTCAGTGGGTGCTAAACACAACCACGGGCTGAGGACAGTTCTTGTACAAGGTCAGGGCTTGAAAGGGGGGTGCACTGGTTTATTATCAGAATATATTTATTTAACACAAAGGTAGTCAATGTATTGGACAGTAAAAGCATGTGGTGTTTTATCAAAACAGTGAATTAATGAAACCAAGGGCACACAGCAGATGTCAGGGAACTGTGGAAGGTTGGAGGGGAACGCAGCAGACCGCACGAGGGGGTGCGAGTGTCTCCGAAAGGCAGAGAATGAGCGCGCAGGCCGGAAACGGGCCAAGCGGGTCTTTTCAGCCGTCTCATTCTACATACACCAACACACCGGTGCTAATTTGTTTTATTTTTACTCAAGCCTGCATGTGTTGGAGATTCCCCCTCGGACCATAATCTTGCTTGTAGCAAGATGACTGGTGGGCTCTTTTGAAACAGGACGTTTGTATTTTTTTTTCAACAAATTAATGTAGTATGAATTTATACCACTGGGTGGCACTATTAGATTTGATGCCACCAGTAGGGTTTACACGATTTCTTAGGTAGTAGAGGGTGAGCCAACAAGCCGAGGCAAGGGACTGACTTGCCAAGCCATGAAAATGTTTTGACATGTAAACGCAACATGATGTCAAATATGATCAAATCTCTTTGAAATTCAAAACAGTGTATTTCTTTACCACACAGAAGTGTTCCATAGCCATTTATTAAAAGGGATTGGGGCCTATTCACAAAAGGTAAGTCTAAACGTGTAGATTTGCTGGTTGAAGTACATTTACTCTTACACTTTTTAATAACTTTACTACTTTAGGCTATACACAAAATCTGAATATAGAGTTACTCAAAAGTGTACAGTGCTTAATTTGTGAAATATTAAGTGCCGGGGCCCTTTTCAGGATTGCACTAGAGCTTGCACCACCCTTTGCCCCTTCCAGCGCTGCCAGTGATGGTACCAACATAACTGCTATTGCCCCCAAACAAGTGTGATTCAGACTATTTCCGGCTCCCAAAGCTATAAAAATGGCATGGGTGGCAGGTAGTATTTATTTTTAATGTATATGAAAGTATTAAGCACTGTTGTGGTGTCCTGTATTTATTTAGTGCTGGTGTTAAGAATTAAGTGCCAGTGCTAAGGACTGGAAACCACTGGCTCAAATTAAGCACTGGTGTAGACATGAATGTCTGGAATAGGGGTTTGAGCCAGATTTACAAGTGTAAAGTTACTAAAACCAACAAGCATTTGCAATGCAATAGGTCTCGCATTTACGTGAGTTTGAGCGATTGGCACTGTAAATGACAATGCCTTTTATTCATGTTTTGCTTTTTAAAACATAAATAAAAGGCATTGTCATTTATAATGCTAATAGTTTAAACTCGCGTAATGCGAGGCCTATTGCATTGCAATGCATGAAGAAGACCCTTACTGCTCCATGCTAAAAATTGAGCAGCTGATGTCAGCTTCCCCTCCAGGCATGGAGGAAGACCATAGTGAGCTTCTAAGTAGGGGTGAGAAAGAGGTGTAATAGAGGGGTGGCTGTTAGAGCCTCCTTGGTGTTAAACAGTAATGGTGTTTTTATCGTCAACATGGCTAGCTTTCCGTTGGTTGTTACGCGCTAGCACTTTTGCAGTAGTCAGTTTGATACGCTGTAATATTCCTGGTAATGAAGCCCAGGAAGCTGCTTTGATGCCTCTGGTGCTTTAAGCCACTGAGCTATCTTGCTGCCCTTTGAAGTTGCAATATGGCGAATGCTCACAGATCTCTGAAGTAGAGGTTCAAAATCGTAATTTAGTTTACTACACTTCACTGGAAAGTTATGTTGGACCAGTATTTCCATAGTACATTAACCTGACAGAATGAGAGTTATCCTAATATGCCATTTATGGTAAATGTAAATAGCCGACGTTACTAATACCAACTTTAGCAGCACTCTATGTATCGACCGCAGAAGGCTAAACCCTTGCGTTCACCATGCCAGATCCGGAGCTTGTGAACTGTAGCAGATAGCACCGATGTCAATGCGGGCGCTTAACTCGCTGAGCCGAGAATGCTGTACTGCCTCATTTTACAGAGCAAGGGATTGCTAACTGGATAACTCTGCCTCGTGACCTTACAGTGTTAAGTAGCAAGCTCACGCATTGTTTACTCGAGACATTTCCTGTTGTCAGAGAGTGAGGAAGGTGGAAACTGTAGCGTGCACTCTAAAAGCAAAGATGGCTGCTTAAATAAAACTTGTATGCAAAACAGCCAGTGAGGCATTGTTTTCCTCATTATATGTTGATAGCACTTTGCTCCAGATTTGTTCTCACTAGCGCCTATGCAGTCGAATATTCACTTAATATTTGGGCAGCGCTGCTTTAATGTCTCGTGTTTTCAGCGCAGCTGTTGGCTACTTTCACGTACATGTACGAAGAACCCGCTCTGTGTTATCTATAACCGAAGTCACTGATTGGGGCTTCGATCTCATTACCATCCCCCGACGTTGATTGTGTTGCGAAGCCACCTTCTTGCAGCACCGTCTAAAATTGCATTTTTCTCTCTCCACAGAATTTTGGCTTTGAGAGCGCAGAGTAGCAGCAGTGAGAAGATGCATGCAATAGTAAAATAGACCTATAAATAGACCTTATAAGAGTTTAGCTAGAGCTATTGGCAATGTTTTAAGGTATGTTGTAGAGCAGTGTTTAAAGTACGAACTGAAAAAAAATGTAAACAAAGGACCGTTAATTATTGTAAGGAAGACAGTATGTCTTGAGCCAGCCTCTGACGAGGTTATGCAGCATAAAGCCTGGCTCTGGGCCCTAATAATTATTTCTAAAAGCGGATCGGGAAAACAATAAGGCGCACTTCTGCACAGCCCGTGGTAAAAACTCTGCAGCCAGTCCCCTAGGGGACGATAGCATAACAAACCCCGTTATAGCAGCAGCCAGGAAAACCACAGCTGCAATTTTAGGCTACAGCAGTTCGTGTGTACAACGCCAAGTGTATCACACGTAAGGGGTTGTTTTTCTTAAAATAGACTCTACCCTGTTCCAATAACATCAAAGGCTGTACACGCCGCACCCCGGATTATGAGAGACCATTAGAAATCAAAGTCCAATTACGGGCTGTACACAATAAATTAGCATACCTACAATGTTAGGCATGTGTGACGTACACGATAGCTGATACCGGACGTTATACAATATAAAAGTGAGCGGCTTCTAACCAGGTTCACTTCTGGGTCAGAGCATCAAAGGCTGTGTACACCACATCAAATGTAATGGGGCGGAGTCTGCTGACCTTGCAAGGATGGGAGGCAGAGTGGCCTAACTGAGAAGTGATCCTGTGGCCGGCGTGGTATTTATTTATTTGTATAAAATATTAGCCAACAGCTATGACACGCAGCATAAAGCCCGGCTGCGGGCCCCACTAATTGTTTACAGAAGCGGATCGGGTTAACAATTAGGCGCACTTCGGCACAGCCAGTGGTAGGAAACTGCAGGCAGTTCCACGGGGGACGAGAGCACAACAAACCCCATCAGAGCAGCAGACACGACAACAGCAGCTGCACTTTAGGGTTATAGTGGGTGAAAGTGTGTAAAACAGTGTGTAAAATGAGGGCCGATTCCAGCTTGTACACGGAACAATACTGTGTATGGTCACTATGCGCTAATGCACAGAGTACGTACCATTCTAAAGTACACATTTAATTGTTGGCCATGTTCATTATGAAAAGGTACATATACCCATTGCGGATCGCCAACATAATCCAAAAAAATTGTGTGAATGGTTACATAAAGCATAACCACAGTCCTTACTGCAGAGTCCAAGTATCATTAAACTGTGCACAAAAAAAAAACAGTATTTGAAGGTTACTTCTTTGCATAGTGTACATCATATACTTTTTGTAAATGCAGCACATCCGTTATTTCATTAAACCGATGCAAAACGCAGATTGTGCTTAAAGGGAGCTTGTAAAACACTCGCAGTAAGATGGAAGAAAACATACTGCACATGTATAATTACAAAAGACGTGACAATAAATAAGCATACCTACGACGTTACAAAACATTACACACTGATTAATGTACAAACTAAATTGAACAAGCGCTCACTGAAGTTGACGAGGAGGGAGTGGGAGGGGGGAGTGGGGCGGGCACAGTGGTGCGGCCGCAGTTGTAAAAGGCAGGGAGAGGGTGAGATTGAGAAAGGGAAAGATAGGGATCAAAGGAAACAATAACAAGCAGGAAGGGGGTGGCAAATGGTGTGCACTTTGATGTCCTCAGTGGCCGCGCGGCTCACTGAGGACATCAAAGGGGCCGCGAAAGTGAAAGCAAACGAGTGCTTTCAGGCCTCCAAATGGTGCGCGCGCCCGGACGGCGCACATGCACTGTATTTGGAGGCCTGAAAAGCCACTGTTTGCACTTCCAAAACTCGCTTACTATAAGTCTCGCCAGAGCAGCGCTAAAGCGCTGTCTCAGGCGAGACCTAAAAAGGAGCAATAATAAGTCCTGCATGACACATGGCCAACCACTGCAACACCCTCCAGTTGAAAATAATAATGTAAGTAGGTACTTGAAGTAAAATCCAAGAGGCAATAATGTTAATTTAAATTACTTAAAATAGTTACAAAAAATATAAATACTTTTAGTTTAATGCAAAATAAATCTAAATTTAAACATATTGTTACTCTGTGCTTTACATAATTTAATTTAAAAAAAGCAAAACAATTAATAATTACGGTAACATTCATTTTTATTAAAATGTAATTAAATTACTTTTAATTCTTTCTCAATGCCTCTTTAGCAGTCGCTGGCTTCTTGTCTCACTCTTACAGTTTCTTTTTTATCCTTGCTTTCTTCCTTTGTCACTGCTTTTCCGTCTTCCTGTTCCTCTATCATTCCCCCTTGTGCGTTAATCTATCTCCTGCTATGGATACCCAAACATGATTGCTGGGGCTCCAGCTGCAACCATCGGCTCAAATTAGGCACTGCCTATCTGACTGTAGGGGAACGAACAGTGAACAAGCCCCTCAGGGGTGGAATTCCTTCTCGGCTTACATGCATTTCCCCACCTTACTTGCTAAGTAAAGTAAAGCTCAGTAATGACAAAAGGTGGCCTGTGTTTCATTACATGGTAGACATACAGCACTGAAAGGAGCAATGTTCTACTCTTGTGTGTTTATTGATTAATGACCTATGAGCCCTGCCATCTGAAATGTCATGTAAATGGTTACAGGTTACTTTTTAAAGGGTTAAGGGTTGATAAAATATTATATCATACTGATTGTGTATGTCTGCATGTGCTGCAGTTAGCCACTAGATGCTTGCACTGAAATTTTGTCTTTTAAACAATAATACTGTGAATGGATGCCTTAGCCCAAATTTCAGAGTTCAAAGAAGGATACTAAAAGGTGCACCAAATCTGAGATGCTAGTGTATACAGGAACAGACAGTGTAAAGTATGGCAAAAATCTCAAAAAATACTACATACGTGTTCGATTTACAGCAGTTATTAAACATGTTTAATGACAGCTGGTTCCTAATATTGCACACCAACGTTTCATCTCCACTGACACTTTTTGAAACAAGCCTTCCTCAGGGCATTTATCCGAATCCCTTCGATCTAAGAAGAATAGCCTCACACGTTAGGCTTAAAACAGAAAGAAAATAACAACAAATAGAATGGGTAAATATTTAATCTTTGCAGTTGTAGTTTTAAATACATTTTATCAGTCATTGCAAAGTAATAATTAAAAACAATTAGCCAATAATTACCAAAATACACTTCCTGGAAGAGGAGGGCTTAGGTTTAGAGAGATAAAAGTGTGCTATGGTTTTCAGGAAATAAAGCACACAGTTATTGCTGTAAAATAGAATGTCAAGGAAAGCAGATATAGTCTTACCTTTATTCAACAACAGACTCCCCACTCAAAAATATTCTGTAGGCCAAGAAGTTGTACACAGGGCTCCACAGGGCATATTACACAAGGACCCAACTCTATGCTATGTATAGACTCCCAACAGACAAATGCCTGAGGGAATGTGTGCAGTGGGGGATGCTACTGCATACGGTATGGGGGTGCCTGGGGATACAGCCTTTCTGGTAAGGGGGGGGGGTTCATCAAGGACAACCTGGGTGCCTTTTCAACTTACCCCGCCTTAGTAATGCTGGGAATATGGGGAGACTCGACTCTGGACTGACACTCACTCCTCTTTGTAATTTTGCACTGGCAATAGCCCAGTGAGGCATGATACGCTTCTGGGGGAGGGCCAAAGTGCCAAGGATTGACTAATTGTCCCTCAGTATGGACTGGTGCCAACAGGCAGAGGAAATTATCTACAAAGCCAGGTGCTGTCCACACAGATTTGTTTAGATATGGGGACCATGGCAGTGAACAGAACCCAACTAATAAAATAGGTGCCTGGACACAGAAACCTGTCAGGGGCGTGCGGGCGAAGCCCTGTGTGCCAACATGGACTGGAGAAGGTAGATGCCGCTTGGGATATGTCAGCGGGCCATAACAGAAAAGGACTGACATTGATATTGAAACAGATGCTGAACCTACGAATTAGCCTGGAAGCTGTGACAAAGGGGATGTATTTGTTATGTTTTTATATCTTTATTATGTCTTTTTCTGTCCAAAACGCAATAAAACAATTGGAAAAAAATGTGTAGACAAGCAGGACCCCACAAGGCTGGATACCTTTAATGCGAGGTATCGCCAAACCAGTTCATTGCTTAGCAAAAAACTCCAAGTGGAAAGGACCTGGTTTTCTTGCTTGCTTTGTGTGTACCCTCCCTGAGCAAACCTCAGAACGGTATCCCACCGCTTAAGAAGAGGAAAATGTTTCACTTTTCATTGACTTCTAGAAAAAAATGTATGGCCACTACTCGAGTCCCCAAATTTTCAGTGCAGGCTTTTACACAACAAGCCCATCTCCAGCCAAAGCTCCTACAGGTTCCTGTTCTTTGCAGTCAGCTGGGCCCTCTTGGAGTAAGCGTCCTTTAACATTTTGTGTCTCTGGAGCAGACAAACAGGAGGTCAGCCACCCGACCCTTGTAGAGCACATCCTTTCCTTGGGCGCCAACAGTAACTGGGAGCCCCTAAGTCTTAGCTGTTCCAGTAGGGCCTTCTTCTTCAGGTGAAGTCCTCCCAGATCAAGGAATGTTCTACAGAGGTGGTGGTAAGGAACCAGTCTTATCCTGTGCACTAGCAACTGTTTGAAGAATTTCCTACACCGAATCATGTCTATTTTCGCAACCTACACACTTATCCTTTTTCAGCACTTCCACTTTGATTTACTGCAACCATTCCCTGCAGTCCTAAATCGAAGATTGTTCACCCCTTCTTCACCCTATGGGCACTCTAGCTCTCCCCCGCTGCCAGCCATTACCCACAAATACCATAATCATCTGTCTTCTGGCAGGCAAGGCGTACTGTGCCCCTAGGCGTGGTTTACTGCAGCAACCAGCTGGGACTGTGTATCTGAACTGCGCATGTCAGGTTGGCTAGCAGTTTGCTATTGGCTAGCCTGACATCAGGAGTGGCTCCTCCACTAGGGCGGAAGAGCGTTGCCCCACTGCTTTCTCGCAGTGCGAGAAGCAGAAACATAAAATGGCAAAACTACCATTTTATGTTTCTGCTTCTCGCACTGCGAGAAAGCAAAAGTGTTTGGCTGTGGGTGGAAGGGCGGGGCTGCTCTACAAGCAGGGTTGGGCAGGGAAGGAGTGGTGTGCCCACTCCTGAGTGAGCATGCCTAGTTTGGTAGGCCATCTGGGGCCGCCCAAACCAGTCATGCACACTCTGCCCTTTCTCTATGCAGGCTGCAATTCAGCCTACATGGAGAAAATGGCCTCACCATAGGCACCTGGCTGGACATCGTCCCCACCAATCACAATGCTGCCATTGCAGCATTGTGATTGGTTTAGGGGAGGGAAGGGAGGCTGCCTGCCTCCTGTTCCTGCCGGAAGGCAGGAGAGGAGAGCAGGAGCTGAAGCTGTGAAAACGTGGGAAAGTTTAAAAAAAATTAATGTTTAAATTATCACTACCACCAGAAAGAAAGTGACTCTTTGAAAATGAGCAGTTTAAGGTTTTATTTTAATATGGATAGCTCACAGATATGGGGAAACAGCGTTAACATCGCATGCGATACATAGCATGCGAATACAACGCGGTTGTTACAACGATCTCGTTGTTACAACGCAAACCACTACATCGCAAGTCGTTTCAACGACTTGCTGTAGGGGGCGTGCTAAACTAAGGAATAGTATAATTTACTATTCCAACACCTTCCCTACTGTTGCACACACTGGAGTTTGAATAGTAAATTATACTATTCCTAAGTCCAGCGCGCCCCCTACAGCAAGTCGTTGAAACGACTTACGATGTAATGGTTCGCGTTGTAACAACGCAGTCGCTGTAACAACCGCGTTGTAATCGCATGAGATGTATCGCATGCGATGTAACATCGTATATTGCAGATATGAGCTCCACTTGGATATCAAGTCCTGGAGTACAGCTTAATGGCGTCACGGCCCGCATCCTACCAGCTGTTGGTGATTTGCCAAAGCCATAAACTGCCGCCCAGCCTCCTCATCTCGGTCTCATTTTCCCTCTCAGCCAACGAAAGAGAAAATACAAATTAGACACTGGAAGACAGAAAAATAAAGTGTTTGTGGCCCGTAGCGTGAGAACACAAGCGTAAGGTGTTGTATAACATGATATGTACAGGTAGTAAGACTCCTTTCACTATGGCATGTTTTAAGCATTCTCACTGTACATTATCGCTGTGCCCCCTCAAAGCGGAATGCACTGGTGAAGAACGTGGTGGGGGCTGTATTCAGAACTATGGTGCTCACACAGACCAGCATTTATTTCCTCTGATCGAACGTGCTACAGGTCTGGACTGAGGTGCACCGGAAGAGAGAGGGAATAACAGTTAGAAAGATGGAGTTAAAGAGAGCTAAGCATCACAAGTTAGATAGCCAGACAAAGTAGGAGGGACAGATTGGCAGAGGGGGAGTGGCAGAAAGAGGGAGTGACAGACAAAGAATTAGAGATATAGGCAGAGAAAAAGATTAAGGGGCTAAGAGAGACCAGAAGAGGGAGAGAGAGACAGTCAGAAAGAGGAAGACATGTCCAGAGAAACCAAGGGTTAGTGAGTCCCTAGCTCTCTTATTTGGTGCATACACCCCTGAAGAGCTAATGCTCACTTGACATACCAGGAATTCTCCGAAATATTTTCAGTCTTCCTTTAGAAAGGTCTTTAAAAGGGTTTCTTTTTGGTCAATTTAATAAAGACACTGTGCCTCAAAATGGACCATGTATCACATTTCTTAAATAATTTCTCAGTAGAGAACCTCCTCTGCCTTTCCGAACCTTGGTGGGACTGTCGGACTCACAGAAGCAAATTATGGGGCTGATTACGATGTCATGCGGATCGCCACCGTCCGCATGGCGGTGGCAATCCACCCGACATTTCCCTCTGCCCGCCACCCATTTCCCCCCTGCCATATTAGTATGGCGGGGGGACCCCGGCGGACGGAAGGACCGTCTGCCGGTTTTTCGCCGGTCAACCAGGCGACCGGGCAGAAAAGGGGCTGGATATGGTGGCGGTGTCTGCTAGACACCTCCATCAATATTAGCATGGGCAGCGGTGCAGGGCTTTCCATGGCGGAGACCCCGCCATGGAAAGCCAGGCGGATTTTGCTGTTGGGGGCCTGTTGCGGGCCTCCAGGGTATTGAGGGGGTGGGGGGTGCACATGGGGGTACCTATGGTACCCCCCTACATTGTCATGGACAAGGTGGCAGGCACCGCGCTGTGGCTGTCACCTTGTGCATGACAATGCACAACGTGCATTCCCAGCATTGTGGCAGGCGGTGCTGTGAGCCCCGCCCGCCACAATGCTGGGAATAGAGGATGCCACTGCCACGGTGGCATCCTAATTGCCGGTGCGGGACCGCCACACCACTGACCGCCGGTCCCAGCACCGCTAGGGTGGCGGGCGGATAAAAGTCTGCCCACCATCCTAATCGGCCCCTTAGAATTTGGCCACACGCTCCACCAGTTTCAAACTTCTCCAGCCACCACTGGCCAGAAAGCCTATCACGTCCCTGGGAATTACTGTGGGCAGATCCTGGCAGCTCATTTTGCATCATCAATCCAAAATAAGTGTGCAGCCTGTCCTTTTTACTGCACTACCAGTTGTTTCGGTACCTCTACAAGATAGTTAATTTATGTTAAGTGATAATTAGTGGACAACAGCCCTGCCTTCCTGGCCCTGAGGTCAAATCTTTGTCCTCTGGCAGCCGGGTTGTTAACTCCAAGCGATGAATGTGTATTCAGCCTCTAGAGTGGGATGAGAAACAAAAATAGTTTTAAGAAGGTATTGTCTCAGGTAGCACAAAGTACACTGTTCTAAAGTTACGTTTCCATTACATTTATTAAAAATCTACTTTCACCATTACATTTCCAAGTTTGCATTTCATTTACTAGATATGCATATCATCTGGTTCATATTGTCAGAGTAGCCTTCTTTATTGACTCTGTTTTCTGATGTGAGAAATGGGGGAATATATAATTATGGTCACTGGGTTATAGACAGGGCTGGATTGGCCTTTTATTACTTCGGGCATTTCTCTGCTGTGTTCGAGCCATCAGAGTCTGCTGCTGCCTGTATCTCATTCGCCAGCTCTGCAAGGATAACTGCAGCAGAGTGAAGGAGAGGAAGCCAGGAGAGTGGAATGGAGAGAAAGCAAGAGATCAGAGAGGGAGAGGAGAGAAGGTGAGAGAGGATCAACAGAAAGAGAGAGAGAAATCGATGAGAGAAAGGGAGTAGGGCTGGCTTCGGCATTTTTGCAAGGGTTGTTTTTGGTCTCTCAGTACATGCCTGGTTATAAGCAATTTAAACCCTTGATGTAAAGCAACGTCTCGAATGGCTAAAAATGACCATATGAAACCCATCTGTGAGGATCAGCTGCTAGTCTTCAATGAGGTTAAAGATTATAGAAACCCCAAGATTGATTAGGGTCCCCCAAATGGGGCAAGAGGTGTATCTCAAGGGTGTCTATCAGCAGAAACACAAAATAAGTCATGTTCGAACCAGCTAACTCTCTAGACATGATAGGTCAAGCATTCTAAGCATCTGAATAGCCCCAACTTTTGAATTTTAAACCAACTTTGGTCGGTATAATAATTATCCAATTTTTTTTTACGTGGGAGCCAGAAGTAATTCCCTCAGTGTTCTTGGGCTATTTATTGCTGTCAACATGGATTCCTTTATGTTTAACCGGTATATGTTTCCAAGCAGGGTATTTTTATGTAACATAGGCCAGATTACTAATTCAGGAATTTGGGAGGTCAGTGGTTACCGGGAAGTTTCTGATCAAGAACTGTTGTTTACCTCCTATATCCCAGGGCCTTTGGTACCCACTTTCTGCATAAAGAGCGAAAATCTATTTGAGTCTTGGCATATCTCGGTTGGGCTGAGTGCTTATGGAAGTGGACATGGATCAGGAATACACAATAAAAGTCAATATCTAGCCTGATCTACAATTTAAAAAATGTGTATTTTTATGTACATTATAGATAAATACAATAAGAAAACCAAGGGTCAAAAAAGTTACAAAATCAGTTGATACTGATCCAGCGAAAGGCCAGGGATGAACACCTCACAGTTAAGAAAGTTCTTCAATTGGGCCCATATACACATTCAAAATCCCTGGCGGGGTTTCGCTGGGGGGGGGGGTCAAGTTTTTATATTTCACTTTAATCCTGATTAGTTTACTCACTGCAGACACAATATCATTTGAGATTAACTAATCTTCACGTATCAACACTCTTCCTTTGGTCGATGGACCATTAGTTGAGTAGTTGATGGTGATATTAACAATTAACTAACTAACTTACAGATTTCAGAGAAATAGCCACAGACTCTGGGTAAGATTCAATGAATTTGATCTAAATCTCAGTCAATAAATGAACGCTCATTAGTACAAATTCACAGTGCAAACTCCATCAACTTTCATAGGAGAGAAAAAATTCATTTAGCAAAATACATTCAAAATCACAGACTCATTCAACAAATCAATGCATTAAGAGCGGATAGATGTAGAGACAAAAGGCATAATAAATCATACATTTGCAAAGAGATATGCAATTTTAAGACAGAATAATGGTTACTCAATAGTGATAATGGAAAACCAACCCTCTGGCCAAAAGGCTGGTGGAAGTCACCTGATGAAGAATCAGGAGACAAAGACTATAGGACAGGATCAGGACAGGGCAATACTTACTAGACTTCTCTATAGACCCGACGCACAGGGCGCATCCCTCTCTCATACTCTCTCCCACCTCGATATTCTTCCGGAATCTTCAATCTAATCAGGTTGTCATTCAGGTATGAGTCTTCCCAATCTGCTCTCTCTTATTTTCATCAGCAGCAGTTCTCGCCTCTCTAGCTTCTGATCTCCTCGTGCTCCGCATCTCTTGAATCTTCATCAGCAGCATTTGCATCTCGTATCTGGTATCCATAACTACTCTTAAGTCACTAGTTATAGTCTTTACTTCTGCATGTCCCACCCTCAAAAGTTGCAAATCCTGAGGAAGTGCGAACTTGATTGGCCAGGGGAGTTGTCATCACCTCACGCTGACATATGCACTTTCTTCATAAACTCTTTTGTCTAACAAACCCTTCCCCATTAGCTCATTTATTATTCTGTCATATTTCCTTTCTCACATATTTTTTTTTTGATAAACAAGTTTTTATTTTCACATAAGCAGCAGAATCAAAAAGGACATACATTAATTTGATTAACTTGGCATCAACAAGACCTGTCAAGTAAGCAGTGATAAGCAGTTGCATGAGCATTCCCCCATCCCCACCCTTCTATTCCCACCCAACGTATTCTTCCCCTAGATTACGCCCCCAAGCCATTTTCCCCATATTTTACGGAACTTTTTGGGGCAACCCCGGGCCGCGTACTTTCTCACATATTTAATGTAACAAATTAAAGTACAATTTCGAATGTAGTTTCACAGTTGAAAAGAGTTCTCATGGCTTTTGTCCTTGGCTCTTGGCAGTCTGTCAGAAACTCGGTCAGCGGGTCACATCAAGACTTCTCTGCGCATGCTCAGTCTGCCTCCATTTTCGCTGGCATCTTTTTCCCTTGCTTGTGACAATAGGCCCAAACATACACTATTAATAAAGGAATCATGAACAGGTGTTAATTTCTTAAATATGTGATTTTCACTGTTCACCACCCACTTCTACTCTATCCCATGTTATTATCTTTTCCATTAAGCAAAAGCATTAGCAGCGATAACTCTTTTTAAATTAAAGCAAACATATGCCAAGCATGCAGTACCACAAGACTTCATTTGTTAGTTTCTACGCATGCGTGAGTTTTTCCCTCACAGAATGGGTTAGTCACGTTACTGTTTACGCAATCTTAGTTCGCACATTCACAAAGGCTTTTTCCAGTTTAAAGCGGGTTTTAGTCGCATTGCATTTTATTCTTCGTTACTTAAGCATGCATAAAGCTTTCTTCCCACATATAATTTGTGTGTGTATATTAATTTCGTTTTCTTTACTATTTCTACCTATGGTTAAATGAGGAATTAATCCGAGCAAGTTTCATTTTCTTGAATCCTACCTCCATCAATACCACCTTCTGGGGCTGAGACACAATTTTGTTTTTCTAACGCTTGTATGTTCAGGCACTAATGATCAGGTTCGGACTGGCAATCAGGAAGTGCTTGATGGGCTGATTTGAAAGGTCAGTGTGAAGGATGGTTTTTTGCCTGTTTGTGGGCTTGTTTAATAATCTGCTGGGCCAGATTTTACTATTGATTTCCCTGATATTAAGTACTGATTATGATGTTCCAATTACGGTGCCTAATTCACAGGCACTGCGGCGGGAACGCTAAAGAACCGCTCGCATGACAGGATAAAACTCCAAACCTGGCGGGTGGTTCAACAATAGATTTGGTGGTGCGGGAGTGGGGCGATCCCGCTCCCGCACCGCCAGACTCGTAATGAGGCCCTTATACAGCGTGTCTTTACGAGTTCTAAACTGCTCCACTTTGCAACTGTACGCCACTTTTTAGCTATCTAGTTTACTACTGGGGGCCACTTTATTTTGGTGCCCGGACCTGTTTTCAGTCCCAATCCGACCCTGCTAATGATGCACTAGCATTGAGCCCTATGGCCAATGTTAAGTAGAGAGAAAGACTCATTGTAGTCACAGTTCTCTCTGTAGCGCCAGGGGTACGGCCTCTACTTTGGTTTAGAGGAAGTCTTTACTTCACTCCAGTTCACCAGGTGACAAAAGAAGGTCTCACCAGTCTGTTCCAATGGACTTGTATCTCAAAAAGTAACAACTCCTTCATTGGCGGCTACTCTAAGGATCAGGTTTCTTAGTGTGGAGTTTGTAAAGAAAAAGAGTTTCTCTACATTTCTAGCTCCATCATAGCTTGGTAGCTCAGCAGACAGGCACTAATGATCAGGTTCGGACTGGCAATCAGGAAGTGCTTGATGGGCTGATTTGAAAGGTCAGTGTGAAGGATGTTTTTTTGCCTGTTTGTGGGCTTGTTTAATAATCTGCTGGGCCAGATTTTACTATTGATTTCCCTGATATTAAAACAAATATTGCCTGCAGCAAGCTCAAATCCATATGGTCCTTCTTACCCTGCAAAACACTTAGGGCCGCATTACAAGTCTGGTGGCTCACGGACCGTCAGACTTGTGGGGGCGGTCTTCTGACCGCCCTATTATGACCAGGGTGGTTGGGTCGCCCAGGGACCACCGCAACCACCAGGGTTCGGAGATCCCTCGTGGTGGCGCAGCGGTCTTGAGGCCGTAATATGCTTGGCGGGGCCCCTCAAAGAATATTGCGAGTTTCCTCACTGGCACACTTTTCATGGTGGTGCGACCGCCATGAAAAGTGTGGCGGTGAGGAAACAAAGGTGGCCCTACTGGACCCCTTATGCTTCTGCATCATGGGGTGCATGTAGGGGGGTACATGTTGTGCCCCCTTATGTGCATGCACCCCAGTACCTGCACGGCATGGACTGCAGCAGTCCATGCCGTGCAGGTACTGATTTTGATGTTCCAATTACGGTGCCTAATTCACAGGCACTGCCGCGGGAACGCTAAAGAACCGCTCGCATGACAGGATAAAACTCCAAACCTGGCGGGCGGTTCAACAATAGATTTGGTGGTGCAGGAGTGGGGCGATCCCGCTCCCGCACCGGCAGACTAGTAATGAGGCCCTTATACAGCGTGTCTTTACGAGTTCTAAACTGCTCCAATTTGCAACTGTACGCCACTTTTTAGCTATCTAGTTTACTACTGGGGGCCACTTTATTTTGGTGCCCGGGCCTGTTTTCAGTCCCAATCCGACCCTGCTAATGATACACTAGCATTGAGCCCTATGGCCAATGTTAAGTAGAGGGAAAGGCTCATTGTAGTCACAGTTCTCTCTGCAGCGCCAAGGGTACGGCCTCGACTCTGGTTTAGGGGAAGTCTTTACTTCACTCCAGTTCACCAGGTGACAAAAGAAGGTCTCACCAGTCTGTTCCAATGGACTTGTATCTCCTCAAAAAGTAACAACTCCTTCATTGGCGGCTACTCTAAGGATCCGGTTTCTTAGTGTTGAGTTTCAAAGAAAAGGAGTTTCTCTACATTTCTAGCTCCATCATAGGTCGGTAGTTCGGAAGACAGGTTCAGTGGTGCAGAGTCCAACATCCATGAGCGCACGACTCTAACCAATAAACCCACCACTGATAGCTGGGCAGGAAGTCACCAGGTCACACAGAATGCACAAGATGAAGGAACAGTGACACACTTCACAATACCATGGTGGACTGTCAACACAACAACCTTCATCCAGTGTTCAATTTTCACTCAATCACACTTACAGCGCTGTCATTTGTAGCCTAAACTTGCAGTTCAGAAAGTGAAGCTACAAGTGCCTTTTCACTGCCCCCAGGGGGACAGTGAAAAACAACAGGTGTAGTCTGTGCTGAGATGCAAGGAAGGAAGAGGCATGCATGCTACCATTCTGCGGGGCTGGTTTGGGAGCTAACAGCAACCCTGCAAAATGTATTCATGCCAGCCCCACATTCCACCAAGCAGGCAGGCAAATCAAGCCCACTCCTGTCTCTGTGCCACTACAGACAGGGACCAACCATATGCATATCAGCCTTGGTGAAGCTCCAATAGGAATCCTCCATCACAGTGTACTGTGCAGCATCCCCGCGGAACGGGAACGCAAGGAACCGCAGAACTGTCCATTCATTCATTCATTCACTCATTCACATCTCGTTTTGGTTGTCTTTTAGCCGCATAGGGTTAGTGGGGGACACAGGTTTCGACAGCGGGGAGGTGGAAGAGAAAGATGTTGGGCATTCAGTTCTCTTGGTTTGTACACAATTAAAAGTGACCAAAAACCGAGAAGTGTCTGTCTCCATTTGGAGGATCGAGACAGACACTTTCTGGGTGAGGGAAACATCCCTTTTGATCTCTTTTGAACCCATCGGGCCTTGGTGCGGGCACTCTTCACACGTTCCTCCAGCACAGAGAGCTGTTTACAGAGGCTACCGCTCGTGCAGTGTACACAGCACAGCCTTTTGTATACAGGCCTCTCTCTATCAGCCAATCAGCGAGGGTGGCGGAACGATCTGCCTGTCACCCTCGGCTTCTCTTCGAAGACATATGACCAGCTATAGCTGCCTTTCCATAAACAGCGGGGCCGCGTCATCCAGATGTTTGAGAACGCCTGGCTCTGAAAGCAATCTTCCACAGGAGTGTTTATTCATGGAAACAGACTGCATCTGCAGGAAAATAGACATTTTAAGAATAACCTATGGACTGTATTCACTTTATTAAATATGCAGGCTGACCAATGAAAATGTTCAGTTTACAGTTTTCAAAATGCAGTCTCTGCTGTCTTTAGACCTGTTTGCAAAGGGGGGTTTGTTTATTTTGTTGTTTTTCAAGAACTGGTACAAACACTTGATTGTGGCTAAAGCGCCTTTGAATTGCGGAGGAACAGTTTTTACTGCTGCCAGACTTTTCCCTGTTAGCTGAACTTGTAACTTTTCAAGCTAAGGGAATCTGTCTGTTTTAAATACGTATCTAGCGGTGGGTTGTGGCGCGATGTAGGAAAAGACGGAGTGAGTCACATCCTCTGCTAAGCAGACACCGTTTTAGAGGGAAATCCTCCTGCGCCTTGTTTCGTGGCTCGCTCAGTGTCTGTCGTTTTTTGCAGAATATTCGATACAGACCTTTGCTCTTGAATGTTTTTTGCTAAACTCTGCAAGTTTTTTTTTCCCGCTTTGTGCCCACTATGGACAAGACACACATTGCTCCGTTACGATTTTTATTTAAAAAAAATAAAAGAAATAATAATAATAAAAAAACAAGCATTGGCATAGCCAATAGGTCTCGCCTTTGGGACCTTACAAGTGTTTAGCCATGCAACAGTTGCTTTAACAAAACTTTAACAAAAGTGAAAGTGATCGCGATCAAGCGCGGCGCGCGCGCCCGCACACATGCACTATAGCTCCAGGCTGGCCTGGTAGCACTTTTTGGAGCCCTCTCAAAAAGTCTCGCCAGATCAGCGCATGCGCTGGGTCAGGCGAGACCTAATGATAGTGCACAGCAGGGGCTTCAGAAGCCCCGTGGCCCCCATCTTCCTCACTGCAGTTGCCCTTGCTCACGGGGACCCACTGAACTCGAGTCATTAGAGTCTCGTGGTGGAAGCGATGGGCAAACATTCTAAACCCGCTGGGTTGCCATGGGTCCTAGTGCAAGCAAAGTAACTGACCCTGCACTAGAAGTGGTGATGGAATCATTTTCAGACTGGAGGTGCTGCCATCAATGTTACATCCTTGACCTCTTAGGAAATCTGACAAATCCAAGCATCACACAAAGAACAAGAGCCACAAAAGAGCCACGCCTATTTAGCAGAAGAGTGGTATGGGTGACGTATGCAGATGGAGTTGCACACTGTCATAAATATATTACTAAAGCATGGTGTGGTAGCACTCTGTCATGTACAGACAGCACAGTTTCTATTGAAATGACCACTACATGAACACAGACACCGTTTTACTGTTAAAACTATATAGCACACAAACTATAAATTGTGGAAATGGGTTTCAGCAATATTTGTCATTTGCACATCACGAAGTAAAGTGTCTTGATTTGTTTTCATCCTAATGAAATGTTTTTTTCCATTACGCTTCAGAATTTGGAAAAAGTGCTTCATTTTTGCTTTCCTAACTGTATTTAGTTTCAAATATTTGCACAGTTCAATTATAGCTATTTAAATTTTGCTGTGTATTACACAAAAACAACATCCCACAGCCTTTCCTTTCACACCAGCATGATTGTCACATAGATCTCTTCACAAAATCCTCACACTTTGCAGCAAGAGAAAGAAAAGTAAACACCGGCCTCCATGTTAAACAAGCATTTGCAATGCAATAGGTCTCGCATTTACGCGAGTTTGAGCTATTGGCATTGGAAATGACAATGCCTTTTATTTATGTTTTGGTTTTTAAAAGATAAATAAAAGGCATTGTCATTTACAATGCCAAGAGCTTAAACTATCGGAAATGCGAGACCTATTGCATTGCAAATGCTAGTTTCTTTTAGTTACAGCACTCCCTAAGAGTGCATTTGCTTGCAGACAGTCTCCCTCCAATCCTTCAATGACAAGCCGCACCAGCTCCATGTTATTGCTAGCCCCCTTCACTCCCAGTATTATTGGTTGCCCCTTTCACCATCCCGCCCAGTCGGTATTGTTGCTTTACCCCATACCACAATTCCAGTGTTATTGCTTGCCCCCTACAACACTCCATTACCAGCAGGACAAAAAGCATTGGCAAAGCTAATAGGTCATACTTGCATCAGAGCTATTCGCTTAGTGTTTTGCTTATCTGTGTAGCATCGTAGCTACTGTGCAGCGCTGCGGATGATAAAGAAAAAAGCACTATGATGCATTCAGTGCTGACCATGTCATAGCGCTTTTATTTCCTTTACTTTCTCACACACACACACACACACACACACACAACATACTGACAAAGCTGATCACCTTTGCGTATGTGGTACCGAACGGCTTTGCCAATGCGAGTCAGTATTAGCAACAAGCACTGGCAAACCAAAAATGATGCCTAACATCTTTCAATGGTGAGAACTTGTTTGCTTGCCTAGCTATTTCTCCTACTTTTGCTTGGGTTCAAAGCTTCTTTAAAGACTGGACCTCTCCCTTCTGTAGACACTATTAGTTCTGCGTGTCACAGCTTTCTTCCAGTGGCTCTTAAGGTTAAGACAATTGCTCACTGTGCTGGGTTACACTCCTATCTAGTTTTCGTTTATTAGTTAAGACTTGAAAGTCCGTAATAATTTCACCGTCTAAACAAAGAGCCCCCTCTTCCCTCCCGCAGCAAAGAAAGGCAGAAGTGCCCATTGTAATGACCCCCACGCGTCCCGCTATTACCAGTTCTAAAGAGATCTGGGAATACCCCTCCCTCCCGCCAACTAGAACTGTGTTTGTGACTTGTGGGTAAGGGAGGTGAGGCGGGGGTCGGGTTATGTTCAGCCGGCTTTACGCTGATCTTGGAAGTTAACCAGAAATAACAACCCGCACCCCCGCCCGCCCCCACAACCTGAACGAGCCCTTCCTCAATGTTAAAGCACATTCTCGCCATCCCAAGGGCTGGGGTCCAAGCAAACTGTACCAAACAAGCGCTCCCATGACGTTTTCGTTTCGCTTTTTCGGCCGTCCCACTTGTCTTTATGGGGCCATGTGTTTGGCCCCATAAAGATAAGAAACCTTTTGCGACCAACGCAAAGCAAGCGAGTCCGTCCAAATGGGACGGCTCGAAAAGCCAAGCAAAAACATCATCGACACCTCTGTTCCAATGGCTGGCCACCGTTTAGCATAAACGGTGACGCCAGCCAATGGAACAGAGCGCCGGGGCTTAAAGCCCCTTACAGAAAATACCCTGTTAACACTAAATCTCGCCAGCGAGACTGCGCATGCGCGCAGCCTACGCCAGGCGAGACCTAAAAATAGGTAGCAATTCATCAGAAGGCATAGCCTGACATTTGACCTCTGTCTTTGAACACGCAGCATATCTGACAAGATAAAAACAAAATGTAAAGTCCTCTTTAATTCTCATTCACCTTTGGAACTCCAGGATGGTTATTTTGGGGTGCTGCAGGTGGCCCTCTCAGGGATCAAGGGGCTGTTGTAGTTGGGTCCCTTACCCCTCCTGGCCCCGGTGCATTGCACTGACTGTACCACTGTTAGCTACACCAGTCTAAACCTAGGCTGACACTGGCTGCCTCTTGCAGAACTTCCACCCCATGGGAAGTTCCATTTTTATCTGGTCTAGGCATCCACTTGCATGCATTTTTTCGTGTCTCAGAGCGCTGAATGATTAACTCTATCACTGCCATATTTCTTTCTGTATACAACATAGCATCCTTCCCCTATTAGATTACAAGTATTTCTGCCAAGCTGCTCATGGATTGATCCGCTGGTACATACTGGGCTTGGGTGAGATCAGCACCCCTCCTCCGACTGTGAAGTCCTTCTGCCTTTTGGGGTTGTTGGAGTTGTCCCTCTGTTGGTATGGTCATAGACCACCTCGAGCACCTTGAGTTATGCTGATCGGCTCAATTGCAGGTGGCCACAGTTGCAATTCCTGGCTCACATTACCTAATATTCCAGGCTAGGTGTCATGATGCTGCTGATTTAAGAAAGGTTCTCGGCTAGGGATTGGCCGATCCGATGTTTTATATTCACCTACATGTACTGATTCCCATCTTCTTCATCCCGGAATGAGGTGTCCCTACATCTCTTGAACCATATGATGTTGCAAGTTATGCTCTTGGTACTGCTTTAGATAGTGTCCATGGTTCATTTTTATTACTGTTACAGTGAGTGGTATAGTGTTGAAATTTATTTGGTCTGTCTTGGTAGGATTACTGTTCTTAATTAGCCATGTTCTCCCAGCTGGATTTTGTACTTCTAGGTACAGCTTTTACAGCTCATGATCTCAAGAACACACTTGTGATGCTCTTTGATGAGGTTCGGGCTCATGGAGGTGGTGGACTATAACTTTGGGACAGACACTTAGGTGGTGCAGCCCTTTGAAATAGAAGCTGTGCATCCATAGTGCTGGCGTGCCTAGTTCAATGTTCTGTGATTATTAGGTAGATATTCTGAGCACTTTTAGAAGGTGCGCATAAAGGGCTTGGCTTCCTTATTGGTCCAGGGCCATCGTGTTGTTGTGTTCTCATGATGTATTATTCTTTGTAGGAAGAATCATTGCAATTCCCTTCCTTGGAAGAAGAGTTTTGATTTTGACCTGCAGTCCACGGGAGCCCATCATTTTCTTTGCACCAGGAATTGACGGCCTCAACAGTGGTGTTTACAGAAATTTACCTTCAGGATATTGTTAAAACTCGTCCTTGCTACCTGTAAATGCCTTCCATAAAGAGAGCAGAAGTCTGCACTACATTTATTCCCTTGGTTATGACTCCATGGTTATTTCTGAATGGGATGGAACAGATCAAGAGGTTCAGTGACTTGGCGTGTGAGACAATTTTGAATCTTTTGTACCATGGCATGCATTCTGAGAGCACACCCATTCTCTTAGACAGGCTCTGGCTCAGTCCCACCTTATTGTCCACGTTGATCGAGTTGTGTTATCTTGAACCAAAAGGGTCTCAGCAGGATTGTATGGCATCCTCTCAGTCCTTTAGGTGGTACAGAAACCTCTTGGAAAATCTTTATTAGAGGCATTAGATCAACGTTGCAGGAGGGGTTTTGATTACAGATGCCCGCCAGCGCCATTTTCCATTCAGTGGTGTAGTATATGATGATTGGAGTACTGGGTCTTTGGCAGTTCCCTTTCCACCTCCTTGACGATATATGGCACGGCAATCTCCTTGATTATGCATATATGTTCCTATGTGAGTTGTGCTTCTGTTTATTCATTTGGCATGCAGGCCACATGTATTGACAGAGATTTTATAGTTGACTTTACATTTTCATGTTCATTATATTGAATTCTTTCTTTGGTTTCACACTTTGATTTGATGAGCAATTGTAGGCTGTTGTAGGCCATTGCTATTTCCTCTTGCAATGTCTCTTTCATCCACTTGAACGACTTGGCTTTGATTAGACCTCATTTCCATTACATGCTCCTCTTCTGCAGCTCACAGAAGGGCTTGTTGAGCGTAGGCAAGTAGCAGCTGAACTGCTAACAATTATTGGCCATTACCAAGAAGCTGACGGTGCCTGGTATGCTACTGGTGTGGCTGATTTGATGAAGGACACTTTGCAGAGTCTGCCCTCATTCTTTCAACTAACAAAACAAAGCCAAAGAATTCTAAGCAGTCTTTGAGGATCTCCCACTTTTTGCAGCATAACAGTTTGGTTCTTTGTTATAATTATCAACTACAAAAATAGCGACCTGTGCAAATATTGACTCCACAGAACCAACAGCTACTATATTGCCAAAGTAAGTATATGTGGGAACTGTAGATTACTATTCTAACTTTAGATCCACGTACATTGAAGTTATATTGCAAATCAATATTGTTGGGTGTCAATATTAAAGCATCTATATTGTGACTGCTGACTGCCTTTTAGCTTCTAGAGATCCATATTCAACCTTCCATGATGTGATTGTGTTCCAAAATACCTCTGTTGCTGATGACACCCTGAATCTTTGTCACTGTAGCTCTAAAGACCTATGTGTGTTAAGAAAGTTGGGTGTAGCTCCACTGTTGTTACACAGTTTTAATGTCTGTAGTGGAAACCCGTTACTGCCCCTTCTGAATGAATCTGTGATTAGTGAGTCGCAAGTCTACACACATCCTTACTTGTTATGGTTGGTTGGCTTTGCAGCCCAGCACAATCTAGGACACAGTGGGGTAGGAAGGGGGGAGCGGTGGGTGTAGGTCGCCCCGGGTGTCATCATTTGGGGGGGTGCAAAAATGGCAAAAATATGTGTTTCAAACACATATGTTTGCCATTTTGTTAAGCCGGGGGTGACAAGAAATTTTCCGCACCGGGTAGAACCTGACCTTGCTACGCCACTGCTAGGACACCCAGGGGTGCACCCTTTTACAACATCGATGATCCTCATTCCAACTTGTCCAGCTGTTACTCTACCTATGGTCTGAATTTGGGGTTACTTATCCATGTCTAAGTGAAACAAGTTGCATATTTTAAGAGATATGTAATAAGAAATGGCTTGCTCTATTCTAGGCCCTGGAACATCTTAAGATCTTTGACATCACACTGGCCACACTGTAGATCCTCCGCAGCTAAGTATCATCATGGAGCCCATTAACCTGACACAGTAAACGGCAGTCAAACACAGGGTGCATGGTGTGTGAAACCTTGTGAGCATGTTCTGAGAATGATTGGTTCGAAGTCTCTGGTTGCAGATACATGTATTTGGGCCTCAGTTAGCCAGTGCCTCGACATTAGTTCAGAAATACTGGGCCAGAGATGCATCTCTCAAACACGATAGCCACATTGTCTACAAGTGTGTTTACCAATGCCTTGCAAAGGCAACACTACGATCCTGTAAGCTCTTGAAAGAGCCCTTGAGAAATGCAAAAACGGCTGAGACATTGCCAGTGGCTGTTTTGTCTGTACAAAGTCTGCCGCTTTTTCCCAACCACAAAATTCTTCTTTCCACCTGTCCCCAAATTTGTACCTACTCCTACATGGAACTGAACTGATTTCATAATGTTCCACGTTCAGGTTTTTATGTATACTTTTTACTTTACCTTACTTTTTACCTTATATCAGGGGGGAAGCACACAATAGAAATTGTACGAAAAAAAACACATATTCCCCCTATTTTGAAGTGGAAAAAAGCTCTTCTGCAAAAGGCTTTGCTGCGAATTCTGCATACTTTTCGATTGCTCAATAGTTGTATTTCCATTCAGTTCTTTGTTTAACACTAACGACGTGTCTGGGTTTTTGAATTTACAATTACTGCCCCCTCCCCATATTATTTATTTTCGATTGACATTTTATTGTGCGTCGAAACAAAATAGGACACATTTCTCCAGTACGTCAGTCATCCATCTTGAGGTGTGGTGCAAATGTCGGCTGCCTTTCAACCTTCATTATGCAGCTCCCCGCAGTATTTAGCAAGACAGTTTTGTTCCAATTACGACTTTTTCTCAAACACACACTGCGGCTAATTGTGCCTCTGTTTACCTGCGGGTCCTGCCTCTGCGAAGTCGGCTTAAGGCCCTAGCTCCTCGAGGGCTTTTATCGGTTCCTTATCAGTGACAGAGAATGCTGTCTGGGTAATGAGCTGAACCGCACTCAATCCCTCAGTGCTGTTCCCGGCCGGACATCAATCAGTGTCGCACAGAGCCTGGCCTGTGCTGTGAGAGCATTCGAGGGCACCACAGACCCACGAGGGCGGCCAAATCTGACCACCCCACACCTCCCTTGGTAAAAAGTGCGCAGAGACCGAATTTAAGCTACACAAATAAAATCATTTTTAATGTGACAGCCGCGGTTTCGAAACAACTTTTTAAAGGTTTAGGATGGTGTGAAATTTGGGAAAATATTAAACGAAAACGTCTACACCTATACAAATAAGTGTGTGAGCACAGTGGCCTCTTTTATCTTGCATACCTGCCATCTTTCTGTGAGCAAAATGAGATACGATGGTTAAAGTTTCAAAACCATTTAATAGCATGATTTTGATATCACTGGAAATTACATCACACAACCCTCACCGGATGCTGTCATCACAGGAAATAACATCAGGTACAAGGGGACCCACAAACGAGAAGAGGTCCATATGCTTTCAGACTCAGGGGTATAATGAGAAGTAACTGTCATGACCTGAATGAGTGACCTTTAGCCACTGTGTACATTTTTAGGTCTGGCAGTGGCTTGACAGAACAGTTTTCTGGTGTACCTATTGTTACCAATTAGCTTGCATTTTGAATCCTGACTAAACAATTCTATATATATAAAAAACAAGCCCGCTGCAGTGGAAAAAAAACCCCGATTGTTTACTGTGTACAATGCATCTGTGAGATAAAGCATGTAATGTGTCATGATTCAGAGTAGTTTGAGATTTCAAAAAATCAGTTTTCCCGCATTACATACTATGCACCCCAATGGCAGTGAATTGTACACCAAACAGCCAATAAAATGAGGTGAGAGGGACATACTTCTCTAGACAAAGCCAGAGCCCACTGTGTATGTGTTACAGAATTAGGGATTTGGTTTCTCAGATTTTTGGGGAATGGATGCACAAAATTGTTCCCTTCATCTTACCAAGAAAAGAGTTATCAAAGATAGTAATCTTAGTCCGTGTAAAAGTAGGTGCAATGACGAACATTTTGTCCGAATACTAATTTCGAAAATCTGTCATGACTAATCCACCTACTTCTGTTGATATAAACAGTTTAAAAAACTTAATGTAGGTTGATATTTGTTTGATAGACAGCCAGTAATCAATGATTCAATTTTCCTAAATAATTTTTCCTATATTATACAAGGAAGTTTAGAAAAAAATGAAACATTATTAGAGGTAGAGTATCCTCATTTCAAAAAGGGTACCTTTACCATTTACAAAGGAAATCAAACCCACCTACCTAATAAGGAGCTGAAGGAGAATATAATTTATAGTACATAAACCAACAGAATTTTCAGAGACCCAAATTTCTAAAAATCTCAATTCCTTGTCTCTTGAATACGTTCTATAGAGAATGCATCCCTTTTTTGCTACATTATTCCCAGGATTAGAAAAACCAGTAGGTCTTGCATTAATGTACATTTGTGCATGCTTCTGTTTACATCAGTTAGTACATTAAAGCCTGACCTTTTGGTTTTTCCAGTACTCGTTAGAAACTCGTCAGCAAATATACCCGTGGAATGTGGTGCAGCGATGTCAATGTATTGTTCCCTGTGAGGTAACAGGGATATAATTTTGTGATGGGTGTACTAGCGGCTGCTACAGGACGGGGTGGTGGGGCAAGGGGGTTAATTTAGCAAAAAAAGACAATTACCTTGGAACGGCCGGCCAGCCGCCGCCTCTCCTGCGTCCTCTTCCTTCTTCCTTTCTGCAGTCCGGCTGGCAGCAGGAAGCACCTGGCACACAGACTCCCCTGAGCCAATCACAACGCTGCAATGCAGCGTTGTGATTGGTCTGAGCGTCGTGGATCGGTGCTCAGACTGGAACAGGGAGCCTGTGCATGTTCCTCACCAGGCTGTGTAATGCAGCCTGGAGAGGAACATGCAAAGAGCGCATGAACCTATAGCTAGGGCTTTTCTCCCCTTTCTTTATAATGGAGTGACTGGAGAGAGATTGATGCCTGACAGCCCGATTATCGGGAGCCTACCAAGAGACTACAAATCCCAGAAGCCCTTGGGATACTGGGCGAAAAGGAAAGTCTGGTAATGCCCTGACGTTCAGTACTCTATACAAGCCCCTTCCTTTCCTGAGGTCGGGGCTTGACAATTTCACTTCCCGTTTTGTTTCCTTGTGGTTCCTGCGTAGCCGACAATCGTGTTCCTGGTTGCTCCCTGCAAGAACAGAGCGGCGTACGAAGACTACCGACGGAGAGTGTTGCAGCCAAGCCAGCTGATTCCTGGAAGTTAAGTGTGGTTCACCTATCAGCGCGACAATAGTGAGGTATTGTTGCCTCGAGACGGGAGGGGAGAGAAGGATCTCTAAACCCGCATTGGTATTTGCCGGATACTGTTACTTGCTACGCTGTGCCTCCTAACAGCGCACAAGGATTTATTCGTTAGGCTGGGCGCCTCTCAGCACATGAGGTTTGCGACAGTGTGCTGAGCAGTGAGAGTGCTCATTGTGGTGCTCCTTGCCTCTACATAGTGTGGGTGCTTGGGTGTCAGCTGATCGTTGTTTCGACCCAATACCTGGATGGTTCTGTCTCTCGAGACTTTCTAGGTAACTAGGATTACTTTTCAGTGCGTAGGGACCAAGACTCGGTATAGCACGTATTTTGATTCTTTCTCTTGGCAAGGGAAGTAGAAGCGCACGCTTCGTATTGTGTACTCATTGGTTTGCTGAGGTGCTGCTTCTGTTCGGATGTATCCTTTTGCTGCCTGTGTCTTTGTAAGTTCTCTGGGTAGCCACGCACTCTGTAGTTATTATGTTTGTTTTCATTACTTCTTTGCATCACGTTCTCTCTTTTGTCTTACTGCAGTAACTCTGAGTTGGGTGAAAAGGCTTCTGACAAGATTCCTACATGCTCGAATACAGATCAGTTGAAAAAACACAACAGACCTAGCAACATCGTTTATTGTTTTATCCATTCCCATTTTCCCCGAAGTGTTTCCTCTCAGAGTGGTGTTGTAGTACGCTGTGGGGCCTTACACTGAAGGGAATAGGGGACCTTACTTCGACCCATCGTCCCTGCTGGTTGGCATCTCAAAGGTTAGTGACATTCTTTCTGTCTGGCATTCCCTGACAGATTGTCAAGCCCAAGTTTACTGCCAGCCTGGACAATGGATACAAATACGGTCTTGTCTTCCCTGTTGGAGAGCATTACGTCTCTTCAGCAGGAGGTACATACTTCTAGGGCTGAGAATCAGGAATTAAGGAAGGAAATGGGTATCCTGTGTAGGGAGGTAGCCGGTCTCACACGTTAGAGTAAACCCGATGGTGCAGGGTGTGAATCATACATTAAAGAGTGGACTCTTCCTCCTCCTTTACATACCACATTCACCACGGCTGAGAATAGAACACAGGGAACAGGGTTCTTTTCTGCAACCCAGACTACTCCCCTTCCTGGAGATCCTACTCCTTCTATTCATGTGGTACAGAATCCAGGGATTCTGTTAGCCCCTCCAGAACGCTTCTTTGGGGATCCCAAGAAGTTTGAAATCTTTCTCAGCCAATGTTGATTACATTTTTTATGTAAACCAGCGGTCTTCCAGGAGGAACAGGCAAAAACTGCATTTGTGATGTCTTACATGGGGAGTGATGCAGCGAGTTGAACTATTCCTTTACTAGAGACGACCCGCTGCTGTACAACTTCCCGAACTTCTGCCTTGAAATGAGAAAACTGTTTGATCGGAAATCACATCTTATGTCCTTAAACCGTGAGCTAATAACCCTCAGACAAGGATCACAAGACTTACTGACGTGTATTACAATGTTCACTCGCCTCTGGTAGAGACCGATTGGCCCCATGAAAAATGCACCACTCTGTTCTATCAAGGGTTGCGTGGAGAGCTAAAGGAAATGTTGACTCAAGTGGTGCAGTTGCCCCAGTCTTGTGATGAGTTAATTGATCTCACGGTACAACTCGATCACAGATTACAGGAAAGAAAAGGGGGCGAGAACAGAGGAGAGAATCGCTACTTTCTCCCAAGACCAAAACCCAACACAGAAACGCATTCTAGAACCACATAAGGAGTAGAACCCATACAGGTTAATGGAATACATGGTCCGCTCATGTTGGAGGAACAAGATAAGAGACGGAAACAGAAGCTCTGCCTGTACTGTGGGAAAGGGGGGCACTTTATCAAGGAATGCCGAGCCAGAAACCGTTTCCCGGAGAAACAGTCCCCTCAAAAACTGCAAGCAGTGGTACAACAGCAATGGGAGAGGCATGAGGCGACGGAAAACTAAAGGGCCCAAGCCTGAATGAGGTCCCTAGCTTGGGTATCAAGGATGAGGTAATCTCCTCTGTGATAGCCAATACCCTACATTCTTCCATAGCTCATCTCAATGTGCATATCACGTTATGGATAACAGAAAAAAAACATTATAGAAGTTTGCCTTATTCGACTCTGGGCAACCGGAAACTTCATAGACCAGACGTCTGCCCAAAACATGGGTGTTCCTTGTGTGAAAAAGGATTCCCCAGAACCTGTCAGGGCCCTGGATGGTATGGCTTTGTCTTCTGGACCGGTGAGGTATCACACCATACCCCTGGTGATGCAGTTCGGTGAGGACCACTACGAGTCCATACAGTTTGATTTGATAGACGCCCTGCAGTTCCGCCTTATCCTGGGCATGCCATGGTTAACCCTTCATGATCCTGTGGTGCGTTTGGCTGCTCGCACCGTCACTCTGGCCTCGGGCTTTTGTAGGGAGCATTGCACCAAGGATGCAGTACGTCAGAAAAGGTACAGCGGTTCTCAGGCAAGCCTCTTGGCGATGGGATGCGAGGAAAATCAGTACTGGCTGCAATAAGAACAATGCTACTCAACTGCCACCGCACAGGACCTACGATTGCTGCATTGAATTGGCACCTGGAGTGGCTATCCCATGCAGTCGTGTTTATGCCTTAACCGAACCAGAGATGCAGCACCTGAAGGAATATTTGGAAGGAAACCTTGCCTCTGGCTTTATCAGGCATTCCTCATCACCTGCATCATCACCACTCTTCTTCATCCCTAAGAAGGAAGGGGATTTGAGGACATGTATCGACTACAGAGCCATCAACAGGGTAACCATAAAAAATTGCTACCCCCTACCGCTTATACCCGTATTGCTAGACCAATTAAAGGGGGCTCGCATCTTCACCAAATTAGACCTGCGGGGAGCGTACCATTTGGTGAGAGTCAAAAAAGGTGATGAATGGAAGACGGCCTTCCGCACAAAGTTTTGTTTATATGAATACCAAGTGATGCCCTTCGGGCTGTGTAATGCGCCTGCTGCGTTTCAGTATTTTATGGATGAGGTGCTCCGGGGCTACCTTGAGGTGTTCTGCATCGTGTATATTGACAACATCCTAATCTATTCAGTGAACCCTCAAGAACACATCTCCCATGTGAAGGCAGTCTTAGATAGGCTACAGAAATATGCCTTGTATGCCAAACTGGAAAAAAAATTATTTCATGCAGAAGAAGTCAGTTTTCTGGGATACGTGATCAATGAAAAAGGCTGCCAGATGGACAGCGGAAAAGTCACAGCGATTACACAATGGAAAACGCCACACAAAGTTAAATCCTTGCAGAGTTTCTTGGGATTTGCCAATTTTTACCATCGCTTCATAAAAGACTTTTCAAAAATCATACATCCCATAACCTGGTTATTGAGGAAGAACACTCCTTACGTATGGACCGAAGAAGCTGAAAAGTCTTTTCAAGCATTGAAGGAACGGTTTACCCAGGCGCCACTATTACGGCATTCCGACATACGGCTCCCATTCGCGGTTGAAACAGACGCTTCTCAGTATGCGATGGGAGGGGTGTTGTCGCTGAGGCATCCAGAGAATGGTCAATTGCATTCAGTGGCTTACTTCTCCAAGAAGCTTACTCCATGTGAGGCGAACTACAATATCACAGATAAAGAATTGTTGGCTATCAAGAAACCCTGCGAGGAATGGAGGCATTACATTGTGGGGGCACACCACACGGTGGAGATCTATACTGACCATCGCAGTCTGCTGTTTTTGAAGATTGCTAGAGCCCTCACGCCACGACAATTGCGATGGTATCACTTCTTCTCAGATTACGATTTCGTTATTAAATACTGTCCAGGCCCTCAAATCAGCAAAGCTGATGCTCTCTCCCTGATAGATGAACCGGAGGGCGGAGGAAACCACCAGGGTACTAATTGACTAACCTCCTATTATTCTCCCCAACAGGGCGTTTGAAGACATGGATATCGCTTTGATAACATCAAAAGACTTCTTGGAGTATTTGAAAGTCTGACTGGCTGAATCAGAAGGACATGCCTGGACACAAGAAGATCCGAACAGTGAAGGACAATTTATTATACCACTGCCATGCATTGTATGTACCAGAAGAAGTCTTGCAGCTACAAGTCTTAGCCTGGGCCCATGATTCTATGTTCGGTGGACATCTGGGGGAGTACAAAACAATATCATGCATAGAACACTCCTTCTGGTGGCCTACCCTGTGTAAAGATTTGAAAGAGTATATCAAGAATTGCGCTATCTGTGCACAAGGGAAGGCCAGGCATAGTAAACCTGTAGGACTGTTACGCCCGATTCCCGTTCCTCCCGGCACACACTGTCCATGGATTTCATTGTGGAAATCCCACCTAGTGAAGGACATACCACTATCCTAATGGTGATAGACCACCTCACGAAGATGGGACACTTCATCCCTCTGAAAAGCTTGCCTACATCTTCAGAACTGGCTGCCATCTTCCTCCAGCACATAGTGCGTGCTCATGGAATACCCCGTGTTTTAATTATGGACTGAGGAACCCAGTTTACTTCTCGATTCTGGAGATCACTATGTTACACCATGAAGGTGGGAGCCCGCTTATCCACCAGTTACCACCCACAATCTGATGGAAAAACCGAACATCTCAACCAGACCTTAGAACAGTACTTGCGCGGTTTCTCTGTACAAAACACCACGGAATGGTACACCATGATTAGGATGGCTGAGTTCGACTATAATAAAGCAGAACACTCGACGTTAGGGTGCTCTCCTTTCTTTTGTCTGTATGGGCATCATCCCAACATGCTTCCCTTCCAATGGCCGATTATGTCCAACCATCCTTCCATACATGAACATCATGCACATCTTAGGGCAGTGTTGTTAGACGCAGCACAAGATGCTGGCAAACACTTTGCCGACAGAAAAAGAGCCCCAGAACCAGCTTATCAGGCGGGCGACAAGGTATGGTTAGCCACCAAAAACCTATATCTCAAGGGGGTGGATAAGTTAAAACCCAAATACATTGGTCCTTACAGTATTGAGAGGTTGGTGAACCCTGTAGCTATGAAACTATTCTTTCCCTGCTCCTGCCGCATACATCCTGTGTTCCACGTATCCTTGCTCAAACCCTGTTCCATGGACATTAGGTTACAAGTAAGGCCTCTTCTCGTTGAGGTTGAGGGTGATACAGAATATGAGGTACAAAGTATCCTAGACTCTAGGTTGGTGAGAGGGAGGTTACAATACCTTGTGGATTGGAAGGGGTTTGGCGTTGAGGACAGGACGTGGGAACCTGTTGGTAATCTGCATTGCCCCCTTCTCTTGGAACGCTTCCATACTCAGAATCCCTGGAAGCCATGGCAACCACCGAGACGTCGGTCCTTGAGAGGGGGTTCTGTCATGGTTATACAGCGGAAGCTACGGGTTAAGGGGTTAAATACACCTACATCTAGGGCTTTCTTCCCCTTTCTTTATAATGGAGTGACTGGAGAGAGATTGATGCCTGACAGCCCGATTGTCGGGAGCCTACCAAGAGACTACAAATCCCAGAAACCCTTGGGATACTGGGCGAAAAGGAAAGCCTGGTAATGTCCTGGTGTTCAGTACTCTATATAAGCCCCTTCCTTTCCTGAGGTCGAGGCTTGACAATTTCACTTCCCATTTTGTTTCCTTGTGGCTCCCACTTAGCCGACGATCGTGTTCCTGGTTGCTCCCAGCACGAACAGAGCTGCGTCCGAAGACTACCGACAGAGAGTGTTGCAGCTAAGCCAGATGATTCCTGGAAGATAGGTGTGGCTCACCTATCAGCGCGACGATGGTGAGGTATTGTTGCCTGGAGACAGGAGGGGAGAGAAGGATCTCTCCACCCGCATTGGTATTTGCCAGATACTGTTACTTTCTACGCTGTGCCTACTAACAGCGCACAAGGATTCATTTGTTACTCTGTGCTTCCTAACAGCGCACAAGGATTTTGTTGGTAGCCCTGTGCCTCCTAACAGAGTACAAGGATTTATTCGTTACACTGGGTGCCTCTCAGCGCATGAGGTTTGCGATAGTGTGCTGAGCAGTGAGAGTGCTCCTTGTCGTGCTCCTTGCCTCTACATAGTGAGGGTGCTTGTGTGTCAGCTGAACGTTGTTTCAACCCAATACCTGGATGGTTCTGTCTCTCGAGACTTTCTAGGTAATTAGGATTTCTTTTCAGTGCGTAGGGACCGAGACTTGGAATAGCATGTACTTTGATTCTTTCTCTTGGCAAGGGAAGTAGAAGCGCACGCTTCGTATTGTGTATTCATTAGATTGCTGAGGTGCTGCTTCTGTTCGGATGTATCCTTTTGCTGCCTGTGTCTTTGTAAGTTCTCTCTGGGTAGCCACGCACTCTACAGTTATTATGTTTTTTTCATTACTTCTTTGCATCATGTTCTCTCTTTTGTCTTACTGCAGTAACTCCGAGTTGGGTGGTGTGGCTTCTGACAAGATTCCTACACGCTTGAATACAGCTCAGTTGTAGAAGACAACAGACCTAGCAGCATTGTTTATTGTTTTATCCATTCCCCTTTCCCCCGGAGTGTTTCCTCTCAGAGCGGTGTTGAAGTACGCTGTAGGGGCTTACACTGAAGAAAATAGGGGACCTTACATCGACCTATCGTCCCCGCTGGTTGCCATCTCAAAGGTCAGTGACATTCTTCCTGTCTGGCATTCCCTGACAGTAAGGGGTTAAGAGAATCAGTGGCACAAAGTAGATTAGAGAGACTAGGCATTACTACCTCTATGCACCTTGGAATACAAAGAAAGTACAAAATCAGAGATGTTTGGACAACCTATTCAATAACAAATATTATGATACAAAAATAGTGTGTCAAGAATATTGCGATATCTTAACGGTAACGGGGAGGCTTCCTGGACGCGATATCAGAAGCTATGGTTAATGATTTCAGCGGGTGTAGCTAAGTGGAAATTTTGCATGAGATTGGGGCAAGGCATATCGACTGCTGGTTGAAGACTGGGAATCAGATCTGGATTGGTGCCTCTTGGCAGAACAAGTTGTCTATCAGAGGCCAATAAGTGGGGAAAACTGCGGGGTGGCTGGTGCTCTTTCCGAGGACATTGAGACAGGGAGTAATGCTGAGGAGGGTGGGGGTCATAATTTTTCACTGAACTGTTGCGGGGTGTTGAATGCAATTGTTCTATTCGAGATTAAGGGTGGGCGAAGTTGCGGAGCACCACTACGCGGAATTCTGCGGAGTTGAACAACAACTCTGTGAACTCCGGTCCGTCACAATCCAATTAATAAAACAGAAACCTCACATACCTTTAGCAAAACAACAAGTAACTCTATCTTTACATGCTAAAATGCATATAGTCATCTCACAAAAGTGAAAATGAAAACATAGCAAGCAGTGAGAGGGGTGATGATTTTGGGAACCTCCCTAACCTAGGGAGAGAACCAAGCAGATGCCTTGAACACAAAGAGCACATCATACTGAACGATACGGTGCTGGTTCCATCCTCCTAGGACCACCCCAAGCACAGTTATGGGCACAAATACAATCCCAACCAAAGGCCCTGCAAAGCATTATGGGACGAAATTCTAGAGTGCAGTGAATATTATAGTATCCAATATCAAAACATTCCTCAAGCAGCAGAGCGGCTCAGCTGAGTGTTTATACTATAATATTCACTGCACTCTAGAATCTCGCCCCATAATGCTTTGCTGGGCCTTTGGTTAGCATTGTATTCTTGCCCATAAATTTGCTTGGGGTGCTCCTAGGAGGATGGGACCACCACCAAATCGTTCAGCATGATATGCTCTTTGTGTTCAAGGCTTCCCCCTAGGTTAGGGTGGACCCCAAAATCATCACCTCTCTCATTGCCTGATATTTTTCAAAGCTCACTTTTGTGAATTGGTTATATGCTTTTTAGCATGTAAAGGTAAAGTTGTTTTATCAAAGGGTTGTGGGTGCAGTAACTAACCCCACTACGAGTGGGAGTTTGTGCATGAATTCCGTGTTTCAATGTAATGCGTTATTAGCAAATCTCCGCAACCTCCGCTAGCGTGGAGATGAACACATTACAAATATGCATATCTGTCGTAAATGTACTGTGGCATATTCCGAACAAATCTATACCACTATAATGTTGTAAAGTCGTCTCTGTATCCGCTGTATATTGAGCATTGCTTAGTTAAAAAAAAAAAGAATATTGGAATGTCGAAAATATCGTCTACAGGAATATTGACTGTAAGAATTTCATTTTAAGTGTTTTTAATATGTTGTAAAAAATATCGATTTAGAAAATATTGTATATATTATAGTTTGCGCTATTTTGTATGTCGTTTGTTTGATTTTATATATATAATATTTTTTTTTATTTGTGTGTTTAGGAAGACAATTTATTAATTATGCAATTTTTTAAATATGTTGTTTAAGTAGAATTAACGTGTAAATATAATGTATTTATAAATCATTTATTTTTAGTAGCGGGATATTGGGTTTTTAGAGGATAAGGGTGAGGAGATTTTTTTTCAATTATTTTTTTAATTTCAAGGTAATGTTAATTATTTTAAATGTATGCAAGTTAATATTGTAATGTATAAATGAATTTTCTTACATTACTTTTTCTAAATAATATTGAATAATTATTTTTATTGTATTGATAAATGATATTATTTAAAAAATGTTTTGTAAAAATGTAAATAATTATTTTAATTATACAATTTTTAGTAAACATTTAAATGTATGAAATTTAAATTTAATGTAAAATGTTTGTAAATTTAGTTTTATTTATAAAATGTTATCTGTTTTCATGTAAATTGTTTTTCACATGTTAAAATATTTTTATGCATTTTTAAATGTTGAAAATGATAATGTCATTGTTAATAAATTGTTGGTAAAAATAAGAACTTTTATTTTTTCACTTATTTACATGTTTTTAAATGCTGCATAGTTAAATTATGAAAAAAGAATGCATATGTATTATTTATGATGTATAACTTAAGATTTGTTGTTTACTTCTAAGTTATTGGTTTATTTATTTATAATTTATTAAACAAAATTGTATTCATGACATTTTTGTTATTGAAATAGATTCTGTTGTTGGGAATGTATATTGTAAAATATATTATTTTGAATTTACTTAAAATTATTATTTATATAAAATTTGAAATTTGGTTTCATATGTTTTTTTTAATTTTTTGATTTTCAATGTTGGATTATTTTTTATATGTTATGTTTCAAAGTCTAGGAATATTAATACATATTAAAAATAAATATTTAATTACAATATTGATTAACATTATTTTATATGTTAATGTTACATTTTTAATATATAGATTTTTTTGTTTGAGGTATTCCATCTTCAAAGTCATTTGTATTTTATTCTATAAACCAAAAATATGAATATGGAATACTGATTGGGTATATAAATTGTGCCTAAAATGTTTAGTGGTTTAGATTGTAGTGGGAATAGTAAATATCACCCGTAAGAGCCCGATTCCGATCTCGTTCGGAAAGCATACCGACCGACTTGCTTCCGGAATGTTTTCCGTACGACTCGGATCGGGGGAGTCCGACCGAACGAGTACAATGCATTCGTATGCATCCGATCCGATTCAGTCGGACTCCCATTGGCTTCAAAGAAAGCCTGTATTCTGAACAAGAACACAGGCTCCCATTGAAGAAAGGAGTGGCTGGGGAAAATCGTGCACCCTGTGGCGGGCACCCCATGATGCCTGCCATACTGTGCATGATTGGAAAGCATGATTGGGTACTCCCATGGGCCCGATTCGGAGGGCCCCGGTGAAGAGGGGCCTGCTACAGGGGCCCAAAGACCAATTCCGGCACCTATTTTGTTCCGGGCAAACCGAATCGGAAAGGCTGTCCAAATCAGTCATCGTACTCGCTCGCTCGGAAACCAATTCCATAGAGCTGTACGAATAAGCTCCAGAAATGCTTGTCCTGTCCGAATGCCTTCTGGAACCGATTTGGTCAGCCCAGACAGTTTCCAGGCACCGTACTTGGTCGTCCGGAACGGGGAACGAGTCGGTCGGACACAAGGGCACATCGGTTTCTGCAAAGGCGAATCCGATTCGGAGCCCTTCCGACCGAGATCGGAATTAATCCCTGAGTGTCCAATAACTTCACCAAATTGATTTAGATTGTAGTGGGAATAGTAAATGTCACCCCTTTAGTATCCAACATCTTTCACAAATTGGTTTACTTTGGCGTGAGAATAGTAAACCCTATCCATGTAATTCCCAACATTTTCTTCAAAATGGTATACCTTGGAATGCAAATATTTAATTTAACCATTTTAGGATGAAATTATTTTGTTAAATTCTATTTCTATGCAGCAGGAGTTGGTTATGGGGCTTAATTAGTATTGCTGGTGCATAGAAAGATAATTTAAAAGTTAGTTGTAAATTTATATTAAATATCATTATTATTTACATATTTTTATAGAACAAAGGTATGTAACACATTTAAAAAAATGTATTTATTATTTCAAAGTGTATTTAATGTATATTTCTACAATTCTAAACATATATTGGAGGAGGCAGGCTTAGTATATGGTGCACACTGATTTAAGTGAAGCACTATGCACTAATCCAGACAACCCTTATGGTGGTTTTAGTGGTCTTAGACAACCATAGAAAGTTGTCTACGTGGTAGCTGTGGAGAGCAGCCTTCAGGCTTTGTCCCGAAGAAGTGTTAAGCAGCTAGTTTTACCAGATCTAATCATATAGTGTAGGTTAAACAAAAAAGAACCACACAGTGTAGTTAAAGAAATAGGTTTATTTATTATGCACACTCATTTACACATTGGTATATCACCTACCCGGAGATATAACCACAAATACACAAAATAGAAGAAAAGAAGTGGAATGCAAACTGCAACCAAAGTCGGGATTTGGACCAGAAGACTCAGAAGAGCTGGGGACAAAAGGAATCACCCGAGGTAAATACCCATTAACCCCACGATGGCTGTGTGCAGAGTGGAAACATAGCGGGCTACTCAATCCAAGTCAATGGGAAAGTCGTGGTTAAAGTTTTTGAAGAAGGACCCTGTTAGAATCCGGGGTCTCTGGTTGGTGCAGGTATGCACTTGCGACAAGCAGGGACCCTTTCCTCTAAGTCAGGGCAAAGGATTACCTCTTTGAAAATAACCCCTGCTCACCCTCTAGGTAACGTGGCGCGAGCAGTCAGGCTAGATTTCCAGAGGGCATTAGGTTAAGTGTTCAAGTTGTCCCACACAATAATCACCACCCCACCACACAAAGACACAAGGCTGTATTTATAGTAAAATAAAGTTCTTTATATATAAGATCTCTTTAGGCAGGTTGTAAGAATACAGTTCTCTTGTTCAAATAATGTTCCAGTTACTTGCAAATGCTTTTCAGGAAGTCCACAGATGTTAAAATGGCACAGTTCTGACCCACCAGCCCCAGGCCTGTGCCCGGCAGCTGGACCAAAGACTGAGGTGGCCTCTCCCACACCAGGTCCTCCTCCTTTGGGCTCTATACCCTCCCACCTGGAGTGGTACCCTCTTCCAGAATTGCCAGGGCACCTGTGGCAGGTGTCCTGCGCAGTTCGCCCATCAGTTCAGGGGTTCTATCCTGCAACTGGGCGTCCAGGTCAGGGGGGACACCCTGAACCTGGCCCTCCAGCCTAGGGTCTAAACCCTTCAGTTGAGCCGGGGTCAGAGGCGAGGCCTCCCCCCCTCTGCACCCCCTTCCAGATGGCTGTACCCTCCCACCTGGAGTGGTACACCAAGAAGACAGACTGGTAGGGACACTGATTACAGATGTCCCTCCCTCCAGGTCAGACAACACCTGAACCTGGCTCTCCAGCCTAGGGTCCAAACCCTCAGGCTGCACCGGGGTCAGAGGCGAGGACTCCCTCCCTCTGCACCCCCTTCCAGAGTACTGCCCACTCCCAACTGGCGTGGTACCCCTAGAAGAAACATGGGTCAGGACACTGCTTACAGTGGTCCCACCCTCCAGGTCAGACAACACCTGAACCTGGCTTCTCAACCCTGGGACCAACCCATGCGGTTGAACGCTTGCCTGGCGCACCAGAACTCCCCGGGGAGCACGCATGCTCCCCCTGAGGGTGACACATAACTCATGTGTCGTGTGACAGTCTGCCTGGTGCAGATCTCCCAACCCCTGTCCATCTGACAGTGTGCGAAGATCCCTACAGGACAGAAGTGGCGTCACCATGGTCATTCACTGGGCACGCAGACCCTCTGGCTGGCCCCTGACCCACTGGTTCTTCCACTGGGGTCTCTTTCCCCCTCTCACCCCTCAATCTGGACTTCTGCACCCTCCCAACTGGAGCGGTACTGCCAGACACCAGAACTGATGGAGGCCTGTTTACAGACACTCCCCGTTCACCAGACACTAGGGGGTCCCACACAATGGGCAGTCCCTCAGAACAGACTAGGCTCCCCACCTGGTGTTCCCTTAAAGAACCATCCAGGCTCTGAGACTGGGTTTCGGGCACCTGGGGGCACGCAGCCCCACACTCACTCCTTCTCCTCTGAGACAGGACGTGAGCCCCTACACCCCTCCCATTACCATGGGACCTAGCTGGGCTACTCTGCACCACTTCCACCACTCTGGGTTGGAAGATACCTGAGCCACTCCCCACGGGGTCACTCCCCAATGCCTTTCCAGACCCTCTGGAATCCACCAAAAGGTCTGCCTCCAATGTGAGCTCTCTGCGGTCAGAGAACTCACTCTCCGACAGGTGTTGACATAGCTCTGGAAAACAGGGACTTAAAATATGCTCTCCCACAATTAGATCACACAGCCCCCTAGCAGGGTTAACCAAACTATCCTTCACCTGACCATCCAGTGCCTCACACACATACTCCACACCACTCTCCTGAGACTGGCAAGACAGTATCTGACTGTCTCTGTCACACAACCCACACTCTTCTGGGCGGTCTTCACACTCACATACCAGGACTTCAATTTTGGGGGAACCCCTCTCCCTGCACCTCTCATCTAGAGTCAGTAGAGTGTCCCTCCCGCCACTAGGACCATCAACCCCTGCGCCAGTTACCCTATTCCCTTCAGGGATACTGCGCACTACTGGAGCTACCTCATGCCCTTGAACCTCCTGGTGTATGTTAACCCCCTCCTTCAAGTCAGGCGCCACATCTCTGGGTGTGCGTACTACTCTCTCAGCACTAGAAAATTCAATCTGGCTGCCACCATCTGAGCTGGATTCCTCCTCCCACTCAGAAAAGCTCAACCTCTGAGCTACGCACCTTTCTTGCTGCTGGGCTGAGACACTCATGGCCTCCAGCCTCTCGAGCTCCATATCATATTTCCTCATTATAGAGTCATGCTCCATTTGCATTTTCTTTTCTTCCAGAGCCAGCTTCTTGCTTTCTAGCTCCAATTGGCTTTTTACTTCCAGCTCTGCCAACTTCAATTCATGATCCCTGGTGGCCTGTCTGTGCGACAGGCCTCTGCCAAAACTGCGAACGCTTTCCGCTGGTTTCAATGGTGTAACTTCCTTGGTTGCACCCCTTGATTCAATCCAGGCTTTGAGCGCCTTGTAGAGATCTGATTTGTTTTTGCATCCTGCATGTGGAACCTTGACCTTCCTGCAGAAGTACTTGAGTTCAGTTCTCTTGTAGCTGTCCAGTTTTGACGCATCCCATTCAATTCCTAGGATTTTAGAGGTTTCAGAGATTGATTTCTCAATGCTGTTTGGGCCAGGCATGACTCCAAACACAAGGGAACTTCTTTCTTGGCAAGCGAAGTTAAAAATAAAAAGTTCTGTGGTTCAAGCTACTGGACTGTCTTTACCGTGCAATGGTTAGTAATCACTGCGCAGACACCAAGAACGCAAATCCGTAAATCCTCACCGCTGCCACCAATGTTAGAATCCGGGGTCTCTGGTTGGCGCAGGTATGCACTTGCGACAAGCAGGGACCCTTTCCTCTAAGTCAGGGCAAAGGATTACCTCTTTAAAAATAACCCCTGCTCACCCTCTAGGTAACGTGGCGCGAGCAGTCAGGCTAGATTTCCAGAGGGCATTAGGTTAAGCGTTCAAGTTGTCCCACACAATAATCACCACCCCACCACACAAAGACACAAGGCTGTATTTATAGTAAAATAAAGTTCTTTATATATAAGATCTCTTTAGGCAGGTTGTAAGAATACAGTTCTCTTGTTCAAATAATGTTCCAGTTACTTGCAAATGCTTTTCAGGCAGTCCACAGATGTTAAAATGCCACAGTTCTGTTCAAAATAGGCTCTTTGGGGGTATTGTACGCTTCGTAGCGCCTCCGGTACGCTTCGTACCGCTATCTGGGTACGTCGTGCCGTTTCTCACGCTTCTTACGTGAGTACGCGTATGCCGGCCGTGAACCGTATGGACCGTACCTTCGTAGGTTCGCGTCGTACACGTTCGCGGCTTCTCTTGCCAAATCCCACGCTTCCCGCTTGAGCGGCGGCAATGTTATAGATACTGTACGGACCGTACAGATGCAGGGACGCGCCGTACACGGACGGCAGCACAGGTACGGCTCGTACCAAGGCAAGTACGGGCCGTACTAGACGCGCAAAAGTCACAATACCTTCGTGCTTCAAGGGGGATGTTCACTGCGGCCTCGGGGGTCCACGGAGAGATGTCCCACGTCGCGTTGTCGTCCTTCACAGTAAGAGGGCGGCGGTGCTTCGTGGCACACTCGAGGAGGGTCCCAGCCACACAACAGGGTTCAGAAGAGGGGAGAGCAGCTCCGGGGCAATACTTAGCGCGTTGCAGCGCGGTCGGCTTTCCAGGGGATCACCAGTGTCTCGCAGGTCCTCGCGGTGATCTCGGCGGCACTGGGTCGCAAAGGCTCGGTGCGTGGACGCTCAGGTTCCTTTCCTTGCATTGCGAGCTACGGCTCAGAGGGGCAGTTACTTGCAGTGCTTGGACCAGGTAGACAGGTCCTCGCGGTGCTCGTGGTAGCCCCAGGTGGCAGATGTCGCGGTGCTGGGAACGGGGGAGAGGCACACAGGTTCTCTGGGGGTCAGCGTCACAGGATCGCTTCCAGCAGCTTCCCCTCTTCTGGGGAAAAGGTAGCGCCCACTGTTCCTGGGGCGCAGATCAGGGGGCAAGTTCACAAGCAAGCCCTTGGAGATTGTTTAAAAGCACAAGTTGAATCAAAGTCTTTTTCTGTAGTCTTTTCCTCTCCTTCCAGCAGACAGGCACCCACTGCAGGCCAGTCTCTCAGGCAGGGAGACAGTATACCTCCTTCAGCTTCTCCAGGTCCTTCTCCTTCAGGCAGAGGTTCGTCTTGGCGCAAACAGGATCTGATTTCCTAGGAGCAGGGCTCCTTCTTTTATACACCAATTCTTTTGTTCTTTGTCGCCAGGGGGCCTGGGCATGGCTCAGTCCAGTTTTGGAGCACTTTGTTGTGGTGACTCTGCTCTTTCCTTTCAGCAGCAGGGCAGAGACATCAGCCGCTCCACAGGGGGCGGAGCCGGCTTTGTGGTGGCAGAGCACAGGTCTATTCAAGAGTCAAGGTGTACTCCTCCCACCCATCCTGGTGTAATCTCTCTACCCACCACCTGGCAGCCAGCCTGTCTCCTGGAATTCCCCAGCCCTGCTCCTCACTGTTACTAGGCAGAACACACACACACAGCGCAGAGGCGGACTGAAATGGCCAGGTCAGTAAATACTAACTTTCTAAAAGTAGTATTTACAAACGCAGGATATTAAAATAAACTTTACTAAAAGAAGTATTTTATTATTCTGAGTTCAGGCATACTAAACATGACTTTCTACCATGCTCTATGAGTCCACTGGGATTACAGCGTGTAGTAAATCCAGCAGCCCATTCTGGCCTATGGAGAGCAGGTAGCCTTCAATAGTGAAAAACGAAAATGGCTGTAATTCACTATTAGGACATGCCACACACATCAGGGCATGTCCTACCTTATGCCTACAATGCACCCTGCCCTTGGGCCTACCAAAGGGGTGACTAATATGTAGTTAAGGGAAGATTTAGGGACTGGCAAGTAGGTGCACTTGCGCAATCAGCGCGACAGTACCAGACCGCGCGCAGGTTCTGCAGTGGCAGACCCTAGACACATTTTACTAGGCCGCTTCTGTGGGTGGCACAACCAGTGCTGCAAGCCCACTAGCGGCATTTGTATTTACAAGCCCTGGCACTCCTGGTGCACTTTACTAGGGGCTGACAGTAAACCAAATAAACCAATCATGGACACCAATCAATGTATACATTTTACCATAGGGAGAGCATATCCACCTTAGCACTGATCAGCAGTGGTAAGGTGCCCAGAGTCATAAAACAGCCAACAACAGGTCAGAAAAAATACAGGAGGAAGGCAAAAAGTTTAGGGATGACCCTGCAAAAAGGGCCAAGTCCAACAGACCCTTTCCAATGGACCCTGAAGAAACCCTGTGGAAGACAGAAGGTTGGAGAGTCACCCTGCTTGTGGATACCCCAGGAACTAGGATACCTACACCAGGGAAGCCGGGTGCATAGGTGTGAAGTGACATTGGAAACCGCTGTAGACCACAATGGAGGACTTCAGGAAAGATGCTGCTGGCGAAGAAGGTGGAAATGTCCGGTGGAATCCAAGGGTGGAGTGGAACCTGGATGAAACACAGGCACAGACGACGAAGAAGACTTGCAGAACAATGAGACCAGGAGCAGCAGGAGTCGTCGTTGGTGCAGTTTTGGTTCCAGGCAAAGACCAGCGAAGACCAAGGTGCCCAGACGGTCGAAGTTGAAGTGGTTTTGGGTTTGAATCTTGTCCCACGACGAATTTGAAGAACCACCCACAGGTAAGCCCTTAAGTACCCTAGGGAAAAGGGTTAAAACTATTCAGGGTTCCCTCCCAGAGGAGGGGCTGGACAGATGAGAGGATACTTCCATGTCTTTTGTCCAGTTTCACCCCAGAGCAGGAGCCAAGGGCTCCCTGAACTGGCTCAAACTGAAGTATGCAAGTAGGGCACCAAGGTGCCGATTACGATCCGGTAAAAAAATTCCCCGTACGACTCGTATCCGGTCTTTTTACAGTACGAATCGTACAAGTGCCGTACAAACTGCCAATTACGATTCGCATGGGAAAAAGTCCATACGAATCGCATTGGGAATAATTCCCCACACGTCCTCGGGTCGGAAAATGTGTCCGACACGTCCACGGACGATTTACCGTACAAATGTGAAAAGTGAGGTCCGACCGCGGAATTACGATCCATCCCGTGCGTCCGATGTTACAACCGTATGGAAAAAACACCGTCCGCACCGAACTCCCATAGCAACCATGGAGACATGTGCCCGCATACGCGCCCAACACTCCCCCCAGCTCTCCTATGTACGCGCCGACCCCCCCCAGCCCCATACGTACGCGCCGCCCCCCCAGCCCCCGTACGTACGCGCCGACCCCCTCCAGCCCCCGTACGTTCGAGTCGTACCCCCACCCGTGTATGTACACCCGTGTACGTGTCGTACCCCCCGTGTATGTACACCTGTGTACGTTCGAGTCGTACCCCCACCCGTGTACGTGTCGAACCCCCCGTGTATGTACACCCGTGTATGTGTAGAACCCCCCCGTGTATGTACACCCGTGTACGTTCGAGTCATACCCCCACCCGTGTATGTACACCCGTGTACGTGTCGAACCCCCCGTGTATGTACACCCGTGTACGTGTCGAACCCCCTGTGTATGTACACCCGTGTACGTTCGAGTCATACCCCCACCCGTGTATGTACACTCGTGTACGTGTCGAACCCCCGTGTATGTACACCCGTGTACGTGTCGAACCCCCCGTGTATGTACACCCGTGTACGTTCGAGTCGTACCCCCACCCGTCTATGTACGGTGCGTACCCCCAGCGCGTAGCGCTGGGTTTACGCACCGTACATACACGGGTACGGGTACGGGTACGGGTACGGTGGGGGTACGACTCAAACGTACACGGGTGTACATACACGGGGGGGTTCGACACGTACACGGGTGTACATACACGGGGGGTTCGACACGTACACGGGTGTACATACACGGGGGGTACGACACGTACACGGGTGTACATACACGGGTGGGGGTACGACTCGAACGTACACAGGTGTACATACACGGGGGGGTTTGACACGTACACGGGTGTACATACACGGGGGGTAGGACTCGAACGTACACGGGTGTACATACACGGGGGGTTCGACACGTACACGGGTGTACATACACGGGGGTACGACACGTACACGGGTGTACATACACGGGTGGGGGTACGATTCGAACGAACACGGGTGTACATACATGGGGGTTCGACACGTACACGGGTGTACATACACGGGTGGGGGTACGACTTGAACGTACGGGGGCTGGGAGGGGGGGTACGACTCGAACGTACGGGGCTGGGAGGGGGGTACGACTCGAACATACGGGGGCTGGGGGGGTCGGCGCATACGTACGGGGGCTGGGGGGGGTCGGCGCATACATACGGGGGCTGGGGGGGTCGGCGCATACATACGGGGGCTGGGGGGGGTACGGCGCGTACCGGGCCACCTACTCTGGTCGTTTCGCGCTGTACTTCGCTTTTCCGGCACTTTTTGGGTGCCGTGAAAATATTGCCGTCCGGACTGCTGTCGGTTCGAATCGTACTTCCTGGGTCGTGAAACGCTGCCTGAAAGCGTCCCGACGTCACGTCGCAGCATTCCCGTTCGAGTCGTACCCCCACCCGTGTATGTACACCCGTGTACGTGTCGTACCCCCCGTGTATGTACACCCGTGTACGTTCGAGTCGTACCCCCACCCGTGTACGTGTCGAACCCCCCGTGTATGTACACCCGTGTATGTGTAGAACCCCCCCGTGTATGTACACCCGTGTACGTTCGAGTCGTACCCCCACCCGTGTATGTACACCCGTGTACGTGTCGAACCCCCCGTGTATGTACACCCGTGTACGTGTCAAACCCCCCGTGTATGTACACCCGTGTACGTTCGAGTCATACCCCCACCCGTGTATGTACACCCGTGTACGTGTCGAACCCCCGTGTATGTACACCCGTGTACGTGTCGTACCCCCCGTGTATGTACACCCGTGTACGTTCGAGTCGTACCCCCACCCGTCTATGTATGTTGCGTACCCCCAGCGCGTAGCGCTGGGGGTACGCACCGTACATACACGGGTACGGGTACGGGTACGGTGGGGCTACGACTCAAACGTACATGGGTGTACATACATGGGGGGTTCGACACGTACACGGGTGTACATACACGGGGGGGTTCGACACGTACACGGGTGTACATACACGGGTGGGGGTACGACTCGAACGTACACGGGTGTACATACACGGGGGGGTTTGACACGTACACGGGTGTACATACACGGGGGGGTAGGACTCGAACGTACACGGGTGTACATACACGGGGGGTTCGACACGTACACGGGTGTACATACACGGGGGTACGACACGTACACGGGTGTACATACACGGGTGGGGGTACGACTCGAACGTACACGGGTGTACATACATGGGGGTTCGACACGTACACGGGTGTACATACATGGGTGGGGTTACGACACGTACACGGGTGTACATACACGGGTGGGGGTACGACTCGAACGTACACGGGTGTACATACACGGGGGGGTTTGACACGTACATGGGTGTACATACACGGGGGGGTAGGACTCGAACGTACACGGGTGTACATACACGGGGGGTTCGACACGTACACGGGTGTACATACACGGGGGTACGACACGTACACGGGTGTACATACACGGGTGGGGGTACGACTCGAACGTACACGGGTGTACATACATGGGGGTTCGACACGTACACGGGTGTACATACATGGGTGGGGGTACGACTTGAACGTACGGGGGCTGGGAGGGGGGGTACGACTCGAACGTACAGGGCTGGGAGGGGGGGTACGACTCGAACATACGGGGGCTGGGGGGGTCGGCGCGTACGTACGGGGCTGGGGGGGGTCGGCGCATACATACGGGGGCTGGGGGGGGTCGGCGCGTACATACGGGGGCTGGGGGGGGTACGGCACGTACCGGGCCACCTACTCTGGTCGTTTCGCACTGTACTTCGCTTTTCCGGCACTTTTTGGGTGCCGTGAAAATATTGCCGTCCGGACTGCTGTCGGTTCGAATCGTACTTCCTGGGTCGTGAAACGCTGCCTGAAAGCGTCCCGACGTCACGTCGCAGCATTCCCGGATCACATTCGTATGTATATTTTCGTCGGTCTGTGTTTTTTACGATTCGTACGGAAATGGTGTTTCCTTGCGAATCGTAATTCCATGTTTGTAAAGTTTTACGACTGGGTACGTGTCGGACGGAGAAAACGCTCCGACCGACGGTTCGTACCCGGTTTTTACCGGATCGTAATCGGCACCCAAATGTGCCCTTCGAAACAGTCCTGGTGGTGCTGGCAAGTACCCCCACCCCAGCCCAATACACCAAGTCCTGTCTGGGAGGTGGTCCCACCTCCCTGTGGCAGGAAACCTATTGCACTACCTTCCGCTGCTCAAGCTCAGCTCAGCAGCAGGAGGGCGGAATCGTTTCTGGGGTCAGCAGCAGCTCTAGCTTTCTGGTAGACCCTGGAAGGTTGTTAACGGGAGCACTGGGGGCTTCCTAGAAGAGCCCCCTGGTGCATGGAATCATTCATACCTGCGGTAATGGTGTTGAGGTATGAGTCCAACATGTTTGATACCAAACATGTCCAGGTTCGGCACAGCCAATATATAGTTAGCCATTGCGTAATGACGCATGCCACTATATGTTTATAAATAGCAGGCAAGTCCTTTTTAGATGTTTTATTTGGGGTTTTGAGTGTAGGGGATCGAGGGAGGGAGGTCTAGAAGTTAGTAGTATTATTGTTTGTGGGGTTTGTCCTGGATCCAGCACTAGTGTACCACCTGTAAGCAGTTGAGAGAATGCATTTAGGTTATACAGGCGATTTTTAACGAATATTTGTAAGTTTGCAAAATCGACACAAACTTTTTCAGCAAAAACCATGCAATGTTATCCTATGGAAGGAAATTCAAGTTGCAGGTAAAGTATGTTCTCGTTACTTTTGTAATCCAGTGCTGGGCTCCTAGGCTCAGTACTGGGACATCTATCTAAAACAGGTAAGTAATTACGTTTTCACAGTTGGTACGATTTTTAAAGAATATTTGTAGTTTGCAAAAATCATCACTTAGAAGAAATTTCACAGAAAAACAGTCAATGGTTTCCTATGGAAGAAAATTGAATTAGCGGTAAGTATAATTGTATTTACTTTTCAGGGTCAGTGCTGGGCACCAAGATCCAGCACAGGGATCTCTCCTAATAGCAGGTGAGTATTTTCTAAGCCTGGCTTAGGCACTACGCTACGCTTGCGTAGTTTGCGCTACTTCGCACTACGCAAATTGCACGTAGCACAGTGCAAACACGCGTTGCATAGCGTAGTGCAGCTCTCATTTTTGCTTGCTCGCTGTCCTCAACGTCAAGCAAAATGACATCCCGGCGAGACTTTTTCCTCGTTCGCGATCAGCAACATCAAGTTGCCGATCGCGAGCGTGGAAAATAAACCTCCCGGCGAGCTTCTCAACGCGGGGAGGTCAGGTTTCTCATTGCGAGTGGACGCGTATGCTCGCGACCGCTCGCGATGAGAAACTTCCAGTTTCAGTTTGAGAACGCTGCAGCTCGAGTAGAAATCTATTCGAGCGGCAGAAAACGACCGCTTGCACTGTGCAAGATGCAGTTTGCGCTGATTGCACAGTGCGGACAACCATCCGGCACTGTGCAATCAGTGCGAACAGCCTCTTGCACAGTGCACTACGCAGTTTGCGAAGCTACGCGTAGCTCGTGTAGTGCGAAGTGCACTTCAAGTAGCTACGCGTAGCGCTACTTCGCGAACTACACCCAGGGTTAGACTATTTTGGATTTCGTTACTCGGTTGATTTTAGGTGAATATTTTCAAGTATTAGAAACGCCGACCTTAGAAGAATTTTCAAGTGAAACCAGTCAATGTTACCCTATGGAAGAAAGTGAGTTATCGGCTTTTGGGTAAGTACTCGACTGGCAGAGTTAAGGTTCTGGGAATAGACTCAGGGGTCTCCCAGGGTCAGGTAAGTACAGTTGTTGCACCCTCAGCGGCACAGGAGCAGCCGGGTGCAGAGTGAGGTAGGCCCAATCTTATCCTATGGGAGGCAGGGGGCCCGTGGTTGGTGGCTGCTGGCTAGCAGGCCACGCGGCTGTGGGAGCTGGGCTCCTGGTCACTTGCTCAGGGCAAATGTGGAAGTAGGTTAAAGTACAAGTTGCACTGCCAGGGCCACTCGGGCGGCTGGGTGCAGAGTGCTTTTGAGCCGTCGGGCGCTCAATGGATTGCAATGGAGAAGCTCAAGAACGAACAAAGGCTGCACGCTCGGGGACGAAGATTCTTCAGGTGCGACCACCACTTCGAGAGGTAAGTTGGGTAGCTGGACGATAGGTAGGTACCCAGGAGTTGGGCACAGGGGGCCGCAGTGCGCCGGGTGCAGGGGTGCCTTTTGGTGTCTGGAAATCTTACCCTCTGATGATCGCGTTTGTGGAGGTCCCTGGTTCTGAGTCTGCAGGCGTCGTCAGGAGCGTCGAGATGGGTCCTTGGGTGCTGGATTCGGGGTCACAGTCGCCGGGGGGACGTCCTTGTGGTCTTTGTCCACTCCAGCACAGGCAACGCTTGGCGGGTGCAGAGTGTGCAGGGTTTGCGGTTCCCGGCTGATGCCAGGGGTCAGTTACTTGCTTTGAGCAGTTCCACTGCTCGTGGGAGTCCCAGATGCTCAGAGTCACAAGGTAGCCAGGTCCTCCGGGGTTTTTAAGGTTGCTGACCAGAGGAGATGCCGGGATTTAGCAGGAGCAGGTTCGAGGGTCGACAGGCCCGCAGGGCTGGGGCCAAAGCAGTTGGTGTCTTCCTCTTGTTAGCAACTGCACGGCAGGTCTTCTTTCTTCTTGATCTTCTTTGCTGTTTCGGAATCTGGATCTACGGAAGGAAGGTTCAGGGTGCCCCTAAATACTAAATTTAGGGGTGTTACAGGTAGGTAAAGGGCAGGGACCACTGGGTACACCCCCTATCCTGCCACTCTCCTGTGGGTGGGGGACAGTGGCCTAGTCCTGATTGAGCAGGTCTCCCCATCTTCAAGATGGCGAGAGCCCGGAGATGTGCTTCACCTCGCCTCCCCCACCTGAGGGGTGGGGTTGGCAGAGGCTGGCACACCCCCTGTCCTTCCTTGGGGTTTCCAGCCAGTCTTCTCGCCAGAGTGGGGGTTTAGAACCAGTAGAGGCCAGTTGCTGAGTACAGCAAGTAGCCTGGAGAAGCTCACAAAGGTGGCATGCCTTTGCAGCTTCCCCTGCCCATCCTGGGGGAGGAGACCCAGCACCTCGCCCAGGATGTGCATTGTTGCAGGCCCAGGAGAGCGGATGGTTCTCTACCCAGGGATCCAGCAACATGTCTGCTGTGTGCCAGCCTAGGCAGCCCCTCAGACAAGACGTGGATTGTAGGTTAGGTTCAGGGGGCATCTCTAAGATGCCCTCTGTCGTGCATTGTACATTAAATCCTGCACTGGCATCAGTGCGGGTTTAATGTGCTGAGAAGTTTGATACCAAACTTCTCAGTCTTCAGTGGAGCCATCATAGTGCTATGGAGTTTGTGTTGATGATCTCCCAGCACCATATATCTTAAATGGAAGCACTGCACTTACAGTGCCCAGGAATGGACCTGGGTACTGTAGGGGCACAGGGCTCATGCTCCTGTGCCCACACCACTGGCATAGGGCACCCAGCTAGAGGGGTGGCTGATGTATGCCAGGGCAGTGTAGGTTGTGGGCATGGCACACAGGGATGTGTGCCATCCCGACTCTCTGGTTTGTCCTGTATCCAGATACTCAGCCTGCAAGGGCAGTGTGTGTGTGTTAGGGTACAGGGCCTCTAAGGGTGGCACAATGAGTGCTGCAGCCCTTAGAGGCCTTCCCTGGTCACAAGGCCCTGGGTACCTAGGGTACCATTTACCAGGGGCTGACATGTGGCCGAAGCTTGGCAATTTGGGTTGGAGGTTTTGGTTTAGGGAAGGAACATAGGCCCTGGGCACCTGATTGGCAGGAGCCCAGGGCACACTCAGTCAAAGTACATTCAGCAATTCAGCAAAAAGTGGGGGCATACCATGCAAGAAAGATGGCACTTTCTCACACAACCCCCCCACCCCCCCCCCCCCCCAAAACGAAAGGTGATGAGACTAACCTTGCCCTATGGAGTCTTAATTTTCTAAGTGGAAGAACCTGGAAAGTCCATCTGCGTTGGCATGGGCAGTCCCTGGTCTGTGTTCCACTTCAAAGTCCATTCCCTGTAGGGAGATGGTCCACCTGAGTAGTTTGGGATTTTCCCCTTTCATCTGCATTAGCCATCTGAGAGGTCTGTGGTCAGTTTGAACCAGGAAGTGAGTACCAAACAAGTATGGCCTCAAATTCTTCAGGGACCAAACCACAGCAAAGGCCTCCCTCTCAATGGCACTCCAACGCTGCTCTCTGGGGAGTAGCCTCCTGCTTATAATAGCAACAGATTGGTCTTGGCCTTCATCATTGGTCTGGGATAGGACCGCTCCTATCCCTAGCTCAGAGGCATCAGTCTGCACTATGAACTGCTTGGCATAATCTGGAGCTTTTAGAATTGGTGCTGAGCACATTGCTTCTTTCAGGGTGTCAAAAGCCTTTTGGAAACTAACTGTCTAGTTAACCTCCTTGGGCATCTTCTTGGAGGTGAGTTCTGTGAGGGGAGTCACAATGGACCCATATCCCTTCACAAACCTCCTGTAGTACCCAATCAAGCCAAGGAATGCCCTGACTTGGGTCTGGGTTGTTGGAGCTACCCAGTCCAGGATGGCCTGGATCTTGGGTTGTAAGGGTTGTACCTGGCCTCCACCAACAAGGTGGCCCAAGTATACCACAGTGCCCTGCCCTATCTGGCATGTGGAGGCTTTGATAATGAGGCCTGCATTTTGCAGAGCCTCTAAAGCCTTCCCAAGGTGGATCAAGGGATCCTGCCAGGTAGAGCTAAAGACAGCAATATCATTAAGATAAGCTGCACTAAAGGACTCCAACCCAGCCAGGACATGGTTCACCAACCTTTGCAAGGTGGCAGGGGCATTCTTTAACCCAAAAGGCATCACAGTGAACTTATAATGCCCATCAGGTGTGGAGAATGCTATTTTCTCTTTTGCTCATGGGGCCATGCCAATCTGCCAGTACCCTACAGTTAAGTCAAAGGTACTGAGAAATTTGGCTGCTCCCAATTTATCTATCAGTTCATCTGCTCTTGGAATAGGGTGAGCATCCGTATTGGTGACATAGTTGAGCCCTCTATAGTCCACACAGAACCTTATAGCTCTCTTTCCACCCTGTTGATGAGGTTTGGGGACCAGAACCACTGTGCTAGCCCAGGGGCCTCAGAGGGTTCAATAACCCCTAACTCCAGCATCTTGCTGACTTCAGCTTTGATGCTTTCCTTGACTTGGTCTGACTGACAATAGATTTTGTTCTTGACAGGTGCACTGTCACTAGTGTCCACATCATGGGTACACCAGTTTTTCAGACCAGGGGTCAGGAAAAAGAGGCTAGCATACTGCTGCAAGACCTGCTTGCAGTCAGTCTGCTGTTGGGCAAAGAGGGTGTCTGAGAAGACTACACCATCTACTGACCCATCTTATGGGCTGTAGTAGAGGAGATCAGGGAGAGGTTCACTCTCTGCTTCCTGTTCCTCATCAGTCACCATCAGCATGGTGATGTCAGCCCTGTCATTGTAGAGTTTAAGGCAGTTCACATGGATAACCCTTTTGGGTGTCCTGCTAGTGCCCAGGTCGAATAAGTAGGTGACCTCACTCTTTTTTTCTAGGATAGGGTAAGGGCCACTCCATCTATCTTGGAGTGCCCTTAGTGCCACTGGCTCCAAAACCAACACCTGTTGCCCAGGTTGAAATTCAACCAGTGCAGCTTTTTTGTCATACCAGTGCTTCTGAAGCTCCTGGCTGGCCTCAAGATTCTTGGATGCCTTTTCCATGTACTCAGCCATTCTGGACCTTAGGCCAAGCACATAGTCCACTATGTCTTGTTTGCGCTCTTGGAGAGGCCTCTCCCAGCCCTCCTTTACAAGACAAAGTTGTCCCCTCACAGGATGACCAAACAGAAGTTGAAAAGGTGAGAAACCTATTCCCTTCTGTGGCACTTCTCTTTAAGCGAAAAGCAGGCATGGCAACAGGACATCCCATCTCCTTTTCAGTTTTTCAGGGAGTCCCATGATCATGCCTTTCAATGTCTTGTTGAATCTCTCAACAAAGCCATTGGTTTGTGGATGGTCGGGTGTAGAAAACTTGTACTGCACTCCATACTCCTTCCACATGTGTGTCAGGTAAGCAGACATGAAGTTGAAGCCTCTGTCTGAAACCACCTCCTTAGGAAACCCTACCCTGGTGAAGACACCCAGGAGGGCCTTGGCTACTGCAGGAGCTGTAGTAGTCCTAAGTGGAATTGCTTCAGGGTACCTAGTAGCATGATCCACTACTACTAGAATGAATTTGTTCCCTGAGGCTGTAGGAGGTTCAAGTGGACCCACAATGTCCACACCTACCCTTTCAAAGGGCACCTCACCACTGGTAGTGGGATTAGGGGGGCCTTTGGGTGGCCACCTGTCTTGCCACTGGCTTGACAGGTAACACAGGAGCTGACAAACTCCTTCACCTTTTGGTGCATCTGGGGCCAGTAAAAGTGACTAACTAGCCTTTCCCAAGTTTTGGTTTTTGCCCCAGTTGTCCAGCTAGGGGGATGTCATGAGCCAAAGTTAGGAGGAACTCCCTGTACTTCTGTGGCACTACCACCCTCCTGGTGGTTCCAGGAGTGGGGTCTCTTGCCTCAGCATACAGTAATCCCTCTTCCCAATAAGCTCTGTGGGTACCACTGACATCTCCCTTTGCTTCTGAAACAGCTTGCGGTCTCTCCAAAGTTACCAGCTGCATGTCTGCTGAGAAATGATCTGGAAACCTCAGCCTGGGCTGAGGTTGAGCTAAAGGCCCATGCAGCCAGGCTGGTACACCCCCTGTCCTTCCTTGGGGTTTCCGGCCAGTCTTCCCACCAGAGTGGGGGTTTAGAACCGGTAGAGGCCAGTTGCTGAGTACAGCAAGTGGCCTGGAGAAGCTCACAAAGGCGGCATGCTTTTGAAGCTTGCCCTGCCCATCCTGGGGGAGGAGACCTAGCACCTTGCCCAGGATGTGCATTGTTGCAGGCCCAGGAGAGCGGATGGCTCTCTACCCAGGGGTCCAGCAGCATGTCTGCTGTGTGGCAGCCTAGGCAGCCCCTCAGACAAGATGTGGATTGGTGGGTAGGTTCAGGGGGCATCTCTAAGATGCCCTCTGTCGTGCATTGTACATTAAATCCTGCACTGGCATCAGTGCGGGTTTAATGTGCTGAGAAGTTTGATACCAAACTTCTCAGTCTTCAGTGGAGCAATCATGGTGCTGTGGAGTTCTTTCTTGCATGGTATGCCCCCACTTTTTGCTGAATTGCTGAATGTACTTTGACTGAGTGTGCCCTGAGCTCCTGCCAATCAGGTGCCCAGGGCCTATGTTCCTTCCCTACAAACTGTGCTGAAACCTAAAACCCAAATTGGCAAACCCTGACCACATGTCAGCCCCTGGTAAATGGTACACTAGGTACCCAGGGCATTGAGATCAGGGAAGGCCCCTAAGGGCTGCAGCACTTATTGTGCCACCCTTAGAGACCCTTGCAGGCTGAGTGTCTGGGTATAGAACAAAACAGAGTCTCGACATGGCACACACCCCTGTGTGCCATGCCCACAACGCACACTGCCCTGGCATACATCAGCCACCCCTCTAGCTGGGTGCCCTATGCCTGTGGTGTGGCTACAGGAGCATGAGCCCTGTGCCCCCACAGTACCCAGGTCAATTCCTGGTCACTGTAAGTGCAGTGCTGCCATTTAAGATTATATGGTGCTGGGAGATCGTCAACACGAACTCCACAGCCCTACCGGCCTATCGACCCTCGAACCTGCTCCTGCTAAATTCCGGCATCTCCCGTGGCCAGCAACCTCACAGGCGGCACGGCGGTCCCAGGACGGTGCCTTCTTTCAAAGGCAGCAGTGCCTTTGAAAAAGGAACTGCAATGGGAATGGCTCACAAGGTTCCTGGACGGCATGGACTCGAAAGGTATGCCCTCCGTGTGCATTCACAAGCGTAGGAGGCACAGAGGGCTCTGTAGGGTCACATTTGTTTCCTCTCCTGCAAGATTTACATGGAGGAGGAACCTCCATGTAACCCTGGAGGAGAGGAAACTTGTAACATGCTTGGCAGGACCGGGCGATCCCGCCAAGCCTATTGCGGCCTCCTGATCGCCACACCAACTCCAGGGAATGGCGGTTCCTGGCAGTGGTCCCATCTCATCATGGGGCGGTTGGACCCCCGGTGCGGCGCAGGCTGGACAGTCGCGCTGCGCCACCGCTCCACAAAAACTCGTAATCAGGCTCTAAGTGTAGATTGCTGGAGGTATCTCTGTATGCTTTGATTGAAATGGCAGTAACAACTTTGTATGACTGTGTGTGGGTAAACTTTTAAAATGATTTCAATCATGGCTTGTCCAAAGTCTATGATTATTGTTTATGGGTAGTAATTATTTGTTTTATGTTAAATGTGGTTTAACAGTAGTAAGGGCTACTTTATTTATTTGGCAGTAGGGCATATATAAAAGGGATTTTTGTGCTTTTATATTGACCATGCATGGTGTATATCTGAGTGAATGATTTGAGACACATTTTGAAGGTCCCATCCATCATCTAGGTTTGACAATGGCTTAACTTTAGTAAGTTATCTGCTATGGCTGCAGTCAGGACCTCAGTAATATGCTAGTGGTTTGACACCGGTATGCATATTACGAGTTTGAGGACTGCCAATGGTGTCATGGAGGTCTTTCCTCCATGAAAAGGCTGGCTGTCCTGAACCATAGGGAGCCCTACAGGGATGCATGCAGGGGGGCACAACATGTGCCCTCTTGTGTGCAGGCACCCCAATTCCTGCACGGCATGGACTTTACAGTCCAAACCATTCAGGAACTTTTTATGGTGTTCCCATTGTGGTGCCCATTTTTAAGGTACCGCCGTGGGACTGCCAAAAAAGGACAGCCAGAAACTCGGAAACTCGTAATATGGCGGGCGGTACACCATGGGTTTGGCAGTGCTGGAGCCAGCCACCGGGGAGACGGTCCACTCCTGCGCTGCCAAACTCGTAATTGGGCCCTTAGTAATTGTTTTCCTTTCTGGGATGTTATATTCTTGCTCTTTCTGTCATTATGTCTGAAAATAGTGTAATGTATAAAGGATTACAATTTAGAAATATTTATACGTTTGTTATTTACATATGAAATTATACAACTACCTTTATAATTTATACTTAAATATATGTTTTTCTTAGATGCTTCACACTTTTTTGCAGCTTTTCCATTGGGAGTGTTGTAATGTGGCGCAGGCGCTTTCTATCCTGTTGGGGGAAAAAAGAGCTGTGACCAGTGCTGTTTTTTGGCAGGTTAACACTTTCTCAAAGTTGTAGTATTTTCTTTTAATAAGTACATGTAAAGAGATAGAAGTTGGAGAGTGTTTTGTTAATTATGTGTTATTTTACAGTTTTAAGTTTAATTAAAAATAAGTTTTAGATTAAAAATAAGTTTTACTTACTTTGCAAGGTAGTTGTCAAAATGTATATATTTCTTTTTTCTGGGTCTGGTCAGCGAATTTGGCAGAGTTTCTTCATCTTACAGCTTTTTTCATTTAGCAGTTTTAATTTGATAAAATTAGTGTGCCTTTTATATTGTATTGGTTATTTTAGTTTTAGTTGTAATTGTTTTCATCAGCTATGGTAATCACAAATTTGAGTTTTATTCCTAATGTTTAATATGTAGTTTGACACTGTTGGACATTACTCTATGTGTATATATATATATATATATATATATATATATATATATATATATATATATATATATATATATATATATATATATATATATATATATATATATTCCACAATTGTAGCTCCACGGAAATTCATGTCAACGAAGAATGGAAGCCACGCAAATCCAAGTAAGGCACAGATGTTTTACTTTATTAAAAGCCGAGTTTCACCAATCTGACGCGTTTCGGGCATCCGCCCTTGCTCACAGACAGTCAGTTAGTAAAAATAAAGCCCATTAAATACCATAAGGTTTGCAATTGGTTAAATTTTTTTCTCTCATTTTCTCAACACCATGTGACATTTAAAAAGTGAAGACACACTACTCAATATGAAACCCGTGTAGTCTGTTTTCCAAATATTTCTACAGAAGCCATAGTGTTTGTTATTTATGCATTGGTTAAAATCCAAAGACCACAAAGCGTAAGCTGAATGCTTAATTATAAATTTTTGTAAGACAAATTCATGAAACATGTATATAATACCATGGTTTTTTTGCATATTTTGCTAAAATCATCTTCAATTTGTCCAAGATCATTATTATATTGGTATCCATATCAAATTGACTGTGCAAATAACGCAATAAAGTGCAAGAAATAGTAAACATTCAAGACATATATATAAATATCTTATGTTAAGATTCATTAAATCATTTCATTTATACATATATATGTAAAAATAGAATACAAAAAATACAAATGTGCAAATTGCGCAAAAATGTAAACACGCAGAAAAAATGTGCAAATTCTGCAATTTTTTGGATATGGAAACCTGTCTTTGAAATTATTTAGCTGCATAAAATGCAGTTGTAATCTTTACCCAAAATTTATATTTAACGCTTTAATGTTAAAATTGAAACCTTCTAAACCAAACACTTGTATTAAATTGGCTATTAGTTCAGATTTAGAATCTAAACAGGCAAATCAATGAGTCTATGTCAAATAAATGAAGAGAAAAAAATGTGTATCCCTGAATTATATATCCAACAAAAACGGAAAAATAGGAAAAAATAAACAAAAAAGTGTGAAAAAAAAAATGGGATATTAAAACATAGAAATTCTTGATATATTTTCGTGAAAGCAAGCGTAGCATAACACTCTAACAAAATCTGATCATTCATAGTATATGTTAAGATGCTAAAGAAATACATGCAGATCTTCTGTTGTGTTTAACCCATTAGGGAATCTGCTATCTTATTCCAGAATAAATTCAGATTCTAGTCTTCTTAGCATTCTATCACGGTCACCACCTCTTCTTGTTTTTGGAACCGAGGCGATAACAAAATAATTGAGGCATTGTAAATTGTTGTTATGACAGATCTTAAAATGCCTCGCCACCGGATATGATGCATCATTGTTTACAATAGCACGTAAGTGCTGAAGATTTCTGACATGAACTGGTTGTCGGGTGCTCCCAACATATCTAAGATTGCAAGTACAAGTTAGTACATAGATAGCAAATTCAGTTTTGCAAGTGAAAGATCCACGTATATCCAACAGATCTGGGCTAAACGGTGTGTGATATTGGGTGGTGTTCTTCCCAAATTTACACGCTCTGCATGTGGAGCAGCGTTTAAATCCCGGCCGGGATTTCAACCACTCCTCCTGCTTTCTTAACTCAGGAAAATCATGACAGACATGTGTTCTCAAGGAGGGTCCCTTACGATAAGTTATCGTTGGCCCATCCGGCAGTCTGGGTTTTAAAACTAGATCCGTTTTGAGTACAGGCCAGCGTTTTTGGACAATTGATCTGATTTGTCTTGCCTGTTTACTGTAGGCTATAATTAGTCTAGGGGATTGGTCCGTATTGATAGAATCACTATCTAAAGATATATTAGATGTAGATAAAAATAGTGATTCCCGAGTTCTGGCTTCTGTTTTAAGAACTGCCTGTTTCAAGACAGATTCCCTATAACCTCTCTGACGGAACCTCTCCAGAGCTTCCATAGTACAGATTTTCAGGTCCCTGACTGTACTACATATCCGTTTAAGCCTCAGTAGTTCTCCAAACGGAATATTGTCAGTTACATGCCTAGGATGTGCACTGCTGGCATGAAGAATATTGTTTCCAGCAGTGCTTTTCCGATAGAGTTTGGTGGCCAGATGATCATCATGTATGAACACTTTAACATCTAAAAACTCTGCTTCACAATTGCTAATAGATGAAGTGAATCTAAGATTCTCCTGATTGCTGTTGAGAGAATTGATAAAGTTGGTTGCACTACCATGATCCCCACGCCACAAAATAAAAACATCATCTATAAAGCGAATCCAAAGTGCCACATGTTCATTGTAGATATCATTGTGTGTTTGCCTGAGGACATGCTCCTCCCACCAGCCTACGTGTAAACACGCATACCTAGGGGAGAAGCATGCCCCCATCGCAACGCCACGTTTTTGGATGTAAACATCACTACCAAACAGAAAAAAGTTGTTATTGAGACACCAATTGGTAAGTTCCAACAATAATTTGGTATGATTATAACAATTAATGGGTCTTTTACTCAGGAAAAATTCTAATGCTCTGAGCCCAGATGCATGTTCAATACTCGTATAAAGCGATTCGATATCTAAGGTGATAAAAAGCATGTCGTCGCTCCATACAATATCTTTAATTTTTCTGATAAAGTCCCCAGTGTCTCGAATGTAGGTAGGGAGGCCTTTCACTAAATCTTGCAGGAAGTAGTCGATATATTCTGTCACATGTTCCGCTACTCCTGCAATAGCTGAGATAATTGGCCTGCCTGGAACTGGGACAACTTGTTTATGGACTTTGGGTAAAAGATACAATTTGGGTAATATAGGATATTCAACATGTAAAAATTCAAATTCCTGTTTCGAAATCATGCCTTCCCTTTTCCATTTGTTCAATAGTTTTTTTAATACCTCCTTGGCTTCATTAAAGTTTTTGATGGTAGTCTTAGAATAGCATTGTGAATTATTCAGCTGATTCATTGCTTCCTCAATATAAGCTTCTTGAGGCCAAATCACCACGTTTCCTCCTTTGTCCGCGGTGGTAACAATGATCCTGCGATCTTTACCCAATTTTTTAGTCAGCAGTAAATAATCTTTTTCATGTTGACTCTTGTATCTTTTTCTATGCTTTATTTTGTGGTACAGCTTCTTGAGGTCATCCACAACTACATCCTGAAAAACATCAATTGAGTCCCTTGGCATTGTAGGGATGAATTTTGATATCGGTTTGAATGGGCTGAGATTTGCTCCCATCTGCTCAATTGAAGCCATTCTAAGTTCCTCCTGTGTGGATATCATGTCCCGATCATTTGTATCATTGGTTGCCAATTGGTGCAGTGCCAGAAAAGTTTTAGTGTCTCTAGCTGGTAAATTTAAAGGGTTCATTACAGCAACAGTATTGATGGATGGATCCTTTTCATTTGGGCCCTCCTTAATACTGAAAAACTTTTTTATTTTTAATTTTCTGATGTATAAATAAATATCAACTCTCGTTTTTGTATAGTTGAAATCCGAAACCGGACAGTATGCCAATCCAAGACTTAAAAGCTGTTTCTCGGCTTCGCTCAGGGTGATTGTAGATAAATTTATAATTGCATTATTATCTAGTGTTTTTTTCGCCAGTATTGCTTTTTTTGTTTTTTGGGCGATTTTGTATTTTTTCCGGCGTTCACCCCTCCTTTTATTACATCTTGCTCTTTTTGCTGTTGTTGACCCTTTTGCGGTGGTCTGGTCCGAGGTCGTAGTGTTTGGAGCCTGTCCGACACTAAAAAATCTACCTCTTCACCCAAATCAAGAATAATAGTATTGGGGTCCCATACGCTACAGCCTTCCTCATCCGATGAAAGCGCACTCGTTAGTGATTCAATATCACTTAGTTCTTGGTTCGTATTGTCCTCTTTGTTTGCTAATGCAGAAGTCGACGCTGCTGCCAAATACATAGGCTGCGTTGATTTTGCCTGCTGTGCCTGTTGCGCAAATTTCGTTCTTTTGGCATTATCAAATTTTCGGGCAAAGGTATAAATTCGGCCCTGGGCATAATCCTCCTTGTCGCGGGCAAATTTATATATTTTACGTGCCTTGATTTTTTCTTCCTGCTTGGCAAGTTTCTCATTTATTTATTTCCGCGTTGCAGTAATTATATCATTGGGCTCGAATTTTGCCAATAGATCATTGATTTCCTCGATTTCTTTCATGAGCGCCTCCCCGTCAATGCTTGCATATTTGACTAAGATTTGCAATAGTTTCGCCGAGGATTCTAGATTGGTATGCCCCCACTCTTTTAGCATATTCGGATTAGGCTTCTCATAACTTGGCGCCAATAATATACGGAGCCCACGAGGTACGCGTTTTTCCTCCAGATACATTGTCAAAGATTTGTGTTCGCACCACTTCGACATTTCCTGATACATATTTTTCTCCAATCTCTTCAGCGCCGCTCGTATTTGGCTTTCATTAGTGTTCTCACCCACACTCTGCTGAGTAGTGTTATTCTTTCCTGAGTTCATCATTACTTTAGGTAGATTTGAATAGAGTGCAGCCGCCGCCGCTTCTCTACCACGAAGAATTTCATCCGACATTATGGTGAAACGCTCGAATTGCTTTGCAATATGCCAGACGTCTTCAACCTGAGCAAAGCTCGCTTCCAGGCTTCTAACGCTGTGTGCCAAGAACAAACCTCCCCACCGTGTCAATAACTCCGGTTCACTCACCGCAAAGGCTACTTTTGTTGCAAGACGCCGTATGATGCTGAAAAAGACGCCGCTCATAAATCACCTCCGCCTGAGCTTCACGAACCAAACGATCACGGGGGCTGCCGTTGAAGAAATCCCTTTGAGGATACAAGACGAGTTGATTGTACACAGCAGCCAGCTTTCAGGGAGTGGAAATGCCTCGGATGCAATCACCTTCCGAAATTTGAATTCCACAATTGTAGCTCCACGGAAATTCGTGTCAACGAAGAATAGAAGCCACGCAAATCCAAGTAAGGCACAGTTGTTTTACTTTATTAAAAGCCGAGTTTCACCAATCTGACGGGTTTCGGGCATCCGCCCTTGCTCACAGACAGTCAGTTAGTAAAAATAAAGCCCATTAAATACCATAAGGTTTGCAATTGATTACATTTTTTTCTCTCATTTTCTCAACACCATGTGACATTTAAAAAGTGAAGACACACTACTCAATATGAAACCCGTGTAGTCTGTTTTCCAAACATTTCTACAGAAGCCATAGTGTTTGTTATTTATGCATTGGTTAAAATCCAAAGACCACAAAGCGTAAGCTGAATGCTTAATTATACATTTTTGTAAGACAAATTCATGAAACATGTATATAATACCATGTTTTTTTTGCATATATTGCTATAATCATCTTCAATTTGTCCAAGATCATTATTATATTGGTATCCATATCAAATTGACTGTGCAAATAACGCAATAAAGTGCAAGAAATAGTAAACATTCAAGACATATATATAAATATCTTATGTTAAGATTCATTTAATCATTTCATTTATACATATATATGTAAAAATAGAATACAAAAAATACAAATGTGCAAATTGCCTAAAAATGTAAACACACAGAAAAAATGTGCAAATTCTGCAATTTTTTGGATATGGAAACCTGTTTTTATATATATTCACTGAAAAAACCATAGGTTTCAGACATGTTATAGTTAGCGGAAATTTTACTGATAAAAAACCAATGAAATTCCCCCGTTATAGTTAGTGCAGGCAACTATAACTCACGCGACCGCAATCCTCTGCTGATGCTAATACTGTATTTAGACACTTATTTGCCCATGTCTTCTTCCATAAATTTTTAGCTATACATATATTACAAATATTTTTTTTTCATAAAGACACATATGTCATCAGCAGAAGATTGCGGTCGCGTGAGTTATAGTTGCCTGCACTAACTATAACGGGGGAATTTCATTGTTTTTTTATCAGTAAAATTTCCGCTAACTATAACATGTCTGAAACCTATGGTTTTTTCAGTGAATTTGCAAGGTTTTTTAAATGCTAATTCCTAACTATAACGTGTGTGAAACCTATGGTTTTTTCAGTGAATTTGTACGGTTTTTTAAATGCTAAGTTACTTTACGCCATTCGTGGCGTGCACGCCCACTTAACGCAGTTCGTTCCGTGCGCGCACGGTGCGCTTTGCGCACCGTGCGCGCACTTTACGCAGTTAGTGCCGTACACACAAGGTGGGCACGCAGTGCGCTACGCGCACCGCGTGCCCACGTTACGCACCGTGCGCACATGGAGGACATATTATGCGCTTCCTTGTGATAGGTAATCTGTTAAATTTAATTTGTAAGTGATGACAATAATATGCCATGCACAGAGAGTGTTTTTTTTTTTTATTAAAATTTTTAGCGTAAGTGCACCGTACGGTAAGCGTAATCGGCGAAATTTTCAAAAAATAAAAATTTACCGTTTTTGGCCTTGGGGGATCTTTGAGGACTCAACTAACATGGCTATGTGCATGGGCGCTGTCTAAACAGCCCCTTTATATGTTTTTTGCCTTTGTTTACAGCCCCCCCCTCAGAGTGCGAATGAGAAAATGGCGGCCGCCGCTTCCTGGTTTCGACCGATTCGAATGTTTACTTAGATGTAACAGCCAATCAGAATCGCGCTCGCGCACGCCACCGTACGCGTACGGTAAGCTTACGGTAAGCGTACCGTAAGCTGGCTCAGATATATATATTGATTTAAAGGCTATTTTCTCAGAATCTACTGAACAGATGTACACCAAACCTACAAAAGGCACTTCCTTGACCTGAGGACTACCTCTCTGCCAAATTTCTAGTAATTCTGTTCAGCCGTTCGGGCTGTAGCCCTGTCTAAAGGTCCTATGGAAAAATGCATGGGAAAAACGCGTTTTGGGACCCCCCTTTTATCTCAGCCCCCGCTTGACGAATCCCCCCGAGACTTTCAGGGTAGGAGCGGAGCGTAGCGCCCCACCTATTTTGAGAAATTCGCGAGGATTCGTCGACCGGCGCCAAAGTTATTCAAAATAGAATGTTGCGGATTTCCTATGGAAACAGGGTCCTAACTATAACTACCTACTGGCGACCGCCAGTAGGTAATATATATATATATATATATATATATATATATATATATATATATATATATATATATATATTGTTTATGGACTTATGGTGGTCCTTTTTTGCTCTCCATACGTGGATGTATCACGTGACCTTTTACGTTTTGTTAAAAAAAGTTGTTCGTTTCTCGGCGCGAAATCTAAAAACATCAGATTAAGGCGCAAGCCGAAACGCGTCATGTTGTAAAGCGGTCCAAATAAAGAATACGAAAGATAACCCCTGCGAGTGCTTTCCTTAATCCGGATGGTGAAAAAGGAGTGAGCGAATATTTTAGCGCGGTTGCACCTCGGCGCTACAAAGCACCCGTCCGTGAGTGCGCTGGTTTCAGGTGCAGTTGGAGCCATTATCATTATTACCAGCAGCACCGCCTGTGGAAACGCCAGATCCGGAGTAGCGGCGGATTCGGAGTGTCGGAGGACGCCCGAGACGGAGCGACGAGGACTGGTAAGCGGGTTCAAATACTTAACTCGCAGTTTCATAACGCAATTGCGGCAGGACGAAGGGGTTGCATGAAGATTCAATGTTGACCCGCTTTTGAACCATGTTTAATGTATCGGAGCGCCGCGAGGCGGCGGAAGGCATGTTTAGGAGGAGTACATTGACTGACCCACAACAAGGGGGTAGTAAAGGAACACCGGCAAATACGAACTTAACATCAAGATTCTTGGCACTAGAGAGACTGTATGAGCGAGAACAAAGAAAGTGGTGGGAAGCAACCTCATTACAAAGTTACATCGATGTCAATAGGATACCAAGAGGTTTGCGCATTTACACCATCCCAGCCTATGAAAACCCCGACCCCAAACTCCTGGACGAATGGGCAGCTCACACAGCGGAGTCGAGTAAAGGGATGTTGCTCATACTAGTTAAATTTGCCTGGAGTGACAGAGATAAAACACTACTGGAGATAGAGAAGATGGAGACAGAAATTGAGAAAGAGGAGGATAAAAAGAAAATTGAAGAATTAAAAGAACAGATGAAGAAAAGACTTGTGAAGTATGAAGCAAAAATCAAACAAAGAAAGCAGGAGAAGTTTGAACGGGATGAACGTGATTATGCCCAGGGAAGAGTACTCACGTTTGCGAAGAAATTTGAAGGCCCACGCAAGGAATTAAGAGCAAATGCTAACACACCCGCGACAGTAAGAATCGACACATCAGAGTCTGAGGTTACTGGAGGTGAATCCTCCGATGATGGTGGAAATAATCCTATGATGGCGAAGACTCCTTTTCAGGAGGAATTCCGAATTATGAGGCAAACGTGGCTGAGAGGGGGCAAAAGCAGACCACCAGAGGCCGAAAAAGAAAAACAAGGAGGGGCGGCTGGAGCAGGAGGCTCAAACGCTGCAACCAACCCGCAACAGGAAGGGGAAGAAGTGGATGTAGACAATTTAACGATCATCAATTTGACTCCCAAAACCCTAACGGACACGGAACAACAGGTATTAAAATTGGGTCTTACCTTTTGCCCCACCAGTAGATGGGAATATGCTCAAACCCGTATAGACCTATTTAAATTAACTCGCAAGTTGAAACTTCACAAATACTTTAAATCCAAACCGAACTTTCTCAAACAAAGAAGACATCAAACCAAAATACGAACAACGGATGCATTGACTGGGGAGGATTTAGCGGCCCTAGAGGTTATGGAATCACTGAGAGAAGAAAATCAAGTCGACAATACTCTGGGTAAAGGTGATCAATTACAGAGAACATTACAACTAGGATTCGACCAAGAAAAAGACACAAGTGGCTTCAAACCGACCTCACAATTTTTACCACAACTACCCCCGGATGCAATTGATGTTTTCGCTGAGGCAGTTAACAAAGACCTTATACGGTTACGCAACAAACAACCTGGTTTGAAAAACATTCAAAATGTAACCAAGGAACAACGAGAAGCTATTATGAGTCTGAGTGAGGATAGCACGATCATCTGCAAACCCTCGGACAAAGGGGGCAATATAGTCCTACAAACCAGAGAAAACTATCAAATGGAAGCAGTAAGGCAACTATCTGATTTAAGCTGCTATCAGAAAGTCTCCAAAGAAACATACTTGGACAGCATACAAAGATACCACGATATGATCAAGATGTGGTTGGATAAATCTATGCTCGACATGGAGGAATACCTATTTCTCCGATGTCTGAATCCAGTGGTACCTACCTTCTATCACATCCCCAAGATACACAAAAACAGTACACAACCACCAGGAAGACCTATCGTTTCTTCACAAGGTGGACTTACGGAACATTTGTCAACTTTTATTGATTTTTTCCTTTTTCCTTTGGTAAAGACACTACCTGCATACATTAAAGACTCACAGGAATTCCTCATGCACATGGAAAAACAACAATGGGACCCACAATACAAATTAATTGTATTAGATATAACAAGCTTATATACTCGGATCCAGCATGAACATGGCCTTGAAGCAGTAGCTCACTTTTTGAAAAAGAAGCCATTAAAATTTACAGCACATAATGAAATGATTCTTCAATTCACAGAGTTTTGTTTGAAAAATAATATTTTTGTCTTTGGTGAGGACTTCTACCGTCAGATCTCAGGCCCAAAGGACCCAACGGTACCAATATGGAAAGGGTGATCTCCTGGTACCGTTATATAGACGATCTTTGTATAATCTGGAATGGATCAGAGCAGTCAGCCAAAGATTTCATTGATGATTTAAACAGGAACACAGTGAATTTGGAGTTTAGTGGGGAAATCAGCTCTAAAACCATAAAAAAAAATTTGGGGATCTTAAAGTAAGCATTGACAATAACAACATAAATATGTCACTGTATCGCAAACCTACGGCCGTGAACTCCCTATTACATGCGGCTAGTAACCACCCACCAGGACTAGTCAAGAGTATCCCCTATGGGGAATTTTTAAGACTCAAACGGAATAGCACTAGGGAAGTGGACTTTGAAAAAGCCGCACAAGCCAGTGTCTCCAGATTCCTGATTAGAGGTTACAATAGGTATCTTCTGGATATAACCCTTAACAAGGTTAGACATGTATCTAGAGAAGACCTTTTTACCAAGGAGAAAGTTAGCAAGGAAGGAATAGGATTGAATAAATTCAGAATGATCACTACTTTTTCAAGTGATGCCAATGAATTAAGAACAATCATGAGAAAAAATTGGCACATTTTAAAAACTGATAGTGTCATTGGCTCAGATATCCCACCTAACCCTCTACTAACTTTCAGAAAGGCTAGATCTTTAAAAGACAGCCTTGTCCAAAGCCAATTTTGTCCGAAACTTCCCAAGGGGGGGACCTTAAGGGAGCTTAGGGGTTTCTTCCCTTGTGGGAAATGTAAGGCTTGTGTGAACAGTAGAAGAACACTCACGTATAGGGTCATTGGCCTTAAGAAGCCTAAAGCCATAACCAAGTTTCTGACATGCAGCAGCGCCTATGTAGTGTACTGCCTGGAATGCCCATGTGGTCTGCGTTATATCGGCAGCACTATCCATCCAGTTAAAGTACGAATCTTGGAGCACATGAGAGCAATAGCGAAAAATGATGCCACCTATTCTGTGGCAAGACATTTTACTGACAAACATGAAAGCAACAGGGAGCTGCTGCGTTTTTATGGGCTAGATCAGATCCCCTTAAACATCAGGGGAGGGGACAGGATTAAACAGCTACGTAGACTGGAATCGAGATACATTATAGACCTAGGCACGAAGATACCCCAAGGGATGAATGTAGGGGAAGAATTAGCAGTGCATCTAGGAGATTAGTCTTTCTCATTCTTGAAGTCTTTTAGGTACTATTGTGTTTCTGTAAAATCATGTTGAATTCAGTTTTATGTACTCCGTAAGGTAAACTTTCTTCCTTTTTTTAAATGTTGTTTGGTCTAGAATTATGTGTGGAGAGAATTCTATGTAAGCCGATACACGGCGTAATAAGAATACCACCTCGGATTTATGCCGATACACGGCATGATTGTGTTAATTAGCAACAAGTCACAGTTGATGTTATTTTATACATAATATGGTGCACACATTTGTGGTAAACATATATACTGTATGCTGTTAATTATTCAGCGGTATTGTTGCTTTATGATGTTCCAATGGGGGTCGATCTACTCCAATATGGCGCTTGTTTATGGACTTATGGTGGTCCTTTTTTGCTCTCCATACGTGGATGTATCACGTGACCTTTTACGTTTTGTTAAAAAAAGTTGTTCGTTTCTCGGCGCGAAATCTAAAAACATCAGATTAAGGCGCAAGCCGAAACGCGTCATGTTCTAAAGCGGTCCAAATAAAGAATACGAAAGATAACCCCTGCGAGTGCTTTCCTTAATCCGGATGGTGAAAAAGGAGTGAGCGAATATATATATATGATCAAGGCTCAGGGGGAGCCGAAACGTTATGGCGACATCAAGCAGTTGAGCGAATAAATTCTTTGCACTACAGAAGGTGGTCCGTGTTTGTGTTGTTGCGCGGGGGCTACGAGGAGGCTGCCCTGCCAGGGATGCAACTGAACTGATATATATATATATATACATATCACCTACTGGCGGTCGCCAGTAGGTAGTTATAGTTAGGACCACGTTTCCATAGGAAATCCGCAACATTCTATTTTGAATAACTTTGGCGCCGGTTGACGAATCCTCGCGAATTTTTCAAAATAGGTGGGGCGCTACGCTCCGCTCCTACCCTGAAAGTCTCGGGGGGATTCGTCAAGCGGGGCTGAGATAAAAGGGGGGTCCCAAAACGCGTTTTTCCCATGCATTTTTCCATAGGACCTTTAGACACAGCTACAGCCCGAACGGCTGAACAGAATTACTTGAAATTTGGCAGAGAGGTAGTCCTCAGGTCAAGGAAGTGCCTTTTGTAGGTTTGGTGTAAATCTGTTCAGCAGATTCTGAGAAAATAGCCTTTAAATCAATATATATATCTGAGCCAGCTTACGGTGCGCTTACGGTGCGCTTACCGTACGCGTACGGTGGCGTGCGCGAGCACGATTCTGATTGGCCCTTAGATCTTAGTAAACATTCGAATCGGTCGAAACCAGGAAGCGGCGGCCGCCATTTTCTCTCTCGCACTCTGAGGGGGGAGCTGATAAACAAATGCCAAAAACATATAAAGGGGCTTTTTAGACAGCGCCCATGCACATAATCATGTTAGTTGAGTCTTCAAAGATCCCCCAAGGCAAAAAACGGTAATTTTTTATTTTTCGAAAATTTCGCCGATTACGCTTACCGTACGCTTACCGTACGCGTACGGTAAATAATTATTAAAAAAAAACAAAACACTCTCTCCACCCTGTGTGCAAATGGTGGCCGAAGGCCACCATTTGTGCATGGCATATAAGAGCACAGCATTTCCCCAAAAAATTTCAACAGATTACCTATCACAAGGAAGCGCATAATATGTCCTCCATGTGCGCACGGTGCGCGAAGCGCATCGTGCGTACATGGCCCATCTAGCGTAACGTGGGCACGCGGTGCGCGTAGCGCACCGCGTGCCCACCGTGCGTGCACGGCACTAACTGCGTAAAGTGGGCGCGCGGTGCGCGAAGCGCACCGCGTGCTCACTGTGCGCACGGTGCGCGAAGCGCACCGTGCGCGCACGGAACGAACTGCGTTAAGTGGGCGCGCACGCCACGAATGGCGTAAAGTAACTTAGCATTTAAAAAACCGTACAAATTCACTGAAAAAACCATAGGTTTCACACACGTTATAGTTAGGAATTAGCATTTAAAAAACCTTGCAAATTCACAGAAAAAACCATAGGTTTCACACATGTTATAGTTAGCGGAAATTTTACTGATAAAAAACCAATGAAATTCCCCCGTTATAGTTAGTGCAGGAAACTATAACTCACGCGACCGCAATCTTCTGCTGATGACATATGTGTCTTTATGAAAAAAAAATATTTGTAATATATGTATAGCTAAAAATTTATGGAAGAAGACATGGGCAAATAAGTGTCTAAATACAGTATTAGCATCAGCAGAGGATTGCGGTCGCGTGAGTTATAGTTTCCTGCACTAACTATAACGGGGGAATTTCATTGGTTTTTTATCAGTAAAATTTCCGCTAACTATAACATGTGTGAAACCTATGGTTTTTTCAGTGCATATATATATATATATATATCCAAAGCACTCCTTCGCCTACGCCTTGGAAAGCGCCTGTCGTGTCAACAGAAAGGAGCACGGACCGCAATTCAGTGCATACGAAAGTTAGTTTATTCACTCAAGGTATGCCAGCCATGACGCGTTTCGGCTCCGTGGAGCCTTGATCACATGACACGCCATGAAGTCACCTGATTGTATAAATGCATTTTTTTTTCTTTGCTTTTTTTCACGTTGTCAGTGTTTTTTAAAGTGACAGTGCTCACAGTGTCTAGTTACATGTTTCATTGGGGGTTTGTTTTGTATTGTTACATCTCGGTAAAATACCACGGCCACCAATTAGGGACCATAAAAACAACACAGTATATATATACATGCAGAAATTGATTACATGTTTGTTGATCATATCAATGTTGCTAGATCTTAATCAAGCATTTGATAAATCCTAATAAATATATAAATACATAAATAAATGAATAAATATGTATAAATAGCATTTATCACACATGTAAATACTTATAAAAACTATAATTCCAGTTTTGGTAAAAATACATAGATAAAAGTAGATAAAAAATTCAAGACATTTTAAAAAAAATTGAAGTGCAAATATTGCTGACTCACAATTGTGATTTAAATATCATGTCTATGTCATTTTATCCCTACATGTAATGGTTTGATGATAATAAGTAGTGCCCATGTGTTGTATCATTGTGACTTAATATAGAACCCCTTGTAAACAATTATTGTGGTTGATATATAGTGCAAAACCTATGTGCAAATAAGTGCAAATCATCTGAATTATTAAAAAAAGCCTTTGACAATAATTTTATGATTTTTAAAAGACACCTAAAAAGACCATAAAAAATGTGTATGTAATAAAAAGATATTTGGTTAAAATCCTTATTTAAAGGAGACTTCTTTGGACTGTGAGGCTTGCAATTGCTACCTTATCTTGGTTAAATTCTTCCATCATAGTATCTATGTATGGCAAGACTAAGATAGACAAAAAAACAACAGGATGTATCTGTTGTGAGCCAATACTGGTTTGTCGTAGGAAGATTTCTGAAAGGCGGTAAAGTCATGTGGTATTGGGGTACTGGAAATAATTTTGATTAATTGTAACTGCTTTACAAATAAGTGTACATATCTTCAGTTGCGTTTAGGCCATTGGGACTTTTAGAATCTAGTTCTAAAATAAAGCGGGTCTCCAATTGTCTTAAAATTCTCTCTCTGTTGCCACCACGTTTGTTGAATGGCACACAATCAATTATAAAATATTTGAGAAGTTTAGGATCTGATTGGTGATGTTCAGCAAAATGACGGGCCAACCGGATACGTAGGGTCTTTATTGGATATTGCTCGAATGTGTTGTAATATCCTTTTGTGCCCCTGCAGCTTGGTACTTCCCACGTATCTGAGCCTGAAAGGGCACTCAAGAATATACACTACAAATTCTGTTTTGCAGGAAAGGGCTTTGTTGATAATTTGATCTTGATCACTAAATGCAGTCTTATATGTCAATGTATTTATACCACATTGGCAAGCTTTACAACTACTGCATTTGAAAAAGCCCTTTCGCTGGCTAAGCCAGTTTCCTTTAGGTTTTACAATCGGATTGTTCTGTACTAGTTTATCACGCATATTAGGCGCTCTTCTGTTGGTTATGGACAGTTTTACAGGTAGAGTGGGACCTAAGATAGGGTCATTTCTTATCAAAGGCCAACTTCTCTGTACAATCCGATTTATTTCAAGGCTTTGTTTGCTAAAACCCAATACCATCCGGAATTCATCTTTTTTGGGGCTAGGTGTTATGTTGGATATTTGGCTAGACGATTCTTTGATGTGTGTTTTTAGGAGAGTGTCTCTGTCTATCATGGCACACTTTGAAATAGCTGCTTCAATGCATTTTTTGGAATATCCACGTTGGAGGAATCTTATCCGGCTATTGTGTTGGGCTTTTAGTAGTTCATCATTTGTACTACAAATTCTCTTTAGCCGGATCATTTCCCCATATGGGATACTCTGTACCAAATGTTTGGGATGTAGACTAGTTGCGTGCAGTACTGAGTTAACTGCCGTGGGCTTTCGGTGGACTTTGGTTTCAATACTCTCATTGTGTATGTAAATTTCAACATCTAAAAAAGTGACTTTTGAAGCACTAATCTCATATGTAAAATTCAAATTGATGTCCTTTATATTGAGTTTGTCAATAAATGTTTTAGCCTCCAACTCAGTGCCATCCCATATTAAAAACAGGTCGTCTATATAACGCCACCAACATTTTACTTTGTTGTCTAAGATATCAGAAAAATTTCTGTGTAGGACCAGTTCCTCCCACCACCCCATATGGAGGCAGGCGTAACTTGGTGAGAAACTTGCCCCCATCGCCACACCTCGTAATTGTTGATAGACATTGTTCTGAAATAAAAATAAATATAAATTGTTGTGAAGACAAAAATCAATCATGTCAACGAGCATCTTGTTGTGGGCTTGGTGGATAGGTGCCCTTTTGCCGAGGTAATATTGCACTGCTTTAAGGCCATCAATGTGGTTGATGCTCGTGTACAATGCTGTGATGTCCATAGTTATTAGTAGATATCCTTTTTTCCACTCAAAGTCATGAATTCTGGTTAAAAAGTCCCCAGTGTCTCTTAAATATGAAGGGAGTGCCTGTACAAACTCCTGAAGGAAATAGTCAATATATTGAGACGTATTTTCAGTCAAACTATTTCTTGCCGAAATAATGGGGTGCCCAGGTGGTTTGATAGGGTTTTTGTGCAGTTTTGGTATAAAATAGATTTCCGGAGTTGTAGGTGTGTTGTTTTGCAGGAAACCATATTCATCTTTGTTTAAAAGCCCCAAACTTCTCCATGCCATGAGTTTGCTCTAGTAGCTGTCATATGTTGATTTTAATCTTATAGAATCACTTCTCCGGTAACATTGTATATCCGTGAGTTGGCTAAGGGCTTCTGCATTGTAATCTTCTTTTGACCAGATTACTAGATTCCCGCCCTTGTCGGCATTTCTTATGACAATATCCTGATTGCTTGACAACTTCTTCATGAGATGGTGATATTTGATGTTGTGTTTTTTCATGTTTGTTTTGTGGGTCTCTTTATTTGTTTTATTGATCTTTAAATTCAGATTTTTTAATCCCATGATTATTTGCTCGTGGTATACATCTATGGCATCTCTTGGCATAATAGGTACAAAGACTGAACGTGGTTTGAACTTTGGTGTTGGCTTTGAATGTTCAATAACCGATGTCATTGATGTCGCTGCTTCATCTTGGGCATTTGTGGATAATGCCAATGATTGTAAGTTTTTTAATAGTGGCATGTCCTCTTTTGTTAGGCCATATATTGAAGGGGAGCCACTGAGAGGAGGTGATAGTGCTACCGTATCTTTGGGTTTTGTCCCTTTCATTAGGTGATATTTACGGAGTTTTAATTTTTGAATGGTTTTATATATATCGACCCTAGTTGCAGCATAATTAAATGAACTTTCCGGGCATATATATATATATATATACACACATTTAATATATGTTTGTAATTTATGTACATCCTTTTTGCCCATATTGTTATGTACTTAGTTATTGGGTTTTTTGGGTGAATTATAATTATTTGTTTTTGTTAAAATGTGCATATATTGTTTAATGTTTATTGTAATTATTTGCTTAATGTTAAAAGTAGTTATTTTTATGTTTATTATTGATAATGTAGCTGATATTGTGTGAGGTGATAGTTTTGACAAATCATATGCTTATTTTAGGTAATAATATTTTTGCTTCCTAAATTATTGTTTTCGCTATAAGTAAAAGTCACCTGCTTTTGTTGTAGTCAGCATAAGGTGGAATTGGGTCTTTGGAACATACCCAAATGATAGTGTGACCAGATCTATTAAGTCAAAAACTAGGATAGGCTTCAGACACAGAAGGTGGACATCATCTGGAGAGGGGGAGTTGATGGACTCCAATTCATAAAAATAGAAAACATTCAAGCTACATTTTTAAAACTTAATATTGTGCAAGTTTCTGTTAAAAAATAATGCTTTCTATGAATAACCTGTCCCACTCTGCTAAAGCCTAGAGGAAGTCCAGCAACTGTGTGGCTCACCTGAGGGCATCCTTGTATGCTGACTGACCCCTCTTTATATGATGCTGTGCTTGTTGAATGAAGAACAATCACAGGAGTTATACCCGTAGACCCAACTGAGATTGGATAAATACTGTGTAAATTCGACAATATCTCAGCAGGATATATTGGAATTATTTAGAAAGGTATGTACAAGACATTACAAAGAACAAAAGAGAGGATACTTAAGGTTGTTCTTTCAAAGCGCCAATAGGCGTCATGTATTTAGAAGATCAAAAGAAATGCAGTGATAAGAGCACAACAGGGTATAAATACTCAGGCAACCCTTAGTGGAGAAGGTGTACAAAGTGCTTGTGCTAGTGAAACAACGGCGCTTGTGACAACGTGAACAAACCACAGCGGGCGGCGCAAAAGAAGCAATATATACAATGCAAGGTTCATATAACAATTTACTCAATAGTATAATTGGTATTTTTCATTCTTCCAATGAACCAGGTTTGTGTGCGCCAAGGACGTTTAGGCTGGTGGATAGTGGTCGACGGCGTTTCGATCCTGTCAATTTAGGATCATCATCAGGACCTGGGTCGCCTAAATTGGGAGTGCTCTGTAAAAAACAATTTCTGGATCAGAGCGGCGGACAGGAGGAGAGAGGAGAGGAGAGGGAGGGGAAATGAAAAGGAACGATAGGGAAGGGGGGTGGGGCGGTGAAAAAAACAAGCTTTGAAAGAACAACCTTAAGTCTCCTCTCTTTTGTTCTTTGTAATGTCTTGTACATACCTTTCTAAATAATTCCAATATATCCTGCTGAGATATTGTCGAATTTACACAGTGCTTGTTGAATGAAGCAGCACAGCAGAGAAGACTTGCAAGCTACTGCTCTCTGCAAAGAAGGACCGGCGGAAACATGAGCATGCATAACTTTATTTATGAATGCTCTCACACACAAACTATCTTGAATCTAATTTTTTATTTATTGTAATGAAAACTGTTGGAACGCTTGGACAGACTCTAAAAAACCAGGAACATCCTGGCAAATACAGGACATTGATTTCACCTTACTCAGTTTAATGTACTATATTGTGCTTACCTTACACCAAATGCCCTTCATGAAATATATCCAACTAGGCCAGCAGAATGCTCAAGATGCAGACAGAATGACACTAATTTCCTCCATATGATCTGGTCTTGATCTCTGGTTGGCGAGTTTTGGAAACAAGTGTTACATCTATTGGGGACGACACTATGACTACATTGGCATGCTTAGGGCCTGATTACGATGTCGGTCGGACCAGAGTCTGACCAACATCGTTCTGGAAGTGGGACCGACCGACCTCCTGTCGGCGGTCCCAAACCAGCAATTTGGATGTGACCGAACACTGTTGCAATCCTATTCTTTACAATGGGAGCATGCATTCCCAACAGAATGCATGCTCTCATTACAAAGAGCAGAGGTGCAGTTCATCCCTGCACCCCATGGCAGGCACCTCAAGGTACCTGCCACCGGGTGCATGGATCAATGGATCTGCGGAGGCCTTGCACCCATGGTGGCCCTGCTGGGGCCCCCAAAGTGAGATTCCCACAGCCTTCTTGTGTCGGAAAGGCCGGCACAGAAAGGCTGTGGGAATCAGCCATCGTAATCTCTCGGGCGGACAGAGCCTCCCGATGGAATACTGGAGGCTTCCCGAATGGCAGAGAGCCATTCAGAAAGCCTGTTTGGTTTCCTTACCGGCTGACCACATCATAATCGGTTGTCGGAAAGGAATCCAAACGGGACATTTTGATGCGGTCGGAAAGGTCGGAGCCGTTCCAACCTCATCTATATCAGCTCCTTAATATCACATTGCATTTTGGGCCTTAAGAAAAAGGACATTGCGATAATAGTTTTAGTCACTGGTACTAGTACCATAATGATACATTGGTACCAGCAACAGAGTCCCTCTTAAGAACCATGGGGGAGATGCGGATAAATGACTGGTTGTTGAAGAGATTAGCTTGATGACCATACATAAGGGTGATAAGCTCTCATAAGACACACAAGAGAGGAGAGAAATGACAAATAAGCTGTGTGAGAGAGACAAAGCGAACACCACTTCACATCACAACCCATCATTGAGGTAGATCACACGATAACGAATAAGGGGCCGATTCCGATCCGGGTCGGAAGGGCACCGAACGCGATCCGGCCGGAAATACTACGAGCCGTACGTGTGTTTTCCGCCCGACTCATATAGCTGTACGAGCGAGCAAGTACGATGCGAGCTACGTGAGATTCACCGACCGAGTCGTTTCCGGGTCTGAACCGCTCTGTACTTCTCGGTCGGAAGCTAACCGTGGCATGCAATGGATGCGATTTACAACCGAGTCAGTAAGATGCACGCGTCGGACGGCCTGTGCGAGCCGAAGTGTCCGGCTCGCAAAAGCTCCCGAAATCGGACTTCGGGGGTCCGCGTCGGACCCCCTGACACCCGCAGACCTACGACTCGGACACAGGGGGAGACCTATGGGTTTCCCCAACACTGGCATGTACGGCGCGGATGGCACCGACGCGTACCCACTGTAGGGGGCGCACTTGTTCGAGACGTACCCATTCAGTCAATGGGAGCGCATGTACGCGTCGTACAACTGGCTCCCATTGACTTCTATGGGAGTCCGACCGAACCGAGTCCTACAGCATACGTGTGCATCGTACTCGCTCGGTCGGACTGTAGGGGTCCAGCTCGGTCGGAAAACACTCCGGATCCAACTCGGTCAGAGTGCTTTCCGATCCGGATCAGAATCGGCCCCCTAGTGTACACTTCTTACATTCAAATGACTTGGATAATTATATATGTCAGAACAAATAATGCTCAGAAGTAAAAAGTTGTCTTAGCTGCATTCGACAGTGTGTTGTACTGTGCTTTCACCAAACCATGTAATGATGCTAATGTTTCTATTCAAAACAATAACATAAGTTTGAAAAAGACTGTCTTCCTGCATTAGCAATTTTCTATTGTGTGTGTTAATCAGTCAATGTGTTTATCTCTATATAGGAACAATGGGCCAGATATTCGTAAGTCAATCACTCAATCAATCAATCAAGCATTTGGAGAGCGCACTAATCACCCGCGAGGGTCTCAAGGCGCTGAGGGGAGCAAGGGAGCAGCTACTGCTCGAACAGCCAGGTCTTGAGACATCTCCTATGGATGCGTGGGACGTTGGCGAGGGCGAGGTCAGCGGCGGTTCGGGGTGTAGAAGGTGAGTCGTTTGTTGAGGTATATTGGTCCAATGTCATGGAGTGCTTTGTAAGCGTGGATGAGGAGCTTGAAAGTGATCCTCTTGTTGACTGAGAGCCAGTGAAGGTCTCCCAGGTGACCTGTGATGTGGGTGCGGCAAGGAATGTCGAGGACGAGGCGTGCGGAGGCGTTCTGTATGCGTTGTAGTCTTTTCTGGAGTTTGGCCGTGGTTCCTGCGTAGAGGGCATTGCTGTAGTCCAGTCTGCTGCTGACGAGGGCCAGGGTGACTGTACTCCTTGTTTCAGTGGGGATCCATCTTTAGATCTTACGGAGCATGCGGAGGGTGTTGAAGCAGGAGAAGGAGACGGCGTTGACTTGCTGGGTCATAGAGAGTGATGAGTCCAGGATGAAGCCCAGGTTGCGTGCGTGGTTGGTGGGTGTCGGTGCGGCTCCCAGTGCGGTCAGCCACCAAGAGTCGTCCCAGGCTGAGGTGGTGGGGCCGAGGATGAGGACCTCTGTCTTGTCCGAGTTCAGTTTCAGGCGGCTGTTCTTCATCCATTCAGCGACGGCCTTCATCCCTTCGTGGAGGTTGGTTTTGGCGGTGGCGGGGTCCTTGGTAAGGGAGAGGATCAGCTGGGTGTCATAGGCGTAGGAGACGATGTTGAGATCGTGTGATCGGACGATGTTGGTGAGCGGTGCCATGCAGACGTTGAAGAGGGATGGGCTGAGAGAAGAACGATGGGGTACGCCGCAGGTGATCTTCGTGGCTTCAGATCGGAAAGGAGGGAGGCGTTCTCTCAGGGTTCTGTCGGTGAGGAAGGAGGTAGTCCAGTCTAGGGCTTTGTCGCTGCTTCCTGCGTCGTGGAGGCGTGTACGTAGGGTGTGGTGGCAGACGGTGTCGAAGGCGGCCGAGAGTTCCATGAGGATGAAGGCAGCGGTTTCGCTGTTGTCCAACATGGTCCTGATGTCGTCGGTGGCAGCGATGAGGGCGGTTTCGGTGCTGTGGTTGCTGCGGAAACCCGATTGGGACGGGTCCAGGGTGTTGTTCTCTTCAAGGAAGTGGGTCAGTTGCTTGTTGATGAGCTTCTCAATTACTTTTGCCGGGAACGAGAGCAGGGAGATAGGCAAGAAGTTCTTGAGGTCCTTTGGGTCTGCCTTGGGTTTCTTGAGGAGAGCGTTGATCTCGGGATGCTTCCAGATTTCCGGGAAGGTGGTGGTCTCGAAGGAGCTTGATGTTGATGGGCTTCCAGAGTTGGGGTGCGATGATGGAGCTCGCTTTATTGAAGATGTGATGAGGGCAGGGGTCGGATGGTGAGCCGGAGTGGATGGTGTTCATGATTTTGACGGTGTCGTCGTCGTTGACATGGGTCCAGGAGAGCAGGAGGTTGGTGTGGCTGGGGGGGCGGTGGGTCTGTAGTGTCGGTGGCTGTCGGGATTTTCTGGGTGTTGAAGCTGTCGTGGATGTCTGCGATCTTGCGGTGGAAGAAGGTTGCTAGGGAGTCACATAGGTCTTGTGATGGTGGGATGTCGTCGGAGCTGGAGCTCAGTAATGGTTTGCGATTACCAAACAGCGAAGTTTTGCAATGTGCTTTTTGGTCATCGCACACCCATATACAGATGTGTGCTTTACACATTTTGCGATTCCAAGTGGGTTGCAAATAGACCTACCTAATGAATATTAAGTTGGCGCATCTCGGTTTGCAACCCATTGTGAATCGCAAAATTCACAGGGATGGTGGCCTGCTGGGATCAACAGACCACCATGTCTGTGATTGCTGTTAAATGAAGATATTTTGGTTTTTTTATGCAGCCTGTTTTCTCATTAAAGGAAAACTGTATGCTTTTCAAAAAGAAAAATCCACTGCTTGCTCCTAAAAATGTTTTTAACAAACATTCACAAATGGGAAGGGCCCCTTGGAGATCCCTTCCCATTTGCGAAAGGGTTACCACCTACTTGAAGTAGGTGGTAAAATGCAAATGTTTTTTGACTGCATTTCGGTCGCAAAACATCACACATGCCACTGTGATTTGGTATTAGGAGGGGACGACCTAACCACGCCCTTTCCTAATACGGAATCACAAACCCAATTTGTGATTCAATAATAGGTTACCCATTCGCAGATCTGTGAATCGGCCAGTTTGTGAACATAAAAAAGCTTTGGACATCTGGCCCCATGTCTATATTCAATTTCTGTGACTTTTTACTACACAGCACATTTGTTGTCCAGCCTAAGAGTCTGCTTAGGGAGTGCAGATAGTTTCTCTGCAGGTGTCCTACTGTCATTTTTTGGTCAAAGTCTACCGGACAGTGCAGCTGTCTGGTTTGCTAAAGACATCTTGGGGACATTCAGAAAGCTTCTCTGGGAATGTATTTCACCTGTTGTTTACCATCTGCTTTGTGGTACTCATATTTTCTGGCTTTCTATTTGCTTGCTTTATTTGTTTTAGTCTGTCCAGGCTGGGTTTGTTCTTCACAAGGAGCAAGTCCCTTTCATACCAACCCCCCTTGTATTCCTAGGAGGGGTTAGATTTATTATTCCCACTCCAGTGTGTGCAACAGTAGGGAAAGCGTTTGACTCAGGAAGAGTTAAATTTACTATTCTCACTCCAGTAGGGGAACAGTATAGAAATCATTGGACTCAGGAAAGATTAAATTAACTATTCCCACTCCAGTGTGTGCAATATTAGGGAAAGCGTTAGACTCGGGAAGGGTTACATTTACTATTCCCACTCCAGTCTGTGCAACAGAAGCGTATGTGTGGTATTCAGGAAGGGTAACATTTTCTATTCCCACACCAGTCGGTGCAACAGTAGGGAAAGCGTTAGACTCAGAAGGGGTAAAGTTAACTATCACCGCTCCATTTACAGGTACAGTATAGAGAGAGTACTTCACTTCAAACAAATAACATATTTTCACAACTCTATTAAATGCCAAAAATATAAATTCTAAATATAAAAATTAAATGTCTTAATTTTAACAGAAATTAAAAAATAACATAAATATGACATCATTTAATAATTACTATCAATTAACATAAATATTATTAATATAATTAAAATCCACACTATATTTATACAAACATAATAGGCAACAATTAAAATGTAATAGAAATAAAGTATAACGCAATTAACATATTAAATAATTAAAACATGTAAATAAATGAATAATTATTTTAATTTACAATTACTTAAATAAGTCCCCCCGTTCTTCTACAAACTAGACAGCACACACCTAAAATATAACTTACCAAATATGGTAAGTCCACAATTAACATAATCATCAATTAAATAATTAATATTAAAGTAATAATTAATTATCAATGACTTATTTCCTAATTAACTTCCAACCCTGTAACCCTAAAAACACAACAACCTGCACCTGACATGTCATTTAAAAAATATCGTAATTAAAAAAATTACATAATTAATTATCAATTAAATAATGAATATTGATTTCAATTATTATCAATTAATTATGATTAATTTACTTCCCACCCAGTACCCCTACAAAGCCAACAACCCGCACCTGACATATAATTTAAAACATATCTTAATTACACAATTTACATATTTAATTATCAATTAAATATTTATTAATAATTTTAATTAATTGAAAAAAACAAATGGCTGTATTTCTCAGATATAAATATGGCAGTTCTTCTACCAGCCCCTGGGATCAAGATGCCTGCTGTGTGTAAATGCCACACTTTGAAATATGAGAAAATTCATCTGAAGAGTTAACTTTATGTTTTTATGGATTGCATAAAACTCATCATTTTAATTGTCTCCCTTGTCAAAGTGTCTTTACAAACAGCAGGCTTGTAGACATGGAGCCATATACAGGATAATTCAGTGGAGCATTCTAGTTTTCTACTTTTCACAGGTTTCATATTGCACTGTTTAACAGAATGTTGATCAGAACCACAATATCAACACACCCTTGCTTCCTTATCTTCTCCTTTCCTTCCATGGTTAGGGGTGGATATACAGTGCCTAACTTAGGGGTCTTTAAACTGAAGTGTGGGCACCCATAAGAGGGCCTCAAATGATCCCAGGATGGGGGCAGAATCTGGCCAAAAGAAGTATTATGCTGATAACAGTGCTTTGTTGTAAGCGGAAACAAATGTGCGGCAGTAAGCTGCTCTGTAATGGGCCATCACTAACATCTTTTGTCATTTATATCCTATCTGAGAGTATGTGTCAAAAGGGAAGGAACTCCAAATATTCTTCAAAACCCCCAACCCCATTTCTTATTATTACACTGCGAATACTTTTACACGTTAGTAAGACCTGCCTGACCCAAATAGTATGTTTGGCAATCGTGCATTTGATTGCATTTTTAAAACGTTAATAGAACTGCACTGATGCATTTAAATTAGTCTAGACATATTTAAACATTGGCAATTTAATAAAGTAATAGGGAAAGATTTTGAGGGAGGCCTGACGATTTTGTTTTTCAACTGGGGGGGTGCAGCATTAAAAAGTTTGAAGACCACTGACCTAACTGTATGGGCCAAGGAAGGGGAAGGTAAGTTCTTACTAGCTCATGATTTCTCTTGAACACTCTTGTTCTAAATTCAGATTTTCTCTTTTCAAATCGTCTGTCAATCAAATTGTTTTCAATTATTACAGTTAGTTCGATTAGATCTAGATTTTTAAGGAGGTCTTGATTCTGATATAGGATTTCTTTTAATTCATCATTCAGACTCGTATAGAAAATGGTGGATCTCTTTTCTTCAGGTTAATTGGTTTTGATTATCAATTTCTGGAACTGGGTCAATGTTCGTGTATCAAAAATGATCCTTAACTCATTCATAAATGCATCAATGTAATATAACAGACTGTTGCTTTCTATTAAGGTCATTAACGAAGCTGCTGCGCTCCCTGATAAATATGAGACTCTGGTGGTGGTGGAAATTAATTGGTTTTACACACAAACAGCGGAAGCCCACATTGTCTTAAAATAATTCTGAGCTTCTGTTAGCCATCATTATACCTACCCACTGGGGCTAATGGTGTGGGTATGGTGACTACAATGTAATTCTGATCAAAGGTACTATCTGTACTAGTTTAGTTTTCAAACTTTTTACTTGATGTTGAGGCCTCACTACTACTTATTTAATTAATTTGATGTGACATTATTATTATTATTATTAGATATTGTATAGCGCATATCTACCCAAAAAGGGTTTCCCAGTGCTTTGGTAAGGAGGTAAAGGCTTGCGGAGTGAGAAATGATCAGAACAACCAGGTTTTCAGATTTTTGCAGTAGGTGGTCAGTGAAAGGCAGTTTCTCAGGGACTCAGGTAAAGTATTCCACAGCTTAGGGCCCAAATATGAGAAGGAGCGAGCTCCCATGTGAGCCAGTTTAACTTTGGAAACCATTCAGAGGTGTAGGTTACTCGATCGAAGGGAGCGAGTTGGCTACCAGTTCTTGTGGGTAAAGTGGACTGGTACTCAACCTAGCTTTAGGCATATAGCATAAGGCTTTGAACTGTATGGGTTTGTCCACCGTAAGCCAGTTTAGTTCACATAGGAGACACGACACAGAGGCATGTTTAGGCAGATGATATAGAAGCCGGATTGCAGAGTTCTGGATGATTTACAGGTATCTAATAGAGGCTTGCCTGCCCCTAGGTAGAGGATGTTTCCATAATCCAGGCTTGATTAAAATCAAGGGCAGGATGACCATCTTTGATCTGAAAAAGTCATCATCCATATGATTTTTTTATAGCCATTTTAGGATTGCGAAGCAGGTTGAAGCTACCTTGGCAATTTGAGATTTCATAGACAGATTTACATTTAGCCATAAACCTAGGTTCTTTACTTTGGAGACCGGTTCCGGCAGAATGCCTAAGGTGCCAGGCCAATGCTGGGGGTCCCGTAGATGAGGGTTCTTACCCATCACATCGGTTTTAAGCCATTAAGCTTTAATTAATTGGTATTCATCCAGGTGGAGATCTTACCCAGACAGGAACACAGGACAGCAAATTATGGTCCTGAGCAGGTGACAAAGAAAAGATGATTTGAGTCATCTGCGTAGGAAAACAAGGTAAGGCTGCAGCTTTCCACAATATTCGCAAGGGGTCGAACATAGATATTGAATAGCATCAGGCTTAAGGCCAATCCTTGAGGGACTCCAGAAGAAAGAGCATGTGGGTTTGATGTAAAGCTGGAAGAGAAGTTTTAGGATGTGCAATCTTTCAAGTAAGAGGTCATCCAAGATAAAGTTGTCCCTTGGAGACCGAAGTTCGACATTCTTTCTAATAGAGTAGTATGTGAAAATGTTTTGAAGGCTGCGCTAAGGTCGAGTGGAATCAGCGCAGCTATTCCACCATTATCCAGAAGCCATCTCAGATGTTCAGTGACTCCCAAAAAGGCAGATTTGGTATTGTCTCCCACTCTAAAGCCCCGACTGTGGGAGATGAAGAAAGTGTTGGGAGTCCACGAAGGCAGTTAGTTGCTCATTACATGTTTCTCCAAGATTTTGGCGAAAATGGGAAGCATCGAGATTGATCTAACATTAGATCAATTGGGCTTTTTTAGAAAGACAGGACCATGGTGTGCTTCCATGCCTGAGGAATGCACCCTTCTTGTAAGGAAGAATTGAGGAGAGCTGAACGTAGGTTTATTAAGTCTGGATCCAGAGTACTAAATTTGGCCAGAGGAAGAGGTTCTCAAGGAAAACCAGACTTTATAGCATGTAAGAGGGTCTGAATGAGACAGGTTTCCCGAGGGGCAAATGAGTTCATTATTTGAGTGGCTTGCAAAGTGCTGATGTTATCTGCTTCGCTGATTGGGGAATTCATCTGTGAGCTGGTGCTGGGGATATTATAATCAATCTGAGGTTCGCTCGTCAGAGCAATCGCGAGAGAGTGGGATATCTGTCACCTTTTTTTTTATAAAACAAAGTGTGCTAGATCCTCACATTGTGACTGTGACAGTGAAGGGGAGGGAGATACATTACTGGGGTCTGACAGTTCATTAACTAAAAAGAGTTTTGGGACAGTTCTGAGCAGCAGTGATTTTATCTGAATAAAATGTTGCCCAGGCGACTCTGCATGGCATGTGATAGTGTTTTAGTGCCGCTTTGTACTTAAGTTTTTTAACCTCGCCGTAGGAGTTTCTTCAGGACCTTTCCAGGAACTTGCACCACTTTTTTCCCCATGCAAAGCCTCTTTGAACCAGGGAGCAGGAGGGTGGAGTCTGCCTGAGGAGCTTGGTTTAGCTGGCAGGATTGCATCCAGGGAATCCCGGATCCAATCATCAACCATAGGTTGGTCTATATCGACAGACTGCACTAAGCTCAGTTAGGTGTCTAGGAGTCAGGAGTTAAGAGAGGGGAGATCTAGTTTGGACCAATTTCTGGGCATAGCCAGAAGTCCAGCCACAGCCGTGGAGGGCAATGAACCCATCTGAATGGCGAAAGGCACTGCAAAATGGTTAGACCAGAGTAGCAGCGGGGGAGGGACGGTAGTAAGGCCCTTAATGTTCGAAAAGATAGGATCCAATAGATGTCCGGCCTTATGTGTAGGTGCAGAATTAATTACGGCAATGTTCAAGGCACTAAGGTCCTCTATATGGGCTGAGCCAAAGCTGCAAGTGGGATCCTCCAGATAAACACTTGAATCCCCAAGCAGCGTAAAATTGGCACATTTGAAAATGTCGGGAGATAGCAGGTCAGGAACCAAAGAGCACCAATTGCCATCATAGCCAGGAGGATGGTAAATCAGAGCACCAGATTCGGTGAGATTATAGCAAAGGCAGAGAAAGAGAAACATGGCTTCACAGGCAGAGACAGATAACTCCTGTATTTTGCATTGATATTTCTTTTTAAGAAATATAGCTATCCCACCTACTGTCTTATCATTACGATCCCTTCTAACAATGTAGTAGTTCCAGGGTAGGACAGCAATAACATCAGTCAATGAGGCCTCCTGGAGCCATGTTTCAGTAGGAAACAGGGCATGAGGGGTATTGTCCCTTGAAAAATTGTATATGTGTTGTTGATGTCTTGGCAGGAAGCAGCAGTTAATGCTGTAGAAGGATAATTTACTACCTAACAAATTACTTGAGCCCTTGCCTTTATTCCTAGATGGCCCGGGAGAGTAAATATAATTTTTGCTGCGAGAGTTAGAGGAATTACAGTCTGAGCTGAGTGAGAAGTTGCAATGAGTAAGCAGGGCGGAGCAATGGTTAGACAGGGATGGAAAGATGCAGGGTTCCTGGCCCCTGGTCCCATTCAGGCGCGGATGGGCACGTACAAGCTTGCCTTTGGCGCACCAGCAGCGCACCTGCTGCGTGCATCCGTGGCACCACTATTCTTAAATAGAGGCCATGCGCAAAAATTAGACAAATAACTGTTCAGCAAAGCGGGCAACCCAAAATGACCGCTTTGTCTTAAAGTAAAAAAGCAGGGCACTTGAACACGTGCACCACTCTAGGAATGACACAATAATGTATAAAAAGAATTAAAAGGCCTGGGTCCCCTCTAGCAGATCTTCCAAACACAAATCAGAAAATAGGTATTATTTAAAAAATAAGGAGCATAGTGGTGCCACAAGACACCCTAACTGGGCTGGTCAGTAAATATTTAATACTTGCTGTTTAAGCAACTGATTCTCACCTCTACCTTTCTCCAAATCCTTACGTAAACTTAAGAATGGCCTTTAAACAATACACTATGATCCAGCACACCACACAAACATTGTACGTAATACAGTATTATAAATTCGAACAATATCAGTCAAATCAGCAGGTCTTATTTCGAAATTCTTTATTCAATTTTCTTTCTTTAAAATCTGCGTAGCCGACGCATTTCGTCCTTACGGACTTCTTCAGGGCAAAGAAAAGTACAATATGAGAGTCCTCTTTATATATTCCATCAAGACTGGAGTCAGTAGTTGCTGTTCCTTTATGGACCAGATCATTTATGATCGTATTGTATTTCCTCAAGTCTATGTAGTATTCTCAGTGCAGATTGTTCCGTTTGGGAGCTAAGATTAGTATCTATTTTTAAGTTCAAAGTCGCAGGAGCGGTCCTTCCATCGCGTAGTCCATATGAGGGAATATATAAAGAGGACTCTCATATTGTACTTTTCTTTGCCCTGAAGAAGTGCCACAAAGCTAAGCTATTTCACTTTCACAGAGAGACCATGACTTCTAATTGTAAAAGAATTACAGCAGTCAATATTGAGAGGAAAGGGAGAAGAGAGAGAAAACACTGATGCGAAGCTCGACACAGTTCCTCCAGGACTGCTTATGGACATCTGTAATGAAACAATACCAGATTAGAAAAGCAACTTGTAACATTAGTATAAAACAAAATCATGGTACTTAATTACTTTAAGTAACAAGTCCTTTAACTCGGCTCTTCCTTCTCTAAGCTTAATGCAATTATCTCCCTTGCAATTTAAGAAAGCAATGGTTACAATTTCTTCTGAAATCCTAGCAGTGTAATTTTCATGTATGAATCGGTGGACTTACCAGACAGTTCAATGTACATGAGTACAAACTAGTTAACTCTTGAAAATCTGGAAAAAAATGACGCTATGTACTATGGCAGTGATGAAAACAGGGGAGATACATATTGAAAAATAATAGTGTGCCCAAAAGAACAAAAACGTGATAAAAAATAGTGTGTGCACACAATGGAACAAATATACAAGGCCTTAAAAGTAGTAATAACCATAAGCACTATCTTTATGGGCAAGATAGTGCAAACATAGGAAGTCAAAGTTCCAACCCAATGCTCCTACCACAAGACAATGGCTCCTCTATGATCCTCCAGCAACAGCCAAACACAAAATGCTACGAGACTCCGACTTCACTCTTCTTTTATGTTATACATCCAAAATGGCCGATGGATCCAAAATCCCGCTTCTCGCAAGACCCAAGTTAATATTTTTTGTTGTAGCGTTCAACACCGAACATGCCGCCTTTCCTCCACTCCTGAGCATCATCATATCTATGAAACAAAGGGAGGGAGGTACAGGCGATTATTTATCCAGGTCCAGCATACATGCCCGTAAGTGAAACTCTATAATAGTGGTATGCAGTTCCTAAATACTAAAACAGAAGGTTGTGTGTGTTCATGGGCTCCACATAGGATCTTCTCCTTTTGGAAAAAGACCCTCACACAGCCAGCCAGCTAGATGTCTTGCTTCATCATCGGGTCTGCTCCTTATCGGGTCGGCGCTGCAATTCCCGATCGGCAACCGTGATGGGGCCTCCTTGGCGGAGATCTTTATTCCTTATGCCGATGGGTGAAGTGCGTGTGAGGGCCCTAAGTTAGTGTAGGTGAAAGAAATGTGTAGGAATGTGTGTTAAAATAGGAGAGGTGGTCCACTCAAAACTATTTTAATGAAACGTGGCCCCTACCCTAATTAAAAATAAAAGGGCGCGTATTTTCACTCTAAAGATGTGAAATTATGCGCTTGTCAATACGGTCAACATGTTTCTTGCCCATTAATCTATTAGATGGCAACTCATAGGACCTATTAGGATCTACCTACAATTATTGGTAGTGGTCAACGGTAGGGTGAAGTGAGAGATTGACCACCTTTACAGCACCCAAATAAGTGGTACCTGCTGATCTAAAAACACAACCTGTAAAGTAAAATAGAATGACAACATTAGTGATAAATGTCAGAATATTCTGATTGGGATGGATGGTACATGCACCAAATACAATGCATGGTGCAGTTCATGCATGCTTCACACATGTGAGTAGTGGCATGCGTGGTGTGGGCACTCAATGGCGTATAGCAACATTAAAAACTAATCAAAAGTCTGTAATCTAAGCAGCTGAGAAGAGAGCTAAATGTAAAGACTCACCCCATTAGGGTCAAGGCTGCACGGCAACAGTACCGGCTTGTGTAAACACTAAAGTAGTGTCCTGGTTGGTAAGAAAAATAATGTAGAGCGGATGAAACATTGTATCCTAGGTGCATTGGCTTAAGGGTTAGGAGCACAAACCGATTAACAAGGCCCCCAACAGGGCTAGCCAAGAAGTATCACTCCAAATATCCATGCACACACTGCAAATGAGAACACACTCTCTTGATAATGCGCTGGGAGACTGAGCACTGTTGAGGATCCCAGTCGCAGCGCCGGGTTGCTAACCCGGCATCCACCGTGGTGGTGACAGGTCCGCATCAGGCGTAGTCAACAGGATTCAATCACAGTGGTGAACACAGGTCCCAACAGCACAAAACCAATCGAACCCCGTGTCGTGAAAGTGTGGGCACGGTACAATATGCGGGGATCAACGAGGCCAGCTCTCTCTCAATCCGACTCCTTGGGCATATGAAAAAACCGCAATCGGTGAGTGCGATGAGGCCAATGTAGAAACCACCGCATAAACCGGCCTACACTCCACCCGAGCGGGTGGGTGGCGGAACCAGAGGGATCCCGAGTACGAGCATCAGAGAACTCATTCAGGGCACAAATAGTCACATTACTTACAGTTCCTCTGGAATAAGGTAGACGGTTGTCCTACCCTCACGTAGCCGGTCCGGGCAGTGGCTATCACAATAGAAACCACGTTATATGTACCCGCGCGCGGCTTCGAGGGGGCGGTACTTCCGGTATTTACTCCGGCGCTCAGTAGAAGTGACTAGAGCGTGAACCTGATTGTGGGCGCCATGTTAGAATGTCTAAATACGCCGAAAGTTACCAAAACCGAGCTCTTTGCAACCTGGGGACGTCCCTAAATCCCATAAGTGTGTAGGCTACTGGTGCTATGTTCAATTAGTAAATTCCTATAAAAAGGTCTTACTATTACGACACTGTGATGGACCAGTGTAGGATGGTGTTACCCTGGTCATCATGTAAATTATTGGGGTATGCCCGTGAAAACCTCTTCCTATGTAGGAGGGATGGTGTATTAGATTGGAATGCCGTAAGTGCGTAGCTGCACCTGCTGAAGCATTCTCGTAGGTGTATGTGTAGGGAGCTACAATTGAATGATAACTGCTGTGTAGAGATCTAATGTCAGCATCGTTATCCAATGTGTCCTACTGCGATGTCTCACTGGAGGTTATGAGTAAGGTATGGATACAGTTGAAGTCCAAAACATGGATCAAGTCAATAGGCTCCAAGGGATATTTTCATTAAGCCCTGAGCGGTCGGTTGCCAAACGGAGGACCCACCGTTGTTCGATCCGAAAAAGCGCATCTTTGCACATTCAAGGGTGTGATTCAAGTACACCCCATTCAAATGAGTCACAAGAGTGTTGTGCTTCTTTGAAATGAGTGGTCATTTTAGTGTTGGTTTGTTGGCACCTAAAGTTACTTCTGTGTTCCATTATACGGATTTGGACCCGGTCTGGAGGTCATACCGATGTATAGCAGATCACAACAGCACTTTAGTATGTAAATACAGTTGGAAGTATTACAATTGGTATGTTTGGTCATTTTCCAACTCACCCCATTTGGAAATCTCAGTTCTTTAGTCACTTTCGTGAGAAGGCAAACAGAGCAAGAACCGCATGGGTAATGCCCCATGACTGGGGGTAGGTTCCAAAGTGTTCTTCGCGCATTGCTCTGTTGTTTTTTTGCGTCTTGTGTGAATAAGCATATCCTTGAGATTATTTGTACGTATGAACGCAAACCTTGGTATGGGTAGGTTAAGTGTTCCTGTATTAAGGATGTCCCAGTGTTTGCGAATTATTTTCCTCATACGATTTGAGTCAGGGGTGTACGTGGTAACACAGGTGATGGTCTTGTCGAGCTTTCTGATCCTGTCTTTCAACAGGCTCTCGCGTTTATTGTTAAGGGCCCTTTTGCACGCTATGTCTACAACCTGTCGGGGATACTCCCTCTGGAGTAGGTCTTTTTTTAGTGTACAGGACTCTTTTTTATAGTCAGTTACGGTGCTGCAGTTCCTTCTGATACAAAGGAACTGTCAAAAGGGTAAGTTCTGTCTCAAGGCCCTTGGGTGGTAACTGCTAAATAGTAGGAGGCTATTCCTGTCTGTCGGCTTGCAATAGAGGGTGGTAGAGATTTTATCTCCCTCTCTTTTGATCAATAAATCAAGAAAACGAATTTCTATGGCTGAGATGGTACTGGTGAATCTGAGGAAGGGGTTCAAGGTATTGATCCATATGCAAAATTCATCGCATTTAGTACGTTCGCCTTTCCAAAGGATCAATATATCGTCGATAAATCTTTTCCACATGAGCACGTTAGTCATGTATGGGTTACCAGGGTTATAGATGTCTCTTTCCTCGAATGCTGCCATGTACATACATGCCAGGATCGGCGCAAATGTGCTGCCCATCGAGGTACCCTGTGTTTGATGGTAAAGTTTGGTGTTGTATTCAAGGAAATTTTCTGTTAGCGCTAAGGTAGCACATTCCAATATGAAAGCCACTGGTGTCGGCGAGTTCCACTCGCTATTGGTTAGTGCATCCTCAATAACATCGAGGGTTGCTCTTTAAGGTATATTAGTGTACAGGGCCTCAACATCCAGTGTGACCAGGAGGTCTACTGATTCTGGTTGTGGAATGCCCTCAAGTAAGCGTAGGAGATCAGTAGTGTCCCTGATAAAGGAGGGAGTTGCCCTAACCAGTGGTTGTATGAAGTGGTCAACAAATTTGAAAAGAGGTTCTAAGATGGAACCAATCCCTAATACAATGGGACTTCCAGGGACCGGGGTGACCCTTTTGTGAATTTTAGGGAGACAGTAGAAATAGGGGGTTATGGGTTCTTTGGCTATAAGGAATTCGGCTTCCTTCTTGGTGATCCACCCTTGTGTTTCTGCAGAGAAAACCATAGTAGAAATAGTTGTACTCAATCTCGAGGTAGGGTCTTCTCTTATAGGAGTGTAGTACCTCCTATCACTCAATTGTCTGCGGCATTCTGTGTCGTAGTCTACTGTGGACATGATCACTGTTGCCCCGCCTTTGTCTGCCTGTTTGATGGTGATACTGGCATCATTCGCTAAGGCCTTGCTAGCAGCGGCTTCATCACAAGTCAAGTTATGGAATGGAGCAGTGGTTGTTGTACTATTAAGGTCTTTGAGCGCCGCTTGCTCAAAAGTCAGCACTTCATTAGGAATCATGCTGCTATTTGGTGTAAAGGTGGAAGGTTTATGTAAACCAGAGTCATTCGTGGGTGGTAGTGTTTCGTCTTGGAAGAAGGCTTGAAGGCGACTTTTGCGAAAGAAACCTTGCACTTCGCACATATCTCGAAATTTGTCATTTTTGGGTGTTGGAACATACCCTAAACCCTTCTGTAGGACCTTCTCTTCTATGGGTGAGAAAGATTTCAGGGAGAGGTTAATGATCCATTTTTCTTCCCCCTTGTCTTACTCCTGGTCTCTGTTGATCGTGCTGGCTGGTCCTGCCACTGTACTCTTTTTTTACCGCTTCTGCGCCCTCTTCCTCTGCCCCAGCCTCTGTCTAAAAAAGGTGGTTCAACCCCGGGTTGGAAGAAGGGCGGTGGGCCTTGTTGGTATAAGGGATACTGCCAGTAGGGTGGTCCCTGGTATGGAGGTATGTTGTATGGAGGATACACCGGGTGTTGAAAGGATCGATTTTTTCTGTTATTCCAGCTGCCAGTGCTGGAGTCACTGTTTGATGATGAACCCCTGCGTGATAAGGTAGAGCCCTCATCAGATGAGTAACCTGTGGCTGTAGCAGTGTAATCTGCTTTGAGATACGGATAGATCTTCTCAGTGGAGAATTTCTGGATGTCCTTCTGAAGTTTTGAAATCTTTTGCTTCATCAGGTATTCACGATTGGCTGCTATTTCCGCATTGATCTCAGCTAGTTTGCTCTTATACGCTGTGGTTTGGACAATGACCTTAATGGCCCCTTCTGTTGTCTGCATTCTGATCAGAAGGGCGTCAAGGATTCTTTTTGCCGTGTTAATTATGAGAATCAGCCAGTCCTTAGTGCATTTCCACACTACTAGGGACCATTCTTTTTTATTTAAATGGCATCCTCCAAGAACAGACGTGGAACATTGTTAACAATCAGGCCATCGTCATATCTAGCCCTCCAATTGAAGTAAGCATTCAACAAACACCATTTGAACTTATTTCCTCAAAACTCAATAGTTCCTGAAAGCGGTATGCTGTGTCATCATGACATTGGGTTGCTGCATGGCAGATGTCAAATCCATTTCTTGAAGCGTAATATAAATACTGTGTAGAAGGGACTGGTGTCAGAACCTGTCATGGGCTGGACATTGAGACTTCTGTAATACCTTTGTTTTAGTGGACAAGGTGATGCTCCTTCTGTAGCCATCTTGCTCCTTCACAAGTAAAATGTGAGAAGGATCAGGCCACTGGTGGTGGGATAACAAGGTTTTGGCAAAAATGATGCAGTGCATATAAAATCCTCTGCAACTGAAGTTGAAATGTAGACGGAAGAAAACTGTACTGACAGCACAACAGACCATACTGATCTAAAGTACAGGATCAAACTGGAGCAGGAAACTAGTGTGAACTGATGATGACACTGTGACTGCATTGCTATGCAGAGCTTGAGATTTTCTGCAACCTTTTAAATACCTGAAAAGACAGAAAAATATCCAAAGAAGCACAAAATAGTTCAACTCTGTAGGCATGCCAAGTGGCTGAGGACAATAGCTCAAAACCAGATCCAGTGGCCATGTAAGTTCGTGTGTGCCTAGAGGCGAATGCACTGAAAGTGGTGTGGTCGTAACACTAGTGCAAAAAACTTCTCTGGACTATCGATAAATGAACAACGTGAAGGTAGTAAACCACAGAGTGAAAATGATTAATTTCAAAATGTTAATTCCATCGATCTCTCTCATGGGAGGTTTTAGCAGCCATGCATTCACTGGATGCCTAGTTCCACATTTCAGTCCACCATTCCCATCAGATGTTCTTGAGTTTTTGCATTTTTAGAGGACATTGCTGCCATTCTGTATCAAATTTTCTCTGAGAGTGTTTGGAATATTTCCGGCTCCCCCTATTAGCTACAAAAATCAGGAACACTCATCCTTCCATACCTGGTGAGTGGCATATCCAATCAACATTAGGGTCAAGATGTCAGGAAACACACATCAGGATTGTTAGGTTCTGACTCAGCATTTATTTCTCATCAGTCACCAGAAGGTTCATCTAGATGTGGAGTTTATTGTGGGGTCTGTTCAGAACAAGATTAACAAGACACTTATCCACTTTTTCCTTGGGATTATGTGCCAGTCAGTGGCTCAGAGTGTGGAGATACATTGTAAGTCCCTTTAACTACAGAATTGTTTGATGGTGTCACTCTTCTAGGACAAGCTTTTGATACCAGTTTGGGTATGGTTTGTTTTGTTCTTGCCCTATTGGCCTCCTGTGTGTTTGTGGTGCTGTGTGCTTGATAGCAGTAGATTCCACTGACTTATCGTCTACTCCATCATTTCAACCCATCATGGCATGAGTTAGAGATATATGTACTTGAGGAAAAACATATGATCTCCAGGTTCTTCAGGGAATTTTCATAACCCTATCAATGAGGAAGTTGGTAAGCAGCAATATATATCATGCACTGTCATTTGATCCCAGTGATACTCTTCTGGGATCTCAAATTCACGCTGCTCCTTTTGGTCGCTGAGTGTACTAGGGTACTGGGTAAACTAATGGATACGGAGTGCAGGTGCTCCACCATATATTGAAGAGACCAGTCCCAACCACTTCAAAACAGCTGCATGCACATAATTGATATCCCAAATTGACTTTGGGAACTCAATCCGAGCTGGTGATTCCTAGCTGTTCCACGTCACAGCGCAGTTAATGTCTGTAAAGAGATAATCTGACCAATAGTCCTTAAATACCACAGCATGGCTATTTTATTAAAGACCACAGGCATTATTTCAGAAATAGTGATGGAGAACTGATGCACGCTCCCTGGTCTCAAAATCTCAGGATCTCTTCTATCCGTCCTCCAACTTGTATTTGGAAATAAATGCAGACGTAAAAGAAGACAAGCTTTTTGCTGCAGCCCAGAAGGCCGCTGTTCCACCAGTGGATCTTTTCTAAACCCTGAATTTTAAAACCCACCTCGGCACATATTAGGGATAGTCCTAGTCCAGGTAGGAACCAGATGTGGGCTCCAACCTGTCCCTCTAACTCCACCCTCCTCTGCCCATACTAAAGAGCTGAAGGATTAGGCTCAAAGAGTAAAGAGGGAGAGAACTGGATGTAATACACAAGAATTATTTAACGCACTGGTCAGAAGGGGTAGGTGGTCAGAATATTGTAGATGAAATATGAACCCACAAAATATTGACCCTACAATATTGATTACCACGATATTGTGAAGGTAAGTAGATTCCAAATCTACACTTTTCTTATGTATTAGCATAGTAGTAGATCTTTTGAACCTGCACGCGTGTCACTGCTTTTGCCAGCTTTTTAAATTGATTCCTAATTTTATTTCGCCATAGCTTGGCTCTCGCTCCTGTTTGCGCTTGTGCTGTAACCTGCGCAGTTGCGCCTGCATTTTGGGGGGGTGTGAATAGTGAGTCTTACCTGCACTATAATAATTGGAAACTCACCCGCATTTGTGGGATTTAGTGAGTAGGGCTACCTGGGAGGCTTACATCGCGGCGTTAGCCGCCATCTTGGGTGAGTGGTTGGGAAAACGGGCCGGTGACTAGGCGCCATCTTGGTTGGTGGGCTAGACGATCGCATAGGCGGTCTCCCGCGCTCTACGGTGATAAATAGTAATGGAGGGCCCAGCGCGCAGCGGGCGCGCCGGAGGTGCGCCGGAGGTGCGCCAGAGGTAAGCCCGTTTGCGCCCGTTCGCGCACAGGACGCGCTGGCGGCTGGAACTGCTGCCCCTGTCTCCCTTATGGGCTTAACCTACACGAAAGAAGATCTTCTTGTCCTGAAACCTGATGTTTCGGTAGAACACCAGCCCTCTACTATTGTTAAAAGCCACAATTCCTTGGCCTGTGGTCTGCTAAACGAGGCATCACACAGAGATAGCACTACTCATAGAACAACATGAGTTAGACGCCTTATTCATGACGGAAACATGGACAAGGACAGATAGTGGAGTAGAATTGGGGCAAGCCTGCCCCCCAGGATATAAGATTAGACTTAATCCTCGTGTTGGGGCTAGAGGAGGAGGTGTAGGGTTGATTTATAGGGAATCGCTGGAATTTTCCCAGCTAGAAATTAAGAGAATCACGGAGTACGAACTGATGGGTTTTTCTCTGAAGGGACAGGGGGGGTGCTATTCACTGGTCTCCTGTGTTATAGACCCCCGGCTGGCGTTACGTTTGCCGTGTCCGACCTTACTGACTTGATCTACGATCTATCAAACTCCCATGCCAGACTGATGGTACTGGGGGACTTTAATCTGTGGCCAGATGGGCCAACAGACTCAGCCTTCACATACCTTACCCAGGCATGTTGTAACATTAATCTGGAGCAGTTGGTTCTTTCTAAGACTCACCAGAGGGGACATGTTTTGGATTTGATCTTTGCTGACTCTAGTCAGGTGAGGGTTGGAAACATCCTACCGCAATGCTGGACGGATCACGCCCTAGTTCTTTTCTCCGCAGCTCTCCCGGTAGGCTACTCTAAGAACAGTAGCACGGGAACTGCTAAGACTGGGAGACAATGGTCAAGGCTCTTGAGAGGCGCAACCCTACCAAATCTGCTCTCTGAAGCTTTTCAGCTGGGAGACAATGCGGATGAAAGTTATAATTCCCTTATCCAGCGAATTACGGCCTCTCTGGACAATCTGGCCCCGCTAAGAAAAGCGCGAGACAGAACAAAAACTGCCATGCCATGGTTTTCGAGGGAGATCCTCCAACTTAAACATCAGTGTAAACGTGCAGAGCGGAGATGGAGGAAACACTATCTGGCATCGGATAAAGTCCTTTTTAAGCAGGAGCTGGCAGCTTATAAGTCACAGATTAAGTGTGCAAAAGCGAGGTTCCTAGAGGAGACTTTATTGTCAGCCTCAAATAAAGCTCAGGCTTTGTTTAAAATCGTCAACGAGATGTCACGACCGGCCTGTGCTACTACAGCTATCCCAGCCTCTCAGTTACTATGCGACTCGCTGGCCAAGGCCTTCGAAGATAAGATCGCGACCATCTTGAGTAACTTGAGTCCCATGACACCAGGGACAGCTCTCTCATCTACATCAGAGATGGAGGCGTGGAAAGCAAGGTTGGATAGTTTTCCTCTTCCCTCCTTTACAGAATTTGGCGCTTTAGCGGATAGTGTGTCTTCAGGCTCCCCCCTTGATGTACTTCCGCACAAACTCTGGAAAGTGTTTAGGGAAGAGCTGTTCCCTTCTCTCCACGCAATCTGCTGCCAGTCTCTTGGCTCCGCCCAGGTCCCGGACAGCTGGAAGCTTGCGGTAGTTTCTCCGCTGCTGAAGAAAGAATCACTGGACCCTTTATGTCCCGCTAATTACAGACCCATTTCATTACTCCCTTTCCCGATTAAGATCTTGGAGAAACTGGTCACGAAACACCTGTCCAGTTTTTTGGAAGTCAATGACTGTCTGGATGCGGCGCAGTTTGGGATCAGGCCAGCGCATGGAACCGAATCAGCTTTGGTGACCGTTTTGAGTGACCTTCTTTCGCGTGCCGACTATGGACGAGCAGCCTTTTTAGTGCTGCTTGACATGTCGGCAGCGTTCGATACGGTCAGTCATGCCATCTTGACCAGGAGATTGGAGGAGGCTGGTGTGATGGGTCTGGCCCGGGACTGGCTTGTCTCATACCTGGCCAATAGACATCAGGTGGTTACCCTGCCTCCCTTCAAGTCTACCATCAGAAGGGTTGGTCAGGGCGTACCCCAGGGATCGGCCATTAGCCCCATTCTTTTTAATCTCTACCTCCGCCCCCTGGTCAAGCTAATTAAATCTTTTGGCATTGCCGTCACCAACTATGCTGATGACACCCAACTCATCTTCTCTTTTGAGGTGGAGAATGCAGTGTCACAGGAGACCTTTCACCATTGTATGGTCACCACGGCAACATGGCTGAGTAACAACTCGCTGCAATTCAACAGCTCCAAGACGGAGGTGTTGCATTGCTCAGCGGACCGTGTCCCGCGCCCTCTACCGCAGGACTTCTGGCCCCCCTCCTTTCAGGGCACGGTAGCAGCGGCAGACTCGGTCCGAAACCTGGGTGTGACAATGGAACCTAATCTTCAACTGGATGGTTTCATTGATAAAACAGTGTCTACCTGCATGGGGCTGATGCGTACCCTGTGGAAGATTCTCCCTTTGCTTCCCGCCCATGCCAGACCAGAAGTAGTGCGCAGTATCATCTTAAGCAGACTCGATTACTGCAATGCACTGCTTCTGGGGGCACCTGTCACTGCATTCGGCAAACTACAACGGGTACAGAACTTCTCTGCCAAATTAGCACTTTCCCGCCGACGTCTTGACTCGTCATCCGCAGCACTTAAAGACTTGCACTGGCTGCCCATTGCTCAGCGGGTTGAGTTTAAAGCTTTATGCTTGGTCTTTCGGGCCCTTCATGGCTTGGGACCGTTGCCCCTACAGGAGATGTTCTCTTGGTACATCCCTACTAGATCTCTCCGCTCTGCTTCAGCCTACTTGGTAGTTGTCCCCAAGATCCGGAGAAAGCGGATGGGTGGCCGTTCCTTTGGCTTTACGGCATCCAAGTTGTGGAATGATTTGCCATTGCCGCTCAGATGCTTAGGAGACCTTCTCTCCTTTAAAAAATAACTAAAAACTCACCTGTTCCCTAGGATAGTGTAGCTTGCTGATATAGTATTGACTGTGTTTCAGGATCTGTTAGATCACAGCGCCAGGATGCCCGTTGGGTGACAGGAGCGCTTTATAAGTGTGTTATACATACATACATACAGTAGTTAATATGGTAGCAGTTGAAATAATGGAGTCGATTTTTTTGCAGATCTTCATTTCATCTACAATATTATGACAGAATGTGCTTGATTTTCTTTTATGAGTGCAGATTACACCAGTTTATTTAATGTGAATCTTCACAGACGTGTTATCACCAGTGTATACACAGAAAGATTCCTGAAGTGGAGAGTGGGAGGGGAAACCCTTCATGTTGAATTTATCCGGCAGTATAGTATCACATTTATTTTTTAGCCTGATTATAATGAAGGTGGATTCCATTTTTGGGGGAATATAATTTGAGGAGTTTGCTTATCAGCTACTTCTGGACTCTCATGAGACAACATCTACGTTTAAATGTTTTTCTCAACCTCTCAGATAAGGGAGGGGTGAGGGGCCTGCAAGGGAAGGGTTAAGTTAAAGGGCATAAGTTGTGTGGTATTGTTGGCTTATTCAAGCATGTATTGGTTGAAGGTGAACACATGTTCTTCCGTAAGTACTGGTACAAGGAAGCGAAATTGGAATAATTTACATTACTGATGCATACATGATGGATTGCTGTACCTACAGCTGCTAGAATGACAGATTCTTAAATGTTCAACTAGAGACAGTGGCAAAGATATATATATATCGTTGCCACTGCGTTGGCCGAAACACGTCATGATCTACTGCACCGAGAACTGAAATAATAAACACTGCACTGGCAAATTTAGCGCATCAAGTTGTCCATTTCCCTTGAAGTGCGTGAATGCACATAGGAGTGGTAATTGGAGATATATATATATATATATATATATATAATATATATATATATCAGACATGGCAACCCTCCGGATTCAGACGGGAGACTACCGATTTGAAGGCTAGTCTCCCGCCTCCCGATTCATGCATCTAGAAACCCGATGCCAGCACTAATTAGGTTACCTGCTGCTCTAGGCTGCAAAATATCTACAACACATTTTAATGGGATGTTTCAAAGATGAACTAGAGTTTCTGTACATGCCATGACAAGAATAAACCCATTTTCGACTTGGGGGATTTTAGGTTAACAGGTTGCATTAAAGGGGAAAACCCACGTAAGGATGAGAGAAGATCCAGGAAATCTTTGTCTAGAAACGTGGTTAATTGGCTGTGTCAGGTTTCCTAACATACTCTTGGTAAAGAAAAATATACCTTTAACTGTACAGCTAAATACATCATTAACTAGTCTGAATTAACTTGCGTGAAATCTGATATATTTTTAACTTCCGATATTTAACATGGCATGTTCACAAAGTCTGCTTTTTAAACCATAAATGTGATAAACCTAGTCGTCCCTCTGGTGAAGCCGTGATCTACCATTAAATACACTATTGTGAAACATTACCTATGAGGCTAAAACTGCTAGAAACTACGCTACATGCCAGCATTTTTTAAATAAACATTTGAGCTACTATGGTCAAGAAAGGGAGTTATTCAACCAGCGTTGAACCTGGTATCATGTTAGTCGCTAGTTATTTCATTTCAGTTGTCCTACCTATTTTCATCATTATATTTTGTGTTATAGCGCCCAACACATAGACCCACAAAATACTATTGTAAGATTATTGAGCGAACACAGACCTTCTGGCTCGTTTGAACATCTGGGCTGTAGTCGAGGATGCATGGGTGACAAAATGTTCATAACCAATATACGATGATTAAATTAAATTTGACAAATCAATCCTTTGACAAATATAGATGTGAGCTTTAATGTCTCTCAGTGTTTCTGCCCTACCTTGTCCCCTTCCCTTACCATGGACCTTTCATCTCACCTTACAGTTTGTTTTTGTGCGTAACCGACACCCGGGCTGAGCAATGGGTGGCAGTGCAGTCTTTCGTCCTTTCAATGTGGAGCAATCAACTGGAACATACATTTGTATTTGTTCCCAGAATACAAAGGGGACCCTTGGTGCAAAGATTCTGCTCTGTAATGAAGGCGGTCTGCACTAAAAGCACAGTAGAGATCAGCACATACCCTTTCTATTCATCACGTCTAAAATGGGAAGGCGACATGTGCTGCATTGCCCTACTACCAGCTGGAAAATGTCAGCACTGGTATTGGACACTGAAAGCTACCTTTCTCTTAGACCAACCAAGTGCAGCTGTTTCTAGTGCTTTTGTTCTGCACCCTACTAGCAGGTTACTTCTTTCTCAGTGAAATTATTTTTCGCTGTTGGTCTCGTATTCTTAACATCATTCTTTCTTTACTGATGTCTATATTTTCAGATCTCTTTTCATAATGTCGCACTTCATACTTTGCACTAGTGGTCGAAGTGGGGGGAAAAAAGTAGGGGAACTGTGGGCGGAGAATCAGAGGGTGGGAATAACTTGAGGATTGGATCAGTGGGCGCAGTCAGAGGTGTGATCAGAATGCACAAAAGAATCCGATTTGTATTATTTGTTTGGCATTTCACTGACCAGTTACAGCTTATTATGTTATGTAATACAAGCAATGGATACACATCATTATTTAAGGTTTAATATGAATTATTGACATGAAAATACATTCACAAAGTGAGATATGTTTTCAATCACAGAATGTCCCCATGGTTGGGGGGTTCTCTTCGATACCAGAACTGAATTCTATGCAAATTAACCCTTTTTGCAACATTAGGATAATCAAAGACGGGGGGGGGGGGAAACATAACACTCTAATTTATACCTTGCAGTTTGCATGCAGCTCTTAGATGACAGTTTATTTCACGGTTCTATGTTAGGATTTTAACTTATAAACTGCAAGTAACAAAAGGATCTCTCTGACAAAAGCGGTAACCCACTGACCTATTTACATTATGTGCACTTTGTGATCTGCATGGTACATGTTCATTGCAGCAGGCACATTAACCCTCTGCACTACCTTTCCATGAGTCAAAACTACTTCTAGACAAAACTCTGATCCCTCTCTCTCTAGGAAGAACATTAATCACCAGAGTTATCATGATATTTTTATTGTTTTAGAAAATTGCTGGAGGCCAGACAGGAGGCAGCAGGTGCTTTTAAATCCATGATATACTTGCAGACACGATGCACCCACCAAACGTCAGCGCCCGGTGCGGTCACACCGGTCACACAGCCTTACAGCCGGGCCTTCTTAGGGGTCCTGTCCTGTGACCTCAGTGACAGAGTCACTGTTGCTCTAGGGTGTGCTGCTTCATAGGCCTGCCCGCAAGACTTTGGGTGAACTTCAGTATGGATTGTGGTAGACAGGCCATCAAGATTAACCCACACTTGTCACTGCTAGTGTCCACCTGCTGGTGCTAAGACACCAAGGCTTCTAAGGTCTAGCGGAACCTTCTAAGGTCTGGCATGGGAATGTGCTCCCTCAGGAGAGTGGTCTGGGGGATTGGTCATGAAGGCTGAACAGGGTTCCCCAGTTCCAAATTCAGTAGCTCTGACCATAGTGTCACTTCCTCTCCCCCACTGAACACCATACTGCCCCACTGAGAGAAGCTTGCACTGCCTTCAATTACAACCCAATTGTGCCAAGCTATAAACACCTGGATGCGACTCAATTCAAATTACGAACTAGACAAGAGCAATATGCTGCCTAAAAAAAGGTACCAACATCCTGGAAAAGCAAACACTCATAGGGAATGCAAGATTAAGTAAAGCATGTGAAATGTAAGCAGGAACAACATGGTTACCATAAAGATAGATAATTTTTTATTGCACAATTAATTCAAATCTTTGCTATGAAGCCATATAAAAACAGTATAAAGTGCATATGTTCCAATAGTATAAAAAAGTTTTAATTTTTTTTAATTTTTAAACTTGGCACAGTGTTATGAATTATGGTTCTGTGTGATGGTCAGAATCCAAAACTGCCTTTACTGCCATCAGATATTTCATGAAGCGTGCTGCTAGCTGCACTGATTCGCCTTTCATGCACTTGAACAGGGCAGCTTGACCTGTACGTATATTTAAAATGTGCCAAATAGGGCGAAGGCAGTATATTCTCCATGTGCGTAGTTTCTCGCAGATGCACAGTATGTGAGTTAGGGATTCCACTGCTGCTCCGCATGCTCGGCACTTAGTAGCTACAGCCTCTTTGTACCCTCACCCATATTTGTATGCCAATAGTGGAATCAATCCAAACCACAATTTCATTAATTGACACTTCATTATTGGTTTTAAGGGGGAGGACCAGTAGGGTGGCAAGGTCCCACTATTATACATTTTGATGCCCAGCTTCCATGACATAAGTTTTTCAAAGTTTGCATATCACTATCGGCAGACAGTAACTTCTCCTGTTTTGTTAAAAGTCTCGCAGCCGCTGATACGGGTATGGGGGCTGACCATATTTCCTTTGCTTTCAATACCTCAACACAATGAGCTAGAAATTCACACCATGTGGACCCTCGGGTGTTTATCATTGTCCAGATGTTTTTCTTTAGTGTGTTTTCCCGGGCTTGTTTAGCTTTTAGACAATACACTATGAATCTAGCTTTCAGGAGCCACTTTTGGGATGAAAGGTTGAATTCCCTACGTTTTTGCGCATGTGAGGTAGCGGTAGGTAGGAAAAAGACTTTACGGAAACAGGCTGACTGAGCTCTGTCCAGCCATGTTACTAAAACTTCTTTCTCTTCATTAAAGAATATGAAAGCACTTTTAAATATGTGAGTTCAGAATAGCAATTACAAAAAATCTATTGTGTTTGATTTAATAGACTATAATGTTGCTCTATAATATCCTGGGCATTGTACAGGGTTTACATGACACATGTAAACCCTGTCTTGCCTCTTAGGGCCAGATGTGTGACCATTCAATTTTGCAAGCTGCAAATTGCGACGTTTTGCGACTCGCAAAATGGAGTGTAAGACAGGGTCTCAGACACTGTTTGCGATTCCCAATTGGGTCGCAAATGACCTGCCTCAATATTCATGAGGCAGGCTGCAATTTGCAACCTCATTGGGAGTGGCCAGCACTCACAGGGATGGTGACCTGTTACAGTCAGCGGACCACCATGTCTGTGACTGCTTTTTAAATAAAGCAGTTTTTTTTTTAAATGCAGCCTGTTTTCCATAAAGGAAAACTGGAAGCATTTAAAAAAGAAAAATGAAACGTTTCTGTTTCATTTTTTAAGAGTAGGCAGTGTTCTGTGGGACCCATGTCTGCTTGTAAAAAGTATTCTCACTGCCAGTCACAAAGGGGAAAGCTCCCCTGGGGACCCCTTCCTGTGTGCGAGTGGCTTACCACCTCCTTGAAGTAGGTGGTAAACTGCGAGTGTTTTGCTACTGCAATTGCGGTTGCAAAACAATCGTACAAAGAAGTGCCAATCACTGTTAGGAAGGGACGCCATTGGCACGCCCCTTCCTAAAAGCGAGTCGCAAACCCTATTTTGTGAGTTGGTAATAGATTGTTGACTCGCAAAATAGGGTTTGTACATTGCACAGAGCAATTTAGCGGTTGCAAAAAGGCTGATTTCCCATTTGCGACTGCTAAAAAAGGTTGTACATCTGGCCATTATTTCACTAATGAGTTATGCTTCAAAATTATCACTTGTAAGTATTTCTTAGTGCAGTGGTGTGAGAGAAAGGCACTTTTTTGAATTTTGAAGAGACTTTGTCATATTTTACATGATGTTTGTTATATGATTTAGATATCAAGCATTCTCAGTGCTTGGCTCATGCTACCGGCCCTGCCACACCTGATGCACCTCTGAGAAGCATACACACTGAGTGCCAGCACTGGGCCTAGCTTCTAAAAACATAACAATAGAAATGTTTCTGACGCTAGGCCCTTCTGGCACACAGCGTGTATATTGCTCAGAGGTGCGTGGCACTGGCAGGGCATAGCTTCAGAAACATTTCTATCTTCATGTTGTTGTATGACATCCCTTTATTAATGTAATAACTGCACTTTCACAATTGCTTTATTAACCTTCTTGCTTCTCAAATTTGCTTGAAAATGCACCATTTACTCACTCTTTTTTCAAAATTTTCAGGCCCGAACCTCCCTAAAGATGTTCGGGCTTGCTCGCTGTGCTCGCTCGCCACTGTGCACTCCAACAGAAAGTTTACACCTCACCACTTTCAAATATCACCAGTCACCACTGTCTGTGATCCATTTTGTGTTACGCCTGACCCGTTTCATGTTGCGCGTTATTCAGGTCTTTCCACCCACGCATATTTCTCCCTCTTATCGAAGTTGAAATGTTGGCATGTATGATATATATATATATATATATATATAGAGAGAGAGAGAGAGAGAGAGAGAGAGAGAGAGGGAGAGAGAGAGGTTAGAAGTGACCTTGATTTAGGGAAAGTTTTTGCAAAATCGATGTGAAATAAAGGGGACGGAGGAGAGAGCAGGAGAGCGTGGCGAAGTGAAACCGAGGAAGAAGCATGGAGTGGAAGGGAAAGAATCAGAATGTCTTAAAACATGGGATTGTATTTAAAATAGTCAACTTGCCAAATGTTACTCTAAACGTGTTCTCATCAACATTACTGGGTGTCTGCCTGGGGCCCCATCCGCTGTTTTTTCAGTGAAAAACACCTGTAATTGGCATGCAGGTGCCCCCGTCACGCCCCCTGTCCTCCAACCTCCACAGGTGCCACTGCACCTTCTGACTTCATAGCTACGATGGGAGTACTGGAGAAAGTGTTTAAATGAGTGTTTTGCCTCTAGATAGGGATTATAGATATATTTGTAGTTTGTCAGCCTGTGAGAGGAGAGCATGGTGAGGATGCTGCGCGCGCAGCTTCCGGCTTTTCCAAGCCCTGAAATCAAAGGGCTGCGGCTTCTGCGCGCGCTGTTTGGAATCACAGATAACGTTGTATTGAGGATAACAGGATGCAGCGCCGGCCGAAACAGAAGGAAAGGAAATTATCATTTCTCTGAAAGGCTTCCTCGGTGTTTATGTAAAAATAGCCCCCCTCCGAGCGGGGGGCCCCAGTGTTGTTTTCCTGGGCCGGCAGGAAAGGCCTGGGGTCACCACATAGAATGTTTAGGTTTCTCAGCGGGGACATAAACACGCCATTGTATATTATCAAGCAAGGGCGAATTGTAAAAGGGCCTGAGAGTCAAGGAAATGAATTAGGACTTCACTGACACTCTTAAGCATACCTCGGGTTCGTTTTCTAAAAAGTAAAAGTGATCAGAGGGAAGAAGGGGTGGGTCAGGTAGGGGCCAAGGGAGAGGACAGGTTAAAGCATGGGCAGGTTGGTGACGTTTTCACTTTGTACGGGATACCAAAATGAAGGCACCTCAGAGAGGAAAGCGCCTTAAAGACGGGCCTCGGTTTGTTTAAGTGCTGCATTTATTGGGGAAAACGTCGGACTCACAAACTTAACCCAAACAACGCTTTAAAAATATATGCCCAATCAACGTTCTACTACATATCGGAACTATACCACTCGGCACCCTTGAATAATGTAACCCCTTCTCATTGGCTTCCCATTTTTTTTATTGGTCCTTCGAGGAACCCTCAGACTTTGTGCAAAGAATCCCAAAATGCAATACAATGCCCTCGATATACTAGGCACCTCTGTTCATGGACCACCCTAGAGGAGAACCCTGCTTAGAGGAATGAACACTAGCAGGTGAAGGTTTTTTCATATTAGGGGCCTGATTACGAGTTTGGTGGTCCTCCTGTCGTCCAGCCACCGCCGCACCGGCAAGAGGACCACCAAGCCCGTAATGCACCCGCCAGCCACGGAGGCTCACAGGAAAGTCTAACATGAAGACCGCCGCCGTGAGAGCGTCAACTGCACATTCCTGCACGCGTGGCATGCACTACGTTGTTCATACCATACTGTACAGGAACAGGGGTGCAATTCCAGGGGGGCACAGCTACCCTGCATGCACCCCCGATAGCAGAAGGGGGCCCTATTAGGGTTCCTTAGTTGTCTCTCCGCCACCTTTTTCATGGCGGGCTCACCGCCGTGAAATGGGCGATATACAGGCAACTCGTAATATGCATGGCGGTGCCACAGCAGCTCCACCAGCATATTACTGCTCCTGACCGCTGTGACATCGCACTATAACATTTAGCCAGGGCCTATAAGTTTAATATCATTAGTGGACTGCAGCACCTATTGTGCCACCCACTACAAAGACAGTGTAAAACATGGCTACAGTCCTACCAATGTAGCCTGACTATAGCAATGTATAAACTACAGTTTGGCCTGTCAAAATAAACCCTTTTTGACTGCCAATAAAACCTCTATTTTAGATATTAGTAAGTCACCCCTATGTAAGTCTGTGGCCCACAGGGCAGAGTGCATGATATTTAAAAGTAGGACATGTAGAAATGTCCTTACAGTCACAGTTGCAAAATGTGGTACACTGGTTTGACAAGGGCCCCAATTGGGAAAAAGCACTGCTTGCAGGCACTTATGAACATTACACCCTTTTACAATAGAAATGCCAAAAGACTATATTGGGAGATGGCAAGAGACATGTAGTTTCGTAGCTGGCTGTAGAGTGACTGTGTTAAAGTTGGGGATTTGTTTTTTACTAGTAGATTTCTCACATTTGAGCAGGCCAAGGACCACTATGAGTAGGACCAGGGCACTTTCTCCACTATGCTAGATTAGCCTTTATGACCCGTACAATCTAGAACACGTTTACAGAAGCCCCACCGAAACACATGTTATGTACATATTACTAGACTTAATGGGGTGCAGGAAACTGTTCACAATGGTACATGCTGCCTTAGTGCAGGACAAAGGGAGAGATACAGTTAGAGCCCAGAGGAGATGGTCAGTGGACTCTCAGGAGGAACTGACAATCCCACAATGAATGAATGAATGATTTAATTTGGTAACACGCATGAAACACCCCAACCGGGATATCTCGGCGCACAGTGGAGGCAGACATTTAAACAAGTTAGGCGAATATCTACTAACACCCTGTTCAAACTTATACAATTTCACTTTCTCCCTAGAATGTATTTCACACCCAACAATTGACCTTGATTTACTTAGGAAAGCTGTCCACGTGTGGACACTGTGGTGCACCAGTGACGGACTTTTTACACATGACTTGGGTGGAAGCATTTTAGAGTGCAGTGGTAAAATGTCTAATGAAATCACGGCGATCACTATGAAGAAAACGTTTAAGGCATGTATACTTGGGATATTGCTCAAATGAAAGGACGGTAAAATAAAACTGAGGCTATGGGTACTGGGACAGTATTAGCTAAAAGGCAAATTGCTATTCATTGTGAGTTCCTGGATATACCGGGGTTGATGTGCTGGAAAAAAAAGACCTGCTGGAATGGGGCCTGGCAGATGAATGCTACATGAAAAATACTTTTAGAGATGAAAAAGTGATGGAAGACCATCCTGAATGGGCTATGATAATGATGAAAATCTCTGACCGCCCCCTCGCCCCCGATAATAGACCACCTTGAAGAGGGAGGGAAAGCAGTGTTATACTTGTGGATGGTCTGGGAAGGGTTGTTATGTACTACTGACATAGACTTTGAGGGATGGCTTTGATCAAAATGTCACAGAAATATGAATTTACTATGTAACTGTGTGATAACTGCTTGTTTTTGCGATATTGCTGCAATATTCTGAACCATGCTACTAGAAAATTATTAAAAAGATTAACAAAAATCATGCCCTTAAAGTGACTGGTGCCCAAAAGCTATTTTCACCTTGGAGGGCCTAGATGTCCTATATAGAAACCCAGAGTACATATCAAAATAGTAACAGTGTACCTCAGGAATGGCACTAGCTAGAAACATAATTAAAAAATATTTGTAATAATTATTAAAAATCAAATTCAATGGTGAAGTTGGATATTTAATTACTATAAAGGAAAAACTACTTTAAGAAGATTATCATTTCCCTGCCTGAAGTTCCTGGAGGCAAATATGTATTTGCTTTCAACCTTCGCCCAGCCACTGCATTTGAGCAGGTGTTAAAAACGTGTGACATGCATCCCAGAAGCAAACAATAGGCTAACCTGAATGATCAGAGATAACTCATCCGAACCTCACAGAATATGCAGGGTATTGACTGTGAGCATCTTTTTTGACATTACAGTGTCAAATCCTTTTGGAGTGTCAAATCCTGCTTGCCAGGTTTTCTGTGTTTACATATAACACTGGCAGCGCACTTAAAAGGGACAAAACAGGATAGCAAGACCACTGTCTGGTTGCTGATGAACCCTGTCTTGTCTTACCAGAATTATGGCTCTGAGTTTATTGGGGGTACAGTGGCTGCTTCAAACTGGAGTTTGGTGTTAGATGTGGGAGAACACTAGCATTACCATAGTGCATTCGCCATCTTGAAAAGTGCCCAAAATGGGTAGGGTTGGCCCTGGGAACTTTTATCCCATTGGTTAGGGTGTGCCCAGGAGTCATTTACAACCACTAGCTCATGCCAGGCATATGTTTGGAACCTCCAGGCCCCTACATCAGAACACTCTCTGGGCCTAAGGAAGACCAGAAGAGGGCTGAGCCTGCTGTCTGTGACCAGAAAGGCACCCTGTAGAACTGGATCTGCTCCCTATAACTGCCTGAGTCTCTAAGCAACTCTGCTGAGGTCCTGCCGGCCTTAGAAGTGTACTTGTGTGTTGCATCAGGACTTAACCCTTTCGCTGCGGCGGGAATTCCGCCGCAGGGCTGGGGGGGGTTTGGGGGCAGCGCGGTGGCGCGGTGCTCATGACGGAACCGCTCCGTCATGAGCCGCGGTTGAGCTGTGCTCATGACGGAGCGGTTCCGTCATGACTCCGCCCACTGCGCTAATCGCCCGCACAGGCGGGGAATTAGCGCCGCGTGGGCGGCGCGGCCGCCAACGGCCGCAGCATGACGGAACCGCTCCGTCATGAGCACACGGCGACCGTGGCTCATGACGGAGCGGTTCCGTCATGAGTGGGGAAGGGGTTAAAGGAGTAAGTCAGAGGGTACAATCTTTGACCGAGACAAACCTGGTTGGTGCATTAAACCTGCGATCCATCATGGTCAGTCTCAAATTGTGCCTAGGTTCCGGTCTACCACGACCATTGACTATTGAGGTATCTATTCATGAGACTGCAGGCATCTTGTACAGCAATAGTGGGGAGCAGCGTCTTGCCGGCTCTCGCCTCTCTGAGTTAGGTGATGCACGGGAGGGCTAGAGTAGTTGCGCAGTGATGTCAATATCTGTCAGAACCAGGAGAGGCAGCTCGGGGATGAAAGCTATGGCGGGAGAGTGTCATCGTGTTGGGCACAGAAAGCCTCAAGGAGGACATCTCAGCTCATCAACAGCAGGTATTTTCGGAGCCCACATGTCTCTTCACGATGGAGCAGTGCACTTTCATCCCCCACCTATGTAACTAGTTCCTGCCGCCAAGCGTCAATGTTAGAGGGGTTGTTACCTTCCAAAGGTGCGTCACAGAGTGAATCATAAACATGAGCGCCAAACCACGGAAACGAGAGAGGGCCTGTGATTTTAGTGCTATTTTGTTTGTTAAATTGTACTAAATTTTTCTAATTTGGTTTGGGAATGCTTTTGTTTTCCATTTTGAATTTATTGCTGTTTTTCTGCTGCATAAATACTTCACACATTGCTCTAAGTTCAGCCTGTCTGTCATAGCTACCGGAGGGTTGAGCTCAGGTTAATTTAGTAGCTTTAAGGGTTCACCCTAACACAGGTTGTGTTGATTCCTTGGGCTGGGTAGCCGCCCACCACAATTAATGATCCAATTTCTTATTGTGAATGTGTTTGAGCAGGCATATGATTTGCAGCAGTTAAGAACAGAGAGAAAGCATCTACTTGAGCTGAGCGGACTTCTTTAGAAGGAAATAAAGCTGTAATATAGTTGAGCGATAGCAACAGATTTAAATATGAGTGCAAGAATTATTTTTAATTTAAGATTCTAGCTGAAGCCTCCCCAGCTCTACAACAATGTTAAGACCGCAGAGAAGGTACCCAAATGTGAAATGACAATCATTTGTACACGTCATTAAAGATTTGAGTCGGAATCCAACCGGGCAGATGATAACCTCAGAGTGCTTGTGTAAACTTTTAATATAGCACTGTCTGGGATTTTCCCCAAGGCACAAGCAGCACAGACTGATATGTAGCTAATGAACCAAGAAGGCCAGGAGAGACAAGGTAGTCAGCAGATGAAAGATACTGGTCACAAGAGCTCCCAACAGTAGATCCATTATCAGTAGTAGCTTCAGTGATTCGCAGGTGATCCTTCCTGAAAAAAGCCAGGGTTTAATGGATCGTGCAAGCATGAAAATGATGGTGGTAACCGGGAGGCATCTCAGACAAAACGCAAGGATGGATATTAAATCTGTGGGGAACATGGCCACATAAAGTACAACTGCCCACTTGCTAGCCCTTCATCTTGGATGATTCGCCCTCAGTAACCCCTCAGGGTGAGTGTTCATCTATGTGATGGCAAGGCATGGTGCCACTGTATTGTACTTCAAACTCTTCCTAACTGCCCAGATTTTCTGCTGTCTATCTTGATGAATAGCAGTCATCATGGGATTCATGAATCTGTCAGACTCTTGTTGACTCAGTACTAGTAGTCACATACACGCTTACTCCTGGGGTCTCTTGTCACAGAGTCAACATAACTGGGAAGGGATTTAAGTATTTGGTTGCCAATATAGACTTCAAGATGGTAGACACCAGGCATGTCCAGGATGGGCTAAGGTAGTTTCTTATTGGGAAATTATCTTAGAGATGGGGTACAAGTGGTGGCTGTGTTAATCAGACTACAGACTACCACCAAATCACATTTGGGGGGGGGGGGGTGGAGATCCTTCAAAGGATGCATTGATCCAGGGACACAGAGAATTCAATGGCTGAACTAAAGTTGTCCGAGCTTCCTACTTCTCAAGAGGAGGTGTCAGCACTGCCGGCAGAGCACCAAGTACTAAACTTTGGGCTCATAAACCAATTGTTAGAGTTTTTTAGGCTGGGGATCACAGAAAAGCCGAGTTCGCCAAACCCCAGCCAAAATGGTACTCCTTTTAGCATGGATGCCTAGACTATGAAACAACTAATGGTTGGTGGCAGCAGCTTATGTAGCTGTAGGGTACAGGCATTTTTACCTGTACACTATGTTGTGGAAAAAGCATTCAAACCCCTCCCATGTGTATCTGCCCAGTCTTCAATGACTCTAGCCCATCACCTCCCCAGAGTGCGAGATGGGGTGTACATGAGAGATTGCAGAAACACAGGCTGACAGTCCTCCATGATATGTTTAGCCACAAGAGAAGTGCTGTCATTATAGACAGCATAGGTACCTAGACAGTGGTCTCTCCTGTCCCCATGCATGTCCCCGCTCTGTTCATCCTCCCGCCTCCCTCCTTCCACCTTGGCCATTGCAGCCAGTTAACTGTATGAATGCTTCTGATTCACAAAACTCCAAATGGAACATGGATAAATTGTCTCTGATTATTTCAATGGTTCAGACCAGTTTGGAGAGGTCAGCGTGTGTCTGAAAGGAGAAATAATATAAAGGTCCCATGGGTCTCGTGACTAGAACAAAAGTCTTATACTGTTACAACATAAATATGTGTCTTCTCACTCATTTAACACATAAATTGGATAAACAAACAATGGAGTAAATGCATGCAGACAGGCTTTTCGTGCAAAGATAGTTTTTTATCCTCCCACTCACCTGCTTACATGAACCACCGCCTGAATTTCCACCGACATCCCATAAACCTCCACTTCGCTCACCTCGCCCTCGCACAGATACCACGCATCTGCTGCTGCCGCTGCCACTCCGGAGGACGCTCCTTCTCCCACCCCGCCGCCAAAGCTTTGAACACCCTTCCCATTCACCTCTGCACTTCACCCTCGTGGACCCAATTCAGGAAGGGACTCAAGACCTGGCTCTACAACTAAGACCCACAGAACAGCACCTGGGTACCCTTTCGGGTCAAAAGCAGCACTATATAATAACCGCTTGATGATGATGATTCTCAAATCACTGTGTTTCAAACATGATTAGTCACAGTGCAAATGGTACAATGGTGAATGTATTACAGATGAACTTAAAATTACAGATACGTCTTCTGAAGTTGCACCATAATACGGTAATAGGTGTCCTCCTTTTTTTAGCAGATCTCCTTATTGAATGGATCATGTTACAACCCAGGATGTGTTGTCGATGTTTCGACCCTATCTTAAGTCAACCGGTCTCAACAGGACTAATGCCATATGTTCTACTGGCCTCTAGTCATCTATGCGTCTACCAATATTTAGGTACTGATGAATCAATTGTATGGACAGCCGTCCTTCCCCATAGTGGATGCATTGGTTTAATGTGTCCCATCTTTCAGCATAAACATGGCTATGCCATTACTGAATTAGTCACTCTGGTAGTAAGTAGCATTTGCGCGTGAATCACTGCTAGTGGCAAGATGTTTTATAATGTAGGCCTTCTTCCCTGATTTAATCTGAAGTGTGTGTATCATGACACAGGAGCCAAATCTACTCTTACTATAAGGGTTACTCCTTGTTTGCATGCACTGTTTCTGAAAGGAAGCATCATCAAATTCAAGATGGAGTCTAAGGGCAAAGTCATGTCAACACCTGAACAAAGGAGATGTGGAATTCTCATTCCTGCCCTATGAAGTCAGCTCATGCAAGAGACGACTGAAGCCCAGTAACAAGGACATGATTGTCTGATTAAATCCACAAACCATATCCGTATTGGGAAGAGATGAAACCACTCAGAGCTGTTATCCTTGGAACTGAGGAACTCGGTTCAAGTCCTAGTCTCTGCAAAACATCTTGTGATTCTGGGCTAATCACTTAACCTCCCTATATCTGAACAAAATGTGTAATGTAATCTGGTACTCAGGTAAAGCGATTTAACGCCCTTGGGCCAAAACTGAAAAAAAAGTTGTTATAGTTAGAACAGAGTTTTCATACGAAGAACATTTTTTGTTTTGCTAATAACTTTGGTCCCATTTTATGAATTTGCACACCACTTTCCACAGAAAACGTTCATCCACCTCAGCTCCTTCCTGGAAAGTTTTGGGGTGACCTGTCAAGTGGGGCTGAGAAAAAGGCAGATCCCAAAGCAGGCAAATTCTATATGAATGTTAAGTAGCGATACAGAAAAAATGGCTGAACAGAATTACACCAAATTTGCCAGAAAGGTATATCTTTATGCATTCATGATTTGGTATAAATTTGTGTAGCTGTTTTTGAGAAATTAAGCCTACAAAATATATTGATATCTTGTCGGTTGGTCCTGCTGGAGTACTGCAGTACTCCTGCTGTTCCCTGAATAAAAAAACAATAGAGGGATCAAATTGGTCAAAAGGGCCTTTATCCCACCGGCCCCCTCATATATGCGGGAATGGTACTGAGCAATCTGACTGACTGGCTACAACATAAACACAGAGTTTGAGGCCACCATTACAGGACACAGGCCTGAAACTACTAAAAATAATGATATAATGGGAAACAGTAGTGGTACCTTGACCACATTATAGTTATGGCAGTGTCCTAGAATGACCTCCCTCCAGGTCCACAAAAAAAACAACCTACACTCCACGGGCCCTGGGGTGCTCCTACAGGACCGAGCACAAGCCCCATGTGGTCCTGCATGACTCTCATGAGATCACACAGGAGTTCATGCTGGATCCCTTGGGAGAACTGCGGGATCTCTTAAAACATTTTTTAAAATAAATCCTGTGGGCACAACTTGCGGAGAGCACACTCCCTCCATACACCCAAACCCCATCACTTGACCAAGCCCCTACTATACACAGCTTTCACCCTGTACTGAACCATTTGTGGATAGTCAACCTCTCATTGGAGACCAACCAACACATGGATGGACAAGTATGTGCTGCGCATGGTTTTTGGCCTGTGCACAACCCCTCATGGAGTGCAGACTCTACACACCCAAGCACCCTTATGTGGCCAAACCCCTAAAACACACAGCCTTTGCCCTGTACCGTACTCTTCGTGGGGTAGCCGACCTCTCATGGACAATCATCCACACACTGGGTGGTTAGTACCTTCTGGGCATGATCTTCCTCATGTGCGCAGATTTTCACGAAGACCCACTACCTCCAAATGCTAAAGGCCAATTAGGAGGTCAACCACCTCCTAAGCACAGTCTTCATCCTGTACAAACCCTTTGCAGATGGCTAACGTCTTGTGGGCAACCAGCCACAAATGCATGGGCTAGTACCTGCTGCGTATGTTCTTCACCCCATGCTCACATCTTTACAGAGAGCCTAATCTTGCCATACACTCAGGCCTCATTAGGTGGTGAAGATCATACTACCCACGCAGATAGTTTATATCTTCTGGGCTATGAACCACACACGGTTGGGCAAGTACCGGCTGTGCACAGTCTTCACCCTGTGTAAAACCCGCTCATGGAGACCACACTCCCTCTAGACACTCAAGTCTCGTTAGGTTGCAAAATTCCTTTTACACACCACCTTCATCTTATACTGAACTCTTCTCAGGCAGAGAACCTCTCTTGGTCAACCAACCACACTGCGACGGGCAAGTTCCGGCTTCTCACCAATAGGTGGTGAAGCTCCTACTACACACAACCTTCGCCCTGTACCGAACCCTACATAGAGAGTTTTTCTCTCATAGATTATGACCCACACATGGGTGGCCTTGTAACTGCTGTTCATGGTCTTCACTTTGTGCATTTCCCCTCATGGAGAACCACTTCCCCTGAATACACGATCACCATTAGGTGGGCAAGCTCCTACTACAGACAGCCTTTGCGCTGTTCCGGTCCTTTTGCAGGTATCTGAACTCTTGTTGCAAATGAAGCAGATGGGGTGTACAAGCCACTGCTGTGCATTGACTTTGCTGTATGCCCAGCTCCTCACAGAAAGCCCACTCTTTCCAGACACTGAAGCCCAATTATGAAGGCAACCCCTACTATGTGCAGTCTTTGCCATGTTCCAAAAGCTTTGCGGATAGTCAACCTCTTGTAGGCAACCAACAACACAAGGGTGGGCTAATACCCACTGCACATGGTTTTCAACCTGTGCACAACCTTTCACAGAAAGCATTCAGTGTTGGACATTTTCACAGCTCTTTGTGTATATGTGGTAGTAAATATCGCACATGCACAACAAAACATTGGAAAGCTATTCACACTTCACAGGAGCAAGAAGCTATAACACTCCTGTATGTTTCTGGAGTCTGTTTTGTTGTCTATTAGAACATTTTGTCACTTATAGAATGGAATTTTGTAATCGTTTTATATGTTATCATAATAAGACATAGCAGACATCAAAGGCCCACCTTGGAGCACTTGCTGCAGTAGATGACTATGTTTCAAGAAGTAGGATTAACATCTCCGTCTGCAGCATTTCAGCTGGTACTGTGTCTCCAGGCCCAAGAGAGTGTCCAGAAGATAGTGTCGACACTCCCCTTCTCATGCATCTTACTTTGGTATGAACTAGGTGTCTTGGATGCCATGCCTTCATGTGCCTTCTCATGCTAGAAGTGCCACAGATGTAAAGAATTGCCATACAATGGAACCTCAGGTGTTCCAGGACCAAGCACAAGATGTAGACACACTCAAGTGCTAATCCCAAATGAAGTTGAAAGAGTGGAAACTTCCTGTAAATGGATCAAGACAGTGATTTTAACCAATCAGGTGTTTATTTTTTGTGTCATATGTACTGTGGTACCATATACAGTTACTCCAATACTACGAAACTCAAAAACAAGGAAATCTTACCAAAAAACACAAGGAATCCTTGCAAATTCTTAGTTTTTCTCAACATTTTCACGAGTCCGTTTCAATGGTTCTATTGGTCCCGCGGAGGTACTACGGTACCTCTGTAGAATCAAAAAATATATCTATAAAGTTAATATCTGCCTTTAAGTTGAGAATTTACAAGAGACTACTTAAAATTCTCAGCAAAAACTAAACATAAATGTGATGTTATACTTAATTATGGTAAGAAAATTAGATTTTACTTTTTATTAAAACACAAAATTCACTAAAAAGCAAAAGTTAAAGTAACATGTTTAGGTATGGTAATAACATCTGAATGTTAGAAAAAAATGAACTAAACAAAAAAAAAGGTTAGAGTGAGAAAAAAACAGCATAGCCTATATTAAAAATTCTAGAAATTGCTCTGTATTTCAATCACTAATTTCTTCAACAGTAACGGGCTGTCTACAGACACCAGGGGTACGGAGTGGGGCGCATTAAAGGTGGTGCTGCAGGGAGAATGTTTGTCTAAGGTGGGCGGGATGAGACAGCGCCTGGAGAGGGACCTTGTGGCTGTTGTGAATGAACTGAACACTCTACAGATTGCGAGCCCTGATTCAGGAACTCTAGATGAGGAACAGCTGAGAGCTCACCATTGAGTGGGAGAAATATGGGACAGGCTGGACTGCCTGGTAAAACAAGAATACCGGCAGCTCCTACATAGAGAAGGAGATAAAACCGGGAAGCTGTTAGCGTGGCTTCTCAAGAGAGAGCAACCCCCCTCCCATATTATCGATTAGCCAGTCGGACAGGTCTCTTACCCACACACAGTCTGCCATATATTTGCGGTTATGCGCACACCTGACGTACATACACGGCGGGGGCCAGACGACCGATGGGACGATCATACTGCGGATCCTGGACGGAATACCCCTGCTGCGACACACTAACAAGCAGGGCAAGACGCTGGGGGCGGAGATCAGCCTTGAAGACCTCCAAGAGGCAGAGCGAGACATGGCAGGCGGTATGGCCCCTGGGCCTGATGGCCTCCCACTAAAATACTACCGTACATTTGCAGAACAGCTTCTCCCACGGCTATTGGAGACCCTGTGTGAGGCAAAGCAGAAGGGGATACTCCCGAAGTTCATGAGAGAAGTCCAAATAGTAATTCTGCTCAAACCAGGCAAGGACCCTACTTCAGCAAGCTCCTATCGCCCCCTTTTCATGCTGGAAGTGGACACCAAAATCCTGGACAAAGTTCTGGCATCAAGGCTGAACAGAGTAGTAACCCAACTCGTGCATGATGACCAATGCGGATTTATGCCAGGTTGGGGTACACACATGAATTTACGTAGACTCGCACACGTACTACACTCCGTTGCAGGCTTGGATATACCGGCCACGGTAATCTCCTTAGACATATAAAAAGCTTTTGTCACCTGGCAATGGGAGTATTTATGGGAAGTATTACTTAGAATGGGACTGAGCCCGGATTTTGTGGCATGGGTGCGCCTCATGTACCAGTGTCCCACTGCCATAGTGCGCAATGGCTGGCTGGTTTCTACCCTAATCACCATCGAACGAGGCAGAAGCCAGGGTTGCCCCCTGTCACCGCTCCTATTTGCACTTGCAATGGAGCCTCTCGAAATTTGTCTGCGGAGAGACATGGAACGCTGGGACCTAGTAGTGGGGGGCGAACGCATGTCTTGTCCGGCTATGTGGACGACGCATTGATATACATGCACCACCCCGCTGAAGCCACCCCAAACCTCCTGACTGTGTTGGTTGACTTCGGCAAGGTATCTGGGTTGATAATTAACCCAAAAAAGTATTTTGCATTTCCACTGGCAGGACTAGTGGGCGGCATGCGGCTGAACGCCCACCCCTGGTGCTCACTTGGAAGAGTGACCACTTTCGTTATTTAAGGATGCAGATAGCCCACTCGACGGAAGCCCAATATGCCTTGAATATGGGGAAAACCCGTGAAGGTTTACAAGAGTCAAACATTTTCTAGAACTGACTACCGTTGTCGGTAATGGGACGGGTGGCGCTGGCAAAGATGGTACTGCTTCCCCGTTGCCTATACACTCTGTAAAACTCATTCTGCCGTATTCCGAGCGACACCTTCATCACTCTGAACAGTCTCCTGGTCTTACTGGTTTGGGCCGGTAAACGTAGCAGAGTCAAACTAGATCTCCTAAAGCTGGATATGGAGCAGGGTGGCTTGGGGCTCCCAGGTTTGCGCCTTTATTATCTCACGTGTCTTCTCCAGATGCGGCGCAGTGGTGTGCGGACGGCCGAACACGGAAAAAAGGCTTCTCGATGGTTGGTGCCCAGAAACTGACCTCCCTAGGTACCTAATGATGGGTTTGAGGACCCCCCCAAGACTGCCCATTTGTGATAAAACAGGTTGCATGGGCCTGGGAGCGAGCGGTCACCCTCGTGCTGCGGAGGGCCCCATATGCCCGCACTCTCCCCCTGAAGTGGCTGCCCGGTTCCCACCATATAAAATTGGTAATGGACGTGGCCGTTTGGTATGAAGGCGGTTGCACTTCAGCAGGGGACCTTTATCTCAATGACACCTTCCTATCCTTTAAGGCTGCAAAAGAACACTATAGGGTCCCGGAAGGCCACTTCCTCCAGTATGCAAAGATAACTCGTACGATACGTGGAATCTGGACTATGTTCCAGAACGAGCCAAAGGAATCGAGTACTCTGTGCACAATCCTAGACCCAGGCTCCTTTCAAGGATTAATATCTCGGCTATACAAAACCCTGAAATCAGATCGTAGACTTGGTTTAACAGAGACTCGGGACAGGTGGGAGGAGGATCTACCTGTGCGATTAACAGAGGGGGAATGGAAATGCGCATTCGCACAGGTCCAAGACATTTTGAGCAATGCCCGATTTAAGCTTACAAGGTTCAGCTACCTCCACCGCACCTACCTGACTCCTCTGCGCTTATCTAAGTTTGACCCTTCGCACTCACCAAAATGCCTGAGATGCGGTGCCTCAGCAACATGTTATATTTATGAATTGTGATTTGTCGGAGAATGATCTTCAATGCAATTATGTATATATAATTTCTTGTAAGAGATTATTTTGCTAAAAGTGTAAATATCGGCCCACTTCGTACATGTGACCTTGGATTGTCCCATGATCCTTTCTTACTGGAGTACAGTGCTGGATACTTTGCGGAAGGCAACGAAGCTCTTAATTGAGCCGACAGTCAAACACTGACTGCTGGGTGTGTTACCGATCCCCAAAACCACACCACCACAACAGTGGACCTGGTTATCGAGGACCATAAACACAAAAAATCAAAACCCGTGAAATCCGAAGCCCTGTGTACTCAATGCTGAAATAAAAAATAAAACCCTTAAAATCTGCTCGTGGAACATTAATGGGGTCGGAGAGAAGATCTTCGACCGGGAACTGCAACTTTATCTAGAAGGCTTCGATATAATTCTGCTCCAGGAAACCTGGTGTGAAATTCCGCCAGCTCTGAATGGATTCAATTTGTTCTCCTCACCTGCAATAAAAAGCACCAAATTTGGTCACAGCAAGGGAGGCCTGGCCATATACAGTTCCATAAAGAGGATCTACGCCCTGGTGCCAATGTTGCACAACCTAACTCCTCCAAATGCTATGCAAGTACTCAGATTAACTCTACAAGGGGACAAATAAATGAGCCGGTAATTCTTATAAATCTTTACCTACATCCGCGCGGCAGATCTAAAGGGACCTTGCAGCTGAAGGAGAAGCTAGAAATCATCTTAACGGAACAGCAGACCAATAGGCTGATTATCACTGGGGACTTCAACGCAAACATGTTTAGGAGAACACCTGAAGAAGCCGACATTGGGGGATGACCCCTTTGCATGGTCCGCAATAATAAAAGATAACAACACAGGCGGGAGTCATACAAAAACATCGAAAACACCAAAAACACCTCGGAAGCTTCTGGAAATCTTGGAGCAGCTGGGCTTCAGATCACTAAACGGACGATTTCTAGGAGACCGACCACAGACTGCAACATTTCACACTACAACAGCAAACACTACAATAGACTTCACATTTGTTACTCGCTGCATGTTTTCAAAAATAATTGACTATCTGTTAGACCTGGCATCATTGGCATGAGTCTCTCCTCCATTTTTTCTGTTTGCCTCCTCTGTTTACGATGTTTTTGCTGGAATATTGCTTTGGGCTGTGCCACTGCTGATCAGCGCCACAGTGCAAGTGCTCCCTATGTTAAATTGTTACATTGATTGGTGTTACCATGATTGGCTTGGTTGACTTACTGTTCAGACCCTAGTCTAGTGCACTGCGTGTGCCAAGGGCATGTAAGTTAACTGCTGCTGGTGGGCTTGCAGCACTGGTTGTGCCACCCACAGAAGCAGCTTGTAAAATGTGTCTCAGGCCTGCCATCGCAGAGCCTGTGTGCAGTCCCTGACTGCCATGTCGACTTGGCAAGGAAACCTACTTGCCATTCTCTAAAACCTTCACTTTGCCACATTTCAGACACCTCTATGGTAGGCCCTAGTGCTGGGTGCATTGTGGGTAAAAGGTAGGTCATGCCCTGATGTGTGTGGCATGACCTAATAGTGAATTACAGCCATTTTCGTTTTTCACTATTGAAGGGCTACCTGCCTCCCTTAGGCCAGAGTGACCAGACTGATTATTAACTCCATTATAATCTATCTGACTCAGGGAGCATGGTAGCAGGTCGAGTTTAGTATCCCTGAACTCAGAATTTAATAACACACCCTTTAGGATGGATGGTTTTTAAATTCTGTGTTTGAAAATAGCCCTTTTAGAAAGTGGCTATTTTCTTGTCCAACTATCCACCGGTCTCTGCTGGTTTGGTGTGTGTGTCAGGGGCTGGGTGGCTCCAGAGGTCTGAATGAGTCAGTGTGGGGTGAATGAGGCATCTACACTTAGAGTGGGGGAAGAGTAGTCCCTGATAGCCTGCCCTGCCTGACACAATGCTGGCTCCACCTCCTGCCGGGCGACTGATAGCCCTGCTCCTGCCAGTGACAATACTGGCTCCGCCTCCTGCTGGGCGGCTGAGGACCCTGCCCTGCTCAGTGAATAGGCCAGGTGCCTCTGCCTGGCAACACCCACAACAAACCTGGGATGGGGGGAATTTCCCTGCTTGGACAAAGGGAACAAAGCAGAAAAGGGGTATAAAAGAAGGACCCCTGAACCAAAGAACTCAGATCACTTCTGACAAGGAAACCTCTACCAAGGACAAGAAGCCTGCTGATCCAAGGACTTGCCTCCCCCTTCTGCCAGTGTGCTGTTTGCTGGGGGGAACCTGAAGCTGCTTCTTTATTTTTGCCAAGGAACAAGGAGAGAGGAACTTGGTGTGTACTCTCAAAAGCTTGCTAAAAAATCTCCAAGGGCTGGAAGAGTGCCAGCCACCTGTTGGAGTCACAGGGCAAATGGACTTCACCCTCTACTGAAATTGCTGGTTGCTGGAAAGTGTCATTTCCAGTGCACAGGGGAAATCTACAGTCTCGACGTCGCCGCCGCCGCCGAATCCAGCTCGACATCGTGAGTAACGGCTCCAGTGTTCCGAGTCTTCGACGCTGGCCGCCGGGCCCGATCGACGCCAGTAGCGATGCCAGGAGTAGTGAGTATCGGCTCCAGCTCCAAGTGACCCCGTCTTGACGCCGGTATCGACGCCACTGAGTAGTGAGTATCGGCTCCAGCTCTGAGCGACCCCGTCTCGACGCCGCTGCTGATCGCATCGACTCGACGCCCTTCTCAACGCCGTGAACGCTGCTCCGCCCCGACACCTCTCGACGCCGCTGCGGATCGACCCGAATCCGAGGCACGATCGACGCCGACCTCGACGCTGACATCTCGACGCCGTGGATCATCGTTTTCTTCACTTCCAAAGGTACTGTGTTTGTGGGGTTCTGTTGCAACTCCAGGCTCGATGTAGCGCTCCTCGCGGTCGACGCCGAACCTTGGGAATATCGTAAACTCGACGTCGTGTGACTCCTGTGGGGGTCACATTGTTGCCAAGAACTGTGTTTTCAGAAGAATACTTACTTTTGTTGCTAAAGAACTATTTCCTAAGAAGAAACTTTACCTGAACTATTATTTTTCCTTCCAAAGAGTATTTATTAAGATTGTGGTATATTCTTGTCGTTATTTGGTCTTGTGCTAAGCCTTATATAAAAATACTATTTTTATAATAACTCCTGTGTTGTGTCCATTTGTAGTGTATTCACTTTATTACTGTATGTGGTCATAAATGCTTAACACACTGCCTCTGAGATAAGCCTGTCTGCTCTGCCAAGCTACCAAGGGGGTGAGCAGGGATTATCTGAGTGTGTAATCCCCTTGCCCTGACTAGAGAAGGTGGGTCCCTATTTGTCAGAAGTGTATACCTCTGCCAACTAGAGACCGCCGGTTCTAACATTGGTGGTCAGCGGTGAGGATTGAACTTTGCATTTATGACTCATGTGCAGTGATTAGTGTACGCTACATAGTGAAAGCAGACCATAGCGCAGCCACAATCTGTTTTGGTAGGATCTTCTATTTTTGTTCTCCGCTTTCCTGGAGCTCATTTTTTAAACACTGCCAGTTTTGACCATGGAGGAAGCCGGAGCTGCTACCCCTGCTGTTATTGTTGTGGAGGAATTTGATAAAAAATTGATAAATAAGTACCAGAAAAAGGAGCTAGAGCAATTTTGCAAACAGTTTAAAGTTCCTACCACAGGTCTCAGATTGAAAGAGGACTTCCTTAAAGTGCTAAAGGCCTGGTTAGAGGCCAGAGATCCCTCTGATCCGGGGGTGGTACCGGAAGAGGAAGAGGAAGAGGAAATGAATGGGCACGTGGCATCTCCCGGCAGCAGTGTTTCCTCTAAGAGCCTTTCTCCTGAAGAGTTGGAAGACAGGGAGAAGGAGAGGGAGTACAAGTTAGAGATGGCAAAACTTAAATTAGGAGGGCAGTTGGAGTTAGAGAATGCAAGAAGCAAGAGAGAAGCTGAAATGGAGAGCAAAAGATTAGATTTTGAAAGAGGGAAATTAGCGTTTGAACGTGAGAAGATGTTGAGGGAGATGGAGCTTAAAACTAAGAGTTTAGAGTTGAATCCCTCTGGTGGCAGCACTCCATCTGTGCCTGCAGAAAGTAGGTTTTATTTTCCCAAAGATGTGATAAAAGATTACAGTAGAAATGAGGATATTGGTCAATGGTTTAAAGCATATGAGTTAGCATTGTTGGCCCACCGGGTCCCTGAGAAAGATTGGCGAGCGGGGTTGTGGTGTCGCTTTGCCAATGAAGGGAGAGATACCTTGTTGGGCATGCCTGCTGAGGATAGGATGTCTTATACTCATATGAAAGATGCTTTAATGTTGAGATATGGCTTAACTCCAGAAAAGTACCGACAAGCCTTTAGAGAATGTAAGAAGTTGCCTGGTACTACGTGGGTTGAATATGTGTCCTTCTTTTGCAGAGCCATGGATGGTTGGGTAAAGGGTAGCAAGGTGGATAGTTATGATGCTCTTTATGATTTGTTTGCATGGGAGCACTTGTCTAATAACTGTTTTCCAGAGCTACGCCAGCACCTTATTGATAGCAAGATATCTAACCCTAGAAAACTTGCTGATGAGGCGGACCGCTGGGTCAGTACCAGGGTCCACAAGGGTCCAGTGGGAGACTCAGCCAAAGGTGGGCAGGGTCCCCAGCAGAAGAGTGGGAGGGACAGGGGTAAACAGAGGGAGTTTCAGAAAGGGCCCCAAAGTAATCCCCAAGGGAACCAAGGGAAGGGTTCCCAGCCTCCCCCTGTAAAGAAGCCAGAGGTCCCGACAGGTAAACCTGTTCCCAGGGGCCCAATGACATGCTACGTTTGTAAGCAGGTGGGACACCGTTATTATGATCCCCAGTGTCCCATGAAGGATTCGAATGCACCACCGCGTGCACCCCCCCGTCAGGTAGCAAATGTAGCCCTGGGAGGGAGCGAGATGGGTGCCCCCGGTGGGTGGGGTCCCGCAGAAATGTCCCTGGTCTCTTTAGGAGACGTGGAAATGGTCCCTCCAACCCCTCTGCCTAGTAACACTAAGAAATATAGGCAGTGGGTGACCATTAATGGCCATAGGGTGGAAGCTCTCAGAGACACCGGAGCAAGTGTGACAGCTGTCAAGTGTCACTTGGTGTCCAGAGAGCAGGTGGTCCCTCATGCATTCTACCCCGTTGTAGCTGCTGACAACTCACAGAGTAAGTGTGAGGTAGCTCAAGTTCCTTTTGAGTGGGGGGGGTCTCAGGTACTCTTCAGGTTGCTGTGAGGCCCGCCATGCCTGTTGATTGTCTCCTGGGCAATGATTTGGAGGACTCCCCTTGGGCTAAGGTGGAGCGAAAAGCGCATCTGGAAATGTTGGGTCTGCCGGAATGGGTGTGTGCGACCACCTGGTCCATGTCAGCTAGTAAGGGTGTTGATGGGGTCCCGGAGCCTGAAAGTATGGCCCAGGACCCAACCATGAAGAGAAGAGGCAGGGGGCGCGGGAAACCGTCCCCCATCGTTCCCACGGTCCAGAAGGGAGCAGACCCTGAGGGGGATGCCCTGGAACCTACAGGGGAACAAGTGGCTGAACTGGGAGACCTGCCCGAGCTGACCCATTGGCAGCAGGATGGTGGTCCCTCCAGGGAGGAATTTTGTGCTGAACAGAAAGTGTGCCCTTCTCTTGTGGGTATGAGGCAGCAGGCCTCATCCCAAATGACAGGTGATCAGTCAGGATCACATTGGATTTATTGGGAGAACGACCTCCTGTATAGCGAGCCTAAGGCTGCTGAGCCTGGGTCAGCCCGTGTGCTGGTGGTACCCCAGCGCTTCAGAGCCTTCCTACTGGGGTTGGCTCATGACGTTCCGTTAGCTGGACATCTGGGGCAGGACAAGACCTATGACAGGCTTGTCACCCATTTTTATTGGCCCCAGATGAGAAGGGATTCAGACATCCATTGTAGGACCTGTCAAACTTGCCAGGCAAGTGGGAAAAGTGGGCGGAAGCAGAAGGCTCCCCTCCAACCTTTTCCCGTGGTCAGTACGCCCTTTGAGCGAGTGGGGATTGACATTGTGGGGCCACTGGACCCCAAGACAGCCATGGGCAACAGGTTTATCCTGGTCTTGGTGGACCATGCCACCCGGTACCCGGAAGCCATCCCTCTCCGCACAGTGACGTCCCCCGTGGTGGGACGGGCACTGATGGGTGTTTTCTCCTGCATGGGGTTCCCCAGAGAGGTGGTGTCAGACCAGGGCACCAACTTCATTTCTAATTATATGAAGTCTCTGTGGAAGGAGTGTGGGGTAACCTACAAGTTTACCACTCCTTACCACCCTCAAGGTAATGGGCTGGTTGAGAGATTCAACCGGACCCTTAAAGGCATGATTATGGGTCTTGAAGAACCAATGAGGCGTAAATGGGACGTCCTCTTACCATGCCTGCTGTTTGCTTACCGTGAGGTGCCACAAAAGTCTCTTGGGTTCAGTCCCTTTGAGCTTTTGTATGGACACCCAGTAAGAGGGCCTTTGAGTCTGGTCAAAGAAGGCTGGAAGCAATCTCCCAGGAAACCTCCCCAGGATGTATACAGTTACATGCTGGCCTTTAGGAACCAGACTCGGCGCTTCAGAGATCTTGCTCAGGCAAATCTGGAGGCCAGCCAGGAAGAGATGAAGCGGTGGTACGACCGGAATGCCACTCTGGTTGAGCTTCAACCTGGTCAGAAAATTTGGGTCATGGCCCCTGTAGAACCTTGTGCGCTCAAGGATAGGTGGACTGGACCATTTGAGGTTGTGGAGAAAAAGAGCGATGTCACCTACTTGGTGGACTTGAAGTCTCCCAGGAACCCCTTGAGGGTCCTGCATGTCAACCGGTTAAAGCCCCACTTAGAAAGGTCCGAAGTGGGCATGCTCCTAGCCACAGATGCTGGAATGGAGGAGGAGAGTGAGCCTCTTCCTGACCTCCTGTGTGCAAAAGAGCAAGATGGGTCAGTGGATGGTGTTGTCCTCTCTGACACACTGACCCCTGAGCAGCAGCAAGATTGTCGCCATCTGCTGGGGCAATTCCCTGATCTGTTCTCCTTAATCCCTGGTGTCACTCAGTGGTGTGTCCACGATGTGGACACCGGGGACAGCACTCCTGTGAGGCACAAGGCTTACAGGGTGACTGACAAGGTCAGAGCATACATCAAGGAGGAGGTCTCCAAGATGTTTGCCCTAGGGGTGGTTGAGTCCTCTAGCAGTCCTTGGGCCAGCCTAGTGGTCTTGGTCCCAAAGGCTGCAGCGCCTGGTGCTTCACCAGAACTTCGGTTCTGTGTGGATTACCGAGGACTCAATTCAGTCACCAAGACTGACGCGCACCCCATCCCCAGAGCTGATGAGCTCATAGATCGGTTGGGGGCTGCACGGTACCTTAGTACGTTTGATCTAACGTCTGGGTACTGGCAGATCGCCTTAACTGATGGGGCAAAAGAGAGGTCTGCATTCTCCACACCAGATGGGCACTACCAGTTCCGGGTTATGCCCTTTGGGATGAAGAATGCCCCTGCCACATTCCAGAGGTTGGTCAACCAGGTATTGGCTGGGCTGGAGGATTTCAGCGCCACCTACCTGGACGATATAGCAGTGTTCAGCGCCAGCTGGGAGGAACACTTGCGCCACCTCCAGGAAGTGTTGTTGGCCCTGCGCAGAGCAGGCCTCACAATCAAGGCCAGTAAGTGCCAGATTGGGCAGGGTTCAGTGGTGTACTTGGGGCACCAAGTAGGGAGCGGCAAGGTGGCCCCCCTACAACCCAAGATAGATACCATCCTGGCTTGGGAACCGCCCAAAACCCAGACTCAGGTGAGAGCCTTCTTGGGTCTCACGGGTTACTACAGGAGGTTTGTCAAGGGGTATGGCAACATTGTGCACCCCTTGACCTCGCTGACTTCCAGGAAGTAGCCGAGACTTGTGATCTGGACTGACGCCTGTCAGAAAGCCTTTGACACCCTGAAAACTGCAATGTGTACAGCACCGGTCCTCCAGGCACCCAACTTTTCCAAAGCGTTCATTGTCCAGACAGACGCTTCAGAGCATGGTGTGGGGGCTGTTCTAGCACAGATGAATGAGGAGGGCCGAGACTTACCTGTAGCCTTCATCAGCCGGAGGTTACTTCCCAGGGAACTAAGGTGGAGTGCGATAGAGCGTGAGGCATTTGCTGTGGTCTGGGCGCTGAAGAAGCTAAGACCCTACCTGTTTGGGACTCACTTCCGGGTTCAGACAGACCACAGGCCCCTCAGATGGTTAATGCAGATGAGGGGTGAAAACCCAAAGCTGTTGAGGTGGTTCATTTCCCTACAGGGGATGGACTTTACGGTGGAACACCGCCCTGGTACAGATCACGCCAATGCTGATTGTCTGTCCAGATTTTTCCGCCTTAGTGATGAGGACTCCCTGGGTGAAGGGTAGTTCTCCCCACATTTCAGCTGGAGGGGACACGTGTTAGACCTGGCATCATTGGCATGAGTCTCTCCTCCATTTTTTTCTGTTTGCCTCCTCTGTTTACGATGTTTTTGCTGGAATGTTGCTTTGGGCTGTGCCACTGCTGATCAGCGCCACAGTGCAAGTGCTCCCTATGTTAAATTGTTACATTGATTGGTGTTACCATGATTGGCTTGGTTGACTTACTGTTCAGACCCTAGTCTAGTGCACTGCGTGTGCCAAGGGCTTGTAAATTAACTGCTGCTGGTGGGCTTGCAGCACTGGTTGTGCCACCCACAGAAGCAGCTTGTAAAATGTGTCTCAGGCCTGCCATCGCAGAGCCTGTGTGCAGTCCCTGACTGCCATGTCGACTTGGCAAGGAAACCTACTTGCCAGTCTCTAAAACCTTCACTTTGCCACATTTCAGACACCTCTATGGTAGGCCCTAGGGCTGGGTGCATTGTGGGTAAAAGGTAGGTCATGCCCTGATGTGTGTGGCATGACCTAATAGTGAATTACAGCCATTTTCGTTTTTCACTATTGAAGGGCTACCTGCCTCCCTTAGGCCAGAGTGAGCAGACTGATTATTAACTCCATTATAATCTATCTGACTCAGGGAGCATGGTAGCAGGTCGAGTTTAGTATCCCTAAACTCAGAATTTAATAACACACCCTTTAGGATGGATGGTTTTTAAATTCTGTGTTTGAAAATAGCCCTTTTAGAAAGTGGCTATTTTCTTGTCCAACTATCCACCGGTCTCTGCTGGTTTGGTGTGTGTGTCAGGGGCTGGGTGGCTCCAGAGGTCTGAATGAGTCAGTGTGGGGTGAATGAGGCATCTACACTTAGAGTGGGGGAAGAGTAGTCCCTGGTAGCCTGCCCTGCCTGACACAATGCTGGCTCCACCTCCTGCCGGGCGACTGATAGCCCTGCTCCTGCCATTGACAATACTGGCTCCGCCTCCTGCTGGGCGGCTGAGGACCCTGCCCCGCTCAGTGAATAGGCCAGGTGCCTCTGCCTGGCAACACCCACAACAAACCTGGGATGGGGGGAATTTCCCTGCTTGAACAAAGCAGAAAAGGGGTATAAAAGAAGGACCCCTGAACCAAAGAACTCAGATCACTTCTGACAAGGAAACCTCTACCAAGGACAAGAAGCCTGCTGATCCAAGGACTTGCCTCCCCCTTCTGCCAGTGTGCTGTTTGCTGGGGGGAACCTGAAGCTGCTTCTTTATTTTTGCCAAGGAACAAGGAGAGAGGAACTTGGTGTGTACTCTCAAAAGCTTGCTAGAAAATCTCCAAGGGCTGGAAGAGTGCCAGCCTCCTGTTGAAGTCACAGGGCCAAAGGACTTCACCCTCTACTGAAATTGCTGGTTGCTGGAAAGTGTCATTTCCAGTGCACAGGGGAAATCTGCAGTCTCGACGTCGCCGACGCCGCCGAATCCAGCTCGACATCGTGAGTAACGGCTCCAGTGTTCCGAGTCTTCGACGCCGGCCGCCGGGCCCGATCGACGCCGGTAGCGATGCCAGGAGTAGTGAGTATCGGCTCCAGCTCCAAGTGACCCCGTCTTGACGCCGGTATCGACGCCACTGAGTAGTGAGTATCGGCTCCAGCTCTGAGCGACCCCGTCTCGACGCCGCTGCTGATCGCATCGACTCGACGCCCTTCTCGACGCCGTGAGCGCTGCTCCGGCCCGACACCTCTCGATGCCGCTGCGGATCTACCCGAATCCGAGGCACGATCGACGCCGACCTCGACGCCGACATCTCGACGCCGTGGATCATCGTTTTCTTCACTTCCAAAGGTACTGTGTTTGTGGGGTTCTGTTGCAACTCCAGGCTCGACGTAGCGCTCCTGTGGGGGTCACATTGTTGCCAAGAACTGTGTTTTCAGAAGAATACTTACTTTTGTTGCTAAAGAACTATTTCCTAAGAAGAAACTTTACCTGAACTATTATTTTTCCTTCCAAAGAGTATTTATTAAGATTGTGGTATATTCTTGTCGTTATTTGGTCTTGTGCTAAGCCTTATATAAAAATACTATTTTTATAATAACTCCTGTGTTGTGTCCATTTGTAGTGTATTCACTTTATTACTGTATGTGGTCATAAATGCTTAACACACTGCCTCTGAGATAAGCCTGTCTGCTCTGCCAAGCTACCAAGGGGGTGAGCAGGGGTTATCTGAGTGTGTAATCCCTTTGCCCTGACTAGAGAAGGTGGGTCCCTATTTGTCAGAAGTGTATACCTCTGCCAACTAGAGACCGCCGGTTCTAACACTATCACATTGGAATTTCTGACTACAGCGATCATCTACCACAGGAAATTACAATATCCTCAACTTTTACACCACATACCTTGCCAGCAAACGTTCTCAGTTTAGAATTTACAGCTATGGAAAAGAGAATAAAATGCAAAATAGACGACCCTGAAGGGTTTCTCATCCTCGCAAAACTATTGATGGAAGAGGCACAACTCGCAGACTCTGACAGCCTAAGGAGTTGGGAGATGTTTACAAGGAAATTAGGAAACAAATATGGTGTAAAAAAGGATTCACACACAAAGGGAAGCCCCGGCCTCGCCCAACCGAAATGTCCATTCCTTCACATCGAAAACAACGTGCAACTTAAAAAACTCAGAACATCGATAAACCGCACACTACGGAGACTAAAGAAAGATTAAGCGGACCACACGACCCTAGAAGAACTGAGGGCTCTGAAAGCCAAACGAAGGAAACTATTATGGTGCTAAAAAAAAAGACGCTGAAGGGGCCTTCTGGGCAAAACTCCTGTATGATATTAAAAATAACAATAGCGCTCAATTCTGGCTAAAGGTCAACACACTTGACAGTTCTCCCAATTTAGGCATTAACTCATATGTTACTGAAGAGGCTTGGACAACCTTCATACACACTCACTTTAATAAGGACCTGGAAACCCAATCCTATACCAACGCCCCCTCACCCGAAAGTGAACCCTAACATCTCAATTATCCATCAATTCAATTCCGGAACAATTTTTCAAAATTACGCATAAACACATCTGTAAAAGAATCTTAAAAGGCAGGCGTGAGGGAGCCCCTGGCCCAAACGGGATTCCGCCCATATTATACAAGCAAGACCCAGAATATTGGGCATCCATATTAAAACCAACCTTTGAATCAATCTTACGAACTTCTACGATACCATCTTCATGGAGGGGTTCGATCATCTCCCCCATTTACAAAAATGGCAATCGGGACAACCCAAAAAATTATAGGCTGGTAGCACTGCTTGATAATGAAGCAAAATACTACGCAGGACTGCTCCTACAAGAACTAACAACTTGGGCGGCGGAAACATCTGCAATCCCGTTAAACCAAATAGGCTTTTGTAAGAACATGGGCACTACCACGAACATCATGACCCTCTCATTAGTGATAGATGCCGCACTCGCCAAAAAACAGCCACTATACCTATGCTTTATTGACTATAGCACCGCATTTGACCACATAAACAGTAACCTATTGTGGCAAAAACTGGAAAAAATGAACATTCCATCACTACTCCTAAATCAGTTAATCCTTCTGCACAGCAACACCTGGGTCCAAGTCAAACTGGGCAGAGGATATCATTTATCAAAAATGATCCCAACAACCATCGGATTAAAGCAAGGCTGCGTACTTGCCCCACTACTCTTCAATCTTTTTATGGCAGAGCTTTCAACCATCCTAAACGGAAACAACTCACATGCACCAAAAATAGGCGGGCTCCAGCTATCTAATTTACTTTACGCAGATGACCTGGTACTAATAAGTCAGACACCGGTGGGCTTACAGCGACTGCTTGACTTAACATCTCAGTACTCTGAGGGGAACAAACTCAGAATCAGCAGAGAAAAAACAAAAACACTCTGTGTGAACTGGCGCAAAAAAAAGAAACAACCACAATGGTTTCTGGCGTCATGGAAACTAGAGGCAGTTCAAAGCTATAAGTACCTGGGAATCATGATCGACGATAAAGGGAAGTACACAGTGCAAATTGAGGCCATAAAAAAAAAGGGGCCTAATGATCGCTGTGGCGCTAAGAAATCTTAAGAACAGGGAGGAGCCTAGCGCGAGACCAAGATGGCCGCGTGAGCACAGAGCTCCCGCGACCCTCGTTCCCTCCGGCAATTATCCTGCAAAAATCCTGTGTCAAATATCCGGAATATTGGAGATGAACCACTGCTGAGGCGAGCGTCGTTGTCCGGACTGAAATTGTACACCGGAGACCGAAGTTGTGACAAGTGGAAGTTCGCGGCCTGTCCCCCGGGAGGTGCCCGGGTCTCGCGTTGGCATGGGCCCGGACACTAATTGAACAACAGCGGCCGTGTGTGGTGCGGACCATCGGATGGGGGCTGTGTACACTTTCACTTTCGTTTTCTTTTACAACTACGTGCCTCGGCCCGCGAGTGTCTTGGACAACAGTTGCCTGTAGCTCGGCCTGCACATGCATGGGCCTGCATCGGGGTCCCGGATCCAGCGGACCTCGTGCCAATTGCGTGGCTGAGCGGCCTGTTTTTTTACGCTGACTGTTCCGGGGTTGAGGATGTCGACCAAATCGGAAGCCGACAAACAGAAGCCCAAGAACACCAGGCGGGGGGGCTACACCCAAATCAACAATATGGATCGCTATGCCCAGCAAAAGGGATCGCCAAGCGGACCGGGGAAGCCACAGGAATCATCGAGAGACGGCTCGGTCCCCGCACTGGAATTGACACTGCAAGATATCATGGGCGCCATTGAGGAGATGAAGTCCTCTATTGGGCAACAGTTTGAGACCCTGGCACACAAAGTGGGCACCATCTCAGTTGACGTTAATTTGCTTCGCGCTGACCTGGGGAAAACTGATGAGAGAGTTAAATCGTTGGACCAAAAAACCACTAGCCTCACGGGGGATGTCTCTGATCTGCAAATAGAGGTCCGCACGCTGAGGACTACCAATGACCTCATTGCCCGCAAGATGGAGGATTTTGAAGGCCGGGCGAGGCGCAATAACGTGCGCATTGTTGGCGTTCCGGAGAAATCAGCGGACTTGTTTGTCAAGGACTTGGTGGTTAACCATTTGGCGCCTAAGGGCCTCAGCAAGTTCTTTGCGGTTGAGCGGGCCCACCGAGTCCCGGGCGGGAGGCCCAATGTGGGAGCCACCCCGAGACCGATCATCGCCAGGATCTTCAACTTCAGGGACCGTGATGCCATTCTGCAGGCGTCACGAGGGTCCGGACCGGTCACTTTCCAGAACACTGCAGTGAGTTTTTATCCTGACTTCACCCAGGCGGTGCAGAAGCAACGGCAGAGTTTCCTGGGGGTTAAGAGGAGGCTACGCGAGAGGGGCCTGAAGTATGCCATGCTCTTCCCAGCCAAGTTGCGCGTCGAGTACGAAGAACGAACCTTTTTCTTTGACTTGCCAGACGAGGTTGGGGAATGGCTCGACACATTGCCTCAGCGGCGGACTAGCGGGGACCATGCTGGCGGAGCGGAAGGAGGCCATGTCGCAAAAGAGTGAGGACTCTGGTGATTGAACATTCTGGCTAAGTTCGGGACAGTGGTTCGCTGATTTGTTTTTACTGCTAGCTATTGTCCGGGGGTGGCGAGGGTACAATGGGATCTCTTTCCTCCTACGGGGTTTCTTCTTGTAGATTAGCTTCTGCTAGGGCGACAGGCACACTGCAAGTTGGGGGGGCTTTTTGGCTTACGCAGGGGTGCAGGGTGGGGGGTGGTTTGGGTTTGCTGGAGTGTTTGTTGTTGTTTTTCATTTTGCAAGGTATCGCAATGCAAGTCTCGTGTGCTGCTCTCCGGGGTGGGCGGGGGTCTCTTGCCATTCTGTGATGGGGGGTAGGGGTTTGAATATACTTAGTTGGAATGTTAATGGCTTGGGGGATCGTATTAAGCGGGGGATTGTTTTGCAATTTCTGAAGAGGTGCTCTCCTGACATAGTTTTGCTGCAGGAGACGCATCTGATAGGCAACACGTGTCATGCTCTCAATAGAAAGGGTTATAAATTTATCGCGCACTCTGGGTTTTCCTCGGGATCTCGGGGGGCTGGAATACTTGTTAGGACCTCGCTGCCGTTTGAGATTGATTCTACTACTGTCGATGAGAGGGGGCGTTTTGTGGCGGTTGCGGGGAGGTGGGAGGGCAGGACACTGGTTTTGGTTTCTGTTTATGTCCCTCCTGGCCTGCAGACCGCCACATTTGCCGACTTGGGGAGGGCTATGTTGGATCTCCCCGAGGGCGTGTTGGTAATGGGTGGTGACTTTAATGCAGTTGGTTCCGGATTACTAGACAGACATCCGCCAAGGGACCCCGGGGGGGCGCAGAGATGGCTCCCAGATTTTACTGATACACTAGGTTTGGTTGACTGCTGGAGGCTGCTGCACCCCGCTCAGCGGCAGTACACTTTTCACTCTGGGGCACACGGCAGTCTCTCTAGAATAGATTATGTTCTCACCTTGGCTGCCCACGCTTCCCTGGTGTCCGAGGCTAGGCACATGGCCAGGGGCATCTCCGACCATTCGCCGGTGTGGATTTGTATGGATTTTGGCCGTGGAGCGGCAGGTAGGGTTGCCCCGATTAACCCCTGGTATTTTCGTGACCCCAGGACTCGTAGCGCGTTGCTGAAAGCGGTTGGTCTCTACTTTTCGGAGAACCTTGGCTCGGTTACCTCCGCGGTGTCTTTGTGGGAAGCGTTTAAAGCAGTACTTAGAGGGGAGGCCCTCTCCTTGATAGCGGATGTCAAACGTCGGAGAGATGCGGAGGTGGCGCAGATCGAGGCTGAGATAGTGGCATTCGAGTCTGTCCTGGAAGACGAGGTTACGGCGGAAACACTGCATAAGTTGAGATTAAAACAGTCTGAATATAAAGCACTGGTGACAAACGCGGCAAAGATTCTCAGCAGGGAACAACAAGGGCGATTGTATGATGTGGCGACAAAGCTGGGAAATTAATAGCGTGGTTAGACAGGAAAGAACGAGTGAATAGAGTTGTGCCAGAAATACTGACGGATGGCGGGGATATTGTTACAGAACCCGATGGGATAGTCCAGTGTTTCGCGGACCACTTCCGCATGGTCTATACGTCCATGTCGGACAAGCCGGAGGCAGACTCGCATGAACTGCTGCGAGACATTGCCCTGCCTTGTCTATCCGACGTCGACCGGGGAGGACCTTGATGGTGACATCACCGCGGATGAGGTTGCAGTTGCTATCCGCTCGCTACACCCGGGCAAGGCCTCGGGCCCGAATGGCTTGCCGATCGAGTTGTATAAACTCAGGCCGGATAAGATTGCTCCGTATTTGCGAGATATGTTTGTAGAGGCGCGGGAGCATGGGTGTCTCCCATTTGACCAACGCCTGGCGACAATAGTGGTTATACATAAAGATGGCAAGCCCCGGAACAGATGCGGATCGTATAGGCCAATCTCCCTACTCAACGCTGAGCCAAAAATCCTCGCCAAACTGTTGGCTAACCGTTTGATCAGGGTCATTGGGGACTTGATCCACCCGGACCAATCCGGGTTTATCCCACACCGCAACACTGCGTTGAACCTCAGGCGACTCCATGGCGTGCTTGCGAGGGTTGGGACGATGCGGGAGTCGGCCATCTTGGTGTCACTCGATGCCACGATGGCTTTCGACACTGTGGAATGGCCGTATCTGTGGGCAGCGCTCACAAAATTCGGCTTCGGACCGGGTTTTATAGGCTGGATTAGACTACTTTATGAGGAACCTTTGGCTAAAATTGCGGTGAACGGTAGGGCGTCATCTCCGTTCGAGCTTGGGAGGGGCACCCGGCAGGGTTGTCCTCTGTCGCCACTATTGTTCGCCCTCGCCCTTGAGCCACTGGCGGCATGGATTAGATGGCAGCCAGACATAAAAGGGATCCGATGGTCGCCAGACCACGAGGACCGTATTTCTTTGTATGCAGACGACATTTTGTTATACTTGACCTCACCAAGGAAATCCCTCATAGTGGTCTGTGACGTTTTGAATTCTTTTGGTAGAAACTCGGGTCTCGCCATTAATTGGGGAAAGTCGCATCTATATGTTCTCAGTGGAGACACCCCTACCGTCCCGCGGAATTGCTCCATCCAGATCGCCCAGCGGGGCTTTCTGTACTTGGGGATATATATTTCCACCGATCCCTCTGTCCGATACGAGAAGAACCTACTCCCTCCATTGTCACGCTTGAGACGGGACGTTGCGGGTTGGAGGCGGCTACCGCTCTCCCTCTTAGGCCGCGCCGCATTGTTTAAAATGATGTCTCTTCCCCGATTTCTCTACGCCTTACAGAACACCCTAGAGTTAGTTCCTGCCTGTTATTTTCGTGAGGTGGAGAGCCTCCAGCGCTCGCTGTTATGGGACGGTCGACCGCGTATAGCTATAGCAAAGTTGACCCTTCCATGGTACGACGGGGGGATAGCACTCCCTGACATCAGAAGATATTATTGGGCTACCCAATTGGGAGCGATTAACCACGGTGTTTACGGTCCGGCGTTGAACCCTGGGTTTGCTATGGATCGGTGGCTGTTGCGCGGGGGTAATTATCTTAGGGCGCTGTATTCCAAATCATTGGATGGGTCCCTCACAGGACCAACCAAGACGGCAGTGCATGTGTGGAAGGCGGTTACAAACTCGTTGGGCTGGAAGGACAGACTTACCCAGGCTACTCCGCTTTTTGAATCCGATATACTAGGGAAATTATGGCACACGAAAGGGTTTGAGAAGTGGGACCTAATTGGGATTTCTAGAGTTGGGGATTTGCTGACTAAGGGTAAGGTGAAATCGTTTGCGATGCTGCAGACGGAGTACGAATTAGGGGGCACTGAATACTTTCGATATGCCCAGGTGCGTCACGCTCTGCTATCTGTCTGCGCCGAGGGGGAGGTCGTGCCTGAGTCTTCTCCGTTGGAGGATCGGATTCTGGATGGTCATATGCCGGAGAGTACAATCTCTTTGATTTACAGGAAGCTTGTAAATGTTCGGACCGACCTCCTCCTTGATGTGCGAGAACAATGGACTAGGGATGGTCTCGAACTGGACGATGAGGACTGGCAATATGCCATCTCCTCTCCGAAGGAGGTTGCGATCCCGGCTAGACTGCGGCTGGTGCAGCTTAAGATACTTCACAGGGTATATGTCACGGGGCCCCGCCTGATTCATATGGGTTTCTCTGACGATGGCTTATGCAAGAGAGGCTGTGGGATGTTGGGCACCTTTCTACACATTATTTGGAGTGTGGGGAGATCGCAGAGTTCTGGAAACAAATTCATGATGTGATGGAAGAGGTCACGGGTATCGCACTCTTCCCGGAGGCAAGACGATGCCTATTGAATGTCTGGGGTCCCACCGACTATGATGCCGCTCAGACCCAATGGGTGACCCTGGGGAATATGGTGGCGAAGCGAGATATTGCGCAGCTGTGGGGATCCCAGAGACCTCCCACCTTGGTAACATGGATGGAAAATATGGACTGGGGCATGTTCCGGGAGAAAACGGTGTACAGTGCCCGAGGCCGCCCTAAGAAGTGGCATAAGATATGGGGGCAATGGAACCATTATAGGGGAGATATTTGTGTGCCCCCGGCTACTGAGATGCTCGATGTGCAACTTTCCCCCTAGCCCTACTCCCAACTATATACGTAAAACTGTTCATCACATGGAGTCTGTACCCCTGCTTTCCCCTCACTTCTTTGGCGTGGCGTACTGCTCCGCTGATGGGAGTGGGACCTCGCCCCGGCTGAGAACTAGCGCATGCTTATTATATGCTTTGCCTTGCTTGTGTTATTATTTTTTGGTTTACATTAAAACTAAACCTTTGTTACTCCTGATGTACGGATATGGACCTTCCTACGTATTGTTCTCATCGTGCTGCCGGACCTTCGGGATGTCGGCTGAATAGCTGTGTACCATGTTGACGTAAATAAAGGTTTTTAAAAAAAAACAAAGAAATCTTAAGAACAACATCTCTGGTCCAAACCTCCTTCCCTTAATTAGAGTGATCCAGGCAAAACTTCTACCGTCGATAACTTACGGAAGCGAAGCCATGAGAGGGAGAGACGCAGATATACTGGACCACACAATAACAAAAGCAATTTGAATGATCTTTGGGCTTCCAAGGTATACATCCCCCGCACAATTGAGACTGGAGTTCGGGCTTCAAAGGCAAGAGCTTGCCCGCAGAGGGGCATTCATCAAAAGCTGGTTTAAAATCAAAAGGGGCCCGTCTGACTCACTAAACATGCACCTATGGAAAGAACTGAAGGATAAGGGGACTTGCCCAGCCCGAAATTATCTGGACAAATCACTCAGCCAACTGGGATTGCAGGAACTTTGGGAGCTACCAACAACAACTGCTAGCTTTAAAAAAATCGTAAATAAAGTGATAAAAAAAGAGTCACTTATACAGGATAAAGCTGCCCTGTCAGAGCGCTCCCACGGCTGGTTTACCTTACACACCTACAATATGGCCTCACCTCAAGCGTACCTCCTCACTAGCTTCTCAAGAGCGACAAAAGAGAAATTCTTGAAACTCCGCTTAGGCTTACTACCATCTGCATATCATATGCCACCTTGGCTACGTCCCCCGTTGCCCGCAATTTGCCGCCTCTGCGGGGAAGGGGAGGAAGATATAGTGCACCTACTGACTATCTGCAAGGCCCTAAAACCGGCCCGACGAACTCTGTTGAGACCCATCTTCAACATGAAAGCCATTCGAACCTGCAGACAAGCAGTAAAAGCATCCTTCTCTGGTGAGGATGTCCAACTAAGCTGTCAGTTGGTAAAATACTTATCTGCTGCAGAAGCAACCATGAAAAAGGCAGGTTCCCTGGTCGCAGATTGAACCACAGCCGAACTGCTTGCGGCTCCTTGAGCTATCCTACATAGGCTAACTCTTGTACTGCCGGCCTAACCAGGAAATATAGTAATATCAGGACTAGCAGATCCCGCGCTTTAAAGGACTGTACAGCTGCTGTAGAACTGTCATTTTAGTAAACGTTAAAGAACATTACATTATGTACCCAAAATGCTATTATTAGGTCCGCACCCTGCACTTTTCATCTCCACACCCTTAGACTGTCTAACAACGTCCTTTGTACTCCAATGTTACCTTTGGGCTTTCATTTTTTTACTGAGATATTCTCATTTTAACGTGTTAAAAAAATGTAATGTACGATTGTAAAGGTTTTAATTAACTGCACAATATATTTTACTTACAACCCGTATGCAGCATAAATTCAACATGCTGGGCTGGTGCTGGCCAAACGCCTCATGTTTTAAAAAATATTTTTTTTTTAATGATTTTGTTATTTGTAACAATAGCAATTGGCACATCGTACATTAGCATTCAGTGGCATCAACTTTGTTACATCATTACATTTTTTAGCAATTACAACATTTGCTCAGACAGCGGGTATGGCTGTGTGGTGGTGCCCATGAGTTGCGCATGACCTGAATCATAGTGTGCGTCCAAGACAACTAGACTGCCTTCATTTTTATTGTGTAATGAGTAACACATAAGGCCTAGTACTGTTTAGGTGACCACGATGAGCAGTGTATTTGGTAACTTGGGGAGAGGGCATGAAACTAGGAGCTGAATTGGAGTATCCCATTTGTCTGTGTGTGTATGTCACCTATTGCACCTACCAACCAGCCCGGGGGCGCGGTTATGTAGTAGTTGGTGACAGGTCAAGTGTCTTTGATTGGTATGGAAGCACAGATCGCGCGCGCGGTGTCACTCAACCGGGTTAGACGCCAGTGGGGCCTGGCCTGGCAGGTCTGCGCTCTGCTGTAGCGCTGTCAGGATTGCATCCCAGTTTGCGAATAAAAGTATTTTCCTGAGGCCAATTGTTCCTTCACACCGGATCGATATGCTTTCTGCTCTGGCCCACGCAAGTGTGGAGTGTCTCCATGCCTGTATGCGCGGGGGGTCGGGCGGCCTCCTTTTTTTGTGATTAGTCTTTTGGCTGCCACTATGCCTAGGTGTAGTAACCTGGAGGTTACCTTAGTGTTACGTGTTCTGCAGAATTCGTGTAACAAGAATGTCAGCCAGTCAAAGGGTATGTCTCTCTCTGTGCAGTTATGGAGCGCGTCCGCTACCTCCCTCCAATATGTGGTGAGGCTGGTGCAATTCCAGAGCATATGTATAAGATCAGCATCAAGGGTGGCGCATCTAGGACAGGCGGAGTCAGCACAGTTGAAATATCTGTTGATTTTGGCAGGCGTGAATTACACTCTCTGAGTGATGTAATACTGTATTTGCCTAAATCTCATGTTCCTGGGATCTGTACTGGGCTGGCCAGCACTTGCGCCCATTCTGTGTCTGAGAATTGCTGGCCCAGATCATGTTCCCACCTGTGTCGAAGTGGGTCTAGACTTATCGCTGCGTGCTGTCTCAGTGAGGCTGCGAACCACCACGTAAGGTGCGGACCTTGTCCCATGACATGCAAGTATTATATGGTGAGGTGTGTTTGTGGCTCAGTGGTAAGATTGCCCCATTTCACTGCAAGCATAGTTACCAGTGAGCGATACAGGAGGAATTGAACTGCGGGGAGGCCCTCGTCCTCTATCAGCGTCGCAATAGAGATCTCCCAAGGTCTGTATTTCCGCGTCGTGCCAGTGTTGTAACTCGATGGCTGTGAGTGTAAACTGGCCTCTGGGAGGGCTTTCTAAGGCAGCGCGGAGGTGTAGGGCGTTGTACTTCGGGTTATGTAGAGGCTCCTTCGGTAGCATCTTTATGCCACGTTCAGCATCAGCGGTACTGGGGGTCACGTCCTTGCACCAGGGTAGAAAAAGCTTGAGGAACTGGGGTAGCGTGTATGGTGGACATGTAGTCGCCGTGTCTTCCAGTTGGCGGTCTGCCATTTATCTGGCGATCCATTGGAGTTGCGCTGCCAGGTAGTAGTGCTCAAAACATGATGCTGCTAGGCCCCCTGGTCCATGGGCAAATATAATTTCTTTGCCGCCACCCTGTGCTGACCAGAGCCTCATATGAAGTCTCTAGCCATTTTTCTAGAGTGGTGAAGAAGGAGGTAGGTATATAGGTCGGCAAGTTGACAAAGTAGTACAGGAACCTCGGCAGGGCCACCATTTTCACAAGTGCCTCTCTGCCTGTAACAGCGAGCGGGAGTGTGCTCCATAATTGCATCTGGGATCTGATGGCTGTTAGCATCCTGCCTAGGTTGCCATTGAATAGATATGGTGGCTGGCGATATCTTTGTGTCAGGAACCAACGAGCTGGCGCCTGCATGGGACTACACTTCCCAGAAAGCCCGGTCCGGCGGGGAGGGGCGGAGCTACGTCTGTAAATTAGGACGACATGCGCCAGAGAGGCGTGCGTTATTTTTTGTATTGCGAACCCGTTATTCCTCGGACCAAGTCACGGAGAGAAGCTCACGTCGTAGCGTCCCCTTCAGCCCGGTCCCGTTTCCTTTGAAGAGTCTGGTGTTCGGCAGCCGTCGCTGCACCTGCGGAGAAGACCGCGCTGGCAAATACAAAGGAGCACGAAGGTGAGCCGGGGACTGCGGCTTAGTTCCGGTGCCCGCATATCCCTCCGTCGAACTCTCAAACCGTTGCCGGTCTACAAGTGCCGCAGGGCCGAAGAGGCCTGAGAACCCCAAAGCACTGAAGGTAAGCGCACTGTGACAGTTTCAGAGTACGAAGGAACTAGGTTTCGTACCGGGTCGTTCCTTCAGCGGAGCGGCTTACATCACCCTCCTCCCGCGTCTACTTGGCTAACCCAGGAGGACGAGTTTTAGCGCGTCTTTTTGGCAGACGCGCCTTCTCAGGATCACAGGATTACCGAGTCACTGAAACTTTAGAGATAGCACGCTCTCTCACGGAAGCCTTCTGTTGTGGTGCACTTCGACTTTCAGCTATATAGAGGAAGGTCATAACCTGGAGGTTTATTACGAGACTCTCTCAGCGACGGGGTTGATGAATCTAAGCAAGTCCTGAGGGGGTGACAGTTAACCCATTTGTCCTACACCTACATTTCACGCTGCATGTCGCTTCCTATAGAAAAATGTTTTTAGGGTATGAGGTAATACCACATGTAGAAACCTAGGAGGTTGCAGCCGGTGGTTGTTGGTGTGGCCAGACAGAAGTAGGCTAGTGAGAATTATTGTGTGTAGAAATGCATGCCCCTGTGTTGTCTCCATTTCGCTGTGTTTTGTTTTACAGGTTCAAATCCCTGCTGTTCCCTTCCCTTTCCTTCCCTTACTTGATCGCCCTAATACTCTGTGCAATCATTGTAGGAGTTGGGGATGTCAAGGAGTGGAACCCCTATTGCGACGCACGAATCCTGAGGAGCCTCCGTTTCCAAGCTAGATCGTGACAGAATAACGCACCCACGAATTCTGCTTCTCCCGATTCGTGCGCCGCAGTACAGGGCGAACATGGAGGAGGTTTTAGGGGCCTTGGCTCTGGTCTAGCAGGAGTTGGCTGCCTCCAGGGCTGAGACCGCGGCCCTGCGAGAAAGGGTAGAGAAACTCACCAGAAAACCGTTCGAGGTAGCTTCAGGGAGCCCACAAATACATGTTTCTGTTCCTCCTCCCATTCCATTAGCCAGCCCCTGAAGGTATGCGGGGGACCCCCGAAAAATACAGGTATTCTTGACCCAGATTATGATGCATTTCTCATGTAAACCGTCCTCCTTCCCCACCCACCATTCTAGGGTGGCTTTCGCCATTTCGTACCTAATCGGGGATGCCGCCAACTGGGCTGTACCCCTGGTCCGAAACAATGACCCAATTTTGTCGGACTGGGAAGGGTTCAGAGCAGCGATCGAAGGGGTGTTCGACAGAAGAACTACCACATTCAGCGCCGACAAGGAACTCTTAGAGCTGAAACAGGGGGGGGGGGGCGATTTGGTTACCTACTTAACCTCTTTTAATAGACTGGTGGCGGAAGCAGCTTGGCCAGAGGAAAAAAGGATGTCCCTTTTTTATCAAGGCCTCTGCCATGAACTGAAAGATATTATAGCCAGGATAGACCCACAACCCCGAACCTGTACCGATCTCGTCGGGCTTGCATTACGATTGGATGGTCGTATCTCTGATAGAGGGGGAGACAGGCAAAAAGGGGATAAGTCTGGGTACGTTCCAGAGAGGAACCTGAGGAGGGAGGCCCAAGGGGGGGAAGCCGCAACAGAACCTATGGAAGTGGGAGCCATATGGGCACCGTTCTCACGGAGCGAGAGAGAAAGCAGACGTACACTAGGGTTGTGTATGTACTGCGGCAAGAAGGGACACTACGTTAGGGAATGCCCCGCCAGGCCCAAGACACTGGGGGGAACTATAGAGGCAAGAAGTCAGTAGCCGCAGCATCGAACACCTAGCTTGGCAGCGTCTCTGCGGTTCCATTAAGGCAGGGGATAGACAAGGAATGGAAGATCCCTTCCTTGGCTACCACTCAGGTGAAGACGACAGAAAACCATTTGGTGCTCTTGATGGAACTAGAGTACCAACAACACTTCTTCCAGGTAAAGGCCATGTTAGACTCAGGGGCTACGGGGAACTTTATAGATAATGGGTTGGCACGTCTCTTACGCCTACGGCGAACGCCCCTGGAGACCCCTGAAGAAGTGTTGGCAGTGGACGGCAAGCCCCTCAAATCGGGTCTCGTCAAGGAAAAAACAAAGCAGTAGGATTGTCAGTGTGTACCGTTGAGAGCATGCTGCGACTATCGCGTACTAAACAAGAATACCATCCGTAATCGATACCCCCTACCCCTTATACCTGTTTTGTTGGACCAATTTCGGGAGGCCAGGTTCTATACTAGGCTGGATCTGAGAGGGGCGTACCATTTGGTACGCATGCGAGAGGGGGATGAATGGAAAACGGCCTTTAAAACACGCTACGGCCTGTTCGAGTATACCGTAATGCCGTTTGGGTTGTGTAATGCCCCTGCGGCGTTCCAGTATTTCTTGAACGACGTGCTGAAGGAGCACATAGACCATACAGTGGTCATCTATATAGAAGACATACTCATTTACTCCAAGACAGAGGAAGAACACCAGGGCCATGTCATTCAGGTTCTAGAAGCCCTGAGGAAACACCAACTGTATTGTAAACTATATAAATGCGAGTTTGGGGTGTATGAGGTAGAGTTTTTGGGGCTGATGCTCTGTCCGGATGGCTTGGGCATGGCAGAAAGGAAGGTACAGGCAGTAAGGGACTGGCCGGGGCCAACCAACGTCAAAGGGGTGCAGAGATTCCTGGGGTTTGCCAACTATTATCGCAGATTCATTCAGGATTTCTCACACAAAGCACTGCCTATTAAACGGCTTCTTAGAAAGGGAACTGCCTTTGAATGGACTCCGGAAGCGGCTGCCGCCTTCGAACTTTTAAAAAGGGCCTTTACCTCGGCACCGATTCTCAGGCACCCCCTTTTCGACGCTCCCTTCATTGTAGAGGCCGATGCTTCCGACGAAGCGATAGGGGCCATCCTCTCCCAAAGAGACAAACATAATGGACAGTTGCACCCGGTAGCTTATCTGTCCAAAAAACTGAACCCGGCAGAAAAGAATTACAATGTTGCTGAGAAGGAGCTGTTATCCATAAAAAAGGCCTTCGGGGAGTGGCGTCCGTATTTATGGGGAGCCCGGTATCCCATCACAGTGTACTCCGACCACAGAAACCTACAGTACCTTAAAACTGCTCGGCACCTGTCCCAACGGCAAATGAGGTGGATGCTCTTTTTTGAAGAGTATGACTTTATCATCACCTTCAGGCCCGGAGCAGAAAACCGCAAGGCTGACTCCTTGTCTCGTTTAGAGACCGACAGAGACCGGATCGCCGTCCCTCCGGTGGCCATCCCTCGAAGGTGGTGTGCGTCCTCAAGGCAGACCAATACCTGGACGAGGTGCGATGTTATAAGACCTCACAAGAATGGGAGGAATGGGCCAAGGCGACGCCAAACCACACCCTGAAGCAGGGGCTGCCGTTCCAGGATCAATTGTTGTATCTACCGACGGTGCCGTTGAGGAAGGAAGCCTTTGCCTGGTGCCATGATTCCCCATTGGCCGGCCATCCAGGTTTCCAAAAAACCGTCCAGTTGCTGAGAAAGCACTTCTGGTGGGACTCGTTGGCTCGAGATGTCAAGGGATGGGTTTCTAGGTGCGAGAGTTGTGCGCGAGGAAAAAGCGAGACGACGAAGAAAAAAGGAAAACTTATCACCATGCCGACTCCTCACCTGCCGTGGCAACACATCAGTTTGGATTTTGTCACTGGTCTGCCCATGGACCAGGGGTTTACTGCGCTTCTGGTGGTAATAGACAGCCTGACCAAGATGGGCCACTTTATTCCCTGCAAGAACCTGCCCACGGCCGGACAGACCGCACAACTGGTGCTTCAAAACGTGGTTAAGTTACACGGACTCCCGAAAGTCATGGTGTCGGACAGGGGTCCCCAGTTCATCGCCAGCTTCTGGAGGAGGTGGTGCCAGGCCCTGCACGTCGAGTCAGCTGTGTCTACCAGTTTCCACCCACAGACGGATGGGCAGACCGAGAGGCTTAACCACACCCTGAAGAAGTATCTGAGGTGTTACGCCAACTAAGCACAAGAATCTTGGGTTTCTCTGCTCTGGATGGCTGAGTTGGCCTACAACAACACCTCTCACAGCTCTACGGGAGTTTCTCCGTTTACTGCGAACTACGGCTTTAGTGCCCGCATCCTGCCCATCACCTTACCGGCCGACATAGCGGACCAGCCCTCTGTACACGCTCATCTCGAGGCCCTACTTGCGGTACACAAGATGGTGAGGAGACATCTGCTGCGGGCCAAGCTGACGTATAAAGGTTGGGAGGATAGCCACAGAATAGATGGACCTCAGTACAAGATAGGGGACATGGTGTGGTTGTCCACAAAAAACATCCGGTTCAAACTGCGCAGTGTGTTTCATCCCAGATACATAGGCCCGTACCAAGTGGTAAAAAAGATTAACCCGGCAGCGTATCGCTTACGATTACCGGGTTACCTCCGGATTCATCCTGTGTTTCACTGCGGTCTCCTGAAACCAGCCGTAGGGGCACGGCGGAAAACACCTCCTCCGATCTCCATTAACGGGGGAGTGGAATAAGAGGTGAAGAGTATATCGGACTCCAAGTACAGGCGAGGGAAACTGTGGTTTCTGGTGTCCTGGAAAGGCTACGCCTCAGAGGACGACTCGTGGGAACCCTGCACCAATGTACATGCCCCGAGGGCGGTCAGGGCCTTCTACCGCAGACACACCACTAAACCAGGTTCTAGGAGGCGCCGGGTAGGGGGACCAACTGTCAGGAACCAACGAGCTGGCGCCTGCATGGGACTACACTTCCCAGAAAGCCCGGTCCGGCGGGGAGAGGCGGAGCTATGTCCGTAAATTAGGACGACACGCGCCAGAGAGACGTGCGTTATTTTTTGTATTGCGAACCCGTTATTCCTCGGACCAAGCCACGGGGAGAAGCTCACGTCGTAGCGTCCCCTTCAGCCCGGTCCCGTTTCCTTTGAAGAGTCTGGTGTTCGGCAGCCGTCGCTGCACCTGCGGAGAAGACCGCGCTGGGAAATACAAAGGAGCACGAAGGTGAGCCGGGGACTGCGGCTTAGTTCCAGTGCCCGCATATCCCTCCGTCGAACTCTCAACCCGTTGCCGGTCTACAAGTGCCGCAGGGCCGAAGAGGCCTGAGAACCCCAAAGCGCTGAAGGTAAGCGCACTGTGACAGTTTCAGAGTACGAAGGAACTAGGTTTTGTACCGGGTCGTTCCTTCAGCGGAGCGGCTTACATCATACTCCTCCCGCGTCTACTTGGCTAACCCAGGAGGACGAGTCTTAGCGCGTCTTTTTGGCAGACGCGCCTTCTCAGGATCACAGGATTACCGAGTCACTGAAACTTTAGAGATAGCACGCTCTCTCACGGAAGCATTCTGTTGTGGTGCACTTCGACTTTCAGCTATATAGAGGAAGGTCATAACCTGGAGGTTTATTACGAGACTCTCTCAGCCAGGGGGTTGCTGAATCTAAGCAAGTCCTGAGGGGGTGACAGTTAACCCATTTGCCCTACACCTACATTTCACGCTGCATGTCGCTTCCTATAGAAAAATGATTTTTAGGGTATGAGGTAATACCACATGTAGAAACCTAGGAGGTTGCAGCCGGTGGTTGTTGGTGTGGCCAGACAGAAGTAGGCTAGTGAGAATTATTGAGTGTAGAATTGCATGCACCTGTGTTGTCTCCATTTCGCTGTGTTTTGTTTTACAGGTTCTAATCCCTGCTGTCCCCTTCCCTTTCCTTCCCTTACTTGATCACCCTAATACTCTGCAATCATTGTAGGAGTTGGGGATGTCAAGGAGTGGAACCCCTATTGCGACGCACAAATCCTGAGGAGCCTCCGTTTCCAAGCGGGACCGTGACAATTTATATGCCTAGGTATCAGAATGTGACCGCACTCCATTGCACCCTCTCACCATTAAGCACAAGGCCCGGGTCGTGGTTTCCTTTGCCGAAGGTGTATAGTTTAGACTTGCCTACTTTCACCTTCAGCCCTGATATGGCCGCAAATTCCCGGAGGATCTGGGCCAGCTGTCCGGCACATCATTTATGTCCCTGAGAGAGACCAGCAGGTCATCTGCGTATAATGACACTTTGTGTGTGCCATCACCTAACGGGATGCCATCATGCAGCTGCGTCCTTATCGACTCCGGAAGAGGCTCCATCGCAAGCGGGAAGAGGAGTGGGGACAGCAGGCAGCCCTGCTGCGCCCCTCGTCGCACTGGGACTATGTCTAATACGTATGGTCTCCTCTTCACCCTTACCACTGGGTTTGTGTAGAGCAGGCGGGTCAGCTTTTGGAAAGTGGGGTCTAGTTTGTATCTTTTTAGGGTTGCAAACATATAGTCCCATTCTAGAGAGTCGAACGCCTTCTCAAGATCAAGTACGAGGCAGCCTACTCTCACCCATGTGCTCGTGGAGTAAGCTGCGATCCGAAAGAAGCAGCGCCGGCTGAGTGAGGTGTTCCGGGATGGCACAAAGCTGTTTTGGTCTGTGTGGACCAGGGTGGGGACCACTTATGCTAGCCAATTTATAGTCGGTGTTGAGTAGGGTCAGGGGCCTGTAGGAGCTCATGTCAGTTGGGTCCCTAACGGGTTTGAGCAGTGATATCAAGTGTGCCTCGCGCAGGGAAGGAGGGAACTGTCCCATCTCTACAGCAGCGGCATAGAGGGTGTGTAACCGCGGCACTAGCGATACCTGATATGCCTTGTAGTACTCTGCCGGGAGCCCGTCAGGCCCTGGAGTCTTCCCCATGGCCAGGGACGAAATTGCCTCCTTGATCTCCTCTAGTGAGATCGGCTCATTGAGCGTCTCATTGTGCGCCGGCGTCGCCTCGGATAGTTGTATTCTGTCTAGAAAGGCTGTTAGGGTATGTGCATCGCAGCAGCCTTGGGATTGATACAGCTGGTTGTAGTGCTGTGTCATAGATGTGTGAATGTTGCGCTGTGTGCGTACTAGGATCCCTGTGTTAGTGCGCAGTTGTGACAATTAAGGGGTTCTATCAGCTCGGCGTGCTCTGTGCGCAGCGTCCCCAGGCGATGACTGTTTGTCCCCCCACCCTCCCCATCTGCTTCGTATCACAGTAGCTGCTCTTCTATTTTACTGAGGGCAGCGTTTAGTTGTCTGCGTATGTTCCAGGTTGTTCCCAAAGTGCTCCCTGGTTGTGACTTTAAAGGCTTCCCATTCCACTAGCATGTCTCCTCCAGTGCCTTCGTTGACCTCAAAATATTCGAGGAATGCTGTTCCTAGTGGCGAGCAGAATGCTGGGTCTTCTAGTGCTGCAGTGTGGAGTCTCCACGTGGGGGGCGTTCAGGTTCCCAGGTGAGCTGCAGTGTTTGGGGGTTATGGTCGGAGCGCGTCCTGCCTATATATTCTATCCGGTGGATCAGGGGAAGTAGTGCGGGAGGTCCCACTATTCAATCTAGGCGTACGTGTAGTCCATGCACCGCTGTGTAGTACGAATAGACCCAGGTGTCAGGGTTGAGTATACGCCATATGTCTAATAGTGCCCAGTGAGTTAGCCAGTCTGCGAGGGCCTGCGCATTGGTTGCTGCTGTGGTTCTGGTATGGGGCGGGAATGACCTGTCTAAATCTACGCTAGGCACAGAATTAAAGTCCCCTCCAAGGAGCCAGGGAATTCGATTCCACTTGGCTAATATCTCAGTTAGGCTGTCTAAAAAGGAGGGCTGGCTGACATTCGGGGCATAGATGGAACCGATGAGTATCAGTTGGCCGTTGAGTCGCCCACTAACTAATGTGTCCCTGCCTGCAGGATCAATCAATACGTGAGGACACCCCGTGCATGGGCCGAGTAGTTTATGCCGTTCACTTGGTCTCTCCATCTACTGCATAGGCGCTCTAATTCCATTTGGGACATGTGTGTCTCTTGAAGTAGCGCGATACCGGTAGACCTGCGCTGTAAGTAGGTGTATATTGAGTATCTACGTGCCGTGTGTGACATGTGACTAGGTGGGGTTGTTTCGGCCCTCGGGCTGTGTTCTGATTGCATGCCACCCCAGCCAATCCTTCGCGCAGAGGACGGGTGTGTGTTGCACATGTCCCTTTGCGCAGCGTTTGGCAAGCTCTCTTCACGGCAGCGTGCGGGACTGCGCTGTTTATTAAGGCAGAAATGTAGAAAACATGTTAATTACATAACATTTTGCCAGGTTAACAGGTACTTGCGTGTGCTGTTTTTTGTAGGGCACTGTAGTTCACAGAAAGTCATATGAGGCCATCCGCTGTCTGTGATGTGACATCTGGCAGCTGATATTCTTCGGGGTCATCGAGCCTGGGGGGCGTGGAGGCACTGGTGTCTGAGGATCTGGTTGGGCTCGGGTGGCGATCGGGTTTCTGTACCGCAGCTCCTAGCATTGCAGCCACGTGTATTGCCTCCTGCCTCACCATTCTTCTCTGCTCTAAGTTGGGAGCAGTGGAAGTTGCGGCGGCGTCTGTTCGGTGGCCTGGGGCGCCCACCCCGTTGTCGTCTTCGTTTGTTGAGTTTCCTCAGCGCTTCTTCCACGTGTGGCCTAGGCCCTGTCCATGATTCTGACTCTTGCAGCCAGTCTCAAGCTTCGGAAGGCGAATCGAAGAAGCGCACTACGCCTTTTGCGACCACTTGTAGTCTGGCAGGGAATAGTAACGAGTAGTTGAGATCAAGGTCATGTAGTTGCCGCTTCACTGCGGCGTATGCACCCCTGTGCTGCTGTACTTGTTGTGAGAAGTTGGCCTGGCATATGCTGGTCACTAGTTATAGTGGCCACCTTGCACCAGTCCAATTCGACTCTTATGGTAAATAGGTTTAAGACAACCTTTTAAAGAAAGCTGTCCTGTGGTAGCTGTGGAGAGCAGCCTTCAGGCTAAGTCTCAGAGGAATGTAAAGCAGCTTGTTTTACCTTATAATCTCTTGAATTACCAAATGAAAGGACACCACACAGGTATATGTATCAAATATATATGTATTTATTTCTAGACACACTCTACTAATCTCTTTATGAGATTAGAAGCCAGGTACACATTCAAATGTCAACGTTTCACAATAAATTAAGCACAAATATGGCTGGAGCCCTAGGGGCGTACCAGACCATATACTAAAAAAATGGTATAAGGATATCGACTTGCAAAATGACAAGACCTAGGGCCTGGAGAAACGCTGGGGCTTCACTAGTGCAGTGTTAGCAGGTAAGTAACAGGCCCACGGGAGACGCGTGCAGTGTGTGAACACAGCCGCGGGTTCCCTATTGATTATAATGGTGCAAGTCGCGGTTTGATTTTTAAAGTTCTAGGGTACTTCGAGGAAGACAACAAGCAAGCCACTTACAAGGTAAGTACTTCGAGGGCCAACACACACTAGGGCACCGGAGTGCTCAAGTTACCTCACCTAGGGAAGCCGGGTGCATAGGTGTCTTTTGGTATCGGGTTGCGTCGCTGTTTTCTATGGAGACCAGAGAAGACTGGCTGCTTGCGTCGCCTGAAGAAGTGTCCGGTGGAATCCGAAGGTGGATTCAAGATGCTGAAGACCTGAAAATTCAAGGAACAGTGTTCAAGGTTACTTGCCAGTGACCGGTGGCCAGCAAGATGGATGACCATAGATGTCGCGTCGATTCAGGTCGTCGATGGTGTTTTGACTCTTCGCTCACGGGGTCCAGGAGGGATCGACGATGACCAGCAGCTGGATTTGGAGTGTACCACGACGTCTATAGCTGATGGCGGTGTCGGCAACTGGATTGGAGCCAACAAGCCTTGGCAACTGCAAGTCTTGTGTAGACTGATGAAAGTTGATGGTGCAGACCAGCAAGGTCTGATGGACTCACTCAGCGAGGGTGAGCGGGGGCAGGCCTGGAGCAACCAGGGGAGCCCTTTGAGTTGTTGAGAAAGTCTTCGGAGGACCCACTAGCCAATGGGCAAGTGATCGTGAAGACGCCGCCTCAGGAAATGCTTCACAGGAGCCCACGGTCACTCGGGATGGGGTAGGCAGCTTATTTTTGGTGCAAGACCTGCTGGAGGTTTGGGCCACAGATGGTCCAATGCACAAGTTCGTAGAACGTTGTTGTTTAGGGTTTACACTCGACAATAGTGCACGGTCCCCGGGTATTGCTGTTCCTCGTCACTCGTGGGGTCCACTCGCAACAGCTCTGCTGGGGACTCACAATGGCCATGCAGCACACATGGAAGTCACAAAATGTCATTTTTGTAAAAAGATTGTTTATGTGCAGGAAGGGGGACCTTCCTGTACATAAACAATAAAAGGCTTTTAGTTTTTTCCATGTGTGTTGCACAAGGCAGCACACATGGAAAAAGCAAAAACGAGGAGAAATATAGCATTTCTCCTCGTTTTGCAAACTTAAGACCAGGTTTTTCCTGGTCATAATTTTGGCGCTGCCTCCTATTTATGCTGCCCTTAGGGGACAGCATCAAAATCAATGGGTGTTGCGGTAGAATGCCCACTGCAACACCCACTGCCCACCCCTTTCACGCTAAGCATAGCGTGAAAGGGGGCCTTATTTACAAGGCAGCTTTAAGTCACGTTATGTGGCTTAACACTGCCTTGTAAATCAGGCGTAGCCCCTATCGCCACATAAAGTGACGTTCCTGTGGCGATAAGGGCTTGTATATATGCACTTGCTGACCTGGTCTGGGGTTGCTTGTGTACCCATGCAGATGGGACATGGCCTGGCAGTTCGGGCGGAACTGTTCCTATTGGAGCATTGCTGACATTTTGACGAGGTGCTGAATCCCCAGAATTCTAGTTTCTCGTGCGACTATAGTTATAGGCGCTATTTGCCCAAGTGTGCGGCATCGCTAACCATACTGTGATAGTGCTCATTTACCAGCACCACCTGCTGTACTGACGCAGTTTGTGCATGTGCATCTGTGATGCTGTTAAAGGCCCATCATGATTTCAGAGGAAATCTGGTCATTTAATACTGCACCAGGTAAAAAAAAACACAGGGTGGGACTGGTTATACGGCAATCTGGCAGAGCCCAACGGGCTGTTCTGACAGGTCAGTCTGTGGGCCGGTTTTTTGTCTGTTTATGGGCCTTTTTCATGGTCTGCTGGGTCGGTTTTTACTGTTGATGTATCTGATATTACCACACTCATCGCTTTCAATAAACACCGATGCACGCATTCTCCCATACCTTGCAAGACATTAATACAGCGTGTCTTTGCAAGTTTGAAAATTGCCCTGGTTTGCAAATGTGGGTCTTTTTAGCTTTCTAATTTTTCACCCAGACCCTTCATCTGTTCAAAGTAGTCAGAATGATTATGTGGTAAACGGCCTGCAGATGAGTAATAAGATGCGGGAAGCTGTGCGGAAGCACATAAGATCTGTCATAGGGCGTGTGCCCCCATCCCATGACAGACACAGAAATCGTAATATTTTGCATAATTACTCACTCCTTTCACCAGCTGTTACCAGGGGATGATTCTAGACGGGAAACATGTGGGGTGCTGTATTCCCAAAGCAGGTGAAATCCGTGAACATAGTGATCTCTACCCAAGGAACTGCTTCTTAATTCTCCCTATGTTGTTTTGTTTTTATTTTTAATTACTCTTCCAAGTGATCCCCAGTAAACGTGGATTCCTTCTACTACCCGCCAATGGGGCTGCAGAAATGCATTTCTCTATAAATCTCCCATAGGCGCTCAGCCATGTTTTAAGCTCTCTGGGGTCAAGCGTCCTCTGCAGGAGGAAGGCGCCCCTTCTAGTCTAAAGAGCGATAAACATCCGGGCGCGTCGCTTGTAAACAGGAGCCAGCCGTGCGCGCCCCCACTCTCCCTTTGATGTCTCCTATCTCGTCTTTTACATCTGATCCATCCATCTTCCTTTTGGGTTTCCTCTCACTATCCCCTACATATGATCCTTTCCTCTGCTTCATCCCACGGCCTGAGATGTCACACCCCCCCCCCTCTTACAACCTGCCCCTCCCAACCTCACCCCACCCAAGACATGTTCTTTGAAATGGGCAGTGAGGTCGAGGGGTGGCCTCCAAAGGCGGTGCCTTAGATATAGGTGTATATTTTATTTAAAGCCCCTCACGTTTTAGTCCAGTTGAAACCCCCACTGGTTAAACAAAAGAGACTTTGTGTGAAAACAAAAAAGAACTTCCTGCCACGTCAATGCCAACCTGGACCCAGATGATAAGCGGTAATGAGACATGGTGGTTAGTAGTGCGTAATTTTTAAAAACAATCAGTGTACCAGGGCCCTCGTCAGGAGGCCACTGAAGCCAGTGGGGTAGCCGAGCCAATAATATTGGGGGATGTGAGGCTGATACTTCACAACAAGCAATGCAATGTACCCAACTAATAAAGAAGTGGGTGGCCTGGGCATGGTTTGCGCTGAGGCTGAGTTAGTAAGGAGCATTGTTCGTAGCATTAATAAATACAGACCACCATAAACTGGCAAGACAACTTTGTGCTCCAGAATACACTACAAAGACCAGTTGAATAGTAAATCAATGCTTGACATTCGCATAACCAAGCAGATGACGCGGAGCCGCTTTTACCAAGTGGCACAATGCAATGCTACACTAGCATGTAGGCACATAAGGTGGGGCACTGTGCCACTCCTCTGCTATTTTGCATACTTTGAGTGTCTAAATTTATCGTTTTTTAACCACCTTCATTGAAACCGACTATAGTTAAAAAAAATATCAATGCAAGGTCACAGGTCAAAAAAACTGTGTATGGCATTTATAGCGTCCAGATGTGTGCTAGGGCAAACTTAAAATAATGCACGTTTGGGCCGTTTCTCTGACGCCCACACCCTGCCACCACCATCCACTGTACATATACTAGGTACTCAGCGAGGCATTCAGTCTTCCTTTATATTTGTTGTAGAGAATTTGCTGGATGGTCAGCGATCTCTTCTCTTTCCTAAACACAATGGAAGTCCACCCCCACGGTCCCAGTCTGATGGTCGGCCGCTCGTTTGCACAAGGCCTCACTGAAGTAGTCTGGATGGTGGATGATGTTGTCCACTCCAGTCAAGTCCTTGAAGATCAGGACACCTGAACGCCTCTGGTTGAAGAGCATCCCTGAGCCTTGAGCCCTAAACTCTTGACGAACATGCACCCATATTTTTGTGACACTCGTTGGCTCTTTGCGAGGGTGTCGCATCCTCTCAGGTTCATGGTTGTTACATAAAACAGGGCAAACTTTGCAAGTAACCTGGCTTCTTCCTCTGGAAGGCAGTTTGCAAGGTAGGTGGAATGTTGACTTTTATCCTGCATTTTATTCCAGTTAGAAACCAAGGCCAATGTCTTGAGAGTGGCCTTTAGCAGTACTGGGATATTCACTAATTCATAGTTTGAAAGTGTGTGGGTTTGTTCAAAATATTTTACTCCCCTTGGAGTCCAGCAGTAGCAGTTGGCCAGTTTCTGCTGGTGGACACGCCCGTGAAACTTCAAAGCCTGATATTTTGAGAACCGGTGCTCATGGATGAAGAACTATTGTGTCCGTGGGACAGTAGGGGTTTATGGCACCTTTCTGGATAGGTTCACTGGTTTTCGATGCTCGTCAAGAGGCAGCTTGCACCAGCCCATTTCTCCTGTTAGCGCTGCCTAAAACAGAACCAACTGCTAACCATGAAAGTGGGGAGAGGATGTGGCGTAGTGGCCAGAGATACAGACTTCGGAGCTGGGAAACCAGGTTTGAGTCTTGACGTCAGCTCAATATCCTGTGATTCTGGGCAAATCACTTAATCTCCTTGTGCCTACCAGAAAATGAATGTGTCCTTAACTGGTGCCCATGAAAAATGCCGGTGATGATGATTAAGTGCCAGTGCTGAGCAAAGGAAACCACCAGCAAAAATTAAGCTCTGTATATACCAGACCCAACCAGTCAACCATCTGGGGCAAGTTACCCAAATTACAGTGTGATATAGCCCCACGGGTCCCGAGACCCTTACTCACCCCGCCAGGATTATCACCCCTCCAATGTTCTCCCTTCCAGGGCGCGCAATCCGAAACAACCACAAAAGCGTCCGTGACAACGGGAACCCCGCCCCTCTCTCTGTTGCAGGATCCAATCCGGAGAGACGACGGACCGGAAAGACTACCCCTTGACCCCGGATGTCCCCCCTCCTTGCTGAGGGCCGGACACAGAAAAGACGGAAGACGAGAGGCAGAAGAGGTCGGAGTATTGTGGCAGGAGATTTCGACTGGAGCTGCGGCGGAAGGAGAGGACGGGAGTGGAGAAATCGAGGAGTGGTCCGAAGACTGGTGGAATCCCCCGGAGGTGGCTGAAGAGCGGCCGTAACTCGGAGGAGAGTTACGGCGGAGCGCGTGAGTACCAGCTGCCTTCTTAAAAGCACGCTAGGTGCCCTGTGTAAACAGTACGGCCCCTGTGTAATTACTCCCTCTATCTTAGACATGACACTTATAACGGTTAGACACCTTGTATATAGTATACAGCACCTCGCACTGTGTAAATACTGCCCCCACACGAACCTTTTCGAGCACCCCTCTTCCTTTGCCATTCCTTGTCCTTCCCCGCCCTTTTTCCTCACGATCTTTTCAACTTTCTCACCCCTGGTTATGGTTACGGTACCTGGCCTCTAGCCCCAGTAGGACTAACGGCTCCTTCTCTTTCTCTTACTGCCCTCCGAGGAGCCTTCCCGACCTCCTACAGACGTCTGCCCCAAGACCGGGAAGCCCACTGGACCCCCAACCCATACGGCAGAGGCGGAAGAAGACTGCACAACCCTTTTTTTTTAGCCATGTCTTGGTTTCCTCTCTTGTTGTAAGAACTGCCTTGTGTGCAATAAAAGGACAATATTGCCCACTATATCCGGCCTCCTTGCCTGCTTTTCCAGCCCGCCGACCGCACACGATCACATACAGTAAATATTAGGGAAGGTTTTCCACCCACACACCTGCACTGTAGCAACATGCTGGACTGCAGATTGCATCTGCCAGTGCTGCCAATGAAAGTATCAACACAACTGACAACCATCATAATCCTAGAAGTGTGACAGTTCAGACTTTCCAGGCACTTGAAGCCATAAGAATGGCAGGGGTGGAAGGTATTAGTTTTTTTAATTTACACTGAATTAATAAATTAATGTTGTGGTGCTCATCTCTTAATTAGGCAAACAACGCCACCTTGTGACAGACTGTTATAAGTGCTGGTGTTGACAATTAAGTGCAGGTGCCGAGCACTGGAAACCACCTGCTCAAATTAACGCTGGTGGCAACTACCATTGACTAATAGATTTTCAACCAAGAGCACTACACAGTGGGCCAAACTTCTAATAAAAGAAGTGAAACTACAAGTCCCAGCATTCTTAGGGCTGCAGGGCATCGCACAAGGTTGGTTGAACGTCTCTGTCATGACGTAGGAGCACAGTAGAGCTTTTGCGTCTATTCTAAAACAAAGGCAACAGTGCAGGTGGTTGTCTAGCTTCATTCTAAGGGCAGTTCATATTCTCTCTCTCTGGCACACTATTAAATTCCCAAATGTTGCTTTTTTTCCCATGTTCATGTTCACTATTTTTTTTAAACATTTATATTCTTCATGATACTCATATCCACTTTCACTCCTAGTACTCCCTTTTTACTATTCTAATTTTTATATATTTAAATAATTTGTGCAGTGCTAGCATGCCACGTTGTAGCGGGTTCGGAGATCTCTCAGGCATTGTGGGTATACAGAATGCAAATAAGCACTGGCAAAGCCAATAGGTCTCGCCTATCTAAGAGATATTGACTTTGGCAATGCGTTTTAGCCTTATTGCACACCAGCGTGGCTGCTGTTTAGTGTCATGTATTGCAGTGGAATAGAGCAGAGTGCCATACAGCGGACAGGCGTAGAGTGGACTGTTGTAGAATGCACAGGTGTGGAGTGTTGCAGAGTATAGTGACATAGAGTGCAGTGCCTTAGAGCGCAGCAGCATAAAATTCAGGGGCGAACAGTGCAGCATCATAGAATGCAGTGGCATAGATTAGAGTATTGCATAGTAGAGTGCATTGGTATAGAGTGAAGTGGTGTAAAGTAGAGTGGTGCAGAGTGGACTACAATAGCATAGAGTACAGTGCTGTAGAGTAGAGTAACATAGAGTGCAGTGGCTTACAGTGGTGGAGAGTAGAGTATAGTGCTGTAGATAGAGTACAGTGGCATAGAGTGGAGTGGCATAGAGCGGAGGGCTGCAGAGTGCAGTTGTGTAGAGTGGAGTGATGCAGAGTAGCGTGGTGTAGAGTGCATTGTAACAGAATGCAGTAGTGCAGAGTACAGTGACCTAGAGTGCAGTGTTGCAGAGTAGAGTGCTGTAGAGTGCAGTGGTGTAGAGTGGCAAAGAGTGCATTAGCGTAGAGTGCAGTGGTGTAGAATAGAGTGGTGTTGAGTAGAGCGGCATAGAGTGCAGTGGCATTGAGTTCAGTGGTACAGAGTAGAACGCAGTGGCATAGAGTGCAGTGGTTTAGAGGAGAGTGCTGCAGAGTAGAGTGCAGTGGCGTGGCGTGGAGTGGAGTGGCACAGAGTAGATTGGACTGGTGTAGAGTGCTGCGGAGTATAGTGATGTAGAGTACAGTGACGTAGAGTGCAGCAGCATAGAATTAAGCGTCATTTAATGCAGTGGCATAGAATGCAGTGGCATAGATTAGAGTGGTGATTAGTAGAGTGGAGTGGTGCAGAGAAGAGTGACATAAAGTGCAAGTGGCATAGAGTAGAGTGGAGTAGAGTGCAGTTGTGCAGAATAGAGTAGGGTGGCGAAGAATAGAGTAGAGTCGCAGAGAGTGCAGTGGCATAGAGTGTAGTGATGCAGAGTGCAGTGATATAAAGTAGAGTGGCGTTGAGTACAGTGGGATAGAATGCAGTTGTGTCGAGTAGAGTGGCATAGAGCTCCAGAGCAGTGGTGTAGAGAGGAGTGGCAAATAATACAGTGGAATACAGTGCCGTGGCATAGAGTGCAGTGCCGTACAGTGCAGTAGCATAGAGTGGAGTGGTGCAGAAGCTCTCGTCATGCCTCGTGTCTAAGAAACTCCTTCCAGAAGCCACTGCGATGGCAAGGAATGGCATCTGAGGGGGCCTGAGGTGGAGAGGAGTGAAAAACCACAAAGGGATTGATATATTCAGTGGCAATGCTGGCGAACTGTTCTTGACGAAGGAACTAGCTGCAAGACGGCTGCACAAGAGTGGAGGAGGTGAGAACCAGCAGTTTGGCTACCACATGAACCAGCGATTGTGTGCGTCAGAAGACTCCCCCTCGTATGTGGCTTCGAGGGGATACATTAGGTGCCCCTTCGGAGGGTGGTGAGCGCCTGAGCGACCGGCGGGAGCGACCTACCCATATGTGGGTGTGGCTTGTGGCCGACAGTACTCCTGCACCCAGCCATGATACTGACATTATTCTGAAAATCTGCAGACACTGATTAACTTGAAAACCTACCTGGTTATGGGCTGTAAGGAATTCAAGTAGGTCTCTCCATATTCCTGTGAAACACTTAAAGACTCTATTCAAAACTGGTGAAAGTGGCCCTCGGGGATACAAGAGACAGCTCTCTCCTGGCGATATCGAGATTAACCACGTTCCCTCCCGGCAAATTTGGACCAATGAAGAGGTTCACAGCGCAGTAGACATCAGGCAGAGGGCGCCCTCCTGCAAAGTCTAAACTGGTCAAATCACTAAAGCTTGCCAGAATCCATCAATAGGGGGGAGCTTCAAAGCCATAGATTTGGAAAAAATCTGAATGATTCTACACGACAATAAGGCACAGCCCGAATACCAGCGCAAGCAGTTCAATAAGGCTGTCATCTGAAGCACTGTGTCCTCAAAGAGGTAAAGAAGGGTCTAAGCATATTCAGCAGGGAGCTTCTAGAGCTTCAAATATTTTTGACCAGATTTTACTGACCGCTGACGAAGTGCTACCCGAGGGAATAACTTCCCCCAGAAGTGGGTGCCCTCCAATACAACAAGATGCTATCCCTAGTACGACTTCTATCCCAGCACAAGAATGGGCGAATGTCGGTGAAAAGCCCCATATCCCCTATTTGGTAGCCAAACTGCAAATTTATGATGGTGGAGGGGCAAGTCTACCCCCTGATAAGGGAGCCAGAGGATAAAACACAACAACTGACTCATTCCGACTCTAATGCTATACTACTTACACCGGAACTCCACGAGGGGGTTGATGAACATAATGTGCTGGGGAGCCAGGCAGCATCCAAAATTCAACAAACATCTCCATCAATGAGTTCAGGGTTTGGCATGACTAACAAATCCCCAGCAATACCAGTAAACAATACCCAGTTGGGGGATATGCTCCAACAAATTCTGGATGAATTGAGGGAGATGAGGAACTCACTCGACAAAATCCACTCTGAAGTGCAGATTCAACGGAGTAACACTAATGCCAACTTGCTCCAAATCAATTCAAGATTGACGCAAGCAGAACAACATATCTCTGATCTGAAAGACTCCCAAAAAAGCTCTGAGTTCCGCACAGCTAAAACTAAATGTGAGATCCTGGAGATTCATATCAAGTTAGACGAGATAGAAAATAGATCTCGACGCTCAAATTTACACTTCATGGCAGTTCAAGAAGGGCGAGAAACTGGCCAAGATCCAATAAAATTAATCTTGTAGTTCGTTCAGCAATATGTTCCCCCAGAGAAACAAGCCAAGGCAGGAGACTTCTCTATCATGCGGGCCCACCAAGTCCCCTTTTCTCAGCCTTCAAATGCTAACAATATAGAACATTCCTGGTTAATTTCAGGGATTTTCAGATAAAAGAATGAATTTTATCGTAGGCTATAAAATTGAAAGGATTTCAGACTTTAGACAGGGGTGGTCTCAATAGCTTCTCAGATATGTCTGCCGTGGCAGCCCGCCGTTAGCAAGAATTCAAATCAATGATCAAATTGTTTAAGAAACAAGGCATCCAAGTCCAAACTGAAGGTTCTATTGGAAGGCCAATTTTATGTATTGGGGTCAGTGGAGCTAAAACGTTTACGTTTACAGCACAGAAAGGAGCGATCAAAGTGAAAAGGGGAGCTAGGGTGTAGCTATAAGCTTTGGCTGGTATCAAATGTTTTTTTCAAGAGCCACATGTGGGAAAAGGTTAAGGGACCCCCTGCCGCTGATTGGCTCACTATAAGGTGGCGGCTAGCCCTCGAGGATGGTTTCTGGGTGACATTTCAAGACACTCATCATAGGTGAGGGAATGGGTGAAGGCAGTCTGCATGTGAGAGCCCTGGACGGTGAGGCTTTCCAGGGCAATCTGCCTCGGGGGAGAGGAGGGAAGTGGTGGTAAATGGGGATGTGGAAAATGAGTGTGGGGGTGTAGGGCATTCACAAAAAGATGTGGCAGTGCTGCCAGTGGATATGCTAGAGACCAAAAAGGAAGAAAAGCTGGACATGTCAATGATATATCACGGTTTATAGATGACTGAGAATCCTCTCATGCAATGTTAATGGTCTCAACAGTAGATTGAAACTTCGGGCAAGGCTTGCCTGGTTTAAAACTCTACAGATTAATATAATTCTCCTTCAAGAGAGACATTTAAAGAATGGAACCCCCCAAATGAAAGTGCCTGGCTATATTCAACACCAATTCTCCACTTCTTCTAATGCAGCGATTGGGGAGGGGGGGGGGGTGGCTATACTAGTTGTTAGAGAATTGCAATGCAAAGTTCTCAAGTTCCAGAGAGATCTGAGTGCCAGGTGGATCTGGGTGTAAATGAGGATTTTGAGCCAGTTGGTTAATTTTGTGAGTTTCTATGTCTCTATTGAGGATTCAGACCCTTGAATCCTTATCAATCTCTGCAAAAGAGGAGTCTGGCCCTCTCATGATTGGGGGTGACTTTAATATCCTCTCTAATACACCCCTGGATTCATCTCATGCCAATAAACTACAGAACAAACCAAAGTCAATGAAGCTCCTGCGTGTGCTAATGCGGATGGTGGATCCTTGGCATAGTGACCACCACAAGGACAGATCCAACATCTGCCATTCAAAAAGATTTAACTCGGCTTCATGTTTTGATTTATTTTTAATTTGACATTTTTTTCAAAGAGCTCAATCACAAATAATAATAAATCCATTCTCAGATCATTCGGTAATTACTGTAAATTTATGTTAACAGATCAGCAGCATGAGAATTCTAGATGGGTTTTTGATAAGCCTCTACTAGTGAATGATCAGTGGGTTGTCCAAATGTGTAATGCCCTGGAGGCCTTCTCAGAGTGGAACATAGATACGACAACCAAGTTTTCAGTTTGGGGGGCCTTGAAGGCTTTTTTCAGGGGAGAAGTGATAGCTTTTTGAGCAGAGTTAAGGCACATAAAGAAGAGTAAATGTCAGCAACTTCAATTAGCCTTAAAACAGGCAACAGCGACATATATAATGTCACCCACAAGGGAATCCAAGCGTGAGGTGGCTCAAGCAAAATACAATCTCCAGGATCATGTCACTTCCAGGGAGATACTGAACCACAATACAATAAGGCACAAGAGATATGAAGAAAGCGAACATGTAAGCAAATGCTTGTCTTGGTCAGTTAAGCGCAGATCCAAGGCCAACGTTATTGAGCAGATTCAAGATCCAGACTCGGACAGACTTGCGACTCAGCCACAAGAGATATTAGATGCTTTTATAATCATTACACAAAGCTTTATTCCGACCCTCATAATACGTCGGTAGAGATGGTTGAAAGATGGTCAGAAGGGCCTAATATTCCCTCAATAACCCCCAGATCAGGGGAAAGCATTGATTAGTCCAATCACCCTAGCAAAAGTAGCACAGGTGGTTAACTCTTCCCCTCGCAAAAGCCTGTGGCACGGATGGGATCCCACCGCAGTTAATAAGCTTTTTGCGCCACAACTGAACACATTTTTAGTCAGACCGTTCAAGAGAACTTTGATGTGGGTGAAATTCCTGGCTCCTTTACGGAATCCGTTGTTGTTAGCTTTTTGAAGAAGGGCAAGTCAGAAAAAGATATGAACTCTTATCATGGTTACAATTAGCTTACTTAATTGTGACTATAAGCTCTTCAGGAACATCTTAGCGAATTGTCTTGCAGTACAAGTCCTTTCGGTCATCCCTAATGATCAAAATGGTTTTCTTTTAGGCAGGAAAATGGCAACTAACACTCACTACCTGACCCAGGCAATAGATTATTTTACTGTACACAGAAATGAGTCAGCTATTATAATGTTAGATGCTGAGAAGGCGTTTGTCCTGGTCCAGGTTTATACAGGTATTAAAAGATCTGTACCTTAACGCTAAGGCAGCTATAATTATAAATGGGAAACTGGTAGGGGGGATTATTACTACGACCCGTGGGACGCGCCAAGGCTGTCTTCTCTCCCACATTTTATTTTCTCTGTTTATTGAGTCGCAGGCATGTGCTATACAACAGGACCACAACATTCAACCTCTCATAGTAGGGGCAGCTAAATTGAAACTATTCCCTGACGATATGGCTCTTTACTTAGCAGCAGATAAGGCTAATATAGCATGCGCCTTTTCTAAAATAAGTGAATAAAGGATAGATAGGAGGCTATAAGATAAACCATGGAAAATCAGAGGCTATACTCTATAACTGCTCTTTAGAAGTACTGCCAGCATTAATGAAGGTCCATTACTACTCTACTTCACCTATAAGGTACTTAGGAATCTACGTGACCTCAAATTGACAAAATCCTTTAGTGCAAAATGTTAAGGCACGTTGACTAAGATTCATAATTTATTAAACCATTGGCAAAAACTTCCCATATCAATTATGGTTCGGGTCACTTTAGTCAAATTGAGCATTATCGCGTTATTACTTTTTTTGTTCACAAACCTTATGATAAAAATCCCTCCGTCCTTTTTTGAGTTAGTAAACCCTGAAATTAAAAAGTTTGCGTGGCAGGGTAAAAAATCCAGACTCAAAAGTCATGCGATGCAGTTGGATCCCAAAGATGGAAATCTGGTGTTTCCCAATATAAAAATCCACTACATGGCATCATTTCTCGATGGGTTCACTAGGTCCTCTTCCGCCAGCTCGAGTGAAGGTAATTTTTATTTAAAACTTATGGTAAAGGTATCTGAAATAGAACTTTCACCCTTTTTTAAAATTCCACGGTTACCTAAAAATTCTAGATACAAGTCCACTCAAACTATCATGGATTGCTTTAATGAGATCTGGGATGACAGAATCTAGATGTTTCACGTGCAATCAGGCTAACTAGGATTGGCCTTACATGATGTTTACATGCATTTGGCTTAAAACATTCTGGCATGATATTTTTGTTGCTGTTAGCCAAAGATTGAAATGTAGGCCCTGATTACAATGGTGGGCGGTCCGATAGCCGCCTGCAATCACAGCAGTCAGGAGACTGCCCAACAAGCAGGAATCGGTCCGGCCATCCAATTGCGATGGGACCTCCGCGCTTGCAGTCGGAAAGTGCACTTTAACACTGCAGCTTGTGCTGCTGCCCAGGAAAAGGGTCGCAGCACAAGCCGCAGTGTTAAAGTGCACATCCATGCACCCTGTGCCAGGCACCATTTGCTGCCTGGCACACGGTGCATCGATGTGTGTGGGGGCACTACTCGTATCCCCAGGGTCACTTTGCTTGGTGCCCCCAAAGTCCATTTCCAAAAGCCTTTTCAGGGCAGTTGGACCGCCATGAAAAGGCTGTCTTAAAGGAACATCGCGTAATCCCTATGGTAGTACCTGCGCAGACACTGCTGCCATGCAAGGGATATGATTCCGACCGCCGCCCCGACGGGATCTTAGATCCTGTCGGAGGTGGCGGTCTTTCCCCTGAACTCTACAGTCCGACTGCCTGTTGATGGCGGTCCGTCCAACATCGTAAACAGGCCCTTCATGTTCTTCCGGATGCGTAAGGGGCACTGCTTGGCATTATGGTTTCTTCTCTAGAAAAGATTAGTATTTATTTCCGCATAAGTAGTAAGATCATTAGTTTTAGCAAACTGGAAATCAGATATAGTTCCCTCAGTATCTTAATGGATTCTCAAGATGGAAAGAGTTCGTACCCATAAAAGCATGTATGCAAAAAGAATGGGGTCCACAATTAGAGTGAATAGAATTTGGAAAAGTTGGGGAAATGAATTTGATGTGTAATGGAAAAGAAAGCTTTTTTTCTTTTCATGAATTATGTTTTAAGTACAATCATGTTAAGATCATTGATTGAATGAGTAAATGGTCTGAATAGTTTGATTTGCAATTAATTGTAATCAATTGTAATGCAAACTGAGAAAAAAGAGTAGAGTGGCACAGAGTGAAGTAGAGTGGCGTAGAATAGAGTGGCGTAAAGTAGATTGTTTCTGAGCAGAGTGAAGTGGCACAGAGTGGAGTGGTGCAGGGTAGAGTTCAGTGGTGTAGAGTAGAATGCCAGAGAGTGTAATGGCATAAAGTGTTGTAGAGTAGAGTGAAGTGGCGTAGAGCAGAGTGAAGTGGCATAGAGTAGAGTGGCCTACAGTGTAATGGCATAGAGTGCAGTGGCGTAGAGCAGAGTGAAGTGGCATAGAGTAGAGTGGCCTACAGTGTAATGGCATAGAGTGCAGTGGCGTAGAGTAGAGTGAAGGGGAATAGAGTAGAGTGGCCTACAGTGTAATGGCATAGAGTGCAGTGGCGTAGAGTAGAGTGAAGTGGCATAGAGTAGAGTGTCCTACAGTGTAATGGCATAGAGTGCAGTGGCGTAGAGTAGAGTGGTCAGACCCTCCAGCATTTTGCGATTCACGAAACAATCACGAAATCAGCTGACAAGCGCGACAGCCGCGATATTTACTATTTCGGCAGCAAAATAAGGTCTCCCGGCAGGCATAAAAAAATGATGCCATTTTATTGGCTGTACGCGCATATGTCACCACGTGAACAGCGCTGTAGAGCCATAATAGCAGGAAACAGTTGAGCGCCCATCTCTGAATTACAAAAAAGGGACTGTTTACAAAGGGTCAAAATGTACAAGATATTACACTTTGTAAGGGTACAGCAACCGAGAACACAGTTCAGATTCGATCACAACAAATCAATTGACAAAGAGACTGCACAGCCACGGTGCTCAGGGCTGGAATATGGGCTTGGAACAGAAGTTAAGCACGGCGAGCTTCGCCCAGATTGTTCAGTGGCTGTGAGCATACAGCTTCTAAAGGGCAGGAGGCTGAAATATTAACATACTGGTGAAAGTTGGGATTGTTCTTTGTCGGGACCAATTACTGAGTGCCTGCGCAATACTTAGGATTATTTGACAGCACGAAAGGAAAACGTGGCTGTGCTCAGACATAGCTGGAAAATCAAGGAACCTTGATGTGCTATAAGAGGCAGACAGGGCATGGCTAACACAACAGTGCACACTCCATGGCACTGCACGCACGAGTGCAGGCAGCAGACCAACAGCACAGCCTCAGGCACTGCATGGAAGAGGACAGGCAGTAGGCAAACAGTACACTTTATGGCACTGCACATACAGGTTGCAGACCAGCAGCAAAGAAAATGGCACCGCATATGAGGGCAGGCTGGAAACCGATAGCCCACTCCATGGCACTGCACATACGAGGGCAGGCTGCAGACCAACAGCACAGCCCCAGGCACTGCCTAGAACAGGACAGGCAGCAGGCAAATAGCACACTTTATGGCACTGCACATACGAGGACAGGCTGCAGACCAGTAGTACAGCCTGTGGCACAGCACAAATGCGGACAGGCTGCAGATAAACAGCATTGTTCATGGCATTGCACATATGAGGACAGGATGCAGACCAGGAGCACAGACTTTGCACTGCATATATAAGGACACGCTACAGATAAGATATTACACTTCGTACTTTTTTTTGTAGGCAGCATATTGCTCTTGTCTAGTGTGTAATTTAAATTGAGCCGCATCCATGTGTTTATAGTGCGGCACAATTGGGTTGTAGTTGAAGGCAGTGCGAGTATCTCTGTGGGGCAGTATGGTGTTCAGTGGGCGAGAGGATGTGACAACATGATCATAGTTGCCGAATTCGGAATTGGGGAACCTGGTTCTGAAGGATGATTATTGCAAGATGTCTGTCCAGTCAGCACTACCTATAAAAGGGAGTCAGTGCACTCGACACAAGAGGAGTCTGTGTGACTGCACCCAGGGAGCGAAGGGGGGCTGTGTGACTGCACCCAGGGAGAGAAGGGGGGCTGTGTGACTGCACCCAGGGAGCAAAGGGGGGCTGTGTGACTGCTCCATGGTAGCGAAGGGGGTTGTGTGACTGCACACAGGGAGCGAAGCGGGGCTGTGTGACTGCTCCCAGGGAGTGAAGGGGGCTGTGTGAAACCAGGGAGCGAAGGGGGGCTGAGTGACTGCTCCCAGGGAGCGAAAGGGGGGCTGTGTGACTGCTCCCAGGGAGCTAAGGGGGGCTGTGTGACTGCTCCCAGGGAGCCAAGGGGGACTGTATGACTGCTCCAAGGGAGCGAAGGGGAGCTGTGTGAGACCAGGGAGCGAAGGGGGGCTGTGTGACTGCTCACAGGGAGTGAAGGGGGCTGTGTGAAACCAGGGAGCGAAGGGGGGCTGTGTGATTGCTCCTAGGGAGCGAAGGGGGGCTGTGTGACTGAAACCAGAGAGTGAAGGGATCTGCGTGACTGAAACCAGAGACTGAAGGGAGCTGCGTGACTGAAACCAAGAAGCGAAGGGGGATGTGTGTGACTGAAACCAGGGAGCGAAGGGGGGGCTGTGTGACTGCTCCCAGGGAGCATAGGGGGGCTGTGTGAAACCAGGGAGCGAAGGGGGGCTGTGTGACTGCTCCCAGGGAGCGTAGGGGGGCTGTGTGAAACCAGGGAGCGAAGGGGGACTGTGTGACTGCTCCCAGGGAGTGATGGGGGACTGTGTGACTGCTCCCAGGGAGCGAAGGGGGGCTGAGTGACTGAAACCAGAGAGTGAAGGGAGCTGCATGACTGAAACCATAGAGAGAAAGGGGCTGTGTGATTTAAACCAGAGACTGAAAGGAGCTGCGTGACTGAAAACAGAGAGAGAAAGGGGCTGCGTGTCTTAAACCAGAGAGTGAAGGGAGCTGCATGACTGAAACCAGACAGAGAGGGGCTGCATGTCTTAAACCAGAGAGCGAAGGGAGCTGCATGACTGAAACCAGAGAGTGAAGGGAGCTGCGTGACTGAAACCAGAGAGAGAAATGGGCTGTGTGATTTAAACCAGAGAGTGAAAGGAGCTGCGTGACTGAAAGCAGAGAGAGAAAGAGGCTGCAAGACTTAAATCAGAGTGTGAAGGGAGTTGAGTGACTGAGACCAGAGAGAGAAAGGGCTGCATGACTTAAACCATAGAGCAAAGGGGAGCTGTGTGACTGAAACCAGAGAGTAAAGGGAGCTGCATGACTAAAACCAGAGAGTGAAGGGAGCTACGTAACTGAAACCAGAGAGAGAAAGGAGCTGCATGACCTAAACGAGAGAGTGAAGGGAGCTGTGTGACTTAAACCAAAGAGTGAAGGGGGGGCTGTGTTACTGAAACCCAGAGAGTGAAGGGAGCTGTGTGACTGAGACCAGAGAGAGAAAGGGGCTGCATGACTTAAACCAGAGAGCGAAGGGGGGCTGTGTAACTGAATCCCAGAGAGTGAAGGGAGCTGCGTGACTGAAACCAGAAAGAGAAAGGGGCTGCGTGTCTTAAACCAAAGAGTGAAGGGAGCTGCGTGACTGAAACCAGAGAGAGAGAGGGGCTGCATGTCTTAAACCAGAGAGTGAAGGGAGCTGTGTGACTGAAACCAGAGAGAGAAAGGAGCTGCGTGACCTAAACCAGAGAGTGAAGGGAGCTGCGTGACTGAAACTAGAGAGAGAGAGGGGCTGCATGACTTAAACCAGAGAGTGAAGGGAGCTGTGTCACTGAGACCAGAGAGAGAAAGGGGCTGCATGACTTAAACCAGAGAGTGAAGGGGGGCTGTGTGACTGAAACCCAGAGTGAAGGGAGCTGCGTGACTGAAACCAGAAAGAGAGGGGCTGCATTTCTTAAACCAGAAAATGTAAAGGGAGCTGCATGACTGAAACCAGAGAGAGAAATGGGCTGCATGACTTAAACCAGAGAGTGAAGGGAGGTGTGTGACTGAAACCAGAGAGACAAAGGAGCTGCGTGACCTAAACCAGAGAGTGAAGGGAGCTGCGTGACTGAAACCAGAGAGAGAGGGGCTGCATGACTTAAACCAGAGAGTGAAGGGAGCTGTGTATCATAAACCAGAGAGTGAAGGGAGCTGCGTGACTGAAACCAGAGAGAGAGGGGCTGCATGACTTAAACCAGAGAGTGAAGGGAGCTGTGTGACTGAGAACAGAGAGAGAATGGGGCTGCATGACTTAAACCAGAGAGTGAAGGGGGGCTGTGTGACTGAAAGCCTGAGTGAAGGGAGGCGCGTGACTGAAACCAGAGAGAGAATGGGGCTGTGTATCATAAACCAGAGAGTGAAAGGAGCTGCGTGACTGAAACCAGAGAGAGAAATGGGCTGCATGACTTAAACCGGAGAGTGAAGGGAGCTGTGTGACTGAGACCAGAGAGAGAAAAGGGCTGCATGACTTAAACCAGAGAGTGAAGGGAGCTGTGTGACTGAAACCAGGGAGTGGTGAAAGTGGTGCCCTGTCAGGGGTGCATACATGGGTGCTAGAACATCCCAGGGAGAAATATAGCCCCCTCCCACTAGGTTAGTAGATTGGAGCTGTGCTTCTGTAGAGTGACTGAAACCAGAGAGAGAATGGGGCTGTGTATCATAAACCAGAGAGTGAAAGGAGCTGCGTGACTGAAACCAGAGAGAGAAATGGGCTGCATGACTTAAACCGGAGAGTGAAGGGAGCTGTGTGACTGAGACCAGAGAGAGAAAAGGGCTGCATGACTTAAACCAGAGAGTGAAGGGAGCTGTGTGACTGAAACCAGGGAGTGGTGAAAGTGGTGCCCTGTCAGGGGTGCATACATGGGCGCTAGAACATCCCAGGGAGAAATATAGCCCCCTCCCACTAGGTTAGTAGATTGGAGCTGTGCTTCCGTAGAGCTGCAGAAACATTAAACATGCCTATTTCAAAGTGGAATACTCTGCTTAAACAGGTTCCATTGATTTAGGGCTGAAAAGGAATGATTACGAGTAAAATAAAGTGCCACAATAATGCAGCCAAATTTTCATTTTTGTGCCGCTAAATTTGCAAATCTATGCCGCAATATCCTGGGGGGTCTGAGTGGTATAGAACGTAATAGTGTAGAGTAAAGTGATGTAGAGTGCAGTGGCATAGAGGGCTGTGGTGCAGAGTAGAGTGTCGCACAGTGGATTGGCATAGAGTGCAGTAGCATGAAGTGGAGTGGTACAGTGTAGTGTGCAGTGGCATAGAGTGCAGTGTTGTAAAGTGGTGTAGAGTAGAGTTGTGCACAGTAGAGTGGAAAGGCCTACACTGGAGTGGTGTAGAGTACAGTGGCAATGAGTGCTGTAGTGTTGAATAGAGGGTTGTAGAGTGCATTGGCATAGAGTAGAGTGGTGCAGAGTATAGTAGGGAGGCACAGAGTGCAGTGGCGTAGAGTGGAGTGGTGAAGAGTGTAGTAGAGTGCAGTAGCGCAGAATGGAATGGCATGGAGTGCTGTAAAGTGAAGTTGTGCAGAGTAGAGTGCAGTGGAATAGAGTGATGCAGAGTAAAGGGGAGTGGCTTAGAGCGGAGTATGCACGGGGTGATACCACACTGCCATTACAGACAACACATTTTACATTGAAATTACTATTACATTTGCACAGAAATACAGTTTTAGTAATAAGACTACACAGTGCGCAAACAATAATATGTTGAAACATTTGGACCCATCCCAATCGGGTTCTAGACCATCACCCGGTACCGAGACAGCATTAGTATCTGTCATTGACCACATCGGAGGTTATTTAGATGCTAATATACCATCTATGCTTGTGCTACTAGACTTATCCTCAGCATTCGATACTGGATCTTATCCCAGGTTACTTCGTAGGTTACAGGAGATTGAAATTTAATGGGTCAGCACTAAACTGGCTTGGCGATTTTCTTTCCAATAGAACCCAAATAATCACTTTGGGCTCCTTTAAGTCTTGCATTATGATGTTGGACAATGGAGTACCCAAGGGCTCTTCTCTTAGCCCCTTGCTTTTCAACATATTTGTTGCACCCCTCGCCAAGATTGTAAGAGACATTGGCTTCAAAATAATATTGTACACGGACGACACACAGCTTATGATCTCCTTTGATGAAGATTTGTCTAAAGCTAAGAAAAGCTTCTCGGCTGGGATGACAGCAATTGCTGCCTGAAGACTGAGAACTGTCTCCAGGTGAATGCTGAAGAAACAGAGATTATGCTGTTTGACAAGGCCCAACAGCTGTGGGCTTCTGACTGGTGGCCTGCGGAAGCTTTGCACTGCTCCCACACATAAACAGGTGGTTAAGAACTTGGGAGTCCGTCTTGACCAACCTCTTACTATGAAAGAGCAGGCGATGTCCATCTCAGGCTCCTGTTTTCAAATCATGCGCTTACCGAGAAGAGCCTTTCCATTCCTCCTACTTACATCGAGGAAAATGGTGGTTTGATTAGCCGTCTGGACTACAGTAATGTACTACTGGCTTCGGCAAATGAGAATTTGTTATCAAAACTGCAAGTTGTGCATAACACCGCAGCCCACCACATTTGCAATCTTCCTTCAGGGGCTGCATCTGCTCCCCTCCTGCACGCCTTACATTGGCTACTGCTCCGCAAAAGAATAATTTTTTTAAAATGTGTTGCCTTACACCAAAAGCCCTGATTGGAAACAGCCCTTAATACCTATCTTTAAAGTTTAGGCACTATCACCCTCCTAGACTCCTTAGATCTAGGGATAAAGCATTGTTAATAGTTCCTCTCGTAAAAAAGGCCCATTCAGGTGGCAAGTCCTTTTCTTACCTAGCTCATTCTTATTGGAACAAACTTCTCCATCATATTCAAACTTGTTCGGATTACTCTCTCCTCAGGAGAGCCCTTAAGACAACTTTGTTCTGATTTAAATGCTGCTGTTGCCTTTTTCTCATGGCTGCGCTGAGATACCCCTCCTGGGGTGATTCGTGCATGTTACAAATTAAAATGACATAACATAACATAACAAACGGCATCACTAGAGTATTAATTAGTTTTGATCATCTTAAATTATTTGTTTCCAACACACTTTCAAACTAACAAAAAATGTGCTTAATTTGTTCTTTTGTCATTCTGATATATTCTGAAATACTGACAGTTCATTTAAATGTTGTTGTGTGCTAGAAAAACGTTTCTACCCCTAGTATCCAGCAATTTTGTCAGATGAATCCTCTCACTTTGAAGGCATAGAAAGAAAAGTAAACACCAAGTTCCCTCGTAAGACAGAACCTTACATTTGACCTCTGTCTTTGAATGCACAGCAAATGTGACAAGATAAGAACAAGATTTATAGGCCTGTTTACAGAAAGGAGCATTAGTGGAAGAATACAAGGAGAGGTAATGTAAAGTAGCTTTACTCCTTGGAAGGGACAAACCCACGCTGGACACCATAAAGTAAATAAAGTCAGCAAATAAAAAGCCACAAAAAGGAGTTACAAACTTCAAAGCCAATGGTAAGCAACAGGCTGAATGCACTCCCAGGGAAGCTTTCTGAATGTCCCCACAATGTCTTTGGCAAACCAGACAGTGGCCTAATAAGTAGCAAATTCCCAAAAACACCATTGAAACAAGAAGCTTGGTTGGGAGCGTCAACATATGAGTAGGGTGTGAAACTGAGGATGCGCAATACCATGTATGCATAAAATTGTAAGATTTTCATCTCTTCTGTCAAAACATGCATTTGCCTCCTGGAGCATTTCCCCCTCCAATACAAAGAAAGGCATTCTTTGTGCCTTATGTAGCAATCTTTTAGCATCAGGAAGTTGAGCGCTAAGTAGGGTTGCCACCTTTCTTAGAGAAAATACCAGCTGAGTGTTGTTATTTGAGGAGTCTGCAAAGGTCTGGACATGATACTAAATTGGACTGTAAACAAAATTGCACATATTTATTTGTAACATGACTTTTCTGTCTTTCTTTTCTTTAGTTATTAGTCATGGATCATTAAAGCAGCTCTGGAACACTTTTTAACGTGCTTTCTATTCATTTTTGCTGTGTAAAGTATGTACAGATAAAAGTTAAAATACCAGCTTTAGATGATTTTGCTTATTTATGTACTGGCTGGGACATCAAAATGCCGGTGGTGCCGGTAGAAAAGAAGTCAGGTAGCAACTCTAGTGCTAAGGGCGCTAAGGGCGCTGTCTAACGATGACTTACTGGAGTACTAGCCTGCATATATTCAGATTTTCGCGATTCACAAATTCTCTTGGGCTGTGGTGTGGAAACAATCACTAGCCACTTTAACCTAGAAACACTACTTACTTATGACTATTTTTGCTTAAGCTTTGTGCAGCTTGTGAGTCACAAGCTTTTCAAGTCTGGGTTTCAGCAGTCCATCTGCAGTCCAAACATACCTATTGCTGACCATATGGAGAAAGAGTGGGTTTTGGGTCGGCCCCTTTCATCCATTAGCTTTTATTCTGCCATCCTCAATCAACCATTGGCTTGAGACTTTGTCAACCATGTCTTCGCTCAGCCAAGTGGAATATTCACCTCTTACCTAAGGCTATTGACAGCACATATCCTTCTGCCTCCCCAATAATGCTTGATTTGAAATGCATGAGGGATTATAGACCTCTCTGTCTGCTTCTATTGGCTCACCTATGCCTTTTTCTACACTGCTAACATTTTATGTCTTAGCACATTAAACATAGGCCTTTTGGCTTTGCCAAGTCTTGTTAAAATTACGTTTCTTAATTGCCCACTATTTTCATGTATACTGCATTTTCACACTTAACCTCTTGAGCCCTGCTCAGGGAGAGCAGGGATCCTTTTCTCGCCCATTCCATGGGCCCTCTGCTTGCCAGCTGAATGGTTTTATAGACACGCTCCTCCCAGACGAGTGATGTGACACAAAATGATGGGAGCTGCCTAAAACCTTTGGTTAATGGACTGTAAATGTCAAATGGGCTAACTTCCTTACAAACACTGAAATGTCCTGGTTCGCTGGGGTTCACCTGAGGCATGGCCTATGTTATGCCCCTGACCAGGTATGCTCAACTATAGTCCTCAATAGGGCTGGACTGGGGAATCGAAAGCAGTTCCTTCAAAAATACTCAAACCAGCCCTTCTCCCTTCCCCCTTCATCTCCTTGCACTTTATATCTCTTTTCATCCATCCATCCTATGTCTCCCTCTTTTTTCCCTCCCTCTCTTTCTCTTTCACTAGAAGCCTCCATGTGCCTGCTGCAATTAACATTGGGGAGGTGGGAAAAGTGACAGAGGCTTCAGAGGCAGCTCTGGGCTTCAAGAAATGACCTCCAGGGGCTCCATCCCCAGGGAAAAGCTAAGTAGACAAAATGGGGAACAACCTTTACAACGCAACTTTTACAACGCACTACCATTACAACAAAACTGTTACAACGCGAGTGCATTGACAACGCAGGACATTACAACGCAACTCTTTACATCGACTTGCACTAGATGGCGTGCTAACATTAAAAATAGTGGGAGGAGGAGCCTAGCGCGCAACCAAGATGGCCGCGTAGGTGCGAGGCTCCCGAGGACCTCCGCGACCTCCTGCATAAATCCTGACCATATCCTGTCCTAGACGAGGGGACTGTGTTCGTGAGACCGAGCTGAGGTGCCACCCGTTTTCCGTTTCCAAATCGGACCTCGGGCACCGGCGGGAGCATCGATTGAGGTTTGCGGCCTTCTCCACGCCGGCCCCCCGGATTGGAGTTGTGGGGCGACCCGGAGACAAAGTGAACAACAGCGGCGGGCGAGGCTGGGCGATTCGCGTACCCCGCACTTTCACTTTCGCTTTCGCGCCCTTCTTGCTGCCAAGCGAGGTAGGGTCGCGAGGCGGCGTGCGGTGGTGTGGCTTCATCGGGGTGCCCTGCCGGCCCGCCAGCTGTGACCCGCCCTTCGGAGCTGTGGTCGCCCTCCCCCGGAGCCCGTGAACTGGTCTGTCAGCCCCTTTCAAGGAGATTGGCACGATTTGGGGACTGGAGCCATGTCCACGAAACAAGATGGCGACCGGGCAAAGGTGAAATCGACCCGCCGTGGCGCAGCCCCTCAGTCTAACAGCATGGACCGCTACACCCTCCAGAAGGGATCTCCAGAGGCGCCGCGTAGGTCCCCTGTTGGCCCGACTGATGCTCCTGCTCCGCCCGCGGATCTGACCCTCCGGGACGTCATGGGCGCCATCGCCGAGATGAAGGCCTCGGTGGACCAGCGCTTTGACACTCTGGCGCAAAAGATTGACTCGGTCCTCGTGGATGTGGGCCTGGTGAGGGCCGATCTGTCCAAGACGAATGACCGAGTCGACTCTCTGGCCCACACCACCTCGGGCCTCACAACGGACGTGGCAGCCCTCCAAAAGGAGGTGCGCCGACTGGGCCAGGCGAGCGCCCTGATGGATCGTCGACTGGAAGATTCCGAGGGTCGGGCCCGGAGGAACAATGTTCGCATTGTCGGGGTGCCGGAGGGACGTGAGGAGGAGGCGGCAGATCTGTTTGTGGAGGACCTGATCCTCACCCGTCTCCAGCCCCGGGGGCTGAGTAAACTCTTCGCAGTGGAACGCGCCCACAGGGTCCCCGGAGGGAGACCTAAGATCGGAGCCCCTCCGAGGCCTCTCATTGCCCGGATCTTCAACTTTCGGGACAGAGACGCTATCCTGCAGACTTCTAGGCAACAAGGACCGGTCAGACTCGACAATATGGACGTAAACTTCTATCCTGATTTTACTCCGGCGGTCCAGAAGCAGAGATTGAGTTTTCTCGGAGTCAAACGTCGCCTACGGGACCTGAACCTCAAGTATGCGATGCTTTTTCCAGCGAAGTTGAGGGTAGAGGTGGATGGCCGCACGCACTTTTTTGATCGTCCCGAGGCGGCCGGGGACTGGTTGGACACTTTGCCCGGGGATCGGGGCCGGGGGGGTGGGGGGGGTGCGGTTGGTGGGGAGGGCTTGCCGGATCAGGACTGAGGGACTAATAGTAGGCCTTGCTCTGGACAACATTATTGTCATCATTGACTGATTGTGTAAGTTCCCCTCCCATGGAGGTCGTACGGGGTCTCTTGGGGGCTTTCCCTCCTCCTCTGGGGGACTAGTTAGTGTTTTCATCTATGGGGCGACAGGCACACTGCACTTTGGGGGGGCTGTTTGGGCTCATGCAGGGGTGCAGGGAGGGGGGAGTTCTGTTGGGATGGGTGGGTTGGGGTGGGGTGTTGTTCGTTTTTACCGCAAGGCAAACCCTTTACTGTATTGGTGTTTTTGAGGTGCTCTCGGGGGGACAAATGATGGCTTCTGTATGTGATGGGGGGTAGGGACTTGACTTTGTTGTCTTGGAACGTTAATGGACTGGGGGATAGGATTAAGCGAGGTGTGGTCCTGCAGTATCTGAAACGAATTTCGCCAGATGTGGTCTTTCTGCAGGAGACACACCTTATTGGTAATTCCTTTTGTGCCATGAATCGGCGTGGCTATCGTTTGGTGGCCCACTCGGGCTTCACGTCTGGCTCGCGGGGGGTGGGCATCATGGTTAAGAACTCGCTCCCGCTGGAAATAGATGAGGTGCGCCATGATGAGAGGGGACGCTACACTGCCTTGGTGGGGAGAATGGAGGGCAAAGTGGTGGTCTTTGTTTCAGTGTATGTCCCACCGGGGCTACAGTCTACCACTTTTGCGGACCTGGGGCGCCTCCTCCTTGACCTTCCGGGGGGGCTTCTGGTGGTTGGGGGGGATTTCAATGCGGTGGTTTCGGGGACTATGGATCGTCACCCCCCTAGGGACCTCCCCCGGGCGCAGGCGTGGCTGTCCGGCCTCTTAGACACATTGGGATTGGTGGACTGCTGGCGCTTAAAACATCCCACGCAGCTGCAATACACCTTCCATTCGGGTGCCCATGGTAGCCTCTCGCGGCTTGATCATATCCTTGTCCCTGCGGCCCATGCTGGGAGGGTGGGAGAGGTGCGCCATCTGGCGCGGGGTATTTCAGATCACTCCCCGCTCCTGTTGCACTTTGGTGTCCTCCCGAGGGGGGAGGGCAGGGTAGCTCCAATCAATGCCTGGTACCTGCGCGACCCCACTATTCGTGCTGACCTGATTAAATCCTTGCAGCGGTATTTCGAGGAGAATGTGGGGTCTGTCCCTTCGGCTATCTCCCTTTGGGAGGCCTTCAAGACAGTTATTAGGGGGGAGGCCCTCTCCCTCATATCCCATGCCCGGAGGCGCGAGCAGGAGGAGGTGACCCGAGTGGAGGCCGAAATTACTGACCTAGAGGGTGATTTGGGGAGTGGGGTGACGGATGCTGCACTGCATGTTCTACACCTTAAGCAAGCGGCCTATAGGGCCCTCGTCACGGAGGCAGCCAGGGGCCTCAGTAGAGAGCAACAGGGGCGACTGTATGATGTGGGTGATAAGGCTGGTAAATTGATTGCGTGGTTGGATAAAAAGGAGAGAGCGAGTCGTGTGGTTCCGCTGATTGAGCGGATGGATGGTGTACGTGTCACCGAACCAGAAGACATTGTCTCTTGCTTCGCGGATTATTTCCGCGAGGTGTATTCCCCGGTCTCTCCCTGCTCGGAGGCGGATTCTCATGCCCTGCTTCGAGATATCGCGCTGCCCTCCCTTTCGGTGGAGGACAGGGAGTCGTTGGATGCTGCTCCTACCTCGGACGAAATTGCCCTCGCTATACGCTCGGTCGCATCTGGCAAGGCCATGGGCCCGAACGGCATCCCGGTCGAGTTGTATAAGCTGCGACCGGACGTACTGGCACCCCACCTCCGCGCGATGTTCCTGGCGGCCCACTCGCGGGGCTCCCTCCCGCCGGACCAACGTCTGGCTACAATCGTGGTGATCCACAAGGAGGGGAAACCCCGAGATCGGGTTACCTCCTATCGGCCTATCTCGCTCTTGAATGCGGAGCCCAAAATCCTTGCCAGGGTGCTTGCCAACCGGCTGGTCGGCGTGGTGGGCGATTTGGTCCACCAAGACTAGTCTGGCTTTATCCCCCACCGCAACACGGCCCTCAATCTGCGGCGCTTGCACGGGGTGCTCGCGCGTGTTCCGTTTGTGCGGGAGCCGGCCATCTTGGCGTCCTTAGACGCCACCATGGCGTTTGACACGCTCGAATGGCCATACATTTGGGCGATGCTGGCGAAGTTCGATTTGGACCGGGATTCATCAGCTGGGTCAAATTGTTGTACTCGGGCCCGTTAGCGCAGGTGGTAGTGAATGGGCGAGTCTCGGCCCCGTTCGCGCTGGGACGGGGCACGCGACAGGGTTGCCCCTTGTCGCCGCTCCTGTTTGCATTGGCCTTGGAACCCCTGGCGGAGTGGCTGCGGTGGCACCCTTCCATCCGTGGTCTCCGTTGGACCCCCGAGTATGAGGACCGCGTGTCCCTCTACGCTGACGATATCCTTTTGTACCTTGCCTCCCCGCGCAAATCACTGATTGTCCTGGTTGATGTCCTGCGCTCCTTTGGCCGTAACTCAGGCCTTGTCATCAACTGGGCTAAATCATGTGTCTATGTGCTTTCCGGGGAGGCTCCCGTCCTCCCGCGGGGATGTCCGATCCAGATTGCCTCGCAGGGGTTTCGATACCTGGGTGTCTATATCACGTTGGACCCGGAGGCCCGCTACGAGCGAAACTTGCTTCCCCCCCTCCAGCGCTTGAAGGAGGACGTCGCGCGCTGGCGGCGCCTGCCGCTATCGCCGCTCGGCCGGGCGGCATTGTTTAAGATGATGTCGTTGCCGCGCTTCCTGTACGCTCTCCAGAACACTATGGACCTAGTCCCGGCGCGCTACTTCCGTGAGGTGGAGAGTCTACAGCGCCGCCTGTTCTGGGACGGGAGGCCGCGTATAGCCCTGGCGAAGTTGACGCTCCCGTGGTATGACGGGGGGATTGCCCTCCCGGACATTAAGCGGTATTACTGGGCCTCCCAGCTAGCTGCAATTAATCACGGCCTCTATGGGCCCGCCTTGAACCCGGCATTTGAAATGGACAAGATGCTCCTGCCCGGTGGCGACTACAATCGAGCACTCTACTCTGGCGCGCCGGATCCCCGCTTGACGGGGCCCACGCGTGTCATGGTGCGGGTGTGGCACGCGGCCAATGCAGCTATGGGGTGGAAGGACCGTTTGACCCGGGCGTCGCCGTTGTATGCGCCTCAGCGGTTGGGCTCCCTGTGGACCTCGAAGGGCTTCGAGAAGTGGGACACGATTGGCATCAGTAAAGTGGGGGACCTCTGGACGAGAGGGGGATTTAAAACATTCGAGACGCTGCAGACGGAGTTTCAGCTGCAGGGCAGTGAATACTTTCGGTACTTGCAGGTCCGTCATGCGCTGGGCTCCGTCTTCCCAGACGTCGCCTCCATCCCGGAGTCTTCCCCCCGGAGGATAGAGTGCTGGATGGTCACGTTCCGGATAGCACGATCTCCCTCATTTACAAAAAATTGATTAATGACCGCTCGGGCCTGCTGACTGGCCTCCGTGAGGCTTGGGTTGCCGACGGGCTGGAGTTGGACGACGAGGACTGGATTTCCGCGGTGGCCTCTCCGAAGGAGGTGGCCATACCGGCTCGCCTTCGCTTCGTCCAGCTTAAGATACTCCACCGGGTTTACATGACGGGGCCAAGGCTTCTGCGTATGGGTTATGCTGAGGATGGGTTGTGTAAGCGTGGGTGTGGTGCTTTGGCGACTTTTTTGCATATTTTGTGGGAATGCCCGAAGGTGGAGCGATTCTGGCGTGGTGTGCATGAGGTCCTGCGTCTGGTTACGCATGTCGCACTGTTGCCTGAAGCGAGGAGATGCTTGCTGAATGTGTGGGAACCAACTGATTACTCGGTTCCGCAGACGCGATGGGTGACTCTGGGATATATGATAGCTAAGCGTGACATCGCTCAACTGTGGGGATCCCAGCGGCCCCCGGCGGTGTCGGCCTGGAAAGAACATATGGATTGGTGCATGTTCCGAGAAAAGGTGGTGTATGTGGCGAGGGGCAAGCCTGGGGCGTGGGTGAAAATATGGGGCCCCTGGAACGCCTACCGCGGGGGTATCTGCGAGCCACCACTGCTGCCTGCTGCCTCACCGGCTCCGTCCCCCTAGTTGACCCCCTCCCCCAGCCCCGGGCACAGAGTTCCCCCAGTCCTGGACTTGTTTCCCTTCCCCCTCTTCAGATTCCTGTGGATGGTCGGGATCCCTCATTGAGGAGCACGTGTGGTTACCTTTGATTGCGGGTTGCCTTGCGGGTGTGGTTTTTCTATGTTGTTGTGTGTGTATAAAATGAAACCGTATTGTGGGCTTTGAGTTATGTGGCCCACGTCGTTGATGCCTCCTGATTTACTTCTCTGCAACGCCAAGTGCCCTTTTGTAAGTTTGTCAGGTGCTCCTGTCACTCTAGCGGCCGGCCGGAAGGTTGTAGGCCCATACTTGTATATACTTGAGATTGCAAATAAACGGTTTCAAAAAAAAAAAAAAAAAAAATAGTGTAGTTTACTATCCCAACACCTTTCCTACTGTTACGTGGACTGGAGTTGGAATAGTAAATTACACTAGGGGCGCCAAAGGCCATTATTTATTTTCTTGCAAGAATGTACGAGAGATTAAAAACATGTGTACGTTTTGGTAGGAAAGGTGAATGCACTAGGAACTTTAGCGTTAAACGTGGTATAAGGCAGGGTTGTGTTTTAGCTCCTCTTTTATTCATTTTATTTATAAACAATGTTGATGCTATTTTAAAAAAAGTACCAGCAGACGTCCCCGTGATTAACGGCACCCCTGTTCCGGTGTTATTATACGCCGATGATGCTGTATTATTGGCAAGAACTCCGATAGGGTTACAACGATTAATGGATAGTTTTGTATCTTTTATTAAAGATAAAAAATTAGTTATTAATAAAAGCAAAACTTATACAATGATCTGTGGCCCAAAGAAAATTAAACATGCAGCGAAAGGGTTTTTTATAGATAAAATAAAAGTGCAGCAGGTGGACAAATTCTGTTACTTGGGTATAACCTTTGCTGAAGATAAAAAGTGGACACATGAATTTAATAATATTCGCAATAAAATGGCTAGAAACGCACATGGAATTTTTAGATTTGCACAGAAAATTGGGTATCGTAGGACCAGAGACATGGTAAAAATTTATCAGGCTAGATGTGTTTCGATTGCATTATATGGGGCTGGAATTTGGGGCTACAGTAGCACACATGAGGTGCAACTGGAACAGAATTCTTTCTTAAAAAAGGTGTTGTGTTTACCCACTTCGACCTCTAATGCATTATGTCATTATGAATTAAATGTCAATTATTTATCCGATCTTTTGTCACTGAGACCTTTAATGTTGTGGAGATCAATATATTTGAACGAAGAAAAATCTTTCACTAGGTCTATAATCCAGGACTGTATGCGATTAGATAAAGTAAATGCAATTCCCTGGATTAAATACATCATTATGTGCTTTTCGGATATTTTTAACCTGAATATTGTAACTGATCCAAATGCTGTTTTATTAATCCCCAAGACTGAGATGAAAGTGACTTTCCTAGCCTTTGCCGAGAGGAAAAGAAGAGTAATTGCAGGTTCCCTGTCCACTGTTATGTTCTATAACAGATATTTGTCCATGGATGGATTTCCCGTCTATCTGACTTTAGTCACCAGACCTACACACAAATTTGTACTAAGCAGACTGAGATTTGGAATAGTGCATCATCTGGTGGCACATCCTATAATGAGAAAATATCCTATAGGCCCTTGTAGATGTGACGGTTTTTCCAAGCAGAGCACAATGCACTTTATATTATTTTGTAAACTGTACTCCAACTTCCGTGTTATTCTGTTAAAGCCCATGTTTGTAAAATATGGTACACGGACGGTTGAGCAGGCCATGAAACTGATTTTTAACTTACAATCTGCTGATATTTGTTTTTATACAGCTTCCTTTTTAAACAAATGCATCAACCTGAGGAAAAGTATGTGTTTTTAGATGTAAATATGTAATTTTAAAGATGGATTATGTTTTTTAATGATTAATATTGTATATGAAATGTGATTATGTCTGCTATAAGTGCTCATGTATGTATTTGTCATTTGACTGTGTTTGCTTTTATGGACATTAACTTGCTCCGAATAAAGCTGAATTGAAATTGAAATTACACTTTTTTAATGTTAGTACGCCATCTAGTGCAAGTCGATGTAAAGACTTGCGTTATAATGTCCTGCGTTGTCAATGCACTCGTGTTGTAAAACTTTCGTTGTAACAGCATGCGTTGTAACAGCATGCGTTGTAACGTCATACATCCAGACAAAATGCCTGGTCCTCTGCACTCTTCTCCTGAATGACCACCTGGGTACACATGGTCAGGAATAGTTCCCTACTCCACAGTATCTGAGACTCATCACAAAAACAGACATCTGATTTGTCTTTCAAAGTTTTAAGATAGCTTAATACTAGGGTATAGAATCACGTAGACCCAAGTTAGGGGTACATTTCAGGAGAATTAAACCAACACTAAAAAACCATTGTTATGTTATGTGGATTTTTATAGTGTATTATCACCCATGTGGGTATCCTGGCACTGTGCTGGAGTGTGAGGCTAGCTTTCTGGGGTCTTACTCGAATAGCCAGATCTTCAACTTCTTGCGGAATTCAAGAAGAGAGGAGGAGTCTCTAATGTGCTGAGGAAAGTCAATCCATGCTGTAGGAGCGATGTATGAGAGGCACGACCTCCTGATCTTCTTTTGAGTATTTGTGGGACATGTGCGAGTGAGAGTCCAGCTGAGCGGAGGTGCCTGGAAGGTTGGTGGAACTGCATGCAGCTATTCAGGTAGACTGGGCCTGTGTTGTGTAGTGCTTAGTATGTGTGGGTGAGAAGCTTGAAATGTGTGCGCTTGTGTATCGGGAGCCAGTATAGTTCCTTTACGTGTGGTGTGACATGAACCTGGCGTGGGAGTTCAAGTTCCAGTCTGGTTGTTGCATTCTCAATGGTCTGAAGTCTTTCTTTTTGTAAATTGGTTGGTGATTTCTATGTAGAGGGTGTTCTAGTTGTCTAATCTGATGGTGGAGATGGCTTGCATAATGGTTTTCCTGGTGTTGTTTGGTAGCCACCTGACTATCTTTTTTCAGCATCCTCAGGGTGTGAAACCAGGCCGCTTGGCCGGCATTGACCTGGGTGGACATGTCCAGCTTGCTGTTGATAATGATCCTGAGGTTTCTTGGTCATGTGCTGGTGGTGGAAGTGGGCCTGAGGTCTGCAGGCCATTAGGTGGAGTCCAATAGTGAGGCATCTTTCAAAAGATCACCACATAGGTCTCATCTGCTTTTGGTTTGAGCTTCATCCAGCTGGCCACTTCAGTCATGCACGCTATCAGGCCGATCACCCGGTGAACACTGACTGTCCACACACAGACAGCCACATCACCAATCAACGCTCGGGAACTACATCTCCCGATAGGCATAGCACGAGTCACGCCCCACGTGACTCGGACGCCTTGCGAAGTTCCGCTACTTTACCCTGCCGGAAGAACAAGCAGTGCTGGATATTCCTCCCAGGATATCGGTCCAGGCGTCTCTGTGGAGTTTCCTGATCCGGCAGCAGAAGCTCTCAATCCCGTTCCGGTGCCGTGAGTACTCCAGGAGAGATTGTTGTTGGATACTGGGTTAGGGACCCTCCGAACGCGCTCCTCTGTTGGCGAGGCTGCACTCGGCGTCTCATGCAGAGGAGCGCCTTGGCGCCCCGTCCATCTTGTTCCTTCTACGATTCCGAGTCCCCGGCTTCTCGAGGGGCACTCCGAACACGCTCCTCTGTTGGCGAGACTGCACGTCCGCGTCTCTTGCAGAGGAACGCTTTGGCGCCCCCCTTTCACCTTTGTCCTCAATAGAATCGGAGTTTCCTATTCTTTACGAGGAACACCGCGCTCGTCTCTCTGTTGGCGAGACCATTTGCTTGTTTCTCATGCAGAGGAACGCTTAAGCGCCTAAGGCAATCCCCGCTACAGATCACGCTCCTCTGTTGAAAGGGACAGTCTCCCTGTCCCATTGCAGAGGAACACAGGGTGCCCTGCCACAACGAATAGTGGCGGACGGGCACATCAACAAGTGGAAAAAGAGTTATTTCCACGCAGATTGAATTATGACTAAAGAAGCAAAGAAAAAACAATCATTGTAAATTGAATGCTTATGGGCTCACCCCAGGTTAAAGTGTGTTTATTACTGCAATGCATAGGAGATGATGGTACCGTTGCTGCTGAACATCTCATCACGTACACTTGCACGTTATCTGTTTATTTGTTCTAGGTGAGAGAGAAAGGTATAGAAGGGTGAATAGAAGGACACTGCGTTGCCCTACGGACTGGTTTATCTCTTTCCTCGGGTAGGTGAGGAGAACTCTCCACCCTCACCCGTGGTAGAGGGAGAATGATGGTGTAGATAACTATGTATCTGAAGATAACATGCGTATATGATGTATTCTCCCTTCTGGTTCTTTACAGGCTGAACCAATGTAATCACCCTCTTCTCTCTTCTGGCATCATTGCATCGTTCTCTTTCTTTACAGGTAGGGTGCTTACCTGAATAGTTACTCCGCTGTTCTCCGTTGTCTAAGGTGATAGGTGGGAGTGAACAACAAGAATTAATAGTGTATTTCTTGTATATTTTTCCAGGTCTCCCTCCATGCTGTCCCTACCCTTTCCTTCCCTCGCTTGACTACTTCACTAGTCCGTGTGTATATCTATTCCGGACTTGGGGCAGTCAAGAGGTGGACCCCATTGAGCATCAGCGCAACCCCAAGGAAACCAGAGAGGCGGAACCTGACAGAATATCCACCCCACGGATTGTTTTCCTCCTGGTTGTGCTGGTGTCAGAGATGGCCACCCTTGAGGATGTCATGGCGGCCTTGGCTCTTGTTCAGGCTGAACTCGCAGCCTCGCGTAACGAGACAGCCGCTCTACAGGCCAGGGTAGAGAGGTTACAAAGGAACCCATTCGATGCAGGAATGCCCTCACACCCCGCTCCTCTCCCGATGGTGGTAGAAATGCCCTCGCAAATCCCGTTAGCCCCTCCCGAACGTTTCCATGGGGATAACAGGAAAGTACAAGTATTCATGACCCCAGCACTACTTCATTTTAACTGTAAGCCAAAACTGTTCTCTACCAACCAGGCTAGGGTGGCCTTTGTGATCTCCTATTTGGCAGGGGAAGCAGCACAGTGGGCAGTACCCTTGGTGAGACGAGACGACCCTTTGCTTTACGACTGGGACGCTTTTCGAGTAGAATTCGAGAAAACATTAGATCGTAGAACAGAGTCCTTCGCAGCAGACAGGGACTTGCTAGAGCTCCGACAGGGGAACATAGACCTGATTTCTTACCTAAACAGCTTTCGTCGGCTGGTGGCCGAGACGGATTGGCCTGAATCTAAACAAGCCGCCATTTTTTATCAGGGGATGAAAGAGGAGCTGAAGGACGTCCTCGCTCAGATCGACCCACAGCCTCAAACGTGTACCGCCCTCATCGAGTTGACCTTAAGACTGGACCACCGTCTGAGAGAACGGAAAGGAGACCACAAGCGGAAGGACAGGTACTCCCTGCAACACGATCGGGTTCCTCCTATGGAACATACCGTAACCAGGCCAGAACCTATGGAAATAGGGGCGGTTAGAGCGTCGTTGACGCTTAGCGAAAAGGACCACAGACGGAAGCAAGGTCTCTGTCTCTACTGCGGAAACAAGGGGCACTTCCTCCGTGACTGTCCCGTCAGACCTAAATACGGACGCTCCCGACCGGGGCAAATGGCCGCTGTAACTGCAGAAAAGGACTCGGAAAACTACAAAGCTTGAAGGTGCAAGAAGGGGAACCATCAAGCGAATATACAATCCCTTCAATGACCCGTAACGCTTTCGTGGACTCAAAACACTTCTTCATAGCGTTAGACCTTCGGGTCAACCAAGACCTTAAACAAATAAAGTCCATGGTGTATTCCGGAGCCACGGGGTGCTTTATGGATCGCAAGGAAGCACAAAGGCTGAAGATACAACTCATCCCCAAACCAACTCCTGAACGAGTCTATGCAGTGGACGGCAAGGAGTTGGAGTCAGGCCCCATCAGTTACGTCACCGAAGAACACAAACTCATTTATGGTGGGTATCACCATGAATGGATATCCTTTCAAGTTATTCAAGCTCCTCAATACGGAGTGATACTGGGTCTTCCCTGGTTGCAGAAACATGAACCAACCATACACTGGACCAACAAGATGTTATCCCTCAATTCCACCTACTGATAGACTACGTGTAACCGGTCACCCCCAAGGCCTTCTAAAACCCTAGCCGCTTGTTATCACCTTGCCACCACGGCAGAAAAGAACGTATCCCTGCCCGAGTGCTATGAGAGACACGCTGAGGTGTTCAGCGACACTAAGGCCGAAGAACTGCCCCAACACAGGGACTACGATTGCCGGATAGAACTGGTTCCGGGAGCGGTGATACCATGCGGTAGGATTTATGCACTGACTGCTCCTGAAAATCTACACCTCCGGGAATACCTAGACAAATACCTTGCCCTGGGGTTTATTCGCCCCTCCAGATCACCTGCGGCCTCTCCCCTCTTCTTTATACCTAAGACCAACGGGGAGTTGAGATGCTGTATAGATTACAGAGCGTTGAATGCCATCACCGTCAAGAACCAATACCCGTTGCCCCTGATCCCGGTTCTCCTAGAACAGGTGCGAACAGCGGTGATATACACCAAGTTGGACCTTAGAGGGGCGTCTCACCTGGTCCGAATGCGAGAAGGTGATGAATGGAAGACGGCCTTCAAGACGCGGTATGGGCTGTTCGAGTATTTGGTCATGCCCTTCGGGCTGTGCAATGCACCAGCCGCGTTCCAATTTTTCCTCAACGACGTCCTAAAGGACTTCTTGGACCATTTCGTTGTTGTCTATATAGACGATATCCTGGTGTACTCCGCTAACAAAGAAGAACATGTAGGACACGTCTTACAAGCACTTCAAGACCACCGACTGTTCTGTAAGATAACCAAATGCGAGTTTCACGTGACCTCCGTGGAATTCCTAGGGGTCATGCTTACCCTCTCGGGCCAGGTTATGGCAAAAAGAAAAGTGAAGGCGATCACCGACTGGCCACAGCCACAGAACGTGAGGGACATTCAGAGTTTTCTGGGATTCGCCAACTTCTACAGACGGTTCATCCACGGTTTTTCAGACAAGGTAACCCCCCTCACCAGACTAACGCGGAAAAAGGCGCTTTTTCGCTGGTCTGCCGAGGCCCAAGGGGCTTTTGAACTCCTCAAAAAGGCCTTTACGTCTGCCCCTGTTCTCGCCCATGCCCGTCCTGAGACGCCTTTCATCGTGGAAGCCGATGCCTCCGAAGTGGCGGTGGGAGCCGTGTTGTCCCAGCAACATGAAGAGACAGGGCACCTCCATCCCATCGCTTTCATGTCTAGAAAACTCAATCCCGCGGAGCAGAACTACACCATCGCCGAAAAAGAACTCCTGGACATTCGAGATGCGTTTCTGGAGTGGAGACACTGGCTGTTAGGAGCCATCCATCAGGTGACGGTCTACACAGATCATAGAAACCTCCAGTTCATGCGGGCCGCACGCCATCTCACCCCTCGCCAACTTCGTTGGATGCTGTTTTTTGCTGAGTTCCACTTCGTTGTCACTTTTCGCCCTGGCCGAGATAATAAGAAGGCCGATGCACTTACGAGGCAAGAAAACCCGACGAAACTGCCAGTAACGGAGGAAAGGGCCATTATCGAGCCTAGCCGAGTGATCGGTGCTACACACACAGATATGTTCCTACAAAAGACCCAGCGAGGGATACAATCCTTTGCCTGGAAGACCTGGCTGAAACTACACCCGGAATGGCGGAGCCGTCAAGGTCTTCCCATGAAAGGTCAACAACTCCTCGTCCCAACACAAGAATTGAGAAAGATGGTATTCGCCTGGTGTCACGACCTTCCCTGTGCAGGGCATACCGGAGGGAAGAAGACCTTGGAGAGAGTGCTACAACAATTCTGGTGGCCAACGGTTCGTCCTGACGTACTTTCCTGGGTAAAACGCTGTTCTACCTGCGCTCAGATGAAGACCGACCATCGCCCTACACAGGGATTATTGCAGCCGTTACCCACACCCAACACTCCATGGGAACGGTTTTCGGTGGATTTCATCGTAGGGTTACCCCGAGACCAAGGGTGCACCGCAATCGTGGTTGATTACTTGTCGAAGATGGGGCACTTCATCGCCTGTAAACAGGTTCCGACTGCGGGTCTGTTGGCCAAACTACTACTAACTCATGTAATCCGACTCCATGTCCTTCCGAAAGTCATCGTATCTGATAGAGGGGCCCAGTTCACAGCTCATTTATGGAAGACCTGGTGCTCCGAACTCAAGATTGAATCTTCGCTTTCCACCAGCTTTCACCCCCAAACTGACGGACAGACAGAAAGGCTCAATCAAACCTTGAAACAATTCCTCAGGTGTTATGTAAACAACAATACAGAAGCATGGGTAGAGTGGCTATGGGTAGCAGAGATAGCGTACAATAGCGCCAAACATGCCTCCACACAACACACTCCTTTCTTTAGCACTTATGGTTTTCACCCTCGGTTTACTCCACTAATCCTTCCCAGTCAGAACTCCAAAATCCCCGATGTACAGGCAAGACTCGAGCACATCCGTATCACATTGATAGAAACCCGGAACAATCTACTCCATGCCAAGAAAAGGTACAAGGCCCAGGCAGACAAACATCGACGACAAAGCCCCACATACAAGAAAGGGGAGTGGGTCTGGCTGTCAACGAAACACATAAAGTTTAAGAAACATAGTGTGTTTCACCCCAAGTTTATCGGCCCTTACCGGGTGATCAAACATATCAATCCAGTAGCGGTAAAACTGAAACTGCCAACTCACCTCCGTTTGCATCCTGTCTTTCATGTTTCCCTGCTGAAACCCTCTCATTGCCCGGTAAAGAAACAACCCATACCTATATGGGTACAGCAGGATCTCGAGTACGGGGTCCAGGGAATCTTAGATTCAAAACTTGTAAGGCGCAAGCTATGGTACCTGGTGGCATGGAAAGGTTATGGCCCGGAAGAAAACTCCTGGGAATCGGCGGAAGCGGTGCATGCTGCCCGTCTGATTGCGGCATTTCATGAATGGTACCCAGGAAAGCCAGGTGCTAGTCAGTGTCATCCAAAAGGTGGATGTACTGTCAGGCCGAGCACTCGGTGAACACTGACTGTCCACACACAGACAGCCACATCACCAATCAACGCTCGGGAACTACATCTTCCGATAGGCATAGCACGAGTCACGCCCCACGTGACTCGGACGCCATGCGAAGTTCCGCTACTTTACCCTGCCGGAAGAACAAGCAGTGCTGGATATTCCTCCCAGGATATCGGTCCAGGCGTCTCCGTGGAGCTTCCTGATCCGGCAGCAGAAGCTCTCAATCCCGTTCCGGTGCCAAGAGTACTCCAGGAGAGATTGTTGTTGGATACTGGGTTAGGGACCCTCCGAACGCGCTCCTCCGTTGGCGAGGCTGCACTCATGCAGAGGAGCGGCTTGGCGCCCCGTCCATCTTGTTCCTTCTACGATTCTGAGTCCCCGGCTTCTCGAGGGGCACTCCGAACACGCTCCTCTGTTGGCGAGACTGCACGTCCGCGTCTCTTGCAGAGGAACGCTTTGGCGCCCCCCTTTCTCCTTTGTCCTCAATAGAATCGGAGTTTCCTATTCTTCAAGAGGAACACCGCGCTCGTCTGTCTGTTGGCGAGACCATTTGCTTGTGTCTCATGCAGAGGAACGCTTAAGCGCCTAAGGCAATCCCTGCTACAGCTCACGCTCCTCTGTTGGAAGGGACAGTCTCCCTGTCCCATTGCAGAGGAACGCAGGGTGCCCTGCCACAACGAATAGTGGCGGACGGGCACATCAACAAGTGGAAAGACAGTTATTTCCATGCAGGTTGAAATATGACTAAAGAAGCAAAGAAAAAAACAATCATTGTAAATTGAATGCTTATGGGCTCAGCCCAGGTTAAAGTGTGTTTATTACTGCAATGCATAGGAGATGATGGTACCGTTGCTGCTGAACATCTCATCACGTACACTTGCACGTTATCTGTTTATTTGTTCTAGAAGAGAGAGAAAGGTATAGAAGGGTGAATAAAAGAACACTGCGTTGCCCTACGGACTGGTTTATCTCTTTCCTCGGGTAGGTGAGGAGAACTCTCCACCCTCACCCGGGGTAGAGGGAGAATGATGGTGTAGATAACTATGTATCTGAAGATAACATGCGTATATGATGTATTCTCCCTTCTGGTTCTTTACAGGTTGAACCAGTGTAATCACCCTCTTCTCTCTTTCGGCATCATTGCATCGTTCTCTTTCTTTACAGGTAGGGTGCTTGCCTGAATAGTTACTCCGCTGTTCTCCGTTGTCTGAGGTGATAGGTGGGGGTGAACAACAAGAATTAATAGTGTGTTTCTTGTATCTTTTTCCAGGTCTCCCTCCATGCTGTCCCTACCCTTTCCTTCCCTCGCTTGACTACTTCACTAGTCCGTGTGTATATCTATTCCGGACTTGGGGCATTCAAGAGGTGAACCCCATTGAACATCAGCGCAACCCCGAGGAAACCAGAGAGGCGGAACCTGACACACGAGTTGACGTTGTTTCTGGTTGCGGGTGTTTTGTCTGAGAGGGAAAATATCAGTTTTCTGTGGTTGGCATAGGTGAGTATGTTGATGTTATATGTGCAGATGACATCTGCCAGGTGGAGTCATGTAGATCTTAAAGAAGATTGGGCTGAGCAAGGAACGCTGCAAGACCTTGCAAATAGTTTCCGGGCTTCAGAAGAGTATGGTGGCATGTTGACTGTTTGTGTTGTTCCGATGAGAAATGTGCAGATCCATTGGAGGGCGGCCCCTCGGATATCAGCGTAATTAAGTCCTCTGATCAGGATGGGAGGGAAGACTGTGTTGAAGGCTGCAGAGAGGTTGATGGGGCCCAGTTGTAAGTCGAGGTTGGTGTTAATGGCAGTGATTTTGTCCAAAAGAAGTCTGAGAGGTTGTTGCACAGTTTGTGAGTTGAGGCTATGTCGCTTGCAGTTGCTGCCGGTATAGTGAAGTACTTGATGATTACAAAAATATATTTTCTGCTGTTGGAGGTGTTGTTGATGCTTCCAACTAGGGCCTTCCATTTGATTTCCAAGATATGCTGATGGTAACATCTTTGGGTGGATTTGAATACTCCCTTGTCTGATTCTTCCTGGCTCACTTTCCACGTTCATTCTAGTTGGTTGCAGTGCTGTTTGATCATTCTGGGTTCTTCCATGTACCAGCTAGTCTTCTTGTTGTTTGGCTTCTTTTTCGAGGGGGTAGGTTATCGGCGTAGGCGGTGATCCAATCATTAAAGTTGTTGATGGATAGTTGGCCTGTGTGCTCTGGTTGTTTTTTTGTGGCAAGCGGAAGCCCAATCCACCTCTGATATGTTGTTCCAGTGTTGGCTGGCAAGACCTGTCGTGTGGTTCTTCTGTGGTGGGGAATGCTGATTAGGAAGCTGACAATGACGCGGTCAGTCCAGATACCAGAAGTGGGTGTGTTGATCGTGATGTTGTTGAATGAGGTAAAGATGGGATGTGTCCGGTGGAGTGGATGGGGGCTGTGACATGTTGGTTGAGTCCGAATTTTCTGAGGCTTTCGATGAGTGAGACTGAATTGGAGTTAGTCAGGTCTTCTAGGTGAAAGTTGAGGTCTCCTGGTAGGATGTAGGCACTGCAGTCAATGACTAGTGAGACAACGAACTCCGAGATTTGGCTGCTGAAGTTGGCTCAGAGTCTTGGAGATCGCAGACCAAGATTCCACCCAGGGTGAAGTTGGTTGTGATTTGCAGTTTCAAGCTGAGGTGTTCCATGTAGTCACTCCCGGTGTCTGTGTTGGTGGTGCAGCTGAAAGTGTCCCTGAAAATGTTGTTGATTCCCCCTCCGGGTCTGTGTTGGTGGTATTGCTTGACGATCTTGTAACTGGTGGGGATAGTTGTGGCAATATCTTGTGTTGATGCTGTGGTTAGGCATGTTTTGTGAGGGAAAAAAAGGCCCAGGGTGGCATTGCCCAGTAGATCTCAGATCACAGTGGCATATTTGCTGGATGAGTGGGTGTTGAGGAGAATGGTTGAAATAGCAGACTGGAGTCGGGTCGGTGTTGGTTTGCGGATGTTTGTGAGTCTGGAGTGTTGGATGCTGTTGGTGTGGCTGTAGTGGGTGTTGAAGCAGTTGGTGTGATGGTGTAGGTGAAGCCACAGAATGTGCAGGTGACGGCTCCTTCCATGGGGTTGTGGGTGTGAAGTAGTGCAAGTGGGTACCTGTGGGGTGCGGTAGGGTCAGGGCTCCTGGCGGTGGCGGTGGCGGGTCCATATGCGGGCGGGCACAGATGGACTTGCCTTTGTCATGCCTGCCATTGCATAGGCTCTGGGAGGGTGGAGAAGGGCAAGAGACAGTGAGCAGAGCTGGGAATGTCAACAGAGTCAGGAGAGTGTAAAGAAGCGGGAGGCACGAGAAACATATAAGAAGCAGTGGGTAGGAGGGAGGAGGAGCAGATAGGGTGGGAAAGGGAGCGTTGGAGAATGCAGCAGGCAGGGGCACAGCAAGAAAACAAATGGCACAATCACAGGCAACAGTAACAAACAAGGCACAGTCGTGGGCAAGACAAGTGACACAAACAAAATACAATCATGGAAACCAAAAAGCAAAGCAAATGGCAAAATTGCTGCCAAAACAATGGCACAAACAAAAGGCACAATCACAGGCAGGAAGGGAACAAACAGAGGGACAATCACTGGAAACACCGTAAACACAAGTTGCACAATTACAGGCAAAACAAATGGCACAATCAAGGCACAGGGAGACAAGCAGTGGCACATAAATGAAATGCAGAGACAACAGTGACAGGAAAGGTCACAGAGGAGAGAGAAGAGGCAAGAGAGCGAGTGAGTGAGAGTGAAAGAGAGGGAGGAGTGAGGAGGGGCCTGGTGGCACTGAGCTGGGTCCGGAGGACTGGTCACAAGTCCTGGGGGCAGGGGATTAGGGCTACCACTTGCTTATCCATTGAAGGCCATCTCTCACATAGAATGCACTGCTCTACAGGCTTATGGGAGCCTCAGAGTGAAATATAAACAGGTAGTAGCAGGGCCTCAATGAGCTAGTAAGAGGTAGGATATCATGAAAGCTGTGTCGTATAAACACCGGGGGCCTCATTTATGAGAAGTGACGCATCGCTGCGTGAAAGCAGCGATGTTTTACTTCTCAGTGCGACCTCCTTGCGACATGATGGATGCATCATATTTACAGTATGATGCATCATGTCAAAAGGAGTTACAGATACATCAGTATTTTTTACGTATCTGTAGGCGCAAAAGTGACGCATTGCTGGAGAGTGTCACAAAATCTCCATCTCCAGCAATGTGTCCCTTCACATGGGGCCAGCCCCATGTGAAATGGCCTGCATCAGTCTTACGCCTGCTGTGAGGCAGACGTAAGATATTGATGCATTTGCACCCTCGAAGTGGCGCAGTGAAATCTCGTAGACTTCACTGCGTCACTTCTACGATGCTTACTTACGTGGGAACTCCCACCCTGCATACATTATACCTGACGCAGGTATAATATAGCGCAGGGGTTTACAAAGTGACGCATCTACCTAGATGCATCACTTTGTAAATATGACGCAACATGGTGCATCTTTTAATGCCGTAGTGCATCACAAAAAGTGACGCACCAGCGGCGCAAAAGTGACGCAAGGGCTCATAAATAAGCCCTCGGTGTCTTAGAACACTAAAGTGGGCAAGTATCCCAGAGCAGCATGGATTAGAAGAGGAGGGAATATAAGAAGGAGCAGAGGGACCAGGGGATGGGGGGGAGGTGGGAATGGGAACTCATCATACTACGCATGATGCACGGTGCAAACGTGTCCATGTTCTTCTGGTTGTTGTTGAAAGAGGAATGAAATATGTCTTCCCGGACTCCACAAACTTGTCAAGGGAACTCCAGACTTCGCTGGCTATTTGAGGGAAGGACTGGAGTGTGGAATGAAAGCCATGGGCTCCTCTCAAGAACATAACCCAGTCCCAAAATGTACTCATATACGTATTTCTTTATTGCCATTTTCTATGGGTTTTTTTTTTCTGTTTTTGGGGTGTTCAGCTTCTGTTTGTATCACAGAGCCTCTGCAATATTGGTCTATTTGTATGTGTTTTCTTATTACATACCAATAAAAATGTTTAAGAACAAAAAAAATAAAAAATCAGGTAGCATGGGCCTCATAAAGCTCCTTGCTTTAGCAGCTTTCGTGGAGGTGGGGGTGACACCGAACAGTTCTGCCAAACATAAACCATTGTAATAGTAGCTTGTTGCTCCTTTGGTTTACTTTTAATCAGAGAGGATGATCTCCAAACACAAGATCATAAATACCAATGCAAGGGGATACTATGATGGATCTGTAGGATGCAAAAAGAACAATCAATTAAGAATGTAGGGAATGAAAAGACTGATGGATGGAGAGAAGAACAAATGGAGGAGGAAAATAATGGATCAAGAGAAGGAGGAAGGAGGAATGGCTGGCTGGAGAGAAGGAGGGAGATAGGATGGATGCATGGAGAGATGGGTAAAAGCAGAGATGAAAGGATGGATGGATGAGAGAATGAAGGATGGATGGATGGGAGAATAAAGGGATGAAGGAGAAAATTAATGGATGGATAAATGAATGGATGGATGACTGGATGGAGAAATGGCTAAAGGGCAGATTGGAGGAAGGAAAGATCAGTGACAGAAATAAGGAGGAAAGAAGGAGTTGCAGAAGCTGTTCAGCATCATCAAAAAAGTAGTTGCCAATGTAGAACAGCATTGGCAAAAATAACAAAATAAAACGAAAACAGCCAGCCCAGCACGATAAAGTATTCTCGCAGTTTTGTCATCATGTAAGTGCACGCATGAGTCAGGTTGCTGCAGGGCCACTGTACACATGCAATTCCTTTAATTTACCATTCCAAGAAAAAAATAAGAGGCCCCGTATTAGATTGCAGCTGACTATGCTCCCAAAAAAGAAAAAAAATGGAAAGGAAATAGGAGAGAAAGAGGGAGAGAAGAGCAGAATAGGGTGAAGAGAAAGAAGTATTAAAGGAAATGAGGAAGGAAATGAAGTGAAGTATGAAAATACGTTTGCAGCAGGAGAAGAAATGAAATTAAAGAAATAAAAGGGAAGATAGAAAGAAGAAAATATGGAAATAATATACAAATAGAGGGAAATGAAGAATGGAAAGAAAGACTGATAGATGAAGCAATCACCAAAACATGGAAAGACATAAAGACAGAAGGAAAGGAAGATCGAAAGAAACATGTAAAAAAGAAAGAGTGAAACAATGAAACAAAGGTGTAAACAAAACTGAACGACAGAAAATATGGCGGAAGAAGAGAAGGAAAATGGGAAGAATGGAAGACATATGCAAAGTAGGAGAAAGAAAGGCGAGAGAAGGAAGAAAAAAGAAAGATAGTTTGGAGGAACTCACTCTGTTCAATGTCTCTGAGGTGCATAAGCCTTGCATTGCGCATGAGTGCCCCATCACAGCTGGCTGTTAAAACTATAGCTTTTTCATGGAATTTATCTGAAAATTCTTCAGAAAAATGCACATTGTGGATACATTTTTTTCTAACTTTCCTTAAGAATGAGTGACCCCCACCTTTAACATCTCAGAGGAAAGCCAGCCACGGTAGGCAGATGTTGATCAATTTGATTTTTTCACGATGGCCCATATTGAACTTCCTCAAAACCCTCTACCCTTTTGATCAAATTCTCTGAAAATTGAGGTATAAAATGCCACATTTGGCCAAATTGTATTAAGAATTCCCTCGGGGTGGAGGAGCCAAGATGGCGACCGGGACGGCAGCGTAGGCTCCCGGCTCCGTGAACCTCCACATCCCGCACAGATATCCTGCATGTGATCCTCAGCCTGCGCTACATGCCCGTGTTGGTGATCGAGAGCGGCAACCGATCGTGTGATCCTGAAGCTTCCAGCGGCGGTACCGCCCGAGAAATGCTCATTTGAAGTTTGCGGCCTGTGCAGCCCTGGGACCGGGACCTCGGGTGGACAACATGGCCGGGCGGCAGTTTAACAACAGCGGCCATTGGTGACCGGGTGGAGTCGGACTACCGAAGCGGCGCGAATATTGGCCTGAATCTCGCAGTGGTCGCTCCTATCACCGAGAGTAGCGTGACGGGTGCATACCCGGGGTGACGATTCCAGGGGTTTATCGGCGATCGCCTGGACCCTCGCCAGTGAACTGATCGGACACGGCCTGTGGCTCGTCCCGATTTGCGCGGGCTGCTCCCGGTTTTCGCGGACACTGGCCCAGGGGGAGAACGACTGTTACCTGTGGCCGCACACTGTATACACATTTTGCCTGCCTCCGGACCTTTGTTTGCAGGGATATGGAACTTGCTGCGCCCGTGCCTGAGACCCGGTCCCCATCTGGGATGGCCCTGCCCTGCGGCCATCTTGATGGGATGGACTCTGTCATCCTGTACACTGGGTCACAGCAAGATTGGGAGTGTGTGGCGCAAAGGAGCGTGGCGGAGCGAGCGCGGGGGACCGTGCTGGGGTACGGTGACCTTCTGGATGCTCTCGGAGCCCTTCATTCCACCATGGTCCACGGCGCCCGGGTATTGGGGAGGAAGCTGGATGGTATTGCGTCAGCGTCGGAAAAGTTGCGGTCTGCCTGTCCCCAGGTACATAAGGCTCTGTCTCACCTTCCACAGGAGGAAAGTACCGTGACCGCCTCTGTGAATAAGGGACGGATGGAAACTTTGGACACTGTGGCAGCGTGTGGTCGGCTGGCTGTGGGGTCGGTCTGTTCCGGAGGTTTTGGACTTGAGCAGACGGTGGTGACTTTGTCCCATGCGCGGCCTCCGGCGACCCAGGCAATCTTCACGCAACGATCGCCTGCTCTGGCCGATTTCTCCTTCCTGGACCTTGTGTGCGGCGCGGGCCCTGGGGCAGTACTGGGAAAGGTGATCTTCCATGACGATGACTGTGCTGATGTTTCGAAACGTCCTCCCCACATGTGTGTGTCCCTTCCTAGTCTTCTCTGGACGCTCCTCTTCCTTGTAACTTTGGACATGATGGTGGGTCGATGGGTATGCACTGGTGGATTCGCAAAGAGTGGCCAAGGATAAGGCTGATCCTTCCGAGGTGGTCAATTAATAGGCGGGCGGGCTGGGGGGTTGTGTGCTTTCACGACGTAACTAATAGTGTAGCCAGTGCATAATGCTCCCCATTTCTCTTAGATATGGCCGAATTTTTGCTGTTTAGTGTTTGCGCTGGGGAGGAATATATTGTGCGGGAGGGAGAAGCCGGGGGCATGGTTGAAGGCCCTCCTCCAGTTTATTATTACTCTCTCCCCTTTTCTGTTAGGGGGGGTTTCCTCTCTTTCCCCTTTCTCTCTGTTTCTTCTATATTTCGGGTCTGGTTCTGGGGCGACAGGCACGCTGCGGGGGGGGGGCCGTAGTCATCTGCAGAGGTGCAGGGTGGGGGGGTGGGGGGGTGGGGGAGGGGCTTCTTTAGTCCTTTACTTTGTTTCTATGGCCTCCTTTTTCTTCTCTTATTCTTCTTTGTCTTTTTCTGGGGTCAGTGCGGTAGGTGCCCTTCGTGGCCAATCATTGTTTTTCATTTGTGCCTCATTTCAGTGGGGTTTTCTGGGTCCTAGGGCAGGAGACTGCAGGCGCAAACGGCTCGTGATATTCCTCCACATCCTGAACCTTCTGTTTCTGCGCCATTGACTTGATAGATTGCCATTTATTGTTGACGTTCATTATTCTGCCTGCCTTTTTTCGCTGTTGAGAACTTGATTGGCACCTGATCCTTCTATCCCTTATTGTAAAATGAAAACCTTTTATATCCTGGTTCCCCTCTTGGGCTATTCGGTGGACAAGAGAATACTAGCATGGAAAATCTGCTTCCCGAGGTGCTACATGTGATTAAAATCTGTTTGCTGTTATTTTCACTGCTTAGCGGCCGGCCCCGAGGGTTGTAGGCCCATACTTGTCTTTATTTGCAATGTCAATAAAGGTTTTCCAAAAAAAAAAAAAAAAAAAAAAAAAAAAAAAGAATTCCCTCGGGTGGATCAATACGCCTAACAACTGGTGGGCTTCACTAGCTCCCTCAGTGTCATTTGGGATTTGGGTCTAATATGGGGTATTCCATTTTTGTGGCTCCTCACTAGGGTAGTAGAACTGTCCAACGTCTCAGGCATCAGGCTAGACACCCACTAATTCTTAGCAGCGCAAGCCAAACTTGTACCAGTCACGGGGAAATCAAGGCCGTTCTTGGACTTTGCGACTGGAGCCAGTGGGTACACTTGGGGCGCTCCCACCCTAACTGTGAGTTGGCAAAAGTCTATCCTTGGGTGGCCATGATGTTACTTTCAGGCACCACCTAGGCACCAGCTAAATTGACTGCTAGTTCCTTTGATCTAGCGCCTGCCATCAACAAGGCATGGCCTGCCTTGTGTACCCACAAACCCACCAGGTTGCTCAGGGGTTTGCAGTGGTGCTTCCTTAATTAGGTTCCTTATTTTTCTCAATTATAAGGTATTCTTAGAAGAGCCAACTATTACCCTTGTGTGCACCTACACCATGTAAAACAGGAGCCAGACACCAGCATCATGGGACACACTCTAAAATAGCCACCAGTCTCCCCAATATACTCTAACATATAATACAAATTAATAGGAAATTACATATCATTTATCTGCCCCGGATACAAAGCAAATATAACAAGCATTGGCATAGCCAATAGGTCTCGCCTTTGGGACCTTAGAAGTGTTTAGCCATGCAACACTTGATGTTGTTGCACCAAGGATATTGTGCTGGATAACCAAACACTTATAAGGTCCCAAAGGCGAGACCTATTGGCTATGCCAATGCTTGTTAGGACTAGGGAGGGTGAAGAGTAGCAGCTTAGGTAGTGTTGTCTATATGGGGAACACTGAAAGAGCATTCAGACTTATAACTATTTCACTGTCAGTTACAGATTAAAACGAAAGTATGGATTCTGGGGATTGGAAGTACATATTAAGTAGTTAAACCCTGGTTTTGAAGTCGGGTGCTTTTTATAGACTCACAAACGTTGCATAACTCTTCCTCATAGCATCTGTTTCAGCCACCTACTTCAAAGATTTACAACAACACGAAGAGTGTCATTTGAGCCGTACATCTGCAAACACCATGATAAGGGTTCATAAAGCCTGCCAGGAATCCATAAAAGGATACCTTGAAAGCATAAGTGGCTTTAGCACTGCGAAATAATATGCCACTACTGTGTACAATTAGGGCATAGTAAATCCTCACGAAAAGGCTGGCTAATGGTCATTTGAGAAAGTCAAACTTGCCAGGTCTTTTAGGCATTCGTAAACTCCTCTTTAACCCTTGCCCACACCAAACGTTCCCAAGCTGTGACAGGTAGTGGTGGGCCCTGCAATCCCCAAGATCTCCCACACAATTTCGGTATCACTTGGAGGTGTTGAAATTACTGACAGGCTGACATTGAACTCTACATAAAAGCTCCAAGTAACCACAGAGATCTAAATTAAGGGGAATGGGGCACTCAAAGGGCATTCCACGGAGGAGAGCACCCGATAACTAAGGTGCAAAGCACTCAAAAGAGTGGGCGAAGGAGGACAGCGCCAAAATGAGTGGCGTACAGAGCAGTGCATTATAGAAAGCAAACTCTATGGGAAACAAACTATATAGGAAGCATTTGAAGTGGCGGGCATAAGTGGTATGTATGTAGGGAAAGACACATTTTCACCTCAAGAGGTATATTGGCTCTACTCACCTGTAGGTCTGTATACTGTTACTCAATGCTACTCGTTTTATCGACCTTGAAAGGCCGAATGGCTGATTGGACTCACTGACATTCGAACCTGTAGCCACGAGTCATACACAGATCCTTCAGTGCATGCATTAGGTGACAGACGCAACCCCCCCCCCCCCCCCATCACACTGCACACAGCAAACCTCACTATAGAGGTCGTAAGGAAGTATTGTCTCCCCAGTACAGAGGTTGAAGTTGAGTGCACTGAAGGAGCCCCAGACAAAGCGGACAATGAAGGATTATACCAATCCACACTATTGGCACTCAATTCACGATGGAAACCAGCGGCTATGGTGCCCTGTTGCTAGACACTGGGTGTACTGAGGGGCTAGTAGTGCGGAGCCGGAGACGTGAAGGTAAGGTTCAGAGTCGGGGAAGATGGTATTTGGAGCAGGAATAGGTGGTACAGAACATGGGGGAGAAGCAGCATGTGAGAAGACGTAGGAGAGAGGGTTAGGGGTGGGGGCGTGTAAAGTGCCAGCACCACTCAAAGCAGCGAATTGCACAGAACCCAATATCTCCCAGGATACAGGCAGTGTGACACAGGAGCCGCTCGATAAGGCACCACCTGGTATGGAATTACTGCAGTGAGCTTGGGAGGGAACCTGCAGGTGGAGAAGGGCACAGAGAGACCGGCTCTGCAATGGGCTGGCACCGTGAGCCGATACTGGAGACGGGTGCGCCGCATAGCCAGGGGCAAGTGAGGGAGGGCGGATGGCTGTGAGGGGTGGGTGTACACAGGAATTCTCCGGTGTCCGTCACCTGGAAAGAATATATTACTGAGTAAGACTATGCCCAGCAGCAATCTGAACACGGCTTCAATGCTGTGCCACAGGACACAGCCATAAAGGCTGCCTGCTTCAAGTACGCACAGAAGGATACGCGTCAAGGGCGTTCTTCGGTCGATCTACCAAAAAACGTACTAGACACAAATTCTTTGACAACGAATGTAAGGTAGAACCACTCTACATGCAGTTAAACGTACAGTTTGGCCATGACTCTGAAAAAGATTTGGGTCTAATCGCAGTCACAGAAATTACTTCCAGACTCGCCGGTTCTCCAAACAAGAAGCGCAAGCAAAAAGGAGACGGAGAGAGCGGAGCGAGTGAGTGGCCGGGACGTGTGGGCGAGGAGAGAGGCGCACTTGCGCTTGAGAGAGCAGTCTTCACTTTTCAAGCATTGCACTCGTGCTCGTGGCGCGCCGCTGCTCGCTCCCGCAAGGTGGATGCCACCACAAGCATGAGTACAGTGCTTGAAAAGTGAAGACCGATGGCTAAAGGCCCTCCTATGCAGCGCATGTGCACTGTGTAGGCGAGACCTAAAAACTATGGATCTACGGAAACTAAAAATACTCTGCATGAATCACATCACTGAGCTATAACTATTTGCGAAGCAACAATGTAAAAACGGTGATGCAACAATGTAAAACATGGGACTGAAAACATGTAAAATGCAAAATGCAGCAACATACTTGCAATATGCTTGCAGCAATACGAGTTTAAAGTGTAGTTTGAACTGGCTTTGATGGGGATGTGATTAAAGGGAGTTAAGAAACGATTGCAAACAGTATAATTTGTAAATTTGTTGGAACATATTTGAAGCAATGACGACAAAAACAGCATTTATGATATTCTCCTTTTACACATCAAATGAAGATAATCTCTTGCAGTCGAGTGTATTTTAGGTGATCAGATGTTTACAAGAATCCTCAATAATTGACCCCATTAATGTGGGATTTAAAGTTTTTGTTCCCCTGATTGACTGATTTGAAGCAATCAAGTAGATTAACACAATTATGGTTGAAAATAATGCCTTCCGTCTTAGGTAGAGGCTACCCAAGGACATCTTAAGTATTTTGGGGGACCTGGGCCAAACGTATTTTGGGGGTCCCAGTTCGGAACAGCTTTGAATTTATGATCCATATTTAGCTCATTCATGCCCTGTTTGGCCAGGTCACTGACTGTGCACACTGGTCCAAATTCTAAATGTGTTTACATCTAATATTCAGTGATGTGTGTTTTTAATATTGTAACAGTAGCAGCTCACTAGCATTACTGCTAATAATTTCCGTGACACCCTCCCATTTCTTATATGTGAGGTCCTGTTTTGATCTAAAAGAAACTTTTTTATTGATGTTGCAAGAAAAATAAACACAACATTTCTGTAATACACTCTCACACATCACCCACATAAAATATAAATGAAAGGAATACGCTATTCAAAACTATCTGTTTAAGAATTATTCAAGGCTCTCCAGAACAATGCCTGCTCTATAAGGTGCTGCCCTGAAAGGTTGGGGACCTGGGCCAGAACCCACATTGCCCATGCCTTAAAACGTCTCTGAAGCTACCAGAGCTAACTATAACTTTTGCCCCCGCAATGCACTGCTTATGACCTCACATATTACATAACTCATGACATAGTCGGTGACATCACTGATGACATCTCAAATGACATCACTGATGACATCCTCCACAGAACCACTCACACACCCACACAACCATTCACATACCCATTCACAGACCCATACAAGTACTTACACAACCACTCACTTATCTATAGAGCCACTCACACACGCTCTCACTCACTCATAGAACCTTATCATACAACCAATCACTCACCTATACAGCCAGACACACAGCCACACACTCACCCATACAGCTACTGACACACCCAGCTATTAACCTATATAGCTACTCACACACCAGCTCCCTCACCCATACAGCCTCACAACAGAGCCACTCATTCACCCATACAACCACTCAGACACTCACTCATACATCCACACAACCACTTATATACCCATTCACATATCCATACAACCACTCACACAGCCACTCCATCACCCTTACAGCCAATCACACAGGCACTCACTCTTCCATACAGCCACTCACACACCAACTCACTTAACCAAACACTCACTCAAACAGTCACTCACTCACTCAACAGCCACTTACACACTCAAGGGCATATTTACAATAAAATGTCAGAGCACAGAGTTGCACCAAATTTGGCAACGATGCGCTCTGACATTTTGAAAATGCAGGGATGCGCCATATTCACAGTGGTGATTTGCACCTTCTGTGTGAGCTGCAGAATGCAGCACACATGGAAAGAGCAAAAAAATAGGAGAAATTAATCATTTCTCCTTGTATCACCATTCTAACGCCTGGTATTCCATGGCATTCGTTTTTGGCACTGCCTCAGCCTTCTAAATCTGGGGCAGCATCAAAAACCAAGCATTGGAAATGCAATAGGTCTCGCCTTTGTTTAAGTGAAAGCCATTTGCTTTGCTAAAGGTATTGTATTATAGCTATGTATTATTGAGTGTATGTATGTGATATGTTGTGATTTTATGTTGTTAGAATTGTATTTGTTACCTATGTGTTTTGATTTTCATTGGCCTTTGGGACCTTATACGTGTTTAGCAATGCACTTTCCAGCATAAGTAAATAAATAAAAACATACATACAAAATATACGCTGGATCTGACCTTGTGTAATGTAATAGGTGCTTGTCCAAAACACTCCAATGTGTTTACCAGACCTTTATTCCACTACTAAAGGCACAGAGAAAACACGAAAAACGCCTCAGCGCAGCGCCGCTCCCACAAGGAGGCCATTCACTGACCCACTTTGAAATCAAAACTGCGCAGATTGAAGTGTTTTGGCAAAAAATAAACTCAGGTCTAAGGACTTGAGAGAGGTCTTTTTTCAGGAAAACTGCATCTTGTTTGTGGGTGAAGGGGACACGGGGGGCAGTGGGCGGTCACCCTGGGAGCCCTTCCAGGAAATGCCCAGCTGGCGAAAGCTGTATATCCCACCCATTGCAAAATCAAGTTGTTAAATTCCACCCAAAAATTCAGCACATGTTTCACCCAGCGGTGACCCAGAGCCGAGATATTTAGTGGTAATAGTGATAGCTGGAGTGAGAAAAAACACAGCTGGTTAGTTTAGATAATCCAGCCTTCAAATTCCAGGGACCTTTGGTAATATCTGCACCAACCCAAAATGCAATAAATATTCTTGGGCAGGACAGGGGCCAAAACGGACCATCGCCAAGTACCGACTGTGGGCAGAGGAAAGCACTGACACGGGTGAATGAAGGGGTATCGATAGGGGAGGGTTGGGGGCAGAGTGAAGGGCTGATGTCAGGGGGCAGGGCTGGGGTAGGTCTGTGGCCAGAGTTATTGCCAGAGAGTGGGCAAGAGAGAGTGAAGGCGTAACGGCAGGGGCGTGTTTGGGGCAGCGTGAAGGGCTGTCCGGGACTGTGGTCAGAGCCACAGTCCTGGATGAAAGAGAGGGGTGGCTTGCTTAGGGGCAGAGTAAAGGGCTGACGTCAGAGGGCAGGGCTGGGGCAGCACTGTGGACAGCCTGAGACTGGGGAATTGTAAATGATGAGCCAGAGTCAATGAGTAGGAGCACAGACCAAGGCTAGGGTAGAGGCGAGGGAAGACACTGTGGGCAACGTGGGGGAAGTGGGACAGATCCCAAGCAGGGGGTAGAGTGCAGGATGGGATGCTTGGCAGGAAAGACTGGGGTAGAGTGCAGGCCCTGGAAAGGAGGCTGTGGTGGTACTAGGCAGGGCTGCGACAGTAAATGATTGGGACAGTTAGGTACTAGGACAGAGAAATGCTGGACTGGAGTTGAATGAATGGCATTTCGCAGGACTGGAGTTGGTAAAGGATGGGACAGGAATAATTGCAAGGCGCAAGGGTGGTGTGCGGGTTGCGTTAGCCGCAGACCATAGGGGGACGCATGTCTTGGGCAGGTTTGGGGCAGAGTGTGCGGCAGAGACAGGTTTATGGAGCAGAGTCCCACCCGACTGCCCTAAAGCCTGCCCAGAGGGGAGCATTCTGTGTGTGAGCCGAAGGCAGGCAGGTGCAGCCCTTTCATTTACATGCGAAGTCCCCTTATCAACTGTTTTTGTTGGTCACGCTCATTAAAGATCGTTATCAGAAGCGATAGCGCGCTCGCTCATTAAAGGAAATAAAGATGGCGTTGGGCTGTCCAAATGGGCCGTCCTAAAAGTGGACAAGGCGGACACCAAAAAGCCCGATTGCCAATCACGCACCAGCATTTAACATAAACGCTGACGCAAGCCAATCGAAAAGAAGGGCGTGGCTTAAAGCCCCCTTCTGAAATCGTATTGATTCCAAAAGACCCTCGCATGGCGTTAGCAGCGCATGTGTGCTGCTAACGCCAGGCCAGACCTAACAATGGGTGTTGCGATGGAACACCCACAGCAACAGCCATTGCATACCCCTTTTCCGCAGAGGTCTGCGGCAGAAAGGGCCATATTTACAAGGTGGCGTTAAGCAATGCAAAATGACTTAGCGCCACCTTGTAAATATAGAAAATGGTGCTGCACCACAGGAGCATCAAAAAAGTGATGCTCCAGTGGCTCAAGTGGCGGTGAGGGCTTGTAAATATGGTCCTCAGTCACTCACTCATACAGCCATCCCGGCACCCACTCACTCACCCATACAGTCACTGACTCACCCACCCATACAGCCACTCACTCACCCACCCACACAGCCAATGACATACCAACTCACTCACCAATACAGCCACTACAGCTACTCAGACACCCACTTATACATCCATACAGCCACTCACACACCCACTCATCCACCTATACAGTCACTCAGACATTCACTCACACATGGACACACACAGTCACATAAACTATGTTAGAAAAAGGAATCACTCATTAGTAGTACACAAAGTATACAAATTTAACTTTTGTGGTACTTTAGTATATACACTTAACACATAAAAACTTTTAGAAAACACTCACAATCATTGGATGATGTCATCAGTGATGTCATTTGAGATATCAGTGATCTCATCATTGATGTCACTGACCATGTCATGAGTGGTGTAATATGTGAGGTCATAAGCAGTGCATTGCTGGGGCATAAGTTATAGTTAGCTCAGGGAACTATAACTGCTGAATTTCACTGGTTTTGTATGAGTGAAAATCTGAGCCTAACTATAACATCCCTGTAACCTTTGTTTTTTTCAGTAAATATATATAAATATATATTCACACTCACTGAAAAACCAAAGGTTAAAATAACATTAGTTAGGTGATTTTGTCAGAGACAAGATTAAGGTTTTGAACTTAAAAAAACACAGAAATTCACCAGTTATGTTAGCAGAGCAGGCAACACCACATTGCACATGACTTTCGGCCGTGCGTGATGGGGGTTGGCTACAAAGCCTGGCCTGCAGACAGGCCCTGTGGCCAACTCCCCCAAAGTCAGCTAACTACGTGGCACACAGCCTTTAGTCCTGCACAGCGGTGGGTTGGTCACAAGGCCAGGCCCTAGGGACCCCATCCCCAGGGTCTTTTTTTTTTTAAGGGGAGGGAGGCCGTGTGGCCCCACTCCCCGAGTCTCATTAGACCCTTGGGACTCCATCCTCCAGGGCCTTTTTTTTTATTAAAGTGGACGGGGCCCGCGTGCCCCCCTCCCATGCCTTGTTAGGTCCTGGGAACCCAATCCCTCAAGGCCATTCCTAAAATTAAGGGGTGGGGGATGTGTCCACCCTCCTGAGCTGTTTTTTGACCCGGGGATCCCATCCCCAGGGCCAGTTTTTAAATAAAATGGAGGAGGGCCACACTGCCCCCTCCCCCAGCTTCTTTAGGCCCCGGAGGCCCAATCCCCTGGGGCTATACACATTCCTAAAAAAGGGGAGGGCTGCATGTCCCCCACCTTGAGCCTCTTTAGGCCCTGGGGACCCCTCCCCCCCCCCCCGGCCCGTGTATTGTTTTAAGGGGAGGGGGCCACGTGGCCCCCCTCCCCAACCCCATTCACTGGGGCTACTTATTTCCCCAGCGCAATCAGTAAGGGTGGAGTGGAAGAGGCTGCCCACAGGTCTTCATGGAGAAGGTACCTGTGGAGCTTTAGCACAGTGAAAAGGTCAGAAGAATGCAGCGTTCTTGTGGGGGGTAGAGGCGGGAGCTGAAAAAACTTTAATTGGTGCATACGGAGGTTCTGTGAATAGCCACGCATGCTTGTCAACGCTGTAAATGATTTTGTTGTAGGCAGAGAGCAAACCAGCCTGGTGTAGAGAGAGAGAAGGGAAGCAGGTGGGTGCCTGGTGAGGATGAAGAGAGTTTGTTTTTCTTCAGGGGCCATAAAGTGTGAGCTGGAATGTGCTTGTCTTGGTGACTGCTGCCTGCTGGAGTGTGAAAAGAGGAATTAAACCTAATGAATAATTACTGTGCCACACAGACGTGAAGAATAGAAAGCTGGTCTTGGATTTTAGATGGTGACATTCACATTTTTCAAGGTTAGTTTGCCTTGTGTGTGTTATTTTTATTGATACTTATTCTTTGCAGTGGCACATCTGCTCTCAAAGGCAGGTTTTGCTCCTGGGTGATCTGACAGTGAGTTGAACTGGTGATTCATAATGGCCACACTTGCTTATGTGTGGCATTTCCATGATTTCAGTGAACTTATGACTGACACTCTACTGCTAAATGTGACCCTTTTAGTATTGACTGTCATATTGTACACTGCCTTCCCTCTCAGACTGGGACCTCATAACACTGTAAATACACAAGTCACTATTCCCTACTGCTCCAACCAAGATTCAGTTCTGTTTCTCTCTGGTTGCACACTGATATCTTTAGTGATTGCTTTACCAATTGACGTAAAGGAATGTATTTCTCACTGATTACTTTCTATTAAATGTTTCTTTAATTTGAGGTGTTTGCGATGTTTTATAAGCAGTTCCCCTTGCATACCAAAAAAAACCACTTGTTTTATTTTAAACAAAAAATCTCTTTACAGTATTTGTGGCAACCAGTCTTACACTGTGTGCATAACAATTTGAAAATAATGACTTGCCTATTAACAGTACCTTCTCAGTCGCAGGCTGTGACCTTGTAGCACTATAAACACACAAGTGACAATTTTGCAAAGCGTCAACCAAGATTTAATTCTGTTTCTCTCTGGTTACACACACTTTCTTAAATTTGCTTTAAAATGCACCATTTCCCACTCTTTTTTTCAAAATGTGCTTCTAGGGGAACCTCCTAAACAGCCCTTAAGTCAGTGGGACGTAACACTTATCCCCTACTTTTACACCCCATTACTTTGAAATGTCACCAGCCGCTACTGCCCCCAACTCCTGCACATTGCCTTTATGAGTGTAGCCTACTCTAAGTTGCATGCCTATCTACTCTCTCTTATATTGTCTTTCTGCAAATTACCCACACCTAAAACATAGAATGCAACCTTCTTCTTTGAAACAATAGCCCTGCAATATAACAATACCTAAACTCCTCCCGCCTACCTATTCATCCCATGAATCATTTGTATGAATTCATAACAACACACATTCCTCCCATCTAATGATCACATATAACTCCTATTAATCTAATCACCCACTAAGAAACTGGAGTAAATGCATTGAATGGTTTCCTTGAGAGCACAAAACGAATCCCAATAACAAACAATAACCAACCAATAACCACTAGATTAACCATTAACCTTGGGTTCATGAATAGTGCACCAGTTGCTGAAAGCGCCTTGTTAGGGGTAGTAAGCACTATATAACTGCAATTACAATGCAATACATACATCCCGATGGTGGTGCATCAAGACTGACCATGAGTACTGGGGCTCCCTTAATTTAACCCCTTACCCACGCCCGGCCTTCAGGATGCATGCTGATGACATCTCATCATCTTGTAGTGCCTGGATAGCAGAATAAAACACATGACATGGGCCTACTTGGCATCTATTCTCAAGAGGCAAGTAGGGACCGAACACTGATGCGACAAGAGAAAAGCAGGGGTAGCATATGTGCCAACAGGTCCGAATCAGGTGGGGGGCTCATGTTTTTTTTTTTCGGTCTTGCCTTGCTATCGCGTAAGCGATCGCAGAGCGAGACTATTGTAAGGGGGATTTAAAAGTGCTCCCAAAAGCGGATTGCATGGCTAGCACGCGCACAATCACGCGCATCGTGCCGCCATGCAATCCGCTTTGGCATCGCACTTCAAAGGGTCCACTCCCCCGCCTGGAAAGCGCTCCCCCGCCCCCGCCAAGCGCACGCGCCACGCTCCGCCGGGCTTGTTTAATTTCAGCTGTTTGAGAATGCGCAGCTGGTCGTGTTATCTTGTTTAGCTCATTTGCTGTATTTTCGCTGGCCTCACAGAGAAGATATTTTCGAGCCCCTTGCTATCGCGTAAGCGATCGCAAAGTGAGACTATTGTAAGGGGGATTTAAAAGTGCTCCCAAAAGCGGATAACATGGCTAGCACGCGCACAATCACGCGCATCGTGCCGCCATGCAATCCGCTTTGGCATCGCACTTCAAAGGGTCCGCTCCCCCGCCTGGAATGCCCTCCCCCGCCCCCGCCAAGCGCGCGCGCCACGCTCTGCCGGGCTTGTTTAATTTCAGCTGTTTGAGAATGCGCAGCTGGTCGTGTTATCTTGTTTAGCTCATTTGCTGTACTTTCGCTGGCCTCACAGAGAAGATATTTTCGAGCCTCGCAGAAAATAAACACTTCCTTGCTTCAGAAGCTTCACTTGTGCTTTTCACGTTTCGCTGGCCTCACAGAGAAGATATTTTCGAGCCTCGCAGAAAATAAACACTTCCTTGCTTCAGAAGCTTCGCTTGTGCTTTTCACGTTTCGCTGGCCTCACAGACAAGATATTTTCGAGCCTCGCAGAAAATAAACACTTCCTTCCTTCAGAAGCTTCGCTTGTGCTTTTCACGTTTCGCTGGCCTCACAGAAGATATTTTCGAGCCTCGCAGAAAATAAACACTTCCTTGCTTCAGAATCTTCGCTTGTGCTTTTCACGCAGCGTTTTTGTCGGCCGAACTGCCCTCCTTCCACTAAACAGGGTGATGGCTGGCCGTAGAAAACCCTTCCCTCAGTCAAACCAAACACACGCGGCGTGATTTTTAAACTCCGGCAGTAAGGTAGCTATCCTGCAGTGCTCGTTATTTCTACCCTATAACAGCAAGCATTGGAGTTATTAACACACACTGCAGGCACTTTTCTGCAGCGGTAACACTGCCCCATTGCTGGTAGCTGCAGCCCACAACTCGGACTCTCCCGGGCGGCCCCGCCCATGCTTCAAGGGCTGGTCATGCTTAAATATGGAAACCGTGAGGGGGAAAAACCTTCTTGAGGGACGTAAGTAACCCCTCCATGTGAGAAATTTTGTTTACAAAGTTAATTTGCTAATTTTCCACAAATATATTGAGCTGGGTAGATTTTGGGGAATTTTGTTTTGCAGTTTTTGCACTGTTTTAAGGGTTTTACAAACGCCTCACCCCCATGCAAACTACCGTGGGAAAACACCAAAACACACGCTCGCCTTTCCCTCGCTTCGGGCTGTTCTCCCTTTTACAGCTGCCCCCTCCTCCTTATCTACTACCGGACGTGGATTATTTTATTGTAAGCTCGACCCTCTTCCCGCCCGCCTCTACGGTCGCATCTCTTTGCCTTCTCAGACCTTGTTCATCCTACCTTGAGCAGAGTTACAGATCAGTAAGCGAGTCCGTGGCACATTTAGTATAAGCATATTCACATATTAAGTTAAAGCGGCTCAGTGCAATCAAGGCCCTTTGATTTTAACTTCGGCAGGCACTGCGCTTTACACAGCGTTTTATATCTGCCTTCCATAGTGAAGTGCAGAGGCAGCCGACGTTAAAATCAAAGGGCCTTGCATTCACTGAGTCACTTCACTTTTACTGACTACACCACGCTTTATATCTGCGTTCGCATAGTCAGTGAAAGCAGCTCAGAGGCATGCAGGCCCTTCGATTTTAACTTTCGCAGGCACCCTGCTTTAAATCTGCCCTTCAGATAGTAGTTACTCACTGCCCTTTCTCTGAAAATATATTTTCAACGGTTTCTATGCAGGGCTAGAGGCCTCGAGATCCCTTTCTACTTTTTGAGTGATTACCACCGAAAAGCGCAGCCTTGTGCCCCTTCTGAAGTGGAGCCCCAAACAACGTCCATAAGTAGAAGCAGCTCCTGTGTTCCTGTCACAGATTTCCGGCGTCACAATGGCAGTGCCAGGGATTGTAAGGGGAAGCCAGGGATCGCAGCTGCGACCCCTGGGGACCCGTAAATGATGTCTCCATGGAGTAGGGAGGGCTTAAGGGATGATTAGGGAGGGACATGCACCCACCCACTAATGAGTATGCCCGAACATGCAACGTTTTAGAAGAGGAAAGCGGGAGATTTATCAAAGTTATCAGGAGAATGTATTTCTCCCAGTGACTTCTATTGAGGGTGATGCACGTGTGCTGCTGCAAGGTCAATATCAGAAAAGCAAGCATTTTATTTTACTTACCTGTCATGAACACAGAGAAAGCGCTATAGCAGGCAGAGAGAGCATGACAAAAATGTTGTGCACTGGCCTGCGGGAGAAGGTTACTGGCTGTGAATACATTTTTGCATGCAGGAATCGGGAGGTGGGAGACTAGCTTTGAAATCGGTAGTCTCCCGCCTGAATCAGGGGGGGTTGGCATGTATGTAAGCCCATCGCTACACAAATTGTGGGGCACATTATCAAGACAGGCGATAAAATTATCTCCGCTTTAGTGGCAGAAAACCGACGCTAAAACAGCGATAATGGGCTTGATAATATGCTCTATGGAATTCCAATTGAAACCCATGTTAGATGTGATGTTAGATGTGATGCCCCTGTATTTCTATGGATACTACTGCCACAAATGAGCCAAAACAGTCATAAATATACTCTAGCTCAGAGCTAGAGTAAGTCTAGCGCCACACAGACAACCACGGGTAATGCAACACAATTGCCATTGAAAATGAAGGAGGCAAGGACAAAAAATAAAAGCATATAGGAATTACTGTTAAATTAAATTGACTTATTTTAACTTCAAAAAAATATAAGTACATTTAATATAAAGAAGTGCCTATTTACTCGGCTGTTGACCAATGGTACAAAATCTTTGCTATTTACGCAGTGGCTGGCAAAATAGTCCATAATTTGCTGTTTAGCTGTTTAGACTAAATAGTTGAGATGGTGTACAATTTGACCAGTGTATGTATAAATAGTGCAAATGAGGTCTTTATTTAGCCTGCCATAAGGGAAACAAGCATTTGCAATGCACTAGGTCTCGCATTTGAGAGAGTTTAAGCTATTGGCATTGTAAATGACAATGCCTTTTATTTATGTTTTAAAAACCAACATGTATAGATAAAAGGCATTGCCATTTACAACGCCAATAGCTCAAACTCTCACAAGTGCGAGACCTATTGCATTGCAAATGCTTGTTTTAACAGTTTCTTTAGTTTTTGCTGTCTCTAGACTGTAATGACCTCTACTTTCATAGAAGTTATCGGACGGGATTGCTCATCCAAGAATGACTGACTACTTGATAGTGTGTAAAAGGCAGCTTTAATGAAACAGGTGCACAAAGTTTATAACAAACCTTGACTCTAACGACTTACATACAAAATCAATCTGCCCTCACTGTACATCTTATAACTATCCAAACCTACCTCCCCCTCCCCTAAACAACCCTTGACAAACCAAACCAACCAAAATCCAATCACAACTCTCCTCATTCAAACTCTCTGCATCCCAACCTTGTGCCTACCTCACTGTTGTCATCTTGTTCCATACCTGCAATTCCCCCCAAAACTCTCCCCCCGAAATCTCAGCTAGGTCACAACGTGACCAATGTTTTGTTGCAATAACTTTTTAATTTATCTACACCCGCCAAGTGACCTGTTCATCAACAGCCACAACCAACAATAACAACAGTTCTCTTTGCGCACCTGCCTCATTAAACTAAAAACAGGGTGAGAGGGAGGTAAAAAACCTCTGCAAACTGTTCCTGTGAGCTGGAGTGCACCATAAACTAAAATGGCACCTGATAACAGTCTGCATGTCCCCAACCTACATGAATAACCCTGCCCACGTGCCCCCATCCAATCAGGCCCTCCCCTCGCCCTTGGACCCTAACAGCAGTGGCGGCCGGCATGGCTTGCGGGTGGCGGGGTGGGTGCGAGCGCATGGGGGTGAAATAAACACTTACATTGCTGCCGGGTCTAGCGTCTCTGCTCTTGCTCTCCTCATCGGATTTGAGGAACAGGAAGCACAGCCAGGCTCCCCTGACTAATCACAACGCTATTGCAGCGTTGCGATTGGTAAGCACCCAGGCTCCCCATACCAATCGCAATGCTGCAATTCAGCATTGTGATTGGTCTGAGCGCCCTGGTTCGACGCTCAGCCAGGGAATGGGGGCCTGGGCATGTTCTCCACGCAGGCTGTAATGCAGCCTGAATGGAGAACAGGGAAAGTGCGCATGACTGTTTTGGGCGGCCGGAGAGGGCTGGCCAAACAGCCGTGTGCACTTAGGAGTGGGCAAACCACTCCTCCCCTACCCTTCTCCAAGAGCAGAGCAGCCCGCCTACCCGCCCACCCACAAAGCAGCATGGAAACATAACATGATAAGAACTCAAAGTTATTATTATTTTATGTTTCCTTTACTTTGAACTGCCAAAAAGCAGTGGGGCGATGCACCCCTGCCTACCACCCGCATGAAGATCCTGAGAGGGGTAGGGCATTCTGACCACCCCCACAAAAACCCCCAATGGGAAAAATAAATTTCCCAATTTTGTTTTCAAAATCTCCCACTCTCCTGTTTAAAAATGTTAGCATTTATGGGGTAGTCACCGATGCCACAAGAGCCATGCAGTTTGGCCAGACTACACAAGATCACAAGAGAGAAACAGAAGGGGCATTGGCTTCAGGGCACGCCAGCTTTGAATACGCATTGTAAATTGAGGTGCTTGGGTAATCAAACTGCCAATAGGCCGATATTCACAACACACACAATTGCAAAGCCCTGGTATAATGATAGCATGCATGCCAACCCTCCCGATTCAGGCGGGAGACTTCCAATTTGAAGGCTAGTCTCCCGCCTCTCAATTCTTGTTTTGAGATTCCATGCGGATTGCCGAACGATTGGCTTAAAGAGCTAAATTCCCCAAGGAAATAACCTTGGCGCTCTGCTCTTCCTCTTCCACCGCCAATAGTCAATATATTATAGCCTGATGAGCCCGCCCTAAAGCTATTGGTTTAAATGCGAGATTGCGTGGGCCCAGGGGAGAAGACTCTGGAAGGGAATTCATTTGCCTGCCTAAGCCCTGCGTAAAAGTATTCCTCGGCGGGCTCCAGCAATCGTGTGACTCGAAGTATACACTGCCAGGAAGTCTGATATATTTCCTTTAGAGAGACTGGTCAGGGGTGGGGGCCGCGGATCTCCCTGCTACGGAATTCTGATGGGAGTGTGCTAACTTCTGGTACCTGGGGATTAAGGTAACACATGGGAGGATATCTCTGCTCTGAATGTGGGGATGGTACTGTCTGGTCTACAGGCCTCCATCCAGTTCTTTATTATTATTATAATCTTTATTCGGATATAAAATATCCATAAAAGCACAGAGCAAAAAATACCAGCAAGAAATGTGCATTTTAAAACATTACATAAATAAGACAATAAACACATGGCTTAAAATCGTAAATTCACAGGGACCTGTACATTGTGCAAAGCAACGCAACAAATTCATTATAAACTTATGGTTAGGTCAAGACCGATAACAAAGTATTTCATAAAATATAGCAGCTTAATGTAATAAAGTGCAAAAGGTATGACAAAATAGCAGCAGAATATTTTCAGGACACTATCCAGTGTAAACAGCCTGGTACATTGAAAATGCAATCAAATTAGACTATAAAGTTAAAATCATAAAATTAAAAATTACATTTTTCAGGGTATCAATCAAATTCCATATTCAGGTTCCTTATCAACAAAAATTTTAAAAGGAAGTGCAATAAGGTCAACTTATGAAGTATTCATGGAGGCGTGTGAGTGGATGGCCATTTTTTAAAAAGTGCTATCGCGGAGGATTACATTTTCCCCGTTGACCTTAAGGGTGGCTCTACCCTAAAGCCAGTAATGGCCAGATCCTTAAAAAAAGGAATCAACAGATGTTTGCTATATTTTTGATAAAAGTTACAGAAAAATATAAAATGTAGCATAGATTGATTGCCACGATTGCCGCAGGAACAGGGCATTTGCTCAAGATTGATGTTAAAGCCTAGAGGGAAACACAGAGGATATTTTAAGGTGCCAGCCCTGAGGCGAAAGAGCAAGCTTCGGTCCCAGCGGTTGATGATTTTTAGGAGATAGTTAGCTGGTAAATGTGAAGAGGCGACTATCAGCGTCCACCATGGATATATACCGGGCAACTGATGATTTCGAAAGTTCTTGTTCATATCTTATACCTCCATAGTGTTCATATAGGGCCTCTTGAATGATCTTTTTATTAATACCCTCCATATGGCTTGGGTTTAAAAAGATATGGTCGAGATTTACACTAGACAGGCTGGCCCTAACAGCCGCCAACCACTGTATATCTCCACCCTTAACACATTTAAGGCAGTCAGCTATAATTTCTCTAGTTAAAGTGGCTGCTGGATTTTGCCAAACTTTTAACCAAAATATAGCCGGGCGGGACCTGATATAGTCTTCGACATAAGACAACTTTAACTCCTTGTGACAAACAAAAGATGAGGACGAAATCGGTACCCCCAAGATTCTCCGACAGAATCTGTTTTCTTCTACCTAAATGCTGTTACAATTTGTATGGCCCCAGACTTCTGCCCAGTATGTTGCAGTGGATATGCACTGTGTTTTATATATTTTCAATAGGGATAGCACTACCTCTGTTCTTCTAGGTTGGGGGAGGCTCAAGATTGAGTTGACAGCCTTTAAAAATTTAGTCCGGCTATGCGCCAGGTGAGCTGCCCAAGAACCATTATCTGAAAACTATATAGACCCAGGTATGGAAAAGTGCGAGTGCGTAGCAGATTTTCGGAACCTGAGGTGATTACATTAACAGAGTGTTTTTTGGGGCCACAACTCATTAAAAATGATTTCTTAAAATTTGTACAAAGGTCCAAGCCGTCCACAAAATCAACAAAGCCCCTGACTAAAGTGCGCAGTGCATTTGGGGTGCGGCCCATTAAGACCGCATCATCCGCATATAGTAGGGCAGGCATTGTGTTACCATTAATCATCGGGACATCTGTGGTCAAGTTTGACAACACATTATGTAACTCATTGATGTATAAAATAAATAGGAGTAGGGCCAGTACGCACCCCTGCCTGACCCCTCTACCAATAGCTATGTCCCCTGAAACTGCCCCGTCCCTGCTAATCCTCACCCTTGCCCTCAGGTCCCTGTGTAAATAAGCTAGAAAATGCACTGAAACCTCATCCAAACCATATTTTAAAAGGCATAACCATAGACGCGATCTAGTAACAAAATCAAAGGCTGAGGTAAGGTCCGTAAAGGCTAAGTAAATAGGAGAGTGCTGGGCTATTGTATATTTGCCGATGATCAGATTTAGGTTGAGGCATTGTTCCACGGTTCCCAAATTACTCCTAAAACCTAGCTGACACTTATTTAAAATACTTTCCTCCTCAGCCCAAGTCCTGATTTTGTTAAATAGCACCCTCCCGAGTATTTTATGTGTGTTATCAATCAGGGAGATCGGTCTGTAGCAGCTAGGGTTGGATCTATCCCCCTTTTTAAAAATCGGCACAATAATGCTGGTCGACCAAGTGCTAGGAATTTGGGTGTTTGTTAAATTGTTAAAAACGTTGAGTAAAAGAGGTGCCCAGAACTCAGGTTTATGCTTCATAAAATCGATGGGAAGCCCATTGGGGCCAGGGGCCTTGTTACCTAAACTTTGGTGGATAGCATCCTCAACTTCAGATAGAGCTATCTCAATTCGTGTAGCAGCATAGATATCTGCGAGATCCTCACTGTGAGGCGGGCGGTATATATTTTGGAGAAATGGGCTTCCCAAGCTTCGCTAGTTATATTGCAGCTTATAAGAGGGAGTGTGAGGCCCATGGTTCTCATGTCTTTGACCGCTGCCCAGAAATAATTTGTGTTATTAAGTCTAGCAGTGCAAGCCAAGTTATCTCATTGTTCTTTCAGGATCTCATCTTTGCTCTGCTTAGCCACTTTTTTATATTGATACCTCAGTAATCAAACGAGGTTTACATCCCTTGGTGCCACTGTAAGGCGACGCGGAGCTCTCCATTTGCCCATGAGCAAGCACTGTTAAACCACTTAGGGTTATGGTTGTTATTAGATGCAGGTCTTGAGATCATTTGTTTAATGCCTGCACATAAGTTGGTAAAGGCGATAACTACCTCAGGATTAGGATCAGTGGGCAACAGACAAGTATCGACAAATAGTCGATAGGTTATTAACATGTTTAAGAACAATTTAGTGCAGTCAATACCTTTCTAAATAACTTAAATTATCTGTTGAGGATGCTAAATTGCAGGCCCCTGGTTCTTCAATAAAGTCTGGTCTAAGGGCAACCAATCAAAATTGATGAAACAAATGGGGATCCCCCGCGTGTATATCAGTGCTTGAAAGTTGGCACTATTAGTGGTAATGGTTTTTACGCTACCACCCGAAGAAATGTTGACCCAAATGGAAAGGCCGCCAGAGGGTCACCCATGTTTGGAGACAGGTGCGATGACGTTAAAGCATTCAAACTCTTCTAGATGTAACTCCCTTGTTGCCCAAGTCTCCTGGAACATTAAAATATCATATTTGTTTACCATCTTAACCCAATCCTCAATGCTTACTTTAGAGGCCAGACCGACAATATTCCAGCTTAGCACCTGCAGGTTTGGGTCATGTGGCTCCGGGGTGTCATTTTCCAGGTGAACTGGCATAGGTATAGAGGGAGCAGATTTAATTGGTGTTAATATAGGCGACAGTCAGTCTAAACTATCTAAACCAGAGAGGGCCGAAAACCTATTATGTATCGAGTATGGGGAGATAGCAGATGTGTTTTGCCCAAAGTTTGGTTTGTGAAAAAAGCGATCCAGTTCTGTAATCACCTCCGCCTGTCTGTTATGGGTCATGTGACACTGAGTAGGATGGTCTTGCTTCCGCGTTGCCTCTATGCACTTCAGAATTCTTTTTGTTGTATCCCACAGACTACGTTCACTGATTTAGACAGCTTGCTGATTTCCCTGGTGTGGACTGGCAAACGTAGCAGGGTAAAACTAGTGATACTCATACTGGATATGGAAGCTAGTGGTCTGGGTCCTCTGTATCTTTTCCTTTATTATTTTTCTGGATTGTTACAATATGTGGTGCAGTGGTGTGCTCCCGAGCCCAAATCCTGGGTTCCGGATGCAGTATCAGTTAGCCCTCATGGGTCTTGTTCTGGTCAAACGCCATATTGCTGTGCACTGGATGCACCCTGCTCTCCTGCAGCTGGAAAAAAGGATGGCTGACCTGAGTGAATGGAGTGTGGCTGAGGAATGCCGTTTGCACTTGGTCCATACAGATGAGAACGCTGAGCATGACATTGCAGATTGAGGTGCTATGCTGCAGAGTTTGACTGATGAGGAACCTGAGGATGTGGGAGCTGATTTCTCCCTGGCTGTGGGGGTTGCTTTGCTCCCTTCGATGCTGGTTGTGGCCTCTTCGATCCCTTGAGTGCTGACTTTCAAGAGTGGAGTAAGTATGGCGGGGGGTTTCGCGGCGGCACTGTACCCAAGGTTGGCAGTGGTCCAAGTATGTGTCTGGTGGGCCTGTGTGCAATGGAGCATGTCTGCAGCTGCTCTGTGTTGCTGGGTTTGTACTGGCTCATATGCCTCTCCTTCCCCCAGATGGGTTGGCCCATACTGTGCCTGACGCGCTAGGTATCCCACCTGTGACTCCCCTGTTAGGGTTCTTGAGTATGTCTCCCCCCCCCTTTTGTCTCAGAGCACTGATAGCCCAGTCTTGCTGACATTTTTCCTTCTTCCCCTGATGTGAGGCTCCTGTGGACGCTCGCCCCGTCTCCCTGTTGCTGCTGACGCAATCAAGGTTTTATTGTAATGTTCAGTTTTCTTCTTAGGTTGGTTATTTCCTATTGAGGTTGTACTGTCTATTTTTTATGCTCCTATTTTTTTATGCTCCTATTTCTTACTGTACTGTGTTATGCTGTTCAAGGGCTAGTGGCCATGCCAGGCACTGTGCGATCATCAGCTGAGCTGGGACTGAGACGGAGGGATGTTCCTTACATTGTATTACTGCTTATATTTTCCTGATATAGCAACATATGCTATACCTATTCTATGTAAATCTGAATAAAGACAAGTTTTTTTAAAAGTATACACCGCCAGAACCCTGCTCCTGCAGGCCAGTGTACAATAGTCAAGTTAAGTCAAATAATCTTAATTCGATTTCTTCAGAGGAAACCATAGAAGCAGATACATATAAAAAAATGGTTGATATTTACAAGACTAGAATACAGACACATTAACGTCACCATAAAGTTCACAATCTTATGGTCTTTCTGCAATTAATTACATTATTTAAAAACCTTGCCATAGACAACATGGTATACTTATATGACTACAACTGTAGGAATACAAATGCTGGGCGACACTGCCTATACCCAAGCGACCCTAAAATCGGTAAAACCCAAATCTTTCTCTGTTTTTCATAAAATGTACAAAAGAACACAACATGAAATGTTGTCTGCTGTGACATATCATCACAGGGACTCTTACAAAGGGAATGAGACCATTCATTTATCTCAGGAAAGCTTGTTAGAGGGTGGAAAATGCCCAATCTAAAACTTGTTAAAACAAATCTGTCCTGTGTACCCTCCAGGACTAGTAAATAAGGTTGTATATCATAAGTGACCAAGATCATTTGATTGTTGCAAACACTTGGCTTGAATAGTTCTGAGGATAATCCAAGAGTCTCTAGTAACATCATACACTCTCTTTTAAGAACTTTTCTGCTGATGTGTTCTAGGGATTTCAGCTGTTCATAATATTACGGATGATCTTGGACCCTCATGAAGTCTTTAATATACTTCATCCAGAGTATACTGAGTACCCGCTGTAATTTTAAAACAATCCCTTATAATATCCCTATTAAGGGTGGTTTTCTCCGAGGACCAAATCTTATGCCATAAAAGAATTAGCTGTACCTTAATTATGTCTGATAGATAAGGTAGCCCCACCTCCGCATGTCATACATAGGTGGAACAGCCACCCGGAACAGCTAGTAGAAATCTTAAAAAGGCATTCTCGGGGGGAAGGGGATGGCTAGCAACCGTCGAGAATGGCCGCTGCCTAAGTGAGCTCCCAATTCCCCGACGTTTATCCTGCCATATCCTGTGCCATCCACGGCAGAAAATTGAACTACGACTGCCGTGTCTCGTTCCCGGCCCCTCTAGAGGAATTTGGCGGCATCTGCGGAGTGAAAGCTGACTCCTACCGTCTTTTCAGATGTCCCGTCCGGAGCAGTGATGGCGGCTCCCTGATGCCGATCGGAGGGAACTCGACCTCTGAGGCGTGAAGACGATCGGACCTTGTGCAACCGCTGGAGGTCGGGAGGTGCCCCTCGCACGGAGGGTGGCTCGATGGTGTCGAGGAAGTGACCGTGCAACATAACGCTCTGTACTGCGGCCTGAGTTGGGGAGCCCCGGTGAGTGCCGTGGCTAACGGAGGCCCCGGTTTAAAGGCCTGGGAGTCTTAACGTGCCGGAAAGGTGTCGGCAGCCCCGACATAGACAGGAGTGTGGAGGCCCCAGGTGAAGTGCCTGACAAGAGACGGAGTGCCGTGAGGTCCCGGTTCAGCGGCTTGGATGCTTTTAGCTGCCGTGACCGGGACTGGAAGCCCGCGGAAGGAAAGGAGCGCAGAGGTCCAATATGCGGCGGCCTTAGACGCAACAGGTTAAACTGAGGCCCCGGCTTGTGGCCTGGACGGGAGGTGTGTACGGAGACAGGTGCCAGAGCAGGGACGCTAGATGGTGAAGCGACGGACCTGCAGGCCGGCACGTGGTGCTCAGAGAAGGCTAGCGACCACTGGAGAACGTTGGTGGAGCAGCGGCTGGCGCCATTAAGTGATCAAAGTTCGGCAACCCTGCCGCGTCCGATGCCCTGAGGGCCAACTGAGGTAGGAGAAGTGGGCGTCTGTGACGGAACCCTGGGCCTGAGTGCACAGTTGGGTCACGTATGGATGGTTTTCAGACCAGCAACTCTGTCTGGAGTGGGCCTCACAGAGGCAAACCGGTGCTTAGAATTGGCCGACAGTGCTGAGAGGAAGTGACTCTGGGGAACGCACTGGGAGTGGACGCCTTGACAGAACACGGCCGACGAAGGCAACGAGGGGTGCTCGAAGTCTGAGGTGAATCACCCTGACGGCTTACCACATATGAACTGAACTGGCACAAAGGGCCACAATTATATCCTGCAGAGCCACAGTGACGGTTTCGCATGTATTTAATGACTGAGTGCGAAGTAGGGCGTTGTGATCACGGATAGGTTTGTCCTAGCAGGGACACGTTCTAGTGTTTCTGTATGTGTGGAATACACTGTACACCCACCCACCACAGACGTCACTGGGTCAGGTGACGCTGTTAATAAAGAGGCCGAGCGCACGTGCTCGTGGCCATTAACCCACTACCCTGACTATGCAACTGGTGTCTATGATTACCCCCTGCATGCGGGCCTAGGGCCCAACATCACACTGGCGACGAGGCGGGTACTTCACCCCGCGTGTGCACCCTCTGCTCGCCACACAGGGACTTAAGGCTAAAAGGAGGGAGAGAGAGCTGCCCGCAGCGAGGGCACCCCCCCTGGGAAGGCGCGACGCGCCGAGAAACCGGCGAGGCATAGCCCGCAACAGGTCCGATGGCGATCGAGAGCTCACCCCGCACCGACGACCAGCTAGAGAGCTGCCCGCAGCGAGGGCACCCCCCCTGGGAAGGCGCGACGCGCCGAGAAACCGGCGAGGCATAGCCCGCAACAGGTCCGATGGCGATCGAGAGCTCACCCCGCACCGACGACCAGCTGGCCTGCGTGCCGCCCCGGAGAGACGGCACGGAAGTCGGGTGCCTACCCCGACCCCGTCGAGACTGCCGCCGTGCCCGGTGGTGAGGAGCGGACCGATCGGAGCCCACCCGCATCGGCCGCGACCCGGCAAGTGGCAGAGATCCACGCGGAGCACACCCGTGTGGAAGGAGAGGTCCGCGGCCAAAGGTGAGGAGCCGCGAGAGAAGTGGAAGCCGAGCGGGAGCCCACCCCGCATGTGAGGAAGGTTAGCCCGGAGCGACTGCGAAGGTGCAGCGGAGCGGCAGAGTAGCGACCCAGCCCCCGCAAGGGGCGGAAGTAACCGAAACCGAATGCGGAGCCCACCCGCGCCACAGCGCCCAGCAGTGACCCCTGTCTCCTCCGCCCGCGCAGCATGAGAACTGAGGGACGCTGCTGCGGGCGGGAAGAGAGAGAGAGAACAGCGCCGGCACCCGGTGAACACTCCCGGCCGACTGGAACGCCAGCGCGAGGGAGGCACGGCCGGAACAGTGCTGGGGCATAGAAAGTGAAGCTGAGCCCCTAGAGGTGCCTGCAGGCGTATGCCTCAATCGGTGGCAGGCAGCGGAAGAGAGGCGTGTGATAGCGCTAATGTAAAGCAGCGCGGTGAAGCGCGAGGTGCCCCAGGCGAGAGCCACCGAGCGCTCTGAAAAAGAGAGGGTTGCCGAGCCCATAATTAATTACTGGTACACCGAGGGAAGAAACGCTCACAAGCAGCGCACAAACAGAGCAATGCCTTGAGCTCTGCAGCTGACGGGAAATGCCTGTGCCCCCCCCTTTTCAAAGAAATAAATGCAAAGACTTACCTGCTGCCTGGCCCCTGTCCAGCTCCCAGTGTTCTGCTCCAGCTCCAGCTCCTCCCGGACCGGTGAAGCCTGGAAAGTGGAAAACAACACGAAAGACAGTCTAGCAGCAAAGGAGGCTGCTGCTGAATGGGAGACAAGCATACCCTGCACTGCCATCTAGTGGCCGGAGGGCAGCATTGCACCAGCTGCAGGAAAAGAGTGGAAAGGCTAGAGAAGAGGCAGCAAGGAAGGTACCGCAATGTCTGACGGAGACAAGGTGGTGAGCGCACAGGTATGCGCCAGAAGCGCAGGAATGCGCCAGAGGTACGGGAACGCGACGGAGGCGCACAGGGATGCGCAGGAACGCGACAGAAGCGCAAGGGAGAAGAGATAGTGTGCCGCAGGGATGCAGCGCCATCACACAGCGGCAAGGAGGAGGAAAGGAGAAGGGTCAAGCCACGTCCACCCCAGCTAGGACTGCGCCGTCGCCGCATCAAGTGGAGTGACCCCTCAAGAGAGCCAAAGGACTCAGCGCAGATGTACCCCGGACGCGGGAAGTACACAGCAGCGCCTACAAGAGAGGAACTACACGGAAGAAGATGTGCGCAGCAAATATCCAACGACACGGACGGATAAGGACGCAGAGGCACACCCAGTGGCGCCAAGAAGCCACCACAACCACCCAGTGGCGCCAAGAAGCCACCACATCAAGAGATCACGGCGCAGGGAGCAATGCTACACTGAAGATGTACCACGACGGTATGAAGAGAAGCACGCACCAGCGCCCGGCAAGTCAGAAGACACAGGGAGTCACACGAAGTGACGCATCTCGTGAAGCTGACCAGCCAAATGGTCGCACCAACAGAAGCCAACCCGCCAGGGGGTGAAAGGAGGTGATCGACGCACGGGTCAGTGAACCCACGGAACAAAAGGTCTGACGAAAGACCGAAGGTATCCTGCCAGAGATCGGCAGAATGGACCGTCAAGTGGTCCGAGAAGTTCAAGAACGAAGAGGACCAAGAGCATGGCCCCACGAACGTCAACAACCAAAGTAACTGGCGAAAAGGAGGAGAACGAAGAGGACCAAGAGCAGGGCCCCACGAACTTCAACAACCAAAGTAGCCGGTGAAAAGGAGAAGACGAAGAGAAGGTCACGACCCTAACTCGGAATGCTGAGGAAGATGGAGAGAGTGTCCTCGGACGAGGACAAGACCAGGGGGTACACGTGCAGAGTGCGCGCGCTGCATGGAGAAGCCTGGCCAGACCAAAAGGAGAACAGAAACGGTCCAGAGTAGGTCGTGAAGCGAAAGGATGAAGAAAGCAGAGTGGCACGTTTGCCACTACAAGAAAGGAAGAAAGAAGAGATCGGAGTGGCACGTTTGCCACTACAAGAAAGGAAGAAAGACGAGATCGGAGTGGCACGGTTGCCACTACAAGAAAAGGAGAAAGAAGAGATCGGAGTGGCACGCAGGCCACTGCAAGAAGAGGTGAAGAAGGGAATAGATCCGTGGCACGTTGGCCACTGTTAAGAGCAGGAGGAGAAGTCAGAGTGACTCGACACCCTCACGGAGATTAGAACCGAGGAAGGAGAGAGGAGTGTGGCAAGACTACTCACACCTCAGAGATAAGGAAGGCGACAAGTGCCAGAACATGGAGAGCAAGTCCTGAAAACACCCGTGGCACGGGTAGAAGTCCATCTGCTGTGGCGGTGCTTTCAGCACATCGGGGATCGGCAGAGGTGAGCCGGCCGGACCATTCGAGACACCCACCTTTGGGGTCACACGGTCACTGGACGTTGCCAGCCGTGGTGACTCAGGGGCAAAGGCCTCAGGGATGCCAGTGAGAGAGCATCCCCGCAACGAGAGATGGTCATCAGCCGCCCTCCAGCACAGGTCCCAGGAGGAGGAAGACATCGCGCGCAAAGACAGGAGCCAACAGCTACCCTCCAGGTCTGACTGCGGAATCTGAGGTGAGACTTGTCGTCTCCGCTGCGCCCACACTGATTGGAGGGCGAGGAACACGATACTGTACACCCAGCCCCGGACAAGTCCTATAGAGAGGGCCTCAGGGATATCCCGTGGCAGGGGAACACCGGTGAGAGGGGCATCATGGTGAGAGGGGTGTCTTGCAAACAATCCGTCTTTTGCCAACACAGAACACACGCCACCGACGAAGAAGAGGACAGGACTGAAAGTCGAACGGCAACATCTAGCGGTGAATCACAGGAATTCTGACTGCGTTTGTCGCCACGGAAGCAAGATAAAGAAAAGACTGTGAGGACAACTTCAAGGCAGAGCCGTCAACAGACTGGATCCATCAAGCACCCATGGCTGGTGTCACAGCGAACTGTTGGTCTCCACGGCAGGAAGAACGTCGTCTGAGTATCCAAGCAGCTGAGGCGTAAGAGACTCTGCCGAAGTTTGGTCACTGTACTGTATAGGTGTATATCTTTATTTTTCCTCCCGCAGGTTGAAATTTGACTTTGGGTTTTCTTTCATTAAAGATTGGGAGGAATGTAGTGTCCTAGCAGGGACACGTTCTAGTGTTTCTGTATGTGTGGAATACACTGTACACCCACCCACCACAGACGTCACTGGGTCAGGTGACGCTGTTAATAAAGAGGCCGAGCGCACGTGCTCGTGGCCATTAACCCACTACCCTGACTATGCAACTGGTGTCTATGATTACCCCCTGCATGCGGGCCTAGGGCCCAACATCACAGGCCCCTCTAGAGGAATTTGGCGGCATCTGCGGAGTGAAAGCTGACTCCTACCGTCTTTTCAGATGTCCCGTCCGGAGCAGTGATGGCGGCTCCCTGATGCCGATCGGAGGGAACTCGACCTCTGAGGCGTGAAGACGATCGGACCTTGTGCAACCGCTGGAGGTCGGGAGGTGCCCCTCGCACGGAGGGTGGCTCGATGGTGTCGAGGAAGTGACCGTGCAACATAACGCTCTGTACTGCGGCCTGAGTTGGGGAGCCCCGGTGAGTGCCGTGGCTAACGGAGGCCCCGGTTTAAAGGCCTGGGAGTCTTAACGTGCCGGAAAGGTGTCGGCAGCCCCGACATAGACAGGAGTGTGGAGGCCCCAGGTGAAGTGCCTGACAAGAGACGGAGTGCCGTGAGGTCCCGGTTCAGCGGCTTGGATGCTTTTAGCTGCCGTGACCGGGACTGGAAGCCCGCGGAAGGAAAGGAGCGCAGAGGTCCAATATGCGGCGGCCTTAGACGCAACAGGTTAAACTGAGGCCCCGGCTTGTGGCCTGGACGGGAGGTGTGTACGGAGACAGGTGCCAGAGCAGGGACGCTAGATGGTGAAGCGACGGACCTGCAGGCCGGCACGTGGTGCTCAGAGAAGGCTAGCGACCACTGGAGAACGTTGGTGGAGCAGCGGCTGGCGCCATTAAGTGATCAAAGTTCGGCAACCCTGCCGCGTCCGATGCCCTGAGGGCCAACTGAGGTAGGAGAAGTGGGCGTCTGTGACGGAACCCTGGGCCTGAGTGCACAGTTGGGTCACGTATGGATGGTTTTCAGACCAGCAACTCTGTCTGGAGTGGGCCTCACAGAGGCAAACCGGTGCTTAGAATTGGCCGACAGTGCTGAGAGGAAGTGACTCTGGGGAACGCACTGGGAGTGGACGCCTTGACAGAACACGGCCGACGAAGGCAACGAGGGGTGCTCGAAGTCTGAGGTGAATCACCCTGACGGCTTACCACATATGAACTGAACTGGCACAAAGGGCCACAATTATATCCTGCAGAGCCACAGTGACGGTTTCGCATGTATTTAATGACTGAGTGCGAAGTAGGGCGTTGTGATCACGGATAGGTTTGTGCTTCAGGAGCTAAAGCTGGAGCCCGAGGGGCGTTCTGAACCCAGGCTGAACTGTGATAAAGAGGTGCTGAAAGATTCAGCCCCGCAGGGGGTACTGTACTCGAGTGACACAAACAGAGTGCGGGGACGCCTCCTAACGGGAGTTGGCACAGGCAGCTACACAATGTCGGTGGAACGTTGGGCCTAGTGGAGAGGTCCAGCCTGGATAACCTGAGTCTAGGGCCGCGACAGTCAGGCGGCGGTTCCAGGAGAGACGCGCACGAACTTAGTCACTCCCACCAACGATTTGCGGCTAACCTTCCGGTGCTGCCTCATGTTCCCACCTGGTGGGTCAGCTATTAGCACGCATACATGGCGACAGGCGGGAAGGGTCCTAAGGCCAATGCTCAAAAGCAGCTAGCCAAATTCGCATGGTCCAAAGCGGGAGAAAAAGGTGATTCGCCGCAGAAGGAGAAAGACGGAGGGGCGGATGCCTCTAAACAAGGACCAGAGCCAACCTTACACGATGTTATGGCGGCTATCAACGGGGTGCGTGCTTCGCTGGACTCAGTCACGTTGGAGGTGTCTCTGATCAGAACGACTTCCGGAAGATGGATGAGAAAGTCAAGGAGTTCAAGATAGTCACTAGCACCCTGCAGACGGACACGTCGGAACTTCAAACGCAGATGCTCGAAATGCAGAAGAAGCAGAAGAGGATGTCACAACAGCTCGATGACTATAAAGGCCGGGCACGTCGTAATAATATCCGCATCTTAGGGGTTCCGGAAAGGGCTGAGGGGCCGGCATCAGACTTGTACGTAGAAGATCTCATCACGAAACACCTACAGCCTAAGACTCTGTCCAGCTATTTTTCTATTGAAAGAGCCCACAGAGTGCCAGGAGGTAGACCAAAACCAGGAGCACCCCCGAGGCCCCTTATCGCTAGAGTGTTCTACTATCGAGATAGAGACAGAGAGATTGCGAGATCCAATCCCCAACTGAAAATAGATAACTATGAGGTGGCCTTCTTTCCTGATTTCCCGGCCAAGGTCCAAGCCCAACGTCGCAGTTTTCAGGCGGTGAAGAGGGATCTTTGAGACCGTGAGGTGAAGTACGCGATGCTCTTTCCTGCAAGGTTGAGGGTGGAATCGGATGGCAAATTGTGGTTCTTTGACTCACCAGAGGCAGTCTGGGACTGGATGGGAGGCTGGAGCACGGTGGGAGGCCAAAGAAGAGACCGTGCTGGTAGATCTAGCCAGCACAGAGGCAACCGTATAGAAGCCACAAATAATGGCCCAGCAGAGGAGGATGGTCAGACGAAGGAGCAGGACTGACAACCCTTGGCTATAATGGTGGAGAGCTGACTCCCAACTGAAAGCGCAAGTAGGGGGGGGAAGTGATACGATTTGATATACTCATCACTGCGAGACATGCAAAAGGGGACCTAGTGCGCAGGTTAAGACTGATGGGTTTAAATGGTGTGGTCTGAACGGGACTAGAAAATACGAATAGTGGATGGCTAAAATACAAGTTAATTGTGATGTGTACATGCGGGGATGGGAGCTGACTACCCTGTGCATTTTCTGCATTTCAGGGGGGGAGAGAGGCACTCTGCCGTGTTTGGGAGTGGGTAGTTCTAAATCCACGGGCAGGGGGGTAGGGAGGGGGGCGGGCGCTGAGGGGTTGGGGAAAGAGGGGTGTTTGATGGTTCATTGTTTTATTGTTATGCTATGTCGTTCGATGATCTTAGTGCGCAAAGTGGCCGTGATGCAGTCTGGACGTTCACTGTTGGATAGGATGTTACAATTTTTTTCTCCGACCGCACTGATCCGTTTACTTGATAATCATATCGTGACCGATTATGGGGGGAATAGAGATCGGATACTTTCTGTATTAACTTGGAATGTCAATGGGGTGGGTGATAAGATTAAGAGATGGATAGTGCAGCAGTATCTGAAGTGGCACTCTCCTGACGTGGTCTTGTTGCAAGAGACGCACCTTGTGGGACAGAAGACTAAGGCCCTCACTAGATGGGGGTATAAACTCCTGGTCCATGCAGATTACACCACGGGATCAAGGGTGACGGCAATCCTGGTAAAGAAGACTACACCTCTAATAGTTCACAAGACGTGGGCAGATCCCGGGGGAAGGTTCGCGGGAGTGGAGGCCCAGTGGGATGGTAGGGATGTCAACATAATTTCAGTTTATCTACCGGCCGCCCTGGGTAAGACAGCTTTGGAAGACCTTGGAGGTAGGCTGACGGGACTCCGGGATGGCACATTAATCATGGGAGGGTATTACAATATGACACTAGATGACACAGTTGATCGCCATCCACCTAGGTCAAAAGTAAAATCTAATGTGTTAATGGCTGACTTTACGAAGGCACTGGGTTTGATGGATATAGGTTGGCCGCTCCAGCCCACAGACAAGTTATTCACATTTTTCTGTAATATGCACCAAAGCTTATCGAGTATTGACTATTTCCTTACACTCCTGTCCTCGTTGGGAAATTTTGCCAGGTCTCGAGTTCTACCGAGGGGCATATCTGACCATTCCCCGGTCTGGGTAGAATATACTCACTGGGAGAGGCAGGCACGCACCACCATTGTTCTTAACCCATGGCTTTTACACATACCGGACATTAGAGAGGAGCTCCACACACAAACGGAGAACTACATCACCGAAAATGTGGGCTCGGTTGACTCCGCTCAGACAATTTGGGAAGCATATAAGGTGGTTCTGAAAGGGCAGGATTTATCTTTGAAGATGAGTTACATCGCTAAGAAATGCGAGCTTCTGATACAGGTGGAGAAGGACCTTCTTGACTTAGAGCAGGAACATGCACAGGATCCATCGCCAGACACCAGCCATAGGCTTTTACTGAAGCAAGATGAATATCGGATAAAAACTAGGGAACACATGAAGGCTAAGTATCGCAACACCCAGCACAGAATATATGAAATGGGAGACAGGGCAGGACACTAACTTGGTTGGAGAGGCGAGAACAGGGATCGAGATGGGTACATAAGCTGACAACACCAGGAGGAGACACCGTGACACATCCACGGGAAATAGCGGAGGAATTCGCTAACCGCCTGGAAAAGGTGTACTCCCCCTCTACTCATTACACGGCTGAGGATTCACGCCAGCTCCTCCGGGATAGTGACATACCGGAAAGCAATGGGGCCTAATGGCATCCCGGTTGAGTTTTTAAAAGCCACTGCTTCTCGCACTGTCCCGCATTTAAAAGCCATGTATGAGGAGAGCCTGGAGGGAGGTCGGCTACCAGTAGATCAATGATTAGCCACCATTGTAGTAATTCACAAGCCGGGTAAACCGGCGGACAGCTGCGGCTCCTATAGGCCAATCTCGTTGATTAATGTGGAGGTAAAGGTATTGGCGAAAGTCCTGGCTAATAGGCTGGTGACGGTGATCGCATCATTAAACCATCCAGATCAATCTGGGTTTATGCCTGGTAGGAATACGGCCCTTAATCTAAGGTGCCTAAATAATGTAATGGCTCATAGGAAATATGTTGAGGAGGATGCAGCGCTGTTGTCTCTTGACGCTTCAACGGCCTTTGATTCCATATAATGGCCCTACATGTTCAAAGTTTTGGAAAGGGTGGTACTGGACCCCAAGTATATAGCCTGGGTTAGGCTGCTATACACTGACGTTTTGGGACAAGTGAGGGTAAATAGCCACACGTCCCGGACATTCAGGTTAAACAGGGGCACTAGACAGGGATGCCCGCTGTCCCCGCTGATATTCTCTCTTTTACTGGAGTCTCTTGCGGCTTGGGTACGTCGAGATGTGATGGTCCGGGGGATGCGATGGGCGGACGGTGTGGAAGACCAAATATCCTTATATGTGGACGACATACTGCTGTACCTAGCTTCCCCGTACAAATCGATCACTGTGGTGCTTGACATCTTCACAAATTTTGGTAAGTATTCCGGGTATACGATTAACTGGCATAAGTCCATACTGTTTATGTTGCGGGGCCAGGTCCCTAGACTTCCGGCTGGCTGCACCATAGTGGTGGCAGAGAAGGGATTTCGATATTTGGGGGTGTTTGTCACTTCAGATCCAAATCTCTTTTACAGCTCCAACTTAGCCCCCCCCACTGGCTAGACTGCGTGCGGATGTGAAACACTGGAGGTCCCTGCCGCTTTCACTGCTGGGTCGCGCTGCACTCTTTAAGATGCTGGCCCTCCCTAGCTTCCTATACATTCTTCACAACCGCCCACACAGAGTTCCGGACTCATATTTTAAAGTGGTTGAGGATGAGGTCCGCTTTGCTGCTGTGGAATGGAAAGGCCCCCAGGGTGGCACTGAAGAAACTAACAAAAAGCTGGTACGATAGAGGCATTGCGCTCCCCGACCTGCAACTCTATTACTGGGCGGCGCAATTGGTGACTGTTAATCATTGGATATATCATCCCCCGGATGACCCTGCATATGCTCTCGACCAGCCGCGGCCCATGGAGGGAGTTCCGTGGGGCGGTAAGGCGGGGCGGGGGGAGGGGCAGGGTTGGGGGGTTCTAAAAACCGGAATATGGATAATTACAGGTAAGTAAACAAATAAATAAATAAAACGAATTTCGTAGCGCGCGCTGCATCGCATTTTGCTATGCAGCGCGCGCTACGAAATTCGTTTTATTTATTTAATTGTTTACTTACCTGCAATTATCCATATTCCGGTTTTTAGAACCCCCCACCCTGCCCCTCCCCCGCCTTACCGCCCCACGGAACTCCCTCCACGGGCCACGGCTGCTCTCGACCGTTACCAAACTGATCGCTCCGGCTACCTGGGGGCCTTGTATACTAGTGATAGGAAAAATAAGGGGAAATTCTTCGGACCTACTCAGCACACATTAAAGATCTGGCGTACAGTGAATTCTCGTCTGGGTTGGCTGTCATCCTTTCAAAGGTTGCGCCGCTTTGGTATACACAGAAATTGGCCATGCTGTGCTACCAGCCCGGGTTTGACAAGTGGGACCTCATAGGTATCTCTGTAGTGAAAGACCTGGTCAGAAAGGGAGCTATACTTGCATTTGGGGACCTGCAGGACCAATACCACCAGGCTCAGGGAGAAATATATAGATATTTGCAAATCAGACATGCGATTATGGCGGCCTTTCCGTCCCTTACAGACATACCGGAATCATCACCACTGGAGGATAAGCTGTTAGACGGGCCCTTAAGTTCGAAAGCAATATCTTTCACATATAAAAAGTTGTGCAATAACCTCCCAGATACTTTTCCAAGGCTCAGGAAGCGGTGGCAGGGTGACTTAGGCCTAATTAGCGACGAGGACTGGCAGGCAGCTCTTATGTCCCCTCAAGAAGCAGCCATCACACTTAAATTCAGGTTAATGCAGCTCAGGATACTTCACCGATCATATATGACAGGACAGACCTTAGCAAAAATAGGTTCCAGACCTGACTACCTCTGCCTGAGGGGATGCGGACAACAGGCCACATTTTACCATACTCTGTGGAGCTGCCCAATGATACGTATCCACTGGGAGGGGGCTTCGGAGCACATGCAGACAGCCTTGAGTAAGGAGGTAGTGTTGACGCCGCAACTGGGATTGTTGAATATTTGGGAGGCAACCGACCTCACGGAAGTCGAACAGCAATTCACAACGCTAGGATACACGTTGGTTAAGCGGGAGATAGCGAGAGGGTGGGGGGGAGCAAGCACGCCGCCCGTTACCATGTGGGCGAAGGAGCTTGACAGGTGCATGTTGGTGGAAACCGAAGTCTTCCTAGCTAGGGGGTGCCCCAAAAAATTGGATCGGAAATCGTCACATTGGAATAAGTATCGTGGAAATCTTTGTGTGTCCCCAATGGTGGAACTGGAGATGCGTAGAAGTACAGAAAGTGAAGGTATTATATAATGTGTAATCTATTCCAATGTTTGCCCAGTTATTGTTTTTGCTCAATTCAAAAAGTGTCGTCCACTCTCCTGTATGTAAGGCTGTGATGTAAACCAATAAACACATTTAAATTAAAAAAAAGGCATTCTCCATCAATTGTAGGGGCAGGCAATCAAAATAGCCCCATACACCAGTTCCAGTGCACAATATTATCACGCTCTCTTTTCCTGTTATAGCATTATTTCCGTGCTCCTGACGCAGGTTGAGGGAATGGAAAAAACAGCATTCTGTGAACTCCAGCAATAGCCCCTGGGAGAAAAAATGTGTTTCAGACAGGGTTTCAAACTCTGTTTTTATTTGAACTTTGTGTAACTACCAAAATAAAAAACATTATGATGCCATTCTCATTCATGCACATTCTAATCTACCTCTTCATGAATTACCTCAAAAATCAAAGCTTGAGGCTTTGTCCTTAATTCTTGGGGGTGGAGGGGGGAGATTAGAGCGTGTGACAGGAGCCAACAGTTTTTGGGGGCTAAAAATGAAATTATTATTCTCCCTATACTCAAGATGTGGTGTTAGGCCCAGAGTTGCAGACTTTGGAACTGAGGAGCCAGCTTCAAGTCCCAGCGTTGGCTCAACATCCTGTGATTCTGGGCAAATCACTTCATTTCCCCATGCCTATAAACAATGAATGGTGACATTGTGTAATGTGACTGATGCTCATGTGAAGCGCTCCACTACCTTTGGAGTGGTTCATGCTATATGAAAAATGAACAAAAAAGTCAAAACAATGCATTAACATAAGTAGAGACAAGTGGATACCTATTTAGTGGCTGATTTGCAAATTGTGACTTCCCCGCTTAAATCGTATGATTTTAGGCAAATACTTTATTTCAACAAAACTCCTTTTTATTCATTATTGCATATGACAGCACTTTCAAATATGTGAGTTCAGAATACCAGTTATAAAAAAAAGTCCCCACTACAAGACTTGGACATTTTTATACAATTGTTTGGTCGCCCATGTAAACAACGATCGAAGCCTTGAAAAACTTTCTATAAAACGAAACACGTGTCAGCTGCCGGTTCAACGCTTAAAAGGAGGATTGTCACACCAAGATGTTTACTCCTGATTATATTGTTACTGTTTTTTAAATTCAAGATTTTGTTATATATTCATATTAAATTGATACAGCAAGAACTGAATTGATGTCCTGCTGGTACTTCAAATTCACCTGTTTAAACAACTGTGTGAATCAATATAAAATTGAACAAGAGTGCCAAGGTTTATATATCTGTTTTATGTTTTCACTGGGTCCGATTGGGCTTCGGTGTTTTGGCACCTTAGGTAGTGAGGTACAGCCATCTTTTTTTTTTTTTTTTTTTTGAAAAACCTTTATTGATGTTTCAATCATTTACACGTATGGGCCTACAACCCCCCGGGGCCGGCCGCTAAGTAAGCAGGATAATAAAAGCAAATGTCAACACAGGCGGCACCTCGGAGAGCAAAGTCTTCAGTCCAATATAGTCCGGCCAATGAGCCGCGCAGGTAGGACACCAGGAGAGAAAAGGTTTTTCATTTTATGATAAGACAAAACAGTAGGATCAGGTGCCAAACAATTTCCCAACAGCGAGAAGGGGCAAGGATAGGAGACGTAAACAATAAGCAGCAATACATTGAATCAATGGCGCAGGCGCGGGAAAGTACGGATGTGGAGAAATATCAGAAATAGTTGCGCCTGCAGGTCCCCGTACCTAAAGCCCAGCGAACCCCCCGGAAACTGTGGCACACATGAAGAGCAAACGATTCACAATCAGGGTAGTGTATCGCACTGATCCCAGAAAAATAAGCAAAAAGGAACAGAGAAAAAAGAGGAGGCCATGGAAAAAGAGATAAAGACTAAAGAGTCCCCTCCCCCATCCCCCCACCATGCACCTCTGCGAATGAGTATGGCCCCACCCCCCAGCAGTGTGCCTGTCGCCCTGGAACTAGACCCGAAATATAGAAGAGACAGGGAAAAGAGAGTGAGAAAGAGCCCCCCCAGACGGGGGGGCGGAAAGAATATAATAAACTGGAGGAGGGCCTTAAGAACATACCCCCGGCTTCTCCCTCCCGCACGGTGAAGTCTCCCCCCAGCAAACAAGTAGCAGCACCAAGTCGACCATATCAAAAAAGGGGGGGGGGGGAATGGGGAGCATTATACACCAACTAAGCAAATAACCACGAGAGCGCGCAACCATGAGTCCGCCTGTCTACTAGGTGACCACCCCCGAAGGATCGGCCTCAGCCTTGACCGCTTTTTGCGATTCTGCCCATGCCTGCCCCTCGACCCAGCACCATGTCCGATGTCCCAAGGTACAGGAGTGTCCAAAAACAGTCGGGAAGCGCCGCACACGGGTGGGGTGGAAGTCTCTGAGCATCCGCACAGACCGCTTCATGGAGGGGTGTCTTTTCCAGTGCCGCCCCAGGATCTGCGCTGCACACAAGGTCCAGACAGGCTGAATCAGCCAAATGAGACACACGTAGCTGGAATTGTCCCCGGGCCGCCGGAGACCGCGCACGGGACAAGGCCACCATCTTCCTCTCAGGTCCAATACCTCCGGAACAGATCAAGTCCACAGTTAGCCGACCACACGGTAGCATATTGTCCGGAGTGTCCGGCTGTACACTAATCGCGGGGGGGGCCGCAACATCTTCCTCTTGTGTGCAGTGTGAAAAGCCACTGTGTACCTGTGGACCAGCATGCCGCCACTGTCCCAACGCTGCTACCACATCATCTAGCTTTCCCCCCAGGATCCCGGCGCCATGAGCCAAGGAGTAATGAAGGGCACCAAGGGCCTCCAGGAGGTCGCCGTACCCCAGAGCAGCTCCCTCCGATCGCTCCGCCACACTCCCGAAAGTCACACACCCCCTGTCTCGCTGCGTCCCAGCGGAGAGGATGGTAGGCTGCATCGTGACAAAATGGCCGCTGGGAAGGCCCGACTCGTATTGGGGCCAGGACCCCGGGAACAAGGCCTCAAGGTCCACGTCGCCGAAGACAGGGATCCCGGGGCAGGCACAGATTCAGCCGTTGCGCGGTCACGGGCAACAGTCGTCTCCGCCACGGACCAGCTCCCGCGGAAAGCCGGGAGCAGCCCTTAAGGATCAGGGCGAGCCAGGGACGGCGTCCGGGCAGCTCACCATCAAAGGCAGGGGCAATCGCCACAGAGTCCGAGAGTTGTACACCCGGGCATGTCATCAGTCCGCAACAGCAAAATGCAGGCCGAGGGGAGCTCCGCTTCGGTGGACCGACTCCACCCAGTCACCACAGGCCGCTGTTGTTCAACTGCCACCCGGCCAAGGCGTCCACTCGAGGTCCCGGCTTTGGGACCGCACGGGCCGCAAAGTTCAACCGCTGATTTCTCCGGTTGTACGGCAGTCAAAGACCTCGGAGTCACACGATCGGTTGCCACTTTCGTTCACGAACACGATTTCGTAGCGCAGAGTAAGGATCTCATGCAGGATATCCGTGCGGGATGCGGAGGTTCACGGAGCCGGGAGTCTACGCTGCCGTCCCGGTCGCCATCTTGGCTCCTCTCCGAGGTACAGCCATCTTAACCTCGAGGGGCACCAATACTTGGATGCATATACGGAATGCACAAAGAGAATAGATGTGCTACCAATTAAACCACCACTGCCATCTGTAAATATTGCACAATGCACAGATGACCAGGTTTCCGCTGTTAGCATTTGTGAACTCACTGGACCTCGCAGGTTTTCTTACAAGGTGCGCCCCCCCCCCCCAACCCCGGCCAAGGGACAGACCCCACCACCATAAGCTGGATTATAAAGCGCCCTGACAGAAGCACCAAGGTGCTGGACCTTGCAGCTTTCCTTACAAGGCTCGTCCTGTTCACCCCGGCCGAAGGACAAACTCCTCCGCCACAAGCTGCTGTGATAGTATAATAATATTATTAATTATTATTATTCCTACCAACTTTGGCATTGACATTATTGCCTTTATTATACTATTTGTTAGTTTTTAAATCATCAGCAGCAACATTTGTGCCCCAGTGCTTCCCAGACAGGAAGCACACCAGTACCGCCACTGTAACAGTATAGTATATATATGTACTTATATAGCGCCGAATCACCCCTAGGGGTATCTCAGCGCTGTACTCATACCGCTGAAGGAACCCTTCCTGGCTTTCCGTGTGAAGTGTCCACTCCTGGGCACCCCCATGGTGAAGCCAGGCATCCCAGCGCTGTTGGGGCCGTTGTGGAGATTAAGCAAGTTATTGCCCAGAGTTGCAGCGTGGGACCCATGATTAGAATAGGTACTGAGGCGAGAATATCTGGTCCGAGGAATTTATAGCCCGAGACCCTGCCGCGGCGGGAATCAAACCCTGGTCCCAGACCAGTGCTCTGCATCGAGATCTGCCGCTCTAACCATTGAGCCACACTTCTCCAACAGGAGGCAGACCCACCACCCCTCCCACACTTCCAACAGACGGCTCTACAGTAAACAGTCTGTGTATTGTTTCTTATCGCTGCAATTTATCTCCCTTCACTGGCTCCTCACCCGCCCTCTTCACTCTTCCCCTCTCTCCCTCCCACTGACAGAAATAGTTATAACACTTTCTTTATTGTAACTTATAAATTTTCAACATGCTGTACGACATTCACAATGCTCTACAACACATAATAAAAATGTTAACAAAGCCAATAGCCTTGTCTAAACACTTATAACGCCCCAAAGATGAGACATATTGGCTATGCCAATGCTTGTTTCACTTAGGGAGGATGCCACTAAGCCTCCATACCGTAGTAGGGCCGCATGGGAGGGAGATCTGGGTGAGCCATTTGAGGATAAAGATTGGGACCTTGCGTGCGCCTTGATGTGGAGAGTATCCTGTAATCATAGATTCAAATTGCTGCGCTTCAATTACTTGCATCATACCTGCTTAACCCCCATAGGCATGCCTAGGATTGATCCTACTAAGACAATGAGATGTGTTCGTTGTGTGGAGGGTGAAGCAGGTTTCCTTCCCCTGGCCTGTGCAGATGTTTTGAATTTCTGCAGGGAGGTGGTTCCCAGAGTAGGGGAAGTCACACGCAGTGCAATTCCCTGGACGCCTGCAGCATGCCTGCTGGGGGATAATAAAGAAACCTAGAGGACGTAAAATGTCTTAGAAATGTCTGCAATTTACACTGCTTCTAGTTGCTGTGGGTTGGATGAGGAGCAGGGGCCGAGGGTAGATTTATGGGTGCATGGTGTTTTGGAATGGGGAACTGCTGAATAACATCACATACTCATTTCCCGCACTGATGAGAAAGCCCCTGAGGCCGTGGTGGCCTGGAGACAACTAATAGACAACTTTATCACAAGTGGGTCCCTAGATTCGGACTTCGATTAGGAATGGTTTGTTTGCACATCAAGACAGACATATTGAAGCTACTGATGGGATCACTTGGTGTGATTAGTATAATGTGTACAATATTCTTGCTTGCAGGCTTGGTGTATGGAATAATATTACTTCCTGAGCAGGGTGGGGCGAGGAGTAGCGGGTTGGAGGGTTATTGGCCTGCAGAGTTGATTTACACTGAATGCTATGTTGTATTGGTTTGTTGAAAATCCCCAAAATTAAGATTTTTATTAAAAAAAAAGAACAAAGCATTCACATTTGATGTTAGAGATAGTTACCCATCTAGTAGCTGAATTACACAGCGCAAACATGGAAAATTAGGGATCAATCCCGGTTCCTCTGCTCCACAAAAATGTTTGATAAATCGCTAGTGCGTGAAATACAAAGCATGCCCCTTTATTACTGGCCCAGCCATCTTCCTGTATAGCTTCATTAATTCTATTGGTACTGTGATAACTTCCATCTTCTGCTTAACAGCACCCAGTAAGGGCAGTGCTTAATTTGAGCCTGTGGTGTGTGGTGCTCGGCACCGGCACTTAATTAACACTGGAGCTTGTGACAGTCTGCCACATGGTGGCACTGTCTGTTTAATTTAGAGATGAGCAAAACAACAGTTGGTTATTAATTCAATAAACACTCAAAATGACTATTGCCTGCAGCCCAAGCCATTCTTATAAATTTTGGGGCATCAAATAGTTTAAATTATCACACTTGTAGGTTTGTGATGGTTAGTAGTTGTGCTGATACTATCAATGAAAGCGCTAACAAGGGCAATATGTGGTGCAAGCTGTAGTGAGCTCCTGACAAGGGCCCTGTCACTTATTTCTTTTACAAATTAAGCACTGTAAGGGTGATTCTGTAGCCATTCCATATGAAACCTTCTTCGTCTGTGTGGGATTATTAACAGTCGCTACCTTTGATGACAGGAGAAGACTCAGAGCCAGGCGTGTAGTACACCTTCTTTTTATTATATAGATTCCGCTCCATCACATTTGTTCTTCTACATCTGGGGGAGATTGTCTCCACCCATGCTGTCCATCGTCTATCCTCAGGGCTGGACTGGCCGTAGCGGGCACCGGGCATTTTCCCGGTGCACCACCAGGGTGGGGGCCGGTTTTGGGCCCCTGGGGGGCCGTTTTATGATGCCAGCAAGGCAGTTTGCCAGGGCCGGTTTTGGTTCCCAGTCCGGCCCTGTCTATCCTGCAGCAAAATTCCCTTTGTCACCCATGCTACCTGTTGTGTCCACTGCTCTGGCTGTGGACCTGAAAGGACTCTGTCATGCAGGTTCTTAATGTTCCTGGACCATGACACCTTCTATAAGTTCATATTTCTTAATGTCACTAAAGTTGAAGCCGCGACATAAATAAAACATCTGCTTTGTAAGAACCATATTGTCTCTGCTGCAAATTGTTATCTCACTCTCGTCTTTATAACTCTCTCATCTTTGTTACCAGTTTACCTCCCAGGTATACACACACAGACTAGTACATTTTGTGCCACCAGATTTTCACAAAAGTTGAACTCAAATATAGCAGTGAACTGTGCAAACAAGTGTATCTGCTCTAATCAGTCGTGGGCGGCATAAATCGTGGGTCGGGGTGGGGGACGCGCTGGGAGGGGGGTAAATGTAATAATACATTTTTAAAATGTACCTGTCCGCCCGCCGGCCGGGTCCCGCGTTTTCTTGGCTCCTGCTCAGGAACAGGAAGCGGGCAGCCTTCCTCCCCTACCCTACCCTCCCCTAAGCCAATCACAACGCTGCAATGGCAGGGTTGTGATTGGTCGGGACGGCGCCCACCCAGGCGCCTATGGGAAGGCCATTTTCTCCATGTAGGCTGCATTGCAGCAAGAGCAGAGTGTGCATGACTGGATTAGGCAGTCCCAGAGGGACGACCAAACCAGTCATCCTCACTCAGGAGTGGGCACAACACTCATCCCCATTCCAGCCCTGCTCTTAGAGCAGCCCCGCCAATCCGCCCGCCTGCAACCAAACACTTCTGCTTTCTCGCAGTGCAAGAAGCAGAAACATAAAAAGGTCGTTTTTAGGTCTCGCTGAGTCAGCGCATGCGCTGCTCTGCGAGACAATTAGTCAGTGGCTTTTGGAAGTGCTTCCAAAGGCTTTTGCTGGCGACCAGCCTTCGGTTACGCGCGCGTGAACGTGCGTGCATGCAAAGCAGCCATCTGCCTTTTGTAATGGCTCATTAAGCCTTACAATGCTCCTCCACCCCCCCCTCTCTCTCTCTGTTCTCACTAACCCTCCCTCCCTAAGCCTTCCAGCGCACACACAACTCCCGGGCTCTGTTCCTCGCGCGCGGCCAATGCTTGTTTTAATAGTGGATATTTCTCATCCCTCTGCGATGTCCCCTGGGATTGGTCGTCAATATTTTTTTCCGTTAGCTTTCGGGTCATAACTCACCACTGCATCATGTAATGGTTGCCAAAGAAAATCCTTTCAATTTTTGTTAGCCAATCGGATTTTAGCTGCTCACAAACGGATTTCTGTGTTTTGCTCAGTGTAGTGTCCAATGGAAGTAACAGCGCCAATGCTTGTTCATATAGCGCTACAGCACTTGCCAGCTGTTCCCGCCTCTCCCCCCCTCACCGGGACCCTGCCCTCCCCATCCGACCCCTCTTTTCCCCAACGCTACGTGCTCTCGCCCCCACGGCTTCCTTTCTGCGGTGGGGGTGCCCCCACCCCTGGATCATGGCTTTGAGTGTTCCTTATTCACTCCGTTAAACACAACCCTCCTGGGAACGAACAACACACACACACTCTTAACGGGCACACTCAGCAGCAGGGACAGATTCAGCACAGATATAGGATATAGCAGGATATTACTGTGCACACAATAGTGCACATCTCCGTGCACCACTATACAACAGTGCCCAACCCCATGCACGACTTTAACTTTAACCTCATACTGTCAATTGTTTTACCCACCCACGCACCCTCCCTCATGTCCCCTTCCCTTGTGTCCTCCACTAGTTTTGTATAGCACTCCAAGCAGCACTAGACCGCATAAAGAGGCCCTCGGCAGCAAGCTCCCTCAATTTAGTACTTTTATATAGCGCCATAGGCGGTGCAAGGCATTATGACGAGGCACTGGACGAGGACCCCCCCCATATTTCTATTTTTGTATAGCATCAAGTGGAATGCAAAGCCCCCAAACGAGGCGCTTGGCGAGGAGCCACCAGTATTTCCATGCTTGTATAGTGCTACGCGCAGCTCATAACTTTCTAAAAAGGCCTTGAAGAGCCCCCATATTTCAGTTCTTGTGTAGCTCCACTTGCATCAACGGCTTTAAATCGCAGCGCTACGTGAGAACCCGTCCCTATTTTATTTTTCATATAGCACTGCAGCACTTCCCAGCTCTTCCCGCCTCTCCCCCCCCTCACCGGTTTCCTCTATTAGCACTGTGTAATGCCTAATTAAAAGCTTTTTTTGGGAGCAGGGCCATCACAGCTCTTTCTTCCTGTAAACCCTTCCCAGAGTAGTCCAGCACATGCAACTCCCCAGGGATTGTTAATCCCTGCCTCTGTTTCCGATTTTTGATTTAATGTGTCTCATTTTGTGCTGTACAGAACTTGAAAACCAGTTTAAGGACAAAGCCAGCGTGATTAAAGTGCGTGTAATACACACCGGAGAGAGGGGTTTTTTTGTACACAACTTGAGTTTTAGGGATTTAATGTGTGGCCTTCTCTCATGAGTGGAAAGATTTGCGCACGTTAATAACGAAGCCTCTCAAAGCTCTAAAACCGCATTTTTTGCGGAATAGAAAATTAGGGGGCATATGCGGAATCCTATCTATGCAAAGCTCACATCCAACTATCTGCAGAGCTCAGGGGCGGTCATCTTTCCATTCCATCGTGTTTACTACTTGCATACATCAGTGTCTTGCTGCCTCCGAGACTCCACAACTTACCTTTGGCTCTGTAATATTGTTAAAGGCTAATACTCTTGTGAGATCAATAGCTCTGATTTTGAAAACGTAATTGTGTTTGTGTGTCAGTTTTTTTTTTTTTTTTAAAAGATCTGTTTTATTTCTTTTTCCTATGAACAAAAGGGAACCGAGGTGCACATTGACACAGCGTTAAGCCTACAACCCAATTAGGGCCGGCCGCGTTTCATCCAAGGCTCTCTAAGAATATGTGAAGGCATCAAAAGACAATTTAAAACACAGCATGTCGCCTACAACCCCTGGTGGGCCGGCCGCGTAACAAAACATATGTGGCAGTATTAGAGTGTTATGCGAAGTGTCGGGACCTTTTGCGCTGCAACAACAAGAACAATAAGAACACGGTCAAGGGGCCCGTCCAAAGCGGATAGTAGAAACTAGACGGAGAAAGGCCAGAAGGGAAGAGGGGAAAAGAGAGAGGAAGTGGACAGCATCAAAAGCGGCTAGGCAGACGGACAGGAATACGTACGCAGCAGCGCATAGTGTTAGGAGTGCGTGTCTTGGAGCTTGCCATAGGGGACGTCTCCCAGGACTGATCTGGTTACGCAAGGAGCCTATTGGGATCCGATGGGTGTATGGCATCTTCAAAAAGTCGTAACGCTCTAAGCTTGGAGGGTAGATAACGCACATGTTCTGTTTTACAGAGGTAATGGATTAGGGGTCGCCAAACAGCAGTGAAGCATGTGTCAAGTGATTGCAGTTGCGCTGTAAAAAGTTCCATAGTTATCACATTCCATAAGGTTCCGTTTTTTTTCCAGTACAACGCTATAGTTTGTTTAGCCGCCCCAAGCATATGAAGTGCTATAGTCCAATCGCTGCGGGTAAGTGCTTTTAGATTGGTTGGCTTAAGGCCCAAGAGAATCGTGGTGGCAGATTCAGGCAGAGTACCTCCTTGATATGGCTAAGGACTTCCTTCCAGAGCAGGGTCAAGAGCGGACATGCCCACCAGATGTGCATTAAATCCCCGGAAGCATTCAAACACCTCCAACACAATGGGGACACGGCAGGGAACATTTTGTGCAGTCGAGTAGGCGTATAATACCATTGCGTCATGATTTTATATGCATTTTCCCTCTGCGGGATACTGCGATAGACCCTAGGAATATCTCGCCAAAGGCGATGCCACTGTGTTGATGTGATTTCCGTGATTGACGTTGATTGCTATTGGCGCTGATATGAGTGTGGGATTAGTATTGGAGGGTGCTATAGGATCTGGTATGTGCGAGACATAAGGCCCTTTCATTCATCGAAGGAACGGACCAGCCGTTCAAAAGGGGTGAATGGATGGGCAGTGGCCTGTTGCATCTCAGGTGAGGACACCCAATGTCGCAACTGCGCATATTGTAGCCTCGCGTTCAGCGGGAGACCAAAGTCCTCCCGACACCGGGCAAATGTCTTAAGTGTTCCCCCCTCATACAAATCTCCAATCACTCTGCATCCCCCCTGTAGCCAATTGGCAAAGGCTTGTGGGTGGAGGGCCGGAGGAAATAATGGATTACCCGAAATAGGAGTATGGGGGAGGGGAAAGTCGTTAATCCCTTACGCACTGCAACCTTGTCCCATATATCCAGAACCGTTTTAGTAGGCACTGCAATATATGCACTGCGTGAGCGCGCTGTACGATGGTGCCATGCAAGGTCCCAGATGGAGCGTCCAGTTACCGTCCTGTCCATATGGAACCATACCTTTTCGCTTTCAATGGCTATCCACTCCGACACAAAGCGGAGATGGGAGGCCCAATAATAGTCCAGGAGGTTAGGGCACGCTAGTCCCCCTCTATCGTGCGGCGACATGAAGATCTTGTTGGAAAATCGCAGCCTACGTCCGCCCCAGATGAAGCGAATGAGATATTGCTGGAGGCCCTGTATTTGGTGCTGCGGAATAGGGATGGGGAGACATTGAAATAAATATAAGATTTTAAGGAGTATTGACATTTTCACGGCATTTAGCCTTCCCAACCAGGAAAGCGTTAGGTTTTTCCAACCCCGTAAGTCTTCCAAAACAGTTCTCCTGCATTCTCGCCAGTTTACCTGGGTCCATGTGTCCAAGGTGGGAGTCAATTGGAGTCCTAGGTACCTGATATGCTCCGTGGCCCATTGATAAGGAGCGAGCGTTTTCAAGATTGGTACCCCTTCTATCGGGATCGTGAGGTTCAGAGCCCAAGATTTGCCATGATTCATTTTGAGGCCAGAAGCTTGCTCAAAAGACTGTAACAGGACGTGAAGCGCCGGGAAGGGATGTATGTGGACGCGATATGGTGAGGATGAGATCATCCACGAAGAGCGCTACCTTGTTTTGCCTGCCACCAAGGGAAATCCCTTGTAGGTCCGGATTCTGCCTGATCATCTCTGCTAGGGGCTCTACCACCAGGGCGGACAACAGAGGTGACAAGGGTCAGCCCTGCCGTGTACCTCTAGATATGGAGAAAGGGTCTGTAAGTTGCCCATTAACCCGAACCCGGGCTTGCGGGGAGAGATAAGGGGCCATGATCATAGAGATCATATTCCTGCCCAGTCCGACCTTTTGCAGCACCGTGTGGAGAAAGCCCCAGTCCACCCGATCAAACGCCTTCTCCGCGTCAAGCGAGAGAAGGCAGGCTGGTATATTGCAGTGCTGGGCTTTCCCCACCAGATGCGCGATTCTACGCACATTGTCCGCCCCTTGCCTGTTGCGGATGAAGCCAACTTAATCCGGTTCCACAAGGCCAGGCATGTGGGGATCCAAGCGTCTGGCAAGCATTTTAGTATAAATTTTGAGGTCCGTGTTCAGCAAAGCAATGGGGCGATATGATGCACACAACGTGGGGTCCTTACCCGGTTTGGGGATAAGAGCTATTTCAGCCATACCCATGATGGGCGACGGCCCCTCCGTGTCCGAGAAGGAGTTATATAGCCGCAGAAGATGTGGCTGGAGTTGCGGTAGGAACATACGGTAAAAAACCAATGGCAGGCATCTTGGCCTGGCGTCTTCCCGAGAGGTAGATCTTTCAACGCTGCCCGCAGTTCCTCCGCCATGAGAGGGTCTTCTAATTGTTTGGCATGGTGTGGGTGGATTGGAGTCCAGGGGCACTGGGCTAAGATATCATCTATATGGGCTTGAGAGAGGGGTTTCCGCCATATAAAGGGCAGCATAATAAGCCCTAAAGGCCTCGCATTTAGCTCGCTCCGTGGTGGCCCAGGTCCCATCCGATGCTTGGCTATTCTCTATGTGGGCCTTCGCTGCACGGGCCCTCAAGTGCTTCGCCAGCACTCTGCCCACTTTGTCTCCCCCCTCAAAATATCTGTGTTTTAGGGTTACCAGGGACCGCTCTGCTTTATTAGTGCGCAGAGCGTGGAGCTGACCCCGGAGGTTAGCAAGTCGCTGCCGACTCGCGACTGAAGAATGACCCTGATCTTGCTTCTCTAACGCCTTAATGTCCTTAGAAAGGCTATCCTCCAGGTGGCGGGCCTCCCGTGCCCGTGCAATCGATAAAGATGTGATGTGACCACGGATTGTAGCCTTGAATGCATCCCACACCACATGAAAGGGAGTCTCGGGAAGGTCATTGCTCACAAAATAAGAATCAATGGCGGTCCGTATGCTCTCCACATCCGCCTGGTCACACAAGACATGCAACGGCAAATGCCACCGCGGAAGGTGGGCGGAAGAGGCGGCCGGATCCTGCAGAAGGAGCTCCACGTGGGCATGATCAGATAGCGATATGTCAGACATAGACGCCCCCAACGTGTCCCACATGATATCGTGCGAAATAAAAAAATAATCAATACGCGAGTACGAACGGTGAACGTGGGAGTAGTATGAGTAATCCCGCACCTCCGGAGAGTGGTATCGCCACACATCCAGCAAGCCAAGGTCTGTTATCTGTTTCCGGAGTGTGGAGGACATGGCTCCCGTCCCATTGGAAGAAGCTTCACTACGGTCCATCGCAGGGTCCCACACAAGGTTAAAGTCTACCCCCAAAATTAGGGATGGGTCGCCATATGGCACATGTTCTCGCAGAAGTGTTCGGAGATAGGAGTCCTGCATCTGGTTTGGTGCATAGACATTACACAGTGTAAGTAGGCGTCCCCACAACCTCACCCCCGCCCTGATGAAGCGACCATCCGGGCTACGAAAGACTTTGGAATCCCCCTGCCTGATTCCAGATCTACATAGAATAGCCACTCCAGCCGTTTTGGTAGCTGCCGTGGCCAAGAATTGGAGGGGGTAGTTTGGGTGCGCCATGCGAGGGGTATCTATGTGCAGCAGGTGAGTTTCTTGCAGAAAGATAATGTCCGGGCTATGTTGTCCCAATTAGCGTCACACCTGTTGCCTCTTATTGGGAGAGTTAAGTCCCTTGACATTAAGGGTTAGTATTTTTAAAGGGCCGGGAATAGCCATACAGAGAACAGATCCCAAATTAGTCCATCATGCCACCGTAGAAAGCGTTGCAGGGGAATGGAAAGGGAATGCAGGAATGGGCCTACTCTGTCAACAAGCGCGCGTCGTGGCTGTGAGGTCATCCGTCCACCATACCTAGCACCCAAAAAAAAAGGAAGAGAAAAGGTACAGACAAGTAGGAAAACAGAGAATAGAAACATATGAACCCAACTTTGGCCAACCGGGCCACATTTTCCTGTTCCAGTCGCCGGCCAGCCTACACCCTAAGGTTCGGACAAGCCCAGAGACGTCACTCTCTCAGGAACAGAGGGGGGTACGTCGTCCGCTGCTCTCGAGTTCGTCCAGGCGGAGTGCTCCGGCACCAGCCACCCCGCAAAAGAAATAAAGGATGGGAGCTGGGGCAACTGCAAGGCCCCCATGCCAGTCACCAAGTCCGACTAGAAAGTGCTAGACTAGAAGGAGCAGTGTTCTCAGAGAAGGGTTCCAAGTGCCATCACAGATATATGAGCCGTTGATCACAAGTTTGGAGAATCTGAACCCCTTCCAAGGACCTAATGTGCTCTATAATGTCCTGTTTAGCCTGTAAGGAGTCTTGTTCGTTGAAGGGCGGGGAGCGCCTGCGCCGGTGCACGGTCGACCAGGTCGGTTTAGCAGGCACCCGTGCAGAAGGCGAAGGACGAGAGGGGCTGGCGGGCCGTGAGGGGGGGAGTCGAAGTAGCTCCGCCGCATCTCTGTAGGACCGAATCACCTTACGCCTGGACTCCCATGTAAAAATAAGGGCAAAGGGGTGACCCCACTGATAGGAGATGTTGATGCTCTGCAACTTGTCCGTCACAGCCTTAAAGTCACGGCAGAGTCACAGGGTAGTGGGGGCCAGGTCCTGAAAAATCTGGATCTTGTTCCCCTCATACGTGAGATCTTGCTTGGCTCGTGCCGCCCGTAGAATAGCTTATTTTTCTGTAAAAAAGTGGACCCTGGTTAAAATGTCAGGAAGGAGGCCCGGCCTGCCCGCGGGCCCGGAGACCTGGTGAGCCCGATCCAAAGCCGGTGGGGAGGCGGCGTCATCACCCCACACTTCGTGCAGCAGCCGTGCCACATAGGTCATAATGTCCTTCCCTTCTGCTCCGAGAGGAACCCCCCGGATGCGGAGATTATTCCGGCGACTTCGATTGTCCAAATCCTCCTGCTTCAGTTGCAATTCTATGTATTGGTCTTCCAGTACAGCCATGTGCTGCCAAAGCTGCTCCTCGTCTTCCGTCCGGGCGTCAACCGTCTTTTCCAGCCCATCTACACGCCCGCCAAGATCTGCGACCTATTTCCGGAGTTCTCGAACACAGGAGTGCACTTCGGTACGCAGGGAGCCAATCTCAGATTTCAACTCGGACATGAAGGAGGTCATAAAGGCCTGTGTCACCGGGGACGAGTCCCCCCCAGCCTGCAGTTGCGCCTCAGCAGGGGCAGACGGGCCCATCTTGCCCCACATTGCCGCCACCGAATTGTCCTTGGGGGTTGGCCCTGGAACGTCCTTGACTCAGTGCGCGTCATTCTGGCGTTGCGGTTGTACAGCCGGTTTCAAGTCCCAACGGGTAGCGAAGAGCCCCCCGCAGCTTCTGCAAAACACGGGTCCCGGTGGAGGCACCGTCCCCCGCCACAAAGCCCCTCAGATGCCTTCGGCCCCACCGCAGACCCAGGCAACCCAGGCAGTGCAGAGTAGGGAGTCTCAACACTCAGGCCGTCGCCACAGCTTCGCAGCACATAGCCACACTCGAGGCCAGCAGCCCCCGTCGATCCCACAGCGGCCCTGTAAAGCGCACGGAAGCCCTGCGGGAGTATGCTGCCGGACCCCCAGGACACAGTACAATGCCCCAGCCGGGTCTCTCAGCCACCCCACCGCTCCTCCAGCAGGGATATCTCCGATGTTCACCTCCCAAGAGTAGAAGCCAACAGACCAGGATCAGGCCAGTCTCCTCTCAGACCCCAGTCAGGTGCAGCCCAGGAGGTCGCGGCCCAACACTGTCAGCGCCGGGCGAAATACCACAAGTGAGCCCCCACACAGGAGAGCATCCAGTCCAGTGTAGAGGAGCAGTCCAGCAAGACGAGCGGCCACAGCTGGGGGCGATGCACAGGCGCAGCAACAGTCCCCACACCACTGCCGATGCATGGAAGTGTCCTCCCAAGGGCAGGGGCGGTTTCAGGCCAGCGGAAAGGGCAGGAAGGGCAGTCAGGTCAGATGGGCGGCAGGATCGGCAGGCGGCCCGCAGGAGCGATCCAATGGGGGACAGGCGACAACCAGGGGAGTCGTCAGGGGACCCCCCTATATGGGAATCCCCAAGCCACTGGCACACAACAGTCCCGCAGAGAAGCAGCCCGGTCTCCAATCAACCCCAGGCACAAGGCCCCCTCGCACCACAAAGGCAGGGCATTGGGAGCAGAGTCACGCCGGGCCCACCGCAGTCAAAGTCCTCCCCACGTCTGCTTCAGCCACCGACCTTCATACAAAAGTGCCACTCACCGCCAGGCCGCCCAGCTACCAGCAGCCCAACACGTTTCGTCGAAGTCCGGCCCTCTCCACCAGCCTCTGCTGTCCGGGCCGCGCCACTCCACAAAATGGCGGACAGCAGACGCGATCGTCGAGCTTCCAGACGACCCGCGATGTCTCCCGCTGTCCCTGCCGCCTCCGAGGAGCCGCGCCGCCGCTACCAGGACAGCGCGGTACAATTGCTGCGTGCGGAGGGTCAGTGTGGCTCAAGGAGGGTCCTTACGGGTCCAGCCGATCCCACGACATGTCCCCGGTCTGCGACACACAAGATGGCGGCTGCCGGCCGCCAAGAGGGAAGGCCGGAGTGTCACGGCCGAATTACTGCAGTCAGCGCTGCCCCAGCCTCCTCCACCCGGCAGGAGATGCTGTGGACCTTCCGCCGCCCGCGTGTTCCAGAAAGCGGCTCCGAATGAGCCCCAGCTCCACTGATAATGGCTCTAAAAAGTGGCGAGCCGCCGGAGCCCCCTCGACATGCGTCTCACCGCATTCGTAGCACGACCACGCCCCCCCGTGTGTCAGTTTTAAACCGCATTTAATTCAACCAAACTGGTGAATCTGAACAAATATTCATTTGAAGTGGAGAAAATAAATGGTGCATGGCTAAACACTTATAAGGTCCCAAAGGCAAGACCTATTGGCTATGCCAATGCTTGTTACCATTTTGTTTCTGCTTCTCGCACTGAGAGAAAGCAGTGGGGCGATGCTCATCCGCGCTGGTGGAGGAGAAGCCCCTGGCTCTAATGTGCTCTCCCAGCCTCGTTTTCATCACCAGCTCATCTTCCAAATGTACAGATTTGTACTTTAGTGCTACAGTCACAAATATTGGCTCAGATTACAAGAACACAACTAGTGTACTATGTGGGTAAGAGCACCTCGTTGTAATGTTATGCCTTCTTCATTACCTCCTTGTATCGGTCACTATCTCTTCTTACAGGTGCATTGGTTTATGCATTTTGATCTATCATGTCGACTTGTGATACATTTATGACATTAATATGTATGACTCACTTCCTGGAAGAGAGAATGGTACATTTTCCTTACAGGTGTGGGTATTGCCTATTTCTATGAAGCAGAAGTTATTTCTTGAATATGGCAAAAAAAATAATCTCTCCAGTTACTCCTACGACCCGTTTCACGTTACGCGTAATATTTATTCAGGCCGGTGCACCCACGCATGTTTCTCCCTGTTATCCAAGTTGAAATGTTGGCATGCATATGATAGACACAAAGCAATCTCCTAGACCCCGCCCACTGGCTGTCAAATGAAAAACTGATCCCTGTAAAACGAGCCGAAGAAACCAATAACAGCCCTCCCCTCCCCCGGCGCTGTACCTGACGCTTTGTTTACTTTCGGCGAGCGCCGAGTGGGCTGTGCGGGAGGGGAGATAAAGGGTCACACCCGGCGGAGCTCACTCGGAGTTCAGGGACTTCAAGGAGGTGCACTGAGGGATCAGGAGCGACCCCTGAAGAGCTGCAACCTGTGCGCTGAGACTCCAGGCAGCCGCGGTCACTGCTCCGGGAGGGACCAGAGAGAGGAACTCCTCGGAGAGAGGGAGCATGGATTCGGCCCGGTACTCCCTGAAGCTGGCGGCGCTCACCCACGCCTGGCCCTGCCCCGGCGGCGCCGGGCACACTGCTTTCCATGCCCCTGGGCACACTGAAAGGTAAGTGAGTGGGAGTTTGTGTACAGAGCGCGGGGCAGGCAACACTTGGCAAAGCACTGTGTGTGCATGAACTCACCTGGCACTGCACGCGAGAGGCACACACGTGCAGTGTGGAGCAGGTAATCTGGCAGACGAGAGGGCTGGTGCCCGGGGAGGTCCGGCGGGTAGTCCGTGATCGCAGAGTTTGGTACAAACGATCAACTTGGTTTAGAACTGGGTGGTGATACGCAGGTTAGTTTGGAGCACATCCATGGAAGCAAACACATTTGATTAAAAACTTGGGGCGCACACCCTAAAGTTTTGCACTCGTTAAAAGACACGAAACAAACTGATTTTGCTCTTGAAATTTAAAGGCTTGGAGACATTGTCTGTCTGTTACAAACGTGAAAAGTTTTAGGCAAAATTTAAGGCAAAATCTATAGCTCCATTTGTTTTACTACGAAAACCGCAAAGATCGTTCAAAATGAGTTTATTGATTTTTTTAAATTATTATAGAAAAAGGTATTATTAGTTTCTCCATGTCTTGCCACGCAAGGAGCAAAATGGTGATCACGGCACTTTCTTCCTTTTTTCACCAGTGTATGCCCCGGTCTCATAGTGCTGCGAAAGGCAGCTTAAAGGTTATAACTTATGCTGAAATACTTTGGAATAGTTTCTGCCCCTTTAAATGGGTTACAGTAATAATTTCATTTAGGCATCGACTATATGCGAACACTTCACGAGTACTGTTAATGGCGAAAGCACATTGTTGCTGGAACTATATAATATATATATATATATATATATATAATATCCAGACACACATTTTCCCTGGTGTATTGCAGTTTTCTCCATTTGCACCACCTGATCAGAGTAAACAATTACGATTTCAATGTAAAGCTTGTGGGGAAAAGATATTTGCACCAGCCGTCTGGTACAAAATATCACTTGCACCAATAGACTGGTGCTTCTTAAGGCCTTTGGTGGATTGGTTGGTTGATACAACTGATGCCGCTAAATCTACCTCTGTACTAGACTTTAAAATTACATCCGACAAAAGATGACGTGAAAAAATGCATTCCTGTTTTTCACTGTGTTTTCTATAAAGTAAATCGTATAAACTATAAAGAACTGAACTGAATGACGTGTTTCATTTTCTTTCATTTCCCAATAGGCAGGGCCACTGAAATTATACGGCAGGGGAGGGTCAAATTTTGCGTCAAGGTTGAGTAAATTGTGTGGCAAGAAAAGGCAAATTATGCAACATTACGCTGCACAATTTTTGATTTATTTTGCCATTTTTAAGCTTTTCAACACTGTCTGGGTATTGGTTGTACCTTATTAGAAACAGTTAAACACCCAAATATGGAGATAAATTACAGAAAGGTGACCAGTCAACCTTTCCACTGCACAGCAACTCGTTGCTGCATTTTTACTAACTTTTGAACCGTTCGAACTAGAAGCAAAATATTTTTTTTGTTAAAATCTGCAGATTGTGCGGCAGATGATAGATTATGTAGGCAAATCTATAACCATAATTCCAGTGGCCCTGCGAATATGTCAAGATTACCTAACATTACACTGGTGCAATGCAGTTTTGTCTGATAAGGGAAATGAGGCCAGAGAGATAACGCAATTTGCCCAGGGTCACACAGCTTCGTTAAGTGGGGGAGATGGGATTAGAAGAACTCGGGTTGCCTTAGTTCCAAAACCTACGTTTTAACCAACAGACTACATCTGCTCCCTGTCAGCCCATAAATTACAGGGCACACCCACTAGTCACTATTTGAGAACTTAATTCTTGGAAATTTGGAAAGACAGATGTTTTATTAACCATTCACTGACACGCTCCACACAACTGGAACATATTTTTGATTGGTAGTTACAAGGCTGGAAAGATATAAACTTTGTTGTAAGTAGTAAGAAGAAAATGTAAAAAGAAAAAAGAAACTCAATTTTCCAGTTGGCCAGTCAGATTAATAAAGTAATGTAGACTTCGTAGGAAATAGAAGTGCCGTTGCCTTCCGAAAAGAAATGTAACTCAGAGGTCTGCTAGAAACGGTGGAGTAATCATGCTGGGATGGAAACAAGCACTGGCCAAGACAATAGGGCTGGCTTGTACTTTAAATCCTGATTTAACCATTTTTTAAAAAGCCTACAACAGTGAACAAAGAAACATTGAAAACTATTGCATTATGTATAAAATGCATCTAGAATATAAATAGTGTAGTGTGTGACAAATAAATGTACTTTTGAGATATAAAAAGTACAGCATACATGACACCCCACAGGAAGCAGAATGATACACCAAACAATGTTAGGGGCAAGAGTATGACTCTTCTGGGCGGAGGCACATTCCACTTTGTATCTAATTTAAACAATTGATAAGAGGAGGTATTGCTTTTGGCTGTGCTGACAAGGAAGACCAAAAAACAGAGCTGGAGACTCGGCAGACTGTGTGGCCCAGCACAAGGCAAGGAACTGGCCAGCCTAGATTGACCCGAGGTTCATAGCAAACACCCAGCCATCATTTCATGTACAGTTACTCTTTTGGTATTACAATTTGCAGAGATTAAAACCCTGCCCAGCACTTTGGGAACTGGAGAGTAGCATAATGGAGACGCTGCATACTGCAGTGCTGTCTGGACATGTTATGTAAGAAATATAGGGCTTCCAGCAACAGTCATTCCATGCTGGGTGTTTCTACAGTGCTTAGCTCGTACTTGGGCCACTTCAAAGCGCTGAAGAGGAGCAGAAATGAGGATGTCATGAAAGAGTTGGGGAAGGAGAGAGGGAAAGAGGATGCAGGGAGCGGCACAAAATAATGATTGACACGCCTATAAGAAGACCCCTGCAGCATACATTGGGGTGGACCTTTTTGAAAGAATTGACTGAGAGCAGAACATTTCTGAACAGTTCAAGGATTCCAAAAAGGAAGGCCTTTTTTTTCTGTTGTCTACTGTCATTGCTGTACGTATATTTCAAAATGTTTCTTTTAAGCGGTGTTTCTCTCTTTTAAAGAAATCAGAAAAGAGCCTTCAGATGAGTAATACAAAGTGTGATAAACTAAGCCAGGCCTGGACAGATTGGAAACGACGATCGGACCTGGAAAAAATGTTTAAATCAGCCCCACAGTGCACGAAGCCACGACTGGAATGGGGGCCACCCTGGGCATGGTTGGGTCATGGCAGCCCACGCTGCTCTGAAAGCGGCCCACCGAGAGAATGGCAAACTGGGCTCTCGCCCCTGACGCTGACTGTCGACTGGCTGCCAACCAGACACAGGGCGCTCTTTAAACGCCTCTCCCTTGGTGCTAAAGCAGTATGTGGCATCTCTTCACCCATTTGTTCCAGAACCTCTCTGCCATGTCCGAACGAGAGCTCCGCCATACTCAAACCTCATAAAACCACCCTGCACCCCATCCACCTTCCAGCGCCCCATCATATCCGTTGCAGGAAACCCCTGAAAGCCAAGCTCTTAAGACTTGCTTTCAACTGCACTCTGCTGAGAAGGAGGGTCGAGACTGACGGGTATCAGACCAGGGTTCCAACCTCATCCGATTGGACTCCTAGCGTCTCCATTCTCCTTATGATAATCATCTTCAGCGCTGTGAAGTACCTGAAAGACACACTTGGCACTTTTAAAGCAGACAGATATGTCAGTCTTGTAGGTCATGTTGCACTGAGCTCCTAAGGTGTGCCTTCTACAGTGTCTGAAGCGCTGCAGGGCCTTGCCAATGGCAGATCTTGTCTTATAGACACTGCAGGAACATCTCAACATGCTAACAGTGGTAGTTGCGCAGGGTACATTATCTGGTCTACTGCATGGAGAGAGATCCTCGAGGTATCTGCAGCCGTGAACTCGCTCTTCTATCTTAATATCTGTATGTTAATGGTTTGTACTCACAGCAAGAAATCCATTACTAGTTTAAATCTTTTGGCGACTTTTGACAATCTATTGAGTAGACCTTTCGGCAACCGAGTGTCTAACTACATGTGTCATGTTAAAGCAAAAAATACTAACAGAACAGGGTCAAGTACCCGTCTCCCAGTATCTTCTATAATCTGATTGGAAGAAAATTTGCTTACAGACTAGAGTTATATATGCGAAACTGTGCATGCCTGATGGCTAGATAACTCCGCAACCTGCCGATGAGAGATGTACCTGATCTGTGCCTAATCTAATAATCTGAAAGTCTTTGAATCATGACAGTGTTGTTGACGCGATTTGTTATCCTTCCAAAGGAGTACCAGTGAGCTGGGTAATGATAGCATAAAGCTGCCAATATGTCACAAATTGTTGAAAATGATATATTTATAGCGTTTTGCTCCAAACACGTCTAGAGTGGTGCAAATGCATTTAGGTCGTTTCTGAATTACACACATCTGTGCATTCTATTGAGTTGTTGATATGCACGCTTGTTCTATACATTATTAAATTAATGCAACAAGATTGAACCCCCCACCTGCCCCATAGGTGTTTTGCTCAGGTCTACAAGTAGTGACAATTGAACAGTCAGATTTGGAGAGAATTCTCCAATATATAGTATCAACTGGTTAGTGAGACTAACAAATTAACTTTGTTCTTGTAAAATATCTTGGGTCAAAAGTGCCAAGGTTCAAGCAAAAACCACAGACAAAATCTAGATTTGCTCTTTTATATAGACAAGGAACAAAGCTCACAGGATAGGTCCAGAAAGATTAAAATCTGCCATGAAACAAACAGTGGTACAGGCAGATTTAGCAGTTTGCTAGTTACATAAAGGGGAATGGGGCAAACTACTTTCATTCCACTTCTGAAATACAAACTATGGGGGATACATTTGAGGTAAAATCTTCAGCAAACCTACTTAAGTTACCTTTTTTTTCCAAGAGAAAATATCATTCAAAATGTTAATTTCCAAGTGAAGAGAGGCGTCAAAATATTGATTTAATTTGCCGAATATATATATATCTCCAAAAAGTCAATTTGCTGGCTTACCCCTTATCTTGACTGCTATTTTGGCTAAGCAGTTCTTCCGCAATTAATAATAAAAATAAGACTTTGAAATACTTCAACATTTAAGATGTTTTGTCCAGAGTTTCATGAAATGTTCAGGCGTGAAATCCCTAAATTTTGCATCCTTGCTACATTTAACTTAAGTGGGAAAGTGGTACAAAATGGATTTGCTCCATTTTGCTACAATCTAAAAAGTCTCTGTGATTTCACAACTGTATAAGGAGCCCCATTTTGGCACATATTTTAAAAATTGAAGTGTTTGGATTTTTTGCACTGTACTCACAAATTCCCTTTTCTAATTTACACAAATACCGGAGCTCTCATATTAAATAAAACTTGAAAGCGCAAACAGGAGGCTGGGCGGCTTGTTTTAGACAGCAGTGATTAATGTCGGCCATGGGATATCTGCAGCTGTATCTCCCGAAGTCAGCACGCAGCGGCCGCCCCCAGCAGGGCGGGTGCCCGGGAGTTGAGAGGTGAAGGCCCGGTCACAGCCGGCAGCCTTCCCAGGCCTGCTGCAGATTGACAGGGTACAGTAGGGACATGTTCGCCCTCAGAGTTCACGTCAGCGCCGAGGGCGCATGCGCTCTGCAGCTGAACAATGCGCCGATGACGGCCATTTCCTGCAGCGGCTGAGAGATGGCCCCACGTCTTGCCAGGCCTAAAATACAACTGCGGAAAGTAAAATAAACACATGCTCAGCAAGCCCCCGCTGATGTTATGTGAACTCTGTAACACCGCAAGAAATGGGAGTGGAGGAAATGGGGGGTTCGCGCCTCCTCAATGTTTGCATTTGCCGACCCCCCTTTTCATGGCCCATAATTTACTGGCCCAACTTTGTCTCAAACGTTGGCCTATGTTTTTGCTTGTATGAAGTGACAAGAACTAACCCTATTGTTGAGTACCGATAATTTAGACTAGTAATTCATTGTTTTGGTCACAAGGACACAGTAAAATAATGTGAAACCCACTTGCTCCCACTTTCATTAGTGCATGCGCGTTGGTTATTGAGTTTGAGATCCGTACAGTGCTACATATCTGTAAAGGCCTCTAAGCGCTATCTGCCTTGACAGAAAAGGGAAACGAAGACATTTACCGAGGATAGGTCAGACCCCTTGTCTACACTCATGCAAACTTAATAATTAACAATTACTGTGGTTTAAAACCCTCTACAAAAGGATAAAATCAGCAGAAAAGTGGTATAATGTTAGACGCGATTATGAGCTGAAATACTATGTTTTTGCTTGGTTTTGTTTATTGTAAACATATTATATTTGTATTTTTGCTGTGCCAGTGTAAGCTCAATATGTATGTCCTGTTCTGATAATGACATCAGTATTATAGACTCCTGTCTGCCTCTTTCGGTGGCTGATTGAAGGTGCAGCGCGCGGAGCCACCAAAGCCTAATTTAACAAAAAACACTCACTGGCCTGTGATGCCACTTATAACTCTATTCAATTGCATATTGAAGGGCCTAAATGTGGGCTATTTGATGGTAGCCCAATGCATGTGCCTGTAGGCACACAAAAAAGGGCCTTTCGGCAATTGTGATGTCATCATCCAAACGAAGCTTACAAAATCGACACAACACTGGTGAGTGGAAGCTTTGAAATACAGTTAATAATCGAGTGAAACCTGCAAGACAGGTCATTGTAAGGCGCTGCACAAAATATCAGTTTTTTTCAGCTTTATCAGCTTGCCTCCTTGAAAATGGTGTTCGTTAACATACGGGATATAATGTCTGCATAAGGGAGTTGCATCAAAGTTTCTCTGAAGTAGCCATGTGAAAAAACAGCTTCAAATAACCACATTCAACTAAATACATTTGTGTTGAAACCAGCATAGAAATATCTCCAGAGGCTAGGCGGTATTTAATGACAGACATTTTCCACGATTTCTCTGTAATTTTCGTGTAGAATGACAGGCCCAGGGAGACTAACAGCGCAGCATTTATCTTTTCAGCAACCCGGCATTATGGCGACCCTGGGTCCTCGCAGCGAGAGACGAGCGACTGGAAACCAGTCAAAGGCCAGTAAGTGATGATTGCGCTAACATCTGCACCGAATAATTGTCCTTTACAGACCGACCCAGGTCGTGAGTGAGTGGGTCCCATATGAAGGCAGCTATTTGACATACTGTGGGCAAGACAAGTAGAGCTGGCGCATTAGGTGCTAAAAGATCCAATATTGCACACGCTAAGGAGAACATGTGTTTTGAGTTTCTCTTTTTTGGCACCTATGTTATCATTTTAAGAGCAGTTAAGTTTTGCAAAGAAATTGACTAATCCACAGGCAGTAACTGAAACCCATTTTACCTGGTCTACTGGAATTTATGCTATTAAATGGCAAAATATCAAAAACAATGAAGGGTTTCATCAGGGCTGAACCTATTTTTAGGGGTAACAAGTGGCTGTATTTTTGTAGGTAATGGGTGCTTTCTCAGACTCCGTTCTTGTGATAGCAATATACCTATAATGTGTGTTTTGATATAATCTGTACAACTCCAGATGTTTGCAGTTTCCTGACAGTGTAACATATATGGGTGCATTAAAAGGAATTTTCACCGTGATGGAAATTATTCCTGACAAAGCTGGTGATGAAGTGGCAGAACAGTTCCTGAACGTAATCCAAGTGAATAACCTGCTGCAAAATCAATCAGATTTGGGGTTGTTGTAGTTACCTGCCGTGTCATTCTTTGTCTGCCCGCTATTGTGGGAGCAAATCTCATGAAATTCTTGGAAAATATTGTAAATTTCATGCAGCGCCCAACTTTTTAAAGAAAACAATTGTGAGTAAAACGATTAGACCAAATAGGTTTTTGCAGTAGAAAAAAGATAGATTTTTGACTTTTATTTTTCCTGGTAAAATAAGTCGAGCATCCTTAGGAGTTTTCACTTATTTTGCTTAAAAAAATCCGGCTAGAGAGTCTGCTTCCAGGAGCGGGTGGTAGTTAGCATAAGTATTACTGGGCAAAAATATCAAAAGTTTGCAATTTCACAAAGCACTCATGCATTTGGACAATTATGCTTGCAGAATTGCACATGTGCGTTCTCTCATATCAGTGAGGATTTAAAGCATGTGTGGTTTTTAGACCCACAATGCTACACATTCTACTTTCACATGTTGGCACCAATGAGCAATGCACCTAAAATGCCTATTGATGTTCAGTGCAATACAACTTGTCGCCCTTTGTCTGCCTGCCCTTGTTGATGCCTCCAGCTCAAATGCAACAATTTTACTCACTATAGCCATCCTGGTCTATGGGGCACTTCTTATAAATGCCCATAAATGAAGGTGTGACTAAAACAGCAAGCACACATATGTGCATAAGTCCATGACAATTCACACTTGTAGTGCAACGCAGGGCAGACCCTTCTGTTAGAAGGCAGCTGTCGAGGACAAGAGCCTGCTCTTGAGGACTGCTAACACCCTGTAAAACAGACTCATGTTGAGACTGCAAAAAAAGCAAACCTTACCTTTAATACTCGAGACTCATTTGGAGAGTTTGGCCCAATTTCTACTGCAACATGTGCCAGTTTTTGTGCTGCACATCTCCAAAATATAATTTTTATCCTATACATTTGAATAATTTAAAAGAAAGCTTGGTTTCAATAGCATTTTCTCATTTTTCTTCTGCAATAAATTCTATTATTTAACTCAAGAGTATGAAACATTTGTCATCGGAGACTGGGATCCCCTGACTATGTGCTTTTCATTGTTTGTCTTTTCTGTCTGTTGTGCAGTGGTTTTAATTGACTATGCAAATATATATTTAAAAGAACAATGCAATACTACTGTCTAACCACTCATGGATCAGGAGGCTCCCAGTTCCTATATTTAGAAAAACATCTCACAGCACTTTGTTGCCATGGCCAACGCGTCATATTACTTTTTTAGGTCTCTCCTGAGCCAGCGCATGCGCTGCTCTGGCGAGACATTTTGTGAGTGGGGTTTTCAAAGTGCTACCACAGCTGGCCTCAAGCTTGCGTGCACGTGCGCCGGCACGCGTGCACAGACGCCATCAGCCCGCGACCGCAATGACTTTCACTTTCGCGGCAGCGTCACTTTCGCGGGCACACGCGCACAGCCTCCATCAGCCCACAATCGTGATGATTTTCACTTTCGCGGCCGCGTCACTTTCGCAGCCGTGCGGCCAATCCTTGTTTGAAAATGCTTTCTTGTATATCTGCTTAAAAAAATCAGCAATGCTGACTTAGGCCAATACCACGTAAAGCCATTAAAAACATTTTGATCACCAATAGGGTACCCTCATGTCCAAACACATATGAAAATATGCCTGATCTGCATCCTTTAGCTATATTTTAACGGCGCCTGAATCGTGAATTTAGTGAACACTATGGAAGACTCACTTCAGACTTCTTGTCTGGACCGAGGTGTCTGTGAATCTGACTGAGTAAAGTGCTTCACTCTGGTTTTCCAACACGTCACTTGGTACAAAGTCTTTTGACAGAGCCGTGGTACACCCTCTTCTTGTTGTGTGTTGCCTTTATGAATGGCAGTATATCAACTGGCCTCTCTTCATTGTTCTACCTTGTTCGAATGGATGGATAATTTAACTATTCCACTCCTAGAAGAAACAATGGACAAAGAGTAGTCCTGACTTATTTGAGAAGCCAAACCAGATTCACTCACATTGTCTAAAGCCAGACTAGTGAGTCCACAACAAGAACACTTTCAGAGAGGTGCACTCCTCATATTAACAATAACAACAAAAAAAGTTCACTTGACATTTTGACAAATACTTGTGCATCCTTCTAACCTTAATCATCGACTTAATATCCATTTGGTTTTCTGCAAATAAATGAAAAAGGGCCGAAATATTGCATGTGCTGCTATCTTTTTAACGTGCACTTTTTTTTCATGCTATAAGGATAATTGAATTGCAGCATTGTATGTCCAGGATACTGCACATCAAATTTGTAACAATAACAGATTTACAGTAAATGTGCATCAGCAGTTATTTTACCTGCTGTCAAGTAAAATGGTGGTCGCAGTCAGTCTTTGTAAAAATAAACGTTGTTAAGAGCAATTGATGACTTTAATCTATATCGTTGTTTGACAGTATGATTCAAGGAGCTGACATTGGCTCAAAAATAAGCTTTTGCAATTGCAGTGCAAATGACTGGAATTCAGTAGGGTTGGCAAACATAATGGTTCCTGTAATTTTTATTTCTTCTGCCAGTGTCTGGTTATTGACATGCCAGCATATGTTTGGCAGCATATTCTAGGCTTTGTCCTTTACCTGAAGTAGAAGTTAGGTGCAGATCAGAAAAGATGAAAATGGAGATTAATTTAATCAATATAACATTTCCAGTGATTTTTAACATTGGTTTTTCAAATATTAATTTCTGATGGATATGTGTAACTGCTGACTCTTCACTTTGTGAATCATCTTTAGAGCCAAATTTAATGTATAAAGTCCTTGAAATAGCTTGTATGCGCAGACACAACACAGTGTTCATCTTGGGCAGTGCAGTCCTACCTCCTGACATGACGACACGGAGGCACATAAAGGCAATAAACTGACGTGACGATACCATTTGCTCTTTTTACACACCAGAAGGCAATTAACAGTAGCTCTGATCTTACTGATTTCGGTTTTCATGAATTTTCAAAATTCTTTACCAGGTTTTGACAGTGCAGAGTCTTGTTACCTTTGAAGACAACCGCATTTAGACAGTTTCACACAAGTTGAAAGCAGGATCGGTGTAGGACCCACACAATGTCTGCTGAATGGGTCTTGCGACCAAACATGACTCCAAGTTCTGTAATGAGTGTTCATTGATACACCCGAAGGCCCTGAAGGACAGGGAGACCAAGCTCTCTGCTGCGGAAAACAAGAGGCTAGGTTAGTCTCAGTCCAAATCACCCTCGTCCGGCAGGATTGAGGCAAAGTTAAAAGGCCAGTCCAGTGTCAAGTCACGGAAGATTTTTTTTTTTTATTAATAAGTAAAGTTTATTATGCATGATTAATAAAAACCTTTCCATATACAAGACTTTGTACATAGCCATAAAAAGCGAATTAGAAGAAATGTTAAAATGTAGATCGAGATAGGTTACAGACCGTAAGAGCCTTGCCATCGGGAGTATCAAGTGCAAACAACAAGCAGAGGTAAGTGCGCGAAGCTGCTTTGTGCCCTTAGAGTGTTGCAAAACTGTGCTTTATGCTGTAATACACAGCCAATAAATGGTCTGAGATGTTGGCCAGGTGACCGATGCTTGGGGCCAGGGGGCATTAAGGTGGTTAAAGTGCGGAAAACGTGCTGATTAAAGTGCATAGTGCAGTTAGTAGCAGCCAGTTAGGATAAAAGTCGTTTGACAAGGTTCATTCATGATCTGTTGAGCCCAAAAACGAATGTGTGGTCCAATTCATAAAAGTATGCTAGGTTAAAAATCTTTCATCAGTGTGGCTGGCCACTTTCATTAGTGTGTTTTCCACCCCCTGTAAATATTTTGCCGTCCGGCATATCAGTTGTGGATCTGCCGAGCTGAGACAGGTAATTAATACTTGTCTGCAGGAATGAAGGACTTTTTGGTTCCAGATTGGGCGAAGCAAGGCTTGATGGAGGCTGAGCGTCTCTTTACAGAGGCACAGCACGTGAATTATGTCCTCGTTTATGTGGCCACACAACCAGCTGCTGCCTGTGTCGTCCCTTTGTAGCCATGGAGACGCATGTAAGGTTGATGGTAGGATACCCAGTCTGTATTTCAAGTATTTTACTGTAAGTGCGCTATTGAAGACATCTCCCAAATATTGTTGCAGCTTCATGATCTTGTAGCTGTTCAGGCCTGTCCATCCATGCTGTCTTTTGGCTAATGTGGCTTTGTCTTCCAGATGCGATAGTTTTTAGTTGTTTTATTTGCCACTTTTCTGAATAAGTCGTAGCTGGCAGAGGAGTCGCAGACTTCTTGTAGACAAAACGTGGAGATTGTCATATTTTCTGGCAGGTGAATGTAATCTGTCTTTTATCTCCAGCCATATGTTATAATTTATAGTGTTTCGATCAGAGGTTTTGGATTTGTAGTAGCAGATGGTGAAGGCCGCTCTCCTCACTAGCATCTGTTTAACTTGGCCGAGTTCCAGTCTTATCTGTGATGGAGATGTGTGACTGGGTAACTGTAGAGTTTGCCTATAAATCCTCACTCTGACTTTGTCTAGGGTCTCCCCGTCTCACCCCTGCAGTGCCTGGCTCCCATAGGCCAGGGTGGGGATTATCTTTGTACGGGCAAATTCAACAAGCATTGGCATAGCCAATAGGTCTCGCCTTTGGGGCCTTATAAGTGTTTAACCATGCAACAGTTATTGTTGTTGCACCAATGATATTGTGCTGCATAACTAAATACTTATAAGGTCCCAAAAGCGTGACCTATTGGCTATGCCAATGCTTGCTTTTAGGTCTCGCTGAGCCAGCGCATGCGCTGCTCTGCGAGAAATTTAGTAAACGGGCTTTTAAAAGTGCTACCAGAGGCTTTTCGTGGCCTCAAGCTTGCGTTCACGAGCACGTGCATGCGCGTTGCTGCCATCTGCCTTTCTTTCATGCCTCATTAAGCCTTACAGCATGCTCCTCCACCCGCCGCAAGCGGGCCTCGCTCTGCCTCTCTTTCGTGCTCAGAGCGCATCTCGCGGCCGCCACTTTCGCGCGCACCTCTCGCGTGTTTTTTTTTTTCCCCCCAATCGCCGGTCTTGTTTAAACTTCTGTGCAGACTAATGCGAAGTTGCCTTACCTTTCCGACAATCAAAAAATAAATGTGCTCACCCTTACTCCGTGAGCCATCCATATTTCTGACATTTAGAGGAGCGATGTGGGTTTAGGTGAGATGATGTTATGGGCCTTTACATCAATATGCCTTGCGGATGATGCGTGGTGATTTGAATTTCATCCCAGATTACATTACTTACCAGAACCTGCCTCGATTTCTCAGATGATGCAGTCACCAGAAATAAGATGGAATCTTAACGTTGTCTTTCCTTCCTGCCTCTTGCTTAGTCGACGTCTCTTTCATTGCAGTTTTTTTTCTCCCAGTTACACGTCTATGCGCATCAATGCCCACATTTGAAGGTATCTGGCGACGTTGGGTGTGCACAACCAGCACATCCTGTCGGGCAGTTGTATATCTTGTTTATTCGTGCTGATTTTAAAATCTAGGGCATGCTGCCGTAGTGCTGCTAATGGCTGTGCCCTCTCTCTGCCCCTACCAGAAATATTATTCATTTGTGTAATTACTGCAGTAACGGAAACATCGCTATCAATACCCTCGTCGGGGCTGGCCACTGGGCTCACGTTACATAATGGCGCCCAGGAGATATGATGTAACAAGTCAAATTCCGATAACTGAAATGGCTGACGAGAAGGAAGGTGAGAGAGATGCCCGTCTCCTAGCGGTGTTCTGATTGGTTCATGAACTTTTGGGCAAGTATGCAGGGTTCAGTGCTCTGTATTGATTCGTCCTGAAGATGTGCCTTTTGCATATTTTACTTTTATATGATATATTGTTGGTTAACTGCAGCATGTGGACGGGGTCATGTCCTTTGCGTGTGTGTGTGTGTTTGGTATACCCCCTAACCGTAAAGCTAATGGGGCCCTCCTGCAGAATGTGAGGAGGGGCCCGCGAGTTGCCCATATTTCACAAAAGTTAATTGGCCATGGGTTGAAAGGGGTCCCCTGGACAACAGGCCCTTCATTGGACAACCTTCAGCAAGTGATACCCGTCCCGTAGGTTTTACAATTGCTCAGTAGCTGGCCTCCCTTCTTCGCCCAACTTGCTGCAAATGAAAAAGACAACAATGACTGAGCAAGATTTACTTGTTTTTTTTACAGAGTAGAGCTTCCCCGTGTGGTGTAAATAATAGATGCAAATATTAGAAAAATGTATGCCCTTCAGTTTATGAACCTTGGGGCATATTTACAAGCCCCTTGAGCCATCGGAGCTTCACTTTTTTTGATGCTCCGGTGGCGCAGTGTGCTGGCTTATATTAAGCTGTAAAAGCAGGTGACATGTTTCGTTGCTTGCTCAACCACCCGTACCCCACCTATGTTGTTGCTTCCCCCTTCTCACCTCCCTGTGCCATTCCTGCTACAAAAAAACATTGACCAAGCCAAAAATCTTTCACGTACGTGAGAAGAGCTATTTGGCTTTTTCAATGTGTTTTAGTCATGCTTTTAAGTAGTGTGTCCAGCATCGTTGAAAAAAGTGTTTGACCGCATCATATTACTTTAAAAAAAAAAGCTTTCAGTCATGTTGCACAGCAGATCCGCTGCTATACAGCATGGCTTACAGCACTTTTCAAACAAGCATTGGCATAGCCAATAGGTCTCGCCTTTGGGACCTTATAAGTGTTTAGCCATGCAACAGTTGATGTTGTTGCTGGAATGATATTGTGCTGCATAACTAAATACTTATAAGGCTCCAAAGGCGAGACCTATTGGCTATGCCAATGCTTTTTTACTTTAAGCTATGCACGTACAAACAAGTTAAAATTATTTTCCCTATACTTAAAATGCAATTTATATTCTTTAACAAATGCCCATTGCAGTTACCAGCGTGTCAAAGTGTAGCAGCTTCAACACTGAGCATTACAGCGGACCTGGAGCTGGGGAGCTGGGGAATCCGGTTTGAGTCTCGGCTCCGGCTCAACATCCTGTGATTCTAGGCAAATCACTTAATCTCCCCGTGCATGTAAAAATTAATGTCTCCCTGTGTAATGTAACTAGCGCTCATGTAAAGTGCTCCAAGTCCTTCCAGTCGACTTTGAGCTATATAAAACAAGCTATGACTAGCGATGGGGTGGGGAAGGGGCATACAGTAGTGGCATTGAGATGGTGGGAGGGACAGGCCAATAGCGACTGGGAAGGGGCATTCAGGGAAGGGGCATGTAGCGACTGAAGTGAGGTGGTGGTAGGGACGGCAAGCAACGAGCAGAATGCAGATGCTGGAAAGTAAAAAAATAAAAATAAAGTATGCTACAAGTGCGCGGACAGTGGAAGGACATTGGCCGCCGGAAGCAAGCTCCATAGCAAGGATGAAGACGTAAAGCGAGCAGGAAGCTGTAGGTAGGAGGAGGCAGTGACCAACAGGAAGAAAGGAAACAAGAGTGGCGTGGGAGCCAACCAATGGTCAGTAAAGGTAAGTAATAAGTGGGCTTTAAGCCCCTTTCAAGATTTTTTTTTCATTACAAGACATTTCGCAAGCCCTGCGCAAGCGCCATGTATGCATAACTTAATAAGGACAACCCAATAGCCCCCTGTGAGCTTTGGTATAAGTAAATAAAAACAAACAATATTGAAAACAAGGGAATCATTCAGCGAATAGTGTTTTGTCTGGCCTCTTTGAACTATTGTTTTACTATATTTTGTTTTGCTTCGCTTGGTTTGTTCTCTTTTGTTGTTCTCCGTTTTAATTACAGCATTTAACTTTAGATCAGCACTGCCGATTTTCATAGAAAATATGTTTAACTCACTTATAAGATCTTTTGTCCAAAGGCTATTCGCAGAATGATTTCCTTGGTTGGATTATTATTTGGTGTGATGAAATCTCACCATGCCACATGTGTCCCAGAAGTGCAACACCATGCCTGTGTTTTACGAGCTGGTCTCTTTTATACCAGTTGAGTTTCAGTGGCCAAATGACCACTGGAACACATTTTTATGCAATGCCCCTCTTTTCCGACTGGTGAAACGATGGATAAGGTGCCTGTTGCCTGTAGGCTAGGATGACTACATGCACCCACCCAGATCATTACGGATACCGCTTCCAGTCTTGGACTTTTGTGTGATAGATAAATACATTCTGGCTTTTGTTTTGCTTCCATTGAACTGATTAGACCTACACACTAGAAATCAGTGATTTGCAGGTGAAACGTTCAGGACTGGAAACAGTGCCTGAAATGACCTTGAGGAAGGAGGTCACCCTGTACCAAAAACAATGGGTGGCGCTGGTGAGAGCTGCTGGTGAAAGTGACCTTCACCCCTGCACGGAAGGCCCTGTCTTCACTCCGGTGTGGAAGGAAGCATCATTTGAAGCCCTCCATTGAAATGTCCCCTAACGCAGCCCGTCACTCAGTGCACAGCACTCTCGCTCTCTGGGCGATGCACTTAAACCTGAAGGCGCTCCAGAGAGCTCTCCCGAGGGCCCGACTGGCCGCATGGACATTCTTTTCTTGCACTTTCCCGCGAGGCCGGAAGTGTTGTCGAGGCGCTCGTGACGGAGTCGAGATGAGTTCATGCTGCAGTTTCCTGCAGGGCACGCTGGACGATGCTATCTCACCGGGCCGCAGACGCTACAGTGCGGCTAATGTATAAGATAAACAACTCAAGTTGGACGTGTGCGATGAAATCTCGCTGGCCCAAGACATTAGAGAACAAGCATTGGCAAAGACAATAGGTTTGGCCTCGGGAAGCTGGTGCGTTAGTAATTTGTGATTGCATGCATTTACCACGTAAAAAGAAAAGGAAACATGCCCCTGCCTACATTTTTTGGCCACATGCTTGCAAGTAGAATTTTAAATAAAAATTACTAATTTCATATAATTTGAAAAGAACAGTAGGAGTGCTTCGTAAGAAAGCACAGCAAAATGATCCTTAACGGCACAAGCAAAAGATATAATTTGCTTTGAATTACTGTAGCCCGAAGACATAGGGGCATATTTACCAGGAAATGTCGGAGCACGGAGCTGCGCCAAATTTGGCAGCGCCACGCTCCAAGATTTTCAAAACACAGGGATGTGCGGTATTTACTACAATCCAACGCATCCGTGTGTTTTCCCTAGTGCTGGCGCTAATATTCGCTTCCTAGTGCCAATGCACTGACCCTTCCACCAGTGCTTTCGTTGCAGGGAATGATTGTTTATGTGCAGGAAGGGACACCTTCCTGCACATAAACAATCATTTATGGCTTTCTGCTCTTTCTATGTGTGCTGCATTTTGCAGCACACATAGAAAAAGCAAAAACGAGGAGAAATAAAAGCATTCCTCGTTGTGCGCCATTCTAACACCTGCTTTTGCATGGTGTTAATTTCTGGTGCTGTCACAGAGTTACACCTCCTTGTAAATCTGGGGCAGCGTCAAAAAGCAATGGGTGTTGTGGTAGAACGCCCTCAGCAACACCCATTGCATTCACTTTTGCCGCAGTCTCCGGCGGAAAGGGGCATATTTACAAAGTGGCATTAAGCCACGCTAAGTGGCTTAGCGCCACCTTGTAAATACTGAAAATGGCGCTATCTCACCGGAGCGTCAAAAATAGTGATGCTCCTGTGACGATATGGACTTGTAAATATGCCCCTCAGTTTAAACACACGAGGAAAACTAAAAAACAAATAAAAAAAGGGTAAATAATAAAAGCATTGACAATAGTACTGGCACAGCAGCCTTGACACTGAATTGCACTTCTTTTTAGGCAGAGTTGCACATTTAATCAAGCTAAATGCTCTCACCCACAGTGCAAGATAACTAATGGCTGTAGTGGGCTGACCCCATGCTGTATGTGGGTGGGTGGGAGAAACTGTGAAGGACAATTGAACAGACAAATTGTTGGGAGTGACAGACACAAAGACCCTCTATGTATCTATATAAGTATTTTTTTTTATTTATTTATGTTTTTGTACTGATAAGACTGATGAGGCAGCTAATACTGCCTGTAGGCCATTCTAAAAACTTAGTTCATGATAAACAGTTGCCAACTGGAGGTAGTTGTCAAGAGATATTATCTCCCTAGTCCAAAACACCAGACTATAAAGTACAGGAAAATCTACTCACTACTGGAGTGTAAGGTGTGAGATGTTGTATGCCTGAGCATACAATACTAGAATAAGAGTTACTTACAGGTATAACCACTTAAGTTGATGTGTAGTTTTACCTCACTGGCCCTCCGTTTACTAGAGTAAAACTTATGTATTGGTCCTGGAAGTCAGAGAAAGTTCAATGGCTCCCTTCACTTGGGCCCACATCCCGGAAAGCACTCTGGCGTTTGGATTTAAGTTTTGTTACTGTTTCGCTAAAGTGGGAATACTAGATTCTTCATGAACACTGTAAATGTAAATTGAATTTATATAGCACGTACTACCCCTGATGAGTCATTGAAGCACTTTGCAGCGAGTAGTACGCTACTCTTAAACCCCCCAAGATTATAGTTAAATAGTCTATTAGGAATATGTTTTTCCTTTTTTCCTCATGTAATACTTGTGGTAAGTTTAAGTTTGGGCTCTCGTGTTCTTGTGCGTTTAGTAATGTTTTGAGTTGGATAGAATAATGGGGGTGGATTAGGAAAAGGGAAGTTTTACATTATTATTCGGAATAGTAGGCATGTGCTCCTGTTAGTTGGGTGAATTGGCTAAAAAGGATGGGGAAGTTTAAAAAGGATTTTTGGGAGTTCATAGTAGTTAGAAAGGCTAAGGATGAGTCGGAGAGAGGAGGAATGGGACAAAGGTTGAAGGGAATATGATTTTTTTGTTGTTGTGGTAAAATATATTGGGGTTTTTTCCCTCCCAATTCCTGAAACGAATCTATACTTGTATAGAGACACAATTACACATCTAAATATGTAGCGATATGCATGCAGATATGTACATATAAACACATAATACTTAGTAAAGTTTTAGTAGAAGGCATAAATCCCTCTATACATACACACCCATATGTACATAGAAGGAACATATTTAAATGATCTGATATACACTTGTATATTGTGGTTATTATTTTATTTCTTCCCCTCCCCCTGTAATATTGTATCTGCTTATAACTGAAAGCATAGTTCCATGTAGAAGGACACATGTATAATGACAACCTCAACTATCTATCCTGTCAAGCATATTGTCATCTCTATGTACACACATGCATATATAAAGATATATATATATATATATATATATATATATATATATATATATATCACCAAACTTTCTCCTCCCAAAAGAGCAGAACAGAGGACACAGCGGGGTATGAATGGTTGCTTTATTCAGAAAGCTGGACGGCATTACCGGTTTCGGCTGTGCGCCTTTTTCAAATGCCACAGTTCGATGCTGAGTCACCTGACAGATGTCTTAAATAGGCTCCTCCTTTCCCAATGGTGAAGGGCTAACCTGCGCCGCTTGAGCCTGCAAAACGTAACAGCAGCCAAATGTCAAGACTACCTGCCCCATAATGCAGCGTGTTGGTTCATACCGCGTTGCAGGAGGTGAACTCAGCGAAAATACTGGTAATAAAACAACCTTGGGTCCCCAACTTCCAGCCAACCCAATCCACAGGCACCAAGGCTGAAGGCGTAGGGACAGTGCCAGCGCCTATCCAAGCAATCTTGGACCGCCGATTGGCAGCAGCATCTCCGTCCCCTGAAGTGTAGGCGGCGGGTCGCAATCATCCGATCCCTCGGCAAGTCAAAAGTTACAGTTGCTCATGTTCTTGCGACCACAAAACGGAAGGGTCCTCTGTTGCGCACCACGAGCTGCACGCTGCATATATCACCAAACTTTCTCCTCCCAAAAGAGCAGAGCAGAGGACACAGCAGGGTATGAATGGTTGCTTTATTCAGAAAGCTGGACGGCATGACCGGTTTCAGCTGTGTGCCTTTTTCAAATGCCACAGTTCGATGCTGAGTCATCTGACAGATCTTTTAAATAGGCTCCTCCTTTCCCAATGGTGAAGGGCTCAACTGCGCCGCTTGAGCCTGCGAAACATAACAGCAGCCAAATGTCAAGACTACCTGCCCCATAATGCAGCGTGTTGATTCATACCGCGTTGCAGGAGGTGAACTCAGCGAAAATACTGGCAATAAAACAACCTTGGGTCCCCAACTTCCAGCCAACCCAATCCACAGGCACCAAGACTGAAGGCGTAGGGACAGTGCCAGCGCCTATCCAAGCAATCTTGGACCGCCGATTGGCAGCAGCATCTCCGTCCCCTTAAGTGTAGGTGGCGGGTCGCATTCATCCGATCCCTCGGCAAGGCAGAAGTTACAGTTGCTCATGTTCTTGCGACCACAAAATGTGTGTGTTTGTATAAATTAGAGAGAGAGAAAGAGAGAATTGTGGTCATTTCTTGATATCTGAACCTATTGTAATACTCTTACAGGTACCTACCCTTATAATCAAATTTACATACTGTGACATATATGTGTTTCCACAGAAAGAAGCATAAAGCCAATTACACATACTCCACCTATAGGTTATGTAAATAAGATGTATTTATTATTTACTATGACGTACATATAAATGTAATGCCAAAGACATATATTTATTGTGATATATAGATTAATTTTAATTTGTTTTTTATTTTTCCCCTTTTTGCAATACCTACAATAAAATATATACATGTATATAGACATACCCACATATCTAGATCTAACAATGTGCATACTAGTTGTATATCAGCATTGTAGTGATTAGATTAATAGTGATGTACAAGGAATAAATCCCTATGTATCTGCATCTATTGCATATGTACTGCATATGATAGTTACATGTTCAGACATACTCATTTATGCTGTGTGTAAACGGACTGTATATAACAAAACTTTTTTTATATTATATATTTTTTAATATGAATATATATTGTCATAGCAGGCAAATCCCACTAAATGCCTACTGACCGTTGCATTTTCTTTATTATCTCTCATTGCTGCCTTGGTGTTGAACTGTTTTTTTCCAAACCTATCTGGTCCATTTGAGGTCCGAGTTATGTTACCATATTTGTGTAGCTTTACCCTGTTTTGCCTTTCGTATAGTCGCACAGGATTCTGTTTCACCTACCTTGACCTCCTGATCGCGAGGATTGTGCCACAGACCAGAGTCTGTTTTATGATGTTTCCGGGAGGGTACCTTCCTCACCTGTATCAAGACCCACACCTGTTGGAGAGCACTTTTTAGCAGCCACTGAGGCTACTACTCATGCCTTCTACAAACACTGCTCAGTGCATACTATTTTCCTTGACCCGGCTAGGGACCTGGCTTCTTCAGCCGTGCATACGTGTTCAAGACATATAGTGGTGTGTTCAGGAGATGTATGTGGATAGAGACAATAACTTGCATAAGGATGCGGTGGATACCTCCCGACTCCTATTTTTTTAAAGCTTCATGAAAATATTTCTACAAATAAACATTGTTATTGATGACGTCGGAGAACCAACTTTGCCTACCACTAGTCTGCCTATTTCCAGGCCTGCTAGTAAGACACAAAAAAGTGCATGTGTTAGTTATAATAACCTTGCGCCAACATGTTGATGTATAAGTTTATGTTTGAAGCATTGATAGAGCGCGTCTGCCCAACCTGGGCTTCCAAGCTCTACCCGAGTGTAACATTAGCGCGTGTCTAATTGATTGAGCGTTAGATGAAGGCGAAGCCTGTCTCCTCATTCTTATTGACCTATCTGCGGCATTCGACACAATAAATCATCCAGTCCTATCCGACTCGGCTAAGTCACCAGGCATTACCCTGGACAAGAACTTATCAATGACCACATCAAAAACTCTCCAAAAAGTGCGCTTTACTCACTAAAACACCTCAAGAAAATTAAACCTTTCATTCCCCAAGATGATCTCAAGACAATAGTACAATCCCTAGTCCTCTCCAAACTGGACTATGGGAACGCCATCCTAACAGGGACACCGAGAGCTCACCTAGCCCCACTAAGGTCAGTCCTCAACATGGCGGCCCGACTCATTACTGGTGTAAAAAGATTTGATCACATCACACCAGCTCTCTACGCCCTCAACTGGCTTCCCATGGAAGGTAGATGTATTTACAAGCTGACCTGCATTACACACAAAACCCTTCACTCACCTTCCCCCAACTACCTTAACAACAAACTAGTAAGAGCAGGAAAAGCCAGAACGCTGAGAAGCTCAACTCACTTCTTCTCATCCCTCCGAGAGTGAAATGGAAAACTACTCAGTGTCGATCCTGCTCTGGTAATGTGCCCATGATGTGGAATTCACTCCCTAGAGACCTCAGATGCAACCCCTCCTTCTCCTGCTTCAAAAGGACTTGAAACTCCATCTCCTCAACAAATTCTTTACCGACCAAGGTCAACTAACCTAGACTCTGGCTCTGATAACCTAGTGGACTCCCCCCTCACTTGATCATCAAGGATTGGTGGTTACTGGATTATGCCAACCACCTACTTTATTTTTGTCTCCATCCCCAGAACCATTTGCCTAATTATTATGTTTTTTTTTTGCTTATATCTTTCTTGCCTCCTTAGATTATGCTATGCAATGCTACCTTTCTCTCTCACTGTTTTGCCTAATTATTATGTTCTTGCTTATATATTTTTTGCTTCCTTAGATCATGCTATGTAATGCAACCTTTATCGCTTGTGTATATGTAAAGCGCTCTGATACCCACGGGTCGAGCTAGCGCTATGTAAAACTTTTAAATTAAAATAAATTTAAAAAATTGCTGTGGACTTATAATGTCGGTATGTCAGCCGTCCCAATTTAGAGTTTCACTCGATAAAGAACAACGGTTTCCCTCTCACCCGAATGAATGCTTACATAGTGGCAGCGTCTGGGGCGTGTAAGACACCAGGATTTATATTGCTTGACGTGAGAAGAGGGGTGAAACCCCGAAACCGGTCCTAGGATGTTTGGTTCCAGTCCAGGAAAGACATAGCTTGGCAGCTCGGGCTGGACTGTTCCCATGAGGCACAGGGTCAAAACTGATTTGCAAATGGCTGGGTTCAAACTGGAACGGCATGATGAGCAAAAAAACGATGGATTTAGGCCCAGATCTCTGTACTGGGGTGAATGTATGACATTGTTCTGCAGTCTGTCCATCAACTGTTGTTTTTGCGTGAGAAGTTCCATGTACATAAATGAACTCTTGAATCCAGCGTGGGGGCCTCAAAGGGTCAGGACCAGGGAACATTATAGTACTTTAACTATCACTCTTGGCTGCGCTGCTACTCTCTCGTGTTCCATGACCATACAGTAGGCTGCCTTGGCATACAGCTGAATCTGCAAATGTTAGTTTTGTGCCCCACTGCAGGTCTTGAAGCACCAGTAATTACTCGTATAATCGTGCACTGCTACTGAATATTCAAAGGGGATTTCTAATGGCGTCTCTTGTTCTCGTCTCACAGGCCGGTTCGGGTGGAGATCAAAGCAGCGCGAGATCAAAGGGGGCGCACGGCTTTCAGCATCCAGTCAGGTAAGGCCTTAATGTACCGAGCGCGTGCCCAGTCTCGCACAGCGCGAGACCCTCAGGGCCCAACCCAAAATGCACCTCTCACGATCTCAAGGGTGCCAGAACACAGGTAATCCACTTCACGAGGCCGCGAGGCAAGCACTCCCCGCCCTGGGAAATCAAAGGCACTTATCTCTAAAGCTGGGTACAGGCATTCCGTTTTTCTTCTCTGCGAATTTCATTGACACTTTGAAAAATCGAAATTCACTTATTTGTAAAAGAGGGAATTTATTTGTCACATATTACAAATAGCGAATCCGATTTTTTAATTTTGAATTGACGAAGTTTTCCCACAAATGAACTTTTAGTTGTACTTATTTATTTTAATGATAAATATATTTATTTTCCCCCATTTTTGTTGAGTGTAGTTTTGGGCCGAAATGGGGGTGTATCTGCAGTTTACCACAGAGTGATTTTTTTTTTTAACCTTCACTTGTATCTATCCCCTCTGTCCTTCCAGATCACAACATTGCCAGGCCATTGGTGGTGAACTGTTCATTGTAAACATATTTTCTGCAATCCCACATTCAGCTCTTTTTTTTTTTATTATGGACGGCAACCTTTCTTCACTTTCATTTGTTTTCCTTTCTGTTGTATTTTCCTTTTTTTCCCCCATGCTACTTTTATATTTTAATGATGAGCCATTAAATGTTTGCGTTAAGTTATGTGCATGTGACTGGAATGTGAAGAAGAAAGAGGGTATTAACTTAGAAGCCGTGGCCCCGGCCATCGAAAGCTGCTCTTGTTGGAACCAGAGTGGGAGGGGAGATTTGGGGTGGAGGAGTGATGATCCTGCAGTAAGGGAAGGGCTCTATTAGGGAGGGGAGGAGAGAAGAAACGGTCTGAAGCTGGGAACAAAGACCTTTTCGAGATGGAATCTGTTCTGCCTGAAGAGAGTTATCCACTTTCCACAGTTGTTTCTTCAAGAGATTAGTCTGTCGTTGATCCTTGCTTTTTGGGGAAGAGTAGATGGTGGTTTGATGATTAAGGAAGTGGATTTGGGGTCCTATCTCTTGTTTAAATGCTGGCTGCTGCAAGCTCTTGGTGTGATCTTGTGCCTGCTGGTGGTTGATTCTATTGATTTTTAAACCAGGAAACCACAGTGCTAGCCCTGCTTCCTATGTGTGATTAAACTGTGTGATCCTGGGTAAAGGACTCTTTTCATTTTCCTGTGCCTCTTTTTTTTTTATTAAGGCGGGGTTGATCGCTCAGCTACCTGAAAACGTATTGTTACCGATTTCTAAAATACACATTACGTCCTATTGGCTGCTTGGTGCATCATTCTGCCCCTAGAGAGTGCTCACAATGCTTGAAGGACTATTTTACATCTGAAAAGTAGTCTGATCCACCCCAAATTAAGTTCCATATGTACTAACACATTTTACCATAGACACAAAAAGGGAGAAACCCTCTGCTACATCAGGCCCTGCATTTGTCATCTCCAAGAAGCAGTGTATACTGGAAGCAATACATTTTGTGTTTTGTTTTTTCACTGCAGCAAGCTGCTTTTAATGTTTTAGTTGGGACTCAAATGCTAACCAGACATATTGGCTTTGTGTGTGACTTTTTCCTTTGGGTCCCTGATTTAGAATGACTTTAGAAAGGTATTCCACATTTTTGTATGCCGTATGAAATTCTAGATGGAAATCGCTTTATTTCTTCTCCAGTTGAGCTCCAAGGAGAGTGAGGAAATGGGGCATCATTTTTGACCCAAAACCAACAATGAATGTTGTGAATCAGACACAGTGACTGCTATAGATTATTTTAAGGTGCCTCCTTTTAAAATGTTGATGTTTGTTTTTGGTAGGCTCTACATGCCCAAGTCGAAGTGCCAAGAGTACCTGCGGAACACGGGAGAGAAGGTGCTGTCAAGTTTTCCTGTACAAGCTACCATTCATTTCTACAACGATGACACCGACACTGAGGATGAGGAGGACTACGAGGCCGAAGAGCAGTTGTATAGCCACTACCGAGACTTGAACAACCGCATGGGTCAGCATGCACAGGACACCACGGAACAAGAAGCAGCACACACAGACAACCATAAACGGTTTCAAGAAGGCCAATAACACATTCTGGTGTCTTCTCTGTTGAATTGGCCAGTCCGTTCAATTGGCCAGGAATAGAGTTCTCAGGCCAGCCCAGGGACAGAAGCTTGCAGGGCCTAAAAACTAGTTCCAATGACTTAAAGAACACCACCACCTGTAATGTGAACACAGAACACCCACACAAGTGCTCACATTGTTGGTTTGCAGACATATTTTATATTCAAATTTTCCAAACCGTTAAGTCAATCACTTAAACGGGCCTTCCTGGTAAAAAGGACCGATGAAACCACAAACTGTGCCTTCCCGCTTCCCCTCATCGAACAAATGGACCAAATATTGTGGATTTGTTCTTGTTGGATATGTGAACGGAAGACAGGTCCCCCAAAAATGACAATGGTGGATGTAGATATGGAGTCCTTAACTCTTGTTTTGATTATTTATTTTAATTTAATACAGTAAGATTTTAAACGGAGAGCATCTAACGTTTTGAAAATTTTGGAAAAGTGCTCAGTACTGCAATACAAGAAGATAAAAATAAGACTTGTGGCCTAGTGGCAGAATTGTTGTATGTGGTTCATGAGACCTGAGTTGTAATACCGGCTTTGCTGAATAACCAAACTATGTGATCCTGAATACAGTAACCTCCATATGCTTATCTACCAGATATCGGTGTGCACCAAAGCAGGCTAACCACATTATGAAATACTGCATGTAAGAACTGGACATTTTCCAAAAGAAAGCCTTGAAACAACAACAGAGCTTTTTGGCCATGTTATCCCTCATTGAGGGTAAAAAATGGACTACCTCAGAGACAATCTTGGCTTGATGTGCACTAAGCTAAGATCAGTTGAAGTGCTATTGGATGAATTGTACTGCGAAGGTTAGAGTTGTGGCTGGCTTTGAAATAGGGGAACAGCATTAAAGTATATAATTACCTGTATTTCACTGAGTACACTAATATAGAAGTTGATGCAGATGCATAGAGCAAGATTCAGCTCATTCGGGTCAGCAGTTCTGATGTTATGTTTCTATAATCAATTTATTTTTGTGTTTCTGCACCTTTTAAAAATTTCACGAGTGAATCCTGGTGTTCTTCAGTCTTTATCCTGCCTTTCACAGGGATTGATCCATGATATCAGTGTCTCTTGTTTCAGGTCTTTTGTTCCACACAAAATGCCCTAATAACCCCTAGTCTTCTAGCTTTTTTTTCTCCGATCCACTTAGTTTTTTTTCACTTCTTTGGACTCTATCGCTCCCGCCTTCGTTCCCCCACTCCGTTCCCACTCCTGTTCTAGCAGGGTTTTCCTGAGTGGACTGGCGATCAGATTATGAACAGATACCAGGATACATACTAACCGAAGATTACCAAGCCGTGTAACTTCTGATTACAGCATGGGATAGTTCATTTGCCTATTTTGGCCTTCTTTAAGGAACACCTCTACTCTCCCACTGGATAACTCAAGAACTGGAATACAGTAAGCTTGGATGCTGTGAATGTTCCCTGTTTGGTATCCTTGCTATCTTCCCCTATTTTTAGGCATTCTGAAGTATCAGCAAGCTGTGACTGGTGGCTACAAAATTTAATACATAAATAAATAAAATAAGCATGCCACTTATGAGGGCAGGAGCACAAATTTATTTGATAAAGCCTGAATATTTTTTCAAATTTATTGAAAGCATTGCAGGAGGCAAATTCTACTTTGCCCGGAGATAGATAATCTTTACATCAGACCTGGCCACCCCGATCACAGCTGGCCCTCCATTAGAGGAAGAGGTTCAAAAGTCTCATGGATGCCTGCTGCTTTATCTGGCCCAACACCTATCTTATACTGCTAGCCTCCTCATTATGCAAGGAATTGGGCATTAATACCATCAGTGGAGTATTGGAAACCTGCTAAAGTCCCTAGCCCAACACATAACCTTTATCAAGAGTCTCTTCATTATACAAGAGGGTGGACATTAGTACCATTAGCTGAGTAGTGGAAACAACCTTTTTCTGTTGCCAAAACTTTATAGATGGTAAAAGGCATGATTTTTCTGCTGGTAGTATTAATTTTCAATTTTTGTTTAGAACCACTTTTTCCTCTTTCTGTATCATGGCCCAATTTATGTCAGTTTTGCAATAAGCAGTGCAAACCAGGAACTGAAGTTAGAGACAGCTGCGATTAGAACACTTGTGTTAGGTGTACTCTAGCTGAAATGCATAACTGACCCTGAATGAATGAATGAATATTAGTCTTATAGAGCGCAAACTTTGCCCAAGGGTATCAAGGCGTTCCGGATAGAGTGGGAGGAAGCACAGAAAAGGGCCTAGCAATTAGGAGTGAAGATCCATGTTTTTAATGCCTTGCGAAACAAAAGGTGAAAAGTGTTCACATGAAATAATTAACAACGGTGGTTTGGGCAACCTCGTTTGCCTAGCCATCCACTAACTTGGGGAGAGGAGTTGGCCTAACGGCTAGGGCGCTCGACCTTGGACCTGGGGAACTAGGTTCGAGTCTCGGTAATGACGCTGAGCTTCCTGTGATTCTGGGCAAATCACTTAATCTCCCCGTTCCTAACAAAAAATGAATGTGTGTCCTCATATAACGTAACTGGTGCTATGTAAAGCGCTCTGATACCTGATTGGATTTGGGTCAAGTTCGCGCTATATAAAACTCTGCAAAAAAAAAACCTCTTTGTAAAAAGGTTTTAGGGATTTTCTGGAGCATGTTAATTCCATCATTTTGTGCTGGATATCTTGGCTCAGAGAAGGACTGGCTTTAATGCTGATAGAGAGTTCCCAGCAGGGCCTGCGTCTAAACGCTGATAGAAATGAGGCCGAGTCAGTGCATGTGGGACAATTTACGCAAACTCTTCCCCTCTTTTTCAGGGTAAAACGCCTGCTGGTTGAGCTTCCCGTCGCCAACCCTATCCCTTTCTAAGCATATCATATAAAACGGGATAAATCTTTTTATTTCTGGCGTTTTTCTTTTCTACAGATGTGTTGTTTAAGAAAATAAACCTTTCAAGTCCTCCCTCCCTTCCATCGGTCACCCTTTATCTTGCTCTGGTCATTTCTGGTCTTTCTTTTGTGTGACTAGCACGTTATGACAAGGTGATGTCAGACAGGGAACTTGCAGCTCTGATGAGAGGAGAACATGAAGGACAACTAGGCCTCTGTGTGAAATGTTTGTTTTAGTAAATAAAGAATTTTCGAGAAAAGCAATAACACTAGATCACTTTACCTTGCAATATTGGGTGGCAGTGTATCATACATGTGCCGAGAACAACAAAGATACTAAAGAACATGAAAATATCTGAGATTATCCCATGCATCAATTTCTAATAATCTTTCTCCATAAAATCAATCACTTTCAAATCAATAAAAACACACAGCTTTAAATCTATTCACTAGTTCCACCCTAAATAATATCTGGGTGGTTTAGAGCAGACTGATAAATTCGGGATCAAAACCACTACAAACACCTCACAACAAATGTCAATGTGCACCATGTGTTTTCATTGAGAGTAAAAGTTGCAAACCGTTGCCGCGCCAACTTCTGAGCATTGTTACCACTTTTTACACGTTTTGTTCTCTCAGACTCTTTGAACCACTGAGTTGGTTATGATATAAGTGCAAATTCGGATGGCAGGAGATTTCAGCAGTGCACCACCCTGTGGTTGGCGAAGGTTGTACCAGGTACAGTCTGGCAACAATCCCATATTGATCCAAAGTTGTGTTAAAACTAACTCACACATTCCAGTCTTCTCAGACAGGAGGCGGTAATGGTTCAGTCTGGGACAGAATGCACTTTGTAAATCACTTTATTACTTGATCGTGTAGACTTAAGCGCTCATTGGGGGTTAGACACAAATATTGTCTTACTGATGCTGCATTGCCACTAGTTTTACACACAATTTTAAATATGTGCAAACAGGGAAAACACGCTTTTCATTGGTTACTGAACTGCTGTACTCTTTGTGCACAGGTTTCAAACAACACCTTAATCATGTCTTGTTGAAATGTGTAAAAATAAAGAGGCCCTACCTGCAGTTGAAAGCTGGGGCCTCTTACCACGCTAAGCCTCTCATGGTTACTTTTGTAAATTCTCCGGCTACCCTTAGTTGCTGGGGAGACATTTGGGAATGGTCGATGGAATTCATATTTCTGCTAGTTATTCCCCCCACTTCTATGGGCTTCTTCTAAATAAAGCGGAAATGTTAGGCAGTAACATTAGCACCATTTACGCCATGTTTTTCATGATATCCTGAATCTTGCCCCCTTAAGATATTATTGTGCTAAAGTTATGCCACTGCAAAGAATAATTGCATGAGCTTGATTGTACTACGGAATATCGATTCCAGGAATATCATGATACACTAATATTGTGGACAGATTTTCAAGGGACAAAATATGGAAAGGTAGGTGCATATAGAGGAAGTAAAGATTTACTATTCTTAACTCCACACCTATGCACCTTGAAGATATAATGTCAAGGTACATATATGTGGAGTTAGGTATAGAAAATCTATACTCACTTATCTTTCGATAGTTTGTCATTCAATATTGTGTTCAAAAAGTCTGGGTCACCACCAAGGCAACACCAACCCAAGCAGATTATCAAGGAGCGCTGTGATTGGATTGGAGCGATTTTCCAGTCCAAGATTGTTGCAAGATAATTGTGCTGTAGCCAGAACTAGTGAATATTAGGAAAGCAATGAATGATCATTGTTAGAAGACATTGTGGACTCCAACACCAACTTTCCCACATCCCACAGGGTGCAAATCGAATAGTGCTTCAGTGTTTCCCACTATCCAGTGCTATTCAAACCTTGAACCTTTCACTCATGGACAGGCCTTCCACTTCAGTTCTCCAATATGATGTTTTTAACCAAACCGGCAACAGTTTAGTGCATAATTCACCTTTTCCTTATGTTTAAATCCAGAAAAGAAATGGTTGTTAACAACATATATCAAGTACTTTTGTACTGAATTATTTTTTTAATATGCTGTATATTTGTAAATATTTGTAAATAAATACGTATGGCAGATGTTCAAACAGTGTGATTTTAATTGGTGGGGTTATATACGTTTTGGAGGTCCATTTGAGAGTCATAGTAGGTATGTGATTCATTAACATAACCATGACTTTACAAGAATTGCACGCGCATGAGGTATGTTCATACCTTCTAAGAAGTACATCTGCTTCGATTTCTTTTCTCCTCTCTCTTTCTTAATACAGACTCTCCTCCAAATGGGCTTATGGGGTTGGGTGGGGGACTGTACAACGTCTTGCCTTCTCTCCAAGCACATTAAATTGTATTGTAATGTCCTACGTCATTGTAAGATAAGATACTGGGAAGAGAGTAGAGTGAAATAGGATTTACTTTAGGCGTGGCAGCAAACAAATCATCATAGCCAGACCAAAATGCCTTTGTGCTGAATCTACTTGTCAATCTTTGTACTTACAGATTCCAACTCTTGGCCTTTCTGTAGGATAGTCCTGCTTTATTTTTGCCTTTTATCACCGAACCCTAGTTTTTGCTGGCTCTTAACCAGTGGTAAAGTACTTGTTCTCCTCTTTTCAACATGGTAAGATTGGTATACTCCTGATTGGTTTATTTCATTTGTCTGTAAGTTCTTATGTATATGGTACCCATGGCCTGTAAATTAAATGCTACCGGTGCACTGCAGTAGCACTGTAATGCATGTCTCCAGGTCTAGCATTGTAGCCTGGCTGTGCAGTTTTAAACTGCAAATGTGACCCATCACTTTACTTTTAAATGTTAATGTCACCCCTAAGTAGACTTTATCACCCATAAGGCAGAGTCCATGGAAATGAAAAGTAGGACATTTAAAAGTTTTGTTTCCCACACGTCCTTGCAGTGAAAAAGCCCAAAAGCTATTTTCACTTTGGCAAGGCTGGCTGCTTCCGTAGGAAAGTACTGGATGACATTATGACAACTTATAATGAAAGTTTTGGTTTGGTAGTAGCTAGAAAAATATTTAAAGGGCCGTTTTTCGTAGCTAAACAAATTCCAATTGGTAAAGTCCAATTTTCTCTAACAATTAAAGAAAATGTAGCTGTTCCCTGCCCAAAACTTCTCAGGCCTTTCTGTGAATTCCAACTGTCACCTAGTTCCTGAGGGCTCCCCCACTGGGAGTTGTGAACTGCTTCCAGAACAGGGACAATGGGCCTTGGGTGTGGGGAGGTGTTCCCCTCCCCACCTTGACAGGATGACCTGAGGCAGTGCCTAGCTCTTTGGTACACTTCAAAGAGGCCTCTCCTGTCGCACCAAATGTTATCTAACACCCAGGCCTTCACCCTTTTTTTGCACCCAACCAGACCAGCTCCCCTCACAGTGGGCCTCTTGTTGACGTCATAGTGGAGGGAACTGCTGGTGTCAAGACCTGCTTGACAGGCCTGTTACGGTGTTACATATAACATTTGGGGCACATTCCAAATAAGTGAAACTGATTGCCAAAACACTGTGAGCCTGATTTCGATCTCGGCGAATGGGTTACTCTGTCACCACAGTGATGAATATCCCTTCCGCCCGCAATGTAAATCCCATTTTATCCTATAACATTTACATTTCGGCATACGGAATATCCGTCACCATTGTGATGGAAAAACCCGGTTGCCCAGATCAAAATCAGGCCCTTTGAATTTGAATTTGAATTTGAAGGGATTTGTATAGCGCTCGTACACCTGGCGGTTTCTTGGCGCTCACTGACAATTGCTACTTGGTAGGTCGGAGAGAGGGTAAGGTGAGCGTTTAAGATGGGAAGGCTTGGGTGAAGAGGAAGGTCTTCAAGTCTCTACGGAAGAGGGGGTACTGGGTGCAGGTTCTGAGGTGCAATGGAAGAGAGTTCCAGAAGACTGGACCCGTGGTAGAAAATTTAGAGCCACCCCACTTCTTCCGTTTAAAACGGGGAACTAGGAGAAGGTGGTGAGAGGCGGATCGAAGGTCTCGTGAAGGCGTGTAGGATTGAATGGTTGAGTTGATGAAGGAGGGGGCAGATCCTGTCCGGGCTTTAAAGATGGTGCAACCAAGCTTGAATAAAATTCGTTGTCGGACAGGGAGCCAGTGCAGGGTAGAGAGGAGAGGGGTTACATGATGTGACTTAGAGAGGTTAAAGACCAGCCGAGCAGCCTGGTTTTGGACAAGCTGAAGGCGTCTCAAGAGGTAGTTGGGCATGCCATGGTAAAGGATATTACCATAATCTAGGCGAGATGTTACCATGGCTAACAGAATTAGTTTGAGCGCTTCTGGGGCGAAAAATCGAGAGACTCTGCGGATGGTCCTAAGTGAAAGGAAGGCTGAGGAAACCACAGCAGACACTTGAGAGTGTAAGGAGAGTTGATTATTAATTTTAAATCCAAGGGTTTTGACAGAGGGTACAGGGGTGGGAGGGGGGCCAAGTGAAGGGGGCCAAAAAGAAGATGTCCAGGGACTGGAGCAACCACCCGTTAGCACCAACTCCGTTTTATCGGGGTTGAGCTTCAAGTGGTTGAAGTTCATCCAGTCCTGAATAAAGGTCATAATGGACTGGACATTGGACATAGACTCAGGGGTGGAGGAAAGGGAAAAAATGAGCTGGAGGTCGTCTGCGTAATTGTACACAGAGACCTCCAGACGCTGTAAAGCAAAAATGAGGGGGGCAATGTAGAGGTTAAACAAGAGAGGGGACAGAGAGGAGCCCTGGGGAACACCACACTGAATTGGTTGAAAATCTGCAGAGAACTCTCCCAGACGAACCGCTTGAGTCCGACCGTTCAGAAAGGAGGATAACCATAGTAGCGCTGTTCCTCTGATTCCCGCCGCTTCGACACGGGAAAGTAAGATGGTGTGGTCCACCGTGTCGAATGCGGCGGAGAGATCTAAGAGGATCAGGGCCTGATGTTGGTTGGTATCCATTCCTTGTCGGAGATTGTCCAGAACCGATGTTATAACGGACTCAGTTGAGTGGGCTGGGCGGAAGCCGGCCTGTCTAGGGGCTAACACGCCGTGACTTTCCACGAACTCGCTCAAGGTTTTAACCACATGCCGTTCCAATACCTTCGCCAGGTAAGGCAAGAGGGAAATTGGACGGAAGTTAACTGGATCGGAGGGGTCCACACCAGGTTTCTTCAGGATCGGGACAATCACAGCCGATTTGAGTGCAGGAGTAACAATGCCCTTAGCCAGCGAGCTGTTTAAGAGCACTAAGGGTGGTGAGGGGCAGTGAGTGTAAATCTGCTTTAATATATAAGCGGGGCAGGGGTCCAGCGGGGAGCCGGACTTGACCAACGGGAGAATAGAGAGAAATGAGTCGGTCGAAAGAGGAGGAATTGAGTCCAAATATGCGGTGGCTGGAGGGCAGCGGGGGTCAGTGAAGGTCTGGGATGGGGAGGGAATTTTGCTTTTGATTTTGTTAATTTTGTCCAAGAAAAAGAAATTGAGCGAGTCACATAATGTTTGAGAGGGTAATGGTTTAAGCGATGTTCTGTCGGAAAAGGCAAGATCCTGGATGATAGAAAAGATTTCTCTAGGCCGATTTTCCGCAAGCTGGATTTTAGAGGAGAAATAATTTTTCTTCGAGTCAAGTATAGCTGTCTTGTACTGGGTAAGAAGTTCTGTATAACGATTTTTGGCAGTTGGGCAGTAATTCCGTCTCCATTTTCGTTCGGCTTGGCGGAGAGTGAGTTTTTTGTTTTTTAAATCCTCTGAAAACCAGCGATTAGCGTTTTTGGGGCGTTTGGTTGCGATGCGTTTAAGCGGGGCGATGGCATCGCACCCGGCCCGCAGCCAGTTAGTAATTGCTTCTGCCTGGCCAGAGGAAGGCAGTGCAGTCAGTTCAGGGCTGGAGGAAGAAAGGAGAGACGATAGGGCTACGATGTCAACTCGGTTCCATGAGCGCACCCAGACATTTTTCACAGCGGTAGGTTTGGGTGGTGGAATAGGGGATAGGGAAAAGGTGATTAGTGAATGATCTGACCATGAACATGGGGAAATTGAGAGGGAGTTGACCGGGCAATCACGTTGCCAAATTTGGTCCAGGATGTGCCCCAACCTGTGTGTGGGAGCATTAACAACTGATGAGAAGTTGAGCGACCCAAGAGAGTCTGAGAACTCCTTGGACGTGGCGCATTCCGCAGGGTCGGAAGGCCAGAAGTTGAAATCTCCTAGGACTAAGATGGAGGCGTGGTTAACCACCAGGGTTGCCATTAAGTCTTGAAAACAGGGGAGGAAAGTTTGAGGGGAGGACGGGGTCTGTACACCAGGACACAAGTTAACGGAGGGGTGAAGGAAAAGGAGCGAACCACTAGGCAGTCTGAGATTCCCATGGAGGGGGAGACCAGAGGCTGGAAAGTGAGTTCTTTGCGGGCAATCAAAGCGACCCCTCCGCCGGGCCTGCCAGAGGAGCGATCAGCTCGAATGGCATAGTAGGCCGGGGGGAGTATCGCTAGCAGGGAGGGAAGGGAACTGTCCGAGAACCAAGTCTCGGTAAGAAACAGTAAGTCAGGTTTATGAACATCGAAAAGAGTGAAAAGATCGAGCTGATGTTTTACTGCCGATCTTGTGTTTAAGTATATAGCAGATATTGCTGTGGGGGGAAGGGCATCTGGGTGCCGAATAGGGGGACTGGTGTTCAGATACGTAGGCAAGGTGTTAATATGGACGGTGTTCTGTGGGGTTAATAGCCCTAGGTTGGAGATGCGAGCTAAGGTAGCAGCCGGTGGGGTCCACTTGCCCTGGAGGCTGGTGAGTTGCGAGCGGGAATACTGAGTGCAAGAGGCAGGGTGTATGGCCTCTGGTCTCGGTCGGTCGCGGACGGGCGCAGACGGGCTTTCCTTAGGCGCGCCTTCGGCGCGCAATCGTCGCGCCCGCTGCGCTCGTCCGCTGCGCTTCCTGGGGAGGCACATACTTATGGGTTAGTGGGACAATGGGCGGTGGGCGTGGCCTCTGATGGGGGCGTGGCCTGTCGATCGGCCGAGGCGCTGTCAAGCGTTTTACACGCCGGTTTCTGGGCAGCGGAGGGGCCGCTTGAGTTGAGAGAGGCTTGGGTGAGCGAATAATTCAGTTAAAAGCACAAAAATTCACAAAGAAACAATTTTAAAAGAACGGTGCGCTCTCCCGGCTTTCCGCCTCAGGAGCAGCGTTTGTCAGGTGGAGAGGCTGGTGAGCAGCGTCTCTTTTAAGCTGTGGGCGGTGGGCGTGGCCTCTGATGGGGGCGTGGCCTGTCGATCGGCCGAGGCGCTGTCAGGCGTTTTACACGCCGGTTTCTGGGCAGCGGAGGGGCCGCTTGAGTTGAGAGAGGCTTGGGTGAGCGAATAATTCAGTTAAAAGCACAAAAATTCACAAAGAAACAATTTTAAAAGAACGGTGCGCTCTCCCGGCTTTCCGCCTCAGGAGCAGCGTTTGTCAGGTGGAGAGGCTGAGGCTGGTGAGCAGCGTCTCTTTTAAGCTGTGGGCGGTGGGCGTGGCCTCTGATGGGGGCGTGGCCTGTCGATCGGCCGAGGCGCTGTCAAGCGTTTTACACGCCGGTTTCTGGGCAGCGGAGGGGCCGCTTGAGTTGAGAGAGGCTTGGGTGAGCGAATAATTCAGTTAAAAGCACAAAAATTCACAAAGAAACAATTTTAAAAGAACGGTGCGCTCTCCCGGCTTTCCGCCTCAGGAGCAGCGTTTGTCAGCACCTTTGTGTGTATCCACTGTCTGGTTGCTGAGTAGCCAGCTTTTGTTCTACCAGAAGTTTGTCTCTGAATTTGTGGGGAGTACAGGGTCTACCTAAAACTGGATTTTAGTGTTTAATGTGGGATGACACAAGGCTCACCATAATACACCCCCCACACACCACCCCCCAGCCCTCGGAGTCCAAGTTTAGTGTGGTTAAAGACTTCAGCCATCTTGAAAATGCCCAAACTGGGCAGGCTTAGCCCCAAGAACCTTTATCCCATTGGTTAGGGCGTCCCCAGGGGTCATTCCCACCCATTAGCTTGTGCCGGGCGTAAATGTGGTTGCTCTAGGCACCCCCTTCAGAACACTTTATGAACCTGTGGAAGATCATACGAGGACTGAACCTGCTGTCTCAGACCTGTGAAGACCCTGAAAGACAGAACTTGCTTTTCCTCTTGTACCCAGGTCAAAGAAGTGGACTCCAAGGATCATAAGGCTGACCTGTTCAAGCTACAGGGACACAACAATCTACAAGAGCCCCTTTCCTTCAACTGCTGAGTTGACCACTGACAGGTGGTGGTCTATGTCAGCCGCCTTAAGAGTCTCTAATTATCTCCCTTGAGGTCTTGAGAAGCCCTGGAAGTCTACTCCTGTAGTGAATTGGGACTTAAAAGACAAAAGGCAGAAGTTAAAATCTTTGTCCAGGACGAACCTGACTAATGTGTCAGACATGCACTCCATCATGGTCAGCGCCAAATCACCCCTATGTCCAGTTCTACCTCAACATTGACTGTCATTTTGGTGTTATTTTATTAAATTGCATTCTATTTTTCCAGTTTGTTTTGGGATTTTTTTTAAATTATACATTACAACTTTATTACTGTTTTAGCCGCGGCGTCACTATGGGGGTGCGGGGGTGCGGACCGCACCGGGTGACACCCTCACATGGGGTGACACCAACAGGGCCAGTGTGTGCAGAGCAACCTAACCTTTCAGGAGGAGGAGGTGCCTGTGCGCAGTGCGCACTGTCTCCTCCTCTGCCGCGCCTGCGCGCTTCTCTAGGCCCGGGTGCAGGCAGCTGATGTCATTCCCGCATGCGCATGGGGCCCTAAAAGTGCACGTGACTGGCCTGCAGCAGCATCACGAGTGACGAGGAGGAGCAGAGGCACTGTCTTGACCACCCGTTTCTGGGCCACCATAATTTAATTTTATTCCTAGGCTAGCCGCCATCACAGCAGGTGAGTTTCTCCGGCACCAATTGATTAATGGGATTTTACTGGTGTTCCCCTGGCTTGACCAGGCCACTGCGCAGCAGCTGGAGTAAGTGACACCGGGCTGGTTACATGCATACACATGTGTACATGCGTGTGCACACGTGTACAGGCTGCTCAGGGGAGATTCCTAGCGTGCGCAGTCCAGGAGCAGCTACAAAGTGAATGGTGTGGCAGGACTTATGCAGTATTGGGTGGAATAGGCTTTATACACTGGAAACATGCCAGGGAAAGTCAGTGTGTCTTACTGTTTGGGTTTTTTACTTCATTATTCCCCTATGGGAATGTGGAGCCAGGGGCTAGATTAACTTCAATTAGGCCTACAGATTCCAGACACGCACTTAAGTCCAATGTAGCAAATGTGAAAAGAAATATTCTGCAGAGTCCAAAGTCATATTTGTACTGCTTTTGGGTCATCCAGAACTGTCATATTTCCCTGAGCCAGCCATGACCAGACCCAGGCTGAGGGCTGACCTCAGCTGGATGGACTGATAACCTTTCTTCCACAAGCTAGGGCCTCCTCTCCACGAAGAGAAGATGGGAGGGGCTACAGGCTCATCCATCAGCAGCTATCACTGGGTGCCAGGCACCAGGCTGCACCAAGGAGGGAAGGCAGCGGGGGCGAAAGGGGCTTCAGAGACACTGGATGACACCATTTTTAACAAACCCAGAGGCTGGACAAGAAGGAGGGAGCAGGGACGTGATGTGTCGCTGTTTGATAGGACCAACAGAGACTTCCTGCCAGCCCCCTACTCAATTTTTTAAAAGTGCCTGCACAGGAAGAGAAGCTCTCTGGGGGGTGTGCTCGGCTGAGGCTGAAGGTGCTGGAGCCTGGCGCAATGGGCAGTTGGAAGGAGAGACCCCCTGACTGCCCCCAGGACCCTATCAGCACCAGAAGAAGAGCCCAGGACTGGTGCACAGAAACAGGGGCCTCTTCGCAGGGACAAGAGGGGCCCAGAAAGAGAGCCTGGCGAAAGGCTGGCGCAGGGAGCCAGTGAAGACACCACACTGCTGAATCTACCCTCTCAGAGACCCAGAGGGCAGAGGAGAGTGTTCCCAGTGGCGGGGGCTGGTAAAGAGGAGCAAGAAGCGCCCCATAATGCATCGCCAGGCATTTGGAAATCTTCCGTTTTGGTGCTTTGTGGCCCCCAGAGGAGGGGGGTCACCCTCACTTGTGAAAAGGTGCTGGGGGAGCAGCTGGAGAGGCCCAGTCTCCCCCCCCCCCCCCCCCAGCACGAAGAAATCTGCCATTTTGGTGCCTGGTGGCCCCCAGAGGAGGGGCTCACCCTCATGTGTGAAAAGGAGTGCAGGGGGGCTGCAGGAGCACCGCAACCTCCCCCAGCATAAAGAAGAACAGTCCACCCATAAGTTGCACGGGGCATCTGAAAGAATAACCCCTCAAGGGCTCAGCCAGCCTTTAACACCTTCTAGGCTGGAACTTATGTTCTACAGCTGAGGGTGTACTATGAAGTGCCTCATGGAGTGAAGGGCTGAGTTGGGGATGTCTGGAGAAGGGCATCCCCTGGAGGTGAAGTGGTGTAATTGCACCGAAATGCTTTTACTATTGGTTATTTCTTTTTAGGTGGACTGAAAGTCACATGTGTAAAGTGAAGTATATGTGTAAGGTGATGTTAAGCTAAATGGAGTTATGTTGCTGGACCTTTCTGCTAGGGGGTCTGGCTGTTTTTACGTAATCCCATGTTTTTACCTGTGATTCCTTTTAAAGTGAGAAGGAGAAGTGTAGTTGCCAGGAGTACTTCTTTTGAAGGGACTGTAAGTCACATGTGTAAGGAGATGTCATAAGCCAAGTGGGGCTATGTTGCCAGACAGTCCTGCTAGGGTGTTTGGCTGTATATGCGCGATCCTGTGATTTCATCTGTGATGCCTTTAGGGGCTGTAATTGCAATGCATTCAAATGATCAACCAAGGTGATGAGTACTGTCATTCTAAAGTGTGCGTAAACATGGATTCTTGCTGCTGCGCTTAGGTGAAGACCCCAGACTGCTAGCCCTTAAGATATAGAGGTGCATACTTTATGGTCAGCAGGAGATGCTCAGTCAGGGTCATGTGTCACCAAGGCAGGTTTACCCCTTTTTAATGCTTGTTGAGGTAATGGGGTGGGTCGCCACTGGGATGGTGCCAGTGCGCAGGGCCCTCGCTCCAGGTTATGTTTAACTATCTGCATTGGGGGCAAGTTGATGTGTATACATGGGAGTGGTGGTACTAGACCCCACCCCCCCCTTTGCGGGAGGGGTGGAGATGTTATGCAATGTCACAAAGTAATTCCAACAGCTTATGTATATTTGTAAATTGGTGCATAGTATTGAGTAGTGTGTGTTTAATAAATGTACTCTTACTTTTATAAAGCAAAGTACAGACTGGACAATCAATTATTGAGTGTTATTTTGTGCACCTGCAAATGGCGATTACTAGCCCACACCACCTCCCTTGAGTAAGCCTCAGACTGCTCTGCAACGCTACCCTCTGAGAGTCAGGCGCTACAATTGGGTGTTTGGTTCCCAGTGAAGGACAAATGTAGTCATGTTATTTGTGCAGGCCTCACAGATGCTGCCTCGTTTTCCAACAGCTAGAATAATGGTGAATTAATTGAAGAAATGTGTCCCCCCCTCATAAGGCCTAACACCATCTGCCATACATCAAAATTGTTATTTAACTTACAGGTGTCTGGTATGCCCAGTGTTATGTCTAGAGAAATGGTTCTTAATCTTTTGACCTCTGTGGACCCCAATGAATTACTACTGGGAGCCAGGAACCCCTGCCTAAGCAAATAATGCAATTAAGAAAATTACAGGAACCAGAATGCATCAAACAGATTCACAAATGACATATTTTATGAAATTCACAAACAAAAAAAATTCAAAATCAGAATTTTACTGGGACGGTCTGAACTTTTCAATATGTAGGGCCCAATTACGATGTCAGGCGGAAAGCCTCCAAACAGCTGTCGGAGGCTTTCTGCCCAACATCGCAGTTTTCAGTCTGTCCGCTGTATTAGAATGATGGCGGTCGCAGTGAAACCTGTGGGGGGATTCCGATGTGCTTTCGACAGGCTCCTTGAGCCCGTTGGAGCATTGGAAGCCACCATAATCCCCTAATGATGGCGGAACCAGGCTCGGCCGTCGGGATTATGATTGCACTTTTCGACAGCCTTTTCATGTCGGCCTTTCTGACATAGAAAGGCCATCGCAAAGTGTCTTTGGGGGCCCCTATCAGGCACCCCCCACCCTGCCCTCTGATATGGGGCCTGGAGGGGTCTAGGGTGCCCCCCTAAACATCCCTGCACCCTGTGGCAGGGTGCTTGCCATGGGTGCAGGGATGATTGAATACATCCATTTCCCAATGGCAGATTGTGCTGCGGGCATTTACCACCAATCGCATAAACTGCCATTGGGAAATGGTGTTTCCTACAGCCAAAAGGACAGTCGCATCCAAACCGACAGTCGGAATCGCTGACCTATGGTCAGATGGTTCCAGACCGCAATGGTATCAGGCGACATCGTAATTAGGCCCTTAGTTTTTATTTCTAAAAACAAAATTATATACTGGACTCGAGCGTATAACTCTGTCTACATGCTAATGGCACATGCTCTCCATTTGTTGATGTATGATAGTGCTTTATCTGGGGCTACCTGTCATCCAGATTAGATTCCATGCGGTGAGCCTCCATGGAAAGGGTGGCACTGAGGCAACTCAGGGGACCCTTAAAGGTCCCCCTGTTGCCTCTGGGCCTGAGAATGCATGCAAGGGGGCACATGCTGTGCTCCCCTGTATGTTTTTACATTCCCTGTTCCTGCATGGAAAGAAAAGCACAACATTGTGCCTTTCTTTCCGTATACGAATGGGATGCGGCAGTCTGACGGCTGTACATGTCTAAGGCACATTTATGTGCCTTAGATACTCACCGCCACGGACCGCCGCACAGGAGTAACTTGTAATCCTGTGGGCGGTCTGACTATGGGTTTGGAGGTCCTGCAGCAGGGTGCTGGTGTAGCGGCCTGCTGCAAGAACCTCAAACTCCTAAGCAGGCCCCTATGTATTTGTCTTGAATTTGCTAAGCACTGCTCACTATTTTAAGTTTGCAGGAGCACTTTCTTGTCAAACTATTCTGTGATTCACAGATATATTTTTCTTTTGTTAATAAATATTTTAGACTTCAATTGGCCTAAGCACAGTTTTTCTTTAGCAGAATGTCTTGACAGTACAAAATGGCCTGATAACATAAGCTTCCCATAGAGGCCAGCAATGTTATCTTCTACCAGCAATGGCCTGGGAGTGCTTAGAGGGCCAGCCAAGATGAAATTCCTCCTGCAGTGTCTTATCTGTGCTTGCAGACTCTGGCAGTGTGTGCTTCCTTCAGTGGTGCGTGTTTCCCCCAGCCGTGTGGGCTTCTTCCACCAGGGCTTTGTAACACCATTACCACCCCAGAAGCACAAGGTCTCTTTAACGTGCAAACAGGGCCACAGAAAAGATCAGGACACAGACAGGGTCGCCGATTTGCCTAAATGGACGGGTTGTGGGGGTTCATCACACGTTTGTTTTCCAATGACATCACAAAAAGTGAGATTTGAGACCCTGGTGACGTCACTAAACGTAACATTATGTAACATTTGCAACAGAGGCCATAACATTTAGTAACATCACGTGGCCTTTCAAGAAACATTTAGTGAAAGATTCCCCAATACAGGTGTATTTATTGCAGATTACTATAGAGACATATTGAAAGATGCGAGGGGTATTTCTTTGGGGTGGCAGATAATAATGATGGTCATTTATCACCTCTCCATGTGACCTTCGTTGGCAAAGGCTTGTGTAATAGTGCTTACAAGAATTCCTCCTTTGGAAATGGGAAGTTATAAAGGTCTGTCCATGACAGAATGGCAATTTAGTGCACGTGGGTGGATACAACTTTGGTTAAAAAAACACTTCTTTGGTAATCGATACAAATAAAGTCATCAACATATATTAACCGTGTTGGCCTGCAGCTGAATGGTCATGCTAGACCATCACACTTTCCTTTCAACAATTCGGAGTGTTACAAACATTTGGGAATATTTTGGGTATCTTTTGATATGATTTTTTATTATATTTGTTGCTTTCAGTTTCTATTTCAAAGGGGAAAAATATCGTATTTTAAAAAGTTTCCTGATATTTTTACCTTTTTTTGGAATGAAAATAAAGGCCTAGCCAGTAAACTTCACGCCTGTAACGAGTATTCTTAAAGTCATTTACAACTAGACGGTCAATAATAAAAGTAATATACCGCATATGTGTTTGGAGCTCATGTTTTTAAACCTTTACAATTAATAACTTCAATACAGACTAGAAATCAGAACTACAGTGACTCTAACAAAAAATGCAGTTAAAAAATGGAAGGTCATTTCTAACATCCCTTATGTTTAATTAGAGGAATATATTTGCACAATTACTCTGGGTGATTAAACAGACCACAGCTCTGCACAAGAACGCGATTAGCTGAGGCTTGATGTTTCGTTTTAATGTGAGAAAGAAAAATTTACATTTTGTCATCGTTATCCTTTTGTGCAAAGTCGAGATACATGGCATCAGGAAGTCTACTTTATGATCCACTTTGCAAAAACGTGGCAGTGGCAGGGGTTCCAAAGGGCAAGCAGGGGTAGCAACTCACAACTTTGGCGACCTCCAATTGACATCCATGGAGAATGAACGCGAGTAAGCACTTCCTGTGGGAAGCAGGGAACAGGAAGTAGACTGGAAAAAGGGGAATTAAAGGTGGAAGATCAGGTCTCACAGAAGTAGGTAAACTATTAGAGAGGACTTCCTGTAACGAGTGGAATCCACATTACTCTGTGTGTTGTATTCTTTCACCACCTTGTTAAGCAGTACCCTAACACTGCTACTATGAATGTAACATGGACTGGGCAATCAGCTGTTCACAGACTGGGAAGTACTACTGAATGGCAGGGACCGCCTAATATATTTTAAGTTTATGCACAGAATATAATACACATCACAGCACCTGCATCGATTGGGCTCAAACACGATTCTAGATGTCATGGATGATGGACAGTTGCTACAGATTTCAGTCATTTAAGTTTACAAAAAAAGTGATGGGTGGAATGAATGCATTAATTTATCTTAGCCACTGATAATTGCTCAAGCTGCATCCCAGGCCTGGAAAACAAGCAATCCAGGACTGGTTTTGATGCTATTAGGACTCATCAGCCAGGCATAATTTGGCTCACACTGCTCACGGGACCCACGTCTGGGCACACTGATCCCACTTAGGGCGTCACACTGAAGAATACAAAAAAGTGATGGATGGAATGCTTGAATTAATTTCAGCCACTGCTAATAACTATTTTGGACAGCTTCCCAGTCCATCGTTATTTTGCACACCATATCAGTTTGGACCCGGCCATCAGCACATCAGGTGAACTTCCTCGTGGCTAACATCTGGCTCAAGGACGTAGAGGTAATAAGGAGCCCTTATCCTTAGGATGGTTGACGAGACGTAACGCCTGACAAGAATTACTATTGGACCCGGAATTCTACCAGACAGTTAGGGAAGGGGAGAAACTCACTACAAGTAATACATAGAAAGTGCATCTGAATAAATACATATTAATTTAGCCTTTCAGACATAACGGCCAGACTCATCGAACATCACAATGTATACCCCATACATCAAAGAGTAATGTAAATTGTCACCATCCGTATCAAAAATATTCTGTAGATTGTCTTCAAATTTTTGCCAATGCATGTGAGTTAAAAAAACGAAATAGCATAAGTTTAAAATGTTTCGAACAACTGACGAGATGACTCTCTGAAATTAAGTAAATGAGGGACCCTGATGGAAAAAGGCCCCATCCCTTACCATAGTAAGGTCCCGACAAGGAGTTCCTCACCTCTGAGTTTGTTAGCATTCATTGGGGGCGCCATCTTCCAAGTCCTGTTTTTACTTCCATAAACCAATGTAAATGTAGAGCTCTAGAACAAGTGAGGTGAACCAAGACTACAACTCCCAGTGTGAACTGGGTTCTTAATGAACTCTCATGACTGGACCACAGTGCCCCCGATGAGATGGAATGCTTTGTCTCTGATATTTGCTCATCTATTTATTTTTACAGTTACATATGGTATGAACCATACCCCCACAAGAGATAGTGATGAGAAGCACATGGGATATATAGGAACAACAGGGTGCATATACTCAACTTAGACATCTTTCACAGTTATAATACAAATCCAAAACATTTACCTCCCTAAAAGAAATAGCATCTATTACACTTCATGCCAGGTTGTTAGTATAACAGTTTTACTTCTTTTAAATACAAATGTTATTTTTTTTTATTCTCCCCCTAACTGTGGATTCTGTTTTTTTCAAACTGTAGTGCTGAACATATGACAAACCAGGTTTCCATTAGCTTAGGACAACTTTGTGTTTTTTTCCATCTTGGATGTGACATTGTAGCGTATCACATGATCATTTCACTGTCATTATTTTTGATGTAATAAATAACTGCAGGTTTTGCACTGAAAAGACTAAGGGCCTAATTATGAGTTTGGCAGTGTGGGCGTGGGCTGCCACGCCACCACCCCGCTCAAACAACGCCAAACCTCACCGCCACCCACCTGCCAGATTACGAGCCCTTGTGGTGTCGGGTGCGCAGGCAGCATGGCGGGCCCGTGGTGGTGTAGCACAAAGGCTCATATGTGAGCCTTAGAACTGCACTGCTGCAGGACCGCCAATACATGTTCCTGTACGGCATGGACTGTGCAGTCCATGCTGTGCAGGAACAGGGGTGCATGCACACTGGGGGTCACAACATGTGTCCCCCTGCATGCACCCCCATGCATAGGGGCAAGGAAGGGCCCTGTAGGAACCCTGTGTCTCCTCACTGCTAGCAGTTTCATGGCGAAAGAACAGCCATGAGACCACTGGCGGTGAGGAAACTCTTAATATGCTTGGCAGTGCCGCAGTGTATTCTGTAATAAAATGTTTCTTCCTGCATTGGTGCTTACCCTGTGACAGTCGCGGCCGGCATTACTCGCGGGTGGAGGGGTGGGGATTTGCGCAGGGCAGGGATGTTGCGCGAGGTGGGGTTTAATTTAATTAAAAAAATATATATAAATAAACTTACCTTCCCGCCGACAGGGTCCCGCATCATCTCTGCTCTCCAGGAACAGGAAGCAGAAGCAGGCAGCCAGGCTGCCTCCCTCCCCTAAGCCAATCACAACGCTGCAAGCAGCATTGTGAGTGGTCGGGACGCCGCCCAGCCAGGGGCTTATGGGGAGGCTATTTTCTACATGTAGGCTGAATTGAAGCCTGAATGGAGAAGAGTGCGCATGACTGGTTTGGGTGGCCCCACGGGGCCATCCAGATAGTCTTTGCGCCCTCTGGAGTGGGCAGGTACACCACTCCTCCCCTGCTCTCAGAGCAGCCCGCCCACCCGCCCGCCCACAACCAAATTACTGTTTCTCGCACTGCAAGAAAGCAGTGGGGTGACGCTCCTCTGCCCTAGTGGAAGAGCCACCCCTTCCCTGTGAACCATGTACTTATATAGTGACTGTATGAAATCTTTTGTCTAAAATCCTATAAAAGGATGCAACTTCTCTATTACAGGCTCACCAGTCCCTTTCTTAGAAGACAAATCTATGCTGGATTTTCAGTACATTTCACTGAGTTCTTCATGTGTTTTTATGAATTATATGCTTATATGTTCAATTGACTGATGGTCCAGCTTATGCATTTCTTTACTTATATTCTTTGAGTAAACTTTAAAACTTTAGTCCTTGTCTGTCGTTCTTATGGAAATGCATGCAACCTTCTACTAATATTTGAGAATTAAATGAAGTAGAGACAAGTCCTTCGGGGAGCACCAAAGTCCACTAGAGACTACACCGCTCTCAGTCCATGTAGCTGGCATGCATTGGAGATAGAAGCAAAGACACACATTTACGTGCCGACAGAACCATTTCATTAGCTCAAACAATTTCAGTGGTTTACTTTGTGTTGTTCTCAAGACCACATTTGCCCTCATAATTTTTTTATTAATGATCATATGTTCTAGTCCTCGGCTTTCATGTAGTACCCCATTGCGCACAACAGCAAAGAACTCTTTGCCATCATCAAGGAGTTTGCCAAACCCAACAGCAAGACCACAGACGCCCCACCCTCCTAAGACCTCTGCAACAAACTCGGCAACTTCTTTCACATCAAGATCAAGCAGATCTACGACAGTCTGGATGCCCAAGACCACCCCACTGCCCTCGTCGCCACTGAAACCAACGCCACCCGCCAGCAGATCCTGCTCAACTGGACCCCACTCACCACAGACAACATCCTAAAGACCATGAAGAGCGTCCACTCCGGAGCCCCATCAGATCCCTGCCCGCACCACAGAGTCATCATCGCACCCGAGCTACACCGCACCATCAACTGCTCCATCAAGACGGTCACCTTACCTAATGACTGTAAACATGCCAAGATCAAGCCCCTGCTGAAGAAGCCTTCCGTGGACCCTACAGACCGTAAGAGCGTCAGGCCCATCTCCCCGAGCCAAGGTCATCAAAAAAGCCATCAACACCCAGCTTGCCGATTTCATTGAAGCCAACCACGTCCTGGACATCCCCCAATCCAATTTCCGATGCAACCACAGCTCCGAGACCACCCTCCTAGCTGCCACCGATGACATTCTCCCCCTCCTCGACCACAGCCCTCATCCTCCTGGACCTCTCAGCGGCCTTCGACACCGTTTCCCACCATAGCCTAAGCACAAGACTCCATGACACCGGCATCCGCAACAAAGTGCTGGACTGGATCCGCCCCTTCCTCACCAGCCGAACATGGCAGGTCAGACTACCACCGTACCTCTCAGAACCTACAGAGATCAGCTGCGGAGTGCCCAAGTGCTCCTCCCTGAGCGCCACCCTCTTCAATGTCTACATGGCCCCACTTACAGCCATTGTAAGGAACCACTGACTCAACATCGTCTCCTACGCCGAGGACACCCAGCTTATCCTTTCCCTCACCAACAAACCCACAGTCGCCAAGAACAACTTCTATGAAGGGATGAAAGACGTTGCCACCTGGATGAGAGCCAGCTGACTCAAGCACAACTCAGACAAGACAGAAGTCCTCATCCTGGGATCCACCTCCTCCGCTTGGAACGACTCCTGGTGGCCAGCTGCACTGGGAACAAACCCCACACCTACGGACCACGGACAAAACCTTGGCATCATACTGGAGTCCTCGCTTACCATGAACCTCCAGATCAACGCTGTCTCCTCTTCATGCCTCAACTTGCTCTGCCTGCTCCGAAAGACCTTCAGATGGATCCCCACCGAATCCAGGAAGATGGTCACTCACCCCCTCATCAGCAGCAGACTCGAGTAGGCAATGCACTCTATGCCGGTGTCACCTAGAAACTCCTCTGGTAGCTCTAGAACGTCCAAAACGCCACAGCCAGACTGGTCCTAAACATCCCCCTCCGCAGCCACATCACACAACACCTGCATGAACTTCACTTGCTACCAGAAGACAGAAAAATAACCTTCAAGCTCCTCACCCACACATACAAGGCCCTCCACAATTCCAGGCCAGCATACCTGAACCACCGCCTCTCATTCCACGCACCCAACTGTCACTGGGACTGTCCCACGGATTCGCAAGACCGGAAACGGAGGAAGATCCTTCCCCTACCTCATCTCCAAGACCTGAAACACCATGCCCCCCACCTCAGACAATCCCCATTGCTGTCCCAATTCAGGTAGAACCTCGAGACCTGGCTCTTTGAATGATCCCAGCGCTCAGACGGATATGCAGCCCCTGCCCGCTCCCAGGGCCTTGAGACCCTCACGGGTGAGTAGCTGCGCTTTACAAACCTCTGATTGATTGACTAATTGATTGATTGATTGCATCCTGGGAGTCATAGTCCTAGTTCACATAAATGTAACCATTTAGACTAAAGTTTTGTTCACTGTGGGTCAGAGTACTAAAAATTGGACTGGGATATGGCGTCCCTGATGCCCTGGAATAATACTGTTGCCTTAACGTAGAATAATGTGACTGTTTTCTCATTGGTAGAGGGTAAGTCTTGCTGTGCAATTGCACAAATAAATAGCTTGAAATCTTGTAGGTCAGTATAAGGTACTCAAAAGAGCACCCATGGAAAGTATGTGGAGGGTTCCATTTTGGATAACAAGTAACAATCAATAAGGAGGCAGGTAACAAGACATTTTAGATTTGGAATAAAGAGATGTTGCAAGGATCCAGATGAGGGGTTAATGTTTAATTGAGTTTGGGGACAAGGCAAGGGTGGAACATGATGGAGTAAAGAGGGAGAATGAGGCCAGAATAGGTCAGCAAACTTAATGGGGCTGTGGGGGGGGGGGGGGAGCTGACTAACATGGTGAGTGCAAGGTCACACATCACATGAACTACTGCATGGTTATAGCTGCTGTGGCATCACACCTCAAGTCATAAACTTTCTCCGAGAACAGTCAAGGGGAGCACAGACAGAGCAGAGTCATCTCCGTCAGGGAGTATGCTGGAGAAAAAAGCACTAGCAATTAAGCCATCAGCCTCTGACATAGGGCTGCAGGGTGGGCGGCGCTACGAATTCAGGTTCAGACTAGTTGTTAAGCTATAATCTTTCATAAGGAGGTGTAGATAAGGTTGCGGGGGAGGACAGGAAATGAAATAGAGGGAGCCAAGGGTTATGCATAGGGCACCCAGGTGTACAGATGAGTAGTTAAATGGAGATTTTCAAAGTGGTCGATTGAGCCATACATGTGAAGATTATCTTTGGAATGGCCTATCTTGGCCTCACAGTCTTGCCTGAAGATCCAAAAGATGGAGACAGGCTGAGAAGAGTGCCCTCACTCATGGGTGGTTCCAGTGAGAAAAATGCACCAGTTAAGCCATCGGCTTCTGTGGATCAAGAAACAAGTAAATGTGGTGCAAGGAGTCCAACTTAGGCTAGCTGTCATGAAGCAAGCATTTGTAAGCAAGGGATGGGTGATGGAGTGAGAACAAGAGGTCAGAAGTAGCCAATATGGCAAGCAGGCTGGGAGGAGTATAGCTCTTCCTGGGCAATTCAAGAGGCAAGTGACTTGCTTGGACAAAAAAGTCTTAAGCCCATCCAGGGCAGCTGAATTCTTTATTCAAAGGAAGCTTGCTAAAGAACCATCAGTCTCATTTGCCATGGGGCTCTAGTGGGCATCACACAACACTACTGCCACACGGAAAACACCATCTTGTTCATCCTTTTCTGATTTTAGTTCAGGATTTCATCTGTGTCCAGCGAGGCACAAAGAGAAGGCAGGAGAAGTTGGAGCATGGTGTTCAGGGAATACTTGGATTTGCTGTATTATTTGATTTTACATGAATAGTCTGGTGCTGGGCTACTCTGAGATAAAGTGACCACCACCATTACCAAGAAAGCCATTACTGCAAATATTTGCTATGTTCGTCACCTTTGCTGTTTTTATCTTGGGGGCAAACCCTCATCTGCTAAGGGCTTTCTTACTTACGAGATGGAGATTTCCACAAGGTGCTAAAGTGAACACCTGCCACCGAAGGGGTAAATATCATACTCGGGTTTTGATACATCTTGGGGCCATATCAGCAACGGCCAGCGATAATTATCGCTGGCCGTGCTTAGCGATAATTTTCTTATTGCTGGCTATCTCTGCTTTTCATCGCCCTGGTAGCGCGTTATCATCAACGCGCTGCTCCAGGGCGATAAAAATTCCAGATATAGCGATGTTATCGCCGTTTTGCAGGGAACATCGCTGGTTTTCCAGCGATGTTCCCTGCAAAAGGGCGATAACCTTGCTGATACGACCCTGTGGTCGTATCAGCATAATCCACCCCCAATGTTAGGGGTGGCTTAGTCAGGATTTTAGCAGACGTTAGTTTTTGGAGAAAACAGCAGTTTTCTCCAAAAACAAATGTCTGCTAAAATGCAAGGGCATCCTTGCTGATAGCGCAAAGACGCTTTATTGCTCTTCTGACATGTAGTGTATGTCAGGAACGCCCACTTTGCATCTCATTAGAGATACAAAGGTAGGCGTAGTGTAAAAGGGTGCTAACATGCGAATACGCATGTTAGCACCCTCTTGCTGATAGGGCGTTGGTTTTATCTCCGCTTTTCTGGCTTTTAAAGCCAGAAAAGCGGAGATAAAGCCCTTGATGATATGTCCCTTAGTTTGTGTTTGAAAGAATTCCTACTGCATAGGAGCCTACGTTATATTTGGGTAAGGAGTAAAGTTAAAGTGGGATTGGTCTGGCTTGAAAAAACGCTGTTATCTCTAGGCAAAGAGCCCCAGTCTATGTAACCATCATGTAATCTGGGGCTTGTCTGCTAATCCTAGCTGCGAGAGTGCAGTCATTTATTTTTTATTGATGAAATGAACCATAAAAGTGACTTGCTTTCATAACCTGCTTCAGCTTTTGTAGCCAGAATTGAGAGGGCTGTGGTGTTTTATGTGTCTTTGGTCTTGAAAAACCCTGGAGTGGTAATAATTAATGATCACATGTTCTAGAGGAAATGCTGAATTCAGAGGCTATCCTCCCTAGCTGGCCTAGTGGCTCATGTAGGACACTGATCCTTATTGCAGGCAGGCGGCCACAGCTCGGCAGCGACTTTCTGAAACTAATCGTTGACAAATGTTGCTGTTCTACAACAAAGGGTGTGTAGGATCAACTTCCAATGGACTGGTTAAAACTTCAACAATAGCAATTCTAACCATATCAAACCTTTAAGAAAAAGTCACCCTCAACGGGTGTCTAAACATCACCATAGATTTTCAATGGTTGGTGCAGAGAGATGATCCAGGCATCAACATGCAGGCAGTAATTTGATAGACTACAGTGCTCATTCGATCCGGGTTCTAAAAACCAAGATAGCATCTCTAAAACATTAATAACACATCTGCACCTTTGCAATGAAACCAACATCAGATCATTTCGCAACAACAAAATGCCAACCTCTTCTGCCAGTGGCCTATATCTGAATGACTTCTATCCAAGACTGCATTACCTCCTCCCCTTGTCTGCCCTACTTCCAACCTCATGACTTTTATAGCGTACTCGGGTAGCATGAAGGTGCTATAAAAACATCTAATTAAATAAACAAAACAGTCAAACATTTGGCATAGCGGATGCAAATTTCACACCTGCCGTTTGCAGTTATCACATTTTATTTGTACCAAGCAGTCCCTAGCATTTTGCTAGAGGGAGTGCTTAATTTGTAAAAGAATGAGTTCTGGTGCTTAAAGCTCTACTCAGAAGCCCACGGCAGGTGCTATTAAATTTTAGTATTCAGCGGCGAATCCTCCGCTAAGGCGGAGGAGCAGCGTCCCACTGCTTTAAGAGCAGTGTAAAGGAAAAATAAAAATAATAACAGAACGTTATTATCATTTTAATTTTAGTTTTGAGCTTGCAGTTGCAGCCAGGTTAGGTTAACGTGGGGCTGAGCTCCGGTGACCCAGAGGGAGGAGAAGTGCTTGCTGCACCTTAAGTGCGCATGACGGTTTGGCCAGCCATCTTGGGTAGGCCAAACCGTCATGCGCACTTAGCATGTTCTCCACCGGCTGTACTGTACTGGGTGGAGAACATGCAGAGCCTCCCATTCCTGACTGAGCCCCAAACCACAGTGGTCAGACCAATCACGACGCTGTTGTCACGCTGGTGACAGCAGCATCGTGATTGGGTAGGGGAGCCTGGGTTCTTCCTGTTTCCTGTGTTGGAGGAGAGGTAGCAGCTGGCGACCGGCAACCAGCAGGTACGTTTTTTTCCCCTACCAGCCGCCACTGGTCAGAATGCCAAATAGCACCCCACCCCTCTTTACTCTACTACCTTTATTTCACACTCGCATGTTTCTGCTTTCTCCCTTTGCAATGCTTCCATCTTTCTCTTCCCCCTCTTTCCCCTGTGTGTGATTTTCCCTCGCTTTCTCTCTGCACTTGTCCGATGAGGAAGAATAAGTACCAGACCCCAAAAATGAGTACTGGTAGGCCCTACCAGCAACCACCGACTAAAATTAAGCACTCAAGTGGGGAAATCAAACTTACAGGTTTACCAATTACCGTACACGTATACATATTTCTGTCCCTGCTCAAAGTGAGCATGTCATTCTAGAAGAGAATATGTTGCTTACAAACTCCCTTGCTCATTTCGGACCCAGCTCGCATGTGTCTTCCAGCGATACTTTTCTAATCTTATCTTTCTCCAACTCCTGTTCCCATTACTCTTGGCAGCTTACAAAACTCTGTAACCAGTTCACTGACCCTGCAGTTTGTAATGGCGGCAGCCAGCCTGCTGGCGTCTAAGATGGCCGCCCAAACTTTCCATCTTTTAGGAGCCCGTCGTTCTGCGGCGTAGGAACTATGAGAATAAGGACCCTGAAAACTCGTGAGAAATCTCCTTAAAACCAAAAAAAGAACAGCTGCTTCAAACCGGGAATGTATAGTAAACTGGCAGAGTACCGCCGCTTGACAAAACAGAAACACGACCTTTGGCTTACTGATTGACTAAACATCGGCCACAGAATGACAGATGTCTGAGGTTATGTTTGGAAGAGATTGTAAACTTAGATTAGTGAAATCCTGCAGTTACTTATTTCATGACAGATTCGTGAATGTTCAAAAGGTCTGATTTGCAGAAGCATCTAGATAAGCAAAAAAAAGGGGGGTTTGCAATCCCTATGCAATTAGGATTCATATTTTAAATTAAACCATTTTAAATACAGGTGAAAACAGATAAATGCATCAGCTTTTATAAAATGGCCTGGTATATCTACACGAGTTGATTAAACCGATATGTTTTATATACCCGTGAAATACACGGCAAAGCAGGGGCTTTCATTGTAAATCTGTCGGGGCTGAATCCATGCCAGATATTCAACATAGCAACAAGGCATACATTTATGTAAAATCAATGTAAACTGGAACCATTACAAGGTTATCTATAAAATATGTACTGGATCTGGGCTTGGCAAGCTGGTGCAGTGGTTATTTTTTAATGGAAGCAAATGCTACAACAATGATAAGAAGAAAAAAAGAAAACATGCTGCGTGAAGATGAAGGATTTATGCTTACAATAAAAATGTATAAACATTAAACAGTGCACTTAATTTTAATTGAACAGTGAGGGTGCTTCCCAGCAGGCAGGTGTGCGGTGACCTGGTATATAAAACCTTTCTAGTTTTAATGCACATCACAAGAAAATGTTGTTTTTATGGGTACAAAGAACGGGTACGTTTGGATTTGAATTGCTATCAAATGAAGACAGTTTAACTATAAAAGGATGACTAAATAAAACAAATAAGGATAAATAACAGAAAGAAAATAACATAGGCAAAGTACAGTATTGGCCCACCAGCTCTGGCACTGAAGGGGACTTCTTTTCCGGTGGATGTGCACACGTGAGCAGCAAAATTTCCACCACTTATTGTGCAAAAAAGCCAATGCTGAAGTGGGCTGACCATTTATTGGATGCTGTATGCTGCGGTGGGTGTAAACAAAATGTGAGTGACAGCTGAATAAACAAATGGATAAAGAGTGCTGATCCAAAGCTGTAATTTTGTTTGCAAGCATATCTTTTTTATTCATGATCTTTTTATTACATAAGGCCATTAAGACAGCTAAAGCTAAACAATAGAACCACATAACAGGACATTGCTTAATCAGTTATAGTCTAGAGAAGAGGCAAGGCCAAGTAGGCATGGCTTAGAATGCACCGTGTGGGAACTCCTCAGTGGCCACCTAACATCTACAAGGATCCTGCCTTTAGAACGTCAGCACCGTGAGGTCAAAGGGTGCCTGTGAAGTTCTGACGAAGAAGGAGGAGGCAAGCTGACGGGAGAGTAGAGAGTTGTGCCATGGCAAGCTACGCTGATCTAATATGGCAGCCACACAGCGGTACATACCGTGGCTTGAGAGGACAGCACTGCCAGCAGACTGCATGGAGCAAGGCCCGATGGAGCATAAGGAGGCATGCTTGAGCCTTGGGTGTTGGCAGTGAGGGTAGACTTCAACAGATGCTAATTGCTTGCAACGGAACAGTTGGACAAGCTGCCCAGCCCTTTGAAGAGTGTACATGCCACTGAAGACCCACAATGGGAGGTGGGCGGCGCACTCAGACTTTGGCTGTTGGTGGCAAGGCAGGGCATCAACTTCTACCAAGGGACCATGGGAGGAAAATTGGGGAAGCTGCCTGGGTCATGGTGAAGTTTGAACAAAGCAACAGACTGGTAGATGGGGAGTAACCATCACAAGTAGACCCTGGCATGCTCAATGGACACTACAATGCTGCAATAATTTTAAAGCCTTGAAATAAGCAAATTAGATTTCATTCTATTGCAGGCGCAGTGTAGGAATGTCCTAGCAGATGCCCAATCACATTTCTTCGTCTGACCCAAAGAATGCCTAGGCAGAAAAAGACAACTCTGAACACACGATACAGGTGACAGGCAAAACCAGACAGATCAAGCAATGTGAACATCAAAAGTTTAAACACCATTGGATAAACAAATCATCACAAGAATAAGCTAGAATGAAGAAGGAAAGAGCTGTTTCTTTTTTATTTTTTTAAATTTGTTTATTAGGACATCAAATACAAAATAAAAACCAGTGTGACATATATTTTATCCCCTGTATCTTATCCTTTCTCCGTTATTCTGCCTACTGCTACCTCTGACTGGGTCTCTATTTTCCCAGTGTCATCTTAAGGATTTTTGGTTTGGATCCCCCAGAAAGATATATTTCAACTGTAAGTGTGACCCTGTTTTGAAAAGTTTGTTTGACATCATGCAGACTTCAATTAGCAGAAAAATGGGCACAAAAATTCAAGGTTATTATTAACAGGGTCCTCCAAAATATGTCTTTCCCGAGGCCCCAAAAAGCACCACTGGGAAGGAGCAATACCTGTGGGCAGTACCAATATGAAAAAGAGGTCAATGAAAGACCCCACTAATGAAGCTTCACTGAGAGGGGTTTCGATCTCTGCACAACTTTAGATATAGAGATATACCTAATGTAATACCAGAACTGCTGATGAGCAAAATTAACACAGCTTGACCCTAAGACATGTCAACAAGGTAAAATGGCAACCAATGATTTGGACCTGAAGAGTTTTCAGTCAAACTGAATCACAAGTAATGTATGTACTAAATGTATGTAACAGCAGCCAGGCAGGAGGGCCCATATGAACAGTCTAATCCACCACCTTCCATGTTTGCTCAATTCCACATACAGTGGAACTTGGGAGTTTGCTATATGGACTGTATATTTTTTGCGAGACGTGAGACCGTTGTCTCTCCGTCCTTAGGTGAGTTAGTTGGGAATGTTTTTAAGTTGGTGTGTGATGGTATGAGAATGCTGACTCCCTTTTACTGTATGCAGCAGAGATCTACTGAGGTGATAGTTCTCACTGAAGCGCCCCCCAGTAAAAAATAGACTGGGGTCCCTATCCATACCCTGCAAACATGTTTTGCTCCCACCATACATGAATGTAAGTTCCTAACATGGGTCATTGGTAGTACGAACAGTACTAAGAAATATTATAAAATGTACTCCTAATTGAAAAAGTGGGGTTCATGTAGTGTCTTTATAAGAAGCATACCTCACACATAAGGAAGGTATTAATTTGAGGAGGTGGTGGTGTAGAGGACAGCAATACACAAGTATTATACCAGAGACCATCTTATATGGACGAGCCTGGATTACCCAGAGAACGAACAATGGCCAAAGGGATACATATGTACTGGTTGACAGCATGATGGCTAGAACTGAGGTCCTCTTGGCTAGCATATCTACACACAACTACAATCAGGCTCACTTTTGCGACAAATTGACCCCGGTCACGACTAGAATGATGCAATTGCTCATGTTGGTAGAGGTGACTATAATGGTGTATGCAATGTGATTATTAAGGAATCTCATACCCCACTCCCCCACGGCCCCACCTCGGTCGCTTGAACATGCTGAGCATTACAGGATTGGGATCTGACAGACCTTTGAAGGTTGCATAATCCCACAACTAGAGATTATTCCTTTTTTCACACATGCATGATTTACACTGCAAGTATAGATACCTCTGTCATGCAGGATAAGTGTCTTTGCAAAACTGTCTCCAACCACAATTCATTGTTACTTGGGATGGGGTGGGGCAGGTATAGACCTGCTATCCCTGCCTGTTGACTCCAAACTAATGCATTGGAGGACTTCTCATTCAGTGGCACCAACAGGAAGAGATCCTTCAAGGTAGTGATCGGGGACAAGGTATAGATTTGATGTAAGGATTTAGAGAAAGAAATAACTGTACTAGAAAACTGACTTAAACTTCTTGAATTAACTGCTGGATGAGATACAAATGATCATGAAAAGTTTATCCGAAGTAGAGGGAAGAATGGTGCATTGATGGAAAAATTGCAGTGCCGCAGCGATAAGCTATGTGTGGCAGAGTCATGATGTAGGAGACAAGGCAGAGAAAATGTTGCACTGGCTGAGTAAGCCAGAGGGCCCCCATCACTAGTGACAGCGAGGACTGGGACAAAAAGTTTAAGCCCTGTTTTCCGCCCTAAATCCTTCTTCTTCTTATCAGTGATGGACTTTGGAATGGTGTATTAGGAGTCAAGGAGGAAGTTAGACATCTCAAACTTTAAGTTCAGTCAACGAGGAGAGTTGTACTGTCGTTTCAAAGCTTTATTTCTCATTAAGAGATTAGTAAAGTTCTTTTCTTTATTTTTTTGGTCTTTATTTAGTTAGTCCATCAATCAAATATGTTTACAGAAATCTCTTCAAAAAGAATGGTTAGTACAGGCATCCTTATTATAAATATTGCATTAAGCATGTTCCATAAAGGGATAAGTCCCCTGTTCTAAAAATCAAGTTCAGAGCTTTAGATTTTAAGAACCCATGAAGAGTTCAAATTCAATGGAAAAGAGTGAAATCAAAGAAGCATGAAGCTTCAGAACCAAATTAGAGCAGCAGAATTCCCATAAAGAGCAGTTCATAAGAATCAGCTGGATCTCAGTGAATCCAAGTAGGTCAGCATACAGTTGCAGTAGCAAACTGTAAATCAAAATAGCAAAGTAAGGCAGAGAAGAAAAACAGTAGCGGCAGTAATCACAAGTGTCAAAGGTCTGGGTCAGGGCCAATCAATCAAAGAAAAGCTTTGAAGCTACCTAGGAAAATGCACTAATATAAAAATCAAGAAAACATGTTGAAAACATTGTAGCAGGCTTGTTCCTCTACAAACCAATCAGGAGATAGAGTTCTTCGGTAAGCAGGTTCAGCTCCTCTATACCTACAGAAATGCATGCGGATTAAACTTGTTATTGTATGGTTAGCTACAGACAGTCTTGCGTGATGAGATTCTAGAAACATCAGGCACAGTTACGATAGACCTTAAACACAGATCGACCTTCCACATATAAATTTGTTTCACTGCGAAAACAATAAATGACTAATTAAAAGGCAAAATCACTGTTAGGTAATGCATTCTTTTGCTCTATGAATCAATCATTATTGCTTACATGCACAAATTTCTACTCAAACTTCATATAAAACATAAGAAAATAGGAAGTGCATCACATTCAAGAATAAAGCAATACATTTCGTTAAACCGAAAGATTCTGCATTTATGACAGCATCTCTAAGCATGTCATTCTAGGGTCAAGCTTCTAAATCACGTTGTGCACATTTCAGCAATATCGTGTTACCTTCTAGCTGCATCTGGACTTTCTATGGCTTACATGAATAAAAATGATTGCCTACTGCGAATTAGCACATTTCAAATGCTTATCACTTTATGGTACATTTAGCTTACCATGTTAATTAATTTTTGTTCTAATTGACTCTATTAATAGTTTGCATAACAGTTTAGGAGAGACAGTACAAACTAAATATGAAATAAAGCAATTGTTTTAAGACTATTATTTAGATTTGTATACAGAAAAGACAGAGGTTTCTGCTTTACAGCTATAAAACTTTATAGGGTGAGCAGATCTCGACTCCTTGTCCATGAGCAAAGTGGAAGCATTTGAGACCCCACTGATATCCACTCATTGAGAAAGTTAATGTTTGATCTAGCTCAAGGCAAGACCCAGGTGCAAATTGACTGACAGCTGGGGGTTATGTGACTTACATGGATATACTAGTGAAGGAAGTGACCCGATAAGGGTCACCCGGGTCACTCGCGACCACCTCTCAGCCTTCCATACAATTATAGAGTCGGTCAGACAGTAGAGAATACAAACCAAGTATATTTATTCAGATACACTCGACCGGAGCCCAGTCTGCCCAGTCTCTGTGGATTGCTGCAGAGGGACTGACATCAGCAAACATGGTGATACATGATGTACGATTGAGAACCAATGAAGGCACACCCAGACTAGAAATTCCCAGATGGAGGCAGCTACACAAAGAAGGTACAGAAGGATCAGTTTCGATCCTGAGACCGGGCACACACTATCTCTATGCCAAGGCCATTCTGCCTGTGCCCACCGCTGGACTAGTGGGAGCAGGCCTCTATCTAGTGGGAAAGGTATGCTCTAATAAGGACAGTGTATTCCTTAGTGCAGCAAGGCCCAACCTTGGAGAAAACGAAAACTGCCAAAGCTGCTTCTCGCAGAGAGAGAGATTAGTTTTGATCATGGCTCAAAATGGCGGCCAAACATAAAATGGTGCAGCGAATGCTAACTTACGCAGAACAATATACAAGCAACATAGCTAAGAAATTTGTATTCTAACAGACCCTCCTTTTAGCAGAAGCTATGTGTCAAGAAACGTATAACATGTTGCAAGGATAAGAAACATCACTATGAGCTGGTGCTTACATAATCAGTATTTAAAGACACCCTCATCGATCTGCATCTTGCACCATAATCGCAGCACTAGGATCATGAACTGATATTTTCTGTTAAGGGGTGAGAACATTCACACAATAGGTGCAACAAGCCGGGAGACAGTGTATATAGAGGCAACATGTAAAAATAATACTAGCAACCACAACCAAACAGATGAGGATCATCCAACCCCATGTTGTTAGCGTATTCCAAAACCACCCCGACAGAGTCCAAGTACCTGTTTTTTGGTGCATCTCAGCTGATAGCCTATGTAATTTCTGTTTGGCAAATAGACATTGGGAGCGTTTTCAGGTATGTAAACACAACAGCTGCTGCCAATGACGCGATAGGCCCCTCCCCGATCTGCAAGGATGGCATCTAACACCATCCTGTTCTGCAAAGTGACTAATCTCGTAGCCTGGAGCTCAGCAGTGATATTTGTCATTATCCCCGCAGTTATATTGCTAACCCCTTCAACAACTCTTGTTGGCTGGCGAATTTGGAAGCTAATAGCCATAGGACCCCAATAAGGTAGTAGGCCCTTCAAAGCATCCCCAAATTGCTGTGCAGTAGTCTCAGTCTGATCTATATCTTTCGTATCAACAATCCTCTTGACTCTGGACTGGGATGGACTTCTACGTTGCAATTGGTGAATTTGGTGATAGTTAGACAGAGCAACATATACAGGGGGAAGAAGGAAAGAGAGATAGCATTTATCTGACCATCCCCTCGGGAGCCACACGTGAGCTTGTGACCCACAAACGAAATAGACATTATCAGGCAGAATCAAAGGCGGACTATTGTCTTATTCAATTTGTATGTGAAATTACACTTACTCTCACCCACCTTTATCTTCCCTGTCACCTGGACACAAAAACGAGCTGTCGTATTAACCACTGACACAGGTATCGGCTTTTCTTCAGTAAGATTTCGACTCCAGAAGAATTGGAAGCAATCAGAAGTGTTAAACCATTGGAAATCAGTCAATTCCATTCTAAACCACGTGTTGTTCTTTACTTTATGGTACGTGTTCAAACAAGACTTTGAGGACATTATCCCTAGAGTCCCTTGTCCTGCCGGTCCCATGGGGGTAAACCCTTGAAAGAAGCGTATATATTCAATCGCAGTGTGAGAATTATTTGACGTCATATCTAAAGCAGAAAGTTGAAATTTGAAGTATACCAGTCGAAACAATTGAAACCAACCCTCGCAGCTGCCGATATATGACAATGGCAGTGACAACAAATTGTCGCTCTTATGAGTGACTGAAGGGACAACCCACAAACCAAACAATTAGTTGTATTGGAGACATTATGAGCTTGATGCAACATTTGTATAAAAACCTTATTGGTGAAGGACAACCAATGCGCTGCTTTGTGTGGAGACAAAGTGACAAACAACGTGCTCAGGGGGAGTGGGCGTTGTACCAACCAAGGAATGTACAGGATATTTCTCCTCTAGGAACCAGGATATTCCAAGTATTGTTATTAGCGTAATCACAACAAGTAATATGCAAACTATTTTACTCTTTGTTGTCCAATCCTGTGCTAAACGCGTGGGTGCAAATGGTTGTTCCTCCTCATCCATAGGCTGACAAAACGAATGCATTATGAAGCAAGGAAAGGAATGCAATAAAACTAATAGTAAAGGTAAGTGTTCCCAGTGTCCGTCAGAGCCTCACTGGTACAGGCTCCTATTGTTCATCAACGCTGGCGTTCTTGAGCACTGGCGGTGGTGCATGCTCAGTCCTAAGCTCACAATGAATCCCACGTTGATCAGGATAATGTACCCCCCTTCAAGGGAGCACGTTCGATCTATCCTGTCCAATGTCAGAACAGTGCACCAATCTCACATCACCATAAACTAACTCCGTTGGTACTATAGCAAAGTACACCCTGACTTACACAGTCCATCCCTGGCTAATCTGACTTCTCCTTCGGTGCACTGCTCTTCAGTTTAGGGCGCAAATTGTACCTGGTGACCCCAGGCACAGAGGGGTCAACAAACCTTAACAGCTCGAATCTCCAGGGGGACCTCTGCATTCAGCAGTTCATCATTTTCTGCATCCGTTTGGGTCTTAGTGAGCTTAGAGGCACCTTCTCACACTCAGCGTCCCCAATGTCATTCCTCACCCATTGGTTATAGGGCAAGGGCAGAGGCACTCTTTTGCAATGAGTACCATGGATCCAATTCTTTCAGCCAGCGACCTTAATCGCTGTACGTGTAGCTAGAAGGACCTGTTCGTGCCCTTTCCAGCGTGGCTCCAAACCCTTTTTCAACTGAAAATTGCGCACAACGATCCAATCACCAGGCTGGATGTTGTGTCTGGGCCACTTTGGTATATCTGGCAGAGTGTCTCAGACCTGTTGGTGAATAGAACGCAAATTTTCAGTTAACTGGCACAGGTAGTGTGAGAAGTTGGCCTGGTATATGCTGTTCACTAGTTAAAGTGGACACCTTGCACCAGTACAATTCGACTCTTATGGAAGTAGGTTTAAGACAACCTTTAAAGAAAGCTATCCTAGTGGTAGCTGTGGAGAGCAGCCTTCAGGCTAAGTCTTTAGAGGAATGTAAAGCAGCTTGTTTTACCTTATAATCTCTTGAATTACTAAATGAAAGGACACCACACAGGTATATATATCAAATATATATGTATTTATTACTAAACAACTCTCTACTAATCTCTTTATGAGATTAGAAGGCAGGAACATATGCACAATCAATGTTTCACAATAAGTTAAGCACAAATATGGCTGGGGCCCTAGGGGCGTACCAGACCATATACTAAAAAAGAGACTTAAGAATAACGACTTGCAAAGGGACAAGGCCTAGGGCCTTCAGAAGCGCTGGGGCCTCACGAAACCACCCAAGGCAGGTAAGTAAAGGACCCACGGGAGACACATGCAGTGTGAGAACACAGCCGCGAATCCCTATTGACTTCAATGGAGGAAGTCGTGATTGGAAATTAAGAGTTTAAGGATACTTCGGGAGAGTCTACAAGCAAGTCACTTACAGGGTAAGTAGTTCTAGAGCCAACACCCACAGGAGCACTGCAGTGCTGGAGTTACCTCACCCAGGGAAGCCGGGTGCATAGGTGTCTTTTGGTGTCGGGTCGCGGCGTCGTTTTCAATGGGAGCCAATGAAGACATGCTGCTTGTGAAGACAGGAGAAGTGTCCGGTGGAATCCAAGGCTGGATTCTGAAGAAGGAAGACCTGGAAACAGAGGGGACAGTGTTCAAAGTCACTTGGCAGTGACCCGGGGCAAGGAAGATGGATGCCCACAGTCATCGGGTGATTTCAGGTGATCCATGGGTGTCTTGGCTCTTCAGCCATGAGGTCCAGGAGGCGTTGATGATGACCAGGAGCTGGATTCGGCGTGTCCCACAAAGTCTGCAGCTTACTGCGGTGTCAGTGACCAGATTGGAGCCAACAAGCCTTGGTAACAGCAAGTCTTGTGGAAAGGACAAAAAATCAGCGGTGCAGACCAGCAAGTTCTGAGGGACTCACCCAGCGAGGGTAAGTTAGGGCAGGCCTGGAGCAACCAGGGGAGCCCTTTGGAACTGCAGAAAAGTCTTCAGGGGACCCACAAGCCAACCGGCAAGGGATCGCAAAGATGCCTCAGGAGGATCCACTCAACAGGGGCCCACGGTCACTCGGAACGGGGTAGGCCTCTGATCTTCGAAGGGATTCCTGCTAGAGGCTTGCACAGGTTTGTAGAATGTTGTGAAGGGGTTGCACTCGAAAATAGTGCACGGTACCCAGGGATTGCGGTTCCTCGTCACTCGTGGGGTCCACTTGCCTCAGCGTCGCTGGGGACTCATGATGGCCTTGGAGAAGTCAGGAAAACCTCTTCCTTGGCTGCAGGGACTTCGGGCTCCGGCGGGAGCGATGGAGTTTGCGGCCATTGATTGCAGTTTTTGGTGCCTGCCAAGCAGGTGAGTCACTCCTTGACTCCAAGGGAGATTCATCCGTCTTCCAGAGGTAGTGGAACGTCGAAGGTCTGGGATTCGTTTTCAGAGCATCGTCCAGGGGTATCTAGTTTGCAATGGCAAGGTTTCCCTAACTTATACTGAAAGGAAGGGAGGGACTAGCTCTATGACCCCACCTATTGGAGGGTCAGGGGAGTGGGTGGCTACACCCACTTACCTTTGTCCAGTTTTGCGCCAGAGCAGGGGCAGGTAGCCCCTGAGCCGGTTTGAACTGGTGTATGCACAGAGGAGCCTACTGCTCCCCCAGTGCAGGACTTCAAAGCACTCTAGGAGTGCACCCACCCAGCCCCAATACACTAAACCCTGTCTGGGAGGTGGTCACACCTCCCTGTGATAGGATACCTATTGTTGGGCCTCCTCCACTGCGAGTTTCGGTCATCAGCAGGAGGGAAGCCCAGTGTCTGTGACTTCAGGATTCTACGTGTTTCCACAGGAGGTACATGTCTATCCCTCTAGAAGGGTGGGATCATACTCTCACACCAGTTACTGGTGTGGGGGTATGATTCCAAAGCGTTTGACACCAAACACAACATGTTTTGATGCAGCCATTACAAAGTTAGCATTTACCGCGAGGTTATAATGCACTTAAAAGTATATGGTTTGACCGCATTCACAAACAGCCCCCGAGAATGGACTTTGAGAGCTGCAGAGGGGCCCTGCTCAGGCAGAGGCACCCCCTCACATGGAAACCAAGCACCCTGCCCTCAGGATTGATAGGGCCTGCCTTAGGGGTGACTGATAGGTTTAAATGTGTGTGCAGGAGAGCTATAGTGAACCTATATCTCAGTGAGGAGTGCTAGCACTACCTCACCCAGGCTGCAGTAGCAGGCCTGTGGTGTCCGATTTCGTCTGCTTCCCAGGGGTGGCATAATACATGCTTCAGCCCCTGGTAGGCCTGTGAAGTACCTATGCCCTTGGTACCTAAGGTACCATATACTAGGGACTCATAAGGCACCACAGTATCCAATCACTAGTGCACCTAATATGCACTCCATGTTGTTTAGAGAGAACAGAGAGGCTGGGGCCCTGATTAGCAGCCAGACTATAGCCAGAAACCAGTGTAAACATCAGAAATAAAGTGGGGGCAACATAAGAGGCAGATCCTACTCTCCTACAGGTAGTCTATTAACAATGGTTATTCAATATCTGAGAACCTACGGGGACGCGGGACGCCCCTGACATTTGCCGGGCATCCAAACACGAACTTGTATGGTGACAATCCTGTTCTGGAGTGTGCTGTTGTTCTTGTTGACAAAAGAGCTAATGGTAAAGCATCTGGCCACTGTAATCCTGTTATCTCCTGAATCTTTGCCAAGGTTTGTGAGTACCATTGTACTTCTCAACCAAAACTGCTGACTGCGGGTGGTTTGCAGCATGAAACTTCTGTTTCATGTGCAAACCGTCACAAATTAACTGAATGATCTTAGCATTAATATGACTTCCGTTATCACTCCAGATCAAACGGGGCAACCCGAAATGAGGAAAGAACTCCATCAGGAGTACCTTTGCAGTCGTAACAGCTGTATTGTCTTTAGTGGGGTAAGCCTCAACCCATTTACTGAGGCACAGACAACCAGCAACACATGCTTCAATTTATTGACCCTGTCCAATTCAATACAATGTAACTGAAGGACCTCAAAGGGGAAAGTAGATGGTGCAAAATTACCGGGTGGTGTAGGGCTACCCTTTCCAGGATTAGGCATCATGCACACCATGCAGTACTTCACTAAGTGTGCGGCCGTTTTGGAAATGTGGTTGTTCTGCCACACAGGGTTTAACACCTTGCAAATACCCTTAGCACTGATCTGGACTGGGCAATGGGCCGTTGTGACTACAGGAAGAACATATGCATCCGGCAACATCCATCTCTGCTTTCCTGATTTATCAATCCAACATCCCTCATCATTTAACTGTGCTGTACTTTCTTGACACATTTCTAATTCCTCTACTGTGGCCTCGCTTTGTAGCTCCTTCACATTTTCAAGTATATCCTCATACATGGTGACCTCGGGCACCCACCTCGCGGGACCTGCTACAAACATTCTTTTTATCCTAGTCCAGGCTGTTTCCTTAGCTGTCTGATCTGCAAAAGCGTTCCCTTTACCTACATCTTCAGTAACTTTTCAATGGGTGCTACACTTTACTATTCGTCGTGAAGGAACAATCCAACCCCAGCTCCAACGCCAACGACATCCTGCCGTCGCAAGCCCTGTGCGACTCCCTCGCCACCTTCTTCCACCGCAAGATCGCCAATATCCATGATAGCTTCAAACCCCGGATGACCCTAACAGGCCCCAACACGCCGGAACCACCACACCCCACCGACTACGACCCCCTGACAACCTGGGCCAACATGAGCATCGAAGACACAATCAAGACCATGGGCACAATCCACTCCGGCTCGCCGTCTGACCCTTTTCCACACCACATCTTCAACAAAGCCGGCAGCTCCATCGCACCCCACCTACGCAACATCATCAACCTCTCCTTCGAGACCGCGACCTTCCCTGAAAGCTGGAAACACGCCGAGATCAACGCCCTACTGCAGAAACCCAAGGCGGACCCGAGCGAACTGAAAAACCTCCGGCCCATCTACCTGCTTCTTTTCCCAGCTAAAGTCATCGAGAAAATAGTCAACATCCAGCTCACCCGCCACCTCGAAGACAACTGCATTCTGGACCCCTCACAGTCAGGATTCCGCAGCAACCACAGCACCGAGACTGCCCTCAGCGCCGCCACAGACGACATCAGGATCCTACTGGACAACGGCGAGACGGCGGCCCTCATCCTTCTGGACCTCTCCGCCGCCTTCGACACCGTCTGCCACCGCACACTATGCACACGACTCCACGACGTAGGGATCCGAGACAAGGCCCTGGACTGGACCTCCTCCTTCCTCTCCGGCAGAACCCAGAGAGTCCGTCTCCCCCCATTCGGATCCGAAGCCTCCGAGATCATCTGCGGCGTACCGCAGGGATCCTCCCTCAGCCCGACGCTGTTCAACGTCTACATGGTGCCTCTCGCACGCATCGCCCGACATCACGATCTCAACATAATCTCCTACGCCGACGACATGCAACTGATCCTCTCCCTCACCAAAGACCCCCTCACCGCCAAATCCAACCTCCACCAGGGAATGAAGGCCATCGCCGACTGGATGGAGGATAGCCGCCTTAAGCTGAACACAGACAAGACGGAGATCCTCATCCTCGGGCCCAACCCCTCAGCATGGGATGACTCCTGGTGGCCCGCATCGCTTGGGACACCCCCTGCACCCACCACCCACGCACGCAACCTGGGAGTCATCCTCGACTCGAAACTCACCATGACCAAACAAGTCAACGCTGTCTCCTCCACCTGCTTCAACACCCTCCGTATGCTCCGCAAGATCTACAGATGGATCCCAACAGACACAAGGAAAACAGTCACCCAGGCCCTAGTCAGCAGCAGACTTGACTACGGAAACGCCCTCTATGCCGGAGCTCCGACCAAGCTCATCAACAGACTGCAAAGAATCCAGAATGCCTCTGCATGCCTAATCCTCGACGTCCCGCGCCGCGACCACATCACCCCCCACCTGAGGAACCTGCACTGGCTCCCTGTCGACAAAAGAATCTCCTTCAAGCTCCTGATCCACGCACACAAGGTACTCCACAAGACCGCCCCAGCCTATCTCAACAGTCGACTCTCCTTCTACGTACCCAACAGGAAACTCCGCTCCGCATCCGTAGAACCACAGCCGGAGGCAAATCCTTCTCCCACCGCGCCGCCAAGACCTGGAACACCCTCCCCCTCATCCTACTACAAACCGAAGACCTTCTAACCTTCAGGAGACAACTCAAGACCTGGCTGTTCGACCAGTAGCAACAGCAGCCCCCCCCACCCTCAGCGCCTTGAAACCCTTGCGGGTATGTAGTGCGCTTTACAAATTATTTGATTGATTGATTGACTATTGCCAATTTCTTAGGGAGTGTCAAAGCAGACAGATGCCTATATAAAGGATGACCTTGCTGGATCTTTGTACCATGCAAAGTAAGGAACCCTCCCTCTGCCCAGAGTTGCCCGAAATTCTGGGCGACTCCAAAGGCGTACTGGCTGTCAGTATAAATGTTAACCACCAGTCCCTCACTCAGTTTGTAGGCTCATATTAGCGCAACGAGCTCTGCAGCTTGGGCCAACTGATAGGGAACTTGTGATGTCTCAACTACCGTACACAGCATAGTAATAGCATATGCAGCAGTTGTAGTGCCATCTGGTAATTTAAAGTAAGAGCCACCGACATATAGTTCCCCTTGAGGGTCAGATAAGGGAACATCAGTCAAGTCTACCTGTCCTTTCGTCTCTTCTTCGGTTCAGAAGATAGAATCATGTATGTCAATCTCCTCATTCTCAGAAGGGAGGGGTAGTAACGTGGCTGGTTTCAGAGTGGCACATCGTTTGATCGTAATATGTTTGGTAAACAGCGTTAATTCATAACCTGTTAGACGTGCACTTTTGAGGTGCTGTGTCTTTGTCTTATTCAAAAGTGTATCCCCCAGCATGGGGTACCATGACTGTGAGGTCAGTATCAAGTACGAGTCCAGCTGATTGCCTTATCGAGACAGCCACTGCCGCGACCGCTCTTAGACAGCTTGGGAGGGCTTGTGCGACTGGATCAGGCACAGCAGAGAAGTAAGCACACAACCGTTGCTTATCTCCAAATTTTTGTGTTAAAACAGAAAGAGCGCAACCAGCCATCTCATGGACATACAACACAAACTGTTTAATATAGTCAGGGGTGCCGAGTACTGGAGCCGAACAAAGCGCAATTTTCAATTGCTCAAAAGACTGCTGACATTCAGGCGTCCAGGGCATGGGTTCATGCACATCTTTTAATGTTAGAGCAAGCAGTGGCTTGATGAACAGCGAATAGCTAGGTATCCACTGCCTGTAATAGGAAGTGATACCTATCAAAGTGTGCACATCTTTCTGAGTTTGCGGAACGGTCATTTTAACAATAGTACTGATGCGCTCAGGGGTCAATCTCCTACCCTCCTTCGACAGTAGGTGACCTAAGTAGGTGACCTCCTGTCGACAATACTGAAATTTGGAAAGGGATACTTAATGGCCATGCTGAGCTAAATGCAACAACAATTTAACTGTACCGTCTCTGCAACCTTGTTCTGTATCCCAGGCGATGAGCAACTCATCGACATACTGAAGCAATACATTACCTCCAGGAAGCGACAAGGAATCCAGCTGACCTTTCAATGTCTGACTATAGATACTCGGACTCTCTGTATAGCCTTGAGGAGTGTGACAGAATCTAAAGCTTCTACCAGCTAGGGTGAACCCAAACAGATACCTGCTATCAAGATGAATGGGAATACTGAAGAACGCGTTTTTCAAATCAATGAAAGAAAAGAATGTGGCAGAAAAGGAATCATTGTCAAAAGAGTGGTAATGTCAGGAACCACCAGAAACTGGGGAATCACTATTTTATTAACTTCACGCAAGTCAATCACAAAGCGACAAACGTTTGCATGATCATCAGAGGAACCCGAAGGTTTCCATTTGAGAATGGGAAGTATAGGCCTATTACAAATATTAGCAGTCATCTCCTCGACCACTCCTTTCTCAATCAAGTCCTGTACAATTTGCAATAACGCTCGCTCACCTGCCTGCTTTATTTTATACTGAGGGATACGAGGTAAAATAGCATTGTCTTTAACTTGGATCGAAACCGGCGATATCTGTAACAGTCCCACATCTGTGTCACCTGTCGCCCAGAGAGTGGGCAGTACATCTTTAAACTCTGCAGGAAGAGGCGCATCTTTGGACAGGCATTGCGTAGCGCGCACTACATCCGGGCCCATTGTCATGTAAACACCCGCCGGGGAGCAGTAAATTGTACCATGCAATTTCTTCAACAAGTCCAAACCCATCAGATTTTCTCCACAATTGGACGTCAAGAAGAATGGTGAACCACAGTGAAAGGACCATTAGTCAACACAAGGGGTTTTGAAATGGGGCTCACAACCGGTACACCAGAAAAACCTACTGAAACATTATTATGGCCAGACAGAGCTGCCCCAGGGACCAAGGAAAGAGAAATAGAACTGTTCATTGCACCTGTATCCACCAAAACCTCCTTAGCCCAGCCATGCACATCCGCACTAACATATGAACCATGTTGATCTACAGGTATCAGAACTGGTACCTCACTCTGTCCCTGGCTGTCCTAGCTGTAAGACATCTATGTCACCTCATCTGTGTCATAATCATCATGATAATGCTGTCCCCTCCGAGGGTCATCAAAGTAATTTTGATCAGCACGACCCTGTGAGGCCTCATTATTCTGAGCCCTGTCCGGACCTCCAGCTCCACGACCCCGTACACGAGAACTTCATCCTCTCAAGACTGCCACCTTCTGCAAAATCACGGGACACTCGCTATGCCAGTGTCCCTCCTCTTTACAATATGCACACTGATTCAGCCCTAAAGGCGTGGTATTTGGTGGCCTGCTAGTGCGTGGAAGCTGTCTGGCCAAACCACCACGTCCTCTACCGTTCCCCCTAGAAGCCTGCTGCAACAACACCTTCATCTTTAAATCCTTGTGGTTTTTCTCCGTCCTCTCCTTATCCTCATTTTCCCTATGTTCATAATACTACGCCATATTCACAATAACAGAAGGGGAAGATTTGGACCAGGTGCTCTCGGAAGCTTGCAATCGGGTCGCAATCTCAGAAAGCAAATTGGAAACAAATCTATTAACAAACAATCGAACACCACCTTCGATCGACAAATCCTGTCCACTATAATCTAGAAACACATCCTAAATCTGAGTGAAAAAGCAGACACACTCTCATCTTTCTTCTGACGACAAGCCGATAACTTGTCCAAATCAACTTTTCTCGGAGGGATAAAAGAATGCATATACGTAATGATAGGCCGGGCAAAGCAAGTATCTCTGGTCTAGGCTTATCACCTGGCTTCCGTTCCTGATCACATACTTTAATTTGATCCCAGGTACCACCCAATTCTGCAGCATGATCTTGAGTGTGTACTTGTCTCCAAATATCAACCGAAACTAGTAAGCCAAAAAATGTCTCAATATCAGCAAGTGTCATCACTGCTGAAGAGGCAGCTTCAGTCAATTCTTTATAATAAGCAGTTGTATTCTTCCTAGGATCAGGTAACTGAGTCTTAAAAGACAAGACTTCACTCCTTTTCCATGGAGTATAAACCCATTGTTCTTGGAAACGGGCCGCTGCCCCTGGTCTAGTGACAACATTGTGCTGATCCCTTAGCTCTGGTATTTCAGGGTGATAGATAGGATGAACCTCCTGCATTGGAAACTGAGATACCGGGGTGGGAATCTTCTCAAGCAGTCTACCCCGATAAGCAACCAACGTCGCAACATTACCAAAAACTTGACCAGGCGCCATATCAGTAACATATACATCATCCTTAATATCATATAGAATCTCCGGTGCTGCATCATTGAAGCACTGCTCCCAAAGACCGATCAAGGTAGCAGACGTATGCTTAAGGGCATGCTGTTGTACAAAAGGCTCATAATTTTTCATCACACTCCACAAATCTTCCGTACCATACATTGGGTTTTGGGCCCACTGTGCAGCCTGATTAGCCACTACATTTTTCTCTGCATTTCCCATCTCCGATCGCACATACGGACCCATTTGCTCTTTAAACTTGTCCAGTCTCTATTCTCAAATCCATGTACTAGTGTCCCACTACTCTGTAATGTCAGGGGATGGAAGAACACAGTGGGAGAAGCAACAGAGTAGCAGGCACTAACGTTGCTGCCGGCTTCGTCGCAGGTGTTAGAGCTGGCGAAAGGGACGCCGAAGCAATAGGTGTTGCAAGAGTACTAATAGACATAGTTGCCACAGACGGTGAGGACAAAGAAAGGACAGGAGGTGCCGTGGTCAAGGCAGTCCGATCAACAGTAACAGAAGCAGAAACAGCAGAGACAGAAGAACCAGGTAGCTGGGGCTGTGAGGGAAGAGCAGGATACATCCTCTGCGGGGCATATGGAGGTGGGGGTCGAGTATCTAACAATTGTTCCACAAACATATCATTTTCTTCTTGGGTCACATAAGATTTATCAATATTCAATCAAAACCTCCTATCTTCACGTTCAATACCTGTCTCTTGTTTCTCTCTATCATGTGCTACAGCTCTTCGAGTCAATGTTTGCATTCTCCCCTTCCAGGCCTCTTTCTCTGCTTTCATTCGCCTCTGTTTAGCCTCCTTTTGCCATGTTCGAAGAGAATCAAACATAGACTGCCTACTTCTTCTTGCAAACAACTTCTCCTGGAAAAAAACATTTTTTGTTCATCAAAAGTGCCTATCAATGGCCACTGCAACTCGGCATTTGTCCCTTGTATATTTGTGTCATAGTGTACTAAACATAATAGGGCCAAGGCCATGCTTCACATACATATCAAACTTCAGAGTGCCTTCCGGAGGCGCTGGCTGACTTTCTTCCAATCAAGCATCTGCAGAGCAACAACGACAACAAGAAACCAGGAATCGGCTATTTCCAGGGATTTTCAAAAGTGAACCAAATTTGTTATGTTGCCTGGCAAAGTGTTCGCAAACACTTTATACCATAATCGGTCCTCAGACCGTGCCAAATACAAACCAAAATGGTACCATATCCACAAAGAACCAAAACACACTCACCTGGGGCACACAGGTCAATCAAATTTATTCTCCACTGCCGACTCTTTGGACCAAACGGTCAGATCCAAGGGTGTCGCCGTTCAGGACCCCAGTCGAGAAGACCGCTGATCGAGGCACCGTCTGGTGGGACAGAAGGGGCAGCTGCGAGTTCAGGAACTCTCTTGTGCAGGGATCCCTGATCCGTCCATTTGACCTGACGGCGGCCTCGATCTCCCCACCTGTCCTTAGGAGGGGATGGGCCACTTGCCCGATGGAGTCCCTGTTCGGGCGCCAACTGAAGGAAGTGACCCGATTGGGGTCACCCGGGTAACTTGCGACCACCTCTCAGCCTTCCATACAATTGAAGAGTCGGTCATACAATAGAGAATACAAACCAAGTATATTTGATAAGATACACTTGAGCAGAGCCCAGTCTGCCCAGTCTCTGTGGATTGCTGCAGAGGGACTGACATCAGCAAACATGGTGATACATTATGTATGATTCAGAACCAATGAAGGCATGCCCAGACTGGAAATTTCCAGATGGAGGAAGCTACACAAAGAAGGTACAGAAGGAAAAGGTTTGATCCTGAGACCGGGCACACACTATCTCTATGCCAATGTAGTTCTGCCCATGCTCACCGCTGGACTAGTGGGAGCAGGCCTCTATCTAGTGGGAAAGGTATGTGCTAATAAGAACAGTGTATTCATTAGTACAGCAAGGCCCAACCTTGGAGAAAACAAAAACTACCAAAGCTGCTTCTTGCAGAGAGATAGATGAGTTTCGATCATGGGTCAAAATGGCGGCCAAACATAAAATGGTGCCACGAATGCTAACTTACGCAGAACAATATACAAGTAACACAGCTAAGACATTTTTATTCTAACACTAGCTCCAAGACTGGCAGATGTGTACATGGCTGCATTAGAGAAATAAGTTTTGCCTGCTTTAACCAAAGAAGCACAGATGGTTCTGCTGACAAAACCTAGACGGGATAGAACATTGTATTGGCTATTGTCAATCCTTAACATCGACCACAAGATCCTCACCAAAGTTTTAACAAATCAAATCAGAGGTTCTCTTGCCAACAGTTATTCACCCTGATTAAAACACACTTCTTCCAGGACTAAGACATCCTCGATTATCAGACGACTGTTTCATATCCTGGAGAACACTCCATGAGCTATACCTCGATCCTCTCACCCTTGGTATTTACCCTGGCATTGTAGCCTGTAGCCAATATCATGCAAAACGATGACAAGGATAAGGGTATCCATGTAAATGACACAACTCGTATTATATTGTTATATGAGAATGAGATACTGCTTTATGTGTAAGAGACAGTAGATCTGGCCTCAGCATTGAATGCCATGAATGCTGCCGGAGAAGTATCGGAATTACAAGCAAATTGGTCTAGTTCTTTGTGTCTCCTGATATACCTGATCTCTAGAGTCCTGTCATGACGGTCAGTAAGCATAACCTCTGATGGGAGGATGACAATGGTTGCTATTTAGGGGTCCAGGTATACTCCACCGGACACTGTAGATGGCAATGCAGAAAGAGTAATGATGAGCTGTTGCACTGGGCACAGAACAAAGGACGGGATGAGAGGTAATGTTTCACATGTATTTATTTCAAGAGAGAATTCAACATATGCAGCCTTGACAGTCCTATGTGCAGTCCGCTTCAGTCAGTGTCCAGACAAGTTGCAGGGGAGCAGTTACGTCCTCCTAAAATCCTCATGTTTCCTGGGTTTTAGAGGAGAAAAACAAACAAAGAAAATACCATAAGGCTGGGTCCCACTCGTACAACAGAAGTAATCATGGAAGGGAGTGTGGGGAATAACACCCGCGTTCCACCACCAGTGATGCGCGTGCGGCGCTTTAACCTCTGCACAGCTTACGGCTCGCAGCATTTTTTTGTTCCCTTCTCTCCTCCCCATTCTTCCGAGGGGTCCTCCCACCTCGGGTACCCTTCCCCCAAACAGTACAGATACAATCACGTACCTCTTGGAGCCACGCTCCTCCGGGAACGTGGCTGGCGTGGGCGCAGTGCCGTATAGGGTCCGGCTCCCTCTCTACGATGGCGGAGTTACCCTCCGATACCTCCAGGGTGTCTCCTCGTGGCAGCAAGGGTTCCACTCATGAGGCTTCAGGCGGCTCCAAATCTATTCCGGTCCTGCAGCGGGGCTCTTCGGCATCCTTAGTCTGGGCTGGCCTCGTTTTCACCTCCTCTGCCGTCCCAAACTCATTGCTGATTGGTGCATGTGACCAGGTCACATGGGCTGGTGACGAATCCCGGATATCCCCAGCATTAAAGGGGTAGTGCAGATTCTGGAGATCGAGACCGGGGGTAGACTGAAAATAGAGGAGATATGAAAGGGAAACAGGTCTGTATCATCTCCTCTGTGAATATCATAGGCAGGTGCTTCGAGACCCACCCTCACCCCAGATCGTTCCCGCTCGGTAACAGGGGAACACGGGAGAGGAAGTCCGCATTCCCGTTGTCAACACCCCTGCGGTGCCTGACATCGAAGGAAAAGGGCTGCAAAGGGAGGAACCATCGCAGGACCAGGGGGTTGTTACCCTTATTATGGCTCATCCAGAGCAAAGGAGCGTGGTCCGTGTACAAGAGAAAATGATAGCCACCCAGATAATAACGGAGCTTGTCCACGGCCCCCTTGATGGCAAGACATTCCTTTTCCATTACTGGGTACTGTTGTTCTCGGGGAAACAGCTTACGGCTGATAAACAGCACCAGATGGTCAATACCCTCTTCTGATGCTTGGGATAACACGGCTCCAAGGCAGTTCTCAGAGACGTCAGTTTGGAGGATGAACTGTTTGGAAAAGTAAGGGTATCTCAGTATGGGACTGGAGGCGATGGCAGTTTTCAAGTCCTAGAATGCTTGTATGGCCTAAGGGGGTAGATTCAGGAGCTCTCTGGTCTTCACTTGGTTCTTAAGGAGGTCTGTCAAGGGGCTTGCTATGTCTGAATATCTGGGGATGAATCTCCTGTAGTAACCTAGTAACCCGAGGAAGGCCCTGACTTCTTTCTTGGTGGATGGGAAGGGGGTGTTTATGATAGCCTTAATGTTTTCTTGTTGCGGCTCATTGCCCCCATTTACAAGTAGATAGCCCAGATATCTAACTTTTTGGAACCAAACCCGGGACTTCTTGGCATTGATGTGAAGGCCTGCCTGCTTCAGTGCCTGAAACACCTGTTGACAGTGATCTAGATGTAGGTCCCATGTAGGACTATAGATGACGATGTCGTCCAGATATGCGGACAAATACCCTTGATGTTCCGAGAGCACCTTGTTCATGAGTCTTTGGAACGTTGCAGGTGCCCCGTGGAGACCAAAGGGTAAGACTGTAAACTCATAGAGACCTGTAGGAGTGGAAAAAGCAGTCTTTTCCTTGTCTTGGGCTCTGAGGGGCCCCTGCCAATACCCTTTGGTAAGGTCCAGGGTGGTTATGTAGTGTGCGTCACCGAGTTTCTCAATAAGTTTGTCGACCCAGGGTAATGGGTAGGGTAGAGATGGTGTTAACAGCCAGGATGTCTATGCAAAACCAGATGGATCCGTCTGGTTTTGGTACTAGGACTATAGGAGAAGACCATTCGCTTTGGGAGGGTCTTATCACCCCCATGGCCAGCATACTATCGACCTCTTTTCCAATGGCTTCTCTTCGGGCTACGGGTATACTATATGGCCTTAGTTTGACGGTTTTCCCGGGAGGAGTGGGGATTGAGTGTTCTACCATGGTTGTTTTTCCAGGGAGGCCGGAAAACAGGGAAGAAAAAGGCAACAGGGTGGTGTGTAGGGCCTCTGTTGGACTGTTGGACAGGGCATAGTTTACTACTAATTGATCTAGGGTAGTATCCTTTTCCAGCAAGGGGATAGGGAGCTGCACAGTCTGAGGTATGGGACCCAACCATTTTTTTTAGGAGGTTAATATGGTACATTTGGGACCTTTTTGGCATGAGTTGTATCAGGTAGGAGGTCAGGCCAATCTTTTTGATGATACGAAAGGGTCCTTTCCACTCGGATCGAACTTTGGGCAGACTGGATGGTAGGAGCACCAGTACCCAATCCCCCACATTCAGGTGTTGCCATTTTTTTCCTTTGTCGTAGAAGAGCTGTTGTTTATTTTGGGCTTTTTCTAGGTTCGCATCAGCGAAGTCTCTCAATTTGTGTATTCGGGTGCGTAAGGCCAAGGTATAGTCAAGAAAAGACCGTGTCTCCTCTTGTTTCTCCTGTTCCCATGCCTCTTTGGTGATTTCTAGAAGATCCCGGGGGCATCTCCCGTAAAGAGGCTCGAAAGGTGAACAACCCAAACTGGTTTGTGTTTGGCTTCTTATCACAAAAAGGGCAAGGGGAAGGAGCGTGTCTCAGTCCCGATCCTCGACCGTGAGCATTTTTTTAAGTGACCGTTTCAGAGTGGCATTATAGCGTTCACACAGACCATCGGTTTGCGGGTGGTATACCGAGGTTTTGATATGCGAGATGTTAAGTCGCTCACAGATTTGGTTCATCAACCGAGAGACAAAAGGAGTCCCTTGGTCTGTGAGAATTTCTTTAGGGAAACCTAAGCATGAAAACAGTTTGAGGAGTTTGTCACTGATATTAGTGGTTGTGGGGGCCCGTAGGGGGAAAGCTTTGGGATAACGAGTAGCATAGTCTACTATGACTAATGCATACTGACTGCCCTTCTTAGTGCGAGGGAGTGGGCCTATAAGGTCCATCCCTAAGCGTTCAAATGGTTTTCCGATAATCGGGAGGGGCTGGAGTGGGACGGCAGGAGGCCTGTAAGGGTTCTTTCGCTGTCAGACCTCGCACTCCTAACAATACTTGGTGATATGTGAGTATATACCTGGCCAATAAAAGTGTTGTAATATCATGTCTGTGGTTTTTTGTGCGCCTCTGTGTCCTGCAAGTAAGTGTGTATGTGCAAAAAACAGGATCTGCTCCCGGAAGGCCTGGGGTACCAATAGTTGTGAGGAGACCCCAGGGTTACCTGTCCTGTACAGAAGGCCGTTCTATATATGGAGGAAGGGACAGACAGGACAGGGTGAAGTAGCTGACTGACGGGCATGAGTACAAGCGGGTTGGAGGGTGGGATCATGCTCTTGGTTGTACTTAAAACTTTTATCAGAGAGCCAGGGGGCTTCGGTTAGGAGAGAAGGCTGTTCTTGGGGTTGGGGTCTGGAGGGGTGTATGTTGACCCTAAAAAGGTGTAGAAACAAAGGATTATCCAGGCCTAAGATCAGTTGTTCAGGGAGATTGGGCAATACCCCTAATCTAGCATGTAAGATTCTACCATCCAAGGGAGTAATGGGGAGTTGTACAACAGGGTAGATGCGGACATCCCCATGAGCGCACCTTATGGGTATACGTTCCCCTGTCAAAAGAGCCGAAGGGCTTACCAAGGACTCAAGGATGACCGACTGACAGCACCCTGAGTCCAGTAACGCTTTTACCTTCCTCCCCTCCACCTGCACACTTACATAGAAACATGGCCCCATCTCCTCGGTATATAGGACAGAACGTGGTATGCAGCTAACATCCATTGGTTCTTCTGTTGTTTTTTTGTGGGGGCAGAACCGGGCAATGTGGCCCCACTCCCCGCTTTCAAAGCACTGGGGACCCTTCGGGGTGAGGGGGTCAGGTCGGAAGTGAGGTCGGTGAGGTTCTGAGGAGGGTTTAGGTGGTTTTCTCTCGGTTTGTGTGAGGGTATGGCTAAACGAGCCTGGTCGCTTTCTCCTGCTACTGAACGGGGTTGGATCCTTGCAAGCGTGGTGGCCATGTCTACGGCTTGATCCACTGTTAGATGCAGGTGTTGTTTCAGCCACCGCTGTGTGGAGTATGGCAAGGACTCTAAGTATTGTTCCAGGTAGATCAGTTCCATGATCTCTTCTTTAGTGTGCTTGTGACGTTTGAGCCACTTATCGGCAGTGGCCTTGAGCTTGAAATACAATGTCCTGGGGTTGTCCCCCGGCATTCCTCTCTCCTTCCTGAAGTGAACCCGATAGGCTTCAGGGTCCATGCCCAGGTGGTTCAGGATAACCCCCTTTATTTCTGCATAGGGGTGTTCCCTGAGGGATTGGCCACCCGATACGCGGCCTGTGCTTCTCCCAGTAATAGGGGGGCCAAAAAGAAAGGCCACTTGGCTTCTGGCCAAGCGCAGGTATGAGCGCCCCTCTCAAAGTTCATTAGGAAGGCGTCTGGGTCCTTGCAAGGGAGAACCGTCTGTACGGCTATGTTGAGGCCAGCGCTTTGGATATTGGGTCTAGTTTGGATCTGGGATGTCAGCTGTAGTTGATCAACTGCAACCTTCTGGATGCAGTCCACCTGTTGACTCATGGAGTCTTTAAACATATCCCTGTCTGCCTGGGCCGACGCCATCTGTGTCTCCAGCGCCCATTCTAATTTCTGTTGTCCAGCAATCAGTTGCTGGATTAGGTTCCCCATACTGACTCTATGGAGCTAGTCTCCCCGGCATCTCCACCACGTGTTGCGCTGGGCACAGAACAAAGGACAGGATGAGAGGTAATGTTTCACATGTATTTATTTCAAGGGAGAATTCAGCATATGCCGCCTTGACAGTCCTATGTGCAGTCCGCTTCATTCAGTGTCCAGACAAGTTGCAGGGGAGCAGTTACGTCCTCCTAGGATCCTCACGTTACCCGGGTTTTAGAGGAGAAAAACAAACAAAGAAAATACCATAAGGCTGGGTCCCACTCGTACAACAGAAGTAATTAGGGAAGGGAGTGTGGGGAATAACAGCCGCGTTCCACCACCAGTGATGCGCATGCGGCGCTTTAAACCTCTTCACAGCTTACGGCTCGCAGCGTTTTTCTGTTCCCAACTGTCTTCCCCTCACTTCCAAGGGGGCCTCCCACCTCGGGTACCCTTCCCCCAAATGGCACGAATATGATCACGTACCTCTTGGAGCCACGCTCCTCCGGGAACGTGGGTGGCATGGGCGAATAGGGTCTCGATGGCGGAGTCACCCTCAAATACCTCCAGGGTGTCTCCTCGTGGTAGCAAGGGTTCCACTCCCGAAGCTTCAGGCAGGGGACACCTGGGCGGCTCCAAATCCATTCCGGTCCTGCAGCAGGGCACTTCAGCGTCCGGAGTCTGGGCTGGCCTCGTTTTCACCTCCTCTGCCGTCCCAAGCTCATTGCTGATTGGTGCATGTGACCAGGTCACATGGGCTGGTGACGACTTCCGGATATCAAAAGCATTAAAGGGGTAGTGCAGATTCTGGAGATCGAGACCGGAGGTAGACTGAAAACAGAGGAGAGAGGAGATATGAGATGGAAACAGGTCCGTATCGTCCCCTCTCTGAAAGTCATAGGCAGGCGCTTCATGACATGAGCCTAAAGGGTTCTGTCTCTTTTTTGGAGGGTGTTCTTCGAGGAAAGAAGCTCGACCCTGGGTTTGCCCTGATTCAGAACGTAGACAGACACCGGGAGCACCTCTGAAAGCGTAATCTCCCATCGATGATGATGGACTGTAGATTGTATTATGCAGCAGTAAACCTACAATGGGTGGCCAGCCAAAAGGTTCTCTGAAATACCTACATTAGAAGTACTTTGTCTGCTGTCAAAGTTTGGCAGAAACTGCCTGAAGCCCACACTGCTCTAGGATGTTTACCCATTTTACCCATCACTTTAAAGTACTAGTATTCACCTTGTTGTTTTCTCCATTGTTGTTGCTTCTTTAACAGTCTGCACTGTCCCTATTTCATTGAACTATATACTTATTATTTGACCCCGCCCCACAGTGACGAAAAAGAGTTTTAGCATAACTACCTACCCACGGGTGAGTAAACATACTGTACATCATACACCGGCACAAAACCTAACTGCAGCATTGTTATTGGTTTCTAGATGAACAGTATCAAAGAATGAAAATCATAGCCAGAGGCAGAGATGCACCTTACTACAGACGAACCACTCACATCACTACATTGTTCGTGGCTAATATAGAGAGTTCCAAGAAATAACTAGAGCAGTAACCTATTTTATCGAACGTGTTAGCATCTGGGTGTCATGTTGCAAGCTCTAATCTGCAGCAGCATATCAGGCATACAAGTGCTATCCCTCAGTTTTCCCGAATTTCACCCTGGGGGCTCTTATATGTTCTCTGTAACGTTGCCACAGTCACAACACTCACCTTCTGATCAGTGACAAGATGTATGAAACATCCTAGAAGGTTCTCAGTCCCTTCCATCTCCGTCTTGTCTCTATGAAGAGGTCTGTTTATTCTCTTAGTCCTCATCCCCATGTAATTTTCTGGGAGAAACATCAGTCTTTTAATGTGGGATATTGCAAATAAATCCAGGTCTCTCAGAAGAAGCATGTTCCCAAAAGACAGTGATAAAGCAAGCACTGACTGCTGGAAACAGAGTTACGGAGTAGCCAGATGGTAGGAAGGGTGATATGGAAGGGTCTTATGGGGCGCGGGGATGGATAGATCCAGAAAGAAGTGATTAAACAATGGTCACTGTTTTCTAGGTTAAATAGATGTGTTATGTAATACTCGTGTAATAGTCAACTCAGACGAACAATATTCAAGAATGATATTGATGTCCAGAAAAGTTATGTAATCATTCATGGAGAGGTGTGGCGCAGCGGCCAGAGCGGCTGACTCTGGAGCATGGGGCTCGCGGTTCGATCGCGGGCAGCAGCTCAGCTCAGCATCACGGGACGTTGGGCATTAGCTCACTTAATCTCCCCGACGGCCTACAGCGCCTGGATACCCTTAGGGGTGATAAGTCGCTCTTTACAAAGCTGGAATTATTCATCTCCACAGAATCTTCAGACGTCATCTTTCTTTGTCACCGAGGTGTTTCCACCGCAATGCACCTCTCACTGATGATGCATGCTTGTCCTCGGTGCCGCTGTGCAATGCCTCTTTATAAGTGACGCTGCTCAGTGGCTCTTTCTTAGTGCTGCTCTCAGTGATGCAGTGCTGTTTCAAAGGTTTGAGCGCAATGTTTGCCAATAATACTGCACACTGTTGTAGTATTCAATATCCATTGTTCATTATCAATGCTGTGCAATCCCCACAGCAAACAATGATCCAATGAACTGAAGTACAGAATTAACCGTAGAAGGAGACCCCAATATCCTTCCAACCAGGACAGCATTCGAGAGGGTCCCACAAGAAATAACCATTAATGCCTGCTGGCCACAAGTGGCCGCCACACTTGCCCGCTGGTCGTGGAAGAAGGATCGCTGCTGTGCAGGCCAAGGAAAGAGATCAAAGTGTTACTGCTACTGCTGGGAATCTCAAACTTGAGTAGCCCTGTCAGGGCATGACCTGTAGCAAGACAAAAGGCCACCTCTCCCATGGCGCTCTGGGTAGTGTGGCTTTGCAGCAGGAGGTAAGTTCTGCATTTTGCCTGGATCCCAAACAAATCACAGAGCACCATTGTGATGGGCCTGTGCTGTCATGGAAGCGGCCACAGGAGGACCCAGGGGACCATTGGAAATACAAGGCGGGGCAAAGAACTGCAGACTAACAAGAACTGGTTGCAAGTAACACTCGACCCTGTCTGTCTATGCTTAGCGTCATGTTCAGGTCCTCACAGACACTCTCCTGTTCTTTGGATCATATTAACATGAATAGCTTTGACAGTATAACAGATGACTAAATGCATGCTTTTCCTCTTCCCAGGTGCACAAATAAATACAACTTTATTGTTGTTCGATCAGAAACATTATATGATACCTAAAGCATTTAAAAATTACACAATGGATCTACCAAAACAAAATCATCATTCATGGAATTATATCTACACATCACTTTTATGATTGACTAAAATTCATGTCTTCTTGGTGGACCAGCTTTTATCCACATCTAAAATCTTTACAAGTGACCATACCAGATGTAGGTCCTTACCACTACAACAGGATTTCATTTACAACTGAAATCAATGCATGCTCGAGAACGGCTGGAAGGCAAATTCATCTGAAAGACTCCTCCACCATTGACATTGAATGACTCAAAAACTGACACGCCCTCCCACAGAACTGGATCTCAAGTGCATCCCTACAGCTGGGGCCGATCCTCTTGTTTTTAAACATCGGGCAATCTTACTTTAAAAGGGCTATCCGACATGAAGCTGGACAAACTTGCAACTTTGCTCGCCATGGATGGCAAATCACCTGAATGCAACCTTAAGACTGACCTCGCCATCATTTCAACTTTTATCAGGAAAACCCAGGCAGCAGGGCGCCAGCTTTCACTGCTGCTGCAAACAAAATACAACTTCCACCAAGCTGGCTTCAGAATTGTGTCCAAGCCCTGATCTTCTCCCAAATGAATTAGCAAAACTCTCATCTTTTCCAATATTCATACTGGCCCCGTTGACAGGCACTCTACAAGCAGTTCATTCCTCCCACCCTCAATAATCTGGACGGTATGCTCCTCCGTGATTACATCATCTTTGAATTCCACTCAGGGGTAGGAAGGGGGGTGCGGTGGGTGCGGGCCGCCCCGGGTGTCATCCCTGAGGGAGGTGACAAAATGACTAAAATATGTGTTTTAAACACATATTTTTGCCATTTTGTCAAGCCCAGGGTGACAAGAAATTTTCTGCACCGGGTACTACCTGACCTTGCTCTGCAGCCTTCCATGTCTCCACCCTTTATTACTGCAATCACGACAACGCAATTCAAGTGAGAGTTCAGGGTCCAGGATTGCACCGAAAGATGCATGAAAGTGGATCTGGTCCATTAACAGCAAAACGACAAGTACATAATCTGAGGAAGAAATGGGCGCTCTTTTGAATGATTTAGCATCAACCCTAGGAGGTTCTAACACCAGTAAACTGGTACTGATGCGAGAGAGAGGGGGAGCGTCAATGTGAGGCAGAGCATTTTTCGAATCACCTAGGAAATGAGGAATGATGCAGAAGCTATGGGTGCTGTCCACGGACTGGAATGATGGGGATCGATTTATTAATTTACTATGACATCCTTTGAGAAACAAGAGCTGCAGAATCCGGCAGGCACTTACGCCCAAACCTTAGAACAGAAGCCAAATGATACAGGTGAAGAACCGTAGCCACAAATGTCCCAGAACAATGTAAGTCTTGAAATGGCATATTCAACACTGCAGAGAAGCTGATGAAATAAACCAATTCCAGTATTCTGGGTATGCCCAGATGTGGGCTCCATGACACTGGTTTATTGGAACCATTCTGTTCCTGGCTGATGACCCCTAAAGGGGCAAAACTGGTCCTGGGTTGCTTATGTCACATTTTCCTCCGAGGACCTGCCCTGGTAGTTGAGTCTTGACTGTTCCCATTGGAGCAGGGTCAAGACTGATTTGCCTTTGGGAGGGTCAAAACTGAGGTGACATGGTGTGCAAAATAACAATGGACTGGATGCAGTGCAGAGTAATTACCAGTGGCTGATATTAATTCATGCATTTCACCCATTACTTCGTGTTTTCTTTAGTCTAAGAAGTGCAACAAGAAAAGAAGGTAAAGCTCTTTGGGGGTAGCTTAGGAGATCCAACCAACAGCTTGGCCATACTCTTGACTCCCAACTAACAGACAGATTCTCAAAAGCTGAGAAAATAAATGATCGCAGTCCAGCCATTAAATCCACACAAGACAACACACACTACTGTAAAAATAGAGTCAAAGAGCATTATCTCTGTTCATGAAGAAGCAACTCATTCATGGATCTGCTAATGAGAATTTCATGCGTTCATACTTTAAATGCATACTGTGCTTAAGCCTTACCATAGGATAGAAAAGGTTCACTTTACTTTGGCCAACTATCGTATTTGTTTCTACACCCATCTTATCTTTGGGATGGGAACAATAGTTCAAATACAGTTCGGACTTTAAGTGCTTATGGATTGTTTTTAGATAATTTGACTATAATTCCTCTAAGTCTGAGTTTAATGTTCATTGGACTAACCAAGGATGGAAACTCTCTTTCCTACCTTCTTGGACTGAGGTATGGACATGAAATCCAATCAAAGCCTATGAACCATGCTGGGCTGGGGAACACATTCCCTCTGTGGCTATTGTCTGACATGGAGGGCGGGAAGGCTCCACCACTGGTACATGGGGGGGATTGTGGTGGTGTGATCTGTAGGGTAGTCCATGACTTCTGTGCCAGGTGAAGCACTCTGTGGATGGCATTAGAGAATGAGGGATGGGACACTACATGTGATGATCCTGTGGGGTGTGTCGGGGGGAACCAGGATCTCTTGGAATATACGGCAAAAGCCACACTACATTTTCTTTTTTAATCTGATTGCTTGGATATGACCTATTTTTATGCAAAGGTGATTTTCAGCTGTCTTAGATTGGAAGACAATCTTTATAGGCAGCTGCATTGCCCTAGAACGTGAAAGTGGTGGTGGTGGGTGGGAGGTTTCAAGGGGATGACGTTTTGCAAGTGAGATGTGCAGCGACCAGTTGGGTCAAGCAATTTTTGATTCTATTAAATGGAACTCTTGCTTGTTTTTTGCCTGTCTTGCAATTTGTTTAGAAATTACATTTTTAGTGAGAGGAAGCAAAAAAAATTCTACAAAATTATTGTAACAATTGAAAATATTTAAATCCTGCGTGGTATCTCATGATTAAGGTTATAAATATGGTTAACGATTGTTAAATGTAAGTAAGGTTTCTTTTTAATAAAAGTCTGGAGGTAAGGTATGTGCATAAATGTATTTCTAAAGTATACTAAGATCTTATGTTTCCAGTAAGTGGATTCATACAGAGTTATGAAATAAATAAATCTGTGATTCGCAAATATGATTTACATATAACAAAAGTGCCTATATCTATATCAGTGCTTATTTATTATTAATTATATTTTTCCGAATTGGTCAAATGCATTGTCTGCTATTTTTACACTGCATGCAGAACATTTCTCTCCAAGATACGCTTTCCTCTGGGATCAATCTCCTGCTGGTATTTCACAAGAAATTTGTAAACAAAGTCTGCACTTGCTTAAAACAAATCGTGTGAGATACAGACCCAATTTCTCACACCCCTGGTGGTAACATCTTAAAATACTTATATACTATGGTTATATGAGCCTGTATTCTATTATGTTCAATTCCATGTCAATTATGGTCCTTGAAAATTATTGGGAGGCAAATCTATAGCGAGGCTGTTAGTGCTTGATGAGACAAATATGATTGAAAGTTGATTTTATGAAGGATACTATTTCACTCATTGGGATGGTTTGTTATAATTAAATCAAAACACCCTTGGACTGGGTTGGCTGCATTATCGTGTAGCAGGTGCTGAATGTGGGTGGGATACTAAAAAAAATATGGAATGAGCAACATTGCTTTATTTATGCTAGATGCCCTCGTAGGTAACTAATTGCTTACTTTGTAAAACACAAGTGTAGGATAACATGCAAGTGGGTGTAATCCATGCTTTGAAATGCCGGAGACTTGGATGTTAAATACGTACATTTGAATTTTGTGTCTTCAGACCTTTTGGCTTTGGCAATGTTTTTTTAATGTTTTTATGCAATTGATTTTAGGGGGAAAAATTAAAAAGTGTCTATGGTGTTCATGCAAGGTGGACAATTTGCAATGGGTTTGCAGAAAAACCATGACCACCTTATGTACATATGTACGCACGCCGGTAATTGTGTGATGTTTTTTCAGAATTCTTATAAGAATTATTCTTGCAAGATTTCCGCCAATCTTGCACAGGCATTGGCAGATATCCTTTTAAACCCACTAAAATACATCATCCCCCTCTTGATGTATTAGAGGCGGGCTGCTGACAGCAGCTCTGGGGAGGGGCGTCCGGGGTCATAGGGGAGAGTGTAAAATCGAATAAAAAAAGGAAAACAAAGTGGTGGCACACCAGCTGCAAGGGGAGAGAGAAGGAGATGAACTAGTCTCTCACATAGTGCAGTAAAGGACCCTGACCTCAGCAGTGAGAGGACACAACTATTCAGGGAATCAAAACATTGTGGGACAGCAATGCTTCTCAGGGCGTGACAAAGACAAGAATAGGGAGGCAAGCCATCAAAAGAGAAGCAGTGATCTGAGATGGACAAGAAAGCCATCGAATCATGAGAAAATGGAAGATTCAAAAACCTATTGAAAGACTATTGGTTACAATAGTTCTGTCAAATGAACGTATCTGTGGGCAAGAACTAAAAAGCATTTGCAATGCAATAGGTCTCGCATTAGGAAAGTTTGAGCTTTTTGTATTGTAAATTGACTAATTTTTTATTTATGTGTTGGTATTGAAAATATTGAAATTACTAGCTTTCTCATGTACAATGTCAATAGTTTTAACTGTTGCAAATGTGACACCTATAGCATTTTTAATGCAATATGTGTTGTATTTACGTGACTTAGATGTATTGATATTACAAATAACAATGGCTTTTAATTTTTGCAAATAATTAATCCTTAAATAAAAGTTAATGTAAATTATAATGGCAATTGTTTAAACTTTTGTTAATAACTCTTGTGAAGATTATGTTTAGTGTATTTAATTGCGCCTAAAATCCAAGAACAGAAGTTAAATATTATCATTTTTTTTGTGCCATTTGTAATAAAGCCTAAATATTGAGAGAACATATTAGAGCCAGTTGTTGTTGAATGGTTGTACAGATTGAGACTGTGGTGGTGGTGAGTGATGTTGTGGTGGTGGTGAGTGATGTTGTGGTGGTGTCGAGTGATGCTGTGGCGTTAATTGATGCTGTGGTAGCGCATAGTGATGTAGTGGTGTCCTTGAGTGATGCTGTGGTGGTGCTAAGTGATGCTGTGGTGATGCGATAGATAGATAGATAGAGTGCAATAGTCCGATAGATAGATAGATAGATAGATAGATAGATAGATAGATAGATAGATAGATAGATAGATAGATAGATAGATAGATAGATAGATAGATAGATAGATAGATAGATAGATAGATAGATAGATAGATAGATAGGGCGATAGATAGATAGAGTGTAATTATGTAGAATATAATTATGTGGCACTGAGTGGTTTTGTGTGGAGGGTATGTTGATTTTAGTGGCGTATAATTATGTGGCATTGAGTGTTATTTGGAGTGTATCTTGCATTGTTTACATTGTAATTAATTGGCACTGCGTGTTATTTGGAGTGCATGTGGCATTGAGTGTAGTGTAATTATGCGGCGTGTAATTACGTGGCGCTGAGTGGTATTTGAAGTGTATGTGGCATTGAGCGCTGTGTAATTATGTGGTGTGTAACTATGTGGCACTGATTGGTTTTTGGAGTGTCTGTTGTATTGAGTGCATTGTAGTTATGTGGCATGTAATTATGTGGCTCTGAGTGGCATTCGGAGTGTATGTTGCCTTGCCTTGTATTTCTATGGTTCCTTAAACCCTTAGAGGCAATTCTTTTATTTTAACTAAAAGGATGGTAGTTAAATGGTGTTTACGGCAGGATGGTCGTTAAATGGTGGCTACGGAGCAGCTGTGTGCTGAAAGGCAAAGAGAACACGGGCATGAAAGTGAAAGCGAGGATGAAAATGGAATGAGTGTGGCAGGATGTTAGTTAAATGGTGGTTACGGGGAAGCTGAGTGCTGAAAGGCAAAGAGAACACGGGCCAAAGCTGGAAGAAAACACGAGATGCGAGAGGCATGTGTGTGTGGCAAACACTGGTGGGGCTCAGAGCATTCTGTTGCTGCCTTGATGCCTGTGTGTGTGAGCAGTGGGGCTGTGTGTGTGAAGTGCCTAAAGTTGCAAGAAAACATATGGTTATTTAAATCCTTAGACGCAGAATTAATGGAGCTAATGTTATCGACCTTAGAAGGATGAAAAGGGAATGAGCGCGGCATATGTTAACTTTGTAAGCGCAGAAAGCGTGCAGGGCAAACTTATTATTTTGGTTGTTTGAGACTGAGATCTGGGCAAAGCTGCAAGAAAACACGGAGGGGGGAGGGCGGGCTGTGTGCTGAAAGGCAAAGAGAACACGGGCATGAAAGTGAAATCGATGGATGGCAATGCGTCCGTGAGACTAGCCCTGTGGTGGGGGAGGCACAGTTGTGAGAGGCGCCATGAGGAAACAATCTCTCGGCATGCTGTGGGGGGGGCGGGGGAGCGCATTCCAGGTGGAGGAGCGGACCCTTTGAAGTATGATGCCGAGGCTGTGGCTACACGTGCACGCGCCAGTGGGCTGAAGCGCTTCCCCAAACGGATTGCATGGCGGCACGATGCACGTGATTGTGTGCGTGCTCGCCATGCAATCCACTTTTGGGAGCACTTTGAAATGCCCCTCTTACTAGAGTCTCGCCTAGCGATTGCGTGAACGCAATAGCTAGGCGAGACCTAAAAATTGGTGTATCGTGGATTGCAAAACACGCAGTATTGCTGCACTAGGATTCATAAAAAGAAACGTGAACGAATCCTAGATTTTACACTATTTCCAGTATGGGCTTGTTAATGAGACGGAGAATGTTCAGGAGAAAGAAAAAACAAGGTTTAATATCCGGTAAAATGTATGTTTTATGCACTTTTTATTTTATCTTTTTTTTACTGTATTTCTGTAGCGAAAGGATAAACAGATAACCAGGTGTGTAAAACTTTCTGTGCCCAATTGACTAAAAAAAACACACTGGCGGGTTGAAAGTGTTGGCAATTAAAAAATAAAATATTCTTAATGCTGAAGTGATTTCTTCAAATGTGAAACGTGAGTGTTAAGCATTGATATGTGTGAGATTTTCAAAAATATTTGAATTAAAATATTTTTGTACTTGAAACTTTTTTCTAAGATAATGTTAAAAATACTAAATCTCCAGAGAAGTGAGCATCCTGAAAATGATCCTACAAATCTATTAGTGGAGATATTTCCAGAGGTGGGCTGTGGTGGATTGAGAACTATAAGATTTAACTGGAAACATGTTCATGCCAGACCCAAAGTGCAGTGAGTGATTGAATGTGGCGAATGAGTCCGACTTCTCCAGAAGGATTTGTGGGGTGGAGGCAAACTATATATATTTTTATATGAACATTGCTTGACTTCCCCTGGGGTAGTTTGCCACGTAATTTAGCTAGTGATTACCTGCAGCCCCCCCCTTGCACTTCATGGGGGGCGGGGGGTTGTTCATTGGCCCTACTAGTTAAGCCACTGATTTCTACACATTTACCTGCAACACGAAAAACGTTCAATTTAAGTTATGTTCAGACAATAAAATTAGAATGAGTATTAAGAAATGAAGTGGGATTTTCTCGTGGAATTATATTCTCAAAATTAATGTCTTTTATATACATTAATTTACCATTTATTGCATATACTCTCAACATTCATTTGCATACTTTAAGGTTTGCAATTTGCAGCATTCACTCCTAATGGAGCAAGGAACTGTGCATGTGCTGCTTCCAAGTAAGGCCTACGCTGGCTTGGTTTCTAATCCTGGCTTCTCTGCATGAACACATCGTATATTTCTGGATGTATTGTCACGTGTTTAGTCAATTCGTCTTCCAAACTGGTACCACCGCGAAGGCAAGCTCTTTACGATGTGAAAAATGAATTAATCTACCTATTTTTAATAAAGAAGAGATGCCTGAGGGGCAGGGGCGTAACGGGCACACCTTTCAGAGGGGCCCCATTCTGCCCAATGCCAATGAACATCTGTGAGATATGGGAGACTCAGGGCCCCTCTCCCCATTCTGGGGGGAGGTGCGGGGGGGGAGGGGGGGCAGGGGGCATCGTTTTACGTTAGGCCACTGCCTAATGGCTCTATGCTTGTTCGCAATTATACTTGTGTAATGTTGTAACTGGTGCTCATATAAAGCGCTCCGATACCTTCGGGTCGAGCTCACCCTATTTAAACTGCACAAATAATACTTGAAACATTATGCTGGGGAGCTATTCCATATTAGTCGCAAATAAAAGTAAACGTCCGAATGTGTCCTCTCGGTAAGTGAAGAAGAGTTTCGCTTTGCATTGATGATATATTATTAGCCAACCTTGGCGGCTGACCCACCCGTGCCCTCTCCTCCCCCGTTTGACCTCCTTTGGGCTCTTGAAAGATGCCCTGTCAGCGCCGGGGCTTATCCTGCAGCCCTGCAGCGGGCTCCTCGCGGAGGGCACGTTTGCCGCTGCTCTGCGGGGTTATCTGTGCAGATAGCGCCATCCGTCACTGCCCCTCACACACCAGGGGGAAGGCGGGCAAGGAGAGATTCAGCGGTAGACTTTTACTCGGAATCCTCAAATCCTCAGCAGGTAAACTGTACGGCCTCTGTTGACCCCCATCACCTCAGCATTGAGATGGTGTTGAGGTAATGATGAGCGAGGTACAGTAAGGCACCTTCTGACCCCGGCCGCCACGTGATGAATTGTCCGAGGTCGGCGGGAGTCCAAGGGCCAGGCTCCTCGGAGTTCACGCATGCGCAGTCCGACGATAAATGGTGCACAGGAAGTTAGAGGACTGGTGTTAAACGGAATTCATTTACTCTCCGCTGGTTTGCACCTTTCCACCTCTCTCACTTAAAACGTCAGGAATACACAATGCATAAAGTTACACATATCCGTAGTAGACAGAGGGTCGGTTCTAAGATTTTTGGGAGCCACGGGCAAAATGGGAATGTTTGAGGGCCCTCTTGTTTGCATACCACGTGACATCACTGGAAAGGACCTCACAGGAAGTGCTATTAATAGACTATTGAAACGCGGGTATTTTTCTCCTCTCATCTGCTGGGCCTCACTGTCATAGCTGTGAGGCTCAAGCAAGGACATCCTCGCAGCTATGACCTAGTGCTGTGAGGCTTAGCAGAAGGAGAGAGAAAAAAAGAGATTACGTTCATTGTATTGTAATTGCATTCATTTAGCACTTACTACCCCATACGATGCGTCAAAGCGCTTTTTCGGCAAGTAGCATGCTACTCCAGCACACATCCGGGATTAGTGGTGCATTAGTATAGTGAAATATGAAATTAATTTGAGTGGTGGATATGTTAGTCTGTTATTTGGATTGAGAAGAATAGTGGAGGGATCGATGCAGAACGCCTCTGCACGCCTGATCCTCGACATCCCTCGCCACAGCCACATCACACCCCACCTGAGAGTCCTGCACTGGCTTCCCGTCAACAAGAAGATCACCTTCAAGCTCCTCACCCACGCACACAAAGCACTCCACAACACTGGACTGGCATACCTCAACAAACGACCCACCTTCTACACCCCAAACCGCCAGCTCCGCTCCGCCGCCCTCGCCCTCGCCACCGTCCCCCGCATCTGAAGAGTGACCACCGGCAGCAGATCGCTCTCCCACCTCGCCGCCAAGACTGGAACACCCTCCCCATCCTCCTACGGCAGACCCAGGACCTACTAACCTTCAGGAGGCTACTCAAGACCTGGCTATTCGAGCAGTACCAGCACCCCTCCCCCCCTTCCCCCCCCCAGCGCCTTGAGACCCTCACAGGTGAGTAGTGCGCTTTACAAATGGTCTGATTGATTGAAAAGGGAAAAGGTTTGCATTTATATAGCGCTTGTTACCCCTGAAGAGGTGTTGACGCGCTTTTAGATGTGTAGCACGCTACTCCGGAACCTAAACAGGATTATTGGGGAATTAGTATGCTGCTTTCCCCACCACCATCTGGCCTTCTACCCCAATGGACATCTCCAACTCGGGGATCCCTCCAGACCCAAGATCACCACCCTTGAGTACAACACCACCTGAACCCCTGGCTGAACGATGCAAGAATGTCCTGCTCTGTAAATATGTGATATATTTGTCCAAGCCTAATTGCTGTTAAAATGTAATCCTGAGTGAATTTGCAATATGTATATATATTCATCTCTAAACCACTAGTATATGTAGTAGACCTTTGTACTTACTACCATTCCTATGTGATTTTAGAGTTTATCTGTATGTTTCTCTTCCTTGAGTGACTTTACAACTTGTACACTTGCAATTTTTCTCTCCTTTCACTCCACTTGTATATATAACTCTAACCACTAGTATATGTAGTAGACCTTTGAACTTTATCCCATTCCTATGTGATTTTAGAGTTTATCTGTTTTTATCTCTTCCTTGAGTGACTTTACAGCTTGTACATTTGCAATTTTTCCTCCTTTCGCTCCACTTGTACATTTGCATTTTTTTCCTGTTTATATCTCTTATGTAACTTATGTAATCCAAAGTCCTTATGTAACCCAACTGGTTCTTTTGTAAAGGCACCTTCAGGTAATGTTCACGCTATATAAAATCACATTAAATAAATAAAATACATAAATATATAAAAATAGGGAAATATGAAATTAATTTGAGTGGTTGACATGTATGGTGCCCCATACATGGGAGCCCCAAACAGGTGAGCTTAACTCGGTGCCCTGGGCTGCCCACAAAAGCCTATGCCTAGCACCAGCCCTGTGCACATGTGAGTTACACTCAGTGACTAAAAGGCTTTGTCAAGCATACACTTGGTTGTTTATTTTTTATAGGGGGGTGGGGGGTTAGGGTTGGCTTGGCATCCGTGAATAATAATCACAAAAATACAAGTTACCAATTAAAAAACACACATGCCTAATAACACACAAATGCCTGTATTCGATAAAGACATGCTCACACATGGCAATCTAAGCCCTTGTGCGCAAACACAGCCAATGTACAGCAGTGCACAAAAAAGAAAGCCATCACCATGCAGCTGTACAATTTCACTGAGTACAGAAGAAGCAAACACTGCTACTCAACACTTTGGGGTTACCTTCCACTTTTTGAGGTTATTTATACTTCTCCCTCCCTTGTTGTGTCTCTCTAGCCTCCTTCAAAGGTTGAAATCATGATTGTGTATGCAAATGTTCTGCAATAGTGGAACTGGTCCAAGTGACTGGTTTACAAAAGGGCACCCCACTGTAAACCTTCTGAAGGTGGCCTTTCCTAAATATGGATTGAAGTCAGTGAGAAAACCATGGCATGGGACTCTATATTCTGCCCAACACTATCCTACCCTCCAAGTGGTACCTGATGTGTGACCGAAACACAACACATCTCCCACGAGGCTCTTCGCATGTGTGCATACTTCCACAATGGTTTGCCAGTAATCTTGATTCCTGGACCGCCTAACATTTATTTTTCCTCGTCCTCTCCCACAATTTCTTTTGTGACAAAATATTCTTTTTCAACTCTCTTTATGGATACATTCCATTCCATGGCATCCACATGTTGTACAGCTGACCCAGATTGTTCCAAGCCTTTATTGATCATTCCAAACTTCACAGCATGTGCAATGTTCCACCAACTCCCATTCTCACGAACCTCAGCCTTACTTTTGTCATTGCATTGTTTCTTGACTCGTTGATGCTTCTCCACCTGCATATGCAGGTCACTCCTACTGGCTGTTTTACCTTGTTTTTCCCACTTCACCTTCAACAGTATCCAGGGAGGACATAGTTCTGCCACAGCAAATATTCTATTCAGTAGTTTGAACAGTGTTTTTCCAGTGATATTGATGTTGTGTGTGGTTTTGAAATAGGCCCCTATTCGAGCCTCAATTGCTTCTTTAATCGAAGTAAGGGCAACGTTTGCCAAGCATATAATCTCTTAAATGATCTTCCTGGCCCCTTCAACCTGTCCATTACCATGAGGATGATACAATATTTAATGTGAACTAGTCCAATTATTCTCAGAAAGTTCCCCTGACCCAGTGGTAGGAACTAGACCCGCTCTACCTCCTTCTGTGCCGATTTGATGAGGTAACCCCTCTCTCAGGACCACGTCTCAAAAAAATCAATAAGTCCCTCGGTTGTTGCACCAATTTTATATTCAGCCATTTACAGAAATAATCAGCCATGGTGGTGGTGTACTGCATCTCACGGGGCAAATCTTTCATTGCCACTGTGAAATCTATTCCAATTTTCTGCAGTGGTCCTTCAGATAAGTAAAAAATTATTCTGACATCCTATAAAAATGATACACCTTCACATTGACTAAAACATAACAAATTATTCTGACATCCTATACAAATGATACACCTTCACATTCAGTAAAACATAAAAAATTATTCTGACATCCTATACAAATGATTCACCTTCACATTCACTAAAACATAACAATTCATTACAGCCACCGCATGCCAACCTTATGCTCTTACATGCATGTGGGAATAACTGGAACACATAAATATTAACACCACCATCTATCTAGTTCTGCCACAAGTATACTATGGCATTCTAGCGGTTCTATTGGTGTTCCACAGAATATATATAGAGTCCCATGCCATTGCACAGCGCGTTATGATCGCCTGCACAACACTTAGAAAATAAAGCCCAGAGAGGTAACTGCTGCAAAGCATTTTCAAGGTGTGTTATTGCTTGTATTCTAACTCGCAGTGTTACAGAGAAAGTGTATGTGCTCCTAATAGCATATACACCATTCTATTTAAAAATGGATGAATGGCTTTGTTCCACACCGGTGTGCAGGCACAGAATGTGATCATTATGCAGCCAAAGTTGTTTCTATTTTTTTGTGATGTAGTGGTATAGCTATTGTAGCCAGTGGCAGCTGATGGCATGGATAAGTGGTGAGGCAAGCAAATCAATTATTTCGACCATTGACAGTCACTGTGAGAAACCAGCAATGCCTTTCGGGTCGATGCCAAAGCTCTCAATTATGGCTCGTTATGAACAGCATTCATAACTGACCATGACTGAGAACTATGGAGTTGCGGCTGAAGGCAGTGTGAGTGTCACACAGTGCCTGTAAGTGGGTCATAAAATAAAAAATAAAATGTGTACTTTCACACACTGGCTCCCCTCCTCCAGTCCTCTGTGTTCTTCCAGTCCATCGGGCACATGGTGGTGCTCAGACCAGGAGACTGGCTTCGCTTTGTCTACTCTAGAATAATAATAACATAATAATATCCCGGAGTTTGTAAAGTGCGCACCACGAGCAGGGCCACTGGCGCCTAGTGCCGGTGCCCTCCTCTGCCTGAGGCCTGTGGTCTGTAGTCAAGGGACTGATAGGTGCAGTTCCTATTCACATGTAAGTTACATCCATGGCACTGCATGTTTAAACACTGAGCCACATATAGATGGATAAACCTCCATGTTAGTTACCGATAAGGAAGCGTGCCACTTATAGATAATTTGGTGTTGCACATATTATTAACCCTGTGTATAGTGGGAGAGAGGACACTGCCAGTGAGTCAAAATAGAATAAAAAGGGGCTCCAATAAAACTAACTGATCTGTTGGAGGCATCTGTGGCCATTCACTTCCTTTTAGATGCTAATGACTGTCTTCGTTCAGTTTCAACATGGCTGGGAGTCAAGGTAAAAAATGTGACTTGATCACAACGCAGTTCTCTACATCCTGTGGATTCAGGGAGAACCTAGCGGTTGAGCGGTGGGACTGCATGTTCCTCCTCCTTGTATATATAGGGAACCGAGGTACCAGGCCAGCAGTGGTGAGGCAGGGCTCCATTGTGTTCCTAGCTGTCCACTGGTGTTTGCTGATGAGCAGTTATGGCTGAAAACATGAAAGTTAATGGGCAGATTGGTATTAGAAAGAGTGTAAATTCACTCGCCACAATCAAAAAAGGTCAACGGCCAGTCATAGACATTACATTTAAAGAAACATCTTCATTATACACTTACATCACTGGAAGACTTCAACTGTTGTTCTTTAGAAAAACAGTAATCTGTAGATTATATATGTTTCATAAATTATGCCCATCGTCAATTTTACCATATGGTAATGTAATTCAACTAACATACCATCCACACCTTTGAAATGAACAGAACTGTACTGATCTATGAACAGGCTTTATGACTCCCACTAAACAATGGGGCCATTGCTCTGATTTTTCTTCTAATTCTGTGGGGTAGTCCTTTGAGATGTTCGCAGATCTGCAACTTGACAGAATCAATGTTACTTTTAATATCAGGAGGCAGGGGTCATCTTCATGTGTGGTTATGAGGGCATCATGTACGGTGTGTAATGTTGCGGTCTCCGTGCCTTGACGTGATCTAAAGCCAGACTGGTAGTCATACAGGAGATGGTTAGCATTAATGGGATCTTGGGGTTGAACTTAGACTGCTTTTTCAGTGATCTTGCTGATGAATGGTAGGTGAGTGATGGACCGGAAGTTGGCAAGGTCATCTGGGTCCAGAGTAGGTTTCTTTAGGAATGTGAGGATCTGCCCTATCTTGAGAGCTTCTGGGAAGATACCCTGAGTGAGGGAGGCATTGACAATGGTGAGTAGGGGCAGCGTTTATGAAGGACATGGTTAGCATTTCTTTTTAAGAAGTGGCTTTAAGGGAGTTGAGTATGTCGGCGAAATCTGTGAGTAATATGACTTTGAAGGCCGACTATTGCAGGATTCTACAAGGAGAGATGGGCATAAGAGATGAAGTAGGTTTGGTGTTGGCAATGTTCAGTTGGCTCTTCTGCATTCTTTCATTGAAGAAGAGGTTAATTGCATTGTACTATTCTTTGGAGTGAGAGATAGGAGGCTCTGGCAGGGTGTTAGTGCAGTTCTTGATTTGCTTGAAAAAAGCATTCCGGTTCTGTTGGTGGCTTCATTGATGGTGTTGGTATAGACTTAGCTTTAGCTGTGTGAACAGCTGTCAACGTGTTGTGTGGAGGGTCTTCAGTATCATGACGTCGTCAGGAATGCCGTGATCTCTGTCATTTTCTTTCCTGTCTGTGGATTGATCATTTGTTGTCAGTCAGGTCTTTGAAGTACCAGGGTGCTAAAGACTTTTGGCTTGCACCTGTGTGTTTTAATTGGGGCATGGATGTTCAAATATATTTCCAATAAAGTGTTGTAATTGTTAGAAGGGGACTGGCATCGGGCGTGGAGTTGATACCCATGGCAAAATGCTGACACTGGCCCACCAGAGGTCATTCTTGGATAATGGGACATCCGCAGCAAAATGCTTGTGCTTGCATGTTAGTCATAATTCTTGACATGAGGTGCACCCATGGCAAAATGTTGGCGTATAGGAAGTATTTTTTTTCATATGTGGTACCTATTGCAAAATACTGGTGCTGGTATACTGGAAGTAATGTTTTGTATAAGGGGCAGCCATTTCAAAATTCAGATGCTGCACAGTAGACATGATTTTTGGCATAATGGGCACTCATGACAAAGTGTAGCCGTTGGTATATTGGAGGTAATCCTTGGCATTTGTGGTAACCATGCTACAATTCTGGTGCTGGCAAATTTGAGGAGATTTTTGGCATAAGGAGCACCCATGAAAAAATGCCTGTACTGGCACGCTGAAAGTAATTTGTCACATTAGGGAGAACAACCATGGCAGGTAGGACAGGGGAGGGGACGGGTAACCTTTGCAAAGCCCTGGCCCTGACGTTGTAGAGGTAATTGTTGATATATCCGGTCATTGCTGGTATGTGGGAGGCATCAGTAGCAACATTCTGACACAGGCATATTGGCTGTAATTCATGGCATAATGGGGTACCCATTTCATTTGGGGGGCAGCAAAGTCAAAATGTTGGCCCTGGCGCAATGGGGTAATTAGTGACATATGGGCAGCACCCACTGAACATTTTGAAAAAATGGGGTCAACTTCTGGGGAGCACCAGGGTTTGCTGGCTTGGCACAACATGACAGTAGGGGAATATTTAATATGTGCTCTTTACAGCCTGTGGCTTTTAAAAAAACTGTTTGTGAACATTCTGAAATAAAATGCACTATTTGTCCCCACATTTTTTCAAAGTTTTCTCAAAGGGACAACGCCCAGAACTCCCCTAGATGAAAACTGGCTCGCCCCCTCGCTGAAATGCGTGCAAGTATTATGCCCCACCACTTTCAAAGATCACCAGCCACGTTACATGGATATTTCAATTTAAATGTGTGCCCTTGTGTCTTCCTGTGTGCTTCTGAGCACATTTGTGCATATCAGTATTTTTGTATCCATGCACCCGATGCGTTTGTAGGCTTTCACGCACCTTGATTCTTTTGTTTTTTTATTGCTAGTATACACACATTTTCGCATGCTTCATATTGCATGTGTGAATAGGCGCCACCTGCAATGCCTGCTGGAGCTTTGTAGCCTCAAACCAGAGCTCTGAAGGTCATGTGGTGTGGCTCCTGAGGCCTCTACACCAAGATATCTGGCTGCTAGCCCGAAGATGCTGCTCTCAGCAGTGCTTTCCTGGTACTTTTTAATATTCAAATATTCCACGTATTAACCAACCCAAGCGCACCGTGTGCTGCCTGGGCATCCAGTAGAATGAGAGCTCGGTTTCGTTTATTTGTTCGCTGCAGGTGCAAATCAGAAATATGGTGCTGCATTTGTTAATTATGTTGTCTTTGGACACTGCTGGCTTTCTGGGGCAATTTGTGTCTATTGAATTGTTTTCCTTTTCGTTTCTGTATGTCAGCATGTTGCTGCATTTTTTTTATCATCGTTTCTGATTACAATGTAATTTCTAATTTTATTTGCAATTTTATTTTCCAGGGACTTTGTGGAAGAATTTGTAGTGTGTAATTCTGGTGTAAAAAACAGGATGTCCACGAAGGGCAAGGCTAAAGAGTTAGTTCGACAAACGTAATATATTAGTGAAAATAACAAGCAGGGGCACTGTGCAGTATTCATCCGGCAAGATTCAAGGAGCAAACACCAAATGCAAGAGGAGACCCTCTCTGATTGACAAACGTTGAAGGCAGGATTGGTATTTGAACAGGGTTGAACTTTGTTTCTTACTAGCTAATTTGTTTCCTTTCTGGAATTTTATCTCTCTTAACTGATACTAGAAATGTTATTCTAGGTAGTCTCATTGCCCTCATTTTTAAAACACTAAAGTAAAAGTTTATTCCCTCACCTGTCAGGTGACCTATCATATTTCACTTACTAACTGATAATTCCATTACTCTAAATCAATTACTCCTCGTTCTAGTCACTTACTTTATAAGGCGTGTCCGTCATGAAAAGACAGACTTTCCCAAGTTACATGACTGTTTGGTGGCCGTCTTGGGGTGGCCAAACAGTAATGTGCACTTTGCATGTTCTCCACCCAGGCTGCATTACAGCCTGGGTGGAGAACATGCCCAGGCTCCCAATCCCTGGCTGAGCACCGACCAACAGTGCTCAGACCAATCACAACGCTGCAGTGCAGCATTGTGATTGGCTTAGGGGAGCCGGATGTGCTTTCTGTTCCGGTGGTGCGGAGGGACGAGGAAGAGAGACGGAGGAGAGACACAACGGTAAGGTAAAAAAATGTTCCCCTTATTTTAGAACACCTTAACCCACCCCTCCCCACCCGACCACCCCCGATCCATGCCGGCCGCCCCTTCCAACCCATTCAATTTCCATACTGTTAAGTGTAGTAGAAAAAGTGTCATTTCCTTGGGCAGGACTGTAAACACCAGCAGAAAAGGGATTATTGGTAACACTCACTCAAGACAGATCTTCATCTGAGCCATACGAGGGACATAGAGTACACGTGGGGCCAACATGAAGCAACCAGAATGACTTCAGTTGCCTTCCTTCTTATCCAAGTCAGAACTTCAAAAATCACAGGGAATGGGAAAAATGTGTTCAGAATCCCCTAAGGCAAAAGGCAGGAAAGGCTATTTTCCCCAAGCCCTGTCTTCCCAAATCTTTGGAAGAAGAGCATCATACCTGGTTGCAAACAAATCTATCACTGGCATACCTCATATCTGACAGATTGTGGAACACAAATGAGAATTTATCTCGTAATCGTGAGAAGAGGTAACACACTGACTGAAATGATCTGCTACCACATTTTAAGCTCCCTAAATATGAAATGCTGAAAAAGATACCAGATGTGTCTTTTCCCACTGTAAAATATTTACTTATATTGCACTTGCATTATTGAAAAGACTCACTGAATGAGTTCCTCCTTGTCTGTTTAGGAATGATTTGGCTGCCATATTGTCTGTCTGAACTAAGACTGCCCCCCTCACCCTGAGAAAGGGAGCAAGCCTCAAGAGAGCTAGAAAAAATATTTCCAGCTTCTTTCAATTGAAGGATCTCCTCTCCTGAAGAGTCTTATCTTTCATCCATGCACCCCATCCTGTGTCGCTGGTGTCTGTGATCCACATTGCCAATTCAGGTGAAGTCAGAGGAACACCCTTCAGAAGATGCAAAGGTCGCCACCACTCCAACTACATCTTGCTCACTGGCTTTATAGTTTTCTGATGCCAGCATTGGAGTTCCATGTGGCCGAAAAGTGTTTTACCACAGTTCTCAGATTAAATCTGGACCAAGGCATCAAGGATAGTGTTCATCTCATGTCTCTTCGCATTTTTTGATCGTGATCATGCTGTTTGTGCTTATTTTTCAGGATGGATAGCAGATGTCTCCCTCATCTTCTGAATCTGTGTTTTGGAAGACACAAAATGCCAAAATCTGGTCCCTACAAACTCTACATCCAGTACTGTTCTACATGTGTTATTTCCCAGTTTATTAGGAATCTGTGGTCTATCAGCATCTTCAGAACTGCATCCCTGTCCTCAGTTGATTAGGCTCTGGAAGAAGAGTGGATAAGCCAGTCCTGCAGGTACATATGTAATAAGATTCCTTCTTTATGAAGAATTTCGACCGGCAGAGCCAACATATTGTTGAATACTCAGAAGACCAATTTGAGTCTGAAGGAAAGAATTGAAAATGCGAATTTTCCATGCAAACCTTAAAAATCCTTTAAAAATGCGAAAAATCGGAAGCTGCAGCTTGAAGATCCAGCATGATTAATAACTCTCTCAAAAGAACCACTCAATATAGGCAGTCTATATTAAAATGAATGGATTTGACCCCCAATAATTGACTAATGCTGGCTCCAGTACTGGTGTGAAAAATTCTGATGTTTTTTCTACTTGGAAAAGTATCAAGTAGAATCCTTCCCCTTCTTCTGAAATACGATTGGGAGTTATTACCTTTTTGTTTACTAATAGGAAAAATATTTCGCACAAAGCGTCCACCCTGGCTAATTCTTGAGTGCATGAGTAATAATGCATCCCTATATGCAGCTGAAAAATAAAACAATAATAAAATATTGTTTTATTTTTCAGCTGCTGCAGCTGCAGGCTCTGAGGCAGTGGGGCGACGCTCCTGCGCCATTGCGGAGGAGCCACTGCTGGCAAATACATTTTTTGAAAGAAAGAGATTTTCAATATGGCAGATTTTTCAGAAGTGTCAGCCTTCAATTACTCACCCACATATAGATGGATTTGTCTAGTTTTGCTGAAAGATGTTATGCAAAACAGCCTCGTTTAACAACATTTTCAAACATGTTCTTATCTGGCAGTAATATATAAAAAATCAGATGTACTAACATTTTTTTACGATTTGCAAAGCAGTTGCAAATTGGTTTGTGACCACTAAATAAGTACATGTAACATTGGTATCGACTAGTGACTGAGAAATCGCTATTTTAGCAACTCTTAATAGCAATTCCCTATTTGTGATTCACAAACAAGGAAAAAAAAAACCTTATGAATGAACCATTCACAAATGGTTGCAATTTCGCACTTTCAAATTTACTGTAAGTGAGATCAGGTGTAAATCTTTCTCAAACAATGAACGGTGGAGACACACTTTTTGCCTAGCGAGAAAAATGTGGTTCCTGGCAATGCAGCAGAGAAGATGGGGGCGCAAAGAAAGGGTTCTTAGAGTTAGACTCACTCTACTTGTCTAAACAGAGGTGGAGATATAGTCAGTAGCCAGGTACTAGACCTCATTGATCAGCTGCATCCATTATTAGGTCAAAGGGGTGTGGCTATTGTCACATGAGCAAGTATTATGCTTGCGGCACCACACAGCCTCTTGTATCTATCATGGAGTTGCAGCAATACATTGAAAAGTATCACAAAGTGTGCTTTCAAGGTTTTTCTGAAATGTTCTAGGTATTATAAATATCCAACCACATTATTTTTCCAAATATGGACCAAGATATACATGAGGCCGATGAAAAATGTTAATGAATAGCACATTTTCCACATGTGATTGGATGCATAGTTGGGACACATGTTGTCATATGCCCTCCCTCCACAATGGAACACCTCTCTATCTTTAGGAAGATTCAGCATTCTCTGCACATACAGGTTGGTTGTAAAGCTGATAATGTAATCACTGACCTAGTGGCAAAATGCCCTTGAAGTACAAAAGACACCTACATTCTTTTACCATTGTGGGTTATACAGCTGTCTGTCGAGAGGAACTTTTGGTAAGAGATATTTGTTTGGGAGGTTAACAAATAAAAACTAATAAACAAATACATTTTTTTGACAATGACACAAAATAATATAAATAGACATCAGGGGGGCCCTGACATCATCCAAACTGGCAATTATTCGGTTCAAGGAGGCCTCAGAGCCCTGCTGCACAAACAGCAACAACAGAAAACAAAACAACAATTAGAGATCACAAAACGCTCCATAGTAGCAGCACATCACCTCCTGTGCAAGATGTTGTATACTCCACACCTCCCAGAACCGCCCGCCCGCCCCTCCCTCTCTGATGTGCACTCATGCTGTGATTGCCCTGATTTTGGCCTTTAGGGACCCCTTCTGCTGGGGCCAGGTGTCCAGGTGAATCCCGTGATAGACCGCCCATCCGTCCCATATTTTGTAGTATTTCTTAGGGCAGCCCCAGCAATATAGATAGGACGCTCCAACCCCAGGCAGCGGTCTAAGACCCTAGATATATTTTAACTGAAAATAACATTGTGAAATATTTTACCACTACAGGTGATAGTGCATATGCTTTAGACCGTGGATAATGACTGCACACATGCAGGAACGCACTTGCATTCAAAGGAGGCATAACATAGCTCACAGATGCATACGTTCATTTATTGAACACACATTTGGCCTTCTTAAAAAAGCAGGGTTCGTTGTCTGCACAAGAGTGGAGGAGCTCTACAGAATGCACCACAGACTGCATGCAACATGGTAGCCTATTGTGCTAGTTTGCACAACAATGCTACCAGGAAAACACCTCCCCTAGTACATGATGAGGGCAGCTTTGAAGAAGAAGTGCCACCACCACCCCAACCACAACAGGATGCAACAATGTCTGCAGAGTGAAGACAACCCAGGACTGAAATCACACAGCACCACTTCTGAGGTAAGAAATACACATTTTATTTTGAAAAATATTCTCTTCTTATACTTGTGTAATGTTCTAAACAAAATATAAATCTATATATTTTAGATAGTAAATGAGACCAGAGGAAAGCATAGCAGCACCTTGCTGCTGGGAAAAGTCTACATTTTTTACAAAAACCTACAATGCAATAAAAACTTCTAAAGATTGTTTGCTGTTTCTTGTGTCTTTTAGAACATTTTTGGTCACTTGAAAACATACTTTCTTCTAAATGGTCTGCACTGTGGGATCTTGTTTGTTTTAATGTTTGTGTCTGTTGATGATCTACTATTGTGGATGCGTCTTTACTTCCCTGTGCAGGAGTACTGCTATTGCTGGGGGTCATTTGAGCATTATGGAGCACCTCAAGGGCACTAGTCCTCTGCACCTTTCCTTTAGCACCAGGGCCAGACTTGCAGTAGCGGCACCAGGCGTTTCCTCGGTGGGCCGAAAGGGTGTGGGCCGGTTTTGTACCGGTGGGTCAGCTTTTGTTGCTGGGTGCTCGGCCCTATGTAACAAAAGCACAGCAGCGTTCCCGCCAGCACCCCCAGCCTCCCCCCTAGAGGCCGGTCGGACGTAATTGCCAGGTCTGGTTTGCGATCCTAATCCAGCACTGTTTAGCAGTATCTTGGCTGCAGTGTGCCATTTCATTTTTATTGTTGACTAACCGCCACAATAGGATGTTGAATTATACTATACCGCACCATTTATATAGCGCTTACTACCCCCGTGTGGGGCTCTGAAGAGCTTTCCAATATGTGTAGCATGCTAGACCATGTAGGGGATCTGGTTGAAAGGATACTGGTTTTGTTTTGATCCTATGTGGGAAGTGTTTCCATGCTGTGTGTGATGACCATCAAGGTGTGCTCATTGTGTTATTGGATGCAGTGCGTAGTAGTGTACATGTGAGTCTATGTACAGATTCCGCATGAGTATTCAGAATTATCATTATGGACTATCTGTTGGTATACCTGGTATGAATAACTATATGATTTCATTACATCGCACTACAGAATTTACAAGAAGTTGACACATATGAACAAGCTGGGGTTTTCAAATTTTGAGACTCTGTATCTTTGACACTAAAAAACAAGATGCTCCTTCCCAAATGACGTGGACAGGCTAGACATAAGATTTCTCTGTGCTAAGACAAAAGGTTCAGCTCAACGCAAACATGTCCTGGATGCAGCGCAGGGGCATGCCTCACAGTGACTTACAACTACAGTGCCCCCTCTCATACTCATTGGCATTCAGAGGCGACAATGCGAGACACTTGTATTGCATACATGCCGGCCCTCCTGATTCAGGGGGAGACTAGCGATTTGAAGGCTAGTCGATTGCCGAATGATCAGTTTGAAATAACTTAAAGAGCTAAATTGAGCTAGGAAATTATCTCAGCTCTCTACTATTCCTCCCATACCTCCCATAGTTGTCAATATATTATAGCCTGATGCAGGGTTGGATTGGGAACAAAAATAGGTCTGAGCACTCTAAAAAAAGTAGCCCACATTTGCGGATTGCGCCTTTCCGGAAAACACTGTTTCAATGTTTTAAGTAGTATGAAAAGAAGGAGGGGGGGTTCTCTAAAAGAAGCATGTTTTCTTAACTACACTAAGATAAAAAATGGCAGGACTCTTTGTACACTGATTAGTTCGCAATGGTGAACAACACCTGAATATGTGAAGCCCCTTCTGCTCAGGCTCCCTGCCCCTGCTCAATCTGCATACATTAATGGCCACCCTGTGAGAGCCCGGGAATGACACCTCGCTACATTGGAAAAAGGGAGGTAATAAAGGGCCATCTGCCTCCAGAAAGGCCACTCAGGACCCATTGGGTCACTGGGAGGCATCTGATCAGCACAGACACAGCCCAAATCGTCCACCACGTTGGCCAAAAAAGCAGCCACAACAGCAAATCAGACACCGGCCCATTGCCCAAATGCCCGCCCTACCAGTCCGACACTGGCCTGATGAGCCTGCCCTAAAGCTATTAGTTTAAATGTGAGCTTGGGCGGGCCCAAGGGCAAGGACTCTAGAAACGAATTAATTTGCCTGCCTATGCCCTCAATGTTCCCTCTAATTTTTTTCCTCTATGTGCGGCAGAGTAAGGTCTCTGTGCGCTGCAGCCAAAGCTATGTGCGCCAAGAACCCGACCGCGCGTGTAGACCAGGGCTTTAAGTTGAATGAAAAAACTAGGGGGGTTTATCAAAGGGGCGTGACCGATGCAATTAAGGGCATGGCTTAAAAGCAATTAAGCGAAAAATCTGTGCTTAGAATAGTGTGCCACCCGACTGATATTTTGCTTCTTCTGTCATTGCATCCAGATATATATTAGAAGTAACATTACACCTACAACAAGCCAGGACTCTTAGCTTTGTTTATTGCATAAAGTTGCATATAATATTGAAAATGCTTGCGTTCTTGTGGTAGAGGTTGTGGCTTAATGCTCGAGCTGCCGACTTAGTAGATGGGTTTTGAGTCTCTGGTCAGCCTAACGTCCTGTCATCTGGGCAAATCAATTAAACTCTCCATGCCTACCAAAAAAAAAATAATAATAATAAATGTCTTTGCTGTCATCTTACAGAGCCCATTTTCCTTCACTCACATCCCAACTAATGGGACGTCCCTGATTATCAGCTCACTGTTTGAGGCCAGGCTGGTGTAGAGTCTATCCTGTTTACTTACCAATAATCCACGTTAATGCATGTCCAAGACTTCTTCAGCGAATGGACCACTGGCTGCCAATGGTAAAAACCTCAGAAGAAGAGAAGGAGAGAACCGAACTGATATAGGTGGGACACCTCAAATTCACATATAGCTGAACAATAGCATCACATTGAGGAAAAGCAGAGTCCTACTATTCTAAAGTCTTGTAGAGATCACAAGATTGAAAGGTTTGCTGTTTAGAACAACACCATGGAGAACGGTTCACTTCAAGGCTGGTATAAGGTACCGGACTACCAAGAGATCATGAATTTTGAATATCAATTTCCCAGGGACCCCCTTCACTTAGTAGTCCTACCCTTTCAACTTCCCTCTTCCCTGGTAAAGATGCTAGAGAAAATTCTGAAACATTATGGTGGCAGTCAAAAAAAAAAAATCGGATTCATAAACCATAAAACTCAGAAAGTATCACTTTACAGATAATACAATTAGATAAAGGTGATTAGAGGGCATTGCATAATCAAACACAACCATAACAAATTTTTCTAAGTAGATGTGCGTGTTTATAATTAGACCTACACATTCATAGGAAAAAAAAATAGAATCAAAGATCACCCTGTGCAGAATGAAGCCCACACATTAAATTAAAAAATCAAGTCTCTGTTTTATTCTGCAGGTATTCTATGTAGACAAGAAGTGTATAGAAATTCATGACTCAATATAAACACATGAGTGATCTAACAATTCACAGGGCCAGACAAAAAATCTGCACAATCAGCCCGCATCCGCGCTCTATTGAAAAAGATATGCGTCAAGTCCAAAAGCATGACGTGTGCTTTACAGGTCGTGCTTTTGGGCTTGCTGCATTTATTTTCCTGACAGAACGCGGCTGCGGGCTGATTGTGGGCATTTGTGAAAGTATTGCTGTTAATTGCAGCATCATCATACCCTGCAATTAACATAAATATCTTCACAATGGCCTACAATCAGCCCGCAGTCGTGTTTCATTAAGACAAGACATGCATCAAGTCCAAAAGCACGACGTGTAAAGCACACGTCGTTCTTTTGGACTTGCTGCATTTATTCTCTTAATAGAGCGCGGCTGGGGGCTGATTGTGGTCCATTGTGAAAATATTTGTTAATTGCAGAGCATGACGGTGTTGCAATTAACAAATATTTTCACTAAGGCCCGCAAAGAGCCCTCAGCCGCGCTCCATTAATAAAGTAAAGCGGCAAGTGCAGGAGCCCCTGCGGGCATAGGCTTCCCGCAATCAGCAAATTACCGTTTTTCGCGCCGCTCGCGATTTAAAAGCGTGAGGTGCGAATGCTCTCCCAGGATGTGCGCGCATCACACTGGACACTGCACGCTTGGTGGCTTTCAGGGAACACTGTATGTCCTGCATAAAAGTATTCCTCGGTGCGCTTCAGCAGGCACTAGCGATTGGTCTTGTGTGATTCGAAGTAACCTGCTCCTGCAGGCCAGTGCACAATATTGTCACCCTCCCTCTGCCTAATATAGCGTTTTTTTCAGTGCTCCTGGCACGTGATAATGTAAGGAAAAAAAACATTCAGTGAAACCCAGCAATATCCTCTGGTAGAATAAATGTGTCTCAAAGTTTCAAGAAGGGTTTCAAACTCTGTTTTTGTTTGAACTTTGTAAAACTACCAAAATTAAAATGTTGATGCCAATCTCATGCTCTAAACTCCCTCTCCAAGAATTACCTCTGACATCAAAGCTTAACACTTTGTCCTTAATTCTTGGCGGGGAAGATTAGGGGCGACTGTGGTGCTGCACCGCGGTCCACGAGGATGAAGCGGGCAGCATCGCGGGCCGAACCACAAACCGCGGTGCAACATTTGTTGTACTAACACAATCTATTGGATGACTGCCAAAAATAAAATGCTGATTGCCTGTCGCGCAGGCTCTAATCTCCCCCTCTAAGAATTAAGAACAAAGTATTAACCTTTGATGTTAGAGATAGTTACCCATCTAATGGTTAAATTGTACAGCATGAACCTGGAAAATTGGGGATCAATCCCAGCTTCTCTGCTCGACCAAAATATGTGCTCCATCGCTAGTGCGTGGAATATGAACACGCAGCATGGCCCTTTACTAGTGGCCCAGCCATTTTCGGGTATAGCTTTAATGATTCCATCAATACTTTGATAACTTCCATCTTCTGCTTAACAGCATCCAGTAAGGGTGATTCTGAGGCCATTCTATATGCACCTTTCTTTGTCACACCTCTCTGTGTGGGATTTTGAACATTCACTAATTTTGATGACAGAAGTAGACACAGCAAGACGTGTAGTACACCTACTCTTCACATTTGTTCTTCACCCATGCTGTCCAGTGTCTATCCTGCAGTGAAATTCCCTTTGTTACCCATAGTACCTGTTGTGTCCACTGTTCTGTCTGTGGACCTGAAAGGACTCTGTCCTGCAGGGTCTCAATGTCCCTGGACCATGACACCTTCTATAAATTCATATTCCTTAATGTCACTAACGTTGAAGTCGGTGACATAAATAACACATCTGCTTTGTAAGAACCATGCTGTCTCTGCTGCAATTTGTTGTCCACTCTCGTCTTTACCACCGTCGTCTTTGTTACCAGCTCACCTCCCTGGTATACAAACAGACAAGTACATTTTGTGCCACCAGATTTTCACAAAAGTGGAACTCAAATATACTACTGCACTGTGCGAACAAGAGTATCTGCTCTAATGTGCTCTCCCAACCTCATCTTCATCACCAGCTCATCTTTTAAGTGTACAGATTTGTACTTTAGTACTACAGACAGTTCCAAATATTGACTCAGATTACAACAAGAACACAACTAGTGTATATTGTCGGTAAGAGCACCTCTTTGTCATTTTATGCCTTCTTCATTACCTCCTTTTATTTGTCACTAGCTCTTTTTCCAGCAGGTTACTTCCGCTACCCCCAAGGCGGGCCACATACTCGACTTCATCTGCATAAATATGCAGAACCTGAGGGTCGATAAGCCGCTTCACATGACCTGGATGGACCACTTTCTGGTCCCTTTCCGGCTTTGGCTTTGGACCAATCCAAAGGCCAAGATCTAGTGAAATCGAAAGGAACTGGAGCAAGGTCACTACTGAGACCCTGGGCCCAGTGCTTGACAGCTCAAGACCACCCTTAGGTGTCAAACCCCTACCACAACGCTGCATGTTTTAACTCCTGGCTGACATCAGCACTTGACAAAAACTGCCCCTCTGAGATATGTCACCTTAGCTAGATCTGCCCCGTCTGCCCCGTGGTTTTCAGAGGAAGCTAGACGGGAAAAAAGCAAGTGTTCAAAACTGGAACGCGAGTGGAGAAAGTCTTACTCGCCGGACGCTAAAAACATCTACCAAAAGGCCTTGAAAAAATATCATAAATTACTAAACTCTATGAGGAGGGGATTCCTGGCTGACCGTATCGCCAGCTCTAAGAACGCCTGAAGGAAAGTTTTTAGAATAGTGAAATCCTTAATAAAACCGCAGCATTGGAACGCAGTTTTTAATCCTCGCAGGATCGATGCACCATTCTTTCAGATTTTTTTTTAAAAGAAGATAATGCAGCTCTACTCCTCTTTTTCTCCTGTTACAGAGGCCAGAGCAATGGGAGACGCCCATGACTCTCCCAATAACTCACATGTTTTTGCAATATTTCTCCCGATCCCTGCAGAGGTGTCTCTGGCTGAACTGCCGAAATGTAAGTCAGGTTCGCCTGGGGACCTTTGCACAGAGCAGCAGTTCAGGCTGTTGGCCGAGTGGCTTAATCCGGTCCTTAATCACATTTGGAATACTTCACTTAGGACTGGAATTTTCCCAGCCTAGTGGACAGATGCCTATTTGTTACCTCTTTTGAAGAAATCCAACGCCAATCCAGAAGTACTCAGCAACTTCAGGTCTATCTCCCTGCTATCGGCACTGGATAAGGCACTAGAGAAGATGGCTCACCAAAAATGAGCCAACTATGTGGAAGCCAATGAGCTTATACATGACTCTCAATAGGGCTTCTGTGCAGGGTACAGCACGGAAACTGCATTGCTAGAAGTTGCAGACTCAGTTTGATAGTCAATGAATGGTGGCTCTTCAGCCAAGCTTGTGTTATTAGACATCTCTGCAGCATTCGACACTGTGTCACATGCAATCTTGCTGGAAAGACTTAAACAGATAGGAGTACAAAGGACTGCACTTGAGTGGATATCTTCTTATCTTAATGGCCGTGGCCAGCAAGTCTTTCTCCATCCTCTCATCTCCTCAGTTAAACCACTCAGACGTGGAGTGCCCCAGGGTTCTTCCTTGAGCCCACTGCTTTTTAATTTCTACCTGGCTCCGCTGGCAGCCCTCATTTCTAGGAGAGGGGTCAAGGTGGTCTCCTAGACAGATGAAACCCAGCTGTGTTCTCCTTCAAAGATCACTCTACGGCAGATTTTGATTCTTTTAAAGACTGCCTGAAAGACATTGCAGGATGGATGAATGAAAACTGCTTGAAAATGAATGCCAATAAGACGGGGGACTTATTCTTCAATCAAGCATACCCCCTCCTGGCCTATGGTGGCCCGGCGAGCTTGGCTTCCCATCCGTCCCTAAGGACTCGGTCAGAAAGCTTGGAGTCAGATGGGATACGGATTTGGCCCTTTCGGCACAAATCCGGCAAGTCTAGTCAGCCTGCTTGGGTAAGATGAGAGCTATCAGGAAATTCCTTGGCTTCCTGCCTGAAAAAAATCAGAGGATCACGTTCATGCCCTGGTGACTTCCCACCTTGACTATGCCAACGGTCTTTACCTGGGTATGCTAGAGTTCTTGAATAAAAGGCTGCAGACGGTGCAGAACGCGGAAGCTAGGCTTATCCACAAGGTCTCGATGCACCAGCACATCTCTTGTCACCTTGAACAACTCCACTGGCTCCCAGTAGCCAGGAGGATCGAATTCAAGGCCCTAACCTTTGCTTTCCGTGCCACTCAGGGTAAGAGCCCTGGCTATTTTAGGAAGTGGCTGTGCCTTTACCACCAGGAGCGGGCACTAAGATCTAACCATCAGCGCCACTTTGCTGTTTCCCGTTTTTCTAACGCAAGCAGGGCTGGACTGGGAACCAAAACCAGCCCTGACAAAGTGCTCGGGCGGCCGATTTTGTTACAGGGCCGATTTTGCAGCTATGCTGCAAAAACAGCCCTGTAACAAAAACGGCCCACAGGGGCCCAAAACTGGCCCCCACCTGTGCGGCACACCGGGGGATTGCCCAGTGCCCGCTACGGCCAGTCTGGCCCTGAACGCAAGGAAAGGGGGTAAGTCCTTCTCGGTTAGGACCGCCAAACTTTGGAATGCCCCTTCCTTACCACTCACATATGCTGAACATTGAGCAGGATTTCAGAAAGGCGCTGAAAACATGGCTCTTTAAGCAAGGGGAATAGTTGCTTGAGCCGCTAACTCTGTTGTCTGCTGCACCAGTGCCGGGACCCCTCTTCCGAGGTAGCTGTGTGCGATATAAATAAATTACATTTCTAAAATGTATAAATTTCAGGTGTATTGGTTTAGATATTTTGACCTATTATGTCGACTTGTCATACATTTTCTGACATTAATATGTATTACTCATTTCCTGGATGTGAGCATGCTACATTCTACTTACAGGTGTGTGTATGACCTAGTTCTATGAAGTTGAAGTTATTTCTTGAAGATGGTAAAAAATCTCTCCCAGTTAATCCTACAACCCGTTTCGTGTTACTCGTTGTTCAGGCCAATGCACCCATACATGTTTCTTCCTCTTATCGAAGTAGAAATGTTGCCATGAATGGTATTGCACTGGCTTCCTTCATTGAAGAAGTGAGCACAGTTTTAGACGAGTGATATATGAGTGAGATCTCCGTTTTCCTATAATTTTTATCCAATTTTATCTGACTAATGGGAGTCATTCTTTCTCTTTTTCAACATGATATGATTTGACAATAAGGACAGCCCTTCTTGTCCCTTATGAGGCAACAGACAAGCCCTAACTGGTGTGAGCATATACTACCAACTTAACAAAGATATTCATATATTCATGTTTTGTATTAATTTCCTGTGTGTATATCTCTTCACAGCAGCAAATGTGGTTTGAAGTGTAACCACCGAGTGTGGTTTTTGATACGAACTAGATCCCCCTCATGATGTGTATGCAAAATTTCTCATATAAAAAAAATCTCTCAAAATAGCTGTTATCTTTTTTACACTGCATCCATAGAAAACAATCTGGCTTACTCCATTGGGAGTGTATGTATGCATGTGTGTTCATGTTTGAACATATAACTACAACCAGGTACCAAACAAATAAAATGTTAGGGATCTTTGGTCCGGACAAGGCCTTCTGGACCCTTAGGACAAGTAAAAATGGTTGCAACATGTAGACCGAAAAAACTACTGAGTAATAATCACCTCTTTCCATCACTCCCTATGTTTTAAGCTTACAAAGGGACCCAACTAATAAACACATTAACTTAGGTTGCCCACTAGGTAATTTTAACACTGAATTTCTAGAAGATCCCTCTGTTCAACACTATCAAAAACTCACTACCTCAGGATGAACCCATCCAGATGCATCATTCTGGAAGAAGGACTCCCTGATGAAGCATGCCACATAGATCATGTGGGCGAAACTCCTTTTAAAATAACCTTTCTGTGGTTTCCAGTAAGGCTGCTCCAATAAAAGCGTATATGTTTGATGAGCCACATGTCACTAAAATGACTTTAACGTATCTTAATGCAATTTATAAATGTTTAAATATTAAAAATGTGAATTCCATTTCACATCATTTTAACTACATTACATGTTCACAGAATGCACTGTGATAACATACACAATAAGAAATGCATTTTAAATAGAAAGCAATTGATGTATTTAACAAGTTAATATTCTACATAACACAGACTTGAAATTAATATTACATTATTGTATTGTGGATAATAACGCAAACACTTATCTGCTGAGGGAACAATAATATTGATTAAAGCACCTGCTGTAAGCGCAAGTGTGGACTCAATGGCCTCAACCCGTGGTGTTGGTTTTGTCTGTGTAGATGGTCCTCTCCCAGTTGCAGCTGCCTCCTGCCTGCAAATCTCTCTTTAGTGAGTGAGTGCATGTCATACCATCTTTTCTGAATTTCATGTATGCTGGAACTTGCAAATTCAACTTCATTTATGCTGTCCTCAATCATTTGCTAAGTACATCTTTTAGTAGCATCAGGAATATCTGGGAGGATTTAACGAAGAGTGAGTCATTGTTCGCCACACACTCTACCAATATCTCTAATCTTGCATTTTCTCTTTAACCCATCTTCTGGTCTCTCTCCCTCTTGAAAGGCCATTTCAAACTTTATGACATCCCTGGATAAGTCATAGCAACTCAGCACAGACTTCCCTACTATTCTGTTGTAGGTATGACTTTCTTCCTGGTTATGACCTCATAACCATAAAAGGTGGATTTGTAGAGCACTGCTTGTCGCCCGTCATGTAATATAATGTAAAGGGCATTTGTAAAGAGCTCTGTTACTCCAGGGAGTGTCTTGGTGCTATGTACCTCACGTATTGACTGGTAGAGAGACCTAACCAATAAGCCTCATTAAAAAGGCATGTCTTCAATTTCTTCCAAAAGTGAGTGGTGGCTAAAATGTTCCATAACTCCAAAGGGAGTTTGATCCACGCTGACTGTCCTAAGAATAAGAAGGGCCTGCCACCCGTTCTAGACCGCTGAATCCTTGGGACTTTAGCCAGAAAAAGGTTAGCTGAGTGAAAGCACCTGGCTGCAACATAGAAACAGAACCTACCTCTAAGGAACCCCGCAACAGCAAGATGAAGGGCCCTATGTACCAATAACAAGGTCTTAACAAGCATTGGCATAGCCAATAGGTCTCGCTTTTGGGACCTTATAAGTGTTTAGCCATGCAACAGTTGCATAACTAAATACTTATAAGGTCCCAAATGCGAGACCTATTGGCTATGCCAAGTGGCCGTGCGGCCGCGAAAGTGATCGCGATCCCGAAAGTGAAAGTACGCGTGTCAAGCGCGGCGCGCGCGGCCGCGCACATGCACTGTAGGTCTAGGCTGGCCTGGTAGCACTTTTTGGAGCCCTCTCAAAAAGTCTTGCCAGACCAGCGCATGCGCTGGGTCAGGCGAGACCTAAAAAAGGAGCCTTTACCAAATAGGGAGCTAGTGCAATGCCCTTGGATGTGGGGCTACATTTGTTCTTAGTGGTAGGCCTAGAAGAGTACGAGCTGCTGCGTTTTGAACCGCCTGCATTTTTTAGTCAAATAGTCAGGCAGGCCCAGATACAGAGCATTATCGTAGTCAAGCCTTGATGTAATCAAGGCCTTTATTACCTGTTTCCGAGCAGAGAAAGAGAGAAAATACAATATCTTTCTTAGCATACGAACAGGCCAAAACACATCGCCAACACTGCATTAACCTGAGGCAAAAACGACAGCCTGCCATCAATTTTAATGCCTAGATTCTTAGCCAAGCTAGTCTCGCATAGTGGAGGCGGAGCGACCACAGGCTAAAAAGACTGCCAAGGTTCATGTACCTTTACACCAAAATAGAGTAGCTCCATCTTTTCGGCCTTACATTTGAGCTGGTGAAGTGTCAGCCATTGGGAAACTGCTGTCAGACAGGTTCTCATTTTTTTGCCAGGGAATACTTCATCGCTGCCCAAGGAAAACAGTAGCAGGGTGTCATCAGCATAAGAAATTATTTTTGCTCCCAGACCCTCTGGCAAAATAGCAAGTGGAGTGAGATAAATATTAAATAGCGTAGGACTCAAAGCCGAGCCCTGAGGCACTCCCACTTGCAAATCACTCAACCCAGACGAATAAAGAGGACACCAGATCTCTTGACCCCTTCCCTCAAGGAACGAGGCCAACCAGTTCCATGTGGACCCCCTAATTCCAATAGCATGAAGACGGGCCAAGAGTGTGGGTTTCCAGGAGCTGAGTAGGTGAGAGTAGGTGTATGGTGAGGCTGGGCCTGAGTACAGACAGTGTTGATGGCTGTGCAAGAAGACTAATTGAAAAGTCAAGTATTCAGCTTCTTGCGGAATTCAAGAAGTGCGGTGGAGGAGTCTCTGATGTGTTGGAGGAGGTCGTTCCAGGATTTGGCAGCTTGGTCGGAGAATGATCGACCTCTCGTTCTGTTTCGGTGGATGCGGGGGGGGGTGTGCGAGTGAGAGTGATGCTGAGAGAAGTTGTCTGGGGGATTGGTGTAAGTGAGCCGATGATTGAGGTATTGAGGATTGAGCCACTTCGTTTGTTCCAATTCCCAAAACAGGGAATAACAATTTGCAACTATTACTAATTTTCAATTTGCAATTCCTATTTGGAAATTGCAAACCGCATGAAATTGCTAAACAGCTAGCTCAACTTAGGTACATTACATTTTGCAATTCCTTATTTGTGATCGCTATTATACGCGATTAGTGAATCTCACAATTATGTTTTACTACATCTAGCCGCAAGCTCTTTAGCCAACTTTGAGGGAACATATCTTTAAAGAGTTTCCTAGTTTTTGCTCCATTTTTATAAAGTAGTCTTCGGAAATGATTCCCAACATACTCAGTGCAGGTAAGGCTTGTAAGGCACACCACAAGCTTATTTGAATATTTCATTAGTGCCCTTCCAGAAATCTCTAGATTTTTACCAAATATGTGTGAAAATTATGTTGTTGAATATACCACTTGCACCTGTTTTCTTCAAAATATTCTTAGTGGGACACCCCGAGTCCCACAACCGTTCCTAAAGAAGATTGCACTGGCTCAATTCTCTTGCACACTAAATCAAATTCAAAGACTGCATTAAGCCCCATCACTTTTCAGGTTCACCAGCTGCTACTGATACTATGCATATTGTGCAGTCACATAGGTTTCTACTCTGCTGCTTCTAGTTGTACTTCTCAGTTTATATAGCATGGCTGGCTATACAATGGCCATTTTATATGGGTTACTCTCCGCAGCTCATCTGCCGACCCCACAGAGCATATTACATGGGTGGATTTTATAACGCCAATTCCTATGGGTTGCTCCTTGTTGCTCATGGACTAAATCCTCCGAACATATACTTTGGCTGGTGGCATACCGCCCACTCTCATTGGTGTCTCCTCTGACACTCCTGGGTGGATTCATCAGTCCAAATATCATGACTGGCTGTACAATGTAGATTCCTATGGGTTGTTCCGTGTCATGCAAGGGTGGAGTCCTAATAAATATACATAGCTAATTATAAAATGGATACTCCTCTATCGGTCCATGGTGCACCCGACAGCCGATTTACTATCACTGATAGTATAGTGCCCATTCCCACGGGGTTACTTTGTGCCACGCCTGGGTAGACTCCAGAGCATGTACTAAGGATGATGCAAGATTGCACCCTTGATTTCTGGGCCCATGGTATGTCCCATTGTGCTACACATACTATACCCTTTGATTCAAGCACTCTGAGTGCTGATACTCTAAAGGCAGGGCCACGGGAAATATGCGATTTTGAAGCTGCAACGCTTTTCACATGATTATAGATTTGCAGCATTTGCCACATAATGCCTCATCTGCTGCATAATCTGCAGATTAAACAACAAAAAATTCATTCTAGCTCAAATAGTTCAAACGTTACTAAAAATGCAGCTACACATGTTGCTGCACAGTGGAAGGACTGTTGCAAAGTTTAACTGTTCATCTTTTTATTACTTATTGCTATATTTGGGTTTTAAATGAGGTGCAACCAATGCCCAGACAGTGTTAAGAAGTGTCAAATGACAAAATAATGAAGTAATAATATAACAAAATGTGCCACGTTATACCGCATAACTTGCCTTTTCTTGGTGCATAATTAACTCGACCCTGCCACATAATTTAGTCCTCCCTGCCGCCTAATTCCAGTGGCCCTGTCTAAATGTAAACACACCTTTAGCATTTGATACTTTCAGTAGATGATTGTTTATTCCTGTCACCAATGACTGATTATTAATATATTTAAAATGTTCAGTGTTATGTAATCAGTGCACAAGTTTGTGTGATTTCGCTTCTTGCCCAATAATTTGATTAAATGAAGCCACTCACCCTGAGAATTGTTTTTCTTTTAAATATTCTTTTGAGTTTGAGCATTGGATTTTTATATTCTGAAATCCGGGAGAAAGCGCAGAAGATTGGAAAGTAGATTTAGTGGGTGGATTAAAATAACGCACTCCATTAATGATATCTTTTTACTGTTTTTTTCTGATAAACGCAAGGAAGGCTGCCAAATATACAAAATAACATGGTCTCTCAGTTTTATCAATTTCCATTTATTCAATTGTGTTCTCTTCTACTGTAGTCAGTCAGTTTTATTGTATGGTAAATAAAATCCAGTAAAAACATAAAGATATACGACCTTCTAAATAAAACCATATAGTCAAGGCATTGCTAAATACCAGCAGAGAAGATTCTACAGTAATGCAGGCTTTATTTTTAAAAGGTAAAGTTGCGTGACACAGCTAACCACAAACATGCATCCCACGCTATCAGGTTAGGAAAAATCCCAATTTAGACCAATCCACCATATTCTAATCTCGATGCTGTCAGAGAGGCGCTGATAAGGCCGGGTCACGAGGTGAATATCAGGGCAAGTTTAGGAGTCAGGCTACCTGAAGGCACCTCCTTTGAAGGATCGGCCATTTGATCCCATGTAGTTTACTTAAGGTCTCAGGTAAATCATTAGAGGTAGCCCTCTGGGAGGCGAGGAGCTGCGGCGGACAGCGCCATGCGATGGCGGGTGGCGCGGTTTGTTTTGGGGGCTCGTTAACTGTCGAGCCGCCAATCGTCTGAACCCTTCTAGAAGCACTGAAAGATTGCACTCCGACGTGCTGGTGACATGCTGCTTTTCTACACACCCTTTCAGGCTGCGCGGCTCCTGTGAAAACATAAAAGTGCCCTTTCTAAGTCTGTCACTCATTTAAAGAACCCTACCTGCTCGCGAGCTTAAGTGCTCTACTGAGTTCAAAGGATAAAACATGGCGTCCATTTTTTTTTGTTAGATACTGGTGTGACGGAGCAATCAGAAGATAGCATGGCAGAAAGCGTACAGTGAGCAGAATATCCCCTGTTGCGTTGCACCCTGCCTCTTCTGTTGTGTTCGGAATTACTGTTCAGACCTGAATAGTGCCATATGACAGAACATCTGTTGTTTTCATCTCATGGTACAACCTCTAAAGAAGTAATACAAGCTTTTACAATGCAATGGTCTCGGCATTGTTAAAGTTAGAGCTATTGGCATTGCTCATGACATTATTTTTGTTTATGTTTTTGTTTTTCAAACATTTAAAGAAACGGCATTGTTATTTACAATGTCCCGTTACCTGTGTGTTCTTCGTTGCTGGACAGGTGCTGTTCATGTCCCTTTATGTGTGTGTCTGTTGGGCTGTGGAGATTGTCTGTTTTTCAGGGGGTGTCTACGAGTATGCCAGAGCGAGGGAATATTTCTTCTTTTTTGATTGCAGTTTTACACAGCGCGAACTCAACCCAAGGGTATCCGAGCGCTTTACATGAGCGTCAGTTTCATTACATACGGACACAGTCATTTTTTAGGCACGGGGAGATTAAGTGCTTTGCCCGGAATCACAGGGTGTTTGAGCCTCCCACTAGCCTCGATCCTGGTTCCCCAGCTTCAATGTCGCCCGCTCTAGCCGCAGTAGCGCTCCGTGGAGGGAGTTCCGTGGGGCGGTGAGGCGGGGCGGGGGAGGGGCAGGGTGGGGAAATGTAAACACCGGAATATGGATGAACGGAGGTAAGTACACATTTAAATTAATAAAACGAATTTCGTTACACGCGCTGCATCGCAATGCGAGGCAGCGGGCGCAAAGGAATTTGTTTTATTTATTTAAATGTGTACTTACCTCCGTTCATCCATATTCCGGTGTTTACATTTCCCCACCCCGCCTCACCGCCCCACGGAACTCCCTCCACGGACCGCTACTGTCTAGCCGTCAATCTACATCCTCAGTGTGTAGAGAAGAAGAGACCGGTTTTCTGTGAAGTCACATTCGAGATTAGACTTAGAAAGTCTTTCTGTAACAAGTCAAAAGGTTTGTGTTTAGGAAAACTCCGAGGTTTGTGTTCAGGAAAACTCTGAGACAGGATCTGGGAGTGAGGTACCTACGCTCTGCCAAATGAAGAGCCAGCTGATGAACCAACAAGAAAGAAAGAAAGGACTCTAAATGCGTGAATTTTGCCGTCACTTAATCCAGTGTCAAGTTATGGGAACGAGCGCAAGCAGTTGCAAAGAAAGGATTTGCAGGAGGAAGTTTTTACACTGGCTACCGCTGCAATGGAACTGCCACTGAGGAGCTTCTATATGGTTTGCTTTAAATCTGGCATCCGAAAGCGGGCACAGGTTCTTCTCAAGTTGCTGTCCCGTATATTGACTCCGGTGACCACAGGCACCTTCCACCTCCAACAGCCCCCAGCGCGGCCTACCGGGGCCCTTACCTTCCAGTAGAAGACACCTAGCCGCTCCGCGATGCTCACAGACCGGTTGGGCTGCAACTGATGTGGCTGCCTCTGGTCCTCCGAGGACTCGTCCATGTACCACGCTTCCACCATGTTTGCAGCTCTGTGTATGCAAATAAAAGCTTGAGTCACAAGGCAAAGAAGGAGTAGAGCTGCTTTCAGCCCACCCCAAATGGGGACGAGCCTCGCTCTACGTCTGCAAATAAAAGCCGGAGTCACAAGGCAAAAGAGGAGTAGATCTGCTTTCAGCCCGCCCGGAATGGGAGGAGCCTCGCTCTGTGTATGCAGGTAAAAGCTAGCGTCACAAGGCAAAGGAGGAGTAGAACTTCTTTCAGCCCGCCCCAAATGGGGAGGAGCCTTCAACACACCACCCCCTCCCAGCTGGTGTCGTCATTCCAAGTGTGACAAAGTTGAGCAAACACCAAATTTGCCGGGAGAGGTAGATTTGTCATTAAAATAATTATGAAGTAAATCACGCATTAGAAATGTAAAACAAGAATGACATGGACCCCGAGCGCCAGGGGGAGGAGAGCGAACAGCGCCAGCCAGACGCAGGAGCACAGAGGGAGCCGAGAGCAGGGGGAGGGGACGAGCACCAGCCGAGCCGCTTCTGCTCGGTACGGCTCGGCCTGACACCCACGCCGACTAGCTTTCTTTTTTAACCCTAACCAGCAAGAATGACATATGGACCCCGAGCGCCAGGGGGAGGAGAGCGAATAGCGCCAGCAGGACGCAGGAGCACCGAGGGAGCCGAGAGCAGGGGGAGGAGACGAGCACCAGCCGGGCCATGTGGACGGGGAAGACGCCATGAACACCACCGTCTTTCTCCGAGGTCAAGCAGAAATACCTCGGAGAAACGCAGCGTCATTTTCGGATTCGGGGGGGTGTTTTTCTTTCTCTCCTCTTCCCATTGGCTGGAATGTTTACATTCCAGAGGAGAGAAAGAAAGTAAAAAACACGCCCCCGAATCCGAAAAAGACGGGGCTTAAATGGACAGACGCCCCTCTCCTCCAATGGCTGGCCTCCGTTTAGGAAGCCAGCCAATGGAGAAGAGGGGCGGGTTCAAGCCCCATACTAGAAAACATTAAATCTCGCCAAGCGAGACTGCGCAAGCGCAGCCGTCGCAAGCCGAGACCTAAAAAACCGGAGGGCAGGTTTGCAAACATCAATTAATAATGTACACTGCTTCGGAACCCAAGGTTAGTGGTTCATGCAGTTGTTATTGGTTACTATTAGACCCTCGCGGGTATGTAGTGCGCTTTACAAATGACTGATTGATTGATTGACTATTAGGGCCACTGATATAATGTGTCATGGGGGACCAAATTAGGCAGCAGGTCTGAATAAATTATGCAGCAAAAAAAGCCAAATTATTCGGTGAAATTTAGCACATTTTGTGATAGTATTACTGGGGAACAACCTTTACAACGCAACTTTTACAACGCACTACCTTTACAACGCATTTTTTACAACGCATAATCCATTACAACGCATACTACCATTACAACGCATACCATTACAACGCATAATATTACACTACACTATCCAACACTTACCCTACTGTTGCACCCCCTGGAGTTAGAATAGTAATTTTTACCCTTATACTATCCAACACTTACCCTACTGTTGCACCCCCTGGAGTTAGAATAGTAATTTTTACCCCTATACTATCCAACACTTACCCTACTGTTGCACCCCCTGGAGTTAGAATAGTAATTTTTACCCCTATACTATCCAACACTTACCCTACTGTTGCACCCCCTGGAGTTAGAATAGTAATTTTTACCCCTATACTATCCAACACTTACCCTACTGTTGCACCCCCTGGAGTAAGAATAGTAATTTTTACCCCTATACTATCCAACACTTACCCTACTGTTGCACCCCCTGGAGTTAGAATAGTAATTTTTACCCCTATACTATCCAACACTTACCCTACTGTTGTACCCCCTGGAGTTAGAATAGTAATTTTTACCCCTATACTATCCAACACTTACCCTACTGTTGCACCCCCTGGAGTTAGAATAGTAATTTTAACCCCTATACTATCCAACACTTACCCTACTGTTGCACCCCCTGGAGTTAGAATAGTAATTTTTACCCCTATACTATCCAACACTTACCCTACTGTTGCACCCCCTGGAGTTAGAATAGTAATTTTTACCCCTATACTATCCAACACTTACCCTACTGTTGTACCCCCTGGAGTTAGAAAAGTAACTTTTACCCCTATGCTATCTAATACTTACCTTAAATGCAATTTAATATTATGCGTTGTAATGGTATGCGTTGTAAAGGTAGTATGCGTTGTAATGGAAATGCGTTGTAAAGGTAGTTTTTAAAAATGCGTTGTAGTGTCATGCGTTGTAATGGATTATGCGTTGTAAAAAATGCGTTGTAAGTGCATGCGTTGTAAAAGTGTGCGTTGTAACGACATACATCCAGTATTACTTCATTATTTTGACGCTCGTTAACACCGTCTGCTCCTATGTGTCTCCTTATTAGCACTGGTTTAACCCCCAAATATAGCAATGAGCAACAGAAAGGTGGCCAGTCAACCTTTACACAGTGTCTTCCACTGCACAGTAACACGCGTAGCCGCATTTTTTGTAACTTTTGATCCATTTCAGCTCGAAACTATTTTTTTGTTAGAATCTACAGGTTATGCAGCAGATGAATTATGTGGCAAATAGGGCAAATCTATGAATGTGTGGGAAACACTGCATTCACAAAATCACATAATTCAGTAGTTCTTGGTATTATTATTTATTGATTATAGTTGAGTTTTGGGACTAGTCTTGTGCTGACAAGGAACCATTCCATGCATTTACTCAGCTCCTTTGTGGAGGTTTAAATGAATAGGGACCAGGTGTAATCACTAGCTTGATTTTACGCAAATGGTTGGTGGGATGAACAGGTAGGTTGAATTGGAGAAGTTACTGTTAGGTTGCAGGGATTTGGTTTCAAAGAAGGAGAGGATGTGATCTATGAGATGAGATGTGAGCAATTTGCAGAAACAAAATATTAGAGAGTAAGGCAGACAGGAACAGGGGCTACACCCAGAGACTCTGGCATACAGGGTAAGGAGAGAATCATTTGACAGAAAGGAAGGAAAAAACATGCGCTTGTTTGAAGTCAAAATCAATTTTTGTGCAGGGTTTAGGAACAAAGTGGCAGGATGATTTTTGTCATAGCATGGAATCTGAGGACGTAAAACTTCAGAAGAGACAACAATTTTTGCACGTGAGATAGCACATTGTATTGTAGCATTTATAGAGCGCTTATTGTCCCCGTATGGGGCACCTAAGCACCTCTTCACAAGAATAGCAAGCTACACCAAGATATGCAACATTATGTACAGTATGCCTGCCCAACAACGAAAAAATAAATGGTAACTTGCCCAAAGCACTTACTAGATATGTAAGGTAAAGAATGATAACACAATATATTACTGAATAAATAAGAAGTGGAGTCTGGTGAGTCTGGTGTTGACTGCTAGATGTCATTGGAGAGCGGCACACAAAGAAGGTACTTGGCATGCATTTAAACGTTACCACTTTCAAATATGGGGGCTGTGTTATCATACACATCATAAATGAAGAACTTTAGGTTTAATCCATATGTGACCTTCCTCAAGTGCCCCCCGTCAACGAAAAAGCACAGAATACCAAGCAAACACCAAGTTATAGAGGCAAAGGAAAGGATGCAGCATTCTTCCTTTGATTAAAACAGGGATTTCCTCTAGATAGAGGTATTGTTTCATTGGTGCAGGCTTCAAGTTTAACAGCTTTAATTTACAGCAAAAAAAGATGGCAGATTTTTCTTATAGGTGCAGTATTTGAACTCTACGCATCTGACTAGGGTACAAGGTGTGTGTAATGACCTGCGTGTCATTTATTTCTGTTCTAGAGTTTTCATGGACTTGGGTTTGCTCTAGAACTCTCACGGGTCAGTTGCTCCTGACTCCGTGTGGTTAGGATGTTATCTCTGTAGATGCTTTGTTTTCAAGAACAAACTACTTCTTCATCTTCTCAGTGTACCTACTTCATTACACTGGCGACGATCCTGAGACGGACCCTCATCTTCAACTACAGACTCTACACGACGTCCTAACACTTCTTCAACCTCAACAGTAACTCTTATCTATCGCACGACGAGATTGACTCTGGCCTGGGCTGGCCTTCAAGGTACTGTGTGCACTCTGCCACCCCTGCGTTTTCTACCCCTAAAACGCATATTTTTAGACTTTTAAGAATTTCTTATAGTTGTACACGCACGCTCCTTGCGCCTCCTGTGGCCATGTGGCAAACGCCTGTAGAGCTTCAAAATTTAAAAAGAACAAGCGTGTCAAGGAGGTTTGGGTTCAAAATGACTCAGACTCTTATTCTGATGATTTACATTGTGGTGAGGTTTTAACCCAGACCTGTTTGAGCAAATGCAAAAGTCCCATTGACAGTGTTCTCATAAATGGTCATCCTGTCAAAATGCTCTTTGACTCCAGGGCAAAGATCACGTTGGTTCCAAAGAGTTTCTATGATAGTTTCTTGTTGGGTAAGGTGAAGGTCTTCAAACCTAATCCATTGAAGGACTTGTTCACAAAAAAAAGTTTAGATGCTGTATCCTCTAGGATTGCCAGGTGGATTGTTGCACTCCAAGACTATGATTTTATTGTAAACCACATACTTGGTGCCCAGAACAAGGTTTCGGATTGTCTTTCCCGTCTTGTCATAAATGATCCTGAATATGCTTTTGAGACTTCAGGAGACTCGTGGGAGGATGACGATTACAAAGTGTGTGAGGTTGTGACAAGTGTGTTGAGTGAGGCAGAGTGAAATCATCCATGGAGTGTGACCCCACAATTCTCGAAGTATGTAAGTTGGTGACTGAAGGTTGGGGAGGCATAAAGAGTCTGAATGAAGAGACACGAAAGTTTTGGAATGTACGTCAAGAGTTATCTGTCTCTTCTGGCTTGCTTTGGAGAGGAACTAGACTTGTTCCTTGTGATATCTCAGGGAGGCCGGGGGGGGGGGGGGGGGGGTTTGACCCGGGGTAGGGAAGCAACCTCGTGGTTGGCGATGGGATTAGAAAAAGAAAAGTCGAAACAGACGTTGGAATCTTTGAACTGAAAAGAAGTCTCTGCTTCCTTTATTATCGTTTTGCCTTCTCCCCTTGATTTTTGAAGAGAAAATACGCAAATATGTGCTTGAGTAAACGCAAGGGATCTTCCAGTCTATTTGTGCAGGTTGTCGTCTATCCTTGAGGGAACCGGAAAACCATTGGGGAGTCCCAGTCGCGGTGTTTCCTCTTCCGGCTGTTCTTAACAGGACTCCGGCCCCGGAAAAATAAACAGACAACAGAGAAGCCGGGATTAATAGTCTTGCCCTTGCGTTCTATTTGTAGTGCTACTGCCACCAGGAGAGTATGTCAATCGTGGTTCAAACGTAACAATACACCTAACTCAAAATTGGACTGAATAACAGTGGGTCACGTGTAGGGCAACGGCTAATAGTGGTGATAAGGAGAAAGAAAACAACATAACCAAAACCGATGAGTGCCCTGGTTATAGCCCCATGCAACCCCGACCAGCCCACCACCAAAACGATCCCCTTGGGGTCACTTGCCTTGAGCCACGACCCAGGGGCTGGGCCGTGGCGTTCGGACCCGGGGCGTCCTCTGTTGTTGTTGAGCCTCCGGGTTTTCCCAGTTTCCACTCTGCAGCGATACTCCGGTCCTCGGTACAGCTGGGCTCCTCTCGGTTCTCCTCCCGCTCTGGTCCTCCGGCTGGTGCTCCGCTCCTCTTCGGTCCTCCTTCCGCTCTGCTCCTCCTCGATTCTCCTTCCGCTCTGCTCCCATCATTCACCTCTTCCTCTCCAGTCGCTTCCTGTCGGGGACGAACCTCGTCTCCGGTCTCTGCCTCTTTACACTCTGGGACAGCCCCTGACTCCACCTCCTTTCCTTCGTTCCACCAGTCCCACATTGGAGTCTCGTATGACGTTGGTTGATTCGTGAGGTGGGTCCGCGCCACTAGACCGCTCAGTCCTTCCTGCGTGGAGTCGCGGTCCACCTCGCTAGAGTTCCAGTTCTCCGGCTCGTCTGGAATCTCACATTCCTCCTCTCCCTGTCAGGCAAAACCTTGTGCAAAAAGCTCATCAGGGGCACCAGGGCATCTCTAAGACTAAGGAGAGGATTCGATTGCACTCCTGGTCGCCCGGCATTGATCTCCTTGTCGAGCGCTTGATGAGAGATTGCTCAGAATGCAATGCCTGTGACAAGGTTTACAATACCAGGGTTCAACCTATGGTTGTGCGTGAGATCCCGGGACGTTTTTGGCAGGAGGTGGCATTGGATCTTCTGGGTCCCATTACGAGCAGCTCTGGACAGTTCTATGTCTTGGTAGTTATAGACATGTTCTCCAGGTGGCCAGAGATTAAGATTACTCACAATACTGAGACAAAAGATAGCATCAGGTTTCTTGAGGAAGTCTTCTCGCGAGAAGGGCTCCCAGATTGTCTTCGAACCGACAACGGGGTCCAACTAGTCTTGAGGGAGATGGAGGAATATTTGGCGTAAAGGGGGGTTAGACATAAGTGCTGTGCTCTCTACCACCCTGAAACCAACAGGATGGTGGAGAGGTTTAACCGTGACTTAAAACAATCCATCCAACTGGCCAAAGCTCAGAACAAGGACTGGAAGTCGGAGATAGTGGAACAAGTTAAAATTTATCGTCTCACGCTTCACTCCACCACGAGTAAAGTTCCCTTTAAATTATTTCGGGGACGAAGTCCACATACCCACATGTTTCAAGCGTGGATGAGAGACAAGAGTGTGGGTGTAAGTTTGGATGCTGGATCGGGTGTAGTGGCTCCTGCTACAGTTGATGCTGGTTCTGGTGCAATGGATCCTACTACAGCTCCTGGTGTGATTTCTCCTTATGTGGATCCTAGGGTAGTGTCTTGGCAAGAGAGTCAGAAAATGAAAATTGCCAAAAGAAAAGAGTACTTTGCCACCAGACACGCGGTTTCTCACACCTGTGTGGGAGACAAAGTGTATATACGTCTTCCACAGAGATCCGTTGGTGTCTCTAAGTACTCCTCACCTTTTGTTGTAAGAAAACTTTTTCAGAATGCGGTGAAATTGAATGTTGGTCGCATCTGGAACTTAAATAGAATTGCTCCGATGCGCAATAAAATTCATTCTAAGTTAGTTGTTCCAAGCGTTCCTCCCAAAGAAGTGCCTATACCACGAAGGAGACCTTGTGCTGGAAAGATTCCAGCAAAACTGCATGATTTTGTTCTTTATTAATGCCTTCTTTTAAAATTGCTTGTCTTGGTTCTCCATATTGTTTTATTTGGGTTTGCTCTAGAACTCTCACAGATCATTTGCTCCTGGCTCCCTGTGGGTAGGATGATATCTCTCTCTATTTTCGTACTTCTTTCTCTTCGCCATTTTCTCTTCCCTGTACTTTCTCTTTCTGCTTTTCTTGTGTAAAGGGGAAGGTGTGTAATGACCTGCGTGTCATTTACTTCCGTTCTAGAGTTTTCATGGACTTGGGTTTGCTCTAGAACTCTCTGTGGGTAGGACGTTATCTCTGTAGATGCTTCGTTGTCAAGAATAGACTACTTCTTCAACTTCTCAGTGTACCTACTTCATCACAGTGTACCCTAAGGGTAAAATGAGGTACAGATAGGCTTTCACTTTGTAGGTTTAGGGCTCCTGTAAATAGGGTGGAGCTATGCAATGTTAGGTAGTTACACTAAAGAATAATAGGCATATGTAAGCATGCTTCTATGAGTGAGTGCACTTACTTGCACTGATCCAGTGAGGTCTACCTCAAGCACCATACTATCTTTTCATTAGATGTAAATGCATGTCCTACTGCATGCAGCCAATTCAGGCAGCTCACTGGCAGTCTGGGAAAGGTTTTGTAGCAATCCCTGTAGAAATTGGATTGCCAAATAGGGTTCTGAAAGGACATTCCTCTATATTGGAGGACTTCCAGTTGGAAATAGCCTTATAGCCTGCTACTGGCCATTAAAGGCCCGAACCAAAGGCGAGGGCCTTTAACAAAGGAGTGGGACTTCAATGCCGGTATAGCCCAGCTACAGAGGGCTATAAATCTATTAGAACATTCCTCCACTAGAGAGCAGAATGTTGATTGAAATCCCCTCAGGCTCCGTAAGTCCTTTGTTCACAGCAAGAGCTGTGAAGGACAACATTGGAATGTTGGGGCTCTGGGCTTCTACTGGCCATTAGAAGCCCCAGGCACTCCATTGTTTTCAATGGAGCGCCCAACATTCCAATGTTCTAATAAGGCTTAGACTCAATCTGCAGGGGCACAGGTTTGTCCGTCATCCCAGTTAGAACCTCTAAAGGATGGAAAATTACCAGAAGCTGGTGAAACCTGAATGAGTTTGTATACTTAGATTGGCAAGCATCAGGCATAGGACTCCCTCAAGAAGAAATGAAGGTAAACAAGACATATTTCGGGCATAGTTTCCCCACTGCTTGTCTGAATACTGTGATGCCCTTTTAGCCTGTCCTTGACGGTCATCAGAAAGTCTGTGTTTAAGTGAAGCAATGTCAGGATTCGGCCACATTTCCACTCGTGAGTTGAAATATAACCAGCAGCTGACCTCTCATACCACATAGAGGATTATTCCTGGTTCTGCTGAGGACAAGCACAGGTAGGAATCTAAACAGAGGTCTGGAAGCAAACAGTATTTTAAAGCATGGCTACCATTTCTCTGTTTTTGTGGGTTCTTTTTTTGTGCAAACTGAGGCCTTTATTATGGGTGGAATATGGTCCCACCGTCAGGGAAACGTAGAAGAGGGTACTTTGAATAATTAACAATCAATAACAGTTCTACGAGCTATGACAAAGCTTCAAACAAGAGGCTGAGTAACCACCTCAGAGGCGTGAAGAGTGAAATACTGACATTCTTGACGCTTTTGTGAAGCACCAGTCATTCAGATGTGAGAAATGTAGGAATGTAGCAGTGACCTGTCAGCAGCGGCCTACCTTTTAGTTTTTTCTGAGCACTCACTTTGCTGTGAGCATCCTGATAGAGGAGGTTTAGGAGGACAGTGACATGCTTCCTGACCTATGTCACACCAGTGGCAGGAATGGCTGTATAAAACGGTACCCTTGCCACTAGACTGGCACCTAAGCGCCAGAAGAGTACAAAAAGGTACAGGAACGATTTTCCCATCTCTTCTCGCTTGCCCCAGGGTTGACACTTTTGTGTACATGACATATACTTAGGAGAAAGCTTGCCAGACAAGAGCAAGGTCTACAGGATGTCAGATCGGGTCCAAAGGTGCATCAACAGGAGTGGCCCGTGCAGGTGAGAGTGGTGGTATCAAAACAACAATGTCTCAACTGCAAAATCATTCGGGAAAAAAAGGCAATTCAGGATAATTGCATATATCACAAGGAAGGGAACAAAGGGAGACCACAACAGGATTGGTGAAAGGAACATGTTTTTGACTACCCAGCACTAAACTTTGGGGCTGTTGTAGTCAATTTATTTTACCCATTTGACAAAATACTGATCTTGTATATATTTTGTATTATTGACCACGTTATTATATTTTCCTATTGCGCCGTTCACGCTGTGTCCTTCACCCTAGTGTCACTGCGCCGTCCACTGTCACTTGCACGTTCAGTGTACACTTGTATGGTATGGTCACTGTTTATTTAATTATATGGTAGTGCTGATATAACTACTTATATAAAAAAAAAAACTTGTTCCTTTCACCAATTCTGTTGTGGTCTCCCTTTGTTCACTCCCTTGTGATATATGCAATTGTCCTGAATTGCCTTTTTCGAATGATTTCCAGTTGGGACATTGTTGTTTTGATACAAACTTCATCCGGTCTCACCTGGGTTAACGGGTTTACTCCTGTAATTTTTATCTTGGTAAGAGTGGTGGGGCAGAAGGCGGGGTGGGGAAGGAGTCGACAGATGACAATAAGGGAAAATTAAATTATAAAAAAAGAAAACCACTTACCTTGCGCTCTCCACATCGCCAATTCGTTTATGCGGTGAGCGCAAGGTAAGCTGTTTTCTGTTTTTTAAATTTAATTGTCCCTATTCTTCATCTGTCAACTACCTCCCCACCCCGCCCCTCCGCTCTTACCTGCACGGGCCACTCCTGTGCATCAAGGCGCTGGTGGATATTATGCTGGAACTCGGAGTAATTGAGGGATCCTGAGCTCCCTAGGGCAGTTCAGTCGATTCCCAAGAAAGGGTCCACAGGCCTGTGCTTTTGTGCAATTTCATAGAGTGCAGAACATGACCCCAAGGGTCACAGCGTTTGAAAAATAAAAACTGTCCAAATAGTATTTTGTTTTAGAGTACAATCCTTCCTAAGAGCACTAGAGTGCTTCACAAACTAAACCAGACCACATTACAGATATTTTATCATTTTAGGCACAAGGCGATTACGTGATTTGCCCAGACTCGCAGGATGTTGAGCCAAAGCCAGGATTCCAACCTGATTCCCCATCTCTAGACTAGGCAGCTGTAGACAGAAGGCAACATCCCACACTTTCAGGGAATTTATGCCAAATATTGTGTAACAGTCAATCATCAGAGTCTTATGTATTGAAACAGGCTGTACCTAAAACAAAATGAGGTCATGCCCAAGGGCAAATGTTTCATAGCCTTTTAATTATTTGGAAATTGCTTTAATTGAATAAATAATTTTCCTTGAAAGCAAGAGTTGGGATTCGCAGAACCAAAGAGTGGAGCCATTATTCATATAACTATCAAGCAAACAACATGCCTAACCAATTAAAAATCAGTTTGATAAAAGTATGACATAAGACCAACACTTAACTCTGAACAAATATATACATAGCCAGTCCCCTTAACAGAACAGGAGGCAAGGAGAGCAGAGCATTCAAACTATGAAAATGTGGAAATTGTTTGTCTGGTTTGAAGACACAGTCCAATGCATGCCCAAGGCAAGGACATGTAAACCGTCCGTGTCTATTCTGGTCCAAGGACCACAGATGCTACCTTACCTCAAATTCTGACATACCCACACAAAACTGATAGGCATCCTGGGTATGACTTGGATGAAATATTTGCTTAGCATGTTATTTCTTCACACTGGTTCCAAACCTAACAATTGGTTCCCATCTAAAGGAAGTCCATATGTTTTTCTACATCAGTGGGGTAGATTATTGGGGCTGCTGGCTGGAATTCTTGTTGTGACAATCTTTGATTGGTGTTACTCCCTACATATATCCAGTCACAAGCCCCTGAGCATCACGCAATACATTAAATCTTCCAAGCAGTGGTTATGTCGAGCATTAAATAACACATCTTCTCACTATAACAAATGTTGTGGTTAGGGGGCTATTTGGCCTATGTGGGCCCTTCAAGTCAGTATTCTTTAAACGTCTCTTGGATCAAAGCCAAGTTATTTCAGGTTCAGCACTCAACCTTACAGAGAATGGAGAACTTTCCCTATCAACAAGTATCACATACCTATCTGTTTGTTTTTACTATGGTCACCAATGAATAGATAGTGGGGGAGGGGAAGACTTCTGCAACACAAAAGCTTTATATGGTTATGTGTTACACCATGAGACACAGTACTCAGATATGGTTCTCTGTCTGAATATGTAGCTGTTTATTGGTCTGATTGAATTAAAGAATCATTGATACTGTAACAATAATCTTAAAAATAAGAGACATAAAAACAATGGGCCTGATTAAGATCTCATGGACGGGTTACTCCATCACAATGGTGACGGATATCTTGTTCGCTAAACTATACATCCCATTATACCCTAAGTGATTTATATTTCGGCGGACGGGATATCTGTCATCATTGTGATGGAGTAACCTGTCCGCCGAGATCTGAATCAGGTCCTATGTCATTTGGTCAATGCTTATCGATGCAATACATTTGCAGAAAAAGAGTTAATGAGTTTCAGGTCAACATGTTCTGAGCTCCACCTTGCCATCTCCTCTTTTAAGCTGCAGCCCGGGCTCTTCTCCTCTTTGCCTTGGCTGCTTGCCTTCAGATATTTAAAGGAAGTGAATTGGTCATGAAAAAGCTGGAAGAAGATCTGACTGCGAAGCAAGATCAAGTGCAGCCAGGGAAGAGGTATGTAATTGGGTAAGATAACAGGTACATAAGGCCAGTGGTGCATAAACAAGAAGGAGAAAAGAAACAAGCACTAGTAAGTCCAAAAGGTCTCAACTTTTTGCTGCCCAGTTAGATCTATTTTCTTTGCCAATGCTTTTTGCTGATAAGGATTAGTGTTAGACCTGTCAGCCTTAAGATGGTCTTCCCCCAAACCTTTGGTCTTCACTCCTCCCATTTTGCTGATTCTTTTTTGTTGGCCTTTGGCCTCTTTAAATTGTATCAATGCTAACCAGTGATAACGTGCTTGTGCTCTCTCCTTTAAACATGGAACATTGGCTTAGACCCAATTGGCACAATTAATTTACTTGTAAGTCCCCTGTTAAGTGGTACTACATGTACCCAAGACCTGTAAATGAAATGCTACTAGTGGGCCTGCACAAAAAAACCAATTGATGGACAGAATGCTGCACAATGTCAAACATTCACCCCAGTACAGAGATCTGGGCCTAAATCCATCTATGTTTTGCTCACCATGCCATTCCAGTGTAGACCCAGCCATATGCAAATCAGTCTTGACCCTGTTCCCCATGGGAACAGTCCAGCCCGAACTGCCAGGCCAGGTACTCCCCGGAATGGAAACGAGCATCCTGGGACTGGTTTCGAGGCATCACCCCTCATCAGCCAGGCTAGCTTGACTCCAGTGACATGAAGAGCACGGGACCCATGTCTGGGCATACCCATCCCACTCAGGGTGACAACTGCAAAAAGAACAATTGATGGACAGAATGCTGCACAATGTCAAACATCCATCCCAGTAAAGAGATCTGGGCCTAAATCCATCGTTTTTTTGCTCCCCGTGCCATTCCAGTTCAGACACAGCCATATGCAAATCAGCCTTGACCCTGTTCCCCATGGGAACAGTCCAGCCCGAACTGCCAGGCCAGGTCCTCCCCGGACTGGTAACAAGCATCCTGTGTGTGCAGTTTTAACTCTGCCATTTTGATCTGGCAAAATAAACTTTTTGCCTGGCCTAAACCTTCTATTTTAATACATGTAAGTCACCCAGAGGATAGGCCCTAAACAGTCTATAGCATAGGGTGTCTTGTATATAAAAAGTAGGACATGTACTTTTAAGCTTTACATGTCCTGGTAGTGATAAACTCTCAGATTAATTTTTCCAGATTGCAAGGCCTACCTCCCCATTGTATATCGCTTTTTCCAATGAATATATAGAGCGTAACCGCGAGAGCCATTGCTGAAAGGTGGGAGGGAGACGATCCAACCAAGCAGAAGCAATGTTGATCCTTAGGACAGTCATAGCAATAAAAAGAAATTGATGATCCCTCTCATTTTGCCCCGGATTGCTTATTCCCAGCAGAATTAATGCGGGGGTTAATGTACTTTTTAGCCCAAGTGACCGATCTAAAAATTCCATAATAGATTCCAACAAACCTTGCAAACATGGGCAAGTTGCAAACCTATGTACGAGATCAGCTGCCATCCCCCCACACCGTGGGCAGGTGATCCCTGATGACCCCCCCCCCCACTGTGCTAATCTAGCCGGGGTATAATACAAAGAAAAAACTGTTTTATAATGTTGTGCCTGGAGCCCAGCCGAACACAAAACTGTCCGGGCTAGCTCTAAGGATATTGTAAGTACCTCTGGTGCAGCCCCCACGCGCTCCAGCCATTTATTCGCCTGTTTAGCTAGATCATCTTTTTTTAAGCTAGTCAATTCTGCATATATTAGCCTGATAGTACCCTTAGCGCTGTCTTGCATGATATCGATTATTCGGTTGCTATTAAACCCACTAGTCCCCCCAACCTTTTTGCCAAATAAACTGCCCAGGTGCAAATATTTTAAAAAATTGCCCTTTGCCAGCCCGAACTCCAGCTGAATATCCCTAAATTGGCGAAACCCTTCCTTCCCAATTAAGTCACCAATCTTTCGGACTCTCTTTGTTGCCCATCCTGCCATAACCTTGTCAAAAAAAATTCCGGAAGGGTGGTGTTTTTGTAAAGCAAAGTATAATGATTAATCCTCCCAGGCCAATCTTCTTTTTTAGGACCCCCCAGATCTTAAAAGCAGATAGCAGAGTGTTGAATTTTGTCCTTTTATATTTGCTAGGCTCCGTGAATTTCCAGAAACAGTTCTCTGCATGTTCTCCCAATAGCAGCTTATAAACATCAGGGAGCTCTCTTTCCCCGTCTATATCATCTGGGGATGACCCAACCAAAATACCCATATATTGAAGTGCAGCTGCCCAGTAATAACTTTGTAAATCCGGAACTAAAAACCCCCCTTTCTCCCGTGGCAAAGACATACAACGAAGTGCCCTCCTAGTCTTCTCCTGTGCCCAAATGAATCGATTAACTAAGCCTTCTAGAATAACAAACCAAGATTTTTGAAACTCCAGTGGGATCGCCCTAAACAAATACAGCACCTTTGGTAAAAACATCATTTTAGCGACGTTGCACCATCCAACCAAAGACAAATGAAGATTATTCAGTCTATCAAGGATCCATTCTCGCCTTCCTGATTACTGGCTCAATGTTTTTAGCCACCAAGTTTTCTAAATCAGACGTAATCCTTATACCTAGATACATTGCCGATTTGGTCACACGGGGATCTACGATATTGACAAATCGGTTCTTTATTACTTGAGTCTTAGATCTATTAAGTGCATACCCAGTGTAAGTACCAAACTCTTGTGCTATTTCCTCGACCACTGCCAACGCCGAGAGTGGATCCGTTGTGCTAATGGCCACATCATCGGCATAGGCAAGGACTTTAGATTCCACATCGTTACATACTACTGGGAAAATCCCGTTGTTAGCCTCGAATAGCCTTATCAAGGGGTCCATGTAGATAGCAAATAGCAGGGGCGAGGATGGACACCCCTGCCGTGTCCCACGCTGAATATAAAAAGGCAGAGTGTAGTTGCCATTTACCCTTAGGCGAGCTGTGGGTGCCGAATAGAGCACTTGAATGGATTTAATAAACCCCTTCCCCAAGCCGAACCATCTCATTGATTCCCGCAGAAAGTCCCAGGAGACCCTATCGAATGCCTTTTCAGCATCTAATAACAGAGCAGCCATAGGGTCTCCTGATGCCTCTGCTGCATCAAAAAGTGTAATCATCCGCCGTACATGCTGTGTGGTTCCACGACCCGTTATGAACCCGTGTTGACAGGGATGAATAGTTTTCTTTAATATACCATTTAATCGTGTCGCCATAACCTTAGAGAAGATTTTAACGTCGCTGTTCAATAGTGTAATAGGGCGATATGAGCCCGGCTCTCTTGTTGGTTTGTCTTTTTGCAGAAAAACTACAATATCTGCACCCGCCCATGACTCAGGTGTAGGCCCCCCCTTTTGAGCCAGCAGCATAACCTCAATCAAATCTTGTCCGATAGAGTCCTTAAAATTTTTATAAAAATCCAGCGGAATCTGATCCGGGCCAACTGCTTTTCCAGATGGCAAATCTTGCAAGGCCCCAATTATTTCTTTGTGTGAGAACACCCTCTCAAGTTCCTCCCTATCGACAGGGTCTACCTTCTGTACAACTACTTTATCTAAAAACTTTCGAATACCCGGGGACGCCACTGATGGTCCTCTACTATATAGGTGCTGATAGAAAAGCCTAAAGATTTCATGGATTTCTAATGCGTTTGTTATAACCTTTCCTTTGGCGTCATAAGTTTCAGAGATCTCCCCAGCTGCTATTTTTTGCCTAGCTCTTATAGCCAGGGTATGTCCAACCTGCTTGTTGTATTCATGGTAGTGTTCTTTTTTTGCCAAATAGATCTCTGCTGGTTTCGTAGCAAAATGATCCCCCCGCCTCAGCCTTATTTATGGCCAACTGTAGTGTTATTTCATCTATCAAACCACCAGTACTAGAGCCTCTTCCAATTTGGTCAATTTTTCCCTAACATCCATCTCCCGCTGTCACTCCTTCTTCTGTCGGCGCAGACTATAACTTATAGTTTCACCTCTAACCCCCGATTTAAACGCATCCCAAATTATTCCCTCGCTAGTGCTCCCTCGGTTGAAATCCCAGAATTCCTTGATCCAGCCCTTCAGGAATACGATATAGTCAGGATCATATAACAACCTCCGTTCAAAAGTCCTTTTATTTCTTCCTTTATCTTAAAGGATATTGAGGTTCAATTCCATAAATATAAATTTCTGACAGAAGAAAGTGATAATCCTCAATGCATTTCAGACCAAGGGTCCTTCATCAGAAAGTCATTAAATGCTGTGGAATGAAAGAAAAGCTTATGTTCAACTACTAATACTCTTTATGAAATAAAATTGTCATCTTGTAAGTAAAACTTCAACATTTTGTGAGGACACTCAGGGTCAGTGAGTGATACCCCCATCAGCACCCAACCGGTTTACCTAACCTTACTTTTGAAGAAAGGGGAGTGCACAGATTACATATCTTGACTTTTAGAAAGTTAAAATTTTCTGGTCCGAGCATTTTGATGCCTTCAGCTTGTTCCAGGGTCACATGACTCGGTGTAGTTGGACTTTATGTATTCCTCCCAGATTATATCACAATAAAGGGTGTGGGTGTTGGAAGAATGGATCATCATGGCTTGATGGGGGAGCATCGCTGTCACCTACCACACTTGCATTTCAAAGGCACTGACCCAACATAGCGGTACAAAAGGGGGTGGTGATGGACGGAGCATCAGAACCAATCAAACACTCACACCCAGTCATCAGATCTGGGTTTGATCCATCACCGTTCTTTAGCCCACTCTGCCACCCCAGTTCAGACATGGCCATATGCAAATCAGTCTGACCCTGTGCCTCATGGGAACAGTCCAGCCCGAACTGCCAAGCCATGCCTTCCCTGGACCAGAAACCACCCCCTTTTGTACTTCTTTGCTCGCCATAAGTTGGCAGGGTATGCTCAGACGTGAGTCCCTTGCTCACTTTGCCACTGGATTCAAGCAAGCCTGGCTGAAGATGGCTGAAATGCCAGAAACCGGTCCTAGGAAGCTTGTTTCTGGTCCAGGAGATGGGGCCAGAAGAGTGGACAAGCTCGGAGCCTAATAATCAACCACAGGGCACAACACAGATCCTGGCTTCTCACAGGGATCCAGAATAGCACTCAAGACTAAAATGGACATGATGTCGATGGACATAAGCCACCTCAGATTAGACCTTGTAAAGTCATAAGTACTGAAGAGGAAGTCATCACCCTAAAGAAGGACGTCAGAGAACTCCAGGCCACAGTGGTGGGTCTCAAATGCAGTGTGACCTAAATGGAAGATCGTCTGGAAGATGTAGAGGGACGCTCAAGCAGGAATAACTTATGATTCCTGGACCGTGCGGGAGGGCCACCTGAGGAACTCTTTCTAGAAAATTGGATTGTTAATAAACTTAAACCCAAACGTCTTTCCAAATTCTTTTCAATTGAGCCAACACATAGGACACTGGTGGTGGCATTGCGCCCTGGTGCACTGCCTAGAGCACTTATAACTCGAATGTTCAACTACAGAGACCGTGATGCAATCCTTCAACATGTCCGTGCTCAGAGCCTCCCACGCTACAAGGACAAAAACGAAACACACCACTGACAAAGACACATGGGTTGCCCTCCTCCTATTGGGATCTGCAACTATATTAAGGGACAAATCACTTGTGTAAAATTTACTTCTTGGATGGGAGAGACCGAGAGCTAGACCACTGCTGTTTGCTAAGTGCCATATTGGGGCTCACAAGTCGTGAGGGTTCTGTTAACTTGGACAGTTTCTACACTCAGTGCCTTCATGGCACTTTAGTTGGGTAAAGGAGGTGAGGGAAATTGGGGCGGGATTTGGTAACTCTTTGACCGTCAGTTGAATAAGGGGGGTTCTGTGGGTTCTGGCCTCTGGGAGGGACAGGAGGTGGGTTCTTTAACGAAAATATTATTCTTGGCTGTTTTGTTTAAAGGGGAAGCTTCCAATGTCCTATGGCACTATGAGCTGGGGTGCAGGTCATTCTTACACCGGAGAAGATATTGGTCAGTAGCCAAAGATTTCTATTGCGCGCCTGCGGACTAAGTACAAATGGCTGACCTGGAATGTGCGGGGTCTGAACAGTCCAGAGAAGCGGAGTAGGGTACACGCATAACTCCAGAGATATGGTATAACAGTGGCATTTCTCCAGGAGATCCATCTGTGGGAGGACTGCATTAAGTACCTGAGAAAAAGATGGAGGCCGCAGGAAAGAGCCTTTACAACGCGGCTTCAAGCACGCGTTCCATTTTACCACAAACTAAACAACACTTGCCTTAACCACGCACATGCCTGAACTACGCATATGCGTGGTTAAGGCAGTCAGCGAGAGGAACCAGAAGGGAGGACCTGCACGGGAGGGGGGCGGTTTTAGGTCTTAAGGGAGGGGCCGGTTTTAGGGCTCAGTGCGGGGGCTGTGGTGTGGGTAGGTTTTAAGGGAGGCAGCAGAGTTTTAGGGGTCAGGGCAGGGGGGAAGGGGCAGTTTTCAAGGCAGGGGGCAGTTTTTAGGGCTCAGGGGGAAGGGGCAGTTTTCAAGGTAGGGGGAGGATATTTTTAGGGTTCAGGGCAGGGGGAGTCAGGACAGTTTAAGATTGTAGGGGTGGTGTCGTTTTTAGGGCTCAGGAGGGTTGGGTTATAGAATAGGAGCCAGGAATTTAGGACTCAGGGCGGCGGGGTTGGGTTGTGAACTTTAGCACACATCGCTTTACCAAAAATGCCTTTACCTCGGAATTTCGTGATAAAGGAATGTGTGGTAAAGGCATGGGTGGTAAAGAAATGCGTGGTAAAGAAATGTGTTGTTTGGACGCATTTGTTGTTGGGGCTGCGTGATAGAGGCATGTGTGGTTCAACCATGCGTGCCTCTGTACTACAAGCAGGTCAGGTATATGCCAAGTCCTACTCCGGTTATGTCCCGGGTGCCTTGATATGGGTGGCTCCGGGGGTCCCGTTCAAGCAAATGCGCATGCAAACAGATGGGGACAGAAGATACGCCATCCCAGAGGCCCACTAGCTGTGCCTTGCTAATATCAATGGCCCAAAATCGACAATGGCACTTTCTTTGTTACTGTGTTGGCAGCTGCTCAGATCTCCTTAGCAGCAGAGGTAATTCAATTGTGTTTTGAATGGCTTACTAGATCGGTCCCCACCCTAGCATGATACTAAACCCCGCATGACAGCTTGGGCCATATCAATATATGGCTGAAGACCTGCTTTGCTGGGGTGTGATGATGCAAGCACTGCTGGAGCCTCCTGCAGGCGACCAATCTGATCTTGCTGATTAGATTAGGCAGCATGGTAGAGTGGCAGAATAAGAAGGATGGATGGGCACCAGAAAATCAGTGGCTATTCGTGTCATTTCAAAGAGCAGAAGACCTGTGGTTGCGACTGAAAGCATTCTTCTATGTGTAGTCCAGTAGACGATTGGAAGCTAGCGGGGGTGGAAATGGTAGGGGGGTAGTGTATTAGACATGTAGTTAGTATAACCTGTTTGTTCTGTTTGTGATAATTGTAGTACTATTATATGTGTGATAGACAAAAGTGCTGTAATTCGCTACTGAAGTACAGACAGGAGCTAATGCCCATTTTATTGTGTTGGGAACAAGTATTGCACTAAGATGTACATTGTCCTGCTACTTGAAATGCACAGTGTACAGGCAAGTGTAGAAGCCTTCTTCAAAGTGCTAGAGATAAGTACTGCTGTGAGATGCACACTGATCTACTACTTGAAATGATAGTAAAGAAATTGAGAAAAAAAACCTGCTCCCTGTAATCGGCCCGCAATCCATTGCAGTCGGCCTGAACGTGTGACTTTCACCGCGCGAGTGGCGCTTTGGGCTTTTAGGCGCTAAACTTACTTGAAATCTTTGAAATTGCATATCATCGGTTTTATCATTTTGGTGTCCAATAATTTATTACATTTTACTCTATTTTTCTAAATTGGTGCAGTATTTTTCCTGTGTTGTGTTTTCGCTTTATTGAAGATTGAGTACTGCGTAAAAACTTTACATATTTCCTCTAAGTTAAGCCTGACTGCTTTTGTGCCAGGCTAACAGAGGGTTCAGCACAGGTTAATTTAGTGACTGTTTGTGGTTCATCATGAAAAGGGTAGCGCTGTTGCTTGAGATGGGCTTACAAGCCCTCAGCCAACAGCCCATTTTCTCACACTCACCATCAACAAAGGATGTTTAGTTTTTTGCTGATGCAGTGCAGTATCATAAAAAGAAATCACCAGATGCCTATATGTGCGTGCATAATCACTTGTGCACGTAGGCATCATGCTGGAACGGTGACCCAGTAGCACCACGAAAGCACGTGCACCAGCAGGAGTTTACGACCTGGAGCAGAAGAGGAAGCACTCAAAAACAGAGTAACGCAAAGGCCGTCCTGGGCAGACCTGAGGCCAGATGCTGCAGGAAGCACCACCATGCATAAAGGGCTTCCTGGAGAGGAATTACCCGAGGAGATGCTGCAGGAGGATTTATGGTTCTCAGGCATGCCCACCAGGTAAAGCAGGGATTTCCCTCCATAGATTTGAGGATGAACCATGGCTAGGGTTGCCATTTGGCCAGTTTTATACCTGCATGACTAGTATTTTAATTTCCTAGTCAGAACAAAAGTTAGAAAAATCACTGAGAAAGACTGATCTCATTCCTGCACAGAAAATGGTGGGCAAATTAGAAGAGCGCAGGACTGGGGCTTGACCGATGCATGGACAGCAAATATTTTCACTACTCTTCTCTGCACCCGCAACATACACAAATTTATCTATTTATATCACCACACTTCAGGGGACACACAGATGGCGGAATACTTAGCTATGATATCATGCAACCGTAACCTGTTGCAATTATCACTGCAATGGGGTGCCATCATGGCTAGGATTCTCACGTGTTGCCTGCAAGTGTCGGCATTAGAGGGCGCTGCATCCAGAGGAACAATTGTGGAGGAAATTCAACACTACTTTGAGGCACATGCAGGGTGTACTACTGATCCTTTGATTGAATGGTAAACCTTCAAGGTTTAAGTAAGAGGGGATTTCATCAAAAAGTCCACCAGAGTATGCAGTGTCCTCTGAGACCAGCTGACACAGCTTCAGGGGGACATGCACCAGGTTTAATAGGAAGCAGAAGGATCAGAGTCCATGAGGCAAAGGGTGGTGACCAAGAGGCAACATCATGCTGGCCGGAGCAATAGACCGGCACAACATGATTATAGGGGAGATGTTGCACGGAGGCACACGGAAGGGGACAAATCTAGCTTCTTACTATCTAGTCTCACACAGAGACACTCCATGCCCATTAACAAGTAGACACAAATACAGTGTTTGCATTATACTATAAGCCGTTATACACACAACCAAGTGTGGCCGATACAGACTATAAAGATCACTACTTGTTGGCCATCAGGTTACAAAGCTTCTCGCAGGTGATGGAAATTGAGAGACTGATCTCAGAAGGCAAAATAATTGCGGCAATTAATGTGTACGACGCTTCCAGGGCAAAGGCTTGCTCCCACCAATGACTTGCAAGGCGATCAGCACTTTGCGTTAAAAAAACAGTCAAGAGCCACTCAAAGGAAGTTCATACCATCTGTCTACATTAAACCTAGATTGTAAGAGCCTAGGGAAAGTGCAAGAGTGCCTGTGCTACAGGTAGGATTGTTTTTGTGCAGGAAGGGACAACTCCCTTCACAAAAACACTCCTGATAGGCATATGTCTCTTTCTATGTATGCTGCACAATGCAGCACACATAGAAATAGAAATTAACTAGGAGAAGTAAAGATATTTCTCCTTGTTATGCCTCAGTCAGGTAGGTGCACCATTTTTGTGCAAATGCAGGTTTACAAGCCATTTGTAACTCTGGGTTTGCATCAAAATACATGGGTGGATGCATGGGAACGCCGATGCTCCACCCATGTGGCACCTATCCGACGGAAAGTAACACATGGCAGTGCTATGCGCTGCGTTGTGTTACTTTGTATTTACTAAACCATGTAAAGCCACACAAAGAGGCTTTGAGTGAATTAGTAAATCTCTAAAACGATTTTGCGTCAGGGCTGCACCACAAAAGTGACACAACCCGGACTTCAAATCTTAGTAAATCACCCGCTTGGTTAACCTGAAAAGAAGTCCCAGGTAGGAGCACCTCCCCATCATTCGTAGATGTTTTCATGTTATAGATGGGATACTTAGAGACCAGGGTCATGCTGTCATGCTTTGTATTTAGCTTGTCTTGGACTTCTTTATTTAGGGTCCTGCCCACATGACGTTTGGAAAGGTTATCTTCTTATGGATCCATGACTTTTATTCCATCCCTACAGCCCGGGCCCAGACAGGAACAAAGATCTCTGAGTCTTTGTTGAAGCAAAGAGGTACCAGAGAGGGTTGCTATCTCTTCCCACTTGTTTTTGTTCTTGCAATTGTGCCACTGGCCAGTCGGGGGTAGAGGCGCGGCCTGGAAATAATGGAACAGAGTCATTCAATTTCATTATATGCAGATGATCTCTTGATATACTTAAATGATGTAACCATGGATTCAATACAGATACGTGAGACCCTGGAAGTCTTCAGCGCGATTTCCCGATTAATTTTCTGTAGAGCCAAATTCTGCATTCTCCTTACCAGATTTTTGCACCTAGACGCTGAATATGTTGGTGCCACTGGATTACCAAACGAACTATATACATTAAAATATTCTGGAGTCAACCTGTACTGATACTTAACTGGCATCAAGGACAGAGACCTGGCCTCTACCAGGGACTCATCAAAATTCTGAAAGAAACTCCCTTTATCGCCACTGTAGTGTATTGCGCTCTGTAAAATAGTGGTTCTGACATGGATCTTGTACCTCTTCTCTAATTTGCCATTAATACAACATAGAACTTTTTTTCTGGATCTCAGTTGCCTTTTTAGTTCTTGCCTGAGCCAGCGCGCATGCGCTGCTCTGCGAGGCTTTTAGTAAGGGCTTTTAAACTCGAAACACACCCTCATGCGTGTGCTTTTTTTAAAATCTCCCGCAATTGGCCTTTGGATGCGTCTTTCTACGAAAGACAGCACGCAATTGGCCCAAGGTGGGTGCACATCCAGCCTTTTTTCTCCCCTGGCCTAGGGTGCTCGTGAGCGAGCACCAGCGCCATCTGTTTCCAATTATCGCGCCCGCGTCTCTCGTTCGCGTTAATTGGAAACAGATGGAGCTCATGCTGGCCCTGGTGCACCCCCTAGTAGCCAGTGCTCCTTTTGTATTTGCCACAGTTTCTAAGTGTCAGTGGGCACCAACCTTTATCTTTACCTTGCATATGTTCCCTGTGTCTCACTCCAGCAGGTCTCGCTCTCTGGCACATCTGCATGAGGGACGTGAAAAGATGGCAGCGAGGAGGGTCATTCAGATTATGCTGCTAGTACATTACTGTGCATTTTCTCCATTGCCAGCAATCTTTACTGAAGAAACATCTGTCACACTGGATATACACTGCTTCCATCTTCACTCTTTCATTACTCCCGCTGTCAAAGTCCATACTGCCTTCGATGGAAGGCAATCTGTCTTGACATAATCTCATCACAGCCGACCTGCACTCTCTGCCAAGCGCAAAGTGTCAACCGAAGACCGCTCAGTCCCTGAGGCCATGAAGGATGGGTCTCCATCCTCTTCGAGTCCCCCTCTCCCATCCGATTCTCATTCATTTCTGTCCGAGCGGGAGCTTCTGGACCAGTAGTCCTTGGAAGGGATATTTCTACGTCACAAGCCCTACTTTGATCATCTTCAGCCCCTTCTGTCGGCATACTGTTGAACCCACTTTCGGGACGCAGATGCCTTTAAAGACTGGCGAAACCCAACCTTCCTTCAGTTCAGTGCAGTTCACTGCTTGTCCTAGGTGCACCGTTTCTTGAGGATTTCGCATCGCCACAGGGCGTTTTTTATGGGCCGGTTCTGCTTCCCCAGTTGGTTTTCATGCTGTGTAGTGATTGTAACACTCTCCGTCGAGAGGGAGATTGAGTCCCTGGATAGGTCTAACCGCTGCCTGAGGAAGTGAATAAAACTGCATGTTTTGTCGCAAGTCAATGTTTAACATGATCACAGGCTAAACTGATTGTGCTTTATTAATCGATTTAAGTCCTTTTATGGAAGAATAGTGGTTGTCCGTCTTGGGTCTGCTTGAAAGTGTCTTGTTTCCCTGCATAATTTGGAAAAGTCCTAGTGCAAAGACAGTCTAACTCTTTGAATGAGTGAATACAGTACTCTCAACAAACCGAAATTGCCTGATTTGGCAGTGCAAAGGTCTCAGCATGTCTCTGTAGTACCCAACGTTCTCGGTTTACAGCAAGACTACAAGTGTTAAATGGCTGAAGGGGCAGAAAAAACTCTGGCAGAGAAATTATTTATGTGAGAAATCTCTTTTGGCTGAAATTCCAGATGGCTTCTAAAAACGTACTGTTCTCTTTTTATAGTGTTTTGTGTCTCACAGTAGCAGGTCAATTCAATATGTTAGGTTGGATGTGTGAGGCGTTTTGAGTTTATGCAGTTTGGGGGCCTCTCCCCTCACGAGTGCACTCCACTGACCCGTTCTTCTCCTTAACTTCAGTACCTCCACCTTGTTGGTGGTTTTGGAGACTATGATGTACTGAGGTCAGGCAGGCGACCTAACCCTTAAAAATGTCTACTACTTTGAGATACATTTTAGCAGGCGCTTTGTGAATGTACCTGTTGTTCCTGTGCAGCTGCGTCCACCCAGTGAAACAAGTAGTATGAAAGTAGCGCAGGGTCTGACCCCCCTAATCTGCCTGCTTCTACCATATACAGCATGGTCTCTAATATCTGACCGCAACCGCCCTTTACTCTTGTGGGTAACCATTCTAGTAACTATTCCCCTTTGGAAAACTGCCATCACCTCTGTTTGGATTTGGCTCTGATAATATCCATAGTGCATGCCCGGCGCAGTCTTGCACTCTGAAGCCTTGCAGTAGTGTAATGAATCTGCTTTTCACAAAAAGGACAGATCCTAATTGCAACACCCCCTAAGGCTGAGGTAAGACCCAGCACTCACCCAAAGCGGGGTACTTTTTACCACTGCACCCTTAAATCACACACTTTGCACAGCACTCCCACTTTGGAGGCAAAATACAAATTCAGGTGCTTTGAGATAACACACACGTTTGTTAATGAACGGTAGGCCAAATATATCAGTAAATGCAGATTCAAAGAAAACTATTGATTTTGCAATGTTTAAAAAGGTAAACTAAATATATCAATAACTGCAGATTCTCAAATGCCAATTACCTACAATAAACAATTAGAATAAAATGCAATATGTACAGTTAGTGGAGAGTAAAGAATATATATACAAATAGGATAGTATAGAATAAAGTAGAAATGGTTAGGAACACCTCACCGACTAGCTATGCAACATATTTTCCATTGTCAGCTGGGGAAGCCCTTTCAACAGCCCAGGAAGAAGTACCAGCTGGGAACCAAGTTCCGACACCGTCACAGCAGTACGTCTACTCTGTGGTGAACTTCCGCCTGGCCTGCCAAAGCCTCCAGCTTTAATACTATTCAATGTAAGGCGAAGCTTCTATCAAACCTTGCCCCCTTCTCTCATGAGAAAGAACCGAGCTGGCCTGTACCAGTCTGCGTCAAGGCCACGACATCGGCTGGCCACGCCTCTGTATTATGGCTCCGAGGCAGAGTATGCACATGCCACAGATAATATCCAGTTCTCTCTGGTCGGTGAGGAGCGAAAAACAAGTGAGGAGCAGAAAGACCTTGAATATGAATCGCAAGCACTGCTGTGTAGGCAGGAGCAAGGCAAAGTCAGACATGAGGCCATGTCAAAGCCAATAGTAAGAACTCATAATTCTGTGCACATAGAAGCAAGGCAAAGTCAGAAAGCAAGATGGCATGAGACCATGTCAAAGCCAATAGTCAAAGTCAGAGAGCAAAATGATATGAGACCATGTTAAAGCCAATAGTAAGCACTTATAATTCTCAAGCAAGGTAAAGTCAGGTCAAAGCCAATAGTAAGCATGTCTCCGTGACAGCTCTCACTAAAAGACAACAAGATTACAAGACAGAAGAGAAGCAGGCATATACAGGACCGTCTCATATATCCAGGCTAAGGTAAAATAACACACTAAAGCCAGTTAAAATGGTGGTAGTTGGGGGTCATTATAGGGTGCCAAACCACAAGAGCGCATCTTTTATTACTAGTAGCTTAATGAATCAGCTGTAGGAGTGTGAACTTGAACAGTTAGTTTGTGAATGATGCTATGTGGCCGGTTTAGATCTTTCTTTGACAACCGGAAGGATGTAATATCTTCAGCACAGGAATTATTTAACTTGTCCAAAGCCTTTTAATATATGTGGGTGGAGTTGGAAGTTGACCAGACCAGATGCAGAACTACGTTTGTCAGTGTTGTGGTTGAGTGAATAAGGTGGAAGCTAGGCCAAGGTCTGATATCGGATGTTTTCAACTCTCATTTTGCAACTTGCAAATAAAGCCAAAGTGATCAGTTGAGGATTTTAAATAGAAAGGGAGAGTACCAATATTAGAGGACATTGTAAGTACATTTTGAGGATAAATGCTGACAGTTGGTACGTTAACCCACCAAACCTCTAAACTGGACTGTAAAGAAAAAGCAAAGCCTTCCTTTGAGGGGTCATGGCGGTGCACACTGAATAATTGTTACTGGCCGAACATTGCCGACATTGTAAATACAGGAAGATGCCAGATTTTCTTATTGACGAAAGCCTGAAAAAGGTGTAGTGCAGACTTGGCCGGGGGCTCCCCACACATATGTGCAAAAAGATATGTACTGTGTTATATTTATGAACACAGTGCAGGTGTTCTGATATCGCTCTTGACTTGCCTTTTGCTAGCAGAGAAAACTGAGTGGCTTGTCTGGGCTACTGCCCAGTCCCACTTAATAGCTCAGCAGGTAATCAAACGCTTTGATTTCGTCATTCCTCACTTAGGAGGACATTCCTTAGCTGTGAGGAACCCCTCCTTGTGGAAATAAACACAAGTCACAGGTCAGGCTGGTACCCCTCGCCGCCTGTGCAATATTTAGGGCAGTTTAGAACATGTTTCTTTCAGGAGGACTTACTCAGTTTAGTTTCTCGCTTGCAGGTGCTGTGTATCACTGTCTCAAGAGATCCTAACTATTCATATCCTACAGGAGCTCAAACTAAATTCCCCCTGTGGCAGTTGAAGTTGCTACAGGAAGTGTGGTTAGGGCTGCAGAAGACTGCAGTCTGGTGTTGTATGTGGCTGAAGTGCAGCACCTGGCAGTATGCGGAGTCGGCTCTGTCGGTGCTTGTTTTAGTTTTGTGGGGGAAGTGTCACCGGAGCCCTTGCTTGTGACGGCTGCCTGCTGCAGAGGTAACTTATAACCTGCTAGTGATGCAGGGCTGTCTGCAGGGATACAGGAATTAGGTCGTCTTTCATCATGCTGGTAAAGTTTGTGGCCCTCACCACACATTGCTATTGCATGTGTGTGGCCATGAAGAGGGAGTGTTAGAACCGCCCCTCACAGCGCTCACAGATGTCTGTGCTTAATCCCCAAGTACATAAAAGGATGCCTTTATGTCTAGGAAAAAAGTGATATGTCTGGAAAAAAAGTACACTCCACATAATACCACTCAGTGCCATATAATTACACGCCACATCCTTACACTCTACTCAATGCAACATAAATATACTCCACATAATACCACACAGTGCCACATAATTATATGCTACATAATTACACTGCACTAAATGCAACATACACTCCAAATACAACTCAGTGCCACATAATTACACACCACATAATTACACTCTACTGAATGCAACATACACTCCACACAATACCACTCAGTGCCACATAATTATATGCTACATAATTATACTGCACTCAATGCAATATACACTCCAAATACCACTCAGTGCCACATAATTACACACCATATAATTACACTCTACTGAATGCAACATGCACTCCACACAATACCACTCAGTGCCACATAATTATATGCTACATAATTACACTGTACTCAATGCAACATACACGCCAAATAATACCACTCAGTGTCACATAATTACACGCCACACAATTACACTCTACTGAATACAACATACACCCCCATAATACCACCCAGTACCACATAATTACACGCCACATAATTACACTCTACTCAATGCAACATAAATACACTCCGCATAGTACCACTCAGTGCCATATATTTACTAGCCACATACTTACACTCTACTCAATGCAACATAAATACACTCCACATAATACCACACAGTGCCACATAATTATATGCTATATAATTACACTGCACTCAATGCAACATACACTCCAAATACCACTCAATGCCACATAATTACACGCCACATACTTACACTCTACTCAATGCAACATAAATACACTCCACACAAAACCACTCAGTGCCACATATTTATTTGCTACATAATTACACTGCACTCAATGCAATATACACTTCAAAGAATACCACTCAGTGCCACATAATTCCAAGCCACATAATTACACTCTACTGAATACAACATACACTCCCCATAAAACCACTCAGTGCCACATAATTACATGCCACATAATTACACTCTACTCAATGCTACATAAATACACTCCATATAATACCACTCAGTGCCACATAATTACACGCCACATAATTGCACTGTACTCAATGCAACATAAATACACTCAGCATAAATGCATTCTATACTACATACCACCAATCAACATAAATGCACTCCACACTATGACACAATTTCACTAGGCATAATTTCACTCAACACCACAATTCCAGGCCACACAATTCAACTCCACACATTTCCAATACACACCGCATAATTTCACACCAAACAACATATTTCAACTCCACAACGCCACAATCCACAACGTACCTCCAATCCACACCATATAGTGTCACCACCTGAGCACCAAACATCATTCACCACCACCATTTTGCATCAGCGCACCACCTAAGCATCACGTCAGTCTGCCCTTGGAATCTGGCATCTGTTACTTCTTCCCTAGTGTCCATCAGCTGCTCGTGTTTTAATTAAATTACTGTTTTCCAACCTCCACTCCCCCGTTATTTATGTCCCGCTCCCCGATAACAAAAAAAATTATAACTAACAAGCATGAGAACAGGCAGGAAGAAGTTGCCAGCAGTGCAAGTACAAAAAAGTTTAAGACATTTTTTATGTTAAAATCTTTTTTTAATCAGGTTTTTCAGTTGTATATAATGTCGTCTTTGTTTGTATAAAGGTAACAAAAATGCTTAAAACTTTTTATTATAACTTTTCAACATAATGCACAGCAGCCACAATGCTCTACAACATAGCCAAAAGTTCTGGCTAAACACATAAGGTCCCAAAGGCAAGACCTACTGGCTATGCCAATGCTTGTTAATAGAATTGGTGAGAGTTTGGGTAGGCGCAGGGCAGGTCCTGTTAAACTGTTCGTTCCCATAGACAGCAGGGGGCTGAGAGCACCCAATTTTGAGACTTACTACCTGGCGGCGCAACTTAATTGGGTCATGACTTGAATTGCTCTGAATGAGTCCACAGAAGTAGGATACCACTTGACTTCCTGCGGGATGCAACCATTTTAGAACTTTTGTTCGGGGGGATACCTCAATGCTGCATCAGTTTCTATCCTCCTTCAGGTGCCATGATTCTGCTGGTTCAGGTACCTTCAGAAAACGGCACAATGGCCAGTGTACCTACAAGAGGTGCCGCTGAGGTGCTTACCCACATTTAGAAAGGCATGGAAGACAGCTCCCAGGGTACACTGTACAAGGGAATCCATGACCCACATGAGGAAGATATATGATTCAGGAACCCTAATAACATAGGTAGAGATCAGTGAGTATTGCTATATGTCCGCACACATGTAGCCCTTCGCAAGGCTACTATTGCTACGTGGAATACATTAGACAATGAAACAAAAACAGATAGCATTTTACAAACACTGCTAATATGGGGTGCCCATCAGCAGAGAATACATATTTACAAGTAATGCATAGGTGGGCAGCTGGTAGATCTAAAGGACCTTAAAACCAAGTGGGGCAGGGACCTCGTCCTGGAGCTATCTGATGGTGGCTGGTTGGAAGTTCTCCATCATGTAGCCAAGAGCGGGACCGTCCTCACTGGTCAGAGCCCGGAAGATGCTGGGCTGGGCCAACCCTTTAATGCTGACCGGATTTGAGTCAAATATAGATTATGACGGATAAATGAAAAACACCCTGTTTTACTGGCCCTATTGTCTCGGAGTGTGCTCGGAAAGGCCCCTCTATTATCTCATTCCTCACCTAAGCAGTTGGGGCTTTAAATGAAGACATTTTATGTGTGGAAGAAGAATTGGGTCTTGGAGAGGAACTCTCTGCAGCTCCCAATAATGCCCAAAGAAAACAGGTGACTCAAGATGAGGAAGTAGTTTTGGCAGCCAAGAGATCCACTGAAGGTATTTGGCTTGGGCCAGACGCCATCGGTTGCTACAGTAGCAGAGGTTCACCATATTCCAGCTGCCTCTCAGCCTCACCTGGGCCAACCAGCAAAGAAGAGAGAGACTTGGAAGTTAAAAAGAGACAGTCGCTAGCTACTGTGAGAGGAAGCCCCAGTAAGGGTAGTAACGTTTCTTTGGAAACTATGGACCCAGATAATAGTGATCTGAATATTGATTTAAATCGGATATTGACAATTTTAGGAAAACATCCAGAAACTCTAAGGACTGAATATTATCCGAAAGTCGAAGTTTTAATTAACAATGTGGTAGAAGGTCTACTCTACATGATGAGTTATCTAAGATAGGGCCATCCATTAAGAATTTAGGATACCCATTAGAACCGAAAATAAGGTCAGGGGCTGATGACTCGTGTATTTCTTCATATTGACCAATGAGACTTGTGGAAAAAACATCACCGCGTCCTTGAACCACTATTCCCTTAAGACTTTTAAGCACACTGTTAAAACAGAAGCACTTAGAATTGTGGGACAGGATAATCTATTGATTACTACAACTGGAGTGGCAAATGAAAGGGATTCCCCCCTTAGAACTCGATAAGGGTCCGAACTGTGAGACCTGTCTCTCAGCAGCAACAACCAATAGTGAGAATCTGGAAAGAAAGTAGGAACCCTCCATCTATGCCTCCCTTTTGCAATCCAACCCCTAGAAACAGTCTGCATATCCCGCCCGACTCCACACCTTTGGGAGCTATGCTCACTAGAGTACCACCTTTTAGCCCAGGAGGGAGAGAAACTACCCTCCAACTCAAACATAAAGTGATCCATTGGTGAAACAAGCAAGTGTGGAGTGGGAACTATCTAGCATTGCATATAAATATAGTTATAGGATCGAATGCGTGGACAATAGGGTAAAAGAATGGGAGGGGGATTAATTTTGATCAACCCGATATTGCGGATCGACTTATGCAGTAAATCTACCAGAATAATTCACCCCTTCTAGAATCAAGGGACTCCCATTAGGTTATTTGTATCCATCAGTTCTGGAATCTACAAGGAGCAGCCTGGGAGACTAGTAAATCAACAGGACACGGATATGACCTTGCACTTATCAAATAGATTTGACACCCTGAAACTTTGGATAGCATCTGGAATAACCCTATTATCCTCACAAGATACGGTTGCCTGTCTGGCCTTGGCACAGAAATCAAAGAAGCCCATTACATTTTTGAGTTGGAACATAGTTGGCCTTGGGAATAAGAAATCAGATCAAATATGGCGTAACTTTGTTAAAGGTTATATTACCATTGGGGTGCAGGAAACATGGGACACAAGCAATCCGCTTAACATAGATGGTTATATCTCGCTTTTCTGTCCAGCTATATCTTCTGTATGTGGCAGAGCCAGGGGAGAGACAGCTACTCTGGTTTCTTAGATATAAATGATAAAACGTCTAAAATGGATACTGGGTCACCGTACTTGTTGGCAGTTAACTTAAAAAAAACAAGTATTTTATTGTTTACCTTTTTTAATTCGTATTTTCATACAAACCTCACAACATTACCTCAGGGGTATGCCCAACTAACCCTCCTAAACCAGGGCATAGGACATCAAATGATATAAGAACAAGGGAGTAACTAGGGATAAATCACTTATTTATTGGCGTCAAAAGCACCATCAATTACCCTGACGTTTTCAATAACTCATAGGAAAAATGTTCATCATTCGTACATGTACCAATTGGCAGGACTAACGTACATTAAATTTTACAAACAAATCAACAAAATCACAAAAAATATACATACAAAAGACAAAAATTACAAAAAATAATATATTACAATATCACAAATCCTAACAAATACCCAAAGACTTGTACACTCATAATTCTGAGTGATACACAATGAGGTAGTCCCCTTCACACAAGAGGTGTTACACCTCTGAATAGTTCCTACTGTGCATGTATTATTTTAGCTAATATTCACAATTATTGGACTCCTCCGTTTAAGCTGTCGACGCGTGCGCGTTTCAGCCGCCAATTTCTTTAGGCTTCCTCAGGACAAAGGTATATGCTGTATCCACTCGACTATCCTAGTATGAACCAAATTCCAGACTCCACTATCAGACTCTTATCTTATATTCAATGAGCCCGCATGTGGACATAAATCTTCCACTGCTCGCACTATCTGAGGGGGAGCCAACTAGCCTCACCGGATTCTCTAGTCATCCGTCAGTCCCTGCCGTGTGAAACACCGCCGTTTGGTCAGGCCAGTTTACGTGGCCACCATTGATGCCGTATGTCATGCAGCGTTACTAAACTTTGGGAAATAGTCAATCGCCCTTTTTATGCTGCAAATGATAAGGGTTCAGTAGACTGTCATGTTGTTACTGACAATTGGGTACCACATTTTGAGAAGATCTATTGACGTACGGCGTATATCTTCTCAGTAAAAACTGTGCATTTGTGAGACAGCATAAACATCAGAACTGTGCAAGACTGATTCTACACACACCATCGGGATATGTTGGCCTTAGTCCTACAGATTGTAGTGATATTTGTTACTTTTATTGCTCAAGCTTCATGTATAACAATTGTATGCTGAACAAATAATCTGGATCTAATGCAAGTGCCTTTCTGATGATTTAGAAACCCTCTTTCTTGCAGATTCTCCCTATAATTAATTGTGTATAATAATTGTCAGAATGTTTTTAACCTTTTTAACACTGTATGATGATTTATTGTTCTTGACCATATGTTTGGTAATTTTTAAATAAAATATTTTTACATTTGTGAACACTTGGCCTTTGATGGTGGTAGTGTTGTTGTGGTGATAAATTGGTTGTGATGACTGTCTTTGCTTTGTTGTATTAAGCATACCCAAAGGGGATCTTTTCTTGACTATGGTCTATTCGGTGCCCTACTCCTTTGGTGTTCAAGGGGCCCCTCTAACTGCCTTTGTGCAACCTCTGAACATGACAACCCTGACTTCCCAAGAAAATCCTGGTAACAGATCTAGAACGGAACTCATGCATACCCAAAGAGACACACAAGAAATACACAGTGAGGCGTTTCAATATTTATTGAAGCATTGGGATTCTTTTATAAAAGACACGTGCTGTAATAAATAATAGAAGGAAACAGGATAACATGATCAGCATTACGAGAATGGTGAAGAAGATAAACAATTCAACCATTTTGCTGTTACAGAGAATATATGTTTGCATATAAGAACTGTAATATATTGTACTCCTACCTAGCGCTACCTATTCTAGTGTGCCTAGGGTGGGTGCATCTGTCAGAATCCCTGAAGGGTGATCTAATTCCCTGGTTACCCGTGGGTAAATATCATCAGGGTGCCATCTTGGTGGAGAGCTGGGCATCATCCCTCGCAAAAGGTAAACAGGAATCAGCTGGGCTGGAATTTCTGCATGGGATGACCTCTCAGAGCCAGCAAAATGTGCCTCTAACTAAACAAGGGAGTGATGTTGTTTATATAATAAACATCACCCATGTTGCCATGCCGAAGTCCCAGTCAGGCTATTGTTGATTATTGTATGATAGGTCAGTCGACGAGTGGACAATAACAAATGACAACATTTTGCGCAGTGAACTTAGCTCATGTACAGAATGTTCAAGGTAGTTGATAATATGCCTACGAAGAGGAAATGTAAGCAAAGCTATTTCAGAGAATATTATCCTGCACAGGCACGCCAGCAAATTTGTCTCAAATGTTAGCGTGTTTAAAGAAAAGAAGGCAACTTAAAAACGTGAGCCTGTAAAAATGGTGGTGTTCCTACACAGGCCTAAAATGTGATCACATGGCACTATGGCCCTGACCCTGCAGAGGTGCTAGTCATTGATAGAGAGATTTCTATAGGTAAATCTTACTTAGAATTTCAGATTAAAGAAGTGAGGCAATCACACATCTATCCAAGAATAAGGCACCAGGCCCAGATTGAGGACCTGTTGATTTATATAAGCTCAATTCGTCTAGCTGGGCGAAAATACTTACCAACACCTTAAATGCTGCATGTAAAGAGGGTATTTCTGTATAATGGTCTAGGTATGTTATAATACCCATTTTCAAAAAGGGGCAAGGAGATGATCTGTGTTGCTATAGACCCATATCGCTTATTTACTCTGTAGTCAAGGTTATGGGAAGGGTCCTTCTATCTAGATTAGCAGTTTGGATTGATGAGAATATTGTATTGTCTGACTTGCAATATGAATTTAGGCAAGGTCAGGGGACCCTGGATCAGTGTCTAAATTTACAGATGATAATAGGAAAATGCACAGTTGCGAAGGATGGACCACTCTATATGGCTTTTATAGCTCTTACGTCAGTGTTTGATAGAATTAATAAGAGTAAATGATGGGCAATCCTTCTTGACATGGGAATTAATAGGGATATAGTTGGTTTCTTACAAGATGTACATAAGGACCTAACAGCTGTTGTAAGAAACGATACAGATGGAAGTTACACCACACCTCTTAAGGTTCGGCGGGGGGAGGGGGGGGTGAGATAGGGGTGTATGTTGGCTCCACTATTGTTCACTGTTAGAAATGGGGTTTCTGGTTGGCTGAGGTATGCACCCAAGCCAGGCAGCACCCACCACTCTAGTCAGGGTAAGTCAGATACACCAAGAAGATAACCTGTGCTCACCCTCTGGTAGCTTGGCACAGAGCAGGCAGGCTTATCAACATAGGCAATTTGTAAAGTATTTGTTCAACACACACATATACAGAGCAAGCACAATGAATACACCACAAAAAGACTCCACACAGGCTTAGAAAAATAGATAGGATTTAGCTGGTTAAAATAAGACCAAAACAACAAAATTTGTATATGTACTTCATAAGTTATGCAGATTTAAAACAATAGCTGTGTTATAATTAACTTTTTCCTTTTAGGGTCTTTGCAATAACTTCCTTTGTCAGGCGCGGATCTAGGGCGCCTACCGAGGGTACAGCCAGAGGAGGACTACATCCCCCAGAATCCCCGGCTGTATGGAGGCGTGACCAGAAGTGGTAAATACGCGCGTTGCAAGCCAATCGAGGCGCGTAATACTGGAAGGTGGTTGGAGCTGGAGAAGACGCCCAGCAGAGAAGGAGGAAGACGCGTGTGTTCGCGTCTGTTATTGAGTTTCGGAGAGTACCGGGTTGTGGCGGAGTGTCGCCGCGAGGTACACGTATCAGGGAAGCCAGTTCCGGCTTCACGGAACCCCCACGCGGGACGCTGACGTAAGCGTCGCCGCGTCTCAAGACCTCAGGACTGAACGAGGTACTCGGATCAGGGAAGCCAGTTCCGGCTTCACGAAACCACACGCGGGACGCTGACGTAAGCGTCGCCGCGTTTCTAGACCCCAGGACTGAACTAGGTAAGGAGCGGTTCTACTCCCCTCAGGAGCCGAGGACGGCGCTGTGAGATTCCGGCAAAGGAAACAGGTATCTCGGGACCTAGGGAGGGGTCGGCTCTGTTCAGGACTGTTTCTCGTTGCCAGAGAGGAGGAGGAAGGGAACCCGGCATACGAGACATTTGGTACTCCCTTTCATGCAGGCAAGGGCACAGCAAGCGCTAACTCTATACATGATGTCAATGCTGGATTAGTGACTTTGGGATTAGGGCTCTTGTACATAATTTCAGAAGCGCTTAGTAGCGCCACGGGGGGAACCGACAGGGGAACAAAGGGGAAGAAGGTCTGTTAGATCTTACGAGTGTTGGAGGGGGCTGGTCCTCTCGAGTCTGAAGGGAAGGCTTCGTCCCTAAGGGGACATGGTATGCATGACGTGACACATTTGGCAGCTACACTTAGTGAGACCTAACTGAGAGTAGTTTACCTTGTGGTTATATCCTATGTTCTTTTCTGTTCTTTCTTTGCAGGACTCCCAATTCCCACGGTACCCCGTTTTAGTCCTTTCCCTCGCCTGATTGCCCTGGCACTCTGTGTCTCTATAACCAGAGCCAGGTACGTCGGGAGGTGGAACCCTTGTGCTTCATTCGGATCTACAGGAGCCACAGCGGAACGTGACAGAATTACGCGCCCAAGATATTACTCCTGTGAATTCGAATAAAGCACAAGCATGGCGTCACTAGACGATGTGTTACAGGCTCTCCTGGTTGTGCAACAGGAATTGGCCGCCTCAAAGGCGGAAACGGCCGCCCTAAGAGACAGGGTGGACAGACAGGGTAGAAATCCGTTTGACGCCTCTCCGTCGTCATCTCCCATACATGTGAATGTTTCTCCTCCCATTCCCCTGGCTAGCCCCGAGAGGTTCTCGGGGGATCCTCTCAAGATTCAAACATTTCTGACGCAAATAGCCTTGCATTTTTCGTGCAAACCCGCTTCCTTTCCATCTAACCATTCTAGGGTGGCTTTTGCCATCTCGTATATGACTGGGGACGCTGCCAACTGGGCGGTGCCCATGGTCAAATACGACGACCCCATGCTGTCGGATTGGAACGCCTTTCGAAGCGAGTTTGAGAGGGTATTTGATCGAAGGGCCACCACTTTCTCAGCTGACCGGGAACTGTTGAGACTCCGACAGGGGAAACAGGATTTGGTCGCGTACCTGACCCAATTCAACCGTCTGGTGGCTGAAACGGCCTGGCCCGAGGAAAAAAGAATGTCCCTCTATTACCAAGGCTTGAGCGATGACATGAAGGACGTACTGGCCCAGATAGATCCGCAGCCCTCCACGTATACAGATTTGATGAATCTCACGTTGAGACTCGATCATAGGTTGTCTGAACGGAGGGGAGAGAGAGTGTATGCCCCGATAGAGAAATCCGAGAGGGGGATCAGGAATACCGGAACCCCTTCTGATACCCAGGCGGAACCCATGGAGGTGGGGGCAATCCGGGCCCCGTTATCTAGGGCGGAAAGGGAAAGCCGCAGACAAGCCGGGTTATGCATGTACTGCGGCAAGAAGGGCCACTATGTTCGGGACTGTCCCTCAAAACCCAAGAAGAGTGGGTATGCTGGCCTGAAGAAAGTGGCGGTGACCTCAATGCAGGCCCCCCTCCCAGACGCCCTGGCTTCAGAACAGAGCGTTCGGGTATCCGAACCCCGTGCGTTGCAGTTGCCCTCTTTGGCGGTCATCGAATCAATCGCTTCAGAATCACACGTCACGCTGCTCATGCGGTTGACGGTGGGATCACAAGACCATGAGGTCGGAGTCATGGTTGACTCCGGGGCCACAGGGAATTTTGTGGATAGTGGGTTGGTGAAGCGGCTGGGGTTAAGGCGCATCCCGAGAACTAGTCCAGAAACGGTATGGGCTGTCGATGGGAAGCCTCTGGTATCAGGGCCCATCACTGAGGTCACGGAAGCCCTGACTCTGACCAAACCAGGTCCTCTATGGGATCACGTGGAAGAGGTCGCCCTAAATATCATCGAGGCACCCCAGTATGAGGTAATACTAGGGATGCCTTGGCTAACCACCCATAATCCCTCGATAGATTGGAAGAGAAAAACGGTGGAATTCGAGACCGAGTATTGTAAAGGGGAATGCGCTGACGCGCACCGGACACATCTTCTCGCCCTTACCCGGGGGTATCACGTTCTCACGGCCGCTGAGAAAGAGACATTACTCCCCGCGGTATATGATCAGTACAGGGAAGTGTTTAGCGAGAGTAAGGCGGAAGTTTTGCCACCCCACCGCAGTTATGACTGCCAAATAGAATTAATCCCCGGGGCTATCATGCCCTCTTGCAGAGTGTACGTCTTATCTGAGCCGGAGACCGAGCACCTACGACAGTACTTGGAGCACTATGTGGACATAGGTTTCATTAGGCCTTCCCGTTCTCCGGCAGCGTCGCCTCTTTTCTTTATCAAAAAGGCCAATGGCGAATTGAGGACGTGCATCGATTATCGCGTTTTGAACAAAAACACGGTGCGTAACCGCTACCCTCTTCCGCTCATCCCTGTCTTGCTGGACCAGGTGAAGGAGGCGTCCATTTACACCCGGTTGGACTTGCGGGGGGCCTATCACCTGGTCCGGATCCGGGAGGGTGATGAGTGGAAGACGGCGTTCAAGACGCGATATGGACTTTTTGAGTATAGAGTAATGCCGTTCGGGCTGTGTAACGCCCCGGCGGCGTTCCAATACTTTCTCGATGACGTTCTCAAAGAGTACATCGATAGAACAGCTGTGGTATACATCGATGATATATTGATATATTCCAAAGATCGTAGAGACCACAGTTTACATGTTTCGCAGATACTACACAAATTGGGAGAGAACAAATTGTTTTGCAAGTTGAGCAAATGCGAATTTCATGTCTCCAAGGTGGAGTTCCTGGGGGTGGTCCTGAGTCCTTTAGGATTGAGTATGGCTGAGAGGAAGGTGTCCGCGGTACAGGAGTGGCCTATCCCCAAGACAGTGAGAGACGTACAGTGCTTCCTGGGCTTCTCGAACTATTACAGGAGATTCATCTCTCACTTTTCACAGCTCGTCTCTCCACTTACCCGCTTGCTAAGGAAAGGACACCAGTTCTCCTGGACCCAAGAGGCTATGCAGGCGTTCTGTGAGCTAAAACAAGCGTTCACTACCGCCCCGATTCTGCAGCACCCCAGACCCGACGTACCATTCATAGTAGAGGCGGACGCTTCTGACATAGCAGTGGGGGCGGTACTCTCGCAACGGGAGGCACGGACAGGTCAACTGCATCCCATAGCCTTTCTGTCCAGGAAATTAACCCCGGCTGAATCACACTACACGATCGCTGAAAAAGAGCTGCTAGCCGTGAGAAAGGCGTTTCAGGAATGGAGGCACTACCTGTGGGGGGCTACGCATCCTGTGACGGTGTATACGGACCACCGGAATTTACAATACCTAAAGACAGCCCGACATCTCACACAACGGCAGATGCGGTGGATGCTGTTCTTCGCAGGTTTTGACTTTGTCATCACTTTCCGACCCGGTTCGGAGAACGTAAAAGCTGACTCGCTTTCCCGACAATCCGGAGGACATACGGCTCGTCGGGAGGTCCTAGAGGCCATTATACCCCCAGCAAAGGTGATCTGTGGGATCAGGGCAGACACGTTTTTGAACACTGTAAGGACACACCGAACTCTGACGCAATGGCTACGATGGGAGGAACAGGGAGCAGAGAGGCGAATGAAAGGAGGGTTGCCTTTCTTTCGGGATCGGCTGTTTGTCCCGTCAGTGGCGCTGCAGCGTCAGGCTTTCGAATGGTGTCATGAGTCGCTGATAGCAGGTCACCCTGGGTGTACGAAGACTCTTCATCTCCTACAACGTCACTTCTGGTGGGAACACATGAAGAAGGATGTCCGTCAATGGATACAACGGTGCGACGTGTGCGCCCAAGCCAAAGGGGACCGCTCAAAAGCCAAAGGCAAGTTGGTCCCGATGCCGACTCCCGCGGGGCCCTGGCAGAACATCAGCCTCGACTTCGTGGTGGGCCTACCGATGGACCAGGGTTGCGATGCGATCATGGTGGTGGTAGACAGCCTCACCAAAATGGGACATTTCGTGCCGTGCAAAAATCTACCCTCTGCCAGTCAGACCGCTCAGCTGTTGCTTTCTCAAGTGGTGCGTATACATGGATTCCCTAGAGTTATCGTTTCGGACAGAGGCCCGCAGTTCATCGCGCGCTTCTGGAGGGCATGGTGTAAGGCCCTGCAGGTGGAGGTGGCCACGTCCACCAGCTTCCACCCACAGACGGATGGCCAAACCGAACGCCTTAATCAAACACTCAAGACGTATCTACGATGCTACTCCAAGGAAGCAAGCGCCTCGTGGGTATCACTCCTCTGGTTGGCGGAACTTTCTTACAACAATGCATGGCATAGTTCCATCAGGGAATCTCCCTTTCGGGCTACCTACGGATATCACGCCAAGGTTCTTCCGTTGTCTTTCCCCGCGGACGTGCGGGACCAGCCCGCTCTGGCGGCCCAGTTACAAGTTCTGGGGACATTGCACGCGCACCTCCGGACGAATCTGGAGAGAGCTAAGGGCCTGTACAAGGCTTGGGCTGACCGCCATCGGCAGGACGGACCATCCTATCGCCCGGGCGACAGGGTATGGTTGTCCACGAAGTACCTCCGCTTCAAGTTGCGCAGCGTTTTCCATCCTCGCTTCATCGGTCCGTATCCAGTGGTTCGTCGCGTGGGAGCAGTGGCGTATAGGTTGGCTTTGCCGGCCTCTTTGCGCATCCATCCGGTGTTCCACTGCAGTTTACTGAAGCCGGCGGTGGGGGCTCGGAGGGTGGCAGCCCCGCCGATCTATCGTGACGGCCAGATGGAGTACGAGGTGAGGAAGGTGTTGGACTCCCGAATCCGGAGGGGTCGGTTGTGGTATCTTCTGGCTTGGAAGGGTTACTCGGCGGAGGAGGATTCCTGGGTTCCGGCAGCTGATGTCCACGCGCCGGAGGCGGTGCGGTCATTCCACGCCCGGTTCCCGGACAAGCCTGGTCTTAGGAGGCGCACGGGAAGAGGGGCATACTGTCAGGCGCGGATCTAGGGCGCCTACCGAGGGTACAGCCAGAGGAGGACTACATCCCCCAGAATCCCCGGCTGTATGGAGGCGTGACCAGAAGTGGTAAATACGCGCGTTGCAAGCCAATCGAGGCGCGTAATACTGGAAGGTGGTTGGAGCTGGAGAAGACGCCCAGCAGAGAAGGAGGAAGATGCGTGTGTTCGCGTCTGTTATCGAGTTTCGGAGAGTACCGGGTTGTGGCGGAGTGCCGCCGCGAGGTACACGTATCAGGGAAGCCAGTTCCGGCTTCACGGAACCCCCACGCGGGACGCTGACGTAAGCGTCGCCGCGTCTCAAGACCTCAGGACTGAACGAGGTACTCGGATCAGGGAAGCCAGTTCCGGCTTCACGAAACCACACGCGGGACGCTGACGTAAGCGTCGCCGCGTTTCTAGACCCCAGGACTGAACTAGGTAAGGAGCGGTTCTACTCCCCTCAGGAGCCGAGGACGGCGCTGTGAGATTCCGGCAAAGGAAACAGGTATCTCGGGACCTAGGGAGGGGTCGGCTCTGTTCAGGACTGTTTCTCGTTGCCAGAGAGGAGGAGGAAGGGAACCCGGCATACGAGACATTTGGTACTCCCTTTCATGCAGGCAAGGGCACAGCAAGCGCTAACTCTATACATGATGTCAATGCTGGATTAGTGACTTTGGGATTAGGGCTCTTGTACATAATTTCAGAAGCGCTTAGTAGCGCCACGGGGGGAACCGACAGGGGAACAAAGGGGAAGAAGGTCTGTTAGATCTTACGAGTGTTGGAGGGGGCTGGTCCTCTCGAGTCTGAAGGGAAGGCTTCGTCCCTAAGGGGATATGGTATGCATGACGTGACACATTTGGCAGCTACACTTAGTGAGACCTAACTGAGAGTAGTTTACCTTGTGGTTATATCCTATGTTCTTTTCTGTTCTTTCTTTGCAGGACTCCCAATTCCCACGGTACCCCGTTTTAGTCCTTTCCCTCGCCTGATTGCCCTGGCACTCTGTGTCTCTATAACCAGAGCCAGGTACGTCGGGAGGTGGAACCCTTGTGCTTCATTCGGATCTACAGGAGCCACAGCGGAACGTGACATCCTTTGCAAGAACGGCACAGGAGCTATGTCAATATCGGGACTCAGAGTGTTCTTACGAGGTCTCAAAGAGACCAAAATGCAGCTAATTAATTCCCCTAGCTGCTTGTGATGTCGTGTGGGTCAGTGGTAGGGACTCCATGGGCCTCTGGTGCTCACAGTACCTTAGTTGACGAACCAAGCTGCCGTCCTGCGAGTCATGCTGCGGCTCCTCTCATTGACCGAGGCAAGGCACACAGCCATCGGGTATGCCCTGCTCCAGGAAGGTGGCGCGCTCGGTGCGTCTGGGTTTTCAGGATAAGAAGGTGGGGCCGTGAACCAAGCGGGCACGTCTGCCCGGGATGCTCCAACATCAGAGGTAGGATCTGGGCACAATAGCTATCGCTCTCTCGTAGCAGGGGGTGCTGATCCATGAGAGCTCGACCGGTCACAGGGGGAGCACTGAACCTCAATTGCTCGACTGGTCACATGGAGAAGCGCTGGTCCTCAAACACTTGTGAAGAGGAAAGCGATGATCCTCAAGTGCTCGTGAAGAGGTAAACACTGATCCTCAAGTGCATGATCTTTAGAGTGCAGCTATCTTAAACAAAGAGAACGAGAATAAGACTATGCTCCATAAAGAATCCAAATTAGGAAATGCTTATTGCATAGTCAAAGCTTGTTGCTTATTGCATACAAGTCTCCTTAACAGGGAAACCATTTGATTTTATCGAAGAACCCTCTCCCACCAACCAAGTTGGTGGTATGCTACATCATCGGGTTCCCACCCGGAAGGGCGAGTGCCTCCCAGGTGTACTTCAACGCCTGATTACAGCAGAGCTCTTTTTTTAATTTATTTTGTGCCAAGTGAGTGCTGTGAAGGTGATAGATTAAAAATACCTACAGGATACCTTGTCCTATAATATAGGGTTCTTGTGGTAAGGTTAAAAGTTTGCAGTAGAAGGTGGACGTGATTGTGACACTGGTCTCGCACGTCTCAGCTAGTAAAGTGCATATGTGAATTTTTTAGTGAGGTGGTCTACATGTTTTAGCCATATTTGAAGATTGGAATGGCTTTTTTCAGGACCCGCGGCTCAGGGTAAACCTAGAGCTCATGTTGAACTATGCACATGCGCCAAGGTGTGCATAGGAATATCACTTACGGTTATTTACAGTGGTAGTTGCTGTACTTATAGTCACACTTGCGTCAAGTTCGGTTGCCTGTGTAAGAACCTACTAGTTCCTCTCTCGGGTCTCGGTGGGCTTTTTAGAGTGCAGCTACAGGACTCGTGAGTGGCAGAGTCCCACGGCAGCTGCATGTGGAGGAAATCTTTGATATCCCTGAGATTTCCGACAGAACAGAGGGCAAGCCAGCAAGGCCTTAGAGTCACTCTCAGTTTGGTCCTTGGTCCTTAGCAGAGCAGAGATTAGCAGGCAGCAGGGCAGCTCAGGCAAAGCAGGGAAGCAGTTCCTCAGATCTGCCAGTCACAACAGAGTGACAATCCTTCAGCACAGCAGCCTTTACTCCAGCAGAGTTGCTTCCAGGTCCAGTAGTATACTACTTTAGTAGGGCCAGAGCCCTAGTACCTATACTCAAATGTGCCTTTTATGTAGGGGGGAATTCAAAGGAACTCTCTGAAGTGCACAAGGATCCCTTTCAGCCGAGTCCTGGCTCCAGACTACTCAACTCAGCCCTTTTTGTGAGATCAGGACACAGTCTATTCAGATATAAGAGTGAGCCACCTCTCCCCGCCTCAGTCCAAGAAGGCTATCTGTATGCAGATGAATGCAGATGAATCTCCTGTCACACCCAGCCCTTCCTGTGTTGTGGCAGTCTAGAGGAATTAGAAAAAGTTTAGCTGTCACCCAGCCCAGACTTGTTTTGGACACAGGTTACAAGGCACACAGAGCAAAGTTAAGAGCAGAGAAATGTCCACTTTCTAAAAGTGGCAATCCTAAAGTGGTAGTGTTAAATCCAACTTTACCATTAAAGAGGATTTATCACCACCATTTCAAAGATATCAAACATGAAGTTGCTACTCCTTGTCAAGGTCCTCCTCCTCCTCCTCAACCAGCTCCTGCTCCTCCTTTTCTACAGTAGTGCTGGCCACTGACATTGTTGCCTGGATGAATTTTGGATTCTTTCCTCGGATTGCCCGCTGTCCTCTGTTTGTAGATGGTTCAGCATCATCGTCTGGAGCAAAGTCTACAGAACCTGGAAAAAGAAGATGTCAAAAGATGAAGTACATCATATCCAGTTTTGTGTCCAAATTTCAACAGACTATTTTAATAAATATTATTATTAACATAAGTAATGAAGTTAGTAACATGTTGAGCACACAGAAAGAGATGAATTTATGGGTTGATCCATATATGGCATTATTATATCTCAACAACGTGAACTCATCAGCACCAGCCACAGAGATCTGATTTGTGAAGATCCCACAGGAGGTTACCTACTGAATCTGTGTCCTTGTAGTTGGTGTTTCAAAAATATCCCCAGATCCAGCAGCTATAGAGATAAGAACTATGTTGCTGAAATATTGTCAATCTATAAAAGTCATCATGACCACAAATGCTGACACTTTTGAGACACATACAAGAAAGGAACACAAACAACACTAATAAAAAGACTTTAAACGTGTATTTAAAACGAATAGGACACTTTACCCCGCACGCTTTTACTCCGCATGCAATTACCCTGCAGTTTTTACACTACTAAATCTTTAACAAAGCAGTGCTCTACAAAGCATTCCCCATTACAACACAAATTACTATTCTCACTCCACAGGGGCATTACTTTGTGGAATATATTGTAACAGTTTGCGGTGTAAAGCCCTTAATTGTAAAAGGTTTTGCGGAGTAAAAAATGCGGGGTAATGGCATGCCGACTAACGCATGCGGGGTAAAGGATGTTTCCCAGTTAAAAACAGCTTTAGATTTTCACATAAGTGTGCAATGGAATTCACACATCATTTATGTCACCTTTAATCATTATCAAAATCTTTCTTAATATAAACATTCTGAATGGTCTACAATAGCTGTCCAAAGCCCTCTCAGAGAGAGAAACTGAGACTATGCATTTCAGCCAGCTAGGCAACGCGGCTCTGAGGTGAGCATTTAAGGCCAGCTGAGGCTGTTTGTCTCAGAACATAGTTCCCAGCAGAGATATAACTTAGCCTTATGTTGAAAGTAGCCTGCAAACTGGACACACATAAACGAAGTACAGGTCTGAATGTGTGTAGATTCTATTGACCTCCTTTATGGCAAGACTGTTGATGCTTTTAGATTAGGCACGTAGGAAGGCTAAAAATTTACCACATATAATATGTTGCCAATTTTAATATTTACATTTCTTGCTTATACTGCAATTTCGATTTTACTGATCTGTGCATTTATTTTGTTTCATTTGTTCCACACTAAAACCAATCTAAAATAAAGCCTTTAAAAATAACAGTGTGGAGTTCTAGTATAATATGCTTGACATAATCTCCAGGTAAAGTGAGGAACACATGTGGGTCATAACTGGTCTGTTCCTTCAGCCCAGAATTCCTATGCTGGTCCATAACTGTGCTTGTCAAGGAGTCATGAGGGATCTACTGGGTTGTGTTTACATAATACTTGTAAAACTGCTACATAGCAAACTGCTTAGAGCAGGCAGTAATTAGTCAATGTGAAAGAGTTCCTTGGTGGATCAATTCTGAATTATGAGGCACCGTGAAGCTTGCTGCTCCACCCCAATCCCATGGTGGCTCCTTTCACTTTCCCTTTTATTTTTTTATTTACCTATGATGTGTATGTACCACTGAATGATTCACCTCATTGCCATGTCAAAATGAAATTCCCTACACTGGTGCACATTGTTACTTCCTGCCCTTTCATAAGGAGAACAATGCCTTATGGAGTGTTAATATAAACCAAAGGGTAATGTGTGTACCTTCAGAAAGACTGCAGGTGGAAAGTAATTAGTAATGAAAATAGTGGTGGATCAGTAATTATACTAGGAGAGATTTCTGCTAATACTGGTTTTGTCAGCCAGGCCATATGCAATTACTACAAAAACACTACCACTTAGTAGATTACATGTAGTTAAAATAATTCTGTCTTCTGGAAATAAATGTGGCTTTGATCTCATGGTGAGCTTAGCTCACACATACTCCCATGGACCTACTTCTGTATCTTCTCCATTTGAATGTCTCTTATCTAATGACCCGTGAGTAGACTGAAAGGAGGATCCTGTTTGGTGCATAGGGAGAAGCACCTTCTGTAAGAACGTAGATCACTTATTCCAGAGGCCATTAGGTATAGCACAAAGTATTGGATCCAGGATTTTACAGGCCACTTTAGGAATGATCTTGATGTAGCTGTGTTTCAATAGTATGAGGGCTGATTTTGCACTAATAGCAGACTGATGGTGTGTTTTTGGACGTCTTTATGAATTGCATTATTATGGTTTAGCCTTTCTGTAACGAAGGATGCTGTCAACTCCACCTACGCAGTCTGGAGGCATGCTAAGATTTACTTTTAGAAAGGACAGCTGGAGGTAGGTACCTGTAACACGTGAGCGGACTTCATCGGAGAAGCAAAGATCTGCTTAAAAGATAGCACCAAGGTATCTCACTTCTAGTGCTTGGATGGCTCTAGTCCTAAGGAATGATGAACATCGATTGCTAGCACTGATATATGTCATCCAGATATTTTGGTGGGTTCCCTTTTACAATCTGAGGAGGATCTGTGTGGTAGTGACAATAATCTGAAATTCTAACTGGATCTTTTTGATGATATGGGTCAGTGGACATACACAGATGTTGAAGAGAGAGAACCTATGGGGAAAGCCATGGGGGATGTGCTACATGAATGGCTTGATGGATCCATTTATGATCAGGTGACTGTACAATAGGAAAACTATCAAATCCACAACTTAAAACAACTTGTTTAGACTTGTTAATAGCATGGTATAATCAGAAGTGTAATATGCCATGAACAGCCTGAGCAGAATTAGGGCTGCCCTTCCTCTAAATTGATAAATGTGTTGACTTGCATGTTTACAACTGTTACCACCATACCGCAGGATCAAAGATCTGAAGCATCATTGACGGTCAAGGATCAGATTGCTACTTTTTAAAGTTGGATTTAGTTTGGATGGGAAAAGCTTAATGTCAGATTATGGTGCGTTAATATCTCTGGACTGACCATTAATAGTTTGAGTAGTGGCACGAAGACTGTGAGCTTCGTTTGTTCATGTCTAGGGTCGGGTGAAGTTCTGAAGTCAAAGGCCTCGCAGATTTTCAAAATTTGTTTTTAGCCTTGCTGACTTTGTGAAGTACAAAGGGCTGTGCACATAACATTCTGGCATATGGGCTCCTGCTAATACTGCATTACGAAAACCAAGATGTGATGGACAAAGGTGTGGTACAGAATATCATTTTCAGAATAACGCCTGACATAAATGCCATGCCCTAAATATAGTCTTCAAAAATATGGCACCATTGATGTTAATAATAGAAAATCTACATCCAGTGGGACAACATTTCTGTATACAATATTCTGATATACAAGCAAAGAGGGGTGGGGGTTGGTAACATGTAGTTGCAAGAGCACATGTTACAGTTAGTTCTTCATATTTACAGCATACATATTTACATTTTGATATATATATTGCAATATAATGTGTTTCCTTAATTGCCAAAGTTTCAAGTGCTACAGCCAGAACTCAAACCGAGAAGCCAGTTCCAAACTCAGGATCTCGGTGTCAGATTTACAAAACATTTACCCACATAGGGCAGCTTACACATGTAGAAACATTGCACTTCTGTACATTAATTGCAAATCCGAATTCATAAATCAGGGAATGCAGAATTTTCGGTGCGCTTCATACTGCAGACCATCCAAGCCGTGTGGACTTTTCTGAAGTTGTCAGTGACACTAATAGGTATGGAAGTGGATGTTCAAGGGATGGGTTTGGGGGATGGGCAGTGCAAATGGTACGAACACTCATAACTTATTGGATATTCAGAAATATTTGCAATACCTTTCCCACACATATATGTACCTCTTAATGTAAACCTAAATACAAGTATAAGTGGGGTGATAAAAGGGAGAAAACACATGTATGCAACACACACATTTTGCAAAGGGTATAGAGGGAGGAGCGACCTCACAGGGAGTATTATTTTAGTGTTATTTGCAAGATTAAAAAAGCGTGAAACTTCGCAGTGATCTTAATCCTATGCCTAAACACATTCTTAAAAGGGGACACTACATCACAGTAAGGTTTGGGAAAATGGGTTTATGGTAGGGCAAACTATGCCAGTCAGTTTTCTCATGCGTATTTGAGGGGGTGTTGTGAATTAGACATCTCATAGATATATGCTTGACCTGCAGGTATCTTCATATTAATTTAAAGGAGGTCTTTAACCACTAGATTACTTGTCCTTCACATGATTTCAATATAAAACTATATACTTTGGATTTAAAGTTAAAATATAACTCAATCCTAGTTGCATCACCTACAAAACTAGGAAATAATCTGGCTAGCCAACAAAAAGTGAAAACTTAAAACTAGCTCTTTATCCCGGCAATAAATTCTAACACAAAGGAATATATTATGTAGACTATTTAATGCTGAATATGTATTAAAAACTATGATTTTTTCATCACAGGAGTTTGCAGAACACCTCATTAACAGCTGACAGTGTTTCTTGAACAATAGGTAGTTAGTCGATGCCAGTGATATAATGGCATGATCAACATCTGTCTCCTATCAGAGCCGCTGTAAGCAACCTCTTTGTAAAAAAAAATGTACTAAGAAAAAAACATTGGTGAACTATCAACCTATGACCAGCCTACCTTTTCCACACAAAAAAGCATGGATAAAGAACTGGCAGATAACTTTCATAGTATGCTGGACTAAACCACCTTATCAACGACCATCAGTCCAGATTCCAAAATGCTGGGAGTACCAAAACCACCTTAACCAACATTAAACAAGAGTTACTGCTCTGCATGGAAGAGAACAAAAGAAAAACAGCTTTTCTGTGCCTCTGCCTTCCTGCTGCCTAAAATCCTGCCAATCATACAGTACTGCTGGAAAGGCTGGAAAACTAGAACAGACACTTAGAACAGGAATCGGTAATTTCCCCACAGCCTACGACAGATATTGGGACATAGGGGCAAAGTCCGTGTACGCATGTATAAGGCCTAAAGTTCAGATTTAATGTATTCAAACTTTTCTTGGTCAAAGCAAGATTTTCTGTCTGGTTTCTAAAAGTGACGCTGTGAGGGGCTGATGCCTTTGCCATGCACAATACTAGCTTTCTTTTAGAGTCACAGAGTAAACAAGGCATTAACGGGGATTCCCCCCGCTTGCAAGAAGCATAGAAAGATTACTGATGACCGCTGCCCCGGGGTAGCCTGAGGTTACTGGCTCAATCATTGTGATTGAGACCTTTACATCTGGTACCTGGGCCAGCAGCAGGCACTAGGGTGTATCAAAAGAGAGAATGAGGGAGGGAGGTGGAAATCATGGCGAGAGAAGAGACAGGAGAAAGAAAGAGTGCGAGAGAATGGATGGATGGATAGAAAGAGAGAGAGATTTCGTGAAGAGACAATCTCATTATTTTCTTCCCTACCTTTGGTTTCCCAGTTCGGCCCTTCCATTGAAAACGATTCGAGCTACAGGTGTCCAGAGGCGAGAATTAAAACTCGCCCCTTCTTTTCACTTGATTAAATAATCACCCTTTAAGAACTTTTACATTTATCATTCCTGTTGATAGTTGCACTTTTTAAAATGTGCGAGTTGGGTTATTGGACAGTACTCTTGAGGAGGGGCTGGGCAGACACAGAGATGTAGAAGCGACTTAGTAAAACGACATTAATACGCAAGTCGCAGAAGCGAGGTGCCAGTGTGTCAATGAGCCTTATAATGAAAATATTGTTTATTTTATTTCAAACGAAGACCGAGAATACTCGCATTCAAATATATAATCTGAAAGGCCCGTGCCTTCCCAGCAGCACCAGGGGCAGAATCCTGTGAATGGAACACTTACGATATAACAGGGCCCTCAGTATGATGTCACGAGGGCCACGGCAAGTGCATAGGGGGGCCTCAGCTGCAGCAGAGAGAAAAGACGAGACCACTGTTGGAAGGAAGTCAGATGCGATGGCATCGTACGATCATATTGGTGACTAAATAGTTGGGGTTTCTCATGAAAATGGATAATATCCGTGCCTTGCCTGTTTCCCCCTCTTAAACCGAAACACATGTCTTCACCCACGAAGCGCTGATGTATCACGTCACGTTGGAAAGCCTGCATTGTGACGTAGTTCTGATATTAAAGGCTGGTAACCAGGCAGCTGCAGCATTGCATTCAAGGACACTGGACGGAGAGGACCACTGCTGGCGGCTGGAGCTGGGGACAGTGACAGGCCGAAGCTGCAGGGGCTGAGCAGACTCCGAATAGGATGTGGGCGGGAACTGAAAACTGACGTGAAACTGACTTGAAATTCCAATTCCCTTCCCTGAAAACCAAACTGAACTTGAAACGGGGGAGGAGCCTAGCGCGCATCCAAGATGGTCGCGTGAGCACAGGGCTCCCCGGACCCTCGCTGCTCCTCGGAATTTATCCTGACATTATCCTGACTTGGCTGACGGAATCTGGAAGGCGAATTCTGGCTGAACGTTGACCTTCTTTCAGAAACCGAATCGGACCTGGGAATCCTGATCTACGGTGGTTGGAACTTTCGAGGCCCAATCGATGGCTGTGCCCGGTGCGAGGGTGACCTGTGGAGCCGGGGTGTAATTGAACAACAGTGGCAGCGGATCTGTGCCAGTGGCCGCTCCATTACTTTCGGTTTCACTTTTGGATCCCTGAGGGGCTGGAGATCGTAACTGATTGGAGCGGCTGGGTGTTTATCTCTGCTGGATGCCCTTGTCTCCGCTTGCCGCCAGTGTGCCCGTTGACTTTGGTTTCCTCGCCCGGCCGCATCACGGTATCTGGGGCGGCTTCTGACTGAGTGGCCGGTGCCCCCTTGACGCTGGGCCGGTGGTCCCCGTTGGTGAGCGTGGTTCTCATGGGTGGCAGGGGGGGCCCCGAGGGGCGTAAGACTAAGACATCCCTCCGCGGGGGTCCGGTCCAGACGAACAACATGGACCGCTATACTCAAGGAAGAGGGTCCCCTGGAGCGGCTGGAGCCCCCTCGGACGAAGCTGGTGGTGGCCCGTCCATGCCCTCGGATCCGTCCCTGCAGGACATTATGGGCGCCATTAACGGCATCAGGGAGACTATTGCTACGCAATACGAGGCCTTGGCCCGTAAAATCGACACGGTGGCTATTGATGTCGCCCTGATTCGGGCGGATCTCTCCAAGACCAACGAGAGGGTTCAATCGCTTGACGTGCGGACGTCCACCCTGGTTGCGGATATGTCGGACCAGCGGGCCACTCTCGGCGACCTCAAGTCGGCCAACGATCTGATGGCCCGGCGGCTGGAGGACTTTGAGGGACGGGCCCGCCGCAATAACATCCGCGTCGTAGGCGTCCCGGAGTCCCCCGACAACCACCCGGTGGATCTCTTGGTGGAGGAGCTCATCCTCAAGCATCTTGCCCCGGCCGGCCTGAGTAAGTTCTTTGCCGTGGAGCGGGCCCATCGAGTTCCGGGCGGTCGGCCGCGGCCGGGGGACCCCCCGAGGCCCATTGTTGCCAAACTTTTCTACTACAGAGACCGAGATGTGATTTTGCAGGCCTCGCGGGCCCATGGCCCGGTCCGCCATGAGAATGCGTCTATTAACTTTTTCCCGGACTTTACCCAACTTGTCCAGAAACAAAGGATGGGCTTCCAGGGGGTAAAGCGTCGCCTCCGCGACCTGGGTCTCAAGTACTCCATGCTTTTTCCTGCTAGGCTCCGAGTGGAGCACGAAGATCGGACAACCTTTTTTGACTCTCCCACAACTGTGAGTGACTGGCTTGACTCGCTGCCGGGCCGCGGGGACCGGCCTGGGCCCTCTGCTGGTACCGAGGGTGGCGGGTCTCCCTCGGAGTGACTTTGGTCCTTGATTTTGCCATTTTGTACTGTTCGGCTGGGTTCAACTTCTCTTTTGCATTTTGTTTCATTATGATCTATGTGGGGGGCGGTTGGGGACGGGTCCCTCTCCTCCTCCGGGGTCTTTCCGTAGAATGGGGTTTGTGGGGCGACAGGCACACTGCAAGTTGGGGTGGTTTTTTGGGTCGCAGGGGTGCAGGGAGTTGGCAGTTGGGGGGGGTTGGGGGGTTTTGATTTGTGTGTTTTGTTTTTAATGCGAGGTTTTTGTTCTGTTCCAGTCTTGGGCGTTGCGCTATCTGCTGGGGGACCCTTGCTCGATTGGAGGGGATGGGGGGGGGGACGGGTTGAGGTTGATGTCATGGAACGTCAATGGATTGGGGGACCGTATCAAACGGGGTGTTGTGCTGCAGTATTTGCGACGTATGTCTCCTGATGTGGTGTTTTTACAGGAGACGCATCTGGTGGGTAACGTTTGTAATGCCATGAACAGGGGGGGGGTACCGACTCGTTGCCCATTCTGGTTTCACCTCTGGCTCTAGAGGGGTTGGCATTCTCCTGCGCTCTTCACTTCCGCTGGAGATCACCAGGGTAGTCCCGGACGATAGAGGGCGCTATGTGGCTTTGACTGGGCGGTGGGAGGGGCAGTCCCTTTCCCTGGTCTCTGTCTATGTTCCCCCGGGCCTCCAGAACTCCACCTTTTCAGACTTGGGTCGAATGCTGCTTGAGCTTCCTGACAGTCTTCTGCTTATGGGTGGGGATTTCAATTCGGTGGTCTCAGGCGACCGGGATCGCCACCCGCCCAGGGCCCTCCCTGCTGCGCAGGCGTGGCTTGGCGGATTCTTGGAGACCTAAAGTCTGGTCGATTGCTGGAGGTTAATGCATCCTACACAGTGTCAGTACACTTTTCACTCTGGGGCGCATGGGAGTCTCTCCAGATTGGATTACTTTCTTATGCCCGCGGCCCAGACTGCCCGGATTCGAGAGGTTAAGCATCTGGCCCGGGGTATTTCTGATCATTCCCCACTGTGGTTGCTTTTTGACACTGGGACGCGGTCTGCTGGGCGGATCGCTCCTATTAACCCTTGGTACCTGCGGAACCCCACGATCCGCTATAGTCTGGTCAAGTCGATTGACCAATACTTCCTTGAGAATGATGGTTCGGTGATGTCCGCTGTGTCCCTGTGGGAAGCTTTTAAGGCAGTACTCCGTGGGCAGGCCCTATCCCAGATTGTGGCGGCTAAGAAGGTTAAGATGGAGGCGGTGGTGAAACTGGAGACCGACATCTTGGGGTTGGAGGCGGCCTTGGAGACGAGTGTCACTCCGGATGGGCTACATGCCCTCAGCCTGAAGCAGTTCGAGTATAAGTCCCTTGTTACTGACGCTGCCCGGACCATGTATAGGGAGCAGCAGGGTAGGTTGTATGATGCTGGAGACAAGGCTGGTAAATTGATTGCTTGGCTGGATAGGAAGGAGAGAGTGAATCGTGTGGTCCCAGAGCTCCGGGTTGCGGATGGAGTGTGTGTGACTGAGCCTGGCGAGATTGTGGAGTGCTTTGCTGACCACCTCCGGACAGTGTATTCCCCGGTGTCTGACAGAGATGAAGACGACTCTCGTCTTCTACTACGGGATATTGTCCTGCCCGGCTTATCCGTCGAGGACCGTGAGCGGTTGGATGCCCCCTTGGCCGTCGATGAGATTGCTACCGCGATTGGCTCCCTTCGCTCGGGCAAAGCCATGGGCCCCAATGGCCTGCCGATCGAGCTATACAAACTACGCCCGGATAAAATCGCGCCCTTTCTCCGTCATATGTTTCAGGAGTCGAACGAGAGGGGTTCCCTTCCCGCCGACCAGCGTCTGGCGACTATAGTCGTGATTCCTAAGGAGGGTAAACCACGTGACCGCTGTGCTTCATATAGGCCTATCTCCCTCTTAAACGCAGAACCCAAAATCCTGGCTAAAGTCCTCGCCAACCGCTTGCTGAGCGTTATCTGTGATCTGATTCATCCGGATCAATGCGGCTTCATCCCCCACCGTAATACCGCTCTTAATCTGCGGCGTCTGCACGGCGTCCTTGCTAGGGCGAAATACTTTTCTGAACCAGCCGTATTGGTTTCCTTGGACGCCACCATGGCCTTTGATACCATCGAGTGGCCATTCCTCTGGGCGGTCTTGGAGAAGTTTGGCTTTGGGGAGGGATTTCTTAGCTGGGTGAAGCTTCTTTATGCCGGACCAATGGCTCAGGTGGTCGTCAACGGGCGGGCTTCCCGGCCTTTTGCTCTCGGGAGGGGCACTAGGCAGGGGTGCCCGTTGTCCCCTCTGCTTTTTGCTCTTGCCTTGGAACTGCTCGCCGCCTGGCTCCGCTGGGAGCCCTCTGTCAGAGGGATCCGGTGGGCCCCGGGCTTCGAGGACCGGGTCTCGCTGTACGCGGATGACATTCTTCTGTACCTCACCTCGCCGCGACAGTCGCTTAATGTTCTCTTTGATGTCCTCACCTCCTTTGGGAAAAACTCGGGTTTGATAATTAACTGGTCTAAATCTTGCGTGTACCCTATTTCCGGTGGCCCTCCCATTTTGCCGCCTCTACTTCCTATCCAAACTTCCTCATCCGGCTTTAAGTACCTGGGGGTATATGTTTCGTTGGACCCGGCGGTCCGCTATGAGCAGAACCTCCTGTCTCCACTCCGACGTTTGAGGGTGGATACGGCTCGTTGGTGTAGGTTGCCCCTGTCTCCGCTTGGTCGCGCGGCCCTGTTTAAAATGATGTCCCTTCCCAGATTTCTTTACGCACTTCAGAACTCATTTGATGTCATTCCGGTGGCCTACTTTCGGGAGGTGAAGAGTCTGCAGAGGAGACTGGTCTGGGACGGGCGGGCGCGTATCGCTCTGGCAAAGCTTACTCTCCCCTGGTACGACGGGGGCATCGCGCTTCCTGACATTAGACGGTGCTATTGGGCCTCCCAACTGTCGGCAATTAACCATGCCACGTATGCTCCTGGTCTGAACCCAGCGTATGAGATGGATAAATTCCTGCTTCCCGGCGGTAATTATAACAGAGCGCTTTACTCCCGATCTGCTGGTAGGACCCTCACGGGCCCTACCAAGATTGCGGTACGGGTGTGGAAGGCGGCGAATGTAGCGATGGGCTGGAGTGAGCGTTTAACGTGTGCTACTCCCTTGTTTGCCTCAGACCGCCTGGGGAGCCTTTGGACGACGAAAGGCTTTGAGCACTGGGACACGATCGGCATTAGCAGAGTGGGGGATCTGTGGGTTAAAGGCGCGGTCAAGACCTTCGCGGCGCTCCGGAGCGAGTATGAGCTTAGTGAGAGGGAGTTTTTTCGCTACGCCCAGGTTCGGCATGCCCTGCTCTCGGTTTTTGGGGAAGGGTCCACGGTCCCTGTTTCTTCGCCCCTCGAGGACCGCATACTCGACGGTCACGTTCCCGATAGTACTATCTCTTTGATCTATAAAAAATTGATAAATAATCGGGCTGACCTCTTGGTGCGTCTACGGGAGGCATGGACGGGGGATGGGGTTGAGTTGGACGACGAGGACTGGCAGTCCGCGCTGTCATCTCCTAAGGAGGTGGCCATCCCGGCCCGTCTCCGTTTGGTCCAGCTTAAGATCCTCCATCGCGTTTATGTGACGGGTCCCCGATTGGTCTCAATGGGGTTTTCTGAGGACGGGCTCTGCAAGCGTGGCTGTGGGCACAGTGCCACCTTTCTCCACATCCTGTGGGAGTGCCGCGAGGTGGTGGAATACTGGCGTCAGGTGCATGAGGTTATGAGGCGAGTCACCGGGGTCACGCTGTTGCCGGAGGTGCGTCGTTGTGTGCTGAATGTGTGGGAGCCCAATGACTATAACGCGGCCCAGACTCGGTGGGCGGCCCTGGGGAACATGATAGCAAAGAGGGACATAGCGCAGCTTTGGGGTTCGCAACGGCCCCCCACCGTCTCTGTCTGGAAGGAGAACATGGACTGGTGCATGTTCAGGGAAAAGACTGTGTATGTGGCTCGTGGTAAACCCGGGGCTTGGAACAGAATTTGGGGGCAGTGGAATATGTATCGTGGAAGTATTTGTGCTCCCCCCCTGGTGGAAACGTCTAAGGTAGCCCTGTCCCCCTGATCCTTGATGGTTCCTTACTTATCTGGCACATCTGAGTATAGATTTGGTATTCCCGTCTCTCCCCCCCCCTACCTCTTTGTTTCCCTTCTTCTTGACTGCCATCGGGTGGTCGGATATGGAAGCGCCCCTGCTGTGGCCCGACGCCCATCTTATGTTTTCTTGCCTCGCTTTTGTTTTAAGTTGTTATTTATGTTAAAAGGGTGTATCCTGATTTCCTTTATGTGCAGTCTGCTCTTCTGTAGGGTGCGGAGCCCCGGTGGGCCAGTCATTGTGATTGCACTGTTTGATCTTTTACTTACTAGCGGCCGGCCCTGGTGGTTGTAGGCCCGTGCTTGTAACCTTCTTTCTGCACAATAAAAAAAATTTTCAAAAAAAACTGAAAACGAACTTGAAACTGACTTGAAATTCCAATTCCCTTCCCTTATTCTCCCTTCCCTTCCTTCACTATCTTCTACCCTCTACCCTTACTTCTCGTCCTCTTCCCTCCCCTGTCATTCTGTCTTGGCCTGACCTTCCCCTCTAATCCCCTTCCCTTCCTTCCTACCCTATCTCTTCTATCATTTCCCCTTTCCTCCCTCCCCTTCCTATCCCCCGTATCCCTTCCCAATGTATCCTCCTCCCACCCTTGCCTAACTCTCCTTCCCTTGCCTTCCATATCTCTCCTCTCATCTTCCCTTCCTCTGTTCCCTTCCTTATCTCTTCCATTCCATTCCCCTCCCTTTCCTTCTCTCCACTTCCCTTCCGGACCTCTCCTCTCCTCTAGCCTTCTATCCCCTCACCTCTTCATCCCCACTCCTCTCCTCCCAGTCCTTTCCCTCTCTATCGCTTCTCTTCCCATCCTCCTCTCACCCCCCTTCACTCCCTTTCCCTGTCTCTACTGTCTTCTATCCGTACAATCCCTTCCCTCTTCACCTCCCTCTCATATCTACTCCCTTCCCTCCCTTAACTATCTATTCCCTCCTCTACCCTTCCTTCCCTTCCTCTCCCCCCCCTGTCATGACCTACCCTCTCACCCCTTCCCTTCCTTCCCTATCTCTTCGATCATTTCATCTTCCCCCCTTTCCTTTCCATCCCTCCCTCTCTCTCTCTCTCTTCTTCCATATCCCTTTTCTATGTATCCTCCTCCCTTCCCTCGCCCACCTTTCCTTTCTTTGCCTTCCCTTTTATTCCATTCTCTTCCATATCTCTCCTTTCATCTCCCCTTATCTTTCATTCACTTCCCTTTTCTATTCCCTTCCTTCCTTTCTACCCCTTACCCTACCTGCCCCTTCCCTTTTCCCTCATTTTCCTTGCAATTTCCTTTGACTGTTCTATCTTTCCCCTTCACTCTTCTTCCTTTCTACACTACTATCTTCCCTACCCTTTACTTCCCTAACTCTCCTCTATCCTTCCAACCCCTCACATCTTAATTTTCACTCCTCCCCTCCCTATCCTTTCCCTTTCTATCTCTCCTCTCCCTTACTACCCTCCCACCACTCACTTTCCCTTCCCCAACTCTCCTCTATCCTTCCAATCCCTCCCCTTTTCACCTCCTTCTCCTCCATTCCCTGCCCCTTCCCTATCTCGCCTCTATCCTTCAAACCCCTCAACCCTTCATCCCATCTCATGCCTTCCCTTCCACCCCTCTCTTCTCCTCCTATCTGTCTGCTCCTTTACCCTTCCAACTCCTCTCCTCTTCCTTTCCCAACCCTCCTTTCTTTTTTCCCTTCCCTTCCTTTTTCCATTCCATTCTTATTTCACTTAGCTTCCAATCTCTTCCCTTCCTCCCCCATTTCTGCCCTCCTCTACCCTTCCCAAACCTCACCATCCCTCTCCTCCCTGTCTCTTCTATTCCCTTCTTTATATCACCACTCCTCTACTCAACCTGTCCCACCACTTCCTTCCCTTCATCTCCTTTACCCTTTCAACCCCTCCCCTCTCACCACCCCTTCTACTCTTCCTTTCCCACCCCTACCCTTTCTTTTTCCCTTCCCTTGCCATTTCACTTAGTTTGCCATCTCTTTCCTTCCTCCCTTATTTCCCAACTTCTCGCCCTTTCCCACCCCTTTCCTCCCCTTCTTTGCTCCCCTTCCCCTGTCTCTCCTCTCATGTGCTCTTCTCAAATTCTCCCCTCTCTTCACACCTCCCTTCCCTACGCACCACTCGCCTACTTTTCCACTCATGCACCCACCCTTTCCACCCATCTTTTCATCCCCATCCCTTTTCCCCTTGCCTTTCCCTCCTTTCCTATTTCACTTCCCTTCCCTTCCTCGCCTATTTCTCCACTCCTCTATCTTTACCCTTCCAACCCCTCCCTTCTCTCCAGCCCTCTTTTTTATCTGCCCTTCCCTTTTTTTCTCCCCTTTCCTTTCCTTTTTCCATTCCCATCCCATGTCTTCCTCCCCTATGTATCCACTCCTCTACCCTCCCCTCTCCATCGCTTTGCTTCCTTAATTCTCCCCTCTTCTACCCGCCCTTCCTCTCCCCTCCCTATCTCTCCTCTCATTACACATTCCAACCCCTACCCTGCCCTCCCATTACCCCTCCTGTATCTTCACCTCTTCCCTTGCCTCCTCTTTTCCCTTCCCTTTACCGTTCCCTTCCCATTAAACTTCCTATTCTACCCCTCCTCCCCTAGGTCTCAACTGTTCTAACCTTCCCACCAATATCTTTCCTTTTCTCCTTTCTCCCTCTGCTTCCTTTCCCTTTCCTATCTCTACCCACCTTTCCTCCACTTCCCTTTTCCCTTCACTTCACTTCCACTTCACTTCTTATCCCTTCCCTTCCCCCCCTAGTTCGCAACTCCTCTACCCTTATCAACTATCCCTTCTCCTCCTGATCCCTTCTCTCTCTCCACCCCTATACTCCAACCATCTTCTCCTTTACACATACAACCCTCCCCCTCCTCTTCCTTTCTCTCCCCTTCCATTTTCGTTCTTCCCCTTCCTTCTTCCATTCGCTTTCCTTTCCATTTCACTTAGCTTCTCATCCCTCCCCTATTTCTCCACTCCTCTACCCTTCCCTTCCCCATATCTCTTTTACCCTTCCAACTGTTCCACTCTCTTCATCCTCCTCCATTAACACCCCTCACCTTTCCTTTTCCTTGCCTTCCAATTTCACTTCTTTCCTATACCTTCTGATGCTCTTCTATGTCTCCACTTCTCTACTCGTCCCACCCCTATCCTCCCCTCCCCTCCTCTCCTCCTATTCCCTTCTCTTTTCTTCCATTCCCTTCCCCTCCCCTCCTTTACCTTTCCAACCCCTTCCCTCTCTTCACATCCACCCCTCCCCCTTTCTCCCATTCCCCTTCCTTTTTCCATTCCCTTTCCTTATTTAATTTCCCATTTAACTTCACTTCACATCTCTTCCCATTCTCCCCTATTTCTCCACTCCTCTGCCCTTCCCTTCCTCCCCTACCTATCTATTCTCTTCCCTATCGCTTCACTCCTGCTCTTCCCACCCATCCCTTTCCCTTCCATTTCCCCCTCCCCTCCCCTTCCATTCCCTAACTCTCCTCTCCTTTACCCTTTCCAAGCCCTCCCATCTCAACCCCTCACACCCATCCCTTTTACTTTCCTTGCCGTTCCATTCCATTTCCTTCAATTCTAATTTCACTTCCTATCCCTTCCCTTCTTCTCCTATAGATCCACTTCTCTCCTTTTCCCACCTCTATCCTCCCCTCCTTTCCTCCCATTCCCTTTCTCTATGCCCCTTTCCTTCCCTCCCTTTCCTGTCCCAATCTCTGCTCTCCTTTACCCTTCCACCACCTCCCCTCTCTTCCACCCTACTCTCCCCTTCCCTTTTCCCTTCCCACTCCGCTTCCTATCACTTCCTTCCATCCCTTGTCTTCACTCTATTTTTCTCACCCATTTCTCTTCCTTTCCCTTCCCATCATTCCAGTCTCTTCCTGTTTCCCTTCCAATCTGTCCTCTCCTTTACCCTTCCAACTTCTCCCTACCACCTCCCCTCTTCTTTCTTTCCCACCTCACCCCACCCCTTCTTTTCTTCCCCATCCTTTTTCCATTCCCTTCCCATTTCACTTAACTTCCCACTCCTTGCTCCCATATCTATTCCTCTACCCTTACCTCCCCTCTTCCTTCCCTTGCCTATCTCTCCTCTTTAACCTTCCAACCTCTCCCCTCTTCACCCCTCTGCTCCTCCTCCCTCACCACCCATCCCCTTTCCTCTCCTTATCTTTTCCCTTCTAATTTCACTTCACTTCCTATCCTGTACTTTTCTACCCTATGTCTCCACTCCTCTACCCTTCCCACCCCTATCCTCCCCTCCTTTCCTCTCACTCCATTCCATTCCTTTCCTTTCCCTTCCCAACTGTCCTCTGCTTTACCCTTCCAACTCCTCCCCTCTCTCCACTCTCCCCCTCCTCTTCCTATCCCACCCCTCCCCACCTGTTTGTTCCTCTTCCCTTCCATTTTTCCCTTCCCTTCCCATTTCACTTCACTTCCCATCCCTTCCCTTCGACCCATATTTTTCCACTCCGCTACCCTTCCCAGCCATATCCTCCCCTTCATTCCTCCCACTACCACGCCCATTCCTTTCCCATCTGTCCTCTGCTTTTCCCTTCCATCCCCTTCTCTTAATTACTCTCCTACCCCTCCCTTTCCACACTCCCCTTTCATTTAATCTCCTTCACTTTCCCTTCCTGCATTCTATTCCTTCCTTTACTCCCATGTGTGTCCACTTCTCTACTCTTCTCACCCTCCTTTCCTCCAACTCCCACTCCATTCCTTTCCCATCTGTGCTCTACTTTTCCATTCCAACCCCTCTCCTCTCTCCACCCCCTCCCCTCCTCTCTTTTCTACCCCTCCACTAACTGCCAGTACTCTCCTTTTTCCATTCCCTTCTCATTTCACTTAATTTCCCATCTCTGCAATTCCTCCCCTATTCCTCTACTCCTCTACCCTCACATCTCCTCCCCTCCCCTACACTCTTTCTTTCCTTTCTCTCCTTCCTTTGCCCTTCCAACCCCTCCCCTCTCCTCTCCCTCCTCTCCCACCCTTCACCTTTCCTTTCCATCCTTTTTTCTTTTCTTTTCCCTCCCCATTTCACTTTACTTCCTTTCCCTTCCATTTATTTCCTATGTCTCCACTCCTCTACCTTCCCCACGTCTATCTTTGCTCTTTCCTCTTTTCCTTTCTCTTCCCTTCCCATTCCTCTTCATTTCCTTTCCCTTACTCCCTTATGCCTCCATTCCTATACCCTTCCCGCTCCGGTCTTTCCCCCTTTCCTTTCTTTCCTTCCCCTCCCTCCTCATCCCTTCTCTTCTGCTCCCATCTCTCCTTTCCTTTACCCTTCCAACTCCTCCTCTCCCTCCACCCGTCCCATCCCATCCCTATCTTTTACTTTCCTTCCATTTCCTTATCTCTTCCTTCCCTTTCAATTTCACATTGCTTTCCATCCCTTCTCACCCCTATCCTCCCTCCCCTCCTTTCCTCCCATTCCCTTCTCTTTCCTATTCACCCCCTCCTTTACCTTTCCAACCCCTCACCACTCCTCACCTCACCCCACCCTTCCCCTTCCATCCCTCCTCTTTTCTCTTCCCCTTCCCTTTACCTTCCCTTTCCTTCCATTCATTTACCACTTAACTTTAATTTTCTCCACTCCTCTACCCTACCCTTCCCAACCCTCCAATTTTCTTCCCTTCCCTATCGCTCCACTCTCTACCCTTCCCCCTTCCTTTCCATTCCCTTTGATTTCCCCCTGCCCCATCTTCTCATCTTTTTCCCCTTCTCTCCTCTCCTTTACCCTTTCCAAGCCCTTTCCAAGCCCTCCCCTCTCTTAACCCCCCCCACCCGTCCCTTTTACTTTCCTTGCCTTCCGTTTTCTTTTCCCCTTCCTTCAATTCCAATTTCCATTCCAATCCCTTCCTCCCCTATATTTCCTCTCCTCTCACCCCTTCTTTCCTCCCAATCCCTTTCTTTCCCTTCCCTCTATGTCCCTCTCCTTCCCTTCCGTCTCTTTCCCATCCCTATCTCTCCCCTTTTTTACCCTCCCAAACCCTCTCCTCTCTTCACCCCTCTTCTATCCCCTCCTCCCATCCGCTTCCCTTTCCTTTTCCCTTCCCTTTGCTTCCTATCCCTTTCTTTCATCTCCTGTGTCTCTATTCCTCTACTCTTCCCAACCCTTTCTCTTCCTTTTCCTTCCCCTCCCTTCACTCCAGTCCCTTCCCGTTTCCATTCCCTTCCCTTCAAATCTGTCCTCTCCTTTACCCTTACAACCGCTCCCTACCACCTCCCATCTTCTTTCTTTCCCACCCCTCCCCTTCCTTTCATCCCATTCCCTTCCCATCCCTCCCTCCTATATCTCTCTACTCCTCTACCCTTCTGTCCCGTCTCCTTCCTGCCCTTCTCTTTCCTATCTCTTCCCTTCAGCCTCTCAAATTCTCCCCTCGTCACCCCTCTGCTCCTCCTCCCTTCCCACCCATCCCATCTCCTTTTGTCTCCTCTCTGTACCTTCTCTTTACTTTTCCTTCCCCTTCCCTTCTAATTTCATCTCACTTCCTACCCCTTCCTCCCCTGTGTTTCCACTCCACTCCTCTACCCTTCCCACTTCTATCCTCCCCTCCTTTCCTCCCACTTAATTCCTTTACTTTCCCTTCCCACCTGTTCTCTGCTTTACTCTTTCAACCCCTCCCCTCTCTCCACCGTCTCCCCACCTTTTTTTCTGCTTCCCTTCCTTTTGTTCCCTCTCCATTTTACAGTGCTTCCCATCCCTTCCCTTCCATCCGTATTTTTCTACTCCTCTACCCTTCTCACCCATATAGTCCCCTCATTTCCTCCCAGTCCCATTATTTTCCCATCTCTCCTCTGCTTTCCCTTCCAACCCCTCTCCTCTCTTCACACGTATCCTACACCGCCCTTTCCACCCATCCCGTTTCATTTCCTCTACTTCACTTTCCCTTCCCACATTCTGGGCCTCATTTATGGAGAAGTGGTGCATCGCTGCATGAAAGCAGTGATGCACCACTTCTCAGTTCAACCTCCTTGCGACACCAATGATGCGTCATAATTACAGTTACAGTATGATACATCATGTCACAAGGAATGACAGATACGTCAGTATTACTGACGTATCTGTCGGCACCAAAGTGGGGCATTGCTGGAGTTGTGTTGGAAGAGTGACGCAACTCCAGCAATGTTCCTTTCACATGGGGCAAGCCCCATGTGAAAGGGCCTGCGTCACCCTTACGCCTGCCATGAGGCAGGCATAATGTTTTGACGAATTGGCGTCCTGGAAGTGGCGCAGCGAAATCTCATAGATTTCACTGTGCCACTTCTACAACCCTTTCTTGCGGGGGAACGTCCACCCTGCATACATTATACCTGACGCACGTATAATGTAGCGCAGGGGTTTACGAAGTGGCCCATCTGTCTAAATGCGTCACTTCATAAATATGGCGCAGCGGCGGCACAAACGACGCAGGGCATCATAAATAAGGCCCCCTATCCCTTCCTTTCCTCCCCTGTGTCTCAACTTCTCTACTCTTCCCACCCTCCTTTCCTCCCACTCCCAATCCATTCCTTTCCAATCTGTCCTCTGCTTTTCCCTTCCAACCACTCTCCTCTCTCCATTCTCTCCCCTCCTCTTTCTTACCCTCCCCTTTCTTCCCCTTCCCTTCCTTTTTCCATTCCTTTACCATTTCACTTAATTTCCCATCCCTTCACTTCCTCCCCTATTTCTCCACTCCTTTACCCTACCATCTCCTAGCCTTTACTTATCTTCCTTATCTTTCCACTCCTCTACCCTCCCCTCTCCTTTCTTCCCTTTCTCTCCTCCCTTTACCCTTTCAACCCCTCCCCTCTCTTCACCCTTCTCCCCGTTTATTCCCACCTTCACCTTTACTTTCCTTGCTTTCCCTTTTCTTTTCTTTTCTTTCCCCTTCCCTTCCCTTCTCATTTCACATTACATCCTTTCCCTTCCCTTTCTTCCGTGTCCCCCCTCCTCTACCCTTCCCACCCCTATCTTTCCTTCTTCCCCTCCCTGTCCACTTCCTTACCCTACCCATTCCACTTCACTTCACTTCCTTTCCCTTCCTCCCCTATGTCTCCACTCCTCTACCCTTTCCACTCTTATCTTTTCCCCTTTCCTTTCCTTTCCTTTCCTGCCCTTCCCTTCCCAACCCAACCCTATCCCTTCCCATCTCTCTTTTCCTTTACCCTTCCAACTCCTCTTTTCTCGTCACCCCTTCCTCCCCACTCCTACCTTTTTCTTTCCTCCCCTTTCCTTTCTTCCTTCCTTTTCAATTTCACCTTGCTTTCTATCCCTTCCCACCTCTATCCTCCCCTCATTTCCTCCCACTCCCATTCCTTTCCCTTCCTTACCCACCCTTACCTTTACCCTTTCAACCTCTCCCCTCTCTTCATTCCCAGCTCTCCATTCCCACTCCTCCTCTTCCCTTCCTTTTCCCTTCACCTCCTTTCCCATTTCAGTTCACTTCACTTCCTATCCCTACCCTCCCGTTCCTGTCTCCACTTTTCTATTCTTCCCACCCCTATCCTCCCCTCCTTTCTTCACATTCCCTTCCATTTTGTTCCTCTCATTTACCCTTCCAACCTCTCATTCTCTTTGGCCCACCCCACCTCCTCCCTCTCCACTCATACCCTTTCCTTTCCTCCCCTTTTTTTCGACTCCTCCACCCTCCCCATCAATTTTCCCTTTCCTATTTCTCCAGATCTATACCCTTCCCTCCCCTTCCTTTAGTTACCCTAACTTTTCCCTTCCCTCCCCTTGCACATTTTTCCCTTCCATATCTCTCCTCTCCTTTACCCATCCATCCCGCCCCCTCCCCTCTGCTCTACCTCCTATCCCACCCCTTTACTTTTCTCGCCGTCCCTTTCTTTTTTCCTTCCAATTTCACTTCACTTCCTATTCCTTCCATTCCTCCGCTACATCTCCTCTCCTCTAAACCCCTTCCCACCCCTAACCTTCCCTTTCTTCCCATTACCTTCCCATTCAGCTCCTTCCCTCCCCTCTCCTTCTCACCTAGCCTTCCCTTCCTGTCTTCTCATTTACCCTTCCAACTCCTCTGTTCTCTTCACCCCTCCCCTTCCTTCCTATATTCCCCTCCCCTTACAATGCCTTTCCTCCTCTTCCCTCCGATTCCCTTCCCATTTCACTTCACTTCCTATCCCTTCCTTTCCTTCCCTATGTCTCAACTCGTCTATTCTTCCCACCCCTATCCTCCCCTCTTTCCTTCCACTCCCGCTACATTCCCTTATTTTCCCTTTCCTTCCCTTCCTCCCCTTCACTTCCTTTACCTTCCATTCGCTCTTTTACCTTTACCTTCCCCTTCCATTCCTTCCTTTACCTTCCCTTACCATATGTCCTCTCCTTTACCCTCCCAACCCCTCCCCCCTTCATCCCTTTCATTTCCTTTCCCAACCATCCCTTTTCTTCCTTTCTCCATTCCCTTCCACCCCTATTTCTGCACTCCTACCATTCCCAACCCTCTCCTTTCCCATCCCATCCCTATCTCTCCACTCCTCTACCCTTTTATACCTTAGCCCCCTTACACCCCGATTTTTTCACCCTTCCCAACCCCTCCCCTTTACTCCTTTACCAATCCCTCCATTTGCACACCTCCCATCCCTTTTACTTTCCTTTCCTTCCCTTTACTTTTCCCCTCACTTCCAATTTCCATTTACTTCCTATCCCTTCCCGTCTCCACTCCTCTCCCCTTTCCACCTCTGTTCTCCCCTCCTTTTCTTCAATTCCCTCTCCTTCCTTTCCCTTTCCTATCTCTCCTCTCCTGGCCCCAGCCCTCCCCTCTCCTGTCCTTTCACTAACCATCCCTTCCCTATCTCTCCACTCCTCTACTCTTCTCTACCCTACCCTCCCACTTGCTTTTCATCCATTCACTTCCTTCCCTATTTGTCCACTCCTCTACCCTTCCTAACCCCTATCCTCACTGCCTTTCCTCCCATTCCCTTCCCTCCCCCTTCAATTTCATTCTCTATCTCCTCTTGTTTAACCTTTCAAACTCTCCCTGCTCTTTACCTCCTCCCTTCCCTTCCCTTCCCTTCCCACCCCTCCCCTCTCTTTCCTTTTTCCCTCTTTCCACTTTGCTTCCCATTCCTTCCCTTTGTTCCCTTTGTCTCCACTCCTCTATCCAACCCTTCCCTCTTCTCCTTTCATTTCTCCCGTCCCTTCTCCTCCCTTTCCTATCTTTCCAGTCCTCTACCCTGCCCTAGCCTACCCTCGATTCCCTTCAGTACCCTTCTCTATCTCTCTTCTCATTTACCCTTCCAAACTCTCCCTTTTCTTTACCCCCTTCCCTTCCCACCCCTCCCCTTACCTTTTCTTTTCCCTTTCTATTCCACTTCCTATTCCTTCCCTTCCTCTGCTATGTCTCCACTCCTCTACTCTACCCACCCCTAACATTCCCTCCTATCCTCCCACTCCACTCCCTTCGCTACCCTTCCCTTCTTTTCCCCATGTTCCTACTCTGCCCTTCCCTAACTCTCCAGTTCTCTACCCTTCACTACTCTACCCTCCCCTTCCCTCTCTTCCCTTCCAATAGGTTCCCTTCCTTATCTCTACTCAAATGTACCCTTCTGATGGATACATCTGCCAGTGGATTCCTCACCTTGTGAATATCCCCTGCGCCAGCATTCCACGGAACTTTTCTTCCCCAGCATTCCACGTCGACGTGGGCGACGTCACAATACACCGGCTCCGCACGCGACTCCGATCGACGTCACCGGAGCCATAAGAAGCCCACGTCGGCGTGATGACGTCAGTTCCACCCATTTTTTCCCCGTGCCTTCGAGGCGAACAGGTGGACTAACGACAGACTCAAAGTATACACAGTATACAATACACCAACACATATGCATAGCATACAAAGGAAAAGAATGCTAAATAAACAAGCATTTCCTACAATTGCACAACAAAGCATAAAAACATTACCACAAGACCTATTTCATGGTATACAAAGGTGGACAACGGGGAGGCGGGTGGGTAGGTGAGGAATCCACAGGCAGATACTGTATCCACCAGAAAAAGCGTTACCGAAGGTAAGTAACTTGTTCTTCTGATGGATACATCTGCCAGTGGATTCCTCACCTTGTGAATAGATTCCCACAGCAGTCCCACTCCCGGAGGAGGGTGTCCACCTTCCTATACCAGAAAGTCTTGCAACACAGAGCGCGCGAAGTGGCCCTCCCTCCTCATCTCAGAGTCCAAGCAATAATGCTTTGCGAAAGTATGGAGGGAGGCCCAAGTCGCGGCCTTACAAATATCTGCCACAGGAACACCCCGGGCCAAAGCAGATGTCGAAGACTTAGCTCTAGTAGAGTGAGCACGAATACCCTCAGGAGGAGTCTTACTAGCCAGGGCGTAGCAGATCTTGATGGTCAGTATTATCCATCTTGACAGCGTGCGCTTGTGCACCGCTTTACCTTTAGAACGACCAACGTAGCCAATAAAAAGCTGGTCATCAATACGAAAGTCCTTGGTCCTGTCCAGATAAAAACTCATAGCCCTCTTCGGGTCAAGGCGATGGAGTCTTTCCTCTTCTTTGGAAGGATGAGGGGGTGGATAGAAAACAGGGAGGGTAATAGACTGCCCCAAATGGAAAGGAGTAACAACTTTGGGCAGGAAAGCAGCCCTGGTCCTGAGAACCATCCTTTCAGCATGTAAGGTAAAAAAAGGGGGTTTGGAACTAAGAGCTTGAAGCTCACTCACCCTCCTTGCCGAGGTTATGGCTACAAGAAAAACCACCTTAAAAGATAACAGCCTCAAAGGACAACTATGTAGAGGCTCAAAAGGGGACCCCATTAAAAAGGTCAAAACAAGATTAAGGTCCCACTGAGGCATTACAAATGGAGTAGGAGGAAACATGTTTGTAAGGCCCTTGATGAACCTCAGAACAACCGGAGATTTAAATAGCGAAGGTTGATCTGGGAGGCACAGAAATGCCGATAAGGCCGAAAGGTAGCCCTTGACCGTGGCCACAGCAAAACCCTGCCGAGCCAAGGAAAGAGCAAACTGGAGCACATTGGACAGACGGGCCTTTAAAGGATCAATGGATCTCTCTCCACACCACTTTACAAATTTAGACCACCTGTAGGAGTAAATGGACTTGGTGGAGTGTCGCCTGGCCGATAAAATAACGTCCTAACATCAGGCGGGAGAGAGAAAGAACTCAGGTTGCCCCGTTCAATCTCCAGGCATGAAGGTGTAAGCTCTGGAGGTGGGGGTGTAGAACCTGCCCCTCCGACTGCGAGAGGAGGTCTGCCCTCAGAGGGAGACGGAGCGGAGGGCACGAGGAGAGGTGGAGAAGATCTGTGTACCACACCCTTCTTGGCCAATCCGGGGCGACCAATATGACTTGGGCCCGGTCTTGGCGAATCTTCCTCAGAACCCGAGGAATCAAGGGTATAGGAGGAAACGCGTAAAGGAGTCGCGAGCTCCAACTCAACTGAAACGCGTCCCCCAACGCCCCCTGCATCGGATACTGGAGACTGCAGAATGACGGGCAGTGCGCATTCTCGAAAGTGGCAAACAGATCCACCCGAGGTGTCCCCCACGTCCGAAAGACGTGACGAACCACCTCCGGATGGAGCCTCCACTCGTGGTCGGCGGAGAACTGCCGACTGAGACTGTCCGCACGCACGTTCAGAACCCCGGCCAGATGATTTGCCATCAGACAAATCTGATGGTCCTGAGCCCAGGACCACAGACGCAGGGCCTCTCTGCAGAGACAAAGAGACCCTACTCCTCCCTGTTTGTTTATATACCACATCGCTGTCGTGTTGTCCGTCAGGACTTGAACAGACCGACCGCGAAGGGAAGGGAGGAAGGCCTTGAGTGCCAAACGTATCGCCCGCAATTCCAGAAGGTTGATGTGAAGCAACCTTTCCTCTGGAGACCAAAGTCCTTTGATCTCCAGATCCCCCAGATGCGCACCCCACCCTAAAGTGGATGCATCCGTTATCACCGTGGCCACCGATGGAGGTAGATGGAAGGGCTTTCCTTGAGACAGATTGCCCTCCACGCTCCACCAAGACAGATCCGCCGCAGCTTCTCCGGAGATCTTGATCGACTCCCCGAGATACCCGTTGTGCTGATACCACTGCCTGCGGAGACACCACTGGAGCGCCCTCATGTGCCAGCGTGCATGGTTGACCAACAGAATGCAGGAAGCGAACAGACCGAGCAGGCGAAGGACCTTCAGAACTGGAACAACCGCTCCATTGTGGAAGAAAGGGACCATCTCCTGAATGTCGAGAATCCTTTGAGGAGGAGGGAATGCCCGACACACAGTAGTGTCCAGTACTGCCCCTATAAACAGGTTGCGTTGTGAGGGCACCAGGTGAGATTTGGGCACATTGATCGAAAAACCCAAGTCGAACAACAGCTGAGTTGTCACCTGCAGATGGCACTGCACCATCTCTGGGGACTCTGCCTTCAGAAGCCAGTCGTCCAGGTAAGGGAAAACCGGGACACCTGACCTCCTGAGATGAGCAGCCACCACCGCCATCACCTTGGTGAAGACTCGAGGTGCGGTAGTAAGACCAAACGGGAGGACCGCAAATTGGTAGTGTTGCGACCCAACCGTAAAACGGAGATACTTCCTGTGCGACTTCAGGATTGGGACATGGAAGTACGCGTACTGCAAGTCGAGCGACACCATCCAGTCTCCTTGCTGCAACGCTTGAAGAACCTGCGCAAGGGTCAGCATCTTGAACTTCTCCTGTTTCAGGTAAAAGTTCAAGATCCTGAGGTCCAGAATTGGACGCAATCTGCCGTCCTTTTTGGGAATCAGAAAATACCGGGAGTAGCATCCCTGACCCCTTTCCTGCTCCGGAACCACCTCTATTGCACCCTTCTGAAACAAGGCTAGAACTTCTTTCTGTAGGAGAAGCAGGTGGTCCTCCGAGCAATAACCTTGGCAAGGAGGGTAAGGGGGAGGAAACTCCCGAAAGGGAAGGGCGTACCCAGTCTCTACGAGGTTCAAAACCCAAAGGTCGGTTGTAACAGATTTCCAACCCCGTAGAAAGTAGGACACCCGACCCCCTACAGGTCTTACATGATCCGGGATGGGGGATCTAGGGCTGCTTCCCTGAGGCCTCATTGGGAGCAGAGGAGGAGGAAGAAGAAGAGAGGTTGCGTCCAGAACCTCTCCGACCCATTTGTCGCCCTCTATAGGACTTATAGAGGGGATTCTGCTGCTGCTGTTGCTGCTGCTGCTGAGGCTGCCGGTAAGAGCGAAAAGACGATCGCCCAAAGCCCCTAAATTTCCGAAAGGACGAACCCTTTGGTGGCACTTGCAGACCCAAAGATTTTGCAGTCAATCGGCTGTCCTTAAAACGCTGAAGGGCAGAGTCCGCCTTCTCCCCAAACAGCTTCTGACCATCAAATGGAAGATCGACCAGAGTAGCCTGAACACCCGCCGAGAAACCAGAGTTACGGAGCCAAGCCTGCCTTCTTACTGCAACAGACGACCCCATGATCCTTGCCACGGAGTCCGCAGTATCCAATCCTGACTGGATAACTTGCCTGGCAGCCGCCTGAGTGTCAGCTACAACCTCCATGAAGGATGACTTATCCCCTTCAGGCAACTTTGGGGCCAAGGACTTAACGGAATCCATAAGAGCATGCACGTAACGCCCCAGCAGGCATGTAGCATTAGTGGACTTCAACGCCATGCTTCCTGTTGAAAAGGTCTTTTTGGCCGCCTGATCAGCTTTTTTGGATTCCCTGTCAGCTGGAGACTGAGGGAAAGCACCGGAAGCATGCTTGGAGCAAGAAGCCTGCACAACCAAACTGTCCGGGGACGGATGAGAAGATAAAAAGTCAGGGTCTCCTGGAGCAACCTTGTACCCCCTTGCCACCTGCCTACACACTGCAGGAGAAGAAAGGGGCTTCTTCCATACCTCTAAAACCGGCTCCAATATGGCCTCATTGAAAGGTAGCAACGGCTCCGATGTCGCAGTTGGAGAATGTAACACCTCTGTGAGTAGGTTGGACTTATACTCCACAGAAGGCAGCTGCAAATCCAGAAGCTCTGCTGCTTTCTTAATCACCACGTGATAGGGAGCCAACTCATGAGGAGGAGAAGACCTGGCAGATTGTGGAAATGTGGATTTTCCTGATCAGTTATGTCCCCTATCTTGGACCCCAACGGTTCTATATGCATGTTACAAGTACATGTATGTTCCCTCCAGTTCCAGTTTCTAAGACGCAAACATATGTGTGTCTACCGTCAACATGTTCTCTGTCAGATCCGCCATCAATGGGCTGGATATTCGATTCCTAAGCATGAAAGGCCACCGACTTTATATGGCTAAGTTACTCCATTTTTACAGTTCAGGCAAGTAGGCCCGATTCTGTCCTCAAAGCCTTTCCCTGCTCTCTGTCTCTGACAGCTTCAGCTTGAGCTCGCATCTGTATCCATGAACTTTGTCCTACTCCCTGTGCAGCTAACGGTGCCTGCCTCGGCCAGTTTTCGCCTGCCTGCCAAGAAGCTGTATTTCACCTTCGAATTATCTATTTTGCTCTTCAGCCGATGCATTCCTGTCTAGTGATTTAGGTAAACATTTCCTTTAGCTCACAAGCAAAGGACTCAGCCTTTCCGTCCTCCTGCAAGTGATTCATAGCCCTGCTGCCATGGAAAGTTTTCTGCCTCTCGCTTCTCATATAGACACTTAGGCGTTTGTGCACGCACACAGTCAGTATAGACTAGATTCTGTCCGAGAGTCCTTCCTTGTGGATAACATAGTTCTCTAAACATAGGATGTTAGATATGATTTGGGATTAGGTTGACTTGACTCCTCAGACTTTTCGTCTCCACATGTAGAGCTAAATGTCAAGTCCCTTCACCCCCTAGTTGCACGTCAATCACACGTCATACTGCTGCGCGCGCATCTATGCCAAGTATTATCTTATAGATCCACCTATGTCTGATAAATCCTAACCAATCATGTTTCTTTTATTCCTTATTACGCCTAGTTTCGATTACGTACCTGTCATGTCACTTTTCTTATCAAATGTTACGCCTTCTACATTCGTTTCATTGTAATGTACTTATTATAAAAATGCATGTCTGTCAATAAAGTATTGTACTTCACTTCCTGAACCCTCGTGGTGACGGAACCTGAAGGCCGTGACTCGAGTCGGCCATTTTGAATGGAATAAAGCCCATTTAGAAAACCTCTTATACCACGGATTCTGCCTCTTGTTATTCTGAGCTATTTTACTTTATCTTAAGATTCCGTATGAAATTCAGTCCGGTAAAGAAGATTTTATTTACCACATAATGGCGCCCGAACAGGGACACTTTCTCATCTCACGCGCCGGCGGTGCGTTGCAGGCCCGGTCTCCTGCCACAGCTGGACGGACCACAAACGCGTACCAGCAGGATTTCCTGTAAGCTCCCTCCGGTCAAGCGGGGGCGACTGAGGCTGCGATCAACCCAGACGAGGCGGTGAGAAGTGCGAAGTATCCCGACCAGAGCCTAGCTGAGAGAGCAAGATCCGAGGTATACAGAGGCCCACCAGGTTTTCGAAATCCCGATGTCCAGAGGGTCCGATGTCCGCAGTCATCGAGTCCTGTCCATTCTCTGAGGCCTTCCGTTTCAAGGAGCTACTCGGTGAGTACCATCGCCGGGGAGGCGTGTTGACGCGCACATAGGGTGTGCCGGTCAAGACGGATTTGGGTACACAAATCCGGTCTGCACTGTTTAGCAGTGTATATGTACTGTTTAGCAGTATATCAAGTATTCCGAAGTATTCAGTTATTGTCAAGAATTCAGCGTGGTGATTAGTTAGGCAGACTGTCATCATTGTCGGTCGTTGTTAAAATGTTTAATGTTTAATGTTTAAAGTGTTCAAATATTGTGGTATGAATGAGTGTTCATTGTTCACTGTTCATTATTGTGTTTTTCGTATTAAGTGAGTTCAAGAGTAAGTATCAGATCAGTTGTCAATATGCCGCTCTTCTCGAAGTTAAGACAGATTACTACCAGAAAAGGGGTGCTTGAAGAAGCAGTTCCTATTCCTCCTAGGGACACTCCAGGGCATTTTATGTACCATAAGCATGGCTTAGATGCCATATTGTTTCTTGATCTATGGGTAGATTATACCAAGGGATTACCGGAAAGTCAAAGGTGGCCCGCAGCGGGAACCTGGGATGCAGAGTGCATCATGAAAGTGGAGGAAGAGTTATGGAAAAGAAAGGTCAGACAGTCACAGAAAGACGCTGTTGAGTTATGGCGTAAAGAATCTCATAGACGAACAGAAAAAGCACGTAGACAAGAAGAGAGGAGTAAAGAAAGTTCAAATAAAGCTCAAGAAAATCTATTAATTGAGGAAGGTATCCGAGTGAAATCAGAACAAGTAAATAGACAAAGAAATGCTCTTATGAATGGTATGTATCCCCTTCTAGCCGAAGGACTACCTAAGGCTGCTCCAGAGATGCCAAAAGACTTGCCACCCCCATTATTTCCAATTAAGGTACATCCAAAAGGGCATCCCAGAACCGCAGAAGATGTTTTTCTTTCCTCATATCTAGACGACGCAGCTCCCGAGTATGCTAACGCCACACCACATAGACCGTCTGGCGGAGGGGTTCAACGTCAGGATCAGGTATCTGTCCCCGTGCAACAGCAAGTCCCGATACAAGCTTCGGCAAGCACATCTGTTTCCGCATCTGTCTCCGCAGTCGATCCTACAGGGGTATCGACGCCCATAGTTGCTGTGTCACGTTCAACGAATCCATTCACACCCGACGCCCCAGATGGGGCCACGGGAGGTGCTAGCAGTACCTTTACACCACCCAGAATAAATAAACTTGTTTTTCAAGAGTCAGCGCATTCACGTACACCTAAATTCGTAAGTGAACGTACGCTTAAGGAACTCCTTGTAAATTGTAGATATGACCCAGTGGTTGGTAAAGAGGACGAAATGGTCCTGGCATCATTACGTATCAGGCGAGCCGCAGAGTATTTAGCAAGGTTACCAGGAATGACTACGCATCTAGATAACATATATCATTTTGTTCAAACAGGACGAGATCCAGGATGTATTAACAGAGCTATGGAATTCCAGAAAGTAGAGATACAGGGGGAACTGTTACGTTTCCTCATAAACTGTGTGATCAGAAATCAAGACCGCCCGGGGGTAGACCCGAATGCAATGCTTATTCTTACAAGATGGAGTCAGAATATATCAGAAGGGAGGCACGATAAACAAAATTGTATAATAGCCATGTGCCGAAAAATCCGTAAAGAAATAGAGCGTATTCATGAAGAAAGATTGGGAACAGACGAGTTTGAGCAAGATGAAGTGTCCGAATCAGGGAATTCCGCAAGACAGTCAGAGACCATAGCCTATGTAGGCAGAGGAGGATCCTGTGATAATGCTAGATGTTTTTCTGATCCCATACACTCAGTATGCCCAAATAATAGCAGAACGTATCCGACGCCTGTAATGAATCTGAAGTCTCCTGAACATTTGTTTCAAGCCGCAGATAAAATACTACGAGAACGAAGAGGTTACCACCTCCTCGATTCCATGGATGAGCAAGAATTAGCCAGATCAGCCGTTCACTGGATTGACAGTCCTGAAAAATACGGTGATGAGACCGTAGCACACACGTTTTTTAATCTCAGTACAGATGAACAACGTTTAGCTGGAATATATATGATTCAGCAACTCCTCATATTATATAAGAGCCAACATGCTGACCCTGGTCCTTTACCTGATATATTAACGGAACTACTCACGAACAGATGGAGAGGTTCTAGTAACAAGCTAATTAAAGAGATATTAGTGTCACGTAAGCAGTATGTCCTTTTTGTAAGTCCGGATCCTCTCTCGCTGCCCCGCAGAGAAAGAGCGCCGTACTATATGGATAGACAAAATCCTTTACGAGAAGTGCACCCAATAAAAGGCGAAGACAATGAGTTTCACCGTGTATTTGTTTACACACCCATATCAAAAATGGAATTGTTAGAAATGAAGAAAGTAGTACCTAGTCATGACAAAGACCCAGCGGGTTTCCACCGAGAAATTAAAGACATGTTACTGATGGGAGAGTACACCTTTCCTGATATTATGACGATATTAAAGGTGCTTTTGCCTGCTGGCATTTATGAAAAACTGAAAGAAAAAGAGTGGGAAGTGGGTGACCAAAAGATAGACTGGACAGCATTAGCAGAGGAAGAAAGGGGCCGAACTGCAGGTTCAGGGCTCGGGGATAAAGTTAAACTGTTACCAGGTTTACTAGTACAGGTACTGCCACGTTTATTAACTACAAAAAAGGAAGATTGGGGTGCAATCACAGCCTGCAAACAAAAGCAAGATGAAGACACAAGCGATTATTATGCTCGATTTGAAAAATGTTTTGGTATAAATAGTGGTATAAAAGCAAGTAGTGACTCATATCCACATTTATTTGTGACAAAATTAGTGGAAAATGCATTGCCTCCAGTAAAGAATAGAATATTGAAATTCGAGAGTACCTGGCAAAGTAACACTCCGTCGCAAATGCTACAAATGTTACAGTATCATCACAATAGAATTAGGGATGAACAAGAACACGAGCATAGACGCATGAAGGATACAAAAATGAAAATGCTAGTTTCTCAGACAGTACCAGCAGATGGTCACAAAAAGGGTGTGACACATTCTGGTGATTCTGCAGTTCCTGTAAAAGGAACCTGCAATTACTGTAAACAACTGGGCCATTATGTACACGATTGTCCAGTCCTGAAACGTAATATAGCTACAGGTATTGCAAAGGAGAGACCACGATTAGTTAGACAAGATCAGAATGAACAAGGAACTATGCAGCATGGACAGTCCATGCCAGTTCAGCAACAGTCCATGCCAGCCTCACAGCAACCCATACAGTTTGTGCCAGCTGCACCACCGTTGCCTGCTACTGCCACACAAACCACGACACGACAAATGTATCAGACTGCACAGTATGAATACCCTGAGTATCAGCGTTACGCATGAACTAGCCTAGAGAGGGAAGTTGACTTACCGCTTATCGAGATTCCTGTAGATCAAGAAGGACCTTATGTACATAGTGAATTATTAGGTCAGGATAGAAAATTCTTACTCGATACAGGGGCAAGTCGAACAACTATAAAACGTAGTGAAGTTCCAGGGGCACCCCTCTCAGGCTCTCAAAATGTTTCCCTTGGTTTTTCAGGAAAACCTATTGTTAATGAAGTATCACAGCCTCTACCACTTACGATAGGACCTTTGACACGAACTACAGATTTATTGCTTATTAAATCATGCCCAGAAAATCTGTTAGGAATTAAAACTCTGAAAGCACTAGGAGCCATAATATGTTGTTCTCCGGAAGGAGTAAGGTTGTTTTTACGTGATTTTAAAGGTCACTATGTGTCTAGAGACATGGATCCCCGACTACAGACTTTACCAGTACATCTATGGGCACAAGGCCCTGCGGATGTTGGCTGCATGAACATTACACCCTATCGAGTCACACTGAAAGCAGGAGTGGTACTACCACGAATGCGACAATACAAGTTACCGCATGATGCTGTAGTGGCTTTGCTGAAAATCATTGATGAGCTGATTGCCCAGGGAGTAGTTGTAGAAACAGACTCCAATGTATGTAATTCACCGATAATTCCGATTCTTAAACGAACTGATCCTACTGCCCCACCAGTGTACCGATTGGTTATTGATTTGCGTGAACTAAACAAGTGCATTGTACCACAATTCCCTGTGGTCCCTGATATATCATCATTGTTGACAGCAATTGATTCCGAAGCAACATTCTTTACTGTAATTGATCTCAAGAATGCCTTTTTCAGCGTCCCAATAGATCCGGAAAGCCAATATTTGTTCGGATTCAGTTTAAATGGGCGCAGCTTTAAATTCTCACGCGCTCCCCAAGGATTCACAGAAAGCCCCAGCATCTACAGCCAAGCACTGAAACGAGAACTTGACAGTATCCACATGCCAGTCAATACTGCACTGCTTCAATATGTCGATGATCTGCTGATCACCGCGAGAAGCGAGCCAGAATGTGAAAAAGCTTCTCTGACAGTTTTACATTTCCTAGCCGACAAGGGGCACAAGGTGTCCCCTTCTAAGCTGCAATTCTGTGTTCAGCGAGTTATTTATCTTGGTCACTCGCTGTCCAAGGAGGGAAGGCAGCTTACACCAGATCGCATCCAGTTAATTGCTAACATGTCAATACCCCAGACACAAAAGGAGGTGCGGGCTTTCATAGGCCTCACTTCATATTGTAGGCAGTGGATCCCCCAGTACGCATTTCTAGCAAAACCACTCATTCAGTTAACCACACAGGAGGCAGCCACATCGACTGTTCTCCCTTGGACTCAGGAACATACACAAGCTTTTGAAAACCTAAAGGAAGCTTTATGTCAAGCACCTGTTTTAGCAACACCATGTTATAGCAAACATTTTACACTCTTTGTTACAGAACGCGAAGGTACTGCCTTGTCAGTACTCACTCAGGATCAAGCAGGATCACGCAAGCCATGTGCTTATTTTTCCAGTACATTAGATCCCGTAGCTCAGGCTTTGCCTGCATGCCTGAAATCAGTGGCAGCGACAGCTTTAGCAATCAGACAAAGCGATGCCATAGTATTAGGACACCCATTGACAGTACAAGTACCACATGCAGTAGAGGTTCTTGTGAACCGAACACAAACACAACACTTGACCATAGCAAGACTTACCGGTTATGAACTGACATTGTTTCAACCACACATAGAGATCCGACGGTGTAATACATTGAATCCTGCTACACTATTACCTGTAATTGGAACAGACCCACTAGCTCATGATTGTGTTGAAATCATTGAAATAAAGACGAAACCTAGACAAGACTTGACAGACGTTCCATTGTTAGATCCAGACCTGACGTTGTATGTAGACGGATCGTGCATGAGAACAAGTACAGGAGATTTAGTGGCCGCGTATGCAGTCACAACAGACACTGAAGTTATTGAGACAAATTGTATAGATACTTTGTCAGCCCAAGCAGCAGAACTTATTGCTCTAACACAAGCCTGTATTCAAGCCACAAATAAGAAAGTTAATATATACACTGACTCACGTTATGCATTCGGAGTTGTACACGACTTCGGCGTGCTGTGGCGAGAGAGAGGTTATTTAACTTCCCATGGTGCCCACATTCAGCACGGACCCCTCATTCATGCTTTGTTAGATGCAATACATCTACCCACTGCTATATCGATTATGAAATGTAAAGCACACACGAAGGTTACTGATACCATTTCTCAAGGCAATGATTTAGCTGACAGAACAGCTAAACAGACTGCTCAGAATCGCACATTAGACATGACAAAGCCAATAGTTCAGACACCAACACAGTGTATGACAATTAAGGATCCCGCACTTGACGTAATTGACATACAGACACATGCCACAGCAGAAGAAATAAAGAAGTGGACTGAACTAGGAGGGATCCAGACAGATCAAGGATGGATGACGAAGGAGAAATCTGTATGGTTTCTCCCTGATTCCATGGTTCAAGCCATTATAGCTACAGTTCACAGTCCAGCACATTTAGGAGAGAAGGCTATGCTAGACAGCATTCAGCACATTTGGTTCAACAAACATTTACGAGCAGCAGCTAAACAAAAAGTTCGTACCTGTATGATATGTTGTCAGTTTAATCCAGGAAAGAGTGTTCCCGTAGAGCAGGGTGGATTTCAGCCTCCTGACCATCCTTTTGAAGTCCTCCAGATGGATTATATTCAGATGGAACGTTGTCGAGGATTCAAATATGTTCTCGTAGTTGTCTGCGCTCTCTCCCGTTGGACAGAGGCGTATCCCGTATCAGATTACACTGCCCCGACTACTGCCAAGCAGCTAGTTCGAGAATTCTTCCCACGGTACGGTTTACCACGTGTTGTATATTCAGATAACGGCCAGCCTTTCTCATCCGAATTAATGAAACATGTCTCACTTTTGTTGGGATATCAGTGGAAATTCCACTGTGTCCGACACCCCGAGGCAGCAGGTCTCGTGGAACGACATAATCAACTTTTAAAAATCAGATTGTCTAAAATATGTCAGGAAAAAGGTGTGGACTGGATAGTAGCCTTACCAGTTGCGCTATTTTACATGAGGATGGTAGCACACTCTCGAACAGGGCTATCCCCTTATGAGGTGATCTTTGGTAGACCACCGAATATGTGGGGGACGCCTATACCCCGTAAAATAACTGATGTTGACTGTAATATGCTGACAGATTACCTGGCTTCCTTGATGTCTGCACTACAATCTTGTCGTTCACAGGTAGTCGCAGCTTTTCCCGACAACACCGAGGTGAAACCTCATGACGTAATTCCCGGTGATTATGTTCTCGTCAGGAATTTTGATCGGAAAACCCAACTGGAGCCAAGGTGGAGGCTTCCTAAGTTGGTCCTGCTGACGACCAGAACAGCTGTGAAGATCGAAGGGAGAAAGGGCTGGGTGCATTCCAGCCATATAAAGAAATTTCATGGACTTCCTCCTGACACAAACAGTACTCCCCGTGTGTCTTCCCCCATTGACTCAAAGCTACCTTTGGCTGAAGCCAGTAGCACCGAACTCTATAAGCAGAAACTCAGGTCCAGATCCAAACTGTCGGACGATTTGATTGTTTAAGTCCTCTCCAAGGTGAAGCGGTTGAATCTGTCCCGACATGTATCCCTTAGGTCTGAATGATGTAGAGTCCAGAATCATAATGAAACGACATGCTTATTGTAAATTACTGCGTAGCCACTGTATTGTGACTTTATTAATTTTGTTTTTCTTGAGTTTTTTAATAGTTACTGCAAGTATATTGTTGCATATGTATTATCCTGTTTCTAAACGTGCTTTCAATATAACTGATGAACATTCTTTTAGTGAATTACCCCCACATGAGTTGTCCTATAGACTTGCGCTGCGCAATAACACCTTCATTAGTATGTTACATCATTCCCATCAGACTAGTAATGCCACCAATTGTTGGGTGTGTGGCCGACTCCCTCCCTATCAGAATACCAAAGGAGTTCTGCCTTTCTTTCCACATCCGTTCACACACAATGGCTCCTGTGGAGCATGGTTTAGTTTATTAAATTCCATAGACCCAGACACAGCAGTTTATCAACAACATTGGATATGGGGAAATCTGAATCTAGTCTTATTTAAAGTCTGTCACCCCAATAAGGAGGGTCACCCCAGTAGAACAGGAACTGATTTAGAAAATGAAGTGTATAAATTAGGTAATTTTACGCCTAATCTTATGATTTTGAATGTCAAATCCGAAGTTGAACTAATTCTGCCCACTATGTCAGTATTTCCAGTTAAGGGTGAATTATGTGTAAGAAAAGTTGGTTCCATACACATGGGCCATAGCCAATGCGTTACTACAGTAGAATATAGTGATCAAGGTAAATCTTCATTTAGAGCTTCTCGCCATTCTTACTTTATATGTGGTCAGACTGCATATATGCGTCTGCCTCTAGATTGGGATGGTACCTGTTACATAGCATTCCTTTTGCCACCTGTTTTCCTAGCTCCCCCTGATTATTATCGAAATGTTCATTTAGTACACAAAAGAGAGCGTAGAGATCTCCCGGTTGTCGATTATACTGAAACGGCATGGGACAAGTATGTAGATCTCAATAAAGGTATCTTTCCCTATATAGGTACAATATCAAATAGTAAGCTGATACGCAGACTAACCAAGACTCTTGAAGCTGTAGTAAACGAGACTATAGCCGCCCTAGGCAATCTGACAGAGGAACAATCAGTGATGAGAATTGTTGTTCTCCAGAATCGTCTTGTCCTTGACGTCATCCTGGCCGATAGGGGCGGAGCTTGCAGGGTCATCGGATCCAGCTGCTGCATATTCATACCAGAAAATTCGCCATCTGTATATAAAGCTATAACACGCCTTCATAAGATTGTAAGCCAGATACACGAGAATCCAGGCACTTGGACGTGGTCCGGGTGGTTTTGGAGTGTGATATCGGCCTGGGGATGGAGAGTTCTATCCTTCCTAGGTATTGGCCTTCTTATGCTCTTTAGTTGTTGTTTATGCCTGCAATGTGGACCAGCGATTTGTGGTCTGTGTGCCACATCATGCATTCCATATCACAGTTCTCGTTCAAAACACCGGAAGAAGAAGGAAGAAGAAATGATGCTCCATGAGCAAATCGATGAAATGATGAAGATTGATATCTCTTAAAGGGCAAGTAGGGGACAAGGAGGGAATGTGGAAATGTGGATTTTCCTGATCAGTTATGTCCCCTATCTTGGACCCCAACGGTTCTATATGCATGTTACAAGTACATGTATGTTCCCTCCAGTTCCAGTTTCTAAGACGCAAACATATGTGTGTCTACCGTCAACATGTTCTCTGTCAGATCCGCCATCAATGGGCTGGATATTCGATTCCTAAGCATGAAAGGCCACCGACTTTATATGGCTAAGTTACTCCATTTTTACAGTTCAGGCAAGTAGGCCCGATTCTGTCCTCAAAGCCTTTCCCTGCTCTCTGTCTCTGACAGCTTCAGCTTGAGCTCGCATCTGTATCCATGAACTTTGTCCTACTCCCTGTGCAGCTAACGGTGCCTGCCTCGGCCAGTTTTCGCCTGCCTGCCAAGAAGCTGTATTTCACCTTCGAATTATCTATTTTGCTCTTCAGCCGATGCATTCCTGTCTAGTGATTTAGGTAAACATTTCCTTTAGCTCACAAGCAAAGGACTCAGCCTTTCCGTCCTCCTGCAAGTGATTCATAGCCCTGCTGCCATGGAAAGTTTTCTGCCTCTCGCTTCTCATATAGACACTTAGGCGTTTGTGCACGCACACAGTCAGTATAGACTAGATTCTGTCCGAGAGTCCTTCCTTGTGGATAACATAGTTCTCTAAACATAGGATGTTAGATATGATTTGGGATTAGGTTGACTTGACTCCTCAGACTTTTCGTCTCCACATGTAGAGCTAAATGTCAAGTCCCTTCACCCCCTAGTTGCACGTCAATCACACGTCATACTGCTGCGCGCGCATCTATGCCAAGTATTATCTTATAGATCCACCTATGTCTGATAAATCCTAACCAATCATGTTTCTTTTATTCCTTATTACGCCTAGTTTCGATTACGTACCTGTCATGTCACTTTTCTTATCAAATGTTACGCCTTCTACATTCGTTTCATTGTAATGTACTTATTATAAAAATGCATGTCTGTCAATAAAGTATTGTACTTCACTTCCTGAACCCTCGTGGTGACGGAACCTGAAGGCCGTGACTCGAGTCGGCCATTTTGAATGGAATAAAGCCCATTTAGAAAACCTCTTATACCACGGATTCTGCCTCTTGTTATTCTGAGCTATTTTACTTTATCTTAAGATTCCGTATGAAATTCAGTCCGGTAAAGAAGATTTTATTTACCACAAGATGCGTGTTCCCACTCTGGGGTCGTATCCAGCCCACTGGCATCCTCAATGCCCTCGAAATCGTCCGAAGAAGAATCAACCTCGCCTTCTTCCACCTCACGAAATCTTCTTTCCTCCAACACCCTCTGGGCTTCCCTCCTCGACCGGATTCGGGGAACCGACGTCGGCGACGCCGTACGCGGCGTCGGAGGAACCAGAGGAACCGGCGTCGACGGCGCCAGACACGGCTCCGATGGAGTCAGCCTCGACGTCGATGGAGTCTGCTTCGGCGTCGATGGAGTCGGCTTCGGCGTCGATGGAACCAGTCTCGGCGTCGAAGGAGGCCCCGAAGCCTGCCGAACCTTCCGAGGTCGACTCGAATCCACAGGCGGCGCCGGAAACTGCCAAGAAGGCGCCATCGGCATAAAGGGCATAAAGGGGGCCTGAGCATACTGCTGTCGCACCCCCATTGTAAAGGCCATCGGACCCACGGGACCAGCTGGTGCTCCGGATGGGTAGGCCGCCCTATTAAAAATGCCATACATAGCATTCAAGAAATTAGCCGAATCCGTACCTGGGGCCGGGAACTGAGGCAAAGGAACCTCTTGTGGGGCCTCCGGCTCCGCAATATCCTCCACTGGAGCCTCCGAACCTTCAGGTACTGGAACCAACTCTTCCTGCTCCTCATGCATAGAAGCATCCGACTCCACACGAACCGGAGTCGACGTCTTAGACGGAGCCGAAGACCTCGTCGGAGACTGAGTCGGAGTCTGCTTTCCCGAAGGAGAACCTTCCGGCGACTTCGAAGGAGAAGGAGAAGGAGACAAACCTCTGCTCCGACGTCGATGAGACGACGCCGACCTCGACCTCGACTTTTTGGACTTCGAGGATCACCGTCGAGAGTGTTTACTCTTCTTATGGTGTTTCTTCGACCTCGACGACTTCGAAGTCGATGACTCCCTCTTCGATCTCTCCTTCTTCCTCCCTCTTTTCTCTTCACCAACCTTCTTCATAAAGAGTTTGGTCTTCCTTTCCTTGAGTGCCTTCGGGTTCATGCTCCTACAGCATCCGCACTCCTCCATATCATGCTCCGAGGAAAGGCACCATAAACAATTCTGGTGTGGATCCGTCATCGACATCAGGCCTCCACACTCCCTACAGGGCTTAAAGCCCGACTTCCTAGTCGAAGACATTGTCGAAGAAAAGAGAGATACACGACCAAACTACAAAGTAGCACTGGAGAAAAACCGTTGCGCGTCGAAGGCGCGGAAAAAAGGGAACAGACGTCATCACGCCGACGTGGGCTTCTTATGGCTCCGGTGACGTCGATCGGAGTGGCGTGCGGAGCCGGTGTATTGTGACGTCGCCCACGTATCCACCAGAAAAAGCGTTACCGAAGGTAAGTAACTTGTTCTTCCAAACCCTCCCCTCTCCTTACACCTTCCCCATACCCTTTCCTTTAGTCTCCTACCCTACCCTTCCCTTCTATTCTCTCCTTTAGCTTTCCAGCCCTTCCCTCTCTCCACCACTCCCCTCTTCTTCATTTGCCAACCCAACCCTCCCCTTTCTTCCTCTTCTCTTCCATTTCATTCCTTCCTCATTCCACTTTGCTTACCATCCCTTCCCTTCCTCTCCTATGTCTCCACTCCTCTACCTTTCCCATCCCTCTCCTCTCTTTCCCGTCCCTTCCCAATCTTTCCACTCATCCACCCTTCCCTACCTTATCCCTCCCCTACCTTCCTCTTCTCTTCCATTTCATTCCTTCCTCATTCCACTTTGCTTACCATCCCTTCCCTTCCTCTCCTATGTCTCCACTCCTCTACCTTTCCCATTCCTCTCCTCTCTTCCCCGTCCCTTCCCAATCTTTCCACTCATCCACCCTCCCCTACCTTATCCCTCCCCTACCTTCTCCCTCCCCTACCTTCCCATCTGCCCTTTCCTTCCAACACTCCCTTCTCTCCATCCTCTCCTCGCCCCTCCTCTTCCTTTCCTACACCTCCCCTTTCTTCTTTCCTTCATTTTTCCCTTCCATTGCAATTTCACTTTGCTTTCCGTATCTTTCTCCCCTGTGTCCACGCATCTATCCTGTACACCCCTATGCTCTCCACATTTTCTCCCTTTCTCTTCCTTCACACTTTTCCTATCCTTTCTTACCATCCATTCCTTTTTCCATTCTTTTCCCTTCCTATTTCACTACGCTTTCCATCTCTTCCCTTCCTCTCCTATTTCGCCGAATGTATGACGTTACAACGCATACATTTACAACGCATGCTTTTACAACGCATGCCTTTACATCGCAACATCCTTTACAACGCATACATTTACATCGCATACCACTTCATTTTTAAAACTACATTTACAACGCATTCCATTACATCGCATTATAACTTTACAATGCATACCATTACAACGCATACCATTACATTGCATTTAAGGTAAGTGTTGGATAGTGTAGGGGTAAAAATTACTATTCTAACTCCTGGGGTGCAACAGTAGGGTAAGTGTTGGATAGTGTAGGGGTAAAAATTACTATTCTAACTCCAGGGGGTGCAACATTAGGGTAAGTTTGGGATAGTGTAGGGGTACTATGCGTTGTATTGTATGCGTTGTAATGACATGCGATGTAATGCCTGCATTGTAGTGACATGCGTTGTACTGTCATGCGTTGTAGTGACATGCAATGTAATGGATTAGTTCTAGTGACATGCGTTGAAAAGGATGTTACGATGTAATGACTGCGTTGTAAATGTAGTGCGATGTAATGACTGCGTTGTAAAGGTTGTTTCCCTATTTCGCCAGCACTCTTCCCTTCCCAACCCTCCCTTCTCTTCCCTATCCCTCCCCTCCTCTTCCCTCTCCTTCCCTTTCCTCTCTGTTATCCTTCCAACACCTCCACTCTGTTCCCCCTCCTTAGCACTCCTCACCATTCCTTTCTTCTTCTTCCCTTTCCATCCCATTTCACATTGCTTCCCATCCCTGCTCTTCCTCTCCTTTGTCTCCTCCCTTCTACCCTACCTAACCCAACCCACCGCTCCTCTCGCTTCTTTTCTCCCCTGGACATCTTTTACCCTTCCCTATCTCTTCAGTCCTCTACCCTACCTTACCCTACCTTCCCTTAAGTTCCCTTCCCTATATCCCCTCTCATTTACCCTTCCAAAACTTCCCTTCTATTTACCCCCTCTTCTCACCCCCTCCCTTTCCTTTCCCATTCCCATTTCATTTTGTTTCCTATGCCTTTGCTTCCTACGCTATGTTTCTACCCCTCTACCCTACCCTTCCTTCTTTTTCCCATCCCTTCTCTTCTCTATCTGTCTACCCTTTCCGACCCTACCCTCCCTTCCCATCCCCTTACTATTTGTCCTCCCTCTCCATTAGTCTTCCAACCCCTTCCCTCTCCCCTCCTCTTTCCCAAAACTTTCGTCCCCCTCCCTTTTCTATTTCCTCTTCCCATTTCAGCTTGCTTCCCATCCTTTCCCTTCTTCTACTTCTCCACTACTCTACCTTTCCGAACCATCCCATCCTCTCCCCTCCCGTCCCTTCTCTCCACATGTCTATATCACCACTCCTCTACCCATACCTCGCCCATTCTCTCCTCTCCTTCATCCATGTAACCCCTCGCCTCTATTTACACCCACCTTCCTTCCACTTTACTTTTTCCTCCTTCCCTTTCCTTCCGTCCTGCTTCCCACCCCGTCCCTATTTCTCCAACCTTCCCACCCCTACCTTCCTTCCCTTCTGTTCCCTTCCCTTCACTGTCTTTACCTTCCCCTTCCTTTTCCTTGCTACATCAATTTGCTTATGTAACTTCCCTTCCTTCCCTATATCTCCACTCTTCCACCATTCCCTTCATTTCCTTCCCTTCCTCTTCTTTCCCCTACCATATCCACCCCTTCCCATGTCTACCCTTCCAACCCCTCACCTCCTTAATTACTCTCCCTTCGCCTCCCTCGCCTCTTTTGCTTCACCCTTCTCTATCTCTTCTCTTCTCTTCCCTTTCCTTTCTCTCCTCTCCCCTTCTAACCCCTACCCTCTCTTCATCCCCTCTTCCTCCCTCCCTGTTCTTCCTCTTCCCTGGCTTTGCTTTCCATCCCTTCCCTATCCCTCCACTCTTCTACCCTTTCCACCCCTACCTCCCTTCAGTTCCTCCCCCTTCCTTACCTTCCTTTTCTTTCCCTTCCTTCCCTATATCGCCACTCATCCACCTTTACCTTCCAATTCACTTCCCTTCACTCTTCTACCCTTCCCACCCTTCCCTCCTCTAACATTACAAGTCCTCCCCTTCTCTACCTCCCCTCCCTCCTCTCTTCTCCCGTCCCTTCCCTTCCTTTCCCTTACCTCTCTTGTTATTTATCCGTCTCCATTTCTTTCCTCCGTTCCATTCCCTCCCCATCTCTCCCATTGCTATGTCTGTTCTCCGTTTCACCCTTCTCTCCCTCTTCTCTGCCCCTCCTCTTAACTTCCTACTCATCTTTTCTTTATTTACCTTCCCTTCCCTTGACATTTCCCTGCTCTTCACATCCCTTCACCCCTTCCCTTCGCTACACTTCTTCCCTATGCTTCCATTCCCTCTCTTCCTCTTATATCCTCTATGCCTCCTTTCTTTTCCCTTCCCTCTTCCCTTTCATTGCTATTCCTTTTCTTATCTTCCTTACTTCTCTATCTCCACTCCTTTCCTTACTTCTCCCATTCTGTCTTCTTTTCCCTTTCCCTCACTTCCTTCCCTTTCTCTTCTATCCTCTCCCCACCCCTCCCGTGTCTTCGCTTCGCTTCCCTTTCCCTCCCTTCCCAGTTCACTACACTTCCCATTCATTTTTTCCCTTTCCCTTCCTTTGCTATTCCCCATTACTTACGGCCCCTTCCCTTCTTTCCCTATCTCTCTACTCCTCTACCCTTTCCACCGCTCACCCTCCGTCCTTCCTTTCCCTTCCCTTGCCATTTACATCCGCACCCAGTTACTTCTTTCCCAGTCTCTCCAATCCTGTACCCTTCTTTTCCCCTTCCCTAGCTATCTCGCCTTCCCTGTTTTAAACTTCACAATTTCACTACTCTTCTCCACCCCTTTCCCTTCCCTAGCTACCTTTCCTCTCCCCTTCTATTCTCTACCCTTCCAAGCCTTCTCCTTCCCTCCCTCCTCTTCTCCGACTTCTACTCCTTTTCCCACTCCCTTCACTTCTCTTCCCTTCCCTAGCTATCTTTACTTACCTTCCCAGTTTTACCCTTCACAGTCTCACTTTTCATCTCCATTCTCTTCCTTTCTATTCCCTACCGCTCGGTTCCATTCCCTTCCCTAGTTATCTTTCCTCTCCTTTACCCTTCAAACCCCTCCTTTCACCCTCCTCTCCCTTCCTCTTTCCTTTCTACCCCACCTCTTTCCTTCTTTCCTTTCTCTTCCCTTGCTTATTCCCTTCTCTTTCCATTTTGCTTTACTTTCCATCCCTTCGCTTTCTCCCTTATCACGCCACTCCTACCCTTCCCAATTTTATACTCTATCCTACAGTCTCTTCTTATCCCTTCCCTTCCATTCCCCTGTCCCTTCCCTATCTTTCCTCTCCTGCACCTTTCCAACCTCTCCCTCTCTTCACCTCCCCTTCTCCCCTCCTCTTCCTTCCCACCCCTCTCCTTCACTGCCCCCCTCTCCCATAGACTTCCCCTTCGTTTCCATTTCCATTGCCTTATTCTTTCCATTCCTTTCCCTACACTTCCCTTCCCTACTCTTTCTCCATCTGCTGTTCTCTCCATCCACCTTCCCACCCTTTTTCTTCCCCTTTACTTGTTATCCTTGCTTCCCCATCTTTCCCTTCTTTTCCTTTCATCTTCTGCCTTCGTTTCCCTTCCCACTCTTCCTTACCTTTCTCTTCTAGCTTTTCCCCATCCCCCTCCTTCACTCCCTCTCTTCCCTTCTGTTCACTTCCCATTCACTTCCTATCTCTCCCCTCTGTTCCCCTGTGTTCCCTGCCCTCCCCAAGTATTCATTTCGTTTCCCTTCCCATTTGCTTGTTGCCCCTTCCCTTCCCCCTATCTTTCCACTCCTTTACCATTCCCACCCCCTCCTTCCATTCCCTTCCCCACCCTTCCATTCTCTCCCTCCGCTTCCCACCCTTTATGCCCCATCCCTTCCCTTGCTTTTCCCTTCCCTTCCCTTCCCCTCTATCTATTCTATCCTCTCCGGTTCCCTCCCCTCTCCCTGTCTCCCTTTCCTTTTCTGTCCCTTCCCCTCCAGTCCCTTTCCTCTTCACTACCACCCCTTTCCCCTTTCCTTCTCTTTCCTAATTCCCTATCTCTCCTCTCTACCATTCCCACCCCACTGCCACCACTTCCCTTACGTTCTTTCCCCTTCTGTTCCTTTAGTCCCCTATTCCTTCCCCTCCCTTGCCTTTCACTCCTTTCCTTTTTTCTGTTTTTGTTTCTTTCCCATCCCACCCCTTTGCTTACTGTCCCTTCCCCTCCTACCCTATCTCTCCACTACACTCCTCTACCCTTCCCACCCCTTTCCTCCCTTTCCATTCCTTCTCTACATTATCTCTTCTATACTTTCTCCTCACCTTCCCCTTCCCCCTACCCATCCCATCCGTTCTTTTCTATTCCATTCCCTTCCGTCCCTTGCCTGTCCCCTCTCCCATCTCCTCCCATTTCACATCCCTTCTATCCCTATCTTTCCTGTCATCTCCCCTGCCCTCCCCCCACCTCTCCTTTCTTTCCCTCCCCCATTTCTCTCCTTCCTGTCCCTCTCGCCTCTCTTATTGCCCACCTACTCTCATCCCAGTCATTCCCCCTTACATAACCTTCCCATCACTCCCACCCCGTTGCTTTCCATTTCCATTCCCTCCCTAGATCTCACCTTCCCTTCTCTACCCTTCTATCATTATCTCTTCTTTCCTTCCCTCGCCATCTCTATCTTCCATTCTCCTCTCCCTTCCATATGCCTCCTCTCCTCTCCTTTCTATCCCTATTTTTCCTGTCCTCTCCTATACTCTTCACTCCCACTCCCTCCCCTTTCTTTCCCTCCCCTCTTCGTTTCTTTATCTCTCCTCTCTCTCTTTCTTTCCCTTCCCTTGCATCTCTTTCCTCTCTCCCCTTCCACTCCCCTCTCCTTCCCATCTCTTCTCTTCCAGTTATATCCTGACCCTCTAAAGGGTGTATTGGTTTTGTTAAAATGAAAGATGCTTTCTTGGGAATCCCTACTTCCTGGGTGTTAATGTTAAGAAGGGAAGGGATAATGAATAGTTTGCATCAGCTATGGGTATCATGCCGTAAATAGCCGAGCCTGGAGTACCGGTTAGTTAAAAGGAAATCTATCAGTGAAATGACTAATTGTAAATCCAGAATTTTAAGTACCAAACCTCATATAGGACTCTATTGAGTTATTGTTAAATGCGGTTAGAATACGGAGAATGTTGGTCTTGCACAGTGGCCCAAAAGGGCCCATGTTCATTCCCTCTACAGTCCAATTTTAGCAACTCTGCTGGACATATGTGCAGCTGAGGGTAAAATAGTTTAACAATAGGTGGAGTTTGGTAAAATTCTTATGCCTTGTACAGAAAATAGAATAGGGGGGGGGGGGCGGTTGTATCCCAATAAAACTTAGGGTATAAAGGTCATTAATATTTCATATGTTCCAAAGGTAACAATTTAGAAAAACGAAATGCATGGGCACAAGAAAAAAGTGCCACAAATCCTGCTTTTACAAAATATGCAAAAAATACAGTTTTAATGTTTACATTTCGTCAAGTACATCAAGTGACAATTCCAATCAGCGATATGGTGCTACTTGTGAAGGCGCAGTGCAAGTGAGACGTAAGTGACTAGAGGTGCTGAATAAAAGCAGTGCACATAACACACAAAAACGGTCTCAACCAGAAGGATACACCTTAAAGCAGGAGGAACAAAAAGTTAATGAAATCAAAATATATTCTTCTAAAATGTCCTTTCATCAATGAAGGAGTGGTTAAGACATGACAGTCAACATTTCGACCCTAGTTGATAAATGTAACAAGGTCTTCTTCAGGACAGATGTAGCAACCTGTTCAAGTATAAAGCAAGGATTTCTATAAAAGAACATCAAAAGGCGAGAAAAGGATAGCCAATCGCTTTCAAGGAGTACTACCTCCAAACAAATTGGAAGACTTCAGCAGGCAGGGTGGGACCAAATCAAAAGACGCTTACCAGCTTAGGACAGTCACAGCTCCTGGTCTGGTATGCTGATGATGGTATGTGCACTGTATATATTTCTGCTCTCCTTGTCACTTATTTATAAAATGCACCGCACTGATACAAGTAGCATCTTAGCGCCGCTTGGAATTGTCACTTGATGTATTTGACCAAAGTAAGCACATTAAAACTGTATATTTTTTTGCACATTTTGTAAAAGTAAGATTTGTGGTACTTTGTTCCACTACCCATTCATCTAGGTTTTCTAACTGATTACATTTGGAACATATGGTATATTAATGACTTGTATTGAAAATAATCATGTATAAAATACATCCACAAATATTTTGTTATCTTTTATGAAGGATTATGTGCATGCATGTCTTTAGTTTTCTAGAAAATATGTGAACCTTTATAGATGGTGAGCCAGGCATTTTTTTTAGCACATCTGCCATGTCAATGATAGTTAAAACACACTTATTGGAATGAGTTTAAGTACTACAAATACAGCAGTAGTGATATATATTCACAAGCCAAATCTGGATCCAGTCTTCGAAGGGACTTTCATAACCAAGGTTAGACGGTGACCATACTAATGGTAGAATGAGTGCTTTACAAATGACTGTAGCATAGCACATAACAGTAATGCCCGCTCTGCCAGCCTATCTTGGTTCCCCAGTCCTGACACAAGTGCTCCCAATGTGAGAATCTTGCCTTCCATATTCCAGCCCTGCATCGCTGCCTACGTGAAAATTGTGATTGGGACTGGTCAATGTGTGGATCCATGAATGACGAACCACAGACCCCATGAAAACAGCGACCATCATGGGCCATTCCTAAATAAAAGCTGTGCACTCCAGCAAGTGCTGCTTGCCTGTCCAGATCCACCCTGGTAAAAAATGGCCAGGCAGCTATTGCAGCATTTTGATATGTTGTTGTTTCTATAACATTAAGCATCTGCCTGCACACCCTCTGCTTCCTACTTTGATTATCTGACAACTTGTTAAAATAAGAATGATATCGTTAGATAGAAAGCCTGATACAGTACCCTAACTATCAACCTCATGTTTACTCACCTGTTCTGCTGCATTCTTTTTTGGAGATAGTTTTGTGGAGTAGCAAAGAAGCCACTGCATCCATTATTCTTCTTGTGATGAAACATAGATGAGATGAAACTATACCAGAACTTGGGAACCTGATTGACTTTGACACTAGAACATTACATTACATTGGATGATGCTAATGTATGATATACAAAGTATATACATAATTGATACTGACACAGCAAGTGTACCAGCAATGTAATAACTTGTATTGTGCCAACCTCTACATTTCTAATTTTGTTGTATGTAATGCATACCTGACAGTTGTGCTGTGTGTTCACAGGATATCAGTCTAGTGGAGTCTGCTGAACTAATAGAGATCAGATGTGCACACCTCAGGGGAAACGTATAGAGGCAGGAAAGGGAGTGAGTACAACAGTGGAACAGCAATGTGTGCAGTGGTACTAAGACTCTCTTTCTAGTCATCATGGGTGCACTAGATTGATCCACAAACAGCTGGATACACCAGAACCACGTACACAAGAGCTAACCAGTTCAGTCCAACGATAGCCATGTGTGACAATCGTTGGACACTGATGTCTTTCTCATTCTCTTGCACAATTCCATTCCTTCTACTCAAACGTTTCTTCTATCATATATCTTAGATCCAAAGAAGAGAGAGAGGATAGAAACCTATGCACAGCCTTCCCAAATTTACATTCATACACAATGGGTGTGGCGGATCCTTATGGGGGGCTCAATTGATAGTCTCCTGGAATATACACCTCATCCATGATTCTTTGTGGCTTGTTTCATCATTGACGTCCTCTTCCCATGCAGGTAGGTAAATGCCAGTTGGATTGACTCAATCATTGCTCGGAGTTCAATATAATGTATTTTTGGATAAACGCAGGAATCCAGATATTTTAAAAATGTCTTTTATTTGAGAGGGTACCCTAGGCATGATAAAAAATTGGAACAGAGATGGGGGGCTTGGCTAAGCGCGCAAAGGAAGATGACCCTTAGACACCGGACAGCGGTGGAATGACCAGTGAGTTCGGGAGGCAGCTCAAAAGTGTTCTGCACTGCCTCTTTGGGTGCTGTTTCACGTGAGGCATTTTGACCGCTACGAGTCTTGGCAATGGTGCCCGATACGGCAGTCCCGTCACGGCTCGACATTCAGAAGTTGGAGTCTGTCTATCTGCGCATAAAGGTTGCTTATTTCTTATTCTGAATATGAGGTACTGTGTGCACCAACTTTTCCAATATTAGACTACTGGTCTTGGAATTTCCACCTTTTAGTGAAGGGAGTACTTGTTTCTGGCATCATTAGAATATACAATATGGTGGCCGCTGACAGGAACTCCTTCGTGTGATATAATTCCTAATCACAAGGACTAATAATTTTGTTGGCATATACTTCAACACTGGCGGCCTACCACTAAGGGGTATTTTCACTGTGGCATTGCTTTTTAAGGCTGTCTGTTACTATAGCTGTTTTATCGCTACGAATTAGCTGCCATTGTCAGGACCTGCATTGTCTGCACATCGCCTGCTGACAGACTCTGATTTCAGTAGCGAGTTATAAGTCAGCACAGTGGTGGTGCGTCCATTGGGGGCGTTGCCCCACTAATGCCACGGCTCCATTTAGAATTCAATAGTTCTACTTCTGACGCTAATTGCAGCAATCAGGACTCCTGATTGGAATTAGCGTCAGAAGTAGAACACGTCAGGGACGCTGAAGGAGGTGGGGCTGCGGCAGCACTCTCAAGTTTGAGCGACAGCGGCGGGCAATAGTGCGCATGTTCATTTTTGAGCTGATCATTTTTACGATCAGCCCGAACATGCGCACTAGCCCTTCCCTTAAGAGACCGAGGGTTGCTTCATGCATAGCCCCCGGTCTCCTAATCGATAGGGAGTATCCCTGCCCTCAGCCAATCCTGGCGCTGCCGGAGCAGCGTCTGGATTGGCTGAGAGGTGTTGCCAGCCACTCACCCAGAAGACGTTGAAGGCGCCAACGCACCGCACCCCAGGCCAGGAGCAGACAGCAGAGGCGGCGCGGACCCACCCGGTCAGGTAAGTTGAAGTTTTTTTTAAAACTTTATTTGTAAACCCCCTGGGCCCCCATCCCCACGTGACCCCCCACAAGTATTGCGTTGCGAGCCACGAAGTACGTTTTAAAATTATTATTACTCCCCTCCCCGGCGCTCACTCTCCCCCCATGCTCCCTCCACTGTTTGTTACTGGCGGCCGCCACTGGGGAGGGCTCCATTTCAGGGGCTGGTGCCTCTGCGCCTGCTACAATATCGATATCTACGCTCATACGGCGGAGAGGAAGCCTGTGTTTCTGTAATGTTTGAATAATATGAGGGCGCTGGATGCTGCACGGGCGTTCGAGCAAAGGCTCAGGTGTTAGGTTCACATTGCACAAGAGTCTCGGACTCTCGGTTCCCTGTGATGCACACGAATGCCCCTCCAATACCAGCAGACTCAGGCAAAGAAACTGAAATAAGAGCTACCTGGCGTTATGGGATTGCTGTAGGAGCTAGTGGGGACTTTCACTGTCTGCTGTGGCACAAATGTATTTGCTTGTTGAAAGCGACTTACGGATTACTTCCTGCAAAGTTTATGCTGCTGAAATTCTCAACATGTCCCTCATGAGTAAGGGCTGTTTACCTTAAGGCTCAAGTCTAAGGCCCGATTGTGAGAAGGCCGAAGGAGGTCAGGTATTTGCATATACGGTAAATATTTCTCCCGGGAGTTGAGTTAAGTGAACGGTTGTGGCAGATACCACCTTGACATGAAGGTGAACACATGGAATCATGAATATTTACCATAACAAACGTTGCACTTTTTTCCTTTTCCAGGTCATTCCCCCTGATAAATCCCTGTAGGTTGGACCTGCCAACACACGTATGGGGATAACATCCGGGGTGCAGTAATGAAAGCACATCGGAAAATTCTGATCCGAGCGCAAACTCGCGTTTTCACAGCGCTCTGAATTTACCCTTTGTCTTGTAATAGAGGTTCTTAGGCCTGTTGAAGTCATCGTTAATGTGCAGTTACGCAGGACGAGGGGCCGCTTTAGACATATGTATGGATTCGCCAGGTTCATCAGTTGGAGCGACAGTGCCTTCTAGTTCTAATTCTCTCTCTTTTCTCCCCCACCCCCACCCCTCGCCTGACCGCTTCCAACAGCTACTACCCCTTTCCTGCTCTGGCAGCAGCTCATGTGTTATGTTGAGACATTCCATTAGTTGCATAGTTCATGTAGCAAAAGCATGCCACGCTAAAGAATGACGATTTGTATTTTATTGGCATTTGCTGATCTAGATTATAGTTCAGGAGCATGTTGAATTTGCGCAATAAGGGATAAGGATTTCAAAAGTATTTGCTTTATCATGATTTTTCTCATTTATTAATGTTTTACAATGATGTATACGCTGCGTACGTGTTTTTGTTGGTATATGGATGACCTTAGGCACCTAAATAATCTAGTGTTCATATCCAGTGCTGTCAAGTTGGCAAGATAGTGATTTCAGACGCTAAACTCCAGGCCTTTACTATGGATGGCACCTTTCGGTCTCTGAAGAAGAGTTTGGGATGTTAATCCTTGTAGGTTGGCACTGCTGTTTATGAGCTGGGGTATTATTTTCATCTCATCAACTTTATTTGAACATTCCTGGGGTTATACAAAAATAGTTTGTAGGAAGAAGTGTGCAGCTGGGGTCATTAATAAGCAAGAAAAAAATGTATGACTTTGCGGTTTAAATATTATTACTCTTTCGGTACAGCGTATGGTAGATCCTCTCCCTGGCTGAGGTTCTAGTTGAATAGATACAAATACTTCCTACTATTCCTAGCGTTACCACTATTGATCGAAACTAATTCACATTTATATTTTAATTTTGCAATGACCTCGCTTGGTATGAGATCATCAATATGACAGGAAGGTCCATGAAACCCATTAGAATCACACTTTGGTCCTCGTGCAATAATACTCATCCCCAACTTTTCCGCCTCACCTCTTTCAAATGTCACCACCCGCCACTGACTCAGCGCATGATTTGTTTTGCCACATTTTCTTCAGTTCGTTCACCTCCTTGAGGTCTAATACTAGTATCTCTCTTCTCTTGTACAAGACCTGCACTTCTTTACACGTATGTGTTACAGCGTAAACTTTCTACTCACAGCAGGTATAGTCTTCACCCTGACCTTTATGGCCATATATCGCCTTGCCTGCTCCTTCTAACCAAATTAAGGCTATCTGGTTGTGGTTGTTACGAACGTATCCAATGGCGGATGGCATGGGTGTTTGCACTGAAGACAGAGACTCCAAGGGGTATCTGAAACGCTCCAAGCAGACCTCACCTACCCCGGAATCGCCAGCTAAGGGTAGTCCTGAGTCTGCCTCAACTTTGGAAGCTATATTACTCAAGCTCAATACTGTCCACGATATTGCACAAAGTACTAAAACAAATACAGATTCAGGTAGAGGTAGCTGCAGTTCGTAATGACCTTAAAAATCTTTCATTACGTGTTTCCAATGCAGAAATGAGAATAAGTAGTGTGGAAGACTTTACAACCAAACAAGCATAGCACATCCAAAATTGGAGCGTTTCATTACTTCATTAAGGAGAGATCTAATTGAACAGGAAGATTGGAATCAAAGAAGTAATCTTCGTATTTTTGGATTACCAGAGGATTGTGAGAAGTCTGCTCCTTCAGTGATTGACTTCTTGCTTACCTGGATCCCAAATGCCCTGAATCTCTCTTTCAGCGTGCTCAAAGGATGGCAACTTTTAAACCCAGACTGATGTCTTCTCCAAGGCCTCTGATTTTTAAACCTTTGCCCCATCAACATACAGATCAAATTATGGCACAAATGAGGACGATCAAGACAATACAATGGGAAGTTCACAGAATTTCTATTTCACAAGATTTTGCCAGAGACACTGTAATCCGTAGCAAAGGCTTCCTGAATCAACCACAGAGACTCACAGATAGGTCGTCCACAGATTTTCTATGAACTTTCAAATTTTTCGACGTTCTTGGATAATCAATTTGAATCTCAGATTCTCTTCCTGGTACATCTCGCTCCTAATGTTTTGTATTTATTGACCTGGTCTGTTTCTAATGTTTTTCCATTTATCGAATGTATACGCCGGTTCTATTTTATATTTTGTTCACAATCTCTGTTGTTTTTACTAGCTTTTTAGCTCATTCTAAAATTAGTGGTAATTATACTGATGTTTCGCTCATTCTAGTTTAGTCATACTCTACTAATTGACATTCTTTTTTACAGTACTATGCAATCCTCTGTTCTGTGTTTAGTTCTATTTGGGATTACATCCCTACAGACTTGTACTGTATAATGCTGGTCTATCTAGTTGATGGTTCCTTTCAAATATATGGTTTTAACTCAATGATTGTATGTTTGTATTTATTCTTTTACTCATCTTACTTACTCGTCTGACTATTGGTTCGGATGATCTCTATATTATGAATTTATATGCTCCAACTATAGATGATCCAGTTTTCTGGCGAGCAATAAAATTAAAACTCACTGACATTCCACAAAATCCAATTGTTGGAGGTGATTTTAATCTCCCCCTTGATCCTATTTTGGATAGACACTCTGCTTATAAATTTTGGCCTCCTAGTGCTCAGAAACATGTGCTTAATATGTGTGCGTCTCATCATCTCATGGATGAATGGAGATTACACAGTCCTACGGGTAGTCACTTCACATTTTTCTCCTCTCCACATTCTAGTTTCTCTCCTATTAATTACCTTTTGGTTGATGTCTCTCTTTTAAAACATACTATAAACGTTATGATTCATCCAATAGTTGTCTCTGACCAAGCGGCAGTCTCTTTAACCATCCTTATTCTCACGAATACTAGAGGTTCTCGTAGTTGACGTCTAAACACAGAAATCTTAAAAGATACTGAGGAGGTCATAGAACTTAAAGAAGAGATTGATGATTCTTTTAAAGATAACGAATCCTCGGTGGAGTATTGTGGGATGCATTTAAATGTACTATATGGGGTCACATTATTATAAAGATGGCCAAAAGGAACAGTGACATTTGGAAATCTCTTCAGTCTTTGGGGGATGACATTAAATTGAAAGAGGAGTTATATAGACATCCTAATGACAAATTACTCTTTGCAGGATATAAAACATTCAAAATATTCTTTTAGCTCCATAGTCACTGTGAGAAGTTGGCCTGATGTATGATGTCACTAGTTCTAGTGTACACCTTATATCAGTCCAAATACCCTTATGGTGATTGGTTGTAAAGTCAACCTTATAGACCAGCTATCCTAGTGGTAGCATGGACAAGAGCAGTCTTAGGCTAAACTCTGAATGGCATGTGAAGCCAGCTGTGATACCATATATAATCCCTTGAATACCAAATGAAAGGACACCACAACAGATATATATATAAAATAAAGTGTATTTATTCTAGACAACCCCTCAGCACTCTTTATGAGATTAGAGGTAAGTACAACACAGTCTTATTTATGCATACATTAAGTCACACAGGTAAGTAATACAGTTAGGCCCTAGGGGCCACGCAAACCATATACTAAGTAAGTGGTATAAGGACCACTGTCACGGAAATAGGATAGGCCTAGGCCTAGGGAATCGCTGGGGCTACACTATACTACCAAAGGTTAGGAAGTGGGAGGCCCACGGGATTCAGGTGCAGAGTGGAAACACTCACGCGTAATGCGTATAATCGATAGAAATAGTACAGTTTTGAATTAAATAGATTTAGGACACTTCCGGAGTAGCTAGGATGTCGAGACTGGAAAACTAGACACTAGGATAGTCACTATCCTGATGAGCACCGGAGTACCCAAGTTACCTAGCCCACAGGCTGCGGGTGCATAGGGGTGAAGTTGCGTCGGGTTTCGTCGTCGACTCCTATGGATGCCTGAAGAAAGATGCTGACAGGCAGTCAGTGAAGAGTGTCCGGTGGATCCCAAGGCTGGGATCAAGAAGAAAGGATACCTGCAAGCAGAAGGGACAGAGTCAAGGTCACTAGCCAGTGACCACGTGGAACCAGGAAGGAACCAGGCGATGTCGTGAAGATTGCAGGTGAAGGTGAAGCTTGTCGCTGCAGCCACGAGGACCAGGGAACGTCGAGGATGACCAGGAGGCGAGCTGTCCCACGAAGGCTCTTGCTGTCGGCGGTGTCGAAGTTGGACTAGGACTCACCAAGCCTTGGCAAGCGGAACCCACGAAGAACGGAGGACTTGCTTCTGGTGCAGACCAGGAAGGTCTGGGGTGCTTCTTCTTTGCAGAGAAGCGGGAGCCAGTCTGGAGGAGCCAAACCAGCGCTGAAGATTTCAGGGTGCGTCGTCTCAAAGGCCACTAGCCAGCGAGCAAGCAACCGGACAGACGCGGCAAGCAGGAAAATGCAGAAGGGCCCCACGCAGGACTCGTGGAGTGTGGGGGGCTGATCTTCGGTGCAGATGGTGCTTGGGGTTGGGGCTTCTCAATCCCCGGTGCACAACTTCGAGGGTGCCTCAGAAGCTGCGCTTGAAGATACTAGCCACTTTTCCCAGGTAGCCGGTCCCACGTCTCTCGTCGCCTCCACGGATCTCAGCACGGCTGTGGATGTGGATCAGGGTCGGAGAAGTCTGGAAGTCAAGGCTCTGGTCGGGCTCTGCAGTCGGTCCCTCGTAGAACTGGAGCAAAGCAAAGGGTAGTCTCTTGATGGTGCCTGTTTGCACAGGGTAGCCACTCCTTGGCCACAAGGGAGATTCTTCAGTCTTCTTCTTTCGTCGAATGTCGAAGGTCCAGAGTTTCTGTTCAAGTTGCAGGTTCAGGATAATCTAATCTCTTGAGGCCCAACTCCCACTCTTATACTAATCTGGGGGGCTGGGATACCTGCTAGGTCACGCCTTATGGGTGGGACCTGGGAGGGGGTGGTTACACCCCCTTCCCTTTGTCCAGTTTCGCGCCAGGACTGGGGCTGGAGTGCCCCAGTACCGGTTTGAACTGGACTATGCATGGGACACCTTGTGTGCCCCAGGCATGTCTCATTCCTTTTAGCCCTCCCTGCCCCAATACACTAAAGTCTGTCTGGGGAGGTGCTAGCACCTCCCCAAGCAGGAAACCTATTGTCCAAGCCTCCCTGGCCCGGATCACTCCCAGCAGCAGGAGGTCAGACTCGTGTCTGTGGCAGCAGCATCCATTTTGTGATGCTGGGGCTCTGGTTAACTTTAACCGGGTAAGTAGGTTACAACATGTCTTCTCCCTCTAGAAGGGAGGGATAATATCCTCATCCCCAGAAATGGGATGGGGGTATTATTCCAAAGTGTTAGACACCTTACACGACATGTTTTGATAAAGCCAAACCATAGTTACCATAACCGTTTAAGATTATAAGGCACTTTAAGAGTATATGGTAGGCTATATCATAGAACAGCTATAAGGACATGGTTCCGAAAGCTGCAGACAGGCTCAGCTCATGCTAGAGCACCATCTCACATGTTACCAAGCACTCTGCCTCCAGGATTGTTAAGGCCTGCCATAGGAGTGGCTGATAGGTACACATGTGTCTATATATAAGGTAGATATAGATATACTATATCTAAGCAAGGGGTGATTACACGACCTTGCCCCAGCTGAGTGATCAGCCAGTTGTGTCTGATTGGAAGGCCAGACCAGGGGTGGCATAATACATGCTGCAGCCCCTGGGAGGCCTAGGGTACACCTATGCCCTGGGTACCTAGGGTACACTGTACAGGGTCCAATAAGGTGATCCTTACCAATTGGTTATGTACCTAGGGTACATGGAGTCCATTTTAAAGAGAGAGCAGACAGCCTGAGACCCTGAATGGCAGGATCTCAGGCCAACTAAGTCGAAAAACCAGCTAGACACTAGGCAAAAAGTTGGGGGTAACCATAGTCAGATATCCACCTTCCTACAGTCACTAAAAGAGCTTATATTGGAGTGCATGCTCAAAACTCCCGTCAATTATTGTTACGGAATAGAGCTGGTAAGTTGTTAGCTGCTACTCTAAAATATCAGACTACGAATACCAATGCTACTCAGATTACTCATATAACAAATAAAACCAGCTCGAAAAAGTTTCACACCCAAGAAATTCTTGGGGTCTTTTGGGAATTCTATGAAACTCTATATACACCTTGGGATCAGTGTACCAAGAGTACCTGCCAACAGTTTCTTAATTCTCTCCCTGCTAATACTATTTTGTATGCTGATATGATTGAACTGGGAAAACCAATAAATACTGATGAGATTATTCAGGCTGTTAAGGCTGCATGTTCGGGGAAAGCTCAAGGACCGGATGGGTTTCCTATTGCCTTCTATAAAACATTTACCTCTTCAATAGTCAAATATCTTAAAAAGATTTTCAAGATTTTATGTTCTTTCTGGCAAGGTTCCAGGTACGGCTGGTGAGGCTACTATTATAGTCATACTCAAAAGAAGGCAAGAATCATTCCGATCCCAAAAACTTCCATTCCATTTCCTTATTAAACATGGAAGCTAAAATCTGAGCCAAAATCTTAGCAAGACGTCTAGAAGGTCATATTCCTAATCTTATCCATGATTCCCAAACAGTATTTGTCAAGGGTAGGCTTGCCAGAGACTTTCTGTCACATTTTAGAAAAAGTAAAACTTTTCTCATTACCATCGGCTGTGATTGCCCTAGACGCTGAAAAGGCTTTTGACAAAGTTTCTTGGCCTTTTTTTACAACCAGTATTAGAATCCCATTACCTTGGTGATTCCTTTATTGGCTCTTTATGCGCACCCAAAAGGTAATATCAGGATTAATGGTACTACGTCTTCTTTTTTTAATCTTTGCCAAGGTACTAGACAAGGGTGCCCTCTCTCACCCCTTATTTTTCTCCTATCTGTTGACCTGCTTCTTCGCTTACTTAATCTGAACCTGGATATTAAAGGTTTTCAATTTGGATCGTATACACTTAAACACCCACTTACGCCGATGACGTCCTTATTTTTTCAGTGGATATTGTATCAGCGATCCCTTCTATCTCTACTATTATTAGTGATTTCTCTGTTGTTTCTGGGTACACTCTTAACAAAGAAAAAACTGAATTGTTCCCTCAAAACTCTCTGTGTTTTCCTTCTCACATGGGTGATTCAGGTTTTAAATGGCAATCTACTTGTATTATATAATGAATCCTACATCATAACTATGGTTAAGAATCTTTTGTCCTCCTGGTTTGCCAAATATATTTCCTGGTGGGGAAGGATACAAACTCTTAAAATTATGATAACCCCCATCATTCGTTTTTTATCTTCCATGCTACCTATAAATCTTTCCTCTGTTTTATTTTATGAGATTGATTTAATCACTTCAAGATTCTTATGTAATGATAAGAGAGCTAGAATTGCTTACAAATACCTTAGGAAGCCTTCTTTCATGGGTGGCTGTAATCTCCCGGATTGGAATCGAAACCAAATTTCCTTTTTGACGTCTCAAGGTGCACTTTGGTTCTTACCGGATTCCTAACATATACTTCCACGGATTTGTATTGAACGAGAATTTCCACTCCTTCCTTACTCACAGCCTCCAAACTTGTTTTAGCTCATTCTCAATGTATCATATCAGACATGGTTAGTGCGTTGAAATATATTGATAACAAAGTATCCAAACCTATTCATAAATCAAGAGGGTCATCTTTAAGGTTTAATCCTAAACTTCTTACTGATATTGATCCTAGCACTGCTTTCTCGTGGGCTGCCAAAGGTATCAGACTGGTGAAAGACCTCTGTGATACTAATCATGATCCTCTTCCTTTTTATTTCCTAGCCAGGAAATATAATCTCAGTAACATGGATGTTCATTGTTTTTTTAAACTAAAGACTAAACTCGCTAAAATAACACTCTCTACAGATACGGTTATTGTCTCACTTTTGTCTATGTGGGTACATTAAGGTCATACCGCTTCTGAAATTTATAAATCTGTATCCGCTCCACTGCCTTCACATTCTACAATTACTTATGTCAAATGGTCTCACCATTTTGAAAACGAGATTTTTAAACATATTTCACAAGATACCTGGCAACTGATTGGAACATTATCCCTACGTAATAAAATTGCTCCTTCACCAATCCAATCTAAATTCTTCACATTAAATCTCTTACATTGGACCCCTGCTCGTTTACATAAGTTGAAGTTACGAGATCGTGATCTTTGTTGGAATTGTAATTTAGTACCAGGCACCCATCAACATACGTTTTTTGAATGTACATTATTAAATTTCTTTTGGGGGCTGACACAGAAACATTTATCACAAATGTTTAATACATCTATAGTTCTCTCTGTACCTATGATTTTGCTAGGTCCATGGGCTACAGTTACCCATTTACCTCTTGACAATACGGATTTGGAGCTCTTAGATTTACTCTTATCCATTGCTGTCAAAATTATACTCACAGAATGGAAATCTTTTCATCTCCTGTCTTATCATACCTGGTGGGCATGGGTTTCATATCTTCATGGAGCACATACTTTTGTTGAAAAGAAGCATTACTCACCTTCAGTTGCAAGTAATGTTTGGCAGTCTTTGGATAACAATATGAATGTGTCTTCTCTTGGGTTGGTAGCTCAATATCCTTGTGATTCCATCTCTTAACTTATTTTCTTAGAGGTGTAGCAGATGTCCCTTCCCACTATTTTATCCTTCTTCCTTTTCTCTAGTATTCTTTCCTCTTTCTTTTTCTCTTCCCTTCTTTTAGCTCTTTTCCCCTCGCTGATGTATCTTATCTATTAAGCAATACAACTAACACATTACTTTGTTGTGATATATGTAGATGCACCATCTGTTCCACACTCCTGGGATTTATACTTAATACTTGATGAATTTACAATATTTATTATTTGTCATGATATTTATCTGATCATTTTTATATAATAACTTTGACATCCTTTTATCTCAGTCCAGTAGCTCTTTGTTATGAAATCCTTTTTTAAATTCTTTGTTATTATAGTTTTGACTCTGATTTGTTGTATTTCAAATATACTTCTTTTTAAATAAGCAATAAAGATATTTGAACTAAAAAAAACAAAATTGGAAGATGTTTTTCTAAATTAATGTTTTGTACATCCAATGCCTACATTTTTCTGCCATTTCTAGTGCCCAACTGGGTCATTGGCCTTCAGAGCTACCCATTTCAAATGGTGGCTCCTCCGTTATGTCGCCCCCCACCCCCTCGGCTGAAAGCAAGCAGAGGCAAGGACATAAATAAAATGTTAATAAAACCAGGCGGAGCTGCGAGGGCTGCTTTGGTCGGGCGGCGCCCGCGCGAGACCCCGGCTTTGGGCCTGGATATGCCCACAAACGCGGATTCCTCGTGAGTGGCGCTCTGCCCGGGGGTGCTGGAGAGCAGAGGGCCCTGGCTGCGACCTGCTGCAAGGGGTGCTACAGGTACGACCAGGAGCTGCGGCGACTGACACGGGGAGGAGTTCCTCTGAAGGGGCCCCAGGCGATTGGACAGCACAGCAAAACTGAAGGGGTCCCTTGCCGGTTCTCAGGGGCGCTTTCTGGCCGTGGCAGATCGAGGGCGAGAGGGGGACTGCTGTGTTGCTGCACCCTCCCCCCCCCCCTTTCACCACAGTGGGAAGATCGTGGAAGGCGCTGTAGGCACTGTAAGCGCGGAGGTAATCTCGGCGGTGGGCTGTTTGTTTCCTCCCCCCCCCCGCGTGAGGTTGGTACTTCTTCGGCTGGAAGAACTGGACTGGTGGCATACATCTGCTGGTCGGTGCCCTGCTGGTCCTCATTGCCACGGGGGTGCCCTGTCGGGCCCGGTGGCGGCTGGAGGAGAGATGCGCTTGGGGATGCATTGAGCCTGGCATGCTTTGGTGACTGGGGCATGCGAAGCGGATATCTGGCTGTGTAGGGGACAGTTTGAGCTGCTTGGCCTACATGCTACAGGAGTTGCCTGGGCTCCGGAACTAGGCCCTAGACGTTGTTTCTAGACTGGGGTGCTAAAAGGAGCTCACTGGCCTGCCGGAGTGCGGCTACCATAGTCACTGCACTTGAATTACTCCTGCGCACGACCCGGGGGCCTCCTTAACATAGCCTTGGATAATTGACCTGAGGGGGACGCATATACAGACACTAGGCGTTGGGTCCTGACACCCTGCAGACTATGGGAAAGGGAAGGCCTAGGGTGCCGCCGCGGTCTGGTGGAGCGGGGTCTCTCTCACCGGCATCGGGTCACTCTTCGGCCATGTCCCATCAGACGGAGGGGGCGGCGGAGTCCGATCCGCCCGGAGACAAGCTGGACATGATTCTGCGGGAGATTCGTGATTCCTGTTCTGTATTGGAGGCATAACTGGGCATCATCTCGGTGGATCTTAATCTGTTAAAGGACGCTCATAAGAAATTGGCGGAGAGGGCCCGCACGACTGACCAGAAGGTCGATGCCATGGTACCCCAGGTACAGGCCCATGACGAGCAGCTCCAACACATGCGCCAACAGATTGACTCCCTTCAGGCGTAGGCTGATGATGCGGAAGGTCGGGCGCGCAAGAAACACCTCCGAATCGTAGGGATGCAGGAGGGGACGAAGGGGGCTACGCCTACATAATATGTTGAGAACTGGTTAAAGTTGGTTGTGGCCCCCACCGGACTAGCTGCACACTTCACGGTCGAAAGGGCGCATCGGGTCCCTGCACATCGCCCAATACCTGGAGCTAACCCACGTCCTATCTTGGCCAGGATTTTAAATTATAGGGATCGGGACCAACTACTTCGGGCGGCACGGGAGCGTGGCCCTCTGCAGATCGAGAATACCAAGGTTTCGATCTTCCCGGATTACACTCTGGCAGTTCAACGTAAAAGATTTTCCTTCATGGAAGTGAAGGTAAGGGCTCGCGCGGCGGGCCTGTCCTTTGCGTTATTGTTTACTGCCAAACTGAAAATCCTATATGAACAGCGATCCTTGTTTTTCGAGACCCCTGACAGCGCGTGGGAGTGGCTAGATAAGACATTTCCCGATGTACACCCCATGAGGCGCATGGACTCCTCATTGCCCAAATCACGAGGCCCACCTCGCAGGCGTAAGAAGGGTCTTCTCACACAAAGTTCGATCTCTGACGCCTTGGATCACCAACAGATACTGGAAGGCAGGCGGGGGGCCCTCTGTGCTGCCTCCTCTTTGCGTACTTCTCGTCCTGACATCAGCACTAGCCAGTCTGAGGGTTTGCATACGGACACTGACTCTGATGGCAGCATTGCATTGTTTCCTTCTGCGGCCTCGCGGCTCAGCAATGATCCTCTAGCCTCAGCAGATTCTTAATTACATGTCTTAGACCTTGTATGCTATGTTTAGTCTATTGTTGTCTCCCAGTCTGGACACAAGAGTCATTGTGGGATACATGCGCCCTGCCTGTAGGGCAACGCATCATAGACCGTGACCACCGTTATGACAAGAGGGAACAGATGAGTAAGTCCCTGGCCCGGACCCCGTAATGGGCTCTCATATGTGTGCCTTACTGCTATTACGCGACTGGTAAAGGTGTTAGCGACCTCCCCTCAAAGGTGGTAGCATTGGTTGTCTGTGTAGTGCACTTATGTTGTTTGCATGGTTTGGTCGAACGATGTTTGGGCGTTGGACCCAGTATTGGGATTTTGTTAAATTTGTTGTAGTTATGCTGCATGGTCTGAAGATCCGGTGGGATTGGGTGGGTGGGGCTGGGATCCAGGGGGGTCCTTTATTTTATCTGATGATGCCTGCTGTTAATTCTTATACCCTGGTTTCGTGGACTGTGCGAGGCATGGGTTCCATGGCTAAGTGTCATAGAATAGTGGCGCAATTGCATCGCTGTAAAGCCCACATTATTTGTTTTCAAGAGACGCATTTACTCCCCACTGAAACCGCGAAGCTTTACCGGCGATGGCGTGGTCAATTTTACGCAACAGCATACTCAGCCTTTTCCCGGGGGGGTGCCATCTGGATTAGGGCGGGGGTTCCCTTCTCTCTTACTGAATGTAAAGTGGATGAACAGGGCCGGTTTGTCCTCCTGCTGGGTGCGTTAGATGGAAGACAGGTTGTGCTGGGGTCCCTCTATGCACCCAATATAGACCAAGAAGTATTCTTTGCGCGGGTGTCCCGGGCGCTTGCTGGCTTGTCCCATGTCCCGTGGCTCCTGGGTGGTGATTTAAATACAGTATTCGATATTGGCTTGAATCGTTCCCATCCTCCTTTACTTAACACGGCAGCGAGAGCGCAAGCGGCAGCATTGACCCGCTGGGTGTGGGGTTGGGGTTTATTAGACATCTGGAGGGCACTACATGCGAATATGAGGGAATATTCTTTTTATTCTTACCCCCATAAATTACACACACGGTTGGATCATTTTCTTTGTTCTCCTGAGCTCGCCTCCGCTATAACGCATTGTGAGTTTCTGGGCAAGACAATATCCGATCACAATCCGCTTGAAATGTGACTGGCCTGGGGCCCTTCCCCGGGTCCTATTCCAATATGGAGGATGCAGCCTCTACAACTCGAAGATCAAGTCTATCGGGCGGCTTTGTCTACAGCTGTGGGCACATTTTTTGTTGAAAATGAAGGTTCGGCCTTGTCCAGGGCTATTGAATGGGAGGCCTTCAAGGTGACGATACGCGGGGTTGCCATGGGGACTCTGGCGGGGTCTCGGAGGGAAACGGTCAGGGACATCACTGACCTGGAGGGGAAGCTGCAGGCTCTGGAGGTAGCGGCCCAGGGTGGCAAGGACAGTGCGGAGCCATTACAGTTGGCTAGGATTAAATATGCGGAGTTGTTAGAGCGCCTAACCCTGTTGGACTTAGCTGATTATACACAGCGCACGCACTCTAAGGCAGATAGGGCAGGCACCTTACTGGCACGATTGATCCAACCGACAGTGCGCCCTACTCCGGTACTGGTAGTGAACACGGTTCATAGTTCGTGCCATTAACTCGTTGCGCTCCCAGATAGCCTCTTGGACTTCATTGCCATTGACGGTGGCGGGCCGAGTGGCAGTGTCGAAAATGGTCATGTTGCCCCGCCTCCTTTATTACTTTGTGAATCTACCAGTGGTCCTGCCAGCCTGGATTTTTAAATTGCTAAATATGTTATTATTGTCCTTGGTATGGGGGACGGGCAGGCGTCGAGTGGCGCTGGCTAAATTACAACTGCCCACCACTGTAGGAGGCATGGGGCACCGGATTTTAAGTCCTACTGCATAGCGGGACAATTACAGTGGCTGGCATATTGGTTGGCGGGTAAGAACTTATTCGAAATTGGGTACACCCCGGAATTGTTGAAACGAGGGCTTCTTCAATCACAATTATGTCCAGGTGCACAGAAGTTGCGTGATCCTCCTTACTTGTTGCAAGTTGCGTTGAAGTACTGGACACAGGCAAAACGGATGGCTAAGTTACTATCGCCGTACGCCCCGAATGTTCCCTTGTGTGGTTTGCCGACTAGGAGTGGTGTATTAGCACTACATCAACTGCAGGGATGGACTCGGGAGGGGGTAGAGACAATCGGGGATTTCTTTCTCGAGGGCCAGCTGATGCAGCACGATGAGTTCACAGGTGCTAATTCGGTGCCTGACACTTTATTCCTCACGCATGCAACTGCAGTGCATTTCATCCGCACCCACTGGTACACGGATCGGGTAGAACCCCCAACTTTCCAACTGTTGAGGTCCTTACACATTATGGGGCACGGCCGATACCTGGTGCGATGGCTTTATCGTGGCTTGAGAGGGCATCTGTATGTTTCATTGCTACATCTCAGGCAGCAATGGGAATTAACCTTGGGGCGGAATTTGGATGATAGGGAATGGACACAAATGATATAGCATCCCCGAAGAGTCTCACGGAATTGCCACTTAAAAACGATCCAGTTGTTTATCCTCCATACAGCTTATCTTGCCCCAGCGACAATACGTAAGATGTACCCCACGGCATCCGCGGCGTGTCCGCGATGTCAGACACCTGACGCTGATTTCATTCATATGATATGGCGCTGCCCACGGCTGCGGGGGTTTTGGTAGGCAGTTGTTCGAGAGCTGGCGGAGTTGACGGGCGTACCCCATGGGACACCATCGAGGCCTGTCTATTAGGGCTATTCCCCCTCCCAAAAAAAGCAAAGTTAATACGCAAATTTGTAGGGTTGGCTCTGATATTGGCAAAACGTATGATAACAAAACGCTGGAAGTCTACCTAAGCGCCGCGAGTAGCCGCCTGGCGTGAGGAGGTGGGCAGGTGGGCGGTGGCGGAACGGGAGGCCTTATACCAAGAAGATATAGGGGTCAGAGGAAATGACCGCTTTCGCTGGACTGGGCACATCTAGTAGAACAATTCAAGGCCATGGAGGAATTGGATCCCGTAGTATCGTAAGCGAGAGAGTGGGGCAGACGGGTAGGAGCTAATGAACTCATGTGGGCCCGTATCCTGCCTGGGTGCCTTCCTAGTACTCCCCTCTCCCTGGCTGGGTTTCATATTCTCCCCCTCCCTCGTTTGTCTTTTCATCCTCTTACTCTACTCCTTGTTCCCTGCCCCCAGCCCCCTCCTCCTTCCCCCCCCCCCCCATTTCCCCTCCCCCGCATACAGGCCCCTTGTTGGGGTTCTTCGGCATGGCGCACACCGGACGCTGATACATCAGCAGGGTGAGTTTGCCATAGAGCGGCACTTAGGTTAGTGGTTTTGTTGGGCTAGGGTGGGGGGAGGGTTATTGTGGGTGGGGAGAGAAATGGGTATTGCAATAGATTGCATTTATTGGAATCGTTCCTAGCTGCCTGGGTTAGCAGTTTGCTCATTTCTACTATAAGACATGTTGTATTCTTTGTGAACTGCTGGTACTCTTCGATTGTTGGGGTACAATAAGTGAACATGATGTCTTCCAAAGCCCTTTTGGTAAGGCTTTCAATAAGCTTACTACTAGTACTATGTAATTGTGAATCATATGTGATACTCAATAAAAATATTTTCAACAAAAAAAAAAGTATAACTTGCACCACCATAGATTGTATGTCATTAGTGATGTGATATGGGACATTAAAAGCAGAGCATCATATTAGTGCAAGTTATACTTAGGTCAGTTATGTGTAACTGGTGATTTTCAGTGGTTTCAAAATAGTAGATTTTGTATTAATTAGCCACTTTAAAGGGGGCTAGTCAATAATTTGGCTGGCTATAACCTGTAAGATATGTTGTGGTAGCCATTACACAACCCAAGGACGTACATATACACATATATATTTCACAGTGGTGCTCGCCCCTGTGTAGTTATAGTTAGGGACGAGTTCCCATGGGAAGAGATTCTTTATTTTGCTTATAATTTTGAGCCTTTTGACAAATCTTGACGAGACTTTTCTAAAAAAAAAAAGTTGGTTTACCTCAGTTCTTTCCTAGAAAGTTTCAGGTAATCCTTCGAGCTGGGGCAAAAAAAACGAGAAGTCCAAAAATACTTTTTTTACATGCAATTACCATATGGAATTTTAGACAGCGGTGCAGCCAAAACAGCTGAACGGAATTACACCAAAATTTGAAGTAAGCTAAATAATTATCCCAAAAAATTATAGATATTGACAGTTGGGCTGAAATTGAAATATTCAAGCTTTCTGGTTGGCCAAGTGGGAATTTTTGGAGCAACACTCTGATTGGCTGGCTGCAACATGAAGAGAAATGTTGCAGCAGCTATTTCAGAACTCAGGACTTGGTCCCCTCTCATAAAAATGTTTTGAAAAAAGGACATAAGGTGGCAAGTTAGGCATTCCCTGTGGTGCAAAATTATTTTGTTTTTAAACAGGTCGCAATCTTGCGGTACTCTCGCAGGATAAGAAAAGGGAAATTTTCATTAAAATAGACCCCAATGTGAGACAGGATCCGAGGGGCCAGCATTTTTTTTTATTTAACACATGTGCCCCCCTGCCTGAGCCCATTTTTGGGACATGTGTCTGGGAGGGCATGGTACGCCCCTGTGAATTCCCTCTGCCGGGAGAGGAGAATAGAGGAGGGAAGGTGTGAGTAGAGATAGGAAAGGGGATGGGATTGGGGAGAAGAGATAGGAAATGGAGTGAAAGGGGAGAGGAGGAGGAGGGAACAGGAGAAAAGAGTATGTAAAGGGGATAGAAAAGAAGTGGGAAGGGAAGAGGAGGGAAGGGAAGGGAGAAGCTAAGGGAGTGGATAAGAAATTAGAAAAGTGGCGCGGTACGGGGTGGGAAGTGATGGGGAAAGGTGAAATAGTGAAGGGAGGGGAAAAGGAGATGAGCGGAGAGATAGGGAAGGGAAGGGAAGGGTTGGGATGGGAAGTGAAGAAAGGAAGGAAATGGAAGTAGGCAGAGAGAGATAGGGAAGTAAGAAAGGGAGGCAAAGGAAGGGGAGATTAGAGGAGGAAAAGGTCGTGGAGAGATAAGGAAGCGGATAGAAGGAATTGGGAACCGAGTGGAAATGGAAAGGAGAAAAGTAGGAACAGGAATGTGGAGAAGGGAAGCAAATTAAATTGTAGGCAAGAAGACTGGAGAGGAGACATAGGGAAGCAAAGGGAAGTAGTAAGAGGAGAAATAGTGAATGAATGAAGCATGGGAAGAGGGTGGAGAGGAGATACAGGGAGATATGAAGGGACAGGGGAGCGGAGATAATAGGAGGGAAGGGTAGAGAGGGGAAGGATAGAGAAGGGAAGGAAAGGGAAGGGGTCGAAGTGTAGAGGAGAGGAGTAACAGACGGGGAAGGGAAATTGAATGGAATGGGAAAGGGAATGGAGGGAAAGGTGAGGAGAGGAGAGATATGGAAGGATGGAGGAGGGCAGGGTCAGAAAGAGAATATGAGGGAAGGAAGTAGGGGGAGAGGGGAGATAGGGAAGTGGGGAAGAGGATTAGAGATAAGAGATAGGCAAATCAAGGGGAGGGAGGGGAAGACAAAGGGAAAAAATGGAAGGGAAGGGGTTATAGGAGAGAGAAGGGGCAAAGAGAGATAAGGAAATGGGATGGGGAGAAGAATAGTGAACGGAGTGAAAGGGAAGTGGAGAGAAGGGAAAGGAAGTAAAGTGTAAGGAGAGGAGAAAGAAGGGAAGGGAATGAAATCATAGGTGAAGAGTGGTGATAGGAGGGAAGGGGATGGGATTGGGGAGAAGAGATAGGGAATGGAGTGAAAGGGGAGAGGAGGAGTGAATGGAAGAAAGGAGTATGTAAAGGGGATAGGAAAGAAGTGGTGAGGGAAGAGGAGGAGAGGGAAGGGAGAGTGGGATGGGAGAAGCTGAGGAGAGGGGATAAGAAATTAGAAAAGTGGAGCGGTAGGGGTGGGAAGTGATGGGGAAAGGTGAAATAGGAAGGGAAGGGAGGGGAAAAGGAGGAGAGACGCGGAGAGATAGGGGTTGGGATGGGAAGCAACAAAAGGAAAGAAAGGGAAGTAGGAAGAGAGATAGGTAAGTAAGAAAGGGAGGCAAAGGAAGGGGAGATAAGAGGGAAAGGGCGAGGAGAGATAAGGAAGTGGATCGAAGGGATTGGGAAGGGAGAAGTTGAGGAGAGGGGATAAGAAATTAGAAAAGTGGAGTGGTGGGGTGGGAAGTGATGGGGAAAGGTGAAATAGGAAAGGAAGGGAAGGGAGGGGAAAAGAAGGAGAGGCGTGGAGAGATAGGGAAGAGTTGGGATGGGAAGCGAAGAAAGGAAAGATAGGGAAGTAGGCAGAGAGATAGGGAAGAAAGGGAGGCAAAGGAAGGGGGGATTAGAGGGAAAGGGCGAGGAGAGATAAGGAAGCGGATCAAAGGGATTAGGAACGGAGTGGAAAGGGAGAGAAGGAGGGAACGGTAGGAACAGGAGTGGAGAGAAGGGAAGATAATTAAATTGTAGGCAAGAAGACTGGAGAGGAGAAGAAAGGAGAAATAGGGAAGCAAAGAGGAGTAGTAAGAGAAGAAATAGTGAATGAATGAAGCATGGGAAGACGGCGGAAAGGAGATACAAGGGTGATATGGAGAGACAGGGGAGCGGAGATATTAGGAGGGAAGGGGAGAGGAAGGGAAGGATAGAGAAGGGAAGGAAAGGGTAGGGACGGGAGTAGAGGGAAGGGTTCGAAGTGTAGAGGAGAGGAGTAACAGACGGGGAAGGGAAATTGAATGGAATGGGTAAGGAAATGGGATGGAAAGGGAATGGAAGGAAAGGTAAGGTGGAGGAGAGGAGAGGAGAGATATGGAAGGGTAGAGGAGGGTAGGGTCAGAAAAGGAATATGAGGGAAGGGAAAGTAGGGGGAGAGGGGAGATAGGGAAAGTAGGGACGAGGATCAGAGAGAAGAGATAGGCAAATCAAGAGGAGGTAGGGGAAGAGAAAGGAAAAAATGGAAGGGAAAGGAAAGAAATGGGTTATAGGGGAGGGAAGGGGCAAAGAGAGAGAGGAAAATGGGATGAGGAAGAAATAGGGAATGGAGGGGAAGGGGAGAGGAGAATGGAAGTGTAAGGAGAGAAAGAAGGGAATGAAATAATAGGTGAAGAGTGGGGATAGGGGAGAAGGGAAGGGAGGAGCCGAGGAGGGGGGCAAGAGACAAGAAGAGTTGAGAGATAGCGATGGGAAGTGAAGGGGAATGGTGAAATAGGGAACAAAGGGAAGGGAAGGGGAGGACAGGAGAGGAGAGGAGCAAGGGAAGGAAAAGTAAGGAGGAGATGAGAGATTTGGAAGGGTAGGAACAGGAAGGGAAAGGAAGAGAAGGGATGGGAAAGTAGGCAGAGAGGTTAGATAGGGAAGGAAAGGATGAGGACTGGAGAGGAGATAAGATGTGTAAGGGAAGACAGGAGGGGGGAAGAGAAAGAAGGGAAGTGGAAAGAGGAAGGGAAAATGAAGGGGAATGGGTGGGGATAGCAAGGTAAGAAAGTAAGGGATGGGAAGGGAAAGGAAGGTGGAGAGGAAAGATAGGCAAAGGCAGTAGAAAGGAATTAACAGAGAAAGAGTAGGGGATGGAATGGAAGCAAAGGGAAGAGAAGGGGAGGCAGAAATAAGGAGGGAAAAGGAAAACACAGAAGGTAAGGAAGCCAGGGGAGTGGAGGGAATGTAAGGGGAAAGAAAGGCAGGGTGGAGAACAGGCATGATAGAGAAGGAAGAGACAGGAAACAGGAAGGAAAAGGAAGGCAAGGGAAGGAGAGAATGTGGGAGAGAGATAGGCAAATAAGGGAAAGGAAGGGGATGAGAATTTAGAGATAGGGAATGGAGTAAAAGGAGAGAGAAGAGGGAGGGAAGGAAAGGATATGGAGAGGGGAAGGGAAGGGAAGGCAATGAGGGTGAGGAGATGGGAAAGGATAGAAGAGAGATATGGAAATAATGAAGAAAGGGGGGTGAGAGAAAAATAAATATGAAGAAATAGGGAAGGAGAGGGGGAATAGGAGGGAAGGGTAGAGGAGAGGAGAGAAAGGGGAGAGGATAGGTTAGGCAAAAATGGTGAAGGAAGGGGATAGAAGAACTAGGAAAGGGAGGAAGGGATGAAGAAGAAAAGGGGGATAAGATGTGAGACAGGGAAGGAAGGGGAGGAGAGGGAAGGAGCAATGTAAGGGAAGGAAGGAGAGAGGAGCTATAGGGAAGGAAAGAGGATTGTAGAGAAGATCAGGAATAGATAACGAGATAGGGAAGGGAAGGTAGAAGCTGAGAAGAGGGGATAAGAGATAAGAGTGGAGAGATATGGATGGAAAGTGAAGGGGAAAGGAGAAATAGGGAAGGAAGGGAGGGGGAGCGGAGGGGAGAGGAGATGAGAAAAGGGGCAGGATAGCAAGATTGAGGAGGGTAGTGAAAGGAAGGGCGGAGGAGGGATAGAGAAGGAAGGGAAAGAAATGGAAATGAAGAAAAGGGAAGGAGGAAGGGAATGTGAGGGGGAAAAAGTGATAAGAAAAGAAGGGAAAGGAAGGGAATGGAAGAATAGAAGAGAGAGGGGAAGAGTGGGTGAGATAGAGATGTAAAGAAAAGGGGATAGGAGAAAAGAGATGGGGAATAGAGGGGAAGGGGAGAGAAGCACTGGGAAGGAAGGAAGGGAACAGTATGGAGAGGGGAGGGAACATGAAAGGTGAGGAGACAGGAGAGGGCATTAGAGGGGAGGAAGGGAAGGAAAGAGAAGGGAAGAAAAGGGAATGGAAGGTGGAGAGGCAAGGCGAGGAGAGATAGGGAAAGGCAGTAGAAAGGAATGGAAGGAAAATATGTAGGGAATGGAATGGAAGCAAAGGGGAGAGAAGGGGAGGGAGAGGCGTGGAGGGAAAAGGAAAAGCCAGAAGGTAAGGAAGCCAGGGGAGTGGAGGGAAAGGAAAGGTGGAGAACAGGCAAGATAGAGAGGGAGAGACAGGAAACAGGAAGGGAAAGAGAGGTGATAGAAAAGAAGGGAAAGGAAGGCAAGTTAAGGGGAGAATATGGGAGAGAGTGGGAGAGGAGAGATAGTAAGTGAGTGAAGGAGATGAGAGTAGAGAGGGAATGGAGTAAAATGGGAGAGAAAGAGATGGAGGAGAGGAAAGGAAAGGAAAGGATATGGAGAGGGGAAGGGAAGGCAGTAGTGGTGAGGAGAGTGGAAGGAAAGGAGAGAGATAGGGAAGGTAAGTTTGGAAGAAAAATAGGGAAATGATAAAGAAAGGGGGAGATGAGAGTAAAAGAGAAATGTGGAGAGATAGGAAAGGAGAGGGGCAGGAATGGGAGGGGAAGAGTAGAGGAGTGGAGAGAAAGAGAAGGGGTAAGGGTAGGGTAGAACATATGGTGAACGAAAGGGGATAGAAGAGCTAGGAAATGGAGCAAGGGAAAAATAAGAGAAGGGGTGTGAGATGTAAGACACGGAAGGAAGGGGAGGAGGGGAGAGAAGAGAAGGAGAGGAGCAATGTAAGGAAAGAAAGGAGAGAGGAGATATAGGGAAGGAAAGAAGGCAAGAGGATTGTAGAGAAGATCAGAAAGGGAAGAGCGACAATGTGAGGTGGTGGGTAGGGAAAGAAGGGAAGTGGAAAGAGGAAGGGAATGTGAGAGGAGAGAAGAAAAGAGATAAGGAAGGGAAGGAAATGGAGGGAGAGAATAGGGAGGGAAGGGGCAAGGAGAGATAGGGAAGGGGGAGGATGGGAAGAAGAGATAAAAAGGTAGGTAAGAAGGGAAGGGTTGGGAGGGAAAGGGAAAGCAGGGTAAGGTGGGATTTGGGGAGGGTCTGGCGAGGAGAGACGGGGAAGGGGATGTGATGGGGAGAAGAGATAAAGAGATAGGGCAGGGAAGTGAAGTGAAGTGAAGGGAGAAGCTGATGAGAGACGATAAGAGACGAGTGGAGTTGAGTAGAGTAGAAAGATTGAGGAGAGGTAGAAGATTGAGTAGGGGAGGGAAAGGGAAATGGAAATGAAGGGAAGGGAAATGGAAATGAAGGGAAGGGAAAGGGAAATGAAGGGACGCGAAAGAATGGGAATGTGAGGGGATAGAAGAGATAAGAAAAGAATGGATGGGAAGGGGAGTGAGGGAAAGGAAGGCAAGGGGAGAATAGAAGAGATGGAAAGGGTGAAGAGAAACAGAGACGTAAAGAAAAGGGGATAGGAGAGAAGAGATAGGGAATAGAGGAGAAGGGGAAAGAAGCAGTGGGAGGAAAGGACGGAAACAGTATGGAGAAGGGAAGGGAAAATGGAAGGTGAGGAGAAAGGAAAGGAGAGGACACAAGAGGGGAGGCAGGGAAGGAACGAGAAGAGAGGAGACATATGGAAGGAATAAAGGAAGAGAAGAGAAGGAGCGAGAAGAGGAGATTAAAGGAAAGATGGAGAGATGTGAAGAGGAGGGGAGGGAATGGTAGAGAAGAGGAGAAATAGGGAAGGGAGTGGGAGAGAGATAGGGGAGTGAAGGGAGGAGAGGGAAGGGTAGTGGAGAGGAGAGAGACAGGGAAGGGGAGGCAAGTGAAGGGATACAAAAGATAGTGTGGGAAAGAGGAGTGCAGATGAGGAAAGAGGAGAGACATTTAGAGGACAGATAGACAAGGGAAAGGAAATTAAGGAAAAGGAAAGGGGCGGGAAGGGCAGAGCAGGGGATAGAAGAGACAGGAAAGGAAGGAAGAGAAGAGACGAGATGGGGAGATGAGAGGACAGATAGGGAAGGAAGGGAATGGAGAACAGAGAGAAGGGGTTCGAGGGGGCAAGGGAAGAGGATATAAGTGATAGGGAAGGAAGGAAGGAAGGAAGGAAGGAAGGAAGGAAGGAAGGGAGGGAATTGGCATTTCAAGTCAGTTTCAAGTTAGTTTTCAGTTTGATTTCAAGTTCAGTTTAGTTTTCAGGGAAGGGGATTTGAATTTCAAGTCAGTTTCAAGTTGGTTTCAAGTTTGGTTTCAAGTTCATTTTCCAGTTCACTTTTCGATTTGTTTATTCACTCACCTTGTCCCCTGTACCCCCTCTCACGTCTCCCTTTCCCTAGCTCCAGCCGCCAGCAGTGGTCCTCTCTGTCCGGTGTCCTCGAGTGCAATGCTGCAGCTGCCTGGTTACCAGCCTTTTATACCAAAACTACGTCACAATGCAGGCTTTCCAACGTGACGTGATACATCAGCGCTTCGTGGGTGATGCCATGTGTTGCGGTTTAACAGGGTGGGGGGGCGGGCAGGGCACGGATATTAGCTAATTTCATCAGTAAACCCAACTATTTAGTCACCAAAATGATCATACGATGTGCATCTGACTTTCTTCCATCAGTGGTCTCTCCATTTCTCTCTGCTGCAGCTGAGGCTCCCCTGTGCACTTGTCGTGGCTCTCGTGACATCATACTGAGGGCCCTGTTATATCGTAAGTGTTCCATTCACAGGATTCTGCCCCTGGTGCTGCTGGGATGGCACGGGCCTTTCAGATTATATTTTTGAATGCGAGTATTCTCGGTCTTCGTTTGAAATAAAATAAACAATATTTTAATTATAAGGATCATTGACACACTTTGCTTGCACAGCGCTTCCTCGATGTACGTATTACATGAGTTTTACTTAGCCACGGCTACATTTCTGTGTCTCCCACCCAGTCCCTCCCCGGCAGTAATCCCCCTCACGCATTTTAAAAAGTGCAAATATCAACAGGAACGATACATGTAAAAGTTCTTAAACGGTGATTGTTTAATCAAGTGAAAAGAAGGGGCGAGTTTTTGATTCTCGCCTCTGGGCTCCTGTGGTGTTCGATGGAAGGGCCGAACTGGGAAACCAAAGGCGGCCCCGTCAACAATGCGCAAACCAGCCCCGCTCTCTTCGTCTCTTCACACAGTCTCTCTCTTTCTATCCATCCATTCATCTGGTCTCTCTCTATCCCTTCTATCGCTCTGATTTCCCCCTCTCTCTCTTGAAACCCCCCTGTGCCTGATGCTGGCCCAGGCACGGCAAACGGTCTCAATCACAAAGAATCCCCTGTTATGAAAAGCAGCCACCGGTAACCTTTCAATGCTTAATCAAGACGTGAACCCCTCGCAGGGTCACTTTCGGCAAACCGGCCCAAACAGTCTTGCTTACCGAAGAAAAGTTTGAATACATTAAATCTGTATTTTAGGACGTATAAATGACTTCAAGGACATTGCTCCTATGTCCTAATATCTATTGTAGACTGTGGGGAAATTACCTATATCTATTCTACAAATTGCTGTAAGAATATTTACGATTTTTACTTAATATAGTGTCAAACCCATGATACAGAAATAAATGTAAGGACATTGAAAACATTGAAAAAAAACGTTTCATATATTAACGATATAAGAAGCCTCCCTGCCCATCCGGGCACAATAATGCACCGATTCCTACACCTCCCAGACATGGAACTACCTCGAGTTCCCCTTAGTCCAACCCCTACAGGCATGACTTCCATCCAAGCCCTTCCTTCTTACACCCCCTCCCCCCCCCAGACTGCCGTGCCCCGACCTAAGGCATGATCGCTCCATAATCAGACAAGGGAGTCCTCAGGCTTCACTCATGGTTACAAACTCCCTCACCTGCCAGGAATGCAGTCCCAGGTCCCGAGCACATATTTAACAGTAGTGGTACATTCTGCTCGGAAAGCCCTGTTTTTGATTGGAAACATAATCAATATAAAAACAAGCATTGGCAAAATGACCAGCAAGCGTGTGTGGTTGTTGAAATGGTTAAGGGGTGAATACAAGGATGAGAATGTTTGGCTGGATGACTGATGACACGGATGGAAGAATTAATGGATGAGTGCACAGACGGCACTAATTGAATCCAGTGAACTGAATGGGTGAGGCTTTAGAGCCCTGCTTCGGGAGACCTGTACTTCACACCCCCTGCAGTGCTGGCCGCTGCGCCAAGTCGTCCTTTGTGCTTCTTTTAGGTGTAGTGCCTGTGGTTGGGCATGGAGCTCCTGATGAGGTCTGACCTTGGACTGATGCACTTCATGTTTTCTTTGGCGCTGCACTGATGGGTTTTGTGGTGCTCTGGGCTCCCATTCTGTCTAATGCTTCTATATCCACACAGTCATCTGCTGGGTTCCCTCCCATCAAAGACTGGCTACAGAAGAGGGGTCCCTTTCCCTAATGCCCGCCCAGATGTTCAAACAAGCATTTGCAATGCAATAGGTCTCGCATTTATAAGAGTTTGAGCTATTGGCATTGTAAAATTACAATGCCTTTTATTTATGTTTTGGTTTTAAAACAAATAAAAAGCATTGTCATTTACAATGTCAGTGGCATAAACTCGCATAAAAGCAGTGTGTGGAGTGCAGCAGTGTGTGGCGTGCAGCAGTGTGTGGCGTGCAGCAGTGTTTCGTGTAGCAGTGTGAGGCATGCAGCACTGTGTGGCGTGCAGCGGCGTGCAGCAGTGTGCGGCGTGCAGCAGTGTGCTGCTCCGTGCAGCAGTATCGTGCAGCAGTGTGTGGCGTGCAGCAGTGTTTCGTATAGCAGTGTGCGGCGTGCAGCAGTGTGCGGCGTTCAGCAGTGTGTGGCATGCAGCGGCATGCAGCAGTGTGTGGCGTGCAGCGGCATGCAGTAGTGTGTGGCGTGCAGCAGTGTGTGGCGTGCAGCAGTGTGTGGCGTGCAGCAGTATGTGGTGTGCAGCAGTGTGTGGCGTGCAGCAGTGTGCGGCGTGCAGCAGTGTGCGGCGTGCAGCAGTGTGAGGCGTGCAGCAGTGTGAGGCGTGCAGCAATGTGTGGCGTGCAGCAGTGTGTGGCGTGCAGCAGTGTGAGGCGTGCAGCAGTGTGAGGCGTGCAGCAGTGTTTCGTGTAGCAGTGTGAGGCGTGCAGCAGTGTACGGCGTGCAGCAGTGTGCGGCGTGCAGCAGTGTGTAATGCAGCAGTGTACGCAGCAGTGTGTGGCGTGCGGTAGTATGCGGCGTGCAGCAGTGTGGGGCGTGCAGCAGTGTGTGGCGTGGTTTGTAAACAACAAGAAAAGTGGACATCAAAGGAAGGGTGGGAGGGAACGAGCATATGGGGTGTGAGTCATAAGGAAAGTTAATTGTTGTAAGAGGGGATGCAGGAAGTGAGGCCGAGCGCGCGCTGGCGAAAGCAGTCTGCTGCTTTGAAGTCCGATGCCAGCTTCGCGCTTGAATGCCTCACATGCACTGGCCATAAACCGCATTCCTAAGGTCTTGTGCCCCTTACTAAATCTCTCTGAATGCGTGAGGCGGCGCACGCGCAGGAAGTAGCTGGTGGCAAATGGAATGCGCGTGGTTGTGCGCGTAACCGCCACCCGATCCGCCTGGGAAGCCTTTGGGAGCATTTTCTGAAGCCCCTACATAAGTCTCGCTGAGCGATCGCTTACGCGATAGCCAGGCGAGACCTAATAAAAATGACTGCTTTAAAGTTTTCAAATGAAAGTAAAATATAGTTAAGCTAAAAAGCAAATAGGATTTCGATTGTTGCAAATATGTATCTCAAGGACAGACATCATCCTGATGGAATATGTGAAAATGGTTCACAATCGTTTTTTTTGTTTGTTTGTATTTACAAAAGTTTCGCTTCTTTTCCAATACTTTTCACAATTTTTCACTGTTGCGCTTTCCCTACTTGCACTCTAGTATAGTTTTTTGCATGCTATTTATGCGATTGTGCTGCTGCAGCGATTTGTGCATGATTTTTGATTTCCTGCATTTGCCACATAATCCATTTGTTGCATAATATGCGGATTTTAACAAAAATACATTGTTTTTGTAGCTCAAACGGTTCTAAGGTTACTAAAAATGCAGAGACACGAGTTGCTAAGCAGTGTGAGGCCATTTGCAAAGCAGGACCGGTTACCTTTCTGTCGCCCATTGCTATATTTGTCTGTTAATAAGGTGCAACCAATGCCCAGAAACGTGTAACCAAGTTTTAAAATGCTGACATAATGAAGTAATACTATAAAAAATTTGCTGCATTATGCCGCATATTTTGCCTTTTATTGCCTCATAATTTACTCAACCCTGCTGCATATTTTGTCCCTCTACTGACACATAATTCCAGTGGCCCAGGTTATAGAGCACACCTACACGGAGTGACAGGGCCGGACTGGGAAACAAAACCGTCCCTGGCAAAGTGCTCTGCCGGCCCACCGGGGTTTGGGGGGGCCGCCGAGCTCTTTGCCAGGGCCGGTTTTCGGCCGATTTTTTTACTCGGCCGAATTTGCAGCTGTAATAAAAACGGCCCCCAGGGCCCCAAAACCGGCCGCCACCCGTGCGGCCCACCGGGGGATTGCCCGGTGCCCGCTATAGCCAGTCCGGCCCTGCGGAGTGAAGCATCTTCTTATGATCCTACCAATCAGACGGATTGGACACACCTACTCTCTGCTGTGTTTGGGGTAGGTTATCCACATTTTTAGCAGTTTGGCCACATTCTGTGGTTCCTGTATATGTGTGTTCCTGAGGACGTGAGGGAGCTGACTAAGACTGTCTCCGGTAGGATAGTGGTGAGTGGATAGTCAATGATCGCTACGTCACCAAAGGAATTGGTACCCTTACAAACAGTTCCATCAGTGGCACACAAGGATCTAACCCTCCCTCACAGTGAGTAAAGTTTATTTCAAGAGGTGTCAAGTTACGCAACTGGCACTCAGGATAATCGCAACAGCTCTGGATCAGGTTACATGATTCACCAGCTCCTTTATCTGGGTGGGGGCTGGGCAGGTAGAAAGCTGTGATTCAAGCAACACACCTATAATGTACTCCTTTAGTGCCTGAGAGATGTAGAGTGGAGAAACAATGTACGAATATTGAATTATTCCACACAGACCGTGAGGGACACCAAAATAGTTCTTGTCGGTCTATTTGGAAATGGATCTAGGTGTCCTGCAGGAAGCATAGTGCACTCTTGAGCAGAAGGGCGTAGTTGACAAATATTCTCAATAGATGGAGGAATGTGTAAAACCTATAGTTGAAATGTACAAGCCCAGCTATGTACAACCTCTGCGCCTGAAGGGGACACTAATGTCTAATATATTGTTGTATTGTATTGTAATTGGATTTATATAGCGCTTACTACCCCTGACGAGGGGTCAAAGCGCTTTTTCAGTGAGTAGCATGCTACTCCGGTACCAAAAAAGGATTAGTGGTGAATTAGTAAAGTGAAAAACTAAAGTAATTTGAGTGGTGGATATGTTAGTTAGTTATTTGGATTGAGAAGGACAGTGGAGGGATAGAGAAGGAAAAAAGGTTTGCATTTATTTAGCGCTTGCTACTCCTGATGGGTTGTTGAAGCGTTTTTTCGTTGAGTAGCATGCTACTCCAGAACCACTGACATTTGTTTATCAGTTGGACGGTTGACTGTGTTGTACCACACAATTTGAGTTTCTGCCTTTGCACAGCACCTTTGTTTTGGATTACATGATCTAAATTAGAGGGCTGTGCATATACATTTTAATGCCAGATGTAAATGTCGGCGAAGGCATATTTTTTGGAGGAATGTTGAAGTAGTTGAGTGAATGGTTGCGCACAACATGTCTAAGAAAGGTACAGGCCAAGGATGGACCATCTGAAACCAAGGGGGGCTTGAAGGGGCTAAGACATCTGAATTGCCGCCTAAGCTCCTGTTCTATTGTGTGTGTGTGGGGGGGGAGGAGCTGCCGTGAAGGTGCCAATTCAAGAAGCCAGTCTCATCTTTCATTAAGTGACAACTCCATGACTTCTGCACCAATTTAGAGGCAGAAAGGAGGAACATGAAATGCAATGAGAAAAGCCACTTCTGGAAGGAGATTTGTTCTAGAGGCTACTGCTGTCAACGTTGGAGTGTGGGGAACTAGGTTTGAATCTAAGCTTCGGCAACAGTCTGTGTTTCTAGGAAAATCACTTAATCTACCTTTGCGCACCCCCCTTCCCCCGGCCCCAAACATGTAACATAAACTGATTAAGTTGTTAAGAGCTCTAAAGCCCTTCGACCAGGTTCCTGCTGTAAGAAATACAAAACAAGCATTTACAATGCAATAGGTCTCGCAATGACATTGTTTTGAGCTGTTGGCATTGAAAATTTTATTATTTTTTTACCTTCGTGAAGCATTAATCAAATGGTATAATTGAAAATGGCAATAGCTCACTTTGTTGTAATTACGAAATCTATTGTATTGCATTTGTACTATAGTACATTCTCTCTCGAAACTCCATATTCTTTTACAACACAGCCCTGAAGCAAACGATCCAGTCCAGATCTAGTTCCAGAGAAGGTCAATCTAAGGCAGATGCGGCTGAGATGCAGTCACAGAGAGACCAGGTACAGGCCATATAGATAACTTTAGTACCAGTACAAAGAACCTGTGCAGTACTGGCATCAGCGCAAGGTTCACAGACAAGCACAAACACACACTAGACCCCTTTTATTTATTTATATATATGCTTGTAGAGCGCAGGAAGTCAACCCCCGAAAGGGTATCTCCGCGCTTACGTTTTACCAAGGAGCCTCATATTAAACAGAGTAAAGAAAGAAGGAAAACCTAGCAGACGACAAATAAAAACGTTTTCAGAGACTTCCTAAAGGATTGAAAATTAGTCATACTTTTGAGAGCTAGGGGCAGAGAATTCCAAAGGATAGGGCCTTTATAGGACAGGGCTCGCCCTCCCTGCCTGGCTCTTTTTATCCTTGGGATCTGGAGTTGTTGCTGACTGCTGGAGCGTAGAACACGACTGGGTATGTGGAATTTGAATAATTCTTTTAAGTATTTAGGTCCGTTGCCAAACAGACAGTTGTGGATGGTGCAGCAGATTTTAAATTTTACACGCTGTCTGATTGGCAACCAATGAAGTTTTGTCAGGAGAGGAAGTGATGGAGACCTTGGCTGAGCGTTGAGAACTAGTCTTGCAGCTGTGTTTTGGACTACCTGTAGTCTCTGTAATTGTTCTTCATTTGCCGAGACCAGCAGGCCATTACAGTAGTCCAATTTACTTATAACCAACGCTTGGACAAGAGTCTTCCTATAAGAGTCTGACAAAAATGGGAAGACTCGTCGTAGCAGCCCAATGATCTGAAAGCAGGAGCCTGCTACTTGGTTGGTGTGCTCTTTAAACAGAAGAGGTTTGTCCAGGCGCACACCGAGGTTTTTGACAGTGTGTTTGGGGAAAGGGGTTGGTCCTAAATCCGATGGCCACCATTCCGGGGACCACAGAAGTGTGGCCTCTCCAAACAACATTACCTCAGTCTTGCCTACATTACACTGGAGGCGATTGATGGCCATCCAGTGGGATAGTGCTCTCATTCCGTCCGCAAATGATTTTTGTATTGCGGGCGTCAAGGTTTTAAAAGGGAATAAAAGCTGAGTGTCGTCGGCATACGACACAGGGGTAAACCCATAAGATCTTACCATGTCCGCTAGGGGGGCTACATATATGTTAAATAGAGTAGGACTTAGGCAGGAGCCTTGTGGCACTCCCTTAGTGAGCTCCCTAGAGATTGAACGGTGGGGGCCCAGTCTTACTTCTTGTTGGCGGTCCGAAAGAAAGCTTTCCAACCAGGCAAGAGCCACCCCATCTATTCCCCTCTCCCTTAGACGACCAAGAAGTATCTCATGAGACACAGTGTCAAAGACAGCGGATAGATCTAACAGCACTAGAATCATTGAATTTCCTCCATCCAGTGACATCTTGATGTTATCAGTCACTGAAAGGAGGGCAGATTCAGTGCTGTGATTGGGCCTAAATCCAGATTGAGAAAAATCTAGGCCCTCCGTTGCCTCGATGTATTTGGACAAATGAGTGTTTACGTGTCTCTCGGTCATCTTACTGAGAAAGGGTAAGAGGGAGATGGGTCGGAGATTAGAAAGATCGGTCCATGGAGTTGCTGCGTTCTTTCGTATAGGGTTCACCACTGCTTTTTTCCATGCAATGGGTACAGACCCTTCTCTAAGAGAATGGTTGATCAATGTTAGAATAAAGGGCCCGATCAGGGATTGCAAAGAGGCAGTTATTTTGGCTGATAAGAAGTCTTCTGGGGATCCAGTTTTTATATGGCTCATAAGAGAGGTCAGATCAGAGTCATTAACTGCAGGGAATATCGTAAGTGTGATATTATTATGTGTGGGCAAAGTAAAGAGGGGAGAGGAGTTGTCGCTATTTTGATTTTGATTAGCGGCCAGTAGAATTTTATCGTAGATCAGGTTGATTTTACTTTCAAAAAATAAGGAAATATCGTGACATAATTGTTGAGAAAAGTCATCAGGGCTTTTGCATGCAGTGGGTTTTATAAAGTCCTGAAGAATTTTAAATAATTCTTTGGATCGGTTTCCCGCTTCTGCAAGTTGTTGAGAGATGCTATTCCTACGGGCAAGTTTGATGTTTTTATAGTACTTGGTCTGAGCCTCATGATGAGCTTTCTTATTTTCCTCAGTTCGTGTTTTCCTCCATTTTTTTCCAGCCTTCTACATTTTTGTTTTTCTGCCCTGATCTCTTTGGTATACCATATTTCCTGTTTGGTAGCAGGAAACTGTTTGTGTAGTTTTAAAGGTGCAATTTTATCAATCGCTTCTTTAAGAGAAGTATTGAATTTAGTTAATATGGTCTCAATGTTGTCTGTCTCAGTGGACGTGGGCTGTTTCCATTCCTTTTGCAGATCCTCAATGGTGACTTTATGCCATTGTCGGCGCCAGATTGGTGGAAGGGAATTTTTATTGAGGGGCTTCTCCACCTTGGATAATGAAAATTCCACAATGAAGTGATCGCACCACATTATTTGAACTGGAGGAGAACATTGTAGTTTGGGAAAATTGGTAAATACCAAATCAAGAAGGTGTCCACCTATATGTGTAGGCTCATGATTTTGCAAAGTCAGACCGAGAGAGGATAGATCTGAAATCAGGGATATTGTGTCAGGAAGTGCAGAATTGTCAACATGGACATTGAAGTCGCCAAGAAGGATGAAATCTTCTTTTGCTTTAAGATGAGGGGCCAGAAATTCCAGTAAAGCAAGGGAGAAGCCTGTAGAGGACCCTGGAGGACGATAAACTAAGGCTCCTTTCCAAAATCTATTTGTGGCATATTGCATTTTAAAAATCATTATCTCAAAGAGAGGGTTAATCTTCTGTTCCAATATAATGATCTTTAGGTGTTCTTTATGTATGATGGCTAGGCCACCACCCGTTTTCTCTGGCCGATCCAAATGGACCAACTTGTAGCCGACAGGAATCGCAACAGCAATGGCTGGGACAGTGTAAGGTTTCAAACACGTTTCTGTTAGAAAGCTAAGATCTGGTGAAGTGGTGTGTATTAGATCCCATACCTCAAGTTGATGTCTAGGCAGGGAGCGTGTATTTAGAAGAATGCACTTTGTCCCCTTAGTCCCTGTAGATAGAGTTTGGTCACTTTTGTTAAACTTCTTAATGCACGATTTTAAAAAATAAGTTTGATATTTGCAATGTATGCACAAGAAGGGGCCCTCTGGATACGGCCAAGAATGTGTAGAGCATTCTGAGAGAGGGAGTGGTCTAAGGTGGAGTAACATTTGTGCCGTATACCTGATGTGGAAAGCCTTTCCGGAAGCAATGGGCGTGGGTATCTGGTCCAATGCCCCTGGTCCCGTCCTGTCGCGGACGGGCGCAGACGGGCAGGACTCTGGCACGACTCCGGCGCAGGTCCGGCGCGTCCGCTGCACGCGTCCGCTGCGCGGAGCCATAGCCGTTCTTTTTAAAGCGCTGCTAGAGCGCGTCACCCGCCTGCCCCACACCCAATATGGCCGCCAAAACCGGCAACCCAGCCCAGCCCTCGGCGTCGATACTCGGCCGAGGGCGGTCTGGAGGCCAGGAAAGGGGAAGGTGCATACAGCGCCAAGAAGCGCGAAGGAAGTGTCCAGTCCACACCGCTCTAGTACAAGCGAAGTAGATTACACAGGTGAGAGTACACACAATCAAAGTGCTAAAATGCAATGAATGCACAGAGCGCTCAAAATAAAATAGAGACAGAGAGAGACACCTCCCGGCTGCGCCTCAGGAGACAACACGCACCCAAGCCTGCTTTCTGATTACATGTGCTGCTCACATTTGAATGCCGAGCCCCTCCCTAACAGTCGCGCACCAGGAGCCATGCTTCAAACCGGATCACTTCGAGTCAGTGGTGATGGAACGAGTTCCGGAGTGGATCAGTGTTGCATCTCCCAAGTCATGGGGATTGTGAAAAATTCAAGGTCACACAAAGAGCAAATGAGCTACCACGCCGATCCAGCAGGAGAGTGAGCGGTAGACATGTGCTATGTGGCTGGTGGTGCATTTTGGAGCGCACTGTCACAAGTGTATTAATAAACCATGGTGTGGTATGTACAGCACTGTCTTTTACAGATAGCACATTTTCTATTGACAGGGCCACTAAATTTGAAAAGACAAGCAGTTTCACTGGTGCACAAATGACACTGTGTGGAAATCGGGCAGGCAGAAAGACATGGAGACAGGCTAGCAGGAAGCAATGCAAACAGACAAGTCGATAAGCAAAATGTTATGGTGAACACCTTTTGAACACTGAAAAAATGCAATAATACGCAAGCATGCTGCAGAGAACACTGCTATTTGTTGCGGAATTGACCATGTGCAACCGACTTCCGACAACCCCCTGGCTACAGTAATTTCCAAGATGAGAGAGAGAGATGTTACCTATAAGGACCCGGGCTTGGTGAGCGTCGATCCTCATGTGCAGAGAATCCTCGTGCTACCCGGCCTGGGAGGGCTCTGCGAACCACAGGAGGGCCGCGCAGAGAAAGAGGGTGAAGGACAAGGGCTCTTGGGCGGGTTTGTTTCTGGGGTTGGTAGGATGGTTATTATAGGATTTGCAAATCGGTGACAAGCGGGGCTCAAGGGCATGGATGGGTCCGAGGAGGGCTGGTGTGGGGAAGAGCGCTTTTTTTTTATTTGGTGGTTTGAGGACAGACACGGAAGTGCCTGTTGGTTGCTGAGTCGACCAGGGGAGGAGAGGTTCTAGGTAAGCGCACGGTTTGTGGCTTTAGCACTGAAGCTGAAAAGACATCTGCTTCCAATGAGCATCCTGTGGTTTTCACAGTGTTGCTGGCAGTTCTCTGCCTTACAAATTCCTTGGGGCCTAAAATCCGTGTTTTTGTTGGGGAGAGAGGAGCGGTGCGCCTCCACAGAGGGTGTTTCGTTTCTGCCCAAGCTCTCTCGTTTCTCCAGCTTTCTTTTTCTGTTTACGTTTTAGCCTGAAGGCAGGGTGCTGCGACACCCAAACTTATATTAAATTAACTCCAAGCCGTGTAGTCAACCTTGTAGCACACGCTGCTCGATTAAGCATGAACATTGGACCGCTATACATGGTGCTCATGTAAAGCACCCCAATACCTTTGGGTCGAGTTCGCAACAGGACTTGCGTAAAGCAAAAGAGGGATACCCTGCACCTGTGACAATGCTCCTGGAACTGCCTGATCGGGACACGTCCTAGGCTATCTCTCAGTTCACTCAGACAGAGAGACCCCTGTGGAAGCCTGAAGCACCCTCAGGCTCCCCTGGACTAGTGGCACTAGTCCCCTATAAAACAATGCTCCGGATCCGAAGAATTGCTTGCCATCAGGCCCACCGATGGTTCGCTCAAATTCAGATGGTAGAGTGCATTGTGGGGACTGTAGCCCTGCCTTCCACAAAGTTACAGGCAGCTACCGCGTTCCTCAGTACCACCGGACGTCGAAGTTACTTTCTGCTCCACTTACAGCTGATAAGGCTTATTAGTCGCGAGTCCAGCAACCAACCCCTTTACTCGGCGCTGCATCTAGAGGGAACTCCATTTGAACTTCGACTGACATAAGCAACCACCCTGTTGTGTGTTTGCATCTTTACCCCACAGCACCATTTCAGCAGTAAAAGCAGCTCTCCCGCAGCTCCTGTTCAGCACCAGGGACACGCAGGACAACTCTGCATCCAGGCTACATATTACGTTATGTTAATTTAACTTGTAGAACACTGGACTCACCCCGGAGGGGTATCTCAGTGCCGGAGTGAACACGGACAAGGCAGAGCTAGTATGCAAATAGCTCGGTTTTGAGCAGCTTTCTGAAAAGCAGGTGATCTGTGCATTTCAAATGTGAGTTGGTAGTTTATTCCAGTAGTAGGGGGCCAAGTAAGAGAATGCTCTACCCCATGAACGTGTTTTCTTAATTCAGGGAATAGTAAGGAGAGCTTTAACAGTAGATCTTAAAGGTCTGCTCGGCTGGTAAGGAATATGTTACTCAGCCATGTATCTAGGACCTTTGCCGTTCAGTGATTTATGCACTAAACAGCAGATCTTGATTCCAATGTGCACAGGAAGCCAATAAAGCGGTCGTAGTAGGGGAGAGAAGGCTGATCTCGCCAACATATTTTGGATCCTGTGAGCCGTGGGCCAGGTAAAATTGAACTGACTGTTGTGGTTTGTTCCTGTGACCCACATCACCTTTACCCTGAAAGGGTACCAGACAACTCAACCTGCAAGTGACCAATCGTTACTAGTGGTTTTTCCTATTGACCCCAATGATTTACTGTATTCTTCTGCACTGATTTTATATTGCTTAAAAAATCTATAACTACGGTTATATGTATGCTATTCTGTTTGTTTTGGTGTCTAAAATAAGATAAAAATACACTTTATTTTTAAAAATGGGTTTCGGATTTCTCTGAAGTCAAGTCACTTACTTATCGTCTATGTTGATACTCTGAAATGCTTAACACATGTTCCTCTAATAAAGCCTGACTGATCTTTGCCACACTACCAGGACTGAACGAAGGTTTTTTTTTGTGTGAATCCAGGACCATCTTTGGAGTTTCATGATAGTATTACATGGTGAGGTCTAACCACCCACATCACATAATACGCCACTTTCCTACAGTAGTGTCTCGCAAAGGTGTGCAGGGAAGCCCACGTCACGCTTTATATATTTCTGCAATCAGGTCACCCCGAGCCAGAGTCGAAGTGGTGGACTTAGCTCTGGTGGAATAGGCTCTAATTCCTTCAGGCTGCTTTTTCTGGGCGAGGTCACGGCAGATATATATTTTTTTTTAATTCTTTTTATTTGCATTTTTTATCAACAAAAAACAATACAAACCACTGCCGTGTATACATGACATGTTATGGACGATACAGCCTCCCACCAACCCACCGCCAGCAATACGGTAAATCCGCTCCCCCTCAGAATGTCCGAACGACATGCGCCTGACCCATCCATCTCCCCGCCCCCCCCTTTCGTACAGTTTCAGAAACCCTCTGTGTAAACCAACGCGCCCCACATAGAACCCGATCCGCATCCATCTCCCATCCGTCTCAACAAATGAGCATTGAAATCACAGCGCTTGGAGCGTGGTCTGCGCCAACCAGTGAGTGAAGGGTTCCCAGATATCCCTCGGCCTGGACCGCAGCGGCAGTAGCTCCCAAAATAGCGCAAGTTGCGACTGGCAATATACTACGCTTTTCACCCAGTCTCTAATATTAGGCGCTGTAGCCACCCCCCAGTGCATCGCAATTTGGCGTTTGGCCAGTAAGATGAGCATCGCTGGCAACTTCCGGTGCTTGGGTTTTACCATAGGTAAGATACCTAGCAGCGCCACCTGCGGTGTACACGGGATCAGCAGACCTGTGATTGTACCTACTATGTCCATCACTTTGACCCAGAAGGACGCCAGCGGGGGACAGTCCCACGCCATATGAATGAAAGTGGCCCCGCGTGCGTGACAGCGCCAGCAAGCACCTGAATCTCTCAAGCCTATGCGGTGTAGCCGGTGAGGGGTGCGATAGACCATATGAATATATTTAAAATGTATCAGGCGAAGTCGGTAGTTGGGGGATAGGATCTCCAGGAGCCTACAACAGAGATACCAGTGTTCATCAGAGATGTCCCAATTCCGCGGACCACAGCTCACGAGCCGCCGGGATTGCTACGGGATGGCTGTATTGCATACGTTGGTACAGTCTGGATATGAGCTTGCGTCCCGATTCCACCGTTAGCACGTTCTCAAGGGCAGGTAGATCCGGCGGAGGCGCCGGAAACGTAGGAAATAGTTTTTGGCATGTGAGGCGCAACTGGCAGTAAAGTAGTGTGTCCAGCAGCGTCGGAGTGTCCTCACCACACATCTGCTCCGGCGTGATGAAGGAGTCTCCCGGAAATAAATCTCCCACTGTGCGAAGGCCGCGCGCTGCAGCCTGCTCCCCAGTGCGCATATTTCGCAGCGGGGCCCACATCGGGTTATCTCGTAGCGGCATCGATCTGGCTTATAGAAGGTCCAGGCCGGCCCTGCGCCTTAGTCCATCCCAGGCCCATCTAAGTGCGTGCACCGGGTCTATGTTGGTGCATCTCCGCTTGTGCGGCGCATAAACAGCCACGGCGAGCGGCAGTGGTGCCGCTCTATCCGTCTCTATCGCCACATGCGGCTGGAACGGTGTTGGGTGTACCCAGTAGTGCAGAAACTGCGCCTGTGCACAGTAGGCATAAAGTGGGAAATCCGGTGCCGCCAAGCCCCCTTGCCGCTGCGGGAGAGTGAGGGTCTCCCATGCCACCCTCGGCTGCTTACCCCCCCACGCCAGCTCCACCATCTGCGAGCGCACTTGACGCAAGAAACTAGCGGTCAGGGGCAGCGGGATGTTCCCAAAGAGATATAAGAACTTCGGCAGGATGATCATTTTGGCCACTGCAATCCTGCCTGCCAGCGAAAGGGGCAAATGCTTCCAGCGGCTAACCCGCTCCGCGACCCATCCCAGTGCCCGCCCATAGTTCTCCGACCATATTTGCTGTATGTCCGTGCTGATCCAGACCCCCAGTTATCGCACCGGCCCGTCGGCCCACTTCAGCGGGCAATCCGGGGTAAAGCGAGGCGTCCCGGTCGTCAGAGGTAGAATAACCGACTTCTCCCAATTGATGGTTACGCCCGATAACAAGCCATACTCTATCAATTCTCCGGTCATGGGCGAGAGGTTTGCCTGCGGGTCGATTATATACAAAGTAATATCGTCCGCGTACAGGGAGATGGTCAGTGCCCTCGATGAAAAACCGATGCCCCTGTCCGCATGATGCTGTCTTATGCGGGCTGCCAAGGGTTCTGTAGCGATGGCGAATAGCAGGGGCGATAAGGGGCAGCCCTGTCTCGTACCCCTCCCAATGGCAAAGGGCGCAGAGATAAGCCCGTTCACTCTGACCCGAGCGGTGATGTTGGTATACAATAATCGAATATAGCCAATAAAAGCCTCACTCATACCCATTCGCTGCAGCAAGGGAAATAGGAATCCCCATTCCAGGGAGTCGAACGCTTTTGTGGCGTCTAACAGCACCGCCACGGCCTTCACATGCGGGGCTAAATAGTGTAGGACACCAAATAAGGTTCGGAGGTTGTGAGAGGTAGAGCGGCCCGGCACAAAGCCCGACTGATCAGGTCGTATCATAAGGGGCAGCACCGGCTGTAACCGCGTTGCTAGCATTTTCGCGAAGATCTTTGCGTCAGTATTGATTAAGGATAGCGGCCTATAGGAGTCGCAGTGTTGTGCATCTTTATCTGGTTTCAAGAGGGCAATGATGACCGCCTCTCTCATCGACACCGGAAGCACACCCGCCTCAACAGCCTCAGCATAAACCGCCAGCAGTTTGGGGGCCAGTAGTTCCGCATATTCCTTGTAGAATTGTGCCGGCAAGCCGTCCGGTCCCGGCGCCTTGCCGGCTGCCAATGAGCCTAATGCATCCTTAACGTCTTCTACCTCGAAGGGGCGATCAAAGTACCCCTTTTGGTGTGCATTGAACCAAATGAGCTGGATCGTATCAAAGTAGCTTGACAGCTCCGCCAACGGTGGCGCGCCCCGGGTACGGTACAAATCTTTATAAAAAGTCCGAAACGTATCTAGAATTTCCGGAGGAGTATACGCATGCCCGCCCTCCGGGGTCGTCACCGAGGAGATGAAGGGGGATGGTCTCTGCGATCGCAGCAGGAGAGCGAGCGTTCTGCCCGGGCGGTCCCCCTCCCCATACCTGCGGGCCACAGCATGCTTGGTCAGAAACTTAATCTCCCTCTCCGCTTCTGCCTGGTACTCCGTGAGTTTGGTGCGTGTTTCCGCCAATGTTGCCGCCGATAGGTCCGAGCAGTACTGCACCTCTAGAGCATGCAGGTTTTCCTCCAACGCTTTAGCGTTCCCCTTATGGACTTCAGCACTGTGGCCTGTCCAGCTATGCAGTGACCTCTGATCACCACCTTGAAAGCGTCCCACAGGGTACCCTCCGACGCGACAGAACCCGTGTTCTGCTCAAAATAGTCCGTCACGTGTCGGTATATGTCTTCCCGAAACACCGGATCAGACAGGGCCTGTGCTGGCAAACGCCACGCGAAGGGCTTCACATATGGCTTTGGCACGCGGAGCAACAGTTCCACTGGCGAGTGGTCCGAGAGGGTGCGCGCCCTGTGTGTGACATCAGATACCCATGCATGCACCTGTGGGGTTAAGAGCCAAAAATCTAACCTGGACCAGGCTCCTCTGTGTGGGGTGAAGCAGGTGCCTTCCCGCATCTCGGGGTGGAGTAGGCGCCACGAGTCCAATAAATGATAGTCCGTCATGAGGCCACGGAGGAGATCAGCTACATGCGGGTGATGTACGCGCGCCGCCCCCTCCCTATCCAGTTCCTGCAAGAGCACTGCATTGAAATCTCCGCCCCACATGTATGCACCCTCCCCCATCGACTGCGCATTGTGCCATACGTGCCGGAAAAAATCAGGGTCGTCTGTGTTGGGGCCATATACGTTAACTAGTGTCATCTGCATGTGAAAAAGCTGCCCCTGCAAGATTACGTAGCGCCCCTCAGCGTCAGCATGCACTCTAAATGTTCGCCAGGGTAGACCTCGCCGAATTAGAATAGCCACTCCCCGGGAGTAACTGGAACAGCCAGACGTGTGGATTTCGCCCCATCTAGCATGTCTAAGCCTCACTCCGGCCACCTGGGGCAAATGCGTTTCCTGCAGGAAACAGATGTCAATCTGGTGTCGTGTCAGATATGCATGGGTCAATCTGATCTTGCGATGGTCATTGAGCCCTCGAATATTCCATGTGAGACAATGCAACGCGGTCAGGTATGTGTGCATTTGTGTAGCCTACGCAGCAGTGAGGTCAGCAGTGGCAACGCGCTCGGGGCCCTCAGGGAAAACTCTAGCACAGCATGTCCCCCGAGCAATAATAACATGGCAGCGGCCAGTGGCAGGGCCACATCATCCTGTAGTGGTGCAGTAAAATAGTGCAGTGTAAGAAAACCAAGCAACAGTAACCAAATCCCCCGCCCACCCACTCCAACCCCCCAATCAGGTTGAGATACTGTTCCCCCCCCCCCACCCAACCCAAGAACAACTTGACATCAATGAAATTATGGGAATCATCCCTGCGAGGGCGTGGGGTCACCGGCATTCTCCCCTGTCTAAAAGGCGACAGGGTGACCGAACAGTTTCACCCTACTTACACATATATTGTCTGCCTGCGGCGGGGTAAGCCCAACATTGTCCCCATCACACTTCTCTGCAAATGGTCAGGAGCAGTCCCCGAACCTAGCACAGCCTGCCCCCGCCGTTCCCCCCGGCAGCCCCCCGCATGTTCTAGACTCAGAATCCCCCGAGTGCATCAACAAGTGGCATGCGGCAGAAGCAAACTGTCCGGTATATCAATATGTTCCAGTTCCACAAGAGCATAAAGTGATGGTCTATTTATTCAATATCACTTAGCTGGTCTTGCGGGGGAGTCCCCTGCCCGTCCCGCTTGTCTCGTAGCGTCCGCTTCGCCAGCCTCGCAAATTTGAGCGCCTCCGTTGCCGCCGTGAAGACCATCTGTTTCCCTCCATGGTGGACCCGCAACTTGGCAGGATATAGCATTGCATATTTTGTCCCCACTTTCTGGAAGATCCGCTTAGCCGGTAGGAATTCACGCCTGGCGGCCTGCACTGCCTGAGTGAAATCGGGAAATAAGGATATGGCCATATTTTGGTATGCAAGCTCACCCCGTTCACGTGCCAGCCTTAGTATCGTGTCTCTGTCCCGATAGTTGAGGACTCGGGCAAGAATCGGGCGCGGCGGCGCTCCCGGCACCGGGCGCGGCCCCAACGTGCGATGCGCCCTTTCGACCAGGAACATGGCCGACAGGGCCTCTCCAAGCAGGTCGCGGAACATACCTTCAACGAAGTGCTCCATATTGCCAATGTTTGTGGACTCCGCAATACCAATAATTCTTACGTTATTTCTGCGGGAGCGGGCTTCCAAATCCTCGTTGCGTCCCTTTATCACCTCTAGGACCCTATCCATGCATAGTAATTTCTCCTGGGTAGCACCGTTGCCCTCCTCACAATCGGCTACCCGCGCTTCCACCGCCGCCAGTCGCTCCTCATGTTGATCTACCTTATGCGATATTCCGTCCAGTCTCCGGGCCATGGAGTCCAGCTTGCCGTCAATCTCCTTTAGGCAGCCCTTAAGCTCCCGAAACATACTCTTGATATCCTCGTCCTGCGTCGGCGCAGCTGCGTCTCAGGGACCACCGTCTGAGACGCTGGGACAGCTGCAGTGTTCTGGGCCATTTGCTTCCCAAACTGGAGCTTCTTCTGCTTCGCATCTGGCTTCCCCATGGCGCCGCGACGGAGCCACCACACCAGGATTCCAGCGCGGGGGGAGGGGCGGGGAGGAGAGGGCCCAACGGGGTCATCACCAGCCTCCGAACTCGACCAAGCTCACGGGTCTCCCAAGCTCAATCCACGTCTCCCCCCTGCCGTCCCCGCCACTCCCGCAGCCAGCGGGGCCCTCCACGCGCAGCTAGGCCCAGCAGGTCTTCAGTGCTCACCAAGCGTGGGGTCCGCGGCCGGGACTGGCCCCCTAGATGGGCACACAGCAAGTGTCCAGCAGTTGGGGCGATCGTCAGGCAGGCACCCACTCCGCAGGTCACGGATCCTCGCAGTTCAATATGTAGGCTCTGAGCGCAGGCAGGAGGCAGGCGCGCTTCAGCCTCAGGGGAACCAGCGATAGCATCCAGTCCGGCGCCGCATCCGTAGCCTCCCGGGCAGTCCAGCCAGCACTCTCCCAGATCTCAGGAGGCAGGGAAGTGGTCGCCGATCAGGCCCCTACTCGGCCCGTTCAGGGCGTCAGCTGCCGCAGGGTTCGCTTCCCGCCGGCGGCCACGGCAGTTCCACCTCGCGTTCCGGTCGTCTGGCCCTCGACCCGGGACTTGCGTAGCTGGGGTCGCCGGCCGGGAGTCAGGAGATCAGCCGCCGGGGCAGAAAGGAGGCACCGCACCAGATCCCCGCATCCGATCTCGGACCGGAAGGCAGGAGTCGATTCCTCGACGTCTGGGCAGACCCCGCCGCAGCTTTTTACCGTCAGGATGTAGGTATTTCGCGGATGGGCTGACGGATTAGGCGTTCGGCCGGCAGAGCCCCGTTACACGGTGGCCATTTTGCAGCTCGGCTTGGCCACGCCAGGTCACAGCAGATATTAATTCAGAGGATGATCCAATGGGATAGAGTCCCCTTCTGAACTGTCTTTCCCTTTCTGACTCCACAACAGACCATGAAGAGCTGGTCATCAGTTCTAGAATCTCTGGGGCGGTCCAGATATTAATGAACCACCCGCCTCTGATACAACCAATGCAACCGTTCCTCCTCCTTGGAAGGATGAGGTGGCAGGTAGAAGGTTGGGATGGTATTGGATTATGCTAGGTGAAAGGGAGTATAATCATTTTGGGAAGGAACCAGCCCTGGTTCATACCACAAACTTGTCTGGGAAGAAAGTAGTGAACGGGGGACGACAGCTCAAGGCCTGTAATTCACTGACATGTCTAGCAGATATGATGGCAACCATAAATTCCTTCTTGAGAGTCAACATGTGAAGTGTACAACTGTGGAGAGGTTCAAACGGGCCCCCATCAAAAATGTAAGAACCAAATTGAACTCCCACCGAGGAACTACAAATGGGGTCGGAAGATAAAGGCTAGTTAGTCCTTGGAGAACATGTAAGACAACCAGAGACTTAAATAGAGATGGCTGATCCAGTGTAGTGAGGACAGGGTTTTATGTACACACATTGCTATGTTAGCATAAGCGCTTTAGATGTAAAACGCCATCTTGCCACTTTGCTGCTTTTGCACACAACACTATAGGTAGCTGTTGTTACAAGTAAAACTGCTTGCTTGCTTTTTCTTCACATGAGAACGGTCTCTTGTTCACATCCCTAGACGTGCACCGCGACCTCAGTCTGAACACTGTGTGCAGAAGCCGTCAAGGTCAAATGACAATGTATGCTGTTGAATTCAGGTTCATCGACCCACGCTCTAGACACGACACACACACAGCTGCAAATATCTGAAACTCGGGTGCCTTTAATATTGCATTTGCATGCATGATTCAGGCACTTGGAGAAAATCTTTCCAGACACAGAGAGCAGAGCTGATCCTGTGATGTGATTCACCTACGCTGATCTTTGAGGTATGGGGTTCCCCATTCAAGCCTAGAGACCTTCTATTAGTATTATAAAACTAGTTTACTATCAACGGGAGGGTGGTTCACAAAGTATGATAGGACTTGTTTTCCACTATCATTTGCAATATGATTTCTCCCTTCATTTTCTATGGTATTGTAACAATGCGGATGGTTTTATTTTTAATCATTTGCCTGCTTGTATTAGCCAAAGTACTGCACCTTAGAGCACGTAGTTAAAAATAAACATTTTAAACTTTTCTGTGTCGCTGATTACTCTTGTTGTGGACTGATATGAGAATAATAACGAAAAGGTGTTTCTGATTCCCACCATTCCTGAGAGTACTCTAAGTCGCTTGTTCTGGGTTGTCTAATCATTGGTAGCTTCGAGATGATACGGAGAACGAATGAGACACTGATGCTAGTCAGATAGGGGTTCTGGGTACTGAGGTGAGTTTTTTGGTACACCACAATTCACTGAGGTCCTGGTTTTCTGTGCATAGTTCTGTGCATGAGCAGAATCCCCGCAACACCAGCAGAAAGAGGAAAGCAGACAGGGCAGCTAAAACACCCTTCACAGTGCCAACGAGGTGGAGGCCTTGGAGATTGGGATGCAGAACCGAAGCAGACCTTCCGACTGGGACAGAAGATCCAGCCTGAATGGCAGGCGGAGGGGAGGACAAATGGAGAACCACTGGAGTGATGCATACAACACCTGTCTTGGCCAATCCGGGGCTATAAGAATGACTTGAGCTTGGTCTTGGCAAATCTTCCTCAGAACCTGCAGAATCAAAAGTATGGTGGGAAATGGGTAATGCAGCTGAAAGCTCCTCCTCAACTGAAACATGTCCCCCAAGGCACTCCTTGACGGATACTGGAGAGTGCAGAATTGCTAGCATAGAGCATTTTCCAAAAAGGCGAACAAGTCCACCTGATGAATGCCCCACTATGCAAAGATGTCCTGAACTACCTCTGGTAGAAGATGCCACTCGTGATCATCAAGATAACGCCAGCTCAGGCTGTCGGCTCTGACGTTCAGAGACTCCATTAGGTGACTGGCGATGAGCCAGAAGCCTTGGCGGTGTGCCCAAGACCACATTCTCAAAGCCTCTAAACAGGAGTTAGACCCTACTCTCCCTTGCTTGTTCCCTTACCACTTTGCAGTCACATTGTCCATTAAGGTCTGGACGGACCGACCTACCAGAGGGGATGAAGGCTTTGAGCGCCAGCCTTATTTCCCGCAATTGTAGCAGGTTGATGTGAAGAACCTGCTCATCCAGAGACCAGAGCTCATTCAGATCCTCCGGATGAGCTCCCAGCCCCAGGGTGGAAGCATCCATCACAACCGTAGTCATGGCCGGAGGAGTGAAGGCCATCCCATATGTCAGGACACCTTGTTCCCCCACCAAATCACATCCGCCACAGCGCTGGTGGAGATCATGATGGAATCTGTCAGGTCACCCCTATACTGTAGCCACTGCCTGCGGAGGCCCCACTGCAGGGTCCCCATGTGCCAACATGCGTGCGTGATTAAGGGAATGCAGGAAGCCAGCAGACCTAGGAATTGCAAGATTCTCAGGACTGGAACCTCCGCTCCGGACTGGAATAGTGGCATAATCTCCTGGATGTCTGTTATCCTCTGTAGAGGAGGGAAGGCATGGAAAAAGGGGGTGTCCAGTATCGACCCTATGAACTGGAGTTGTTGTGAGGGCCGCAGGCGATATTTGGACTTGTTGATCGAAGCTCCCAGGTCAAACAACCGAGACGTCGTCGACCACAGGTGGCGCCATAGCATCTCTGACAAGTTGGCTTTGTTGAGCTAGTTATCCAGGTACAGGAATATCGGCACACTCAACTGTCTGGGATGGGTCGTAACCACTGCTATAACCTTGGTGAAGACTCACGGTGCCAATGTCAATCTAAAGGGAAGTACCGCCTACTGGTAGTGAGTAGAACCCACCATGAAGAGTAGTACTTCCGACGGGAACGCAGGGTAGGGATGTGGAAATACCCATCCTGCAAGTCTAGAGACACTTTCCAGTATCCAACCTCCAACACCAGTAGAAATTGAGTTAGGGTGAATATCTGAATTTCTCTTTTTTGACGTAGAAATTCAGGCTCCTGAGATCTAGACCATGCAGCAGGCCGCCATCCTTCTTGGGCACAAGGAAGTAACATGCATAGCAACCATGGCCTATTTCCTTATGTGATACTAACTCCAACATTCTTTTCAGGAGAGTCATTACTTCTTGTTGCGGAATTGACAAATGATTATTGGGAGATGGGGAAGAAGGAGGAGGTGGGATGGAAGGCAGAACTTTATGGATCTGAAGGGTGTAGCCCTTTTCTGTAATCTGCAGGACCCACTGGTCCAAAGTATTGGCCTTCCAGGTCGGTAGCAAGTTGGAAGCATGGCCCGTCCTCTAGCACGACCACTTTATTTCCGAATTAGGGGGTTAGGTTTTTGCTGGGGAGGCTGATATTGCTTGAAACAGAAGGACCCTCTCCTAATCCATGAAAGGGGTGAAAGGATCGAAAATCCTTGTTTGCAGATGGCATCTGAAGACTCAGTGAACATGTCATGTCCCTTGACACTTTAAATCATTTCAATGCTGAATCCACCTTGTCACCAAAGAGGTGCATTTAATTGAAAGGAAGATCCGGTAGAATGGACTGATCGTCAGAAGAGAAAATACAAGTATAGAGCCAAAAATGGGGACAAATGGAAACAGAGGTGACCCTGGCGACGGAGTCAGCGAGTCATGTCATGAACAGTGACATAACCTCTTGAACTGTGTGAAACCTCACCGGACGATCCCAACCGACCAATAGGAGAAGCCCAAATTTTGTAAAATGTAACATCTTGACTTTACTTTTATTATAAAAATGACGGTAGAATAGAGAGGACATCTCACGTGCTTTCCCTTTTGCTGACGGAGACGACGGTGACGCTACGTGACTGCTGCGTTCCTGAATCTTTGACAGACTGAATGCTGCCCATTTCTTTAATGAACTGAGAACTTTATAAAATCTATGGGCACTTATAGATGCTTGCACGTCTCTGGTCCTTGACCATTCTTTGGACTGTAGCGTGCTGCATGAAGAACTTTCGAATTCCGACTGATTGACGGCTAAAATTGATGACTTCGATAGCCAGATTAGGTAAATATGGTGTTCTGTGATTTACGAAAGGTTTAATAAACTTACTAGATGGAACTAAATTCTTGCAATAATTAGATAAACAAATATTGATTAACAAGCAAATGTGTTTTGTCGTTTATTGAGGGAGGATAGATCAAAATCCTAAATGTGTTTTTAGCTGGTCTAAATCACCATACTGATCCAACTAAATGATCCATTGAACAAGTGGGAGGAGTATCTTGATGTTTAGGATTAAGATCTGTAGATGTGAGGATATTCATGTGTAGTTATGTGATATAATACTTTTCCTCTAGGTTATAAGATATTCCTTTCATGTCGGCGCTTGGAACATTCATCTCTCCTGTAAGTGCAGACCAGTGAGAAGTGGTGTGAATGTTGGTGTTACGGGCCACACCAATGATTGTATAAGTGAAGGTGTTAATGTGATATTTGGTCTGTGACCAAGGGAGGATATTCGGTACGGGTTTTGTCCTGATCCCCGTTACCCAGGTTTCCGCGCTGCATCAAGTGCATCAACACCCCATCAAGGGTAGCAAGCGATATATAAATGCAAACCTTTTTAACTCTTCTATCCCTCCACTATCCTTTTCAATCCAAATAACTAACATATCCACCACTCAAATTACTTTCATATTTTCACTATACTAATTCACCACTAATCCTTTATGGGTTCTGGAGTAGCCTACTACTCGCTGAAAAAGCGCTTCAACGCCTCGTCAGGGAATAGTAAGCGCTATATAAATGCAGTTACAATACAGCAGACATTTGACTTCCTTTTCTGTCAGTTGATCAGCATGCAATTTACATCTTGCAATCTGTGACTGCGTCAGCGCGCCTGGCGTTCTCGCGATAATTTACTGAAAACGACGTCGTAGGCCTAAACACGGAAGCTTGCAAGTTTTCCAAGGTGGAATTTTGCGTTATGGACCACTTGAGTCTCTTCGCTGTTACAAGTGAAGCTTAGAACCAAAGTTTCTATTAAGCAATGTGTTCCAAAGGCTTCGAGGAAGCTTGCGCCTTCACACCAACGTTCTTCGGCTCCCCACTGTAGGCCGCCCGAGGCCCTCGGCCACTGGACACGTGAACCTGAAGAGACGCCCGGTAATGCGCGGCACCTGTTACCTGAAGGATGAAAGGTCACGGCGGACTCCGGGCCATGCTGAGGGCCGCACTGCCACTTAGCATTGATGGAACGGCCAGACTGATTTCAGGGCCCTCAGATTTCCATCGCAAGACGAATGACCCCTCTGTCCGCCCGTTCATCGGCTGCGTCTGTTGATTTTCCCATGTCTGCGTCACCCCGGGAGCTCCACGCATCGGCAGATTCATCACTGATAGAATCTGCGGCCGAGACCTGCGCGCCTTTCATTCCGGGTCACAAAGACCGGCTCAAGTGGGCTGTCTTTATTCAGAAGCCGTCTTTTCTCCTAGATTAAAGCGGCGGCACCGGTCACACACTAACTGGGAAATCAATATTAGTACTTTCCCACAGGAGGGGACGCTTGGAGGCGGAAATGCTTTTGTAGGCAATATTTCACCCCAAAAAGTGTTTTTCTGGTTGTAGTGAAAACTCAACACTAAAACATTCTATCGATAAATCCCAAAGGTATGCTACCCCTAAACGCGAGTGAATTTGCAAGACTACATAATAATACCCATTCAGCGGCAAACTCCTCCTTCTTACGGCAATAGACAGTACATTGTAGTGTCGCGATATTCATCCCTGACGTGACACGCGATGGTGTGCACGTCAGGGCACGCTAGTTTGGACGTTCACCAATAAATACGACGTCACGCAGGCACGTCACGGCTGCGGAGACGGCGACCACGTAACACAAGTGTCCCGTGTAGTTCTTTGGGCCCCACGTGTTAGGCCTATTCGGGGGAGCCCCTTAGCACAACCCCCGCGACACCACAAACTGGCGACGAGGGTGCGATCGCGCCCCCGCTCCTGCTCGGCGCATCCGGTTGGTGTGGCGGCCGTCAGCGCTCCTCGCTTGCGGTGCTCGTGCCCCGCCGGAGCGCGCTGCAGTCCCCGCGCTGGAAGTTCGCTCGGGACGTGCGCGGGAGCACCGGAGTGCTCCGTTCTGTTTGGCTGCTCGCGCTGGGGCCGGCTCTGCCATCGGCGCCCCAGCGCGCATCACGGACCTCACGTGCCCTGCCCCCCTGACCTGGGGAGTGCGCGGAACCGGTCGGAAACGGAACAGTGAGGACACAGAGCATCATTTTGCACACCAGAGGCCCGGAAGGTAGGATCAGGTGCCCCTGAGCCTGCATGAGCCCTCAACTGTGTGGGACAAGGACTAGGCCGGCCCACACCCCGCTGTTGCCTTGGAGCCCCCTGAGCCTGCATGAGCCCTCAACTGGGTGGGACCAGGCCAGCCACACACACACACGTGCCAGAAGGTCTCGCCCAGCGTTAGGGCACACGTGAGAGGGAGGTCCAAACACCGCGCAAGCCACGCACGTGCAACATGGCGACAATCCCGCCAATAGAGCCGTTCTCTGTCGAGGGGTCCCCATCAACGGTGGCAGCCCGATGGAGAGACTGGGAGGACAGAGTTTGCATCTTCTTCGAGGCCACGAAGGTCAACAGAGATCAAAAGCGCGCAATGATAATTCACCTAGGTGGAAAAGAAATTCACAACATCGTAAAGACGCTCGCGGAAGCCACCCCCAAGACACACACGACACTCATAGCAGCACTCAACGAATACTTTGAGCCAATGGCAAATCGCGACTATGAACGCTTCATATTTCGCCAGGCGCGCCAATCGCCGGAGGAGTCGCTCGACAAATTCTACGCTCGTCTAAAGAACTTAGCGGCCACCTGTGGGTTTCGAGACGAGACGGAGGAGATAAGAGGCCAGATAATACAAGGATGTGCGTCCGCCAAGCTGAGGGAGAGGATCCTGGAGGAATCCGGCAAGCCCCTAGCTGAGATCCTGACGATGGGCCGAACGAAGGAACTATCCAAGGCGCGCGCTGCGCACATGGAAGCGGCGTTGCAAGTGCCAGTGAAGACCGAGCCGGTCAATGCTGTGGTAGTCAAGCCGAAACAGAGGTGGCCCCGACGAAGGCCCGGCCCGGCTGCTCAAGAACAGCCAAAGTCCTGTGGGTACTGTGGTGGCTCGCCCCACGCCCCGTCGGAGTGCCCAGCAAGAGGGACCAAATGCCGAGGGTGTGGACGCTTCAACCACTTTGAGAAGGTGTGCCGGTCGAAGGGTTTCCGAAAGCCCCGCCAAGCCGTTCACACGGTCGAGGAAGGTGGTCCGGGAGCCAGTGACATGGACGACGATGAAGAGGAGGAAAAAGTCATACACCGGGTACACATGATCGGCACGGCGGCCCGCCGGACGAGGAGACTGCCGCAATGCAGCATCCGAGTAGGGTCACAGGAAGTCACAACAGTGGTAGACACAGGAGCCAGCATCAACATTATGGCTGCCGCGATGCACAAGTCCATGCGTCCACAACCCCCGCTCCAGCCCTCGACAATCACGGTATTCGCCTACGGACAGGAAGAACCGCTAAAGGTACGAGGAAAATTCAGAACGGTGATATCCCATGGGACAAGGTCAATCACGTCGAACGTCTACGTTACCGAAGACGGGCAAGGCATGCTCCTGGGCTGTCGAGCGGCAGAAGACCTGGGAGTGGTAACCTTCGCGTTCGGGGTACACCAAGAGTCAGTGCACCACACTCTGGAGGAGTTCGAGGAAATCTTTCAAGGGATAGGCAAGTTCCGGGGGAAAGAGGTTCACCTGCATGTCGATCCCACGGTCCAACCGATAGCCCTCCGGCATCGCCGCATAGCATTCCACCTCAGGCCACTGGTGGAAGCGGAGTTGAAGAAGCTCGAGGCAGCGGGGATCATCGAGAAAGTATCCGGACCAACCCCGTGGGTGTCGCCAATTGTCGTGGCAAAGAAACCCAAGCAGCCAGGCGCTGTCAGAATATGCGTAGACATGAGGCTCCCTAACGTTGCCATCAAAAGGGAGCGACACATCACCCCGACCATCGATGACATCGTTGGGGAAATGGCCGGCGCCAAGTGGTTCTCAAAGCTGGACTTACGCTCGGGATATCACCAACTAGTCCTGGACGAAGCGTCCCGGAACATAACCACATTCTCGACCCACGTGGGTCTGAGGCGATACACAAGACTGAGTTTTGGGATATCGAGCGCTGCGGAGGTGTTCCAGAATGTAATACAAGAGCTGATCGCAGGAATCCCCGGTGCGCTTAACGTCAGTGACGACATCATGGTACACGCCACGACTGTAGCGGAACACAACGAGAGGCTGGTGCAGGTGCTACGACGCATACGAGACGCAGGCCTCACACTACATCGGGAGAAGTGCGAATTCCTGTGCCGGAAAATCCAGTTCTTCGGCTACATCTTCTCAGCTGATGGTGTCAACCCCGATCCGGACAAGGTCAAGGACATCAAGGAGGCAGCCGCTCCTGCAAATGTCACAGAGGTGAGAAGTTTTCTAGGAATGGTGAATTACTGTGGCAGGTTCATCAAGGATCTAGCGAACCTCACGGCGCCACTGAGAGAACTCACAAAAGAGTCAACCCCCTGGACATGGAACAGTGACCAGAGTAGAGCATTTGAGGAAGTCAAGCACGCACTCTCTGAAGCCACGACGCTGGCCTTCTTCGACCCTGCCAAGCTGACACAGATTGCTGTGGATGCCGGTCCAGTCGGGCTGGGCGCAGTCTTGCTGCAACGGAAGACAAACGCCAAGGAGTGGGCCCCGGTAGCCTTCGCCAGCCGGTCACTCACTGAGACGGAGCAGAGATACTCCCAAATTGAAAAGGAGGCGATCGCCATTCATTGGGGGTGTCGTCACTTCCACCTGTATGTCTACGGCAAACCCTTTGTTGTGACCACCGACCATAAGCCACTGGTATCCCTGTTTGCGGGCACCTCCACGAAGCCGCCACCAAGGATAGAAAAGTGGATGTTGCAACTGCAGGACTACAACTGCAAGATTGAGTACCAGCCGGGTGCGCGAAACCCGGCGGACTACTTATCTCGCCACCCTCGCACAGCAACTCCAAAAGAGATAAAGGAGGCGGCAGAAACAGAAGAATACGTCCGGTGTGTCACGGCGCGGTCATGCCCCCGGCCAGTATCCATGGCTAGCCTGTCCCAGGCCACCAGTGAAGATGAGTGCTTACAAAGAGCAAGAGTAGCAGTCCGAGACAACAGCTGGATCCGCGCTCGCGAGGAGTGGAAGAGCCTGACGCCTCAGGCGAAGCAGATAATGGAGAGCCTGTACCATGTGAGGACAGAACTGACGGAAGACGAGACTGGATGCCTGCTGAGAGGCCACCGGCTGGTCATACCGATGTCCCTCACCCAGAGAGTGGTGGATCTAGCCCATGTCGGTCACCAGGGCATGGTCAAGACTAAGTCCCGGCTCCGAACCAAGGTATGGTTCCCTCTCATGGACGAAATTGTGGAGGCCACCGTTCGAGAGTGCCAGGCGTGTCAGTTAACCGGTGACGTGCCCCGACCAGCCCCGGTGGTGATGGAGCCTCGCCCGAGGAGGCCGTGGTCAAAGATCAGCGTCGATTTTGGCAGCCTGCCAGACGGGCGGCACACTTTGGTGGCCATAGATGATCATTCCAAGTATCCGGAGGTTGAGATACTGACTGTTCTGAGCGCTCAGGAAGTAATCCCGAAGCTCGAGAAAATCATGGCAACCCATGGTATTGTCAAGGAGATCAGGACTGATAATGGATCACCGTTTCAGAGCCAAGACTTCGCGGTGTACCTACAGACTCTCGGGATCCACCACCGGCGAATCACTCCCCGATGGCCTCAAGCGAACGGTGAAGCGGAGCGCTTCATGAGGACCCTCAACAAAGTGATACGGATTGCCCACGAAAAGAGCCAGTCAGTGGAACTTGCCATTTTCACATTCCTCCGCAGCTATCGCCAAACGCCCCACTCAATCACGGGAGTGGCACCCGCGCACTTGCTGATGGGGCGGGTTGTCACCGATTCAATACCGCATCACCCAGAATGGAAGCCTGAAACTCCCAATGACAGTGCCATTGACGCGCATCGACGGGGAGCGTTTGCTCAAGTAGACGCCCGCCGGAGGGCTGTGTCCTCACCAATAGCCCCAGGTGACACGGTGCTGATCCGCAATCGGGTGCCAGGAGGCAAGTTTCGTTTGAACTTTGAACCTCAGCCCTGGATGGTGGAGAAAGTTCGAGGCACATGCGTGACGGCACGGAAAGGTACTGAAAGGATAACGAGGAATGTTTCATTCTTTAAGAAAGTTCCCGTGCCTTCCGGAGTGGGTGAACGACGCCAGGACAGGGTTACAAGGGACATGCCACGAGAGGAGAGGCTCTTAGGATCCGAGGGCCAGGTGTGCGAGGGAGCAGAGTCCACAGGTCAAGGACATGACGCAACGCAGCACCTGCCAGAGACCTTGCCGCCTGAAGCCGGTGGCGTGCCCGAGGCCGGGGAGAACGGCGCAGAGGGTGACACCGGGGGTGAAGGTCAGGAGGTTGCCATGGACCGTGGCGGCGTGCGCTATGACCTGAGGCCGAACCCCGCGCCCTCCTGCCGGTTTCGAGACTACGTCAAGTAAGACTGTTCAAGTTTTGTTGTTGGGACTTGCTGTCCATACCTGAGGGTGTAATCATGAATCTGGGGTTTATACTGTGTTGTTGTTTTGTGTGTTGGGGAGGAATGTAGTGTCGCGATATTCATCCCTGACGTGACACGCGATGGTGTGCACGTCAGGGCACGCTAGTTTGGACGTTCACCAATAAATACGACGTCACGCAGGCACGTAGGCAGAAACGCCACGGCTGCGGAGACGGCGACCACGTAACACAAGTGTCCCGTGTAGTTCTTTGGGCCCCACGTGTTAGGCCTATTCGGGGGAGCCCCTTAGCACAACCCCCGCGACACCACAGTACATAAACAATGGGCACCCTATCAGCAAAGCCCTTACATCATCATCCTTCTCAATGAAAAAAAAGTTCAAAATTGTGGAAAAATACGTGAATATCGTCAGAAATAGTTTCGAATTTCTGTGGGAAAAGGGGCAAAATCGCAGAGGGGCTAAAAATATACATAAATGACAGTGGAAACTCGTGTTACTCTAACTCTATCTAATGCTTCGAATGGCTTGCTTGAGCGCACAAGCCTTATCTCAATAACCAATAATAACCTATAACACTGGACTAACCACTAACCTTAGCTTATAGAGCATCATGCTGCCCAGTATACAGCGCTTCGACATCTTACAGCAATACTAACCGCTATATAATTACAATACACTACTATTTTGATTGACTGAACCTCTTTAAAGCGCTCACTACCACGAGGGGTCTCTTTGCGCAGGACTAATAAGCGCAGTTCTCAAACAGACTGAATTTCTGCTTTTTCTCTACGTCAGTAATTAAGTTAGTCTCTGTCATTTGGGAGGCAATTACAGAAACGAGGCGCTTGAACTTAAAAGGAACTACCACTACCTGTGGATCTTGTGGCTTCTAGTGCACGTTGGTTTTTACTTCAGGGAACTCCTAACGGGTACATACAACTTGAGTTTGTCCAAGAGGTACACCGGGGCCAAGTGGTGAAGGCATCTGAAGATCTTTTCATTTTTGCATTTCTAATTTCTATTCATCATTCACAAGTGATTAAAAGCAAAGTAACAAAAATATGTAGGGTTTCTGTTCCCCTTGCACTTTCCTTTAGCCTCCCCCTCCTGTGGCTTGTTTGTCTGGTTAGCATGCACATTCAGCTTTAAGGATATGAGTTTTTAGATGGCAGAGTCACAGTGACTCATTTTCTTATATATGTTTTTCGTTTTAGACATACCCTTGCATAACTGATTAAGTTTACTCTCACATCCTATGTTTCCTCATGAATGTTAACAGTAGGCTCGGAAAATATGGAATTGTGTTAATAATTTGACTTGGCCTAATGGTTGGCTCTGTTGTGAAAGGCAGGTTTTATGTAATACTTCCGGTGCCTGACTTCCACCGTTGGGAGCTGGGAACTGCGGACGGCTGCGCTGCCGTGAGGTGTGCCGTGAGGAGTGCGGCAGGGAAGGCGATCCGGGTGCCCTTGAGCAGGGAGGGTCGGTTAAAGGACCAGCTAAAGGACCTAAGGACCCAAGGACCAAGTGAGAGAGTAGTGAGAGCGGGACCCGTGACTGGGCTCTTGACGCGAAGGGCAGCGGTCACGCCTTTGAGGCTGCTGATCCTCGGGACTCCGCTTGCTGCCGGGGGGGGGGGGGTTTGGTGCTGATGACAGGTGTGCGAGGACCGTGTACGACACATGAAATTAATTGCAACCTCTTTCAACTGCCCAAATCGCCTAAAAAATCGCCGCTGAGGTCCCGGAGAACGGACCGGTTGACGGTGGAGTCGCGGTGAGCACCAGCGCTGCTCCCTGGCCCGAGAGTGCTTGCTGACGGATCCGGAGTGGAGAAGCCCTGCCTCTGGAGTCCGGGTGAGTCTGCTATACTACCTTGCAGTCCCTGCTTGCCATTAGTGTTCTTCTGCCATTTCCGCATTTCCAATGGGGAGAGGGGAATCCTGATAAATCTCCCCTGAGGCTGCTGTCGGCCTCGATGTTAGCGTTCAACTGCTGATTGATAGCATTGCCACGAGTTACCCCTCGCCATTTTATTAGATTCCTGGACCCGGACCCGGACCCTGACCTGACATGTGAGACACCTGGGGTGATTGTATTGCGCCCCCCCTGACCTGGAGGGCTCTACAGATTTTCTCAACTTCCACAGACGTCGACCTTGAGGCGAAGCAGGCCAAGACAGCTTGGGAAGGAATTAAAGGGACCCGGCTCTGCCAACAACCCCAGCGAGAAGAGCTCTGGGATAAAAACCACATCAGGCCACATTGTCAAAGTATGTCAAAAACACAGTGGTTCTGTCGGGTAAAACCATATCTTACTAAATACACAGCAAAATTCTAAGTGAGTCAAAGGTGACACAAGGAACAAAAACCAAATTTTCTAATATTTCAGTTTTTATATAAATTCATTCATTTATACGTTTTACCTCCAACGATTATTTGCAAAGGCCATCACAATACAAAATCATAACAATAGTGACAAAAGTGAATCTTAGTGCTCAGTGAATAGAGTGCAAGACAAATACAGTGTAATTTAAAAGTTCTCAGTTATTATTGGCCAGCGAACAAAAGATTTAAAGTAGTCTTGCAAACTAAGACAATTCAGTAGTTTAAGCAGACTCTAATTGCTGGTCCGGGGAATATTGTCGACGTTTCAACCCTGTTAAATGCACTACTAGCAAGTCGGTGCGGGTCTTCATCAGGACAAAAGCAACGTGATGATGGGCTATAGTATAGGTGGGGTTTTCAATCCTTTCCGCAGTTAGTGATTAATTATTAGCATCGAGTGTATCTCGATATTGGGCGTCGTGATTATTACTCAGTCACGAAGATGTCTCTATGTCTACTAATTCTCAGGAAAAGAAGGGTCCAGGGCGATCCAATCTCTTAAGGCTCGGTTGAGGCGATATAACGTCACTCAAACTGCTGTTATACTCGATCTTAGTCCGAGTATCACAAAGAACGGCATGCGAAAGTCCCAGCTCGTCCGCGTCTATCTAGACGGTTCCTGGTAGCGAGCATCGCGGGGACTGTGAGTTCCAGCATTCTTAGCGCCATCACAGTTGCCTTAGTCGCAGTATCATCATAGCCACCTAAAAATATGGGGAGGCGAAAGGTTCAGATGGGGACTGCTGGGTTAAATCAGCGGTTAATTCATCCTCAATTGTTACTACAATGGACTCCTTTTTGCAGAGAGCAGCTGCTGTTATCGACAAAGAGATTGAACTTGTGAATAGGCGCCTTTCCAAGTCACCCTGTAATTGTTTGCACCCACCTATACTTAGATCTAGTTTGCCCCCGGTTGAACCTCTGTCTGTCTGTTCCGATAGCTGCCAGGGGTCACCTTCAGTTTCCTTTGTCATTGAAGGGTTACCGTCTGTAAATGAAGCTCCCTTTCCAGTGCCTTCTCCAACTCCACATAGATCTCTTTCCCCAGTAGTTATAATTGAAAATAGAGGAAGTACTATTCCACCTCAAGGGAAGGACAGCACCAGCATATTGACTCCTATTATCACTCATTAGCTCTTCCAGCCCAGCCAATCTGCCGCCCAGAGGGGGTTTAATATCCAGGGGAGCATAAAACGGAAACTCCAAACCACTGGGGGTAAAGCAAAAAGATTAAAACTGACCCCGGCCATTAAGCCTTCTATCAAATCCTTGGTGCCTAAAACGGTAGCCACAAACCTAGACATGACGGTTACCAAGGCTTTTGAAGACATAATGATTACCTTGTTGGATACCAAATTGAGCCCTATTCTGGAGAGGTTAACAGCAATTGAGAAAAGTCTTGCAGGGGGGCCAAAACTGATATCCGTATAAACCACGGGGCTACAAGCAAGATTTTTGAACCAGAATTAGCAGTTAAACTTGGCCCAGGCATATCTAAAAATCCTACCAAATCACATGAAGACCAGCAGCTTGCACAGCGACATGCGGCGCTGTCAACTCAAGGGGAGATAGATTGCCAAAGGGGTGGTCAGACTCTTAGCAGGCCACGGGCAGTCCCTCCGCACAGGTGGGACCCTCACACCATTGTAGGCCAGCTGGATGGCCCTGTGGCGCTGCCAGGGGAGGTTTGTCACCGCCCCACCACTATTCATCTTCCCCCAGAATCCACACCTTATGTAGTGGTCTTGGAGAACGTCCCGCCTCTTCGCCCAGGTATAAACGAGGATTATAATAAGTTAAAAAACAAGGTACTCCACTGGTTAACAACTAATACCCTTGCGGGTCCTGGTGTAGAACGTAGTATCATTATGGTACGTCGAGTGGAATGGATAGGCAGTTCTAGAAAGCTGGGAGGGGGTGACTGTGTTATAGTTAACTTCAACAGGGCCTCTGTAGCCAAAAGAATCCTGTCAGGTGATATTCGTGTTGGTCAGTCATTTCCTGGGTCCACAATACAGGCACTTCCATTGGGTTTCTTCTACAGAGCTGAATCTCATGGGTATAAAATGGGAAATGAGAATAGGGAACTCTCACAAGCCAGACGGCCTTATAAAAACCCTGTAGGCATCAACCGAGGGTTCCCACAACCATTGCACAGTACACGTCATCCATGGGGGCCTCACTTTGCTCCTGTCGTGCTTCCTACCCTAGCATTAGCCAACAGATTTTCTATGCTATCGGGGATGGAGGAATGCGATTGACTGGATATTTCTGACGAGACGTAGCAGAGTCAATGCACCAACAGAGGGCCCACTCAATCCCGGCGACAGAGACAGTGCAAGTGATTCCCCTTTCACCACCACAAATAGAGGTGACACCTCATGATGCGCACAGTAATGTTCTATCATGGAACATAGCAGGCCTGGCAGACAAGTTCCAGGATCCTTTATGGCTACAGTTTGTTAGGCAATTTTTAGTAATTTGCCTTCAAGAGACCTGGTTAGTGGACTGTAACTTGTTTCTGGAGGGTTTTAAAGCTTATTTTGTTCCTGCTTCCCCGTCACCCAGTGGTAGAGCCAAAGGAGGTTTGGTTATTTATATCTCCCTGGCCGTCGATTGCCAGGTACAAATTTGTCCTCGTTTTAACCAGGGCCTTCAGGCCATCATACTTAAGAAGGGAAACAATACAATGACCCTGATCAATTTTTATAAATCACCGAACAGTAAAAAGGGGGAAGGTAACATCATACAGCTAAGTCACTATCTAAGGAAGTTATGTGATCTCAGCTTACACCCCTTGATGGTGCTGGGAGATTTCAATACTCATCCCTGTGGCGACCCAAGGATCACAAATATGTCCGGCATGGGATGCCACAGAATGAGGGGGTTTCATTTTGACCATTCAAAACAGGGGGATGATTTAAACAATCTAGTCAATGAATTTGACTTACTGACACTAATGTCCCTCTCTGCCCCAAACTGTAAAACCCTGACTCCTACCTTCAAAGGGAGAGGTACTGGATCTTTTATAGACCATATTTTAATTTCTTCTTCCTCTCAGTCCCTTTTTCAGAGGTTTACCATCAAGGACAGTGGTTATAGTGATCACAATCCCCTATGTGTATACCTCTGTGGTGTATTTCTATCCAGCAAATCTAGGGGAAAAGGGTACTGGGAATCATGAGACCTATAGGCGGTGGGCGCCGCCATATATGGTCCCAGATTGACCCAGATGCTTTCCACAGGAAGGTGAGAAACTCATGTGTAGCTGAACTTGCTCTTTGTGTCCAACCGGAGAGTCTACCAAGGGATGTTCTTTGTGCTTTCAGAGCTATTTCAGGCAAAGCAGGGGAACTTTTGAGGGCTCCAGCTTGTAAGGTATCCAATTCAAACCCAAGATGGTTCGATTCCTCTTGCTCCCAGGCAGCACGTAAGTTAAAGGAGGCCCTGAAAGTTGTTCCAAGAAACCCCCATACGGGCATGTCGTACAGGATACAAGCAGGCTCTAGCTACCCGTAAGAGAGCTCTGAAGGAGGAGGCATGGAGGGAGTTGCTACAGTCTAGCACATTAAGGAATGGCACACAGTTTTGGGGCATTGTCAACAGACCCCTGTTTTCCGAAGACACAGGCAACATCTTAGATTCCCACATCACGGAAGAGGAATGGGTGGCCCACTTTTCATCCATGTTTAAGGGTTTCATGGGTTACCACGACGAGTTACCCTGGGCAACAAACACTGACTATCTTTTTTTCGAGTTAACAGAGGTAGAGGCAGGAATTGCGGGCCTAACCAGTAACAAAGCTCCTGGACCGGACGGAATTCCGCCGGACCCTTAGAAATCGGATCCATCTTTCTGGGCCCCGATCCTGGCGGCTGTATTGAATGCAGCGGCCAGGAATGGTAGCCCCGAATCCTGGGCCATCTCTACCATCGTGCCAGTGTTTAAAAAGGGGGGATCGAAACAGTACGCACTGCTACCGACCTATCTCTCTCATTGACTCTGTAGTTAAGGTGGTGGGAGGGGTACTATTGCAAAGACTATCTTTATGGGCAGAGGAGCATAATATCCTTGCCGACACCCAATATGGGTTTCGTGCGGGGAGGTCGACGGTGGCCTAATGTTTAAACCTTTACCTGATCCTTGGCAAGTACACGTTGGCCCGCCCAGGTACAATCTACATGGCCTTCATGGACCTATCTGCCGCGTTTGACTGTGTAAACCGGGTCAAATTGTGGCAGTCCATGAGGGCCATGGGGGTGGAGGCCTCTATTGTGGACTTTTTAACGGATCTGCATAGGGATACCAAGGCAAATATTAGATATGCACAGGATCTCCGGGTTTCCAAGGAATTCAATAATGAAAGAGGGGTGAGGCAGGGCTGTATTCTTGCCCCCTTCCTGTTTAACCTATACATCAATGATCTTGAAGGAGCCCTGGTAGCCACGGGGGCGGATTTCCTGCGTGTAGGTCACCGGGGTCTTTCCGTCCTCCTATATGCGGATGACGCCGTCCTGATAGCGAGAACTGCTAGAGGACTCCAATCTTTACTAGACGCTTTCTTGAAGTTTATGGGGTCCTGTGACTTAGCGATTAATAATGTAAAATCCTATGTCTTGCAGGTAGGGGCTCGTTCCACGAAAAAGTATTCTTTTTCCGTAGGTTCTACGAAGGTCCCCACAACATCAGTTTTTTCATACCTGGGGGTCCTGTTGGATGATCGCTTGAAGTGGGGGCCCCTTATTCTAAGGAAAAAGGGGGAGCTTATCCGAATAACTGCTGCCATTTTCAACTTTGCTGCTAAGATGGGGAAGCGCCCAATTGCAGCCTTGCTGAAAATCTATCAGGCTAAGGGAGTGTCAACTGCATGTTACGGTAGTGAAGTCTGGGGGTATACCACAGCTGATGCGCTGCAGGTGAAAGAGAATAACTTTTTAAAGCGCCTACTGGGAATGCCAACCTGTTTATCTAACCTAATAGCTCATGAAGAACTGGGGGCCCCATTTTTAGGTGATACTATTGCCTTGCGTCCCCTAGTGTTCTGGCTTAAGTGCTGGCCAAACAAGGAGCTAAAGCTCACCCAGCAGATCCTAACAGACTGTATGACCCTGGAACAAATGTCCAGAATTCCATGGTTGCAGTATGTTAGAGGTCGCTTTACGGAGTTGGGGCGCCCGGAACTTTTCTCAAAACCGTCAACTATAACAAAAAAGGATGTGGAACTGGTTAAAAAAGCATTTATTTGCACCAGGAAGCTAGAAAGAGATGAACAGGAATTATGTAAACCAAGTGTCCGTAAATTTCTGACCCTAAAAACCCATCCATTGGCTGAGCCATACCTTTTGGGAACATTGACCACCTATGAGCGTTTTTTACTGTCCAGGTTTCGTCTCGATTTTTTCGATCTTTTAATTGCCGTTCCGAAAGGGTGTAGCAGAGGACAGGTGTTAGCACCCTGTGGTTGCAACAACCTGTCTCCACAGGACCTGCTACACTTTATGTTCCTCTGTAAATTCTATGAAGTACCTCGGAGACATTTTTTACTCCCCCTCTTAAAGAGGCTTAATTTTAACCAGGTTCGCCCAGCACTTTTGTATTTACAGCTGTTGAAACCAGACTGTATAATCTTTATTGTAGGCTATCTGAAATCTTTGGTGAGAACCAGGGCCTGCCTGGAATATTAGATATTTCAGGGGGAGGAGGTACTCATAGTTTTAATGTATATCTCTTATGTGTTCTCTATTTTTAGCACAGAAACGTACTTATTGTACCTGCCATATTTTATTTGTAATCTTTTATGGCTATGGACTGTAAATTATTTTAATGTACTGTTTTTATGGGATGTGTATATACATTGTGACTTTTATGGTTTTCACATTGTAAAACCGAATAAAGTTTTATGAAATGAAATGTAATACTTAAAGCTTTAGCACCTTTTAAGTTTGTAAGGCTTTTCTAAATGAGCCACACCCAGCTAAAATTATTATTATTGTGACTTACTAATTGATATTTCTGATTTCTTTTTGCTTTAATAAAATGATTACAATTTGTCAAAGTTAGAAAAAGTAAAAAAAAAAAAATATTTCCACAAGGGGTTTATTGTTGACTTGATAGAACTGAAAATTGAATCATATTAACTGCAAAAAAATCTGGAAGGGGTGGCCTCAACTCAACCACAACCCCAAAAATATTGACAGAAAGAAACCAGTTACCATAAGAAAACCAGAAAAATGTTATGCACCTGAGGATATACAGGAACAATGATGGAAATAGGTAAGCTGACACCGGGCCATAACTTGAGAGCTGGTAACCATTGTTGTGGGAATATATATTCGAGAAATTAGATATAAAGATGCTTTGAGAATGCAGGGTGAAAGGAAAGATTCATGTCCCCACAAGCATGGCTCATTAACTAAATGTTGTAATCCAAACTAATTGTGGTGGTAAGGTGGGAAGCGCGATGAAAAAGAGCAACTTGAAACTAATGGCTCCTTGTGGGAAGTCATTCCAGGGGACAAAATTGGGCAATGGGGAGTTAAACAGCACAGATTCAGCCACTGCATAGAAAGTCATCAGTCCTTCACAAAAAGAAAACAATACTGGCCAACATAACAGATTTTTAAGGACGCTTCTTCTCAAATAAAAAGTATAATTTATTTCACTTCCACCTATTATAAACATACTCTGTGAGCTGCAGCATCAATGCGTTAACCAAGCGCCACACGAAAATATGGGTGAAGATGGATTTAAATACTTTTTAAGGGCACAGTATGAGAATGAACCTTACCATCTCTATCTTATGGTACCACTGCTTTTAAGTCTACCTTTTCTATCTTATGGTACCACTGCTTTTAATCCTACCTTCTCCATCTTGTGGTACCACTGCTTTTATTCCTACCATCTTCATTTTATGGTACCACTGCTTTTATTCCTACCTTCTCTATCTTAAGGTACCACTGCTTTTAATCCTACTTCTCCATTTTATGGTACCACTGCTTTTAATTCAACCTTCTTCATTTTATGGTACCACGGCTTTTAAGTCTACCTTTTCTATCTTATGGTACCACTGCTTTTATTCCTACCTTCTCTATCTTATGGTACCACTGCTTTTAATCCTACCTTCTCCATTTTATGGTACCACTGCTTTTAATCCTGTCTTCTCTATTTTATGGTACCACTGCTTTTAATCCTACCTTCTCCATTTTATGGTACCACTGCTTTTAATCCTACCTTCTCTGTTTTATGGTATCACTGCTTGTAATCCTACCTTCTTCATTTTATGGTACCAGTGCTTTTATTCCTACATTCTCTATTTTATGGTACCAATGCTTGTAATCTTACTTCTCCATGTTACGGTACCACTGCTTTTAATCCTACTTCTCCATTTTAGGGTACCACTACTTTTAATCCTACCTTCTTCATTTTATGGTGCCACTGCTTTTATTCCTACCTTCTCCATTTTATGGTACCACTGATTTTAATCCTACCTTCTCCATTTTATGGTACCACTGCTTTTAATCCTACCTTCTTCATTTTATGGTACTACTGCTTTTATTCCTACCTTCTCTATTATGGTACCACTGCTTTAAATCCTACTTCTCCATTTTATGGTACCATTGCTTTTAATCCTACTTTCTTCATTTTATGGTACCAATGTTTTTATTCGTAACTTCTCTATCCTACGATACCACTGCTTTTAATCCTATCTTCTTCATTTTATGGTACCACTGCTTTTATTACTACCTTCTCTATCCTAAGGTACCACTGCTTTTAATCCTATCTTCTTCATCTTATGGTACCACTGCTTTTAATCATACTTCTACATTTTATAGTACCACTGCTTTTAATCCTACGTTCTTCATTTTATGGCACCACTGCTTATATTCCAACCTTCTCTATCCTATGGTACCACTGCTTTTAATCCTATCTTCTTCATCTTATGGTACCACTGCTTTTATTCCTACCTTCTTCATCTTATGGTACCAGTGCTTTTATTCCTGCCTTCACCATTTTATGGTACCACTGCTTTAATCCTACTTCTCCATCATATGGTACCACTGCTTTCAATCCTACTTTCTTGATTTTATGGTACCACTGCTTTTATTCCTACTTCTCCATCTTATGGTACAACTGCTTTTAATCCTATCTTTTTCATTTTATGGTACCACTGCTTTTATTCCTACCTTCTCTATCTTATGGTGCCACTGCTTTTAGTCCTAACTTCTCTATCTTATGGTACCACTGCTTTTATTCCTAACTTCTCCATCTTATGGTACCAGTGCTTTGAATCCTACCTTCTCCATCTTATGGTACTAGTGCTTTTATTCCTACCTTCTCCATTTTATGGAACCAGTGCTTTTATTCCTACCTTCTCCATCTTATGGTACCACTGCTTTTTTCAGCCTATCTACTGTTCGCATCAGGTAGAAGCTAATTATGAGCTCCACAAGTGCTGGACCCATGTGCTCAGGGGTTAGGTGTATATCTGGAGGTACTAAGAAAAGAAAGGACGATGCAATCATGTGCTAGTTCAATATCTCGTGGTTGAATAGAACTGGGACAATGCAGTGATGACACCAGAGGCATGTAGGTTTCAGATAAAAAAGATTGTAAGGTCACCTAACTATACAGGATCTTTAGAGATGAAGCACTTACATGACTGGACCTAAGAAATTGGCAAAAGGTAAGCTGCAAGTTTCAAACAAATCTTAGAATGGAAGAATGGTTGGAGGAAATGGGTAAGTTGACGACTACAGAACAAGTGACTTTTCGAGTGATGGGAATAATTACATTCCAAAACATCTGGGATAGTGACACTGACATATGACTAATTTCCTCCCCTACCCCCGAAGGGTGGGAGTGGTCTCAGGTAGGGGAGGGCAGCTAGAGGGAAAGCGGAATTATGCTGAGAAGGAATATTAACTTGAGTCATCTTATAAATATGTTGTCTGATGATCGGAATGTTGAAAAAAGCAAAACAGATGCCAAAACATATATATGCTGCCATAGAGGTCAATAATAACATACTGGCTATATGTGTTTTGATGTAGGGCAGGTTAGAGAGGTAGTTTGCATTGGTGATGCATGGTAAAGTTTTCCTACTAAGCACAAATTCAACATTAGCAAAGCAACTCTGTCAGGCCCACTTCCAGAGTGCTGCCCAGTTGGTCAAACATCCTGTAGTGGGAAATCAGTGTCTGCCTGCAGCAACATCATTGCAAAAGTACAGAGAGGTAGGCAGCAGTGTTGCTGGGATTGAACAGGGGTGCAGCAGCTCAAGATAGGTTGTGTGATGTGGAGGTAATCCCAGGTTCATCATAGGGCAGTGAGGGGTTGGGGGCGGGACTGAACTGGTAGGTTGCTTCCTTAATTAAATATAGTACGAGTCCCTTTTGCAGCTTTATAAACAGGTGTAACTGGAGTCTAGGGGTACCTTTGGGCTGATTAATGTGTCGCCAATATGTCAAGACAGCTACACTGTTTGGGGTGACAGATTCCATATAATACATTTAAGGCAAATGCACTTCAGGAAACCCATGCTTTATCTACAGGATTGGTAGACCTCACAAAAGGCAATATAGAATACAGGATGCTGGAGAATTCGAGACTAGCTTTAAATGTGATTATTATGACGAGTAGACCAGTAGTCGAAGTGCATGAAAAAAGTATGGGAACTGTGATGCTGAGCACAATGGGGGCGGGGTTATTGACTGTGGGGGTGTGGTCAACGGCACAAGTAAGTAACTTTTTTCAGTCTTTTAGTTTCATGTAACTACATATAAAATAACGCAGAGCTTAAATTAAAATTAAAAGCAATTTATGTTACAGTGGGAAATTCATTATCGCACATTATGAAGCCTCTATTAGATAATGCACTGCACCAGAGAGCCACAGAATTGAATCCTGGTTGGTGTAGTTAAGAATACTGACTTGTGTATGGTTAGTGCTACAAGGTTCCAGTCTCAGACAGAAAGCACTGAGAACATGCAAGTTGTTATTTTAGTCTTGTATTACACGCAGTATAGGATGCGCTGCTATAAAATGCTTCCAAAAACATAGATTTTATTCACACCCAGCATGTACATAATGTAAAAATTGTTTTATAACTTTTTTTTTAAAAGCACACACTTCACAGCTTAGCTGGTAGCTCTCTTACAATACCCCTCAAAAACAATACATTTGTGTCACCAGGAAACTTCAAGAGATTCCATCAATTAAAGCCAATACCGACTTCCATTTGCAGACTGACCAGTCTTTCAGGGAAGCAGAAACCTTGGCAAGACGGCTTTTTCAGCTGTCTGCCTCTCCTTTGTTTTACAGCACAGGAGACTCTCTGTCTTACATTTCAGCTGAAGTATTTCAACTGTCGGAATTAACCATCCCGGGACAGTTATATTTTCAAAAACACAAGGGGAAATGTTTTTTTTAATTTAAAAAGTTGGGGCACATCGTGCCCCTCAGATCCCCTCCACTTTGACCACTGGGATAGATAATCAAAGATCTGGTCTGTAAAATGCTTGAATTAATCCCAGCCTTTGGTACTTGGGCCGCATTCCAGTCCATTCCATTTGGAAAGTTGCCTGGCAGTTTGGTGTGGATCCTGATTGAATAAACTGTGGAAGACTAAAACTTATTTTTTTAATTAAGGGATTATTTGGTTAGGGCAAGCTCTGGGACTAAAGTGAAAAGCAATGTGTGACTTCTAGTCTACTAGTTCCAACAACTCCCTGACGACAAAAAGGTAAATTTCACTTTTGACAATGTACGATTTGTATTGCATGTGTGATGCATTGACATTAGCGTTTCTTCTGTGTTGTTATAGAAGACAGCAAACTAAAAGTATATCTGACAGCTAAGCGGCAGAACAGTTCCTTGTTGGCTGGAGAGTTAGTTGACAGAGGGTATTTCTTGGGAGTTGTTGGGTGATCGATCGACTTCCTTCTGCTTGTGGCCTGTGACAATAGCTACATATTTTCCATTTAAAACATGACTTGCCACACTGAGAAAATGTGACAGGTTACCTACCAAAAGAACAAGTTACTTACATTCGGTAACGTTTTTTTAGGTAAAGGCTTTATCTAACTGCAGATTTCTCACCTTAGAATTTTCCCCAGGAATCAGACTGCATCCACAAAATCTTTGATAGTATTTATGTACGCCGGCAGGTGGTGTTGAGCAGATCCACGTTGACGTTGTCTAGTGAATTGCATGGTGCCCATATAAGAGCAACCACAGCGCCCCGACAACTTCTTTCTTGAACATTTCAATGCCAAAAATGCAGCAATACCTCCTCGGAGGTGGGTCTGCAAACTGGCTTTAGCTAGAAAGTCCTGAAGGACCAAATGGGCAAAGTGCCTGTCTCGACAGACCGGATTTTTCAGGCAGTAGTGTTTCATGGACGTGGGGGGCAACGCCCATGAAGCAGACTGACATATGTCCAGAACAGGCATTTCATGCTCTCGTGCAGTAGTGGCTGCTTTGGCCCTGGTGGAATGAGCCCCCTTCAGGGGGCAGATTCTTAGCCAGTGCGTAACAGATTTTTATGCAGAGCACAATCCAATGGGAGATGGTCTGTTTCTGCACTGATTTGCCTTGTTTTCCCTCCAGTAATCCCAAGGGAGAGCTGATCGTCTACCTGGCGTTATTAGGTATGATATACATATAGGGATAGATGTTAAGGAGGGCTCTTTACGGGTCCAGACAATGAAGCCTCTCCTCCTTCTTGAAGGGATAACATTGAGAAATAAAATGCAGGCAGTGTGATGTTCTGACCAACATGGAATGGGGCCCGGGGACAAAGAACCAGTCTGTCTGGATAGAAGCTAGTGTAATCAAGGTTAACAGAAAGAGCTTGAAGTTTTCTTACCCTCCTGGCCGACATAATCATCAGTAAAAAGGCTGTATTAAGCATCAGAAGCCTCAAAGGATAGATGTGCATTGCTTAAAAAAAAAGAACACATAAGAAACGTTAAGACCAAATTAAGGTTTCACTGGGGCATAATAAAAGGGATAGGTGGGAACAGATCTGTGAACCCTTTAAGAAAACGTGCGGGTGTCTGAGATAAAGAGGGATGATCCAGCAACTGTAAGAAAGCGAGATAACAGACAGGTAACCTTTAACAATGCCCAGGGACAAGGCCTTGCCGGGTTAAGGATAACACAAACAACAGCACTTCTGGTAGGGAGGCAGCAAGTGGGTCAACTTGTGAGCAGCACCAAGCTACACATTTGTCCCAACACTAGGCGGACACTGTTTTTGATGAGGGATGCCTGGCTGCCAGAATAACAACACATATTTCAGGAGTAAGATTAAAGACATTCAGCTGTCACTGCTCAATGTCCAGGCATAAAGTTGGAGAGCATGCAGGTTCTGGGGAAAACCCCAGCCATGGTGCTGCCACAGGAGATCGTCCCGAAGGGGCAGCCTGATTGAAGGACAAATGCTCAGGAGTTCTGGATACTAAACTCTGTGTCCAGTTCAGAGCAACCAGGATGACTAGGCTCCAGTCGATCTTGATCTTCTTGAGAAATCACAGCAGTAGTGGTATCAGTGGAAAGGCGTGCATGCCGAGGGGGAGGGGGGAGAGGGAGGAGGGGTTAGTTGGGGTGGAGGGGGTGGGGGGACGGGTGAGTTCCAGGCTGCAGCAGTTGATCGGAGGGATACCTATTAATAGATTTCATTAACTCCGACTGCCAGACGGCGAAAGAGGCGCAGGGGATTCCCCCCAATTTGATTACATTTCCCTGTGGTAGGCGGGAGTGCCTTTCTTTGTTGCTTGCAGTTGATTGGTGCTGCCTTGTGGTGCTGTAATATCCTATTCAACACTAAGTTTGTACTTAATCTGTCTATATGCAGCTTTCTTTGAGTATGTGTATGTGCCTATGTCCTTGGCTAACTCAATAAAATGTGTTTTAAAAAAGAAAAAAAATCAGTGGAAAGGCGTACAGGAGTGCCAAATTCCAGTCTAAGCGAAATGTGTTCCCTCATGACAGCCACTTTAGAAACTCCACTGCAGAAAACTGCTGACAATGCGCATTCTTGGCAGTGGCGAACAGATCGAGCACAGGTTCTCCTCATTCTTGGAAGAAACATTGTGCCACCTCCTGATGCACATGCCATTCGTTGTCCGCAAGGCATCAAAGGATGAGTTTGTCTGCTTTGGCATTCCGAGATCCCGTCAGGTGTTGTACAACCAGGAAGAGGCCCTGACGTTCCAAGCCATGTCCAAAGGTGCAGGGCCTCACTTCACTCCACCCTGTTTGTTGCAATATGACATAACAGCAGTGTTGGTCGTGAATACCTTCTCCAGATGGATGGGCGGAAGGCTTTCAATGCCAAGGGGATGGCCCACAGCTTCAGCAGGTTGATATGGAGCGGAGATTATACTGGATACTCAAGTCCTCTGATCTCCACCTCTTCCAGGTGGCTGCTCCAACCCAGAAGTGATGCATCAGTCACCACTGCAGCTCCAGGTGGGGAATGTAGAGGGGTCTTCTGCTGACCGATTCATCAACCACCACTGCAGATCTTTTGCAGTCTCCCTTAAGATCTGGACCAGGTCGGAGACATTCTCCTGGTGCTCTGTCGACTGGGACTTCAGGTCTTGTGTGCCATCTATAAAAATTCACCAGCTGGTTGCAGGAGGCCATCAGGCCAAGAAACAGCGCCAAGAGACTGTATAGTGTACGCCGCGCTTTATAAATGTCTTTCACATCACACATCACAACCTGGGTCAGTCTCACTGAGATCAAACACTGAGGCTGAAACATCAGGATCCTAGCCCAAATGTCCCAGAATCTTTGTTCCTGTGGGTAAGCACGGAACTGCATTGTGTCCACAATGGTTCTGATGAAAGGGAGCGTTTAGGAGTCAGGTGTCACTGTGGCATGTTTATAGTGAACCCCAGCAAAGGTTTGCCATAGCCTGGAGGTGGGCGATAACCACCTGGGGCAAGCCTGCCTTCAACAACCCGTCGTCGAGGTAGTGGAGGACTAGAACTCCTGATCTTTGCAGATGTGCTGCAGCTACTGCTATCAAATTCGTGAACACCTGTGGGGCACTGGTGAGGCCAAAGGGGAGCCAGGCAAACTGGAAATGGTCCTGGCCTACCATGAACCTCAGATAACAAATGTAGGCTTGCAGGACGGGAATTTGGAACTATGCGTCCTGGAGGTCCAGCGCTACCATCCAGTCTCCAGGATCCAAGGCAGACAGGATCTGAGCCAGTGTGAGCATTTTGAATTTCTCTTTCTGTAGAAAGGCATTGAGAAGGCCAAGATCTAGGATCTGAAAGAGGCCTTTGTCCTTTTTTGGTACCAGAAAGTAGCAGAAATAACAACCACACCTACTGCTGATGCAGAAACAAACTACAGGAGGTAACCAGTAAAACCAGTTGAGACCAGGTAATAAGTGTATACAACAAGAAACAAGGTCTCAACAGGTAGTATTTAAAGGCAATTATTTGAGAACATGCATAACAGTTGCATGAAAGAAGTGGAAACGGGGGCATCGATGGTTTATGCACTATTCAACACTAGATTTAGAAAACTAGCACTGTATTACATTAAATGAGCATGTAACCTGTACAACTTGTGCACAATTGGGCTCGTGAAAAAGGTGAACAGCGCAAATTGACAAGTGGAACCAGCGAAAAAAGGCACAAGAGAACAGAGATATCAATATTTACAAAGAAAACATTAATAATGGTCCAATTTCATTAGATAGCTTAAAATGAGTCATTTGATTAAAAAACCGTAAGACGAATACGCCAAACAATAGCGATAGGAAGTCGACGGCGTTTTGACCTGATATCAGTTCAGGTCATCATCAGGACCAGGTAAAAAAATTATTTTGAGTGCTACGTAGAATTGGAATGGCAATAGCGGTCGGGCCATCATGTGAGGCACCCGGCTGGTGTGCCAAGAAATGAAGAGGAGAGCAAATCGTCTGATGAATCAGCTTACAAGATCAATCGGGTCGTTGGTATAATTTGTAAAAAAACTACCATGAGGAGGCGGGGTGGGTGAGGTTTAAATTCCGTGGGAAGTTTAGGCCCACTGTAGGGGGGGGTCGAGTAACAGTATCAAGAGGCTTGCGTCTTGGATGAATAAGCGTCCGGTGGAGGCATCTTAGGGTGCAGTTATTGTAGTGGCATCAGTAAAATGGCATGGTTCCTCCGGGAGCGGCAGGAACGATTAAGAGTCTGCGAGGCACTGGCGTGGGTCTGTGCAAGCTCGGGAATCTAAGCTGCATTCAATGCGGATGCTGGTGCCTCGAGAATCATTGTCAAGCTCAAGCTTTTCTGGATCCAGTCAAACGCGTGAGGAATATTCTAAGGTGAGGAATCTATAGTTAGAAATCCGTATCACATATTAAATTGGGGAATAAAGACATACTAATGTTAAGTAAAAATTATATTTTTTAATAAAAAGTATTGGCGTGTTTGCAAACGTAAATATCTATTGGCCCATTTTTCAGATCCTTAGAATTTCTTTATTGTCATATTTGACATCAATGCTTGAAACATTTATTTCCAACTATCATTGTTACTTTTTAAACAAGCATAACAATTTTATGGAAGTAATCCTACACAAATTTGTTCTACTTCTATTGCATATCATATGAATCATTTTCCGGCATGGGCATCACGGCCAAGGATAGACAAGCTGGTCTCTCTGAAGACGACTCTGGCATCCTTAAATATTTTTTGCTTCCTTGAAATATGCAACTTTTCTTTTTTGTGTGATACATTTCGAAGTTCCTATGAATTGCCATTAGTTTGTGTTATAGATTTTTGCAGTGCAGAGTTACCTGTGACAATTTCAGTTGGCTTATGATCTCTTTGCTTACATTTTTACATTGCTGGTAGTATTCTTTTATATCTTTTTGATAGATCATTTTGCTTACTTTATGACCGTTTGCGAAATTCTGCATGCCAGTCTTATTTTTTTCGCATTTTTCCCTCCTCTACTTTTATTGGTTTACTTACTTTGGAATATGTTTAGATATATTTTTCTTACATTTTCTTTCTGCTTTTTCCTATTTTCAAAACTATTTTATTGTTCCAACTCAGTCAAATTGATAACAAAAATTGTCTTTATGCAGCAAGGAACTACATGATTTTATTATAATATTCTGAGGGCCAGATGTACAAACATTAGAAACACCAATTTCCTAATTGCGATTCTCTCTGAATTGCAATTAGGAAATTGGTATTCCTAATGTATGAAACTCTTTTGAGTTTAATTATTGATTCCAAGTGGGTTGCAAATAGACCTACCTCATGCACATTCATGTGGTAGGTCCCAATTTGCGACCAATTAGGATTCACAACCATCACAGGGATGTTGGCCTACGGAGCTCATTAGACCACCATGTCTGTGATTGCTTTTTAATAAAGCAATCTTTCTTTTTATGAAGCCCGTTTTCCTAAAGGAAAATGGGATGTGTTTAAAAAGAAATAATGCAACTTTGCAGTTTAATTTTTATAAAATATTTTTTCTACATTCTCAAACCGTTGCGAATGGGTTACCACCAGTTTTAAACTGGTGCTAAAATATTACTGTTTTGCAACCCGAAATTGGTCGCAAAACATTAAGACATACCTTTCTGTCTCGGTATTTGGAAGAGACGCCCCTTCCAAATATCAAATCAGTATTTGATAGCAAATGCAAATTGCGATTTGGTTACAAATTACTGAATCATAATTTGCCTTTTGTACATTGTACAAAGCTTTTTTGCAGTCGCAAATGGCCCGATTCTGCAAATCAGGCCGTTTGTGACTGCATAAAAGCTTTGTACATCTGGCCCCGTATGTTTAAATTGAAACCTTACTTTTTGATACTACAGTTGTGTAATTATCCAAAAGGTTATATTGTTCTTAGCCTTACTGTCTCTGTAGATTTCTTTCAGTGCCGTTGTCCTCAAATAGAATGGCCTAGTCTTACTTCGTGCTACCTGTGTTCTTGGTTGAAAACCCTGATAAATCGGGGGGGGCGTGGCTTGGACGGCAGTCGAGATGGCCGCCTGACTCCGTCGCTCCGTTGGTCCGGGGGAAAATGCTGCCCTTCCCGTGTCCTGTGGTGATTGTTCGCGACTCAGGCCGAGCGTATCCTACCACGTAAGATGCCAGGCACAAGAGGAGCCCTCTGACAACAGAGGCGGTCCCTGCGCAGGCGATCTTTGAGACATCTTGCTTCGCGGTGCGAAGCGAAGGAAAAGAAACAAGATGGCGCCTCCCCGCTAGTCCGAGCGGGATGTCCCCGATCGACAGACCCGTGGTCTACCTGCAAGTACCCTGCATGTTCTATCTCTAATGGCTGCTTAATTTCATTGCTGGCGCCTTGCTGGCACTGTTTACACGGCTCCTTTGCTGTTTTTGCGAGCTGGCTGCACTACATCAACATGCCTGACCTCAAAATGGCGGCGGCGGTGACGGCGAGACGGAGTGATCCCAAGCGCTATTATTATTAATTTCACTAATCTATCCAGCGCTACTCAGATAAAGCCTACCAAGGAGAGGGTTATCCACAAAATTGCCAGCGCGACCCTGGTTCCAACCCATCCCCAGTCATGGACTGTGTCGGGCTAGTCTCTCTCCCAGTTAGCAGCGCGCAAACACCGGAGCTTGACTCCCACTGTTCCCACTCCTGGTCTCATGAGCTCTGACGTGATCTAGGGTTGGGGACTTACGGAGGGAAGGAATCGTGTATCAGACTTGGCCACGCTAAGCCCTGTGTCCTGTGCGCTCCAGGGGCGATTCAACCGGCGATTCAGCGGAGGGTAGGCTTGGGTCACCAGGCTGGGAACGGCTTTGGCCCTGTAGCTGAGGGTACCTGTCCACCTTATTAAGACTCTTGCTGCCTCTGTGGCTCTGCCGCACGGCCTTTTGGCGACTAACCCCCTCACGCCTCTGTGATTGGTCGACCGGCTGCAGAGTTGTGGCCATTTGGTCTGCCGGTTTCTCGCATACTATGCGATCTTCATAAAGTGTACGCAGCCTTTCTCTCTTCCCGAGCTCGGCGCTGTTGGTAGTCGATAGTCAATATTGCAAGCCGGGAGTACAGGCCAGCTACTTATCTAATTGTTGCCACGACCTCCAGAATGGCTGATCGCGAATCTAAACTGGTACACAAGAGAAACAAAGGTGATCCTTCACAGTCAGACTCTCCTATCAAAATGAAACCAGACATCAATAGCACCTTGGAGTTAATTCTGAAAAAGCTGGCCGATGTCCATGAATTGGCCAAGTCGACCAAACAAACTACTGACACTATACAACTGGAGATAACGGCCATCAGAGCAGACATGAATGCAGTGAATAACAGACTTTCCGTTGCTGAACAGAGGATCAGTGATGTTGAGGACATTGTTTCCAAGTCAAGTAAGGAGATGAAAGCCTTGTCGAACATATCCTCCATGCTCCTAAGACAGACGGCCGAGTTGGAAGACCGTAACCGTAGGGGCAACATCCGAATTCTTGGTGTTCCGGAGGGTTCAGAGGATCCTCTGGGCTCCTGTTTAGCCTTTCTGGAGGACTGGATTCCTAAGTTCACTGGCATAACGTTCGATCAGCCTTTTGAATTGGACAGAGCACACAGAATCCCTTCATTCAAATCCTCCTCTCGGCAGGGGGTCCGCCCAATCATTTGTAAACCTCTGCGTTTTCGCCACGTAGAAGCAATACTTGCCCACGCCAGGAAAAATCACAATCTCAGCTGGAAGGGTAACAAAATCATCTTTACCCAAGACTTTTCGAAACCTACTGTGGATACTCGTAGGGGGTTCCTAAGTTTGAGAGACAAAATGAAATCCAGAGGTATTCTGTTCTCCTTCGTAGGGCCTGCTAGGTTCAAGATCACCGAGGGGGGGAAACACCTCTTTTTCAATGACCCCAGAGCCCTTGCCTCCTAGCTGGAAGGCCCTCCTACTCAGGACATGGACTCATCGCAGCTTCTGGTCAGCAAGAGAAAATCCTCACCAGGCCCAGCGTAGCGCATGTACTGATTCCTCTGCTCCTTTTGTTATTGCCCTGTTCAGGTGTTCCGATGTGACGTATTGGCTCATTTGGTATTTGTGTCCTATGGGTGGTACAGATCTTTATTTGTTTGATTTGCCACGCTGATATGTCGACAGTTATTTGTATTCGAATTGCATTCTTTACCAACGGCTCTTTGAGAGTTGGATACTGGGAAGGTATGTTTATGTATATATTCTGACCATGTTGTTTCCCCTGGGGGGCGGGTGGACGCTTCTGTCGTCGCACCTCCCACATGCTAGGTTTTGAGGGAGGGGTGGGGTGGGTGGGTGTGGGGGGGGTTTGGGTTGAGAGCGCCCACGTTTATATGACCATTTTTATGGTTTTCACAGTTGCTTCCTCATTTGCTCTCCTTCTACTTTCCTTCCGCCTTCTCTTTTCTTTCCTTTCCTCCTTCTGCCTGTCTCCTCTCTCTATCTGGCGCCTCCTACTCTCTAGACATGTCAAGTGGCCTATGTACCATATGCTTTGTTCGGGATGGGATTGTCCGGTATCCAGATGTGGAATACAGTTGTGGATGTATGTTTATATTGGCGCCCACATTGGGCCTGCGCTGGGGTCTTTAGAATTTTCGCATTTGTCCTTATTCGAGCCCTCGAGAAAGCATGGAGAAGAGACCCAACGCCGGACAACATGACTACCCTCAAGCTCGCCACCCGAAGGCACCATCAACTGATCCACGCCACCAAGAAAACAGCATTCAAGGACCGGTTGGACAACAACGCACACAACAGCAAGGAACTCTTCAACATCGTCAGAGAGCTCTCTAACCCCAACGCCGGAACCAACGACATCACCCCATCGCAAGACCTCTGCAACTCCCTCGCCTCCTACTTCCACAACAAGATCGCTGACATACACAACAGCTTCAGAACACAACCAACGCTCCCCACGACCAAACCAACGCCCCCCACCACCACCCTCAACGCCTGGACACCGATCAACCTCGAAGACACCATCAGCACGATGAACTCCATCCACTCCGGTTCCCCAACCGACCCCTGCCCTCACCACATCTTCAACAAGGCCGACGCTGTCATCGCACCCCACCTGCGGGACATCATCAACACCTCCCTCAACACCGCCACCTTCCCTGAGAGCTGGAAGCACGCCGAACTCAGCGCTCTACTAAAGAAACCAACGGCGGACCCCACCGAACTCAAGAACTACCGCCCCATCTCGCTCCTCCCGTTTCCAGCCAAAGTCATCGAGAAGACCATCAACAAGCAACTGGCAGCCTTCCTCGAGACGACTGGTTCCCTCGACCCTTCCCAGTCAGGCTTCCGGGCCAACCACAGCACCGAGACCGCCCTCATCGCTGCCACAGACGACATCCGAACCCTGTTGGACAACGGAGAAACAGCGGCCCTCATCCTCCTGGACCTCTCCGCGGCATTCGACACTGTCTGCCACCGCACCCTAGTGCAGCGCCTCAGCAACGTCGGGATCAAGGAGAAGGCACTGGAATGGATCATCTCCTTCCTCACCGGAAGGACACAGAGAGTCCGCCTGCCCCCGTTCAGATCAGAAGCCACGGAAGTCACCTGCGGCGTCCCCCAGGGCTCCTCGCTCAGCCCCACCCTCTTCAATGTCTACATGAGCCCCCTTGCGGCCATCGCACGCCAACACAACCTGAACATCATCTCCTACGCCGATGACACCCAGCTGATCCTCTCCCTGACCAACGACCCCGCCACCGCCAGAGCCAACCTACACGAAGGGATGAAAAACGTGGCCGAGTGGATGACGACCAGCCGCCTGAAACTGAACACAGACAAGACGGAAGTCCTCATCCTGGGCTCCTCACCCTCCGCCTGGGACGACTCCTGGTGGCCCCCTGCCCTGGGCAACGCACCCAAACCGACAGACCACGCACGCAACCTGGGCTTCATCCTGGACTCCTCCCTCTCCATGACCAGACAAGTCAACGCCGTCTCCTCGTCCTGTTTCAACATCCTGCGCATGCTACGTAAGATCTTCCGGTGGATCCCCACCGAGACCAGGAAAACAGTCACCCAGGCCCTCGTCACCAGTCGACTGGACTACGGCAACGCCCTCTACGCCGGTACCACCGCCAAGCTCCAGAAGAGACTCCAGCGGATCCAGAACGCCTCGGCGAGACTCATCCTCGACGTCCCCAGACGAACTCACATCTCCAGACACCTGAGAGACCTGCACTGGCTCCCGATCAACAAAAGAATCACCTTCCGGCTCCTCACCCACGCACACAAAGCCCTACACAACCAAGGCCCGACCTACCTCAACAGCCGCCTCAACTTCTACGCTCCCAAACGCCACCTCCGCTCGACCAGTCTCGCCCTCGCAGCCGTCCCCCGCATCCACAGAGCGACTACAGGAGGTAGATCCTTCTCCCACCTGGCCGCCAAGACTTGGAACGCCCTCCCCACCGAACTACGCCTGACCCAAGACCACCTCTCCTTCAGGAAGAAGCTCAAGACCTGGCTGTTCGAGCAGTAGCGGACCCCCCCCCCCCAGCGCCTTGAGACCCTCCGGGTGAGTAGTGCGCTTTATAAATGCCTTTGATTGATTGATTGATATGTCACGACCCATACTTGTTGAATTCACCATATAGATACATTACTCATGACCATTGACAAACAAGGGGTCCTTTTGAGTGACCTGAAGATAGCCTCTCTAAATGTTAAAGGCCTTAACCATCCTGTGAAAAGACGTAAGGTCTTAGAGTATTTAGCCAAAACCAAAAGTGACATAGTGCTCCTACAGGAGACTAAACTTTCCGAAGTAGACAATAATCTGGTGAAAGGCAACTGGATTTCGCAATTGGCATGCTCATCGGCAGTTAAGAAGAAGCGATGGGTCTTAACCTTGATCTCGAGATCTGCTAACATCACGCTAGAATCCTCCCAGCACGACGATGAGGGCCGTTTCTTGCTCACTCACTTGAGGAGGGGCGAAGACGTAATACATGTGATCAATATTTATGGGCCCAACACAGATGATCCCACCTTTTGGTCTGGCGTGTCTGACAAGCTAGATGGTATCCCTCTGGAAGATTTAATAATAATGGCAGGGGACTTCAATCTCCCCCTGGACCCGATAATTGACAGACAGTCCACTTGCCAATACCATCCCACAAGCGCACACGCTGAGCTCACCACTATTTGCTCTAAATTTAACCTTAAAGATCCCTGGAGACTCCAACACCCAGACTCAAGGGATTATACTTTCTACTCGGCCCCTCACAATTCATACACTAGGATTGATTATATCCTAGTCTCCGGCGCATACACCAGCCTCATTGAGTCCTCTGATATTGCTCCAAGATTGATTTCCGACCACTCTTGCATCTCTCTTACCCTAACCGGTAGCCACAGAGAACAAACTCCTAAACGGTGGCGGTTTAACAACGATGTCCTATCGGACCCTGAAGATAAAAAAAAGATTGCGGAGGCCATTTCAGAATACCTTGCCCACAACAAGGTGTCTGATACTAATATAAACACGCACTGGGACGCATTGAAGGCCACTATACGGGGGATAATCATTGCGATAAAAACAAAAATAAATAAACGGTTGAACCAGGGACTTCTTCAATTAGAACGGGAAATTAGAGACTTAGAGACCGCCCATATTGCCTCCTTGAATGACTCCACTCTACTCTTGACTCTGACACAGAAGAAGTATGAATACAATAAGATATTGAGTGAACGAGCGGGGGTGTGGATTAATAAATTTAAGGCATTGAATCTTTGCGAGGCCAACAAGGCGGGGAAACTCTTGGCTTCATATCTTAAACATAGACAAAACCAACACGTAATCTCTTCAATCAAGGACGCTAATAACCTAACCCACACAACTCACAAGGCCATTCTCAATACTTTCAAACAATTCTATCAGGACCTATACTCAAATAATCAGATTTTCGACACTGAGAAGTGCTCTGCCTTTCTCCGTGATCTTAATCTGCCACGTCTCTCAGAAGATGACTCTGCCATGCTAGCAATGGAAATCAACAGCTCGGAAATAGATAAGACGGTCAGGTCCTTGAAGGAAAATAAAGCTCCAGGGCCGGACGGCTTTACGGCATCCTTCTATAAGTCTTTCTTAACCCAATTAGGTCCTGCTATGAAACAGGTTTTTAATCATATGGCCGATACTGGACACACACCAGACTCCATGACTGAAGCTAACATTGTAGTTATCCCCAAGGAGGGGAAGGACCCTGTTCTCCCCAAAAATTATAGGCCCATCTCGCTTATAAATGTTGACTGCAAAATTTATGCCAAAATTCTCGCGGTCAGACTCAATTCGGTCCTTCATAAATTGATAAGCAACTCCCAAGTGGGGTTCCTCCGTAACCGTTTATCTAATGACAACACACGACTGTTATGCCACGTATTAGAAAACGCTGCAACCAAAACTGTACCCTCGATTGCCATCACATTAGATGCCGAGAAGGCCTTCGACAGAGTCTCTTGGCCGTTCCTGGAGCGTTGTCTGCACTCCTTTAGCTTGGGTAAGGACTTTATTAAAATGATTATGTCACTTTACCTAAAACCGACTGGACGTATAGCTGTCAATGGGGCTCTTTCGGAACCCTTCCCCCTATATCAGGGTACCAGGCAGGGATGCCCTCTGTCTCCATCACTTTTTCTCCTGGCGCTAGAACCCCTTCTTCAGGCTATCAAACTTAACAGGGACATTGCGGGTGTGGATATCAACGGTATCCGGGTCAAACTGGCCGCGTACGCGGATGACATTTTGATAGTTACAGAGCGTCCAGACTCCTCCATTACTGCCCTAATGGAGACGATTGCAGAGTATTCTCTGCACTCTGGGTACAAACTTAACAGAGATAAATCGGAGGTTAAACCGCTGAACGTTTTTTGTACTAGCGAAATACTGGGGGACTCTGGGTTAGCATGGCAGTCGAGTTTTATTAAATATCTGGGGATTGAATTTGGTAATAATATCATGGACACCCTGTATCAAACTGAAAAGGTACTCCTACAGAAAATTAAAACACTCTTGGATACCTGGTCCCCCAAATTCATCACGTGGTGGGGGAGAATTGAAACTATCAAGATGATGGTTACTCCTTTAGTTAATTATCTCATAAGTATGCTGCCATTGCTACTCACCGACTCCTTTCACCATAAATTAGATACTCTTCTAACGTCCTTTCTATGGCGTGGTAAAAAAGCCAGAATCATCATCCGTAAATTGAGGCTTGACAAGTCTATGGGCGGCGTTAACCTGGCAGACTTTCGTTTATACCAATATGCCTTTCTAGCGAGACAGGGTTTGCTCTGGGTCTCTCCTCCCGATCATTATATGCCGGTGTGGCTGGAGGTGGAAGGGGCTCTTTTACAGAACATACGTCCTCTGTCAGTTCTCACGGCCAACCGCCTTGTCGCCACCCACTCCAGATCCATCTTTAGGAATACTAAAGTGGCTCTCTTAAGAATGGCTAGGTCCTTGGAGGTTGGTATGAGGGGATCCAATATGGAGTCACTTTGGCTAAACTCCAAGTTCCTTTATAATGGTGAGCCTTTACTCCTTGACTCTTGGTGTAGAAGAGGTATCTTTTTTCCACACCAATTGATTAATGACACATATCCTTTGACATTCAGGGAACTTCAAGCCCGCTTCCACTTGGCTGATATCGAATTCTATAATTTCCTGAAAGTGAGGGCTGCCATTACGAAATCCAGAGTGTCTCCCAGCTCCCCATCGCTACCCAACTTTGTGGCAAAACTTAATAGGCTTGGTCATCAAGTCTCCCAAATCTATCGACTTCTGCGCCCAAAGTCCTCCAAGCTTAATTCTAAGGTGGTAGGTTACTGGAAGGGACTGTCTGATACTCAGCTATCCGATGATTCTTGGCCCCAGTTATGGAGATCAGTCACACGTAATAAGATTTCCCCAGTCCTCTCCCAAACAAAATTTTGGCTATTACACAAAGCCTTTTGGACACCGGCCAGGCTGTTTTCCATGGGGATCCGGGAAGATGATGTGTGTTGGAATTGTAAGCAAGACAAAGGGGATTTGGCTCACCTTATTCTGCACTGCCCGGTTGTGAAACCCTTCTGGGATAAGGTCTATCTGTTTTTGTCTAATTTATTTAACTGTCTTCTTCCTAGGTCCCTATCATCCGTGGTAACTGCTTTTTTACAGGAGGATTTGCATTCGGAGGGGGATCGTGATCTCCTTGACCTACTGTTAATTTCTGCAGTTAAAATGATACTTACCAACTGGAAGGATACTAGCAAGGTCTCTTACAAGTGTTGGATGAACTGGGTCATTCATCTCAGGGGAGCAGATAATATTGTCCTACAACAGTCACCCTGGAAATCCTCCACGAGGAACATATGGTCTACCCTGGATGACTATTTTGCTTCTCATAAGCCGCCATGACTTCACTTTCTGGAAGAAAATTCCCATGTCGTCATCACACCATGGCTACTGACTTGGTCGGACACTTGATGCTGCATTATGTTATATGATTAGGAAGCTAGAGGCGCCGGATAACTCTCCCTTCTCTTTTCTCTCCCCCCTTTCTGTCTCTCCTTTCACCCTCTCTCCTTTCTTTTCTCTCTCTTTTTTCTTCCTCTCCCTCCTCGGGAGTTGGAGATTTCGGGGGGACATCACTGGCAAGGGGTTCGTCTAATGTTGACAGCTATCTGCTGAACCGGTGAAGCACAGTCATATGTACTTAGGGGCCCTTGCCCTGATCCCAACTCCTGTTCTGTTTTCTCTTTTTGTTTGCATAAAACTTCTCAATAAAGATATTTTGAAATCGAAAACCCTGATAAATCTGCTTTATGTAAAGTTGGTTATTCCAGGAAAGTGTTGGAATACGTTTTCATTCTGCTTCCCCATCATGCAGACCTGTCTCCTAAAAGTTCCAGTACTGCATACTGAATCGTGGTTCTTTTTAACATCCTTAAATATTTTTTGCTTCCTTGAAATATGCAACTTTTCTTTTTTGTGTGATAAATTTCAAAGTTCCTATGAATTGCCATTAGTTTGTGCTCTAGAGTTTTGCAGTGCAGAGTTACTTGTGACAATTTCAATTGGCTTATGATCTCTTTACTTACATTTTTACATTGCTGGTAGTATTCTTTTATATATTTTTGATAGATCATTTTGCTTACTTTCTGCATGCCAGTCTTATTTTTTTCGCATTTTTCCCTCCTCTACTTTTATTGGTTTACTTACTTTGGAATATGTTTAGATATATTTTTCTTACATTTTCTTTCTTCTTTTTCATATTTTTCCTATTTTCAAAACTATTTTATTGTTCCAACTCAGTCAAATTGATAACAAAAATTGTCTTTATGCAGCAAGGAACTACATGATTTTATTATAATATTCTGAGGGCCAGATGTACAAACATTAGAAACACCAATTTCCTAATTGCGATTCTCTCCGAATCGCAATTAGGAAATTGGTATTCCTAATGTATGAAACTCTTTTGAGTTTAATTATTGATTCCAAGTGGGTTGCAAATAGACCTACCTCATGCACATTCATGTGGTAGGTCCCAATTTGCGACCAATTAGGATTCACAACCATCACAGGGATGTTGGCCTACTGAGCTCATTAGACCACCATGTCTGTGATTGCTTTTTAATAAAGCAATCTTTCTTTTTATGCAGCCCGTTTTCCTTAAAGGAAAATGGGATGTGTTTAAAAAGAAATAATGCAACTTTGCAAAGCAATTCTGTGTTGAATGGGAATTATTTCAATTGCTAGGATCACACATCGCGCAATAAACAGACCACACCGTGTCTTAAGCGTAAAAGGCCATTTATTAGGACCAGGCTGCACAACAAACAATAACCAAACATTCCCTGAATAACAACTTCCCCACAACACTCTATAATCCTTCACTCCTTTCACCCACTCCACACTCCCCTTTTGCACCACTCCATGCCCCTTCCGTTCCTCACCATTCCACAAACCTCCTTGCATCCTCCCCGCTCTCATCGGCCATTTCACTCATGCCTCCATTACCCCCACCTCGTTCACTCTTTTCCCCCCGAGGGATGGGTGTGCCCGCTAATGACTCCCCCCCACCCCTCCAAAGTACCGCCAGCCCTCGCAGCCTGTCCTAAACTGGCACGCTTTAGCCAACCCTAAACCCCAACCCAACTGCAGGGTGGGTGGGTGGCCTTCGCTAAACCGTCCCGATGGTGCCAAGCGCAGGAAGAGGAAGTCGCCTTCCTCCCCTGCGCTCTTATACCCACCCCCTAACTCCACCCCTTGACCTTACCTGGTCCTCCCCTGCGCGAATGACCCCGGGGGAAGACTAGTCTGCGACTCTGCTTCCCCCGGCATCGCGCAATAAACAGACCACACCGTGTCTTAAGCGTAAAAGGCCATTTATTAGGACCAGGCTGCACAACAATAAACAATAACCAAACATTCCCTGAATAACAACTTCCCCACAACACTCTATAATCCTTCACTCCTTTCACCCACTCCACACTCCCCTTTTGCACCACTCCATGCCCCTTCCGTTCCTCACCATTCCACAAACCTCCTTGCATCCTCCCCGCTCTCATCGGCCATTTCACTCATGCCTCCATTACCCCCACCTTGTTCACTCTTCCCCCCCCGAGGGATGGGTGTGCCCGCTAATTACTCCCCCCACCCCTCCAAAGTACCGCCAACCAGGTAGCCCCCTCTAGGGCGGATACCTGCCCCACCCCCTAGGCCAGGACCACGCAGACACCTCCCCCCCGCTCACACATCCCTGCGACACCAGATTGCCTCATTCCAGAGCTTGCTGACCACATCTCTCATTTCCATCATGTAGTACGCGTTCCCCATTCTGGAAAGATGCACCCCGTCATCCCTAAAAAATAGAGGTTCCTCCAGTCGCAGTCCCGGGTGACTGATCACCTTAATGTCTTGTTCCCCACAAAAAATGCGCATCGCTCTGTTAAGTTTCCGTCTCGCCTTTTCAATTGCCCCATGCTTAACAGCGCCTCTCCAGATTCTCCTCGGAACAAATTCAGTCCAGGCAATGCAAGTCCCTGCCAGCCTGTGCTTCAGTACCTCCAAGTCTCTTTGCATCAGCTGTAAGAGCGCCAAACCCGACAGCCGAACCAAATCATTCTCCCCCAAATGGACGATCAACAGATCCGGGCAACCCTTCTGTGGGACCATCTTCGCGAGCCAGGGCAGTAGTGCCCCCCATCGCATTCCCCCTTTTCCCCACCAATGCACCTCGTGATGTTGTCCTTTGAGTCCCAGGTTACGGCCGTACACCTGTTGCTCCGCATATTTCGACGCCCAGTGCACAAAGGAATGCCCCACAATCCATGTGACCGTCTTGGCCCCAGGTCCTCCCACGCAACCTAAGGGATCTGTTAGATACACACAGAAAAGAAGCCATCCCCATCCCCCTCATCCCCCACAGTCTCCATCTCTCCGCAACCAGCCCTATCACTTCCTCACATACCGCTCACAGCACTGCGACCTCCATCTCCCAATCTGCCGAATCCTATCCCAGGACCACCCCAGCCGGGCCGCCGCCGTCGCTGCCCCAGTCCGAAACGAGTGAGTTCCAAACCCCGCCGGCTCCAAACCCAAACGCACCAATGCCATGCGCAGCACTGCCAACAACTGCCCCGCCGTCACCCGTGCCCCTGACCTGTGACAGAAAATCTCCCCTTCCCCTACCTGTGTAGCCAGTACAAATGACCTCCATTCAGCCACCGGGCATACACTCCCACCACCATTCTCATTCAACTACACCCACTTGCCCCGTCCCAACTGATCTGTCTTGGACCGCCCCAGCCAAATGCCCAGTCGCCCTGCATCCAATCTGATCTCCTCATACCTCCGCCCCTCCCCCGCACACGTGCCCAACAATTCCGACACCCGAAACGCCCCAAAAAACATCCAAATCATACACAAGCGAAAGATCCGAACCTCAAACTCCTCATAACAACAGAGCGGTAACGCCGCAACCAACCGGACTAACACCTCAAACGTTATGGCCTCCCTCGGAACAGTCCCCCCCGCTCTCTCCCTGCTCCAACCCCATAGCACCCTACTCACAATTACACTCTTTGTAGGGTCAAAGCCAAAAAACAAACAACAATAAAATGACACTCCTGCCAACTTCCCTGAAATGGTTGCAGCCGACAACCCCTTGTCCATGCAGTGCAATACAAACTGTAACACTCCTCGCTCCACTGTCGCCTGTTCCCCAGAGGCAGAATCCCTGCTCCAGCCTATAAAAGCTCCAAACTCCGCCCACGCCAGTCTGTAGGTCCGCCTGGTGGTAGCAGCAACATAATTCTCCACTAGTCCTACCACCCTCACTCCCCCAGGGCCCAAATGCCATCCGGCAGCCCCGTCTTGCACAGATCCGCTCCAGGTGCCAATCGCCGGAATCGCTGCCACTGCGAACGAGACAAAGCATCCGCAATGTCATTATTCGCCCCCGGAACATGCTTGGCTCGAAAAATCACATTCAGACGCAAACACGTCAGCATGAAACTTCTCAACAAACGCAACACCCTCAGGTCCCTTGCCTTCTGTCGGTTGACCAACTCGACCACCGTCATGTTGTCCACATGGAACAACACCGCCCTGTTCTGAAACTCGGGACCCCACACTTCAAGAGCCACCAACAAAGGAAAGAATTCCAAAAACGCAATGCTCCTCCCCTGCTTCATCCAGTGATCCGGCCAGGTCTCTGCGCACCATCTCCCATCCCAGAAAATGCCAAAACCAGCCGCCCCAGCCGCATCAGAGTAAATTTGGATTTGCCAAACCGTTCTTTCCTCCGCAAAGTCCAAAGACACCCCATTGAAATCCATCAAGAACAACAGCCATGTCCGCAGATCCGCCCTCACTCCCATGGAGATCCTGACCCTGTGGTGTGGAAGCACTGCCTCCGACATGGCCATGCCGAGCCGCCTGCAGAACGTCCGTCCCGCCCTGACCACCCTGCACGCAAAGTTCAAGAACCCCAACAGCCGCTGCACCGCCCTCAACGCGATCCTCTTCTCACCAATCGCCCATTGGAGACACTCCTGAATTTCCACCACCTTTGTGGCCGGGAGCCTCGCTGTCCACTGAATGGAATCCAGCTCAATGCCCAAGAATGTCAAAACGCAACACGGCCCACTCGTCTTTTCAGGTGCCAAAGGGACCCCAAATTGCCTCGCCAACTCCTGGAAACCCGTCAGAGCCCTGCCACAGTCCCCCGAACGCGCCCTCCCGAGGAACAGGAAATCGTCCAGATAGTGCGTGACATCCCGATGACCACTCAGCTGCGTAAATGCCCACTGCAGGAAAGTGCTAAACATTTCGAACAATGCGCATGAAATCGCACACCCCATGGGCAGGACTTTGTCCACGAAGATGGCCCTCCCGAACTGCATTCCGAGGAGCGCAAAATCCGCAGGGTGTATAGGCAGCAGGCGGAAAGCCGACTTCACATCACATTTCGCCAATTCCGCCTCCGGCCCACACACCCGCACAAGGCAGATCGCATCATCCACCGACGCATAAAGCACCCGTACATCCTCCTCCGCGATGAAATCGTTCACAGACTGTCCCTCTGGCCATGAAAGGTGATGAATCATGCGAAACTCACCCTCCACCTTTTTCGGCACCACCCCCAACGGAGAAATAATCAAATCCTCCATCGTCCAGGCATAAAAGGGGCCCACAATCCTCCCTTCCTCCACCTCCTTCAAGAGTTTGGCCGCCACCACCCCGGCAATTCCTTCGCTGATCTGAGATTGTCGGCCCATCTCCGTGATCTGGGACCTTGATAACCGACCCGAAAACCTTCCGTAAAGCCCCACTGAATCTTCAAGGCGGCCACCCTGTCCGGGTAAAGGGAGAGCCACGGGGCCATCGCCTCCACCTTAACCGGTGTAGGAGCCCTTCTGTCCAGCTTGTCCCCTACCCTTGGAATTCCTCCATTGTTCGGAAGGAGTGGTGAGCGTAAAACATTGCGTAAGGGGGTGCTTCCCCCCACACTTAGAACACTCGTGCTTGAACTTGCACGGATACCTGGAACAATATCCCCGATTGTAGCTCCAACAGGCCCCAGTATTGTAAGTGCCGGGCTTGCTGGCCTGTCCTGCGCCCCCTGTACTTGTTGCGTTCCCTCCCGCCCCACTGTGGGCGGGACGCGACTGAAAAGACCGGTACGTTACTGGCAAACCACTAGCCGTGTGCGTCAATGCTGAGGAATGCGTTGACGCCATCCATGGCATCCATAATTCCTGGTCCACCTCACCCCAATGCTTCTCGGGGTTCGCGCTAACCCGCGCCCTGAACTCCTCATCATAACTCAGCCAGGCGAAACCCTCAAACTGCATTTGAGCCTTCCTAATTATGTCCATATACTTCCATAATGCGATCGCCCTGTCGGGATGTTTCTCGCAATATATGCTTGCATAAATAAGAAATGCCGAGGTCCAATTGTCCATGGTCACGGGTACCCTCGGCCGCCTAGTCAGCTCCCACTCCTCCTCCTTTGAGCCCTCCTTGGCCTGCACCTCCCTATGCAACAATTTAAACACGTCCACGTATTTGTGTTTCCAGATCTTACCCCTAATCTTCTCGGACAGATGCGACCCCAAGGACATAGCCAAACCCATGTAGGGCAGCTTTTTCGGGAGCTTAACCCCTGACTTGTCCCCCTTGTCCCCAGGCCCGTCATCCTTCTCCGTCTGCACCCCCGCTGAAGTCACCGCCTTGCCCTCGACCGATTTGTCCCCTTTCGCGAGCCCGCCCTTCGGAGCCTCCCCAACTTCCCTCACTGAACCCTCTCCCACCCCAATCGACCTACAAGCCTTCTTCCTCCCACCTTTTGGGCCACCATCCCACACAGACCACCAAGCCTGCTCACCTGCCAATGTCGGATGTCGCTCGATGGGCCGTCCTCCGAAGGGGCCGCCCGTCGTGTCACTGCCGTCTCTTTGTCCGCCGGTCTCTGGGGCACCTGTAACACACCAACCTCTCTGTTGTCCTTGCCCGCGCCCGTCAGGGCACAGTCATCCCTCACCTCCCCGTCCTCAAGCTCCTCACTCTCCTCACCATAATCCAACTCCACCTCTGCCTCCACACCTTCCGGCATCCACAACACCTCTCTCACCGCTCTCTTCACACCCTTGCCACTCACAGTGCCAGACACCAGTGACCCTGTCACCCTCGCCTCCGTAGCCCGCTCCCGCGCCGGAGGGATGGCCGCCGCGGACCGCCCTACTGCTTCGTGACGGCGACATGGGGCCGTCTTGCGCCCCGCTGTACTCCCCCGGACTCTGCCGACAGCCGCCGGCTTGGATCCCCCCTACCCCTCAGGCCGCTCGAACCTGAGTGGGCCCCGGCACCATCGGGCCTCAAAGCCGTCCCGGCCGTCCCTGCCTGCCCCCGTGACCCCCTGACACTCCCCCCCACCCGCGACCTCACCCTCTCCGCTCTCATCAACTCCTCTTGCTCCGCCAACCTCTCTTCCTCGGACGTGGGCGTCGGGGGCCCCTCGACTCCCCCTTCCCACACCGCCCCCACCCTCCCCATGCTCTGGTCCGCCCGCCTCGCTGCGGCGACTTGCGCCAAAATGCGCTGCTCCTGGAGCCTGTCCTCCCACGTCCCAGCGCCCCAACCCGGGAGCGGAGGGGGTGGGGCGGGAGCCCAGAAACCCCCCCTCCAGGCGGCCCAAAACCAGACTGTGTGGGCGCCACCTGAGTTAAAACACCTCCGGACGGTCCCGAGACAACCCCCCCTCCCTGGCCCCCCGCGCCAGTCCCTGCCAAACATGGGGTAGAGGCCCTAGACCCCCGAGACAGATCAAGAGGCCCATCATCCGCCGCCCCCGCGACCCCCCCTGCCCCCCCGCGCCACCCACCGCGCACTCTACGCCCCCGGGAGCCACCAAACCTCCCCCTCCCAAAACCGCCACCGCCTCCGCCTCCCCGCCCTCCCCAGCAACCAGCAGAGTATCCCCGGGCCCCATAGCCCCCATGGCTGCCGCCCCTTCCACCAAACCAGCCTGACCGACTTCCAAAAATGCCCCCGATAGCAGCTCCTCCGCGGCCGGAGCAGCAGACACACCCCCTTCAGCCCCGAGGGCATGAAATTCCAGCGGGGGGAAATTCAAACGCGGAGGCAGGCTCCTACGCCGGCCTACGCGCACCTGCCACGGGCGCTGAGTGCCCCGCCCCCTCCCGCGCAGTCCTGACTGAGACGGTGGTGGTGGTGGCAGCGGCTCCTCCTGACATGCCATTACCGCCGCCGCCACCCCGCCGCCGCCCGCGGGGCCCCGCTCGAAGCCCACCCACGCCTCCCCTAGCACACCAGGCCGGAGGAGATCCTCCCGCCCGGCACGCCCCAAGACCAGCAAAGCCCGCCTCACCTCCTCAGAGATCTCCATCCGCCTCTTCCTCCGTGTGCCGCTCGCTCCGCAATTCCCGTCCGCACCGACCCGACGCCACTCCAAACCGCCGGACACGACGATCACCGGACCAGGCCCTAGCCCTACACTACGACCCAGCACTCTACCCCTCCTTTGCTAAACCCTCCCGATGGTGCCGAGCGCAGGAAGAGGAAGTCGCCTTCCTCCCCTGCGCTCTTATACCCACCCCCTAACTCCACCCCTTGACCCTACCTGGTCCTCCCCTGCGCGAATGACCCCGGGGGAAGACTAGTCTGCGACTCTGCTTCCCCCGGGGCCCGGCATTTCATAAATATATATTTAGTTTGATCTTTCAAAGTATTTGTGTTGCACGCATGGTGTATAACTTTACAGTAAAAAATTATAGCTATTGGCACAGTGTATTAATATATTTCCTGCATACTACAAACCAGTTTAAAGTCATTTCCTAAATTCTGCATCCCACGCTGGGCTATTCTGAAGGCAAGGACATCACTTTCTGCTCTAATCGTTCTTATACTGACCTCTGACAGGTTGTCTGAAATCATTTGGTTAAATGTTATTGCCTCGTATTAATCTCATACTTGTTTATTTTTTCTCAAGAACACAAATTAAATCATAAGCATAGTGTTTGTTAAGCTAAAAAATGCTGGAAAATGCACTTCTTTCAGGAACACAATCCAGATACCCCTCAAAGTGGATGGAATGCCGTAGAGGATTTTTTTCAAATTTTAGATTGGTTTCCTTTTAAAGGTTTTATTTGTAGTTCTTCCTTGTGTCAACTTTTTGTAGAAAGGAAAAACATTCGGTTCACTTCGCTGATTGGAATATCCTTCAATGCAGGGATCGCATCTTCTTGATACGGCTTGCTCCCCTGATTCTTAGCATAGTTGTCTAAAGAACAAACGAGACAAAGTCATGTTACTTATTAAATCCACTATTTGAACTTGCACAGTGCACAGCTAAGAAGCATTGCTGCTTCTTTTGTTTATTTTGTTAAATGACAGAGGAGCACATTTAAAATTCAAAAATAGCATTGTACTAATTTTTAATGCTTTAGGTACACTGGGTCTGATTTTTAAATGAATCTGCAACTCTAAACTCAATTTAAGGCACAAAATAAGACTCCTCGGAGTAAAATACCATTCTTTATTCACAGAATTCTGAATCTTTATCATTGGGAATAGAATGTACTTACTCAGAAATTCTGCCAGTACGATAGGCTATGAAGGATAAAATAAATCTTCATAGAAACCATCTCCATTTATTATTCCACAACTAGGACACAGATGCCCTACCTAAACACGTGTGACCAGTCTGGTAGAATACGAGCAGTTGGAAATTTCATAGGAAAAGTGGAAAATGGAGTGAGAAAGCCCTCCAAACTCAAAGAACAATCCAGAGACTGTGCTCAAACAAATTATGGAGAAGGCTGAAGATCTACAAGTCAGATTAAGAAAACAATATACGTATTTTAATCTTTAGAGCACATGCTATAAAATAAGATACAATGGAAGACTTTATAGACACATTTTTACCACCGTTGCAGGAGCACGCAAAGCTCTTCAATCATCTCTTGGTTCCTTGGGTCTTGTCTCCAACCTAGTAGGCCTCCCTGCCCTAGGAATGCATGGCTACTAATCTACCCCGACAAGGATAACATTATGAGTAGGCAGATTCAGAAACATGAGAGGGGCATCCAGTGGAATTGGTAGGAAAGCTTTAAACCTCATCAGTCATCAATATTTAGTCTGGCATCTTTCATCTTGCCCTAAACCTGCCAAATGGTCTCACGAGTGCAGCCACCCAACTACCTACTAGAGTACCCATCAAGATACTGCACATAATAGATTAAGTAAGCTAGTCAATGGATGGCGCAAATGACACTGTGGTAAGCAAGAGGTTTTTTTTAGTCCTGGCTTTTCAATACTGTGATCAAAACAACAGTCAGAATGTGTTCTGGGAAGCATGTCACATTTACTCACATTTGTGCTTTAAGCTAGAATCCTTAATGGATGTCTTTATGAGCCACATTGCCACAAGTATAGCAGAGTGCTTTGACAACAATTCAGCTAGTCTGGCTATCATAGCCACCAGACTCAAAACTTTGCTGTCTGAGAACTAAATGAGCCAATGATCTGGGTGGCTCCGTTTCAGACGCACAATTTAACCGGGCCTTAAAGTATGTAGAGGATGTCTCGATAAATGCGCAGCTTAAACATACCCAATCCAACTACCTTTATAGAACATACCTTACACCTGAGCATCTTATCTGTCCACGATGCAACCAGGCAGGGGCCACATTTGGGCATTTTTCTGGTTCTGAAAGATTATAAAGCTTTGGTGAGAGGATCTTACAGCTCAACTATTAAAATGCACTGGAAGACAAGACCAGTGTCAACCTAACATCTTTCTCCTGGGCCGTGTGTCGAGATCTAAATCGGGCAGGTCTGCAGCCAAGTGTATAGACCTAGCCTTTGCCAAGTAACAAATAGCCATGAACTGGAGAGCTTCCACCTCATCCAACATGGGGAGCTGGACCTATGATTTAATCAAATATGTTAAAGCGGAGCCTGCGCATCTCCCCACTTGGATAACAATGCGCTCAGTCCTACTTTGATACTCAACTGGGAACCGTATCTGTAGGCACTCAGTCAGATGAGAAGCTACCCTAATAGACTTTCCTCATAACTCTGAGTATATACCCAGTGGCTGATATCCACATTTGTGGAAATGACTGACGTTTAGCGCCTACTAGAACCAACAAAATGCATCTCTGTCTCGGGTGGTAAGCCATCAACTGTTTACTTGCTTTTAGTTTCTTATGTCCCAAATCAATATAGATAAATAGGGGTTTGTACTTAAAGGCTGGTGCTGTATTGGGAGGAGGGAGGAGTTTAGGAGGGTGTATTCCATTGAGATTCGTTCTTGCTAGCTTACGTGCACTGTTTTCTAAAACTGCCAATAAAAACTAATTTGAACAGAAACTCAATGCAGCTAACCTGGCCTTGTATAAAATAATGTGGGGTTACCCTCAAGGAATGCACCAGAGGAATGTATCACTAAAGAATCAGTGTCTCTTAAAGTATTATGGTTAGACATGGATAAGATGGTAAACCAGACCAAATGCAAGCAGACAAAATAGGAACCATGATAAATCCCCACTAGCTAACATCAGCTGCAACCGAAAAAGTGCCATAGACATCACGTATCTAAATAATAAGATAGCTGTGAACAAAAATGGAGGACTGGGGAGACCAGGATGTTCATTGGCTTCTTAGTAGAATAGTGAGTGATAATACATTTCATTGAAAGGAGACCCAGTATTGAATGAGTGTGAAACAAATAATGCCACGTTTAAAGAGCATTATGATGAAATGCACTGTAGTAGTACATATGTGCTAGCAAATTATCTTTTACCTGTAAAGCTGTTATCACTGGATGCAGTGGTGGGAATAGCCTGGATGCGCCAATTCTGATAACAAATATAAAGAACGTAAGGGGACTGACATTCCATCCAACGACGCAGAAAATGGTCATCATGCCTCCATGAGTGCCAAAAAAGATGGCGCTTACAGGATGCTTTTATTATTGCAGGTAGACAAAAAGCGGACTGAATTTATTTCAAAAGCTCCTTAAGCAAAATTCTGTTTCAGGTTAGGATCCGTTTGGTTTGGTCCACCAAGATGCCCTACTACCAATCATAACAATAAAGAATGCATCCTGTCTCCAATTAAGTAAAAATGAGTTTGCATTAGAGCCAGTTGAAATTTCATTTGTGGAGAGATTTTGAGCACGTTACTCGCGACCCTAATGAATTTCTGCATAGGAATCTGTTCCAGTAGATGGACAGACTCTGTAGGGACGCTGTGTAAGCTCTAAAGGGGGATGGATATATGTTGGAGCATTGGTAGTCCCAAACATACTTAAGTACTAACGCGTCACGTAACTGGTGGCAGTCAACGACTAGATGTTTGCTGATCGTGAAAAAACGGCATACCGGGTTGACAGAGAGGCTATAGGTCAGGGGCCACTCAGCAGTTCTCTACAGGCAGAAATAAGAGCGGGATTTACGGATTCATTCGCAGGCGGTGGGGAGAGTGCGGCGAGAAGCTACCAACTAACTATGATACGGGTGAGAAAGCTCACTAATCAAACCCCACTCTAGGACAGTGACAGGAAAAGAGGGTGACATGAAAGGTTTTTTGAAGTGGGCTTTGATTGGCATAGAGCGTCTGGGAGATGTCCCGAAGGGCCAGGCACTGGTGACATTCAAGGTCCTGCACCAAGAGTATGAAATGGCAGAGACTGAGCGTCATAGGTACCTACAGCTTGAACATGCCCTTAGGAGACACATAGGGGAAAGAGAACAACTGCCGGAGGCGGGGCTGTTAGACGATCACCTCCTAAAGGACCCCTGACGGATAAGGCTATTTCTATTATGTACAAAAAACTTGTTAATAACTCCCCTAACCCGATGGTGGCGCTGGAAGGGGCCTTGGAAAGTGACCTTGGAGCCTTAGACAGTGATGATTTGGCAGAGACCCTATAAATCCCACGAGAGGAAGCAATTCATACTCGTTTTAGGTTAGTGTAGCTGAGAATCCAGCATAGATCATACTACTGTAGAGTGCTTTTTCAGAAGATAGGAAGGGCGGACTGGGCGTGGTTGTGGACAGAAAGGAACATTTTTCCACACCCTTTGGGGATGCCTAATACAACACTATAGGGAGTAGGTGGCGCGGAGAATGGCTCAGGTGCATGGCCTGGTGGTTCCCGTGGATGCGAAGTAGCTCCTCTTGACTACAACAGAGGAGGCGTCTTGACCAAAATATCAGAAGTTGTAGCTGGTGGTCACAGTGGGGGTGGCTAAGCGCAACAGTGCAGGGGCTGGGAGTTAGATTTGGACTGGTGTCACTGGGCAGAGCAAATGGTCTATCAAAGCCGGGGCTGCCCCAGGAAGTGGGAAAAGATGTGGGGCAACTAGCGCACCTTTCGGGGGTTACTGAGTATGTAGGAGTGGTGTTGGGGAGGGAATGGTGTTCACTAAGCTTTTTGTGTGTTACCTGTTGTGGACTCCAACTATTTTTTAACACCGGGGGGCGGAGCTAGCCTTGAAGCGAGATGGCCGCTTGTTAAGTGAGCTCCTCGCACACGCCCGACTATCCTTCAGCTAAATCCTTCCAACACTGGTCCAAGCGCCTGAAACCAGTGGAGGCCAAGAGGCGACAAGAGCGGTACCACTGTGGAGCTGTTTCTGACTCCCGAAGGCATCGGCGAGCCCCGAACGGTGAACAAGCACCTTGAGGCCTTCGCAGAGAAAACGAAAGTGAAGCCGCGGGCCGCAGCAGAAAGACACGCTGAGACGTACGGCACGCAGCGCGGCTGAGGGAGAAAGCGAGACCAGCCGCATCCGTGTCTCCATGAACGCGAGTGGCAGAAAAGTTAGCGGACATGAACGCTGAGGCCCGAACCCACCCACATTGAGTGTGGAGAGTGGCGGGACATCTGCAGAGGCCCGAGGAGTGCCGGAGACCTGTGAGTAACACCATACCCCGTTCGGCTCGGGCCCGTACCCTGGGGCCGAGTCTGCTGACCCTGCACGCCCTCACGGGCAGAAAAGAGGTATACTGACCTCCCCAAGACACCGGGAAAGCGCACCGGCAGCTGCCCCGCAGATATCCGCGGACGCGGTTGGGACCCAGTGGGCGGCTCTGCCGAGGACACATAGAGGGTCGCAGAAGCAAGAGCACAGGCCCGACTTCAATGCAAACTTCGTTTTGGGGCACTGCCACTACAGAGCAGCAGCTTGGCTAAAGAAACAGGCTATATGAGAGTGCACACAGGCCCTACAGGAACGCAGGACCTCTGGGCGAGAGATATACCACAGCCACAAGATTACACAATAATACAGACAATTGCATTAACTGGTGGGCAGATTTGAATTAACCTCGCCCCCCACACCAGTGCTGAGGAACGTGTAGGACATCCCCCCCCCCGAATCCTGTCTGTTGAGTGCCTGACTATATGGGGTGGAACAAGTAAGAGGCCAGGAATGCGCAAACAAAGCTAGTAGAAGATCAACAACTGGGTTGAGCTGCAGCACACACCTGCAGCGGTCAATAGGCACAAGACTAGGAAGCGAGATCGCATTTGCCACCCTAGTCACAGTCCCTGGCACCTCAGGAAAGTAAGCAGATGAGCAGGGACCAGTGAATCCCCGTCAACGTCCCCTTGAAGCTTGTGATTCCCGTACCCACACCAGGGACCGAAGATAGTTTCCGAAATAGCATTCAGACTGACATATGCGATTAGGATCTGCACGTTCCTTAAGGCATAGTTGAACTTTGCGCCACAGACCAGATCGAGGGTTCCAACTTAAGGCGCCACTGCTCTGGAGACGCTGTAGCCAACATACGCGTGGACTGGATAACCTCCTAACTGCATAATGGGTAAAACGGACTGCACCCAACCAAAAATCACCTTCGAACAAACAAAGAAACATCAGGATCAAAGCACTGACGAACAACTGACGGCGCAATCGACGGCGGAAGCCGCAGGCGGGGTAACGAATGACGACATACAAACCATGTTTACCACAATTCAAACCGCATGGTCGAATATTGATGGGAAGATTGACTCCTTGACATATAGAGTTGATAGGATGTCAGAGCGGATTGATAAACACACAGAAAGACTGGACATGGCGGAGCGTAGAATATCTGAGGCTGAAGACGGTCAGGTACAGATGGACGCGAAACAGACGAGGATGGAAAAGCAATTGGCGGCCATGACGGCAATGTCAGAAGACTTGGAAGCTTGGTCCTGCAGAAGCAACGTCCGCTTAATGGGAGTCTCAGAGACGACAAACACGGGACAAACATGGGCCCAATGGAACATTACGTGGAGCAGTTGCTCATCTCCATGCTGGGACGTGAAACATTTTCAGATGTCTTTATTGTGGAGAGAGCCCACAGATTGTTGGCACCAAAACCACCTGCTGGATCCAGACCGAGACCGATTATCGCCAAACTCCTAAATTACAGAGATAGGGATGCGGCGCTCTGAAAGGCCAGAGAACTCGGCAAGTTATCGCATGAAGGTATGGACATATCCATCTATCCAGACTTCACGTCATCGGTGCAGGAAGCGCGGAAAACATTCACAGCAGCAAAACAGAAACTGAGAACCTTGAATGTCCCATATTCCATGTTATACCCGGCCAGACACAAACTCACAGTTGATGGCAAGACACGGATCTTCGCTGAACCATCAGAAGTAATGAAGTTCAAACAACAGAGGGGTCAGTTGGGAGCACGGAGAAGGTCGCCAAGGGGAGAACAGTCTACCACGTCTGATGTGGAGTGAACACTATTTAATGGTCACATGTTTGATAAGACAGTGAATTGACTGCACGCTGTGTGGGACCCCTCCCATCAGACGCCGGTCGAACGATGCTAGAATATGGGAGGCCTACCTATTGCTGGACCAGATAAGTTGACTCTCAACATTTATAGTTAATGCTCTTTTGTGTTGCCATACCTTTTATTGATTTGATACAGGATGGGCTCATTGGCCTCCGCTGGAGAGGGCTCTCTCACAGCCTTGCTTAGAACTGTTGTAAAGTGTTGGAATTAGTAATGTGCATGTTCAGGGTGTTTACCCATGTGGTCTAAGCCACAAGCAACTAGTGGGCAACTCTGACCCCTACGTGTGTACCACACAAACTGTTATATTGTTTTTCTTTTTAAATTCTTCACTTTGGGAAATGTTATTTGTTAATGTTGGGAATGCCTCCACTAGGAAGGGGAAGGTGGAGTGGGTGGGGAAGGCGGGTAAACAGAAAACTCTGACCAGTGGCAATGTAGTGGACAGGCACATAGGAGACACTTTCAACTATCATTGACACATGCACCGGATTGATGGCGGAGAATCGGCAGATGGCTGATACCTTAAATTAGCACAGACCACTGACGCTCCTAACGTGGAATGTTAGGGGACTACACAACCCACGGAAAATACGCAAGGTAATAGCACACCTGGACAGGCACAAAATAGATGTAGCCTGCTTACAAAAGACACACCTGACGGAACTAAGAGAGAAACAAATAGTGGCCAAGTGGGCTACATACAGATTGACATCGTCCTATTCCTCCTATGCGAGGGGGGGTCCTGCTCTGGGTAAAACGAAATACACCTTTCACGCTCATTACATCTGTGAAAGATGACCAAGGGCGCTATGTTATAGTGCAAGGCTGCTGTGGGGGCACTGTGCTAACAATTGTAAATGTATATGGTCCGAATAAAGATGACCCATCCTTCTATGCACAAATCTTGACGCAATTACCCAACCTCCAACCCGGCACTATTCTCTGGGGTGGAGACTTTAACACCTGCCTAGACCCCACACTAAATAGGTCAACTGGGGTTGACAGATATGGTAAACACTCACCCAAAGTATTAAGGGACGGGATGGAGGAATGGGACACTTACCTAAAACGCTTTCGGACCATGCCTGGTTCGTATCACACTACAAATCCCGACACACATCCAAGGCAATTCACGTGGAGATTGAGGCAAACGGCACTACATGACCAGGTATTTAGGGAAGAGCTACGCCAAGCTATCATAGACTTTTTCGAACATAACTCAGGATCAGTACAGAGCACAAGGACACTTTGGGAGGCTTTCAAAGTCACCATAAGGGGACACTGTATTAGTAAACACGCAGGTATACTAAAGGATATACAGGGACAATTGGAAAGAACAGAAGCTGAAATTGCCAGACTGGAACGCAAATTTGAAGACACACACAATAAAATACTATTGGCCAACATCAGAACACAGATTGATAAATACAATGAATTTGCAGATGACGAGATAAAATACATCTCGCGCAAATACACTGCTAGGAACTATGGGGAGGGAGGGAGACCTGGCAGAGCGTCGTCATACAAAATTAGGCCCACTTACACTCCAACGTACATTACACAGATCCAGGACGAGCAGCGTAAAACAGGATACGACACTCCAGCCATATTAGAATGCTTCACCAAATTCTACACTAAACTGTACACTGCTCAGGCAAAATCTTCCACTTCAGAAATTCGGGATTATCTAGATGACGTGGCGCTGGCATGGTTAACAGACACTCACCGAGAATACGTTTGTCATCATATCACCCGAGATGAAATAATAGAAGCCATTAACTCCCTACCCAACAATAAAGCACCGGGGCTGGATGGCCTTCTGGGCGAATTTTATAAAGAATACCGTGATCTGTTGATCCCACTTTTGGCTGAAATGCTTGAAGAAGCTTATGAAGAAGGCATACTTTCGACCTCACTAAGTGAGGCACTCCTGATAGCACTCCCAAAACTGGGTAAGGATCCCACTGAGTGCGAGTCATATAGGCCTCTATCCCTGATAAACATAGATGCTAAGATTTTAGCTAAAATAATAGCGAACAGAATACAACCGCTTCTATGCAACCTGGTGTTGCCAGACCAGGCAGGCTTTATGCCGACACGGTCCACCACCCACAACATCCGTACCATTTTTGCGCTATACCATCAATTAGACGCGGACACACCAGTGGCTGCGGCCCTTTTAGATGCTGCCAAGGCATTCGACTCGGTGGAGTGGGATTTTATGTTCGTCACTCTTCACAAAATGGGGTTCCCAGAGCCATTCCTGAAATGGATATCGTTATTGTATGCTGTGCCTAAGGCACGGGTCAGAATAAATGACTACACATCCAATCCCCATAGAGGTAAAGCATGGTATCAGACAAGGGTGCCCGCTATCACCAATGCTCTTTGCACTAATCCTAGAACCACTGGTCTGTAAGATTCGACAGAAACACTCTGACTCGGCCCTGCAATTCCGTCTCCGCCCCATTAGAATAGCATTGTACGCCGATGACATGGTCCTCTACACCACACACCCAGATAAGAATCTAAACCTGCTTATCAGGGAATATGTTAGATATGAGCAGTATGCCGGCCTCCAAATAAACTGGGATAAATCAGTTGTGATCTCTTTCACTGCGGAAACAGAAGAACCTCATCTGGAATACCCTTTAAAATGGCGGACAGATCCAGTAAAATACTTAGGGGTCTGGATCCACCGTGATCCAGAATTGGTAATTAGGGAGAACTATGGAAAGGCGCTGATGAGAGTAGAGGAACAGGTAGATAAGTGGATAAAAATGCCTCTCTCAATGGCGGACAGGATAGCCTTAGAGAAAATGATTATATTACCCAGGGTTCTAGATCTGTTCTGGAATGTACAAATATGGTTGAATGCGGCCTTCTTCGTAAGATTACGCTCTATTGTGCAAAAACTCACATGGGCAGGTAAACAGGCCAGAACGAGCTGGAGGGTCTTAACCCAACCATATCATTTAGGAGGCTTTGGGGCGCCGGATTTCCACCTATATTACCTTTGCGCACAAGCACAGCACGCACACTACTGGACGATACCACATGCATATATACCACACATCGTGGTGGAAAAAGACAGCGTTGCTCCTCTGCCACTGACTGCGCTCATAGCCGACCCGATAAGGTACACACCAAGTGACAAGATTCATACAGCCCAATGCACCTCAAGGGCGTGGCATGCGTTGGCACACAGAGCACGCAAGTTGCCGGTGTATGCACGGGCGCTGCCCACGGCGAAACACCCTAAGCTTACCGTAACACAAGAAAAGAAAACGCATACATTACTGACGGAGATGGGACAGACCTCTATGGGACAATTATACCCCCATAATACCTTCATTAAATGGACAGACCCCTCATTTTGTGCTCATCAACTCCCCCTGAAGAAATTCGCATATTTACGACTATGTATGGCCGCCCGGTCCTTATACACCACATTCCCGGATGAACCCTCACAACTGAATACATTACAAATATTGTTAACGGGCCCCAACCGGAAAAATCTGGTAACACGTTTATATAATGCAGCCCAAGAGGAACAGGCCGAGAAACCTACCGCAGCGTTGGGTAGATGGGAGGTAGCGTTGGGAGAGACAATAGATGAACAAGACGGGCACTACAGCTGCACACAACTCACACTTCTCACGTCAAACTGCAACTTGCGCATCATCCATTTCAAATTCCTCCATCAACTATATTATACGAGGGCCAAACTACACAGGCTAGGCCTAAGAAAGACAGACACCTGCCAGAGGTGCAATGCACCGTGCACTGACTTTTTCCATACCTCATGGTCATGCCCACAACTGCAGACATATTGGGATGAAGTCACCGCCACACTCTCCGAAATGTTATCAGAGCAGATCCCTCACTTGGTGTGCATTTTGGGTGTCAGGAAACTTAAACATGCTAGACGCAGGAAATTCTTGGCGGTAGCATTGCTGCTTGCAAAAAGGCGCATTGCGATGAGGTATGAGGTATGAGGTGGGGAAGCAAGAGACCTCCCAGACTTAAAGACTGGATCACGGACATGACCTATTGTAAAACTACGCTGGAGACTTATGCAGAGGACATTCCACAAGCTTCGCGGCCCAGACACTTCTGGGAGCCGCTTGTCCAATACTTACAGGCAGCACTGGAGCCTGAATCACGATCTGACTCATGAAGTAACTAGTCCTCACAATACCATGACTGGTGTACCACACAGGTAATAGATGCTGCGGGAAACAGGGAGTGTCGAGTTGATGGGGAGTGTAGAGACACATGTAAGGCGGTATATCATCTGCTGATTCGGGAATGACAAAAGTGATAACTGATAGGTGTATGATGTAGATTGTAACTCCAAATGATATGTATTACTGAACATTGACGATTGAAATGTCTTGAATGATATGTAACTACTGGTTGGATGGAAAAATAAAATAAAAAAATAAAAACTATTTTTGAACATCATACAAGCTCCATTTCAAATGTATAGCCATGACGTATTTCTGGCGCTGTCTGCTCTGATCAAACTGTATACTGAACAACTGCTTCAAATACTGTATTCACTGTATGCTGAGCGATGTTTAATAAAAATTGTTTTAAAAAAAAGATTAGAGCATGTTGCTCTGATTAAAGTACCAGAGTATTTAGGAACTGCATATTCTTGGAAAACGACACAGATGCACTTTAGAGCTCATAGTATTCCCTCCGAGCATAATACAACTAGCAGTATTATTAAGACCAAAACAAAATTATAGGCAAAAACCACTGAAAAGGCACAAAGCAAGAGACAAGCTTCTTGGTGTCAGAGAGCCAGACATCGATCTCCCAATCAAGATTCCCATCAGGGTCAAATTTTCAATTCGTATTTTTGAGAGTGCCTACAGGATTTTAAATAAAAGGGGTTAATTGTGAGCATAGAACCTGGCTGACTGTAAAACGCTTCTTCTTCAACAAACTTGACATGGTGGATAAATGTATGCCCATGACCTGTAGTCAGCGACATTTTAACCATGAACATTAGCATTGCATAAATGATTCTACCACCTTATAGCTACACTTACTGCTTTCCATAATGCTTTCCACCAGCTGAGAAAAACATTCCATTACTGGTGTGAGATGGGATAACCGCTCAGCTGTAATTTGATTTGATAACAAATCCTTAGGCGGTTTATCAGACTCCAATTTCTCATGAGTTTAGCGAGAGTTTTAAAAATGCTCTCGCCTGACACAAGTTTCCCTGTCCGCGCTGGTGAGGGCAGAAAAACTACTGTGTCCCGGGGATGGGCTCCCCGCGACACTGTATGTGGTCGCCCTCAGGCGATGGGATATCTGGGGCCGTTAATGGCTCCGGGTGGAGATGCCGCATGATCCCACCCCTCTTTTTTAAATAGTAGCGGCTCTGGGGGTTTGGGTCCCCAAGGTCCTTTAAAGGCTCAGCCACTCTCCGGATAAAGAATACAGCGGGCCCGAGGGATGTAGTCCCAGGGGCCTTAAGAGACATGGGGATGCCTCCCTTCCTTCCTTTCAAAATCCTTTGGGAATCTGGGGAATGGGGTCCCCAAGGCTGAAAATGGCCTAGGAAGAGAGACACATGCCCCCCTCACTTTAAAAATACTCTGGACCATGGAGGTTGGGGTCCCGGGGGACAAAAACGGCTTGGAGAGTGGGGGGCATCCCGCCGGGCCCTAGTCCATACCGGGGGAGGTTTTAAAAAAGAATATCAAGCTACTGCGGATCCTCTGTAAATTTGTGGCAAAATCTTTTTTTAAAGATTTTTTTTTAGACTCGGGCTGAGTTCCAAGTTCTACGAAGGATGACACTACTCCTGGTTGAGGTGGTGGCAGCCAATCAGATCTCAGATAGAGATCTGTCAACTCCACGGAGGTTTCACGTACCTGATATACATAGTTTTTTTGCATTATTTGCTCAAAAACTACTAAACGGATTTACACCAAATCACAAACAGCACTCTTTCTGGACGAAGATCTAGCTTTCTGTCAAATTTGGTGTGAATCTGTTCAGCGGGTTGAGCTGAAGCTGTGTCTAAAGTTCCTATGGAAAATGAATGAGGAAAACGTGTTTTGGGATCCCCCTTTTTCTCTACCCCGTTTGCCGGATCACCCTGAAACTTTCAATAAACAAACTAGTTAAAAAGTAGCACTTCTTTGGAACGTTTGGGGGAGATTTGTAAAACGGGGCCAAAGTTATAAGCAATACAAGAAATGTATTTACCATAGTAACACGATCCTAACTATAAATACCCAGCGGCGACTGCCAATGAGTAATATTATATTTAAATATATAGCTACTACTGAGATATTCTCTTAAAAGCAACTCGGGGTTACATTAAATGATTTAATGGAGACCAAGTTTGATCATGAGCACCACAGCAGTACTAAATGACAACCTTGATATGGGAAACAAGTAAGGGAACATTAATTATTTTCTGTAACAATAAACAGGCAGCTTTGCGTTGCACTTATACCTTTGTGACAGGGCAGGAATAAGTGGCAACTTTTGTTACGTTAATTGGGCAAATTCCACTGCTGAATAACAGGTACCGAGTACAAAATTACATCATTCAAGTCCTCTTCGACCTATCTGAAATGATTATACATACATCCACAGTTAGAAAGGTGGATTCTATTTCAGCTTTAATAATTCGCATGACGAAACTAGTTCTTGGTGCAGCTCAACTTGAAGCCCAAGTGTTGTTCTTGCTCGCTGCCCTTTCACTATAATGCACTATAAACTGTCACTTGTTTTTGTCTTTAGAAACAACATACTACTTATTATGGAAACCGCTTTTCGATTACTGCTAAGTGCAATCATGAAGCGGCTTTGCAATTCTCCATGCTGCAGAGCCATTGAGGGGCAATGGACAAACATATATGAGCAGTATAGCACACCTATTCCTAAAATGCACTTTGACTGAGCTTCCCACTCATGCATTCACATATGCATACAGTGACATACAACACTCGGCCTCTCCCACGCCACGCTACTTACCTTCTGGCAGTGGAAATGATCCTATTCAATCATGGAGGCGTTTCACCAGGCATGCGTCAACAGACCTCTACCCACAGGCGACAGCAGCTGCCAGAAGAGGGAGGAGGGAGCAGTGGTGCTAGGCCTCTGCTGCTTCAACCCTGGGGCTGGACTGGAACATAACAGAACTTACCCTGGTCCTCATTCTGAACTTCCACACACAGTGCTTGAGCCAGGCACCTGTTCCTAAACCCAGACTGAAGTAGGCAGATGAGCTACAGCACTGTAGAAGGTCAACGGCAGGAGAAGCAGAGAGCTCCAGACCACCACTCGTACAACGACATGCATGCTCTCCCAGAGCACCAAAACCCAACGCCTTAAATAAGCCAGCGAGGTTTCAGCAAAGGTGATGGTATGGGTGGGAAACAAGAAACAATGGCAAAACTCAGGGGCATGGGGTTTTGCCAGGTCGCACCACAGACTCAAAAGAGCATTGCCCATGACACGGTCCGCCAGTAGGCCTCCCTGACACAAACACACAGCTGGGCAACAAGAAGCAGAGTAGTGTCGTCAGAGGCCACACCCTAGCACATGTTAACGTTTACAGCAAACTGTGTACTGTGAATGACTAGCACGCACTAATGTCTGGCCGGAGCTCAGGACAAGGCAGGCAGCTGCTGTGAGATTTTAAATTCCTCAGGGTGATGATCGGGGCTGCTTCCTAAGCAACCATCAGAAGAGTATCACTCTTGACTGAAAAGTGCAAGTTGCACCCACCAGCAACTACAGACTGAAATTAAGTAAGTGCCTTCACACAGGAGTGGCTACTTGCCACCTCCTCCTATCCACTTTGCAACCTCAGCACTGCTCATCAGTTTGTGGAGGATCCCTTATTAAAATGGTTTTAAACCATTTCAAGATGGCTGCCCATGTATGAATGGGTGCGATCTTGTAATGGTTTGTCCTCCTAATTTAAGAAAAATCATTACAAGATACCCATCTTGCTTTCAAATATGCACAGCGGCCATCTTTGAACAATTTAGGAAACACACTAAGTCCCTTGACAGCCGAAAGAGAAGTTGCCAGTATCATAAATACGAATTTGTGATTTTTAAGACTTTTTATCCACGTATCTATCCCATAAACGTATCCACCCACAGATATCCATTCCTCCATTCCATGTTCATTAACACAATCATAAATTAATCTAAATTTGTGTAGATGTTTTCTACATGTCTTTCTGCGTTGTATGCATGTGTGTGCCTGTGGATATAATTCCCTTTAGCCAGGAGGACTGTATAATTTGAGAGTCTATATAGCTGTTGGTCTCCGAGTCCATGCATGCCTTTATATGAGAATTGCTCTGAACACGTGATTGCATATGCACATACAGCCCTCTTGTCTACCTGTGTGTGAATAAACTGAAGAGCACTTTAGAAGACAGTGGCTTTGGAGAATTAGAAATGGTTGTAACATAAAAGCCTTCACAGCATTAAACTTCCAAAGAGCATTAATTTCTGAAATCACACAGCCTTCGCCTCTAAATTTGAATTTCCCTGGCACAATTTGAGAAATGAGGAAAAATGTCCTAAAGTTTCACATTACATAATTTCACGTAAATTTCGGGAGCACAGGTTTGCACAGAAAATGACTTGGCTGCAAATATTTTCTTCAATAACTACTCATCTCATGAGACGTTTACTATGCAAGATGTGTCCTCTTGTGAAAAAAGTCACCAGACAGTCTGTCAAACCACACTTTGCTTTAAAAACGTAATTTTACATAATTTCACAACATTTAATGAATAAAATATAGCAATTTCGCGAACACCTAGTACCAGTCAGAATTTCGATCTTACATTTTTATAGTAATATGTTTACTATTTACTGAAGAAGTGAGTGTGTGTTAATCTGGATTTAATTGTTGAATATACTCACCAGTGATAGTGTGTATGGAGTTCAGTGGCGCAGTACTCATCATATTAATCCCAAACAAGAGTATCAACGCAATAATTAAGCTGACAAGAAAGTATACTGGCAAAGCAATTGCCCAGTACCTGTAATAAAGAGAAATATTTTAGTGGCAAGGTACAAAAACATCACGTTAAAACAATAAAATAATTATTTCGTCAACTTTCCCTCAATCTGATTTGCAATGTGGGTGATGCAGTAGTCAGAGGTAAAAGTACTTTGTTGCATTAAAATTCTACTATACTCTAAAAGTGCATTTCTGACGGTCATTCAACTTGTAGTCCATTATTCGTAGTGAACACTGTGTCGGTGTCCAACTCCTGCACAGAACCTCCCCGTCTGTCCATACTAGCTACTACCGAACAAAGGCTCTAAGATGATTCATTGATGGTGAACTTTACAAAAAGATTAAGACCAACCTGAAAACAACCCTCCGCTGGACCCTCGTCTACAGACCACCCGGTCCCTGCCCCTCTTTCACCGACGCCATCATCGACCTCATCGCACCCCAGGCCCTCGCATTCACCGACTACAACCTACTCGGAGATCTCAACTTCCACCTGGACAACCAAAACGATCCTAACACCTCCTCCCTCCTTGAGAACATCGCCAAAGTAGTACTTAAACAGCTAGTCATCTCTCACACACACACAGCAGGACACACACTTGGCCACTGGAAACAGCATCTCCTACAGCCACACCACCTAATTCCTCTGGACAGACCACCACTGCATCCACTTCTCATTCTACAGCACCGCACACCAGCACACCCACTGTTTACCCCACAGAAGTTGGAACAGAGATACAGAAGATCAACTCACCACCTTCCTCAATGACACACCACCATTGATATCCTCTGACATCAACACCACAGCACGCAACCTCAATTAATCGCAAACTGAGCCGACACCCTTGCCCCCTCAAGAAAGCCACTGGCTAAAAACACTTCAAGAAAGCAAGCTGGTTCACCCCCGCGCTTCAAGAGTCCAGATGCACCTGTAGACGGCTCGAGAAGACATGGAGGAACGACGAAACCCTGGAAGCCCACGCCGCCTTCAAAGCAGCCACCACCACCTCATCAAAACCACAAAGAAGAAGGCCCTCCGAGACAGAATCAGCAACAACGAACACAATAGCAAACAACTCTTCAGGATTATCAAGGAGTTGGCCAAACCCAACAGCGAGACCACAATTGTCCCACCCTCACAAGACCTCTGCAACAGACTCAGCACCTACTTCTAACACAAGATCAAAACTACCTACGACAACTTCAACACCCAGCACCACCCCACCGCGCCAACCACCACCACATGGCCCTCCTTGCAGCCCATGCCAGAAACCACAGGCTCAACATCATCTACTAAACCGACCCCCACTCCGAACGACTCTGCACAGCTGCTACGCACTCACCACAGACGACACCGTAAAGACCATGAAAAGCATCCACTCCGGAGCACCTTCGGACCCCTGCCTGCACCGCATCTTCTACAGAGCCGCTTCTGCCATCGCACACGAGCTATGCCGAAGCATCAAATGTTCCCTTGAGACCGCCACCTTCAACAATGACTGAAAACATACCAAGATCAACCCCCTTCTGAAGAAAACCTCTGTGGACCAGACAGACCTCAAGAACTTCAGGCCCATCTCCCTTCTACATCATCCAGTCATCGAAAAAGAAAGCAACGCCCAGCTCACCAAATTTATCGAAACCAACCACGTCCTGAAAATCTCCCAATCCGGATTCAAAAGCAATCATAGCACCTAGCAGGAGCAGCTGGTGTTAATGGGCAAAAAGGGGAGTTTCCCTACTAGCTTCGGGACTAGGATCAGGGAGTAGATAAGAGAGACTGTACGCAATGCAGCAGCTTCAAATGAAGTGCTCACTGCTTCGTGTTGATTACAAATTCAGTTTTTTTTCAGGAAGAGATGAGGTTAGAGACCTCCTACGCATGTGCTGGCCGGGGAGAGGACTATTGCTCGCCCTCGAATCACATGCGAGAAGAGTGATGTCAGCCTGAAGGGAGGGGCCAGAGAAAGCTGAAAATGGTTGGTTTTAAATGGGGCGCTTATGCAGTGGCCCAGGCGGTTTTAACAGCGGGCTATTGAAATGAATAGTAAGGGGCAGGGCTGGCCTATCTCAAGACAGAGTAGTGGATGGCAACAATTGGAGCACTCCCTTGCCTTCGCTCCACTTTCAGGCATACTGATTGGATAATGGGAACTGAGGGAATGGGCTGTGGAAGAGTTTAGCTGCACAGCTCTGATTTCAGCATATTCGGCACGCAGCAGGTGGGCTGTATTCCATGTGTCGTTTATTGATTTATTTGTTTTGAAGGTTTAATATAGCGTGAACAAGACCCTTGCGGGTATCAGAGCACTTTACAGGGTATATATCGAATAGAACAAAGGCATATGGTAAACATATAGTTCCATACAAATCAAGCATAGTAAAGTCACAATATCGAAGATACATAGGTAAGTAGTAAATAATATATAGTTCCATATAGATCAAGAATAGAGTCGTATGGATGCAGTTGTTGGCTGTATTTATTGCTCGGGACGGACACTGGCAACGGCTGCAGTCACAGCATAGCACTGCAGATTATTGAGAGGCTGGGGTGTGACAACAGGTAGGTACAATGAGCTGCAATGACTCGCAAGTTGTGTTGCATGCATGTGTGATGAGGGCTTTGCGTCTGATTTCTTCTGATTTCTTGTGAAGTGAAAAATAGACTGAGCAGTTGAACACTTGCCACGAATTAGAGGCTTAGGCCATGTGGGAAAACGCGGCTGTGCTTTGTCTCGTGGTCAACTCCGCCAAAAACCCCGTCTAAGTCTGAACACGACCTCCGAGGGAGGTGAAATGTGAGAGGCAGGGGGACACCTGAGGATTTATAAAAACGAGCCCATAACAGTCTCATTTCTGTACTGTGGCAGTGTGGCAACAGTGAGGGAGGAGCCGGAGTGACAGGGTCAGTGCTGGGTAATGCTCAATGTAGAATGGCCACTTTCCCTCATTTTCTTTTTTTAATCTTTCGTATTCTACAAAAGTTATGTTTCACTGTTCTTTATTTTGGCCGTTCACCTGGAAACCCGTAGTACAATAGCAATATATCTTTAACTTCCCTGTGAGGTGATCCCTTGAATGTTGTACGGCCTGGATTCTTTATATTCAGATGCACGTTGCATCGTTTGTTTAAAAAAAAAAAGTGCATGGACTAAAGTTTTTCTTAAGAGCCCGCTGTGCTTTGAATAGGGCAGTAGAACACTTCAGCACTACCGTGCTTTGAATGGCACAATGCAATAAGTGATACTGGGCTTTGAATGGTAAGTTAGTGCACGCCTGCGTTACTGTGCTTTGAAAAGAAATGAAGGGCTTCCCAGGGCTACAGAGCTTTGCATGAGACAGAAGGGCATTTCTCATTAATGCTTTTGAATTTTCAGTTGGGCAGTTAGGCACTCCAGGACTACTTTGCTTTGAATGGGACAGTAGGGCAATTCTCACCAGTGCAGTTGTACTTTCGGTGGGACAGTAGGGCAACCCAGAGCTACTGCGTTTTGAAGGAGACAGTAGGACACTCCAGGGTTGCTGTATTTGAATTGAACAGTAGAGGGCACCAGTGCAGCTGTGCTTCAAATAGGGCGGAAGGGCACTCCAGGGTTATAATGATTTGAGTAGAACAGTTGAGTTTTCCAGCGCTACTATGATTTGAATCAGAATGTACGGCGCTTTCTCATTAGTGCCACTGTACTTTCAGTGTGGCAGTAGGGCTCTCCATGGCTAATGTGCTTTGAATGGGACAGTTGAGAGCTCTGGTGCTAGTGGACTTTGATTGGGACTCTAGGGTATTCCAGTGCTACTGTGTGTTGAATGGGACAGTATCACACTCAAGCGTCACTGTGCTTTGAATGAGACAGTATGGCACTATTGTGCTTTGAATGGGACAGTAGGGCACATTTTTTTGCAGTTTTATATAACTCAAACTCGATTCGAACAAGAGGTACCACGCATCACTGTGGGAAGTAAAAGGGACATCAGAGTTTCTAAGAACGACATGGGACAGAACATCGAGGGCCAAGAGCTAGCTAATGTGTGTGTGCGAGGTGTCAGAGTAAACAAGCAAATTACATGCTATAAACAGGTTGTCCTTGGGGTGACCTATGTGTTTGCTTACCGTAACCACAGGGTACAAATAACGAGCTGTGTACAGGCTGTGATGTTGCCCGCACTGAGTATGTGTGGTTGCCTACACCAAGTATGTCTATGTGCCTTGCTGCACTAGCACGTGATCCATACAGTGGTGTATTTACACTAATGACATGATAGTAATAGATAAGCTGTGTTTATTCTAACATGGTACAAAAATAATGCTGCGTGTGTTAGTATCGCAATCACATGCAACAAACCCTGCAGTGTTTGCAGTCTGCCTGCCTACGCTAATCAGGTTACAAATAGTGCACTGCTAGCTCGGAACCTTGCTTACCCCAATCACATGATACATATAAGGGAACAATTTTCAGTCTGTGTGGCTGACTTCCTTATGTATTTATATATGTATTGCTGCACTAAGCACATTACACAGATAGTACAGTGTGCAACTGAATGTGTGGCTGCACATCACACACATATTTTACAGCCTTTTAATTTTAGAAACACGAGCACATATGTTCGGAGCAGCGGGCGGCATGACCTTCGTTATAATGAATAGCGAGCTACCTATTTTGTTAAGTGACATCTCTTTATTAATGTAATAACTGCACTTTCACAATTGCTTTTTTTTAACCTTCCTGCTTTCTCAAATTTGTTTGAAAATGCACCATTTGTCCACTCTTTTTTCAAAACTTTTCTCAAGGGGGGGGTTACCCTCCCCCCCCCCAAACATCCTGTAGGTTGTTCAGGCTCGCTCACTACGCTCGCTGCAGTGCAGTACGACAATCATTTTACGCCCCTCCACTTTCAAATGTCACCAGCTGCCACTGGCACCTAGACCTCCCTCCTCGCCGCTACTGACGACATCCGCTCTCACCTCAACCAGGGCAAAACGTGGCCCCTCGTCCTACTGGATCTCTCGGTGGCCTTCGACAGTCTCCCACCACACCCTAGCCCCAAGACTCCATGACGCTGGTATTCAAGACAAGGCCCTCAACTGGATATGCTCCTTCCTCACTGGCAAAACACAGCGGGTTAGACTCCCACCGTGCCTCTCGAAACCAACAGAGATCAGCTGCGGAGGACTTTAGACCTCAGCCCCACCCTCTTCAACATCTACATGGCCCACCTCACAGCCATCGTCAGGAACCACGGGCTCAACATAGTCTCCTATGCCAACGACACCTAGCTGATCCTCTCCCTCACCAAAGAACCCACTGTCGCCAGGAACAACTTCAACGAAGGGATAAAAGCCATTGCTGCCTGGATGAAGAACAGCTGCTTAAAGCTTAACTCGGACAAGACAGAAGTCCTCCTCATGGAAACCTCCCCCTCCGCTTGGAACCACTCCTGGTGGCCCTCTGCTCTAAGAAATTCCCCTACCTCCACAAAGCACGCATGAAACCTCTGTATCGTACTGTACTCCTTGCTCACAATGGACTGCTAGATAAACCCCGTCTCCGAGGCCTGCTTCAGCACACTGTGCCTGCTGCGAAAGACCTTCTGATGGATCCCCACCGAAACCAGGAAGACAGTCACCCATGCCCTCATCAGCAGCAGACTCGACTAAGGCAACTCACTCTATGCCGGCGTCACTCAGAAACTTCTCCAAAGACTCCAGAACGCAGCAGCAAGACTAATCCTCAACATCCCCGGTGCAGCCACATCACTCAACACCTCCGCGACCTCCACTGGCTGCCAGTCGACAGAAGAATATCCTTCAAACTCCTCCACGTATACAAGGCCCTTCACAATGCCGGGCCTGCATACCTGTATCACAGTCTCACATGCCACGTACCCAACAGACACCTCCGCTCCACCCAGCTTTCCCTGGCTACCACCCTATGAATCCGCAAGACCAGAATCAGAGGAATGTCCTTCTCTTACCTCACCTCCAAGACATGAAACACTCTGCCCAGCCACCTCAGGAAATCAGCCTCGCTGATGTAATTCAGGAAAGACCTCAAGACCTGGCTCTTCGGATGAACTCAGCACTTAGTCTGATCTGCTGAACCCCCGCCCCACAGTTCCTTGAGACCCTCACGGGTGAGTAGCCACACTTTAAAAACCCTGATTGATTGATTGATTGATTCTTCAATCTATGTTATTATTTTTGCATTTAATATAGCTCCACTGGTTTTCTCTTCTGAGCTCACACTTTTCGGTTCCGAGTTTTATTAACTTTTATTGAACATGAGGTTCAAGAAAGAGGCTTCTTTGAAAGCTGGTCGATTTCAACAGTGTGGTGTTGTGGAGGTGGGAACTATGTTCTATTTCTAAATCTAACTGGATTTCTCTCTTATCTGAATCTTGAAGATCAAAGTGTGTATCAAGACAAACCAGATTTTCCTCCTCATTTTCAGGGTGGCAGAGGCCCTTCTGCAATGTCTCTGCTCCAACTTTCCCATGTGTCTTTCTCCTTCTTATAAACTAGTGTTGTAAAGCACGCTGACTCTGATCCTCTATATAGACTTGTTATCTTTGATGTGAACATTTACTGTTGTAAAGCACTCTGATACCTTTGGGTCTAGCTAGCACTATATAAAACTCTCAAATAAATACATAAACAGTACCGCCCTTTAGTAATAGCAGGTGTCAAGAGGATGGAACTCTGAGGCATAGGGTAATTCAGTTTACTTGAGATGCAGCCCATTATGGGGTATCTATAGACTGAGCAGATGTGTGTTACCCACCAGAATTTCAGACAATTCCCCGATCATGTGCACCCTAAACGGAGGAGGCACCAGGCTCCAGCAGGCGTGGTTGCTTAATGTCTTTCACCACCCAGACCGACAAAAAACAAGTACCTGTAGCTGATACATGAATATTTAAAGCTTAATATACTTTCCGTCAGCGCAAGACAACAAAGGGATGCATACAAGACTGTGCTAAGGGGCAAGGATCCTAGCATGCATTAGTACTCAATAAAGGTAAACGATGAGGGAGGTACCTGAGCTGAGCGAACTGTGACAACGTCTCTGAGTTTTAAACGCAGGAGGTCATAAAATGACTGCACATTTAGTATTTTACCATTATATGAAGTAAGATACTAGGACTGGAACTCCGAAGACAGAATTTAAAAGCAGGGCAACAAGGTAGGTAAATGGTGGTCTGACTGGCAAGGAGGAACGATGGGCAGGATGTGTAGTTATAGTTTGCTATGTATTTGTATAGCGCAGCATTCATCAATCAATAGCTGGGTTTCTGCCATTCGATATTCGCCGGTAAGGGTTTCCATTCTTGATCCACATTAGTTACAGGTGAGAGGATTCAAGATAAGGGCCCTCATCACAGAGGAGCTCCATAATGAGATAAAACCTGTCACATTCCAAGGTGAGCAGCGTGATGTAGTCTGGGCCTAGGCATTGTGACTGCCTGTGGGGTTCTGGTCTTGCCCTGCCAGCTGTCATTCACCATGTGCAAGTGGGTTCCTGAAAGGTATTTTGCAGCCAAGCAGGTGTGGCATGCTCTTGTAATAACTATGTGTGGCCAGTGCACCATACCATACTGTGGACCTGGGATCAAGTCTTAGGTAGGGATGGACGGAATTTTTCATTCCGCCCATGGAATTAACGGAATTTTGCAACTTTCCTATTCCGCCAATTGCCGCGCTGTGAAGTTTTTTCCTGTGAGGATCCATAAAAGCAAGCGCAAGCGATAATTGACATTCTCTAGTGCCGTTTAGTGACAAAGGCAGTCGTAGTCAGAGGACTGATTCTCGAGAAGATGTGCTTCCGCTTTAGTAGATTTTCTACTCGAGCGGCAGCAAAATCAACGCAAATGGTCACGCGCTCTTGTGCACTGCATGGACACACTGATTTTCCAGCGCTGCTCGCACTACTAAATTGCAGCGTAACATGCATACTTCTGTCAAAGGGGTCAAGAAGAGCTTGAATTTAGTAGTGGACGCAGAGTGTATAAAAGAAGCCAATTATCAATTTTTACCATGGAAACACCAAAGAATTAGATTGAAAAAGCACATCAGAAACATTATTACCGAACTGAACATTCCACAGAATAGGAAAAGAGGTGCTGCAGACAAATATCGGAGGTGAAAGAGGAGTTGTAAGTTTGAGGGGCAGTTGGTATCTACTGATGCACTCATTCCGGGTGGCTCATACTTCTCGATGCAACCGGTAACAGTTCACTGCAGCATTGGGAATTACCAGTGTTAGTGGAATTCTGCAGCGGGCAGGCTTTTCACCCAGACATTTTACTTGCTCAAAGCACAAGAAATGCCCTGTGAAAAAGGCCCGCAGATGAAGAATAACTTTTGGGAATAGATGCCGGATCACTGATTGCCACATGTCATTCCTCAGGGATATGTGCCTAAAAAGGTGCTATCCTAGAAGTATTGTGACCAGGGATATCCCCAATTCCAGCAGCGGGAATACCGCCGCAGTACTTCTATCCTACTAGTAATGGGGCACAAGGAAGGCACTAATACCATTATGGTGTTGCTGTCGGATGGTGACTCTTGTACCGAAGGCTGCGGAAAGTTCCTTCAGCACCTCCTCGGAATATACACCTGGAGGCGGATATCATGCCTGAAGGGATGCCATCTGGGGCCAGAAGGAAAGGATCTTGGACAACACCTACCTAAAGTGCTCAAGCAGAACTATTATGAGATGGGATGTTTGTCATCCTTTTTTCCATTACCAATTCCCTGTCCTTTCATTCTAATTGAGTTAGAGTGGTAATGAACCATTCAAAGAGGGCAAACAAAAGATCCCATAATATCACCTATTGGGGGGTTCTTAATTTACTTTTGCTTGAGTCCATGTGTCTTTTATTGGTTGTATTAAAAGATTGAACACAAGGGAAGGTGGCAGCAGATTTAGCTGAGTTTCAGGAAAGGTACTAGCAAGATTAGGAGAATCAGAAGCAGTTGTCCAAATGGGAAGCGGGGTATTAACGTTAATATTTCTACAGAAAAGAGAGAAATAACTTGATGGAGTGAGGATTCTGATCCATAAACCGGTTCCTGTTGTTGTACGTTCCAGACAGATGTAAAAACCACACAGAGCGTTATGTGAGCTAACGTGAATTATCAAGACTGCTCACTTTCCTCAATCAGATTCCCTGAAAAAAACAGAGGGTCCACGTTTTTCTCATCTCGAGATTTCATAAGTGAATAAATTACTGAAAAATCAAGATTATTTATGAGAAGAGCTGGAGGAACGTGCAGTGTTTTCATAATTATTGGAGCAGGTTACATTTCAAATCGATGGCCATAACATACTTTAAACTTACTTCTGAGGCCAGTACGTTAAGCCTATCGAGTACAACCAGGATTCGGGAACAAATGCCCACATTAAGTAAAGAACTGCCAAAAAACAAGAGAAACATCAGTTACAAAACAGCACTAAAGATTTATATTTAAATATGTAGTCAAATTAACAAACCCAAAAAAGCAAGTGTAGAAACATTTTGAAATAGGAAAAAGTCACAAGAAATTGCTCACAGCAGTTTGGCTGCTCTGGTTTCTTGAGTACCTCTGCATCATAAAACGTATGGCATTTTAGAATTTGATTTGGACTACTTCCCATTATACCCTGCAGCCCCTCTTTACATTCCTTTTAGTGACAGACTCTATTAATCCATCAAAATAGTTGTCACAATGTGTATTAGAAAGATGTACTACAATGTGTATTAGATTTATTGGTGTCACTCCCAACTCCATCCTCACTAGTCAATGTTGGTACTTTCCTCCGCTGTTCCCCCCCTGTTCTCTTACACTGGTATCTTCCGCTTTTTGTCATTTCATCAATAGTACTCTGATAAACACCTACTCTCATCAACCAACAGTAATAAGATAGGACAACTAAATGCGACTAAAGGAGTTACTCATGTACGAGAGCCAATTTGATATCTATTTGTTCTTTTGGAACATAACAGAATACTAAAGCAAATAATAAACAAGCATTGTCAAAGACATAAAGTCTGGGCTTAACACTCTAATGAATGCAGTGTTAACAAGAGGGGAAGTGGCAGGAGCACACAGAGGCCTATAGTTGTAAAGTGGTCCCTCAAGCAGTTGAATGCAAGAGGAGAAGGAAAGATACACCCAAACAGCCCATAGAATCAGGCGAGAGATTAATAATCCACTGGGTTGAGCCAAGACATATGTTCAAGTATGAAGTTAAGGAGACGGACACCAAAGTAGATCCAACATAGTAAGTTTTATTTCAGTCTCTTCACACGACGGGGCTCCCAACCTGCTGCCTTCAGAAACCGCCTCTCCGAGAATGGCCTGACTCAAATGGAACTCAAGGGGTGTTCTAAGTGTGACATGCCAGCCTCGCGCAGCATAACAATATGTGGGCAGAGGGAGAGATTACCATCACAACACATCTTCTTCTCTTACAACAGAACAAGAGAATATAAAAATGAACATTTATGAGAAACAAGGGAAGGTGGGGAAGGAACAAAAGAAGGAAAATGACCATATAACAGCATAAAATTCAATACAATACAATATCCTTAAATTTAAAAAACTGAAAATAAAACAGCATAATATTCAACACAATACAAAATCATTACATTTTTTCGGAAGGCGAGCTTCCCGTAACTGTCTAACCCCTAGAACAAGTTTTTCCAACATACTGTTGATGCTGGACTGAGTTGCCATCAGATGGCTCACCATTACTCTTGGAATATAAAGCAATCCTCCTCAAATTCCACTTCTGCCCATTCTCCAATACGACATGCTACCTATGCACTTCTTGGGCTTTCAAGGGATCAGAAAACTTGTTCATACCTTACTCTCTTCTGCCAAGCTTCACTTTAACAAGATCACCCACTTCAACTTTTCTACAATTGCTAGGATGACCAATAGAAGAATTAGACTTGCAATCTTCATGCATCCACTGGGAGTAAGTTTGGTTTTAGGTATTCTTCCCCTCATTTTTACAAACGGAACTTCATTCATGACACTATGCACATAGTATTATAAGACCAGACCATGTCTTCCACACATCTTTGAATATCACGAGCACCCTGAATAGCTAATTGAATAGTACCTATAACAACTCTATTCATGCGCTCTACCATGTCGTTGCCTTGAGGGTTATATAGTGAGGTAGACATGTGCCTGATTCCATTGCCCAAAAGAAAGCTGCGCATGGCAAAAGAGGTAAGTTGAGTACCATTGTCTGTAACTAAAATACGAGGAAAGCCTTTCTTTAAAAAAATGGACCTCAAGTGTTTGATAACAGTACTGGTGGTGATATTTCTCAAAAATTCAACAATAACCCACCGTGATGAAACATCCACTAAGACCATTGCAAAGCGATTTTCATAGGAAAGAAAATCCATAGGACCAATAAAATCCAAACAAACCTTTTCCCATGGCAAACTAGCTTGACCAGCTGAAATGGAGCCCAGATCTTGTGAGTTAACTTTTAGTCTTTTCTCACTGTCCTTACATAATGCACAATTTTCCACCCAAGGTGACCTTAATGGGCTAAAAGAAAAAAAATCACATTTGATAGCAAGCTCTCTTAAACGAGTGACCATTTGGTCAAGTCTCTTTTTCCTTTTGAGGCAAAGTATAGAATTTATGCTGTTGCATGACAATGTTCACTTGTTTACCAAAGTATTTAGAAAGTCTTTTCTTCGCCTCAATATACGGGTTATCAATAGGTTCACCATCAGCACCAAAGAATTCCGGTAGAAATTTAAAAGCCTGTTGGCCAGCTTTACTCACAGAATTAAGTAGAATCTCTTTTATTCTTGAATCTCGAAATCTAAGACCATCAATGGCCTCAATGTAGTTTTCAAAATTACCAATCCACTCCTCCCATTCAATGGAAGGTGGTGCAATCATTTGGCTAGCAGCCATGACGAAAGAGATAAGGTATGACTTGCAGAACGTGAGGGAAATAAAATGTGCAGATCACTGTAGAATCTGCAAAATGATAGATGCGCAATATTATAAGTATGGTGTGCAAGTCATAGTAGAGTTAATGCGCTTTAAATGGTGTGCATATCACAGTTGAATATGCAAGGTAAAACAAACACTGCGTTATAAGTATGGTGTGCAGATCACCGTAGAATCTGCCAAGGTGTAGGTCACGTAGGATCAATGCGCTTAAATGGTTTGCAGATCACCGTAGAATCTGCAAAGTTACACGTTGTAGCGCACGACGAAATGAAGTTCATCAATAAATGGATACTTTGTATCCTGATGCGGAGATCGGTCGATAAAAGGCTGGAGAAGGCGCAAAATGGCCGCACGCTGCGTGAAATGTGTGAGTGTGAGGACGACTTGGTTGGCAAGTGAGCACTGAATAGCGCGGTTGGGAAACTGAAGGTGGAGCGTTGTGGTTGCTAGGCAACCGTAGAAAACGGAGTTGGGAAATCGTGTGCGAGCACGCTACAACTTCGCAAATTAAAGAAATAAATTAACAGTACCTTCAGGCATGACAAACAGGACAACACGAGCCACCGGTTCCAATCAGGATTCACAGCAGTGTAGTGAAGATCGTTATCTATATATGTACAATGCTAAGTTAGCACAACCGCGTTAGATGTTAGAAAGCCATCTTGCCGCTTTTGCTGCTTTTGCACACGACACTGTAGTCACATGTTAATAAATTGAGAAATGCTTGCTCGACTTTGCTTCACATGAGAACTGTCTGTTGTTCACATCCGAAACAGTGAGCAGCGATCTTGGTCTGTACATAGTGTAAAGAAACAGTCTGGGTCGCTAGATGGTGCATGTTGTTGAGTTCAGGTTGATCCGCCTACTATTTAGCCATAACACGCACGCAGCTGCAAATGCCTGAAAGTCGGGTGCTTTTAATACTGCAGTGTTGCATGTTTTCATTACATTCGGAAGAAGAGCTTTCACAGGAGCAGAGCCTAGCTGATCCTGTGATGTGATCTCACTGAGCTGATCTTTACGGTATGGGGTTCCCCATTCAAGCCTAGAGACCTTTTACTAGTCTAATAATAGTAATATTAGTTTGCTAGCGAAAGGAAGATCCACTGTCATTTTAGTATGATTACTCCTTTCATTTTCTATGGTATTGTAACTATGCTGATGGTTTTGATTTTAATCATTTGTCTGCTTATGTTAGCCAAAGTACTGCATCTTAGGACACGAGGTTTATAAAATAAACTCTTTAAACTTTACCGTGTCTCTGTTTATTCTGTTGTGGACTGATATGAGAATAATTACGAACAGGTATTTCTGATTCCCACCATTCCTGAGAAATACACTAAGTCGCTTGTTCTGGGTTGTCTATACATTAGGACCGCCGAGCTAAACCTCGGATAACGAATGGGACACTGATGCTGGTCGGATAAGGGGTTCTGGGTTCTGAGGTGAGTTTTTGGTACACCACAATCCACTGAGGTCCTGGTTTCCTGTGCATAGTTCTGTGCATAAGCAGAATCCTTGCAACATGGCGCACCTAACGTTTGGTCTATTGATTTGAAACGCCTTAGTAGTGCTTATATTAGTCCACAACACCCTCACTCTGGTTTCCGGTTGACGGGAGTGACGGTTTAACCTACCTGTGTTTCGACTAATAGGTTCCTTCAAGCTTAATCATTAAAAAGGTTATTTTTACTGAACCCCAGTGCTACTGTTGATATCGTTGAAACTCTTTAGTGTGTCCTAATGGCGGTTGACATAGCCGCGCATAGTCGTGCACCTCTACGCCTTCATTTGACGACGTATGGGGTGCCAGATGATGGGATGGCTGTTATTTTTGTGGTGAGTGCTGATGCGTCATACCCGTATGAGTTGTTTTACTCATGGGTGACTTTTCCGGCAGTGGATGACGATGATACATTTCATTCCTATACTCCCACACAGCTGCCTGCGGTCTATACCCCGTTTAGGACACAAGAAATTCCAATCTCTGCCTGGCAGCATACAATTTGGTTTAATGGCACCCTTCCCCATTCGGTTGCACCGGCGAGAATGGGCCCGTTGTCTATTGCAGGGACCACACGGCCGGTGCTGGCCGGTTTTACACCTCATCCCCGTTATCTCACGGTGGCGGTGGCTGAGTTGCGGGTACTACACACAGCCCTGATTACAGTTCATAGGGCTTTAGTGCAGTACGTGTCACGCAACGTGCAGGTGGGGGCACCTGCTGTTGCGGGCCAACCAACAGACCACCACACGGTGGTTATTAGTCCTGTTATGGTTAATTCGGTAGTCGGCAAGCGCCCCCAAAATAAGGATGAATTTCCTTATTGGCTTGCTGAGAAATTTGAACAACTGGAGGCGGTTTTTCCCGCATACCACTCCTGTGGAGAAACACAGGATCCTCCTTACTTTGCCGAAAGACCTGGTCCCGGAAATGGCCGATTGTGACAACTGGGGCAAGGTCTTTGCAGCGACCTATTCGAAGTGCTATGGCACTCCGTCTATGTCTGTGCTACCGTCCGTCATCAAAAAGGTTCAAGAGAATCACGGTGCGGAGGCAGCTATTGAATTGGGAATGAGGCTTGTCGACAGCTTCGATGTGGTATGCTCCATGGTAATGGGCTAACTCAAAGGAGATGCCATGCAGTTCCAAGTTGCGAATATGATGGACCGCGTGGATGACGCCGACAAGCCCAAGGAGTTCGCTAAAATAATTGCGAAGGCATACAGGACCGTGGGTCGTAGTGCCTTGGGTGTTAAACCGACTGTGATCATTCCTGATATAGTACAGCAAACTAAGGTGAGCTCGTCTACTAAAGACGAACGTCCCAATTTTCCTAAACAAAGTTGGAGAGCGAAGAAACAGGGGAAGCAGCAACAGAAACAGGGGTCTCGTCCTGCCTCACCCGTACAGTCGTCTAACGAACGCACATATGATCTGCGCGATCGATCTCGTATTAAGTCACCTGATAGATTTCAGGTTGCTGAACAACGCTCTCCGCGTTCTTCACAGGAAACATCGGCTTCACAATCCGGTGGCGGAGACCGTGGGAAAGGAAGGGGTGCCCAAGGTCGTGAGCAACCCCGCCAGACTGACGGCAAAGGCAAGCAGGACCCCCGTTTCAGAAGAAGAAAGTTGCTGCGCTAACAGCGAGGTATGCCACAGATGGTACGGACGCAGCTTCAGAACCGGACATGGGCACTAACACTGCTCGACAGCGTGGCGGAAGTTACAGTAGTGCGACGAGCACTGCGTCCATATCTGGTGGCGACAGCAACTGATATATTCGTAAATATTGAAACTGCTGACACTCGAGTGGCTCCCCCTGATAGACTATATAATATAGTCCTTTTAATCGAGGGTGACATACAACGTACAATTCAAGGGGTTTTCTGGGATAATCTGACCACTTCCTATGATATTCTATTGGCGGAGGCAGATTGGCCCCCGGCTTTCCTTTTAGAAGCTCCTAGAGGGGAGGAGATGATCCTCCCGTCCTTTGCACACACAGTGCCGAAGGTCCAAGCTAAAAAGTACGCCGAGGAGTGGGCTCAGGTGCTCGCACCTGCGTTGTATCGTAATCAGGTTGGCTGGGATAAATTGTCTCTCAGCCATGAGATTCCGTTGCGATCCACGCCCCAGCCACAACCCCAATACCCCAGGCGTCGCGAAGCAAGACCTCACGTCGCGTCAATCCTTGAACAATTGGAATATCAAGGAGTAATTGAAACATGTGTGTCACCAATGAATAATCCTTTATTCACTGTGACGAAGCCCGACGGGTTGTACCGCCTAGTTTTGGATTACCGGCATCTAAACTCTCATTGCCGGACATGTGCAGTACAAAACACCCACAATTCGGCTTTCGTCGATAGTCTCGTGAGAAAAAGGTTTAAAACCACACTTGACATTTCCAATGGCTTTTACAGCCATAACCTGTCCTCTCTTAGTAGTGAGTGGACGGCATTCACCTCGGGTGGCAAACAAAAACAATTCAAAGATTACCGATGGGCTATAAGAACAGCCCTGGTGTCTTTGCCGCTCGAGTGGTCTCTCTGTTAGAGAGCATAGACCCTCATGTGTACTCGTATGTGGATCTCACAGATGACGAGTTGGAACTGCATCTCCGTCGCGTTGATCGCATTATTGTTTTGTTTGCGGACTTCGGTTACAAATTCAACTTTGCGAGGTCTCACATTGCGGAATATACAGTGTTGTTCTTGGGATACGAACTCAACAATGAAGGTCGAGGATTTGCTCCGCACTTCCTAGAGAAATGCGCATGCCTACGTGCTCCCACGACACTGAAGAAATTACAATCTCTGCTGGGTTTCCTGAATTTCGGTCAAACTTACATTCCGGATTATGCCCAGCGTATCAAGCCGTTTTATGCCTTGGTACAACCTACTTTTTCCAAATCTTGTTGGCTGCCAGAGCATTCAGCTATATTGCAGTCATTGCAAGCTGATCTTCTTGCTTCAAAATACTTACTGACGCGTGATAACCACACTAACCTGGTCATAAGAATTGTGCCAGACGCAGTTGGTTTCACATACTTAACATTCAATGAGGGCGACACCGTCCCCATTGCCTACAAATCTCACTTGTACACTTCGGCTGAAGTGCGATTTTCCGCTGTCGAGAAAGCTCTGACGGCAGTGCAGATGCCGATTCTGAAAGAACGAGCGCTATCGCAAGGTAAACGCATGTTGGTGGTAACACCATATCCTGCCCTTGAGGCGGTGACGAAGACTAGTGTACCAAATTCTAAGGCTTTGCATCCAAGGTGGATACAATGGGCCACTTCCTTGACATCGCCTGACGTCACATATATCTTTGACGCGGCACTTCAGACTCAGGAGTTTTTGCAGTATGAATTCGTTCATCCAGCTCCTCTGTCTTTGCGCCCGCTCGAGGATTACCATTGTGTCATTTACACTGACGGTTCTACGCAACCGGCAACTGGATCAAAGCACGCCTATTCAGCGGCCTGCGCAATTGTGGTCGGTACTTTCGTAAATGGTGATTTCCAATCCGATGTTGTGCATACGCAGTCATTGGGTGATTGTACCGCGCAGTTGGCGGAGCTTCGTGCTCTGGTGCTAGCGCTAGAGTTTGCTGATCCGGGAGTCACTACCCTTGTAGTGAGTGACTCCTTTTATTGTGTCCAATCATACAACGACAATCTACATTTTTGGTCTCAGAATGATTACCATGATTCCAAAGGTAGCACGATTAAGCATAAAACGCTTTGGGTTCGAGTGGCAGAACTTAAAGAACATCTGCCTCCCGTGAATGTTATTCACACTCTTGGTCACCAACGAGTTGGTGTCCATGCTGTCGGCAACAGCCTGGCTGACGAGGCAGCAAAAACAGCAGTGGCAACATACTTAGTAGCAGCAGTTACAAGATCCAAAAGTAAGATCGATGATGACATCTTGGCAGCTATTGCTGCTACAGAGAAGGGAACGAAATTTCCAAGAGGTTTCCCTTCTCGTTACCATTATCGCTTAAGTCCTGATAACGTCCCATTAGTGAGGATTAATGATGTTGGTGACAGATTGATTCCCAACGCGGACTGCAGACCATCTTGTATATTAGCGGCTTACGAGGGCATGGCGTCCGCGCATGCCGGCGTTGCAGCTACTGTATCTCTGCTACAACAACGCTATTGGTGGTGCGGTTGTGTGTAAACAAGCCCGGGCTTATGTCCTTTATTGTTACATTTGCCAGCAGATAAAACCTTCAACTGCGGCGCGCCCACCACAAACTCAGTTGTACATATCTAATAAACCACTAGGTTGTGTTTATTTAGATCATTGCGGTCCATTTACCTCTGATACTGCGTACAAATACATCTTGGTTGCAGTAGATTCGTGCACAAGTTTTCTGTGGGTGTGGCCACAAAGGAGTGCTGATTCCCGTACTGTCATAAAGGATTTGCGTGTCTTTGTTGGAAGCTTTGCATGTGGTACCTTTCATTCTGATCAGGGCCCTGCGTTCGCCTCTAAGGCGTACAAAGAAGCCATGAGAAATTTGGGGGTCCAAGTCAAATTTTCGTCTCCATGCCGCCCTGAGGGTAATAGTGTAGCAGAGCGAATGAACCGTGACTTAAAGCAATCTTTGACAGCCAGGGTTTTAGGTACTGGCCGGAACTGGCTAGCCCACTTATATGACGTACATCGTGCACTAAATAATCTCCCTAGAAGGTCTTTGGGTGGGCGGACCCCATACATGATGCTCTTTGGCATACGAATGTTTGTCCCGGACCTTGATGGCCTAGACATGGCGGCGTCAGACGCACCCTTTGACGTAGATGATCACTGTGCTGTATTGCAGAATCTTCAAGAAGCCAGAGACAGTCTAGCGAAGGAACACGTACCATCCTCATCTGATGCTGCGCTTCAGGTTCCGGTAGTCGGCTGGCTACCTCGAGTTGGTGATCTGGTCCGTGAGAAAGTGGAGAACAAGAAGGAGTTCGGCCCCTCTTATCGTGCACCAGTTCCAGTGCTTGGAGTACAGGGTACACACACAGTCATTTTACCTCCACTTCCTGGTCGCAAGGATAACAGGTACATCTCTATTGACAATGTCAAGCTACAGCGAGTGGCCGATTCTTCTTAGTATGACACCGGCAGTTTCTTGCCCTTCGATGCTGAGAAATTCTGTTGTGGCCCAAGCTTCTAACACCATGCCTGATGTTGCCATCGAAATGCATTCAGTTGCTGGTCCTTTATTGCCACCGACAACTGGTGGTCTGCCTGAAGATGTTGAGTATGCTTATCCTGCGGATGTTACATTGCCTGTTTTACAATCCACCACAGTTGCCCACTCACAAGACTCTTTTGACTCTAATTCGATGACTTCCATTGCCCCGTCCAAAGTTTCGATTTTTGTGGCATGGTTCAAAAGACATTTTTTGATTCCCCCTTGGACTTACATTTGGCTGGTACTCATATGTATTTTTTTGTTTATGTCCATTGGCTTTGTGGTAGTGTTGTTTAGACTTATCAATGGACACTACCTGAAAGAAAGATCTACAATTCGACTAATTGATGGAACTTTGGCCCCCCACTCCTCATCACATATTATGAAAAGGGACCAGACTTTTGTGAACATTACTGGCCTGGCCTGTACGTGATGGGATCGCTTGGGATGCTGTAAAATTTCATTTCATGGCCCCACTGAAGTAATTAATGTGCCAAATGTATTTCGTGTTTCTATGGGTGATGTAGTTAAGCAGAACATCCACTCAGATGACTGGGATGTTCAAGCCATAGAAGCACTGTTTTCTGATTTGAAATATTATGCTGCATTTGATGCTGAGGATTTGTATTTAGATACTGCTAATTATGATGAGCAATTCTGCTATCAACATTATGGCACGCATTTCCTACACAAAGCAAATACGTTTAGAAATTTTGTAAATTTTACACAATGGGAACACTGTCCCGCCCCTAGGCTGGGCAGCTCCACCACTTTAGTGGACAAATTCACATATTTTTCTGATTTCAGTGTGTCAAATCCGGCCTCCTTTTATTTTAAGGTTGCGCCTGAGTCTGCTTCTAAAGTTAGACTGACACACACCAAATTGTTGTATTCCAAGTCCTTTATGGACGAGTTGGCAATTGAAGGCTATGATCTGTGGAAAGCTACTATCGATCTTAAATCGGTTTGGGGTTCTAAACCGTGGCAGGTACAGGGAACGGAGGCTTTGCATCGTCAATTTTTCAGACCACCTGTTTTGCATTGGCTACTTCTAAAAAATTAAATTCTCCCGCCATTCCGGGTCTGGGTGCTTATCCAAATTGGGGTAATCATACGGATCTGTCCCTTGCTACGTTGCAGACTTACGTTTCCAACACATCCTTCAATATTTCTGAATTGAATCCAGATGGGTGGTTGGTGTGGCAGACGAGTTCGGATTCCTGTCAACATCGGTTTCTTGGTTTAAAGCAGGGGTATACACAAGTTCGTGTGGACACCCGTTTTGAATCTTCTCACACTGTAACTACCTACTCGGTAGGGAAGTTATGCCAATCTTGGCTGCAACATTCCACTTTAGCATCTGTTAAACTTCATTTATCACGCTTAAACGACAAAATAGATTTGAATGATTTTGTTAAGGGTCCTGCAGTTGGCAGGTCCAAAAGATGGGTATATGCGGTTTATAACGAGGTTTGGAAGTTGTCGCAAATTGAGGCTGCATCCAGATTACGTGCTATTGACCAAGCCAATATGGAGAAAGTATTGGCTGTGATTGATAATAGCATTAACACCCTGTCTTCCAGAATTTATACTTTAGATAATATTGTTTCATCTGTGGTAGACATTGTGCAGGATGATTTGTCTGTATTGTATCAGTTGCGTTCTATTATGCAGTTTGCGTGGACGTTGCAAATGTTAAAGGCTGGGAAAGTCCCTTGGGATTACATGAATACTTCATCTTTATTCCTTCCTTTTAATTTAACTGCTAAACAACCGTTAATGTCCATGAAAGATGCTACATACTCCTTGCTGCACATTGGAAAGTTAGAACCTTTACCTTTCTCTGTTGCTGAATTGAATTCCGCTGTTTGGCTTATACATGGGTTGATCACATTACCGTTCCCTCTGTTTAAGTTCAGTTCGTGCATGAAACATTATGCCCTTGGCAGATATGAACAATTTGGTACTGCCTTCCTGCACGAAGTTTGGTCACTCCCATTCACGTATAGATGTGTGAGAGACAGAAAAGAGGTATACTTGAAAGGTGAAGAGTGCACTTCCACTCCAGATCACTCTGTTGTGTGTAGGCACATTCAATTGCATGGTGCATGTAATGTGCACGCCCCTAATTTAGCTTGTGTCCTGAAAGGGATCCCTGTGCCAGTTATAACACCGTCTTTTACGCTGCTTGCTAACGGTAGTTATTTGCTATTAAATAATGAAGCTTGCTGTGGGATGTTGGTGGGAATTCCCTACATAGTGACTGTATCGCAGAGAGTGGTTTGCTGTAATAACGTCCTTTTCCCACCCCCGCATGGACGGCTCGATGTATCCATCTGGCCTTCCATTCCAACCTTGAAAGCAGAGTTTAATAAGATGAGCGGAATAAGGGCTCTATTGTCTCAAAAAGAAGTTGCGTTGACTTCATCCCGGGAAACATTTGTCCTTCACGTAGCAAACACGCGCACAGAGGTGCAAGCGCTTTTGAATACTGATCTCCCACTTCATTTTGGGACCCTGATTCAGACTATCTTTAATACCTCGTCAACAAGTGGCCTGGCTCATTTTTTTTTAAATTGTGGGCTCCGGCCTTGTGACCTCCTTTCAAACTATTTTTGGTGTGATCCCGGCATTTTTTCATTCTATTTTTTCCAGCGTCTTCGGAGGTCTCCCTTTGCTTCTCGCCCTCATAGCTGGAATACTTTTGTTGATCTGCGCACTACGCTATGGATGCACAAGTTGCGTCTCACGACAGCAGGTCCCGGCTGTTACATCTTCGTAACCGGATGCTTGAATACTATAGCACTTTACCACTGTCGACCTTAAGCATAGCCTATGGATTGTCCTTCCGGTTTCCCTACTTTACTTGTGTACAGCCCGTCTTTCATTGCCTAGATTGTCCATTCCAATGGGCTCTGGATTTGTGTCTGTCGAACTCGGTGTCTCCTGCCCCGGATTATGATCGGCTGATGAGCCCCTTAGTGGCTCATGAGTTGGACTGTTTTGGAGTCGGGATTATGGCCTGTGGAGCACCACATGGAGTCCTTGGGAATTGGGACATCGGAATGGCTGCGACTGACTTCTTAGCGAGAAGTTATCTTGAAGAGCACGCCAGTTGTCCTCGACTGGTGCTGGAGGCTCCGGTGGTCGAGGAGCATGTATGTTCCTTCCCCGTGCTAAACTGGAAGGCAGATAATTTTGCAGAACGTTCCAATGATTTCCTCTTGGAAGCTGTTGCAACTTATTGTGCTTATACATTGATGGATTAACTTTGGTGAACTTTCTTTTCGTCACACGTCCTTCAATGATGTTTTTTTTTAATCGTTTTAATGGGGGTTTTTTTCAATCGTTTTTAATTCTTTCTTTTTTTCTTCGAACATTTTCACTTACCTTATATGGACTTACAGTTCATGCCCTTGGTTCCGTTCTATCAAACTTGAACTCTGCGTTCTTGCAAGTGCGCCCCTACTGGTTAGTGGTCCGATCAAGGGGAGGTGTAGTGAAGATCGTTATCTATATATGTACAATGCTAAGTTAGCACAACCGCGTTAGATGTTAGAAAGCCATCTTGCCGCTTTTGCTGCTTTTGCACACGACACTGTAGTCACATGTTATTAAATTGAGAAATGCTTGCTCGACTTTGCTTCACATGAGAACTGTCTGTTGTTCACATCCCAAACATTGAGCAGCGACCTTGGTCTGTACATAGTGTAAAGAAACAGTCTGGGTCGCTAGACGGTGCATGTTGTTGAGTTCAGGTTGATCGGCCCACTATTTAGCCATAACACGCACGCAGCTGCAAATGCCTGAAAGTCGGGTGCTTTTAATATTGCAGTGTTGCATGTTTTCATTACATTCGGAAGAAGAGCTTTCCCAGGAGCAGAGCCTAGCTGATCCTGTGATGTGATCTCACTGAGCTGATCTTTACGGTATGGGGTTCCCCATTCAAGCCTAGAGACCTTTTACTAGTCTAATAAGAGTAATATTAGTTTGCTAGAGAAAGGAAGGTGGCTAAGATCCACTGTCATTTTAGTATGATTACTCCTTTCATTTTCTATGGTATTGTAACTATGCTGATGGTTTTGATTTTAATCATTTGTCTGCTTATGTTAGCCAAAGTACTGCATCTTAGGACACAAGGTTTATAAAATAAACTCTTTAAACTTTACTGTGTCTCTGTTTATTCTGTTGTGGACTGATATGAGAATAATTACGAACAGGTATTTCTGATTCCCACCATTCCTGAGAAATACACTAAGTCGCTTGTTCTGGGTTGTCTATACATTGGGACTGCTGAGCTAAACCTCGGATAACGAATGGGACACTGATGCTGGTCGGATAAGGGGTTCTGGGTCCTGAGGTGAGTTTTTGGTACACCACAATTCACTGAGGTCCTGGTTTCCTGCGCATAGTTCTGTGCATAAGCAGAATCCCTGCAACAGCAGGGTGACACATATGGCAAAGGCAGCAGCATTGTGGAAATATGGATTTTTCTGGTCAGTTATGTCCCCTATCTTGGACCCCAACGGTTCTATTCGCATGTTACAAGTACATGTATGTTCCCTCCAGTTCCAGTTATGAAGACGCAAATACATGTGCGTCCACCGTTAACATGTCCTCTTTCAGATCCGCCATGAATGGGCCGGATATTCCATTCCTAAGTACGAAAGGCCACCGGCTTTATATGGTTCACTTATGCCATTTTACAGTCCAGGCAAGTAGGCCCTGATTCTGTCATCAAGCTTTTCTTGCTTTCTGTCTCTGAAGCTCCAGTCCGAGCCTGCATCTGTGACCATGAACTTTGTCTCATCCTCTGCGCGGCTCACGATGCCTGACATCAGCTTGCTGCCTGCCAAGAACTGTATTTCACCTTCGAAATGATCTGCTCCGTTCCCTGCCCAATGCATTCCTGTCTAGTAGTTTAAGTAAACATTCTGCCAGCTACCGAGCAGAGGCCCGGCTTCTCTGTCTTTATACAAGTAATTCATAGCCCTATTACCATGGAAGACTTCTGCCCTCGCATCTAGTGTAGACACTTAGACGCTTGTACACGCACTAACAGTCAGTATAGTCAGTATAGAATAAGATTCTACTCCAAGAAGGCCTCTCTTTTGGATAACATAGTTCTTTAAACATAGGATGTTAGATATGATTTGGGATTAGGTTGACTTGACCCTCTAGACATCTGTCGCCACATGTAGAGCTAAATGTCAAGTCCCCTTCACCCCCTAGCTGCACGTCAATCACACGTCATGCTGCTGCGCGCGCATTTCTGCCAAGTAATTCTGCTGACATTGCGAAATTCTTTTATGGAACCACCCCATTATGACATCATACCTGATGACGTTCCTTTGTTACGCCCAATCACGCCCATTTTCATTACGCATGAATAATGTTATCTTCCTTATCAATTGTTACGCCTCTCGCATTTGCTTCACTGTAATGCCTATTGTATAAAAGTGATTAATTATCAATAATGTATGTACTTCACTTCCTGAGCCTCCGTGGTGATGGAACCTGGAGTCCACGATTTCGAAATCGTCCATTGGAATAAAGCCCGTTCCTAACCTCTAATACCACGGATTCTGCCTCTTATTTATTGAGCTATTTTTATTATGTTCTGTATCAAATTAAGTCCCGGTAATTAAATTATTTACCACATAAATGGCGCCCGAATAGGGACACTTTCTCATCTCACGCGCCGGCGGTGCGTTGCAGGCCCGGTCTCCTGCCACAGCTGGACGGACAACAACGCGTACCAGCAGGACTTCCTGTATCTCCCTCCGGTCAAGCGGGGGCGACTGAGGCTGCGATCAACACCCAGACGAGGCGGTGAGAAGTGCGAAGTATCCCGACCAGAGCCTAGCTGAGAGAGCAAGATCCGAGGTATACAGAGGCCCACCAGGTTTCCGATGTCCCGACGTGTCCGAAGTTTTCGAGTCGAGTCCAGTCCAGTCCGGTCCAGTTCAGTTCAGTTCCGTTCCGAGGCCTTCCGTTCCGAGCTACCCGGTGAGTACCATTACTGGGGAGGCGTTCTGGCGTGCACATAAGTTGTGCCGGTCCAGACGGGTTTGGGTACACAAATCCGGTCTGCACTGTTTTAGCAGTGTATCTGTACTGTTTAGCAGTATATCTAGTATATCAAGTATATAAATTCAGAATAATTCCGTTAATGTCGAGAATTATGTTTTGTGATTAAGTTTTCTTAGATCGTCATCTTCATTGTTGCTCGTTTAAAATGTTAAATGTTAAATGTATTAATACGTCCTGCATATTGTGGTGTGAATGACTGTTCATTATCGTGGTTTATTGTATTAAGTTTTTTCAAAACCAAGTATCAGACCAGTTCTCAATATGCCGCTCTTTTCGAAACTAAGACAGATCACAACTAGAAAAGGGGTACTCGAAGAAGCTGTTCCCATTCCTCCTAGGGACACCCCAGGGTACTTCATGTATCATAAACACGGCCTAGACGCTATATTATTTCTTGATCTATGGGTAGACTACACTAAGGAATTACCAGAAAGTCAGAGGTGGCCCGCAGCTGGGACCTGGGATGCAGATTGCATCGTGAAAGTAGAGGAAGAATTATGGAAAAGGAAAGCCAGACAGTCACAGAAAGACGCCATTGAATTATGGCGTAAAGAATCGTATAGACGCACAGAAAAAGCACGTAGACAGGAAGAGAAGAGTAAAGAGAATTCAAATAAAGTCCGAGAAAATCTATTAATTGAAGAAGGTACATGAGTAAAATCAGAACAAGTAGACAGACAAAGAAATACCCTTATGAAGGGTATGTATCCCCTTCTGGCCGAGGGATTACCTAAGGCTACTCCGGGGATACCAAAAGACTTGCCACCCCCATTATTTCCAATAAAAGTACATTCTAAGGGGCATCCTAGAACCGCAGAAGATGTTTTTCTTTCCTCATATTTAGATGACGCAGCTCCCGAGTATGCTAACCCCGCCCCACATAGACCGTCGGCCGGGGAGGTTCAACGCCAAGATCCTGTATCTGTATCTCTACAACAACAAAACCTGACACAAAATCCGGCAAGCACGTCCGTTTCCACATCTGTTCCTACAGCTACTTCTATATCTGTGTCCACACCTATAGTTGCTGTATCGCGTTCTACGAATCCTTTCACGCCCGATACTCCAGACGGGGCTACTGGAGGTGCTACCAACATTTTTTCTACGCCACCCAGAGTAAATAAACTTACTTTTCAAGAGTCAGCACATCCACGTACCCCCAAACTCATAAATTCCCGCACGCTTAAGGAACTTCTTATAGATTGTAGATATGACCCTGTGCCCGGCAAAGAGGACGAAATGATCATGGCATCATTACGTATCAGACGAGCCGCGGTGTATTTAGGGAAGTTACCAGGAATGACTGTGCATCTAGATAATATATATCATTATGTCCAAACAGGGCGAGATTCTGAAAGTATTAACAGAGCTATGGAATACCAGAAAGTGGAGATACAGGGGGAACTGTTACGTTTCCTCATAAATTGTGTGATCAGAAATCAAGACCGACCGGGGGTAGATCCGGAAATAATGCAAACTCTTACCAGATGGAGCCAGAATATATCAGAAGGGAGACATGATAGGCAAAAATGTATAATAGCCATGTGCAGAAAGATCCGAAAAGAAATAGAACGCCTACACGAAGAAAGATTAGCGGTAGACCAGTTTGAACAAAATGAGGAGGAGGAAGGATCAGGACTGTCCACAGGACAGTCAGAAACCATAGCCTATGTAGGTAGAGGAAGATCTTGTAATAGTACTAGATAGTTTACTGACCCGATACGTCCGATATGTCCAGATAATAACAGGAATTTCCAAACACCTATAATAAATATGAGGTCCCCCGAGCATTCGTTCCAAGCCGCTGACAAATTACTGTGAGAACGAAGGGGTTATCATTTACTCGATTCTATGGATGAACAAGAATTAGCCAGGTCAGCCGTTCATTGGGTTGACAGTCCCGGAAAATATGGTGATGATACAGTAGCACACACATTTTTGAACCTCACCCCAGATGAACAGCGTTTAGCTGGGACTTATATGATTCAACAACTTCTTATACTATATAAAAGCCAACATTCAGATCCTGGTCCCTTACCTGATATATTGACTGAATTACTCACGAATAGATGGAGAGGTTCAGGTACTAAGTTAATTAAGGAAATACTAGAATCCAGAAAGCAGTACATTCTTTTTGTATGTCCAGAACATGTTTCACTGCCCATCAAGGAAAGACCGATGTATTACATGGATAGACAGAATCCCTTACGAGAAGTGCACCCAATAAAGGGCGAGGACAATCAGTTTAAACGTGTATATGTATATACGCCCATATCGAAAATAGAATTGTTAGAAATGAAGAAAGTGGTACCCAGTCATGACAAAGACCCAGCGGGTTTCCACCGAGAAATTAAAGACATGTTACTCATGGGAGAGTATACCTATCCCGACATTATGACAATATTAAAGGTATTAATGCCTGCTGGCATTTATGAAAAACACAAGGAAAAAGAGTGGGAGGTAGGAGACCAAAAGATAGATTGGACAGCATTAGAAAATGAAGAAAAGGCCCGAGGTCCAGGTTCGGGGCTTGGGGACAAAACTAAAGCACTACCAGGTTTACTAGTACAGGTACTGCCACGTTTATTAACTACGAAAAAGGAAGACTGGGGTGCAATCTCAGCCTGTAAACAAAAGCAAGATGAAGACACTAGTGATTTCTATGCCCGATTCGAAAAATGTTTTGGTATAAATAGTGGTATAAAAGCAAGTAGCGAGTCATACCCACATCTGTTTGTGACAAAATTAGTTGAGAATTCCTTGCCCCAAGTGAAGAATAGAGTATTAAAATTCGAGAGTACCTGGCAAGGTAATACCCCATCACAAATGCTACAAATGTTACAGTATCATTACAATAGAATTAGAGAAGAACAAGAACATGAACAAAGACGCATGAAAGACACGAAAATGAAAATGCTAGTCTCTCAGACAGTTCCAGCTGAAGGACATAAAAAGGGTACGACACATTCTGGTGATTCAGCAGGACCTGTAAAAGGGACATGCAACTATTGTAAACAACCAGGTCATTACATACACGACTGCCCAGTCCTGAAGCGTAATATCGCCACAGGTATTACAAAAGAAAGACCACGGCCACCTAGACAGGATCAGAATGAACAAGGAGCACCGCAGCATGCACAGGCCATGCCAGCTCCACAACAGTCTATACAGTTTGTGCCAGCCGCACCAGCGTTGCCTGCTGCTGCCACACAAACCACGACACGACAGCTGTACCAGACCGCACAGTATGACTATCCTGATTATCAACGATATGCATGAACCAGCCTAGAGAGGGAAGTTGACTTACCCCTTATCGAGGTCCCTGTAGACCAAGAAGGACCTTATGTACATAGTGAATTATTAGGCCAAGATAGAAAATTTTTACTTGATACAGGGGCAAGTCGAACAACTATAAAACGTAGTGAAGTTCCAGGGGCACCCCTCTCAGGCTCACAGAATATTTCCCTTGGTTTTTCAGGAAAACCTATTGTTAATGAAGTATCACAGCCCCTTCCACTTACGATAGGACCCTTGACCAGAACTACAGATTTATTGCTTACTAAATCATGTCCAGAAAACTTGTTAGGTATAAAAACACTGAAAGCTCTAGGAGCTATAATATGTTGTTCTCCGGAAGGAGTAAGATTGTTTTTACGTGATTTCAAAGGTCACTATGTGTCTCGAGATATGGATTCCCGACTGCAGACTTTACCCACACATTTATGGGCACAAGGCCCTACAGATGTTGGTTGCATGAACATTACACCATATCGAGTCACACTAAAGGCAGGAGTGGTACTACCACGAATGCGACAATATAAGTTACCCCCAGATGCTGTAATGGCTTTACTGCAAATCATTGACGAGCTTATTGGCCAAGGAGTGGTTGTGGAGACCGACTCCAATATATGTAATTCACCGATAATTCCGATTCTTAAACGAACTGATCCAAAGGCTCCCCCAGTATATCGATTGGTTATTGATCTGCGCGAATTAAATAAATGTATTGTACCACAATACCCCGTAGTTCCAGACATCTCTTCATTACTGACAGCTATTGATTCCGAAGCAACATTCTTTACTGTAATTGATCTCAAGAATGCCTTTTTTAGCGTCCCAATAGATCCGGAAAGCCAATACTTGTTCGGATTCAGTTTAAATGGACGTAGCTTTAAATTCACACGCGCACCTCAAGGATTTACAGAAAGCCCCAGCATCTATAGCCAAGCACTGAAACGAGAACTTGACAGTATACACATGCCAGTCAACACTGCTCTGCTTCAATATGTCGATGATCTGCTGATCACCGCCCGAAGCGAACCTGAATGTGAAAAAGCATCACTGACGGTTTTACAATTTCTAGCCAAAAAGGGGCACAAGGTGTCCCCTTCTAAGCTGCAATTCTGTGTCCAGCGAGTTATTTACCTTGGTCACTCGCTGTCCAAGGAGGGAAGGCAGCTTACACCAGATCGCATTCAGTTAATAGCTAACATGCCAATACCCAAGACACAAAAGGAGGTGCGGGCTTTCATAGGCCTCACTTCATATTGTAGGCAGTGGATCCCTCAGTATGCATTTCTAGCAAAACCACTCATTCAATTAACAACACAGGAGGCAGCCACATCGACTGTCCTCCCTTGGACTCAGGAACACACACTAGCTTTTGAAAGCTTAAAGAAAGCTCTATGCCAAGCACCTGTTTTAGCAACACCATGTTACAGAAAACATTTTACACTCTTTGTTACAGAACGAGAAGGTACTGCCTTGTCAGTACTCACACAGGAACAAGCAGGATCACACAAACCGTGTGCTTATTTTTCTAGTACATTAGATCCCGTAGCTCAGGCTCTGCCTGCGTGCCTGAAATCAGTGGCAGCGACAGCTTTAGCAATCAGACAAAGCGATGCCATAGTGTTAGGACATCTATTGACAGTCCAAGTACCACACGCAGTAGAGGTTCTTGTGAATCGAACGCAAACACAACATTTGACTATAGCACGACTTACAGGTTACGAATTAACATTGTTTCAGCCACATATAGAAATCAGACGTTGTAACACATTGAATCCTGCCACACTTTTACCTGTAAACGGTACAGACCCATTAGCTCATGACTGTATTGAAGTTATTACAATAACGACGAAACCCAGACAAGACTTGACAGATGTCCCATTGTCAGATCCAGACCTGACGTTGTATGTAGATGGTTCATGTAAGAGAACAGGTACAGGAGAGTTAGTGGCCGCTTACGCAGTCACAACAGACACTGAAATTATTGAAACCAAGTGTATAAATACCTTGTCCGCTCAAGCAGCAGAGCTCATCGCTCTGACACAAGCCTGTATTCAAGCCACAAATAAAAGAGTCAACATATACACTGATTCACGTTATGCATTCGGAGTTGTACATGACTTCGGCGTGCTGTGGCGAGAGAGAGGTTATTTAACTTCTCACGGTGCCCACATTCAGCACGGACCCCTTATTCATGCCTTATTAGATGCAATACATTTACCCACTGCAATATCGATTATGAAATGCAAAGCTCATACGAAAGTTACGGATATCATTTCTCAAGGCAATGATCTAGCTGACAGAACAGCTAAACAGACTGCTCAAACTCAAACATCCGATATGACAAAGACAATAGTCCAGACGCCAACACATTGCATGATGGTTAAGGATCCCACTCTTGATGTAATTGACATACAGACACATGCTACTCCAGACGAAATAAGGAAATGGACTGAATTAGGAGGGATCCAAACGGATCAAGGATGGATGACGAAGGAAAAATCTGTGTGGTTCCTTCCTGATTCAATGGTCCAAGTCATTATTAACACTGTCCATAGTCCAGCACATCTAGGAGAAAAAGCTATGCTAGACAGCATTCAACACATTTGGTTCAACAAACATTTACGAGCAGCAGCCAAACAAAAAGTTCGTACCTGTATGATCTGTTGTCAGTTCAACCCAGGAAAAAGCATCCCCGTAGAGCAGGGTGGATTTCAGCCTCCTGATCACCCTTTTGAAATTCTCCAGATGGATTATATCCAGATGGAACGATGTCGAGGATTCAAATATGTTCTCGTAGTTGTCTGTGCTCTTTCCCGTTGGACAGAGGCATACCCGGTTTCAGATTACACTGCCCCGACTACTGCCAAACAGTTAGTTCGAGAATTCTTCCCACGATACGGTTTACCACGTGCTGTCTACTCAGATAACGGCCAGCCGTTCTCATCCGAACTAATGAAACACGTTTCACTTTTGTTAGGCTACCAGTGGAAATTCCACTGTGTCCGACACCCCGAGGCAGCAGGTCTCGTGGAAAGACATAATCAGACCCTGAAAATTAGATTGTCCAAAATATGCAGGGAGAAAGGCGTCGACTGGGTAGTAGCATTACCAGTTGCACTCTTTTACATGAGAATGGTAGCACACTCTCGAACAGGGCTATCCCCGTATGAGGTGATCTTTGGCAGACCACCAAATATGTGGGGGACGCCTATACCACGTAAAATAACTGATATTGACTGTAATATGCTGACAGATTATTTGGCTTCCTTGATGTCTGCACTACAATCTTGTCGTTCACAGGTAGCTGCAGCTTTTCCTGACAACACTGAGGTGAAACCCCACGACGTAATTCCGGGGGATCTCGTTTTAGTGAGGAACTTTGATCGAAAGACTCAGCTGGATCCTAGGTGGAGGTCGCCGCAATTGGTCTTGCTCACCACAAGGACAGCCGTGAAGATCGAAGGCAGAAAAGGCTGGGTACATTCAAGTCATATCAAGAAATTTTATGGACTACCATCGGACGTAAAAACCACACCTCGCGTGTCTTCACCCATTGACTCAAAACTTCCTTTGGTTGACTCAAGTAGTCACGAACAATACAAACTAAAACTCAGATCTAATCAGTCGGGCAATTTGATTGTTTAAGTCCTCTCCAAGGTGAAGCGGTTGAATTTGTCTCAGACATGTATCCCTTAGATCTGAATAGAGAAAGAACCCGAAAACTGTTGAAACGACATGCATACTGTAAATCACTGCGTAGTCATTGCACAGTGACGTTATTGATTTTGTTTTTCCTAAGTCTTTTAATAATTACTGCAAGTATATTGTTGCACATATGTTATCCTATTTTTAGACATATTTATAATGTTACTGCTGAACATTCTTTTAGTGAATTACCTCCGCATGAATTGTCATACAGATTTGCGCTGCGCAATAACACTTTTATTAGTATGTTACATCATTCCCATCAGGTTAGCAATGCTACAAATTGTTGGATATGTGGCCGACTCCCTCCCTATCAGAACTATAAAGGAATTCTACCTCTTTTTCCATACCCGTTCACACACAACGGCTCCTGTGGAGCATGGTTTAGTTTAATTAACTCCTTAGATTCAAATTCTGCAGTTTATCAAGACAACTGGGTATGGGGAAATCTGAACCTAGTTTTACTTAAAGTCTGCCACCCCAACAAGGAGGGACTTCCCAAAAGAACAGGAACTGATCTAGAAAATGAAGTATATGGATTAGGTAATTTTACGCTTAATCTTATGAACCTAAATATCGAATCCGAAGCTACTCCAATTTTGCCCGCCATGTCAGTATTTCCAGTAAAAGGTGAATTATGTGTAAGAAAGAATGGTTCCATAAATATGGGCCATAGTAGATGCACCACGGTAATAGAATTCAGTGATCAAGGCAAGTCGACATTTAGAGCTTCCCGCCATTCCTATTTTATATGTGGTCAGATGGCATATGTACGTTTGCCTCTAGATTGGGATGGTACCTGCTACATTGGATTCTTTTTGCCACCTGTTTTTCTAGCTCCTCCTGATTATCACAGAAATACTCATTTAGTACACAATAGAGAAAGGAGATATCTCCCAATAGTCGATTACACTGAAACAGCATGGGAAAAATACACAGATTTCAATAAAGGTCTCTTTCCCTATATAGGTACCGTTACTAATAGTAAGCTGATACGTAGATTAACTAGAACCCTTGAAGCAGTAGTGAACGAAACTATTTCCGCCTTAGGCAATTTAACAGAAGAGCAGTCTGCTATGCGGATTGTTGTACTTCAAAATCGTCTTGTCCTTGACGTCATCCTGGCCGATAGGGGCGGAGCTTGTAGGGTCATCGGATCAAGCTGTTGCGTATTCATACCAGAAAATTCGCCATCTGTATATAAAGCCATAACCCGCCTTCATAAGATTGTGAGCCAGATACACCAGAATCCAGGCATTTGGACTTGGTCCGGGTGGTTTTGGAGCGTGTTATCAGCCTGGGGATGGAGAGTTCTATCCTTCCTAGGTATTGGCCTTCTCATACTATTCAGTTGCTGCTTATGCCTGCAATGTGGACCAGCGATTTGTGGTCTGTGTGCCACATCGTGTATTCCACATCAAGATTTTCGTTCAAGATCCCGGAAGAAGAAAGAAGAACAAATGATGTTATATGAACAGATCAATGGATTGATGAAGATTGATATCTCTTGACGGGCAAGTAGGGGACAAGGAGGGAATGTGGAAATATGGATTTTTCTGGTCAGTTATGTCCCCTATCTTGGACCCCAACGGTTCTATTCGCATGTTACAAGTACATGTATGTTCCCTCCAGTTCCAGTTATGAAGACGCAAATACATGTGCGTCCACCGTTAACATGTCCTCTTTCAGATCCGCCATGAATGGGCCGGATATTCCATTCCTAAGTACGAAAGGCCACCGGCTTTATATGGTTCACTTATGCCATTTTACAGTCCAGGCAAGTAGGCCCTGATTCTGTCATCAAGCTTTTCTTGCTTTCTGTCTCTGAAGCTCCAGTCCGAGCCTGCATCTGTGACCATGAACTTTGTCTCATCCTCTGCGCGGCTCATGATGCCTGACATCAGCTTGCTGCCCGCCAAGAACTGTATTTCACCTTCGAAATTATCTGCTCCGTTCCCTGCCCAATGCATTCCTGTCTAGTAGTTTAAGTAAACATTCTGCCAGCTACCGAGCAGAGGCCCGGCTTCTCTGTCTTTATACAAGTAATTCATAGCCCTATTACCATGGAAGACTTCTGCCCTCGCATCTAGTGTAGACACTTAGACGCTTGTACACGCACTAACAGTCAGTATAGTCAGTATAGAATAAGATTCTACTCCAAGAAGGCCTCTCTTTTGGATAACATAGTTCTTTAAACATAGGATGTTAGATATGATTTGGGATTAGGTTGACTTGACCCTCTAGACATCTGTCGCCACATGTAGAGCTAAATGTCAAGTCCCCTTCACCCCCTAGCTGCACGTCAATCACACGTCATGCTGATGCGCGCGCATTTCTGCCAAGTAATTCTGCTGACATTGCGAAATTCTTTTATGGAACCACCCCATTATGACATCATACCTGATGACGTTCCTTTGTTACGCCCAATCACGCCCATTTTCATTACGCATGAATAATGTTATCTTCCTTATCAATTGTTACGCCTCTCGCATTTGCTTCACTGTAATGCCTATTGTATAAAAGTGATTAATTATCAATAATGTATGTACTTCACTTCCTGAGCCTCCGTGGTGATGGAACCTGGAGTCCACGATTTCGAAATCGTCCATTGGAATAAAGCCCGTTCCTAACCTCTAATACCACAGATTCTGCCTCTTATTTATTGAGCTATTTTTATTATGTTCTGTATCAAATTAAGTCCCGGTAATTAAATTATTTACCACAGCATGTAAAGTCGAGCTGGACGGGAACCGATAGATTCGTACCACGCAGGAAAAGAGCTTGAAGGAGAAATCGTCGCCCAAATGTTCAAGTATGAAGTTAAGGAGACGGACACCAACGTAGATCCAATGTAGTAGGTTTTCTTTAAGTCTCTTCACACGATGGGGCTCCCAACCTGCTGGTTCCAGCAACCGCCTCTCCGAGAATGGCCTGACTCACATGAAACTCAAGGAGTGTTCCAAGTGTGACACGCCAACCTTGCGCAGCATAACAATATGAGGGCAGAGGGAGAGATTACCATCACAACACCATGATTAACAAAATCTCAAGCCAATGGCTGAGAGAAGCTGGGCGAAAAAAAACAATGGCTAAAGCGGTAAGACTGAAAGTCCACTCTATCTACAATGTTAGCAGTGGGTCTGTTTGGCAGCAATGATGTCAACACCCAGACCTAACAACACAATTGGAAATGGGTGCTGGATAGCAGTGTTTACGTTAGAGGACGTTACGGTCAGACAGCTGCTTTAGATGCTGAATCAGACAATAAAGCATCCAAAAAAGGATGTTTGATTGTTATGTGGTGGATCTGCAAATCTGAGCAAATTATGTTGCTTGAAATGACTTATAAGGAAGAAAACAGAGGGCCTGATTGTGATGTTGTGATGTCCATTGGACCACCAACACCACCACCACAACAGGCCGTCCAACTGACCATCATCGTAATAACCCCATACGTTTTTTCAATTGTGCCCAGTGGGCTGAGGATAGGAAAGTCAGTTCTGCTTGCGAACCTTTGATCTAGGACATTACCTACCTAGATATAATATGATGGATGGTTTGAAAAAATGTTGTGCACTGTTGCTGCTGATTGTTTCCAAGAATCTGTGTTCTATAAACCTTCAGAAGGATGAGGGACACTGGGCACTTCACCTCTGGGTTGCCTCATTAAGCAAAACAAAATCCACGGACAAGGATCAAGAAGTGAAGAATTCAAGGGTGATGTTCAGAAAGATATTTTTGTTGGCAGGAATTGTGACACATAGTAGCAGTTTAATGCCTAGGTGGAGGGTAGAAGTGGACCCAAAGGGGGGAATTTCACAAGACAAGTTAGAAGAAATTTGCGATGGAGTCCCGTTTTAAATTATTGCTAGAATTCAACTCCATATATGATGTTTGTTTAGAATGTGTTGGATGTGGCATAAGGACCCCAGGGAATAAAATATATGCTGCCTTCCTCTATTTTATTTTAATTTTCTCTTCCGGAGTTTGGGAGATTAACTTGAACTGTGACATCCCAAAGAAAGACTGATCTAGATACTTAAGTAGCAATCAAAAATAAGTGTTAATAACCGAAAAGCTTTTCAACAAACATTTTACAGTGAGTTTACTGGAAACCATGCAAATGGTAAAAATGTGATGGTAGACTCTGGAAAATGTTGGCTAAGTCAAACCCCACATATATTTCTCGGCTGTTGTGTGGTAGAAAGAAATTAATATTTAACAATATCTGATCTCATAATGTGATTTAATTCGGTCAACTAAATGAATTCTTTGTAGTGACTTGTGATTATGAATTATGGTAACAGCATTGGCTTATAGAGGGAAAGAGGATTATTTTTTAAACAATGGCAGTCTACCAGAGGGCTAAATATTTATAGTTGGACCCTTGCGATGGCAAATCTAACATAAAATAGAAACAGTTTCGATCAAAATCGAAGGTCCAATGGAACTACGTAAGGCTGGAAGCTTTTCCAGCTCTATAGAGTTGTTAATATACTGTTTATATTTTAGAAAACCCCAACTTTGTCATATGTCACATACAAGGCAATTTCCAACTATATCTTAAAGTAAATGAACCATAGCCAAGGACTACTATTTAGGGCAGGGGTCTCCAACCGGTCGATCGCGAGCTACCGGTAGCTCGCGATCCCCCTGGGAGTAGCTCGGCCCGGCATCCAATTTTTATTGCTTCATTCTAAGCTCCGGTATCTATTTATTATCCCATCGTTATTTTTTTAGGTGTGTTATGAGCGCTTGCCCGCCCTCACCCAAACCAGCTGCTCGGATAGGCTGAAGTGAGCTTAGCTGGGGCGGGGCAGGCTGAAGAACATGACGTTCTTCCTGAACTCCAGCACAGGCAGGAACTGCTTCACTGGCCTTCTCCGAACTGGCAGCGCGCTTTATATCCTGCGCAACGTGTGCTCAAAGCAGCAGGACGGAAAGCCCGGTAAGCTGCAGTTCAGGTGGCACAAGCATGGTGATCTATCAACGCGACGGAAAACCGTGCCACATGCCTTTTGATCCTGCGAGAAGTGGGACACATTAACAGATTGGTAAGCGAGCCCTTAGTTCAGTAGCTGCATAGTAAGTGAAAACAGCTCAGTGGATGTCAGACCTTTTGATGTGAAAGTGCGCGGCCGTGCATGCAATACTCCCCCGCCCCCAAAAAAATAATCGTAGTGAAACACTGCCTAATTTTAATGATTCTATAATAGTTAATCAGCATACTGATAATCGGAAAACCAAACACGCGCACTGGGGAGCACCGTCCTCATCTTCATTTTAAAAATGCGTGCAGCTGAAAAACATGCACTTTTAACTTTCATTATAACATTTCAGTAAACAAAGGCCTACTTTCAAGTGCTGCGGTTAGCAGATTGAAAAATGTATATTTGGAATTCAAGAAACAAGCCCGCGGGGAAAAAGTACTATGACTGCAAGTCAAAACGCTCTTAAGGATAGCTAATCCCCTTCCTGTCCACTAGCTGAAATACAATTGCCGAGTGGTCAGGTGACTCTTCATTTATAGGAATTTTTTAGGTATAAATCAGATAATAAATAAAGTTATTTCATTTTCCCTTTGTTCTGGTTACCAAGTGCTAATCAGATGACAGACAGCCCCAGCCATTACAGACAGCCCCAGCAGCGAGCAGTCTCAGTGCATGCTAGGCAGAAGTGAAGATATGTGTTCTCAAAGATGGCGGTTTACCTGCTTTCTCTGTCAGCAAACAGATTAATGAAAAGATGATCAGGGCGTACACGGGGAGATAGCATAGAGTGGCAAGACGTGGGTGCAGTCACTTGACTAAACAGACAGAAAATTAATTAGCAGTGCTTTTGGAAGAGGACGAGCAAAGCATGGGCCCAGGCTTACAGCCACTGTTTGTAACCTTAAAATGCGTCATCCGATAACGCAGATTAGAACAACCGGGAAAACTTCAAGGCTTTGTTCTTTAGTAATGCAGCAGATGCTCTGCCCCATGAGCAACCTTAGTAAGACTGAAAGATGTGACCCGCAGGGTACCCACAGATATCCTGAGCAGGTCCTTTATTCACCTGAGCTGTCTTCTTGGGACTGAAACTTCTGTCGTTTGCACTATTGCAAGTGAATTAATCCCATGAACTATCTCACGTAGACTGTAAGTGTAAACTGTGACCTCCGGTGCTTCGCAACAAGTGCATTAAGCCCCTGATCTATCCTACTTTCATTGGAACCAATGAGACATAGGTTAACTCAGATTAGTGAAGGAGGTGCATTTACCTCCGATGTATATTCTAGAACAGGAAACGTATCTGTAGGGAGATGTCCTACGTTAAACTATTCAACTATCTTACCGGGGCAAGAGGTGGTAAACTGTGGGTTACATCTGGAGCCCTGTATCAAGCACAATAACCTCCTGAGCTTTCGTAGTGTGTTTGAATCTGCGAGGTTCAGTTTGCATGCCTATTTCTGCAGCAGGTACATTAATCCATTGAGTTCGCTGCTATGGAACCATAATATGACCAGCATGGAAAACGTGGTTCTCATTAAAAAGTTACCAGTCTGCATTTTGTCACTTGACAGAAGCTGAAAGAGATATGTGGCTAAGTAACCAGATGGCGAGCTTAAGTTGTGTTTGAAACATTAATGATTAGAATTAGATGCAGCTAAAATATCTCAGAACCAGGTGCTAAATTCAAAAGTAGGGACGTGGGAACATTACTGTTATTTTCTGGGTGTTTTTTAATGTGAAGCTGGATGGACGAAAAACAATGTTTATACAGGTACACACCCTGGCGCTGAGAATACTCAAGGGGCATGCAACTGTTTTAACAGTGTTGTTGGCTACTTTTTTTGAAAACCAACATTTCTATTTTGTGAATATGTTTTTACAGGGTTTTCAGATTTTCCACATGCTACTTAAAATTAATACAATGTAAAATAAACCCACCCTCTTTAGTCCTACCTTCTAAAGAAGTGGGTAGGCAAGTCTGTGGTAGATGTGCAAACCTAAGTGCCTCCAAAAACATTTATTATGTAAATGGTTCAAACCTAGAAGAATCCAGAAAATCAAACTAAAAAAAACATTTACCTCTTTTTGCCTCCTATGGGCATTTTGCCCTAATAAAATATTTGTTTTCCCAAGGAAGCCATTTATCAAACATTGATTTATGGAATCAATTTTGCCTACGTTTCTCCCATTTCATAATAATGATAAGTTTATACCTCTCCAATATCATGTGGTGAATCTATCTTCATTTTGCCTGGTAATCCATACTGTTTTATTTAGTGGACAGCTGTCTGGCTATTATGAAATTCAAACTAAAAACAAAACCCAGAATACACCATCTCTTACCATAACAAGTTTCATGTTGGTACATAGTTGGAAAATTTGTCATGTAATAAAGCAGCGTTTCAGACTTTTTTTAAATGTATTTTTTAAATAAATTGTATCTATCTGAGCTAGCTGCAAGGTTGCAAACTGAAATCAGCAACTTTCTTTCCATGATTTAATTATCATAAAATGAAGTTCCTCAATGAAGGCACAGGTTTGTGCCCAGGGACAACTTTTACCTTCGGTTTTAAAAACTGAGATGCTAGTACAAACACTCATTTAATGAGCAGGAGCATGTTTTGTCATTTGAAAATAAAATAATGCACATGCTGAAACTAGAGTTGCCTCCTATCCAAATACCGGTCATTTGTTGTTGTTTTAATAGTCTGCAAAGGCCCGGCATGAAAGATAATCATAATTAATTTGTAGCATAACTTTTCTCCCTTTGTTTATTTGATAACGAGGAAATGAGAGGCATTTTGTTGCAGCATTTTTATAGCACTTACTAACCCAATGTATGGCACTGAAGTACTTACCTACACGGTGAGCAAGCTATGGCACATGTAGGGTGGATGGCTGGAAGTGTTTTCTTTGATTTGTGATTCTGTGTAGGACAGGTAGTGTTTCCATGTCTTGCTTGATGAACACCAAGGTGCAGTTATGTTATGGGACGCAGCGCGTAGCAGTGTAGTGGGTGACGAGGTATGAGACAGTTTTAAAGTAAAAAAAGCTGGGCGTGGGGAGTCTCTCGGAAAAAATTGTGAGTTGCTTAACCTTTAGTAGCTCACTACAATTTTCACTGATCAGAAGTAGCTCTCACTACAGAAAAGGTTGGAGACCCCTGATTTAGGGGATGCTCATTATCTTATAATGTAGTGATCATTTAAATTGGTTTGTATGTCAATATTCTTGTTTATTTTTGTTTATGTCAAATAGCTGATCAATATTGTTCTCAACATTTTGTTTGTATGCCTCTTACCTTCACTGAGAGAAAATTAGATGTAATATTTATTTTTTCCATTCATATTTTTTAAACAAATATTTGTACAGAAAAAAAGACTGCATATTCCATTACTCTGTAATTTATTACTTCGGATTTTGATTCGTTTTAATTACGATTTTTGAATTTAAAACAAAACATAAGCAGTGTGTGCAGCTAATACATGTGGTGTTTGATGGCATATTTTAAAAACTGGACTAAAATGTAATAACATGAATCTTAATTTTAATAATACAAAATATTCTATATAAATGTACTTACTAAAACCAAACTGTGAACCTAGGTAAAGAACAAATCCATAAATTGCTCTTTCTGGCAACGGTGATGGGGAGTTTTCAACCATAATGTTTTCTGCAATCTGAAAATAAATAAAAAGAATTATACACACAAGTAAAAAAGGTATAAGCACAGTTTTTGAGGATATCACAAAATAAGATGTTAAGATAAAAAGCATTATTGCAGTACATGTTCTGCAAGTATGTTGCAAAAGAGAACAACCCTTGCAAACATCTGATGTGTAAGAGTGCAGTGGAGTATCAGTTTGTCGGCAACAATGGTAGATACTGGAGTGGCTAAAGAGGCCCGGTTTCATATGTAGAGTCAAGCTTAAGTCATGCTTACCAATTAGACTTTACATGCTTTGGAGGTATTTTCTCTGGATCCTTCAGAAGTGAGTCATTATTGGGCTATTTTAGTGGTAGAAGCTATCTTTCACAATTGATGTTCAAAGCTCCTTAAGTGCTATTGCTCTCCAGGTGTCCCTGAACCAAGTTGCTGCTAAGTTTAAGGAGGGTGATCTGTCAATCAATAGAAGGCAACAGTAGATTTAGAACTTACATACAGTATGAAACTGTAATCATATAAAATAATGTCTAGGCACAGCTATATCTTTTAAAAGGAAATGGGTTTAAACATGGTGGAAATAGGGACGTTAGAATGGTGAATCCCAAAACAAACCAGAAGGTTCCAACACCTATTTGAGCTAGTATATGACCAAAAGCAGTTTGATGGCACTTATGCGTTAATGGATAATGCACATTACATGGGCACCTAGAGACACTATTAAACTATGGGGCCAGGTTTGCCAGTTGTTGACTATCTCCAGAAACCTTAGGGTTTCAGTCTCTTACTATTTGTAAAGTGCCCTTTTAACAGACCAAAGATACCAGGCAGCATGTTACAATGTATATAAAGTGCTATGTCTGCCTTCTGATCGAGTTTCTCAGCAACACTTAATGCAATCAGGGGTGAGGGTTAACAGATCAGTGGGTTTGAGCCGAGAATTGTGAGAATCTGAAACATTTGAACATTCCTCCCCACAAAAATTAAGGACTTAGGGGGACAAAAGACTGGTTTCCAAAGTCCAAGTCCAACGTCCAGTCAGTAGGACCACTAGGACTCCAGTATTCAGTTGCAGGGAAACAGAACACAGTTCAGGAGCAAAACGTGTTACAGGGTAAACTGGTCTCAATTATTCCACAAGTCATTAGTAGTGTAAACTTATAATATGAAGCCCGCCTTCCACACCATCAAGCCCACCTACTCCAACACTTGTTTGAGGGATTTAAAGAAACAGTCTCTCTCTGCACATTGTGAGGTCCTCCTCACACTTAGATAAAATCTTTCTTGCGGTCTCAAAGATCCAGGGTCGGGTGTGGACAAACTTCTTGGGTTAGCTCTGCTTGGCAGAACATCAGGTGGCCCTGTGTTATTTCATCATCCTTTGGGCCCACAGTGAGTCCCAGTAGAACTGTGATTTGTAGGCATCCTTGATGTTTGGTTCTGGTGTTGAAGACTCGGTCAAAGCCCCAGCCAATTCCTGAATATCCATGCCGGTGAGAAGCTAAACTTGCTACCAACTGCAGAAATCTGGGGGAAACAGGGACGATAACTGAGATAGAAAGGGAAACACACAGGGATGGTGATCACTCTTCAGCATGGAATCATCTCAGTCAAGGGAGGGCACAACTCTATCTTCTTGATACATATAGAGGACGGTCTGAACCGGCTGCCAGAAAGAGGCCAAAAGGTAAGTATATTTTAACAACTGATGGAACAAAGTGATGTACACACAGATTTACAGGAGATCAATTTATGTGAAGGGTATTGCTTCGATGAGAGATGATCCAACCTGGGATCCATCTGAGAGCCCCAAGCCCCTTCGGTAAACACAAGGGACAGAAGCTACAACAGAAGAAAGAGAGGCAGCACACAACAATAGGACACATGTAGGGAAATGCCTTTTTTTTGCATGATCACCCCCAAAGTTTTGGACTGATGCTGATGTTTTTTGGACTTTAAGAGTGCACTGAGCACTGCCAAACAGGCCTCAGTGCCAGTGTTCTGACCCTTAAAACGTGCATGTCTGATTGGCTCACCCACAATTGGCATATGGTAACGTACTTATAAGTCATTTACCAGAGGTGCCCCGGGCCTGAAAGTTAAAGTGTCCCTTGTGACCTGCAGCACTTATGGTGTCCCGAGTGTGGCAATGCAAAACTTCCAGCCTGCCACTGCTGGCTAGCAGAGCAGTTTTCGAACTGCTAACTCGACTTTGCCATTTAAACTAATGACAAAGTCCAGACTTTACTTTTTAATATATAGATCATTCCTAAGGCAGGCCTATTGAGACCTAAGGCAAGGTGCTGTAAATTATAAGGTGGGGAATGTATTTTTACAAGCCCTCACAGTAAAAACCCCAAATTGTCTTTTTTGCTGTAGAAAGACTAGTACCCCCATTGACGTGTAAAGGGTTAGAAGCAGCTCACAACTCAGGTGTGCTAACTACCAGGACATGTTTTTATTGTTCACCAGAAATTGGAATAGGGTGACTATTCAGGAGCCAGTAAGTGTTCAGTTATATAGATTGAAGTTAAAGCATACTATGTAAGAATTGGCTTGGGGTTACACTGTACAGCATGTTTTTGTATCACCATTGCATGGAGATTTATGGGTTTAACATATTCAAGTACACTTTGTTTGTCGTCAGTACGTTCTTTATTAATGAGACATGAAGTTGGGTGAGCACGTTCAACATTAATGGATTTCCCCAGTGTGTTCCCTTAAAACACATGAAAGTTTGCCGTATCCTTCTGATTAATTTCACATCCTCATTTTTGGCTTGCTGATTTATCACTAAACATTTGGTAAATATTCACAGACAGGTGACAGAGAAATCTGTTTACATACACAGAGGCTGCTCCCAAAAATGGACGAGGGTGTGAGGAAAGTGCAATCATTATGGGGGCGATATTTGCAAACCCCCCCACCAGAACAGGTATCAGACGAGAGTGACTAATCTAAACAGAATGACAGAGCAGGGACTGCCACAATATACGTCACCCGAGGGACATAGAAGCGTAGATGAAGTTCATACTCTAGTATGTTATACTATGCCATGCTTTAAGGACTCAAGATTGTTGTTGATGCATGCCACCGAAATGTCTTTGCTGTATTACATAACTGTTGATGCAATTCAAATTTTCAATAAAGAATTTTCACAGACAAATGTTCATTGCACAAGAAAAGAATCAATTTGCCAGACGTTGAAAATGTTGATATTTGTTTCATTTATTTATTTTTTCAGTTACTACAGCTCCTGAAGAAGGGAGTGCATCCCGCAATGCATCGGGCTATGGGCTATTGAATTCTTGTCATTAGCAATATTGTATAATAGAGAGATTAATTGTGTAATGATTTATGGTGAATAACTACACATTGACTTTAAGTTGTTATATGTTAATTCAGGAGTGGTGTGTGTAATAGGTCATCACAAAATATTGTTCTTTGAATTGAGAAATATACAAAACATGCTAAGCAAGTTGGTCGTAATAGTTTCATGATAATGTTTTACATTGATTGATAAATTCATTCAGCTGTGCTCGCTAGGTCCAAAGAATTTGTCCTTTGGCTTTATTGTCGGGCTATGGAGCTCCACACTCCGAGAGGGGGATCTTGCCATCTTGGGAGTAGGAAAACATTGCATTCTGGGACAGCTAGCTCCTACACTTGAAAGTAAGTAGTCATCAGGCGTGAAGGTATTGGCTAGTAGCCACCACGTTCCCGAGGGCAAGTTCTGGGCATAACAGTAGTACCTTGGAATTAGACCTCAGATCACGTCTGCACTGAAGAGAGGGCAAAAGGAGGACTGCCCCGTTGTTACCTGGGCCTATCAAAGAGAAGCTGAACCAAAGGCTGGACTGCACCTGCTAATCATTGGGTTAGCAAAGTGAGGACTGTACCTGTGTTCCCCTGCTGAAGGAAAAGCTGTCCCTAAGCCCCAGACAAAAGAAGTGACTTCAAGAGTCAGTTGGCTGACTTCCTGTTCCAGCTACAGACCACAAAAGTTGAAGAACCTGGCTTGAAACGTTGACACAGGACTAGAGCCAGTTTAGGATCAGAGAAAGTTGCCACACCTCCCTGTTATCAGAGCAACAAAGTGCTCCGTCACACGCTTCCATCAACTTAGACCTACTTGTCTAGGGGTCTCAGACTACTGGGCAAAATTGGACCCGGTTTCCTTGCTGCAAAGCTGGTTACTATCCAATCACACAAATCTTTGAACCAGTGTTGCGGTAGTGCTAGAGAACAATAATTAATTCCTTTAATACGGTCCTGATGAATTGCCACCAGACCTGTTAAGGGCTACTCCTGGCATGAAACATGTCGACCTTATGCACCACACAGGCCCTGTAGGAGCATTATATCCAGCCGGGGCTCACCTCTTTTAGTTAGGTTAGTGCCCCCTAGGAATAAAAGTATCATAAAGGGCTGCTCTAGACCTATTTTAATTTTCACAATCACCGCACTACCCAGCCCACACACCCCCACTAACCCCACCACTTCATCAACAAAAGATCTTCGCCAAAGAGCCCCTTCGAGGGTGCCCGTCGGGAATTGTAGCGCTGGCCCGAAGAGGAGCAGGCCCAATGATGAAGCATGACATCCTTCAGGGAGTGTGAGGGCACTTTTTAGAAAGACCTGAACCTTCCCTCACACCTAGGAACTGCATACCCACCTTTTTTTCTCATTGGAAAGTTGATAGCCACAATCGCCTGATTGCTGCTGACCGCCTAAGTGCAGTCTGGAATACCAAGTTCCACCACTCAAAAACTGCACCAGAGTCTGCTGGACCCGGGTGTTTTGTCAGAGTGAGGTTTTGTCATCAAAGATGGACACCAGCATCAGTTAAAGGTAACCGCTAGTTTAGCTATAACCAGAGACCAGTGACAACTGCTTTTTGGCTGAACTTCAAACTGACTTTGAGGGACACCTGCCCCTGTGGCCAAAGTTGCCCTAATGTGTTTATTTTTAGAAACTGGCACTTATTTTTCGAATCAGACGTTTCCTGAAAGCAAGAGAGAGAAAAACAAAAAAAGGGAATAGAAAGAGAAAGATGGAAAACCGTCACAAACGGAGAAAGGAAGAAACTGCAAGAATGATATAAAGGGGTAGAGAGTGTCTGGTAGTGGAGTTAAGAGGAGTGAGGCGGATTGAACACTGATCAGACATTTAATAGCGCCCACCGCTGATGTGTGAGTAGAGCTTTGGGCACAGGCACTCATTCTTTTACAAATCAAGCACAGTTTCCAAGTACCTTCTAGTTACCAATGCTGGTTAACAATTTGCTAGTATTCAAGTTTCAAGTTTATTTTATTCATGCTCCTGGAACTCCGAAGAGATCCACATAAATTGAAAGATCCACTACATACAAAGTTTTGTGCAAGATAGTTTCTTATACAACAGGAAATAATTAAAATATCCTTTTTGCCCTTTGCACTAAAACATCAGGTTAAAACCAGAGTTAATAATTGCTTCCTACATATAATTTAATACAGATTTATAAAACACTTTAAAAAGTTAACATTTCATTTGGTGGCTCATAAATAGAATCAATTAGTGCAGACGCTGAGATGATAGATAATTGTAGACAAATTGGTCTCATCCATTTACGCCGTTGCAATAATAAAGCGGGGCAAATAAATAACACATGATTACGGTCCTGGATGGAGTTATTACAGAAATTATAGATCGGGGAAGAACCATACCATTTAGACAGCACATTATTTAAAGGGAGCATGCCCTGTCTAAATAATAGCCAGAAGCGGTGCACTCCATGGGGCAGGTTTCAGGAAATATAAGCCTGTGCTTTATTTATCTCACGGGACTCTATAGACGGATGGATACCCCTCTTTAGGACGCGAGCATCCCTATCCCTAGTGAAACTTAATTCCCTGGTAGCCTGTTTCAAGGTGGCCCTTAATTGATATGGCAAGAGGGTGAAAAGCAGAGACTCATCCAGAACTAATGACTGTTCCTTGAGATTTTCTAATATTTCTTTCTGGATTAAAAATCTTAGGGTGCCAGGATCAACCTTTACCAGGCCTGCAACCCATCGCACTATCCCCGCAAGACCCTGTACCCAACTGCTTCTTAAAACAATTTGCTAGTATTACTTACTTATTTAATTTATATTGTTGGAACCCTCTGGTGGATTTTGTTTATTTTAGCATCTAAAAAATCATAAAAATAAAAGCTATTGTTCTAAATTAGTGTCGGATTTTCTTTGTGTTGTGTTTCTCTTTTACTCAACTGCTTAGGTACTTCTAAATGCTTTGCACTTGTTCCTTTGACAAAGCCTGATTGCTCAAAGTCACAGCTACCCAGGGTTGAGCTAAGGGCTCGCAAACGAGCCGGACTGGACCCAAGATGGATTTGTGAGTTTATTACATGGTGAAGTCACACACAACCACACCATACAATAAACCACTATGCTCACAACCATGCTGAGGAAGGACTAACTGGGGAATTGAGGGATCAGATAGGGAGAGAAACAACAAATATGGAGGACAAAACGTGTGTGACTAATATGAAAGGGAAACTAATGCAACTAACAACACATTGCTAGGTACGGTTTAGAAGCCATGCAAGATCTAAAATGTGGCTTGACCAACATCGACCCAGAAATTACCCCAAACCCAGGTAGTGTGTGTATCTAACTTTTCTGTAGTCAGCGGCATAGTGTTCCCCTCTCCTCAGCTTCCACTGACATGTTGTAAATCACCTCCATTCCCTGTAAGCCTGATGCTTCATTGTCAGCCAGCGCTGCGCCTGAATCCTGACACTTCACCAACAGAAGTGACGAGCCAGAGTGGTGGAGTCCAGTGTCACGATTTACTCTCATTCCCCATTCCTCTTTTGCAACCATACTCCTGTGTATGTGATCACTGCTAAGGAGTTGGATCCCATGTACAAGATTAGTGCATCCTTACAAGAATGGTCATACAAAAGTGGTCATAGCAGTGGTGCATGCACACAGAAGGATCTACACACTAGTTCCAAATGTGTGCCTTGATCTTGCTGTGTGTGTGAAAGGTCCAAACCGGTGTTTAAAAATTGGTATTTCTTCAGATTTGGAAAGGAACATTTTCTTGCCTCCGTCTGTACACCTGCAAAGAAGGACAATGGACTTTAAATCATGGCTTGTTCCTTTAAGAGCTTTAGCTTGCAATAGTGGATCTTATAACTTCATTTTTAGGTTGAGCCTGGGAAACGCGTGGCTGTTCTGAGAGGCATGCTGTATTCAAGTAGAGACTTGAAGCTCCGCACACTCTCCGCCCATATTTATCATTGGCTTAGGTCATTGTCATTTGTAAACGCTGGCTTCTGATTTGTTGATTGGCTCGTTAGTCCCTCCTTAGTACCTCCTTGTCTTCATTTGTAACATCCCAGGAGGAATGGCCCTTTTACGTCTGTTGTTACACGGTATGTCTTACTTAGTCTGTTAGCACTATTTTCTTTAATGAGTTTCTCCTACTACAGGCACGACATACTTTCCGTGCATTCACGGGTCATGTGGGCTTTCACTTTCCAAGGAGCCCGGGCAATGGCGGCCGCTTCTTTGAAATTAAATAGGTCTTGCTTTAACAAGAGTTTGAGCTATTGGCATTGTAAATGGCAATGCCTTTTATTTATGTGTTAAATATCAAAACAGATAAATAAAAGGCATTGACATTTACAGTGGCAATCGCTTAAACTCTCGCAAATGCTAGACCTATTCCATTGCAAATGCTTAATATTGCTTCCATGAATTATCGAAGCATACTGTTTCTAGTATGATATTACCGTTTTGTTAAATACATTCTAACTACAGTGTGGGGTGCCTGCTTTAGAAATGTTTCTCTGTGTGATTCTAAGGAGCTCTGTTTAGCGCACCTTACCTAAATTATGGCTTGTTCACATTAGCAAGCAATTTTGCAATAGAGGATATTATTGATCCCCTTTTTGTTTGCTTCCATAAATTACTGATATTTTGCTTCTAGTGTTATATTACTATGTTCCGTTTAACTCATTTTAACTAAAGTGCGACTTCCCTCTTTCAGAAATTAGTATGTAATTAAGGAGCCTATCTTTGTAACAGACCGGCTGTAACTAACACTGGAACTCACAGTATTTTTGGTTTGAAGAAGTAAATATTTTTCCCCAACTAGTGAATAATGGCTTTATTAGCATGATCTTGCCGATAGCGGTGCGTCGATGTGATCATGGCAATGATTTTAATTGATTGTGCTTAATAGAATTACCTTTACTGAAGGGCTTGGGGGAGGATCGGCATGCTATCTGCCAAGGAGAGTCTAGGGGAAGAGAGACTACACGAAACAAAAGTGACACTCGGGACAGAATGTCTGTGGAAAACTCATTCTCTGCAGCCCTTTGCAACATATATATCTCGCCTGATTGGGTGCTTAGTGCCCTCTGGTAAAAAAACAGTACAGCATATGCTCTATTGTGCCTGCATAGCGTTTACTTAAATAGGATGCCACTAAAGACAAAAGGACTGCATACTTATCATGCTGTCCCCCTGCAAAAAGGGAGAAAGTGACATGCTTGTAGAGTCAAGTAAGTGTCCCTTGCTTTTCAATCTGTAGCAGGTTCAGTAATCCGATTGTGAATCTTTAAAACTTTAATGGTATTCATTAGCGGTTGTCTCACCCCTAGGAATATCTGTTTCATTATCCTAGGTAGATCTGATAGTATTGTACATTAAATGGCCTGGAGTCCTTTGGTGATATTTGTTTTCCGGGCTTATCGCAACCCTTGGGAATATTATTCATCCATTAATTTCAGGAAGCTTTGCCATATTGCGTGTCTCGACTAGGAATGTTGAAACGTGCTGTCCTCGAGTTTGCTTTAGTGCTTGTAACTGGGCCATGGTGCGATCAGCCTCCTCGCAAGATATCTCTGTTCTTGGGAACATTTAATGAACTAAAAGCAACTTTGCCTGTTTTGACACATTTTAATTGGTTTTCGTCATGTTTAAATTGGCTTAGCTTCCCTAAAGTATGCGTTGCATATTGTGAACAGGCCTTTCTGGGACCTAGCTATAGGGGTTACCTCAGCCTGTAGGAGTATTGGCTACAATAATTCCATGTAGCTGTGCCTGCTGTGTTAGTGTTGAAATTGGCTATCAGACCAATCTCGAGTCCACTTAAGTTACTTTGACTCAACATTGCTGTAATACCATAAAATGGTATTGGACTGGTTGATTACAGGGTGTGCTGCCTGTGGTTGGTCTATTTAAATTGGCTTTGACGATGTTTAAATGGCCTTTGTGCCACATTCGAAAGTCAAATCTAGTTGCTGTGACTAGTTCTTTGTGCGAGACCTTGTAGACCTTTGGGTTAGGAATTGGCTTGGACTTGTTTAAATGAGTTTTGAGTCGTATTAGTAGGCGTGACTGTCAGGGCCTTTGCTGGGACCCGCTCCAAATGACCCCCAAGGTTGATTGGACACTCACAAGCATCGAAATCCCTTACTCTCTTTCGTTTGCTTCACTTCACATATACGTGCAGCCACACAATCACAGTGATATAATGGAAGTTCCAACTGGCTTACACGTAGAATAGTAAAATACTTCATCGCTGCATTCATACACTTATCCATCCATACAATAACACCTTATAACCTTAAGTGTTTTCCAAATCTGCAAGGGAAAGTTGGCCAACCCAGCACTCGTCATCATGCACCAGGATACCATGGGGGTGATTGTGCGCTTTACAAATACACATAATATAACACAAAGCATGGCAAAGAAACACTTTCTACTCATGCTCTCCAAACCAAGAATGCTTGCTGTTATAGAAATAAAATACAGCAATTACCCCCCCCCCCCCCCATCCCCCCGATTCTGAGCACCGAGTGCATTGCACATGCTGCACCAATGGTCGGTACGCCCGTGTGCCCAAATAAAAACTCTCAACTTCATCACGGACGTGGAACTGTTAAGCTGTTCCAGTCTAAGGAGTTGGTATACATTACAAACTGGCATTTACCGACTGTGTCTCGGAGAGGCAGACAGTCAACCCTAAGAAATCCTGCGGAATACTATCGAAGGGGCCTTACCTCCCACCACCGACCAGAGAGCCTTTAAAAACTCTGTAAATCCTTCATAGTTTACGATTCTCTTTATTTAAATAATTTAAAAAGCAGAAAGGGGCAAGCAAATGATAGTAAAGAACTGCCACAAGCGCTGTAGTAGAAATATCTGATTGGCTGCTTAGGGTGTCTGTCCTGCCCTGTGAATCCTGTGATTGGTTTAGAAATAGAACAACCCGGAAAAAAAGACCCACCCATACAAAAATAAACCTGCCACTTCCGCCCGGAAATAAAAGTGTGCCCCAGAAACTATTCCCGGTTGTGTGTAAGGGGTATTTGTATGTCTAATTTTAGTTTCTGCTCACAGAGAACGTTGCGCTGGAACAGATGACTCATTAGGAGTTTCGATGAATGATGTCTCTCCGGCGAAGTGGTTTCGTTGCTCTTAGCTCGGCGTGCTGCTACTTCGGTCTGCTCTTACCGAGGCAGCGCAGAGGCACAATGATTCCCATGTGGCGGGAGTAGGGAGGTTAGATAAATAAAAACTCTCTCCGTTTCGCGATGGGGTGCTCAGACATTAAAAGCCAATTGCGCAATAAGACGGACGAGGCCAAAGCCGCAGGGCTAAACAACGTGGGTTAGACAACACTGATCAAGAATATGCTGGTGTATGCTACTCGCCAAACGACAGTGGAACTCACGTAGAAATGAACAGGATAGAAATAATGACTGACAGAAAGACTTGCTAAACTCATTAAAATACATGCAAAGTGAGGATTTTTTTAATGATTATTAGGTTGTCTTTCATACTTTGGTTTATGCTAGTGAGATCTGTTCCACCCAGTGCTTTATGCCCCTAATGTTGGACATACTTAGGAGGTTAGTGTCCAATATTAGACTGTTGAGATTACGGGCGTACAATCCATTTGGCGCCTAATGTGATGCTGTGCATAATGTGGTTTATGTCACAGGATGATGCTAAGTAGTGATTTTCCTCTTACACCACTCCATCTTCAGTCCTATCTTGTTGAATCAGTCCTGTTCTGAAGTAACAACCTGTTCCTAATCGCCTCACTTCCCTAACTGCACATTAGTTCAGATCTCTTCACCCGACGTCTAGATTATGTGCCCCCTTCCTGTCCTTTCACTTCTCCTCACCACCGCTTTCCTAGTATCACCCTTCTTATATCCCCACCACCCTCCTCCTCCTCAGTTTCCAAACATGGCCACCACTCGAGTTAAGTCTGGAATTAATTGCTACAAAATCATTTACCCTTCTAACCTGACTAAAGCTTCAGCAAAATGTTTCAAGCATAACACAATTGAATGCTTCCCTGATTCCCTTTTTGTTGATCAGTTTTACAATGGTCGTTATGGGAGGCTCAAAAACGATCTCATTTTTTTCACTCACGACATCCCCTCTTGGTCCACCAGCTTTTGCAATTCCCTTAACGTCACCTCCTCCTCCTCTATCCCTCATGGGAAACAGCTAAACATTTCCCCCTCTGCGTGTTTCAACGTCTCCCTCACTGTTTCACTCTACAACAACGGTACTCTCATGATCCAAGCCAAAGACACCTGTCTCTCTCTCTTTGACCACCTCTTCCCTTCCCTTCCCTTCTCCCCTCCCCTGCAACCGGGTTATCCCTTGACTCTTCATTTAGCGCCACCAATTACTCCCTATCTCCTCCCCTGACCCCCCCCACTCTCCAATAGGCTGCACCCTTGGGAGGCACAGGTTGACCCTCTTTCCTCCCCTGTGCCCTCCCCTCCCTTTCTTCCCCCCTCACAGTATGCCCCCCCCTCATCACTTCAGGCTTATCTCTAGCTAACACGCTCCTCATCCAATCTGCACCGTCCCAGTACTCCATTCTCATCTCCTCCCCCCTATCCCTACCTGCCACCCCCCTCTTTAGCTCACCTCTCCTCCAGCCTTCTCCCCTAGTTAACTTTCCTTACGTTCCCCTTATTCCCGCCTCCTCTCCGCTTTTACACCCCCTCCTCCCCTCACTATGTACCCCGATCTCCCCACATATCCATTCCATCTCTCTCCTTCCCCCCACTCCTCCAGCAATGCTGTGCTACTCCCTTCCCCCCCCCCCCCCGGTAACCCTTTCCCTCCCTCGGGCCTAGCAGAACCACTTCCCTATTTCCCAACCCCCCTCACTCTGCCAGATACCCGCTCCCTCACAGCTACCTCACCTAGCTGACAGGACCTCTCCAACCCCCTCCCCTCTCTTCCTCCCAAACTTCCTTCATCCCTATGACTCCACTCATTCCTCCCCTCTCCTTCCGCCCCACCGCCTTGCTCCTCTCCTATCTCCCCCTAATTATGTCCTTAATTCTTATCCTTCTTGCAACGCCAACAAAGACAACTCTGCTTCCACCTCTGGTGCACCAACGCCTGCTCTCATCCACCACCTTTCCCCACCTCTGAACCCTGTACCCCTTCTCCCCCCGTTCCCCCACCTCTCCCTGCCTTCCACCACCAAGTGCACCCCCTTCTGTTTCCATCGAGCCACCCAACATGCCGTGCTCTGCCTTACTCTCTCTGGAAAATAAGCTAGGCTCTCTAATCACCCCCATCTCCCAACTTGAAGCTACCATTTCAGTTTTAAGCTCCAAGATTTTGACTTTTCCATACACCTCATTTCCTTTGGAAAACACTCACCCTCCCACGAGAGGCACCTCGCCCCCACACCCCATAACCAGTCTTCTGCAAACTCACACAAACCCTCGAACGCCACCCTTCTTCCACTTTCACTTCCAATTAACCCTACTATCTATACCATTCCGACCATCTCCTCTGTCAGAACCACTCATCTACCTAAACCCTCCCGAGCACCCTCATATAAGTACAATATCCCCATCACCCCTCATAGCTCAAGTGCCCCCGTCACCAAAACAGTTGCGACAGAGCTGCGCTGTATGCTCCACAACTGCAGATCTGCAATAAAACACAAACTTGAAATCTCCGATACCATCACCCTGCACAATATTGACATGCTCTTCCTCACAGAGACCTGGTTCAACGATACCTCTCACTCTATGTTTGATCTCCTAGTACCCACAGGCTATTCTATATTTAGAAATGACAGAATTGACAAAGTTGGGGGAGGTGTTGCAGTCATCTTTAGAAACTCCCTTCAACTTAAGGCTTTTCCTAACAGCTCCTTCCGCACTTTTGAATGCCTATCTCTTGAGCTTCAATTGCACCACCGCTCACCTCTCAGATTCCATGCTATTTACCACCCGCCTGGTAGCAGCCCTTCATTTATGGAGGAACTCACGGACTGCATCAGCGACCAATACTCGCAAAGTGACAATCATATCTTCGTGGGGGACTTCAATGTCCACTGGGGCTTGCCTCAATACACCTCTGCGAATTTGCTGGCCACCTTCCTCTCTGAAAACGATTTTATACAACACTGCACAGAAACAACACACTCTAAGGGCTCAATCCTGGGCCTTGTTATTTCTAAAGCAGGCCTGCTGACTATCGCTACCCCTATTCATGTAGACTGGTCTGACCACCTCCTCATCCCATTCTCTCTTCACCTATCACACTCTATAACTCTCGGCCAACCTAAGAGGACTACTTCCTGGTTCCGTGACACTAAAAATATTGACCTCGGTACCCTCTGTGATTCTGCTTTGCTATCACTCCCAAGGCTAGACCCGGACCTAGATGTTAACAAACTCACCTCCCAATGCCTCACAGTCCTTGCAGTCGAAATCAATAATGTCGCTCCTCTCCAAAGCAAAAAGAAAAGGCCCACTCCCTCAGCCCCTTGGTTCAACAAATCCCTCTATGAAGAAAGGAAGTACCTAAGAGTCCTTGAGAAACAATGGAGACAAGTGCCCTCCACCGATAATTTGGCCACGCTTCGTTCAGCAAGATCCAAGTACCACAAGCACATCTTCCTTGGAAAAGCGTCGCACTTCAAATCCCTCCTTGACTCAGCCAAAAATAGACCCAAAAAACTATTCGACCTCATCAAGAACCCAAACTGCTCTCCCCCAACCTCCAAGTTGGAGGATTCTACTAAGAAAGCAGCGGAATTCGCTATATTCTTTGACGAAAAAGTGAAATCAGGTCATTCATCCTACCCCTACAGAGGAGCGCAAATCCTTAACCATTTTGCAGATCTTCGACCCCATCTCTGAATACGCCCCAATTAAATTCCTCCTTGATACAAAGTCCTCTAACCATTATCTTGACCCCATCCCTAGTGACAGTGCCATTGCCATTGACTTCTATACCCATTCTCTTTCCCATTGGACCACTCTGGTCAACCTCTCCCTCTGTCAAAGCTCCTTTCCTGTGTCCTTCAAAACTGGGCAGGTCACCCCTCTGCTTAAAAAACCCACCGCTGATACGAATGACCTCAACAACTACCGCCCCATTACTAACCTACCTTTTCTTGCGAAAATCACAGAAAAATGTGTAGCGAAACAACTCTCTCGTCATATCAAGGACAATGATCTTCTTGACAATTTCCAGTCCGGCTTCATTCAAAACTGCAGCACTGAAACAGCTCTGCTGCAAGTGATTGATGACGCGCTACGGATACTCGATGTGGGAGAGTCTTTTCTTATACTCCTCCTTGACCTTTCTGCAGCCTTTGACACTGTCAATCACAACACTCTCCTTAACACTCTTCAACAGAGAATGGGCACGGAGGGCACTGTTCTTAAATGGTTTGCCTCCATCCTCTCGGATAGATCCCAAATGATCAAAATAGCGAACAGTCTTTCTTCTCCTCTGGCGGTCGGTCAAGGTGTTCCTCAAGGCTCTATACTTGCACCCACATTGTTCAATCTCTATTTAGAAACTTTGGGAAATCTCCTTAGTAAATTCGGGATCCACTATCATCTCTATGCGGACAACACTCAAATCTACCTTAAGGTGGCCTCCACTCCTGATCTCTCCTTCCTAAGCTCTACTCTCGAATCCATTCAAAACTGGATGTTAACTCATCAACTGATTCTGAATCCCTCCAAAACTGAATTCCTCCTCCTCACTTTCTCCTCCCCCAGTTCAATCATGGATGGCTCAGATGAATCTACTTAACAATAAACCCATCATTGTCGACAGCGCAAAATCCCTTGGTGTCATACTCGACAAAAAACTCAATCTACTCTCCCACATCGATTCCATTGCAAAGTCTGCTCGATACCAACTGCGCCTTCTATGGGGGATTCGTCGCTTCTTCCCGGAGCACGACTTCAAAACCCTGGTCCAATCGCGGGTTCTCTCCAGATTGGACTATTGCAATTCTCTTCTTACTGGCCTCCCCAAATCCCACCTGTCCCCCCTGAAGTCTGTTCTCCATTCAGCAGCTCGTTTCATATATGGGGCCAAAAGAAGCGACCACATCACACCCATTTTCTCCACACTCCGTTGGCTTCCCATCGAGGCAAGATCTATCTACAAGACTGTCTGTATCACCCACATAGCCTTGCACTCCTCCCCTCGCTACCTGGCGAATAAACTGAAACTCTCTGGAGGCTCCAGACCATCACGCAATGCAGAAAATGTATTGCTTGAACCTCCCACTTTCAAGAAGGAAAGATCGATGGCCCAATCCTTTTCAGGCAACGCGGTGAGAATCTGGAACTCACTTCCGCCTCATCTCCGGACCACCACCTCCTCCCAGGCCTTCAAAACTGACCTCAAAGCTCTCCTCCTTCAAAGACACTTCCAAATTTAATTCACGCCCTCTATTTTCTGAAGAAAGTCCTTCCATTATAGGAAATTCTTTTCTCCATGCCTATAGAAGTGCCTTCCCAGTGTGTTCTTATGTTTTGAGTGTCTGCCATTTAGTGCTGTATTATACCTTCGACTTGTACTTTGTACTCTTTTGTAACATGCACACGTCACCTTTCCTTTTGTAACGTATCATTTGCTACCTCTTGTATTTTGTTTGCTTTTGATACATGCACAATTGCCACCATTGCCTCATGTAACGTAACGTTTGTTTTAGTGTTTTGAGTGTCTGCCATTTATTGCAGTTCTTTACCTCTACGTGTACTTTGTATGCTTTTGTAACCTGCACACATGTCACTTTTTCCTTTTGTAACGTATCGTTTGCTACCTCTTGTATTTTGTTTGCTCTTGATACATGCACAATTGTCACTATTGCCTCATGTAACATAACGTTTGCTTTTGTAACATGCTCACTTGTAATTTTTCTCCTCATGTATCATCACTGTTCCTATTGTGAAGCGCTCTGACACCTTCGGGTAAAGTCCGCGCTATATAAAAACGCATTAAATAAAAATAAAATGTGGCCTAACGGCCAGAGCTGCTGACTTTGGAGCTGGTGAACCAGGGTTCGAGCCTTGGGGTCGCGTCCGCATCCTGTGATTCTGGGCAAAATCACTTAATTTTCCCGTGCCTGAATGTGTAATGTAAATACGGTGCTGGTGTAAAGCGCTCCAATACCTTCGGGTCGAGTTCGCGCTATATAAATATGCAAAAAAAAAAAAATCCTGTGATTCTGGGCATAGGGCCGCCGCCTCACCGCAAGAAGAACATAGCATGCACAGCAATACAATAAACACACAAGACATGCTTGTTGGAAAACATTTTGCTGAACGTTTATTTCATACAAGAAATATATGCCAATGTGGTGGCAATCCAAGGGTGACTAACCTAAGCTGCTGTGCCCGCTAATGAGCCAACTGCACCGTGGTCAACACAGTCGGTGCTACCGTTTTGTGGGGATTATACCCATTAAATACCGTGGACCACTAGTCCATCCCTTTACTCACGCCTTTTTTGGGGTGGAGCTTGTCCAGGCAAGCGCCCGGTTGTTCATGGTTACAACCGCCCGAAGGACTAGCGGAGCGCCATAGTTGCCTACAGGGTCCTGCCGTACAGACTCCTGGGGTTATTTGGCATCTGCACCCCTATTGTGAAGAGGGTACCGTTATGTACCATTCAGCCTCTGGTTCGACCTGTAACTCCGCCTGCAACACAAATTAACAAGTCAACAGGTTCGTTCCCAAGCTACACACCCCAGCCACCATGCCGGGTATGCGGTAGGGAGGGAGATGGCGTGACCAGGAGGAACCAAAAGGACGGACAGATGGAAGGGGGCAGGTATAAGCACCTCGCCCCAATCCTCTGATGTGCCGGAAGTGACGCAGAATCTGCGCCGGACTTTAGGGACTCCCCGGGGGTCCCCACAACTAGACGTGGGGATGTGCTTAATGTGGCACTAAGGTGGCCGCCCTTTTGAGCGGGCACACTGTGTGTGCTGCGGGCAGCCTCAAATCACTTAATCTCTCCGTGCCTACCAGAAATGAATGTGTCCTTGTGTAACGTAACTAGTGCTCATGTAAAGCACTCCAGTATCTTCGGGTCGAGTTCTGCTATATAAAAAACGCAAAAAAAAAACAACAAAAAAAGCAGACGTGGTGTCACACATTAATTGTATAAGACAAACATAGGCTCAGTCATTATCACATGCATAGGTCGAGATCCGGTATAGAAAAAGGTATAGACAGTCACAAGCTGTGGCTAGCAGATGTAAGCTCACAACCTTAAATACGTTGTCCAGGTACGTGTACTCCCCAAACTCGACTAGGAAGGAATTTCCAAGCATTCCCAAAGTTCACCTAGGTCCTCTCGGAGCAGTCCTACATGTGGCTGTCTGCTTTGTGACAGGACACAAGAAATTCAATCATATTTCCCCCACTCAATGCTCCCTTCAGTGGCTTCCCATAGACACGATAGCTCAATTTAAAATTGCCTGCATCACTCACAAAGCTCTTAATTTCTCCTAATCTTCGAACCTCTCAGAGAAGCTGAAAATCTTAAGTGCCAGCCGAGAATCACAAAATGCTAAATTGCTCCTTCTTGATCCCCCACTTTTAATCACGAGTAATACATAGTAATTGTAATTGCACTTATATAGTGCTTACTACCCCATACAAGGCGTCAAAGCGCTTTTTTGGTAAGTAGCACGCTACTCCGGAACTCGTAAAGGATTAGTGGTTAATTAGTATAGAGAAATTTGAAATTATTTTGAGCGGTGGACATGTTAGTCTGTTAGTTGGACTGAAAAGGATAGTGGAGGGATAGACAAGGGAAGGGTTTGCATTTATACAGAGCTTGCTACCCCTGATGAGGTGTTGAAGTGCTTTGTGGCGAGTAGCATGCTACTCCAGAAACAAAAAAGGATTAGTTGTGAATTAGTATAGGGAAATATGAAATTAATTTGAGCATTGGACATGTAAGTCTGTTATTTGGATTGAAAAGGATAGTAGAGGGAGGGAAGGGTTTGCATTTATATAGCGCTTGCTACCCCTGATGAGCTGTTGAAGCGCTTTTTTGCGAGTAGCACGGCACTCTGAGCCCCATAAAGGATTAGAAGTGAATTAGTTGGGAAAATATGAAATAAATTTGAGTGTTGGACATGTTAGTCTGTTATTTGAGTTGAAAAGGATAGTGGGGGATAGAAGAGTGAAAGCTTTGCATGTATATAGCGCTTGCTACGTCTGATGGCGTGTTGAAGCGCTTTTCAACAGGTAGCACGCTACTCCAGAACACAAACAGGATTAGTGGGGAATTAGTATAGGCAAATATGAAATTAATTTAAGCGGTGGACATGTTACTCTGTTATTTGGATTGAAAAGGAGTAGTGGAGGGATAGAAGAGGGAAGGCTCTAGAAAGTTGTTTGTTTAGTTCATAGCAGTAGGAGAGTTTTGGCATGAGTAAGGGGGAGGTGGAGGGGAAGAGTCAAAGGGAAGGGTTTAGAAGGGCTTGTTTGGGAAATTGAATAGTAAGAGGTATGAGATGATGCAAGGAGGGGTTGAGGAGGGAAGTGTCTAAAAAAGGGTTGTTTTGGTGAACATTGTAGTAGACTGGGGTTTGAGATGAGTGAGAAATTGGAGGTAAAGAATATATTGAGAGAGGTATACAGTTAGAAATACGGTAGTGCATTGCAAAGAGCAGTAGAATGAGGTTTGAAATGAGTCAGAGAGTCGCGGTAGAGGATATATTGAGAGAGGTATAGGGTGAGAAATAGGGTATTAAATTGGGTAGAGTAGTAGAATGAGTTTTGAGATGAGGTAGAGGATATATTGTGAGAGGATAGGGTGAAATATAGGGTAGTGCATTGGAGATGCTGAATTAGAATTCAACAAAGTAATAAATATAAGGATACATAAGTACACTGAGAGTATATATGTAATAGAAAGATAATATATGTAGATTTAAGTTGTATTTAATAAACTCAGATTTTCAAGTGTTGCTGTAATTTAAGTTAATGTATTTGTTTTTCTTATTTGTTTGTAATTCAATAGGGAAGCATTAGTAGATAAATAGTTAAGATAAAAGATGTACTTATTTATGCAGTCACCTACATACATGTTAAACATAGAATAATATAAGTAATATGTACATCAGTTAAGAGGAACTAACGAATATGTATATATTTAAAAACATAATTATTATACACCTTTATACAAAGCAATACACGTAGGTAGGTACACATCTATAGTCTAAATTCTTGCTTATATACAGAGGTATATGGTGTATATTTATGTTTCAGTACGGTTATTTTGTAGGGAAGAGCCAACTTTCGAGTCGTCTTCTGAAGATAAGGTCGATATGGGTGGATCTTATATTTGGGGGTAAAGAGTTCCATAATTTGGCTGCTCAGACAGAGAAGGATGTGCCACCTATGTGTTTTTTCTTGTATGGTGGGATTTTGAGGCGAGATGCCAATCCAGAACGGAGGTTCCTTTGTTGAATGTATTTGATGATTTTATTCCTGATGAAGAGCGGTCCTGTTTGTGGGTGATACAAAGCAGCTTGAATGTGGATCTTCTGGCAACCAGTAACCAATGTAGGGCGTACAAGGCTGGGGAGATATGGGCTTGTGGCTTTATATGTAAGAGTACTCTGGCAGCAGAGTTCTGAATCCGTTGTATCTTTTCATAGTTGTTAAAGATCATCCGTGGTAGAGGCTATTGGCGTAATCGAGTTTAGACAGAACAAGAGAGAGTAGCCTAGACCTTGTGTGGAAATCCCTAGTGGGGGAAGATGCGTACTAGAGTTTTTATAGTAACAAAGCTTGATCTTGCTAGGATGTCCACTTGGGCATTCGTTGATAGCTTGGAGTCCATGGTAATTCTGAGGTTTCTTACTTCCTTTGATACTTTAGGTTTTGTTCCCAGATCATCAGGCCATGCAGCGAGTGGGTCATCATTTTTCCAATCCCCAACATGAATATGGAACTCTCTACCGATGACCTGCTACCTGACCACGTCATGTCACCGTCAAAAAAGACCTCAAAGCTCTTCTCTTTGAACGGCACTTGGCCCACCCTGTCACACTCCTGCCATGTGCAGTCCAACTTCAACCAGCACAAACAATTGATTCTCATTTTGTGAAGGTGAACCACCTGCTTGTTATTGCTATGTTTTACAGTGAATACATGTGAATCGCTCTACCTCACGGGAAGGCTAACCTGGTGTACTCTCCACCTTTAATGTATATTTTCTATTTGTTTTAGATACGTTTATGCTTTGTTGTAAAGTGCTCTGATGTATATGGGCCATGTCAGCGCTATATAAAACTACAAAAATAAATAAATGCTAGGACGACCATGTTCTTATACAGAAGGCAGGCACAAAAATGGATATAAACTATCATGGGATTTGGTAGTAAGGGTACCAATAGCTTGTTAGAAATACCTTCCTGACATAGTGCAGGCCATGACACTGATGATATCAACGAATCATACAAGGATGACAAGAACACTGCTCAAAAGAAAATTGATGTCCTGGTGTGGGAAACTCCTATATTTATATCTATGATCATAACTGCTTTTGTCTTTGTTGGTACGGCTGGCTTGTGGAGAGTTGCCATCTCACCTCATGTTCCAGTTGGCATTCCCATTGTATTACATTACAGCATATTATTTCCTCCTCAATTCTGTCATTGTTGTACAGCTTGTGTGATACATATATTTGCTCTAATTCAAAGACAATATGTCATTGATTGCTACTTAATGACAAGCTGTTGAGAGTTATTCTTAGCTCCCCTTATTTCTGTTTTCCACAGAGAAAATAGACATTGTAGTGAAATAGAGCATCTTGGGATTCTTGCCTTTCATTGCCTTCAGCAATTTGAGTGGCATTTGATCCCACTGGACTACAAACTTAGTGCCAAACAAGTCAGGTAGGCAGATCCTCAGGGCTCACGATATCACAAATGGCTGCCCAGTTCTGTTCTTTGAGAAGAAACCTTCAAAATATATATGCTACTGGATGCTCTCTACCCGTGATGTCAAGATAAGCCTGGGTTGCGCCTAGTCCTTTATCTGAAGCATCACTCTGCAAAGTGAAAGGCTGTCTAATGTCAGATTCCTTCAGCACTGGTGCATTGCATAGCACGGCCTTCAGGTCCAATGGCCTTCTGACACCCCGCAGTCCGTATCATTTTCTTGAGCTGCTTAGATGTCAGGACAGTTAAGGGCGCAACTATGGGTCTATGGTTTTCTACAAAGTTCCTGTAGTACTCCTTGTGTTCAAGGAAGACTGTGAGTAGTAGGGATCTCCAGTACCAACACAGACTGGACATTTGCATCCAACAGGCATATGTTCCCGTTTTACATCTGCCGTCTAAGGTAGAACACAGAGGTTTGCCTTACCTGGCACATGGTTGTCATGATGGGCAATTTTGGTCCATGTATCCTAACACCTCTTCTAGGTGCTTCAGACAGTCCCCCATGAATTGCTAAAGTAGGCATTGATATCAAAGTAAGCCACAGAGAATTCTCCAATATCATATGGTCACATTATGCCTGAGCGGGAACACCAACATTTTACATGCTCAAGTATAAACTTGACATCCTTATTTGAGCGTTGACACTTGACACACTTTTGCTGGCGTGCCTGTACGGATAATGTTCCATGAAATAGGCTTTGCTTACATTTGCACATCTTCATAGGCACATTATCACAGCTTTTAACAGTCTGTACAAAAGCTAAAGTTCACTCTGCAAAATAATGCTTTTATTATTGTTCGCTCAGTGACAGCTTTGTAAGGGTCGAATCAATAATGACAGTCTGGCTGGGACTCCGACATGGCAACATGGGTGATGTTTATTATATAAACAACATCACTCCTTTGTGTAGGTAGACGAGCATTTTGCTGGCACTGTGAGGTCACCCCATGCCAGAATTCCAGCCAAGCTGATTCCTGTTTACCTCCTGCGAGGGATGATGCCCAGCTCTCCACCAAGAAGGGCTTCCTGATGGCACTTCTCCACAGGTAACAGGGGAGCTAGATCACCCTACAGGGAATTGGGCAGATTTCTAACCCTAAGGACACTAGGATAGGGAGCGCTAGATAGGAGCATAACTATCACTATACATATATCAAGCATATTTCCACATAGCGGCACAATGGTTGAATTGTTCATCTTCTTCACCATTCTCCTAATGCTGATTACACCTTTTTATTTCCTCCTATTGATTATTGCAGCATACGTATTTTACACAAGAATCATAATGCTTCAATAAACATTGAAACGCTATGTTGTGTATTTCTTGTTTATCTCTTTGGGTATGTATGAGTTACCAAATTAAAAGTTTCTAGATCTGTATCCACAATTTCCTTGGGGAGTCAGGGTTGTCATGTTCTGAGGTTGCATAATCCACCTGTTACATTACCTGGTTAGCAGTACAGATGGTGCACTGTGAGCTAGCAGGACTAAGGCCAACATATTCTGATGGTGTGCGTAGAATGTGTCCTGCACAGTTTTGACGTTTATGTTGTCCAACAAACGCACTGTTTTACTGTGAAAGTATAACTCCTACAACATGGTGCTGCCAACGTTCTAGCTTGTGGTCTTAGTTAATGAATCGCCCGAGTACTTTTCTTTTGTGTACCCAAAGACCTCTACTCAAAACTTACCGGAGACGTCTGTGGTGTTAGGGAAAAATCCTCTGTCAGCTGAGTAGGTAAACCCTATGTATGGGCTTTAGGTTGTTCAAGCTTTAACCTTTCGAAGAATAACCCCACAGAGGTACCCTCTCTGGTTTCCACATATTCAAATGGCTAACACAGCACCAGTTAACATACTGGTAAACTGCAGACATGCGGTCACACAAATGCTGGAACAACATGGACTCTCCCTTATGGGTGTAGAAGTTACCTTCATGGTAGAGGCCTATAAAGCTTACAGGACAGAGGTATTCTATTCATGGGTTCCATTCCCAGCAATAAATACACAATCAAGAAATGTTCTCACTTACACTTTTGCTGCAGTTTCAAATGACTACACAGCTTATGAAGCACTAGAAATACCTCTAACATTTCAAGAACACCAAAATTTGTTTGAAGGCATTAAAAAAACAATGTTAGACTAGTTCCGTTCCCCTTAGTAGTGAGGGAGCGACATGACCAGTCTTAGCTGATTACCCATCCTACCCAGATATAGCACACCTTACAGCATCAGAGCTACCTATACTATACACAGATCTGGTTAGAATATATAGATTTTGACACAATATGTGATGCAAACAATGAAAATAAATACTGCAAGGGCTGCTCAAGCTGCACAATCGCAATTGGCTACACCTGGAATTAGTCCAGTGACCATCAGTGCAGTCATGGAAAAGGTTCCCGTCAGATGGGAGGAGATCCCACATGGATTGCATAGAAACAAATCAGCTTAAAGCAGTGTTTCCCCATACAGGACCCCAAGAAAAATAGAATTCTCACAATATGCTTGCCAATGGTGATGGCTCACCAGTGGAAAATTGCGCCACTTGCGGCAGTCTTTGCTGCAGTATATACCAGAACACACAATACACCCTTATTAGGTGTTTTGCCAGAGGAGCTTAAACAGATCCAAAATGAGTATGGGGCAGCCCCTGCCCTGGATTTGGGGATGAACCTGATGGACAACTTTGCCGCAGTATCCACAATAATGTTAAGTAACATAAAAGTGGAAGCAGCAGTATTGGTTATACGCCAGCAATTCACATAGGTTTCTCCTGGCAAAAAAGACTAAAACATAAAGTGGATCTCCTCAAAAGGAGTTCACTGAAAAATGCTATAATCTGCGTAACTGTGATACAATTAAAATGCCTGAAAGGTATGGGGATACTGATACGCATTCCTCTGGTCCCTTTCAGGAGTCATCCGAAAACTCCTCAGAAAGAGGAGGACTTTCAGAGCTCAGGGCAGAGGAGTATGTGAAACCAAAGAAGAACTCACAACCCTCATCTGACTTTCTAATAAAAAAGGAAGACAAACTAAAACAGACCAAGCCTCAATTATAAAAGGAAGAAGGTAGCTGTCATCAAAGTCAAGCATGCCATGGATATTAAGGACACTGCTTCTGAACAGGGAGTGGGCTCTGATCATGCTGGACAGCGCGGCAGAAGACACAGTAGTTTGCCAGAATCTTAAAGAGTATTGAGCAGCAGTAGCTAAGAGTGACTATGTTGAGGAGGAAACACCGGACCGGAGTCTGAGTGTCCCTTGTCAATTATATGAATTGCAACTTCAGTTGGAGGGGGATATACCACTTACCGTAAATGTTCTCTTTTGGGAGAACTTATCATTCGGCTATGACATTCTCTTGGCTGAAAAGGATTGGCTACCAGAGTTTTTTATGGATAGTCCAAAATGGGAAAAAGTAATATTCCCCGATTTATCCAACCTCGTTCCAGATTCAGTTAAACATTCATACACCAAGGAGTGGGCCTTAGCGCAAGCCCTGGCATTATACCGCAACCATGTGGGGTGGAATGACAGTTCCCCTTATCACATCATTCCTGTGAGGTCAACCCCACAATGACAAGACCCCATTAAACATGAGACTAAACAACAAGTTAGAGAGATCCTCAAACAAATGAATACCAAAGTGTAATTGAAAGTTGCACCTCTTCAATGAATAATCCTTTGTTTCCAGTAATGAAACCAGGTTATTCATATAATTTAGCGTTAGATTATAGACACTTGAACACCGCTACATGCACCTTCGCTGTACAAAATGTGCTTAGTGTGGCACTAATGAATAATATAGTGTGTAAACAATATAAAAGTACATTAGACATATAAAATGGATTTTTCTGCAAAAAAAAGCACCTGAAAGCAGGTACTTGACCGCATTCAGCGCCCTAGTTCTTAGAAAAAGTTCTGTTGACTGCCCCAGGGGTTTAAGAACAGCCTAGGGCTGCTTCAGCCTGTGCAACAGAACTTTTACAAGCTTTTGATGACCAGGCATTGTCCTACGTGGATGACATATTCTAATGGATGACGGCCTGTCACCTCACTTGGCTAGAGTAGACTACATAGATTTGGGATTTGCTCACATGGGCAACACATTTAATTTCAAGAAATCACAAATTGCCTGTTTCAGTGTCCTGTTCTTGGGATGCGAGCTGCCATGTGAAAACAGAAGCCTTGCAACACATGTCCTAGGGAAGTGTGCACTTCTACAACCATCAAACACTTTGAAGGAACTCCAATCAATATTAGGTTTCCTGAACTTTGGCAAATTTACATGTCAGACTATGCACAATGGGTAAAGCCGTTCAACGACTTGATTTGTCCAGACTGTTCAAGTACACATTGGATAGCTGAATACACAAATTCTACGTTCAGCACAAGTTGATATATTAGCTTCAAAACACTTACATACATGTGTAAACCCCACAAGCCTGGTGATCTGTATAACAGTGTAATTGCGGGTGCATCAAGATACACCTATGTCACATTCAATGAAGGAGACACAGTACCAATTACATATAAATCACATTCATATATAAATGCCGAAAAGCGTTTTGCACCAACAGAAAAAATCCTGACAGCAGTACAGAGTGCTGTAGTGAGAGAAAGATCGTTGGTTCAGGGGAAACAAATAATTGTTGTGACTCCCGTTCCAGCCTTAGAGGCTGTCTCAAAGGCCAGCATTCTAAATGCAAAAGCTTTACATCAAGGATGGATACAATGGGCCAACTCACAGCTACAGACGGAGATTACATATTTGACTCTACACTACAAACACAAGCATACTTACAATATGAACACGAATATCCTCTGCCCAATGAAGTCATGACCCTAGATAAGTATGATTTCATAATCTATACCGATGGTTCTGCTCAGCGTGTTTTAGGGACAAAGCACCAATACTCTACAGCATGTGCAGCAGTAAAGGGTAGAATTCCACCCTCTTAAAGCCTGACTTGGTGACTGCACCGCACAGCTAGCTTAAGTGAAAGCTCTAATTCTGGCACTTGAGAATACGGATCCCGGATTCCCCACACACATATTGTGTGATTCGTATTATTGTGTCCAGTCTTACATTGAGTACTTACACTAGTTGATCCAGAAAGGATTCTGAGATTCCAAAAGGTATACAATAAAGTACAAGATGCATTGGGTACAGGTGAGCAAACTAAAAGCGTGTTTGCCATGAACTCATGTGATTCATACACTGAGTCATTAACATGTAGGGATACATGTTGCAGGGAATTCCATGGCTGACAAAGCCACAAAAACAACAGTGCAAACTGCCACAGTTGATGCAATTACTCGTTCTAGTACGAGGATAGATGGAGACATCATGGCGGTTGTCAACGCTGCGCGCAATGGCACCTTCCTTCTAAAAGATTTTCAAATTAAATAATCCTACCAGTTAAGTGCGCAAAACATTCCATTTGCTCATATTCACAGGAGTGGGGGATAGAGTAATACCTAATTCAGATTGCAGGTTAAGACTGATCCTAGCAGCACATGAGGGTCTAGCATCTGCTCACGCAGTTGTGACGGCTACAATTTAATTATTGCAGCAATGCTATTGGTGGCCGGTCTATATAAACAGACAAAGGACTTTGTGCCTAAATGTGACATCTTTCAGCAGATTAAAGTTTCCACTATAGCTTGCCCTCCGCAGACACCTCTATGCATCTCTGACAAGCCTCTGGCTTGCGTTTATTTGGACCACTGCAGACCCTTATACTCTGACAGGTCTTATAAGTACTTCATGGTAGCAGTGGATTCTTGCTCTTGATTCATATGCTTTTGGCCACATCGATTGGCTGACATTCGAACTGTTATAAAAGACTTACAAGTCTTCATTTGGCTATATGCAGTAGACACATTCCATTTGGACCAGGGTCCGGCGTTCACCTCTAAGGCTTACAGAGACACCATGGGAAAGTTGGGTGTGACTGTGCAGTACTCATCCCCCTATCATCCCAAGGGAAAAAGGTAGTGGCGAGGAATAATGGAGACTTAAAGTATTCTTAAGTAGTCAGGGTTTTAGGTTCAGGTTGCAGTCGGGTTCACCACCTTTATGGGGTCCAGAAACTCCTTAATAATCTGCCTAGAAAATTCCTAGGTGGTCGGACTCCCTATGAGATCCTGTTCAGGGTTAAGATGTGGGTTTCAGACCTTGACAGTCTCAGTACTTTAGCGATGGAAACACCTTTTGATATCATTGAACGACTTCCAAGACGCTCAGAGCAGCGTCCAGCAGAAATGTTCCACCACTGGTGAAGTGAGGGAAGCGCCAGCAACTCCTAGTTGGATTTCAAAGCTCAATGATCTGGTCCGGGAGAAAATTGACAAGAAGAAATTTGGGCCATCTTACAGAGTGCCTGTACTGTCCTGGCTTTTGAGAGTACCAGAACAGTACTTTTACCACCTTTTGCTGGCAGGAAACACAAGAGATTTGTCTATTGATCTCATCAAACCACATCATGTGGTCGATCCTACACAGTAGGCCAAAAGGGCTCCTGGGAAGATACATGTCTACTCTCACTAACCTACAGTAGGTCCCGTAAAAAGCTTTGATCAACGATGAAGCTTCCTTTCCCTAGCTGGGTACAGCTAACACTTCTTCCTGTTACATCAAGAAATTCCATACAATCCTCATGTACAGAAACACAGATTTATATTCTGCAAACAAACTGTGGTAAATAATTTAATTACCGGGACTTAATTTGATACAGAAACATAATAAAAATAGCTCAATAAATAAGAGGCAGAATCCGTGGCATTAGAGGTTCGGAATGGGCTTTATTCCAATGGTCGATTATAATCGGTTGCTCCAGGTTCCATCACCACGAAGGTTCAGGAAGTGAAGTACATACGTTATTGACAATCAATTACTTTTATACAATAGGCATTACAGTGAGGCCAATGCAAGAGGCGTAACAATTGATAGCAAAGATAACATTTCACATGTGTAGCAAAAATAGGCGTAACTGGGAGTGGTTTAAAGAACGTCATCAGATGTGATGTCATAAGAGGGTGGTTACATGAAAGAATTTCGCAATGTCAGCAGAAATACTTGGCGGATATGCGCGCGCAGCAGCATGACGTGTAATTGACGTGCAACTAGGGGGTGAAGGGGACTTGACATTTAGCTCTACATGTGGCGACAGAAGTCTGGAGGGTCAAGTCAACCTAATCCCAAATCATATCTAACATCCTATGTTTAAAGAACTAATGTTATCCAAAAGAGAGGTCTCTTAGAGTAGAATCTTATTCTATACTGACTATACTGACTGTTAGTGCGTGTACAAGCGTCTAAGTGTCTACACTAGATGCGAGGGCGGAATCTTCCATAGTAATAGGGCTATGAATTACTTGCATGAAGACAGAGAAACCGGGCCTTTGCTCGGTAGCTGGCAGAATGTTTACTTAAACTACTAGACAGGAATGCATTGGGCAGGGATCGGAGCAGATAACTTCGAAGGTGAAATACAGTTTTTGGCAGGCAGCAGGCTGATGTCAGGCTTCGTGAGCCGCGCAGAGAATGAGACAAAGTTCATGGTCACAGATGCAGGCTCAGACTGGAGCTTTCAGAGGAAGAAGGCAAGAAGAGTTTGATGACAGAATCAGGGCCTACTTGCCTGGACTGTAAAATGGCATAAGTGAACCATATAAAGCCGGTGGCCTTTCATACTTAGGAATGGAATATCCGGCCTATTCATGGCGGATCTGACAGAGGACATGTTAACGGTGGCCGCACATGTATTTGCGTCTTCATAACTGGAACTGGAGGGAACATACATGTACTTGTAACATGCACATAGAACCGTTGGGGTCCAAGATAGGGGACATAACTGACCAGAAAAATCCATATTTCCACATTCCCTCCTTGTCCCCTACTTGCCCGTCAAGAGATATCAATCTTCATTAATCCATTGATCTGTTCATATAGCATCATTTGTTCTTCTTTCTTCTTCCGGGATCTTGAATGAAAATCTTGATGTGGAATGCACGATGTGGCACACAGACCACAAATCGCTGGTCCACATTGCAGGCATAAGCAGCAACTGAATAATATGAGAAGGCCAATACCTAGGAAGGATAGAACTCTCCATCCCCAGGCTGATAACACGCTCCAAAACCAACCGGACCAAGTCCAGGTGCCTGGATTCTGGTGTATCTGGCTTACAATCTTATGAAGACGAGTTATGGCTTTATATACAGATGGCGAATTTTCTGGTATGAAAATGCAACAGCTTGATCCGATGACCCTACAGGCTCCGCCCCTATCGGCCAGGATGACGTCAAGGACAAGACGATTTTGAAGCACAACAATCCGCATAGCAGACTGCTCTTCTGTTAAATTGCCTAAGGCGGAAATAGTTTCGTTCACTACTGCTTCAAGGGTTCTAGTTAATCTAGTTAATCTACGTTAATCTGTGTATTTTTCCCATGCTGTTTCAGTGTAATCGACTATCGGGAGATCTCTCCTTACTCTATTATATACTAAATGAATATTTCTGTGATAATCAGCAGGAGCTAGAAAAACAGGTGGCAAAAGGAATCCAATATAGCAAGTACCATCCCAATCTAGAGGTAAACGTACATATGCCGTCTGACCACATATGAAATAGGAATGGCGGGAAGCTCTAAATGTAGACTTGCCTTGATCACTAAATTCTACTACAGTGGTGCATTTACTATGGCCCATGTGTATGGAACCATTCTTTCTTATACATAATTCACCTTTTACTGGAAATATTGACATAGCGGGCAAAATTGAAGTAGCTTCTGATTCGACATTTAGGATCATAAGATTGAGCGTAAAATTACCTAATCCATACACTTCATTTTCTAGATCAGTTCCTGTTCTCTGGGGGAGTCCCTCCTTGTTAGGGTGGCAGACTTTAAGCAAAACTAAGTTCAAATTTCCCCATACCCAGTTATCTTGATAAACTGCAGAATTCGAATCTAGAGAATTAATTAAACTAAACCATGCTCCACAGGAGCCGTTGTGTGTGAACGGGTATGGAAAGAGAGGTAGAATTCCTTTATAATTCTGATAGGGAGGGAGTCGGCCACATATCCAACAATTTGTAGCATTGCTAACCTGATGGGAATGATGCAACATACTAATAAACGTGTTATTGCGCAGTGCAAATCTATAAGACAACTCAAGCGGAGGTAATTCACTAAAAGAATGTTCAGCAGTAACATTGTAAACATGTCTAGAAATAGGATAATATATGTGCAACAATATACTTGCAGTAATTATTAAAAGACTTGAGAAAAACAAAATTAATAACGTCACTATGCAATGACTACGCAGTGATTTACAGTACGCCTGTCGTTTCAACATTTTTCGGGTGCTTTCTCTATTCAGGTCCAATGGATACATGTCAGAGACAATTCAACCGCTTCACCTTGGAGAGGACTTAAACAATCAAATTGCTCGACTGATTGGGCCTGAGCTTTAATTTATAATGTTCGGAATCACTTTTTTCCACAAAAGGAAGTTTTGAGTCAATGGGTGAGGACACACAAGGTGTGGTATTCACATCTGATTTTAGTCCATGAAATTTCTTGATATGACTTGAATGAATCCATCCTTTTCTGCCTTCGATCTTCACGGCTGTTCTTGTGGTGAGCAACACCAGCTGAGGTGACCTCCACCTAGGTTCCAGCTGAGTCTTTCGATCAAAGTTCCTCACGAGGACCAAGTCTCCCGGAACCACGTCATGGGGTTTCACCTCAGTGTTGTCAGGAAAAGCTGCAGCTACCTGTGAACGACAAGATTGTAGTGCAGACATCAAGGAAGCCAAGTAATCTGTCAGCATGTTACAGTCAATATCAGTTATTTTGCGTGGTATAGGCGTCCCCCACATATTTGGTGGTCTGCCGAAGATCACTTCATACGGGGATAGCCCTGTTCGAGAGTGTGCTACCATTCTTGTGTAAAAGAGTGCAACTGGTAATGCTACTACCCAGTCGACACCTTTCTCTCTGCATATTTTGGATAATCTTATTTTCAGAGTCTGATTATGTCTTTCTACGAGACCTGCTGCTTCGGGGTGTCGGACACAGTGGAATTTCCACTGATAGCCTAACAAAAGTGAAACGTGTTTCATTAATTCGGATGAGAACGGCTGGCCGTTATCTGAGTGAACAACACGTGGTAAACCGTATCGTGGGAAGAATTCTCGAACCAACTGTTTGGCAGTAGTCGGGGCAGTGTAATCTGAAACCGGGTATGCCTCCGTCCAACGGGAAAGAGCACACACAACTACGAGAACATATTTGAATCCTCTACATCGTTCCATCTGGATATAATCCATCTGGAGGACTTCAAAAGGATGATCAGGAGGATGAAATCCACCCTGTTCTACGGGAACGCTTTTTCCTGGGTTGAACTGGCAACAGATCATACAGGTACGAACTTTTTGTTTCGCTGCTGCTCGTAAATGCTTGTTGAACCAAATATGTTGAATGCTGTCTAGCATAGCTTTCTCTCCTAGATGCGCTGGACTATGGACAGTGTTAATTATAACTTGGACCATTGAATCAGGAAGGAACCACACAGACTTTTCCTTCATCATCCATCCTTGATCGGTTTGGATCCCTCCTAATTCAGTCCATTTCTTTATTTCGTCTGGTGTAGCATGTGTCTGTATGTCAATTACGTCAAGAGTAGGATCTTTAACCGTCATACAATGTGTTGGCGTCGGGACTATTGTCTTTGTCATGTCGGATGTTTGAGTTTGAGCAGTCTGTTTAGCTGTTCTATCAGCTAAATCATTGCCTTGAGAAATGATATCAGTAACTTTCGTATGAGCTTTACATTTCATAATTGATATTGCAGTGGGTAGATGTATTGCATCTAATAAAGCATGAATGAGGGGTCCGTGCTGAATGTGGGCACCGTGAGAAGTTAAATAACCTCTCTCTCGCCACAGCACGCCGAAGTCATGTACGACTCCGAATGCATAACGTGAATCAGTGTATATGTTGACTTTTTTATTTGTGGCTTGAATACAGGCTTGTGTCAGAGCGACGAGCTCTGCTGCTTGAGCGGACAAGGTATTTATGCAATTTGTTTCAATGATTTCAGTGTCTGTTGTGACTGCGTAAGCGGCCACTAGTTCTCCTGTACCTTTTCTCATACATGAACCATCTACATACAACGTCAGGTCTGGGTCTGACAATGGGACATCGGTTAAATCTTGTCTGGGTTTCGTCGTGATTGTAATAACATCAATACAGTCATGAGCTAGTGGGTCTGTTCCATTTACAGGTAAAAGTGTGGCAGGATTCAATGTGTTACAACGTCTGATTTCTATATGTGGCTGAAACAGTGTTAGTTCGTACCCTGTAAGTCTTGCTATAGTCAAATGTTGTGTTTGCGTTCGATTCACAAGAACCTCCACTGCATGTGGTACTTGTACTGTCAGTGGATGTCCTAACACTATGGCATCGCTTTGTCTGATTGCTAAAGCTGTCGCTGCCACTGATTTCAGACACGCAGGCAGAGCCTGAGCTACGGGATCTAATGTACTAGAAAAATAAGCACATGGTTCGTATGATCCTGCTTGTTCCTGTGTGAGTACTGACAAAGCAGTACCTTCTCGTTCTGTAACAAAGAGTGTAAAATGTTTTCTGTAACATGGTGTTGCTAAAACAGGTGCTTGGCATAGAGCTTTCTTTAAGCTTTCAAAAGCTTGTGTATGTTCCTGAGTCCAAGGGAGAACAGTCGATGTGGCTGCCTCCTGTGTTGTCAACTGAATGAGTGGTTTTGCTAGAAATGCATACTGAGGGATCCACTGCCTACAATATGGAGTGAGGCCTATGAAAGCCCGTACCTCCTTTTGTGTCTTGGGTATTGGCATGTTAGCTATTAACTGAATGCGGTCGGGTGTAAGCTGCCTTCCCTCCTTGGACAGCGAGTGTCCAAGATAAACAACTCGCTGGACACAGAATTGCAGCTTAGAAGGGGACACCTTGTGCCCCTTTTCGGCTAGAAATTGTAAAACTGTCAGTGATGCTTTCTCACATTCGGGTTCGCTTCTAGCGGTGATCAGCAGATCATCGACATATTGAAGCAAGGCAGTGTTAACTGGCATGTGAATACTGTCGAGTTCTCGTTTCAGTGCTTGGCTATAGATGCTGGGGCTTTCTGTAAATCCTTGAGGTGCGCGTGAGAATTTGAAGCTACGTCCATTTAAACTAAATCCGAACAAATATTGGCTTTCCGGATCTATTGGGACGCTGAAAAAGGCATTTTTGAGATCAATTACAGTAAAGAATGTTGCTTCGGAATCAATAGCTGTCAGTAATGATGAGATATCGGGGACCACAGGGAATTGTGGCACAATACACTTGTTTAATTCGCGCAGATCAATAACCAATCGATATACTGGCGGGGCCTTCGGATCTGTTCGTTTGAGAATCGGAATTATCGGTGAATTACATACATTGGAGTCTGTTTCTACAACCACTCCTTGGACAATGAGCTCGTCAATGATTTGTAGTAAAGCCACTACAGCATCTGGTGGTAACTTGTATTGTCGCATTCGTGGTAGTACCACTCCTGCCTTTAGTGTAACTCGATATGGTGTAATATTCATGCAACCAACATCAGTAGGGCCTTGTGCCCATAGATGTGTAGGTAAAGTCTGCAATCGGGGATCCATGTCTCTAGACACATAATGACCTTTAAAATCACGTAAAAACAATCTTACTCCTTCCGGAGAACAACATATTATAGCTCCTAGAGCTTTCAATGTCTTTATTCCTAACAGGTTTTCTGGACATGATTTAGTAAGCAATAAATCTGTAGTTCGGGTCAAAGGTCCTATCGTAAGTGGAAGAGGTTGTGACACTTCATTAACAATAGGTTTTCCTGAAAAACCAAGGGAAATATTCTGTGAGCCTGAGAGGGGTGCCCCTGGAACTTCACTACGTTTTATAGTTGTTCGGCTTGCCCCTGTATCGAGTAAAAATTTTCTGTCTTGGCCTAATAATTCACTATGTACATAAGGTCCTTCTTGATCTACAGGGATCTCGATAAGGGGTAAGTCAACTTCCCTCTCTAGGCTGGTTCATGCATATCGTTGATAATCAGGATAGTCATACTGTGCGGTCTGGTACAGTTGTCGTGTCGTGGTTTGCGTGGCAGCAACAGGCAGCGCTGGTGCAGCTGGCACAAACTGTATAGTCTGTTGTGGAGCTGGCATGGACTGAGCATGCTGCAAGGCTCCTTGTTCATTCTGATCCTGTCTAAGTGGCCGTGGTCTTTCTTTTGTAATACCCGTGGCGATATTACGCTTCAGGACTGGACAATCGTGTACATGATGACCTAGTTGTTTACAATAGTTGCATGTCCCTTTTACAGGTCCTGCTAAATCGCCAGAATGTGTCGTACCCTTTTTATGTCCTTCAGCTGGAACTGTCTGGGAGACTAGCATTTTCATTTTCGTGTCTTTCATGCGTCTTTGTTCATGATCTTGTTCCTCTCTAATTCTATTGTGATGATACTGTAACATTTGTAACATTTGTGATGGAGTGTTACCTTGCCAGGTACTCTCGAATTTTAATACTCTATTCTTCACTTGGGGCAAGGAATTTTCAACTAATTTTGTCACAAACAGATGTGGGTATGATTCGCTACTTGCTTTTATGCCACTATTTATACCGAAACATTTTTCAAATCGTGCATAGAAATCACTAGTGTCTTCATCTTGCTTTTGTTTACAGGCTGAAATTGCACCCCAATCTTCTTTTTTCGTAGTTAATAAACGTGGCAGTACCTGTACTAGTAAACCTGGTAGTGCTTTAGTTTTGTCCCCAAGCCCCGAACCTGGACCTCGGGCCTTTTCTTCATTTTCTAATGCTGTCCAGTCTATCTTTTGGTCTCCCACCTCCCACTCTTTTTCCTTGAGTTTTTCATAAATGCCAGCAGGCATCAATACCTTTAATATGGTCATAATGTCGGGATAGGTATACTCTCCCATGAGTAACATGTCTTTAATTTCTCGGTGGAAACCCGCTGGGTCTCTGTCATGACTGGGTACCACTTTCTTCATTTCTAACAATTCTATTTTCGATATGGGCGTATATACAAATACACGTTTAAACTCATTGTCCTCGCCTTTTATTGGGTGTACTTCTCGTAAGGGATTCTGTCTGTCCATGTAATACGTGGTTCTTTCCTTAATGGGCAGTGAGACATGTTCTGGGCATATAAAAAGAATGTACTGCTTTCTTGATTCTAGTATTTCTTTAATTAACTTAGTACCTGAACCTCTCCATCTATTCTTGAGTAATTCAGTCAGTATTTCAGGTAAGGGACCAGGATCTGAATGTTGACTCTGATATAGTATAAGGAGTTGTTGAATCATATAAATCCCAGCTAAACGCTGTTCATCTGGGGTGAGATTCAGAAATGTGTGTGCTACTGTATCATCATCATACTTTCCGGGACTGTCAACCCAATGGACAGCTGACCTGGCTAATTCTTGTTCATCCATAGAATCGAGAAAATGATAACCCCTTCGTTCTCGCAGTAATTTGTCAGCGGCTTGGAATGAATGCTCGTTAGACCTTATATTTATTATTGGTGTTTGAAAATTCCTGTTATTTTCTAGACATATCGGACGTATCGGATCAGTAAGACATCTAGTACTATTACAAGATCTTCCTCTACCTACATAGGCTATAGTTTCTGACTGTCCTGTGGGCAGTCCTGATGCTTCTTCCTCGTTTTGTTCAAACTGGTCTACCGCTAATCTTTCTTCGTGTAGGCGTTCTATTTCTTTACGGATCTTTCGGCACATGGCTATTATACAGTTTTGCTTATCATGTCTCCCTTCTGATATATTCTGGCTCCATCTGGTAAGAATTTGCATTGCTTCCGGGTCTACCCCCGGTCGGTCTTGATTTCTGATCACACAATTTATGAGGAAACGTAACAGTTCCCCCTGTATTTCCACTTTCTGGTATTCCATAGCTCTGTTAATACATTCAGAATCTCGCCCTGTTTGGACAAAATGGTATATATTATCTAGATGCGCAGTCATTCCTGGTAACTTCCCTAAATACACTGCGGCTCGTCTGATACGTAATGATGCCATGATCATTTCGTCCTCTTTGCCGGGCACAGGGTCATATCTACAATCTATAAGAAGTTCCTTAAGCGTACGGGCATTTATGAGTTTGGGGGTACGTGAATGTGCTGACTCTTGAAAGGTAAGTTTATTTATTCTGGGTGGCGTAGAAAAAATGTTGGTAGCACCTCCCGTAGCCCCATCTGGGGTATCGGGCGTGAAAGGATTCGTTGAACGTGATACAGCAACTATAGGTGTGGACACAGCTATGGAAGTAGCTGTAGGAGCAGATGTGGAAACAGATGTGCTTGCCGGAACTGGTGTCGGAATTTGGTGCTGCAGAGATACAGATACAGGATCTTGGCGTTGAACCTCCCCGGCCAATGGTCTATGGGGGGCGGGGTTAGCATACTCGGGAGCTGCGTCATCTAAATATGAGGAAAGAAAAACATCTTCTGCGGTTCTAGGGTGCCCCTTGGGATGTACTTTTATTGGGAATAATGGGGGTGGCAAGTCTTTTAATATCCCCGCAGTAGCCTTAGGTAATCCTTCGGCCAGAAGGGGATACATACCTTTCATAAGGGCATGTCTTTGTCTGTCTACTTGTTCTGATTTCACTCGTGCACCTTCTTCAATTAATAGATTTTCTCGGACTTCACTTGAATTCTCTTTACTCTTCTCTTCCTGTCTACGTGCTTTTTCTGTACGTCTATACGATTCTTTACGCCATAACTCAATGGCGTCTTTCTGTGATTGTCTAGCTTTCTTTTTCCATAATTCTTCCTCTACTTTCACGATGCACTCTGCATCCCAGGTCCCAGCTGCGGGCCACCTCTGACTTTCTGGTAATTCCTTAGTGTAGTCTACCCATAAATCAAGAAATAATATAGCATCTAGGCCATGTTTATGATACATGAAGTACCCTGGAGTGTCCCTAGGAGGAATAGGAACAGCTTCTTCGAGTACCCCTTTTCTAGTCGTGATCTGTCTTAATTTCGAAAAGAGCGGCATATTGAGAACTGATCTGATACTTGATCTTGAACAAACTTAATACAATAAACACAATAATGAACAGTCATTCATACCACAATATGCAGAACGTTTTTAAAACATTTAACATTTAACATTTAACTGAGCAACGATGATGATGACGATCTAAGGAAAACTTAATCACCTAAACATAATACTCGGCATTATCTGAATTATTCTGAATTTATATACTTGATATACTAGATATACTGTTAAACAGTACAGATACACTGCTGAAACAGTGCAGACCGGATTTGTGTACCCAAACCCGTCTGGACCGGCACAACTTATGTGCACGCCAGAACGCCTCCCCAGTAATGGTACTCACCGGGTAGCTCGGAACGGAAGGCCTCGGAAACTGAACTGAACTTGAACCGGACTGGACTCGACTCGAACACTTCGGACACTGGACTCGACTTGGGACTTCGGAAAACTGGTGGGCCTCTGTATACCTCGGATCTTGCTCTCTCAGCTAGGCTCTGGTCGGGATACTTCGCACTTCTCACCGCCTCGTCTGGGTGTTGATCGCAGCCTCAGTCGCCCCCGCTTGACCGGAGGGAGATACAGGAAATCCTGCTGGTACGCGTTATTGTCCGTCCAGCTGTGGCAGGAGACCGGGCCTGCAACGCACCGCCGGCGCGTGAGATGAGAAAGTGTCCCTGTTCGGGCGCCATTCATGTGGTAAATAATTTAATTACCGGGACTTAATTTGATACAGAAACATAATAAAAATAGCTCAATAAATAAGAGGCAGAATCCGTGGTATTAGAGGTTCGGAATGGGCTTTATTCCAATGGTCGATTATAATCGGTTGCTCCAGGTTCCATCACCACGAAGGTTCAGGAAGTGAAGTACATACGTTATTGACAATCAATTACTTTTATACAATAGGCATTACAGTGAGGCCAATGCAAGAGGCGTAACAATTGATAGCAAAGATAACATTTCACATGTGTAGCAAAAATAGGCGTAACTGGGAGTGGTTTAAAGAACGTCATCAGATGTGATGTCATAAGAGGGTGGTTACATGAAAGAATTTCGCAATGTCAGCAGAAATACTTGGCGGATATGCGCGCGCAGCAGCATGACGTGTAATTGACGTGCAACTAGGGGGTGAAGGGGACTTGACATTTAGCTCTACATGTGGCGACAGAAGTCTGGAGGGTCAAGTCAACCTAATCCCAAATCATATCTAACATCCTATGTTTAAAGAACTAATGTTATCCAAAAGAGAGGTCTCTTAGAGTAGAATCTTATTCTATACTGACTATACTGACTGTTAGTGCGTGTACAAGCGTCTAAGTGTCTACACTAGATGCGAGGGCGGAATCTTCCATAGTAATAGGGCTATGAATTACTTGCATGAAGACAGAGAAACCGGGCCTTTGCTCGGTAGCTGGCAGAATGTTTACTTAAACTACTAGACAGGAATGCATTGGGCAGGGATCGGAGCAGATAACTTCGAAGGTGAAATACAGTTTTTGGCAGGCAGCAGGCTGATGTCAGGCTTCGTGAGCCGCGCAGAGAATGAGACAAAGTTCATGGTCACAGATGCAGGCTCAGACTGGAGCTTTCAGAGGAAGAAGGCAAGAAGAGTTTGATGACAGAATCAGGGCCTACTTGCCTGGACTGTAAAATGGCATAAGTGAACCATATAAAGCCGGTGGCCTTTCATACTTAGGAATGGAATATCCGGCCTATTCATGGCGGATCTGACAGAGGACATGTTAACGGTGGCCGCACATGTATTTGCGTCTTCATAACTGGAACTGGAGGGAACATACATGTACTTGTAACATGCACATAGAACCGTTGGGGTCCAAGATAGGGGACATAACTGACCAGAAAAATCCATATTTCCACAAAACAACGATGGTGTCTACCGTAATGTACCGCCGTTAGAGTCATCCACCAGTTTGTCAAAGCTCCACAAGCCTCCCAACTTTGTGCAGACGACCTCAGTCTATTTCATTGACTTTGATTACTTCTCTTCAGATTCGTCAGACTCGAATCCACCTCTACAAAGGGGACCAGGTATATTTTACATTTGGCTCCAAAAGAAATACCGTATCCCTCCATGGATATACATTTGGATTATAATTAAGGATCCCTGTTTTCCTTTTTTACCAATTTGGATGACATTTCTTTAAATAATGGCATATATCACCATAAATTGTGGTATAATGCTAATATTTACCAATGGATTCATTATTATGTAATATTTGGCAGCTTGAATAGCTAAAACACGACAGACATCAACGTATGAGTGCACGTTTTTCAGTTTAATAAATATGGAATATACAGTTTTACAACTTCATTTTTACGCAAAACACTAAATAAATGTGGATAAATACAGATAAAATGGCCATAATATAAATATGGATAAATACAGACGAAAATGTTAAAAAAAAAAAAAAAAAAAAACCGGGAGCCCTAATTATAATTTCATTACTTTTCCTCTTCATCTGGACTGGTTTTGTGACTGTCTTTTTAGGTCTTGAGTGGCGTTGCAGGGCAGAGCCCTGCTCCACCTCCATGAGAGATTTTGTAAGAGAGGACTTTCAGAAGAGGGCTTTAAGCCCCGCCCCTCATTTCCATTGGCTGGCGTCAACATTTCCCCTGCCATCGGAAATTAGGGTTTTCTGTGGACACCCTTTCGCCTCCGAGCCGACTCGGTGGCCTGCTTTGCCTGTGTCGTAAAGCACTTTCTTATCTTTATGGGACCATGTGTTTAGAAACACATGGCCCCATAAAGACAAGAGATCGATGCTTGTTTTAACATCGCGCTTTCACTTAAAATGAAAGCACGATGCTAAAATAAACACACTGCTGTGTGCGTAATGACGACAGCTTGTTCTTTTTTGCTGATGCCTTCTTTGTGTCATTTTGCACTGTATTTTGTTTCAATCGGCCTGATTTTAGTTTCCTTACTGTGCGGCTGTAAGTTGGTTCTCTTGCAACGACGCTGTCGACGTGCTTCCCACAGCACCATGCGCAGGCCTCATGAGCAACACTTGCACTCTGGTGTATGGCCGTCCTCCTATATGCTAATGGTATTATTTCGTTGTGTGTCCCTTTGCCCTTACTTCCTGCCCGCACTCCCTTTCCTTTTTCCAGGGAACACAGGTTTGTTCATTATCTGTAAGCCTCACTGACGGTGACTCACTGTCTGTCCTGAAGGTTACCGCACTTGGAAGAAAAAAACTCTCAAACAACTTGCCAAAATTGGCAGCCTCTGCTGTACGCTTCCTGCTGCTTCGGAAGAGCGCGTCATTCCTTGCTGTACCCCGTGTGGATTAGCACCAATGTTTTAATTCTGCTTAACATTTGGTGCTTATGGAAGGCAATGTAGTATAAACGGTTGCACTTTCTGATGACGTGTTTTTCGAACTTTATCCTTCCTTTTCGGATGGACACTTTACCTCTCAACACATCTCCTGCTGCCCCGGGGAAGATAATGGTCAGCTCCTGCCACAATGCATAACACACGCTTTTCCGTGTTCATTGATGCCTTTTTTTTGTATCTCAATTCTTTAATAATTCTTCAAAATAAGACAAATAATGATCAGTAGTCAAATATCATCACGGAGTGCAAGCATAAGTTAGCTTGTGTAAGTATGGGTGTGTGCATGAGTGTCAGTGTGTGATTAAGTGGTGGGGGTGAGTGTCACCTGTGTGCAAGTTGTGTGTGTGTCCGTAAGTTGTGTGTGTCAGCGTGTGTGTAAGCACGAGTCAGTGTGTGCACAAGTTATGGTGTGTGTGTGTGTCAGCGTGTGTGCAAGGTGTGTGTGTGTGGAAGTATGAGTGTGTGCATGAGTGTGCCAGTGTGTGCGCAAGTTATGAAGTGCGTGTGTCAGCATGTTGTGTGTGGGAGAATGTCAGCATGTGTGCAAGTTGTGTGTGAGTGTCAGAGTGTATGCAAGGTATGGTATGTGTGTGCCAGCCTGCTGCATTGTGAGTCTGTCGGCCTCGGCAGGACCCCAGCTCTTCCCCGGTCTAGGCGAGGAATGTGCTCTCCTCCCACATCCTCAACCAGCCTCCTCCAGCACTCCCTCCCACTCCCTCCTCCTGCAGCCTCTTCCTCCCCAGGGACAGTGGCTCTCCCCTAGCCCATCTCCAGTGCCCCACAACCTCAGCCAGCCTCCCCGTGTGTGGACTTCAAGTAATGCATCTTACATTTGTCCCGTACCTGGAGGATGGATGAACTACTTGGTTTTCCAATGTTCCCTTTTTTGGTGCTACTATTTTTTTTTAAACACTCATCTGGAGTACATGTATTTTCTTAATTCCAGCAGTCTCCTTTGTGTATTCCTTGCCCTGGGTGTGTGCTTCTATCCTTCCTCCTGCATGTTGCCTTCCCATCTGTGCGGTTCTCCCTCCTTGGCCCCCAGTTCAGGAGTGTCAACGCCCGCTCTTTATCAGCTAGAGCGTGGATGGCGTCCTCGATGGGCCTCGGCAGACAAAAGCTCATAATTAATGTGAGGGGGTGTAAGGATGGATGGTGTGAGTGAAAGGATAGATGAGTGAAAGGGAAGAAGAGTGGATGGAAGAGTAAAAGGGTGAATGGTTGGATGTGTGAAATTATGAATGGAAGAATGGAAGAGTGAAAGGGAGTGTAGATGGATGTATAGCTGGATGATGGGTAGACAGATGGGTGAGTGAAAGGGTGAATGGATGGACAGATGAGTAAAAGGGGTATGTATGGGTGAGTGAAAGGGGTATGGATGAGCGAGTGAAATGATGGCTGGATGAGTGAAAGGGTAAATAGATGGATGTGTGAGTAAAGTTGATGGGTGAGTGAAAAGTTGGATGGGTAGATGTATTGTTTAATGAGTGACAGGATGGATGTACGGATAAATGGGTGAAAGGGAAGAATTGTAGATGGATGAGTAGTGAAAGGGTGAATGGATGAGTGGTAGGATGGGTTGAAGAGTGGATGGGTGTACAAGAGCTTCCCTATGCAAGCCCGCCTGCGCTAACCTATTTATTTACCTCGTGTACTTATTATCACACTTGCTGCCTTCACAGAGAACCAGGTGCCTCTTGTAGAGCACAAACTCATCCTGGCTGCTGCTCTTACTTAACACATACAATTGTATTTTATTTCATGTTTAATTGTTCAGCAATGCTGGCGCTAATTTATAATAGGCTATCGAGCTCTCCTTGTGCTTCCACCTATGGACAGTGCTGCTGTTTTATTGATCGCTGCTTTTATTATTTCAAAGTGTTAGCATGTAAAGCAGTACGTAGTTTGAGTGCCCTCCATGAGTCCGTGTGTGGGCAAAATGTGGTTGCATCAGCGTATATGTAAGCATGAGTCAGTGTGTTTCAAGTTGTGGGTGCATGCATGAGCGCGTCGGTGTGTGTATGTGCAAGCATAAGTTAGCTTGTGTAAGTATGGGTGTGTGCATGAGTATCAGCGTGTGATTAAGTGGTGGGTGTGAGTGTCGCCTGTGTGCAAGTTGAGTGTGTGTCCATAAGTTGTGTGTGTAAGCGTGCGTGTAAGCACGAGCCAGTGTGTGCACAAGTTATGGTGTGTGTGTGTGTCAGCGTGTGTACAGGTTGTGTGTGTGTGGAAGTATGAGTGTGCATGAGTGTGCCAGTGTGTGCGCAAGTTATGGTGTGCGTGTGTCAGCATGTTTTCTGTGGGAGAGTGTCAGCCTGTGTGCAAGTTGTGTGTGAGTGTCAGTGTGTGTGTAAGCACAATTCAACATGTGTGCTAGGTATGGTGTGTGTGTGCCAGCTTGCTGCGTTGTCAGTCTGTCGGCCTCGGCAGGACCCTGGCTCTTCCCTGGTCTAGGCGAGGAATGCGCTCTCCTCTCACATCCTCAGCCAGCATCCTCTGGCACTCCCTCCCACTCCCTCCTCCTGCAGCCTCTTCCTCCCCAGGGACAGCGGCCCTCCCCTAGCCCATCCCCAGTCACCCCACAACCTCAACCAGCCTCCCCGTCACTGCTCCCCACCACAGCCTCTCCCTCCCCAAGGACAGCGGCCCTCCCCTGGCCCATCCCCAGCCTGCTCCACATCCTCACCCAGCCTCCCCCATCACTGCTCCCCACCCCAGCCTCTCCCTGCCCAGGGACAACGGCCCTCCCCCAGCACGCCCCAATCCGTCCATCACTTCTCTGCAGCGCCTACCCTGGCACCCAAGGTGTAGGAGACGGGGGGTGCTGCACCTACCCTGGCACCCAAGGTGCTGCGAGTTGGGGTGCTGCACCTACCCTGGCCCCCAAGGTGCTGCAGGTGGGGGTGCTGTGCCTACCCTGGCACCCAAGGCGCTGGGGGTGGGGGTGCTGTGCCTACCCTGGCCCCCAGGGCACTGGAGGTGGGGGTGCTGTGCTGTAGGTGGGGGTGCTGCGCCTACCCTGGCACTCAAGGGGGTGGGGGTGCTGTGCCTACCCTGGCCCCCAGGGCCCTGGGGGTGGTGTTGCTTCGCCTACCCTGGCTCCCAAGGTGCTGGAGGTGGTGGTGCTGCGCCTACGCTGGCCTCCAAGGCGCTGGAGGTGGGGGTGCTGCATGCTCACCATCTATACATTCTATCTTGCATTTTAAGATCCTTTTTTCATATTTATTCTTCATCCATTTACACCCCTTTACGTTAACATAGCCTTAGCTTTACTGTACAGTTGCCATAGAAGCTTGTAGTATGGTATAGTGTGCATTTTATTCTTTAAATTAACACTCCACTTAAAAAACATACATAAAAAACATTGCCATTTACAATGTCAGTAGCTCCAACTCCAACAAATTCGAGACCTATTGCATTGCAAATGCTTGTTTCTGCTTCTGAACGAGCACTGTCTCCCAGAATGCCCTGCTGTTGAACTGGTAAACGAGGTTTTGAAACCTTATTCTTCATTACACAAAGTGCTTAGAGACCTTTTCCTGGTGAACATTTCAGCTGTTCCGGTTCTTGATGGAAATTGTTTGGGATAAGGTATCCTATGATATATTTGCTCCAATGGAAACTTTACAGATTCCTTATGTATTCCATATTTCTTTTGATTATATTATCACTCCTGGTACTATCTCTGATGATTGGGACATAAACACAGTGCATGAAATGCTTGCTGATCTAGAGCATTAAATGGTTTTTAATACTGGAGAAATGTATGATGATACATCTAGTTGTGATGAAATGTTCTATTTTCACCATTATAGTCACCATTATTTACATAAAGCAAGTACTCCATGTGCAGTATTTAATTACACAAAATCGGAACACTGCTCTACACCACCACGGGCTAGTCAAAAACATTTGCTCAGAAGTTTGCATATTTTTTTTGTCACAATCCAGCTGACCCAGGAGTCTTATTATTTTAAATTCACACCTTCACAGGCAGAGAAATCTATGCTCACTGATACCAAATTGATTCATTCTGCACCTTATATTTCCCAGTTGTCGATACAATGGTTTGACTTTTGGGAAGACAATATTGATTTAAAATCTACATGGGGAACTAGAGATTGGCATGTTCAGGGGAACAAGGCCTTATTTTGAGTATGCCTTATACCACACCAGATAATTTTCCTGAATAAAACTGTGCAGCAGATGTCCTGTCTAGGCTTGGCTGAGATAAACGATCTCAATAAACCAAGCATTCTCGCATTTAAACGTTTTACGAATAAGCAACGATTCACAAAGTACACGGAGGACACATTTGACAATATGCTTCACGTTCCAATCAAGAGAGATGGTTAGTGTGGCCGTTAGATACTAACGGATGTTAGGCACGTTTTTTGAAAACACAAAGGGGTTTAGGATAAACAAGTCAGACCCATTTTATGTGCAGACAGAACATGTGTGAGTGATCACACCATACAGCATTGGAAAGTTGTGCCTAGACTGACTAAAACATTTAACATTGTCTGAGGTAAATCAGCACAAATCACAGAGGTAGGGACCAGGAGCAAAAGAAAGAGGTCCAGTGCCCATGCTCCCAAGAACACGTATGTAAAACACTTGAGCGTAGCTGTTCCTAAAGGGGGTTACAGCCTATTGGGCTGCAGACTGAATGCAGGTAGGGTGAGCAAAAAAGGTTAGAATATAGAAAATAAGTAGGTCTCAGGATGGATATATCTTATAGGGGAAATCTTTTATTTTGAAGAGTTGCCCTTACACACCCATGAAGGTGTCATACTTCATCATTTGGCATTTTTAGTCCTCGTGGGGTCGGCGCTGCAATCCTCCACGGGCCCCGCAAAAGGGCTCTTTGGCGAAGATCTTTTTGTAAAAAAACACTTTTGTGGTGAGTGTGGGTGTGTGGACTAAGTGCAGTAGTGAGTTAAAAATACCTAGGTAGTAGAGGGCTTTTATTCCTGGGTCCACTGGGTATACTAAAAACAGACACCAAGCTGTGATCTTCCACTAATGAGGAAATAAAGTTTGGTTCAATTAGTGTGTACAGTGATGAGGGTCATGGGGTCGACATGTTTCACGCCCTGTTGGTCGAGAAGGGATCCTTGGCGTTTCATCAGGACCAGGTATTATATAAAGAAATATAGATGTGAATTAAAGAAACTTTTTTATAAAAAACAGGGGGAAAAAATCCCTGAATCTTAGTCTCAAGAAGACTAGTCGTAATGGTGCCGGAATGTTTTTTATTTATGTCATCAGTCACCCAAGAAAAATCCACCATAAAAGAGACAGAAGAGAAAAATATTTGTGGAAGTATATATCCTCCACATAGAAAGTAAAGTGGCTGAGAAAATGAGGCACATGAAGAGTAAAAACGTGATACACATATTGCAGGTGATCACGTATCTTAGCTTATGTCATACATCTCAGGCGGTAACTGACGTGAGAGACCAATATCCAAATGCACAAAGAAACCGAAGGTATCTAAAGTAAGGTCAGTTGTACTCTTCACATCGTATTTGAATACTGGATATATGACAAAAAAAGACACAACATAGGTTTCTCGCTTACCCTTAAGTAGTGGAGGGAAGGGCCTTTGTGGAAGTAGGCAGGCGCACGCTATGGGTGACCTGTTGGGTGAAGTGACACGGTAGTGTGTAAGGAGAATGGGTAGTGAGTTGGCAGGCTCCCTGAGGACACTTACTCACAGGTAACAGAGGAGTTAGATCACCCCACGGGATTATGACAGATTTACCCACCCTAGGTACACTAGGATAGGGAGCGCTAGGTAGGAGCATAACTGTCACAATACATGTATGCAAGCATATATCCTATGTAAAGGTTGAATTGTTGATCTTCACCATTCTTGTAATGCTGATTACACTGTTCTGTTTCCTTCTATTTATTATTGCAGCTCACATATATGACACAATATTCATAATGCTTCAATAAATATTGAAACACCATTTGTTTATTTCTTGTGTATTTCTTTGGGTATGCATGAGTTCTAGATCTGTTTCCATGATTTCCTTGGGTAGTCAGGGTTGTCATACTCTGAGGTTGCATAATCCACCTGTTACCTTACCTGGTTAGGGGTACAGATGGTGCACTATGAGCTAGCAGGAGTAAGACCAAAATATCCTGGTGGTGTGCGTAAAATTAGTCTTGTACAGTTTTGATATTTACACACAGGTCATGTAAAAGCACAGGACCTTCAGCCCTTGCTTAGGAACCAACACCACCGGCCTGGCCCAAAGACTGCAATATCACTCAAACACTCCCACGTCCATTGTTGTAGCAGCCTCTGTCTTGATATGCTTTTGGACCCTGCCTCCCATTCTGTACATCTTGCTCTTCACTGGCAAGCTATCCCTTGTGTCCGTGTCATGAACATGGCTCAACCCTGGAGTCACTGAGAAGAGATGGAAAAGGTGTCCCAAGACATTTATATGCTCTTCCTGCTGTTTAGGAGTCAGTTCAGGGTCAAGCTGTACCTCTTCAACACAGCGGTTCTTTTCTTCACTGTGCAAGAGGTCGAGGAGCAGCTCTCCTAAGATTTCCCAAGGCCAGTTGTAAAGTACATCACATCCTTCTGGCTTCCATCAAAAGTTCCTTTCTCATCTCTGACTAAGGTTGGGTGCCCAACAGAAGTTCAAAGGAACTGAACCCAACTCCCATCTGTGGAATTTATGTGTAGGGGACTAAGAGGCAGGCCAAAGAAAATCTATCTTCCTCCTACAGTTCTATAGTAGAGTTCTTATTATGCTTTTGATGATGTTAAAGTGTTCCACCAACCCATTGGTATGCAGATGGTACGCTTTGGAGAAGTGGTAGGTCACAATAGCTGCCTCCCCCTTAACTGTTTCTTCTGCATCTTCCTCATGCCTTCTCCTTCCTCGTATCTTCTCATACCTTTGGATTTCCATCTCTCCCTAGCTCTGCTGTGCTACTGTGCAGCAGGCACGTGCAGCAGGTATGCTGGTGGCGTGCCAAAGACAAGCCCTTCTGCACCCATTTGCGCCTGGACTGCACCCAGCGACATGAATCCTGGTCCATCCAACCACTGCTGCTACTCAACCGAAGCACTCAACACCAGGCACTGCCACAATCGCTGCTCCCGCTTCACACCTCACTCGCCCGTAGGACTTTTCTCATGCACTCACTGGCACTTCTCTTGCAACATCACTCCTACTCCAACCTCCTCACATGCCTCACCCTGTATCACATGCATGCTTCTCAACAGTAGATCTCTTGGCAAGCACGCCACCCAGGTCTGGGATCTAATCGGCACACACTCCCTGGACATCCTTTTTCTCATTGAAACCTGGTTCAACCTATCATCCACCCCAGCCATGCCATGGCTATCCCTTCTGGCTTCAATATCGCCCGCCAAGGCAGGCACCACAAACCTGAAGGAGGTCACACAATCATCCACAGAAATACCATAACCTGCACCAATACCTCTAATGAACCAACCACGCTCATGAAACACATGCATTTTCCGACTACCAGTCAGCCACACCACAACCATTGTAGGCACCCTCGCTTATCAACCTCCAACCCACGCACCTAATTCCTCAACCTACTCACCAACTTCATCACTCCCAACGTTATTAGACCCAAGTACTTCTTACTGTTCAACTCCTCATTCTTCATCTTTACGACCCAACGAACCCCAACTCCACTGCCCGAGAGCCATGACAACATCAGACTCACACAGCTTGTCCAATGCCAGACTCACAAAGCAGGACACAACCTCAACCCAGTCTTCACAGCCAGCAACATGATCACCTTCAGCTGCCTCACCTCGCTCACATGGACAGACCGCTCCATTGTACACTTCCACATCAATGCATTCCACTCCAGAATGCCAAAGCCAACCAGCAACTTCAGTTGCAACTGGAACAAGATAGCAGAGGCGGACTTGACTCACACTCTCAATATCAACCAGCTTGTCACTCCAGCAACCTACAGAACAACATAACCACTTTCAACAACTGGATTACAGGCTGCGCCAACACACTGGCTCACCTGAAGAAAGTTAGGCAAGCAAGAACAAACATTCAAGCCTGCTGGTACACTGAAAACCTAAGACACTCCAAACAATACTGTAACCAACTAGAGAGAAGAAGAAGAACCAGCTGAGACTTCAAGAGACACCTACAAACCATACTCAGAAGATATCACACCCAGATCAAAGGATCCAGTAAAGTGCCCCTCCTCCTGACTCTAGAATCCTGCTTGAACTCTGACAAAGAACTTTTCAGTATGGCCAGAGAATTCTCCAACCCAGCTGCAGCCACCAACACCATCACCCTTTCGAAGGACCTCTGCAACAACCTCTCCAACTTTTACCACAATAAAATACACCAGATCTACAGTAACTTTGAACCCCAACTCACCTCACAAGACTTCATTGGACAACTATACATCAATACCAAGAACGTCCATCAACTAAAAAACTAGAGCCCCCTCACCACAGAAGATACAGCCAGAATTATGAAGACTACCGACTCAAGGGCCCCCACTGACCCCTGCCCTCACCACTTCTACAGTTTGGAAGGAATACTGATCTGCACCAACCTCACCACCATGATGAACACCTCCATCCTTAACCCCTTCGGTGCTCATGACGGAACCGTTCCGTCATGACCACGCCCGCGCAAGAAACCGTCAGCACAGCGGCGGAATTTACGCAGCATGGAAGGGGTTAATAGAACGTTTCCAGATAACTGTAAACACGCAGAGGTCACAGCTCTCCTGCAGAAACCTTCAGCAGACCCAGAAGAACTCTGCAACTACAGATCCATCTCGCTCCTACCATTCCTATCCAAAGTCATGAAGAAAGAGATCAACAGACTACTCTCCTCCCACCTAGAAAAACACAACCTCCTGGACATCACTCAGGTTTCTGCAGCAGCCACAGCACAGACACTGCCCTCTTGGCAGCAACAGACGATAACTGGACCTTCATGGACAGAGGGACAACAGCCACTCTCATCCTCCATGATAGCTCAGTGTCTGTATATCACAGCACCCTCATCTCAAGGCTTCACGACTCAGGAATTAAAGGACCCAGCCTGAGATGGATCGCCTTTTTCTTCTCCGACAGAACAGGAGATAGACTTCCCCCATACAACTCAAAACCCAAGAATCTTGTTTGCGGGGTCCCCCAAGGTTGTGCATGACTAACGTGCCCAACTGGGTGAGGGAGAACTGCCTAAAATTCAACACTGACAAAACAGAGATTCTGATTATCGGAAACAAGAACTCCCCCTGGGCTCCTCTTAGTGGGTCACTGAACTGGGAACCACGCCCACCCCTACGGACCACGCCAGAAACCTCGGTAGTATCCTGGATGACAAACTCACGATGACTGAACAGGTGAACTGATGGACCTCATCCTGCTTGCTCATTCTCAGAATGCTCAGCAAGATTTTCAAATGGCTCATCACATACACAAGACGCACTGTCACCCAGGCTCTCATAGCCATTAGTCTGGACTACAGCAATGCACTTTATACTGGCATCTCCAACCAGCTCACTCAAAGACTCCAGACCATCCAAAACACCGCCGCCAGACTCAACCTAGATGTTCTCAGAAGCGTTCACATCACTCCCCACCTCTCAGAACTACACTGGTTACTCATCTAGAAACAATGCCAATTCAAGCTGCTCGCCCATGCCTATAAAGCCCTCTACAATGCCAGATCTGTGTACCTCAATGACTAACTCCTACTCTACCATCCTTTAAGACATCTACACTCAGCCTCAATCGCCCTCGCACAAGTCCCCTGAATCCACAGAAGCAAGTAAGAAGGACGCTCTTTCTCCTACATTGCCACCAAGACCTGGAATGAACTCCATCAACACATCCGGACCACACATTCGCTACTCAACTTCCTCAAGAAGCAGAAGATTCAGCTGTTCAACTAGGAGCCCCATCTCACTTACATTCCTGTTCCAGTGCCTGGATACCCTCACGGGTGATAGGTTGCGCCATACAAATCAACATAACATGATACAACTAAGCATAACAAGTAGGAATAATGCAAAGAAGCACAAAATGCCAATGATAGTAGTCATGCAAATTTATGCTGACCATGATGGAGCGGGGAAAGATACACTAATTAGGTTCATCCTAGTCAAAGATTTTAACTTCTGATTTAGTCCTTTGTCCCAATCCACCACAGGTGTATAGTCTAAATCCCCCCAGGACTGCAGGGGAGTCACTTAGCGATCCATAGGGTGTCAGACAGAGGTCAACACCAGGGTACAGTCCAGGTCTAGTTGCCACTGGTCAGCTGGGTAGTTGCAGGAAAGGCCTCATGTAGTTTGTTGCATCCCTGTAGGGTGAAAAGGAGGCCAGCCTATTTGATCCTTGCAGACCTCTTCTTTGTCTGTGGTACAAGAGGGAGCAGGTCCAGTCCTTTATTGCTCTTCTCAGGTCACAGACAGCATGAACATTCCATTTCTGTTCTTCTTTTGGTCAGAAAGTGTTGTGTAGTGGATACCTACAGGTGGCACATGTATGCCTTGCATAAGCTACTGGATGGCAATGACTCCTGGGCATGCCCTTACTAGTGGGATAAAACTTCTCAGGGTCATCCCTCCCTACTTTGGTCATTTTTAATAAAGCAAAAGTCTTCAGCCACACTAAACTTTGTCTCTGAGTGCTGGGTGTGTGTGTGGGAAGTGTATTATGATAATCCTAGTCTGCTCCCACATTTAACACCAACATATAGATTGAGGAAGCCACTGTACCCCCCAATAAACCCAGAGTCAGAAGTCTGGTGAAACAAAACAGGGTTCATCAACAACCAGACACTGGATACACAAGAATTGTCTTGCCATCCTGTTCCCATCCTTTCAAGTGCACCCAAGTCTTATAAGTAAAACCCGGAAACAGAAGTCTGGTGGTATAAAATAGGGTCATTCCGCAATCAGAACCAGTGAATACGCAAGAATTGTCTTGCCATCCTGTTACAGTCCTTTTAAGTACACCCCAAAGTTTTAAATGTAAACTCAGCAGACATGTCAAGCAAGATTTGTCACTCAAGCAAGAGTTGACACTGTAATGTCAAAAAGGATGTTCACAGCCCCCATCCTTCATGTTTTGTGGGTTTCAGAGGAGTTACCACTGCCCATTCTTGACAGCCGTGCTCCTGGGAGACATTTTACACCTTTTTCACACCTATTCAAATGCTAATCCCTCATAGGTAGACTTTTGAGAGCAAATGGAGATTAGTCTTCAGTTACTTCAGGCAGGGAAAAGGTAACGTTCTAAACGTTACTTCTCTTTTTTTTTCTTTTTTATTAGAATTCAATAGCAGCAAAATAAATAATACATAACAAAAGACATACATCAGAAACATCCATCATTGCACATTATACGCCCTAGTCCTAACCAATGCCCCCAAAATCAAATTAACATGAGGTACAAGCTATGTTATACATAATAGAATTAATTAGCCCGCCATATAATCCCTCACCGTCCCCCAGATCATTAACCCTAGTTTCCTTTTTCTACATCCTTTAAAAGTATATAAACTGTATTCCATGTTATACATATTCAAAAACTTGGCCCGCCACATCTCAAAAGACGGGGCCTCTTTCTGTAGCCAGAGTGAGGCAATTGTCATCCGAACAACCGCTGGGGCCATAAAGATTAGATAATGGTGTTTATATAATAGCTGCCCCTGGCGGAGTTCCTCCCCAATACCAAGCAACATCATAGATTGTGAGATTTTAACACAATCCCCGGATATTTCTGACAAAAAACAGGTCCAATACATCACACGCAAAAAACACATGCACAATGTCTGCACTATCCTTTCCACAGCGGAAACACTTCCCATCATGCTGACCCCCCACTTCATCATTTTAACAGGGATACGATACAAATTGAATAACATTTTATAATGTTGACTTTTAAGGTTGGCTGCGTGGAAGATCCTCCCTGCCATGTCAATGGATTTTTCCACTGAGATTTCGGGTTCCCCAACCACGTTATCCATCTCATATTATATTTTTCTAGATCATCCGTTCTGCCCTCTAATAGTGTTTTATAAACTGCCCCGATGTTTCCCTGCCGTCTAATGAATTCTATAATTTTAAGCTTCATAATGCAGATAGGGTGTTTTCCCAGAAAGTCCCTTACTTGTAAGTATTTAAAAAATTGAGTTGTGGGTAGATGGAATTTATCCGCCAACTCTGCAATGAGTATAATCGCCCGTCAGCATGAAACAAATCGCCAAATCGGGTAATCCCCCTCCATCTCCAACCTAAGGCCACCTGATCCCAGAAAATCAAGGGCAGCACTCCCGCGAAATTAATAGGGGTATACATGAAAAGTACTGGAATCTCAAGGCTTTTCCGTACAGTCTTCCAGACTTTAAACACAGCATTTAAAACCTTAAAGCGCGTTCTTTTAAAGTAACTGCCGTCCACTCTTTTGAATAGGCATTACTTAACTTCCGACCCTAGAATCATCTGATAAATTGAGGGGGCTTCGGACAGATTACTAATCTCAGTAAATAAAATATGTGCATTAACCAAAATACAGGAATAGTAATACAAAGCAATATCAGGTATAGACCATCCTCCTCTTTCTCGAGAAAGAGTCATATATCGAACATCCCTGCGTGGTTTCCCCGGGGCCCACATAAACCTAGAACAGAGAGATTGTAGATATTGAATTTGTTTAGAAGATACCTTCAGGGGCACTGCCGTAAAAAAATACATAACTCGCGGTAGAACATTCATTTTCAGAACATTAGCTCTGCCCAATAATGAAAGATGGAGATTCTCCCACCTTTCAAGTGAGCATTTTACTCCACAAATAATATCACCCCAGTTAACCTCAACGAACTCTTTAACAGAGGTACGGATCTTGATACCCAAATAGGTAGCTTCCTTAACACACCTAGCGTCCCCATCCAATGCTTGATTGTACATAACATTTGAGTTTTAGCAGTATTAAGTTTGTACCCAGAAACTAACCCAAAAGTCTGCGCCAGGGATTCTATTTCGGGTATAGCGAGACAAGGATTAGAAGTGACGATCGCAATATCGTCGGTATACGCCATCACAGAATACCGTTCTTTTTGTACAATAAAAGGCAAATCTTTCTACTTTGTTCTAACATAAGTATAAAAGGGTTAATATACAACGCAAATAAAAGGGGTGAGCAAGGACAGCCTTGTCGTGTGCCTCTAGAGATCATGATGGTCTCTGAATAATATCCCATTGAGCAAATTTTGGCAGAGGGGAAATGATAAAGGGTCTTTAAAGCACATATATAGCCCTGTCCGAACCCCATTTGTTGCAATCCCCTCCAAAGGAAATTCCACGAAACCCGGTCGAACGCCTTTTCGCATCAAGTAAAAGCAGGCCAAGTTCTCGAGATTCTTCAACCTGTGCAAAATCGAGGAGAGTAACTACTCTACGCACATGGTCTACCATCCCTCTCCCAGGTATAAAGCCATGTTGTTTTAACAATACTATTGATTATATAATTTTTGCCGACCATATGGCCAAAATTTTTGCATAGATTTTACCGTCGGCATTGAGAAGAGAGATTGGACGATAAGACCCAGGTAATTCAGATGGTTTCCCCTTTTTCTTGAACACACAGATATTGGCCTCAGACCAGGATCGTGGAATCTCCCCTTTTTGTGCAGTTTGAAAAACTTTAAGCATATCATTTTTAATCTCCTGAAAAAAGGTCTTAAATACTTCTAAGGGGAGTCTGTCCGGTCCCGCAGCTTTCCCTACTGCAAGAGAATTTATGGCCTGTTCTAATTCCCCCAGCGAAATGGGTTCCTCAAGTATTTCAGCTTCGGTTTGAGCCAATTGGCCCCATAAAGAGGCTGGAAGTCCCGTATCCGTCAAAGAAAGACCCCCAGTGTCGTTCTTTGTGTATAATTCTGTATAAAAATCATGAAACACTTTAAGAATTTCCTGGGGATCAGACACAATAGCCCCAACCATATTTTGAATCCCCGTTACTCTTTGTTCAGCCTCTTTTATTTGCAATTTCTGGGCTAGACATCACCCCGTGGCCTCGCCATACTCATGACACTCTTTCCTGTAAGTTTGATATTTTATGGCGATGTCCTTACTCCATTCTAAATTAATTTTAGCCTTACATCTCACTACATTATTTTGGAGTGCTGTGGTGTTATACCCTGCAACTAGCACGTTAACTAATTCTTCTTCGGCAATCTTAAGCTCATCATATAAAACTTGCAATGCCTGTTTTGCTGATTTATATTTTAAGAACCCAATACGCTGTGTTTCCCCTCTAAATCCAGCTTTAAATGTGTCCCATACCATTCCCCAGGACGCGGAGTGTCTATTAATTTGCTTCCTATCAAATGTAAACACTCTCGGGACTATACACCGAGCAAGCGCCGGGATATCAACTACCACAGGTGCATGGTCCGAAGTCACCCTTGGTATACACACATATTCAGCCCAGTAAACACTGATGTAGGTACAATACAATAATCAAGCTATACAAGCCTATTGTGGGGGTGTGAATAAAAGGTATATCCTGGGTATTGCCGATGCAAACTACTCCATACATCCAATAACCCATGATCAGTTAATAATTGAAATAGAACCTTGCTAACCCTGGGTTTCCTACCTTTGTAGTTTCGCCCCCAATTTTGATAATCTTCAGAAGTCAAATTTATATTAAAATCCACACACAAGAACTCCGGGGTGGGCCATGGAGCAAGCTACCCATTCAAATATTCAAATATTGTGGCTTCATCAAGGTTAGAGCTGTATAATGTACAGAGGGTGAATATAGCTCCCCCTGTCCTACATTCCACAATAGCCCAACGTCCGAACATATCTGCCAAAACACGCCCAGTAGCTTGAATAGAAGGTCTTGCTAAAATTGCCACCCCTCTTATCATGCTTGACTGCCTTGAGGTTACTAATACTGTATAACCTAGTTCTGCTAAAACCTTACGTTTTGCCCACGGGATATGCGTCTCCTTCAGACACACTACATCGGGCTGAATCACCCGCAGCTCTCTGGAGACCTTCTGCCTTTTTTTATAATTATTTAACCCGCACACATTCAGTGTGCACATTCGAAGTCCTAAGTTTGCCATAAGTTCAAGATTGCCATCCCTACAGTCCTTAACGTAAATCTTTTTAATCCTCTGTACTTTTCTTTGCTGCTATGAATCTTCCTTTTTCTTTTACTTTTACCCCTCCCATCCTCCACCATCCCCTCTCCACCACCCTTCCCCCAACCCCCCCAACAAAACCTCCCAGCTCCCCTCTACCTCGAGGCTTTAGGACTATGAGTCCTAGTGATGACATGATCCCTACTCCCAAAAGTGCCTTCCACACCCGTGAAATCCCCCCACAATTGAACCTAACAAAATATACATTAACCTACAAATCAGTAAGCAATAGGCATTAGATCATATTCATTCTCTTCCCCCATAACATAGCCTGTTGTATCAATTGGGGGGTATACAACTGCATAAGCAAGAGTTATGTAAATACTTATGCATAAGAGCACACAAGGGAACTGTAACTTAAATAATAATTCTACAATTCTATAAGCCAAATCCCTCCTTGTCATCCTTTGACGGTTTGCAAAAATTATTTCGCCATATTTTCAGAAGTAAAAAACCTAGTATTCAATTTATGCACGATTTTAAGTTTAGCTGGTTGTAGTAAGAAAGCTTGGGCCCCCTTAGTTTGAAATGGTAGAATAAGTTGTCGTAATTGCCAGCGTTTCTCTACCGTCTGATGGCAGTAATCTGGCCTAACAAAACATTTAACCCCCTTGCCAGCTCTTTTTCTGTCAGGGCGGGCCAGATCCGAAACTGCTTCTCGTGCCAAAAAGTTGTTGTATGAAATCAATATGGCCCTTGGTTTAGACACTTCTGCCGACTGACCTGGCCGAGCCCGGACAGAAAAGGGAAAGCGGTGAGCCCTCTGCACCTCTGTCTGCCAGTCCCATTGAGTTAATTCTGGAAACGCCTCAGTAAACAATTCAAAAATAAATTTACGAGGGTCCTGTCCTTCAACCCCCTCAGGAATCTGAAGGACTCGCAGATTGTTCCGTCGAGCTCTGTTCTCCAAATTCGTGAGTTTCCATAGCATATCATCCTTCCCTGCACGTAAAGTCTCATTCATCATCTTTTGCAAAACTAGTTCGTCCTCCAAATGCGAAATACGTGCATCTGCCTCGGTAATTCTTATAGTAAACTCTGAGCATGTCTTGGCAATGCGTTGTACTGAATTTTGCAATTTGCGACAGACATTCTGTGCCCTCTGGCTTTCTAATCGTGTTTCCTCCCTGTGAGTCATTATTGTTTGATATATAAGACTCAAGGATACCTCTTTAGATGGCTCTACCATTCTTCACACCACAGAGGAATCAGATTTATCCGGGGTTCTAACCTCTGACTTTTGCGCTGGTATAAGAGAATTGGCAAAGTAGCAAGAATCCTCTGTCAACGCCCTTTTCTTCCGCATTGTCTGCTGGCTTCCCTCCGATGAATCCCCTCCCGTATCCTCAGGGGGTGTAGTACTATGCTCACTTAGCTCATCCCCATGTTGAGCCATAAGCGTTTTCCCATTTCTCATCATCTCCGCCTGTGACTGGGGTGAGTGTCTGAAAAGTTTCAGCGCTCCGTCCATCATCTCCTAGTGTTTGCTTTGTTCGCCCTAAGTTGGCAGGGTATGCCCAGACGTGGGTCCCTTGCTCACTTTGCCACTGGATTCAAGCTAGTCTGGCTAATGAGGGCTGTTAGTCCGATACCGGTCCCAGGATGCTTGTTTCTGGTCCAGGGAAGACATGGCTTGGCAGTTCGGGCTGGACTGTTCTCATGAGGCATGGGGTCAAGACTGATTTGCATATGGCTGTGTCTGAACTGAAGTGGTGAAGTGAGCTAAAGAACAATGATGGATTCAACCCAGAACTGTGACTGGGGGTGAGTGTCTGAAAAGTTTCAGCGCTCTGTCCATCATCTCCTTGTGTTTGCTTCAGTAAAATGTACACCTAAATATTTAATAGTGTAGGATACCAACTGAGCTTCTCAGTAAATAAGGCATTCAGACATGAGGAGGTTGAAAAAGGAGACTTGCATGTCATAAAGCATCCTGATATTTTACAGTGTTTCTGGATCATGTTGAAGATGGCAGAGGCCGAAGTAGGATGTAATCCATGTAGGTCGAGAGACTGACACTTGTTTCACAATAGTATCACAAATTAGGACAAGATCTAAATTGAATAAATCAAGTTTCAAGGACAAATGGAAGACTAAGGGGACATTGGACAGCCCACGGTATTGCCAGAAGATAGGCTGAGACGTGAGGACGGGTTCTTGCTAACAACAATGAAGGCTAGTTGGTCCATTTAAAAAACCTAGGTTACCCTAATAAAGTCATCCCCGAAGAGATGTAGTCAAATGACTTCTCTGCATGTAGAGAGAGAACAGCAGTAGATGGCTTCACTTGCAGTATGAATTGTGCTATTAAATCTCTCTGTTTTTCTTAATACGTAAAGATAAAGTGCTATGTTGCACAGCTAGGCAAGCCAAGTGCTATAAAAATTGTATAGATAAAAGGGTCCTTGTAATTATTCTGAATGATAAACGGGGCACGACACATAAGTATTAGAGAAACCCTCATCTATTTAACTTATTGGGCTTGATTCTTAAAGTCTTATTGGAAAAAAGAGACATATGAAGATATAATGTATGCAAAAGAAAATAGGCGTTCACTTTACATACATGAGTGATAGGTATGCCTTATATGTGCTACACTTGTGTACGTTATGCACACAAACATTTTGAATAGGCGTAACAATTTGAAAAGTGCAAGCTCCAATCCCGAATTGACCTAGCATAAGTGGTGATGAGAGAGAGTTGTGAAGTGCACTAGTCAATCTAAGATGTGTGCAGGAAGGGGTAGAATATGTGAGAAAAATTACCTGTAAGAGAATAAACTTTGTCAAAGCCAATAAGTCTCACCTTTGGAACCCATTGGCTTTGCCAATGTTTTTAGCTATGCTGCATAGCTAAAACCGTTGATGTTGTACAGTAGGCTTAAATAACAGGAAAAAAATCAAATTACACAGCCCGCCGCATTATTTTGAAGGCACGAGCAGCAAGCATCCGCCCTCCTTGAAATGATGCAAGTGCTTTTTGTCTTTTTTTCACCAATCTGAGTATAATTGGTAAACAAAAAGAAACAATGTAGTGTGAGTGGAAGCAACATGCCTGAAGGGAGTAATATAGGGTTGGAAACAGAGGGTTCCGGGGTGAGGATACGGAAGGAGGGCGGATGAAGCAACAAGAGGGGTGCAGGTGGGGGAAGCAACACGGAGGGCACAGGTAGGGAATAAAAATGGAGAGAGGAACGCAAAGAATGAGAGAGCTCAACGTGGGGCTGGGGGAGAAGCACACAGGCGAGGAAGAAATGCAGGGGGAGAAGCTTATCATTGAGGAGGCGGGAATAAACACAGAGGCAGAGAAAGAGCAACACTACCATGGCAGAGGAGAGAAGAACATGAGAGATACAGCTGAAAAACACATGCCCTCTTGTGGAGTGCTTGAACAAGTGAAAAGGTGGATTAAAAGTGAGCAGTGGAAGGACATGCTCCATGCTCCCTGAGAGAGACAAATGCATGAAGAGGATGTAAAGGCCACACAGGCCAACAAATAGAGGCAAGTAAATGAGAGTGACAGAGAAGCCAACCAGTGGTAAGCAATTAATGGGCTCTAAGCCCACTCTAAGCTGACAATACATCTTGTGTTTACTTGTAGGCAAGGCCTGAAAATAGTAAATATTACTACGTGTCAAACTTTCCCTGGGCTTAGTCTACGCACTGCTCACCTTACACAAATAAAAGATTAGAAAATGGGCATGAATCATAATTCTACGTGTATCTCATACATATACATGCTTATCCTGCTACATTCATCTAACACAAATGATTGCCATAAAAATGGGCTTAAATGAATTGGCAGAATTCCATATGCTAAGCATGTACATATTGGTGACTTTGTTTACTTACTTTTGATTGCCCAACTCAATGGCACTCATTTTATGAACATCAGAAGATTGAAAACAAGTCTGATCTGCAGGATTGTAAGGGAATTAAACATCCCCGAAACCCATGAAAAATATTAGAATAGGATGGAGGTGAGAATGTTAACACCCTCGGGAGATGTGTTATTTCCACAAGACATAGGTATTTCCACATTTAAATGTCAAATAAGGTTTGGTAATTACATTTATCGTCGGTTTTTCCAAACCAACTTTTTGCTGGTGAAAATCTGTCACATACCTGTCAACATGCTGGCTTGTGATGGAGATGAAGTCTGAGATTTAAAAGTTTGCATGAAGGATAAACCAGGAAGGAAGCGGGAGTCACGGCCATAGGTGATCTCTATGAGGACGGTGGTCTTCTTCCCTTTCAGGACCTCTGTGAGCGCCATGATCTCACGCGGGGGGATTTTCTTTTGCATGCTGCTCTGGCTGCAGCCATTAGGAAGCATTGGCGCAGTGGGCTGGTGGAACCAGATACGTCTCTCGCTTGCCAATATGTATTGATGGCGGCGGGTACTTTTAAAGCGGTGACCTGCCTTTATCGTTGGATCACTAGTGACATGCGCAAACCGCTGATGGCGCTGCGTCTCGAGTGGGAGGCGGATCTAGGGGAACCCATTGCAGAAAAGGCTTGGGAGGCGATTGTGGAGCGGCCGTGGAAATGTTCTCGGAACGCACGGTGCCAACTCATTCAATTTTATATCTTCCATAGGGCCTACCTCACAGGCGCGGTGCGTCCATTGGGGCGTGGGGGCGTAGCCCCCCCGCCCGCGCCTCGCGCCCGCAGCTCTCCCTCTCCTCTGAAGCCCGCGCCTCGCGCCCGCAGCTCTCCCTCCTCTGTGAATGTCAGTCAGCATGACGTCGGACCGTGGGCGGTCCGCGTCATGTTGACTGACATCATTGTCAGACACATATGGGAAAGGCAGCACAAGTGCGCATGAGTGGGCATGGAGCTTATTATTTTACTCCGTGCCCAGTCATGCGTACTTGTGTTTTTGCTGCCTTGCGCATGCCCATTAGGAGCCCCTCGGTCTCCTAATGGGCAGGCGGCGGGCGAGGAGTAGGCGGTGCCGTCAGCCAATCCTGGCGCTGCTGCAACGCCAGGATTGGCTGAGGGCCGGGTTGCCAGTCACTTGCGCGTCACGGTGTTCCGGACCGTTTGAAGGAGCAGAGAGGCGCCAACGCGGGCCAGGAGAAGGCGAGGCGGTCACCGGTCAGGTAAGTGTTTTTTAATTTATTTTAGGGTGGTTAAGGTTTCCTGACTGTGACCCGGGCCGCCGCTGGTGTATGTCACGTGGTTCCTTCTGTGCACGTTTGATTTGAACTATTAGCAGTGTGTAAGTGTTTGTAGCCTCATCAGGGATAGTACGTGCTATATAAATGCAATTATAATAAATGCAGTTTAGAACGAGAAACAAACTCCTAAAACGTACCAACCATGAGCTGGGTGATGAGTGTTTAATTCGAGCCGGTAGTTGCATTTGGGGCAGACGGACATTCCTTTTTTTTTTGCTTGGGAGGGTCAATTGCTTATTAGACACCCTTGTGATACGGTAACCGTTACATTCCACAACTGCTCTGCTGCACTTCTGTGAAAAACTTTGGGCACCTGACCGTTCACATTCCTGTCTAAATTAAGCACCGGTAAAAAATTCACCTATTCGGGGGTAATGCAGTGAGCATTAATATTCCTGGCCTCAGTGGCCTGGCTCAAATCATGCAGAACGGAGTGACTCAAAACCGACCATGACAGATTAATTGAAGATTTTAACAAAAGGGCCCTGTGCTATTGAGCACCTCCGTTCTGCGCTGTCCTGTCCCGTAAAATACCTGATTGAAACACGGATAAGGAGACCGTCTGGAGGCGCGGAATACCTCGTCTCAGAATTTAAAAGTTGTAAATGTGTCAGAATTAAAGGCGCGATCCTTTTATTTCAAAGCAAGCAGTCTCGGTTTCGACCAAACCAAGGGATTTCTGCAACTATACAAAGACGAACTCTGCCTAGGAGTGAACGTTTTTACTGCTCTCAAGACAGTTTTGTTTTTATTCTTGCAGAACTCCGAACGAGCTGTCTGCAGTGGTCATTCTGCCTTTGTGCATGTGGTGTTAACTTTGTTAAGGACCTTGTTTCTAGTTTTAGTTACCCTTGAGGACATCTTTCATGTTCATGTAGTAAAAAGAGTGGAAGTGAAGTTGAGGAATTCTAAATGAAAGGTGGGATTCCTGCTTTGAGGGTAGTAGATGTTTGAAAATAAATGTCGTAAGTGTGTGTAGTCATAGTGAAAATGGATATTCCCATACGAGTGCCACTGGAGTATCTATTGTGAAAGTGGTTAACATCCACAAAGTTATTCGGTAGCATTGGCAGTGAAGTTAGTGGTGTTTTTCAAAAAGGGAAAGTGTATGGAAAAGGTGTACGTGAATGGATTTATCCACAGTGCTTTAAATGGGCCGGTACTATCCGGTACGGAGTACCAGCACTTTTTTGTTTTGGAAGAGAGAGTACCGGCACTTCTCAAGAGAATGGTATACTTTTAATTGGAGAGTACCAGCACTTCTCAGAAACAAGCAGGTACTCTGGTACAGAGTACCTGCACTTCTCTTGTTCCATTTCAAGCACTGTTTATCCATATGGAAAAATGTTTTTCATGTCGAAATAAAAAAGTGCGAAAACGTCCAAAAATGCATTTTCTTTCACCCTACATCTATGTGTGTATTGTGTTCGACCTGTCTGTATGTTACAACTGGGAGGCTTACACTTGAAAGGTTCTATTTGAGCAGGTCTACTGGATTTTATATGCAGGGGTGGGAGTAAGAAATGCAAGAAACTTATAAATAATAATTTTGTTTCTTCAAATAACTACATTTTGATTTTTTAACTGTATTTTATAAAGCGCGCATTTACCCGAAGGTGTCTCGGCGCTAGCGGTTAATCGACAGAATCTGCCGAAAGAATATGTCTGTTTTGCCAATTTAAATGCAAGTACCCTAGTACAATTCATGCTACTAAAACACAATACTTACCCACTGCCCACCCGACGTTTTAACACGTTTCCCCTCTCTGTCATTTATTGTTCTGATGGATGCACCGTCCGCAACTAAATGTCACCTGAAAGAAATGCATCAAAACTATGCAAAGCGTTCTGTATAGTGCCAATGGGTGACCAGGACGGAGTACAGTATTATACTCAACCCTCCCTATAACATTGGAGCTCGCTCGCTACGCTCGCTCGCCACCGCGCACTCACCACAAACTTTGCGCCCACCACTTTCAAATGTCACCAGCCGCCCCTGCTACCTCACCCCCAGTAAAATTGCTGAGTACTTTGGGGGGTTGGGTGATTGCCCCCGTTGTGCCCAGGGTGGGGCGAATTTTCTGCACATGCTCTGGGACTGCCCGCGGGTGGGAGACTTTTGGCATGAGGTGATGACTGCCCTGCTGACTGTGACAGAGAGAGAGCTAGAGACATCGCCTGGACTCTGCTTGTTGCATTGGTTTCCGCACACCACCAAGAGTAAGGTTACCAGCCGGTTTATAGACCTAGGGTTGATCCTGGCTAAGCAAGAACTTACTTCCCACTGGAAGGCGAGGCAGGGTCCTAGCTTAGAGCGCTGGAACAGGGAGATGGTGAAGTGGGCAGAGAGTGAAGGGAACTATAGGTTACAGTTGGCCCGGCGTAGTGGCAGTGAGAAATCTCAGGAAATGGCGCAAGCATGGGTGGCACTCCTGGAGCTGCTCAAACATCCTCCAGAAGATGGGGAGGAGGTTTCTGAGGAGAGGGACGTGGCAGGGGGCACTTGAGCGACTCTTCACCGCAGGAGGGAGTGTGGAGTGGGGGGAGACTCCTGGGACCATGGGATCAGGATAGGTGATTTTTCCTGATGTTCTTGTCCGACTCATTGCTGTATTCCGTGTGATTTGGAGCGTGGGAGGTGGTCTGCGAGGCATATCTGTTCTATTGTATAACTTAGTGGCTGGCGACATGCTTGGGAGGGTGGCTGGGGAGGGGCTTGGTTGGGGACGTTTTTGAGCGGGGGGGGGAAGGTGTGGTGGTCTGTTGTTCCACTCTGTTGCATTGGATGGTACATGTCCGGCGGGCAGCAGGGTAATGTGGATACTTTATGGGACATTGGATGTGGGTCTAGGCTGAGATTGATGGGCTGTTGGTGGTACTTCCTTCTGATCTTCGCTGTCGCCCAGTCATTGGGCGGCAGGGATGTGTGTGTATTTACATGAAACTTAATAAAAGTCTGTTTTAAATAAATGAGGGATAAACCAGGAGGGAGGAGCAGGTTTCCAAAGAGGGTGATCCTGTGGAAATCTGTGGTGGCAGGTTGTTTTTAAGAGAGTGCATATCATTGAAAAGAAGGTGGCACCCTCCAAAAGAAGGCAAGCTGATAGCAATGCTGGCACAGTTTAACTATAGTGCAGTGTGGTATTGCCATCTTATAAGACATTGCTCTGAATCCATGGAATGGTTTGCAATATGCATTAACTCACTTACTGCACATTTCTGGCTTTACCACTGCCATCCAGGTATGTCAGAAGTTTTTTCGGCGTCCAATGGATCCTTCTTTCATTTCTGTGAGGTGCCACATGTACTTATTAGTATAGAAACATATTTCAGAGAAAGAGAAAACACATGGCTCAGAAAGCTGCCTCATTATTAATGATGGATTAAACCCAGATCTGTGACTGGGGGTGGATGGTTGAAAAGTTTCAGCACTCCGTCCATCATCTTGTTGTATTTGCTATGTATGCCATACTATGTATGCCATGGGTATGGCCAGACGTGGGTCCCTTGCTCACTTTGCCACTGGATTCAAGCTAGCCTGGCTGATGGAGGATGACATACTCCGAAACCAGTCCCAGGATGCTTCTTTCCGGTCCAGGGAGGACCAGGCCTGGTAGTTTGGGCTGGACTGTTCCCATGAGGTACAGGGTCAATCCTGATTTGCATATGGCTGGGTCCAAACTGGGGTGGCATAGTGAGAAAAAGAACGATAGATTAAGCCTAGATCTGTGACTGGGGGTGAGTGGTTGAAAAGTTTCAGCGCTCCGTCCATCATCTTGCTGTGTTCATTATTAATGAAGACAGCAGGTTTGCTTTTACTAAGCTATGAACTTTGCTGCAGGGGGTTGGGGTGGGCAGTGCTTAATTTATGCCAGTGGGGCCCATTGGCACTCATTTTTGGGCATCACCCCTTATTTTGTCGCATTAGACTTTGATCCAGAGCTAGAGAGCAAAAAGCACACAAGGGAACAAAAGGGCAAAGAGAAGGACAGAAAAAACGTGGCAAAGAGAGAAAGCAAGAACTGGCAAGAGGAAGATAAAGGGTATGGGCTGCTTAGTGTTGCCTTAAAGAGCTATGAGCTGGAATCAAGTCTACGCAGCCTTATAAAAGAGCAGTTCACAGACGTTTGAGCAAAACTTTGGGCCCCGGCAATTATTCTTCTACAAACTAAGCACTGGGAGTAGGGGAGAGGCCGTGGTATGGGTCATAGTGGCCTCTCTATGCTTCTGTCATCCCAAAGATGTGCTACGCTAGAAGCCAGTGCCTCCATCATTATTCATTAGCCCAGATCCCGGTAGGCAACCCGTCAAAAGCAGCCCAGTCAGTTTCCATGCACAGCCCTGCAAACAGTGAGTAACAAATTACAGTGGGATGAAAGGGCACCCGAGGAAAAGAAAAACAGGCTTCCTTCACTGCCCCATCGCCGTGATGTATGAGTCCGTTGGGTTGAAGAGGTTACAAGGTCCTATTAAGATGGCGCATCATTTACACTTGCTCCTCATATCAACAACCTGTCTGAGGGGCAGATGGATCCCGCGCTCAGGCGTCCCGTCTGAAGTGGCTCGTGGCGATGGCGGAGATAACAAAGGGACGGGGAGAGGGCCGCGGCTCCGCACAAACGTCACTGTGAAATATTTGAGCTGGAAGAGCCCGAGGGCCGCCAGGCTCCACCTTTGCTCTCTCGCCAAGCTGTCCCACGCCAAGCGGAGGCTCTCGTGTTACACGTCAGGTGCTCGACTGTCGCAGTTCTAAATAGGTGATATCTGTGGCTTCATTTCGGACACTAAATCAAGTCAGAAAGTAGGTTTCTTAAAGTCGTCATGTTTTCGGCACTTCGCTGGCGTTGAAGGAAATTAAGCAGACACGCTGTTCTCCCGTCCTTATTACTTAAAATGTTACATTTGGGCAGAAACTAGGTCATCGGAATCCAGTTAATGTATTGACATAATAATTATGCAAGTGCGTTTTTCTTCATTTTTTATAAACGTTTAAGTAAGAATAAGGTACAGTTGCGGCAAACTCAGTTTGCACCGTTTCTTGTAACTGAAACGGTATAAACATCAAACTGCTCCATTGTTTTTACAAAGGTTATTCATGGCATTGACGTCAGAGCACTTACACTTTGTGCAGTGAATTTTTGCTCCAAAACTTGCATCAACTGTCCAGTAAATCGCAGTGGTATGGGTTGTATTGCAAAATGTATCTAGCGCTTACTACCCTGATGGAGGGCGCAGAAACGCTTGCCTACATGGGTGGCACGCTACGCCGTGTATGGTGTGTGGCTGTAAGTATGTTGTTCTTGTTTTATCCTATGTGGGAAGGGTTTCCATTTTGTGCTTGATAACCACCAAGGTGCTGTATTCATGTAATGGGATGCAGCAATTGGCAGTGCGATGGCTAAAGTGTGAGAAATGGATACGCTGTTTATGGTTTTCAGTAGGTTGGTCTCTTTGTGGTAGGTCTTATGACCATAGTTCAATTCGCTGGTTACTGTACTGGGTTGTCTGATCTGAGATAGTTTGTTCAAAGTTTATGGTCCTGTGCTGACAATAGTTGGGGGAAGAGGTAATCTGCTGGGATGGGCTTTGTTAATGTCAGGAAGTGATCACTGTATGTAGCTTGTTGGGACCTGCAGTGGTGGACTAAATTAAAGTTCATCATTGGCGAGCAGCTAGGGGCATATCTCTTCAGTTATTCCACACCTGTTCAGTTGGTGATGGGTGGTGGATTGCTGTTAGTGGATGGACTAACCAAGTTAGGCAGTATGCAAGTGACATCATGGCACATGATATCATGGCATGTTACATCACGGCACATGACTCATGGAACGTGACATCGCACATGGAATCACAGGAAGCGACCTCACAGGAAGTGACATCACAAGCAGTGATATCAGATATGAAGACCTCATACAAATGTTTAGCAGGTCTATCATGAGTACATTTAAGCACATTACGAGATTTAACAAATTAGATTTTGCGTCAGGATTGTGCCAAAAAAGTGGTGCAACCCCACCACAAAATCTGGGCCTCAACGAATACTTTTTTTTTTTTTTTAACTCTGCCACAAAGAAATTGGCAACAAGGAGAAACATATCAGTAGATCTGTTATGATTAATCAGTTGCAAAATCTGCATTTAAAAATATCTTATGGGGTTAAGGCATCTGCTGCAGAGATCTTTGTGTGCTCAGTAAATCTCAGGGAATAGTAATAATAGTACGATAACTCTAAGGGTTAACGTATTTGCAGGAGAGATCTATGTTTTGTCTAGTCCCATATTTGAATCAAAGTAGCATAGAGGGTTAATATGTGCTTCTGCAAAGCATATCATGCAACATCCAGATGACAGATTCCTACTAGGTAAGTGGGTTACTGCTTTTAACACAGAGATCTTTTTATTATTTATTTATTTTTGGGGGGAGTTTCATATAGCGCAAACTAGACCCCAGGTATCAGAGTGCTTTACATGAGCACCAGTTGCATACAGATGAACACATTCATTTTCATTTTTTGTTAGGCATGGGGAGATTGAGTGATTTGCCCAGAATCACAGGATGTTGAGCGTCCCTGCCGAGATTCGAACTCGGTTCTCAGGCTCCAAGGTCGACCGCCCTAGCTGTTAGGACTCATCCTCTCCCCAAGTTGCAGTTCCCTACTTGCAGTTCATAAGTTGTAATCCTTCTAATATAACACAGTAAACTATGAAGGAAATGTTACTCCTACACCTTGTACCCCTCACCGTCTTCTGCAACACATCTGGTACATTAATGTACACACATACATGATTTATTGTCATTGTAAAATGTGTATGTTACATAAAGCGCTCTAACACCCTGCACTGTGATGCGTAACGCTATAAAATAAATAAAATAAAGGTGCTTAAATTGTTATTTGAGTAATTACTGGGACAGACCAACACATCTGGCATTTTTACAGTGCATGCATATCTCTTATATACGGAGACTGAACAAAGTCAAAAGCATTTCTCTCTTAAGTACCTGTGAAATGATAACAAGCTGTGTGCCTTTGTTCCACCTCCGTTGAATTTGCATCTAAGTGTGAAACATAAAGAGGCCTGATGGCCCCTTAACTATGGCCTTTATCTGTCGCCCAGATGGAGGTGAGAATAAAAAATCCCACTCCCTGTCTGCACGTTGCTGACAACATGCAGGCACTGCTGAACATGTCCCCGTATCTGAAAAGTACACCAGGACAAGTTCAGCATATTTCACTGGGGACCAGCTTCTTGGCAGGGTGGACGGCGTCTTCCCTGTGGAAATAGTGGGTGGATGCCATCTACCCATGTGTACCCACGACTTGTGCCCTGATTGTTGTAGAATGGTACAGTTTTGAGTTAATGGACATGAACCATAGTAGTTTTGCCTTCTGTGAGTGTAAAAGTGTCAAGCAGAATAAGGAAATTGAGTGTTATGGTATGAGTATTAATGTGGGTGAGGAGGGTTATATTTTGCATCATAATTTTCTCTCCTTTTCCAACTTTGGAAGGCAGTTACCCATGTCTTTTAAATGAGTTGTGTTATGTGCATTTTGAATGTGCTGGAAACTACTTCCAGGTGTTGAATTACCACAAACCTGCAGCTCTGTGGGTGTTCACTGCATGGATATCCGGCCCCACGCAATATCCCGTTTGCTGCCCCTAACACTTATATTTGTGCCCAGACCCTCCTCATGTAGGCATGCTTCGTAGTTCATAGATTCTCTTATGGCTGGTTATATGAATCTACATTCTTGCACACTTAGGTTACACATTATGGATGGTCCCACCATTGCAACTTGGACTGATGTAAATCCCATTTGCTAATCTGATTTGCTCCATTCTCTATTAGGCAAACAGCAAAAGATCTGACTAAGTATGTGCTCCATTTTTTGCACCCGTGGAAACTTGACATAATATTGTTTTGCTAAAAGTGATTAATCAGAAAAATAGAGGCAACGTATTTCCTATGCCTACTCTCTTTGTGTAAAAATGTACTTGCCCCCTGTGCAATCATAAGGAGCAAAGCATCTATTATTTGCTAGTTGCAAAATAGTAAGAAGCCGTAAAGCCTGATCATAGATGGCAGTCTTCATTACTTTGCTGAAATCTTCTGCAATTTGAGTTCATCTCCTTCATTCAATGCAATCTTCAGGAAAATGCTGATTCCATGACATTTGTCAAATTCAATCTAACACTCTACATGCAGGCATGAATGTTTCTCCAAACCTTAAGCATCATTTCACAAGTTAAACAATGCACGTGGAGGCAACCTCGCACTGCTCTGCGTTGGCACTGTGCTTTATTTCATTTAATGATACTTATTTTAATATCTTTATTGGTAAGGTAGAAAGAGTAGCAGAAACAGTGTGCCATACAGTAAGGGGTTGCATAACATTGTTCACACTTCTTCGATTAGAACATTATTGCAATCTGTACTTCACATTCGTAGGAAAATTGTGTTGTACACTGTACAATATGACCCTATGTTTTTTCCACATTTCCTGCTCCTCCCCCCAAAACGTACCTTTTGGGACTCATTTCCAGATCACTCCCTGCAATTCAGTCTATAGATCTTTGCCTTAACGGTCTCAAAGTTCACTCACTACCACTGCAAGCATTGTTCGTTCTCTCAGTCAGTTAAAGCTCCCAGGACGTCTCTTCCCAGCAAGGATTTGTTAAGTCTGGTTTTAAAGTGCAGTTCCTCTCAATACCTATTGTTACCTGGGATTTCAATATTTTGTTGGATAATAATCTGGACCGGTCCTCAAAACGTACTCAAATTTGGTCCCCAAAAAATGAGGGCCAGTCTCCTCGCCATGGCAGAGAACTTTAACATTTGTGATGTGTGGCGTAGGGTAAACGGGAGCTGTAGAGACTGCACCTTTTACAGCCAGATTTCAATTAATTGCATTGTTATTATCAGCAGTTCATATGTATTGTGCCGTTTTAGGGATAGTAATGCCTAATTGGTTTCATAAGATCCCCCCAGACTGCAGAAGGACCGTCACCCACGCACTCATCACCAGCAGGCTTGACTACGGCAACGCCCTCTACGCCGGAATCAACAAATCCCTACTACGCAAGCTCCAAACCAGCCAAAACGCGGCTGCCAGGCTCATCCTAGGGATACCGCGCCATGAACATATGACTCCGCACCTGCGAGAACTCCACTGGCTCCCTGACCCAAATACCTGAACAACCGAATGAGTTTCCACGCACCCAAGAGGAACCTCCGCTCAGCCGACCTCGCCCTGGCAGAGGTCCCCCGCATCCACAGAAGCAGAGCTGGAGGGAGAGCTTTCTCCTACACCGCAGCCACAGCATGGAACACTCTCCCAGTAGAACTGAGACGCTCTCCAACCCTGAAAACCTTCAGACAGGCTCTCAAGACCTGGCTTTTCGACTGACCGAAGCAGCCCCGCTTTGCCTCCCCCAGCGCCTTGAGATCCTCACGGGGTGAGTAGCGCACTTTACCAACCCCTGATTGATTGATTGATTGATTGATAAGGCCACTCTGCAGACCCCAAGTACACCTCACTGGGGTCTGTATACCAAACCCAAGATTCTAGTGACAGATGCTCTTGCACTGGACATCCATACAGCTCCCAGCCTTATATGTTTGCAGTGGTGTAGCTAGACCTTTTGCCGCCCATGGAGGTAACTGCTTTTGCAGCCATTAAGAGTGAGGTGGGCGAGGTGCCGGCAATTTCTGCATTCGCTGCCCCGTGTTGGCCACAGGTAAGAGCGAGGGGGTGGGGGTGCCGTCCCCAAACCACTTGCACCCCCTCCCCCTTGCTTGTTGAGAGCAAAACTGAATACATTTATTATGGCTTGTGCCTAGGGTGAGCTTTGTATACTGCTTTCCAATAAGCATCTAAATATTACATGTCTATGAAAAGGTGTGAAGCACCTCAAAGTAAATAGGATGCCTATGCCTTATTTCTATGCTCAGAATCCAAACCACGAATCATAAAAATATGAAACATTTATAATGTCAATACGTAACTTGCTTATTCTATTTTTATATGTTACTCTTCTGCCTTTATCAGCAGCGCCTAGATGCAATTTGGTTATGCAATGTGTGCTGCACAAACAAAAACAAAAATCATAAATATTATCTTTTCCATATTTCCTTCGTGCAGGTAGAGATACGTGTCCACCATACCTTTCTGTGATTGTCTTATTGATATAGAAATACAAGTGAGCTAAATAAGTATGCATCAGTGTGTGTAGCTTTGAAGAAATATTTTTAAAGACAATTTAGCTCCCATTTTTTCCCATTGATTTTTGAGTCCATCCTGAAGTCAGACCCCTTGGATGGGACCCCGACTACCTTTTCTCCTCTTGATGGAAACAACAAACAATTCTGGTATACTGTATTGCTGCCTTTCTGTAGTGCTTCCCTACCTCATTTCGAGTTCTCAAGGTGCTGTGCATGCCAGTGGTCAGTGGTCATGATTCTGAGATGCTGAGATGTATGAAGGAAAGAAAGGTGTTGTTTTTGATTTTTTATTAATTGTTTTTCAGTCAAAAATCAAACTGTTCGCCGGTGAGCAGTGAGAATGCTGCTGCGTGTTTAATTTTGAATATTCTACCCTCATTGCGAGCAATATTCAAATAGCTATACAAGTACTGCAATTACAGAACGAAATCAATGTAAGACTTTATGCATTTACTCAACATGTTTATGGAATAGAGGCCTTATTTTTTCCCTCAGCACTTAAAAACCAACAAAGCAACTGCGATCAGCAGGTAAAGCTAACTTGTGTGTTCCTACTATAGATAGGCTGATGGGGATCCCAGGACATTTCAAGCTGTGCAGCGAAGATCTTATTGCAGTATCCGGAGGCTCTGACAACAGACGCCCCTTCCCTGACCGATGCTGGCCCGGACCCTACCCTCACTGATGGAAATCCTACATAGGGGAGGCTGTGTGCTACTGTGGACATGTGGGAGGTGGGTTGCGGCTCTGGCGGCCCCTCAGGGCCTTTCCATCAAGATGCTCCAGGGCGCGAGTACTGTCTGTGAGTGTATGTTATACGAGCCCGTTTGACCGAGGGCGCACTGCGGGGGTTGGGTAGCGCATGGCTTGCCTCTGCTTGAAGGGACCCTTACGCCCCTGCCAGGTGTTTATAATGTGTGCTCTGTATACAGGTTGTCAAAACTTACTCTATGGTACACGATTGCTCAATTGTTCCCTGCGACTACAATGGATCTGACGTTAATGCGATATGAGACTTGCACTGTCACCTGACCCTGCTTATGGATGTCCTTTTGATTTTGTATGTATGTATTGTCATGACATAAAACTTTCAATAAACAAAGTTTAAAAAAAAAAAAAAAGCTGTGCAGCGAAGATGTGGAAATCCTTGCCTGTGTGTTTTTTAAAGATATTGAAATCTATTTCAAGTTATGCATGAGATACAAATGCAGCTTTTCCACAAGGCAATTCAATGTAATTTTAAAATAAATGTATTTGTCAGTTATTTCTCTTTCAATCCAACATTGCCATGTGATTGCCTTGGCGGTGTAAGCCAAACCCTATAAATTGCCCAGATATAAGCATAAATACAGTTATGTTGAAAGCTGCATTCAAGACTAATGGGTCGGTTCACAAAGACACGTTAAACTTTGTAAAGGAGTTCTATAGGAGTAGCCTACATACTGCACTGTTCTAATTGCATTAAAACCCCCCTGGCGTTTTCAAGGCCCCCTTGTTGTAGATTCTTGCCTCCATCATCTTATGAAAGAATGGGACATAAGAGCATTACGACAAAATACGACAAAGTATTTCATTTTTATTTCCACTGGGTTCTAGTGTGTTATTCCACGGGCATTTCCCAGTGGTGTGGAGTCTCCAGAGTCTAGTTTTTGAGGGCAGAGGGCTTTTATCAGCTTTGCTTTGCCACTTTCTCCAGTTCTCCTCGGATATCACAGTAGGAACAGAGGGTGATTTGGACGAGAGAGAGAGAGAGAGGGAAATGAAAGATAAAAAGAAGAGGGGTGGAAGGGGGCAGGCTGGTTTGAACATTTTTACTAGAGTGCTTCTGGTTCTCAATCCGACCGTTTCCTGTTTAGAGGGTGGCTAGGAAATATACACAAATCCTCCATAGACTAGTATCCATTTTATTGACATAATATAATCTGATTCACACCTCTACTTTTCATTTCCCCTTTAATTGTATCTCGCTGTTTTAGGTTTACTGGCCTTAAAACTAGAATGCATGACCCATCACAGCGTTTAGAAGATGGTGTTTCTTCGACCCTGTTTCAGCGAGAGGGGTAAACAGAGCCGCCATGTTTTACGGCCCGCCGTGGCCTGCGGCGTCAGTGACGCACTGAATCTAATCGGACCACCGGGCTTCCCGGTGACCCCCAGTGAGCAGCGAGCGCCACCGCCCCTTGCTGATTAACACGGGTGAACTTTTGCTGACTTGCTGTCCTTTGGTCACGGGCTCTTATCTGCCATCGGCGCTTTGTTAGCAATCAGACTTTTGTGTGTGTTCAGTTCAGGTTGACTGAACCTCTGCCGAAGGGTTTTAGAGTATGGTCAGCTTTCGACTTTTTTTTCGATGTCGTGCGTTCTCTGACTTCCACTGAAGATTCGCTAGAATATAATAATATAATTCAGTGGCTAAAAGAAACAATAGCAAATTGCAATCAAAGCCTCATAGGAAATTTAGGAATACGTTAAAATGACTTTTGTAAGTGCCGAAGCATGAGCATAGGTTCCGGAGATGCTACTCGCCCGCTTCAACAACTCATCAGGGTCAGCAAGAGCTATATAAATGCAAACCCTGCCCTCTTCTATCCCACAATCCTTTTTCAATCCAAATAACAACCTCACATGTCCACCGCTCAAATTAATTTCATATTTCCCTCTACTAATTCACCACAAATCCTTTTTGGGTTCCTGAGTAGCGTGCTACTCGCCGAAAGGCGCTTCAGTGCCTCGTCAGGGGTAGTAAGCACGCTATAAATGCAATTACAATCACACTGAATAAAATAGATGTAATTTAGAGCCCTACGGAATATCAAACGTGCTGTAGTAAGCTCGGTATAAAAAATATACCGAGACTATTATTCCAATATGATAGCATGCAATCTAATAGAGACATTTTTTGATGATATGATGACTTAGACATGCAATGCCAGAGTAAATCTGTGAATAACTTACATTTATGACTAAATAACATTTTTGAACACTCACTTTCAAGACAGCTTGTTGCTAAATGATAAATCTTTGTAAGCTTCTTAACTCTCCTAGTCCTGCCCGATTTCAGCCTGATGCCTGCAGGATAAAGGGTGATAGTGTAGGATTTAGGATTTCTAGCATTAACACTGGATGTGCCATTTGTTATATGACACTGGTTCAAGTCACACTCTGCTGCTTCACTGATTGCCCTGTGGCATATCACACAGACTATCAAAGTTTTGTAACATGAGTGTCTGGGAAGGGCCCATTCCATAAGGCAACCTTCCACGTGATATCATGAACTGCACATGTATGCAGGTCACATTCTGCATGTCTCCCATATACAAGTCACATTCTGCATGGGACCCTTATACAGGTTGCATTCTGCATGGCACCCATATCCCAGCCGAGTTCTGCATGGCATGACACCATATATAGCTTACATTCTGCATGACACCTAGTCACATACTTGCCAACATCGTGTGACACAAAAGAGGGAGGATTTTTTGGTTTTGAAATAAAGTCCAGTGTTCATATTCCCTAGGTAGGTTTGCACTGTAGAGCTACCGATACTTACATACATTGCTAATTAGCACAATAATGGCATCACCAGAAATTATATCATATGACTTTTTTCACATCGATGACATAAGTGTATTTTACTTTTTCACACTCAGAAAGCAGATGTCCTGGCCCAACATATGACTCAGGGCAGCTGCTGACAACAGTTGTGCTGACTACCCACTAGTGCCAACACACTTTGGTAAAGCCAGTAAGTTTGGCCTTGGTAAGTTGGTGCAATGGTTACATTCCTTTTCAATTTTTATTGCTGCAGGTCTGCCAGATGTAGTCCATTGCTTGGTTTGGAAAGTCTTGATCCCAAGGTAAGGTCGATACTTTTTATTGGCCACAATTCCAAGTCATTGCTGGTAACACCACATGAAATTGTGTCCCCAAAAAGGAAATTGACGTCTAGGAGGTAAAAGCACTAAGCATAAAAATCCTCCTGGCTGGAATAAGGATGACATGACATCAGGCTTGAACTGATGTTATGTTATGTTATAGTAATTTATAATGCGCATGAATCACCATAGCAGGGGTATCTTGGTGCAACAGTGAGTTGTCAACTAGGGAAAACAGCTAATTAAACAGTATTGTTTTCAGTATTTTCCTACAAAGAAAGTAGTCTGAACATGTTTGAATGTGCAGTGGTAGTTCATTCCAATAATGAGGGGCTAGGTAGGAAATTGACCTGCCCCCAGAACGAGAGTTTCTGACCCGTGGAACAGTGAGCAGGGCTTTATCACTGGATCTAAAAGGTCTGGGGGGCGATAGTGCAAAAGCTTCAAAGTGAGGCAGCTAGGACCTTTTCCTGTCAGGGAATTATATGTGAGGCAACAGATTTTTTAAATATTTTTTTTCCAGATGGGAAGCCAGTGCAAGGAGCAAAGAAGGGGAGTAGAGGGAGTCCCAGATGGAAGATTACACATAAGACGGGCCACCATACTCTGAATGACCTGTAGTTTTGAGAGCAACATTTCATTAGCCAAGGCCAGTAAGGCGTTGCCATTGTCCATACGGCCAATAACTGAGGTGAAGAAGTGGAAAGACTGTCCTCAGGAGTCGCATCATATAAAAGCAGGTGCTTGGCATTAAACATACCTGTTCTTTCATGGTAAGAGACTGATTGAGACAGACTCCAAGAGTTCCTATCAACCTGTTTGGGTGTGGGGGTTATGCTGAGTTCAGTGGGCCACCAATCGGAATTCCAAAATTGATGGGCATGACCAAACAGCATAACATACATTTAACCTAAAAGCTCCCAAAGGCATGATGAAAGGGATAAGGTGTTTTCAGCCTGATTTAAGTCCCCCCTATTGATGGGCCGATGACAAATCCATCATGCTAAAGACATTTGAATGGACCAGTGGAACGATGTCCTCTGAAATATTTAGAAGAGGATAATTATGAATATGCTGATCCAAACACATGCAAGTTCCTTGCCCACCCACCTTGGCCTACAGAACTACTGGTGCCACCTATGATGCCTCTCTCTCCTCAATGATGGCTACCTTTAGTAATCTTACTAGTTCCTCCCTCAACTGATTTTTCAGATGATGGGGAAGTGGCCTCACTCTGTGCACTAACAGTTTGCCCCCTATCTTAAGCCTAATCCAATGCTTAATCACAGGTCACAGCAAAAAACTTTGGGGAATTTCATCATGTCTTTACCTTCAAGAAACCGTGATACCAACATAACATGCTTGTTGGCATTCAAGTTGGATGTTCTCCCAAGGTTTCTCTGGTCTCACCAACCTAATAAGTTATCGCCTCTTGGCAACACACATCTTTCCCACAGTTATTCTTTCCTTAATTATCACTACCAAGCATAACATGTGTACAAGATCAAGCTTGCTTTTATCCTATCCTCCTGGATAAATATCTCCTTCTACAGGTACATGCATGTGCGCCAATTTATTCCTCAAACTTCATGTCTTTTACCATTGTGTATGGTGAGCCTGAATCTTCCACCGGATGCTTTTTCCATCTAGTTGTATTGTCCCTTGTCATGGTCTTCAGAGGCGTAACGAAACTTGAGGGGGCCCCCCTGCAAAGTACATGGAGGGTGCCCCCTGAACCCAGTCAGGAGCTTTCAGGCTCTTAAGTTTCACTTAATTTACGGCGGCCTTCTTTTCTTTCTTTCATATGCACAGCGGTATGTTCCATACTGTTAGCAATAATTATAGCTTCCATAAAACTAGGTTTCTTCGTCAGTTACTTTTCCTGCACATTGGGGTTGTTGGTGCAGCGTTCTAATTGATCCCGAATAAGACCATCTGCTAGTTCTCTGAATGTGGAAGTATGAGATAGGTTCCTTAATGCAGATATTAAATAACCCACTATCTCTCGTCTGCCTTGTCCTCTGGCTTAGAACTTGTGTCAAGTTCCGATTCATGTTTATTTAGACCATAGGTCTTTAAATGTCACACCAATTTACAACCATAATCACTATATATATATGCATTTTCCTTTTATACAGGCATAATCACCGAAATGACATTTCATCTAATAAAATTCAATTAAAATCCAATCATGTTTAAAAATGTGCTCACGATTATGAATACCTAGCTTTATTATACAAATCGCTTAAATTACTTAAAACACCACTCTTATTTTACACTAAAATGACCTTTTTAACTGTGATAACACCGGATTCTTATCAGATGTTATCTTATCTTACCACTCCTAAGAATCCTCGGCCGACTGGACCTTTTTACCTGCTGTGAAGTGTAAAGGGGAGAAAACCAATTCATTCAGATGAAACCAATGAACCAATCAATTCCGACTCTGAAGAATCACTAACTCCGAATTAAGTTTTAGGGGATTTATTACAAAGCCAAAAATAACTGAACATACAAGCACCTCATGACGAGGTTTAAGAGATACATGGGTACTAATACAAATTCATCTTATGCAATAATATAATTTGGTGAAGCATAAAACAGAATAAGCAACTCCAGAAATATTAAACTTGCTATGACTGCTCCAACATCTAAGTTGGTCTTCATAGGTACCTGCAAGAAAATCTGTTAATCTGTCCCTATTCTACCACTAAAGTTACATCCCTACTTAGCATCTCCCAGGCAAGATCAATGAAAAGGTGTCAGCTCGTGAAGACTTCCTAAGAAGTACACTCACGTTGAAAGGGTCAGTGACCAAAGCTACAGATTCTCTCTTAGTTTCCTTCTTCAGTATCGATCCCTTCCTTCTACTCTCTAACGGCTCTCTGCTCCATCTGCTCTCTCCCCCCTTTGGGGCACTGTCCCTAATACAAAATGCACAATATAGAGGGCACTCCTCTGTAACACTTCCTCTGGCTAAGCACCACTCGTGGGTAATTTTCCATCAAACTTGTACTTCGTCCAGCAACGGTTGGTACGTCATTGGGTCCCAGGCTTCTTCCAATTATCAGCATTCCAGGGTACACTGTTTCAGCTCTCCTCCATCCCTAACTCCTAAAACAAAAGGCATCTGTCTAACTAACGAAGACGGTGTCCTTGCACCTGCAACAGAAGCATGAGAACAGAAAATCCTTGCAAGCGCATGAAAATCGCTGACTACCTCCAAATGAGAGCTTTTCCAGGGAAAGTATACTTCGGGCCTACATAATTCAGCTAACATAAGAAATACAAATAGGCCTTTCATAGCAAAACGTGAACATTCATTTAGGCCTCTATGCATCAAAAATGACACGCATTAATAAATGTTGCATCAGCAAACAATATTCTTCATCAGATTTAAGGCACAATTAGTCACTTCTACATATGCAGAGTTTAATATGATGCACGTTTAAATCGAATGCATTACATTACACAACAACTAATTCACCAAACATTTGCAATAAGCAGTTACATTTTAAATGTCGTTTTCCTTTCTCAACTAACACAAACTAGTATTCTACCAATAGATGTACACATCTTGTTATTGCTTTGACATTTCTAATGAGCAGTTTTTAAATTCAACACAAGAATATATGCGGGTGCGGACTATTCATGACTATGATGCACCCCTACAATTTTCAGAACATCATGACGCTCTATCAACTGCAATCATAAATCTCCCTATGGCACATGCCATATCCAGAAAGCGCATATCAGTTAAAAGTTCTACAGCTTGCGTGTGACTCCTAATTCCATATTTTAAAAATACTGGGAGTAAAAGCTGTCTCTGCTGAGGTAAAACTTTTAAACAGTGCATAATAATGTACAAAATATCGCATTTGGTTTTCAGATCACAAGTATAGTTCCTTCCTGGTTGGATCTTTTTCAATTTTACCTCATCATTAATTTGACAGGAATTAATTCCAATTCTTATTCTTAATAGTTCACTTCTAAATCAAAGATTTGGTAATATATCCACATACGGAAACCAATCTTTATTCATCCCTTATTATGTTTCATCGGGCACCCACGTGCCTGAAAGATGGGAACCTCCAGCCGCATATTAAAATCCAACCCATTCTTCCATGCCGACAGTGGAGGTGGAGCCCCAGCCTTCCACATATGGGCAATGTCCCGCTTAGCCAGCGTAAAGCCCAGCATCAGCAAGTGGCACTTGTAGATATTCCCCTCACCCCCTCCATTACATGTAGTAGCACCAATTTTGGAGAGTTGGGGATCTCCCACCCCAAAACCTCCACGAGGCAAGCCAGAACTCTTCGCCAGAACTTTTTTATCACTGAGCATTGCCAAATTGTGTGAAATAGAGTGCCATCACCTGAGCCGCAGCGCAGGCACACCGGGGACTCTATCAGTCCAGCCTTCCACAATCGGACACAAGTATAATATACTCGGTGGAGATAGTTGAATTGGATCAACCGGAGACGCATGGCTATCGCCGCTCCCCGAGGGGACGCAAGCGCTTCCGTCCAGTCTTCCTCATCCAAGGGACCCAGGTCATCTTCCCACCTTTCCCTGAGATTATCTAGCGCGGTGGGACTATTTGTCACCAGGGTTTGATATATTTTAGAAATTTTATTATCCTGCAGGTTCCCCATAAATACCTTGGCTTCAACGGGGCTAAACTCAGGAAGAGACTCCAACTCCGCCACAGCGGGAAGAATAGCATGTCTGAACTGTAAGTATTTGAAAATTGCGTTTTCGGCATCTGATATTCTCGCTGAAGATCCTGAAAGGATTTGAGAACGGTGCCCCTCATAACATCCCCTAGGGATGAGATCCCGATATTATCCCAATCACGGAAGCCCCCCAGACCTGCAAGCTGCGGCAGCCCGCCATTAGACCACAGGGGAGTTTCCCGTGTCAACCTGCCCCACCACCCCATCCTGCGCAGAGCCTGCCTCCACATCTGGAAAACAACACTCGTAGCGGACGGCAGCGTCTTTCGAATAGAGGCCGAATACAGGATCGTGTGTAGAGAAGAGGAACCCATCTGGTACTGTTCCACGGCTTACGCCGGATCTATGCGGTCCCCATACCACCAATCATTCAAAATCAATAATTGCAAGGCCACATAGTAGGACTGGACGTTCAAGGTGGCCAGTCCGCCACAATACGTGGACTGAAAATAAGTCCGGAGCGCCACCCTAGCTATTTTCCCATACCAAAGGAACTGTCCCAGAACCGAATTAACCTGACGGAACCAAGAAGGCTTAACAGGGAATGGATAATTTTGCAGCTGATACAGCAAACACGACAACGAGAACATTTTAAAAATGGCTGACCGACCTGGAAGAGAAAGGGGCAGCCGGGACCAATTCCGCAATTCGTCACGCACACGTACCCAAACCGGCACCACATTAAGGTCCCAAGACTCGCCCGCTGAACTGGATAAAAAGACACCCAAATATTTCATGCTGACTGAGGTGACCTGCACCGCAGAAGCCCAGGGGCCCAGTTCCACCAGACTCCCTAATGTCGACAGCACAGACTTACCCGCGTTCATAAATAGGCCGGAAGTCTCCCCAAATATTTCCATGATACGCAGCAATCTAGGGCCCATACTATTGACAGTAGTCAAGGAGAAAAGAACATCGTCCGCCTAGAGCGCGATGCGGTCTGAGAGTCCCGACGCCCATTCAAAGCCCGCCACTTGTGCATCAATCCACACCCACGCTGCCAATGGATCCATCGCGAGGGCGAATAAAAAGGGCGACAGTGGGCACCCCTGACGGGTACCCTGCCCAATCGGAAAAGTAAAAGAGACAGCTCCCGCAACCCGTACCGACGCCGTAAGCTGCGTATAAAGAAGTTTTAAATAGGCCAAAAAGCGCGGGCCCAGATTCAAATTATCCAGGAGCGCCAAAAGATATGGCCAACTAAAGGAATCAAAGGCCCTGTCCAGATATTCAACAGTGAAATGGGACGATATGAAGAGTGTTGATCCGAAGGACGGCCTGGCTTTTGAAAAACAACCACCTCTGCGTGTCTCCAGTCACGCGTCAGGCACCCATGCTCACGCGCCTCCTTCACCACCTGTAGGAAATGGGGTCCCAGTTGCGAGAAGTATCTCTTAAAGAACTCACAGGGGAATCTATTGGGCCTTCCCGAAACTCAGGTCACCCAACGCCGCACCCAGTTCCTCCACCGTAAGCGGGAGATCCAAGACCTCACGAGCTTCATCAGAGAGAGACCGAGGCAGAAGATCAATAATAAAACAACGAACCACGTCCCCTGGCAGGGACTCCCGTGGGGCATACAAATCAGCATAATAATGCACAAAGCTCTCCGCAAGATCTAAGGGATCGCCCAATGCCCTCCCATCCAGCCCCAGCAGCCCAGGCAAAACCAGGGAACTCACTGCCCCCTGGCACAGTCGATGGAGCAATTTACTGGACTTGTCGCCCCATTGATAGATCCTACTGCGGGACGCCAGCCACGCCAATCTGGCCTCATCCAGTAACAAGTCCGCGTGCGATTGTCGCGCCACTATTAGTTTTCGAAACGCCAGCGCTCCCCCCTTCTCTCTACCAGCGCGTTCCAATTCTAACAGATGGGCCTCCGAGCGTACCAAGAACTCTTTTCTGGAGCGCCCAGCAGTAGGATATATCCACATCCCGAATGGTCGACTTCATTGCTTCCCACAACGTTGCAGCGATTATCACCGAACCCACATTAACATCGAGATATTGTGCGATGGCTTGCCCCAAATGAGCCCTGTACTGATCATCTTGCAGATGCCAGGTGAGAGACGCCAACGAAAAGGGGGCCGTGCAGGGCTGAGCCGCAGCCCAAGCGCCACCGTGGAGTGGTCCGACAGACCCCTGGGGAGGATTTCCGCGTCCGACACTCTCCCAGCTGTGGCAGCTGGTATGAAAAGATAATCTAACCATGAAAACGATTCATGCACCGCTGAAAAATAAGTGTAGCCCTGCTCCTCCGCATGCTGTCTGCGTCAGGAGTCCACACAGCCCAGGCCCGACCTCAAGGAGGATTATTTAGTTGGTTGGCCCACAGTTGGCTCTCCCCCTCAGCGCCATCTATCCTGAGCCCCATTCATCACATCATTCCAGTCACCACCCAATACCGCAACCCCGTCCGGAACGTCCACCCACAAAGTCATAATGCGTTCAGCCAACGTCCAGGACAGGGGGGGGGGGGCGTAAACACTGCCCAGTACCACCTGTTCCTCATAGATGGATCCTTGAATAAAAACATACCTTCCTTCGGTGTCCGCCCACGTCTTAGAATGAACATATGGAACCCTACGGTGGATGAGAAGTGCCACCCTCCGAGAACCCCTTGTGAACCCAGAATGAAAGACACGGGAATACCCATATCTCTGTAAGCAAAGAGCCTTGGTCCGCAGGAGGTGTGTCTCCTGCAACATTAGAACATCAGCCCGATAACGCTTAGCCTGATGAAGAATCGCTCCCCTCTTGACTTTATCCAGCGCCCCCCTGACATTCCAACTCACGATCCGAAGGGACCCAACAGTAGGCCGTGGGCTAGCTACAGGAGTGAACATACAATAGCACAATCAATACCATGGGCAGGACCTGTGGCGACACAGAAAAATGAGGCGACATGTGACAACAACATAACAGTGCAATAAAACCAAAGCAATCCCCCAAACCGTTATCAAAAAAACAAAAAACTACTGAGAAACAAATAAACAACTCACATATAGTGAACCACAACATCCCCAGGAACCCCAACCCCCCACCCCAATACCTCAGAAACAAAGAAGTATCTGTCGCGGTGGAGGTGGCATGGTGACCCCAACGGGAGCCGCCGACCCACCGCCGCCAATGGATCCCCATAAGCCCCCCCTTGCACACCCGGGCTGTCCCCCGGATCCAAGGGGCCAACAGGGGTTAGAAGCCTGATCATAGGCTTCGACAATAGAAATAGAAATGTACAAGTGGTAGTCCAACAGGAGAGCCCCGCATAGATCACTTGGCCGGCTTCCCTGAGCGGGGCACTGAAGCCAATCTGCTGGCATCGCTGTGAGACTGCGAACGACTTCTAGAACCTAATCGTCTGCGTCCCTTAACCTGGACTTTAGGCGGTCTGCGAACGGATTCACTTGTTGACGAGTCAGACTCCAGTCTCGGCGGTGTATGCACCTTTACCGTTTCGTCAGTCCATTGAAAGACATCTTCAGGAGAATCAAAAAACAGTGTACGTGTCTGATAGACCACCCTCAGCTTAGCGGGATAGAGGAGAGCATATGGTAGCTTTAGGTCCCGAAGGCGGGCCTTCACTGTCCTAAAGGATTGACGCTCTGCTGAACCAGGCGAGTGTAATCAGTGAATATAAGGATGCGAGCATTATCGAAATGCAGTGGCTCCTTAAGGCGGGCTTGTTTCAGGATAGCATCACGATCATGATAGTTGAGGATTTTCGCTAGGACTGGGCGAGGCCGGGCCCCTGGTGGCAGCTTCTGCATGAGGGCCTGATGCGCCCTCTCAATGGTGAAGCAGGTGGACATGGATTCTGGGGGAAGTCAACTAACGAGCCATTTGATCAAGAACTGTTCCATGTTCCCCCTTCGCAGTCCTCCGGGAACCCCACAAAGCGCAGGTTACTCCTCCATGCCCTTCCTTCTGCATCCTCAACACAAGATTCCAGGCCCCTAGTGATGGTCTCCAGAGACGCAACCTTCTTCTGCAATATGCCCACCAAGTCCTCCACTCCGGAGACCCTTTTTTCCGTCTCAGTGATGCGTTCCGTAGCCTTGCGCAGGTCTTGACGTAGGAGTAACAACTCAGAGCCCACCTCCCCTATTTTCGTCTCGAGGGCCGTGCAGGATTGAGTTATCGCCTCTAGGAGGGCAGCATTGTCCGGGACTCCTCACTGCGCACCCTCCTGCCCTGCAGGCGAGGCCGCAGGCCCCGCAAAGCATTCCAAAGTGCTCTGCTTGGTCGAGCCCCCTGTGAGCCTGTCCCATATCATAGTGGAGCAAAATCTCAAATCCCAGAGGAACCCCCAATGCCACAAAATATACACAGCACCAATGAGGACCACTCTGCCAGGGCACACTGACACCCCGCAAATATAGGTCACCAGGTAGCGGGTAGTGGGGTCCCAGTCCGGCCACCCCGACGGTTGTCAAAGCTCCACGCAGTCACTCAGCACGCGGCCCGACCCAGCCGCCGAATCACCCAGAAGGGAGGAGAAACCCCAGCCCCAGCGGAGCCCCCCCCAAGGCCAATGGCTGCACGGAAGGCTCCACAGAAACCCTCAAATACATATACGGCCTGATATGAACGCTGAGTGTAGGCCTAAGGGGGAGGGGAGAGACACCGCAAAAGCTGGCACAAAGCCCAACACAAGGGCACTCGCAGGCACCTCCTAATCAGCCTGTATGTGGCCCGATCTGGCCTCCGAAGTGGGGGCAGGGCAACAGGAAGATGGTCCCACAAAGCTAGGGGGCCGCAAACGTTGGCGGGGCCACAGGGGGAGAACCCTCCAGAGACCCGGCGGGCCGCCTCACCCCCTCCTCAACAGCTCACAAGAACTGCCCCGCTCTCAGGTCCCCCCATGCAGCACCCGGCCCCCTGCGTGGCCCGACCTGACCACCAAAGCGGGGGCAGGGTCACAGAGGCAGAGGACGCACACACCCTTCCAGCCAGCGGGCCAGGGACCCTGCCGGAGCAAAGAGTACACAGCACCTAGAACGGCAGAGCGTTGCAGGAGAACCGGGGGGGGAGGGGGCGCTCCGCAAGCTCACCTAGTCACCTCGCCCCCACCGCAACTGCCGATCAGCGCCTCTCAATCCGCCACTTTCATGCAGCACAATGGACCCACCACTGAGGGCCGATGCAGGGCAGCACCCGTTTCAGATCTCCTGCGCGCCCGACCCAGTCACTCCTCACCGCCGCCAGTGTGACACAGGGCCCATCAGCTGCACGTACTGAGAAGTGTCCGGAACCGAACGATAGCCCCACCGCCAGGCAGCGTAGCAGGTCGCACCCCCTCACGGCACCTTCACAGCATCGAAGCAGGATAAATAAAGGATTACTGAAGTGGGCTCAGCGGAGCTCGCCTACAATGCGACCGCCATAGTGGATCCCTAGGCCACGCCCCCCTGTCACCAGATTTTTTCTTACACTTTTTGCCCATTTCAGTTCACTTTGCAGGATTTCATTTTTACACCACTGGGAGACTTTCTGTCCCTCCCCCGCACTCAGTCTTTTCCAGAATTTTATTAGCACCATTTGGGCCAGCATGTTCCATGATATCATGCCAGTTTCCATTCTTACTGCTTGAATCATGGCAGATCCGGGAAGGGACAATAAACTCTTTAATCAATTCCCCTCCTCAGCATCCCACCTGCTTTTGCCCCTGATATATTGCAGCTCGGCTCCATATTGAAATTGCGGGGTATCATAGCTACATAGGCTTTTAAAATAGTTCTATATGACATTTCTCGAAAATCCTTATAGAATTTTTTCAAGCAACTCACCGAGGTCAAAGCCCTGGCCTTGAGGGCTTCCATATGGCTATTCCATTTCAGGGACCTCTCAAACCACACCCCTAAGTACTTCTATTCATTAACTATTTCTAGCTTAGCGGGGCCTAACTACCATCTTCATTTAATTTCTTTCTTCTCAAAGCATAGCACCCTGGTTTTATCCATATTTACCATTAATGTTTTATGGCTACAATGTTCCCTAAACACATCCAGCTTCCTTTGCAGACCTATCTCTGTTTGATCTAAAATTACGAGATCGTCTGCATACAGAAGACATGCTATATGTTTACCATGTACTCTGGGGCTAAAGAGTTTGGCCAATACAGAGGGCTGATCAGCTACACATAAAGAGAGGAGTAAAGGGACCAATGCGCACCCCTGCCTCACCCCAGTATTAATTTGTATATTTTTGTATTTTTTTGTGTCAAGGTCCCCTCAGTATTCATAATGACCTGAGCACAATTACTCTTATGTAACTCCTGAATTAGCCTAAGAAGGCCCTTTGGAATGTCATATTTTATCAAAGCTTACCACAGGCAATTTCTGTCTAACAAATCAAAGGCTGCACAGAAATCTACGGAACTGCAGAATAGATTTCCCCTCTGCTCGACAGATTTCTGCGCAATGGACCAGAGCACAAATCAATGGTCAATTGTGGAGTGACATTCCTTGAAGCCCCTCTGTTCTGGAAGCACAATATGATTCAGATCGACCCATTCCTTCAGCATTCTCAAAATAATTTTTACAAATACTTTTACACCCACGTCTAGAAAATTGATCAACCTAAGGTTCTAGGGGTTTTTTAGATCTCCCCTTTTATGGATGGGTCTGATAATTGTGCTTCTCCAATTTTCGGGGATCTAAAATGTCAGAAAACATCCTATGCAAGAATTCTTCCCACCACTCTGGACAAGTTTTTATAATAACAATAGGGAGGTTATCTGATCCGGCAGCTCTAGTCAGGTTTAGATTTACAATAATGCTTCTAATTAACATAATGTAAAATGGGACCTCATCTCCTCATCCACTTCTTCCCAATCTGTTGCTCTTTTTCTCACTGACTCTACTTTTTGCCATATATCTCCTCCAAATATTCCTCCAATGCCTCTTCTTCCACCACACAGTTCATCGTACCCTGTGTTTACCTGACCCTTTCTTTACTAATTTCCAAAAATATTTTGTGTTTTGGGTTCCTATTGCTTTCAGCAGACTTCCCCAACACCCCTCTCTGGGGGCTCTTTTCTGGTCCCTGATTAGAGTTTTATACAGTTTCCTTGTCTTCATCAGGGCATTATAACTTTCCATTTCATATCTTACTTGAAGGTTTCTTTCCCCTTTCCTTATCTGCGCCTTTAATTTCTTGCATTCCCCATGAAAGCATATATTTCTCTTTCATTGATTGCTCTGACCCTTCTCACTCCTAGTCCCCTTCCCTTTTTAATCTACCTTGAGGCACTGTACCACCTGGCTGATTATGTTCTCAAACCACTCTAGATGTTTTACAGGAGCATTCTTCAGTATTGCATTTTGCTGAAAGATAACAGTAATTTATCTGTGTATTCATCTGTTATTCTAGTAATGAGATGCTTTGGGTAATGCATCTGCACAGGAAACACGATACCTCTCACTCTCCTTTTACCTCTAACTAATTCTATTTTAAGGGTATAGTGATCACTTACCTCTTCAGACACCAGTTGTCAATCCCTTATTTTGTCAAAATTCCAGGCACGCTAAATATATAATCCATTGGGCCTTAAATGTCTGACGTGCTGGACAGACAGCCTCCATCCTACCATTCAGAGAAAACAAGCCCCTCAAACCCAGGTACTTTCCCAATACCATATCTCATTTTGACCATCTAGTTTTGGGGAAGCTCGCCACCTTTATATTGTATGAGCTTAATATTTCTCTAAACTGGATAGCCAATTTATTTGGGTTTAATTCATGGTTAAAATCCCCCATCAGCATCAATGTACCTTTATGGTGGTTTTCACATAGGTAGTCCACACCTTCCCTCTACTTTGCCATTGTAGACCTATACTCCTCATCCCCCATAAATAAGCGTTCACTATTATCATGCTTTCATTCTTGGGGTATGGGTCCCGAAAGTCCACTTTGCAGGCCACCAGCCATTTGCATCTTACTTCTAGAGGTGTCACCTTCCAAGCTATTCTGGTGGATATCAAGGTAATCGTCCCCCCTGCAGGGCGTCCCTGCTGACTCCTCATAGCAGACTTTTTAAACTGAACAAACCCTTTGATTATACGGGTAACATCGCACAGCCATGTTTCTTGCAGACATACAATCTTGTAGAGATCTATTAACTTCTTGAAACTTTCTAGTTTTGATATTCTACTAAACCTATTAATATTCCATGAAAGAACCCCAATGCTGTGCTATGACCCCACATCCTAATCTATTTTACTTAACCACCTTGCTTCCCCCAAGGTTGCCATAGTAGGATTCATATATCTGTTTTCATTGCTCACATCTTTCCTACCTTTAGTGGACCAAGCACATGACACAGTCATTTTGATATCATAATTTGCCTTAATTGCCTGATCAATTAGTCTAACTTGCCTTTGTTCAAGTCTCACATGACGTCTTAGGAATAATTTTCCCATGATTCCCCACTATGGTCACTTCTGATTCTGGGACTAAATCCCTTCCTTTGACATCTCATTTTCTGCTTTTATGTTGATTTTACCAGCCCTGAATACATCAGAACTTTTGTGAACTAATTTCCCTTTTTAATTTGCATGAATCCTCCTTGCCTATAGTCTTTTATCTCTATTTCTTTTAGGCTGGCACATTTAGAAAAGGAAAGTAATAGCCGGGACCGATTTAAGGTGCGCAACCTTCTTGCACAATGGGATAGTTCAAAGTATAGCCATAAATCACTTGTATCCCTATTTTCTAGAAGTCCCTCTGTATCCTAGCCCATATCCCTAATACCCAGCACGTCCAGTTTTCTAGTACTTGTCCCTTGTTCCCCTGGGTTTTCCTTTCTACTCAGTCTACTTAATCCACTCACCTGTTTACCAGCACAACCCTCTTTCCTACTCCAGGATTGTGGGACCTCCTCCCTTGATCTACCTCGTCAACTCTTTCTTTCACCTTCGTACATCACCCCTCTTTCAGACTCATTGGAGATCCTTGGGAGGAGGTGCTTTTTATTTGTTTTTTTACAGATCTATTATTCCCTCTAACAATAATTACATCCTTTTCCCCTGAAGTGTCACTCTCCCCCCAACTCTACACACCCTTCATCACTCTCTTTGTCTGCAATGATCTGTAGCTGATCTTTTTGGACTTTCAAAATATCATTGTTCATCATGGATACTTCCAGCAGTCCTTGCAGTGTTTTTTGTCGAATCAGCATTATATCCAGCATGGAGGCTGATGGAGATGCTGAGATCTCTAGAATTAAATAGAGTTTTGTACCGAGCCTGTGGTTACCTCGTTCACTGTGGCCCGGGATTGCTCCATACTCTTGTACCGCAACTCCTGCTCTTTCTTATCATTACCAAAGGCCATGCCATAGTACTCTATGTTCCCCCCAGCATTCCCCTCCACCATTTGTGATCCTCCACTAACCAAAGGGCAAAAGAGCAGAGGTGATGAGGGCAGTCTTGGTTCGAGGGAGAATTCAATTTGGCTTGGGGGCACTTGATGACTTAAAATGGGCAAACTTAAATCCAACGAACTCTTATTAATGTTTCCAACATCGATTTGTTGCCCTTCTCCAATCCAATTAGACCGGGATCTGACAATAGTTCTTTCCTTTTAAAATGCTGGCCCAAGAAATCCTTAATAGATTTGGTGACTGACACTCTTCCCTTATCACTTTGCACGGGGCTTCTATTTGGGGGTTGCTTGATAGTATTCCAACATGTTGACTTTTTCACTTCTTCCCTAGGAGCTGCCTAGCTCTCTTCTGGAGGCCCATTACCCATTTTGGTATCCATCTACAGACGGCTACCTTGCCCTTTACGAGGTTTGCCTCTCCCGGGTGCCATCCCACGATAATATTATTCCTCTTTTTCCTGGGCGTCTTCACCACCCTTATTAATCACTTACCTCTGCTGTGCCTGTTTATTCAGGGTGCTGTAACACATCAATGAGGGGGATCAGGGTCGATGAAGGTCCAGCACACAAGCCCCAAGGTATGAACTTCAAATAGTGAGGTGTGCTGTTCGTAAAAAGAGACAGGGGTGGAATAGCTCCTATAAGGAGCAAGGGCCCTCACACACCCTGAAGTGTGTCATGCTCCTCGTTGCGCCAGCTCTGCAATGCCCAACAGGCCCTGCAGGGGGGCTCTTGGCCAGAGATCTTTTTACCTGTTTGCCTGTCCGTGGATGAAGCGGGTGTGTGTAGGGCATGTGGTGTATATACAAGTGTGAGTAGTGTTTGGGAGGCGTGGAAGTTTAAAAATACCCATGGAAACCAGCTGAACTAGCTTTAATTAACGGGTTCCATGTCATGATTAAAAACCTTACTACTTGTAGGGGGAGATTCTAATAGTATCGTCAAGCATTTAAGTGAGAATAGCTGTCGACATGCTTCATGCCCTATATTGTCTTAAAGATCGTGGCATTTCATCAGGACCTAAAGAACCTACTAACTACTCATTGGGGGGTGGTTCACATCTAGGTGTAAGGATTGGAAACCATGCCCTCACCAAATAACCAACAGCAATGAGGGTCCTCCCGAGTAGGGCCCAGAGATGAACCGTTGGAAGAGCCGAAGGCTTCGGAGTCACGGGACGCCCAGTAGGTCTGCTCCGGAACCCACGGAGGGTAGGTTGTCCGCCAATTGCTCAATCAGACAGACGAGCAGTCACGATGCTACAAATCCTATGTCCAATCCAAATTTTAAACAGGAGAAATCACGACCTGGTGCCCCGCCCGGCATGCCCTACCCCTATGGACTCACTGCTGCGTGTTGTGCTCCTATAGGATCCCCGCAGGGAGCCAACACAGTAGCCCTGCGCTGTCCCTGCCTCTTGTGTTTATCTCTCCTATTGAACTAAAGGGCAATATAACGGGCGTACCGGTGGAGGGGGGTGTCGACTGCCTTCATTCGGCTCTGGTTCAGCTCTTGCAATTTTTTATTGCATCGATTCTTTGCATAATTAGCCCGATTTGCTCCTTGCTGATCTCCCTCCGGTGTGGTGGGAGGGCACGTGCATGGCAGAGGCACACGTTCATGCACATCGACGCTTCAGGCAGCAGAACTTGTGTCTCTCCAGCAGCACTTTTATTCTAGGTCTAAAATCTATTTCAGTCATCTGAACTGTCATTTTATAAATATCGTGTAGTTCTCCAGCACCACCTCCTGATGGTACCTCTATGAAACCTTCTGAGATGCTACGTCCCTCCACTCCCAAACTGTGTAGAAGGGCATTCTGTTTTCTTAAAGGTGAGACTTTTTCTCCACAAAAGGCTATCTACTAGGAGTCACTAATCGCTTCCCACTCTTTACAAGGTAACAGTTATTACCTATTTCCAGCAGAAACAATTGGTGTTGATACATGTTTGCTACTTCCATTCTAAGATAATAAATTAATACAACCTAAAATGACAAGTTTAAATAACAATTGAAATAAGTATAGTAGTTTTTCTCTTCAACAAGAGACATAGATGTTAACCCTTTAACTATCCTCTTAACTCTTTCTTTTTTTCCTCCCGTTTAACATACCAAGTGTGTATTTACTTCCACCTTCGAAAAATGTGCTTACTTCCTAACTTTTTCCTGCCCTTTCCCCTCCGTTCTTCCATTCAAAAAAGTGTATTTAGTCCTCAAAGTTCATGTCAAGGTGTGTGAGCCGCTCCAAAATGGCTGCCACGCTGATGCCTGAGACATAGTGGGGGACACACGCACTGATTTCCCTGGCTTCTGCCACAGGCACTCATCGTTCTAAGGGAGTCTTCCACTGGAAGTAAGACCTCCTGCGTGAGTACAATGCTGTGATCATGCACCACTCCAACATGTCCATTACCATCAGTCCTTCTACACTTCACTTAATCTCTTCCTTTCACAAAGCAAAGTGCATTAATTTTTAAGTAAATGTTCTTTTCTTTGGGGTGTTGTTAGCGTGTTAGTAGGATTTTGTAGGCCAGTTGTTGCAATAGCATTAGGTATTATGACCCTGTTTGTAGCATTTTTTTTTTTTTTTTGAAACGTGTTTTTATTGCAGCATTAGGAACCCATGTGTGAAATAAAATTGGGTGGAGTATCGATGAACATTATGGCTGACTCTAGATCCCCTTTCACAATAATTAATGAGAACGTTTGGAAACAACAGTTTGTACACAAAATTGGAAAAACACTTGAAAAATCGAACGTTATTGCTAGAAGTTACACTGGCGATAACATTGAGTTCTTAGGAACCCGCGAACTAGAATTTGAATTCAAAAACAGGAAAGCACTCTGCAAACTCTTTGTTGCAAAAAGAGGACCTTCGGTATTGGGATGGGGTGATCAAGCCGATCTGGGCATCATCCTCAACCCCAATAGTGCTGACCCTGTTTTAACCATTGATGAGTCATACAAACACAGCGTCCACAAAGACTACCCGGAAGTATTCTCTGGCAAAGTGGGTTTCCTAAACAGTTTTTAACACAAAATTTAATTAAAAGACTCGGCAATCCCATGCATTCATAAAGTAAGACATCTTCATGTTTCTGTCAGAAACGACGTCCAACTTGAACTGAACAGACTGGTCCATGATGGAATAATTGAAAAGGTTGAATCTGCTGAGTGGGTTTCTCCCCTGGTCGTCGTCAAACTTCCCAATGGGAAAATCAGACTTTGCATTGACCTCAGGGACCTCAACAAAAATATAATCGTTGATCAATACCCCCTGCCTCGCATCTGTGAAATGTTCAATGCTACTAATGATATGGTTGTATTTTCCATTATAGATCTAAAATCCGCGTATCATCAGATACCCCTACATGCAGAAAGCAAAAAGTACACCACATTTATTACACCTTTTGGCTGTTACCGCTTCACCAGAGTACCGTTTGGTCTGGCCTCGGCTGCAGCGCTTTTCCAAAGAGTCATGACTTCAATCTTTGAGGGCGTTGACGGTGTGAGGTTTTTCCAAGATGACATCCTGGTCATGGGCAGCAGCCAATTGGAACATGACTCACGCCTTAGGCAGGTATTGAACAAACTGAAAACGCATGGGCTAACAGTAGAGTTAGACAAATGTAAACTTTCCCAAAACAAAGTGATATACCTAGGTCACACGATTAGCCACGAAGGTATCAAACCCAAACAAGGCCTAGTTGACGCCATTCTCAATGCTCCCTTTCCATCCAGCAAAGAAGATGTGAGAGCCTTCCTCGGATTAACTGAGTACTACTCAAAAGTCATAAGAAATTTTTCAGAAAAAACATACAATTTAAGACAATTACTAAAAAATAGAACCAAATTCGAGTGGTGCCCGGAATGCCAGAACACCTTCGACACCATCAAAAAGGAAATCAGTAATGCACCTTTTCTCAAAGGGTTTGACCCCAAGGCTGAAATCTTCTTGACCACTGATACCAGCAACAAAGGACTGGGTGCTGTGCTGGCACAGAAAGACACAGAGAACAATGAATGGGTTGTGGCCTTTGCATCCAGATCGCTCACCCCTGCTGAGGAAAAGTACCCGGTGATTGAACGCGAGATGCTGGCCTGTGCTTGGGCATTCAACTACTTCAGAGCTTACCTGTGGGGATACAATGTACACCTTCGCACGGACCACAAACCGTTAATCAAGATTCTTTCTGCCTCCGGATTGCAGAATGCTTCCCCACGGCTAAGTAAAATGTCAACTAAATTGTTGGATTACAACTACACAGCCGAATACTGGCCTGGAGTAAAGAACAAAGTGGCTGATTTCCTAAGCAGACTACCTCTACCGCACAATGAAAATCCAGACAACCAAGATGAAGCTGAAAAAGTAGCACTACTGTTCAATACGGACCATGAAGGAATCTCGGCGGAAGAGTGGGAACGACACATGTCTCGAGATTCCACACTACAAGATTTATGCAAGTATATCAACTTCTCCTGGCCTGAGAAACGTCACCTTGATGATAAGGCTAAAGCATATTGGGAAATAAGAGATGAACTGAGTTTGGAAAATGGAGTGTTGTACAGGATTGGCAAAGCCATAGCCCCCACCACGCTCAGAAACAAAATTCTTAATTTGTGCCACATTGGTCACCTTGGCATCTCAAAAACTAAGCAAAGAGTCAGAACCAGTTATTGGTGGCCTGGTATTGACAAACAGACTGAAGTCCTTATAAGAAACTGTGTGGAATGCAGCGATTCGGACATGACCCTAAAAACATCCAGGGTTCCTCTCTCTCCTATCATACCCCCCACAATGGCATGGGAAAGAATAGGATTAGACATTGCTGGACCCATTGAAGGACATGATGGTGAGATCAAGTATATTCTGGTAGCCATGGACCACTTCTCCAAGTGGCCCGAAATAGAAATATTATTGACAGCGCTACAGTCATTTCATTTCTGGACAGGCTATTCTTGAGCAAAGGATTACCCAAATATGTGCTCACTCACAATGGTCCCCAATTCTCCTCTGAAGCGTTCAAGTCTTTCCTTGAAAGGAATTGCATCACCCACCACACCACCTCACTCTACCATCCTGAAGGTAATGGCCTCATTGAACGTTTTAATCGAGTTTTGAAAGGACACATACAATTATCGAGGAATGCCAACCTCAACTGGGAGGAGGAAGTGTTCAAACTTATTTGGGCCTTCAGGATTTCCCCATGTGCCAGCACCTGTACAGCACCTTTTGTCCTCATGAGAAGCAGGCAACCCCTGAGCAAAGACTTGGGTTGGATGCCAGCTTCCAAACAGTTGGAATGGTCACCAGACACCATTAGGAACAACATAATAAAGGCGCAAAAATGTTATAAAGATTGGTATGACTCCAAACATGGAGTAAAGGAACACTCATTTAGAATCGGCGATCTAGTGAAAGTTCGCTTTGAAAGGAAAGTCAGGAAGGGAGAAAGCCGATTCACCGCCCCCCTCCACATCAGCAAACTTAACAACAACGCAGCAAGACTCAGTGATGGCAAGGTCTGGCACATGAATAGGTTAGCCAGATATCATCTTGAAGCCAAACAACCGAATCAATTTCAGTACTATAGAACTATCAAAGACTTGTGGGTCGATTATGACGAAACCAGAAAAGACCACGATTCCATGCCTGGTAATGGGTTTGCACAAGATCACACACCTGACACTGACTCCACTGATTGTCACACATCGGACCAGTTTGTTGAAGTCAGTCCTCGCACACCGATGCCTAATCGGAGTTGCGAGGGTGAGTCACATTCTGACGGTCAATGCCTCAGTGGAAGGTTTGGTAGAACCAGTAACGATTCCCACTCAGACACAGAATGTGTATTTGACCCTCACAGTGTCAAGGGTAGGTTTGGTAGAACCATCAACAAACCTAAACGTTATGACGATTTTGTTTGCGATTAACTGTGCACAGTTTTACATTCAGAATGTATTTGGTATTGTAATGTTTGTTTAAGCATTCAAGAGAGGAAGATGTGTTATATTGCATTATTGTTATTTGCACGTGCTGTACCCAGCGCGTGGCAGCTGATGCCCACGAGCTCTCCTGCGCGAGAGCATCCCTGTTCTTTCCCTCCTCCTATTGGCTGCCCCAACATTGCACCTTCTCTTGTGTTGTCTGCCCCAACTCCCGAGTTGATTCTTGAAATAGACCAGGAATTCAGGAAACCCAGGAAACTCAGAACCAGGAACTCATCAAAATCCGCAGTGAGGGGCTGTCACTTAGTCCGCTCGTCGCCACTTGTTGAAAGGAGACAGACTTGTAATAATGGGTTCATAAGCTTTACTCATAACAGCCCCACACGGTTGTGCGGTGTGCCAATCATGAAAGCACCATGTCATTTCGCCATTGGGAGTTGGGGCAGACAACACAAGGGAAGGTGGAATGCTGGGGCAGCCAATAGGAGGAGGGAAAGAACAGGGATGCTCTCGCGCAGGAGAGCTCGTGGGCATCAGCTGCCACGCGCTGGGTACAGCACGTGCAAATAACAATAATGCAATATAACAGGCTTCAGCCCCAGTATGGTCAAATTCTTCCTGTGCTGAGATGTTCAGAGAGCCTTAGTCCACTCTCTGTCCCACCGTGGCCTTGGAATATAGAGGCTCCATGCCCAGCACTGCAAGTCCTTCCTGAGTGTCCATGTGTGTGTTTGATGCAAAAGTTTGTTCGACCCCCAAGATTAGGCGGTTCGAGTTACACACTGACTTCATGGTCAGTGATTCCTCCCCCTGTCAGTGGTGCCATGTGGCCAGCTGTGTAGACCACAGATCAGAGGAGCATAGCACTGCAGTAAGCACAGTAGATCCAGGCCAGGAACACACAACACGTAGGGGAGCATTCAGTACCAGTGGGTCCAACGTGCCGTTTGACACCATGCTACCACCACCACTGCTGGGCCGAGACCCAAGATCACTGATGTCTGGCCCAGGAGCACCAGCACTGTTTGCAACACCAAGGGGGCAAAACACACATGAAGAATACAGGGGTAAGTAAAATATGTTTTTTCATCCTGTCTCTTTACCTCAAGTGTTCTGTGGCTTTATTTTCTATGCACTCTGCCTTGTTGCCTCCTCTTTCCCACCCCATACATCCTCCCCTGTTGATCCCTTGTGATTTCACCTGAGACTTCAAGCTATTGAGTCAAATTATACGTTGTGAACATGGAGGTCCATGTGGGGTGGTGTGTTTGTTTTTAAAGTATGTGGGAGGGTTGGGATGCTGCATTGCAGAAGGTGAGCAATAAAACACAGGTTTAGAAACACATTTTCACAGTTAAAGATACGAATAAGGAGTGAGTACACATACTCTGAAGCAGCTCTGAATGAACAAGGGAGAGACCCCAAGACATCAGTGCAGTCTGAGCCCTCCAGTGATCGTCAGATTGGCCTAAATCTCAAATTTGTCCTGTTTCTACCCTGTGCGCTATAATAATGTGTAAATGACATTGTGATGATGTCATTCATTCTAAAAGAATGTTAAGGGAAGAATGTACAAGGGACATTCAATTGAGATACTGGGATGAGCATGGAAGCTAATTTACGAGCTCCATTAAAGGATATTATTAAATCACATTTCCTGCCTTTGGATGACTCTTTTACAATGGCGACTAAGGGAGAAGAACACCTATAAAGAGTGAGGACTTCCTTGCTGAAAGAAACGTGTGGAAAGAAGTTTTTAAAATTCACACAACAAACTGAGGCTGAACGTCGCGCGCTCCATTAAAGGATATTATTAAATCACATTTCATGCCTTTGGATGACTCTTTTACATGCACTATCCCCAGTGCCTTAAACTATTACAATTCTTAGTTTTTATGTCATTGTGGATCAGTCACCATTTGGGTCAGCCAAATATATGCACAGTCGATCAGAGTGACTGAGAACCCTTGGCTGAGCCAGAGGACTGCTCGGAGCATGAAAGAATGCTGGCCGCCTGTGTGTATCGTGGACAGTTGATCAGAGGTGTATGAAACATATAGTAATAGGGATGCTTTTTTGTCAAACTTTCTTAATTGAATTTTTATAAGGCACAGTACCATATACACATAGTGCAGCTGAAAGAAGGCATCGGACATTACTTCAGGATGCTAATGGCACAGTTGCTGTAAAAAAGTGACATAACTTATGCAGTAATAATAGTCTAATGTATCACTGTCAACAGGTTAGCATTATAATGAGCAATTTCAGTGCAAAACAACCCCCCACAAAAACAAAATCCCAAACAATAATCCATGTGTGAGAATAGTGAATTTGTAGAGTGTTCCATATGTGGGGAGCGAGTTAGTGGATCCAGGGTTTTGTAAATGGAGCATATGTCACTTCAGGTCCTCTGGGGGGATCAGAATTGAAAGAGGTGTAGTGCTCTCGTGCGAATGGGGCAGGCAGCTAGTGGGACTTCCTCCAATAGGAACCATTGATATTCAAAATTCTTGTATTTATCTTGTAGAATATCTGCCATTCTTTCCATTGTCAGCGCTTGCCAAAGCCTGGTTTGCCATTGTGAGCATGAGGGTGCCATAGTTTTCACCCGGCTGCTGCTAAGGCTGTCATAGCAGCCCCCAAACAGAGCCACATAATGGAGCGGTCGCTCGAGGTTTGGCGTTGTAGAGTTTTGTCCCTCAAACCCAGCAGAGTAAAGCCTGGTGTAGATGGAAGGGGCTAGCCCAATATAGGTTGAATTTGTGCCACGATTTCTGTCCAGAAGGGCCAAATGACCGGACAATCCCACCAAATGTGTCGGAAGTCACCCAGTAGCCCACAACCCCTCCAGCATAAATCAGATTCGTTAGGGTAGATTATTTTTAGTTTGGTGGGGTACAGGTACCAATTGGACAGAATTTTATAATGAGCTTCTCTGAGCCCTAGGGAGTGATTAAATCTGGGGATGTCTTTCCATAGTTTCTGCTGCTGTTTCTATGGTATTGGGTTGCTGAGGATTTTAGTACAAGATTTTACATGGTGTGGTGTGGCCGAGGGGCAGGTCTTGAGCAGGTGAGCATAAAGGAAAGAGACAGAGCCCTTGGTGCTTTCTGCTAGTCTTACAAACATTTTGACGGGGGAGATATCCCTAGTGGCTGCCAAGCCCATTTCGGGGTGTAGGACCCAGTGTTTCAGTTGAATATAATGATATCTTTCGTAGTTGAGTAAGTCAAAATCGCGTTGGCAGTGTTCAAAGGGAAGGATGTCCCACCCATGGAATAGGTTGGAAACAGTGAGGTAGCCTCCCTCTCACCACAGATCAAAGGGGCTCGGCGTTAAGGCAGGTGGGAAGGAACGGTTGAAGTGAATGGGAGTGTAGGGAAGGTAAAAGTAGCCCACTTCAGCACCCAAGTCATAGCATCCCACACTTTAAGGGTCATTCGGGTAGGCGTGCTTAGGTATGCATTGGGGAGTTGATCAGGTTTTGGTTTCCATAAGACATCCCACACATATCGGCCAACTACTGCTCTGCCCATCTGGAGCCAGTGCTTGTCTATAAGGATGCTTTTTATTTTGTTTTTGGTAGTTGACAGAAACTGTAATACATCAACCTACCACCAAATTACAGCTCAACACTACCTGAAAGTTTTCAAACTCCATCCAGAACTGCAGCAGCTGCTATCAATAGGTACAGCATAGGCTAGCTGAAGCTAGTTAAAAGAAAGCCCTACCTAGGTTACCAACGCTTGCCTGACAGACCAGCTCACCAAATCTACAACACAAGAAATCTCAATTTTATCTTGCAGTAAGTGTTCACTATGGCTTGCTTTCTTGTGCACTTGAAGTCTTCATTCAGGTAAGTGGCTGCCAAGAAGGCTAACACTTCTTGTGGGAACTGTACAGTGATGGCTAAAACACCATCGAAAACCTATTTGTCACGGCTGCCGGGTCCGACACGCGTGAACAACAAAGACGGCCGCCGTACGGGGACGCATGAGCAGATGTTGACCTGACGGGTTAAAGCACAGCGATCCCCGCACGGCAACGCTTCACGTTCTAGTTTCTGAATTAGACCTACCTCCTGGATCTTCGTCACTTCCGGAGCGTCGGGCTCTCCCTCGGTGTCCTGCTGTTGATCGGCGAAGCTCCTCGGAGTCCTGCTGTTGTCCGGCGTTTTGGCTCTCTATCTTCTCCGGTAATTTGTTCCTGCCTGTTCCTGAGTCCTTCTATGGTGTGGCGCGGTGCGTGATTCCTGGCTCCCTCCTCCTTCTCGGTATTCCTGGCTTTGGCTCGTCGTTTATATCTCTGATTTCAGTCCTCCTGTATACAAAAAAAAGAAATAAACAAACAGAAAGCTTCATTACTGCCATTAAGGTACCAGCGTTTAACCAATTATTTATTTATTGTTATTTTCCCCGCATATTTATCTAATTTGGGGCCCGATGTAGGTGGCTAAATACCGGTCGGTAACCCCGAAATTCGATTCATTTCAGGGCTACCGACCGGTTTTTAGCCATTCCTAATGTAGGTGATGATTCGGTAAATACCGAATCGGTATTTACCGAATCGGTAAATGCAATGTAGAAAGCACATAAAAGAGTGCTTATGTGCTTTAAGAATTTGTTAATTACCACCAACTTCAAGTTGGTGGTAATTAATGAATTCCTTTAATAAAAATTCACTTTTGCATTTTTTAAGTGCCATGTGGCACATATCCATGCCCTTAGGGCATGCATGTGCGCCACATGTGCACACAGGCACATTTCAGGGGTGCAACAGGGTGTCCTTTGGACACCCTAGCACCCTTGAAATACCTCCCGGTGTTACCGATTTGGTAATACTGAATCGGTAATACAGAATGGCCTTACATTCATTCCTATGGGCCTCCAAGCCCATAGAAATGAATAGGTAGGTATTCCTTATTACCGAATCGGTATTACCGATTCGGTAATAAGGAATATTAAGGAATCAGTATTTTTTACCGATTCATTAGCTACATAAGAAATACCGATTTCTTAATACCGAGTCGGTAAAATTTGGTATTTATGGATTATCTACATCTGGCCCTTGGTGTTTCTTGGGTTGTGGACATTCGTTCCTTCTCCCTCTCATTGGACAGTCACACCTGAGTAGAAGGAAGAGTAGAACTTTGTTAGTCGTCTGAATATTAAGGCTATTTTTTAGTTGCCATCAGACAGAATAGTTTCTTCAATAAGTATTCTTTATAAGAGTCTAGTGATTAAGGTGGGTTTAGCTTATAGCCCTACTTATTTCTTTCCTTATATAGCCTTCTGTCAACTAATAGTTACCTAAGTTTTCTTTTACCAGAACCATTCAATTGCTTGAGAACTATAGTTAATTCGTACTCCACGCAGAAGGGAAACTTTAAGGTATTACGCACATCATTAGAGAGAGAAGAAGAGACAATATTACCCTACATTATACTTACCCTTTGTCTTTTGAACATATATTGTATCTTGTTCTGGCCTGGTCCTATCGTTGCCTAGGATTCAACGCATAACCTTCTCCTTCTTGTTTTGTTTCCCTTCTTCCCCATGTTACTATTGTCACTTTGACATTGTCGGGTGCCATAGATGATCTGGTGAAGTTGTGGAGTTTTCTTCATGTTCATGACGTTCCTGCGGAAATACAGATGAGATCTTGACAGAACGTGAAGCCATAGAAAAAGTTTTCTCTTTCGGCCGAAAGTCATGGAGATGAATCAAGTAACTTTAACAGATTTAGCCCATATGTTGGGGAACGTACAAAAGGAAACCCAAGCCCTGTCAGCACGGGTGGATTCCATGCAGAGGGGTATGAGGTCTGAGGTCTGACTCACGGGTGGGATTTCAGAATCCAGGCACTAGTTTCCCAGTGATACAAGTCTCTAGACCACCGTCCATTCCTTAGGCTCCCCCTGAACGTTTCTTAGGTGATCCTACTAAGTTTGCAGCCTTCATCAGCCAATGCCAGCTTCATTTTATGTGTAAGGCTGCTTCCTTTCCATCCGATCAAGCTAAGGTGGCATTTGTTATATCCTATCTAGGGGGGTCCGCTGCTAATTGGACCATCGGAATGATCCACTACTGCAGGATTATAACGCATTCAAAAGAGAATTCAGAAAGTTTTTCGATAGACATACATTCACGCAGTCAGTAGACACTGACCTTTTGAATTTAAAACAGGGAACTAAAGATCTAACCACATACATTTCAACATTTAATAGATTGGTAGCTGAGGCTGGGTGGCCCGAGGAAAAGCGTAGCACCTTGTTTTATAGAGGTTTGAGGGACGATTTAAAAGATATGTTGGCGCAAGTGGTTGAGCCTCCTGAGTCTTGTACTGCCCTAATCGACTTGGTGGTCAAATTGGACCATAGAATCAGTGAGAGGAAGAGAGAAAGGCGCAGGTCAGATGGGCGAGTTATTTCTTATAAAGAAAGGAGGTCTGACCCTGAAAGAACCGTTGAAGAACCCGAACCAATGCAAATAGGGAGTATAAGAGGGCCCCTTAGTGAAGAAGAGAGGCAGAGAAGGCGAGACAAGAAATTGTGCTTGTACTGTGGAAAGCATGGCCATTTTCTTAGAGACTGTCCTGTAAAGCCTAAACAGAGCAGGCGTTTGGAAAACTAGTGGGCCCGGAGTCCCAGGAGAGAAGGACTTCGGGTAATTCAGGATTAATTGTCTCACAATCGGGTATACCATCATCCTTGCCACGTCATTTCTTCCTCTCCTCACGTTTGATATGGGGGCATAAGGTGATTGATGTACAAATAATGATGGACTCTGGCGCTTCGGGTAATTTCATGGAATTACACTAGGCACAGAGCAAAAAGATTCTTTGGGTGATGAAACCCTCTTGAGAGGAAGTCACAACTATTGATGGTAGTAAATTGAAGTCTGGTCCCATTACACATGCCAATATCGACTTAACTTTAATTATTGAAGAGAGGCATCGTGAGCCAATTGTGTTTGACCTCATACAATCCCCTCAATTTCCAGCTATTTTAGGACTGCCTTGGTTATGTCAACATAATCCCTTTATCGATTGGAAGACGATGACGTTATCTTTCAGTCACAATTGTTGTATAGAACATATGGTTAAAGACACAAACAATCCAGAGAAAGTCATTGCTCTTACCGTTGCGGAAGAATCTGTATTACCCTCTATTTATCAGGATCTCAAGGAAGTTTTTGATATGGAAAAGGCTACTAGCCTTCCACCTCACAGGGCTTATGATTGTCGGATAGATCTGTTGCCTGGAGCTCGTATACCCTGTAGTAGGATTTACTCCTTAACTGAAAAAGAGAACGTGTATTTGCGGGAATATCTGGACGAAATGTTGAGAATTGGGTTTATCTGTCCCTCTAGGTCTCCGGCATCATCATCTCTCTTTTTCATACCGAAAAGAGAGGGGGGTCTTCGATGTTGTATAGGCTATAGAGCATTAAACTCCATCACCAACAAGAACAGGTATCCTCTATCACTGATATCCTCCCTCCTTGATCAGATAAAGGACGCTAAGGTATTCACTAAGTTAGATTTGCGCTGGGCTTACCATCTCGTGAGAATTAAAGAGGGAGATGAATGGAAAACGGCTTTCTGTACTAAATATGGGTTATATGAATATTTAGTAATGCCCTTCGGGCTTTGTAATGCCCCTTCGGCCTTCCAGTTCTTTATTAATGAAATTTTGAAGGACATGTTAGATCTGTTTGTTATCGCTTACATAAATGACCTCCTGATTTATTCTCCGTCCATGCAAGAACACGAAGTGCATGTTAGAAGAGTCCGCGAACGTTTGAGAGATAACCATCTTTACTGTAAGCTAGAGAAGTGTTATTTCCATACTCAATCAGTAGGCTTCCTTGGATTTATAGTGTCCCCACAAGCAATTAGTATGGATCCTCAGAAGGTGGAAGCCATCACTCAGTGGCAAGCACCCAAACTGTTAAAGAGGTCCAGTGTTTCCTTGGCTTCGCTAATTTCTATAGACGTTTTATTAGCAATTTTTCTGACCTCGTCTCCCCGATAACTAGGCTCTTGAGAAAGGGAATTAAGTTTCAGTGGACTCCTGAGGTAGATGCTTCTTTTGCTAAACTAAAGGATGCCTTCATACAAGCTTCCATACTAAGACATCCAGATCCCTCATGGCCCTTTGTAGTTGAGGCTGATGCCTCTCAAGTGGCTGTTGGAGGGGTTCTTTCTCAGGTAGATCCAAGTACTGGACGTCTTCATCCCGTAGCCTATTATTCCCGGAAGTTGGCTCCAGCTGGGATAAATTACTCTATAGGTGACAAAGAATTATTGGCTATAAAGAGGGTTTTTGGGGAGTGGAGGCAGTATCTGTTAGGAGATAATCACAGGATAACAGTCCTCACGGATCACCGTAATCTCCAATTTCTGAAATCCGCTAGGGCTTTATCCATGAGACAACTACGTTGGACTCAGATTTTTAGTGATTATGATCTTATCATACAGTTCCAGGCAGGAAAAAAAAATTGGGAAAGTAGATACTTTGTCACGCTTAGGTTACGAACCTACAGAACCCCAAGGTGAACCTCCCCTTATAATAGCTAGAGATCGTATCATTGGTGCTCTGTATTCAGAAGACAATTTTTTACAGACACTTAAGGAGGCACAAGCATCCGCAGATACGAATGACATAGTAGGTACTCAGGAATCCACTAAAATACAAGGCCTGTTCTACGTCCAAGGGGGTTTATTACTTCCCACTCATGATCTGAGGCTACAAGCCTTGGAGTGGTGCCACACTCATCCTCTGGTAGGACACCCAGGGTACAAGAAAACACTAGATTTACTTCAGGAACACTTCTGGTGGCCTAGTATGAGAACGGACTAAATATTCAGACATGTCACGTATGTGCCCAGGGGAAAAACCTCTAACCAAACTCCCGTGGGGTTGTTACAACCACTACCCACTCCGCCTAGTCCCTGGCATACAGTATCCTTAGACTTCATTGTAGATTTACCAAAAACGTCCCAAGGGAACACTATTATCTTAGTTGTAGTAGACTTATTGACGAAGATGGCCCATTTTATTCCGTTTAAAACACTCCCCACGTCCAGAGTATTAGCTTCTGTGTTTGTTCAAAATGTTGTTCGTCTACATGGTCTTCCTTCCGTATTAGTGTCCGATAGGGAAGCCCAATTTATTTCTAAGTTCTGGAGAGGATTGGGAGCCTTATTACAGATAGACATTCGGTTGTCCTCAAGCCACCACCCACAGACAGATGGCCAAACTTCGAAAGTGAACCAGTGTTTTGAACAATATATTAGGTGCCAAATCTTACACTCTCTTTCTGATTGGGATGAGAGAACATGAATAGCAGAATTTCCTTATAACAACAGTTATCATTCTTCCATTGTTTATTCCCCTTTTTATTGTACCTATGGTTTTCACCCACGAACCATGTTATCACCAATTCCTTCCCTAAGCTCTGCCCCTGCAGCCATAGATTTCGTAAAAAGAAATACAAAACATACACAAGGCAGCACAGGCCAATCTAGAGAAAGCTAAGGTTAGCTATAAGGAGGGAGCGGATCTCCACAGGCGCATAGAACCCGAATATAGACACGGGGACGAGGTACGGCTGAAAGGGTTTTGCAAGTTCAAACCCCGATTTATAGGTCCATACAGGATAATAAAAGTGGTGAATCCAGTCGCTATGAAACTAGACCTTCCGGCCTCTTTAAAGATACACCCGGTATTTTACGTTTCCCTTCTGAAACCAGTAGCACCTGGTACGCGTCTCCCTCCAGATCCAGCCCCCGTGATGGTGGATAGTGAACCCGAATATGAGGTAGGGGCTATCATCGATTTGCGAAGGGTAAGATGCAATCTCCAGTATTTAATTCATTGGAAAGGTTATGGTGTTGAGGAACGTTCTTGGGAGCCTGCTAGTCAGGTGCACGCTCCTCGATTAGTGCGTCTGTTTCACAGATGTCATCTTGAGAAACCCAAACCGGTAGGGGGGTCCGTGGGAGGGATGTACTGTCACGGCTGCCGGGTCCGACGCGCGTAAACAACAAAGACGGCCGCCGTACGGGGACGCATGCGCAGAGGTTGACCTGACAGGTTAAAGCGCAGCCATCCCCGCCCGGCAACGCTTCGCATTCTAGTTTCTGAATTGGACCTACCTCCTGGATCTTCGTCACTTCCGGAGCATCAGGCTCTCCCTCGGCGTCCTGCTGTTGATCAGCGAAGCTCCTCGGCATCCTGCTGTTGATCGGCGAAGCTCCTCGGCATCCTGCTGTTTACCAACGAAGCTCTCTCAGCGTCCTGCTGTTGTCCGGCGTTTTGGCTCTCTCTCTTCTTCGGTAATTTGTTCCTGCCTGTTCCTGAGTCCTCCTATGGTGTGGCGCGGTGTGTGATTCCTGGCTCCCTCCTCCTTCTCGGTATTCCTGGCTTTGGCTCGTCGTTTCTATCCCTGATTTCGGTCCTCCTGTATACAAATAAATAAATAAACAAACAGAAAGCTGCATTACTGCCATTAAGGTACCAGCGCTTACGCAATTATTTATTTATTGTTATTTTCCCCGCATACTTATCTAATTTGGTGTTTCTTGCGTTGTGGACATTCGTTCCTTCTCCCTCTCATTGGACTGTCACACCTGAGTAGAAGGAAGAGTAGAACTTTGTTAGTTGCCTGAATATTAAGGCTGTTTTTTAGTTGCCATCACACAGAATAGTTTCTTCAAGAATTATTCTTTATAAGAGTCTGGTGATTAAGGTGGGTTTAGCTTATAACCCTACTTATTTCTTTCCTTATATAGCCTTCTGTCAACTAATAGTTGCCTATGTTTTCTTTTACCAGAACCATTCAATTGCTTGAGAACTATAGTTAATTCCTACTCCACGCAGAAGGGAAACTTTAAAGTACTACGCACATCATTAGAGAGAGAAGAAGAGATAAAATTATCCTACATTATACTTACCTTTTGTCTTTTGCTCTTTCAACAGATATTGTGTCTTGTTTTGGCCTGGTCCTATCGTAGCCTGGGATTCAACCCTTAACCTTCTCCTTCCTTGTTTTGTTTCCCTTCTTCCTCATGTTACTATTGTCACTTTGACATTGTCGGGTGCCATAGGTGATCTGGTGAAGTTGTGGAGTTTTCTTCATTTTCATGATGTTCCTGCGGAAATACAGGTGAGATCGTGACACTATTGCACACACTCAAACTCTTGCTGCGAAGTATGCTCTGTCTTGCCATGGAATCTTTATGATGACAGTTAAATCTAAAGTCAGCCCTTCCTCCTCACTGCCACATGGCTTTGACAGTGGATGCTCAGGATTGGGGCACAATTTTCTTCTACCCAAACTCTTCCATGTAAACAAACATGTAAGGTGTGCATGGCTGCACAACTGGTAATGCTAATATGTCTTGTATGTTGTTCAATGTGTTTGGTCTTATAGAAAATGTAACCCTTAGTAGGAAGCATAAGTATATTTTTAATCTAAACACACCAGTAAATCAAATTTATTTCCGTAAAAACAACTAATATGAAGTAGATACTAGGGTAGCAAATTCTCTAGTGTGCACATCAAGACGGTGTTTGATTTCACTCTTAAAATGACTGAAGTAGGTGCATATTTGGTTTGGATTTTCAGCATAGTAGTGAGCAAGTAAAAAGAGATCTTACAGTGTGAAAGCTTTATCTGGTTGATGAGCTCACTAGTATGAGAGGCCAGAGAAGTTATCTAAATCTAATACATTGGGGCTTTTTTGTAAACACCAATTAGACAAAAATAACTAAACCACAAGTTGGTTATGAATGTTTATAGTCTTTTTTTTAAATTTATTATAAAATATCATATTCTGAGTCAAGCAACGTTTTTTCACTTTTAATGTACTGTGCCAGTTGCATCTTGTTTACTATCTTTGGTATGTGCTGACATTTATGTTCATAGTGGATTAGTGGTCGCTTGATTGAATAGAGATTTACAAAGTGCAAACTGCGATCTCAAAGGATATTCTGGTGCTAGCAGAATACTCATAAAAACCATCCCACAAGAAAAGGAACATTGGGTCCCTTATTCTGCCAGGCGAAGGGGCCGCAGGCCACATTTATAAATGACAGCCAAGCAGATGATCATTTATAATTCATTGGCAGGAACCACTGTTAATAGTGGTTCCGGTCAATGTATTTTGCTGTTTTGTATAGTGCTCTGTCAACATGACAGAGCCCTGCAGCAAACAGTTTACTTGTTTTTTATCAATCCAAGATGGCAGACCTTTTTACCCTGTTGTTTTTTTTTTACCATTGCTCAGTCACTGGTCTCCATGGACTCTCTGCCTTTTCTCCAATTACTGTATTCTTCAAGTTTCTTTCTTGGTTCAGTCTAAAGGTTTTTCTGGTCTCCTAGTGTTTTCTTTCTCCCTGAGATATTTTCTGCAGCACTGCTTGTTTCCATTCTGGTGTCGGGTACTGCCTCCAGAGATAAGCAGCCATTTCTCCAGAACCAAGACGCTGATCCAAGTGTCACCTAGAAGACCAGCTGTTGACAGATATAGGCAATGATTCTTGTCAACCGACAGAGAAATAGAAGGCTCATCCGCCAAGATGAGTCATCGACTCCTATCACATCAGTACGTATGGCAAATGGGGGAATAGCATACACGTAGCGGGATATACACGGTGAGTTCATAACACATTATCGGGACCTGTATAAATCGCGCACACAGGCTACACCCCTAGAGCTACAACTTTACCTTGAGGGTTGAATTTGCCACAGCCTACGCACACCCAAAGAGAGGAGCTAAATGCCCCTATTCTTTCGGAGGAAGTTCGGAACTGTATATTCTCGTTATCCAATGGGAAGTCGCCAGGACCCGATGGCCTGCCAACTGAATTTTATAAGGCATATACGCATATATTAGTGCTGCAGCTGCTAAAAGTGTACAAGACCGTGATCGATGATTCCACCCTCGTCGATACACAAAACGAAGCCTTGCTGGTGTCCATTCTTAAGCCTGACAAAAATCCTGAATCTCTGGGTTCTTATCGCCCACTGGTACTTCTTAACACTGATTACAAGATTTTTGGATCACTGCTTGCTAGGCATCTTTCACCCCTAGTGAAAACGCTAGTACACCCTGACCAGAACGGTTTTGTTCCTTGCCGGAGCACTACCCTTAATATCCGTAGGTTCTTCCGGGTGCAGCAGTATGCGTTACATAGCTGGCCCTGATCTGGTTGTTTGGTATTGGATCTGGAGAAGGCCTTTGATTCTCTGGAATGGCCCTATCTGGCGGCGGTTTTTAACAAATATGAACTGGGTGATCACTACATAAACATGGTTCGACTATTATACCAGCAACCCACTGTTCGGGTTTGAACCGGTAGACTAATCTCAGACCCCATTAGAGTGCGACGAGGGACACACCAGTGCTGCCCCTTATCCCCGTTGTTGTTTTCTTTAGCTATGGAGCCATTTTCGATGTTGCTTCGGGGGATGGCGAGGCGTGGGGTATCCAGCTGGGGGATGGGCCTGCACGCCGTTTCCCTATACGCAGACGATTTGCTATTATATATACGTGATGTCATTGCCATCCCGACGTCCATTGCAGACACGCTCAGTGCCTTTGAAGAGATGTTGGGCCTTCGGGTCAACTGGACCAAATCAAGGGTTTATCCATTTAGTGCGGATACGGTTGAAGTGAATGTGTTCCTTAATGGCTCGCTTCTCCCATGGTACCCCGCTACCTTCTGCTATCTTTCTGTCTTCATATATCGGACGCCTGATGACTTGCTGGAGGGTAATTTGATAAGACCAATCTCGGCTGTTAGGGCCCAAATGCAATTTTAGAAGTCACTCCCACTGAACGTCATGAGCCGCATTACCCTGTTAAAAGCTGATTGTTCTTCCCAAATTATTGTACTATTACTCGAATCTCCCGCTCTATGTCCTGACTAGGATCTTCCGAGAACTGGAGCACCTATTCCGAGACTTAATATGGAACAAAGGTAGACCCGAGTTGCCTTGTGGAAGCTATATGCTCCTACTAGTCAGGGCGGGCTGGCTGTTCCCAACATGGAGCTATATTACATAGCTGCTCAGCTCCAATGGGTGACGAGATGGCTAGATGGCAGATGTTTGGAAGACACAGCAACCTCGCAACAGCCGTGGACCGAATCCCAAATCTATCATTTATTCCACCCTGCTGCCAGACTCCCACGACCACCCCAATTACACTTGGGACTGGCGCATAAATGCTATAGGAGGAGTTTGTATATCACTCGCACGACACTCCCATATGCTCCGTTATTACCATTACTGGCACTTCTGAAGCAGCTCTAACAGCTTGGCATACTGAGGTAATAGATAACCTGAGTGATTTATACAGAGATGGTACACTACTGACGTTTGAGGCATTGGCGGAAGATACTGACTTGCTGACAGGCCAATTCCTATTACATACCTCCCTTATGAGAGCCCTATCGGCCTTCTGGGGAGACCTAATGTTTGAACCACCGACACATCTGCTATTACAGTACTTGCACATAATGGGGGCAGGATCACATATAGTGCACTGGTTGATGACGGCACTACTTGCACATACTCTGAAACCGATGCAACAACCTGGGCCCGTTGGGAGGCAGACAGAGGCCAGCCTTGGACTGATAAGGAATGGGACGCTGTCCTAGCTGGCTTTAAGTATGTACCGAGGAGCTCTAAATTTAAAATCATACAAACGTACATCATACAGAGAGCGTACCTTTCACCCGACAAGATAAACAGATATTTTAACATCACCACTTCTTCATGCCCACGCTGCCAGCAGCTTAATGCGGATTTGCTCCACATGCTATGGTCCTGCACTTCCCTCCAACTTTATTGGCAAGAGGTGGTCACGACCCTTGCCTTATGTACAGACTCATCCCTGCCGCTTACATGGGAAATTTGCATTTTAGGACTTTATGCCAGATCCAAAAGAACAGAGTCACGTCAAGATTCCGGGACTGGGGCTGATAACCGCAAAGCGCTTAATTACTAAGAGGTGGAAGCACGCAGATCCCCCAGAGGTGATTAGGTGGAAACGATCACTCACAATATGGGCGCAGGCGGAAAGTACAGCACTACATAGAGAGGAAACAGCGGGGCTCTGCAAATATTGGCAATATAGTGCAATATTGGGACACACTGCTCACTACCTTTAAACACGGTGGTACAGAAGAGGGTGATTGATGATACCCAGTCTGTTGATCCGCAGTAAAAGCACTAGAGATTCTGAGCTAAGATGGATGTGGTGGTTACACTCAGGAGTAAGTAGCATTGTAAGCCCATGTATTGCCCTAGTCCATTGTGGAAGACTACCCTGACCCTGACCAATCACTAGCGTAGCAGCGATGTTTACCACACGTACTGATCTAAACCCCACCCAGGCGAGCCACCATGTTCTAAGATTCCGAATATGCCTTTTCGTACCCTGTCATGCTATATTCAATATATTTGTATCTTTTTGATGGCAGTTTCTATAATATATTGTTTAGTTTTTTTGTAAATTAGAGAAAATATGTCTTATTGGCACTTTTCAGTGTTTTCTTCCCTTTTCATCACACAATTCCCCTACTGCAGTGTTGCAATGATTATGCCCTATAACTATTTGTATGCGCTAAGGCCATGGGTGCCAGGCACCAACAGAATGGTCCCAACCTGATGTGTTAAAACAAAGTGTAGATGACCTTGAATGCAGATTAAGAACTGTGATGTAACACTGCGCATGAGAAATAGCACACAGTGATCCAAGAGCAAATACCCTTTGGAGAAGTATGTATAGGTACCTGTGGTTAGTATCTCCACTATTGTACCACATTGTTGAAATCCATAATGCTGTTCTTTATTTGTATCATACATGCCTAAATACTATTCTCAATTCTCTTGAAATGTAATGTGATATCAGAAATGATAAAATCAGAAATGACCAATAAAGATATTTAAACAAAAAACAGACAGAACAATAGAAAATATGATAATATTATGACAGTATTTTAGGGTTTATTCACATCACTGCCCCCAAACCATCCTTTCTCAAGGCTAACACCGCTAAACATAATACTAAAAAGGTGGCCCACTCGAGTTTTATAGATGGTCTGCACCAGCATACCTTTCTTGAACAATAGAAGTAGAGTTCAATAAAGAAACAGCAGTTGCTGTTTTAGTCTCCACTTCTCAGCAGCTGTGTTGTTCTCAAACTGGCAGATAATCTGGTTGGAGGACTTGATGTGCCTTCTCTGTAGCCTTCAGAAAGGATAGGTGTTTATGGCCACCGAACAGCGTCAAACTGGCCTACTAGGCAATCAGGCCGGCCCGAAAGGCTGGTCAGGCAGGTCAGTGTGTGGGATGTTTTTTGGCAGTTTGTAGGCCGGTTTATGTTTTTTTGGACCAGTCTTTACTGTTGATTTTCCAGGTATTAAAGCAAACATTGCCTACAGGGAACTCAAATCCATGCAGTCTCCCAAACCTTGTGGTCCCCAAATCCTTGAAAACACTAATACAGTCTGTCTTTACAAGTCCGAAACTGCCCCAATATGCAAACATGGATTATTTTTTTTGTTATCTAATTCATTAATGGGGGCCACTTTTACTTTGATGCACGGACTATTTTCTGTCCCAGTCCAATCCTGCTACTGTGTGACCATCAGTCTAGAGTCCCTTGATCGAAGTTTCTCTCTATCTAATAATGCTTTGTTCCTGTTTAAATATTCTGTCCACCCGTTGTTGAATATCTTCAAAACAGTAAATGAGAAATCAAGGTATTACTTTCTATTAAACTTTGTTAATTATTTAAAAACAGTAACTAGAAATGCAATTCAAGCTATGCTAAAATAAAGCTAATATATTTGAGCAAGCTGAATTATCACCTTGGACTGGTACACTTATTATATCAGTATTGGCATATGTGTTTTTGCATTTTTAAACATATACCTAAAAAATTAAAAATGTATAATCCAAAAAGGGTATACCTAAAACAGAAGATATTTGAAGGTTATGTCAGGACTGGGTTTGTCCTCCAAGCCACATGCTTGTCAACCCCACATAACACCACTGTACAGGAGGGTCCTAAGTGCAACCTGGCTGAACCCCCATGCTAAGCTGTAATAGTTTTAGCTGCAAATGCACAACATATGTGACTGAAGAATGTTGCAGTTTCTCTAACCACTGGCAATTGCTCAAAGTATTCCAACCTGTCGTTCCTTTTGCTCACGATGCCACCTCAAATTGGACTCTGCTATTTACAAATCAGTCTTGACTCTGGTCCATTAGGAACACTCCAGTTTGAACTGCTAGGCCATGTCCTCCCTGAACCGGAACACAAGCAACCCAGGACCAGTTTTGCCCTTTTTGGGGCTCGTCAGTCAGCTGTATACTGATTCCAGTGGCAGGATGAGCACCGAATCCACATCTGGGTATACCCTCACCACTTAGGACAGCATATCAAACACACAAAAGGTGACACGAGGAATGCATACAATTTATCAAACCACTGGCAATCGCATGGGTTAGAATTCAAACCCATTTTGTTTTTTGCCCACCATGCCCCCTCACTTTGGATCCACCCAAATGGAAACCAATGTTGACCCTGTTCCATTAGCAACAGTCCAACTTGAACTGCCAGGTCAGGTTCTCCCTAAACTGAAACACAAACAACCCAAGATCGGTTTCACCCTGCTTGGGGCTCATCAGTCGGGTGTAGCTTGGTTTCAGTTGCACAGTGAGTAAGGGACCCATTTCTGAGCATCTCTACAGCATGGTTGGAAATAAAAAATAAAAATCACAATGACACTGCCAGCGCTTTTTAACTCTTTCATCCAGATCTCGCATAGGTGAGGCATATTGGCTTTGCCAATGCTTTCTTGATATCTCCCACAATGCATGCCTCTTCCCCGATTGTACTGACATTCTGTCACCTTCTGCCATAAAGCTTCCTTCTGTGTTCCACTTAGAATGAATGGAGGCACCCCACAACATCTACCACAAATGTAACTATAAGAGCTACCTATTCCTCTTCAGAAGTGGGGTCTGCATCCTTTAGGCAGAATGTGGTGGCTGCAGGATCTGAAAGACAAAGAGGATAAAGCAGACCCTATGCTGTGGTAGGATTTAAGATATGGGAAGGTGATGGATATTAAGTGTGTTTGGTTTGGATCAGGAGTATGTAATTCTTCTATTCTCTTTCCTATGTGGTCTCCCTCCCGCGTACATCTACAGTCTTCAACTTACTAATAGTAAATTACAACTGTAAATTATGTTATTCAGGCTCCACCTCCGAAACAAAGGGGTGGAGACATGTAAGTCTACACTTAACAGTATCTTTACACTAGTAAATGGTGAATAGCTAAAAGAGAGCCCAAAGTTTTTAAGATCAGAATGGTAAATTAAAGGGAGAAGAAATTGCAAGGAAGCCGTTGTTTCTTGTGATGCAGGGCTGACTAATAAAAGTTGTGCCACTAGACCGATCAATTAGATCAGTTAAACTAGAACAACTGAAGATATTCTTAGAAAAGCGCAACCAGCAGTGGTCGCATTGACTGTTTTCTACTTCTGTATTGCAGTCCAGCTCCCCATTTCTTTACTTGTATCATTTTATAAAATACATTTTATTGATTTTCAAACATGTTCAACATAAACATAGCAGTTTGCATAGTCGTCTGTTTGATGGTACCACCATCTGACCATCTATTGTGTGTCAAAGGGTTATCACATGCTACTTTTGAAAAGCAAGTAGTCAGTAAAGGGGGGCAAGAGGGAGGTAACATAAAAAGTGTAAATAAACATGAAGACTGTTATATATTAAAAAGATATGCGTCATTTATCACGCAGGTGCGAGCTGGCAGGATTTTGAACCAAGTGGAAAGTTTTGTGGCGTAATGCCAGTGATGAACAGCTAGCGCTTGCATCATTTGCCAAAAGGGTGGCTCTGGTGGATAGGGCGGAGTGATGATGATAACGGCAGTGAGATGATAAAATAGTTGTGTAATGCAGTAGATATCTTATTGTTGTTGAAAGGAACATGATTGGTTGCCAAAGACAAGATAAGAGTAAGTGGTGCGCCCCTGTCAAGTGAAATTAACATGACACGTGTCGCAAGTGATGTTTGATATCCAAGGGGCGAGCATTTGTTGGGGAAGATTCAGTGTTAGACTGGCCTATAGGGTAATCAGGCAGTGTCTGATGGGCTGGTCTGACTCGTCCATGCGTGGGCCGTTTTATTGGCTGTTGTGGACCTGGTTTATAGTCTGGGGTGGTCAGTTTTGACTGTTGCCTTCTCTGATATTTCCAGAAACATTACCTGCAGCAAACACAAATGCATGCAGTCTCTGCTACCGTGCAAAGCGCCTAACCTGAGTGAATATACAAGTTCAAAACAGCCCCGTTTTGCAAATATGGGCCACTTTTTTTTGTTTAGCTGTTTGATTCATATAAGGCAATGCCTCTTTTTGCATGATCACCCCCAAAGTTTTAGACTGATGCTGCTGGGTTTTCGACTCTGAGAGTGCACTGATGACTACTAACCAGAACTCAGTGCCAATGTTTACAAAATGTATGATGAGTTGGCTATCCTCAATCGGCATAAGCTAACTTACTTGTAAGTCCCTAGTATATATGGTACCAGGGGTACCCCGGGCATTTAAGTAACAGGGTCTACCTAGAGCTGCAGCACTGATTGTGCCACCCTGCGTGTGACAATGTTCCACGTGGCTCCCAGCCTGCCACTGCAGCCTGGAAGGGCAGTTATAAACTGCTAGCTCAACTTTACCATTTAATCCAATGGCAAAGCTCCCTAACAATATACATAAGTCTCCCCTAAAGAAGGCCTATCGAGCCCTAAGGCTCAAAGGTTTGGTTCTGGTACACAGAGCTTTTTCCCACAAAGGTCTTCAGCATAATAAAAAATAAATAAACAGAAAAAAAGGCCTTCAGTATTTGTCAACAGATTCACACCTTACCAACCAGCTAGGTCTTTTCAGTAATCGAACTCCTTGCTGGTAGTAGTTTCTCATTTCAGATTTAAAAAGTGGTGCGGTAGCTCCCTCTCCTATCGGGCAGCCAGGGAGTGGAATACCCCCCTAGTTCAGCTCCCTGCTTAATTGGACATTCTGACTTTTAAGAGACTTCTTAAGACCTGGCTCTTTGGTTCTGCATTTTAGTACCTCTCTCATTTAGGGATCAGACTTGCTACTTAGCGCAGGGACACTCTATTGAGTAGCAATGGTGCTTTACAAATCTTTAAATAATAATAATAATGTGTAATTGTTTCAGCAGGATAGGGTTGAAAGACTTTTCGTCCTTGGAGAAGGACAGGATGAATGATTTTTTAGTGGTTTTAGAATAAAGAAATTCTGTATATGTTGTAAATGTTTACGGGGCGTGGCTTGGCCGGATACGATGGCGGACGCGTGAGTAGAGAGTTCCGCATCAGCCTCGCATTTATCCTGCCTGAATGGACATCCGGGACTGCCTGGCACGCCATTAGTGACCCTCTGGGGGTGCTGCACACGAGGAGGGTCCCTGGTGAACTGCGGATTGTAATCCGTGCCAAATAATGTCCCTGGCAGAGGAACTGCCAAGGGATGCCAGGAGAGCCGACAATGGTTGCGGGAGCAGCGGCGACCTACGCAGTACCCAGGGCTCCGTACTGAGAGAGGGGGCAGCCTTGTGGTCCTTGTCGGAGACTCCACTTCCCTACACGGTGCTCCACCGCAACTGGTCGCTGAGTAAAATTTTGACTAGCGGCTAGGAGATGTGCTGTGGCGGCGAGGAGATACAGCCGACTGCGCCCTGAACTACTGGGTTGTGGGCGGAGCAAATTCCCAGCGGGCGACAGAGAGGGCCCGCCGGAGTGCACTCTGCTAGCGACGTGGTGTCTGCACTGGGGCAGACGCCCTGACACGTCTGTCGGAGACCAGTGAACCCCTGGAGACCTGAGAGTGGCGCTGTGCTGGACCGCCGTGGGAGGAAGATCTTTGCCCGGACCAGAGGTGAGAGGCGAGTGGGCAGCTTGCAGGAGACTGGAAGTGCGGACCTGACCAAGAGGCCGCATTGGGGCCCCCTAGCATCGGACCGGCCATCTACCGGGGGATGAAGAAAGGACGGCGGGGAGAGTTTACCAGAGCTGCCCGGTGCGATATCCTGAAGGAGTGGTGCTGGGATTCTTACGACAATGGGCAGCCTCTGGCAGACCTGGGTTTGATGTCGCAGGTGAGGGCTACCTGGGAGGATACAGCTCATTGCCCAGAGGGACTAGGTAGGACCTGAGAGCACTGCGAGGGATCTGTTTGTCATGCTCAGGGCAAGACGTTGAGCACCCCGGGTGGGAAATCGGCTGGAACACTGAGCGGCACCCACCCTGAGAAGAGCCCAGAGTGGCCGAGGAAGCTGCTGAAGAGTTGCGCGTCACAGGGGAGAAGTGCGCACCATAGTCTGGAAAGTAGGTGCCCGTCGTGAGAGCGAAGACCTGGGCATCCCCTGCTGAGAACTGTGGTGCGCATAAGGGAGCTGCCTGTTGGTGTCCCAGTGACCTGCGGACACCTGCCGAGGGGCGAATGAAGAGATCAGAGCATGGCTCCAGTGCCTTCGGCGCAGGCTGAGACCGAGGGGGGACTGTGAGCTGATCTGGGCCGGAGCGGGTATGTTTTGCTAACAGCCCTGGAGCTGGGGGACCGGGGCGCAGACGAGGACCCCGAGCATTGCACCCAAACCCGAACTGAACGGACGAAGTGAAGTGGGCACTGCTGTATCATCGATACGCCTCATACACTCGTACAACTGCAGCGTGGGGAGTTTGGGTTAAGTCGCCTCTGCAGAGCGCCTGCCGCTGGCCGGAGGAAGGAATATAGATGAGCGGGGAGCACTTTCGCCATTATGGGTAAGCCCAGGGGTCGCCTGGCTGGAGGCACCCAAGAACAGGAAGGCGATACTTCGGATCAGCCGCGGACTGTCCAGGAAGACCCGGTGCAGCAACAACTTCACCAAATTCTGGAGGCCATAGCGGACTCTAAGGCGACCCTCCACCAAGACATCAGTACGGTTGCAGGGGGACTTGGGCTACTAAGACAAGAACACAAAAAGCTCTTGGAGAGGGTCAAGACAAACAAAGCCAGCCTAGTAGAGCTGACGCCGGTGCAGAAGGACATGGCATAGCAGATGAAGGCCCTGACGGACAGGGTACATGTTCTGGAGCACAAAGCCGAATATGCAGAAGGACGCAATCGGAGGAACAACATCCGGGTGGTGGGACTCCCGGAAGGAACAGAAGGGGGGTGATATGGTGGCCTTCCTGGAGACATGGTTCAGAAGTGTTGTAGTCCCGGAGGGCCTCACTGCTTTCTACACCCTTGAAAGAGCTCACAGGGTACCAGCCAAGCCGCTGGCCCCCGGGAGGCCTCCGAGGCCTGTTGTGGCCCGCCTGCTCCATTTTCGTGATAGGGACTTACTTTTGCAAAGAGCAAGAACGGATGGCCCCTTCACTGTGGATAATTCTAGGGTTACGCTGTTTCTGGACTATATATTAGAGGTACAGAGGAAGCAGGCCTCCTACGTGGCTGTTAAGAAAGCACTCCGAGATGAGGGCCTCCAATACTCTCTGGTGTTCCCGGCCCGCTTGCGCATCATACAAGATGGAAACACACACTATGTTGACTCCTCAAGATGCTTGGGACTGGCTGGAGACGTACAGGAAAGAGACACCGCGAGTAGAGAACTCTGGGGGTGCACAGGATCGAACCTTACACCGAACTTTACGACCACGCCATCGCCTCCGCAATAGAACCCAGAAGAAACCCACGCTGTCTCAGACGGCTCGGGAATGGGCGGAGGCATTGCAAGCAATGGTGGCACTGGCACAGGAAAGGACTGCAGTATCAGAGGGAGTAGAGGCTGGCACCACCGGAGACTCTGTGGGAAATAACTCGGACACGTTGCATGTTAGTGGGGAACAGATGCCCGAGGTTAGGCCGCAAACTGTATCATCTGAAGGAGGGTGGTAAGCTACAGTGAGCAGGGTGCCCAAAGGAACACTTATGCTGTTAAGGCCTGGCGAATGTCCCGGACTGTTTTGCTTACGAGGGGGCTGATGTGCAATGGTTACTGAAGTCCCGAGCCAGGTGCAGTCCCCAGAACCTCTGTATTCGACGGAGGACTTAGTGTGCATTTTCGTTTTTTATGGTTTGGATGGGTACTAGTTTGACAGTAGCTGTCCTGGGGAGGGGGAATTGGGGATGTTTCGTTGTTTTGGGGATTGTTAGGGCTAGGCATGTCACTAGAGTGAATCTCAGGGTAGGATTACCGACACTGTTGGAATGGGCGCCACCAATGACTTAAAGTGTATATCATGGAATGTGCGGGGCATGCACTCTATGTGGCTCCGACACAAACTGCTTGCATATTTAATCTGCAAGGGGGTCCACATAGCGCTGCTGCAAGAAACCCACTTACAGGTACAGGAAGGAGTAGTGTTACAACGGCGCTGGTGTGGCCAGATGTTCTACACAGCCTATTCTGCATTTGCTCGGGGGGCTTTGATTTGGGTGCGGGCGGGGGTGCCCATCCAGTGCAGGGAAAAGCTTATAGACCCGGAGGGTAGATACGTAGTGGTACTTGGAAAAATAGACAGGTGTGACATCGTTTTGTGGAGCATATATGCTCCCAACACGGAACAACCTGCCTTTTTATCGCAGCTGTCAGGGAAGCTAGCCCCCTATCTCACTGGGTCAGTATTGCTTGGGGAGGACTTTAACTGTATCTCTGATGTGATATTGGACCGCTGGCACCCCCCACTTCCTAATGCTCCTACTCATAAGATCGCAGAGGCAAGGCAGAATCGGTAGGGCCGATGGGGACTAGTGGACACTTGGAGGGTTCAGCATCCTGGGGAGCATTACATGACCTCCACGTGCGCTTGGATGCATTTTTATGCTCTCCGGACGTACATGCAGGAGTGCAGGACAGCGAATATCTCGCTATGACATTATCACATGACAACCCCATTTTACTCCGGATGCAATGGTCATGGGTACAAGCCAAGATACCGACTTGGCGATTGCCCTCGGAGGCATTAGAGGACCAAGTATTTCGCGCCGCGGTGGGCACCGGCATAACTCAGTACTTTGGGGTAATGTACTTTGGGGATAATGAGGGATCAGCCTCGACATCTTTAGTGGAATGGGACGCCTTTAAAACGGTGATTCAGGGTCGTAGTATCGCTGAGATGGTGGGTGTGCGTAGGGTGTCCTTAGCGGACCTAGGGTACGTGGAACAGCACCTTCGGGAAGTGGAGAGAGATCGTCCTGGAAAGCCGGATAAACAGGGCGAGCTAGTGGAAGCGCAGGAGGCAGTAGCCACGCAAGTGTTGCGGTTGCAATGTTTTGAACACAAAGCTTATATCAGACGCACCCACATAGAGGGAGACAAATCCGGTGCACTACTGGCCTGGTTGGCTAACCCCTCGCGCAGAGGCTCGATGATTTTAGAGATCCGAGACCCCCGGGTGGGCGCTTGCTACACACAAAAGGGTATAAATGAGCTGTTTTACGACTACTACAAGGAATTATATAATAGCAAGACGACCCAGATGAAGGATGACTTGCATGGGTTTACACGTAAACTCCAACTCCCACGGCTAGCTGGCGATCAGGCCGAGTTGTTAGGCAGAGACATTGAGATTAGGGAAGTGAGGGCAGCTACTAAGCATATGGCACGGAATAAAATACCGGGGACGGACGGCCTCCCGATAGAATTCTACTTAACTTATACAGAGCAGCTGGTGCTAGGATTGGTAGCGCTCTATAATGATGCGAAGAGCCTGGGCCAACTTCCAGTTTCAACGAGATAGGCAGTTATCATCTCTCTCCTTAAGCCTGGTAAACCGACATGGGACAGGTCTGCGTACCAGCCGCTATCCATGCTTAATACCGATTACAAAATACTGAGTCGCATCTTAGCCACCCGACTGCTGCCTTTTATGTCGACCATAATACATCAGCATCAGGCTGGATTTATTCACGCTAGGAATACGGCCTTGAATATTAGCCGATTACTGCATATACTAGAAGCAGACTCCTATTCGAAAAATGCAGCCACAGTATTTGCTGTTGATATAGAAAAGGCATTTGACAGCCTGGAGAGGCCCTACCTATTTCACGTCATGGCCAAATTTTGACTGGGGGACAAATTTATAGAGTGGATGGCTTTATTATACAAGTGCTCCACGGCACGGGTTAGAACGGGCGGGCTGGTATCCGACGCTTGCAAAGTGGGCCGGGGTACGAGGCAGGGGTGCCCGCTGTCCCCACTCCTATTCGCGCTGGCCATGGAACAACTGGCGGTGAAGGCTAGAACGGGGCGATACTATCAAGGCCTCTGTGCGTGTGGACAGATACACCACATAGCACTATACGCCGACGACTTGCTTATGTTCTTGGAAGACACAGAGCAAGCTCTATTAGGGACGAAGGCATTATTATGCGAATTGGGAGAGGTGTCTGGCCTTAGAGTAAATTGGGCTAAGTCATGGCTGTTCCCAATAGTCGCAGACAACGATGGACCGCAGGACATAGCGGGGGTGCTGTGGGAATATAGGTGCCTCCCGTATTTAGGGGTTAAGATATACCATGCGTGAGCGGACATGTTAGAGGGCAATATTGTTAGAGCAATAAGAGCACTGGCGAGCAGTTTTGAGTTCTGGGAGTCACTTCCACTATCACTAGCTGGGCTACTGGCCTTTCTTAAAATGGTGTCCCTCCCCAGGCTATTATATTACTTTGGGACCCTGCCGGTTTGGATCCCGGCACGGATATTCAAACAGCTTACAACCATGGTCACTGGCTTCCTGTGGGGTACTGGTAGGAGAAGGGTGGCCATATCTGTCTTAATGCGCCCGAGATCAGAGGGAGGATGGGCAGTTCCTGATTTTGAAACCTATTATATAGCTGCTCAGCTGCAATGGCTTACGCAAAGAGTAGCGGCAAAGCTATGTGGCCCAGAGGAGGAAAGAGAAAGAGCCCAAGCATTGGGATTACTCTCGCACATCGTTCTGGACCTTCCTGTCTGGGCCGGTGCCCTCCCAGAGGATCTCAGAACAGCGAGGCTGTGCTGGAAACGGTGCCTAAAACGAGCAGGCATCGCAGTGCCTTCATATGCCCCTGATATTCCTTTAACTGTGTGTGAGTTGCTGCTCCATGGGGGCTTCTGGCGAGATTTGGTGGATTGGGGCGAGAAAGGGTTGAGTACTATAGGGGATCTGTATGAAGATAGTAACCTGCTGTCTTTTAATGACTTGCAGGAGCAATTTGACTTAAGAGGGGGGGCCTTCTTACTACACTCGGCGCTTATGGCAGCTATTTGTGAGCACTGGAAGGAGAGCCTAACTGAACCGGGTACCTCGCTGGGCTGTCAATATATAGTAACTGCCGCGGGGAAGTTTAAAGCGGTCACGTGCCTGTACAAGCGTATGACGCACAAGAAGTTAGCACCCCTAGATGTCCTTAAGCGTAAGTGGGATGTAGAAGTGGGGAAAGAGATACCTGATAGGGCCTGGTCCGAGGTAGTGGAAGGAGCGTAGAAGAGCACCAGGAACACCCACTTTCAACTGGTGCACTTTTTTTTAAAATAACTTTATTTAATGGTTTTAAGCAGGCAAATTGACATTCAAACAATCCATCATTGCCCAATCGTAGCCCAACAGACCTCATACCTACATGTAAGCGAATGATCCCTATCATGTGTAACCATAATTGACGGCAACTGCCCATGCGAAAAAGGGGAGATGTCCAGCCTGAGGCCCAGATACCATAACATACATTGAAGGGACAGAATCTAGTTCAGCATCTTAACGAAACCCACCCGTTACTTACCCCCTCCCTCCCTCCCTAGCCCAACTCCCCCCAACTCCCCCCTCCCTCCCCAGTACCGGTGTGTTGCCACTCTTCGTGAACTAGAAGATGAAGTATCCCCTAATCTGTATCCTTACAACGTGAATCGTCAGTAAGTCAGAGTAAGCGGAGGTATTTGGGGCATGTGACTTCGTTAAATTCATGCGCCAGCAGTGCCAGGATGGGGCGCCAGATTGTGCAGAAGGGGTCTGATGAGTGAGTCAGGGTAGCGTGTATACGTTCCATCCCAATAATATACCACAGTTTGTGCAGCCACCCAGTGTGCGTCGGACCAGTGTGCGTGCCCCATAGTGATAAAATATGATGTACTGCTGCGCCCATTGCTAGCCCCATTTGTTTCCCCCCAAATGGATTTCAACGGGAAGGTGAGTGCATTAGGTAACCCTAGAAGAGTATAGACAGGGAAGTAGGGTATTTCCGTGTCAAAGTAAGTGCCTGTATCATCAAGGACTGTTGTCCAGAAACCGGTCACTTCCCTACAGTCCCAAAGGATATGCGTCAATGTGCCCTCCTCATCACAGCCTCTCCAACAGGTAGGGCTTCGATCTGGGTTAATTTTATTAAGGCGGGCCGGAGTCAGGTGCCAGTACAGGGCAACCTTAACCGCTGCTTCTCTGCTTGCTGTATTCCTGCCTGCATGGTTCGCTCTGTAGTAGATCTGTTGCCACTCCTTTAATGAAAGGCTTCTACCTAACTCCGCCTCCCATTGTCGCTTCCCAGCCGAACGTTCCGTGGAGGCCGGCAGTCGCAACATGAGATATAGTTCAGAAATCAAAAGGCGGTCGGAGTGCTTCGATAACAGCCACTTCTCATAGGTCGTAAGGTGTCTACTCACAAACGGGCGCGTGTCAGGATGAAGTAACCAATGGCGAAGTTGGAAATAATGGAATCTTTTGGGGCGTGTAATACCATGCCAGTTAGTCAACTCCGCGTAGGGGAGGAACCCATCAATATCAACGAGGTGTCCTGCAGACTTATAGGTCGAAACTCGCCATTCCGGAAACGCCCTCGTGTCAAGTCCCGGAGGGAAGGCCGAGTTGTCAAACAGGGGCGTCTGTGGCGAGGGGAAGGACGTAAGCCGACGCTGGGTCGCCACTGCATCCCACTGAGCACGTAATGGGAGATCTATTGAGGTACCTTGGTCTGTCTGCAGGGTTCAGGAATGGTATCTTCCACAAGGAGAGACCTGCCATAGCTCTGTCCTGAAACAGCTATCTCTTCTCTGATTCAGGTCTACTCCATTCCACAAGACAGCGAAGTTGCGTCGCCCTATAGTAAGTCAATAAGTGAGGAATCCCCAACCCTCCTTCATCCGGGGAGCGGTAGGCAATGTCTCTACGGACCCTCGGGCACTTCCCTGCCCAGATGAAACGGAGTAGCTCTCATTGCAGAGAGTGGATGTGCCGCATAGGGGGTCCCACTGGTATTGTCAGAAATATGTAAAGTATTTTAGGCACGATGGACATTTTAACCGCTGCCATGCGGCCGAGCAGCGATAGGGGGTGAGACTGCTATTTGCGAAGATCGCAAGTGATCTGGGAGTGGAGGACGGAATAATTTCGGGCAATTTTTTGGTCGGTGGACGGGGTCAGGGTTATCCCCAAGAAGGGGATTTCAGATTGAGGTCACAATTCCCCAAATCCTACTACCGTGTTCTCAGAAGCAGTCGCATTGAGGCCTAGCGGCAGCAGCATGGATTTCCCCACGTTAACCTTAAAACCCGAAACTTTACCAAAGTCCGTCAGCTCCTGTAAGAACGCTGGGACAGACCGGCTGGGAGTATCAAGAGTCGCCAAGATGTCGTCTGCGTATAAATTAACCGTGTGGCGTTCCCCCCTAAAGGGAATTCCAGAGATGTCGGGGTTGTCCCTAATCCGTTGTGCTAGGGGTTCAATATATAGTGCAAAGAGCAGGGGTGAAAGAGGACACCCCTGTCTTGTGCCCCTCCGGATGTCAAACGGCCGGGAGCTGACCCCATTGACCCGGATTGTCGCTGTGGGTTGATCGTAGCAGCTCGCGAACCAAGCCCTAAAACGTGTGCTTATGCCAAAGTGTGCCAACGTCTTATCCAAAAAGCCCCAGTCCACCCTGTCAAACGCTTTCTCAGCGTTGACTGAAAGCAACTGGTGCACTTTTACATCTTGCACAGAGCATACCTCACTCCAGCAAAGATCAAAACTTACTTTGACACTGATTCAGATGAATGCCCGCGCTGCCAGGGGAAGGGGGTGGACTTTCCTCATATGATCTGGGGGTGCCCACAACTATCTACTTATTGGACTGAGGTAGTGGCCTTGTTGAATGTGGTTGGACAGAGAACTAGAGCTTGCAATGGGGCCGTGTGTGCTGCTTTGGTTTCCACATACGGCTAAAACTAAGATTACTAGCTAATTTTTAGATATGGGCCATTTGCTGGCCAAAAGAGAAATCACGATGCATTGGAAAGCATGAAGGGCCCCCAACATAGATAGGTGGAAGAGGGAATTCAGCAAATGGGCGGAATGTGATGGGATAGTGCGGTTGAAATCAGCAAAGAGAACGGGTAGCGAGAAGGCATTAGAAGCGGCTAAAGCATGGGAATGATTGGTGGGATTATTAAAAGACCCAGACGCTGATAGCGATGAGGACTGTGAGATTGCCGTGCCGGAGATAGGACATTAAATAGTTAGCACCTAGCTGCAGCGGAACTGCCACCCCTAGCACCCACATGGTATACGGGCTCAGGTTAGAGGCGCACGACCGACCTTACAATTAGCTTTGATAGGCTACCGACAACTATACATAACGGATATATATTGAGTATATTGTGCAGCATTGGAAGTGACATGCCTGGTAGGAGGATGGGGTGGGGGGAGGATCGGGAGTTTATTTAGAGTAGTAATGTGCCGATTTATATGCTATTATAGATCAGGGTGGTCACTGTTCAGCGAGTATTATTCCCTTTATTTTTGTTTAGCTCTCCATTTTCTTTCAGTCATTGCAAGGTAGAGTGCTGATCTGTACAGTGGTCTTCAACTTATTAAACTTATATGACTTAGTACTGTATATTTGCACTGATCATCGAGATGGGAATATTAGGAAGCGGATTTTGATATATTGTCATTTACTGTTGACACGGAAAAATTCAATAAAGTTTGTTTACAAAAAATATTGTTGCAAATGTTTACAAGTATAGAACGAGCATGTCCAGCAGTGAAGACGTGTTAAGGTAGATTAGGGTACTGTTGGATAGAGACAACTCTTTTCACCAGTTACATTACTTGGTGACCATGGGCTCTAATGCAAACCCGTAAAATGAGACCCCACTCCACCAGATAGCTGTCCCAAATCCTCACCGAACCTTGCTACCCATTAACCTTCCTCACAAGTCTGTCTGTCACAGGAGATAACAGCAGTGACATACCTTTACTTAAGATTAGATATAATAGATGCCACTGCCAGCACCTCATATTGTCTTTGCTATTAGCGTTTATGATGGGTCACGTTAGCACAAAACCATAATAAACTCAAGTCCCAATATTAAAACATAATTTCATATTCTGAAAACAGTCCAAACATGGTACCCCACCATAGCACGTATGTGGTATATCTCTACAATCCTATATGAATGCACATCTGCCTAGGTTTACACTATCCAAAGGCGAGTAATAGGGCACTTTTTGCCCAGTGTTGACAGTGACTCTTTAATGCGCATATGTTCTAATTTCTGACAGTGATACTGTAAAGTTCCCATGTGCCAATATTGGTTAACCTTTTGTGGTGTTCTTCATTGCTTTTTCTTTGTGTAGGCGAAACTGCCTGTTTTTCACCGGCATTCAGTTATCTGCACAGTTAGAAGATGTGATATGTTTTGTGTTGTGCGACAGCGCCTCCTCAGACAAACTCATATTTTACTTGCTCGCTTCCAAGACAATGGAAATCGATTCCCTTGAGACTTCCGAACGTTTCCCTTACTCGTTGCTGTTTGTGTCTCAATAATGCTGTGTTTAATGAGAGGAGAAGACAAGTTCTTCTCTACAACCAGTGTGAGGGTGAAACCTTTTATTCTAATCCTGGCTTCCTCTCCACCTCCACTCAATGTAGTGTGATCCTGGACACATCGTTCAATCTAAGCTAGTTTCAGGCACTGCTAAACTGGCAACTAAGAGGCACATATAAAGTGTCTTTTAGCCCCCCCTTACTTACCATTGGTTGGCTTCATTGTCACCCTTTTTCCCCGCCTTTTCAATGATTATCTCTACTCATGCCAGCTTCACTTTGTCTCCATATTTTTGTTTTCTTCCCTGAAGCATGGCCCAGGTACTGTTTCTCAATGTCTTCTTATCCCAGCACCACCTACAAACAATTTTTCCTCTGCGGCAAAGCTGGTCAAAAGGCAAATACAATTCTTTCTCTTCCTGCTGCTGGATCTCTTTCTTCACATTTCCCAAAAGTTGCAGGTTGATATATATGTGATATTTACTCATAGTAAACTCAACGTACATTATTCGTACAAGACACAAATCACCTGCCTAAGCGCAGCACACACAGTTCTACAAAGAGGTGGTTAAATACATAAGGACATAAAGTACCGCAGCATAAACAAGAAGTTATTTGGTTGTTTCTATAATGCACCATTCCATAAAAAAATGCAAATAGTATTTCACAATGGCATAGTGAATCAGTAACCCCTTCATGGCTTGATGTTTTTCATTCTACCAGATCAAGGGCATCTTCACTCAAGCTTCTCCAAGCAATCAAAACATGCATCTCTAAATTCTGTAACCTTAGGGCAAATATTGTCCTCAAAGGGGCAAGGCACCACTACTCACCACCCAATAATGTCAATTTTATCACACAAAAGATATGTTTTTTTTCTCTGAGCTTCTTAACATAAAGCAAATACATCAACCATTTATACGCCTCAAGGAAATGATGTCCGCATCAGAGTTACCAAACCAGGTCACTCCTTTTCTTAGGAGCAATAACTATACCACAAAGATTACTTTACTGTTAATACGCAACTCCCCAAATGTCAATTGTAAATAAATCATTGTAATACTCTTGAGCAAGGCCTCCATGCCTCCAATCATTGTTTCAATTAAATGCTCAATATTTTGGCTCGAATAATCCTAGCATGAGGCATATTTGCTAGTTTTGAGCATTTTATAGTTTTTGTGACCCTGCATATCTACTGTGAGCATCTCACATGTGTCTTACACAACAGGTTTTTTTACATTGGTAAGCATCTCTCGTCCACACAAACACTGTACATCTCATTTTTGCGAGCATCCCACACGAGGTTAATTCTTATTGCAAATTTATCTCATAGGGCTCCTTATATTTTTGTGCAAGGTAATGCGGTTTGAATGCACTCTACACTCAAATCATCCATCTGCAATAACGCTTCCCATAGATTAGACAACATTTTTTTTAATTGTTTTGTATACCTTGCAATGCATTAAGGGTTTCTCCACCTTCCAGCCACAGGAATGCAGGCGATAAACTTCCAGTGTTTGAGAAACTATTCTCGCTCTCCTTCTTGTGCCCTGCTAAACCAGGGGCTTCCAAAATTGTTCCGACTGACTTCAATACTTAAACAAACACATAGAATGCTATACCATATTATTAGACCTGTCACCCATACGGTGGTCTTCTCCCAAACTTTTTGCTGGATTTCCTCCTCTTTTTGCTGATTGTTTTTGTTGCCCTTAGGACTCTGAGCACATTACCACTGCTGACCAGTGCTAAAGTGCATGTGCTTCTCCCCTAAACAGGGTAACATTGGTGTATACTCAATTGGCATATTTAATTTACATGTAAGTACTTTGTACAGTGGTATACCATATACCCAGGGCCAGTAAATTGAGAGCTACTAGTGGGCCTGCAGCACAAGTAGCCCTTTTAAACATGTCTCAGGCCTGCATCTGCAGAGCCTGTGTGTGCAATTGCAGTACCAAGTCCACTTGGTATTAAAAGCCCCTTGCCAAGCCTTAAACTTCCCAATTATTACACATGTCACCCCTAAGGCAGGTTCTAGTTAGCTATAAGGCAGGGTGCTGTGTAAGTAAAAGGTAGGACATTCACTTTTAAGTTTTGCATGTCCTCGTAGTGAAAAACACCTACATTTGTTTGTCAGTACTGTGAGGCCTACTCCTCTCAAAGATTAACATTGGGAATTGCTTAACACACTATTTTAAGCTGTAATTCCTGATTTGAAAGGAGCTGCTGGGTCATGTTTTATATCATTGGAATGGTAATGATAAATCCTCTTTACTGGTAAGTTTGGATGTCACATTACTATTTAGAAAGTGGACATTTCGCTGTTCTTACAGCACCGTGTGCCTGCAGCCTGTCTCCAATCCACTCCAGTATTAGTCCAATTGCATTTTTAGGTTTAGGAATGTCCCAAAGAGCATTCAGTTTATTCTTCTTTTTTTCGCCCCACCTTTGTTTGCTTGGTGCATGAAGATGTAAGATTCAAGAACATGTTTTTTCACATTTGGTGTAATTACTTTGTGAATGTAAATAACAATAAAGCATACTTGCAAATTGTGACTACATGCCTGCCTTCATCAATACTTCGCTACAAAACTATGCTATTGTATTCTTTTAACGGAGCATACAGCTCTCAGACAATGGGCAATTGGTATAGGGTCACTGGAAAGTCCAAAAGGTTGACCTTATCCGCCCCCAGAAATTTGCTGTCTCTAATGACCCAGAAAGGGGGCTCCTTTTCCCCTGCTTGTGATGTTGTGAATTTACTGAGAACAAAGTGTAAACAGCTTGAATAAATTCGTGTTTAGTTTCTATGGTTTCAACCCCTTGTCCCTTTTCTAAGCACTCAGCAGCCTCCCATGTATTGGCGATGTACTAGGGAGGTGGAAAGGGGTGGAGGCACGGCAGTAGCTATGGGAGACTAACCCTGGGGGACTGATGGGGGCAAGCCAGTACATTTTGTGTTTTGTCCCTTCTAGATTACGGGCCCATTTTGTTTTAACTGTGATGCTATTTGCACCAATGTGTCTCTCAGCAGCTACTGGCAGTTAACTATATACAGTCACGTCAGGTGTGTAAGCCATTGTGGTATAATAGGGCACGGTAGCACACACATCTCTGTGTCCTTCTTGCTTATTTAGGAATCGAAACTGTATGAGGCAGTGTGAAGCCAAGACTACTGACACTGGATGGGGCACGAGATCAGATGACAAGTCCTCTTCGTGGCTTGGACTGCAGAAGATGTGCGGATTGGCTGCACAAAACCGGATGGAATTCAAACTGTCTTGGACCAGACAAGGAACTGCAGTGGCAGAAACTTAAGTATCACTCTCCTAGTGTGTGCGCTTTTGTTGTAAAATATCTTTGCACACTGGGAAAGGGAGAAGGAAAGCCAGTGAGTTCTGTAACCCATGGCTATAGCCAATGGGAGAACTGGGTTAAGGCCAAATATGAGACAGTGCACCACATACATACATACATATGGCAAGCCAAACGGTGTCGTGCAGGTTGTACAGATACGGAGAGGTGCAGTGAAGAAAGATGGGTACATTCTTCGAAGGAGCACAGACCATTGGGGTTTCATGAACAATAGAATCTACCAGCTAAGGAACTCCCGACTTTTTTGTATGTAGAGGAGCGGGATAAGTCGATCCACCTGAAGAAGGGAAACTGCAGAACAAGAATTACTACATTGGGATTTATGTTACAAATAATATTGACATGCATACGAATATGTAATGTAATGTAATTGAAGAAAGAATTGTGTTTGCATATATTTGTTGAACAAAAACTATTGATGAAATAGAGAACTGAAAAACACACAAGATCATTAGTGCACATAGTGTAAATGGAATCTTCAATACTATAGTTGTACGCATGGGCTTCAGGTAACTCTTTACTTGATTTTTTTAAAAACCATTTTATTTAGTTTTTCAGATTACAGGTACAGCATCCAGTGTCATACATAAAATTCACATGCGTTTTAATCAACCAACTGTAATACAGAGATGGTAGTAAGGTTACAGGCTAGCAAGCATGTATTCTAAAAGTACGATAGGATCTGGGAGGTGCTGCACTGTGTTTTGTTGCACCTAAGAAGGGGTTGTCCTGCCTTAAGTATGTCCGGTGTGTGGAACTACCGGTGTGGTCTACTATCTACTAACTTGGGATCAGAACCAGGGCTAGGTAGTTAGGGGCAGGGGATGAGTGTGTGAGTGGGCGGGCGTGTGCTTAAAGTTGGGGGCTATGCTGTGGGCCTTGCTTGGCATGTGAGGTGCATCTGACCCTGTGGGGATAATGGGGGTTTGTGTGCCTGCATAGCGCGTAGGGGTCTTTACGGTGTCAGGGATTCTCTGGGATTCCCTGCTGGCAGGTCCCGACCGGGTGCCCCCGAGGGGGCTGGAAGTGTGAAGGGTAGCTGGGCGTCTGCTGTGTGTGGTTGGAAGTGGTACAGAAGTGTGGCACATTCTGTGGAGATGCGGCGCCAGCGTAGTCCCCACACCTCTTTGTGTCTTATCACATCCTCCTGTGCTGCACCTCATTTGCTGACTGCTCCTGTCCAGGCCGCCAGTGGGTGCCCCGCCAGACCCTGCCAATGCATTGTGATCCCTCGCTTTGCTAGCAGGATAGCCAGTGAGACAAATCGCGTTTGGACCTTGTGGTGTTTCCGGCGTCGGAACACCCTAGTACGCAGGCCTCCCATGTATCGATATCAGCGAGCTCTGTGATCTCTCGTAGTGTTTCGTGTACTGTACTCCAGTAGGGTTGTATGGTGGGGCAGTTCCAAAACAAATGTTGAAATGTTGCTTTGGGGGTCTGACATCGTGGGCATTCAAATTGTGTTCCAGAGTAAAAACGCTGGAGTTGTGCTGGTGTGAGGTATGCGCGGTGTAGTATAGAGAACTGTATGCTTTTGAACCGTGAGTTTCTGGATACTTTCTTTGAGTATTCTAAGGCGTATTCCCATTCTTTGTTGTGCAATGGCTGCTCTAGTTCCTCCTCCCACTTCCCCGTAGTTGAGTGAGTGACGTGGCGGTAAGTTCTCGAATGGCTTTATAGAGCCAGGTGATTAAGTGGCTCCCTGTGCCCATGTGAAGTATTGAGTGAAGTACAGGGTGTGTTGCTGGTTCTCCCTTGGACAGGTCCCAGAGTTGGCAACAACTTGAGACGATTTGTCTGTGGAGGAGGAATTGTCCTTGTGGGGGGCCGCTTTCCTCTGCTATTTGGTCAAATGGGAGAAGTTGACTGTCTGCAAACAGGAGCTCCATCTCGAGGAGTGAGTGGTCCTTCCAGGTCTGCATAACTTGAGCATTATAATATCCTTCGCCTCGGGGTAGGCCAACTAACGGTATTAGGGGGGTGAGGAAAAAGGTTCTGTGAGACATGCGATAAAATCGTAGCATACAGGTACGAGCCACGGCTCCTGGAAGAAGTAAACAATGGAGTACTGGTATCGGTGGGGGTCCTGTCTCCAAAATGGTCCCTTCCATATGGCGCCCTGCTGTCCAGCGGGATAACCGCTGGAGCTGTGCAGCCAAGAAATATGCCTGAAAGGAAGGGGCTTCCAGTCCTCCGTGGTCAGTCGGCAGTTGCATCTTGGCTAGGGCTACCGTTCGACGACCGCTGCCCCAGATGAGGGAGCTGAGTAAGGAGTCTAGTTCCTAGAAGAAGGAGCGGGGAGGAAAGACAGGGATGTTGGCGAAGTAGTATAGGAGCCGTGGCACTATGATAATCTTCATCAAGGCTATTCTACCAATTGGGGTCAATGGTAGTCTTCCAGAAACCCACCATGGCCCTTATGCTTGCCAGCTCTTTACGGTGGTTGCCTTCATATAGGTCTTCTGGGGAGTGGTAGTGTTTCACTCCTATGTAGCAAGAGGCTTGGGTGCTCCAGGTGAGTATAGAGTCTTCTACGAGTATTTCTTGCAGGGGAGGACAGGACTCAGCGGATAAATAGTGGACTTCGCCCAATTAACTTTCAATCCCGATGCGGCCGCGAAGTCTGTGAGTGTGGTCCAGATAGGCCTGAGGCCTAAAGTGATGTCCCGTCCATAAAGCAGCAGGTCGTCTGCGTACAGGGACACGCTGTAGGTGGTATTCACTAGTAGTATACCCCAGGTTTCCCAATCCTGGTGGAGGCGTACCACCAGGGGCTCGACTGCCATGGCAGATAGAAGGGGGGAGAAAGGACATCCCTGTCGTGTACTGCGCTCCGCCTGGAAGGGGGCCCAAACGTACTCGGAATGTGAGCCTCGTATACAGTAGCCTTGTGTATGCTAGCAGGGTAGGGCCTATCCCCATCCGCCGAAGCACCTCAAAAAGGTACGGCCAGGTCAGTTTATTGAAGGCTTTCTCCAGGTCCAGGACCAGGCAAGCGGCCTGAGGGTAACGCCCCTAACCTGATCCTGGACGTGGAACAGTTGGCTGATGTTCTAAGAGGTGTGTCTGCCTAGGACAAACCCGCACTGCTCTGGGTGTATCGATGTCAGGAGGACCCAGACGAATCGATCCGCCAGTATCTTACCAAGGATCTTACAGTCTGCGGATAACAGTGTTATCGGCCGATAAGAGGTCAGTAGCATCGGATCTCAGTCGGGTTTTAGGAATGATACCAAGAGAGATTCACACAGCGAGCCTGGGAGTTCTCCTCCCTTCAGTGCTGCCCTGTACATATCTTCTAATCGCGGCGCTAGTAGTGTGGAAAAAGTGCTATAATATTCTAATGGCAGGCCATCCAGGCCGGGGACTTTGTTGTGCGCCGGGGCCTGGATTGCTTGTTTCACATCTGTTGAAGAGATCACTGCGTCGAGGGAGGATCTATCCGCTGCTGAGATTTGTGGTATGGTTAAGGGAGCAAGGAATTGGTCAACAAGTGCCTGACAATTCTGTCCTGGGCTCCCATATATCCTAGCGTAATGGTCGTGGAAGAGCTGCAGGATATCTGCTTGTGAGTGGGACATGACCGCAGTGGGATGATTATCTCCGTTATTGGTCGTGTATCCGTGTTTTGACTGACTAACCAGGCCAGGAGTGCTCCGGACAGGTCCCCTTCCCTGTGTGTCCTTGCCGCATATGCTTTGAAGTTGTACCTTTGTAAGTCTACTAATGCTTCTGCATATGCCACGACCAGAGCCGGGGGCGCTGTTCCTGCGTTCGCAGCCTTGGTCATGGTCCCAAGCATGTTCTCCGTTTTTAATAGGTTACAATCAAGCGTCCTGCGGACTCCTGCAATCTGTCGGATACAGCCGCCCCCCATGACCACCTTGAAAGCATCCCCTTCCAGCACCCTGGAGGACGCTGTAGGGGCGTTCATTGCGAAATAGCCCCAAATGCTGTTTTATTGGTCATGGCGAAACACTGGGTCGTCTAGGTAATCTTGAGGCAATTTGCAAGAAGGGGTGTCGCCACTTAAGGGTTAGGAGATGTGCGTTGTGGTTGGATAGGACCCAGCCTAAGTAATCTACATGCTGAGACATGGGAATTTTTTTTATTTCCTTTTTAATAGTTATTTCAAATTGAATTTATTGGCACACTTTAATGTGTGATAAATATTAAGGAAAAGTCCTTTTATTAAGTTACTTTTTTCCTGCCTAAAGCCTCCAGAGGCACATTTGCATGGGCTGTTGATGGTTTAATGTCTTTCCTCCGATGGTCTCTACTGTTGACTGTCAGAGAAAGGTACTCCATTGACAAGGCCAATGGGGGCTTCATCTAATGAATACTTAAGGTCCCCCTTCTCTAAATGAGGCAGGCCAACTGAGGGTTTCAGAGGCGGGGTACTCCTTCACGTTTGCAATGGAGTACTTTGTTGCCAAACTCTACTTCAAACTTGGTATAAATCTGTTCAACGGTTTTGGTTGCAGGCATGTACAAAGTTTCATAGGGCAGATAAAATGGGAAAAAACATAATCCATCCTCTTCAGTATTTTCCCCTTGTATGGATCTGCACAACAAAATGGCATGCCAGACCATATCTAAATACACAAAGAGATTGCCAAATTTCACACAGATCCATCCATTGGGGTCTCTAGTTCTAGGCAAATCAAAAAATGAATTTTCAATGGAAAGTGCAGCTGAACAATAGCTACACATTATTGACCACCACTGTGTAACAATAGTCAATACTTTAGTTAATGTCATTTAGTTGATTACATTGAGAAAATCTAGATTCAGTCTAAGATTCTGCTTCCTTAATGGCTTGAAAGCTGCTTCACTGCCCAGGCACATGTTGTCAAAGACATTGAGCTGCATATAGCTTTATCGCCTCAGATTCACTTCAATGTTACCAAATAGTGTTTCATGGTGCAGCACATGGTAGTCCATTACATGAATTTAGTTACCATGTGTACAAACATCTTGGGACTATGCTTACTGTCACCCCTGAAAAAAGAATACAATTTCTAAAAAGACAGTATCTCAACTTGGCCATGTGCAATTCAGCAGAAGACAGGATCCTGCTTACCTTACCATGGCTCCCTGTCAAACAGGCTCTATCAGGGCATCATCTACACTCAGGAGGCAGTGTGGCTGTGTGTAGAGCATTACAAAAATGCTGAATTGACAGAAGCGGACAGCTATCTCCATTTCTTCTATGTCCTCACGCTACTGCATCACCTGCAACTTACGCAAACCAGCACAACCTTTGCTCAGCAAGACATGCACATATTTATAAAAACACTGAGGTCGAATTGAGTGCTCTACTGACCCCAAACGAAAGGGCCAGCTCAGGTCAGTACACGTGCAAATCTGTACATGCCCTTTCGCAGGGCTGGGAAGGAGAACAGCTCCATTACATGTCTAAAAGCGATTCCCCAAGCCTACCGGAAACTCCCCAGTGGGCCAGTCCAGAACTGCTGGTTTGATTTATCTCGTAATTCTTGTAATACTCTCCTATGGAATGACGTTGTGGGACCCCCTGAAGTGTCAACAGAATAGATGGCATTTACAGAATACCTTTGTATTCTTCTGGAACAACTTGCTGTCTTTCTAAAGATTATAATGCCATTTGTTGCACATAATATCGATGAGTATAATGCAATCTCGCAACTTGGAAATGCAGCTTCTATTAAGTCAGTACAATATGCCTCGATGAGAGATGAGCAGAAAAACTGCAGGAAGCTCTGGCCTACAGCCTGAATGTGATGAAGCACAAATATAGTAATGACTTGGCAAACATTATGGTGGCATTAGAAAATATCTGTGTAAATTGTCAATTGTTGCATAGCACGAAGAAATCCATAGAGCTGTGCAGCAGAGTAAAAAAGTATTAATCCACTTCCAAGTCCAACCCCTAGCCCATACCAGGGTGATCCAATCTGTGCTGCATCATGGTGCTGTTCCTTTTAAAACCTTAAAGACAGCTAGAAAAAGGCTTATTGCTTTTCTAGAACCAATGATTTTAATTACCAGTGGCGCACAGCACAGGTAAGAGCGGTGAGGCGATCGGTGATTCTGCTAGTGCAAGGTAAGTGGTTTTATTTAATTTTTTTGTTTAATTTTACCTATCCAGTCGTCTGTTGACTTACTCCCCAACCCGACCCACCGCTGTTTCCTGGGCCGGGCTTCACAATTAGCATTTTATTTTTTATTTAGAGTTCAAAGACTTGATCAACATACAATAATATCATACATAAATACATATTTCGAAATATAGAAAAAGAAAAATTGATTAAATCTAAAGTTCTCAGGAGCCAAGATGGCGACCGGGACGGCAGCGTAGACTCCCGGCTCCGTGAACCTCCGCATCCCGCACGGATATCCTGCAAGAGATCCTCAGTCTGCGCTATGCGATCGTGTTTGTGAACGAGAGTGGCACCCGACCGTGTGACTCCGAGGTTTCTGGCTGCGGTACCGCCGGAGAAATGTGCATTTGAACTTTGCGGCCCGTGCAGCCCTGGAGCCTGGACCTCGAGTGGACGCCTTGGCCGGGTGGCAGTTCAATAACAGCGGCCTGCGGCGACTGGGTGGAGTCGGTCCACCGGAGCGGTGCTAACCTCGGCCTGCATTTCGCCGTGGTCGCTCCCACTGCTAAGCGTAGCGGACCGAGGGCATGCCCGGGGGTGCAATTCTCAGATTCTCCGGTGATTGCCCCTGCCTTTGACGGTGAGCTGCCCGGACGCCGCCCGTAGCTCGCCCTGATCCTTGCGGGCTGCTCCCGGATTTTCGCGGGAGCTGGTCCATGGTGGGGACGACTGTTGCCCGTGACCACGCAACGGATAATTTTTTGCCTGCCCCCGGAACCCTGTCTCCAGCGCCGTGGACTTCGAGGCGCTTGTCCCTGGGTCCCGGCCCCAATACGGGTCGGGCTTCCCCGGCGGCCATCTTGTTGCGATGCAGCCTACCATCCTGTCCGCTGGGTCGCAGCGGGATTGGGAGTGTGGGACTTTTGGGAGTGTGGCGGAGCGCTCGCGGAGAGCTGTGCTGGGGTACGGCGACCTCCTAGAGGCCCTTGGTGCCCTTCATTTCTCCTTGGTTCGTGGCGTCGGGGTCTTGGGGAGTAAGCTCGATGGTGTGGCATCAGTGTTGGGACAGTGGCGGCCTGTCTGTCCTCAGGTACACAGGGACTTCCTACACTGCACACAGGAGGACAATGTCGCGGCCACCCCTGCGATTAGTGCACACCTGGACACTCCGGACAGTATGCTACCGTGTGATCGGCTGGCTGAGGGTTTGATCTGTTCCGGAGGTATTGGACCTGAGTGGGAGGTGGTGGCCTCGTCCCGTGCACGGCCCCCGGCGACCCAGGGACAATTCCAGCAACAGTTGTCTGCTTTGACTGATTCCGCCTTCCTGGACCTTGTGTGCAGTGCAGATCCTGGGGCAGCACTGGGAAAGACGTCCCTCCATGATGCGGACTGTTTTGGAACTCAGAGACTTCCACCCCATCTGTGTGTGTCGCTTCCCGGTCGTTTTTGGACACTTCTCTACCTGGGAACATCGGACATGGCGCTGGGTCGATGGGTAGGCATGTGCAGAATTGCAAAGAGAGGTCAAGGATAAGGCTGATCCTTCGGGGGTGGTCATCCAGTAGACGGGCGGACTCCGGGGTTGCGTACTCTCATGGCATAACTGTTAGCATATTAGGTGCATATATGCTCCCCATCTCTCTTTGATATGGTCGCTTTGGTGCTGCTTATTGTTTGCTGTGGGGAGACCTCACCGTGCGGGAGGGAGAAGCCGGGGGTATGTTTTGAAGGCCCTCCTCCAGTTTATTATACTTTCTCTACACCCCCGTCTGGTGGGGTTCTTTTCTTACTCCTTTTTTCCCTGTTTCTTCTATATTTCGGGTCTAGTTCCAGGGCGACAGGCACACTGCTGGGGGGGGGGGCCGTACTCATTTGCAGAGGTGCAGGGTGGGGGGTTGGGGGAGGGGATTCTTTAGTCTTTCATCTCTTTTTCCATGGCCTCCTTTTTCTTCTTCGCTTCTTCTTGGTTTTTTCTTTTCTGGGATCAGCGTGGTACACCTCCTTGGTTGTGAATCGTTGCCTTCTCATGTGTGCCACAGTTTCCGGGGTGTTCTCTGGGCGTTAGGGCGGGGGCTTGCAGGCGCAACTGTTTATGATATTCTTCCCCATCCTGAATTTCCTGTGTCTGCGCCATTGATCCCATAGATTGCTGTTTATTGATCACGTCTATTATTCTGCCTGCCTCTTATCGCTGTTGGGAAATTGTTTGGCACCTGATCCTATTGTTTCGTTCCATTATAAAATGAAAAACCCTTTTTCTCCTGGTGTCCTACCTGGGCTGCTCACTGGCTGGACTATACTAGCATGAAGACTCTGCTTTCCGAGGTGCCGCCTGTGTTCACATTTGATTTTTATTGTTCTGATTGTCTGGCGGCCGGCCCCGGGGGGTTGTAGGCCCATACTTGTTATTGATTGAAATGTCAATAAAGGTTTTTCAAAAAAAAAAAAAAAAAAAAAATCTAAAGTTCAATGTATTACAGTTTTATAAATATCCATTTCAGAAAATACTCAGTAGTGCAATCACAATATTCCTACAATACAGAAAAAAACCCTAGTAATTTAAAGTGCAAAGTGCAAAGGATCAACTTAATCTAAAGTGCATAGTGCTATAACCAGACAGATACCCAGATATGTATTCTCTCCTTTTATATCCACTACGAGATATTCTCCTATATCTCAAACACACTCCAATATTTCTCATATTTTCTTACAGCTCCTGCTCTTATTGCATATTTCTTTTCCAATTCTTGTATTCTAGACAACTTTGCCCTCCATGTATTAAAAGTGGGTAACTTCTCTGTTCTCCACAATTGCAGAATTAGAGATCTTGCTATTGAAACTGCAACAAACAAGCCTTCCTCGTGTGCAGAGGTAGCAGGAGAGCAGCCCAAAACCGATGTTGATTTATCAAGTAGGATGCAGGGATCAATTATAAATGTAAGATATTTCTCAATCTCTACCCAGAAACTCTGGATTTTTGGGCATTCCCAGACGATATGCGTCCAGGTTCCTTTCTCTGCACAACGAAACCATTTATCTTCTATTTGCGGGTATATTTTATGAAGAAAAGAGGGTGTTCTATATATCAACCATTTCGCATAATATTGCATGCGTTTGAAGTTTGCCCCTCTGAATATAGCTGCATTAAGTTTATTAAGCCTATTCCAGGTTGATTTAAGAATCTGCATAGCTTCCCTTTTCTTCCATCTATCCCTGACTTTTTCATATAATGAGAGAGATTTATTGTCATCAAAGATCTTAATCCAGTTACTAATTTTCCGTTGCGTGGAGGAATAAAGGGCTTCACTGATAATAGTTTTATAACTCAGGCGTTCCATATCTAGTTTTTCCAATATGGATTTCAATTTAATAAATTACCATTTCAAAATTGTATTTGAATGTTGGAGTCCCGTTTCAATCTCCGCCTTGATTTTCCAACAGTTCCCCTTGATAAAATCCTGGATTTGAACATACCCGTTTTCTTCCCACAACCTTAGTATATTATTCTCTAAGAGACCTGTTTCCCCCGTATATATGTTTGAAAGCCTTGTTGAAATATTAATTCTTAAAATATCGTAGTGTGCTAACAACTGAGCTTTTGTTTAAGTAGCCATTGTAGGGTCTTATAACAGACATTTTTAGGATATTTAGCCACTCTCGTAGGGTCTATTATATTGCACTCCCTTAGGATCTTATTCATAAAAAAGTTATCCACCTCTTGAGGATCTAAGAAAAAAATCTATAAGTGTGATGTGCAAATGTCACATAATAATAATTTCTAATATTCGGAAGGGATAGTCCTCCATCAACGACAGGATAGTTTAAAGTGCTGAGGGCTAATCTTGGTACCTTATTTGTCCATAAAAAAGAAGAGAACACACTGTCTATTTCTTTAAAAAAAAAGTGGTCTGTATTGCACAAGGAGCTGCACTAAAAAGAAAATTAAAAAGCGGAAGAATAGACATTCTAATTAAAGCAACTTGTACGATTATTGACAATGGGAGCTGATGCCATTGTTTTAACTGAGACTGTAACTTTTTTGACAATGGAATATAATTTAGGGAAAAAAGATCTTCTACTCTCTCAGTTACATAGATCCCTAAATACCTCTTCGGACGGGTGTTTTATGTCTGTCTAAATTCTAGTAAAAGAGAGTTCACATCACAATTACATAATATAATTTCTGTTTTAGACTTATTAATTTTATAACCCCCTATCTTTTCAAAATCTGCAAAGATTCTCATAACTTCCGTCTGGGTATTTATTGTTGATGAGCACAGAAACCGGTCAAGGCACACCCGTAGACTGTGGGGGATTGAATGGAAGGAGTAAAGTTTGGTCGTTGGGTTTCGGCTTCTCCAGGTGTATACAAGTGACCAGTGGTTTGCCTAGGAATGGTAGCACTCCGTTTGCGTGTTAGCCAGAGAGTAAGGGGCGGTGGGTGGGATCTGTCTAAGGAGAGGTCCAGCACACAACTGTAGTCTCCCCCCAGGATCCAGGGTAATGTGAACTGGGCTAAGACTTCTGACAGGGAGTCCTAAAATTGTCCTTGTGCAGTGTTCGAGGCACATATGCTGCTTATTAATAGTGGTTGACCATCTAGGAGCCCCTCTAGAAGCACATATCGTCCTTCTGTATCCACCACCCTGTGGGTTTCCTGGAATGGGACACCTGGTCTGAGCCAGATCACCGCCTGCGTGCGTAAGCGGAGAATGTGGTAGCGTATGGGTGCCTCGCCATCGTCTACACAAGCGTTCTAGTTCGCACTTTGTGAGGTGTGTTTCCTGCAGCATGGCTATCTGTGCTTGTTGGTGCTTGAAATAGGAATAGACGGTGTAACGTTTATACACTGTGTGCATTCCCTTGACGTTTAATGTGAGGGAACTAGTATCTGTGACTGAAGCCATGATGAGTTGTTAACAGTAGTTGGGAAGAGGTACTGGGGGAACCTTTTTGCGAACATTGCCCCTGGCCTGAGTATTGCTGGTAGTGAATAGTTATGGGGCCCGCCCATTGTGAGGGTCTGGTTGTGATGTTGGAGGGAAACTGGGGGAAGGACAGGAACTGTATAAGGACCTGGTCCCAACTCTGTGGACTTACCACAACTGGTGGTATGTCCAAACTAAACATGGTGCTGAAGCACTAATGTACTGTGGGGGCTGTGTGTGCGCATACCAGAGGGTCGTATTGTGTGTGGCCTATAACTACGATTGGACGGCCGGTGGGGCCTAGAGCTCAACGAACGCGATATTGCTGGGAGTCTGATTATGGTAGAGGTCTGGCATAATCGTCTAGAGGTGGGACAGGGGAGGGAAGAGTGGGGGGTGGAGAGAGAGAATGCAGGTGTCTTTCAGAGAAGTGTGTCCGCAGTTTGGGGAGTCACCAGTGGCAGAGTCACCCGGTCCACATGGGAAATACTGATGTCGCTGGAGTCCTCCTCTGACGTGAAGATGTGCGGGACTCTCACCGTCCGTGCTCACTGCAATTGGACCCAGATCAGCAGCCACCTGCAGGGCCCCCTTGCGCTCCGCAATAATTTGTTCTAGGTTAGGGGGTCCAGTAGTGGAGCCTTGAGGTTGAGATTTGGGTTGCTGTTGGGTTTTCTTCCTTCATCGGTGCCTGTTCCGTGGTTCTCGTGTATTTCATGCAACCCAATGCGTGCTGTACAGTATTGGAAATTACATCCAGTCATACGCTTCCTTCGGGTCTGTGAAGAATGTGGTAATCCCCTCGTGCAGAATCTTGAGTTGTGCTGGGAAGAGCAGGGAGTATTGGATACCCTTTTGATGGAGTAGGCGTTTAATCTCCAGGAAGGAGATACGTTGGCGCTGCACCACCCGGGAGTAATCTGGGAAGAGCATCACATGTTTATCCTCCTCATGGATGGGTCCGATCTGTCTGGCAGCCCAACGCACTACGTCTCTGTCTCGGAGGTTGAGGAGCTTTTGTAGCAGTGGTCGGGGAGGAGATCCCGGTGGTGGCTGTCACGACGGGACCCGGTGTGCTCTCTCTACTGAGAAGGTTGTTAGTTCTGAGGACGGGGTAAATGATTTGAGCCATGCCTCCATGTATTCAATGGGGTCGGGCCCCTCGGCCCCCTCTGGTAAGTTCAGCACCCGGGAGCTTCCTTCCAAATCGTTTGCTCTCCCCTTCATGAATGAGACCCAAGATTGGAGTTCTCTTAAGGTTTCTTGCTGTGACTTGGCTAGGGGCTGGAGAGTTGAGAGGGCTTTCTCCCCATCTGCAACCTTGTTGGGCAGCTTGTGGTGGTCATCCCTTTAAGAGATTGAGGTCGATGGCTAGGGCCTCAAATCTGTCCTCCATAATCACCCTATAGTGTTCAATTGCGGCCAGCACCTTATCCAGTTTGTCTGACATCGGCAGCGAGGCCGTTGTCCCCTCGCCAGTGTGTTGATTGGTAGCTGCCAGGGAAGAATGCTGTGTTGAAGCCGGCGTCTGTGGCCCCACGTTGCAGCGCAGTTGTCCCTTGATTTGTCTGGAGGGTCTGAGGGACTGTCCAGCCGCGCTCGACCCCTGTCGGTCGGTGTGCGCTCTGTCAGCGAAGTAGGTAGTGGTCAGTCTGATAACATCTTTTGGGCGTCCGGGGGGCCTCCAGTGTCTTGGCTACTGCTTGTTGGGCATGTGAATACACTGCTGGTGCGGAATCTTTCTTGGGTCTGGGGTCTCTTGCAGGTGTAAGTTCTTCTGTGCATCTTTGCGCCTGCTAGGAATAGGCTGATATGTTGTGGCTTTATCCGTTAGGAGGCTATCTCTTCTTGGGTGGCTTCGCCCGGTCTGTGTGGGCTTGCACTGTGTCCTGCCTAGGGGTTTGGGGGGGAAGTCCCCGCGGATTGTGTCGTTGCCAGGGATGACTTAGTTTTATTTATTTTTCTTTTCCTTGTTTACACCCTTCTGTCTCTTTGCGGTTGGGGTGAGGCACTTTGCATCGTAATTCCGCCGGTCTGCCTCTCTCCCCGGTCACTGCCTCAACCCTAGGGTCTTGTGGTTCTAACTGTGTGCAGTCCAATAAGATATTGCTGGTGACTGCAGACTCCCAAGGGGAGGTGAGTGGATGAGTTCTTGGTTATGGCTCTTGTCGCTCGAGTGTCCCCACACCCCACGGCTGTTCCCTGGGATCTTGATCCCTCCCAGCACCTCGAGGCCTGGTGCCGAGTTTCAGGGTAAGGCAAGGGGTGAATTGGTTCACCTCAGATCTTCTACAGTCTCCCTGTGCGATGGGGCTTATCTCCGGTCGCCCCCTTGTGCCGGTGCTCTCTGTCTCCTATGCTGGGCTGGGCCTTTGGGCTGTGGGCCAAATCCCCGCTGCGGTGGTGTCTTCCCAGGGCGTACATCCAGTCCAGACTCGCGATGGGCATGATGGTGCCATACTGGTGAGACAGGCAGTGTCCCTCAAGCCATCTGGGTCGCACCGTCACAACTGGTGCGTCACTCTCCTCCCTCTTGGGTGTGTACTTGTGCCTGAGTTTCGCCATTGGGCCACAGGCCCTTGCTCCCTTAAGACTTGCAGTAACTGTAAAGTCGCTCATAAATCACACGAGTCACGTTGTTGTGTTACCGCTATATTTATTTAGCATTCTAATGAGTATGTACCGAGGAGCGTCGGCCGGCACTCTCCTCCCGCTGCTGCTCGGCGCGCTGATCTGCGCGCGCACCCCGGCGCCAACATGGCCGCCTGCGTCACGTCAACGTGACGTGATAACAACTAGACCGCTACATATCTCCCCCTTTTACCAAACCAAAAATCAGTCACTTACAGTTCGCAGGTTAGTTCAAAGTCTTGGAACCTGGAAGGCCTCACAACTTGTCTTCCACTCCTGGTCACCTTACCAATGTTCCCTCGAGCCCCTTGGCTCTGCGTTTCCTCGATTTCTGTTCCTCCACTCATCGCTCCTTCGCTGTTCTTATTGCCTCTCGGCCTGTCCATCTCTACCACTGGGGCCTCACCCCTTAATACACCTTCTTGCTCCTCTCCTGCACCTGCTTCTTCCATTTGTTCACTTCCGCCTTCCTTGTTCTCTTCATCCCCGTCTTCCGTGTCTTCACCTTCCAGATCCCACTGTTCCCATCTCAGTATCTTGTTGCACCGGGCCATGCGGTCCTGCGACCACACGTTCCCATCACTGAGCAGGGCCGCTCGATCATAAACTTCCTTAACCTGCATCGGCTTGCTGTACTTGCTGTCTCCCTTTCTTTGTAGGGTCGCCAGCTTTACTCTCACCCATTCTCCTTTCTCTAAGTGAGTGTCCTTCACATTCCTCCTCTTGTTGTAGTTGTTGGTGTAGGTGGCTTGTGCTCTCTCCAGATTTGCTCTTACTACCGCCGGAGACCATTCCCTGGTCACCACCTTCTCCTTCCAGATTCTGTTGTCGTGCGTGAAGGGTTCACGTCCTCTCAATATTTGAAACGGGCTAAACCCCGTGCTTGTGGGCGTTATTCTGTAGGCCCATACCATGTTCTCCAACGCTTTCTTCCAGTCTTTATTACAGGTGATGGCCGCTTGTATGGCCCCCATCACCACTCTGTTAAATCGTTCCACCAGACCGTTGCCTGCCGGATGGTATATGGCCGTGTGCTTTACAGAGATGCCATTTCTTCCCATGAATTGTTTCCATCTTTCCGACGTGAACTGTGGTCCATTGTCACTTAAGATGGACTTGGGAATTCCTTCTCGGGTGAATGTTTCCGATAGAAACTCCAGGATGTTCTCCGTGTCCATGGATTCGCTCACCTTTATTTCTGGCCATTTGGAGTAGCGGTCGATGAGGACACACACGTATTTCTGTATGCTCTGGTCATCCAGCACCGGTCCTAGAATGTCTATTGACAACTCTTCCCACGGGTTTGAGGGAGTGTCGAATTTCCCAAGGGCTGGACGTAGTGGTCTCAATGTTTTGTCGGCCCCTTGACATTGGGGACACTCTCTGACATACCTCTCTGCTCTTACGTCCATACCTGGCCACCAGTAGTTCTGTTTCGATCTGGCCTTGAGTTTCCCTATGCCAAGGTGGCCTTCGTGTAATAAGTCCAGCAGCTTGTTGATGAGATTCGTGGGGGGAATTACTCTGTCTCCCCGGTAGATGAATATGCCCTTGTCACCTACTGTCAGTTCTTCTTTCACTTCATAAAATGGTTTGAGGTTGGTTTTCACCTTTTTCTTATCAGGCCACCCTCGTGTGATGTGCGCTTTTACTTCCATAAGGTCAGAGTCTTCTTCATAGGCTTCCGTCCACTCTTGTATGCTGATTATCTTCTCTTGGTCCTCTATGAGAGCTACCATCTCTCCTTTGTCCGCTGGGTCTTCTTCTCCCGGCTCCATGGCCGCCGCTCGACTCAAGTAGTCCGCCACTCGGTTCTTGTTTCCTGGGATGTACTCCACATCATATCTGAATTCCAACAGTTTTAAGGACATCTTCGATATCCGGGGTGTGGCGCTGGCATGCCCGCTCGATGTTAGTACCTTCACTAACGGCTTGTGGTCCGTCTTGAGCAGAAATCGGGTACCCCATAGGAACTGCCGGAACCTCGTCATGGCCCACACTACCGCTAACATCTCCTTCTCGATGACGCTGTACTTGCCTTCCGTCTCCGTCAGTGCTCTGGAGGCGAAGCTGATTGTCTCCATGTCCCCTCTTCCTCGGTCTTGCATGAGTACAGCGCCTAACCCCTTGTCGCTGGCGTCGGTGATGAGTATGGTGGCGCCTTGTGGGTCGTACCCCTTGAGTGGTATGGCTTCTAGGATTCCCTTTTTGATGACTTCAAATTCCGCTTGGGCTTCCGGTGTCCACTGGAACACCGTGCTCTCTCTTGTCAGCCTCCTCATGTTGTAGGTCTTGGATGCGAAATGTACCACGAATTTGCTATAGTACTCCGCCATCCCCAGGAACGATCTGACTTCCTCCTTGTTCTTGGGGGGCGGTGCTTCCGCGATGGCTTTCACATTCCCCGTCTTGGGTGTGATCCCCTGTCGCCCAATTTCATGGCCTAAATAGGTTACCGATTGCAGTCCCAACCGACATTTCGACCATTCTGCCGTGAGACCTGTGGCTTCCAGTGTTTGTAGTACTTTTTCTAGTTTCCGGTCATGATCTCTCCTATCTCTCCCCATCACTAGGATATCGTCCTGGAAGTACTGTACATCTTTGCAGTCTCTGAACAATTGGTGCATCATCTTCTGAAAGACGGCTGCCGCCGAGGCTAGTCCGAACGGCATGCGACAAAATCTGTAGCACCCAAACGGGGTGATGAACGATGTCAGGCTTTTGCTGTCCGGGTGTAGAGCTACCTGGTGGTAAGCTGATGTGAGGTCAATGGTGGAGTACCACTGAACTCCTCTGGTTTTTGCCAACATCTCCTCTATCTTGGGAAGGGGAAATTTCTCCACCACTATGTTTTTGTTGAGTTCTCTCAGGTCCACACAGAGCCTGACCTTCCCATTGGGTTTCATCACGACCACCAAGGGCGCCAGCCATTCGGCGCAGGTAATGGGTTCTATGATGCCCTTCTTCTCCAGATCTTGGAGTTCTGTCTGGACGGCTTCCCTTACTGCAATGGGCACATTCCTCACTTTATGTGCCACTGGTGTGGCTCCGTCCTTGAGCACTATTTTATGTTGAAATTTCTCCATTTTCCCTACAGTGCCCCCAAACACTTTTGGGTAGTTCTTCTTCCATCTGTTCATGTCCGGCCATTCCTCCTGTTCTGTGAGTAGAATTTGTTCCTTCCCTCCTGGGTCGAGTTTTATGCCCAGGTCGCCTTGGTCTAACCATCCTAGGAGGGAGGGTCCTTTCTCGGCCACATACAGTTTGCACCGCGCTGATCGGCCTCTGAACTCGAACAGTAGACGTCGGAAGCCCAGCATGGGAATGCGATCCCCATTATAGGTAACCGGTCGTATGTCTAGTTTCTCCAGTTCAGGGCCCAACTTGGATTGGAACTGTTCTTCCCACACTGCTCTCTGTATAATGGTAAATGGGGATCCGGTGTCTGCCACTACTGAAATGGTGATGCCGCCCATGGACATCTCTAGGACTGGTTTGGTTGATCTCTTGGCGTCTACGCTCAATACCTGATCGTATATACATAAGACGGTGACCACTTCTTCCTCTGTGGCTTCCTCCAGGTCTTCTGCGCTTTGGTCAACATATTTCACCACTCCTTTCTGTTGTTTCTTCCGACACACCTTCTCGTAGTGACCCATGATACCGCAGTGCAGGCATTTGGCTCGGAATGCCGGGCAACGTCTGTCGTGGGCTTCGTGGGACCAACTTCCACACCTGTAGCACGTTTTCTTGTTCTCACTGTCCGCTTGTTTCCCTTGCCATCTGCTAGTCCCTTTGGCCATGGGTTGTTTGTTTTTCTGGTCCTTGCGGTGATCTCCCTCCTGTATCCTGTTCACCATGGTTGGGGTGACCGCCTCTTTTTTGGTAGCATCGGCGCACCTCTTCGAGAGTTCTGCCCTCTTCACTATGACCATTACTTCCTTGAGTGTGGTGTCCCCACTCGCCCACAGCTTGTCTTGCACGTTTGCGCTGGTGGTGTGCATGATCACCTGGTCTTTTATGAATTCATCTTCCCACAGTGCGTACTTACACGGGGCTGCTAGTTTTCTCAACGCTGCTACATACTCTTCGATGGATTCCCCCACCTTTTGTTTCCTTTGTTGGAAGTTATATCTATCCACTGAAACACAGATGGTGGGGCGGTATCGCTCATCTAGGGCCTCCACTGCATGCGCATACACATCGTCGTCTGTGTCTTCTCTCTTCGTTGGTACTAGACTCTTGTATATTCTCAGACCTTCTGGGCCCAGATTTAGTAGCAGGATGCGTTTTTTTCTCTGAGGAGTGAACTGCTCTTCATTTTCGTCCTCCAGGACCCCTATGAAATTGTCTATATATTCCTTCCAGTCCTCCCATTTCATCAGTGGGTCTCCGGGTTTCGTTAGGAATTGCACGGGTGCAATCGCATACCCTGCCGGGGTACTCATCTTCACTTCCTTGGCGCTCGTTCCGTCGGTGGCTTTGCTCGGGGGGCTGCCTGGGGTGTTGTTGTTGTTCCCTGTGTGCTTGATTCTCTGGGGGCTCTTGTTACTAGACCCCACTTCCTCCTCTTTGGTAGCCAGCGCAGCGCTCCCTGTGCGTTTATATGTGTGAAGGTGGCGCGGGTGCTCTTGGCCGTTTGTGGGTAGCGTCGTCCCTGTGGCTTATATGCGGCTCGTGTGCTGTACTGTGGCACTGCCACGCTCCTCGGTTGCTCCGTACCTCGGATCGTCCGACGTGGTTGACTAGGACGTTTTCCGTGACTCCCCCGCTCCAGGCAGGCCTGTCTGGTGTTCCGTTTTTTGGGCCTGGTGACCTGCTTGTGTGACTTCCTTCGCCTCGTGGGGGCCACGTGGAGTGTTGCCCTCTCCTGTTCTCCCGCGTCGGTCAGATCTCTATCCCGTCCTCGTCGCCACTGTAAAGTCGCTCATAAATCACACGAGTCACGTTGTTGTGTTACCGCTATATTTATTTAGCATTCTAATGAGTATGTACCGAGGAGCGTCGGCCGGCACTCTCCTCCCGCTGCTGCTCGGCGCGCTGATCTGCGCGCGCACCCCGGCGCCAACATGGCCGCCTGCGTCACGTCAACGTGACGTGATAACAACTAGACCGCTACAGTAACCTCGTTCGCTGACTCAGCCCCTCGAGACGAATACGCTTGTTTACCGGGCTGCTACCGGTAGTGTCATGGTCCTGGGGTTGTCTTTCGTTCATGGGATCGTGTCAGGTCGGCTGAAGCACCTCAGCTTGCCGTCCTCCGTCCGAGGCCGTCACGAGTTACCGGGTGCCGCCATGTTGGATGAGGTCGCTGACCTGGTGGGTGGCATCCTGCTGCGCAGAGCCCTTCCCGCTCACCAGCGCTGGTCGTTTTGATGTCTGCAGGGAGTTGCTGGCAGGTCTTCACTACCCTGTTCTTTCTTGGGGCCCCACCGGTTATGATGAATGACGGTGGTCAGTCATTGCTCGGAGCTCTAGGCAGACACGTCCGCCATCTTCACAGGCTTGGCCACACCCAACAGGTAAATCATTATTTGATCAAAAAATTTAGATTATACTCACAGGTGACAGGCAGCAATCCGTCCCTGTGCACAGCAAGCTCAACATTGTAGCTTGATTTTGAGTTAGGGCACAGGAAGAAAATAGGTGTGCTCATTTGTGACAATTTTTATGAAAACTTACAATTTGCCAGGTGTTAGACTTGATTAGCTAATTTACTCCAGGTTTATGTTCCTATTTTGTGAATTGCAGTTTGCTTTTTTCCATATTGAATGTAGAACTACAAGTACCAGAATGTATAGTAAACTTGTGAACCGAGGGATCAACTCATTCTTGACATGAGACAAAAGAAGATTTTTGTATATAGTCAGCAGTGTTTTCTGAGGGCAAGAGCACTGGATTGCCGAATACCCCACACCTGTAGGCCAGGCTGCCTCTTGCCAGTTGCCCCTGTACTTTATTGAGATCCTGACGACCCCTTTGTTCACATCCCCAGACATTGTTTGTGCAAAAAACTATCTGGAATTAAGGGAGGGTGATGCACAGAGATGAATCTCAACTTGCTCCATACTTGGGAATTGTGTTTTTCCCTTCACAATGAATACACAAGTAAAAGCTCTATAATTCAAAAAATACCAGCCTGACTAGATTAGGTTCTCGTGTCTGACAAGAGAAGAGAGGGAACACTTGATGGTTATGTCCCTTTTAAAACTTCACAGCAAGACCCCTGGGGCCATATTATGTGAATTGGTGCGATTTCTTTGTTATGCTTGGCACAGCTGTGCCCACTGTGGACAAGGACAGTGTGCCATATTACATTAAAAAAGTGTTGTCTTCAATACAGGCATAAACTGCACCTACACTGGGGAAACAGCACCATTGCATGGTGGTTTAAAACTAAGCAGTACTTTTTTGGGGGGTGGAGGAAATCCCCTCCCGGAGACGGGACATTGTGTAACTGGACATGCTTACAGCAGAATGCCTGTAGGGTTCCTGAGATACCTGTGACCCTCTCCCTAGGGGCACACTCTCAGAGCACAATCACTTGTGCCACTTCATAAGTGGGACACAATCAGTGTGCCTCCTGACAGGCTGTCTTTGCATGTGTCCGCATTTTCAATAATGCATGGGTGCAGAGGCAAAGGTATTCCCTCATTGGCACAGGGTTACTTCCCTCTGCGAAACAGGTAACACCCATTGGGGTTGCACAGGAACAAAATGTCGAACAGCGTGATCCATATTAATGAATGGCCCACACAAGAGTTTGCAGCCTCTTTTGGAAGACCACAGGGCACCGTAAGTGCCAAGAACAGATGCAAACACCCTAGAGTTTTTTTCATTATTCAACCATTTCAGAAAAGGCACTTAATATCTGAGAAATCAGTGGTTACTGGGCTAAAATTATTAGATCCTTTTACCTCCGTAGTCCCAGGGCTTACCTTACTGTTGAACCCAAAACTTTAGCACTTGACCCTCCAGGAATGGAGCTAGAGCATCCCAAGGCTTACTCAGTACGTTGGTGTACTGTGGAGGCTCACAAGTCAATCAAGCAAATACCAACATAAGATAGCTCATTGCCCAACTAGTGCCTTAACGTGGAGAGTAAACACACTTTAATAATGACGTGCACATGTGATGCTACATCTGGGCATTTAATGATGTAATTTGGCATAGGAGCACTGTCTGATATTTGGTGGTTGCATCTGGGTAGGAGATGCCAGCATTTATGAGATATCAACCTTGCATCCATGGCATCACTCGAGGCATATTGCGGCCCTACCATAGTAAATATGTGGGTGCTAACTAAAATAGACCATTACTTGCCTTTGTAGCCTTTTAGGTTCTTTTATGAATTTTTCTGAAATTAATGTTTAATCGCACACTTATTTAGGTTTTTTACTTCAATTGTGTCACTCTCTGTTAGGTAATGAATCCAGCTGTCACGTGACACCTCTTCCTGTGACATAATATGGGTCAGAATTCATGTGATGTCACTTCCTGTCATGTCATCCAAGGGAGTGTGATGTCACTTCTGCTACCTGTGGCATATTTATGATTCAACGTCCAAGGTATGCTGCCACCACTGTACTCATGCTACTTGACTCCAGATGAAGGCAGTAGCCTTGCGCCTCCTGAGGGTAGTGTTTTGGTTGCCCCTCCTAATCTAAGCAGACTGTAATCCATGAAAAAAGGCCTAGGTCATAGCACATATGCATGAGCTGTGTTTGCTCATTACCAAAAATCATCCTCAAGGATCCAGAAATCATCGCAGCTGTGGCATTGAGGGCAGGGGGTGCACATCCATCACGGTACTAGGGACTTTTCCGTCCCAGCACCTGGGTTCTCCACTTCCAAAGTTTGGCATCATTCGGTGAAATATGCGGTCTAACATTAATGCACTAAGCAATAGTTTTGAGGCTTCCACTACAGCAGTTCCTTAGCAAGCAACGAATAAAATCGATCTGGCATATGCGTAGTGAGTTATTGTGATGTACTGCATTTCTGGTAATACATTGGTAACAGCGTCGTCATCGCGCAACCAGAAACATCACACAAGTTCTGTGAGCAACTTGATCTGGTGTCAGCCGAGGCTGAGTCGAGATGTTTGGAATCGTGCGGTAGCAGAATAGCTCCTCCATGGAGCGACTAAGCAAAGCGTGGTTATGGGGCCCTTATTATGTGAAGCCATTCTCTTCAGCCTGTACGTCCTCATTGCAAGGGCTCGAGTTAAGAGCAAGTAAAGTGATATCTGTGAGTGACCCACTGGAAATGTGTGACTTTGCTTTTCAGTGTGGTGATGCGGACCACCACACTAAAATGCGCTGGTCTAACTCCTGATGCGAGGTACTTGGCAGGGCTGCAGTAACTGAGTCTAACTAGAAGTGGGCGAGCCACTAAAAACTTCAGCCAGGCTCAAGCCTAAAGTCTGGCTCTGGCTCATCTCAGTTTGAGGCCCTGTTCGAACTTCAAGTCTACAATGAGAACAGGTGGGGCGCTAGAGGGCGCACAGCAAGATGGCTGCGCTGTAGTGCAGCTCCGCCGGCCGGAGAATATATCCCTCAAAAATCCTGCTTTTCCTGCTCGCATCCCTTGCCACAAATTATGGGCTACAACAGAGCACCACTTGTAGCTGTGCGGCGTGGGTGATTCCCGGCGCAAGCGCTCAAGATTGCTGAGAACGCTGTGTTTTCCAGCACGGGCCCGAGACACCAAAATGGCGGCCTAGTGATCTCACCGAAGGCCAGTGAACAGAGTGTAGCGGGATATGGAGGCTAAGACCGGCGTATGGGACGGGGGACCGTGCTGCTGCCCGGCAGGTCCCTGTGTGCGACAACAGCTGGTGAGTGAGCGGTGGGCGGGCAAGTGTGGAGGGTGCCACTGTCTTGCCCGCGGGGCTGCTACGCGCCATTGACGGAAGCAATCGGGAGGAGCGCAAGTCCGCTCTGGACGCTGGAGTGGTGCTCTGACGGACCCACTGTCCCTTCAGATGCCGCCGCCTGAGTGTGGACTGCTGGCCGAGTGCCGGAGCGTGGTGCGGGATAGCGAGGGTGGCTGTCTCCACTTGCGGCCGTGTTCTGGCCTGAAGACACCACCACAGCCTGCGCACATTGCTAGCTGAGCTACCGGGAGCTGGATACCGTGTGTGTTGTGACCCCAGAATCGCGACCATAATTACTGCTGAGGTGTGATTCACTCGGAGGACAAACACTTTAAATACTGCATTGGAGCGGCTGGTTACCATCTTGGGCCTCATGTTTTTGCGGCTAGATTGTGGCCTACTGTGCGGACAGGCTGTATTTCCACGCAACATAGCGTGGCCTCGTGATTGCTACGTAGCTGTGCATTAGACTCCTGCAACAAAGTGAAGCCATGGCTACACTGAGATCCCACAGCCCCCCACGGTGACCATGTGACTGTGTTGTATGCCTCTGTGATCCACTGCGCTAAGGCCCGCATCAGAGGGATGCGATCGCAATAAAGTGGAGAGCTGCTGCTATTACGGACCCCTGTTGGATCCTTGCACCTTGCGCTGGGGACTACCACTACATAAAGAATTCGCCAACTTTACGACTGGTGCAGAAGCCGCATCGAGGAATTGTGCCGCCTACACCTTGCACGACTGTTTGGGTGCCGGAGCACGGCGCTGGGTGGCGGGAGATGCCATCTCCGCTGCTCAGGCCCGTAAGAAGTAGCTAAAGTCCACACATATCCGAGCTGCAAGGAGCGGAACACCGCGTGTGAGAAGACTGTGGCGCAGCTTGTTTTATTGAAGCCGAGGTGCGGCTACACTGCCTATTCTGCACATTGCTCCCACACTGGCGAGGCTGGCCGGTTGCTTTTGGGCCTAATTTGGTCTGATCGACGGCATGATTGAGTTCTCCCGGGTGGATAGGCCTCAATATCGTGCATTACAGCGCAGCCCAGCTCGCATTGTGCATGTGAACACTTGAACCATGCAGCATTGAGAACCTGTGGACAAGGTGAGCTCCTGGGACCCCCCATGATGGCAATGAGCGTTTTGAGTGTTCCTCTTGATCCTCTGCATAAGGACCCATCCTTGACGGACACGGGAGTGGCACGTTGTATGGCTGCCGACACTAATGACCTATATTGAGTCACCATACAAGACACCGGGTGATAACGCCGGCTAGGGGAATCGCTGATCTCACGCCGTTTACAGAGACTGTGTCTAGGAGCTGTGGTACCTACCCTTCCCACGTCTCGGCTCACGTGAGCACTACGATTTTAGACCCCGCACTGGGGCTATACCTGAGGCCACTTTCCTGGCGTCGATCCTGCCGGGGACACTGACTGATCCAATTACACGCAGGGGGCACAGATTCCTTCCTGAAACGGTCTACGGAGCAAAGCCAGCATGGGCAAGAACCGAAAGCAGCCTGTCTCGTCTCACGTTTGAGCCCCGCAGAACTGGCAAATCACAGCAGCGAGCTACCTCCGACTCAGAGATGGATGCTCCAACGGACAGTTTATCCTCCATTGAGAAGACCCTTTTGGCTTTACAAAACAGTTTACAATCTATTGATTGCAAGATCGACAGTTTAAACCTACGAATGGATCATATGTCCACGAAGTTGGACAAGCATGCCCTGTGACCGGGTGAGGCGGAGACGCGAATTTCTGACGCAACATTGCAACAAATGTCATCTAAAACACTAGCCATGGAAAAAGTGGTCGCCGTCAAACAGGCTAAAAACGAGGACTTAGAAGCCCGATCTAGGCGAAATAACCTACGAATCACGGGCCTACCAGAGTCCACAAATACTGGCCGTCTGGAGTCCTATGTTGAGGTCCTGTTGCAAGAGGTCTTTGGGGCTGAACACTTGTCACCAGTACTGATAGTAGAACAAGCGCACCATTTGCTGGCTGCACGACCTCCTCGGGGGGCTCCTCCGCACCCCATAATTGCACGCCTGCTGAAATACAGACTGGGACACCATCCTACGCATGGCCAGGGAAAAAGGGACAGTCACTTACGAAGGTAACACTCTGGCCTTCTACCTGGATTTTACCGCAGCCATGCAAGCAGCAAGAAAAGAATATCAGCCTGCAAAGCGACTCCTCATAGCCGAAAAAGGCCCATGTAATGCTATACCCGGCGCGATTATGCATTGACCTAAATGGTAAATCGAAAATTTTCACCACTCAAGAAAAGTCTGCGATGGACTATGCCAAGAATCTCAAGCGTAGAAATCGAGAGACCTCCAGCTTGGCTGATGACGACCCTGGCGACTCCTCATGCGAAGCTGCCGGTTGACAAGCCGGCCGTGCCAATGGATGATCACGACTACTGCGAACTTTGTTGTTTCCCTGGCGCACAGGCCGATCTCAGGTGATAACGTCCTTCTCACGCCTGCAGCTATGGACTGAACTGCCGACAAGAACTACAACCACTCAGATAAGATTTACGATATACTTCACAAGCATACCAACCTGTTGTCTCATTTTAATTTGTATTGTTATGAGGGCCGGAACCTTTCTTCTTGCTTTCCGGCCGCCTCCCTTTACACCCGGGAGGTTACTTGTGCTCCAGCGCTCCCCTATGGGTGTTCCCCACAGCTGTTTGCAGCTCTGTTTTGCTTTTGCATATTGCTTTGGGAGGTTCGGGATGGCTTTAGCGAGTTGGGGATGCTGAAGTAGGTGGGGCGCGATGTTGGGAGGGAGGGGGAAGCGGGGTTGTTCACGTGGCTAACTGTGACTCAGATATCACAACGTATGCTGGGAGAAAGCTCTACGACGCAATTCTGTCATATATGATGTACAATCTATTTCAATGCCTCAAATAGACCATGAAACAATCACCTGTTTGACGTGGAATGTAAGGGGGCCCAACTCACCTCAAAAAATGTCAGGTGCTGACATATTTAGACAGACACGAGGTAAAAATCGCCCTCATTCAGGAAGCACATCTGACCCGCCATACTGAGACACAAATTGGGACCCAATGGGTCCGTTATAGATTGGCCTCTTCGTACTCAGCATACGCCAGAGGGGTGCTCACGCTTATCAAGAAAAATCTCCCTTTTATTATGATTAAAAACTGTACAGACGAGGCAGGCCGTTATGCTATCACACATGGCAAACTGTCAGGGAAGTTAGTAACTATAGTTAATGTCTATGGTCCTAATATCGATGATCCTGATTTTTTTTACCGCATAATCTCCAAACTGCGTGTTTGGCCCGATGTTACAATCATATTGGGTGGCGATCTCAACACCCACCAAGACCCCAGCAAAGACAAATCGAGTGGTATGGGAGGGCACTCACCCAAAGCGGCCAGAGTTAATAACGAAGGGATGACCGAGCTCAGCCTGACAGATGTGTGGCGACCACGCAACGCGGAGAGCTTGGAGGGCACACACATTTCCACAGCACATGGTAGCTGGTCACGGCTAGATTACTGGATATTGAGCGAGGGTGCTACGACCTGGGTGTCAAGTATAGAGGGCCTACCCAGAACGTTATCTGACCACAACCCAGTCAAACTTTGATTACACATCCCACAGACTATCAGCCGACAATTCACATGGCAGTTTCGATCTGCAGCATTGTTAGATCCGCCTTACACTCACATGATACGTGAGGCCATAATACAATACTTTGTACAGAACAAGAGATCAGTCGACAGCGCATCAACCCTATGGGCGGCATTCAAAGTCACAAAACGGGGCAAATGCATTAGTACGACGGCGGGGATTCTGAAAGATATCCGTGGCCAATTGACCAAAGTCGAAAACACCTTGACAGGCTTGAACGGGAATGCAAGAGCTCCCCTAGCACACTGATTCTCGCACAACTTAAAGGATCTTTACTAGAATTCAATGACCTGGCAGCGTACGAACTCCAGTATTTATCCAGGAGGCAAGTGGCCCGCACATACGCAGAGGGGGGCAGGCCAGGGCACAACCTTGCTGTTAAAATATAGACCCGAAAGGGTTGGCACATCATTACTAAGATAACAGATGCCTCCGGTGGGGACACTGCACTATACAAGACACCACAACACAATTTAGACACACCTATACAGAACTCTATACCTCACAAGGGGTAGGACGGATGTCCAGGAACTAGATGATTACTTATCGGACATTGCCCTTGCGTGGCTATCTGATGGCCAAAGGGGAATACTTGAGCCAACCAATCACTGCAGAGGATATCCATGAAGCGTTTAAAGATCTTCCAAATAAAAAAGCTCCAGGTCTGGACGGCCTCATCTGCGAATTCTAGAAGGAGTTTGCAGAGGAATTGACACCCTATTTACTTGAAATGTATACAGAAGCCTTCGAGGTGGGTAAACTACCACCTACGCTCCGGGAAGCGCTAATAATTACACTACTCAAAAAAGACAAGCCACCTTCCCGCTGTGATTCATATCAGCCGCTATCGATCATCAATATAGATGCGAAATTGTGGGCAACCAGACTCAAACCCCTGATGCTGAATTTGGGCCTCCCCGACCAATCTGGTTTGATCCCTGATAGATCCACCTCGCACAATCTACGTACGCTTTTTGCCATGTTTCACATACTTGATCCTACCTTAAAGGCTGCGGCTGTGATGCTTGATGCGGCCAAAGCCTTTGACTCTACAGAATGGGGATACTTATTTAATATCTTACAGCGAATGGGGTTTCCCCTCAGTTTTATCACTTGGATACGACTATTATACACTGATCCCACAGCACGGATCCGTGTAGAAGGCAATACCTCGGATCCTATACAAATTAGCAGAGGGACCAGGCAGGGCTGCCCCTTATCACCGCTCCTATTTGCGGTGGTGCTGGAGCGACTGGCTTACATTATTAGGCAACGAAATGGAGCGGCAACGAAATGGAGCGGCAACGAAATGGAGCGGCAACGAAATGGAGCGGCAGCTCTGCGTTTTGTCCACCGTTTTCCACCGTGCTGTGAGCATATCCCTTTACGCTGACGATATGCTACTGTTTATTAGGGAGCCGCATACCTTTATGGCGCCAATATAGAGGGAATATATGCGATTCTGATTGTTTTCAGGCCTCAACATAAACTAGTCCAAATCAGTTGTGGTACCACTGACTGAGACCACGTCTCCCCACGATCTTGAATTCTCTCTGATATGGTCCGAGGACCCTGTAAAGTATCTGGGGATATGGGTCCATAGAAATCCCGAAATAGTTATCCGCAAAAACTTTGGCACGAAGTTAGAGCAACAAGTGGACAGATAGATACGACTGCCTCTGTCGCTAGCTGACCGCACAGCCCTAATAAAAATGGTCGTGCTGCCCAAATTTCTGTACCTATTCAGTAATATACCTATCTCATTACCCTCGGTCTTTTATAAAACACTGCGGTCGATGCTACTAAGGCTGATATGGGGCAGCAAGCAGGCCAGTGTTAGCTGGGCGACCTTCACATTGGACTATAGAAAAGGGGGTTTTAGTGTACCTGATATGTATCTATTTTACCTTTGTGCTAATGCACAGTATCACTACTGGTACACTATTTCATCCCACACGTCGCAGTGGAAGATGGTGATGCACATCTCATCCCTCTGAGGTCTATACTAACACACACCCGTAGAGGCACGCCAAAAACTGAAATTAATGCAATAGATACTACGATAGCAGCCTAGCAGGCGCTTGGCTGTGTGGTGGCGAATTTGCCTATTTACTCCCCTCTGTTGCCTCTCGCCTATCACGCAGAAGCATCGGTTACACAGGAACCGGGTGCTATGCGAGTATTGGCTTTGACTAGGATTGACAAATTGTAAGATAGCTTCCTCAATTGTGCATTTCTGACAGAAAACGATTTAAGCTACATACAAAATAAAATGCCATTGTTCATTTTCATTTTTCACAGACTAAAGAGAGCAACACGGGCACACTACCCCACATTTCCAACCGAACCCCCGACATTGCAGACTTGGCATGCTCTGCTGGTTAGTTTCATGAAACATAAAATAGTCACCAAGCTGTATAGAGCTGCTAGAGATGAGAAACTACCGCCCCACAACAAGAGCATGGAGCACTGGAACGCAAAACTCAACCCACAGCTCACACAGAAGGAGTGGGAACACTGCTGCCAACTCACTAGTGCACTCACATCTAACAGAAACTTGCACATAATTCATTTCAAATACCTACACCAGGTCTACCACACACTGCACAAACTGTTTAAATATGGTCTCAGAGACAGCGACACATGTAAACGGTGCGGGCACACGGCGTTGATTTCTGGCATCTGGCTTGGGAATGCAGACGGGTGGCTATGTTCTGGGCTGATGTAATACACAAGCTAGCTGAAAGGTATGACTAACATCGAACTACAATGTTCTCCACATGTATGCTTGTAGGGCCTAGTACTGTTTTTGAAGGGTGGCAAGGGTAGATTGGAAAGAATTGCGCTCTTGTTAGCTAAGCGGTGGGTGGCAATGACCTGGGAGAGCAAAGCTAGTCCCTCTTCAGATCAGTGGCTAAAGGACATGGTATACTGTTGTGAAAATCTGGTATTATATACGGAGGAATTGCCGGCCCCCTCTAGACCTAAAGATATTTGGGAACCCTTGTTGCAATATCTACAGTCAACTGTGCAGGATATATCATCTGAACCTGATGAACATTAATATTGTACAAGCCAGCCTTCCTTATGACATTGCACTGCAATTTACAACTGAGATATCTGATGATGTATCTTTTAATGTACAATATAGCCACGGGTTGTTTATGTTGTTATACAGATTGATGTGAATTTTGACGCTGTGTATGTAACATGCATAATCACTAATAAAACTTTAGGAAAATAAAAAAAGTCTATAATGAGAACAAGCTTTCATGCGGCTTCTGCCTCCATCCCTCTACCCGGGATGTGGTGTTAGGGCCAGATCTGCTGACTATGGAACTCGGGAACCAAGTTTGAGTCTCAGCATCAGCTCAACAGCATGTGATTCTGGGCAAATCACTTAATCTCCCCATGCCTATAAACAAACAATGAACGTGACCTTGTGTAACGTAACTGGTGCTCATGTAAAGCACTCCAATACCCTTGGGTTGAGTTTGTGCCAGTTTTTACAAGCTGCAGAAGAATGCACTAAGGTAATACTAAAGCCATCACATAAGGAAAGACAATAGCTACCCATGTACTGACTGATTTGTACAGAGTGAAACCGAAAACCCTGGATAAATCGCAACCTCCTTGCTTCAATTGTGTGATCTTAGGCAAATATTTTATTTCATCAAAACTCTTTTTTCTTCATTATAACATATGAAAGCACGTTCGAATAAGTGAGCTCATACTACCTGGCAGTTGTACAAAACTATCACTTTTAATAAATACTTCTCAGTGCTGTGCTGTAATGTGCCGTAATAATGTCAACGGTTCCAACTAGTTAACGAAATGTTTTATTTCGCACTTTCAAGAGACTTTATCATATTTTACGTGGTTGGTTGTATGCTTTACCAAACTCATAATTTCTGGGCTCGGCTCGTGCACGGGCTTTAAGAACATTAGCTCGCCTTCCACTAGGTCAAAACTGCTCCTCGCTGAAGCCCGCCCCTAAAATCCAGAACATTAGGTGACAGACAGCAACACTAACTGCTTTGCCAAGACGAGTAGGAAACGTGCTGCCATCGCACAGTTTATCAATAATTCATATCTATCTGAATTTAAGGTAAACTCTGCTCGTTCCAACTTTCAAACTGGAGGCGCGCGCCAAATCGAACTGTCTGTTTACACAAAGAAACGTGGCGTTTCTGCAGACCAATCACCCCTTCGAATATACGCTTGTTGCACTAGGATTGGAAGAGGTGGCTCTAATGCTCCAATCCGAGTACAACAGCACCCGCCGTTCCAGGACGGCTCCCGAGGTATGTTCACTTCAGCCGTAGGATTGGTTGCTGTGCGACCCGGAAGTGCTATAATTACTTACAAACAATATCCGTAAAACGATCAGCCACGGGCAGCGGAGAATTGGCTGAATTCAATGGATGAAACTTGTGAGTAGTAGACGGGCGATCCCCCTTAAGCATAGTTGCATACAGTAGAACTACATTTTCTACTCTAGAAACGTAGCACTATATTGTATGAGAGGTGTCAGTGATGTTTATAAAGTACTACGGTTGCAAGTTACGGGTCTTAAGAGAACAGTTCGCTATATTTGATGATCGCTTTTTCCTCATTTCTAGTGATGGAAAGAAAGTATCATCCTGTTCCATTGATCTGGATACGGCTCTTCTGAATCCTCTGTCCCTCTAACTTACATTTTTCTTTAAGTCTATGTTTTTAGTATTTTTGAGGCTAAAAAGAGGTACAGAACAAAGTTTCAATAATGTTGCTTCGCATAATTATATCATGCCACTTAAACTTTGATGATAAACCTACATATATACCCTTTGACTCTGATCATACTGACATTTACCGCTTGTGTTTCTAAGCATAAGACTATTTCATTCCTTTTGGTTACTTGATTGTTCATTTATAAACTTGTCTCTCAATAGCGAGCACTCAATACTGACTACAGAAGGTGGTAAACCGATAAGTACACACATACAGTATAAATAGTAATCGCACTCGTCAAACTCAATCTCTGTCTGAATTATATTTTTTTAAGATGGCCTGATTTAGAGGAGGCGGTTTTTAACGTGAAAGTGTAAAAATGATCTGTCTACATGACTTGTTGTATCACCCCCCCCCCTCTGCCTCCCATCTGTTATGGTGTCTCCATGCATGCAAAGTATCCACATGTGTGCACGATGTGTCTTCCCACGTGCAAAGTGATAATGGAAAAAAAGCTGGCCAACCTATTAACCGCCGTGGTGGTTTATCCCCACTAGCCAAACTATTGTCAGTGCTGGAAATGGAAATAAGCACTTGGAATGCAGTAGGTACATGTGTCAGAGGTCAAGCTATTAATGTTGTAAATGACACTGTCTTATCTATGTGTTTTGGTTTGGAGTGTAGTGGATGTATGAACAAAGACACAGCTGCAGCACTGCCTAGAGGGCTTAAAATGTAGGAATTACTGACTGGACCGGAGCAGCAACTGCAGCACTGTCTAGAGTACTTAGAATGAGAAATTACTGATGAGACCATAGAAGTAGCTAGCAGCAGTGTCTAGAGGCCTTAAATTGAGGATTTACTGACGGAACCAGAGAAGCAGCTAGCAGCACTGCCTAGAGGACTAAGAATGAAGAATTACCACTGGGAACAGAGACACAGCTGCAGCACTGCCTCTAGGACCTAAAATGTGGGAATTGCCGATGGGACCAGAGAAGCAGCTGCAGCGCTGTGTAGAGGACTTAGAATGAGGAATTACAGACAAGACAAGAGTAGCAGCTAACAGCTCTGTCTTGAAGACTTAGAAGGAGGAATTAATGACGGGAGCAAAGTAGCAGCTAGCAGCACTGTCTGAAAGACTTGGACTGAGGAATTACCGACTGTGACATAGAAGCAGCTAGCAGCACTGCCTCGAGGACTTAGAATGATGAATTACAAACGGGACCAGAGAAGTAGCACTGCCTAGAGGACTTAGAATGAGGAATTCCCAACTGGACCCGAGAAGCAGCTAGCAGCACTGCCTAGAGGACTAAGAATGAGGAATTACCACTGGGACTAGAGAAGCAGCTGCAGCATTTTCTAGAGGACTTAGAATGCAGCTAGCAGCACTGTCTATAGGACTATGAATAAGGATTTACCGATAGGACCAGAGGAGAAGCAGCTAGCAGCAGTGCCTAGAGGACTAATAATGAGGAAATACCACTGGGAAGAGTGTTACAGCTGCAGCACTGCCTAGAGGACTTCAAATGTAAGAATTACCAACTGGACCGGAGAAGCAGCGCTTAGACGCCTCTGGGTAGTAATGCGCTTTATAAATCCAGGGGAAAAAAAGCTTCTACAGCACTGTCTAGAGGACTTAGAATGAGGAATTACTGATTAAAAGTAACAACGAAAGAGGAAGGGCAATAACACGACTGATCCCCTCGAGGGAAATAGTGTAAACCAACGAAGTCAGTGTAAATCTCAAAGAATGCACTCACCATCCGTAGAAGCACCAGTCTCCAAGGTCAGAGCCTACCCAATCAATTACAGGGAGGAAAACAGACCTGCGGAGGTAATACAAATTTTGTATGAAAAGCCCTCACTCACCAACCTGGTTGGTGACATGCTTCGTCATAGGGCCCCACCGGGCATGGCCGAGTGCCATCCCAGTGTGCTGCAACGCCAGGTTACTGCGGAGCGGGGTTGTGTGTGGTGATAGTGAATTTAAAATTCCCAATTGAGTCAAAAAAGTATTTTATTCGTTTTGCTAATTGGAAAATTAAAACATAATAAAAAGGAGTGATGGTCAAAAAAATAACAGACCGGGTTCACTCCGTGGCGGTCAACATGTTTCTGCCTTTATGTGTAGTTTACAGGCTTTCTTCAGGACCAGAGTGGAAGTGTGGGTGCCCCGGTGGTGTGAACGCACTAAGGTTCACCCTCCCGTGGGCTGCTGTGTGAAAAATAATATGAAACACAGGGAAAAATCCGCCAAAAACTATAATGGTGGAGAGAAACGAGTTTACTCTAAAATGAGAAGGAGACATACAAACACAAGACAAAACACAAAAGAATCGTAAATGTGCGTAGTCAAAACATTGTAAAGCGCCATAATATAGGCTCAAACAAAGTGCGTGGATGGGGACAGTGCCAGTAGTCCGTACCTTCGGTGCATCAACAATGTGCTAGCAGTGCACCTAGAATTAGCCAGGTACTGGTGTCAGGGAAGTAAAGGACTTCACCTGAATAGCGTGACTAGCAATGTATCACGGAATCAACGTGGAGTCCTAATGCTACGTGTGAGACTATAAACTTAGCAAGGTCCATTGGAACAATGAACGCGGTCTGTGAAGCATTCCTGGTAGGTAGAAATGCCAAGGGGGATAGAGAGGTTCTTACTGTGAGGCTAGACTGTTCGTCGCCTCAGGGATCCCGGGGGAGAGGTGCGAGCAAAAATGGCACACCCTGGAGGAGACAAAGAAGAAAGAGCGGCCACGAACGGCTGAATAGTGGAAAAACAAGCCGAACAGTACTGTGAGCCTTACCAGAAGGAAATAAGAGCCAGAAGGTACACTTGACACCAATCCTCATCTTCTCTCCATAGGCCTATGGAGACGTTATATTGATGACGTGCTCCTCATATGGCACGGTGATACCAACGCCCTTGAAACATTCTTCCAGTGGATCAACACCTTGGATCCGAATCTGAGACCACCGCGTTCATTGTTCCAATGGACCTTGCTAAGTTTATAGTCTCACACGTAGCATTAGGACTCCACGTTGATTCCGTGATACATTGCTAGTCACGCTATTCAGGTGAAGTCCTTTACTTCCCTGACACCAGTACCTGGCTAATTCTAGGTGCACTGCTAGCACATTGTTGATGCACCGAAGGTACGGACTACTGGCACTGTCCCCATCCACGCACTTTGTTTGAGCCTATATTATGGCGCTTTACAATGTTTTGACTACGCACATTTACGATTCTTTTGTGTTTTGTCTTGTGTTTGTATGTCTCCTTCTCATTTTAGAGTAAACTCGTTTCTCTCCACCATTATAGTTTTTGGCGGATTTTTCCCTGTGTTTCATATTATTTTTCACACAGCAGCCCACGGGAGGGTGAACCTTAGTGCGTTCACACCACCGGGGCACCCACACTTCCACTCTGGTCCTGAAGAAAGCCTGTAAACTACACATAAAGGCAGAAACATGTTGACCGCCACGGAGTGAACCCGGTCTGTTATTTTTTTGACCATCACTCCTTTTTATTATGTTTTAATTTTCCAATTAGCAAAACGAATAAAATACTTTTTTGACTCAATTGGGAATTTTAAATTCACTATCACCACACACAACCCCGCTCCGCAGTAACCTGGCGTTGCAGCACACTGGGATGGCACTCGGCCATGCCCGGTGGGGCCCTATGACGAAGCATGTCACCAACCAGGTTGGTGAGTGAGGGCTTTTCATACAAAATTTGTATTACCTCCGCAGGTCTGTTTTCCTCCCTGTAATTGATTGGGTAGGCTCTGACCTTGGAGACTGGTGCTTCTACGGATGGTGAGTGCATTCTTTGAGATTTACACTGACTTCGTTGGTTTACACGAATTACTGATTAAACCATAGAAGTAGCTGCAGCACCTTCAAGCAGGACTTAATGTAAAGATTTACTGACGGGACCAAAGAAGCAGCTAGCAGCACTGCCTAGAGGGCTTAGAATGAGGAATTAGCACTGGGACCAGAGAAGCAGCTGCAGTGCTATCTAGAGGACTAAAAATGAGGAATTACCATTGGGACAGAGAAGCAACTGTAGCACTGTCTAGTGGACTTAGAATGAGGAATTACCACTGACCATAGAACCGGCTGCAGCACTGTAGAGGACGTAGAATGAGGAATTACCATTGTGAACAGACACATAGTTGCAGCACTGTCTAGTGGACGTAGAATGAAGGAAGTACTGACCAGGCCAAATAAGCAGCTGTATCACTGCCTAGAGGACTTAGAATGAGTAATTCCCACTGGGACCAGAGAAGCAGCTGCAGCACTGTCTAGGGGACTAAGAATGGGGAATTGCCCCTGGGACCAGAGAAGCAGCTAGCAGCACTGGACAGAGCTCTAAGAATTAGAAATTACCACTGTGAATCGAGATGTAGCTGCAGCACTGCCTAGAGGACTAAGTATTAGGAATTGCCGATGGGACCAGAGTAGTAGCTAGGAGCACTGCCTAAATGACTTAGAATGAGGAATTGCCGCTGGGACCAGAGAAGCACCTAGCATCACTGCCTAGAGGACTAAGAATGAGGAATTACCACTGGGACCAGAGAAGCAGCTGCAGCATTGTCGAGAGGACTAAGAATAAGGAATTACCGATGGGACAAGAGACACAGCTAACAGCACTTTCTAGAGGACTTAGAATGCAGCTAGCAGCACTGTCCAGAGGACTGAACAAGGATTTACCGAAGGGACCAGAGAAGCAGCTAGCAGTAGTGCCTAGAGGACTAAGAATGAGGAAATACCTCTGGGAACCGAGTCACAGCTGCAGCACTGCCTAGAGGACTTCAAATGTAGGAATTACTCACCGGACCGGAGAAGCAGCTGCAGCACTGCCTAGAGGGCTTAAAATTAGGATTTACTGACAGGACCAGAGAAGCAGCTAGAAGCACTGCCTAGAGGACTAACAATGAGGAATTACCACTGGGAACAGAGACACAGCTGCAGCACTGCCTAGAGGACTTAGAATGAGGAATTACCACTGGGACCAGACACAGCTGTAGCACTGCCTAGAGGATTAAGAATGAGGAATTACCACTGGGACAGAGAAGCAGTTGCAGCACTGTCTATTTGACTTAGAATGAGGATTTACCACTGACCATAAAACCAGCTGCAGCACTGTCTAGTGGATGTAAAATGAGGAATTGCCACTGTGAACAGAGACACAGTTTCAGCACTGCCCTAGAGGACTTAGAATGAGGAATTACTGACTGTACTAGAGAAGCAGCTAGCAGCACTGTTCTTAGAATGAGGAATTACAGATGGGACCAGAGAAGCAGCTAGCATCACTGCTTAGAGGACTAAGAATGAGAAATACCACTGGGACCAGGGAATCGGCTGCAGCACTGTCTAGAGGGACTTGGAATGAGGAATTACCACTGGGACCAGAGAAGCAGCTGCCGCACTGTCTAGGGGACTAAGAATGGGGAATTACCAATGGGACCAGAGAAGCACCTAGTAGCACTAGGCAGAGGTCTAAGAATGAGGAATTATCACTGTGAATAAAGACATAGCTTCAGCACTTCATATATAAGGAATTACAGATGGGACCAGAGAAGCAGCTAGCATACCTGCCTAGAGGACTAAGAATGAGAAATACCACTGGGACCAGCGAATCAGCTGCAGCACTGTCTAGAGGAACTTGGAATGAGGAATTACTGATGGGACCAGAGTACCAGCTAGCAGCACTGCCTAAAGGACTTAAAATGAGGAATTGCGGCTGGGACCCAAGAAGCAGCTAATAGCACTGTCTAGAGGGCTATGTATGAGGATTAACTGACGGGACCAGAGAAGCAGCTAGCAGCAGTGCCTAGAGGACTAAGAATGAGCAATTGCTGCTGGGAACAGAGATGCAGCTGCTGCACTGCCTATAGGACTTAAACTGTGGGAATTCCCACTGGGTACAGAGACACAGCTGCAGTACTGATTAAAGGACTAAGAATAGGGAATTACCACTTGGAACAGAGAAACAGCTGCAGCCCTGTCTAGATGACTTAGAATAATGGAAGTACTGACTGGATCGAAGAAGCAGCTGCAGCACTGCCTAGAGGATTTAGAATGAGTAATCACCACTGGGACCAGAGAAGCAGCTGCAGCACTGTCTAAATGACTAAGAAGGGGGTGTGTCTCCTGCTGTCGTTTTGGGCTGTCCCTGTCCCTGCTGGAATCCTGAAGCCTGGTCATCTCGCTGCTGCTGCACTGCACTGTCCCTCCCCACCCTCCCGCCGCCGCGTTTGAGAACTCCGTGGCCGCAGCGTGGAGGGAGGTTGAGTGAGGACTACATCACCCAGGTTCCCCGGGTCTCTCACACCGGACGCGGCGTCACCTGCCCAGCGGCGCTTTAAATACAACACCACACCCCGCGTCGCGGGACCGCGCGTGGGCTAAGCCCGGGCAAAGGGTGGGCCGTCATCGGCCGTCCTAGGCCGGAAAAGGCCGGGATGGGCCCCCCCCTCTGTCATCCTTGAAACGGTCATCTCAAGTAAGCCCTATCAAAATTCCGTGTTTGTACCCGCATAACATTTTTACCTAGTCCAATTGTTTTACTCTGTTAAATTTCCTCATAAGGCTCTGTGGGTTACTTACCATATCCCCTATTCCAGTCTGTCAGCCCCTTTTTCTAAACATCACGAACCATGAGTGTAACGGGTAAAACCCCTTTGCTAAAAAGGGCTATCAAAGGAACCTTGGACCATTTTGTCATCAGGACAATTCCGGACACAGACAGGGAGGACTCTCTCGCTGAGCGGCGAGGTGACAGGCGCCGCTCGATTGAGCATATTAAGAACAAGCGCACGTCCCCGCACTCAATTCAACCAAGCATGTCGGTCCATGATGGGACTCATATAATTCCAACAGTTTGTGAATCTTCTAGTATTGAAAGCACTCCATTGCTTCTCCGGGACAGATCCAATCTAATAGACTCCATTACTGACGTTATTGCTGACTCTATTAATGAATTAAGTGTCATTATCTCTACCTCTTCTTGTAACCTCCCTTCGCCTGTTGAGTCCCGGGCGCCCACTTCTTCACCTGTGGTAGAGATTGCCCAAAAAGAGAAACACACTCGGAAGTACAATCTTGATCTTTGCCAAGGTCCCCCGCCAACAAAAAGAAGGAGAAAGTGGGGAGCTAGAACGCTAAGGGGTAAATTAAGCAGGCCTACTCAAACTTCAAACCAAGATCCTGATAATACCCCTGTACTATCCACCCCGCAATTGCATATGACTTCTGCCCTGCCTACCTCTCAACCCATTCTATCTAAGGAGACCCCTACTACCAATATTACTGGGTCTATCGAGCAAATAGTAAGATCTCTTATTCTCCCAGTTATAGAGAGATTGAATAGAATCACTCTCCAATTAGGGTCCCTAGAACAAGTACTTAGGGAGAACACAGTAGCAAATAAGGTCCAACCTAACAGTGTTCCATCATCTGTAACGGTAGTACCGACCCCTACATCCGTCATCTTAAAGAAAGGGTTACCACCATCCTTAACACCTGTTTCATCAAAGCCTGCCTCTGTCCCTGTGGAAAAAAGATGTGTAATAAATAATAATCGATCTCCCCCCCCCCCCCCCCCCAAAAGGGAGGGGTAAAGAGCATTAATCCTTCTAACCCAAAATCTTCTCAGCTAAGTGCGCCTCGCGTATCACGTCTAACATCTGAGCCCAGGGCGAACATCAAACAGGGGGGTGGGAACCCTACAAACCTAAGATTTGCCCCTGATCAAGATGCCCATTCAAAATTTGATGTAATGAGAGAGCCTAGGACTAGGCTAGTAGACCTCCCCCCGGAAGCGGCTCCGTATGTAGTCATTCTGACAGGTGTTCCACCCTTAGAGGAAGGTAAGACGGAAAATTTTTACCAACTGAAAAACAAAGTGCTTTTTTGGCTTCGTCAAAATCGGCCGCTCCCTTTGTATTTGAATGGTGAAATTATTCATGTTAGGCGATTGCCATGGCTGGGCTGTCGAAGGAAAAACCTATCCGGTGACATTATTATCATTAATTTTTCAGACCGTAGAACTGTAAGACACATCCTAGGTGAATTCCAGGAAACTGGGTCATGGGGTATCATGACACGTGATTTGATATTTTTCTACCCAAGATCCGCAGTAGAACTTACACCTAATCTGCGACTATTATCTAGCTACCCTAATGAGCGTCCTATGTTCAGCCTCAACAACGGTTTGTTTAACAGTAATGGCTATAATGGTTATAATTAGGGCTCCCGGTTTGATGGTATTTATTTTTTTGCCATTTCCGTCTGTATTTATCCATATTTATTTTTTGGGCTTTTTTTCTGTATTTATCCATATTTATTTTTGCCACAAGCAAAAGGCGACGCTACAGCTAGTATTTTTCCACATTTATTTACATTGACAAGGCACACCTGCGCCCGGTTGTTATTGGGCAACACAATACATTCAGCTGAAAACTTTGCCATTGCAGTACAAGCACATGTGCATTTCAAGAGACTTTGAGGGCATTGAGGCTCTTTCTGGTTTGTTAATGAAGTGAAGACCACTGAAAACCCGTTCAATATTTGCTGATGGTACCGCCTCTGCTGCAGTCCCAACTTCGCCCCTACCATCTGCTGAACAGCGGTGTTCCAGAAGAACGTATTAAATTGGTGACATAAAGTAAGAGTTGGGTAACATACACAAAATAATATACATAAACATAGAGGGAAAGATCTGGTATTAAAAACATTTTATGAGAAACGAACTAAATAAATCCTTACCCTGTTCAGACGTGCGTGAAAAGGGTGAACATGGATCAGAGCAAAGCGTCTCTCCCACAAAGCAGAGGTTGAGTGGGAGGCTCTGGGGCCCTCAGACCTCGAGATGTGCTTGGCTCCGGGTTATTCCCCCGTAGAAGGGCGCCTGTGGGATGTTCACATGTGAGGTGTGTCTTTCTCTCACGTTCTTGCAAGCTGACAAGTGGCTGGCTCTGGAGCATTGACACTTATGGGAGGGCCTCACACGTCTATGGTGGCTCTGGGGTGCTGGCTCCAGGGGGGTTCACACTTTGGGCGTGCCTCTTCTGTGCTTGGCCACGCGTTGCAGACTTCTTTGCTCCTGCACATGTCCCTCACACAGCCTACACAGGGGCACTTAGGGGCACGGCCAGTTCTATGAAGCCAATCATAAGTCCTGCAAAGAGCCAAGTCTGACGAACTTCCACCAGTCGGCACCAGACACAGTTTTAAAGTCAAAGTCCTGCGTAGAAACTAAACAGCCCCAATGTGAATCATACTACCTTTTCCCGGTTCCAAAGACGTGCGCGGCGCCCCTGCCATGTTCTAATGGCGCACCGGGGTGCCGCGGCGCACAGTTTGGGAACCACTGTCTATATCATTGGTTATGCACAATTTCGGGATATTTGAGGCTCGCATTCTGACGTGCGTAGCAGGGGTGGGGCGCATACATTGGCATTTGGGATGTGTATCCTTTGATATCACACATCACGACTGGACCACAGGGCGCATGGGTTAGTATACAGAAGGCACAGTGTATGACAATCGGTGTACAAAGGTTTCAATACGGGACCTGTAGTCTAGTCTGGGGCACCAATTACTCTGCGCAGATGGTCACGCCGCCTGTTGCACAAGGAGCATGCATACTAGCCGGGGAAAACTGAACACTCGGACTGAAGCACACAGGCTCGGGCATACAGGCACAGGCCACTCTGGTGCAGAGGAGCCAGTAGCGAGGCTGGGGCACACAGAACGTGTGGTATCATAAGCACACACTCACGGCACGCTTGGGAGGCATCAGGCTGGGGTACAATTGATTTACTTATTTATATATGCATTTTTATATAGCGCGTACTTTACCCGAAGGTGTCGGAGCGCTAAACAATAGAACCAGTTACATTATCTAAGTACTTCAGAGAACATGAATTACATAAAAGACACGGCATGCAGCAGGGGTACAAAGGCTGCAGCAGGGGTAAACAGCAGCTTGGGAGGCATCAGGCTGGGGTCCCGCCCCCTTTGCATAGGCCCTATGAAAAGGGGGCGGGAGCGGCAGGACTGGACATTTGAAACGCAAATGCACTTTGTTTTCTTACCTTTCAGAAGCATGGCGTGCAATGGCAGAGAGAGGGTGATGCAAGAGTTGTGCACTGGCCTGGCAGGTTGCTGGCAGTGCGTACCTCCCCCCCCACCCCCCCCCCCCCCACGTTTGTGGCAGCCCGGGCTGAAACCGCTTACACACAGCCGCCCCCGAGCACTTCACAGGTCTTTAAAAGACCATTCGCTTGTTAATGGGGCTTTGTTAGTTACTCCCCTTCTAGAGCCCCTGCATCGCCACTCCGACTATTGCTGGAAGAATTAGCACGTTACACAATACTGCCCTGTCAGCTGAAACCCAGAGGCATCGGGTTTTTGCTTGCAGGAATCGGGAGGCGGGAGACTAGCGCGGCAACATTTTAGGGGGCTGCTGCGCAACCCCCCCCCCCCCCGGGCAGCCTTGCATTCCCTTTACAAACTTCGTCGCCTGTCAGCAGTGCTTGTCTGGCTGCTCTTTGGAGCTAACTTGATCCCAGTGACGTTTGTACATGCTGGACGTTAAGGACAGATTAGCCATTATTTCATTTATATGGTATGTGCACGTGCCCAGGGCTGTGGTTGTCATCGGAGACACTGGAAGCGCGGGTGGTGTCACGGGGATTTCTCCAGCTTGGAAAGGCGATATTCAATATTAACCATTTTTATATCGCTTCTAGTACCCCACGTGCATTCAAAAGCTGTTTTTTTTTTTTTTTTTTTTTTTTTGCAATGGGTATCGATACCAAACTGCGTGCATTCAAAGGTGGTAGCTATTTTTTAAACGGCTCACGGATATATGTATCTAAGACTATGTGGCCAGTGCTTAATTTGTAAGTGAATGAGTGCCGATGCCCAATGCTCTTAAATCCGTGGCCAGCGCAATTAAATGTCAGCGCGATGAATACCAAGGCCATTTGTGTAGCCTTCAATTCACCTCGGGCCTCTTTTTCAGTCTACTAACACACTGTCTATCCCTTTGTTACAATTGCAGGTTCCCGCTTTCTTCCTTTGTGATGGTTTTTCTATCTTTCTCTACCTCCGTCATTCCGCTTTGTGTATTTTACTTTTTTTGCTATCTGTAAATGTCTGATGAAGAAAAAAAAGTACTGGTCTCCCAAAACACGTGCTGGGCCTCCTACCGGGAACTACCGACCCAAGTTAAGCCTATGTTTTTAAGCAGGCGATGGGGAAGCTGGCCGACCTGTGTAGCAAAATTCACTGTTTTCTCTGGGAGAGTTAAGGGTCATCGAGTAATGCCGCTGGTGTGGTGGATCTTGACAGTTAACTTAATTTCTTTTCTACTCAGTAAGTTGCATCAGCTTCTTTGCTATTCAGTGAGTTGCATCGGCAACCGATGACAGGGTCTCAATCAATCAAGCCTCAGACTACCTACTATACGGCTCGTGGTTTCCCTCAGCAGCCAGAGTTTGCATCAACATCCTGTTGCCCAACCGTCTCAGATGCGCATGCAGCCTAGAATCGGGAAGAACGCTAGAGTCCGACGTATTACCTCAAGCAGTCGAACAGGGACTGACGGTTGAGAAAGCGATTCCTTGTAGAGGTGGTGAGACGGTGCAGTCCAGTGTTGAACTGCAGTTGAGTTTTGTTTAAAGACGTTTTTATTTACTCGTATTTTACCGTTTATAAATACAGACAAAGGAAATATCGATTTCCGTCTGTATTTATATGTATAAATCTGTAAATACGGAAAACCGGGAGCCCTAGTTCTAATCCATTTTATTGCCCTAAACCCTTTCAAGCTCCCTATAGATTCGACCATTCATCAGGTCTGGACGCAAATGACTGACTGGTTCAATCATCGCAGTTTTCAGTCTGTGCGACTTGTTCATTTCCTGGAAAAGAGAACCAAGTATTTCAACTACTATCCCCCAGTAGGGCCAGGGAGGAGCTTCAACCCTCATTGCAGGGTATATCAAATTTTCAATTAGATCCAGGCTCCCCAAGAGCTATGACGAAATTCCCTGTCGAGGATACCATAATTGGGGGGGGGGGTTCGGCTAAACCAGACCTATCCCTCAAATTAATATTCTGGAATGTCGCCGGCTTGCGCTCTAAGGCAGACCATCCATCATGGCTCTCTACCATTAGGGAACATAACATTATTTGTTTGCAAGAAACCTGGTTAACTGTTCCCATCCATCTGCAAGGATATAAAACCTTTAATTCATTTGCCCAACCTTCATTATGTGGGAGAGCGAAAGGTGGCTTGGTAATATATCTCTCAAATGAACTCCTAATCACTGATACCAAAATCATTAACAGCAATCCCTATTCCCAGATCCTTAAATTAATACCTAGTAAAACACGTGTTCTACATAGTTAATTTTTATAACAACTTGACATCAAAGAATATACTCCCAGTCCTGGAAAACATTTCCCTACTCTTAGCAGAGGAGCGACTTAAACATCCTAGTACTAGTATTAGCATAGTCTGGGGTGGGGACTTCAATTTAAATCTTTGTAAGGGAGGCGTTACAAACAATTGTGCTATTGTTGATGATCTGGGTTATAATCGAACGCATTTTCCTCATACCAAACTAGGGAACACTTTGACCGAGATAATATTTAATTTAGATCTCGGCTTTGCAAATGATCTTGTCTCTCCCCCCCCCCCCCCCCAGTTTCTTTTACTCCCACGTTTAATGGCAGGGGACTATTTAGTCTGATTGACTTTGTTTTGGTATCACAAGCTTCTAAGGACCAGCTACGAAGCTTCCGAACAGGTACCGATCCTAGCAGTGATCACTTTCCTAACACTCTCATGATCACTATTCCTGACACGCCAGAATTGCCCAGCAAGCGAACTCTCCTAACATAAGAAACATTAGGGGTAAATAAACTGAACGGGTATGCAATTAAATGGGATAAAGTGGATGCTGAAAAGATTACCTCAGCAGTGTTGAGTCGTACACTCCCACATATCGAAGTATGCTTAAACTCCCAATCTGTCCCTGATCAGGTACTGGCTAGCTTTTCTGTTATTACATCCGAAATTAAGAGAGAATTGTTCCGTAAAATTAAGGGTGCTAAACAAACAAAAAAGGGATGGTTTAATCCCGCAACAAGGAGCGCCTACCTCTTACTGAAGAAAGCCTTGACTAATACCGTAAGGGACAAAGGGGAAGTGATAAGATTAAGAAAATGTTATAAGCAAGCACTTAAATCCTGTAAGGTAGATATCAAGAAGGAACTATGGGCTAAGTTACAACAGAGCTGTTCCCTCAAGGATTCTGCCTCCTTCTGGAAAATAGTAAGAACACCTTTCCTAACCGACCAACGTCAGATCCCACGGATTGAGGTAGCAGTGGGTGAGGCAGCTTGGGTTGATCATTTTTCTAGGATCTTTGGTACTTTGGAGGATTCTTCGACAGAGCTCCCCTAAGAAAGTTTGGGGATGCTGGCTACTCAAAACTATAGAAGACCATCCCTCTCCTCTAACTCTAACCTTCATTTTGACCATGTCGAGGTACTCACGGCATTGCAAGCTTCTAAATGTGGCAAAGCCCCAGGTCCTGACGGGGTTCCCGTCGACCTATTCAAAAACAACTTAGATTTATGGTCCCCTATTCTTACAAAGGTCTTTGAAGCAGCCACTAAAATTGGCCCACCAGAGTCTTGGACAACTTCTATCGTTCTTCCCATTTTTAAGAAAGGCGACCGTAATAGCCCTGCCTGTTACCGTCCAATTTCTCTTTTGGACTCCACAGGCAAGGTGATGGGTCGGCTACTTCTTAAAAGACTCCAAGACTGGGCTGAAAGTAACCAAGTGGTTTCTGACCTCCAGTATGGTTTTCGAGAGGGACTGGGGACAGTGGAGCAGGCATTAAACCTTTCATTATTGATAGGTAAATATGTATGGGCGAAAAAGGGGAGGTTGCATTTAGCTTACGTCGATCTTTCGGCCGCCTTCGATTGCGTTTCCCATAGCAAACTTTGGAAACTCCTTCTGACTATGGGGGTTGATCCCCCCCCCCCCCCCTTGGTGAGTTTCATTCAGAGTCTCTGTATAGGGGCTTCAGCAAAAGTACGGTACGGTCTGGGGGGGGGAAGTTACAACATCATTCCCAGTAGTTAAGGGTGTCAGACAGGGATGCGTACTGTCACCCTTTCTTTTCAATCTATATACAAATGGTTTGGAGGCTGCGATGTTAGTAGGAAGCCAGGACCTGCCCATGATCGATCGTCATCCAATACCCGCGTTGCTTTACGCGGATGACGCGGTGATCATGGCCAGGACCCCACGCCAACTCCAACTTCTTCTTGATAGATATTGTGAGTTCATGGCAAGCCTAGATCTAAAAGCAAACATAAAGAAAACGTTTGTCATGCACCTGGGGAAACGCCTCAAACATTCCGGCGGTATCCAGATAAATAATACCATCCTGGAGACCGCAACTTCCTACCCTTATTTAGGTATTCTGATAGACAATACCTCTAGTTGGGGTCCAGCCCTTCTGGCCAGAAAGATGGGGTTCCTTAGAACTACAACAGCCTTGGTCACATTTGCGCACGGGAGTTGATTCAGATCAGTTGATTCAGATCTATAGGGCTAAGTGCCGTTCAGCGGCAATGTATGGGGCTGGGGTTTGGGGTTATGTCAACACGGAAATTATCCAAAAGGTATCAAATGGCTTTTTGCGGTACCTTTTGGCCGCTCCCAAAAGCTCGCCAACTTACGGTTGCCATATGGAGTTGGGGGAGGATTATATTTCTGATCTCATTGCTATCCAACCAATTCTCTTATGGCATCGACTCTGGGAAACTATAGAATGTAAAATGACTCGTCTGCTTATTTCTGACTGTCTTACTTTGGAAAAACATCCCATGGTTGCTATATGTCCATAACTTTTTGAGAGACATAAACCTCGAATCTTTTTTTACGTTCCCTGAGACCTTAATTGAAGTATCACGCAAAAAACTGAAAAACGCGTGTTTATCTCATTTACGTGAGCTTCGTTTAACAACTGAGATCTTAAAGCCCACAAACCTCCATCTTGCTTCGGTACAAGTCTCATTTGGGATCCAGCTGTATTTACTATCCAGTGTTAATTCCTCTGAAAAATATCTACTAACACGATTCCGGTTTAATACTTTCCATCGCCTGATAACTTTCCCGAAGACAAAAGATTGGTCTAGTAACCTAACTCCTTGTCCTTGTAATTGGCAATCAGAACAATCGCCACTGCACGTAGTCTTTTTCTGTAGTTATTACGAATTCCCTCGCAAGAAGTGGTTTATTCCTTAAGTAAAACTCATAGGCTTACGTCAGTGTCGCCCGGCCCTTCTTGCCTTACAATGTTTGGACACTGAGTATAGCATTTTCCCAATAGCCCGTTTTTTAAAAGCTTGTGTTAAATACCGTGCAAACTATGATTTATAAAAACGACAGATCGTGATTGGGATCCAAGTTGAAAGTAATAATGTGTTATATACTTGGCGTTTCTTTCATTCACATACAAGAACTTTTTCTCGATCTATATTAATTCTTTTTAAATTTTTAAAATATTTTGTTTTTAACCTTTTGTATACTTTTATGAACACAAAATTTGTATCCGAATAAAGTTTTAATTGATTGATTGACTAAGAATGAGGAATTACCACTGGAATGAGAGAAGCAGCTTGCAATACTTGTTACAGGACTGCAAATGAGGAATTAGCACTGGGAACAGAGACACAGCTGCAGCACTGCCCAGAGAACTAAGAATGAGGAATTACCACTGGTAACCAGAGAAGCTGCTGCAGCACTGTTTAGAGGTTTAAGAATGAGGAATTACCACAGGAACGAGAGAAGCAGCCTGCAGCAATGGCTAGAGGAATAAGAATGAGGAATTACCATTGGGAACAGAGACACAGCTGACACATTTGTGACCAGATAAACAAAAAGATTTACAGCCCTGTTTATAAAAACGGAGCTTTGAGCTAGTGATACATAACTAATGTTAAAAACGAAAGATGGCGTGAAAGGGAGCTAGCGAGTAAAATCAAATTTCTAACCTTGCAACTTTGTGACTAATCAACTCAATCTTCAGTGACCGAGCATCTGTAAATCATAAGTGAAAGCTGAGGTGTGATGGGGAGAACACACAGAGAAATGGTGGGTGGGAGGTGAAAGCAGTAACACTTGTCAGCTGCTCACGTGTGCAACATTTCTAGAACACGAGGCAGACTATCTGAAAGAATAGTGCACGAAACAAACTATAATGGAGAGAAGCAAAATAGCCCTGTTACAGGGCCAATTGCTATGGGAGGGAAAGACAGACCAAAAGGAGGGACTAATGGGCACCATTTACCATTTAAAAGTAAGGGGTACCTGCAACAACCAATGGCAAGCGATGGGCTGGCTTGAAGCCCATGTACTGCATACACCATGCTTCGCAGAGCAGCCCATGCACTCTGCTAGGCTAGACCAAAAAATACCCTAGGTTCCTATACATTGCGAGTAAAAGGTTTGCAGCAGTAAGGGGTGAAGTCACAGTGGATGGAACTTCGAGGGGTGGAGTCTGACAGTATATATGTATGTGTATATATAAATATATATCACGCTCACCGTTGGCGCTCGGATTCTCCTCCAAGACATGGACCACAGAGTAAGTTCCTTAAAGATTTATTGGGATGCCGCCATAAGGCGTTTCAACTCACAAGGAGACTTGATCACATTACATCGTTACGGTGAATTTTTTTTTTTATTTTCTTCTTCATTTTTTAAAGTGACATAGTGCTTACGTGTGCAGAACAGAAAGGAAATCCGGTATAGCAAGGGAAGAAATACTTAATTTGTAGTTTGCATGGTACAATCATAGTTACTTGGCTAAAATCGATCAACCTTGTACTCGTTGCCTATTCTCAATATAAGTCAACAATTTCAATAAGTGAATACAGCTAAATATGTAAATAAATAAATACATAATGTATACATCTATTTTCCGTAATGGCACTAAAAGCTGTTGACTTAAAATCATATTACCATTTAAGATATGTATATATTTATCGTTTTCTAGTTATTGGCCTCAACATGATAATCTGCGTTATACATTAATGAAATTACTGATGTGCAAAACTAGGCAATGTGCAAAATATTTGTGTTCCATGGTATTAATGATTGATTAAATCTACCTACCCTGTTTTAATACCAGAATTAAAGTGCCATTAGTGCAAGTGAATATACGTGCTAAGTGCTGTGTGTATGAATGTGTGTGTGTGTATATGTATATATATATATATATATATATATATTAGTATTTGGCACCATGGAAAGCGTGATAACTCCGACTTGCTTAATTGAGTACAAGCAGTCTGCATTTTATATATTTTTAAATATTATACAGTTTAAGGCAACGGCTGCAGAGATCTTTGTGAACCCCACAATTTAGAGAATTTAATAACAGAAAGATTACTGACGGTGTTTGCACTTAACCAGAGAAATGTGTGCAGTGTAGTCACATATTTGACTCTTCATCAAGTAGCATGGCAGGTTAATGCGCTAAGTGTAAAATCGGGAGTTTGTATAGTATGTAGACAGCTCAGTGGGTTATTGCTTTTTCTGCCGAGATGCATGCGCTACCAGTACCTACCTGCAGGTTACAAGTTGTACTCCTTGCACTATAGCTCATAGAGATATTAACCAGCATCAAGGATCTGCATGCCAACTGCAAAGAACAAGTGTAGTATTTTTTGTATATGTCCTAAATCTTTCATTTTTAGGTCTCGCCTTCGAATGCAGCGCATGCCCTGCTTATTTTTTTAGGTCTCGCATGCGCTGCTTCGCATCGGCGAGATCTATTGTTGCTTCTGTGTCCGGAGCCTGTGGAAGCAGGGTTGCAGTCCACCCTGTCGGCATTAGGCCCCGCCCACGCTGCTCAGACTTGCTTGTGCTTTTCAGGAAGCAATCTCGGCGTTCTGAACTTGCCCGCGCTTTTCAGGAAGCATTCTCGGCGTTCATTTTAGGTCTCGTCTAGCGAACGCAGCACAGCTGCTTCGCTTGGCGAGACTCTATTGTTGTCGCTTTCATTCGCGAAGTGAGACAAACCATGTGCGCGCCCAGACAGGCGATGGGCACGCGCATGGCGTCTCCTTTGTAGTCATAGGAGCTTTCACACGCTCACACCGGGCGCTTGATTTATTAGCTCTTGCAAGCATTCACCGCAGGAGCAGGATTTAATTGGTCCTTTGATCCGTAGGGCATTTATTAGCTCTTGTTATGTTAACTTGACAGCATGCTACCACATGTAATTTATGCGGTGTGCAATTGTGCAGGTTGAAATATCTCGTGCGAGTGCAGCTGCACTGCAAAACCTCTTTTTCCACAAAGAGATACTCATTCCCCTTGGATTTAAAAATACATTGCAAATTCAAAAATGTTATTGGTTGAATCATGCAGCCTGAAGACCGGGTAAATGTACATCATTACATACGATTTGCGGAAAGTAACCATTTAATTTCGGTTTTACTATATAGTAAACTGGGCACTCGTGTGTCAAGTGAATGGCTCAACGCTTACACTTGACTATTCAGTGGGAGCGCGGCCCTCTGATTTGTTGCTAAAATTGTGTGATGCAAAACTTGCCTCTAAAAACTTGAGATGCGATTAGCATGTGAGTGAGCCGGAAGAGGGTGATACTGCTGTGAGAAGAGGGTGGTACTGCTGTGCTAAGAGTTAATGGCCACCGCCCCCTATCGGCACTCCCACAGTAGTGAGAGGCGTTCTTTCAGCTCACAAGATGCCATGCTTGAACAGTAAATATTTGCAGAACAGTTCCCTTCAGAATTCTGCAGCGCTCCAGAATCCGGCAGCCACGCACAAGGAATTATGGATCCTTTTCAGGAATTACCAATCTGGGTCATTTCTTGTCAGATTGGACCAGTAGTTTGCAAACTTCCAGAGGAAAAGCAAAACAGGCAAAATCTACCTGTGGAAAAATGATGCATGTTGCGTTGAGCCTATTCGTTGATAGTTTTGAAAAACTGCCTGTTTCATGAAATATCATACTTTTGCCATTTTGAGGGCTTTTGCACCACATAATTTTTAGAAGTTCACAAAGTAGGAGCAATAATAAACAATTTCTAATAATTTCGAGTTTCCTGGCATTTTTGACATTGTTTTCCATATTTCATGACATTGTCCACTATATTGCTTCTGCGTTTCCGAACAAAAAATGAACCGAGGCCTAGCTGCAAAACATCAAGAAAGCACATTTTTCATATCAGCACACTAGTGACTAGGCATGTACTTTCCTGTTCGGCAGCAGCCTGATCCTTACATGTACTTTGTTTCAAAAGCTATGGTTTTGTAAAAAGTGCCGGTCTACTAAAACCACAAACTTCTGCTATATATACTTGTTTTTCTTTTCTTCAGTGTTTTATGTCTGTTAACTATCAAAGGAAAGTGACGTTTATCCTATCTAGGAAGATAAGTCTGACGGTTTTCAGGGGGTGGGGGGTATCCTCCCGGCTCGGCTAAATAGTTATAAACGTTAATTGTGAGAATGTTCACCTTCGTTTGAAATCATTCATAAATCTGCCAACAGCATTTCTTACTTCCTTTCATCTGCTTCTACAATCACATCCACTCTTCTTCACTCTAATACAAGTCTCTGATTTATCAGCTGCCTAGCTGGAGTCGCTTCAGTCATCAGATGAGATTAAAGTATTCATCCTGCCCTCTTATCTTCCCTCTCTGGGGCCTTATCCTTCTACGCTCATTACTGCCCACCTGCCCATTTTCTATCTGATACATTTGGAATCAATCAAACACCCCTGCCTTCCAGCATACCTCACTCATCCTGTTTTCCACCACACTCATCCTGTTTTCCACCACACTCATCCTGTTTTCCACCACACTCATTCTGATTTACACCTAATTCATCCTGTTTTCCAAACAGGCAAGCAAGCACTTACAAATGAGTTTACTTTGCAGCTTTATTTTATATAACCTCCCTACCTTCTACACGCCAACCAGTGCCAGCTGCGATGGGAGCAGTCCCGCACTTATACAAACTTCTGTCTCATCACACTCTTTCTACAGCACAACATTATCACTGCTTCACATGATGCACATAGTTAATGTGGACCATCCATGGTGTAACTGTACAGCGCCACTTACGAAATAGACACAATCGTGCATCTTTCTGGAGTGGGATGTCACCTGTGGTAACTGGGTAGCACAATGGGGCTTTCCAACTCTAAACTGCTGTTCAAGTATGCCAGGGGCACCCAACAGCACAATGCTGGAGGTTACTGGAGAGAAAGAGAGAGAGTAGTTAAGGATAATTGCCAGGTCCCAGAGTGCAGGCCAATTGTGCTAGTGGTTCAGTTCAGTTACACCACTTGTGTTGCTGAATAATGGCAATTATGTCAGCATTGCTGCTCATTATACCAGAGGCTCTGGTCATTTATAGCAGTGCCATGCGCACTTCTCTGGGACAATGGCGGCTGCATCTTTGAAATAAAATAGGTCTCGCACTTACACATGTTTGAGCTATTGGCATTGTAAATGCTGCTTTTTAATTATGTGTTAATATCATAACCGATAAATAAAAGGCATTGTCTTTTACAATGCCAATTGCTTAAACTCTTGCAAATGCGAGACCTATTGCATTGCACATGCTTGTTTTATTTCAGTATACGTGTATCACTGATTAATGTGTCCGAGGTATACTTTTCCATGCTCCATTGTTATGTGAGAACACGGAGTGCCACACGCATGTTTTATATTTACTGCTCCTTACCTACCGTCACCCATCGTATGTGAGGCCCCACTGTGCAGCAGTGGGCCTGCTGCTGGGTTTCAGTTAGTCTAATGCCGGAGTGGCGCACGGTCCGTGCCCGCTTGCCGAGGAAGAGACTCATCTGTTGCAGTCGAGTCTGAGGACACAGGCGGGCGACGGGCCCATAAACTGAACTGTGCAGTGGCAAGCCTCTAATGTAAGTGACCGTGTCAATGTGAGACTCGGAGCCGGGCGAGTGCAAATCCACAAATTGAATAGTTTTTTAGTGGCAGCGCGATCAGCTGCCTGCAGGTCCGAGTCTGGACTGGGGTCTCTTTTCCCGTTTTATATGCTGCGTGTAAAACAGCAGGAAGTATGCTCCAGGCCCAGCTTAAGTGGAGTCCGCTGCACTGTCAGTTATTTTGGAACATTTATTATTATTACAGGCATACGGTGCCTAACAAGTGGTGCTTCTCGCTCCCTTGGAGGTGAGAGTGGGCATAATTTGAGGGTGCAGTCTCTAAAAATCACTTTGCTACTCTGTCGGCCCACAATCTGCTGCACCAGCCCGTTCCTGTCCGAGCCAGCCTGTTCTGTCTGCCACAGATCGAGCTGAGCCCAACTCACCACAGACAGTTCACACAGGACTTCACCACTCCTGACATGACGGAGAAAGACCCTCCTGTCCTGCCAGCCCTGCCAGTCACAAGGCAGGTCAGCTGCGTGGCAGCCAGAACAGAAGCACCGCTCCTCCGAACACAATGCAGGTAAGTTCGGGACTCACTTTGAATCTTCACTGTATTGCTTTTATTTAGGGCCCACTGTAAAGAAATGTGAATATACATATAAACTTTAAAAAATGTGATTCCTTAAAATGATTGAGGTTATTGTAACACCAAGGTTTGTTCCACGGCATATTTCGGAAGTTATGAAGAAGGAAGGCAGCCAGACACGGTAATTGACAGCCCTGCTGCTTCTGTCACTCTTAGCTTATTTCATACTTGAGGGACTAATTTAGAAAAGTAATGATGGCCATGTCAGGCAGTTTGTTTTGTTGTTTGAAAGTTGGTGAAAGACACGTGTAGAATGCTCACCTGGGCACAGAGTGTGTATTGCTGCTTATTAGGAGTCAGGAGGCATGATTGTATTTTATTTAGTATTGGACCTGCTCACTGCTACCATTTACAACATTATATAGCTGTGGTGTTCTTTTAGTTTCACTGGTATTGTAATTTCTAATTTTGTTGTTGTTGCTTGAGAGGCCTTTTTATATTTGTGGTTTTTGTAATGTTTTAATTCTGTAGGGTATACTGTTGAAACAGTACAGCCCACAGGACAGTAAGTCACCGAACAAGATTGTAATGGGAACATACAAAACATATCTTGTAGTCAGGGCTGGTAATTTCTCCCCATCCCTGCTATCTGAGGGGCGGTGCTAGCGCGGAATAGAACAAGCTGCCTTTGATGCAGTCTGTGGTGACTGCACTGGAGAGACAGAAGGTAATAGTGAGGGGATTGAGTGTCACAGAGATATTTTATCTAACTACCTGAGCCAGCAGCTTGCCCTTATAAGTAAAGTTACAGCGCCCTAGCTAAGCTCAGCATTGCACTCACTGTCTGCAATCTGCACAATGTTGAGTTTATCGTCAGTGAGGCTGGCTCAGGCTCTACGCTGGGGCCTCTCTCACATTCTAGTGCACTTCCATTTCTGGTGCTTTGCAGCAGTTTTGAGATGTTCTTAGAGTTTCTTATTGCAGAAATGGGTATAATTTCCAATGTTTATGTTTCCCTCATCTTCATTGCTTGATTTTGCTTGCAAGAAAGTGTCACTCATAGTCGTTGAATGTCACTCATAATTACACTGAAATTATAAAAATTTCACACATAAGCAATCTGAAACCTTGGCAGCTATGCGTTCGGTCTTCTGCAGCTCTAGTGGAGCTGTTTGAGCGGAAAGGGAGAGGTTTTGCTTTATTCTGCCCCACTTTCTGGTTGAACATCTATTTTGGAAGTCAGCGCAATAGCGCTTCCTCCCAAGCTGCATACTTAAACAACAAGCAAAGCAGGTAAAAGCGCTCCACACACTGCACAACTTTTTTTTTTTTTCTTTTAAATCGCACATGCTACTCTGTTTGTAAAGCGGTTTGCTGTCGTAAAGCTGCTTTTAAGCTTGCTGCTGCTTAGCACTTCTAATCGTCTGGGGATTGTACTGAGGTGAAGGGGTTTCATTTTTCGGTTGAGTCTGGGCAGCTTGTTTATTTAACTGTTAGCAAATGAGAAGCTCTTCAGGGGCCACGGGAGACAGAAGCGAGCAACTCAGCGATGCCTTCAAGCATTTGGAATGCAATAGGTCTCGCATTTACAGAGTCTGAGCTATTGGCATTGTAAATGACAATGCCTTTTGTTTGTTTTAAATGCGAGACCTATTACATTGCAGATGCTTGTTCTAAGGTTGCTAAAAAGGGTTCATCTGAGTAGTTATAAAAACATATTAATAAGTGCTAGATGCATGGCTATCCGTGTATTACTCGTATATCTGACCAAATAGTGCCTTTTTATGGACATGATGTCTCTCTTTATGCATGGGCTGCGTGAGACTTTAGAATACTGAATGTGGATGCTGTGAGAAAGTGATGATTCTTGGAATGTCGGTGTCTGCATGCTGGTGGAAGTAAGCCAGGGAGTTGTTTATAGTTGGAGGAAGAATGGAGCCCAAACCGGACCAGCCAGGCTATGGCTGTAACCAAACAACCTATCCTGGAATAAATATCGTAACTCCTACCATGAATGGATCCATTAGGTCCCTGCCCTCCATCTATAACAGCATGCATATCTCTCACTTACAGAGCTTGGAAAATTCTCAAACCTGCCTCAAAATCATGGTTTAGCTCAAGCAGTTGCTAAGTGACAAGCTGTGAGTCTTTGTTTCCTGATTCGCATCAAGATGTTAACCTCTTCTGTGCCCATGACGAGACTATCTCGTCATGAAACTCACCCGCTAGGGAAACGCCAGGCACAGGAGGGGGAAAAGGCCTGGCACCCAAGGGGTTAAGCTCCTGCTATCTCCTGCTGAGTCCAAAGACATGAGCGAAAGGAGTGCTGATGGCCCTTTAAGTGAGGCATTTGTGGTGGACTCAGATGATATGAAAGTAAGATGCAACCCTCACCTCCTGAAGGTTGCTGCTCTGATCCCCAAGCCTAGAGTGGGGTCTCTCGTCAGTCTGTCCCAGTGTCAGCAAATTGCACTAGGAAAAAGTAAGCACAATTCACTGAGGCCTGCCTGGATCCCAATTCCTGCACAATAATAGTTGCCGCATCCAAGATCCAGGTGGATATCCCCCCCCCCCTCCCCCATTTCCAGTGTGTACTTGCTAGTACTTTATGTCTCAAACCACAAAGCTAGAGGTATTCACGCATGACCATATTGAGAAATCAGAAGGAATTTGTGTATCTCTATCAATGATTCATAGTGAAAAAGACTACAGCTGTCCAGTTTGGCAACAAGCTAAACCATAGGCAAAAATGCCTACATCTGCCAGTCAGTAGAAATGGCACATAACTGTTTATATTCCGCAGATGCCTTTCTCATCAACCAGCTTCCCATTGACTGTGCCCGTTGCTGTGTGTGGATTACTCCACTGGTTCTGTCTGATTATAGTGCAACTGTGTAGACCCCTAAGTGCCCCTCCTCCAGCGAGCCCCCCTCACCTGTTCAAGTAAGCACCTGTATGGTCTTTTTTACAGACATTTTGTTCATGGACTTTTATCTGCTGTTTGAAAGTAAAGTTCAGTTACTAACCATCGCCCTTCAAGTTGATGGGGACAATCATGCAAAACGCAGTTGTTAATTTTACATATTGCACTGCTCTCCATTATTACCCTTTTATATGCATTAGAATTTTTTGGTGGCTATGAATCGAACAGGTTGAAAGTACAGAATGCTCCTATCTTCTACGTTAGCACTGTATACCTCACCAAGCATGTCCATGATTCTAATGCACGCTCATGCGAGTGAGAAGGAACAGTACAGACGATGTTGATCAGCCCAGGAAAGGATAGTGAAAGCTCCACTGCTCCTACCCGACCTCCAAAGACCAATATGATGTGAATAGCTAGCAACATTAGGAGATCAGCATTGAAATGTGGTGATGCCCACGCACACAAGGCCCTCCACGACACCGGACCAGCTTCCTGAACAGCCGACTCAAATTCCACGCACCCCAAAGGACCCTACGATCAGCCCAGCTCTCCTACGCCGTGGTCCCCCGCAACAGAAAGACCAGATCGGGAGGCCGCTCCTTCACCTTCCTCGCAGATAGAGCCTGGAATGCCCTTCCGCTTCACCTCAGACAGACAACATCGCTCCCCATCTTCACGAGAAACCTCAAAACCTGGCTCTTCGACAGACCCCCTCCTTGATGGACCGGAACCTGCACCCCCGCCCACCCCTAGCGCCTTGAGACCCTTACGGGTGAGTAGTCGCGGTTAACAAAACCCTGATTGAGCTGTATCTCCATACTAGAGTGAAAGCAGTGCAGCTGATCAAGATTGAGGTATTATTGACAGAACTATGTGGCTGGATCCTGGGACTTGAATAACCGGAGTGCCACAGGTCAGTACTGAGACATATTGGTGGATAATGTTCGAGTATTGGAATATTATTTCCAGATTTGTGAAGCGCGACTTAACACCCCTAAGGGTATTCAGGCGCTAGGGGCCGCTGGGGAGGTTGAGTGAGCTATTGCCCAGAGTCGACGCCGGCGCGCGAACCACCAGTTTAGCGCTCCAGAGTCAGCTGTTCTGGCCGCTGCGCCACACCTCTCCCTTTTCTGGAGGCCAGCAGAGTGGCACTGGTAGAATTATATATTAGTTTTAGTAATGGTATCGGAGAAGGGGCTGCCGGTCAGATTGAGGTGCACTGAAAGAGCTTCGTGTTGGCCCCAGAAATGGTGTTAGAGAAGGGGTTGCAGGTCAGGCTTCAGGTACATTGGCAGAGCAGTGTGTGGTTTCCAGTTATGGAATAGTAGGGGACATGACAATCCAAGCTTTATATTGGTGTTGGGTCATAGTTAAGGAGAACTGTATGATGCAAGGGTCCCAGTATAGGAACAGCATAGGTTTTTCATGTCCTTGTTTAGGTGCATTGGCTGAACTGTGTGTGCACTTCAGAAATTAAGTGGCAATGGCAGGACTAAGGTGCATAAACAGAGCTGTGTTTGATTTCCAGTGCTAAAGCTGCAGTATATGCTGCAAATCAGGATGGAAGTGCATTGCTAGAGCAGTGTGTGCTTCTCACTACAGAACTAGCAGAGGTTGGAAAGATCAGGGTTGAAAAGTCTAAACAGGTCTGAGTTTTGGCAACTCGAACAGCAAACGGCAAAGCAGCATGTAGGTGCATAGTCAGCTGTGTATTGGATTCAGTTCAGTTGGTTATCTTCCGGGGGTTTAGTGGATCGCAATCCATTTTACTCAGTTGCACGAGAGAACTCTTTTCTTTCAAGTACAGCTGTGCTTGGGTTTTGTTGGCCTGTCATGTCCATTTTGCCTCATTTTAATCATGCACTGTAATAGCTGAAATGTCTGCAAAAGTGATAAAGGACTGCTAGCGAACAGTAAAGTTGCATAGAAATAAGCTGCTCTTCGTTGTCAATGACTGTTGATTCTTTATGGTGTTGCAGGGACCCGCTCACATAGTGGCAATGACAAGGACCTTGGTTTGGCCTAACTAGAGACAGAAAGAATTTGTGCATGTACTCGGCAGTCTAATCCATTCTCATGACAAATGGCTCCTGCCTAGGGCCTGCAGCAGCTTAGCGGTGATGCGCTTGTTCAAAATTCAGAGCCTGTCTGTCAGCTCTTTCCTTTTTGAAGGACAGTTATTAGCAGGCCTTGCAATAAAGCATTAGTAAAAGTAGCTAAAATCCCAAGTTGTGGTATTGGCAAAAAGTAGTAACCTAACGCATAAATCAGTGAGGTACGCAAGTAGGCTTCATCTATCACCGGTTCATATTGGTTTAACCTGGCAACCCTATTACTAACTAATCTTTCTCATAACCCTGCACCATTTATGTTCACATTCTTGTTATTCAGCACATACCAATAAAACCATAATGAGTATAGTAAAGAAATTGCACACTGCTTCAATATGTAACACCTTCCACTGCTACCGAGATCCCACCAGACTATAGTCTTGTGGTTCTGTCCTCTCACTGTTCCTAATGAGTATTCTATTGCTGCCCCACAGAAAGTAATTCTAATCAATTTCAGGGAGTTAAGGATTGGGGAAACTCAGAAAGTGCCCAACTGATCTCGGGGTCAAAATCCCTGGTGAATCCCCAGGTAAAAACAGTGAACCAATACAAAAACACAATCAGTTCTACTAGGCCTACAGTAGAACAATACTTTAACACTGAACCATAAGGGGAGACTGGGCCCATCACAAGGAATTACCATTGCCCTGGGTATATCCATGTAGGATCATATTTAGTAGGGCCACCCACTCCCTCACATTTGCCCAAAAGTTTTGGCAGCCTCTGGATCGGAAAACACACATCTTGTCCCCTTCACAAATTCTCTGGTGAGCTGGGAACCACAAAGAGGCTTCGATCCATAGTCATTAAAGATCCTTCATTGTAGTCTGCAGAACGTGCTGGCGTCTGTGTGGCCAAAGCCAGATACGAAAAGACGTGTATTCTAGAGCTGCCCGTGATTAGGTCCTTCTTTTTTGATGCAGCTTTGATTATCGGCTTTCTTTGCCGTTTCCCAGATCCATCAGCACTGTACCGACCTCTGCATTTTTATTTTCTGATCTCCGTGGGGCGAGGTGGTGTATTCTTACCTCCAGAACTGGCTGTCTCAAGTTCTGCCCACTGCCTAAGACTGCAAAAACTGCTGAATCTTTGACTGCAAATCATTACATACTGGTCGGACTGGAACACTTAGGAATCAAACATTTGTGACTCTCAAATAATTTTGTAGAAATTCTACTTTCTTTTCTGAGTTTATTAATGATGAGAATCCTCAGTCCTGAAATTTCTGTGAGAACTGCAACGTTTCTTGTAGTGTCCATACTTCATCCTCAATATCAGATTAGTTCTGCTGGACAGCCCTCACATCTTTCTAGACAGTAGCCACCCAGCCTTTAATTTATTGAAATGCCTGCTCCAGGGGTTGAATTTGTTGTTCGAACCGACCTTGATTACCGCTGTAAGTCCTGAAAAGGTACCATAATTAGGGAATTGCCATGTGTAAAGGGAGCCTCTTTTGTCATCAAATGGTGGTACATCATGTCCCAGGAGCACAAAGGGGTGGCAGGCCTGCAGAGGGGTGGGTAGGTGGGGGTTCTCAATATTTTGATTTGTTGATTTTGGGCTCCATGATCTCTTGGGGCCTAAGCTAGCAGCAAGATATGCCACAAGGAGCACTTGTGTCTGCTGCCATTCACGGGGAGGATGGTCTTCACTTGTCCCCTCCCTCGCCTCCTGCAGCATTTGTCACTATACCACAATGCAACACTGCGCCTCCTGCCGGAGGCTCCCTCCTGTGTCTGGCTAAACCAGTAGAGCAGCCTGTTGTGGTCCTGGGGCAGAACGTCTGTGGCTGTGTCACTCTGTTTCCATGCCCGGCCCCTCTCATACCCATGTTGTGGTGGGACATTTGTTGGACTCCCAGGCTACTGGAAAACTCTCCCATCCTCATACCCTTTAAAGCTTCAACAATTTGCTAAGTGTTCAGTTCTGCTGAGGAAGTTGGTGTTTAATCCAAAAGCTAATTGGATTGAGCATCTTATTTAAATATTGTTTGGTTAACAGGCACGCAGAGAGTGAATTGGGAGAAAAACCCAAGTACTTCTTAATTGGCAAGTACTACTAAAACTATTTTTTCATAAATAAGACCATTTTCATCCCTTATTCTCTACAAAAGTTTAATACTTCAATATCCAGTTAATGTTGGGCATGTGAGGATATTGTTGGCACCTTCATTCATGTAGTTTTTGAACATGAAGTGGTCAAATCCTTTTGGATGTCGATATGGTACAGAATTATGTTTTAAACTCACCTTTCCAGTATTATGATACTTTATTAGAATGTCTCAAGAAAGATTGGCATTGTTTTCCAGTAAGTGTAAAACTGTGAATTTACTCATTGCTGAAGCAGCACAAGAAATTGCTATAGATAACTCCACTCTCTTTTGAACCTTTGATGGAATGGCATTTGTTTTAAATCACATGATTGCTAGTACAAATATAACATCTATGAAACCATTAGCAATCCGAAAACTCCTATGGTATACTTGATGCAACTATCTCAAATGAGCCAAAGCAAATTTCACAGAATAAGCTTCCGTGTTACTTTAAAATACTAAATGCTTAGATATAGTTGCATTGATTATGTCAGTTTTCTGTTATGTAATGCTACTTCTATAATTCCACGAAGACTGTTGATTTATGTTATTTTATTATATTTTTCCCCTCCTTCCCCTTCCTCTTTCTTTTTTTGCAGAAATATTTATCTCTATTTAAAAATGTTGAATGGTGTCTATTGTCATTTTCATGTTTGTCACTGGTAGGTTGCATTGTTTATTACATTTATGGCCTATAATAAATCACAAATTAAACATCTAAATGTGCATGTTCTGTAAATGTAGGTTCCTAGGTTCATCACACAACTGGGTTTTACATGTTACAGAAGCTGATAACTTCTGTAAGAAGTCAGCGAGCAAATGTCTCCCAGATTCACGGTTAATACACATATCCCCTTTTTTAGGTAATTAATCATGGAAGATTTGAAGTTTGATCCAAATGAATTTGTGAAGAATGTCTATTACAAGGAAACACCCAGCGCCTGCTACTATGTAAGCAACTCAGGTTTTTATGTTCATATTTTTAATTCTTGTTTACCTTTTACTAAAATGTCCTTATTTGGAAACATGTTCCTACTTGGAAAAATGTTATAGTTATGGCAAGCAATACTCTTTTAATTGACCGCTGTTGTATTTCAAACCTACCGTGACACAAAGTTGTTATCCTATGCAGAGTCCTGATTCAGATATGAATTTGTCAGAATTCATACTTTTTTGGCTGTTTTTGCACACGTATAGATATGGTTACGACAGAGTTTTCATAGGAAAGGCATTATTGTTTTTTTTTAATAGCTTTACTGTTTGACAAATCTGTTTATATCATTTCCAATAAAACGATCCTCCGCTTTGGCTTCTTCATGCAAATGTCATGCCGATCCCTAAAATGGGCAAAATAAAAGGGGGTGAAGGTCTCAAAAATTAGAGTTTCAACTTTAATTTCCTTAGAAAGTTTTGCTCTCGATAAAGAAAACCAGTATTGGCATAGCCAATAGGTCTTGCCTTTGAGACCATTTAGCCATGCAGCACATTATCCTGGGTTCTACAACATCTATTGATACTTCACATGCTACTGGTGAACGGGTGAGCCAGAGCCACCAGTCAAGCCAGGAGGAGCCTGGAGAGGCCAGAATAGAGTGAACAAGCTGCGAGGGTCAGGTACTACACCATAGGATACACACAAACAATATGAAAACTTGGCAGTTATGCCTATGAAAAAGGTGTAAATGTATGCTGGACTCAATCCCAAGGTATGTGAGGGGACATTAACCTATAAAGAGTATATCAATGATATTTTCTAACAAGGCAAGGGTCACATAATACATAAGGGGTTGCAACTCCCAAAAGTGAAAGCACTAACACTGCTGGGGGAGAGTGGGTCGTTCACCCTGTCCCCAAACATCCATATCCCTGCGACACTAACTCCCAGTGCATGATGCATATCAACGCGTCCTCCTGTGGCACCGTGATCTCCTGGGCCACTGAGGCGAAGAGCAGCTGCAGCCCGGGAGCCATGTTTGGAGCAAAGATGATGCACAGGGGAGCAGCGAAAATACATCAGGCAGTTCCACATGCGCTGCATTGTATAATTACACGGTCACTGCTCGGCGAACCCGGTCAAATTCTACCATGGTAGTAGAAACCGGACTAGAATGCCCATGCCTTTCCTTAAGCAACCGTACAATTCTGGTACTCTCAGCTGGTCACAACGAAAACAATAAAATAATTTATTCGCTGAGAGTATAACATCTTGAAATAAAACGTTGTCAAATTATACAAATTCATTTTGTTAAAGTAATGAATGGTACTTTAAGACACACAAATTAATTTTAAAATTATCTGTTAAGCACTAGAACTTTTACTACTGAGTAATGAAAAACAGAGCGAAAAGAGTCTACTTTCTCTTCCCTAACTTTGCATCGAGAGATGGTATTCCGTTCCAAGATGGGCGATGTTTACACACATTATACCATCCGTTAATCTCATCACGTGCACCTATGTTCCTAAAATGTTCGTCTGGGCAAGTAACAAGTTTCGACCCGGCCCGAACACACCGATTGAAATGTGATCTTGTTGAATGTTTTAGGACATCCTAGGCCTGTTTGTTACTGTGCTGTGTGCTACATCATCAAAGTCAGTGACACCCCCTAGAATTTGAAAGCGAAACTGTTATTAGTAAGGGGCTTTCACTGAGTGGCCAACCTGCCTATAAACCATATCGAGATCGCATTGCATGCATACTAAAAAAAAAAAAGACCACTTTTTGAAGAACAGTTTCAAATTAACACAGCTTTGGTATATTGTGAAGTAGCAGCAGTCCGATAATAAAAAGGCCACTCCAACAAGAATTTACCATCATATCATCAGCAAGAACTGAAAAGCTGGAATTTGCCCTCTGCTTATCATGGATAGCTTGTATAAAACACCCTGCTATCTCATCAGACTCTAGATACAAAGGTGACACTAAAGTAATAAAGTGAAAATAAACACTGGCACTGAAAAGAAGTACATTGTTTGCGGATGAGCTCCTTATGAAAGTGCAAAATGCAGTCGCTGAAAGTAAAGTTATCCAGGGGCTGAAATGGGCAGAGACCCTGCCACATGCTGTAGTGGACGGAAGCAAAATGTGAATGACACACCAACAGACCAATTGATTATGATGGCAGAAATCCCCGTTTAAATAAATATATTACACATGTTAATGTTTTGAAAAATCTAAAGATCTTTGCTAACGCCAGACCTAAAAAATAAATAAAAAAAAATACCATGATAGGCTACCATTATCCAGTCACAGACAGAAAATACATCAGGATTTCATGAATAGACCACTGCATAACAGCTACCTGTAAACAAAAATACTTCAAACTTCTCAAAAATGCCCATAAAAAAATTGAAACTGATGCAATTTGAAGAATTAGATGTAGACATTTTGATAGTAAGCATATGTCGTCGTCGTCATCATCTTCCTCTAGATACATTTACATCTCGTTACTGCGACATTGATATCTATATTTGCTCAATGTGTCCTCAGAAGCTGCAGTATCAAATAGCCCTGCATCACATGTCCTTACTTAGTGCAATAACAAGCTGAACTCCCCACCCTCGCCAAGTGGCAACTCCCATCCCCTCTATCCCTCCTCCATACCCTCAGGCATGTCTTGGATCGTTATGTACAGAAAATCGGCCCCAGTCCACTCTCCAGGGACTTTCAACCAGTCAACGTGGACTCTACGGCCCCTTTAGTTCTTCCGCTGATTGAGGACTCCACATCATTCCCTCTCCCCGTGCATTCACACCAACATGTTCTTACGAACCATCATCTTGTGGTACCTCCCGGTGTCCCTCGTCTGACATGTCATTAAGTTGCTTAAGGTGTATCATCAGAGCTTCATATGCCCTAGCTGCTTTTAATGTCTTCTCACTTCCATTACACCTAGCGTCCCTTAGTCATGTCGTTCCCTCATAGCCTGCCCAGCGCTCAAACTCTCTTCTCCATCTGCCTATGTTAGACCCGCCTCTTGCCTTCCAATGGCTCATAATATCCCACTTTGCTAATATTAATCCCAGGTCCTGAAATTTGCTGGTTACCTTGTTCTTGGAAGTATTTTTAAAGCTATGTAGTAAGCAGTATCCTGGGGTCTTATGCACTTCTTTTAAGTAATTTCCGCTAGCATTTCCGTCCCCTCGCTCCAGAAATTGTCTGTCACCGAGCAGTCCCAGAACATATGCAAGAACTCCACACCTACCTCCCCACATCTGGGACAAGCTGCCGTTATCATGTTGAAATACTTGTTGAGGCGCCCTGGGGTGAGATACGCCCTATGGAATATAAAAAAGTTTACCATTTGGAATCTAGCATTCCTGGTAATCCTACTGACACTCTCCGTTAGTGCTCCCCTCACTTTTTCCTCTATATGCTTCCCTAAATTCCCATCCCATTTTTGTTGAAGTCCAGTCAGTAAAAGAAGTGTCGCCCGACTCGGCCTCCTATACAAGCAGGTAACCACCATAAATGTCCCCGCTGCCAATACCTCGTATTGACATCCCTCATCCAGAGGAGGTTCAGTCAATCTCATCTCCCAATGTTTGCGGACTTCTGCAATTAAGGCCGCATGGAGCAAAAAGTCACCTCTTGGTATCTCATTGTTCTTGCTAAATGCCTCAAACGGTAAAAACATGCCATCTGCATACAATTGCCCTACGGTAAGCACTCCTGTCTCTTCCCATGTCCTCAGTCTCCTCCAATCTGCCCTATGTGAGAATGCCATTCAATACTTTAGCGGTATATCTGGCGCATATGGACGTCTCACTTTAGCTCTCTGCAAGTTCCTGACCCAGCATTTATGATTCACACACAATTCTGCGGGCATGTCCCTCTCTGGTACAGGTAACCTTAACACTATTCTGGATAAAAGGTCTGGGGCCGGACACCCATCGCCCTGCTGCACCGTTCCCTGGAGCTGGCTTGCCGCCCACTTCATGAGCCATTGCAGTTGAGCTGCTATATAATAGTATTCAAAATCCGGCACGGCCAGTCCCCCCTCCGAGGTCGCCAGGATTTCTTTGACATAAACGATCAGAACGTGAGTTTTTGAGATGAAGCATTGAGCTCCAATCCCTTTTCTGACAAGCTGTGTATACTGAGAAATCACTAATCCATCCCAGAGTGCACTCCTGAACCCACCGGTCTGAGCCTTTAATGGCAGTGTTGGATTTAACCCTAAAGGCTTTGGCGAGAATGACGTACATGTCCTGAGTTTGTTTGTGTGACGTAGATCGCAAGACCAGTGCGAAAAAATCACAAATTGACCAATGGCTCTTGGTCCTGCTCCACTGCATGGTCTCTGCCATTTTAGTACGTCATGCCGGAAAACAAGCCAACGTCCTGTAAATTGTTTAAAAAAGAAATCCCATGCAGACATCTTAACACTCTACAGTTTAAACTCCTGTTTCACAAAAGAAACTCCCAAAAGTATGAACCTGAATTAATTGCGTAAAATGCTGTTATTTTGTATGTCCTGCTTGACCGTGCACCTGTCGCGACGGCACACCTAATGTAATCAACAGAATACGAGAGTTAAAGAACTAATGCTGAACGCTAGAGTGTGAGATCTAGAGCCCATGTTTGTTGAATTAGGAGACTGGACCCTGAAGCCAGAGCCAAGGTGCGTGGATGCTTAAGTGCCTAGTTCACATTAACAATCAACCACATATATATGGGAAACCCTTATTGTACTCAGTATTCAGCATATATATAAAAGTTCAGGGAACACCAAGTTCCTCAAGATACTCAACCTCTGTTCCAAAATTAATGGCATACTGCAGACCGCTTTTATCTGTATCAACCCCTCACAGTCACTGAACTTACAATGAGCAATGAAGTAGAAAAGTGGGTACTGTAAACAGAATTCTCTCTATGGAGAGATTTTACTCTGTACCGCACTGTTTGCAGATAGTGAAACTCTCATGAGAAACAGACCACAGAGTATTAAAAAGTATCTATTAAGAACGGTGTACACTCAATGGCACACCTGTATAAAAAAAAAAACTGTTCACTAAAAAGAACCAAGGGTGGAAAGTGCTAAAGACCGTACTAACTTCAGCTTTCGTACTGTGGCGAATATTTTACAGATGGCCCAGCTTCTGAAGCAAAACAAGCACCTGTACATAGGTTAGTACCTGGTACACACAGTCTTCTATGTTATGTAGAAATTGTCTTGCTGAGATGATTCTGTCCAATAACTCAAGGCTGCTTACAGTACTTAGTATCTACTATGTGAAATCTTTGCTCTTTTAGGATCATTTCTGCAGAACCAAAACACTTGTGTGGAACATACAGGTCACACATCATTAACTGTCATCTGCACACAGTTACGCTTCAATTCAAAGATTTATAACCTGTTCAAGACCTCTACACACCTGTGATGCATTTTTGAAGCATATCTCTTTTGTGAACACTTGCGCCCATCAGCTGAACACAGGCTGTACAAAATTAGGTAGAAAAGTAATACGGTAGTTACCCATCACTGTGTAAACTATAAAATAAACTAGCACTGAAATTGGATGATGTCATCAGTGAAGCCATTTGAGATATCAGTAATGTCATAAATGATGCTTTACAACATGTCATGAGTGATGTAATATGTGAGGTCATAAGCAGTGCATGGTGGGGGTACTATTTATAGTTAGCTATGCTAACTATAACTGGTGAATTTCTGTTTTTTTTTTTTTTATTGTTCAAAACGTTAATGACACTGACATTCACATAACTACAGCGTTACTTTAACTTTTATTTCGTTTAGTGAATTTGTAGGTTTTTTAAAAAAATATAAAAGTAATATTTTTTTTTCCATTTATAAAGCCAACCATAGCTGCCCATGGCCGAAGGGTTGTCCACAGATGATGGCCTGCGGCAAAACTCCCACAGGCAGCCAACCCCACACAGCAGGGGGTTGACAACCGGGCCTGTCCAACTCCCCAAAAGCAGCCACCTGGAGGTCGCCAACCCCATGTTGTGCACGTCCTTTGGTTTTATGTGGCATGGGGTTAGCTGCAGGACCTCCTTACCTCATCCAGGATCACATTTAGCGCTGCCAAATTCCTCTTTAAAAAATCTTATCTCTGATGATTCAGTTAGTTCATGTCACAGTTAGTACTATGTTGAAGGTGGTAGAGCTGAGAGAATAAGCAAAAAGGGAAACCTTTTCAATGTAGTGCCTTATTTCTCGAGATAGTATAGTTATAATTGTAGGAAAGTAGGATCTTTTGGCATAGATACCCCCAATTTTTGCCTGTATCTGTGTATTTTTTAACTGTAGTTCACTGGGATCCTGCTAATCAGGACCCCAGTGTCAGTGCTCTCTCCTCTAACTTTTATGGGAAGTACTTTGTACACCACACAATTGGCATACTTGTAAGCCCTTAGTATATGGTACTCGGGTATCCAGGGCATTGGTACACAAGGAAGCCCTTGCAAACTGTGACTGCAGAGCTACCTTCACAGTCTGCGTGAAATGCTGCATGCACCTTAGATATAAGGCTTCTCCTTAAATCCCGGTCACTGCACTTTCAAACTTTCAAACTGAGTCACCCCTAAGGTAGGCCATTCAGTGCAAGGGCAGGGTGCATGGTTCTAAGTGTGTTGGTACCCCTGCACAAGCAGAGGTACCCCTACAAGCTGAGACAGCCATTATAAGGTATGTAGGACACTGGCAATTGAGATGTCCCAATACATAATGGCTGCCCTGAACCTGGTTATGTTTGATATCAAACATGTTGGAATCCTGCAAATACACTGATTCCAGTATTACTTACATGATGCCATGTACTGAGGGCTCTTTAGAGGACCCCCCGCCAATACCTACCTATGTAGCCTTACAAGGTCTTCCTTCCAGCCTGCGCTGCTGCCGACCCTAGACAGTATTCTGCCCCCCTGCTGATGAGCTTAACTCTGGAGGGGGAAGCTGAACAAAGGATTTTGAAGGAGAGGTGTGACCCCCTTTTCTTTTAGACTGGGTAGGGTCGGGGGGGGGGGCTTTCGAGCTCTACCAGGCTGCATTGAAGGGCACATTTGGTGCCCTCCTTGCATAATTTAGCTTAGCCAGGTTCAGGAGCCCTTGGCTCCCGTTCTGGACGAAACGACACTAAGGACAGGGGAGTGTCCACCCCCCTGCCCAGCTCCTTCTTACGGAGGTGCCCAAAGCTACTCCAGGTAGCCACTTGATTCTGCCATGTTGAATTTTGGCCCTTGTTAGCATCTGATTGGCTTGGCCAGCTGAGTAGCGTCCCTGACCCCCTACGATAGGAGGGTCACCACAGAAGGGGTCCATCCCCTTTTTAGGGATACTTAAGGGCTCCCTTGAGGATAGGTCCTTGGATCCATCCTGACAACATTGTCAAGATCCAACTGCCTGTTATCTGAAGACAGGAAACAGCGTTTACAACGTTGTCAACACAACGCGTGTAGGTAACAACGCGGTCGTTGGAACGACCGCGTTGTTTTGTTACCACACGTGGCATTACATCGCAAGTCGTTGAAACGACTTGCGCTAGGTGGCGTGCAACACCAGGGAATGTGTTGGATTTTAAATCCAACACCTTCCCTGCTGTTGCGCAAACTGGAGTAGGAATAGTAATTAATACTATTCCTAAGTCCAGCGTGCCCCTAGAGCAAGTCGTTGAAACGACTTGCGATGTAATGCCACGCGTGGTAACAACGCGGTCGTTGTAACGACTGCGTTGTTACCTATCGCGTAGTAAAAGCACGCATTGTAAAGTTCTATATTCTCTGAGACTGTTCTGGTGCACACTGGAACTCTGCTGTTCTCTGAGCCAGATCCAAAGACAAGACTGCTTTCGGTGGGAAGATTCCTGCTGTATCTTCGTCCCTGTACTTCAAGTTCTGCACCTCTGTGGCCGTGCATACTCTGAGCAAGCAGAAGGAGATGATGGATGGAGCGCTGAAACGTTTCAGACACTCACCCCCAGTCCCAGATCTGGGTTTAATCCATCATCTTTCTTTAGCTCACTTCACCACCCCAGTTCAGACCCAGCTATATGCAAAACAGTCTTGACCCTGTGCCTCATGGGAACAGTCCTACCCGAACTGCTAAGCCAGGTCTTCTCTGAACCTGAAACAAGCATCCTGGGACCGGTTCGAAGTAATGGCCATCATCAGCCAGGCTAGCTTGAAACCAGTGACAAAGTGAGCAAGGGACCCATGTCTGGGCATCCTGAGTCGCCACGGATTCAGCCTGAATCCAAGACAGAAGGAATCTCCCTTGAAGTGAAGGAGTCGCATCTCTCCATCCTCAGGCACATATGATGATGACAAGTTTGCTGATCTTGTTGTCTCATGGACATCACAGGCTCTGCAACACATGTGGTGGTTTGTTGGTTCTCCAGAGGACTGAATATTTCCTGCAACTGGGGTGACTGTAATCTCTCTCCAGCTGACGTAAACTGCCTCCCTATGCACCGGGTCTGTTTGCCTTTGCCAAGACTTGTTGGCTCTCCTCGTGAAAGATCTTCACGCTCCAAGAAGCTCCAGCATCCAAAGCTCCAACAACGACATCCTGCATGCATCCTCTGTATCATGGGCCTTCATCTCCTGTGTGCTGCTGCGGCTTCCCTGCGACTCCCTGTGCCTGCTGCCAGAGGGTCATTAAGGGGGCATCACCGATTCCTGCTGGCTCTCCTATGTGCTGAGGGCCAGCCATGACTTACCCTTGCTGGGTTAGTCCAACAGACCTTGCTGGTCTGCAACACAGCATCTTCACCCTCAACCGTTGTTTGCGTTTGCCATGCCTGCCGGCCAGTGACCTTCCTGCACTCGTTGACCACCGTGGGATAGCTCGTGGAAGGCTCCTGTGCTCCTGCATCATTTCCTGGGCTCCACAGCTGCTGCTTCAAACCTCACTGTGCTACAGCAAGAACCAAAGACAAGGGCTGGTATTGTACTCTTGGTCACCTCTGGGTGGTTTGGACTCTATCCCCTCTGCTTTCAGGTTCTTCTCGTCTGGATTCCAGGTCCTGGTTCCACGAGACTGTAGCTGCTGATCTTCCACGATTCTCCATTGGCGTCTACGGGTGGTTCCGACACCACTTCGTCCCTATGCACATGGGCTCCCTGGTGTAGGTATCCTGGTTACCAGAGTATCCACGGGTGGGGCTGCTCTCCAAACTTCCTTGATCCAAGTGGTTTCTTTGGAGTCTTTTGGGAAGGGTCCTAGAACTGTAAAAATCCAGCTGCGACTTGCCCTTTGTTATCCTATGGACTTTTGACCCGGTGTAATCACTCTGCACCCGGGCAGCTTGGGGTATCTGGCTACTCACCTTGGATGGTTCTGTTTCCCCTGAGGTTCTCCATGCTTGGATACTAGTCCTGTGTTGGTACTTACCTCACATTCCACTATTTAAGTATATGGTGTGCCCCATCCCCCGGTTGAGCCCCATGTGTTTACGTATGCTATTTATTTATTTATTTTATTTTGAAAGTTTTATATAGCGCAAACAAGACCCTTGTGGGTATCGGAGCGCTTTACAAGGTAAGAATCTTGGGTACATAGGTACAAGGTAAATAAAATAAAGTTCAGTGCTATTCAATGATAGTGTAAACGTCCTATCGTAGATACATAGGTATAAGGTACATAGCAAAACGTTCCATGTATATCAAGCGTAATATAGATAAAATATCTAGGATACCTGGATGGACAGTAGACATTATATAGTTCCATGTAGAACATACGTTTGGTCGCATAATAACAGTAGTCCCTGCTCAAGTGAAATTAGCCATGAGAAGCGATTTCACGTCTTTTTTGAAAGATGCAGTAGAGGGATAAGTCTAGTTTCTGGGGGGAAGGGCATTCCAAATTCTGGGCGCCATCCCTGAAAAGGTTCGGTTGTATGTTTTCTTCTTGTTGAATCTTTGTGGTGTCAGTAAAAGGTTTTTAGCACGTCTTGAAGATCTGACCCCACATGAGGGCGCCAGTTTCTGTGCCAGATAGCTGGGTGCGTTGTGATGAATGGCTTTATGTGTCATACAAGCTACTTTCAGATTAATTCTGGCTTCACTAAGGTAGCCAATTAAGGGATTTTATGTCAGGGGATGTGTGGGAGCTTCTTTTGGAGCCAGGGATAAGTCTCGTTGTGGCGTTGATTGAGGCTCTTAGAGGGGCCGTTGCAGCTCTGGGCAGGCCGCAGAGAGAGACACTCCCGTATTCCACTCTTGGGATGACTAGAGCTTGTGCTGCCAGCTTGAAGTCCTTTTCAGGCAGGAAAGGTTTCAATTTTCTCAAAGTATTTATCTGAAAGTTTGCTCCTTTTGTTGCGTTGCTTATGTGTTTCTGCATATTGAGGTTTCTGTCCAGTGTTATTCCCAGCGATTTCGCCGAGTCAACGATGAGAGGTTGGCAGTTGAGTGCAGTAAGGTGTTTGATCCAGTCTTGCATTATGGGTACTTGGGCGGGAGGAGCGATTAGGAGGAATTCGGTTTTGAGGGCAGTTAGTTTTAGATGGTTTTCTGCCAGCCATGTCTGAGTTTTTCCGAGAGATGTGTTGAGCGATTTGATGCCTTCTAGGGTATGGATCTTAAGGTATAGTTGTGTGTCGTCAACATACGTGTGATATTGAACGTTCGACGAGTAGAGAATTTCATTGAGTGGTTCCATGAATAGATTGAATAGAGAAGATCCTTGTGGGACTCCAAAGGTGACTGGGACGGGTTTGGACAGGGAGTGGTTGACCTTGAATCGTTGCGATCTGTTTTGGAGGAACAAAGTAAACCAGTTTAGAACTGATCCAGATAATCCCATTCTGTGTTCAGGTCTATCAGGTTATCGTGTTTGACTGTTTCAAAGGCCGAGGAAAGGTCTAGCAAGATGAGTAAGCAGGCTCCGTTCTAATCTAGAATTTGTAGAGCATCATTTACTTATTTCTGACGTTTTTCTTGTGTGTAGTTGTATCTGTCCTACCAGAAGATATCAAAGTTAGTGTGTAGTGTGCGTTAATAAATACATAGATTTTTATACTCGCCTGGTGTGGTCCTTTCTTGTGTGAAAAGCTTACAGAATGATTATAGTGGTAAATGCACATTCTTTACACCCTCCGGAATAAGCCTTAGTTGCTCTCTACAGCTACTCCTTGAGAGCTCTGGTTATCAAGGACCTAAACACTATCACTAAGGGTGTTCCGGGCTCAGTTCACAGTGCCTCATCATTGGTTGACACTGTTCACTGAGCCAACCTTCTACAATAATGGTATTTCTAGTTCAGTGTCCAGACTTAAAACCAGTCTGAAAAAATAGTAATGAATGTTTGTTTGCTTTTCAGTCTTCAACATCTCTTAAGATCGATTAGGCGAAAATGTGTCTCACACACTCTTCCCTGCAGAGGTCTCCAACCAGTAGCTCGTAAACTACTGTAGCTCTCCAGCTACCTTTGAGTAGTTCACCTGTGTGAAGCCCAGCTGAAATTCCCACAATTTAATCAGAACTGATGTGGAACGGCATCCTAGTCCACAACCTGACAGATCTTCTCTTCATAGGAGGCAAAAAGACAAAGCAAACACATCTTTCCAAACCAGGGCAATAATTACTGCAGCTAACAATTAATAAATCACAACGAGAGCAAAGCCTAGTCAACTATGTATTGCCTTAGAAAAAGTCACTAAAAATAACTTCCAAAATGGTGGGAAGCAAATAACCTTAAAGTATTTGGCAGCAGAAACAATACCCTGTTGATTTAGCATATCATTCTTTACTCTAGCTGAAACCGCAAAACCCATAAGATTAGTGATTTAGGGGAAAACACTACCGAAATACCACAGAATCGAATAAGCATGCTAATTGATTGAGCAAAAGAAGACCTAACTTCCTATCAGAAAGCAACCGATTCTAACAGACCACAAATAAAAGACCATAACTGGGACAAGGTCACCAAGAAAATCTATTTGTAAGTGCATCAAATCATCCCAAATTAGGAAGTGGATATAATTTGCATAAAACACAAGAAACGCCAACAAAAGGAGTGAAATTGTGTGAAAGGTTGCGAAAAAGTTTGACAACATACTTCCTCCAAAGCCAACACTTCAGTGGCACAAGCATCATGATGGACAACAGTACAATGTTTGAGCTAATAGTATCAAGGAATCCTCTATGAATGGTCTGCGAAGGAAATGCGAACGAGCCAAGGCGCTCAAATCCCAATGGATGAAGGAGTGAATAAATCACCTTATTGGATGACAAATCGCTATGATGATGTGAGCGTGGCCCCGGGCAATGGGGAAACAATAAATTAAAGACCGTTATTACTTGTAATCCAAGCGAGGCGAACCAGTTAGCCTCGTGGTGTCTACCGTCAGCATTCGGGGATGAATCTCTGTGGCATCGTGCGACATCTCCGCATCAGAGGTGTGTAAGTCATTCTTCTCTTTGCTGTCTCATCGAAACTGTTTCTTTCTGATAGGAAGTTAGGTCTTATGTTGCTGAATCATGCAGCATATTTATAAGATTCTGTGATGTTTGGGCAAGTGTTCCCCTAGGGACTGAATAATGAAAATCATTCCAAACTACTGATGTAGTTAGTTTATGTATTCGTTGCCGCATCCGACACCATTGCATTAGTGGCCACCAGCATCAAGAAGTGTGTTCTTGATGTCAGTCGCGTTCCCATCCACCGGGTTGCAAGTGAGCTTTATGCAGCATCCTCACTCTGCTTCTGGGATAAGATCCGTTTTATTCAAGACAACAGCGCTAACACCTTCTCTTCGTCTTTGTTGACTGTCTTGGTTTTTGCAGGTTTTCCAGAGCACCTAGTTCTCCTTTTGTCAAGGGTTTTGGCAATTACTTGTTCTAGTGTTCATATTTGGAATAGAATGTATGTAACTGACTGCTATTATTGACAAAGACATTTCTTTTGTCAAACGCACAAAAACTCTCTGCACATCAGTTTTTAGATTGTTATATGTGTATTTGCGCGGCAGCCAGGAGAGAGCTTGTCCATTAATATGTCAAGAAGAGACTGCTGCTGTGCTCTTCTCATTGGGTCTCCCTAAACACCTGTCCTGTCGATTACACTTGTGAGCCTGATCGTGTTGTGAAACACATGTATGTCAGCATTTGCAAGCTCTACTCTAGTTACCAGCACAAAAGAGGTTCTGGGTCTCTGTCACTAAACAATATATAGAAGAGGAAAGGGTACTTGTTTGCATGACCTATTTACCCCCCCCCGAATTTGAGATCTAAATATCTTTTCCAAACCTCATAACTTTAAAAAGAAAGACTAGGAGGTTGCTCCATTCCATTAATTACAGCTAAGTGGTGAAACTTGTTTCCTTCCAATCTCCTTGCGTGCACAAACGCATTTTGTATTGTTTAGGAAGTGACTTAATATCTACCCTTTCACCCTCGACTGCGGAATTCAAACTGATTCAGGCTGGTCCCAACTAAGAACACTGTTTTACTTGGGCTTGTGGATGCACTCAGTGATAACTCTCTAGTGCCTGGACACTTTGTTCCCATGTAGCCGTGGTGCTTTATAAATATATAAAGAATTCATTTTGTATGGAGAATACATCGGTAAAATTGGCTGCAGTAAGTATTGTTGAGAAAGTAGTTGCAGAACGAGAAAATTACTTTTGTTGTGGGGAAGATGGCTTTCGATGTCCGTTATTGCTTCTTCCAGATTTGTGTTTTTTGTTGTTGTAATTTTTTTGTTTTTTTTTAGTTTTATATAGCAGAACTCGACTCAAAGGTATCGGAGCGCTTTACATAAGCACCAGTTACGTTACAGACTGACACATTCATTTTTGGTAGGCATGGGGAGATTAAGAGGAAAGGAGAGAGAATATTATTATTATTTATAAAGCGCATCTATCACCTAGCTGGCGTCTTGGCACTCGTAACTGTCAGTGGATAATTAAACATCTTATCTGTTCCAGTTGGTGAGTAATTTCTGATATTCATCGATTTCCAGGGGTAGAGCCAGGTTTTCAGGTTCTTTCTGAAACTGAGTAAATTAGTGTTTTTTCGTAGGGGAGGTGGAGGGGGGGGGGGGGTGAGTTTGTTCCAGCGCTGAGCAGCCTGGACCTGAAAAGTTCTGCCTTGGTATCGCAGTTTTTTAAAACTGTGAAATCGATATAAGGCCAGCCTTAGATGACCTTAAGGTTCGTGCCAGTACATATGGTTTAATTATTTGTTGAAGAGCTTTCGGTCCATTATTATTTATGATAATGTGTATGAGATACACAGGGCCTTAAAGTAGCCCCTTTCCTTGACTAATGTGTATGAGATACACAGGGCCTTAAAGATGCCCCTTTCCTTGACTATCAGCCAATGTAAATATTTTAAGGTTTTTGTAGCAGAGTCCCTTCTCCCTTTGTTTAGAGCAAGTTTGGCTGCAGGTACTTGGATCCTTTTGAGTCATTTAAGACGATAGTCAGGGCTACCTAGTAACGGTGAGTTACAGTAGTCCAGTCTGCTCAATATTGAGGCTTGTATCACCAGTTTCCTGTAGGGTTGGGGGAGCATAGGTACTATTTTTTTTCAGATTCCTAAGTAGTCCGAGGCATACGCCTACTGTTTTTTTGACCAGGGATTCCATTGAGAGTTTACTGTCGAACTGACAACCCAGGTTCCAAACTGTGTGTCC